>NC_139221.1:147843946-150297628 GCF_055691185.1 Crinia signifera | reverse complement strand
TAAGGGAGGTGGAGGATGCAGGGTGTGAGGTGGTGGTGCTGGGTGAGAGGGGTTTGGTGCAGAGGGGCGGAGTATGCAGGGTTAGAGAGGGTTGGTGCAGGGTGAGAGGTGTTTGGTGAAGGTGGTGGAGGATGCAGTGTGAGAGTGGGTTGGTGCAGGGGGGCATGGGATGCAGGGTTTGAGAGGGCTGGCGCAGGGTGAGGGAAGACACTGAGAAGGGGTTGATGAATAGGGGGTATGTATGTTTGTTATAGACTCTCTTCCATACATTATGTTTATAGCTTGATGAATTTAGGTTCTAGAGTTTGCAGGGTGAGAGTGGGGTGGTGGAGGGTAAGAGGGGTTTGGTGAAGGGGGGCTGAGGATGCAGGGTGAGAGGGGGTTGGTGAAGGGGGGTGGAGAATGCAGGGTTAGAGGGGGTTGTTGCAGGGTGAGGGAAAATGCTGGGTGAGATGGGGTTGTTGAAGGGAAGTGGAGAATGCAGGGTGAGAGGGGGTTGGTGCAGGGGGGCAGTGGATGCACGGTGAGATGGGGTTCGTGCAGGGTGAGAGGGGTTTGGTGCAGGGGGGGGCGGAGTATGCAGGGTGAGAGTTGGTGCAGGGTAAGAGGGGTTGCTGAAGGGGGGCTGAGGATGCAAGGTGAGTGGGGGTTGATGCAGGGGGACGTTGGATGCAGGGTGAGAGGACACAGGGTTAGGGAAGACACAGCGTGAGAGTGGATTGGTGTAGGGTGTGAGGTGGTTGGTGCAGGGGGAGAGGACAGGTGGTGAGGATAGACACAGGGTTAGAGTGGGTTGGTGTAGGGTGAGATTGGGTTGGTGCAGGGTGAGGGAAAATGTAGGGTGAGATGGGGTAAGTGAAGGGGGCAAAGGACATAGGGTGAGAGGGGGTTGGTGCAGGGGGGCAGTGGATGCACGGTGAGATGGGGTTGGTGCAGGGTGAGAGGGGTTTGGTGCAGGGAGGCGGAGTTTTCAGGGTGAGAGGGGGGTGGTGGAGGGTAAGAGGGGTTTGGTGAAGGGGGGTGGAGGATGCAGGGTGTGAGGGGGTTGGTGCAGGGTGAGAGGGGTTTGGTGCAGGGGGCGGAGTATGCAGGGTTAGAGAGGGTTGGTGCAGGGTGAGAGGTGTTTGGTGAAGGGGGTGGAGTATGCAGTGTGAGAGTGGGTTGGTGCAGGGGGGCATGGGATGCAGGGTTTGAGAGGGTTGGCGCAGGTTGAGGGAAGACACCGGGTGAGAAGGGGTTGATGAATAGGGGGTATGTATGTTTGTTATAGACTCTCTTCCATACATTATGTTTATAGCTTGATGAATTTAGGTTCTAGAGTTTGCAGGGTGAGAGTGGGGTGGTGGAGGGTAAGAGGGGTTTGGTGAAGGGGGTCTGAGGATGCAGGGTGAGATGGTGTTGGTGAAGGGGAGTGGAGAATGCAGGGTTAGAGGGGGTTGTTGCATGGTGAGGGAAAATGCTGGGTGAGATGGGGTTGGTGAAGGGAAGTGGAGAATGCAGGGTGAGAGGGGGTTGGTGCAGGGGGGCAGTGAATGCAGGGTGAGAGAGAGTTGGTGCAGGGTAAGAGGGGTTTGCTGAAGGGGGGCTGAGGATGCAAGGTGAGAAGGGGTTGATGCAGGGGGTGTGGGATGCAGGGTGAGAGTGAATTGGTGTAGGGTGAGAGGGGGTTGGTGCTGGTTGAGGGAAGATGCAGGGTGGAGGGGGTTGGTGAAGGGGGGCGCAGAATGCAGGGTGAGGGGGTTGATGCATGGTGAGAGGACACAGGAGGAGTAAAGACTCAGGGTGAGAGGGGTTTATTGAAGGGTTGGAGGATGCAGAGTGAGAGGCGGTTGGTGCAGGGGGCGTGGGATGCAGTGTTAGAAAGGGTTGGTACATGGTGAGGAGAAAGACACAGGGAAAGAGTGGGTTGGTCTAGGGTGAGATTGGGTTGGTGCAGGGTGAGGGACAATGTAGAGTGAGTGGGGGTAAGTGAAGAAGGCGGAGGAAATAGGCTGAGTGGGGTTTGTGCAGGGGGGCAGTGGATGCATAGTGAGATGGGGTTGGTGCAGGGTGAGAGGGGTTTGGTGCAGGGAGGCAGAGTTTTCAGGGTGAGAGGGGGTGGTGGAGGGTAAGAGGGGTTTGGTGAAGGGGGGTGGAGGATGCAGGGTGTGAGGGGGTTGGTGCAGGGTGAGAGGGGTTTGGTGCAGGGGGGCGGAGTATGCAGGGTTAGAGAGGGTTGGTGCAGGGTGAGAGGTGTTTGGTGAAGGGGGTGGAGTATGCAGTGTGAGAGTGGGTTGGTGCAGGGGGGCATGGGATGCAGGGTTTGAGAGGGTTGGCGCAGGGTGAGGGAAGACACCGGGTGAGAAGGGGTTGATGAATAGGGGGTATGTATGTTTGTTATAGACTCTCTTCCATACATTATGTTTATAGCTTGATTAATTTAGGTTCTAGAGTTTGCAGGGTGAGAGTGGGGTGGTGGAGGGTAAGAGGGGTTTGGTGAAGGGGGTCTGAGGATGCAGGGTGAGATGGTGTTGGTGAAGGGGAGTGGAGTGGAGAATGCAGGGTTAGAGGGGGTTGTTGCATGGTGAGGGAAAATGCTGGGTGAGATGGGGTTGGTGAAGGGAAGTGGAGAATGCAGGGTGAGAGGGGTTGGTGCAGGGGGGCAGTGAATGCAGGGTGAGAGAGAGTTGGTGCAGGGTAAGAGGGGTTTGCTGAAGGGGGGCTGTGGATGCAAGGTGAGAAGGGGTTGATGCAGGGGGGCGTGGGATGCAGGGTGAGGGAAGACACAGGGTGAGAGTGGGTTGGTGTAGGGTGAGAGGGGGTTGGTGCTGGTTGAGGGAAGATGCAGGGTGGAGGGGGTTGGTGAAGGGGGGCGCAGAATGCAGGGTTAGGGGGTTGATGCATGGTGAGAGGACACAGGAGGAGTGAAGACTCAGGGTGAGAGGGGTTTGGTGAAGGGGTTGGAGGATGCAGAGTGAGAGGCGGTTGGTGCAGGGGGGCGTGGGATGCAGTGTTAAAAAGGGTTGGTACATGGTGAGGAGAAAGACACAGGGTGAGAAGGGGTTGGTGCAGGGTGGCATGGAAGACGCAGGGTGAGGGAGGATGCAAGGATGAGGTAGTTGTAAGACACAGTAAATATAAATATGCATGTATGTCATGAACATATTATCGCGCCCCTTTCCTATTTTTTTCAGGTAGGACTCTTCTCCACAAATGAATTGTAATGTCAACGACTTAGCCAGCTACATCTCTAGACTACTGTGATGTCGTCTTTCCTACAGCATATTCTAAAGGTCCAAAGGCAGGAGCAGCTACCTGCAACAGGTAAGGAGGCGCGATAATATCTTCCTGGCATATGCATATTTATCAAATATGTATGTTTGTTATAGACTCTCTTCTATACATTATGTTTATAGCATGATGAATTTAGGTTCTGGAGTTTGCAGGGTGAGAGTGGGGTGGTGGAGGGTAAGAGGGGTTTGGTGAAGGGGGGCTGAGGATGCAGGGTGTGAGGGGGTTGGTGAAGGGGAGTGGAGAATGCAGGGTTAGAGGGGGTTGTTGCAGGGTGAGGGAAAATGATGGGGATGGTGAAGGGAAGTGGAGAATGCAGGGTGAGAGGGGGTTGGTGCAGGGGGGCGGAGTTTGCAGGGTGAGAGGGGGGTGGTGGAGGGTAAGAGGGGGGTGGTGAAGGTGGGTGGAGGATGCAGGGTGAGAGGGGTTTGGTGTAGGGGGGCGAAGTATGCAGGGTGAGAGAGAGTTGGTGCATGGTAAGAGGGGTTGCTGAAGGCGGGCTGAGGATGCAAGGTGAGTGGGGGTTGATGCAGGGGGACGTTGGATGCAGGGTGAGAGGACACAGGGTTAGGGAAGACACAGCGTGAGAGTGGATTGGTGTAGGGTGTGAGGTGGTTGGTGCAGGGGGAGAGGACAGGTGGTGAGGATAGACACAGGGTTAGAGTGGGTTGGTGTAGGGTGAGATTGGGTTGGTACAGGGTGAGGGAAAATGTAGGGTGAGATTGGGTAAGTGAAGGGGCAGAGGACATTGGGTGAGAGGGGGTAGGTGCAGGGGGGCAGTGGATGCAGGGTGAGATGGGGTTGGTATAGGGTGAGAGGGGTTTGGTGCAGGTAGGCGGAGTTTGCAGGGTGAGTGGGGGGTGGTGGAGGGTAAGAGGGGTTTGGTGAATGGGGGTGGAGGATGCAGGGCGTGAGGGGGTTGGTGCAGGGTGAGAGGGGTTTGATGCAGGGGGGCGGAGTATGCAGGGTTAGAGAGGGTTGGTGCAGGGTGAGAGGTGTTTGGTGAAGGGGGTGGAGGATGCAGTGTGAGAGTGGGTTGGTGCAGGGGGGCATAGGATGCAGGGTTTGAGAGGGTTGGCGCAGGGTGAGAAGGGGTTGATGAATAGGGGGTATGTATGTTTGTTATAGACTCTCTTCCATACATTATGTTTATAGCTTGATGAATTTAGGTTCTAGAGTTTGCAGGGTGAGAGTGGGGTGGTGGAGGGTAAGAGGGGTTTGGTGAAGGGGGGCTGAGGATGCAGGGTGAGAGGGGGTTGGTCTTGGGGAGTGGAGAATGCAGGGTTAGAGGGGGTTGTTGCAGGGTGAGGGAAAATGCTGGGTGAGATGGGGATGGTGAAGGGAAGTGGAGAATGCAGGGTGAGAGGGGGTTGGTGCAGGGGGCGGAGTTTGCAGGGTGAGAGGGTGGTGGTGGAGGGTGAGAGGGGTTTGGTGAAGGGGGGTGGAGGATGCAGGGTGAGAGGGGGTTGGTGCAGGGTGAGAGGGGTTTGGTGCAGGGAGGCGGTTTTTGCAGGGTGAGAGGGGGGTGGTGGAGGGTAAGAGGGGTTTGGTGAAGGAAGGTGGAGGATGCAGGGTGTGAGGGGGTGGTGCTGGGTGAGAGGGGTTTGGTGCAGGGGGGGGGGGGCGGAGTATGCAGGGTTAGAGAGGGTTGGTGCAGGGTGAAAGGTGTTTGGTGAAGGGGTGGAGGATGCAGTGTGAGAGTGGGTTGGTGCAGGGGGGCATGGGATGCAGGGTTTGAGAGGGTTGGCGCAGGGTGAGGGAAGACACTGAGAAGGGGTTGATGAATAGGGGGTATGTATGTTTGTTATAGACTCCCTTCCATACATTATGTTTATAGCTTGATGAATTTAGGTTCTAGAGTTTGCAGGGTGAGAGTGGGGTGGTGGAGGGTAAAAGGGGTTTGGTGAAGGGGGCTGAGGATGCAGGGTGAGAGGGGGGTGGAGAATGCAGGGTGAGAGGGGGTTGGTGCAGGGGGGCAGTGGATGCACGGTGAGATGGGGTTCGTGCAGGGTGAGAGGGGTTTGGTGCAGGGGGGCGGAGTATGCAGGGTGAGAGAGAGTTGGTGCAGGGTAAGAGGGGTTGCTGAAGGGGGGCTGAGGATGCAAGGTGAGTGGGGGTTGATGCAGGGGGACGTTGGATGCAGGGTGAGACGACACAGGGTTAGGGAAGACACAGCGTGAGAGTGGATTGGTGTAGGGTGTGAGGTGGTTGGTGCAGGGGGAGAGGACAGGTGGTGAGGATAGACACAGGGTTAGAATGGGTTGGTGTAGGGTGAGATTGAGTTGGTGCAGGGTGAGGGAAAATGTAGGGTGAGATGGGGTAAGTGAAGGGGGCAGAGGACATAGGGTGAGAGTGGGTTGGTGCAGGGGGGCAGTGGATGCACGGTGAGATGGGGTTGGTGCAGGGTGAGAGGGGTTTGGTGCAGGGAGACGGAGTTTGCAGGGTGAGAGGGGGGTGGTGGAGGGTAAGAGGGGTTTGGTGAAGGGGGGTGGAGGATGCAGGGCGTGAGGGGGTTGGTGCAGGGTGAGAGGCGTTTGGTGCAGGGGGGCGGAGTATGCAGGGTTAGAGAGGGTTGGTGCAGGGTGAGAGGTGTTTGGTGAAGGGGGTGGAGGATGCAGTGTGAGAGTGGGTTGGTGCAAGGGGGCATGGGATGCAGGGTTTGAGAGGGTTGGCGCAGGGTGAGTGAAGACACTGAGAAGGGGTTGATGAATAGGGGGTATGTATGTTTGTTATAGACTCTCTTCCATACATTATGTTTAAAACTTGATGAATTTTGGTTCTAGAGTTTGCAGGGTGAGAGTGGGGTGGTGGAGGGTAAGAGAAGTTTGGTAAAGGGGGTCTGAGGATGCAGGGTGAGATGGTGTTGGTGAAGGGGAGTGGAGAATGCAGGGTTAGAGGGGGTTGTTGCATGGTGAGGGAAAATGCTGGGTGAGATGGGGTTGGTGAAGGGAAGTGGAGAATGCAGTGTGAGAGTGGGTTGGTGCAAGGGGGCATGGGATGCAGGGTTTGAGAGGGTTGGCGCAGGTTGAGGGAAGACACCGGGTGAGAAGGGGTTGATGAATAGGGGGTATGTATGTTTGTTATAGACTCTCTTCCATACATTATGTTTAAAACTTGATGAATTTAGGTTCTAGAGTTTGCAGGGTGAGAGTGGGGTGGTGGAGGGTAAGAGAAGTTTGGTAAAGGGGGTCTGAGGATGCAGGGTGAGATGGTGTTGGTGAAGGGGAGTGGAGAATGCAGGGTTACAGGGGGTTGTTGCATGGTGAGGGAAAATGCTGGGTGAGATGGGGTTGTTGAAGGGAAGTGGAGAATGCAGGGTGAGAGGGGGTTGGTGCAGGGGGGCAGTGAATGCAGGGTGAGAGAGAGTTGGTGCAGGGTAAGAGGGGTTTGCTGAAGGGGGGCTGAGGATGCAAGGTGAGAAGGGGTTGATGCAGGGGGTGTGGGATGCAGGGTGAGGGAAGACACAGGGTGAGAGGGGGTTGGTGCTGGTTGAGGGAAGATGCAGGGTGGAGGGGGTTGGTGAAGGGGGGCGCAGAATGCAGGGTGAGGGGGTTGATGCATGGTGAGAGGACACAGGAGGAGTGAAGACTCAGGGTGAGAGGGGTTTTGTGAAGGGGTTGGAGGATGCAGAGTGAGAGGCGGTTGGTGCAGGGGGGCGTGGGATGCAGTGTTAAAAAGGGTTGGTACATGGTGAGGAGAAAGACACAGGGTGAGAAGGGGTTGGTGCAGGGTGAGGGAGGATGCAGGGTGGCATGGAAGACGCAGGGTGAGGGAGGATGCAGGGATGAGGTAGTTGTAAGACACAGTAAATATAAATATGCATGTATGTCATGAACATATTATCGCGCCCCTTTACTATTTTTTCAGGTAGGACTCTTCTCCACAAATGAATTGTAATGTCAACGACTTAGCCAGCTACATCTCTAGATTACTGTGATGTCGTCTTTCCAAAAGCATATTCTAAAGGTCCAAAGGCAGGAGCAGCTACCTGCAACAGGTAAGGAGGCGCGATAATATCTTCCTGGCATACATGCATATTTATCAAATATGTATGTTTGCTATAGACTCTCTTCTATACATTATGTTTATAGCATGATGAATTTAGGTTCTGGAGTTTGCAGAGTGAGATGGGGGTGGTGGAGGGTAAGAGGGGTTTGGTGAAGGGGGGCTGAGGATGCAGGGTGAGAGGGGGTTGGTCAAGGGGAGTGGAGAATGCAGGATTAGAGGGGGTTGTTGCAGGGTGAGGGAAAATGCTGGGTGAGATGGGGATGGTGAAGGGAAGTGGAGATTGCAGGGTTAGAGGGGGTTGGTGCAGGGGGGCGGAGTTTGCAGGGTAAGAGGGGTTTGGTGAAGGGGGGAGGAGGATGCAGGGTGAGAGGGGTTTGGTGCGGGGGGGCGGAGTATGCAGGGTGAGGGAGAGTTGGTGCAGGGTAAGAGGGGTTGCTGAAGGGGGGCTGAGGATGCAAGGTGAGTGGGGGTTGATGCAGGGGGACGTTGGATGCAGGGTGAGAGGACACAGGGTTAAGGAAGACACAGCGTGAGAGTGGATTGGTGTAGGGTGTGAGGTGGTTGGTGCAGGGGGATAGGACAGGTGGTGAGGATAGACACAGGGTTGGAGTGGGTTGGTGTAGGGTGAGATTGGGTTGGTGCAAGGTGAGGGAAAATGTAGGGTGAGATTGGATAATTAAGGGGGCAGAGGACATTGGGTGAGAGGGGGTTGGTGCAGGGGGGGCAGTGGATGCAGGGTGAGATGGGGTTGGTATAGGGTGAGAGGGGTTTGGTGCAGGGAGGCGGAGTTTGCAGGGTGAGAGGGGGGTGGTGGAGGGTAAGAGGTGTTTGGTGAAGGGAGGTGGAGGATGCAGGGTGTGAGGTGGTGGTGCTGAGTGAGAGGGGTTTGGTGCAGAGGGGCGGAGTATGCAGGGTTAGAGAGGGTTGGTGCAGGGTGAGAGGTGTTTGGTGAAGGGGGTGGAGGATGCAGAGTGAGAGTGGGTTGGTGCAGGGGGGCATGGGATGCAGGGTTTGAGAGGGCTGGCGCAGGGTGAGGGAAGACACTGAGAAGGGGTTGATGAATAGGGGGTATGTATGTTTGTTATAGACTCTCTTCCATACATTATGTTTATAGCTTGATGAATTTAGGTTCTAGAGTTTGCAGGGTGAGAGTGGGGTGGTGGAGGGTAAGAGGGGTTTGGTGAAGGGGGGCTGAGGATGCAGGGTGAGAGGGGGTTGGTGAAGGGGGGTGGAGAATGCAGGGTTAGAGGGGGTTGTTGCAGGGTGAGGGAAAATGCTGGGTGAGATGGGGTTGTTGAAGGGAAGTGGAGAATGCAGGGTGAGAGGGGGTTGGTGCAGGGGGGCAGTGGATGCACGGTGAGATGGGGTTCGTGCAGGGTGAGAGGGGTTTGGTGCAGGGGGGGGCGGAGTATGCAGGGTGAGAGTTGGTGCAGGGTAAGAGGGGTTGCTGAAGGGGGCTGAGGATGCAAGGTGAGTGGGGGTTGATGCAGGGGGACGTTGGATGCAGGGTGAGAGGACACAGGGTTAGGGAAGACACAGCGTGAGAGTGGATTGGTGTAGGGTGTGAGGTGGTTGGTGCAGGGGGAGAGGACAGGTGGTGAGGATAGACACAGGGTTAGAGTGGGTTGGTGTAGGGTGAGATTGGGTTGGTGCAGGGTGAGGGAAAATGTAGGGTGAGATGGGGTAAGTGAAGGGCGCAAAGGACATAGGGTGAGAGGGGGTTGGTGCAGGGGGGCAGTGGATGCACGGTGAGATGGGGTTGGTGCAGGGTGAGAGGGGTTTGGTGCAGGGAGGCGGAGTTTTCAGGGTGAGAGGGGGGTGGTGGAGTGTAAGAGGGGTTTGGTGAAGGGGAGTGGAGGATGCAGGGTGTGAGGGGGTTGGTGCAGGGTGAGAGGGGTTTGGTGCAGGGGGGCGGAGTATGCAGGGTTAGAGAGGGTTGGTGCAGGGTGAGAGGTGTTTGGTGAAGGGGGTGGAGTATGCAGTGTGAGAGTGGGTTGGTGCAGGGGGGCATGGGATGCAGGGTTTGAGAGGGTTGGCGCAGGTTGAGGGAAGACACCGGGTGAGAAGGGGTTGATGAATAGGGGGTATGTATGTTTGTTATAGACTCTCTTCCATACATTATGTTTATAGCTTGATGAATTTAGGTTCTAGAGTTTGCAGGGTGAGAGTGGGGTGGTGGAGGGTAAGAGGGGTTTGGTGAAGGGGGTCTGAGGATGCAGGGTGAGATGGTGTTGGTGAAGGGGAGTGGAGAATGCAGGGTTAGAGGGGGTTGTTGCATGGTGAGGGAAAATGCTGGGTGAGATGAGGTTGGTGAAGGGAAGTGGAGAATGCAGGGTGAGAGGGAGTTGGTGCAGGGGGGCAGTGAATGCAGGGTGAGAGAGAGTTGGTGCAGGATAAGAGGGGTTTGCTGAAGGGGGGCTGAGGATGCAAGGTGAGAAGGGGTTGATGCAGGGGGTGTGGGATGCAGGGTGAGGGAAGACACAGGGTGAGAGGGGGTTGGTGCTGGTTGAGGGAAGATGCAGGGTGGAGGGGGTTGGTGAAGGGGGGCGCAGAATGCAGGGTGAGGGGGTTGATGCATGGTGAGAGGACACAGGAGGAGTGAAGACTCAGGGTGAGAGGGGTTTTGTGAAGGGGTTGGAGGATGCAGAGTGAGAGGCGGTTGGTGCAGGGGGGCGTGGGATGCAGTGTTAAAAAGGGTTGGTACATGGTGAGGAGAAAGACACAGGGTGAGAAGGGGTTGGTGCAGGGTGAGGGAGGATGCAGGGTGGCATGGAAGACGCAGGGTGAGGGAGGATGCAGGGATGAGGTAGTTGTAAGACACAGTAAATATAAATATGCATGTATGTCATGAACATATTATCGCGCCCCTTTCCTATTTTTTCAGGTAGGACTCTTCTCCACAAATGAATTGTAATGTCAACGACTTAGCCAGCTACATCTCTAGACTACTGTGATGTTGTCTTTCCAAAAGCATATTCTAAAGGTCCAAAGGCAGGAGCAGCTACCTGCAACAGGTAAGGAGGCGCGATAATATCTTCCTGGCATACATGCATATTTATCAAATATGTATGTTTGTTATAGACTCTCTTCTATACATTATGTTTATAGCATGATGAATTTAGGTTCTGGAGTTTGCAGAGTGAGATGGGGGTGGTGGAGGGTAAGAGGGGTTTGGTGAAGGGGGGCTGAGGATGCAGGGTGAGAGGGGGTTTGTCAAGGGGAGTGGAGAATACAGGATTAGAGGGGGTTGTTGCAGGGTGAGGGAAAATGCTGGGTGAGATGGGGATGGTGAAGGGAAGTGGAGATTGCAGGGTTAGAGGGGGTTGGTGCAGGGGGGCGGAGTTTGCAGGGTAAGAGGGGTTTGGTGAAGGGGGGTGGAGGATGCAGGGTGAGAGGGGTTTGGTGCGGGGGGGCGGAGTATGCAGGGTGAGGGAGAGTTGGTGCAGGGTAAGAGGGGTTGCTGAAGGGGGGCTGAGGATGCAAGGTGAGTGGGGGTTGATGCAGGGGGACGTTGGATGCAGGGTGAGAGGACACAGGGTTAGGGAAGACACAGCGTGAGAGTGGATTGGTGTAGAGTGTGAGGTGGTTGGTGCAGGGGGATAGGACAGGTGGTGAGGATAGACACAGGGTTGGAGTGGGTTGGTGTAGGGTGAGATTGGGTTGGTGCAGGGTGAGGGAAAATGTAGGGTGAGATTGGATAATTAAGGGGGCAGAGGACATTGGGTGAGAGGGGGTTGGTGCAGGGGGGCAGTGGATGCAGGGTGAGATGGGGTTGGTATAGGGTGAGAGGGGTTTGGTGCAGGGAGGCGGAGTTTGCAGGGTGAGAGGGGGGTGGTGGAGGGTAAGAGGTGTTTGGTGAAGGGAGGTGGAGGATGCAGGGTGTGAGGTGTGGTGCTGGGTGAGAGGGGTTTGGTGCAGAGGGGCGGAGTATGCAGGGTTAGAGAGGGTTGGTGCAGGGTGAGAGGTGTTTGGTGAAGGTGGTGGAGGATGCAGTGTGAGAGTGGGTTGGTGCAGGGGGGCATGGGATGCAGGGTTTGAGAGGGCTGGCGCAGGGTGAGGGAAGACACTGAGAAGGGGTTGATGAATAGGGGGTATGTATGTTTGTTATAGACTCTCTTCCATACATTATGTTTATAGCTTGATGAATTTAGGTTCTAGAGTTTGCAGGGTGAGAGTGGGGTGGTGGAGGGTAAGAGGGGTTTGGTGAAGGGGGGCTGAGGATGCAGGGTGAGAGGGGGTTGGTGAAGGGGGGTGGAGAATGCAGGGTTAGAGGGGGTTGTTGCAGGGTGAGGGAAAATGCTGGGTGAGATGGGGTTGTTGAAGGGAAGTGGAGAATGCAGGGTGAGAGGGGGTTGGTGCAGGGGGGCAGTGGATGCACGGTGAGATGGGGTTCGTGCAGGGTGAGAGGGGTTTGGTGCAGGGGGGGCGGAGTATGCAGGGTGAGAGTTGGTGCAGGGTAAGAGGGGTTGCTGAAGGGGGGCTGAGGATGCAAGGTGAGTGGGGGTTGATGCAGGGGGACGTTGGATGCAGGGTGAGAGGACACAGGGTTAGGGAAGACACAGCGTGAGAGTGGATTGGTGTAGGGTGTGAGGTGGTTGGTGCAGGGGGAGAGGACAGGTGGTGAGGATAGACACAGGGTTAGAGTGGGTTGGTGTAGGGTGAGATTGGGTTGGTGCAGGGTGAGGGAAAATGTAGGGTGAGATGGGGTAAGTGAAGGGGGCAAAGGACATAGGGTGAGAGGGGGTTGGTGCAGGGGGGCAGTGGATGCACGGTGAGATGGGGTTGGTGCAGGGTGAGAGGGGTTTGGTGCAGGGAGGCGGAGTTTTCAGGGTGAGAGGGGGGTGGTGGAGGGTAAGAGGGGTTTGGTGAAGGGGGGTGGAGGATGCAGGGTGTGAGGGGGTTGGTGCAGGGTGAGAGGGGTTTGGTGCAGGGGGGCGGAGTATGCAGGGTTAGAGAGGGTTGGTGCAGGGTGAGAGGTGTTTGGTGAAGGGGGTGGAGTATGCAGTGTGAGAGTGGGTTGGTGCAGGGGGGCATGGGATGCAGGGTTTGAGAGGGTTGGCGCAGGTTGAGGGAAGACACCGGGTGAGAAGGGGTTGATGAATAGGGGGTATGTATGTTTGTTATAGACTCTCTTCCATACATTATGTTTATAGCTTGATGAATTTAGGTTCTAGAGTTTGCAGGGTGAGAGTGGGGTGGTGGAGGGTAAGAGGGGTTTGGTGAAGGGGGTCTGAGGATGCAGGGTGAGATGGTGTTGGTGAAGGGGAGTGGAGAATGCAGGGTTAGAGGGGGTTGTTGCATGGTGAGGGAAAATGCTGGGTGAGATGGGGTTGGTGAAGGGAAGTGGAGAATGCAGGGTGAGAGGGGGTTGGTGCAGGGGGGCAGTGAATGCAGGGTGAGAGAGAGTTGGTGCAGGGTAAGAGGGGTTTGCTGAAGGGGGGCTGAGGATGCAAGGTGAGAAGGGTTGATGCAGGGGGTGTGGGATGCAGGGTGAGAGTGAATTGGTGTAGGGTGAGAGGGGGTTGGTGCTGGTTGAGGGAAGATGCAGGGTGGAGGGGGTTGGTGAAGGGGGGCGCAGAATGCAGGGTGAGGGGGTTGATGCATGGTGAGAGGACACAGGAGGAGTAAAGACTCAGGGTGAGAGGGGTTTATTGAAGGGTTGGAGGATGCAGAGTGAGAGGCGGTTGGTGCAGGGGGGCGTGGGATGCAGTGTTAGAAAGGGTTGGTACATGGTGAGGAGAAAGACACAGGGAAAGAGTGGGTTGGTCTAGGGTGAGATTGGGTTGGTGCAGGGTGAGGGACAATGTAGAGTGAGTGGGGGTAAGTGAAGAAGGCGGAGGAAATAGGCTGAGTGGGGTTTGTGCAGGGGGGCAGTGGATGCATAGTGAGATGGGGTTGGTGCAGGGTGAGAGGGGTTTGGTGCAGGGAGGCAGAGTTTTCAGGGTGAGAGGGGGTGGTGGAGGGTAAGAGGGGTTTGGTGAAGGGGGGTGGAGGATGCAGGGTGTGAGGGGGTTGGTGCAGGGTGAGAGGGGTTTGGTGCAGGGGGGCGGAGTATGCAGGGTTAGAGAGGGTTGGTGCAGGGTGAGAGGTGTTTGGTGAAGGGGGTGGAGTATGCAGTGTGAGAGTGGGTTGGTGCAGGGGGGCATGGGATGCAGGGTTTGAGAGGGTTGGCGCAGGGTGAGGGAAGACACCGGGTGAGAAGGGGTTGATGAATAGGGGGTATGTATGTTTGTTATAGACTCTCTTCCATACATTATGTTTATAGCTTGATTAATTTAGGTTCTAGAGTTTGCAGGGTGAGAGTGGGGTGGTGGAGGGTAAGAGGGGTTTGGTGAAGGGGGTCTGAGGATGCAGGGTGAGATGGTGTTGGTGAAGGGGAGTGGAGTGGAGAATGCAGGGTTAGAGGGGGTTGTTGCATGGTGAGGGAAAATGCTGGGTGAGATGGGGTTGGTGAAGGGAAGTGGAGAATGCAGGGTGAGAGGGGGTTGGTGCAGGGGGGCAGTGAATGCAGGGTGAGAGAGAGTTGGTGCAGGGTAAGAGGGGTTTGCTGAAGGGGGGCTGAGGATGCAAGGTGAGAAGGGGTTGATGCAGGGGGGCGTGGGATGCAGGGTGAGGGAAGACACAGGGTGAGAGTGGGTTGGTGTAGGGTGAGAGGGGGTTGGTGCTGGTTGAGGGAAGATGCAGGGTGGAGGGGGTTGGTGAAGGGGGGCGCAGAATGCAGGGTTAGGGGGTTGATGCATGGTGAGAGGACACAGGAGGAGTGAAGACTCAGGGTGAGAGGGGTTTGGTGAAGGGGTTGGAGGATGCAGAGTGAGAGGCGGTTGGTGCAGGGGGGCGTGGGATGCAGTGTTAAAAAGGGTTGGTACATGGTGAGGAGAAAGACACAGGGTGAGAAGGGGTTGGTGCAGGGTGGCATGGAAGACGCAGGGTGAGGGAGGATGCAAGGATGAGGTAGTTGTAAGACACAGTAAATATAAATATGCATGTATGTCATGAACATATTATCGCGCCCCTTTCCTATTTTTTTCAGGTAGGACTCTTCTCCACAAATGAATTGTAATGTCAACGACTTAGCCAGCTACATCTCTAGACTACTGTGATGTCGTCTTTCCTACAGCATATTCTAAAGGTCCAAAGGCAGGAGCAGCTACCTGCAACAGGTAAGGAGGCGCGATAATATCTTCCTGGCATACATGCATATTTATCAAATATGTATGTTTGTTATAGACTCTCTTCTATACATTATGTTTATAGCATGATGAATTTAGGTTCTGGAGTTTGCAGGGTGAGAGTGGGGTGGTGGAGGGTAAGAGGGGTTTGGTGAAGGGGGGCTGAGGATGCAGGGTGTGAGGGGGTTGGTGAAGGGGAGTGGAGAATGCAGGGTTAGAGGGGGTTGTTGCAGGGTGAGGGAAAATGATGGGGATGGTGAAGGGAAGTGGAGAATGCAGGGTGAGAGGGGGTTGGTGCAGGGGGGCGGAGTTTGCAGGGTGAGAGGGGGGTGGTGGAGGGTAAGAGGGGGGTGGTGAAGGTGGGTGGAGGATGCAGGGTGAGAGGGGTTTGGTGTAGGGGGGCGAAGTATGCAGGGTGAGAGAGAGTTGGTGCATGGTAAGAGGGGTTGCTGAAGGCGGGCTGAGGATGCAAGGTGAGTGGGGGTTGATGCAGGGGGACGTTGGATGCAGGGTGAGAGGACACAGGGTTAGGGAAGACACAGCGTGAGAGTGGATTGGTGTAGGGTGTGAGGTGGTTGGTGCAGGGGGAGAGGACAGGTGGTGAGGATAGACACAGGGTTAGAGTGGGTTGGTGTAGGGTGAGATTGGGTTGGTACAGGGTGAGGGAAAATGTAGGGTGAGATTGGGTAAGTGAAGGGGCAGAGGACATTGGGTGAGAGGGGGTAGGTGCAGGGGGGCAGTGGATGCAGGGTGAGATGGGGTTGGTATAGGGTGAGAGGGGTTTGGTGCAGGTAGGCGGAGTTTGCAGGGTGAGAGGGGGGTGGTGGAGGGTAAGAGGGGTTTGGTGAATGGGGGTGGAGGATGCAGGGCGTGAGGGGGTTGGTGCAGGGTGAGAGGGGTTTGATGCAGGGGGGCGGAGTATGCAGGGTTAGAGAGGGTTGGTGCAGGGTGAGAGGTGTTTGGTGAAGGGGGTGGAGGATGCAGTGTGAGAGTGGGTTGGTGCAGGGGGGCATAGGATGCAGGGTTTGAGAGGGTTGGCGCAGGGTGAGAAGGGGTTGATGAATAGGGGGTATGTATGTTTGTTATAGACTCTCTTCCATACATTATGTTTATAGCTTGATGAATTTAGGTTCTAGAGTTTGCAGGGTGAGAGTGGGGTGGTGGAGGGTAAGAGGGGTTTGGTGAAGGGGGGCTGAGGATGCAGGGTGAGAGGGGGTTGGTCTTGGGGAGTGGAGAATGCAGGGTTAGAGGGGGTTGTTGCAGGGTGAGGGAAAATGCTGGGTGAGATGGGGATGGTGAAGGGAAGTGGAGAATGCAGGGTGAGAGGGGGTTGGTGCAGGGGGCGGAGTTTGCAGGGTGAGAGGGGGGTGGTGGAGGGTGAGAGGGGTTTGGTGAAGGGGGGTGGAGGATGCAGGGTGAGAGGGGGTTGGTGCAGGGTGAGAGGGGTTTGGTGCAGGGAGGCGGTTTTTGCAGGGTGAGAGGGGGGTGGTGGAGGGTAAGAGGGGTTTGGTGAAGGAAGGTGGAGGATGCAGGGTGTGAGGGGGTGGTGCTGGGTGAGAGGGGTTTGGTGCAGGGGGGGGGGGCGGAGTATGCAGGGTTAGAGAGGGTTGGTGCAGGGTGAAAGGTGTTTGGTGAAGGGGTGGAGGATGCAGTGTGAGAGTGGGTTGGTGCAGGGGGGCATGGGATGCAGGGTTTGAGAGGGTTGGCGCAGGGTGAGGGAAGACACTGAGAAGGGGTTGATGAATAGGGGGTATGTATGTTTGTTATAGACTCCCTTCCATACATTATGTTTATAGCTTGATGAATTTAGGTTCTAGAGTTTGCAGGGTGAGAGTGGGGTGGTGGAGGGTAAAAGGGGTTTGGTGAAGGGGGGCTGAGGATGCAGGGTGAGAGGGGGGTGGAGAATGCAGGGTGAGAGGGGGTTGGTGCAGGGGGGCAGTGGATGCACGGTGAGATGGGGTTCGTGCAGGGTGAGAGGGGTTTGGTGCAGGGGGGCGGAGTATGCAGGGTGAGAGAGAGTTGGTGCAGGGTAAGAGGGGTTGCTGAAGGGGGGCTGAGGATGCAAGGTGAGTGGGGGTTGATGCAGGGGGACGTTGGATGCAGGGTGAGACGACACAGGGTTAGGGAAGACACAGCGTGAGAGTGGATTGGTGTAGGGTGTGAGGTGGTTGGTGCAGGGGGAGAGGACAGGTGGTGAGGATAGACACAGGGTTAGAGTGGGTTGGTGTAGGGTGAGATTGAGTTGGTGCAGGGTGAGGGAAAATGTAGGGTGAGATGGGGTAAGTGAAGGGGGCAGAGGACATAGGGTGAGAGTGGGTTGGTGCAGGGGGGCAGTGGATGCACGGTGAGATGGGGTTGGTGCAGGGTGAGAGGGGTTTGGTGCAGGGAGACGGAGTTTGCAGGGTGAGAGGGGGGTGGTGGAGGGTAAGAGGGGTTTGGTGAAGGGGGGTGGAGGATGCAGGGCGTGAGGGGGTTGGTGCAGGGTGAGAGGCGTTTGGTGCAGGGGGGCGGAGTATACAGGGTTAGAGAGGGTTGGTGCAGGGTGAGAGGTGTTTGGTGAAGGGGGTGGAGGATGCAGTGTGAGAGTGGGTTGGTGCAAGGGGGCATGGGATGCAGGGTTTGAGAGGGTTGGCGCAGGGTGAGTGAAGACACTGAGAAGGGGTGGATGAATAGGGGGTATGTATGTTTGTTATAGACTCTCTTCCATACATTATGTTTAAAACTTGATGAATTTTGGTTCTAGAGTTTGCAGGGTGAGAGTGGGGTGGTGGAGGGTAAGAGAAGTTTGGTAAAGGGGGTCTGAGGATGCAGGGTGAGATGGTGTTGGTGAAGGGGAGTGGAGAATGCAGGGTTAGAGGGGGTTGTTGCATGGTGAGGGAAAATGCTGGGTGAGATGGGGTTGGTGAAGGGAAGTGGAGAATGCAGTGTGAGAGTGGGTTGGTGCAAGGGGGCATGGGATGCAGGGTTTGAGAGGGTTGGCGCAGGTTGAGGGAAGACACCGGGTGAGAAGGGGTTGATGAATAGGGGGTATGTATGTTTGTTATAGACTCTCTTCCATACATTATGTTTAAAACTTGATTAATTTAGGTTCTAGAGTTTGCAGGGTGAGAGTGGGGTGGTGGAGGGTAAGAGAAGTTTGGTAAAGGGGGTCTGAGGATGCAGGGTGAGATGGTGTTGGTGAAGGGGAGTGGAGAATGCAGGGTTACAGGGGGTTGTTGCATGGTGAGGGAAAATGCTGGGTGAGATGGGGTTGTTGAAGGGAAGTGGAGAATGCAGGGTGAGAGGGGGTTGGTGCAGGGGGGCAGTGAATGCAGGGTGAGAGAGAGTTGGTGCAGGGTAAGAGGGGTTTGCTGAAGGGGGGCTGAGGATGCAAGGTGAGAAGGGGTTGATGCAGGGGGTGTGGGATGCAGGGTGAGGGAAGACACAGGGTGAGAGGGGGTTGGTGCTGGTTGAGGGAAGATGCAGGGTGGAGGGGGTTGGTGAAGGGGGGCGCAGAATGCAGGGTGAGGGGGTTGATGCATGGTGAGAGGACACAGGAGGAGTGAAGACTCAGGGTGAGAGGGGTTTTGTGAAGGGGTTGGAGGATGCAGAGTGAGAGGCGGTTGGTGCAGGGGGGCGTGGGATGCAGTGTTAAAAAGGGTTGGTACATGGTGAGGAGAAAGACACAGGGTGAGAAGGGGTTGGTGCAGGGTGAGGGAGGATGCAGGGTGGCATGGAAGACGCAGGGTGAGGGAGGATGCAGGGATGAGGTAGTTGTAAGACACAGTAAATATAAATATGCATGTATGTCATGAACATATTATCGCGCCCCTTTACTATTTTTTCAGGTAGGACTCTTCTCCACAAATGAATTGTAATGTCAACGACTTAGCCAGCTACATCTCTAGATTACTGTGATGTCGTCTTTCCAAAAGCATATTCTAAAGGTCCAAAGGCAGGAGCAGCTACCTGCAACAGGTAAGGAGGCGCGATAATATCTTCCTGGCATACATGCATATTTATCAAATATGTATGTTTGTTATAGACTCTCTTCTATACATTATGTTTATAGCATGATGAATTTAGGTTCTGGAGTTTGCAGAGTGAGATGGGGGTGGTGGAGGGTAAGAGGGGTTTGGTGAAGGGGGGCTGAGGATGCAGGGTGAGAGGGGGTTGGTCAAGGGGAGTGGAGAATGCAGGATTAGAGGGGGTTGTTGCAGGGTGAGGGAAAATGCTGGGTGAGATGGGGATGGTGAAGGGAAGTGGAGATTGCAGGGTTAGAGGGGGTTGGTGCAGGGGGGCGGAGTTTGCAGGGTAAGAGGGGTTTGGTGAAGGGGGGAGGAGGATGCAGGGTGAGAGGGGTTTGGTGCGGGGGGGCGGAGTATGCAGGGTGAGGGAGAGTTGGTGCAGGGTAAGAGGGGTTGCTGAAGGGGGGCTGAGGATGCAAGGTGAGTGGGGGTTGATGCAGGGGGACGTTGGATGCAGGGTGAGAGGACACAGGGTTAAGGAAGACACAGCGTGAGAGTGGATTGGTGTAGGGTGTGAGGTGGTTGGTGCAGGGGGATAGGACAGGTGGTGAGGATAGACACAGGGTTGGAGTGGGTTGGTGTAGGGTGAGATTGGGTTGGTGCAAGGTGAGGGAAAATGTAGGGTGAGATTGGATAATTAAGGGGGCAGAGGACATTGGGTGAGAGGGGGTTGGTGCAGGGGGGCAGTGGATGCAGGGTGAGATGGGGTTGGTATAGGGTGAGAGGGGTTTGGTGCAGGGAGGCGGAGTTTGCAGGGTGAGAGGGGGGTGGTGGAGGGTAAGAGGTGTTTGGTGAAGGGAGGTGGAGGATGCAGGGTGTGAGGTGGTGGTGCTGAGTGAGAGGGGTTTGGTGCAGAGGGGCGGAGTATGCAGGGTTAGAGAGGGTTGGTGCAGGGTGAGAGGTGTTTGGTGAAGGGGGTGGAGGATGCAGAGTGAGAGTGGGTTGGTGCAGGGGGGCATGGGATGCAGGGTTTGAGAGGGCTGGCGCAGGGTGAGGGAAGACACTGAGAAGGGGTTGATGAATAGGGGGTATGTATGTTTGTTATAGACTCTCTTCCATACATTATGTTTATAGCTTGATGAATTTAGGTTCTAGAGTTTGCAGGGTGAGAGTGGGGTGGTGGAGGGTAAGAGGGGTTTGGTGAAGGGGGGCTGAGGATGCAGGGTGAGAGGGGGTTGGTGAAGGGGGTGGAGAATGCAGGGTTAGAGGGGGTTGTTGCAGGGTGAGGGAAAATGCTGGGTGAGATGGGGTTGTTGAAGGGAAGTGGAGAATGCAGGGTGAGAGGGGGTTGGTGCAGGGGGGCAGTGGATGCACGGTGAGATGGGGTTCGTGCAGGGTGAGAGGGGTTTGGTGCAGGGGGGGGGCGGAGTATGCAGGGTGAGAGTTGGTGCAGGGTAAGAGGGGTTGCTGAAGGGGGGCTGAGGATGCAAGGTGAGTGGGGGTTGATGCAGGGGGACGTTGGATGCAGGGTGAGAGGACACAGGGTTAGGGAAGACACAGCGTGAGAGTGGATTGGTGTAGGGTGTGAGGTGGTTGGTGCAGGGGGAGAGGACAGGTGGTGAGGATAGACACAGGGTTAGAGTGGGTTGGTGTAGGGTGAGATTGGGTTGGTGCAGGGTGAGGGAAAATGTAGGGTGAGATGGGGTAAGTGAAGGGCGCAAAGGACATAGGGTGAGAGGGGGTTGGTGCAGGGGGGCAGTGGATGCACGGTGAGATGGGGTTGGTGCAGGGTGAGAGGGGTTTGGTGCAGGGAGGCGGAGTTTTCAGGGTGAGAGGGGGGTGGTGGAGGGTAAGAGGGGTTTGGTGAAGGGGGGTGGAGGATGCAGGGTGTGAGGGGGTTGGTGCAGGGTGAGAGGGGTTTGGTGCAGGGGGGCGGAGTATGCAGGGTTAGAGAGGGTTGGTGCAGGGTGAGAGGTGTTTGGTGAAGGGGGTGGAGTATGCAGTGTGAGAGTGGGTTGGTGCAGGGGGGCATGGGATGCAGGGTTTGAGAGGGTTGGCGCAGGTTGAGGGAAGACACCGGGTGAGAAGGGGTTGATGAATAGGGGGTATGTATGTTTGTTATAGACTCTCTTCCATACATTATGTTTATAGCTTGATGAATTTAGGTTCTAGAGTTTGCAGGGTGAGAGTGGGGTGGTGGAGGGTAAGAGGGGTTTGGTGAAGGGGGTCTGAGGATGCAGGGTGAGATGGTGTTGGTGAAGGGGAGTGGAGAATGCAGGGTTAGAGGGGGTTGTTGCATGGTGAGGGAAAATGCTGGGTGAGATGAGGTTGGTGAAGGGAAGTGGAGAATGCAGGGTGAGAGGGAGTTGGTGCAGGGGGGCAGTGAATGCAGGGTGAGAGAGAGTTGGTGCAGGGTAAGAGGGGTTTGCTGAAGGGGGGCTGAGGATGCAAGGTGAGAAGGGGTTGATGCAGGGGGTGTGGGATGCAGGGTGAGAGTGGGTTGGTGTAGGGTGAGAGGGGGTTGGTGCTGGTTGAGGGAAGATGCAGGGTGGAGGGGGTTGGTGAAGAGGGGCGCAGAATGCAGGGTGAGGGGGTTGATGCATGGTGAGAGGACACAGGAGGAGTGAAGACTCAGGGTGAGAGGGGTTTATTGAAGGGTTGGAGGATGCAGAGTGAGAGGCGGTTGGTGCAGGGGGGCGTGGGATGCAGTGTTAGAAAGGGTTGGTACATGGTGAGGAGAAAGACACAGGGAAAGAGTGGGTTGGTCTAGGGTGAGATTGGGTTGGTGCAGGGTGAGGGACAATGTAGAGTGAGTGGGGGTAAGTGAAGAAGGCAGAGGAAATAGGCTGAGTGGGGTTTGTGCAGGGGGGCAGTGGATGCAGGGTGAGATGGGGTTGGTGCAGGGTGAGAGGGGTTTGGTGCAGGGAGGCGGAGTTTTCAGGGTGAGAGGGGGGTGGTGGAGGGTAAGAGGGGTTTGGTGAAGGGGGGTGGAGGATGCAGGGTGTGAGGGGGTTGGTGCAGGGTGAGAAGGGTTTGGTGCAGGGGGGCGGAGTATGCAGGGTTAGAGAGGGTTGGTGCAGGGTGAGAGGTGTTTGGTGAAGGGGGTGGAGTATGCAGTGTGAGAGTGGGTTGGTGCAGGGGGGCATGGGATGCAGGGTTTGAGAGGGTTGGCGCAGGGTGAGGGAAGACACCGGGTGAGAAGGGGTTGATGAATAGGGGGTATGTATGTTTGTTATAGACTCTCTTCCATACATTATATTTATAGCTTGATTAATTTAGGTTCTAGAGTTTGCAGGGTGAGAGTGGGGTGGTGGAGGGTAAGAGGGGTTTGGTGAAGGGGGTCTGAGGATGCAGGGTGAGATGGTGTTGGTGAAGGGGAGTGGAGAATGCAGGGTTAGAGGGGGTTGTTGCATGGTGAGGGAAAATGCTGGGTGAGATGAGGTTGGTGAAGGGAAGTGGAGAATGCAGGGTGAGAGGGAGTTGGTGCAGGGGGGCAGTGAATGCAGGGTGAGAGAGAGTTGGTGCAGGGTAAGAGGGGTTTGCTGAAGGGGGGCTGAGGATGCAAGGTGAGAAGGGGTTGATGCAGGGGGTGTGGGATGCAGGGTGAGAGTGGGTTGGTGTAGGGTGAGAGGGGGTTGGTGCTGGTTGAGGGAAGATGCAGGGTGGAGGGGGTTGGTGAAGAGGGGCGCAGAATGCAGGGTGAGGGGGTTGATGCATGGTGAGAGGACACAGGAGGAGTGAAGACTCAGGGTGAGAGGGGTTTATTGAAGGGTTGGAGGACGCAGAGTGAGAGGCGGTTGGTGCAGGGGGGCGTGGGATGCAGTGTTAGAAAGGGTTGGTACATGGTGAGGAGAAAGACACAGGGAAAGAGTGGGTTGGTCTAGGGTGAGATTGGGTTGGTGCAGGGTGAGGGACAATGTAGAGTGAGTGGGGGTAAGTGAAGAAGGCAGAGGAAATAGGCTGAGTGGGGTTTGTGCAGGGGGGCAGTGGATGCAGGGTGAGATGGGGTTGGTGCAGGGTGAGAGGGGTTTGGTGCAGGGAGGCGGAGTTTTCAGGGTGAGAGGGGGGTGGTGGAGGGTAAGAGGGGATTGGTGAAGGGGGGTGGAGGATGCAGGGTGTGAGGGGGTTGGTGCAGGGTGAGAAGGGTTTGGTGCAGGGGGGCGGAGTATGCAGGGTTAGAGAGGGTTGGTGCAGGGTGAGAGGTGTTTGGTGAAGGGGGTGGAGTATGCAGTGTGAGAGTGGGTTGGTGCAGGGGGGCATGGGATGCAGGGTTTGAGAGGGTTGGCGCAGGGTGAGGGAAGACACCGGGTGAGAAGGGGTTGATGAATAGGGGGTATGTATGTTTGTTATAGACTCTCTTCCATACATTATATTTATAGCTTGATTAATTTAGGTTCTAGAGTTTGCAGGGTGAGAGTGGGGTGGTGGAGGGTAAGAGGGGTTTGGTGAAGGGGGTCTGAGGATGCAGGGTGAGATGGTGTTGGTGAAGGGGAGTGGAGAATGCAGGGTTAGAGGGGGTTGTTGCATGGTGAGGGAAAATGCTGGGTGAGATGGGGTTGGTGAAGGGAAGTGGAGAATGCAGGGTGAGAGAGAGTTGGTGCAGGGTAAGAGGGGTTTGATGCAGGGGGGCGGAGTATGCAGGGTTAGAGAGGGTTGGTGCAGGGTGAGAGGTGTTTGGTGAAGGGGGTGGAGGATGCAGTGTGAGAGTGGGTTGGTGCAGGGGGGCATAGGATGCAGGGTTTGAGAGGGTTGGCGCAGGGTGAGAAGGGGTTGATGAATAGGGGGTATGTATGTTTGTTATAGACTCTCTTCCATACATTATGTTTATAGCTTGATGAATTTAGGTTCTAGAGTTTGCAGGGTGAGAGTGGGGTGGTGGAGGGTAAGAGGGGTTTGGTGAAGGGGGGCTGAGGATGCAGGGTGAGAGGGGGTTGGTCAAGGGGAGTGGAGAATGCAGGGTTAGAGGGGGTTGTTGCAGGGTGAGGGAAAATGCTGGGTAAGATGGGGATGGTGAAGGGAAGTGGAGAATGCAGGGTGAGAGGGGGTTGGTGCAGGGGGCGGAGTTTGCAGGGTGAGAGGGGGGTGGTGGAGGGTAAGAGGGGTTTGGTGAAGGGGGGTGGAGGATGCAGGGTGTGAGGGGGTTGGTGCAGGGTGAGAGCGGTTTAGTGCAGGGGGGCGGAGTATGCAGGGTTAGAGAGGGTTGGTGCAGGGTGAGAGGTGTTTGGTGAAGGGGGTGGAGGTTGCAGTGTGAGAGTGGGTTGGTGCAGGGTGGCATGGGATGCAGGGTTGGAGAGGGTTGGCGCAGGGTGAGGGAAGACACCGGGTGAGAAGGATTTGATGAATAGGGAGTATGTATGTTTTATAGACTCTCTTCCATACATTATGCTTATAGCTTGATGAATTTAGGTTCTAGAGTTTACAGGGTGAGAGTGGGGTGGTGGAGGGTAAGAGGGGTTTGGTGAAGGGGGGCTGAGGATACAGGGTGAGAGGGGGTTGGAGAAGGGGAGTGGAGAATGCAGGGTTAGAGGGGGTTGTTGCAGGGTGAGGGAAAATGCTGGGTGAGATGGGGTTGGTGAAGGGAAGTGGAGAATGCAGGGTGAGAGGGGGTTGGTGCAGGGGGGCAGTGGATGCATGGTGAGATGGGGTTCGTGCAGGGTGAGAGGGTTTTGGTGTGGGGGGCGGAGTATGCAGGGTGGGAGAGGGTTGGTGCAGGGTAAAAGGGGTTGCTGAAGGGGGGCTGAGGATGCAGGGTGAGATGGTGTTGGTGAAGGGGAGTGGAGAATGCAGGGTTAGAGGGGGTTGTTGCATGGTGAGGGAAAATGCTGGGTGAGATGGGGTTGGTGAAGGGAAGTGGAGAATGCAGGGTGAGAGAGAGTTGGTGCAGGGTAAGAGGGGTTTGCTGAAGGGGGGCTGAGGATGCAAGGTGAGAAGGGGTTGATGCAGGGGGGCGTGGGATGCAGGGTGAGGGAAGACACAGGGTGAGAGAAGGGGTTGGTGTAGGTTGAGAGGAGGTTGGTGCTGGTTGAGGGAAGATGCAGGGTGGAGGGGGTTGGTGAAGGGGGGCGCAGAATGCAGGGTTAGGGGGTTGATGCATGGTGAGAGGACACAGGAGGAGTGAAGACTCAGGGT
This sequence comes from Crinia signifera, assembly GCF_055691185.1. Classification (NCBI taxonomy): domain Eukaryota; kingdom Metazoa; phylum Chordata; class Amphibia; order Anura; family Myobatrachidae; genus Crinia; species Crinia signifera. The sequence continues at coordinate 150,273,105 of NC_139221.1, read as the reverse complement.
GAGAGGGGTTTGGTGAAGGGGTTGGAGGATGCAGAGTGAGAGGCGGTTGGTGCAGGGGGGCGTGGGATGCAGTGTTAAAAAGGGTTGGTACATGGTGAGGAGAAAGACACAGGGTGAGAAGGGGTTGGTGCAGGGTGGCATGGAAGACGCAGGGTGAGGGAGGATGCAAGGATGAGGTAGTTGTAAGACACAGTAAATATAAATATGCATGTATGTCATGAACATATTATCGCGCCCCTTTCCTATTTTTTTCAGGTAGGACTCTTCTCCACAAATGAATTGTAATGTCAACGACTTAGCCAGCTACATCTCTAGACTACTGTGATGTCGTCTTTCCTACAGCATATTCTAAAGGTCCAAAGGCAGGAGCAGCTACCTGCAACAGGTAAGGAGGCGCGATAATATCTTCCTGGCATACATGCATATTTATCAAATATGTATGTTTGTTATAGACTCTCTTCTATACATTATGTTTATAGCATGATGAATTTAGGTTCTGGAGTTTGCAGGGTGAGAGTGGGGTGGTGGAGGGTAAGAGGGGTTTGGTGAAGGGGGGCTGAGGATGCAGGGTGTGAGGGGGTTGGTGAAGGGGAGTGGAGAATGCAGGGTTAGAGGGGGTTGTTGCAGGGTGAGGGAAAATGCTGGGTGAGATGGGGATGGTGAAGGGAAGTGGAGAATGCAGGGTGAGAGGGGGTTGGTGCAGGGGGGTGGAGTTTGCAGGGTGAGAGGGGGGTGGTGGAGGGTAAGAGGGGGGTGGTGAAGGTGGGTGGAGGATGCAGGGTGAGAGGGGTTTGGTGTAGGGGGGCGAAGTATGCAGGGTGAGAGAGAGTTGGTGCATGGTAAGAGGGGTTGCTGAAGGCGGGCTGAGGATGCAAGGTGAGTGGGGGTTGATGCAGGGGGACGTTGGATGCAGGGTGAGAGGACACAGGGTTAGGGAAGACACAGCGTGAGAGTGGATTGGTGTAGGGTGTGAGGTGGTTGGTGCAGGGGGAGAGGACAGGTGGTGAGGATAGACACAGGGTTAGAGTGGGTTGGTGTAGGGTGAGATTGGGTTGGTACAGGGTGAGGGAAAATGTAGGGTGAGATTGGGTAAGTGAAGGGGCAGAGGACATTGGGTGAGAGGGGGTAGGTGCAGGGGGGCAGTGGATGCAGGGTGAGATGGGGTTGGTATAGGGTGAGAGGGGTTTGGTGCAGGGAGGCGGAGTTTGCAGGGTGAGAGGGGGGTGGTGGAGGGTAAGAGGGGTTTGGTGAATGGGGGTGGAGGATGCAGGGCGTGAGGGGGTTGGTGCAGGGTGAGAGGTGTTTGGTGAAGGGGGTGGAGGATGCAGTGTGAGAGTGGGTTGGTGCAGGGGGGCATAGGATGCAGGGTTTGAGAGGGTTGGCGCAGGGTGAGAAGGGGTTGATGAATAGGGGGTATGTATGTTTGTTATAGACTCTCTTCCATACATTATGTTTATAGCTTGATGAATTTAAGTTCTAGAGTTTGCAGGGTGAGAGTGGGGTGGTGGAGGGTAAGAGGGGTTTGGTGAAGGGGGGCTGAGGATGCAGGGTGAGAGGGGGTTGGTCAAGGGGAGTGGAGAATGCAGGGTTAGAGGGGGTTGTTGCATGGTGAGGGAAAATGCTGGGTGAGATGGGGATGGTGAAGGGAAGTGGAGAATGCAGGGTGAGAGGGGGTTGGTGCAGGGGGCGGAGTTTGCAGGGTGAGAGGGGGGTGGTGGAGGGTAAGAGGGATTTGGTGAAGGGGGGTGGAGGATGCAGGGTGTGAGGGGGTTGGTGCAGGGTGAGAGCGGTTTAGTGCAGGGGGGCGGAGTATGCAGGGTTAGAGAGGGTTGGTGCAGGGGGTGGAGGTTGCAGTGTGAGAGTGGGTTGGTGCAGGGTGGCATGGGATGCAGGGTTGGAGAGGGTTGGCGCAGGGTGAGGGAAGACACCGGGTGAGAAGGATTTGATGAATAGGGAGTATGTATGTTTTATAGACTCTCTTCCATACATTATGCTTATAGCTTGATGAATTTAGGTTCTAGAGTTTACAGGGTGAGAGTGGGGTGGTGGAGGGTAAGAGGGGTTTGGTGAAGGGGGGCTGAGGATGCAGGGTGAGAGGGGGTTGGAGAAGGGGAGTGGAGAATGCAGGGTTAGAGGGGGTTGTTGCAGGGTGAGGGAAAATGCTGGGTGAGATGGGGTTGGTGAAGGGAAGTGGAGAATGCAGGGTGAGAGGGGGTTGGTGCAGGGGGGCAGTGGATGCATGGTGAGATGGGGTTCGTGCAGGGTGAGAGGGGTTTGGTGTGGGGGGCGGAGTATGCAGGGTGGGAGAGGGTTGGTGCAGGGTAAAAGGGGTTGCTGAAGGGGGGCTGAGGATGCAAGGTGAGAGGGAGTTAATGCAGGGGGACGTGGGATGCAGGGTGAGAGGACACAGGGTGAGGGAAGACACAGGGTGAGAGTGGATTAGTGTAGGGTGTGAGGGGGTTGGTGCAGGCTGAGATGACAGGTGGTGAGGATAGACACAGGGTTAAAGTGGGTTGGTGTAGGGTGAGATTGGGTTGGTGCAGGGTGAGGGAAAATGTAGGGTGAGATGGGGTAAGTGAAGGGGGCAGAGGACATAGGGTGAGAGGGGGTTGGTGCAGGGGGGCAGTGGATGCAGGGTGAGATGGGGTTGGTGCAGGGTAAGAGGGGTTTGGTGCAGGGAGGCGGAGTTTGCAGGGTGAGAGGGGGGTGGTGGAGGGTAAGAGGGGTTTGGTGAAGGGGGGTGGAGGATGCATTGTGTGAGGGGGTTGGTGCAGGGTGAGAGGGGTTTGGTGCAGGGGGGCGGAGTATGCAGGGTTAGAGAGGGTTGGTGCAGGGTGAGAGGTGTTTGGTGAAGGGGGTGGAGGATGCAGTGTGAGAGTGGGTTGGTGCAGGGGGGCATAGGATGCAGGGTTTGAGAGGGTTGGCGCAGGGTGAGAAGGGGTTGATGAATAGGGGGGTATGTATGTTTGTTATAGACTCTCTTCCATACATTATGTTTATAGCTTGATGAATTTAGGTTCTAGAGTTTGCAGAGTGAGAGTGGGGTGGTGGAGGGTAAGAGGGGTTTGGTGAAGGGGGGCTGAGGATGCAGGGTGAAAGGGGGTTGGTGAATGGGAGTGGAGAATGCTGGGTTAGAGGGGGTTGTTGCAGGGTGAGGGAAAATGCTGGGTGAGATGGGGATGGTGAAGGGAAGTGGAGAATGCAGGGTGAGAGGGGGTCGGTGCAGGGGGGCTGTGGATGCACGGTGAGATGGGGTTCGTGCAGTGTGAGAGGGGTTTGGTGCGGGGGGATGGAGTATGCAGGGTGAGAGAGGGTTGGTGCAGGGTAAGAGGGGTTTGCTGAAGGGGGGCTGAGGATGCAAGGTGAGAGGGGGTTGATGCAGGGGGACGTGGGATGCAGGGTGAGAGGACACAGGGTGAGGGATAGACACAGGGTGAGAGTGGATTGGTGTAGGGTGTGAGGGGGTTGGTGCAGGGTGAGAGGACAGGTGGTGAGTATAGACACAAGGTTAGAGTGGGTTGGTGTAGGGTGAGATTGGGTTGGTGCAGGGTGAGGGAAAATGTAGGGTGAGATGGGGTAAGTGAAGGGGGCAGAGGACATAGGGTGAGAGGGGGTTGGTGCAGGGTGAGAGGGGTTTGGCGCAGGGAGGCGGTGTTTGCAGGGTGAGAGGGGGGTGGTGGAGGGTAAGAGGGGTTTGGTGAAGGAAGGTTGAGGATGCAGGGTGTGAGGGGGTGGTGCTGGGTGAGAGGGGTTTGGTGCAGGGGGGGGGGGCGGAGTATGCAGGGTTAGAGAGGGTTGGTGCAGGGTGAGAGGTGTTTGGTGAAGGGGGTGGAGGATGCAGTGTGAGAGTGGGTTGGTGCAGGGGGGCATGGGATGCAGGGTTTGAGAGGGTTGGCACAGGGTGAGGGAAGACACTGAGAAGGGGTTGATGAATAGGGGGTATGTATGTTTGTTATAGACTCCCTTCCATACATTATGTTTATAGCTTGATGAATTTAGGTTCTAGAGTTTGCAGGGTGAGAGTGGGGTGGTGGAGGGTAAAAGGGGTTTGGTGAAGGGGGGCTGAGGATGCAGGGTGAGAGGGGGGTGGAGAATGCAGGGTGAGAGGGGGTTGGTGCAGGGGGGCAGTGGATGCACGGTGAGATGGGGTTCGTGCAGGGTGAGAGGGGTTTGGTGCAGGGGGGCGGAGTATGCAGGGTGAGAGAGAGTTGGTGCAGGGTAAGAGGGGTTGCTAAAGGGGGGCTGAGGATGCAAGGTGAGTGGGGGTTGATGCAGGGGGACGTTGGATGCAGGGTGAGACGACACAGGGTTAGGGAAGACACAGCGTGAGAGTGGATTGGTGTAGGGTGTGAGGTGGTTGGTGCAGGGGGAGAGGACAGGTGGTGAGGATAGACACAGGGTTAGAGTGGGTTGGTGTAGGGTGAGATTGGGTTGGTGCAGGGTGAGGGAAAATGTAGGGTGAGATGGGGTAAGTGAAGGGGGCAGAGGACATAGGGTGAGAGTGGGTTGGTGCAGGGGGGCAGTGGATGCACGGTGAGATGGGGTTGGTGCAGGGTGAGAGGGGTTTGGTGCAGGAAAGGCAGAGTTTTCAGGGTGAGAGGGGGGTGGTGGAGGGTAAGAGGGGTTTGGTGAAGGGGGTGGAGGATGCACGGTGTGAGGGGGTTGGTGCAGGGTGAGAGGGGTTTGGTGCAGGGGGGTGGAGTATGCAGGGTTAGAGAGGGTTGGTGCAGGGTGAGTGGTGTTTGGTGAAGGGGGTGGAGTATGCAGTGAGAGTGGGTTGGTGCAGGGGGGCATGGGATGCAGGGTTTGAGAGGATTGGCGCAGGGTGAGGGAAGACACCGGGTGAGAAGTTGTTGATGAATAGGGGTATGTATGTTTGTTATAGACTCTCTTCCGTACATTATGTTTATAGCTTGATGAATTTAGGTTCTAGAGTTTGCAGGGTGGGAGTGGGGTGGTGGAGGGTAAGAGGGGTTTGGTGAAGGAGGTCTGAGGATGCAGGGTGAGATGGTGTTGGTGAAGGGGAGTGGAGAATGCAGGGTTAGAGGGGGTTGTTGCATGGTGAGGGAAAATGCTGGGTGAGATGGGGTTGGTGAAGGGAAGTGGAGAATGCAGGGTGAGAGGGGGTTGGTGCAGGGTGGCAGTGAATGCAGGGTGAGAGAGAGTTGGTGCAGGGTAAGAGGGGTTTGCTGAAGGGGTGTTGAGGATGCAAGGTGAGAAGGGGTTAATGCAGGGGGGCGTGGGATGCAGGGTGAGGGAAGACACAGGGTGAGAGTGGGTTGGTGTAGGGTGAGAGGGGGTTGGTGCTGGTTGAGGGAAGATGCAGGGTGGAGGGGGTTGGTGAAGGGGGGCGCAGAATGCAGGGTGAGGGGGTTGATGCATGGTGATAGGACACAGGAGGAGTGAAGACTCAGGGTGAGAGGGGTTTGGTGAAGGGGTTGGAGGATGCAGAGTGAGAGGCGGTTGGTGCAGGGGGGCGTGGGATGCAGTGTTAAAAAGGGTTGGTACATGGTGAGGAGAAAGACACAGGGTGAGAAGGGGTTGGTGCAGGGTGAGGGAAGATGCAGGGTGAGGGAGGATGCAGGGATGAGGTAGTTGTAAGACACAGTAAATATAAATATGCATGTATGTCATGAACATATTATCGCGCCCCTTTCCTATTTTTTTCAGGTAGGACTCTTCTCCACAAATGAATTGTAATGTCAACGACTTAGCCAGCTACATCTCTAGATTACTGTGATGTCGTCTTTCCTACAGCATATTCTAAAGGTCCAAAGGCAGGAGCAGCTACCTGCAACAGGTAATTAGGCGCGATAATATCTTCCTGGCATACATGCATATTTATCAAATATGTATGTTTGTTATAGACTCTCTTCTATACATTATGTTTATAGCATGATGAATTTAGGTTCTGGAGTTTGCAGGGTGAGATGGGGGTGGTGGAGGGTAAGAGGGGTTTGGTGAAGGTGGGCTGAGGATGCAGGGTGAGAGGGGGTTGGAGAAGGGGAGTGGAGAATGCAGGGTTAGAGGGGGTTGTTGCAGGGTGAGGGAAAATGCTGGGTGAGATGGGGATGGTGAAGGGAAGTGGAGATTGCGAGGTAAGGGGGTTGGTGCAGGGAGGCGGAGTTTGCAGGGTGAGAGAGAGTTGGTGCAGGGTAAGAGGGGTTGCTGAAGGGGGGCTGAGGATGCAAGGTGAGTGGGGGTTGATGCAGGGGGACGTTGGATGCAGGGAGAGAGGACAGGTGGTGAGGATAGACACAGGGTTAGAGTGGGTTGGTGTAGGGTGAGATTGGGTTGGTGCAGGGTGAGGGAAAATGTAGGGTGTGATTGGGTAAGTGAAGGGGGCAGAGGACATTGGGTGAGAGGGGGTTGGTGCAGGGGGGCAGTGGATGCAGGGTGAGATGGGGTTGGTATAGGGTGAGAGGGGTTTGGTGCAGGGAGGCGGAGTTTGCAGGGTGAGAGGGGGGTGGTGGAGGGTAAGAGGGGTTTGGTGAAGGGGGGTGGAGGATGCAGGGTGAGAGGGGTTTGGTGCGGGGGGGCGGAGTATGCAGGGTGAGAGAGAGTTGGTGCAGGGTAAGAGGGGTTGCTGAAGGGGGGCTGAGGATGCAAGGTGAGTGGGGGTTGATGCAGGGGGACGTTGGATGCAGGGTGAGAGGACACAGGGTGAGGGAAGACACAGCGTGAGAGTGGATTGGTGTAGGGTGTGAGGTGGTTGGTGCAGGGAGAGAGGACAGGTGGTGAGGATAGACACAGGGTTAGAGTGGGTTGGTGTAGGGTGAGATTGGGTTGGTGCAGGGTGAGGGAAAATGTAGGGTGTGATTGGGTAAGTGAAGGGGGCAGAGGACATTGGGTGAGAGGGGGTTGGTGCAGGGGGGCAGTGGATGCAGGGTGAGATGGGGTTGGTATAGGGTGAGAGGGGTTTGGTGCAGGGAGGCGGAGTTTGCAGGGTGAGAGGGGGGTGGTGGAGGGTAAGAGGGGTTTGGTGAAGGGGGGTGGAGGATGCAGGGCGTGAGGGGGTTGGTGCAGGGTGAGAGGGGTTTGATGCAGGGGGGCGGAGTATGCAGGGTTAGAGAGGGTTGGTGCAGGGTGAGAGGTGTTTGGTGAAGGGGGTGGAGGATGCAGTGTGAGAGTGGGTTGGTGCAGGGGGGCATAGGATGCAGGGTTTGAGAGGGTTGGCGCAGGGTGAGAAGGGGTTGATGAATAGGGAGGTATGTATGTTTGTTATAGACTCTCTTCCATACATTATGTTTATAGCTTGATGAATTTAGGTTCTAGAGTTTGCAGGGTGAGAGTGGGGTCGTGGAGGGTAAGAGGGGTTTGGTGAAGGAGGTCTGAGGATGCAGGGTGAGATGGTGTTGGTGAAGGGGAGTGGAGAATGCAGGGTTAGAGGGGGTTGTTGCATGGTGAGGGAAAATGCTGGGTGAGATGGGGTTGGTGAAGGGAAATGGAGAATGCAGGGTGAGAGGGGGTTGGTGCAGGGGGGCAGTGAATGCAGGGTGAGAGAGAGTTGGTGCAGGGTAAGAGGGGTTTGCTGAAGGGGGGCTGAGGATGCAAGGTGAGAAGGGGTTAATGCAGGGGGGCGTGGGATGCAGGGTGAGGGAAGACACAGGGTGAGAGTGGGTTGGTGTAGGGTGAGAGGGGGTTGGTGCTGGTTGAGGGAAGATGCAGGGTGGAGGGGGTTGGTGAAGGGGGGCGCAGAATGCAGGGTGAGGGGGTTTATGCATGGTGAGAGGACACAGGAGGAGTGAAGACTCAGGGTGAGAGTGGTTTGGTGAAGGGGTTGGAGGATGCAGAGTGAGAGGCGGTTGGTGCAGGGGGGCGTGGGATGCAGTGTTAAAAAGGGTTGGTACATGGTGAGGAGAAAGACACAGGGTGAGAAGGGGTTGGTGCAGGGTGAGGGAGGATGCAGGGTGGCATGGAAGACGCAGGGTGAGGGAGGATGCAGGGATGAGGTAGTTGTAAGACACAGTAAATATAAATATGCATGTATGTCATGAACATATTATCGCGCTCCTTTCCTATTTTTTCAGGTAGGACTCTTCTCCACAAATGAATTGTAATGTCAACGACTTAGCCAGCTACATCTCTAGACTACTGTGATGTCGACTTTCCTACAGCATATTCTAAAGGTCCAAAGGCAGGAGCAGCTACCTGCAACAGGTAAGGAGGCGCGATAATATCTTCCTGGCATACATGCATATTTATCAAATATGTATGTTTGTTATAGACTCTCTTCTATACATTATGTTTATAGCATGATGAATTTAGGTTCTGGAGTTTGCAGAGTGAGATGGGGGTGGTGGAGGGTAAGAGGGGTTTGGTGAAGGGGGGCAGAGGACATAGGGTGAGAGGGGGTTGGTGCAGGGGGGCAGTGGATGCAGGGTGAGATGGGGTTATTGCAGGGTGAGAGGGGTTTGGTGCAGGGAGGCGGAGTTTGAAAGGGTTGGTACATGGATGAGGGTTGGTACATGGTGAGGAGAAAGACACAGGGTGAAAGGGGGGTGGTGGAGGGTAAGAGGGGTTTGGTGAAGGGAGGTGGAGGATGCAGGGTGTGAGGGATTTGGTGCAGGGAGGCGGAGTATGCAGGGTTAAAGAGGGTTGGTGCAGGGTGAGGTGTTTGGTGAAGAGGGTGGAGGATGCAGTGTGAGAGTGGGTTGGTGCAGGGGGGCATCGGATGCAGGGTTTGAGAGGGTTGGCGCAGGGTAAGAGAAGACACCCGGTGAGAAGTGGTTGATGAATAGGGGGTATGTATGTTTATTATAGACTCTCTTCCATACATTATGTTTATAGCTTGATGAATTTAGGTTCTAGAGTTTGCAGGGTGAGAGTGGGGTGGTGGAGGGTAAGAGGGGTTTGTTGAAGGGGGGCTGAGGATGCAGGGTGAGAGGGGGTTGGTGAAGGGGAGTGGAGAATGCAGGGTTAGAGGGGGTTGTTGCAGGGTGAGGTAAAATGCTTGGTGAGATGGGGTTGGTGAAGGGAAGTGGAGATTGCATGGTGAGAGGGGGTTGGTGAAGGGGGGCGGAGAATGCAGGGTGAGAGAGAGTTGGTGCAGGGTAAGAGGGGTTTGCTGAAGGGGGGCTGAGGATGCAAGGTGAGAAGGGGTTGATGCAGGGGGCGTGGGATGCAGGGTGAGGGAAGACACAGGGTGAGAGTGGGTTGGTGTAGGTTGAGAGGGGGTTGGTGCAGGTTGAGGGAAGATGCAGGGTGGAGGGGGTTGGTGAAGGGGGGGCGCAGAATGCACGGTGAGGGGGTTGATGCATGGTGAGAGGACACAGGAGGAGTGAAGACTCAGGGTGAGAGGGGTTTGGTGAAGGATTTGGAGGATGCAGAGTGAGAGGCGGTTGGTGCATGGGGGTGTGGGATGCAGTGTTAGAAAGGGTTGGTACATGGTGAGGAGAAAGACACAGGGTGAGTAGGGGTTGGTGCAGGATGAGGGAGGATGCAGGGTGGCATGTAAGACGCAGGGTGAGGGAGGATGCAGGGATGAGGTAGTTGTAAGACACAGTAAATATAAATATGCATGTATGTCATGAACATATTATCGCGCCCCTTTCCTATTTTTTTCAGGTAGGACTCTTCTCCACAAATGAATTGTAATGTCAACAACTTAGCCAGCTACATCTCTAGACTACTGTGATGTCGTCTTTACTACAGCATAATCTAAAGGTCCAAAGGCAGGAGCAGCTACCCGCAACAGGTAAGGAGGCGCGATAATATCTTCCTGGCATACATGCATATTTATCAAATATGTATGTTGGTTATAGACTCTCTTCTATACATTATGTTTATAGCTTGATGAATTTAGGTTCTGGAGTTTGCAGGATGAGAGTGGGGTGATGAGAGTGGGGTGGTGGAGGGTAAGAGGGGTTTGGTGAAGGGGGGCTGAGGATGCAGGGTGAGAGGGGGGTGGAGAATGCAGGGTTAGAGAGGGTTAGTGCAGGGTGAGGGAAAATGTAGGGTGAGGGGGTAAGTGAAGAGGGTGGAGGACATAGGGTGAGAGGGGGCAGTGGATGCAGGGTGAGATGGGGTTGGTGCTGGGTGAGATGGGTTTGGTGCAGGGGGCGGAGTATGCAGGGTGAGAGGGTTGGTGCAGGGTGAGAGGGGTTTGGTGAAGGGGGGTGGAGAATGCAGGGTGTGAGGGGGTTGGTGCAGGGGGTGGAGGATGCAGGGTGAGAGGGGGTTGGTGCAGAGTGGGGGAAGATGCAGGGTAAGAGGGGTTAGTGAAGGGGGGTTTAGGATGTAGCGTTAGAGGGGGTTGGTGCGGGGTGGGGGGCGGAGGAGGCAGGGTTAGAGGGGGTTGGTGCAGGGTGATAGGACACTTGGTGACTTTCTGATCAAGACCAGAATATCCTCCATCTGAAGAATACATTGAAAGAACTTGGACAACAGGTAAGGCCCACGGAATACCTAGGGATAACTGTCAGACAGGATGCCGACAGCAGCATTCCGATGGAGACCACCCAATTAGGGGTCTGGCAAGTATCTTCTACCTGGCCACCGCCCACCCTAAACCTCCTCAGCCCCCACCCTAATGCTCTGTACACACGGTAGAATTTGACATTCAATTTTGACTATATAGTCAAAATCGAATCGGGATCGCATATACATCATATGGAGATAGAACATGTTTTTAAGCTTTCTATCCTGATTCGCTCCCGTTCAGCTGAAATCGAAGAGCCAAATAGACAGTGCAGCAATGACTATATAGTGCAAATCAAATGTATACAGCATGATTTGTATGTAAATAGTAGAGTTAGCAAAGATTGAGCGATGGAATAAACTCCCGTTAACAAGTATGGGTAGGGTCAACCTACTTAAAATGATTGCCCTCCCAAAATTTCTTTATGTTTTCCAACAATCTCCACATTATATATCTAGTGATTTTTTTAGGAAGGTCAATAGTATTATGGGGTCATTTATTTGGAAAAATCAACGCCCAAAAATAAACTTTTCAAATTTGACAAGAAAAAAGGGGGATGGAGGCATGGCTTTGCCGGATCTCAAATTGTATTACCTTGCCTGTCAAATAAGATCATTGACTGACTGGTTTATAGATACCACGATTGGAGAAGGTCTGAAAGATCTGGTCCGATATAGTGGCGGGGGACTATCCCCAGTACAAAGACTGGTAGTAGGAGAAAAGGTAGATCAGAGTCTCACGATGGTGAACCAAGCAATTAAAGTGTGGCAAGACGTGAATAAAATGTATAATTTTAGGGAAATAGATATAGACTACCCCTTAGTTAACGAGACTAACTTGGAAAGGGCGGAGACATCACAAATATTAAAGTTTTGGGGTAGAGTGGGTATTAGATCCCTAAGTCAGGTATATGAGCGGAACGAAATTAAGCAATTTGAGCAGTTGAAAGGGGAGTTTTCTTTATCCTCTTCATATATATTTAGATACTTACAGTTGAAAAACGTACTCCAGACCCAGAATGGGGGTAGTCCTATGGAATTTGGTCAGTCTCCGGCAAAAGTAATTTTGACAGGTGGGGATAGGTTAAAGAAAATATCTGAGATATATAGCACCCTATTACAAAAGAAACATGAGGATGGCTTGAGGAACCTAAAAATTAAATGGGAAGGAGATCTGGGGGAAATAGGTCAGGAAGAATGGGTGTCCACTCTAGCATCAATTCCAAAAGCAACTAATTCTATTAAAACACAGCAGATACAATTATTTATTCTACACAGGTCGTACTTCTCCACTGGGAGGCTCATGAAATTTTGTGCCCTCAAGGAAGATGTATGTCCTAAATGTAATATAGCACCGGGCACGTTTTTTCATTTGATATGGAACTGTAGGGTTATACAGGAATTCTGGGTGGGAGTGAAAGAGATCCTGGTTGATCTAGGAATTATAGAACAGGCTCTCACGCCTGGTGGGTGTTTATTAAATATGTTTAACAGAATCAATATTGATAAATACACTAAACTATTTATAATTATTATGTGCTCCTTGGCTAAAGTGATTATAGCAAGGAATTGGTTGTCAAAAATAGGACCAAGGTGTGACGAGTGGAGAGCACTAGTTAAGTACACATTTAATCATGAAAGATACGTTTACACAAGCAGGAAAAGCATATGGAAATTTAATAAGATATGGCACAAATGGATAATATATACAGAAAACACAATATAGTCACTATGATAAAATATAATAAAATATATATTAAAAAAAAAAAAAAAGAGTTGAATTAAGGATAGAGTGGGGCAGAAACTGACCATTTCTCCAAGCCAGTAGGGGAAAATAGGGGAGCATAATCAGCTACAGAGGATATATAGAAGAGGTGTGGATTGCACCAGGTGCGAGATACCCATGTGGTTAAGGGTGAAAAGATTTACATATATTCCCGAGACTCTGCGTTTGGTATTAAGAACTAGGACCTTCACTGTTGTGTGTTGAGCATATAGCAAAATAGTACCGATTTATGGCTATGGAATAGTCAATTGGAAGGTCAGGAAGGCGGGCAATAGTATATGATAGTAATGGGTCGAGTCTGACCACCTGACTTTAGATATATGCTCAATGTCTATATGTAATGTTTGTATTGTATATGTATTGTATTGTATATGTAATTTGTAGTTTGTCTTTTTTATATGCAAATAAAAATAATATAAAAAAAAAAAAAAGAGTTAGCAAAGATTGCATAGCAATCAAATGTTAAGTCGAATAGCAAAGGATTCTCACTGTGTGTACACACCATTAGACTAGTCCTAAACCACTTCTAATGGTGCATATACATGGTGAGATTCCTTTGCTATTCATAGCGGTCACATAACCAGAAAGTCCGGTTGGGTACTTCCTGGTCACGTGCCCGTGAATGAACTCGGAGATGTCTGTGTTGTATGATTGGCTCCAACGGGTTTCAGCCCAGGAGGGCCCTTTTCAAATACTACAAATGCCAGGTCGCTCCCGGAACGGACCCGCGTACAAATCCCTGGTATAACCCGGCATTTGCAATGTAAAAGGGGTGTGAGTAGGTAACATCTGAGAGTTTATTTTTATTATCTTTTGGAAAAGGTTGTAAGAGATCACTGATAATTGTCGATATACATGTGTATACATTATAATAGTATGCCATTTTTTTTTTGTTGAGCTGTCAACTTTTGTCCCTATTGTATTCGGTTAGAAAATAAGACATGAAAAGAGTGGAATTAGGGCTAATGTGATCTGTCCCTTTACATCAGGTGGATGATGAAGATGATTTGGAGTCTGTAGACGCAGAGGATGATCTGGATGATGAAGACAGCCGAGAAGATGATATTTAGAGATTTAATTGTGCAGTTTTATTTCTTTTTTGCAGAAAACAATAATCCGTAAATTAGTAATTTCCCTAATTAAGCCCGTAGGCAATGTGACTGCAAATCAAAGGGAGTTATGTAGGTTCTAGAGCTTTTGCTATAATTATACAGTCACTAGGGATATGGATCGGTTTGGAAATGTGGTCTAAGGGTTCTGACAGTGTTATTTCCGCACCCCCCTCTCTATGGTGCTCCCCTTAATCCTAGTTCAATGACTTCATTGTTGTGCAGTGTCTAAATTATCCCCAGTGCTTGTGGCGCTGGAACATATAATTCTGTGGGCTGATACCTGCTGCTACAGCCACTTCACCAACACAAAATCAGGAAAAGATCAGATAACTGTCTCGATGCGAAGACTGGAAAGTTACTGGAACAAGGGCTCTACAATAAAGCTACTGCGCCTTGTTATTTTAGAGTGTTTAATAAGTGTATTAGGTCTTAGTGCCTTCACGCCTAAAGCTGCGTTCCTCACTGTTCATGTTGTGCTCTACTGCAAATGTGGGGGCATTATTCTGCTATATTCTCATTTTCTTTTATTTGCGCCATATATACTTTTAAGTGGTGGGAGGGTTGTTTAAACAACATCGTTTAAAATGTTTTCAAACTTCAAACTTGCCATTGCCACTGGTTTACTGTACTGTTTAAGTGAGACAGAGTTATATAATTTAATAGCTTAAGACAAGGCCATAGAAATAAAAGTACGGAATGACATTTTTAAGAGTGAAAAATATGAATTACATTAATTTCATGTTTTACAAATAAAATAATGCATTTACTTAACATCTTTTTGCCTTTGCATATTTCCTTTTTTCATTTAAATGCTATGTTAACACAAATGTACACAGAAATTAAAAACCATCACAAAGTATAAAAACTTCCAATTTCAGCTGGAAAGAATGCGATCTAGTCTACCACACATCCAAATGGATGGAGGTGCAGAGATCGGGCAGTGGGAGTATAGAGGACCGTGGCCATGCATGTGCAGTGAGAGCTAGATTTTGGGCATTTTTTTTACATTTATCTCTGTGTAATTCTATTTCGTAATAGTCCTTTCTACTTATACTTTTTAATTACAGTAACTTAATCAGAGAAGCCATTTGCCCCAATGGCTTTTTAAATTCCAACCACCCTAATTCTGTTTGGATCCCAAACACAAAACTCTTCTAAGCCACTTGGAACCATACCGCAGTTTGCAGGCACCCAGGTAGTGTCATTGCCACAATACTGACATGTTTTCTGCAAATTACAGCCTTTGTGATCTTTTTTTTATCACTTTGCCTACATTTATACATTTATTATACATTTCCAATCCGTATCCCCATTGTTTCATAATCCCAAATTAAGATCAACACTTTTCTTAATATTTAATATTCACCCAAAAAGGATCGGTGGATCTTTTGCATTCATACGTGTTTCATACCAAGGTGTGTTCCGGAAGCATTTTCAAACCTGTTCTTTTAGAATATTGGGTTGGATATTAATATAACTTTCCCATGTGTTGAACAATTTCCCAGTAGCTATATCTTTTCTCAGAGATGCTTCTAACCACTCCATCTTAAATATATAATGTCATTTGTTAAGAAAGAGGGAAAACGGAGGAGCTATAGGCTGTAACCAATTTAGTAAGATGCATTTCTTAGCTATTGCTGATATAACATTTAGAAGTTTAAATACTCCCTGTGTAATACGTATACCTACAGGCATAATTCCAAAAATTGCCCATTCTGCAGTCAAGCTTAAAGCCGAAACTAAATGCTGTATGGTATATGTACATACCTGAACCCAAAACCTCCTTGTCACAGGACATTTGTTACACTATAAACAAGTATTGAACCAATATACCTCTCTTCATCTCCCCCTGATGTCTAACCCATAGTTTCAGCGAGGCATGGCCCAATATACGTTTACTTTGTGGCAAAGATTAGGAATCACTAAAGTGGGCCATTTAATCAATAAAACATCTAACAAACCACTAACGTTCACACAAGCGGTAGAAAAGTTTCCATTTTTACAATCCTTCCCATTAGCATTTTACCAAGCTCAGCATTATGTGGCTGGTCTCGATAAGGTGCTAGCTCCTAAGGACTATACTAACCCATTGGATAAACTCTTGGCACAAGAAAATCGCCCTTGTAAATCGATATCTGCCCATTACTTATTGCTGCATAATCCCCTACAACATGAGCACGTACTGGGATGGCGCAGTGGAGAGACCATATGCCTACGCTGGCTATAAAACAAATATTGAAAGCTTTAGAAATTTCCATTAAATTGGTGCCAGCTGCTTCATACGTAGAACTCTTTCTTAATGTGGTGCACAGAACATATTTGTCACCACATCATCGGTATTTGATGGGATCACTCCCTAACCATTTATGTCTTCGACGTGGGACACAGGAGGCTGAGTTATATCCTTGCATATGGAAATGTCATGTGACAAGGAGGTCCTAACATGCTGTCATAGTATTTTGATTTTTTAAAACCAATTTGAATAATCTGAACAGATGCTGCCAATGTGGTGCCATGGTACATAATGTAATTTGTATAATCCTGTGGCTGAGCCATTCCACCTGTGAAGAAAAGACGTGACATATGTTTTTTAATTTCATCTTGCTTACAGCAAATTTAGACAAAGTTAGTGCTACAACTTCTTTTGCGATGAAGTGAAGTGCCCTTAGTAGTATTTGGCCATAGAAAGTATGCCGGGTGGGGACACTAGTGGAAAAGGGTGCACAAGCTGGGTCACGCCCGGGTTGGAGCGGTGTTCAAAATCCCAGTTGCAACCCAGCTTGTGTAGTGGAAAAGAGGTATTTAGAGTCCCCTCCTGGTACAATGCTGGGTGGATGATGGCATCTCCCAGCGCCAGCTACTGCATTGCAATGAACAAGGTTGTGCTGATTTTCTCTTTCTTAAAAAGTGGGGTTACAAATTTGAATCAGAGCGGGCAGAAGTTGGTCCCCTCTGCCGGCTATTCCACGCTGCCAGGAGCTCATCTTGGCAGTGGGCTGGGATAAGGCGGGGGTGGGGTGGCACGTCAGGGGCTGAGAGTTTCTGTCCACCCTACTCCCCTCTAAAAATGGCCGACGCAATTGGGGAGACAGACACTAGAGGTCCTCTTGCACCTCTAGAGTCTGTCAAGAAATGTAGACAGAGGGTACCGCACCAGGATTATTTGGGTCATTTTTTAGATCATATTAAAGGTGATGAATATGCCGTAATACTGAGACAGTAAAGGTGTCCCACAATATCGACAACCTACATACAGCAACTGGTAATGTGAATATCTAATATTAGTGAAAGAACCTGTGACATATTGGTAGATATTACCTGAATCTTGTTGAATAACCAAATTCTGCCCAGATATTAAGCTGAAGCAGTGTCTAAACAGCTGTTAAGGTGCCCATACACGGTGCGATTTGCGGGTATGATGCGATGTGTGCTCCTGCACACATCCCATCGCAGAGATCAAAAAGTGTGCTGCACATACTTTTTTGAACTAGGTTCCGATCCATGCAAATCACATGCGATTTGTGTGTGATGCGATCGGGACCAAAACGCATGCAATTACCGCAGTGTGTATGAGCACCTTTATACATTCAATGGTTACAATGTAATTATTTAAATCTTGCTTGGATAGTAAGAAGGTTGTTGGTATCCCTCCGCTAACAATTGCTGACAGTGTGGTGTCGCTAGTGGACTCCTTCAAGTTCCTAGGAACCACAATCTCCCGGGACCTTAAATGGGGGCCCAACACTGATACTATTGTTGGAAAAGCACAGCAGAGGCTATTCTTCCTTAGGCAACTGAGGAAGTTCAACATCCCACAGAAGCTTCTGCTCCTCTTCTACTCCGCAATTGTGGAGTCTGTGCTGTGCTCCTCAATACTGGTCTGGTATGGCTCCATCAGCAAGAGAGACAAATGCAGACTCCAAAAGGTAGTCAGAACTGCGGAGAAGATAATCGGGACAGACCTTCCCTCAGTCCAAGACCTGTACCTGTCTGGAGCAAAAAAGCGGGCAACGAAGATAGTCAAGGACCGACTACATCCTGGCCATGGCTTGTTTAATCTGCTGCCATCAGACAGACGTTACAGGGATTTTCGCACCAGAAGCCTAAAAAGTTTCTTCCCTCAAGCGGTTCACCTGTTGACACGTGAACTCATGAACACCTCACTGTCTAGTCACGCCTTAACCCTTTGCACATAATCTAACACGGTGTCCCCTCTGAATAACTTTCTATATGACTGTACATGTTCCCCCACCTGTTTATGTTGTTTATACTGTATGCTGTTTAATTGTTAACCACCTGGCTGCTGCAGAGCAAACTGAAAACAAATTCCTAGTATACGCAAGTATACCTGGCCAATAAAGCTGATTCTGATAATTGTAGTTATTGATGTCTGGGCACTGAGCCAAGTGAGACTGAATATCATCTCTATATATGTCCAATGTTCGTGTGGTTCGGAAACACTGCCATCTGTTGTCAGCAAGTGAAACTACATCTACTAGCTTTGGAAGCATTTGCGTTGAGCAGGCTTACACTGCCATCTGTTGGCAGCAAGTGAAACTACATCTACTAGCTTTGGAAGCATTAGCTTTGAGCAGTCTTGCTAATAGACATAGCATCAGTGTAATATAGCGCAGGGGGGGGGGGGGACAGCATCAGTGTGATATAGCGCAGGCCGCAGGGTGAGGGAGTGCATCCAGTTTATGTTCCAGCATGGGAGGAAAATACTGACTGCTTTATTTTTACACTGCAATATAGATCTCACTTTGAAGTAAAACCCCACCCAAATCTAACTCTCTCTGCACAAGCAACATCTACCCCACCTGCAGTGCACATGGTTTTGTCCACTTGAGAAGGAAGTTGCCAGAAGGAGTGAACCAGAATCACCCCCTTTATCTCCATCCACTTTATTTCTCGTAAAGGTTTAGTACATAGAACCCTAAATCTTTTTCAAGACTAATACATATTGTAAATGCCCATTCAAACAAGTATTTAATGCGTGTTACATAATGTCATTAAAGGAATTTCCCAAAGCAGAGCATACAGCTTGTATGTACTTACCTGATGACAGGAACATCAGGTCTGTCTGTTTTCTAGAAGCTCCCGCTTTTTGTAATTTTTCAACCAAGTTTTGGTTTAGTTATTAAAGGTTGTCTAGTCATTGTTATTAAATGTTAAGAAAGGAAACAAAAAATAATGTACAGTGGGGTAACTCCACATGGCTGACTGCTGTGGAGCTATACATCTCGGCAGGCCCTTCCATAGTTTTGCTATTATGGTTAAGTTTCTGATACCCAAAAATCCAATATCCAAAATATCCTGAAACCTAAAAGTACTTGAGCATGTTGATACCCCATTTCACATCGCAAACACCAGTCGCCCATTACACATAGGGCGACCTAGGTTTAACCCTTCTTGTAACCCGAGTCAAATTGCCAGGTTGGTCGACCTGGGTTAGGAGCTTTGGTGCTTTCATACAGGCGTGCAATTAGGAGGGTACTATTGGAGCAACTGCCCCAGGCCCTGTTACTTTGATGAGCACTGACCCTCTGGCCGTAAATGACATGTTTGTGAATGTGGGGCCCTTTAGCACCTCTCTAATCTGGGGAGCTGCATTCTCTAATCTGCAGCAGGCCGAGTGTTGCTCACTGCCCGAGGACACAGAGCTGGCGAAGACAGATGATTGTGGTGCTCCTGCATTTATAGCATCTGGCATATATATGCATTTAACACACATTGCCTGGCGATACCCGGAAGTGCGGATTCCAAGAGTGCTGGGTGCAGTATTCCACAGACAACGAGCAACAAACTCCCCCTGGGCAACAAGCTGTAACTTCCCAAGTTACATGTATTCCCAAATTAAATGTATTTTCCCCCATGACAATGAGCATGTAACTCCCCCTGGCAATGTGCATGTATTCCCCCATGGCAGCGAGCATTTAAGCCCTCCCGATGGCAACAAGCATGAAACCACTGGCAATGAGCATGAACCCCATGGCAAGGAACATGTTATCCCCTGACAACTAGCATTTCAAACCTAGTTTGATCAGCAGTGATCGTGCTGTTTCAGGGTCCCATCACATATTCTTTTTGAGCTTCCCATACAGCAACAGACCACCTACACATGCCCCATAGGATAGAATGTGGAGATACTGCAGGGCGATGACACTTCTTTCAGAGTTTCAGATTACGTATTACAGGGCAACACAGAAAGTTTTTAGAATATATACTTTTCTTGAATTTACAGATATGTACTCTTTTTTTTTTTTCATTTCTAGGGTCTGTGATCTTCTATGCAGGCTGTGGGGGGGGGGGAGGGGTTAGCCTTAAGGAGGGTTAGCTACCTGGCTCCTGGATTCCGTCCTTCGGGATGGCCGCATCAGGATTATGAACAACGTACTCCCCACTATATATATATATATATATATATATATATATATATATATATATATATTTATATACACACACATGGAAACGCCCCCTATAAGATTCCTGCTTTTGCTCAATTCCAGGCAAACAGTCAGTCAGTGTATCTACTCTGAGGAATGAGCTGTGCGGCAGACCCTGGCAGCAGCTGGCCCTGGCCACACCATGCATTATACACACTGTGCTACATGTTATAATAAATGTTTAAAATTATTAATATCATTTTTTTGGAGGGGGGGGGGATTATGATCGATGTTGAATGCTTTTGTCTTTCATAGTACAGAATAAACAAATACATTTTTTTCATTGTGCTGAAACACATAGCAAAGCTCCCCCTCGACACCCACAAAGCTCCACCCCCAGGCTGTGATTGTCCCGAGGCCCGATCTCTACATGGATGATCTTCAAATAGGGTTGAAACCATCGATGGTCTAAAAATAAAACACACAAAAAATTGTAGCTTCGCCATCAATTGTGATTACAACAATGTCCATCCCTAGTTACAGTACAGGACAGCCTGTGCAGTTCCTGCTAGCATTATGAACCTGTCTTCAGCAGCAGCAGGACAATCGGAAACTTGATGACTGGAACCCAGCTCCCATGTCATGCAGGATGCGGAGGCAGCACACAGAAATTGGATTACACATTTACCAGATTACCTTGGTGACTGCTGGGTCCATCTGCCGTACCAGGGGCAAATCCAGACAAAAATTAGATGGGGGGGGGGCACAATGGCAGGGGAAAAGAGAAGTTCCCTTTGCCGGAAAAGTGGGAGTGGCCTCGCAATAGGGGGCAAGGGAAATGCAGTATGTGCTGCCAGAGAATGGGTGACAGGGGAAGGCAGTGGGTATGCAGAGGATTACGTGGAGAGGCAACAGGTGATGGCAAGTAGAGGGTGACATGTAGAGGGTGACAGGTAGATAAAGTTAGGGACAGAAAGGCACAGGGTGACAGGACTCTAAGGAGAGGCAGTGGTCGATACAGGGCTTACCCAAGCCTCATTTTTTTTGGTAAGCAAATATACATTTTAGCGCTCTCCCACTGTGGATGGAGCTACAATGTGGATGGAGTATCAACGGATATGTAAAAACAGGGCGCAGTGTGTCTGAGAGGCTCTAGCTACATAATAGTATCAATTCACATTACACAACACTGTGCCAGCTAGAGGGGGAGATTCTCTAAGAATCTTCGCCCCCCTTCGCCTCTCTTCGCATTTATAATTATCGCATATGTTCTAACATATGCGATAATTATAGCAAAGGACAGCTCTTGCGTTAAGAGCTGTCCTTTGCGGTGAGAGTCGCCGGGTCCCAGCAGGTCCCAGCGGCTCCTCCCTCACACACCAGGCTCTCCTCCTCCCTGCACCCGGAAGAGGATCAGTGCAGGGAGGAGGTCACAGGTCCGGGCAGCACAGCTGTGTGAGGGGGCGATGCGGGGGGTCGTTGCGGGGTGGTGGTGGGATGCGGTAGAAGCCCATTGGCTTCTATGGGGCATCGCCAGATTTTTCTGGCGATGCCCCCCGCCGCGGTAAACCAGCGGGGGATGCTTACAGCATCCCAAAATGCAGTAAAAACCCCGATAACGGGGTTTTTACAGCATTATTCGCTTAGAGAATCTCCCCCAGAGACCCTAAGACACACTTCAACAGCTAGAGCCCCTTAGACACACCGCACCATTACACATTGTTCCTTATTCTGCTTGGTGCGTTCGGGCCGTACGCCGTCAGATCGGTCTTTTTTTGTTCTGCACATGCGTACCTTTCGCAATGCGCAGGCGTGGCGACTTCACAACGCTCACTGAAGGGTCTTTCCGTGCAAAAAAACCTGTCCGCAAGAGCACGGTCATTGTGGGCGGTATAGGGGCGTGTTGAGGGGAGCGGCCGAAATAATGAGGAAAACTGGGCATAAACATGGGCGTACACGGGGGTGTGCACCAAAAATGTACGGTGTTACAACCGCTCGATCGGCCAACGCACCGTGCATTTTGTACAGAAAACAGGCGGACGCCAACGATACCTCCAGACCACCCCTAGAAATACCGTATGAGAGCGGACGCCTGGGTCTGCTAATTAACGCTGATTACTACTCAAACTCATACACCTGAATGTAATAAGCAATGCTGCAGCCTATTAAGTGAAAATCATGATTTTACTACCTGCAAGCCACACACACAGCACTCAAACACATTGGAAGCTTATCTTTCTTCACTTCTCTACATGTAAAGGTTGGTTTAGTTTTAGGTAAGATTCATGTTAACACCTGCTTATATATGCCAAGGTAGTTAGGTTATAACCATCTACACACATTCAGTAAGTGTTTGTATATACTTTAAACAGCAGGACACTCAATCTACAGAAGTCGACATGTGTCAACTTTTTCACTCTTACACAAACATTGTTTTTTGGTTTATGCTAAATAGACACATAGATAGTGATTAAAATGCATGGTACTTGTGGAGTATCACGGCTCCCACGATGGGCATCGCACAGGAAAAAATCGCATCGCATGTGTTAAAATCATGTTAAATGCACCCCAAAGGGCATTTGTTACTGTACCACCCCCACTATAAACGGCAACCCGAAGTGTGGTGAGCGCAGCGAGCCCGCGAGGGGCGGCGATACGCGTCTTACGACCTTTTCATACCCCCACTATCCACGTCGGCGTGGAGTTGAGAATAGAAAGTGTGGCGAGCGCAGCGAGCCACCGAGCCCGAAGCGTGGCGAGCGGACGCGGATACCTGTGAAGGCCGCGAGGGTTCGCCGATATCTATGAAGGTATCCGCGTCCCCTCGCGGGGCTCGCTGCGCTCGCCACACTTTCTATTCTCAACTCCACGCCGACGTGGATAGTGGGGGTATGAAAAGGTCGTAGGATGCATACCGCCACCCCTCGCGGGCTCGCTGCGCTCTCCACGCTTCGGGTTGGCGTTGATAGTGGGGGTGGTACAGTGTGAAATATGACATTTGGGTGCATTTAACATGTTTAATACTAATTGGATGCATGGCATGCGATGCGATGGCATATGATTTTTATGACAAATGCATAAAAAATACATAGAAATCGCATCGCATGCCATCGCATGCCACTACATATGGCATGCGATGGGAGCCGTGATACTCCACAAGTACCAAATGGAACATTAGAACATAATAAATATACATGTAATGAGGGTTAAAATGTATTTTTATTAGGCTGTTCATTAAGGTAGACAATTGAGGTAAAAGAAAACAATAATTGATTAACAATTAGAATCAATATTTTTTTTTTATGCAATCAATTTTTATTGAGTATAAAGCAGGGTTACAGAAGATCAATGTAAAATCAAATAATGCACGTACAATAAGAAAATAACATAATAGGATGGTTATCTAAAGTGCAACAAATCTTTGAATGTAACATCAGGTTATAGTTATGCGTAACCCTGAGATCTAGGACTTAATACTCATACCACACATATTAGAAAATTATGGAGCATAGAAAGAACCATAAGAGTGGCATTGCATAAGGTTAATAGAAGAAAAAGGGGGAGAGGGAGGAAGATAAAGAAAAGAGAGGGGGTGGTGGGGAGGGAGTGGTGTAGGATTTGTTTAGGAGTCACTGCGTGTTGGAAAGGGCCCTATCGGACGAGACATGTATAGAGTAGTCAGGTGATTCTTTAAAAGTAAGCCAATTTAGCCAGGTAGCAGTAAAAGTCTGGGTGGAGTGCTTTAGAAAGGATGTAAGATCCTCCATGGACATATAAAGGTCTATTCTGCGAAACCAATGGGAAAGAGGAGGGGGTGTGGGGGCCCTCCAATGGCAGGGTATGACAGCTCTCGCTGCATTCATCAGGTGTCTGAGTAATGATTTTTTAAAGCGCGAGATGGGTATATCCATCAAGTTAAATAACCAGAACTCAGGGCTGAAGGGGAGTGAAGAGCTAGTAATCTTCTCGGAGATAGCATGAATCTGGCGCCAGTAGCCCTGGAGGACTGGGCAGGACCACCAGATGTGCAGGGGGGTGCCTGGGGATTGATCGCATCTCCAACAGCGATTAGGTAATGCTGTATTCATTTGGTGTAATGTGGAAGGGCATCTGTACCAGCGAGACAATACCTTATACTGAGTTTCCAGCGTCTGAACCGAGGAGGAGGATGCAAATATAAATTTAAATATTTGGTTCCACTGGTCTTCCGACAGCTCACGGCCCAGCTCCTCCTGCCAGGCCAGTGTATAAGTAGGCTTTGAGTTTGAGAAATTACTCAGGCAAATTTGGTAGAGTTTAGAAATCAGGTGTTTTGGACAGTCCTGAGAGAGGAGTAGAGATTCAAAAGGAGTCGGATCCCAACTCTGTCTCCGCGGGGGGAGGGAAGAGATATAGTGTCTGACCTGGAGGTAGAACCAAAAGGAACTTGCCGGGAGACCAATGTCATCTCGTAAAACCATGAAGGGACGTAGGCCAGACCCGTCCACCAGTCGACCCAGGTAGGACACATCCGCTGAGATAAGACCTGGGAGGTTCCTTAAATTGAATTCCGGAGGGAATTCAGGGTTGTTGATCAAAAGTGTGAGGAGTGTGGTGCCTGGGTCGAAATAGGGGAGATGCCTGAATCCAGCCCAGCACTTGAGTGTTGGAGACAGGGTGGGGTGTCGTATTGAGGGGATCTTCCGGAGCCATGGTATGACCCGGGGAGATACGCCTACTGAGTGGCCTTCAACAGAAGGCCATAGCTTATATTGGACAGGTCTGGACATCTCTACAATTCTGGTAATGTGAACAGAATGATAATAACTGAGAAAATGGGGAAGTTGCAGACCGCCCCTCTCGCGGCTCTGAACAAGAATTTTTTGGGATATTCTCGGTCTACGGTTCCCCCAAATAAATTTACCCACTAAGCTTTGTAATTCTTTAAAAAACGAAAGGGGTATCATGATAGGAAGGGCTTGAAGCATGTAGAGTATCTTAGGGAGGATATTCATCTTAATCGTGTTGACTCTGCCCAACCAGGAAAGTCGAAGTGAAGACCATTTTGTAAAATCCGCTTTTAAGTTAGTCAACAGTGGTGCAAAATTTAGTTGAAAAAGGTTTAAGTTGTCTCTCGATAGTAAGACCCCTAAATATTTAATATGCGATGGGTGCCAGTGAAAAGGGAAGGCCTTTTTAAGTCCCTCTACTAAGTTGTCTGGGGCAGACACATTTAAGGCAACAGATTTTGTGAAGTTAATCTTAAAATTGGATAAGTGTGCGAACCTCCCAAATTCCAACATCAAAGACGGTAAAGACGTGGCAGGGCTAGATATGGATGCCAGGAGATCATCCGCATATAAAGCTAGTTTATGCTCAGTTCTGCCTATTTTAACACCCTTGATGTTCTCATTCATGCGGATCGCACGAGCCAAGGCCTCCATGCATAACATGAATATTAGGGGTGACAAGGGACAGCCCTGTCTCGTGCCATTCCGAATGCAGAAGGGATCTGAGAGGGCGCCATTGACACGGATTCGGGCTGATGGAGTACTATATAAAGCTAAGATACGATGAAGGCAACTAGAACCCAGCCCAATGTGTTCAAGAAGGGCCTCCATAAAGGTCCAATTTATCCTATCAAAGGCCTTCTCTGCGTCAGTGGACAGGAGGACCACGTGGGCTTCCCCGAGTTTAGTAAAGTGGATCAGGTCAATTATTCTTGTGGTATTATCTTTGGCTTCTCTACCGGTAACAAAGCCCACCTGGTCCCCATGAACCAGCTCAGGGAGAAGGGGTCCTAGTCTCATGGCGAGCAGCTTAGCAAAAAGTTTTAGGTCTACATTTAAGAGTGAGATAGGTCTGTAACTTGAACACTGGGCCGGGTCCTTTCCCTCTTTGGGAATTATGGTGATATGGGCCTCGAGGCTTTGGGATGAGAATAGCCTCTCTTTAGAAACTGCATTACAAGCTTTTAGGAAGAGGGGCATTAATATTGACTGAAAAGACTTATAATAACTTGTCGGGAGACCATCCGGGCCTGGGCTCTTCCCGGTGGGGGTACTTGAAAGGGCCTGTTCAAGTTCCTCTATCGAAAAGGGTCGTTCAAGTAAAGATAAGTCTGTTTCTGACAGACGAGGAAAGTTGACCGAGGCCAAGTAACTATTAATCTCCTGCTTAAGTGAGAGTTTATCTGGAGGGGGTATGTCCCCCTTTAGATTATAGAGTCGGGTGTAATATTCCTCAAAGGTTTTTGCTATCTGAGTAAAGGTATGTACCCGTCTTCCCGTGGCATCTACAACATTTTGGACATAGGTCTGAGCTCTTTGTGCCCTCAAAGCTCTAGCTAACATTGAGCTAGGCTTATTTCCCCAGAGGTAATATTTGTGTCTGCATTTACGTAGTTCGAGCTTAGTTCTATCCCGCAGAAGCAGGTTGAGTGCCGCTCTGGCCTCAGTTAGTTCCTTTAAAACATCTGGTGAGAGGGTGGACTTATGGGAGTATTCTAAGGATGCTATCTGTTCTAGAAGTTTTGTCCTCCTAGCCTCCTTTTCTTTTTTCATTATCGAACCCAGCTGTATACACTTCCCCCTGATTACGCATTTATGTGCTTCCCAAACTATTACTGGAGAGGATTGTTCATTGTCATTATTGGAAATATAATCTTGGATTGCTAAGGATAGATCTTTTTTAAATCTGAGGTCAGAGAGGAGGAGTTCGTTGAAACGCCAGGACCACGGACGTGGTTGGGAGGAGGGTATATTCACTGTGGCATAAACAGGGGCATGATCGGACCAGGTGACTTGACCGATTTCACTATATGTGAAGTGTTGTAAGAATCTATGGTCTACTAGAAAGTAGTCCAGGCGTGAGTAAGTGGAGTGTGGTGTCGAGTAAAAGGTATAATCCTTTACTGAGGGGTGCTGAATTCTCCATAAGTCTATTAACTGGTGTTCATAAAGGAGTTGCCTAATTTTGCGGTGATCTCGTATACGTGGGGAGTTTGGAACAGGATTACAGTCAAGGAGCGGGTCCAGTGACCAGTTTAGGTCCCCTCCCAGTACCATACAACCCTCTCTAAGCGGCTCGATAGGGCGCATGACTCTTCCAAGAAACTGGCGTTGTTTAGTATTAGGAAAATACACATTAACAAACGTGTATTTTTGTGAGAAGATTGAACATTTAAGAACATGGCAGCGTCCCTCTATCAGAACGTGGTGCGAGACGTCACATGGTTGCAATCTGCGGGAAAGCAGTATGGCTACTCCCAGAGTTTTGCCTTCAGAATTGCTACTAGAGTAAACTAGGGGGTAATAATGGCTACTCAGTCTAGGTGAGGCTCCCAGTTTAAAGTGTGTTTCCTGTAGAAAAGCTACGTCTATCCTTTTGGACCTGAGATCTCTTGATAGCGTAGATCTTTTCTCAGGTATACTGAGACCTTTTACATTCAAAGAGCAAAAGTTAAGAGTTGCAGTGTTGGCTGGAGTCATGTCTGAGGTGTAAGGAGGTTACCTACAATATGACAGAGCCACAACCAAGTCTTGTCCGGGCCAATGCAGAGGGCGTGGTCTTCTGTTGGGGGAGAGGAGGGGTGGGAGAGGAAAAGAGCAGGGAAGGGGGGAATATAGAAAAGAACATCATGAAAAATTAACAAAATATGAACATTTAACAAGAAAAATTCTAAACCACCTTTGGAGCCAGTGATGCCTTTACTGTGCATCACCGTCCAAAGACTATGTGGATCACCCTAACTGGGGTTGGCGTGTGTCACCAGCCACCGGGCTAAGAAATTGGAACTAAAAGTGTGATCTAATGCGTTTTCTACACATATTATAGTAAGAGTAAGCGCCCAATGAGAGGGGCAATGTGTGACAGGAACTATTCATCTCTAGGTGTGATGTTATAGTTACTTTTAACAAAAGGGAAAAAGTCTCTCATATAGAATACTCTATACCATTTTCCTTACTGTCTTAACTATAATTACTCAGATGAATGGACTTTGGTAAAGTTAATTTACCTGTGAGGGAGTGGCTGTTGTTATTTGGACCTAGGCGCTGTAGTTATTTAAACTATCCTGTAAAAAGGTGCTAAACTCAGGTTAGAGTGGAAAACAAGAAAAAATAAATAAAAGAACACCTAACAGAAAAAGGTAAACTGAGAATGTACTATGGAAGAACAACAAGACCAAATATAGTCATTCAAATGGTATGGTCAACAATATTAATAATAGGTAACGAAACTTAGACTTGTGCATACCATGTCTTGTTATCTTTGAGCTGACTTCTTAATATTGCTTAGGACCCATTGGTCCCCACCTCCAGGCCAACAGCCCATTAACTATGCGACCCCGAAAAATGAGGTATAACTCCTCAGGGAGTCGTGTTGAGTGGGGGTAGGAAACCCATCTAGACAATTTAAACTAAACGACTATTAAATATTTCAACAGTCCTGACAAACCCTTTTCCTCATTGTTTATGGGTCAGTCTATCAAGAGGAGACAAGACTCAGGTCACCGCTGTGGATTGGGTCGCTCCGAAGGAGGGCGAGGCATTGGTTCTTTTTCCCACTGTTTGCCACTGCATGGGGCCAGACGGAGGGTGAGGAGGGTCAAGGCGCTTTGTGAGGTGAATCCAGTCGGCAAGGTGTGGTTTGGTTATTGCAAGGGTCGAACAAAATGAGTCCAGGTCATCTGGGTCCTGAAGCGAAACTAGTTTGCCCTCATGAGACGCTTGGATGCTTAACGGGAAGCCCCATCGGAATCTTATGTTCTTTTGTTTCAAAATGTCAGTGAGGGGTTTTAACAGACGCCTTTGTTGGAGAGTATTCCAGGAGAGATCAGGGAATATTTGGATCCTCTCTCCATTAAATTCAATAGCTTCTAGCTTTCGGGCCTTACTCAAAATGTCCTCACGTTCCTTGTGGTAATGTAATCGACAAATAACATCCCTTGGCTTTTCTGGTTGTAGACCTCTGGGACGCAGGGCGCGGTGAGCCCGGTCGAACAAGATGGTGTTGTCAGGGGCTGCATCAGTTATCTCATTAAAGATTTTAGTGAGGGCATTGAGAAGACCAGGTCCTTGAATGTCCTCAGCGAGGCCACGTATCCTTAAATTGTTTCTTCTCCCCCTGTTGTCGAGATCGTCAATACGACGTTGAAGGAGTTTTAGTTCCTGGGCATGTATGGATGAAACTTCAAACAGCTTGGTCTGGTATTTCGCCGCCTCTCCGGTGTGTTCCTCTAATTCAGAAACACGCTGGGCTGTTTGATTCAGCTCTGATTGAATCGCAGAAACCTCCACCTTAATTGTTTCTCGCAGAGATTGTTCCAGGTCGAGGAAGTCTTTTTTAGATGGAAGATCTGCTTTGGTGGGTAGGGTACGGAGGTAGGATAGGACCTCAGTTAGCGTGACTTCCGAATTTGATGGTGGGGATAAGATTGGTATAGACTCCATTTGTTGAGGATTTTTTGGAGACTGTGAAGAATCAGAGGAAGTTTGAATATCTTCGGTGTTGGTCTCGGTGGTTTGGGTAAGATAGCGAAACATATTGGACTGTGGTTGGCTTTCGCCCGACTGTCTGGGCCCCGGCGTCTGTAAGCCCCTCTTGGTCCTCCCCATTAGCAAGTGAGATGTGGATGAATAGTCACAACAAGGTTAACAGTGCATTTAGATACTTCAAATTGGTGTGAGTCCGGTGGGGGATTGACGTCCACGCCTCCCCATTCTGCGTGGGTGATTAGGGGGTCATGGCCCGCAAGCCGAGGGGGCCGTTATCTCATGGACACTCCAGAGGTCAGCCTCCCCTTCTGTATTTCAGGACAATGTTGTGCAGACCAGGTGGGGTGTATCCATCTAATCCCGTCTGCCCAGCCATGGCAGAGTGGAATAATATGTAATGCACTTGTGGGGCTTATTTATTGAAATATGGTGCTAGGCAGTATAGTAATTAAATAAGAGAATTGGGTGTTGAGCCAATGTTTGCCACAAGATGGCGCTGTAGGACCAGAGTTGAAGCAATAAGGAGAGAAATGTCCAGTTTCAGCAGGGCTCCTGCAGGAGAGCACCCACCAGTATTAGCACCAGAGGTGTCCTGCAAAGTCTGCAAACCCCTAGGTCATCATGTCAGAAAGGGGGAGCCAGGAGAACATCCACCCCTGGGGGAGCAGGGAGGGCTGAGGGTAAATGCCCCTCCAAGCTATATTTATATTAGTGTCCCAGGTAGGAGTTAATAAACTTCAATTCTGTCTAGTGTTGCAGGCTCGACAGGCAGGTGGATTGTAGTAGAATACCCCAGTCCACTTACTGTGTCCTTATGTAGGCGTCTTGACTGGGCAGGCAGGTGAGGGACAGAGCCAGGTCGTGGAAGGCTGCTGGTCTCGACTCCTTAAGATGGCCGCTGCGTCTCCCCTGTAGAGGGTCCCGGCATGCAGGAGTCCCCTGCGACTCTCCAGGGGCTCCAGGTGTCACTGTCAGGCACCAGCGGGGCTCCGCCACTAGCGGGGGAAGCCTCCCCTAATGCCCAGCTGGCAATCGCCGCTACTTCAGCCGCGGCACCAGAGCCGCGAGCGGCCTGAAAATTGAGGCCCCGGCTGCACCCCTGTGCGTAGGCCGCAACCCGCGGGGACTCCCGGATTGTCCCCCGGCTCCGCAGCAACGCTACACGGGGTGGCGGGAGGTAAGAGAGGCAGTCTGGGGGTTTAGCGGTGGGCAGGGAGGCTCCAAAAGGCTGTCGGAAGCTCCGTGTTCAGGGAGCTCCACGGACCTGCGACCTCTCCGTTCAGCAGTCAGGCCACGCCCCAGAATCAATATTTTAATTGCCTTAATCATAGTTGAAAGGCTAGATTAGCATGGCCATATATGTGAAGGGTATGCCAGCGTGCACGGACATACGCTCACTCTCACGATCTGTGACATACGCTGAGTTTTCTATTGAAAACAGGTGAGACCCGTCCGTGCGCGTTGGCGTACGCTCAGATAGCCGCAAGATGTCGGTGGGAAAACGGCCGAGAGACGTCCGTAAACGGTGGCGTATGCTCTGTTGTACGCCAGTTATCGGTGTCTAAGAGGAGATCCGTCCGTTTGCGGTGGCGTACACACAAGTGTATGCCACTCCCCTTTGTCTGTGTTTGTGACCATCCGTCCGTGGCACAATGTGCAATGGGCATCACGGTGTGTGGCACAATGGGCCTTATTCTGGTCCGGTCGGCCAAACGTACGTACGGTCCGTCACACCGTACGTTTCCTGTACGTGGATGGTGAGTGTAAGTCCACCCACAAACATCCGCATACGGACGAGCACAAACACCGACAAAGGGGAGTGGCGTACACTTGTGAGTAAGCCACCGTACACGGACGGATCTCCTCTTAGACACCGATAACTGGCGTACAACAGAGCGTACGCCACCGTTTACGGATGTCTCTCGGCCGTTTTCCCACCGACATCTTGTGGCTATCTGAGCTTACGCCACCGTGCACAGACGGGTCTCTCCTGTTTTCAATAGAAAACTCAGCGTATGTCACCGATCGTGAGAGTGAGCGTACGTCCGTGCACGCTGGCATACCCTTCACATATATGGCCCTGCTAATCTAGCCTTTCAACTATGATTAAGGCAATTAAAAGAATGATTCTAATTGTTAATCAATTATTGTTTTCTATTACCTCAATTGTCTAACCTTAATGAACAGCCTAATAAAAATACATTTTACCCCTCATTACATGTATATTTATTATGTTCTAATGTTGCATTTTAATCACTATCTATGTGTCTATTTAGCATAAACCAAAAAACAATGTTTGTGTAAGAGTGAAAAAGTTGACACATGTCGACTTCTGTAGATTGAGTGTCTGAGTTTGAGTAGTAATCAGCGTTAATTAGCAGACCCTGGCGTCCGCTCTCATACGGTATCTCTAGGGGTGGTCTGGAGGCATCGTTGGCGTCCGCCTGTTTTCTGTACAAAATGCATGGTGCGTTGGCCGATCAAGCGGTTGTAGCACCGTACAGTTTTCCTCATTATTTCGGCCGCTCCCCTCAACATGCCCCTATGCCGCCCACAATGACCGTGCTGTTGCGGACAGGTTTTTTTGCACGGAAAGACCCGCCAGTGAGCGTTGTGAAGTCACCGCGCCTGCGCATTGCGAAAGGTACGCATGCGCAGAACAAATAAAAAAACGATCCGACGGCGTACGTCCCGAATGCACCAAGCAGAATAAGGCCCTATGTGCTTCTGCAATCACGGTGGATCCGGCCGGAGATATCACTGCGCGGACTGGGTCTGGGTCCACACAGTGTGCTGCCTGGCTCGGTCTGACTGTGTGTGCAGCCGCACGCCACCGCCGCGTCTCTCCGACTGCTGTGTGGACTGTAGACTAGTGTCCATGACCATCCGCGCGTACAGTGCAGCAGCCGCTTAGCGCTCGGTGGCTGAAACAGCTGTCTGCACTGCGCACGGACCTTACTGCACATGCGCTGTCACATTGTGAAACCTGCTGCTGCTGCTTCTTTCTGAGCATGAGGGAGAGGCTGCTGTAGTCCAGGCCTTCCCAGCCAGGTAAGACTAAACGCTGTATGTGTGTATATATGTGGGGTGGTTAGGTTAAGGCTGGGGGGGTTAAGGCTTAGGCAAGAGGGTACTAGGGTTAAGCAATAGCAAAGAGGTGCAGATCTAGCTTACGGGGGGGTCTGGATGGATGGTTAGAAAGCATGTCAGCATTAGAGCGCAGGCTTCAGGGTGAGGGAGCGCAGGCCATGGGGTGAGATAGAACACAGGCCCCTTGGTGAGCGAGTGTGTCAGTGTGATAGAACGCAGGATGTGGGGTGAGGGAGTGCATCAGTTTGAAAGAACGCAAGCCCCAGGGTGAGGGAGTGCGTCAGTGTGATAGAAGCAGGCCCAAGGCTGAGGGAGTGCGTAAGTGTGATAGAGCGCAGGCCCCAGGGTGAGAAAGTTTGTCCAGTTTATGTTCCAGCATGGAAGGGGATATCAAATTAAACTTGGCAGCTTATACCTCTTTTACACCAAAATCATGGATCTAGCCTGGTATTTGGAACATGGTTCCAAGCCAGGTCAGATCCAGCTTTTGCTCAGTTTACACTGCGGTGCCGACCTGCAGTGTAAACCGGGGACAGCACTTGGAGATGACATCATCTTCAAGCGCCGGGACTGCTGCGCCAGGGCCCGGGACTGCCGTTATGGGGCAAGCCCAGCACCAAGGTCAGCTGCTAGCCCCTCTTCCCTTAGGTGAATGGATACAGCACACAGCCATCCATCCACCTCCTCCCTGCCTCCGCTGCTGTCTGCACAGTACAGCAGAAAGCAGCGGAGGCTGTGTGCCTTGCCATAGTTTTAGCATGCCCTAATAGAAAAACTGTGGCAAGGCATGAAGGGACTTGCAGTTTCACAACAGTTGGAGGGCCATAGTTTGGACATACCTGTCATAGCCTAAGGAGTTGCCAGGAAAAGAAAATCACTGTTAAAATGTAATTTTTGCATTTTAATGGATTGGGGAACACATTGTTTCCCCATAAAATGCGGGACTGTCTCTAGTTCTTCTGTTTTCCCTCAAGTAGCAGGGGTCCTTACTATTTAAGCTCTGCTCGGTGGTTAATGGTATTTTAGCAGCACTATCCAGTCAGTGAAATTGTTAATATATTTCCCTATTTTTCTTCTATAATATCCAAATCTGGCAGTCCAAAGGCCCCATACACTAAGATGACTTAGACTAGTCAGACCCGATTTCCTTTGAGCTTCCCCAGCTGCTCTCTGGGAGGCCTCACATATGATTAAGCACAGAGTGGGGAGAGTGTCACTACTGCCCGGCGATTCCCCCGGTCTGCAGACTATGGCCCTTATTCTGATTGAGTTGGACGGCTCCGTGTGCGGTCGGACGGCCGATGTTTGATATTTGCGCATGTGCAGAGGCGTATCTGCGCATGTGCGAACGCTTTGCACGTCCGAACACGGAGTGAGGTCCGTGCAGAAAACGATCATACGGAACCATCCGAGCAGGGGGGGGAGAGGGACGTGAAGGGCTGTTTGGGCTCATTACCATATGCATACGCCCCGCATTTCATGGGCGTTCCCATGAAAATGCTGGGCGTATGTATGGTAATGCGGCTGTGACGCACGTGTGGGGGCCTGGCAGCTGACATAGCCGGATGTCAGCTGCCCGCACTGCTTTCATATGGAAAAATGTCCAAGTGGTCTGGAGCTGTCTCTCGGTGCTGCCTGACCGCTTGGTCCGTCATTCGATGGTCGGTGACCATCGGAGGATGGGGGAGGTTCCCACAGATGGAAGAGGTGTTCACATGAAACATCCACTCACGGTCTGTACGCTCAGCATCTAATTTAGCCATCCTGATTGTATTTTTACATTTCTTATTACATTCTACAAGTTGACAGTTATACTGTTGATACTGTTAAAATGATGACAGGCAACATGTTGACATTTAAGACTATCAAGACACAGAGCCATATATAAGCACCACTACACACCAAAGTCAGCATGATCAATTTCTTCACAAACTCATTGTAGAACTCAACAGAGGCCACTGGGGAGCCATGGGGCCAGATGTACTAAGCTTGAAAAGTGATAACATGGAGAGTGATAAACCATCAGCCAATAAGCTCTTACCTGTCATTTCACAGACTGTGTTTGAAAATGACAGGTAGGAGCTGATTAGTTGGTGGTTTATCACTCTCCATTTTATCAGTTTTCAAGCTCAGTACATCTTTCCCATGATCTTCTATGACTATGGGTGGGATGTATTACAATACATCGCTGTCCTTCGCCTCCTGGCCACCGCGATGCCAGCACATATGTACTAACATATGCGGATGGCATTGCAGAGCGGTACTGTACTGTGGTGTGTGTGTGGGGGGGGGGGGGGGGGTCTCCGTCACCTCCCAGCCGCCTACTGCTCCCTTCACGCTGGGACTGCTCGGCGCCTACCTGCTTTGCATCCTCTGCTGAGCGGGTAGCGCCGGCCCTGAGTAATGTAATTCTTGTTACCAAACTGTCGCTGTTCTGATTTACAGAGATATCTGGTCACACTGAATTAATAGACAAGTACAGGGAGTTTAATGTGGAAGGTGAACTCAGCCATGTGTATTCACATACTGCAAAAGTGTTTCTTAACCCAAGATACTATTAAGTATATGGGTATGGGTAATTGGATCAACCCAATTTAGGTCAACATGCAAAAAGTCGACATGAGTTTTCCTAATTTTTTTTTGTATCGAATGTCGACATGGTTGACATGGACCGTAAATGTGTAACGCATCCCCTTGCATGGCTTGCTGCTCTTACCATGCTTCAGACACTATTTTATTAATCCACCATGCCAATGTGGATGGTTAGGCATGAAGTACCACCTGTCGTACATGTTAGCTCCTAAAAATGGGAAAAACTCATGTCTTCCTTGACTCTCGGTGAGCGCCCAGAATTAGCGGGACAGTTGGGAGGTATGGTATTGCATGAGTATTATATCAACAGTACACAATTTCACATGGTTTCTTTAACAACTCATCTGGCAAAAACTGCTACAATCACATTCACAACAAGGGCCCTTATTCTGGTTGGTGCGTACATTTCCGTATACTTTCGGATGGCGTTTTTTAGCCGTCTGCGCATGCGTGGGGAACGCTATGCGCATGTGCCACGCATGGTCTCCGTACTCGTTCTCACTAATACCGTACAGAAATGTGCACCGCAATCACTTGGGAAATATGGGCGTATTATAAGCGTCATTCGGAATGACACAGGGGCGTAGTTTCAAAGTGGGCTAAACTGGGCGGAAACATGGGCGGACATGGGGGAGTGCACTTATTTTGGTGGGCGTGCATTCGGACACCACGCCGAATGCACGCGAACAAAAAGGGAAGAAATGTGCGGTGTCCATAAGCAAGTATTGCTTTGCGGACACCACTCGGTCATGCGCTAGGCAATCGGAACGCCTAATCAGGACGGACGCACCTCAACCAATGTCAGCTGAACACAATACAATCACCTACTTTACTCATTACTTGTTAATTACACGCTTCTCACTGCTTCAATTGGACCCATTGCAGCTTAAATGGAACATTACATGCTGCACTTGTCACACACTTTTACACTGCAAATAATGAACCCAACTTAATATAAATAATACAAATACACATGTCACTTCTACATGTATCAATTAAACCACACATTTGGGGGAAACAAAAAAACATTTATTAAAGGAACTTATAAAAGAAATTAGAAATCACAACAAAATAAAAGGTAGCATAGCAGGAAGACAATTAAATAATATATACTAAATCCATGTATTCTAGACATACATAGCCACAGCAGAATCATTAGGAACACATCAGG
Source organism: Crinia signifera (assembly GCF_055691185.1). Taxonomy (NCBI): domain Eukaryota; kingdom Metazoa; phylum Chordata; class Amphibia; order Anura; family Myobatrachidae; genus Crinia; species Crinia signifera. Next base: position 150,237,073 of record NC_139221.1, on the reverse strand, counting down.
TGGCTTCACAACAAAAGTATAGCACCAACACTTCAAGTACAGCAGACAGTAATGGTAGCCGAAAGAGGCCAACAGGGGAACCAAACATGACATTCGAAGCGAGGGCAAATGTGGGTACCCTCGGCACGGAATTGGACACAGGAAGCTGACACACACAGCTCAATGAAAGATTTGGGAACACATAAGGGTGGAGATTAATGTGGACACAAGTTCATTTGCGGGCACGTTTGCCCCTGGCAGGCTCCTTGCCACGTGCAGCAGCTCTTCCGCCACGGCCACGGCCACGGTCAGATGGTGGGCCAGGTGGAGCACATGCTGGGGAGGGGGTGGATCTTCTTCCCCCTCTGGCAGCAGGGAGTGCTGATGGTGGTAATGCACCAGAAACGGATGACATTAGGACCCTATTGCTGGCAAGTAGCTCCACCATAAGATCATTATGGCGGAGGAGGAGGTCATTTTGCCGCAGGGCTTGATCAGCCAGCACCTGCAGGCTAGCAGCAATTGACTGCTGGGTGCCAGCCATGGCCTTCTGGGCCTCAGCAATAGCCTGCAGGCTCCCAGCGATAGTCTGCTGGCTGCTGACCAAACCCTGCAACACCTCCTCGCTCCTACGCACCCCTCTGATGCCGACTCTCCCTGCTGCTGAATATTGCCAAGCACATGCCCCCACGTGGCCAATTCAGCCGCGGTCAGTGGCTGCTGCTGGGGCCAGGTGGCACAGACTCCTCAACCTCCTCAAGAGATTCTTGACCAAGCGGTGGGGATGCTGTTGAAAGAGAACATTACAATTACAACACATTCCATGGCAAATTAGAACAAGCTACTTATGGGATGGCAAATAATTACCTTCAAGCAAAGAAGCCATGACTTCCGCTGGGGACTCGCTGTCCATGGTGCTCACCCCCCGGACCTCCTCCACTGCAATGCAGCACTCGGCCATCTCTTCCAGGGGGGTGAGCTTCAGCTTTCCAGGCATGGGGCCTGCCCCAGAGGTATGGCTGTGTTCCAACCGCTGGGTCAATTTCTTTTTGAGGTTGTTTTGAAGTCGTGCCACCTGCAATCAAAGCGTACATATTAATACATGTCACTCCTCATGTTTGCTGTAGCACCCATTGCAATCTGCAACATAATACAACATGTGCCTCCTGACACCAAACTTAGATTATATTAATTTTGAAAACCAACCCTTAGAAGATACACTCACACTCACCCTACAATAACTATCAATTAAATGACATGGCAAACATGTCTGTGGCTCCAAGCAACGTGACCGGCCATTGACCAACTCCATCTAATATCTAATGTAAACATTACTGGACTTGTACTGCTCAAATGTAACACACATGAACTTGCCTCTTCTTAACGTGCTCCGCCTCACGAACTTGTGGAGCCACCGTATTAATCTCCGCCGTTATGTCCTCCCAGATCTTCCATCTCCTTGTGTGTGTCAACTTGTCCTGTGGACACTCGATCCAATCCCGTGCCCGGAGCACCAGGATGGCAAGCTCCTGCGCTTCGTATGCCATGTTCCTGCTGCTTGGTTCCTCTGTTGGCCTCTTTCGGCCACGCCCACGGCCACGACCGCCTGTCGCTGTACTCAAAGTGCTGGCCAGGCTACTCTGTTGGGAAGCCACCTGTTGTGATCCCAATGATTCTGCTGATGCTGAAGATGGGCCAGCTGCCGATTGGCCTGATGTAGGTGGGCCAGCTGGCTGCTCTTCTCCCACTGGCTGGTCTGGGTTGAGGGGGACATAGGTGGTGTTGGACTCCATGCGGGCTAAGAGGTTCTGCAACACCTGGTCTTCCTCTGATTCAGAGCCAGCCATGTTAGAAACAACTTTGTGCCTTTGTAGCACAACTTTAAATACTATTTGTGTAATTGGCGTAAATCAGCTACAACCTGCGTTCCGTGCGGCAGCGTCACGTACGGCAGCGTACGCCGTGGTGTGTGTGCGGCGCATAGGCCACGCCCATAGTAGCTGTAACTCGCTTGTGCAAAACCTGGCGTAACATCAAACTATAATGTAGTTGACCTGTTTAAAGATTTGTTGTCATGGACACCTGTAACGTTATGCAATCCTAAATGCTATCTGTCAATGTTCAGTAGTACTGTGTTACTGTTGAGATTGTCCATAAAAAGGAAGTTACCCAATCCATTTTCAAATCCGGCCCAGAAGTCATGCAATAGTGATCACTCATGTCATGCACAACACATGTGCTAGGCCTATAAATAGTGCTTTGCTGCTAGGTGCATTTGTCTCCAGAGCTGTATTGTGCCAGGTTCTAAGGTAAGCACTCGCATGCTCCAGATTGTTGGTACAGCAAAGTCTTGTTAGCATTACAGAAACATGTTACCTGCCCACCATTTAACTGTTAAATGTGTGTGGCACCATATTATGGTGAACTACATGTCCCAGCATTATTTGAAATGTTTCTTTGTAGTTATTGAGCAGTTGATCACACCTGTAATACTTACTTTGTGTTTAGTTGTTACATGTTTTAAATACATTTGTCTTTAAGAAGGTGTGTGGCGAAGTAATATTATTGTAACTTCATTCTAGATTACTATGGATCTGTGGGACTACACTGGGCGGCCCTGTATTGTACGTATAGTTGCATCAAATGTGTCAAATTTTGGAGCATAACCAATCTTTGCATAGGTCTATCCTTATTTAGTAACCTTTTGTTGTAGGTTGCAGAAGCAGTGATGCAGTATATGGGTGAGAGGCTAAGGGCACTTGCGGCTCACCCCACTTGTCGGCCAAGGAGGCCAGGACGTGCTAGAATCTTCCGCACACGGGTGACACTCTTTGGGATGCCCGATGATGAGGTACTTACTAGGTACAGGTTACCCCCACATGTAATTCTAGATATACTCTCTTTAATTGAGAGTGATCTAGAACCTCTTCATGGGCTCACCACAGCAATTCCGCCTCACACTCAGCTGCTGGCGGTGTTGCATTTCTGCGCCTCTGGATCCTTCCAACAAGTAGTGGCAGTACTTGCTGGAATATCTCAGCCGGCTTTCAGCCGAATCCTGAGGCGTGTGACTTCAGCCATGTTTAGGCGCAAGGGGCACTTCGTGGCCATGTCTTTTGCCCAAGAGACCCTTCACGGAAGCCAGCAGGCATTCCATCAAATTGCTGGCTTCCCTAATGTGATAGGGGCTGTGGATGGCACCCATGTACCATTTGTGCCTCCATCAAGAAGTGAGAAGATCTATAGGAACCGAAAATTGTTCCACTCTGGTATGTGGCCCATCCATGGAAATTCTCGCCTTCAACTCGAAGTTTCCCGGAAGTGCCCATGACTCTCATGTTATCCGACAAACCGGGATTTGGCAAAGACTCCAAGAGCTTGAAGGCTGTGATGCGTGGGTTCTGGGTGACTCCGGTTACCCATGTACGCCCTGGCTACTTACGCCGTACAGCTCCCTAGAACCAGGCCCACAGGAGGCATTCAATAGGGCGCATGTTGCCACCAGGCAAGTGGTGGAGCGCTCAATTGGCCTGTTGAAGGGTCGATTTAGAGTGCTCCACCGCACTGGTGGTGACTTACAGTATGCGCCTGAATTGGTGTCGTGGATTGTGGGCCTGTGTGTGTTTGTTTTCACAACATAGCTGTGCGGCGTGAGATATCCTTTGATGAGTGGGAGGTGCCATCTGAGCCGCAAGACCCGCCCATGCGCCCATCCCGCTCCCCTGAAAGCAGACGCGGATACCAGCTGCGGGACTCTGTGGCCATGAGATACTTCAGGTACATTTCTGAATGTTGTCCAGACCAAACCTCATTCCGATCTTTTATCCACATCAAGGTTGACAATGATTTAAATTTAGTGTCCTCCTAATTAAACATTAGGCAGCATGGCCTTTTAATGGCAATAGCAATAGCACTACGTATTCGGTTTGAGGTGTATTGGTTTAAGGCCAATAAACAACGTATTGTCCATAGATTTAAAAACATATTTTATGTATTCATTTTTTTAGCTGAGCTTATCATCCGTGTCTGGTGAGTACATTGAATTTCTTACTTTTTTCACCATGTATGTGTGGGATGTGGGGGTGATTATTTTTTTATCAGATTTAGTATTTATGATTATTTTGGGGGTTTAGTTCAAAATATATAAGCACTAGGAGGTAGGCAGGTAGGCAGGCAGACAGGCAGGCAGGCAGGCAGGCAGGTGTCCAATGTAATGGCGAAGGGCTAGTTTGTGTATGTGTTTTTTCTCATAAATGTACGCATACACATAAATGCATACAGTAAGTACAGCTTAAAAAGTTAATACCAAATAGTGACCTTACCAACCAATCACAGGACAGGAAGATTTTTCATGTGCCAGTGGTAAAATGGCGGCATACCAGCGCGCAGCACCCTTTACCACTGCGGAGCTGCTGTCGCTGGTGGCAGTTATGGAGAGGAGGCTGGGGCGTGCAGGCCCCTTCATCTCCAACGCAGACAAGCGCCAGGCGTACCTTGCTGCCCGGCGCCGGATATTCGCCCGCACCAATGTGCGGAGGACCGTCGCCCAACTGGAGAGGCGATGGTCCGACCTGAGGAGGCGGCAGCCGTAGCTGCTACAGCGGCTCAGACGCCGAATTGAACGGTGTAAGTTTTTTCGCAATTCATCAATCATTAATATTAAGGGCCATATGTATCAAGCTTCATAAAGTGATAAAATGGAGAGTGATAAACAACCAGCCAATCAGCTCCTGGCTGACATTTTTCAAACACAACCTGTAGCATGACAGGAAGGAGCGGATTGGCTGCCTGTTTATCACTCTCCATTGTATCACTTTTGAAGCTTAGTGCATCTAGCCCAGTGAGTGTTTTCATTTTCACATTATCTATATAATAAGTGGAAGAGTCTGTGTACGTGCGTGCGTGTGTGTGTGCGTGTCCGTCGCATTGCGGACACACCGTGGCACTCAGAGACACCAAATTCAGCAACAAAAAAATACCTCTGGACCCGGTGGTGTGCACCTCGAAGCCGTTTTTGGGAAATTTCACTTAGAAATTTAAAAAACACCAAGTTGTAATTTACCTTCATTGATGTTCTGGGGAAAAAAATCGATGATCTGGGAAACCGTTTGCAAAGGAACAACTCCACACCTGATTTCATTGCTGTCATTGAGTATGAATGACACATTCTAACATTATGGTGAAGGCTTTAAACAATTAGGAAATAATTGAGGATATACATAGACCACACATAACACACACATACATATTGTACACGCACACACACACACAGTACACAACATACGCACACATAGCACACAACACACACATTTATACGTAGAGCACCTTATACACTTACACATTGGACAGATACACACACACACACAACACACCACATGCAGTACAATACAAATCCATACACATTACAACACACACCCAAAAACAGTACAACAAACACACAGAACACACACACTAAAATATTGCCAGGATACGCAAAGCACACTACACACACACATATATACGTAGCACACCTCACAAACTTACACATTCCGCAGATACACACAACACAACACTCACAGTACAACACACACCCACATTCTCTACAACACACACCCAAAAACAGTACAATACACAGAACACACACACTTAAACATTGCACAGATACACACAGCACACCACACACACACAGATTTATTCATAGCACACCTTACGCACTTACACATAGGGCAGATACACACAACACACACACACATAACATACCTCTAACAGCACAACACACACCCACATTCACCACACACACCCAAAAAACAGTACAAAACACACACTTAAACATTGCGCAGATACACAAAGACACAACACACACATACTGTATATATGTAGCACACCTCACACACTTACGCATTGGACAGATACATACAATACAACACACACAACCACATACACTACAACACACACACAAAAACAGTACAACACACATAAACACACAGAACACATACAAAATAATTTGCCGTTTATTTAACCGTCTGTACCAGCAAATAAAAACTGTACCTAATGTACCGTTTCTACTTTGTTCCCCATATCCGTCTCTCCAGTCCTCCAGCCTGTCACTGCGCTCCCCGGCGAGTTGCACTGAGAAATCTTTGTCCTGGCCAATGCACCCATTGATCAATACATTGATCAACAAACACCAATTATGCCCACAATATCCATACCCCCAGCTATAGATTTTTTCACAACCCACCCCCTTCCAAACAATTATCAGTTTGAATCAGAACTTATTTTTTAATCCTACTTTCATTTCTTGATTGTACTTCTATGTACACTTACATTTTTTTCACGATTTATTGAGTAAATTGTACACTTTGTAACATGGCAATTCTTATTCTCAGTCTTATTCTTCAACTTCTTAAACTCCAAACCTTATCAATGCATCCATTGATGATTGTGATGGCTGGATCAGTGGATTGGCCCGGCGGGTGTAGGGAAGAATTTGGCCCATTGCACCCATTCCCAGTGGTGCATTACAGTGGTGCGGGTAGCGTGCGTCGCGTCATGACATCATGTGGCCAGGCCCGCGGACCTGCTCCCACACTCAGGGGCTGCCCCACTGTTTGGTAGAGATGCTCGGTGCATGTGCTTTACAAATCCCCAGACCTCAGAGACTGCTGCAGGCAGGTTCGGTGAGGGGAGTGGCAGTGGCAGGGAGCAGTGAATTTTTAATTAATTATGGCGCGGTAAGTAACGCCCACCCCGGACCCCATGCACTCAGCGCCTGTAATTACACACCCTAGAAACTGTACCATTGAAAGTATAGAAATTGAGGTGTGGCCACGTCCCTTTTCCGATTTCTGACCCTCAGATGTTGGAGGATATGTCATACAGTAGGTGCTAAATCTCAGGAGTGGATGTTAAATTCATCAACACATACAAGTTATCAACTCAGGAGCGTTGTGTTTCAAACAACAACACCACACCTGATTTCATTGCCGTCATTGAGTATCAATGCAAACACATTCTAACATTATGGTGGAATCTATAACAAATTACAATCTTAGGTCTTTGTCACAGCATACTGTAAGATGACATTTTTCAGCAATTTTGGAAATAAGGAAACCCCAAGGTTTTCCCGGGCAACGCCGGGTGGGTCAGCTAGTTGAATAATAACATTACATGAGGTCAGTTGGGTGTTTATGACATAGAAATGCCATATACTATATGTGTGATATATAACACATATATAATGTGGGTAGGATATGTACTTGGTCAATTACAATGTCAAATGACACTGACCCATTTTGTTTGGTTAACCCACAGCACGGGAGAGAGCCAGACAGGCCAGAGAGGAGGAGGGCCAGGAGGCCGCCAATGAGGGCCAGGAGGCTGCCGATGAGGGCCAGGAGGCTGCCGATGAGGGCCAGGAGGCCTCAGATGAGGGGCAGGAGGCCACCAATGAGGGCCAGGAGGCCGTCGATAAGGGCCAGGAGGCCTCAGATGAGGGGCAGGAGGCAACATATGAGGGCCAGGAGGTCCAGGAGTACGCCCTGGAGGTCCAGGAGGTCGCCCTGGAGGTGGAAGTGGAGGGCCAGGTTGAGGTGGAGGAGGAGGAGGCGGGACAGGTGGAGATGGAGGAGGAGGTTGAGGGCCACCATGAGGTGGAATACCTCGCCTCCACCACCCCTACACACACCCCTCCCCCTAGCCAATCAGCAACCTCCAGTATCTACCTCCCCCCCCCGTGTACCAAGAGGCCCTACCCCTTGAGGAGCTGCCACCGCCTCCAAGTCTGGAGGAAGAAGAGCCGGTGGAGGTGTCTGGCAGGGGTAAGTAGTCACAATGACTCATGACTAACTTAGGGACAGTTAGTTATGTGGCAAAGATGATGACATTTTGCTATAATAGAGTAAAGAGTAGTCCAAAGAAATGGAAAACAACTGACACACTTTGGCCATATAGGGCCATGCTGCAACCGTGCAATGTGCAGGCTCATGTAGGTGATGAGTGTTTCTTTAAGCAGGGTCTTTGTATAGAAGACAAACAAAACATCAATGGAATATCGGCAGGCCAGATTTCTAACGGAGTATCAAGTGTCCAGTTCTCCTGGGCCCCCCTGTAGCCAGTGGTCCTGTGTTGTTGGCATGTTTTTTTGAAAGGACTTATGTAGGATGTATTGAACTTCGAAATGGTTTGGTGTATGGAAGCAGATTAGTGCTGCACTTTGACCTGTCTGGCAATGTGACAAGGAATCATGAAGTAATAGGGTAGAGTGACTAGGGTAGCCTTTTAATGTGTTATCTATCTATATATCTATCTATCTATCTATCATGCAGTTTAGCTATTAAGCAGTAACATGCAGGTATATATGTATGGCTAAATGTGGCATGTTGTAGTGGGTGTAGGTTTCGAGTAGATTGGGGAGTGTTTGGCCAGGAGAAGTGTGAGTGATCCTCAAGTGTTGTGGTGATTTTGATATATACATTGTCAAATGTATATGTCACACAAGTGTGTGTGTGTGTGTATGTGTGTGTATGTGTGTGTGTATGTGTGTGTGTGTGTGTATGTGTGTGTATGTGTGTGTGTGTATGTGTGTGTATGTGTGTGTGTGTGTGTGTGTGTGTGTGTGTGTTGTGGCAGCATCATGATCATATATTTTCTGCCATTAGATACAGGATCGGCTAAGTATTTGTTTGTATGTATGATTTCTCATGGTGTAGGTACTTAGGATTGACTGTACAAGGTGTACCTGAGTAGCATAATTAATGTTGTACCCCCTTTCTCATGCCCACAGATTACCTGGAGGCAGCCCAGGGTGTGCGAGGGGCCCTAATGAGGTTGCGGGAGGACCTCATGCGGATGGCTGGCCATGTACATGACCTCTGCGACCTCCTCCTGGATTGATTTTTTTTTTCTTAAGTTATTTTTTTTATGTTGTGTAAATAAAAGTTAACGTTTAATTATGAAGTTGTCTGTGTGTTATTTTAGTATTTTACAGTAAAAGTATAAATCTAATGAAAAATAAAAAAATGTTGATGTTTAGTTATGTACGCTGCAAAAGGGTCGATAGCATTTTTTATTGCATAGGGAATGTTAGGGTTAATGTAAAGTGGTTGTAAGTGTTTAAGAATCAATTAGATAAATAATAGATGACCAGGATAAACAATCCCTTTTCAAAGTGGTTTGATAATTGCCTAAGTGTGTCATGTGATCCATTTGGGAATTCAGATAAGAGTGGTGGTGTTTTGTGCGTAAGTACACCGCATCGGTGCGTACTGGCAGATTCCCGTCCGTTCTGACGCGGGAAGGCCGTGCATACGCGGTCAGACCGTGCTTACGCTGTCAGACCGTGCAGAATCTGAGTGTTTCCCCCGCACACGCATGGTTTGTATGTCATCCGTGAACACGCCCTGTTCTTAAACAGTGACTCCGTCCGAATGCGGAGGACCGGTGGGCGTTTCTACGGACCATGTCCGCACGCCACCGCACAGCGTGGCGTGCAGACCGCTCCGTATGAATTCGGGAAAGTACGCACCGATCTGAATAAGGGCCATTGTTACAACCTTACATAGGGGCAGAGGTGCCGATTTATGTTTTTGCTGGTGGGTGCTCAAGGCTGTTGAAAGGAAGTGTGGCCTTGTGAAAAGGGGCATGTCCTTTGGGCAGGGGTGTGGCTCTACAATTGGGTTTTGATGCAGATGCCGCCTTAACTGCGTCTATTGTGACTTTAGAGGGCATCTGCCTGGTAACTCCCAAGCCACTGACTGGGAGGAGTTATGCTCCGCAGCTCTACCTCCCCTAGGGACAGCAAGCTGCTAGCCCAGCTGTCTCTGAGGATATGAGGAGGCAGCTGCAGCGTAATTCCCAGAACTCCTGGGTCTCCCTCACAAAAATAAAAGTTCAGTCAAGTGCGGTAATAAATTGGCAGCAGGGGGAATCTAGGTACTCACCCCCCCCTCCCCCATGCGTGCGCTAGTGTATGTCCATATTACAATTCAATACATCATCTATAACTGGCGTTTGCTTGTGTCGCTGCTCTGTTGCTTTGCTTAGCCAGCCTTTGGCCTGTATTGGTGAACAAACTTGTGAGATGTGAGGTTATCAAAATTTACTGGAAATTACTGTAAATTAATATTCTTGAGGTTAATAATACTGTAGGAACAATAATAGGCCCAAATTACATGATTTAGCTATTTTTATAAAACAAAACTCTATGAATTTTGGACTATGCTACAGCCCCATCTTGCAAATACCACTGGATATATCAGGTAAATGAAGAATCCCAATAAGTCCATCATGGTACAATATCAGATCAATAAACTTAAACCAAAATAAAGAAGAAAAAAGAAAGACCAAGTATAAATATACATTGTAACAATTGTCTGAGAAATGTTTTTCAGATCTTATTACTTGAATGTAATTATCAACTTTGTTTTATAAAGACCGATTTTTTATTCTGCATGAGATGGCAAATATATATGTAAGGCCACCTACCCCCTGTACAAATTATCATAGCACCATATTTTCATTTTTATAAAAATGGCAAAATGTGGTCATCCCATTGTGATCACATAGGGTATAAATGGTTTCTGCATGGAAGAAAGAATTAGCAGTGACCTTGAATGGCCTCCAGTTACCTATTATAACTAGTTTCTACTCTACGTTTTGAACACACATAATTGCAGCATTCCACTTTCCCTTTGGAGGTGTTAACTGAACAATTAATAATCATGTGATTTCTTATCTGTAAAGCCAAATATCGCTTATGTAGTTTGGAGTCAGTGTGACGTACTGTAGTATGAAAGAGTGTGGGGCCTAAGTATGGGATAAATAAGAGATGCCATGCTGTAAAGAGGCCTACACATGGGGAGATAAGCGTTCTGAGTGATGCTAGATTGCTGAGATGCTCAGATTGCTCAGAACACAGCGCTGCACAGTGATGTGCTGCTAAGCAATCCTTCAGGGCCAGTGTTCTCTGTGTTCTGCAGAGTGAGGGGTATGGGTCATAGGGTTGACAGCACTGTTAGGACTCTGTAGGAGGTCAGCAGACCTGCTCCCTGACTCTGTTGCCCCAACCTGGAGTACACAAATACGCGCAGAGCTAGGCTTCACCTTTACCGTCCCAGCTGTAAGGGCGAATTTTGTCCGCCCAGACTCCGTTACAGTCAGGTCTTAGGAGGGAACAACGTATTCGTGGAGACAGACCAGTAGCAAAAGAATATCTAACTAACCCCGGAATGTGCAGGCCCTAAGGCAAAACAATATGCATCAATGCACAGTGGTGGAATATAAAAATACAAAAGGCAACAATGCTCAAAGGGTGGTATGACATAATAACCAATAGCAACAATGCACTGAAGATGGAATAAACTGTAAAATAGTAGCAACAATGCTCAGACCTCTACTGAACTACCCTGCACTGCTAGGGACAAGCCCCACAGTGCAGATACCCAAGATGATAACTGGATAATGAGGAGACAGGAGGATAGCAGGAATGGAACTCGTAACAAGAACTTAGCTGCAGCAGGAACAGAATCTCTGGGACAACAGCAAGGGAGTTCAGGAGCCAGGAACACCACTGGAAATGCGAGGCAGGGTCCAAGTAGCTATAACCAGCGTCTGTGCCCAGCAGACGCCGGCTATTTATTCAAATCTCCCGCCCCCGGCGGCTGCTGACGTCAGCCGCACTGGGGGACGCTCGCCTGGCAGAAGTTCAGGGACGTTGCTGAGCAACGCCCCGACGCCCAGCAGCAGGGAGAGTGAGGGCAGAAGTTTGGGGTGTTGCTTGGCAACGTCCCCGACACCTCCTCTCCACACTGCGCTCGCCGCCCGTCCCAGACCTGTACGCCACAGGAAAAAGTCCAGGGCGGCAGCGGCTAACAAGCACTAAGGTCAACATGCATTGGTTCAACAACTGATGGTCGACATGAACCAAGGTTGATACATGGTAAGGTCCACATGGGCTTAGGTCAATATGACATTAGGTCCCCACCAGCATTAGGTCGGCATTGGCTAGGTCGACATTCAAAAGGTCGACATGGGGTTTTTCCCTTTTTTACCCAAATGTCTACACAATCAACATGGAGCACCTATATATACATTATATAGAGATTAAATATACTGTACATGCCCAGCTATGTGTGTTACAGTACTGTAGTGTACAAGGACCTGAGGCAGTGCAGTGCGCCAGGCCTTTGTGTATAACACACTTCCTTGCGTGATGCCCTGAGCCCCGCCTCCAAGTCCACCCACTTTTTCAGTAGAGTCGACTAGTTGCTGCGCCATCTTGATATCATGCAGTCTGTACAGAATGCAGTCAATCCCGACGCCTGAATCCCGACCACCGAAATCCCGGCACTTTGTCCCTCTATGGGTGTCCATGACATCCATAGAGGGAGAATAAATTAGTGTGCCGAGCGTAGCGAGGCATCGGGCCTGCTGCGTGGCGAGCGCAGTGAGCCTGCAAGGGGGGGCGATGCACGTCCCCCCCTTGCCGGGATTTCGGCGGTCGGGATTCCGGCGTCGGGATTTTGACCGCCAGGATTCCGACCGTCAGGATTTCATACTGTTCCCGTCTGTACTGCCACTGTGGCTTGTACCACACACAGCCATACATGATCATCATCATCATCAATTGCTGCCAAGCTGTGTACCATACTATCAGGATATATCATCAAATTCTGGGGGTACAGTGTGTATTACAATTATATGATTTCCTTCCTTTCAAATCAAGGGGGTACCATCGGCATATCTAAATATATTTTGGGGAAAAAGGTAAAAAAATTCCCTGACCCCTGAACGAGTGGATGGTAGGGCTCAAAAAGAAGTGAAAAACCCCATGGTGAAATTTTGACTGTTGACCTAGCCCATGTCCACATAATGCTTGTCGACCTTACCATGCGTCGACCTTGGCTCAGGTCGACCTTAGTGCTGTCAACCTAATGACCGTATAACTTATGGAGGATGCAGCACTTGGAGACAGCATCAGCTCCAAGTGCTGCCTCCTCCCCCACATTCACCCAGCCCTATCTGACATCAGCAACCCGGCTTAATGCCATATTGCTCCCAGGACTAACTAATGTCCAAATCCTGCGTGCGACTCAGCATTGGCGATGTGAATGGGGTATTAGCTTTTATGAGGAGGTGAGTGAGAACTTAGACCAGGGCAATGCAGTAGATGTGATCTACTTAGATTTGTCTAAGGCCTTTGATACAGTACCTCACATGAGGTTGCGCAAGAAAATATGTGAGAGGGTACTAGGGTGAAAAATTGCCAAAGTGTCCATTTATTATAGATGACACTAAACTATGTAAGTTAATCAAATCTGATCAGGAAATTTTCTCTCTACTGAAAGGCTTAAACAAACTAGAGGATTGGTCAGCAAAATGGAAGATGAGGTTTAATATTGATAAATACAAGAAAGGATGAATCACGTATGCAAGTACAGCTGCTGTAATGGGAGGGTGTAAAGCTCCCTATATAATGAGGTAAAGACAAATAAAGAAGATACAGTCCTGGGGTTTAACTGAAGGAGATGATTCTGACAACGTGTATAAGTGTTATATAAACATTTATTTAATAATAGCAATAGCAACGTTATATAGAGAAAATAAAAGTATATACATAGAATGTATGAAGAAAATGATTACTATTGATTTTCTTCATACATTCTATATATATACCTTTATTTTCTCTTAAACAATTTGTCAGAAACAGCTCCTTCAGTTAAACCCCAGCACTGAATTTTCTTTATTTGTTAATATTGATAAAAGTAAGGTATATGGATTAAACAGGAAAACTATAGGGGAACTGTTAATGGAAAAGGATTTGGGGGTGGTCATTGCCAGCAGACTTAGCTGCGCACAGCCAACCCCCTAAGGTTTGAGAAGAGAAAGTTTCTAACCCAGTGAAGGAAGAACAGTAAGGGCAGTTAAGATTTGGAACTGGTGGGGAGGTGTAGGGGGGTTGGAAATGGGGTGGGGAGGGGGTGTTGGTGGGTGTAGGGGTGTGGGTGGGGTTAGGGGTGGGGGTGGGTGTAGGGGTGTGGGTGGGGGTAGGGGTGGGGGTGGGGGTAGGGGTGTGGGTGGGGGTAGGGGAGTGGCTGGTGGAAGGGGATGTAGAAATGGGGTGGTCACCAGCAGGTCCCAATGTCTCCTCCTCTTCCTCCTCCTCTTCCTCCTCCTCTTCCTCCTCCTCTTCCTCCTCCCGGGCTTCCTCCTCCCAGGCTGCCTCCTCCCGGGCTGCCTCCTCCCGGGCTTCCATGCGTGCCCTTGCGCGTGCTGAAATGTTCATGTTGATGGCATAGAAATCGAAGGTTGGGTTTCATAAAAATGGGGGAATGAAAAATTCACATTAGTCATGCTCATAACCTTACAAATTATCATTTCTGTTATATTTCATACATTTATCATGCTAACTAATTGATATGCTACACCCAAAAACAGAGCGACTACATATACCCCCCCATACACCCCTTATACACCCCTTATACACCCCATATACACCCCTTATACACCCCTATACACCCCTTATACACCCCTATACACCCCTTATACACCCTTTGTACACCCCTATACACCCCTTATACACCCCTATACACCCCTTATACACCCCCTATACACCCCTTATACACCCCTTATACACCCCCTATACACCCCTTATACACCCCCTATACACCCCTTATACACCCCTTATACACCCCCTATACACCCCTATACACCCCTTATACACAACCTATACACCCCTATACACCCCTTATACACCCCTATACACCCCTTATACACCCCCTATACACCCCCTATACACCCCTATACACCCCTTATACACCCCCTATACACCCCTTATACACCCCTATACACCCCTATACACCCCATTATACACCCCCTATACACCCCTATACACCCACATACCCATGAACATATTTATAAAAAGTACAGAAATCAGTGCTAAAAAACGCAGACATACTAGTAAATAAAAACTTACATCGGGCAATATGGCGGCGAATTGAGCATAGCATCACTGGCTGCCGCAGGTCAGACCAGCGCCGCTCCACTTGGGCCAGGCTTCTGCGGACGCCGGTCCGGGCGTATATTACCCGGGGGGCAGCATTATATGCCCGCCGCTTGTCCATGTTGGACACATATGGGCCCCTGGACCCCAGGCGCCTGTCCATCACCTCAACCAGGGCCACCAGCTCCTGGTTCGAAAAGGCGTTAGCCCTGGTTGAAGACATATTGGCAATGGCGCAGTTATTAATTGCAGGTACATATATAACTTTTGGTGCTTGCTGATTGGTCTAAAAACTTGTTTGTTTAGTATTAACTTTATTAATTCTTCTTACATTAACAAACTGGATGCGAATAGAAACTTACGCGGACCGTTCTGATATACACACACCATAACCAACAGTATGCTTTCAATTTATAGAGAGCCGTACTGTATATACAGTGTGCTGAAAATAATACACGCAACCGTCTACTAATAAATACGCTGCTAAAAAAGGCACAATACAACGATTTCCATGGAGAGACATACTGTATATACAGTGTGCTGAAAATAATACACGCAACCGTCTACTAATAAATACGCTGCTAAAAAAGGCACAATACAACATGTTGGTGTATGACAATTTCATACTCATTACATATGTAAGGAAAGCATTATAACGTGATGTTTTTAAATGTGATTCAGAAAGCATACACAAATTCCAACAGATACCACCTGACAACACTCATCATTGGAATGACAGGTGCACACATTTCACCATGTAGCACACAATGGTCCACAACCTGTGTATGTGCATGTACAGGTGAATGTTCAGGTGCGTTGAGACCTGCGTAATTTAAGCGGGAATTATCGCCGGGAAATATCGGCGTAAATTAGCTACTACATTGCGGGAAAAATATACGCCCCCTTGTTCATGGCGGGAGATTACCATATAAATATTCAGGCAGATGCAGGCCAGAATTGCTGCAAACATGTCTAGCTCAGATGATTCCGCAGCTGAGGACGCTCTACAGAGAGCAAGAGCAGAATCCTTGCTTGAAAGGTTGAGGCACAGGGAGCAGGAGAGGACAAGGAGGACCCAAGAGCAAGGGGGCCCCTCACTAACAGCCACTACTGCAATGCCACCAGCTACACAAGGGCCAAGCAACCAGCCAGAACAAGAGGTTGCATCTCTCCAAACAGGTGTGACCCAGCAGGTGCATGGTGAGAGAACTGGGGCCACCAGAAAACCAGCTGCAACATCTAGGGCGAGGACTGAGCAGGATACCACCACCAAAAAGAGAAACCCTGCATTTGTAGAGGCAGAATTGAGAATTTTAGTGCCCAGGGCACGCGAATGGATCGAATTGCCAACCAGGAAGCCGGGTGCCAGTGCAAAGAGAAACCTTTGGGACAAGATCACAGAGGAAGTGAACCAGGTGTCACCAGTGGTCAGAGATTGGCTAGCAGTGAAGAAAAGGCAAGTGTGTTTCTCCCCCTGATAATGTCATATGTGTGTACATATATTACATGTATGTTTTGAGAATAATAGAAAGGTGTGTTTGTAGATAGTGCTACACTTCAATGTCACATGTGAACACAACCATGTCTAATAACCCACATTTATATATGAAACATGCACCATTGGTGTGATGTGAGGTTATGGGCACAGTTCTGCTCATGTGAAGTATGTGATGGGACAACAGAAAGTGTGTTGTTGAAAAAGAGTTGTTGTAACATGTTCCATATGATACAATTGCAACAAGATTTTTAAGATATGACCTGAGTTGGCGCACTGCAGCCTGAGTGTCTGTACTAATCCCTGGTTATCACCCTATAACCACAGAAAATACCAAACATACAAGAAGTGGGATGTTTCCAAGTCTCCGGCGCAATACTTGAATAAAGGTGAGTCTGAAAGTCCCCAGATATCTTCACAATTTTCAATTAATAGTTCTCAAAGGGAGAGAAGAAGAATGGGATCAGTTGTTATACTGATTCATATTATATAAATTATTAATGAGGCATATGCACAAGATGGATAAATGGGCGTACCCCACTCACGGTAAGTATAGCAGTGTACAGGCACGTAGCGGTTTATTTATTGGTTATCCTGGTCCTCTGATCTTCCTTTTTCCTTGTGATTTTCCTCCTTTTGATGCAGATGTCTCCACTCGGTGAATTGTGTAAAATATGAAAATAAAAGTTCCAGATTAGTGTATGGGTCAATAGCGTAATGTAACACCCCGTGTGGTCTGGGAAAAGCTAGGTGGTTGTACCTTACTCACCCAAGAAAAGAGTAAGATACGTGTATAAAGGTATCTTTTTAGGTGTATATATTAGATCCAATGATAAGTCATAAATTGTGCGTACCACACTTACGTGAAGAAAAGCTGGGTATATGCCCGTAGCGTGTTCTTGTGTTCACTGTGTGTCCACTGTCATCATTAGAACCCCAAGGGATTTTTTCCTCGATAGGGATATGATGGAAATGGATGAAAATGATATTAGTGTCTGAATATATAATTGAGACAAATCTATACAAAGTAACACCGCGTGTGGTTTGAAGAGGGGTAGTGATCGTACCTTACTCACCCAAGAACAGAGTAAGATACACCTATAAAGGTATCTTTAAGGTGGAAATTTGGAAGATCCAAGTTAGGATGAATGAATTGTGCGCACCGCACTTACGTGTCAAAATGCTGGGTATATACACGTAGCGTGTTCTTGTTTTCACTATGTGTCCATGGTCACCATAGGAGCCAATTTTTTCTCAGCATAAATACAAAAGAATGATGATAGGACAGTATTAGTGCCTAATATATAGTGTTACTACAATAAGCAGGTAGGTGGAAGCCGTAGAGCTTTAAAGATGAAAAAGTGAGGGTACTAGACGGCGTACCGTGACTCACACTGTGACGTGTAGAGGAATACCCAAAAAGGTTTCTTTAGCAAGGAAAAGGAATTTCACCACCTTTCGTGATTACGTGGGTAAGTAGATTTTTAAATACCCAGAGATTATGCAACAGATGAATGATGTTGCCTACCAGAACTTACACATTTGTAAGTATAACACCTCCTATCAGGATATTCTTAAAAAAGTCTTTATTTATACAGTAGAAAAAACATATAAAAAATCCTCCATCCCAACAATGGAAGGATATACAAAGAGTCCCAAAAATCAGCAGCAAGAAAACAGTCCAAAAAAACTTTGACCCAAAAAAAGTTTTTAAAAAGTTAAAAATACATACAATAAATCCATAAAGTATCCGGAATGGTGAAGAAAATGATGGCTGCTCACTCTCCACAGTACTTGTCGACGCGTTTCGGTGTCTAGGAACACCATTTTCAAGACAAGTACTGTGGAGAGTGAGCAGCCATCATTTTCTTCACCATTCCGGATACTTTATGGATTTATTGTATGTATTTTTAACTTTTTAAAAACTTTTTTTGGGTCAAAGTTTTTTTGGACTGTTTTCTTGCTGCTGATTTTTGGGACTCTTTGTATATCCTTCCATTGTTGGGATGGAGGATTTTTTATATGTTTTTTCTACTGTATAAATAAAGACTTTTTTAAGAATATCATCCCCTCGTGGTTAAGAACAACCCTTTTGGAAAGTACTACCATTGCTGTAAAGAAACCCTGATAGGAGGTGTTATACTTACAAATGTGTAAGTTCTGGTACGCACATCATTCATCTGTTGCATAATCTCTGGGTATTTAAAAATCTACTTACCCACGTAATCACGAAAGGTGGTGAAATTCCTTTTCCTTGCTAAAGAAACCTTTTTGGGTATTCCTCTACACGTCACAGTGTGAGTCACGGTACGCCGTCTAGTACCCTCACTTTTTCATCTTTAAAGCTCTACGGCTTCCACCTACCTGCTTATTGTAGTAACACTATATATTAGGCACTAATACTGTCCTATCATCATTCTTTTGTATTTATGCTGAGAAAAAATTGGCTCCTATGGTGACCATGGACACATAGTGAAAACAAGAACACGCTACGTGTATATACCCAGCATTTTGACACGTAAGTGCGGTACGCACAATTCATTCATCCTAACTTGGATCTTCCAAATTTCCACCTTAAAGATACCTTTATAGGTGTATCTTACTCTGTTCTTGGGTGAGTAAGGTACGATCACTACCCCTCTTCAAACCACACGCGGTGTTACTTTGTATAGATTTGTCTCAATTATATATTCAGACACTAATATAATTTTCATCCATTTCCATCATATCCCTATCGAGGAAAAAATCCCTTGGGGTTCTAATGATGACAGTGGACACACAGTGAACACAAGAACACGCTACGGGCATATACCCAGCATTTTGACACGTAAGTGCGGTACGCACAATTCATTCATCCTAACTTGGATCTTCCAAATTTCCACCTTAAAGATACCTTTATAGGTGTATCTTACTCTGTTCTTGGGTGAGTAAGGTACGATCACTACCCCTCTTCAAACCACACGCGGTGTTACTTTGTATAGATTTGTCTCAATTATATATTCAGACACTAATATCATTTTCATCCATTTCCATCATATCCCTATCGAGGAAAAAAATCCCTTGGGGTTCTAATGATGACAGTGGACACACAGTGAACACAAGAACACGCTACGGGCATATACCCAGCTTTTATTCACGTAAGTGCGGTACGCACAATTTATGACTTATCATTGGATCTAATATATACACCTAAAAAGATACCTTTATACACGTATCTTACTCTTTTCTTGGGTGAGTAAGGTACGACCACCTAGCTTTTCCCAGACCACACGGGGTGTTACATTACGCTATTGACCCATACACTAATCTGGAACTTTTATTTTCATATTTTACACAATTCACCGAGTGGAGACATCTGCATCAAAAGGAGGAAAATCACAAGGAAAAAGGAAGATCAGAGGACCAGGATAACCAATAAAAGAAACCGCTACGTGCCTGTACACTGCTATACTTACCGTGAGTGGGGTACGCCCATTTATCCATCTTGTGCATATGCCTCATTAATAATTTATATAATATGAATCAGTATAACAACTGATCCCATTCTTCTTCTCTCCCTTTGAGAACTATTAATTGAAAATTGTGAAGATATCTGGGGACTTTCAGACTCACCTTTATTCAAGTATTGCGCCGGAGACTTGGAAACATCCCACTTCTTGTATGTTTGGTATGTTCCATATGATGCTACTGAAACAAGAATGACCAAACTGTGCACATGTAGCTGGTGAGAAACTACACATCCCAGTATGCCTTCCCATAGTTAAATTACTCCATAATAACCACACTTTCAAGCTATGGTGGAATGTGTAGTTTCACACCAGGTGGAGGTGCATAATTTGGCCATGGATGATGTCATTTCTGCATAGTGATCTATGTATGTGCATTTAGTGGCCTAATGAATGAGATGAGACACTGAAATGCCTCATAATGGAGTCATTAATGTGTGTGTGGGAAACATATGGCTAAAAAACATAAGATCACCCACACTAGGAAATGTAACGTAGTCATGATGTTCACTAGCACAGTGGTGCACATATCTCATGGTGATATTTGTATTTTTTAACTTGTAGGTGGTCAGACTTCAAAACTACACTGAAGAGGAAGATGACTGACCGGTACAACCACAGCATGTCCACCGGGAGGGGGCCTATGCCAGATCATTTGGAATATACCCCCCTGGAGCAGGACGCCTTGGATGTTATTGATGTGGCCGAGGTCAGGGGGATATCCAATGTGGATAGTGAGCTCCCGGTGGAGGTCTTTGCTGCTGCTTTTGATGGTAAGTCACAGTAATGCATTGTATTTGAAAATATATTTTTTAGTGCGTATGTGATGGTGACATTGTTTTCAATTATTATCCTAGAAGAAGCAGAAACACAGGATGAACCGGCAGCATCTTCCTCTGCAGAGCCACAGGTGGAGCAAGTGGTCCAGCCTCCACCAACATGACACCCCCAGCCACAGGACACATGGGATGCCAGGTGGAAGGTGATACTGGAGAGGATGGAGCAGCAAGGGGAGGAGTCTGCGGTCTGTCAGCAGAAGGTTATGGAATTTCTGGCAGATTGGAAGCCCACAAAGAGGCAGCAGTGTAAGGCCTTAAACCGCATCAATGACACTCTGGCGGCTGGCATGCAAAGCATTGTCCAGCAATTCAGCCACCAGAATGACATTCTGGTGGAGCTGCTCACCACCGCCAGGTCCCTAAGGGACAATCCCCCATCTGCTGGCCCACCCCAAGCTGCTCCCCAACCTTCCACCTCTGCTGACCCTCCTGTGTCCAGTAGGGGAAGGCCGCAAGCCATCAGAGCCAAAGGCCCCTGTCCTCAAGGCCCCATCTAAAAAGGGGAAAAAAGGGCCAAAATAATGACACCTGGTTCACTTCCTCCGTGGTTGGACCCCAAATGTTTAAATTGCACTGGACATCCACTTCCTGAGTTGGCCATCGATCCATTTTCGTGCCATGGGCATTAAAGTTCTTATTTTGACCTCTAGAAATGCAGGATAAATTTTTGGTGGTGTGTATCATGCTTAGTATTCACCCTGGTTGTTGCAGTACGTATTCTGGTGTCCACATTTCTTTCACCATTGCATTTGCAGGGTAACACATGTTTGGAGATATGCAACCTCTTGTTCTGGCTGATTTTTATTTTTGTGTATATTTTATATTTTATTTTTATTTATGACATTAAAGTGGCAAATAAGCTGTGATGCTGAACAGCAAATAAATTTATTTTCCCAATTACAACACAATTGTTGTATGTGTAATTTCTTGTGTGAAACAAATAATACATTTATGTGTACTTACTGACCAGGGTATTTTGGAGCATTTCTTGAAGTGTGGTAGAAGTTTCCCATGTGTAACCCTCTCCATGGCCATTCACATGTTCATATCCAACTTTTCCCTGCTAATTAGTTTGTGTCAGCACATGTGCAGAGCAACTTAATAGGTGAGAAAGCAGTTTGTGTGCAGGTGAGGTAGCTCCTACATTAGTAGGTAAAAGCAGGTCCAGAACAATGATTTCCTCATGGAGTGGGTGAGGTAGACAAACAAGGGTCAAAAGGGACATTTGTGTAGGAATGCATATGTGTCCTCCCTAAAAAAAGATGTGTGAATCGGCCAAACATGATAAAATTGCTTGTGAACAAACATGTTTAACTATTTAAATATATATGAGTTTACAGTGTCATAAGCAGATGTAGGAATCCTTTGTTAGAGAGATGTGAGTGCAATAATGTGATTGGTGGCATCTTACATCCAGAGTGTAGTAAAATCCAATTCATAGCAGATCAGAAAGTGGTACAGTTCGGTATTTTGGGTACTATACAAAGATTGTGTGCAAAATAGTGGGCATGGGCTTAAAACATTGCTGAAACATCCTTTGTAGGTGTTAGATGTGGTTTATGTTATTGTATCATAAATACGAAACCTATGTTTGTATTAGAGTGAACACGTTGACACATGTCGACTTGTGTAGATTGAGTGTGCTACTGTGTAAAGTCTATGAAAGCACGTAGTGAATGTGTATAACTGTTTAACAAATACCTACCTTAGCATATATAAGCAGGTCTTAAAAAGATTCTTAGCTTAAATGAAACAAACCTTTAAATGTCGAGAAGTATAGAAAGATAAGCTTCCAAGGTGTTTCAGTGCTGTGTGTGGCTTGCAGGTAGTGAAATAATGGTTTGGACTTAATAGACTGCAGCATTGCTTATTACATTCAGGTGTATGTGTTTGAGTAGTAATCAGCGTAAATTAGCAAACCCAGGCGCACGCTGTCATGCGGTATCTGTAGGGGTGGTCTGAGGTGGCGGTTGGCGGCCGCCTGTTTTGTGTCCGAAATGAACGGTGCTTTAGCCGATCGTGCGGTAGTAGCACCGTTCATTTTTGGTGCACACCCCCGTGTAAGCCCATGTTTACGCCCATTTTCCCTCATTATTTCGGCCGCTCCCCTCAACACGCCCCTATGCCGCCCCCAATGACCGTACTCTCGCGTACAGGTTTTTTCGCACGGAGAGACCCGTCCGTAAGCGTTGTGGAGTGTTCGCGCCTGCGCATTGGAGATGGTACGCATGCGCAGATCATTGAAAACCCCCGGAACGTACACGTACGGCCCAGCCGCACCAACCAGAATAAGGCCCTATGGGGGTTATTCTGGTTGGTGAGGCCAAACGTGCGTACGTCCCATATTAGCGTACGCTCTCCATACGCGGCCGTTGAGGTTAAGTCCACCCACAAATCAGCTGCATACGTACGGCCAGAAACAACGTCGAAGGGGAGTGGCGTACAATTGAGCGTACGCCAACGTACACGGACGGATCAGCCCTTAGACTCCGACAACTGGCGTACAACAGAGCGTACGCCACTGTTTACGGACGTCTCTCGTCCGTCTTCCCACCGACTTCTTGCGGCTATCTGAGCGCACGCCACCGTGCACGGATGGGTCTCTATTGTTTTCAATGGAAAACTCAGCGTATGTTGGTCAGGAGCATTTCTGGGAGTATATGGGCCACCTCCTCCTGGTGCTGTTCAGTGTCTGTATTGAAGGGAAAAAATATATAACATACACAAATATTTGTTGTATTTGTACATAATAAGAAGTTGTGAGTTAAGTGTGAAGGCCACATACATTTTTCAACTACATTGAAGATGGGTATGCTGTAAACATGGTCCTAAATACTATTCTGTTGACACACACATATTGTACATATTACATAACATTAAATAAATTACTCCTTCTTGGATGAATGTATGCTGTATCCCAATTGGTAGTTTTGTTTTGGTGGAATCACCTCTAACCTCACAATTAACCTGTGCTATTTAAGGGTTATGACATTGTTGCGGCTTAAGCACTCCTTACTTAGTAAAATGTTGGCCATTGCTGTACAAATTATAGGCCTAAAGCTATGTTTGTAAAGCATGCATCCGCATGGCCTCACACACTATTAACAAAACAATCTATAAATTAATGTTGCACATCATGCTGGGAAGTGGAGTTACACAACACCTGGACCCACATATCTACAACACCACTAATGTCGGATATGTCATTAGATGTACTGTTATGTCAATTAATCAAAGGGTTGAGGCATGGCCACACTCAAAAAAAACACCAAGGGGACCCTTGTTCCTGGAGAAGGACAGGCCACACCTCATGGTCGCCAAGCAGTGATATGTTGCAACTAATGTTGATGTTGGATACACATATGTGGTTGTTGTGATTGTTTATGTGTAGAAATGTGTAGGTAAACATTAGACACTGTCACAACTGAAGGGCTGGATGAAGTCGTGTGGTGTGTAGCAACTGAAGACGGACCAGAGGATGAAGGATTAAATCATGCAGGTTTAATAATAGAATTCATAAATGGAAACAATACACACTTGAATACTTTCTTAAAGTGGCAGTTAGTGATAAACAATACTTGAGCCAGCAAGGCACTTTAGAAGGAGAAAGTTCATTTGAATAATGACAGTTCAAATAGCATAGGACGGCAGGCTGGGGTCTTGAAGAATAAGAGGATCCGGAAAGAGAATGTACTTGATGGTAAATGAAGGATCCTTGAAGACTGGAAGAAGATGAATGATGAATGAAGATTGGAGAATTGCTTGGAAGCAGGAGACTTGAAGGGCTAGGCCAGGAAGCTCAGGGATACAGGCAGAGGCCAGACTGTGGAGAGAACTGGCAGCGATGGGGTTAAGCAGTAACCTAGACCAACACAGAGCACGAGCAAGGCACCAAGGTCAGGAGAGGTGAGTCAGAGAGCCGGAGTCAGCTGGGAGCTGTGAACGCCTCTGGAGACTCTTTGCACTGACGCTGAACAGCCCTAGGCAGATCCCCTATATCCCAAGAGGGCGGCTGCCATTGGCTGTCAGGTCAGTATGGGAGGAAACCTCAGACCTGGGCCAATCTGCTATTTTGCCCTTAACCAAGATGGCGGCACCGGCCTCCCGGCGCCATTACAGCACACACTGCTACACCTGTCGGCGTCCCACGCTGCCTGCTGCCCACCAGACTGCCGCTGCCCGCTGCCGCTGACCCGGAGACCACTACACGATAGCCGACGGCGGGCTCGAACGGGTGAGTAATATGCCCGCTGCGCACCGCCGCGGCTTAGTGTGACAGTACCCCCCCTTTTCTGGGTGACCCCAGGGCACCTACGCACCTTATGTGGGTTCCTTTGAAAGAATTGCCTCACCAGACGGGGAGCATGGAGATCTGCAGCATCAACCCAGGAGTTCTCCTCAGGACCGAATCCAAGCCACTCCACCAGATACTGCAGATGGGCATTGCGACAACGTGAGTCGATGATGCGTCTCACTTCGAACTCAGTCTCTCTTTCAGAACCAATCTTGGGCGGTTTGGGCACCTTCTTTTGATATAAGTTCAATCTCAAGGGCTTTAGAAGAGACACATGAAAAGAATTTGAGATCTTCAGGGAAGAAGGAAGCTGTAGTCTGTATGCAACAGGATTAATGACTTGCGTGATTGGGAACGGTCCGATGAATCGGGGAGCCAGCTTCATGGATGGTAACCGAAGGCGTATGTGGCGGGTAGACAGCCACACTCGATCTCCAACCTTCAATTTGGGAGCCGCTCTTCTTTTCCTGTCCGCCATCCTTTTGTATCGAGCGGATGCTTTGAGGAGAGCGGTATGAACATCTGACCAGATCTTCGCAAACCGTTGTAAAGAAGCAGCAGCTGCAGGAACATCGGATGAAGATAAGTCTGAGAAATCTGGAGATCGGGAATGTTTGCCAAAAACAGTAAAAATGGGAGTGGTGCCGGAGGATGAATGATAAGAATTATTGTGCGCATATTCCGCCCAAGGCAGAAGATCCACCCAGTCGTCTTGAGAAGAAGAGATGAATAAACGAATGAAGGCTTCCAAGTCTTGGTTGACCCGTTCCGTCTGCCCGTTGGTTTGTGGGTGGAATGCAGTGGAGAACTTGAGTTTGACTTGTACAGCGGAACAGAGAGCCCTCCAAAACTTTGCAACGAATTGCACTCCACGGTCAGATATAATCTCTTTGGGAAACCCATGAAGTTTGAAGATTGTGGAGATGAAGAGCTGAGCCAGAACTGGAGCGGATGGAAGACCTTTCAATGGGAAGAAGTGCGCCATTTTTGAAAACCGGTCAACCACCACCCAGATTACCGTATGTCCTTTGGAGGGAGGAAGTTCACAGATAAAGTCCATAGACAAGTGGGACCATGGTTCTGTAGGAATGGCTAGAGGTAGAAGAGAACCGGCAGGAGATGTTCTGGAGGACTTATGCTGGGCGCACTTTACACAGGAAGCGACGAAGCTGGTTACATCTTGACGAATGGTGGGCCACCAATATGAACGTAACAGGAACATTAGGGTCTTCTGTGCACCAGTATGTCCTGCAAAACGGGAAGCGTGTGCCCAGGACAGCACTCTTTTGCGAAGATTGAGGGGAACAAAGGTTTTGCCTGGAGGAGGTGAAGGTTGGACCGTAACTTGAGCAAAAACCAGAGGGTCGAGGATTGGTCGAGGAGGAGTCTCTAGGTCGGCCGGAGTCTCGAAGGAGCGTGAAAGGGCATCGGCCTTGGCATTCATTGACCCGGGTCTGAATCTGATCTGGAAATCAAATCGTTCGAAGAACATGGCCCAGCGGGCTTGACGAGCAGTAAGACATTGGGCATGCTTGAGAAATTAGAGATTCTTATGGTCAGAGTATACCGTGATCTTATGTCGTGCCCCCTCCAGGAGGTACCGCCACTCCTCCAACGCTAACTTGACTGCTAGTAACTCTTGCTCCCCAATGGGGTAATTTTTCTCCGCTGGAAGAAACTTCTTAGAGTAGAAAGCACAGGGGTGAAGTTCCTGGTCCTCCCCTTTCTGTGACAAGATTGCCCCGACTCCCTCTGAGTATGCGTCCACCTCGATAATGAATGGTTTGTCGAGGTTCGGCTGAAGAAGAATTGGAGCAGAGACGAATGCATTCTTTAGTTGTTGGAAAGCTAGCGAGGCTTCGGGTGGCCACTGACTTGGATCTACTCCCTTGCGGGTTAGAGCTGTAAGGGGTGCAGCAAGGGTGGAGAAGTCCCGGATGAAGCGACGATAATAATTTGAGAAACCCAGGAACCTCTGGATACCTTTGAGCGTGGTAGGCGCTGTCCAGTCTTGGATGGCTCTTACTTTCTCTGGGTCCATCTCTATCCCAGTGCTGGTGAGGATGTGGCCAAGAAATGGAATGGAAGTGACCTCGAAGACGCATTTGTCTAGCTTGCAGAACAATTGATTTTGGCGTAGACGGCGCAGGACTTCAGATACAGTTTGACGATGGAGATGAAGGTTAGGAGAGAATATGAGGATATCATCGAGATACACCACGACGGAATGATACAGTAAGTCCCGAAATATGTCGTTTACAAACTGTTGGAAGACGGCCGGGGCATTGCAAAGGCCAAATGGCATCACCAGGTATTCGTAGTGGCCATCCCGGGTGTTGAAAGCCGTCTTCCACTCGTCACCGGAACGGATTCGGATCAAGTTGTACGCCCCTCTCAGATCCAGTTTGGTAAAAATAGACGCCCCTCTGATCTTATCGAAGAGTTCGGTGATGAGGGGTAATGGGTAGCGGTTCTTGATTGTGATATCGTTGAGACCCCTATAGTCGATACATGGCCGGAGAGTCCCATCTTTTTTTTTAACGAAGAAAAACCCCGCTCCGGCTGGCGAGGTGGATGGACGAATGAAGCCTTTATTCAAGTTTTCACGAATGTAGTCAGACATAGCCTTGGTCTCGGGTAGAGATAAGGGGTAGATACGACCCCGCGGTGGAAATTTCCCGGGTACCAACTCTATCGGACAGTCCCAAGGACGATGAGGGGGCAGAGAATCGGCACCTCCCTTGCTGAAGACATCAGAAAAAGAATGGTATGGTGTGGGTATAGACAAGGGTGAAGCTGGTGAAGACTGAAGACTGGAACCTCCCTCTTCTTGAGGATTCATTTGATTGAGTGGAATGATACGAGTCATGCAAGTGGTTAAACAGTTCGTACCCCAGGCCTTGATCTCCATGCTGGTCCAATCAATATGAGGATTGTGTTTAGCGAGCCATGGTAGACCCAGGACCACCTGGTGTGATGACTGAGGAAGAACTAAGAACTCTAGAGTCTCTTGATGTAGAGCACCCACTAGCACTGTCACTGGATTGGTTTGAAGGGTGATTTGCCCACTACAGATACGACTCCCATCCACTGCAGTGAGAACCAGGGGATGGGTCAAGGGTTGTACTGCCAGGGAGTGTTGAAAGACGAAAGATGAAGAAAGAAAGTTTCCTGCCGCTCCGGAATCCAATAGGGCCTGGACTTTATTTTCCCCTTGAGGGCACACAATGGTAATTGGAATGGTGGAAACAGTTGAGGAGGGAGATGAAAGCAAGACTCCTAACCGGGCCTCCCTCGGGGAGGTTAGGAGCGGCCGTTTCCCGGACGCAATGGACAGGAGGACAGCAAATGGGCAGAAGACCCGCAGTACATGCAGAGATTCTCCCGTCGTCTACGGGACTTTTCTTCCAGTGAGAGCCGAGAACGATTGATCTGCATAGGTTCATCAGGTGGTGTAGTTGTGGAAGGACTTGGTCTAGGAACGGGAACAGCATTTGGGGTGAAGCGAAGGCAATCAGAGCGATTTCTCTCTAGTTGGCGTTCCTGCATCCGTAGATCTACTTTGTTGCACAGAGAGATGAGCTCGACCAAGGTAGCCGGGAAGTCACGAGTAGCTAATTCATCCTTGATACGACCTGCCAGCCCATTCCAGAAGGCGGAGAGGAGAGCCTCTTCATTCCATTTTAATTCTGAGACCAGGGTCTGGAACTGCACAACATACTGTCCCACCGATCGGCTACCCTGGCGAATCCTCAGGATTTCAGTGGCAGCAGAGGACACTCTGCCAGGGTCATCGAAGATGCGACGAAAAGAGGTAATAAAAGCTTCATAGTCATTGAGCAGGGGGTCAGAGCGTTCCCAGAGAGGGGACACCCAGTCCAGAGCTGACCCTGCCAGGAGAGACACAATATAGGCCACCTTTGCCTTGGAGGTTGGGAAGTGAGATGACTGCAATGTGAAGTGGACATCACATTGGTTCAGGAACCCACGGCATGCCTTTGGCGAACCATCATACTTGCTGGGAGTAGGGAGTTGCATGTGATGAGGAACTACGGATCCTGGTGTGGAAACAGGAACTGGAATCTCTGGTGCTGGAGCCACCGACACTGAGGGAGCCGCCTGGGGCGGGGACAAGGCCTGAAGAAATTGAGCCACTTGGCGTTGGGTAGTTTCCACTTGTTAAAGACGAGCCACGATACCTTGAAAGACGTCCGCCATGGAAGCCTGTACTTCACCCGACTCCATCGGGTCAGTGCAAACTGTCACAACTGAAGGGCTGGATGAAGTCGTGTGGTGTGTAGCAACTGGAGACGGACCAGAGGATGAAGGATTAAATCGTGCAGGTTTAATAATAGAATTCATAAATGGAAACAATACACACTTGAATACTTTCTTAAAGTGGCATGTTAGTGATAAACAATACTTGAGCCAGCAAGGCACTTTAGAAGGAGAAAGTTCATTTGAATAATGACAGTTCAAATAGCATAGGACGGCAGGCTGGGGTCTTGAAGAATAAGAGGATCCGGAAAGAGAATGTACTTGATGGTAAATGAAGGATCCTTGAAGACTGGAAGAAGATGAATGATGAATGAAGATTGGAGAATTGCTTGGAAGCAGGAGACTTGAAGGGCTAGGCCAGGAAGCTCAGGGATACAGGCAGAGGCCAGACTGTGGAGAGAACTGGCAGCGATGGGGTTAAGCAGTAACCTAGACCAACACAGAGCACGAGCAAGGCACCAAGGTCAGGAGAGGTGAGTCAGAGAGCCGGAGTCAGCTGGGAGCTGTGAACGCCTCTGGAGACTCTTTGCACTGACGCTGAACAGCCCTAGGCAGATCCCCTATATCCCAAGAGGGCGGCTGCCATTGGCTGTCAGGTCAGTATGGGAGGAAACCTCAGACCTGGGCCAATCTGCTATTTTGCCCTTAACCAAGATGGCGGCGCTGGCCTCCCGGCGCCATTACAGCACACACTGCTACACCTGTCGGTGTCCCACGCTGCCTGCTGCCCACCAGACTGCCGCTGCCCGCTGCCGCTGACCCGGAGACCACTACACGCTAGCCGACGGCGGGCGCGGACGGGTGAGTAATATGCCCGCCGCGCACCGCCGCGGCTGAGTGTGACAGACACATTATTTACTTACGGTTAGTTGAGCCATCCTGCTCGCCGCTGGTTGGGTGTCCAGTGGTTGGGGGGGTCAGGAGCAAGGGGGATGGGAATGGACTTGGGAAACAGGTAGTGGGTTGGAGTGGGGATTGGAGAGGTTTGGGGGTGGGTGGTGGGGAGGTGTAGGGGGGTTGGAAATGGGGTGGGGAGGGGGTGTTGGTGCGTGTAGGGGTGTGGGTGGGGGTAGGGGTGGGGGTGGGTGTAGGGGTGTGGGTGGGGGTAGGGGTGGGGGTAGGGGTGGGGGTGGGGGTAGGGGTGGGGTGGGGGTAGGGGAGTGGCTGGTGGAAGGGGATGTAGAAATGGGGTGGTCACCAGCAGGTCCCAATGTCTCCTCCTCTTCCTCCTCCTCTTCCTCCTCCTCTTCCTCCTCCTCTTCCTCCTCCCAGGCTTCCTCCTCCCGGGCTGCCTCCTCCCGGGCTGCCTCCTCCCGGGCTGCCTCCTCCCGGGCTTCCATGCGTGCCCTTGCGCGTGCTGAAATGTTCATGTTGATGGCATAGAAAGCGAAGGTTGGGTTTCATAAAAATGGGGGAATGAAAAATTCACATTAGTCATGCTCATAACCTTACAAATTATCATTTCTGTTATATTTCATACATTTATCATGCTAACTAATTGATATGCTACACCCAAAAACAGAGCGACTACATATACCCCCCCTATACACCCCTTATACACCCCTATACACCCCTTATACACCCCCTATACACCCCTTATACACCCCCTATACAACCCTATACACCCCTTATACACCCCTTATACACCCCTTATACACCCCCTATACACCCCTATACACCCCTTATACACCCCCTATACACCCCTATACACCCCTTATACACCCCTTATACACCCCCTATACACCCCTTATACACCCCTTATACACCCCCTATACACCCCTTATACACCCCTTATACACCCCTTATACACCCCCTATACACCCCTTATACTCCCCTTATACACCCCCTATACACCCCCTATACACCCCTATACACCCCTATACACCCCTATACACCCCTTATACACCCCTTATACACCCCTATACACCCCTTATACACCCCCTATACACCCCTATACACCCACATACCCATGAACATATTTATAAAAAGTACAGAAATCAGTGCTAAAAAACGCAGTAAATAAAAACTTACACCGGGCAATATGGCAGCGAATTGAGCATAGCATCACTGGCTGCCGCCGGCGCAGGTCAGACCAGCACCGCTCCACTTGGGCCAGGCTTCTGCGGACGCTGGTCCGGGCATATATTAGCCGGCGGGCAGCATTATATGCCCGCCGCTTGTCCATGTTGGACACATATGGGCCCCTGGACCCCAGGCGCCTGTCCATCACCTCAACCAGGGCCACCAGCTCCTGGTTCGAAAAGGCGTTAGCCCTGGTTGAAGACATATTGGCAATGGCGCAGTTATTAATTGCAGGTACATATATAACTTTTGGTGCTTGCTGATTGGTCTAAAAACTTGTTTGTTTAGTATTAACTTTATTAATCCTTCTTACATTAACAAACTGGATGCGAATAGAAACTTACACGGACCGTTCTGATATACACACACCATAACCAACAGTATGCTTTCAATTTATAGAGAGCCGTACTGTATATACAGTGTGCTGAAAATAATACACGCAGCCGTCTACTAATAAATACGCTGCTAAAAAAGGCACAATACAACGATTTCCATGGAGAGACGTACTGTATATACAGTGTGCTGAAAATAATACACGCAACCGTCTACTAATAAATACACTGCTAAAAAGGCACAATACAACATGTTGGTGTATGACAATTTCATACTCATTACATATGTAAGGAAAGCATTATAACGTGATGTTTTTAAATGTGATTCAGAAAGCATACACAAACTCCAACAGATACCACCTGACAACACTTATCATTGGAATGACAGGTGCACACATTTCACCATGTAGCACACAATGGTCCACAACCTGTGTATGTGCATGTACAGGTGAATGTTCAGGTGCGTTGAGACCTGCGTAATTTAAGCGGGAATTATCGCCGGGAAATATCGGCGTAAATTAGCTACTACATTGCGGGAAAAATATACGCCCCCTTGTTCATGGCGGGAGATTACCATATAAATATTCAGGCAGATGCAGGCCAGAATTGCTGCAAACATGTCTAGCTCAGATGATTCCGCAGCTGAGGACGCTCTACAGAGAGCAAGAGCAGAATCCTTGCTTGAAAGGTTGAGGCACAGGGAGCAGGAGAGGACAAGGAGGACCCAAGAGCAAGGGCCCTCACTAACAGCCACTACTGCAATGCCACCAGCTACACAAGGGCCAAGCAACCAGCCAGAACAAGAGGTTGCATCTCTCCAAACAGGTGTGACCCAGCAGGTGCATGGTGAGAGAACTGGGGCCACCAGAAAACCAGCTGCAACATCTAGGGCGAGGACTGAGCAGGATACCACCACCAAAAAGAGAAACCCTGCCTTTGTAGAGGCAGAATTGAGAATTTTAGTGCCCAGGGCACGCGAATGGATCGAATTGCCAACCAGGAAGCCGGGTGCCAGTGCAAAGAGAAACCTTTGGGACAAGATCACAGAGGAAGTGAACCAGGTGTCACCAGTGGTCAGAGATTGGCTAGCAGTGAAGAAAAGGCAAGTGTGTTTCTCCCCCTGATAATGTCATATGTGTGTACATATGTTACATGTATGTTTTGAGAATAATAGAAAGGTGTGTTTGTAGATAGTGCTACACTTCAATGTCACATGTGAACACAACCATGTCTAATAACCCACATTTATATATGAAACATGCACCATTGGTGTGATGTGAGGTTATGGGCACAGTTCTGCTAATGTGAAGTATGTGATGGGACAACAGAAAGTGTGTTGTTGAAAAAGAGTTGTTGTAACATGTTCCATATGATGCTACTGAAACAAGAATGACCAAACTGTGCACATGTAGCTGGTGAGAAACTACACATCCCAGTATGCCTTCCCATACTTAAATTACTCCATAATAACCACACTTTCAAGCTATGGTGGAATGTGTAGTTTCACACCAGGTGGAGGTGCATAATTTGGCCATGGATGATGTCATTTCTGCATAGTGATCTATGTATGTGCATTTAGTGGCCTAATGAATGAGATGAGACACTGAAAGGCCTCATAATGGAGTCATTAATGTGTGTGTGGGAAACATATGGCTAAAAAACATAAGATCACCCACACTAGGAAATGTAACGTAGTCATGATGTTCACTAGCACAGTGGTGCACATATCTCATGGTGATATTTGTATTTTTTAACTTGTAGGTGGTCAGACTTCAAAACTACACTGAAGAGGAAGATGACTGACTGGTACAACCACAGCATGTCCACCGGGAGGGGGCCTATGCCAGATCATTTGGAATATACCCCCCTGGAGCAGGACGCCTTGGATGTTATTGATGTGGCCGAGGTCAGGGGGATATCCAATGTGGATAGTGAGCTCCCGGTGGAGGTCTTTGCTGCTGCTTTTGAAGGTAAGTCACAGTAATGCATTGTATTTGGAAAGATATTTTTTAGTGCGTATGTGATGGTGACATTGTTTTCAATTATTATCCTAGAAGAAGCAGAAACACAGGATGAACCGGCAGCATCTTCCTCTGCAGAGCCACAGGTGGAGCAAGTGGTCCAGCCTCCACCAAAACGACACCCCCAGCCACAGGACACATGGGATGCCAGGTGGAAGGTGATACTGGAGAGGATGGAGCAGCGAGGGGAGGAGTCTGCGGTCTGTCAGCAGAAGGTTATGGGATTTCTGGCAGATTGGAAGCCCACAAAGAGGCAGCAGTGTGAGGCTTTAAACCGCATCAATGACACTCTGGCGGCTGGCATGCAAAGCATTGTCCAGCAATTCAGCCACCAGAATGACATTCTGGTGGAGCTGCTCACCACCGCCAGGTCCCTAAGGGACAATTCCCTATCTGCTGGCCCACCCCAAGCTGCTCCCCAACCTTCCACCTCTGCTGACCCTCCTGTGTCCAGTAGGGGAAGGCCGCGCAAGCCATCAGAGCCAAAGGCCCCTGTCCCCAAGGCCCCATCTAAAAAGGGGAAAAAAGGGCCAAAATAATGACACCTGGTTCACTTCCTCTGTGGTTGGACCCCAAATGTTTAAATTGCACTGGACATCCACTTCCTGAGTTGGCCATCAATCCATTTTCGTGCCATGGGCATTAAAGTTCTTATTTTGACCTCTAGAAATGCAGGATACATTTTTGGTGGTGTGTATCATGCTTAGTATTCACCCTGGTTGTTGCAGTACGTATTCTGGTGTCCACATTTCTTTCACCATTGCATTTGCAGGGTAACACATGTTTGGAGATATGCAACCTCTTGTTCTGGCTGATTTTTATTTTTGTGTATATTTTATATTTTATTTTTATTTATGACATTAAAGTGGCAAATAAGCTGTGATGCTGAACAGCAAATACATTTATTTTCCCAATTACAACACAATTGTTGTATGTGTAATTTCTTGTGTGAAACAAATAATACATTTATGTGTACTTACTGACCAGGGTATTTTGGAGCATTTCTTGAAGTGTGGTAGAAGTTTCCCATGTGTAACCCTCTCCATGGCCATTCACATGTTCATATCCAACTTTTCCCTGCTAATTAGTTTGTGTCAGCACATGTGCAGAGCAACTTAATAGGCGAGAAAGCAGTTTGTGTGCAGGTGAGGTAGCTCCTACATTAGTAGGTAAAAGCAGGTCCAGAACAATGATTTCCTCATGGAGTGGGTGAGGTAGACAAACAAGGGTCAAAAGGGACATTTGTGTAGGAATGCATATGTGTCCTCCCTAAAAAAAGATGTGTGAATCGGCCAAACATGATAAAATTGCTTGTGAACAAACATGTTTAACTATTTAAATATATATGAGTTTACAGTGTCATAAGCAGATGTAGGAATCCTTTGTTAGAGAGATGTGAGTGCAATAATGTGATTGGTGGCATCTTACATCCAGAGTGTAGTAAAATCCAATTCATAGCAGATCAGAAAGTGGTACAGTTCGGTATTTTGGGTACTATACAAAGATTGTGTGCAAAATAGTGGGCATGGGCTTAAAACATTGCTGAAACATCCTTTGTAGGTGTTAGATGTGGTTTATGTTATTGTATCATAAATAAGAAACCTATGTTTGTATTAGAGTGAACACGTTGACACATGTCGACTTGTGTAGATTGAGTGTGCTACTGTGTAAAGTCTATGAAAGCACGTAGTGAATGTGTATAACTGTTTAACAAATACCTAACTTAGCATATATAAGCAGGTCTTAAAAAGATTCTTAGCTTAAATGAAACAAACCTTTAAATGTCGAGAAGTATAGAAAGATAAGCTTCCAAGGTGTTTCAGTGCTGTGTGTGGCTTGCAGGTACTGAAATAATGGTTTGGACTTAATAGACTGCAGCATTGCTTATTACATTCAGGTGTATGTGTTTGAGTAGTAATCAGCGTAAATTAGCAAACCCAGGCGCACGCTGTCATGCGGTATCTGTAGGGGTGGTCTGAGGTGGCGGTTGGCGGCCGCCTGTTTTGTGTCCGAAATGAACGGTGCTTTAGCCCCGTTAGTAGCACCGTTCATTTTTGGTGCACACCCCCGTGTACGCCCATGTTTACGCCCATTTTCCCTCATTATTTCGGCCGCTCCCCTCAACACGCCCCTATGCCGCCCCCAATGACCGTACTCTCGCGTACAGGTTTTTTCGCACGGAGAGACATGTCCTTAAGCATTGTGGAGTGTTCGCGCCTGCGCATTGGAGATGGTACGCATGCGCAGATCATTAAAAACCCCGGAACGCACGCGTACGGCCCAGCCGCACCAACCAGAATAAGGCCCTATGTTACAATTGTGTTATAAATACTTAATATATAAATATGCAATATCAATTCTGGTGGTTTCTTCAATATCAATTCTGGTGGAGTCTTATTACTAAATCCCCTATATGTCATTAAGGCAGTGGTTCCCAAACTGTGTACCGTGGCACCCTGGTGTGCCTTGGGGGACTTGCAGGAGTGCCCTAGGTTGGTAGTCCAGGACCAATTTAAGTTATTTACATCCAATAAAATGGTCAGATTGGGGACAGACAGTAGTGAATTCTGTACATTACCACATAACTGATCCTAAGGATGAGTTATAAACACAATTTATTTAACTTAATATTTGTTTCTGACTTTCTTAATGATAAACCTTTAGCCTAGGGGTGCCGCAAAAGAAATTCTGATGCTTTGGGGTGCTGTGATTCAAACAGTTCGGAAACCCCTCCGTTAAGGGATCAATATGCTATGGATACATAAATGTAAGGGATTGCTTAATTTAGGTTTTAACATATTTAATACAGAAGGATGGACCTTTGCATACTAAAGATGTGTACACCTAAAAACAGGATGTGTCTTTGTGGCTAGGGATGTAGCCTCATGGGAAATGCCATACCCACAAGCCTATCCCTATTTTGGCATAACTGGGGGCATCTACAGTTCTCCAGGAGGAGCTGCTGGGAATGCACATTGTCCAGGCTCAGATTAAAAATGAGGTGGAAGGAGCTGCAGCTCCAGGCCTCCACATAATATAGTCCCAACATCATGATGATCACCAGCTGTCCGCATGGTTGGCTATAAATCAGAAGTATTAAAATTGCATTCCTCTTTTACACATTTATGCAATTTTTATACTATTCTTTATTTAGGAAAGCATTGGGGCTTATAGTGTTTGGGTTCTACATGCCTACATACTGTAACATTGGCCTCACCTCCCCCATTTCTCATAATAGGTCCTTTGGTACTTGTGTAGTTACACGGCGCCAGCATGGCGCCGTGCGTCTGAGTCCCCTTGCGGGGCTGGCGCTGTGAAACTACACAAGAACCGGTCCTTTTAACATTTTCAACTCCAGGCCCATTAGGCCCTTAATCCAGCCCTGCCCTTGTCCTCACTCCACTAAAAATTCCCTGTTTTAAAGGGCAGGACATCTACTCACCACTTGCTCTGCTAAGTAGAGCGACTGTTGGCAAGCTGCCTTCCAACCTCCCTCTTTGCACAGGAGACTATAGACTGCAGGACAGTATGACATGTGCCTGAAAAGCAGCACTGTTCCACCATTACCAGGACAGTTGGGAGGTATGGTTTAATTTAGCTTCTACAAATTGTTAGCTTTGGAGTTAAACCTTGGTGGCAGTATAGTAATACTGAGTATAGTAAAATTGTGATTTTAAGTGGGAAGACTAACCAGGTGGTTTTATTTTTAATTAACCCTTTGTTA
The DNA here is from genome assembly GCF_055691185.1 of Crinia signifera. NCBI lineage: Eukaryota > Metazoa > Chordata > Amphibia > Anura > Myobatrachidae > Crinia > Crinia signifera. The sequence goes on along the minus strand of NC_139221.1, from coordinate 150,199,543 downwards.
CCCATGTCACACAGGCTCAGGGAGTGCTGTATGTTACAATATGCATTTTAATGGCAATGAAGGCACGTGATTCCAGAACAGAAATGTTCTGTGTAAAATCATACTGCCTCAAACTCCAGACTATAGGTCATGGAGTTTGTTTACTGTTTTAGGCTATTATAGAACTTCTGCAAATTCTGACTCAAAGTCCTTGTCACTGAACCATGTACTGTCAGTCACCGAATGGCCACTTGTATATTCTATAGTATGCATATTTTCTTTTTTTGGAGCCACTAGTGATTTTACAGCTTTTCATAGTTACATAGTAGTTAAGGCTGAATAGAGACTTGCGTCCATCAAGTTCAACCTTCGTTATTAAAGTGCATGATCTATTTGCTTCATCCCTTACTGAACCTCTCCTCTCCGCGTCTCTCCTCCGAATGATTCTATTGGCTGCCTAGCGGCCAATCAGGAGCCGAGAAAGTTGGCTCCTGATTGGCCGCTAGGCGGCCAATAGAATCATTCGGAGGAGAGGCGCGGAAGATGAAACATCTCTGCGTCTCTCCTCAATCTGTGTCGGGTACCGGCCAGAATCGCCGGTGTTTGTTATTTTCAGAAGACCTGGACTACTTCGGACAGAAGAGGACGTGATCTTTGCTGGAGGACCTTGGTGAGTTGGATTTCCTTCCACAAGCCCCCCCTATGTATTTCTTCAGATCCAGGACCCCGGACTCTTCAGCCCTGGAGCCCCGGACCAGCCCGTAACCAAGGACCCAGGAACCAAAGCACCGGACCCTGGACCATGGAGCCCCGGACCCCAGACCTTGGAGTCCCAGACCCTGGAGCGCCGGACCCCGGACCTGGACCATGGAGGCCCGGACCCAGGAGCACCGGACCCCGGACCCAGGGACCTACCGACGGGCTCAAAATAGGTAAGTATCAGTATGTGTGGGCTTTGGATGTATTAAAGTTTTATTTTTCTTGTGTGTCAGTGTGTTTATTTTACTATTTTTCATAGTGTGGAACTGCAAGTGCCAGCTGGCCCTTTAATGCCCCACATGCTGGGACTTGTGGTTCTCCAAGTCCCAGCTTGCGGGGGAGGCTTGCTGGGACTCATAGTTCCACAGTATTAAATAATAGTTATCTTTTTTTTACACAAAGATCAGCCCGGTGGCCACCACTCCAGGGTCACCGGGGACAGCACCAGGCTTCAGCCTGGTCAGGTAAGTCCTGGAGGGGGGGACCCCTTTATTGGGGGGGGTCCCCACTCCCCGAGGGCCCCTGGCCAGGCTGACTGGTCGGTAGGGTGAATGCTTTGGCCGGAGGGACTTGTATAAAAATTCTCCCCCCAGCTGTGGCATTACCCTGCTGGCTGGTTTGACCTGGGGCTGGTTTTTAAAATACGGGGGACCCCTAGTCATTTTGTCCCCTGTATTTTGGGAACCAGCCCGGACCTGGAGCCTGGGGCTGGTTTTAAAAAATTTGCCGGGATTCCTGATTTTTTATTACCAGCCCCGGCTTTCAGCCTGGTGCTGGTTACGGCTGTGGGTGGGACACCACGCCGTTTTTTTTTTTTTTCATTTATTTATTTATTTTACCATATTTTTTTACACATTGCAGCCTGCACAGATCTCACTGATCCGTGCAGACTGCCTGCACGAATTCGTATTAGTGGCCGTATATACGGCCGCTAATACGAATCATTATGACATCGGAGGGTTACAAAGCAGTCATGTTTGACTGCTTTGTACATTCCCCTCCAGAACACAACTTTGCATACGGCTGAAACAGCTGTATGCAGTCATAGTCATTCATATTAAGAATACGAATACGAAATTTTGTATTTGTATTCTTAGTAAATTTCCCCCATACCTCTTTTTAGGCAGGCTAGTATCCTATTAGCCTTTTAAGTAGCTACGTTAAATTGAGCACTAAAACCCAGTTTGAAGTCCTAGATCCTTTTCCAATTCACATGAAGAGAGCCGCAAGAGAGGAAGAAGGCAGCGTGAGCTGAGAGAAGTCCCACGTGGAGAAGCGAGGTTGGCGGCGCATGAGAAGAGGACGGGAGTGGTGTCCAGGCAATGGAGAGAGGACTTTTCTGCAACTGAGAGCATGCAGCTTGGGAGCGCCTGGAGCAGCCTGGGCAGCTGGCAGCAAGTAAACCAATGGGCCCAGTGGTGATTGACAGGCAGGGACAGCCCGCCTGGGATCCAGCGCCACAGAGCCACAGCAGCACCAGGAGAGAGCCACTGTCTGAGACCCAGTTGGAGCAGTAACCCCAGGAACAAGAGCCCATCAAGTGGAGGAGCCCGAAGGGTCGCTACTGGCAGAAGCTGGCATCTGCAGCTGTATGCACAGGTACCCAGGGTTTGCCCTCACCCCAGGAGGTCCACTACATAAGGGGCATCTCTGTTACCCACGCCCCCTGCAACCTGCTATCCCCGCAGGACTGACCCTCATTGCTGACCCTCACCTATAGCCCTGCTCCCATCAGGCTGAAAACCCTCTGCAGACTTTCTACCCCTGCAACTTGTTTTGAATTTACAAACAGGAGGTTGCCCTAAGGCAGGGAACCTGCCTGCCCTCTCCCTGAGGACCGTTCACCCTCAACCATTCCCTCTGAGTTTGTAAATAATTTTGCACACTATTATAGGGGCTGTATATGTTTGAGGACCTGTCGGCGGTGGACTATTGTTTTGAGCCAGTGACTGGTTATCTGTGACAGTGTATATTGATTTGCAATTAATTTGCATAAAGGTTGTGGAAGCGTTTAGATTGGCTACAGAGCCATAGAGTCTTATAGTCTTTTCATAGTGTCAGTTGTAACTGTTAAAGCCGATGCAGGTTAGAATATTGAAGTGATAATTGTTTTATTTTATGCTTTACCGTAACTGCCTGTTTGTTGAGTATGTATTATGTCACTTGCAGCCTATTGAAATATTGCAGCTGCCAGTCCGTGTGTTAGTAAATAAATTACTGTTGCTGCTAACCGTAGTAGTGTTGCTTTTGTGGGTCCTTTTTGGGTTCTGCCACAGGTTCCCCAGAAGAAGCTCATGAAGATCTCTGAATGCGTCAATCGCAGTGCCATGTAGGCCATCACACCACACCATCACAGGGGTGCTGTTACAAATTTCCAACCCATCTACAAATTTTTACCCCAAGGCCCAGTTCCTCCAATTTATTTATTAGCCTCTTATGTGATACAGTGTCAATAGCCTTAGCAAAATCCAGGAAGACCACATCTACAGCATTTCCACTGTCTAGATTGTTGATAGCTTTCTTATAGAAGCTAATTAGATTTGTTTGGCCCGAGCCATTTTTTAAAAACCCATGTTGGTTAATACTGATTATAATGTGCAATTCCAAATGTTTTTGGATACCATCCCTTAATATTCCCTCGAATAGTTTAGCCACTATTTATGTTAAGCTTACAGGTATATATTTTGTTGGGTCATCCCTTTTTCCTTCTTTGAATGATGGTACTACCTCTGCTATTCTTCAGTCCTGTCAGCACTGGGGCTTTCTGTGTTCCCGGTTGTGACCGTGGTGGGCCAGTGGAGGGCGCTGGATAGCAGAACGCTGGTGCTTTAAGTATGGACATGCACTGGGGTGCAGAGCACAGTGAACCAGAGTGTTGACGGAGACCAGGAACCGGGGCGCGGAGTCTAACCTGCCAGCGGTATTCACCAGGGAGTCCCGCAAGGAACTTTGGACTTCGCTGCGTCTGACAGGCAGGTCGCGGCCCCCTGCCCTGGTCCTCTGGACACAGGGCCGCTAGGGATATCGCACTGAAGAGATACAGGTAGCTGTGCAATCTGAGAACTGCAGGAGGTGTCGACTAGTAGTGTCAACCGTGGTGTTGACAGGTGAGGGAGAGCCCCAGGGTACTTGCTGGAAGTATAGGACGTAGATGGTGTAGTCACTATATGCGCAGCAGGGAGTAGTCAACCCCGGAGTCGACAGAGCCTGTCGGCAGTTTACAGGACCAGGTGGAAAAGTCACTGAATGCTGAAAAGCCAAACGATGTTTGTAATGAACACCGGCTACTCAACTGCAGGGATGGAATCACAGGAGTCTTCTGGAGATGGTGAGAACCAGGTAAGTATTGCAGATGCACACTGGAGAAAAGAGACACAGGGGAGCCTGGAGATCTCGGAGCCTTGGAACTTCTCTGACACGAGGAACAGGTAAGCAATTGTTCAAGGCAAGGAAGTCAGGCCTCAGGCCTGAACTATATCCCCCTTGCCTGCTGATGATTGGCTGCAAGCCGCAGCACTAATCAAGACTGGGAATGAGTGCACACACCTTGATTCTGACACAGGTGTGTGGTTCAGGAGTCAGGCTGCTGGTTAGAGGAATTGGTCAGTGCAGTCAGCTGACCACAGGTGTCATGGCGGCGCCCATACACCTGATGCCAGGCATGCAACGGACCTCCCACGCAACACAGACCATCGGGAAGGTAACGACCGATGTCTCAGATGGTAAGATCTGCTGCGGTTTGTGACAGTACCCCCTCCTTTTAGGGTGGGCACCGAACACCCTTTGGGCTTGGAAGGATTCTCCCTGTGGAATTTCTCCCTGAATCGAGGGGCGTGAACATCTTCCGCATTGGTCCAACTCCTCTCCTCAGGACCATATCCCTTCCAGTCAATGAGATACTGGAGGCGTCCGTATCTATGACGGGAGTCTACGATTTTATCCACTTCAAACTCCACTCCTCGTCTAGTCCGGACCTTGGGTAACACTGGAGAAGATGTTTGGAACCGGTTTACAACCAGGGGACGCAGCAGGGAGACGTGAAAGGAATTGGGAATACGTAGGGACTTGGGCAACTTTAATTTGTAGGCCACAGAATTGAGTCTTTGCTGGATAACGTATGGGCCGATGAATCTGGGCGCAAATTTCATGGATGGTACCTTTAATCGAAGATTTTTTGTGGAGAGCCACACTCTGTCGCCAGGATGCATCTCAGGAATTGAACGTCTCTTACGATCCGCGAAGAATTTATAACGAACAGAGGCTTTTTTCAGGTTGGAATGTACTTCTCTCCAAATCTGTGAAAAATGTTTCAGGGCTGCATTGGCTGCTGGAACTTCGGTTACTGGTAGGTTCTCAAAACTGGGTGGCCTGGGATGTTGGCCGTAGACGACATAGAATGGAGAATGACCTGTAGAAGAATGGTACCTGAAATTGTGAGCGAACTCTGCCCATGGAAGCAGTTTGGCCCAATCATCCTGGGAAGATGAGACGTACAGGCGCAGAAAAGTTTCTAAGTCTTGGTTGACTCTCTCAGTCTGGCCGTTAGACTGCGGATGGTAGGCTGATGAAAACTTCAATTTTATTTGAAGTGCAGATGATAATGCTCTCCAGAAGTGTGCCACAAACTGCACCCCCCGGTCAGAGACAATCTCCGTTGGCAGGCCATGACTCTTGAGAATATGTTGTACAAAGAGTTGTGCCAGACTGGGAGCAGAGGGTAACCCGTAGAGTGGTATGAACCGGGCCATTTTCGAGAATCGGTCAACCACTACCCAAATGGTGTTGTAATCTTGGGACTTGGGTAACTCGGAAATGAAGTCCATGGAGATGTGCGTCCACGGACGCGTCGGGATGGACAAAGGATGGAGCTTGCCGGCAGGACTCTGACGAGGTGTCTTATGTTGTGCAAAGACAGGACATGATGCCACAAATTCTTTGACCTCTTTCCTGATTTGTGGCCACCAGTAGGATCGTTGAAGAATTTCAAGGGTACTCTGTACCCCAGGATGTCCAGAGAATAATGACTTATGAGCCCAGGACAGCAGTCTTTCGCGGAGCTCGGGGGGTACAAAGGTTTTGCCAGGAGGAGGTACCGGAATAACTTGCGTAGGAGCAAAAGCGATGGGATTGATGATGGGATGATGCTCTGGCTCTGGTGGATCTTGCTCCATGGAGCGAGATAAGGCATCCGCCTTAACGTTTTGGGTACCGGGACGGTACAGAATCTTGAAGGAGAATCTGGAAAAGAATAAGGACCACCGGGCCTGACGAGGATTCATGCACTGTGCAGATTGAAGATACAACAAGTTCTTCTGATCGGTGAATATTGTCACTGGGAATTTAGCTCCTTCCAAAAGATATCTCCATTCCTCAAGAGCTAATCTAATAGCGAGTAACTCTTGATCACCTATGGAATAATTTCTTTCGGCAGGCAGAAACTTGCGGGAGAAGAAACCACAGGGGTGCTGTTTTCCATCCTCCAACATCTGGGACAGTACCGCACCTACACCGATGTTGGAGGCATCCACCTCTAGGATGAATGGTCGGTCCATATCAGGTTGTGACAAGATGGGTGCGGAAATGAAGGACTGTTTCAAGAGCTGGAATGCAGATGTAGCCTCAGTAGGCCAGATGGACGGATTGGCTCCCTTTCGGGTGAGCGCAGTGATTGGAGCGATCAGAGTGGAGAAACCTCGAATGAATTTTCGATAATAGTTGGCGAAACCAATAAAACGCTGTACAGCTTTTAGCGTAGTGGGTTGCGACCACCCAGTTATGGCTTCCAACTTCTCTGGATCCATGCTCAACTTGGAGCCAGAAATTATGTACCCCAAGAAAGGGACTGAGGGTACCTCGAACGTGCACTTGGAGATTTTGCCATAGAGCTGATTTCGTCGGAGACGGGTGAGTACCTCTTTAACTTCGGAACGATGGGAATGTAGGTCCTTGGAGAAGATTAAGATGTCGTCTAGGTAGACCACTAGACACACATACAACATGTCTCGGAAGATCTCATTCAAGAATTGTTGAAAGACCGCTGGGGCATTGCAGAGACCGAAGGGCATCACTAAATACTCGTAGTGGCCATCTCTTGTATTAAACGCCGTCTTCCACTCATCCCCTTCTCGGATTCGTATCAGATTGTACGCTCCACGGAGGTCTAATTTGGTAAAGACCGTGGCGCGCTTTACGCGATCGAATAACTCAGTGATGAGCGGGAGGGGATAGCTGTTTTTTACTGTGATGGTATTCAAGCCCCTGTAGTCAATACATGGCCGGAGACCACCATCTTTTTTCTTCACGAAGAAGAAGCCTGCACCAGCAGGAGACTTTGAAGGACGGATGAATCCTTTTTGTAAATTCTCCTGAATGTAAGCAGACATAGCTTGAGTCTCAGGAAACGACAACGGATAAGTTCGCCCCTTAGGAGGGGTCTTCCCTGGGAGAAGATCAATGGCACAGTCCCACTTGCGGTGGGGCGGCAGTGTGTCGGCAGACTGTTCACAGAAGACATCCTTAAAGTCTTTGTAGACCTCCGGCAGGCCGGGAAGGGACGTAGCTTTGGCAGAGCGCATGGGTAAGACAGGACTGATACAGTACTGGTGACAATGGGGACTCCATTGTTCCAATTGCAGGAGCGACCAATTGATGCTGGGGTTGTGAAGCTTCAACCACGGAAGGCCCAGCACTATGTCATAGGACGCCTTGGGAATGACAAGGAATTCAATCAGTTCCTGATGCAGGGTACCCACTTTCAGGTGGACAGGCTTGGTACGGAAATGAACATCACCGCCAGGAATCTTGCTGCCGTCCACTGCGGTGACAGAGAGATGAGGGTGTAACGACACCACTGGGACTTGCAACTTGGTGACAAGGTGTTGAGATATGAAATTACCAGCTGACCCGGAGTCGACCAGGGCGGAGCTTGATCTGGGTCCAGCAGGGGTCTCCAGGGAGACTGGAAGGACGAAGTCGGTACAGGGAGGAGACTTTGAGACACGACCTAACCTGACTCCTCCGTTACAGGTTAGGCTTTGGAGTTTCCCGACCTCTCGGGGCACTCATTGATGAAGTGACTGGGAGCAGCACAGTAGAGACACAGTTTATTGCGCTGCCGACGGGAACGTTCCTCGGGAGTTAAGCGTGATCTACCTATTTGCATTGGTTCTTCACGCACTGGGGACTCCGAACGTACTCGGGGAGTAAACTTGGGAATTAACTTCTTTTGTCTCTCCTGACCTCTTTCTCTGAGGCGGAGATCAATCTTAACACACAATGAAACTAAGTCTTCCAAGGATTCAGGAAGATCGCGGGTTGCCAATTCGTCTTTAATGCAATCAGACACTCCCAACCAAAACGCAGCTGTCATGGCTTCATTATTCCACTTCAATTCAGATGCCAGAGTCTGGAACTGGATCACATATTGTCCCATGGACCGGGATCCTTGTTTGACCCGTAGTATATCTGTGGATGCTGAAATAGAACGCCCTGGTGTATCGAATATACGGCGAAAAGTCTGAATGAACTTGTCGTAATCTGACAATAGAGGGTCAGATCTCTCCCACAGAGGTGATACCCAGTTGAGGGCGGCGCCAGTGAGCAATTAAACAATGTATGCGATCTTAATTCTGGCGGTGGGGAAGTTGTGCGGCAAGAGTTCGAACTGGATCTGGCACTGGTTAATAAACCCTCTGCAATTTTTTGGATCGCCATCATATTTGTTAGGGACTGGTAGCTGAAGACGAGAAGAAAAAGCAGGCTGTGAAATGTTCCCCTGAACAGTTGACACAGGAGTCGGCAATGATTGCTGCAATGTGTCCAATCGATTGGATACTTCTTGGAGGAACTTTATCACACGCTGCTGAGTGACCTCTTGAGTCTCTATCCGAGCGGTAACATTTTGGATGACCGCTGGTCCCACACTGGGGTCTTGAACCGAGTCCATCGGCCTTGAACAAACTGTCAGCACTGGGGCTTTCTGTGTTCCCGGTTGTGACCGTGGTGGGCCAGTGGAGGGCGCTGGATAGCAGAACGCTGGTGCTTTAAGTATGGACATGCACTGGGGTGCAGAGCACAGTGAACCAGAGTGTTGACGGAGACCAGGAACCGGGGCGCGGAGTCTAACCTGCCAGCGGTATTCACCAGGGAGTCCCGCAAGGAACTTTGGACTTCGCTGCGTCTGACAGGCAGGTCGCGGCCCCCTGCCCTGGTCCTCTGGACACAGGCCCGCTAGGGATATCGCACTGAAGAGATACAGGTAGCTGTGCAATCTGAGAACTGCAGGAGGTGTCGACTAGTAGTGTCAACCGTGGTGTTGACAGGTGAGGGAGAGCCCCAGGGTACTTGCTGGAAGTATAGGACGTAGATGGTGTAGTCACTATATGCGCAGCAGGGAGTAGTCAACCCCGGAGTCGACAGAGCCTGTCGGCAGTTTACAGGACCAGGTGGAAAAGTCACTGAATGCTGAAAAGCCAAACGATGTTTGTAATGAACACCGGCTACTCAACTGCAGGGATGGAATCACAGGAGTCTTCTGGAGATGGTGAGAACCAGGTAAGTATTGCAGATGCACACTGGAGAAAAGAGACACAGGGGAGCCTGGAGATCTCGGAGCCTTGGAACTTCTCTGACACGAGGAACAGGTAAGCAATTGTTCAAGGCAAGGATGTCAGGCCTCAGGCCTGAACTATATCCCCCTTGCCTGCTGATGATTGGCTGCAAGCCGCAGCACTAATCAAGACTGGGAATGAGTGCACACACCTTGATTCTGACACAGGTGTGTGGTTCAGGAGTCAGGCTGCTGGTTAGAGGAATTGGTCAGTGCAGTCAGCTGACCACAGGTGTCATGGCGGCGCCCATACACCTGATGCCAGGCATGCAACGGACCTCCCACGCAACACAGACCATCGGGAAGGTAACGACCGATGTCTCAGATGGTAAGATCTGCTGCGGTTTGTGACAAGTCCTTCGGCACCTTACAGGATGAAAATTATTTAATGAAAATGTAACACAGAGGGTTTCCTAATTCCTCCATTAGAACCCTAGGATGTCTGGACCTGCATATTTGTTTGTTTTAATTTTGCTGAGCCTCTTTTTAATCTCATCTGTGGAGAATTGAATGCTAAGGTGAAGATGGCTTGTCTCAGTTGTTGCACCTGACAATTCCACTGTAGGCTCCTCCCTATTAACCCCTTCCTGACACAGCCAGTTTTTGCCTTCCTGACAGAGCCCTTTTTTTCAAATCTGACATGTATCACTTAAGTGGGGATAACTTGCTTTTACTTATCCCAGTGATTTTGAGATTGTTTTCTCGTGACACATTGTACTTCAAATTAGTGGTAAATTTGGGTCGATACAGTCTGTGTTTTTTTGTGAAAAATACCAAAATGTCGTAAAAAAAATGGAAAATTTAGCAATTTGCAAAATGTTAAATTTTCTGCTTGTGAGACAAATAATCATACCACTCAAAATAGTTAATAACTAACATAGACCATATGTCTACTTTATGTTTCCATCATTATTTCAACTTCCTTTTAATTTTTTTGGACACTAGGAGGCTTACAATATGAATAGCAAATTCTCAAATTTTCAAGAAAATTTCAAACACTGATTTTTTTAGGGACCAGTTCAGTTCTGACTTTGAGGGACTTGTATGTGAGACACCCCCATAAATGATGCCATTTCAAAAACTGCACCCCTCACAGTATTCAAAACAGCATTTTGGAAGTTTGTTAACCCTTTAGGTGTTTCACAGGAATTAAAACAAAGTGTAGGTGAAATTTCAAAATTTCATTTTTTTTGCAGATTTGCAATTTTAATACATTTTTCTAAGGAACACAGTAGATTTTACTAGAGAAATGTGACTAAAAATTGATTCCCCCAATTCTTTTGTTTTCATAAATATCCTATATGTGGCCCTAGTGTGCACGTTGACCAAACCACAGGCTTCATAATAGAAGGAGCACCTACTTGATTTTGGAGCCTCCTTTTTATGAGATTATTTTTTAGGCACCATGTAGGTTTCTAGGCACCATAAGATGCTAAAATTTAGGAACCCCCCCACAAGTGACCCCATTTTGCAAACTACACCCCTCAGGGAATTCATCTAGGGGTATAGTGTACATTTCAAACCCCCAGGGGTTTCACCAATTGTGGTACAACTGGGCAGTGAAAATGAAAAATTAAATTTTTTACACAAAAATGCAGTTCTGGCTCAAAATTTTTCATTTTCACAAGGAATGAAGGAGACAAAGCACCCCAAAATCTGTGCCCCAATTTCTCCCGAGTACGGCAATGCCTCACATGTGACCAAAAAATACCATTTGGGTGCATGGCAGGACTCAGAAGGGAAGGAGTGATTTTGGGATTTTGCAGCTCAGATTCTGGTGGAATGTTGGTGGGTGCTATGTCGCATTAGCAAGGCCCCCCAAGCACCAATACAGTGGAACCCCCCCACAAGTGACCCCATTTTGCAAACTACACCCCTCAGGGAATTCATCTAGGGGTATAGTGTACATTTCAAACCCCCAGGGGTTTCACCAATTTTGATACAACTGGGCAGTGAAAATGAAAAATTACATTTTTTTACACAAAAATGCAGTTCTGGCTCAAAATTTTTCATTTTCAGAAGGTATGAAGGAGAAAAAGCACCCCAAAATCTGTGCCCCAATTTCTCCCGAGTACGGCAATGCCTCACATGTGACCAAAAAATACCATTTGGGTGCATGGCAGGACTCAGAAGGGAAGGAGTGATTTTTGGATTTTGCAGCTCAGATTCTGGTGGAATGTTGGTGGGTGCTATGTCGCATTAGCAAGACCCCCCAAGCACCAATACAGTGGAACCCCCCCACAAGTGACCCCATTTTGCAAACTACACCCCTCAGGGAATTCATCTAGGGGTATAGTGTACATTTCAAACCCCCAGGGGTTTCACCAATTTTGATACAACTGGGCTGTGCAAATGAAAAATTACATTTTTTACACAAAAATGCAGTTCTGGCTCAAAATTTTTCATTTTCACAAGGAATTAAGGAGAAAAAGCACCCCAAAATCTGTGCCCCAATTTCTCCCGAGTACGGCAATGTCTCCCATGTGACCAAAAAATACCATTTGGGTGCATGGCAGGACTCAGAAGGGAAGGAGTGATTTTTGGATTTTGCAGCTCAGATTCTGGTGGAATGTTGGTGGGTGCTATGTCGCATTAGCAAGACCCCCCAAGCACCAATACAGTGGAACCCCCCCACAAGTGACCCCATTTTGCAAACTACACCCCTCAGGGAATTCATCTAGGGGTATAGTGTACATTTCAAACCCCCAGGGGTTTCACCAATTTTGATACAACTGGGCTGTGCAAATGAAAAATTACATTTTTTACACAAAAATGCAGTTCTGGCTCAAAATTTTTCCTTTTCACAAGGAATGAAGGAGAAAAAGCACCCCAAAATCTGTGCCCCAATTTCTCCCGAGTACGGCAATGTCTCACATGTGACCAAAAAATACCATTTGGGTGCATGGCAGGACTCAGAAGGGAAGGAGTGATTTTTGGATTTTGCAGCACAGATTCTGGTGGAATGTTGGTGGGTGCTATGTCGCATTAGCAAGACCCCCAAAGCACCAATACAGTGGAACCCCCCCACAAGTGACCCCATTTTGCAAACTACACCCCTCAGGGAATTCATCTAGGGGTATAGTGTACATTTCAAACCCCCAGGGGTTTCACCAATTTTGATACAACTGGGCTGTGCAAATGAAAAATTACATTTTTTACACAAAAATGCAGTTCTGGCTCAAAATTTTTCATTTTCACAAGGAATGAAGGAGAAAAAGCACCCCAAAATCTGTGCCCCAATTTCTCCCGAGTACGGCAATGTCTCACATGTGACCAAAAAATACCATTTGGGTGCATGGCAGGACTCAGAAGGGAAGGAGTGATTTTTGGATTTTGCAGCACAGATTCTGGTGGAATGTTGGTGGGTGCTATGTCGCATTAGCAAGACCCCCAAAACACCAATACAGTGGAACCCCCCCACAAGTGACCCCATTTTGCAAACTACACCCCTCAGGGAATTCATCTAGGGGTATAGTGTGCATTTCAAACCCCCAGGGGTTTCACCAATTTTGATACAACTGGGCAGTGAAAATGAAAAATTACATTTTTTTACACAAAAATGCAGTTCTGGCTCAAAATTTTTCATTTTCAGAAGGTATGAAGGAGAAAAAGCACCCCAAAATCTGTGCCCCAATTTCTCCCGAGTACGGCAATGCCTCATGCGTGACCAAAAAGTGGCAGGACTCAGAAGGGAAGGAGTGATATTTGGATTTTGCAGCACAGATTCTGGTGGAATGTTGGTGGGTGCTATGTCGCATTAGCAAGACCCCCAAAGCACCAATACAGTGGAACCCCCCCACAAGTGACCCCATTTTGCAAACTACACCCCTCAGGGAATTCATCTAGGGGTATAGTGTACATTTCAAACCCCCAGGGGTTTCACCAATTTTGATACAACTGTGTAGTGAAAATGAAAAATTTCATTTTTTTACACAAAAATGCAGTTCTGGCTCAAAATTTTTCATTTTCAGAAGGTATGAAGGAGAAAAAGCACCCCAAAATCTGTGCCCCAATTTCTCCCGAGTACGGCAATGCCTCATGTGTGCAAAAAGTGGCAGGACTCAGAAGGGAAGGAGTGATATTTGGATTTTGCAGCACAGATTCTGGTGGAATGTTGGTGGGTGCTATGTCGCATTAGCAAGACCCCCAAAGCACCAATACAGTGGAACCCCCCCACAAGTGACCCCATTTTGCAAAATACACCCCTCAGGGAATTCATCTAGGGGTATAGTGTACATTTCAAACCCCCAGGGGTTTCACCAATTTTGATACAACTGGGCAGTGAAAATGAAAAATTAAATTTTTTTACACAAAAATGCAGTTCTGGCTCAAAATTTTTCATTTTCAGAAGGTATGAAGGAGAAAAAGCACCCCAAAATCTGTGCCCCAATTTCTCCCGAGTACGGCAATGCCTCACATGTGACCAAAAAATACCATTTGGGTGCATGGCAGGACTCAGAAGGGAAGGAGTGATTTTTGGATTTTGCAGCTCAGATTCTGGTGGAATGTTGGTGGGTGCTATGTCGCATTAGCAAGACCCCCCAAGCACCAATACAGTGGAACCCCCCCACAAGTGACCCCATTTTGCAAACTACACCCCTCAGGGAATTCATCTAGGGGTATAGTGTACATTTCCAACCCCCAGGGGTTTCACCAATTTTGATACAACTGGGCTGTGCAAATGAAAAATTACATTTTTTACACAAAAATGCAGTTCTGGCTCAAAATTTTTCATTTTCACAAGGAATGAAGGAGAAAAAGCACCCCAAAATCTGTGCCCCAATTTCTCCCGAGTACGGCAATGTCTCACATGTGACCAAAAAATACCATTTGGGTGCATGGCAGGACTCAGAAGGGAAGGAGTGATTTTTGGATTTTGCAGCTCAGATTCTGGTGGAATGTTGGTGGGTGCTATGTCGCATTAGCAAGACCCCCCAAGCACCAATACAGTGGAACCCCCCCACAAGTGACCCCATTTTGCAAACTACACCCCTCAGGGAATTCATCTAGGGGTATAGTGTACATTTCAAACCCCCAGGGGTTTCACCAATTTTGATACAACTGGGCTGTGCAAATGAAAAATTACATTTTTTACACAAAAATGCAGTTCTGGCTCAAAATTTTTCATTTTCACAAGGAATGAAGGAGAAAAAGCACCCCAAAATCTGTGCCCCAATTTCTCCCGAGTACGGCAATGTCTCACATGTGACCAAAAAATACCATTTGGGTGCATGGCAGGACTCAGAAGGGAGGAAGTGATTTTTGGATTTTGCAGCTCAGATTCTGGTGGAATTTTGGTGGGTGCTATGTCGCATTAGCAAGACCCCCCAAGCACCAATACAGTGGAACCCCCCCACAAGTGACCCCATTTTGCAAACTACACCCCTCAGGGAATTCATCTAGGGGTATAGTGTACATTTCAAACCCCCAGGGGTTTCACCAATTTTGATACAACTGGGCTGTGCAAATGAAAAATTACATTTTTTACACAAAAATGCAGTTCTGGCTCAAAATTTTTCCTTTTCACAAGGAATGAAGGAGAAAAAGCACCCCAAAATCTGTGCCCCAATTTCTCCCGAGTACGGCAATGTCTCACATGTGACCAAAAAATACCATTTGGGTGCATGGCAGGACTCAGAAGGGAAGGAGTGATTTTTGGATTTTGCAGCACAGATTCTGGTGGAATGTTGGTGGGTGCTATGTCGCATTAGCAAGACCCCCAAAGCACCAATACAGTGGAACCCCCCCACAAGTGACCCCATTTTGCAAACTACACCCCTCAGGGAATTCATCTAGGGGTATAGTGTACATTTCAAACCCCCAGGGGTTTCACCAATTTTGATACAACTGGGCTGTGCAAATGAAAAATTACATTTTTTACACAAAAATGCAGTTCTGGCTCAAAATTTTTCATTTTCACAAGGAATGAAGGAGAAAAAGCACCCCAAAATCTGTGCCCCAATTTCTCCCGAGTACGGCAATGTCTCACATGTGACCAAAAAATACCATTTGGGTGCATGGCAGGACTCAGAAGGGAAGGAGTGATTTTTGGATTTTGCAGCACAGATTCTGGTGGAATGTTGGTGGGTGCTATGTCGCATTAGCAAGACCCCCAAAACACCAATACAGTGGAACCCCCCCACAAGTGACCCCATTTTGCAAACTACACCCCTCAGGGAATTCATCTAGGGGTATAGTGTACATTTCAAACCCCCAGGGGTTTCACCAATTTTGATACAACTGGGCAGTGAAAATGAAAAATTACATTTTTTTACACAAAAATGCAGTTCTGGCTCAAAATTTTTCATTTTCAGAAGGTATGAAGGAGAAAAAGCACCCCAAAATCTGTGCCCCAATTTCTCCCGAGTACGGCAATGCCTCATGCGTGACCAAAAAGTGGCAGGACTCAGAAGGGAAGGAGTGATATTTGGATTTTGCAGCACAGATTCTGGTGGAATGTTGGTGGGTGCTATGTCGCATTAGCAAGACCCCCAAAGCACCAATACAGTGGAACCCCCCCACAAGTGACCCCATTTTGCAAACTACACCCCTCAGGGAATTCATCTAGGGGTATAGTGTACATTTCAAACCCCCAGGGGTTTCACCAATTTTGATACAACTGGGCTGTGCAAATGAAAAATTACATTTTTTACACAAAAATGCAGTTCTGGCTCAAAATTTTTCATTTTCACAAGGAATGAAGGAGAAAAAGCACCCCAAAATCTGTGCCCCAATTTCTCCCGAGTACGGCAATGTCTCACATGTGACCAAAAAATACCATTTGGGTGCATGGCAGGACTCAGAAGGGAAGGAGTGATTTTTGGATTTTGCAGCTCAGATTCTGGTGGAATGTTGGTGGGTGCTATGTCGCATTAGCAAGACCCCCCAAGCACCAATACAGTGGAACCCCCCCACAAGTGACCCCATTTTGCAAACTACACCCCTCAGGGAATTCATCTAGGGGTATAGTGTACATTTCAAACCCCCAGGGGTTTCACCAATTTTGATACAACTGGGCTGTGCAAATGAAAAATTACATTTTTTACACAAAAATGCAGTTCTGGCTCAAAATTTTTCATTTTCACAAGGAATTAAGGAGAAAAAGCACCCCAAAATCTGTGCCCCAATTTCTCCCGAGTACGGCAATGTCTCCCATGTGACCAAAAAATACCATTTGGGTGCATGGCAGGACTCAGAAGGGAAGGAGTGATTTTTGGATTTTGCAGCTCAGATTCTGGTGGAATGTTGGTGGGTGCTATGTCGCATTAGCAAGACCCCCCAAGCACCAATACAGTGGAACCCCCCCACAAGTGACCCCATTTTGCAAACTACACCCCTCAGGGAATTCATCTAGGGGTATAGTGTACATTTCAAACCCCCAGGGGTTTCACCAATTTTGATACAACTGGGCTGTGCAAATGAAAAATTACATTTTTTACACAAAAATGCAGTTCTGGCTCAAAATTTTTCCTTTTCACAAGGAAAGAAGGAGAAAAAGCACCCCAAAATCTGTGCCCCAATTTCTCCCGAGTACGGCAATGTCTCACATGTGACCAAAAAATACCATTTGGGTGCATGGCAGGACTCAGAAGGGAAGGAGTGATTTTTGGATTTTGCAGCACAGATTCTGGTGGAATGTTGGTGGGTGCTATGTCGCATTAGCAAGACCCCCAAAGCACCAATACAGTGGAACCCCCCCACAAGTGACCCCATTTTGCAAACTACACCCCTCAGGGAATTCATCTAGGGGTATAGTGTACATTTCAAACCCCCAGGGGTTTCACCAATTTTGATACAACTGGGCTGTGCAAATGAAAAATTACATTTTTTACACAAAAATGCAGTTCTGGCTCAAAATTTTTCATTTTCACAAGGAATGAAGGAGAAAAAGCACCCCAAAATCTGTGCCCCAATTTCTCCCGAGTACGGCAATGTCTCACATGTGACCAAAAAATACCATTTGGGTGCATGGCAGGACTCAGAAGGGAAGGAGTGATTTTTGGATTTTGCAGCACAGATTCTGGTGGAATGTTGGTGGGTGCTATGTCGCATTAGCAAGACCCCCAAAACACCAATACAGTGGAACCCCCCCACAAGTGACCCCATTTTGCAAACTACACCCCTCAGGGAATTCATCTAGGGGTATAGTGTACATTTCAAACCCCCAGGGGTTTCACCAATTTTGATACAACTGGGCAGTGAAAATGAAAAATTACATTTTTTTACACAAAAATGCAGTTCTGGCTCAAAATTTTTCATTTTCAGAAGGTATGAAGGAGAAAAAGCACCCCAAAATCTGTGCCCCAATTTCTCCCGAGTACGGCAATGCCTCATGCGTGACCAAAAAGTGGCAGGACTCAGAAGGGAAGGAGTGATATTTGGATTTTGCAGCACAGATTCTGGTGGAATGTTGGTGGGTGCTATGTCGCATTAGCAAGACCCCCAAAGCACCAATACAGTGGAACCCCCCCACAAGTGACCCCATTTTGCAAACTACACCCCTCAGGGAATTCATCTAGGGGTATAGTGTACATTTCAAACCCCCAGGGGTTTCACCAATTTTGATACAACTGTGTAGTGAAAATGAAAAATTTCATTTTTTTACACAAAAATGCAGTTCTGGCTCAAAATTTTTCATTTTCAGAAGGTATGAAGGAGAAAAAGCACCACAAAATCTGTGCCCCAATTTCTCCCGAGTACGGCAATGCCTCATGTGTGCAAAAAGTGGCAGGACTCAGAAGGGAAGGAGTGATATTTGGATTTTGCAGCACAGATTCTGGTGGAATGTTGGTGGGTGCTATGTCGCATTAGCAAGACCCCCAAAGCACCAATACAGTGGAACCCCCCCACAAGTGACCCCATTTTGCAAAATACACCCCTCAGGGAATTCATCTAGGGGTATAGTGTACATTTCAAACCCCCAGGGGTTTCACCAATTTTGATACAACTGGGCAGTGAAAATGAAAAATTAAATTTTTTTACACAAAAATGCAGTTCTGGCTCAAAATTTTTCATTTTCAGAAGGTATGAAGGAGAAAAAGCACCCCAAAATCTGTGCCCCAATTTCTCCCGAGTACGGCAATGCCTCACATGTGACCAAAAAATACCATTTGGGTGCATGGCAGGACTCAGAAGGGAAGGAGTGATTTTTGGATTTTGCAGCTCAGATTCTGGTGGAATGTTGGTGGGTGCTATGTCGCATTAGCAAGACCCCCCAAGCACCAATACAGTGGAACCCCCCCACAAGTGACCCCATTTTGCAAACTACACCCCTCAGGGAATTCATCTAGGGGTATAGTGTACATTTCCAACCCCCAGGGGTTTCACCAATTTTGATACAACTGGGCTGTGCAAATGAAAAATTACATTTTTTACACAAAAATGCAGTTCTGGCTCAAAATTTTTCATTTTCACAAGGAATGAAGGAGAAAAAGCACCCCAAAATCTGTGCCCCAATTTCTCCCGAGTACGGCAATGTCTCACATGTGACCAAAAAATACCATTTGGGTGCATGGCAGGACTCAGAAGGGAAGGAGTGATTTTTGGATTTTGCAGCTCAGATTCTGGTGGAATGTTGGTGGGTGCTATGTCGCATTAGCAAGACCCCCCAAGCACCAATACAGTGGAACCCCCCCACAAGTGACCCCATTTTGCAAACTACACCCCTCAGGGAATTCATCTAGGGGTATAGTGTACATTTCAAACCCCCAGGGGTTTCACCAATTTTGATACAACTGGGCTGTGCAAATGAAAAATTACATTTTTTACACAAAAATGCAGTTCTGGCTCAAAATTTTTCATTTTCACAAGGAATGAAGGAGAAAAAGCACCCCAAAATCTGTGCCCCAATTTCTCCCGAGTACGGCAATGTCTCACATGTGACCAAAAAATACCATTTGGGTGCATGGCAGGACTCAGAAGGGAAGGAGTGATTTTTGGATTTTGCAGCTCAGATTCTGGTGGAATGTTGGTGGGTGCTATGTCGCATTAGCAAGACCCCCCAAGCACCAATACAGTGGAACCCCCCCACAAGTGACCCCATTTTGCAAACTACACCCCTCAGGGAATTCATCTAGGGGTATAGTGTACATTTCAAACCCCCAGGGGTTTCACCAATTTTGATACAACTGGGCTGTGCAAATGAAAAATTACATTTTTTACACAAAAATGCAGTTCTGGCTCAAAATTTTTCATTTTCACAAGGAATTAAGGAGAAAAAGCACCCCAAAATCTGTGCCCCAATTTCTCCCGAGTACGGCAATGTCTCCCATGTGACCAAAAAATACCATTTGGGTGCATGGCAGGACTCAGAAGGGAAGGAGTGATTTTTGGATTTTGCAGCTCAGATTCTGGTGGAATGTTGGTGGGTGCTATGTCGCATTAGCAAGACCCCCCAAGCACCAATACAGTGGAACCCCCCCACAAGTGACCCCATTTTGCAAACTACACCCCTCAGGGAATTCATCTAGGGGTATAGTGTACATTTCAAACCCCCAGGGGTTTCACCAATTTTGATACAACTGGGCTGTGCAAATGAAAAATTACATTTTTTACACAAAAATGCAGTTCTGGCTCAAAATTTTTCCTTTTCACAAGGAAAGAAGGAGAAAAAGCACCCCAAAATCTGTGCCCCAATTTCTCCCGAGTACGGCAATGTCTCACATGTGACCAAAAAATACCATTTGGGTGCATGGCAGGACTCAGAAGGGAAGGAGTGATTTTTGGATTTTGCAGCACAGATTCTGGTGGAATGTTGGTGGGTGCTATGTCGCATTAGCAAGACCCCCAAAGCACCAATACAGTGGAACCCCCCCACAAGTGACCCCATTTTGCAAACTACACCCCTCAGGGAATTCATCTAGGGGTATAGTGTACATTTCAAACCCCCAGGGGTTTCACCAATTTTGATACAACTGGGCTGTGCAAATGAAAAATTACATTTTTTACACAAAAATGCAGTTCTGGCTCAAAATTTTTCATTTTCACAAGGAATGAAGGAGAAAAAGCACCCCAAAATCTGTGCCCCAATTTCTCCCGAGTACGGCAATGTCTCACATGTGACCAAAAAATACCATTTGGGTGCATGGCAGGACTCAGAAGGGAAGGAGTGATTTTTGGATTTTGCAGCACAGATTCTGGTGGAATGTTGGTGGGTGCTATGTCGCATTAGCAAGACCCCCAAAACACCAATACAGTGGAACCCCCCCACAAGTGACCCCATTTTGCAAACTACACCCCTCAGGGAATTCATCTAGGGGTATAGTGTACATTTCAAACCCCCAGGGGTTTCACCAATTTTGATACAACTGGGCAGTGAAAATGAAAAATTACATTTTTTTACACAAAAATGCAGTTCTGGCTCAAAATTTTTCATTTTCAGAAGGTATGAAGGAGAAAAAGCACCCCAAAATCTGTGCCCCAATTTCTCCCGAGTACGGCAATGCCTCATGCGTGACCAAAAAGTGGCAGGACTCAGAAGGGAAGGAGTGATATTTGGATTTTGCAGCACAGATTCTGGTGGAATGTTGGTGGGTGCTATGTCGCATTAGCAAGACCCCCAAAGCACCAATACAGTGGAACCCCCCCACAAGTGACCCCATTTTGCAAACTACACCCCTCAGGGAATTCATCTAGGGGTATAGTGTACATTTCAAACCCCCAGGGGTTTCACCAATTTTGATACAACTGTGTAGTGAAAATGAAAAATTTCATTTTTTTACACAAAAATGCAGTTCTGGCTCAAAATTTTTCATTTTCAGAAGGTATGAAGGAGAAAAAGCACCACAAAATCTGTGCCCCAATTTCTCCCGAGTACGGCAATGCCTCATGTGTGCAAAAAGTGGCAGGACTCAGAAGGGAAGGAGTGATATTTGGATTTTGCAGCACAGATTCTGGTGGAATGTTGGTGGGTGCTATGTCGCATTAGCAAGACCCCCAAAGCACCAATACAGTGGAACCCCCCCACAAGTGACCCCATTTTGCAAAATACACCCCTCAGGGAATTCATCTAGGGGTATAGTGTACATTTCAAACCCCCAGGGGTTTCACCAATTTTGATACAACTGGGCAGTGAAAATGAAAAATTAAATTTTTTTACACAAAAATGCAGTTCTGGCTCAAAATTTTTCATTTTCAGAAGGTATGAAGGAGAAAAAGCACCCCAAAATCTGTGCCCCAATTTCTCCCGAGTACGGCAATGCCTCACATGTGACCAAAAAATACCATTTGGGTGCATGGCAGGACTCAGAAGGGAAGGAGTGATTTTTGGATTTTGCAGCTCAGATTCTGGTGGAATGTTGGTGGGTGCTATGTCGCATTAGCAAGACCCCCCAAGCACCAATACAGTGGAACCCCCCCACAAGTGACCCCATTTTGCAAACTACACCCCTCAGGGAATTCATCTAGGGGTATAGTGTACATTTCCAACCCCCAGGGGTTTCACCAATTTTGATACAACTGGGCTGTGCAAATGAAAAATTACATTTTTTACACAAAAATGCAGTTCTGGCTCAAAATTTTTCATTTTCACAAGGAATGAAGGAGAAAAAGCACCCCAAAATCTGTGCCCCAATTTCTCCCGAGTACGGCAATGTCTCACATGTGACCAAAAAATACCATTTGGGTGCATGGCAGGACTCAGAAGGGAAGGAGTGATTTTTGGATTTTGCAGCTCAGATTCTGGTGGAATGTTGGTGGGTGCTATGTCGCATTAGCAAGACCCCCCAAGCACCAATACAGTGGAACCCCCCCACAAGTGACCCCATTTTGCAAACTACACCCCTCAGGGAATTCATCTAGGGGTATAGTGTACATTTCAAACCCCCAGGGGTTTCACCAATTTTGATACAACTGGGCTGTGCAAATGAAAAATTACATTTTTTACACAAAAATGCAGTTCTGGCTCAAAATTTTTCATTTTCACAAGGAATGAAGGAGAAAAAGCACCCCAAAATCTGTGCCCCAATTTCTCCCGAGTACGGCAATGTCTCACATGTGACCAAAAAATACCATTTGGGTGCATGGCAGGACTCAGAAGGGAAGGAGTGATTTTTGGATTTTGCAGCTCAGATTCTGGTGGAATGTTGGTGGGTGCTATGTCGCATTAGCAAGACCCCCCAAGCACCAATACAGTGGAACCCCCCCACAAGTGACCCCATTTTGCAAACTACACCCCTCAGGGAATTCATCTAGGGGTATAGTGTACATTTCAAACCCCCAGGGGTTTCACCAATTTTGATACAACTGGGCTGTGCAAATGAAAAATTACATTTTTTACACAAAAATGCAGTTCTGGCTCAAAATTTTTCCTTTTCACAAGGAATGAAGGAGAAAAAACACCCCAAAATCTGTGCCCCAATTTCTCCCGAGTACGGCAATGTCTCACATGTGACCAAAAAATACCATTTGGGTGCATGGCAGGACTCAGAAGGGAAGGAGTGATTTTTGGATTTTGCAGCACAGATTCTGGTGGAATGTTGGTGGGTGCTATGTCGCATTAGCAAGACCCCCAAAGCACCAATACAGTGGAACCCCCCCACAAGTGACCCCATTTTGCAAACTACACCCCTCAGGGAATTCATCTAGGGGTATAGTGTACATTTCAAACCCCCAGGGGTTTCACCAATTTTGATACAACTGGGCTGTGCAAATGAAAAATTACATTTTTTACACAAAAATGCAGTTCTGGCTCAAAATTTTTCATTTTCACAAGGAATGAAGGAGAAAAAGCACCCCAAAATCTGTGCCCCAATTTCTCCCGAGTACGGCAATGTCTCACATGTGACCAAAAAATACCATTTGGGTGCATGGCAGGACTCAGAAGGGAAGGAGTGATTTTTGGATTTTGCAGCACAGATTCTGGTGGAATGTTGGTGGGTGCTATGTCGCATTAGCAAGACCCCCAAAACACCAATACAGTGGAACCCCCCCCCACAAGTGACCCCATTTTGCAAACTACACCCCTCAGGGAATTCATCTAGGGGTATAGTGTACATTTCAAACCCCCAGGGGTTTCACCAATTTTGATACAACTGGGCAGTGAAAATGAAAAATTACATTTTTTTACACAAAAATGCAGTTCTGGCTCAAAATTTTTCATTTTCAGAAGGTATGAAGGAGAAAAAGCACCCCAAAATCTGTGCCCCAATTTCTCCCGAGTACGGCAATGCCTCATGCGTGACCAAAAAGTGGCAGGACTCAGAAGGGAAGGAGTGATATTTGGATTTTGCAGCACAGATTCTGGTGGAATGTTGGTGGGTGCTATGTCGCATTAGCAAGACCCCCAAAGCACCAATACAGTGGAACCCCCCCACAAGTGACCCCATTTTGCAAACTACACCCCTCAGGGAATTCATCTAGGGGTATAGTGTACATTTCAAACCCCCAGGGGTTTCACCAATTTTGATACAACTGGGTAGTGAAAATGAAAAATTACATTTTTTTACACAAAAATGCAGTTCTGGCTCAAAATTTTTCATTTTCAGAAGGTATGAAGGAGAAAAAGCACCCCAAAATATGTGCCCCAATTTCTCCCGAGTACGGCAATGCCTCATGTGTGACCAAAAAGTGGCAGGACTCAGAAGGGAAGGAGTGATATTTGGATTTTGCAGCACAGATTCTGGTGGAATGTTGGTGGGTGCTATGTCGCATTAGCAAGACCCCCAAAGCACCAATACAGTGGAACCCCCCCACAAGTGACCCCATTTTGCAAACTACACCCCTCAGGGAATTCATCTAGGGGTATAGTGTACATTTCAAACCCCCAGGGGTTTCACCAATTTTGATACAACTGGGCAGTGAAAATGAAAAATTACATTTTTTTACACAAAAATGCAGTTCTGGCTCAAAATTTTTCATTTTCAGAAGGTATGAAGGAGAAAAAGCACCCCTAAATCTGTGCCCCAATTTCTCCCGAGTATGGCAATGCCTCATATGTGACCAAAAAATACCAGTTGGGTGCATGGCAGGACTCAGAAGGGAAGGAGTGATTTTTGGATTTTGCAGCTCAGATTCTGGTGGAATGAATGGTGGGTGCTATGTGGCATTAGCAAGACCCCCGAAGCACGGTGAAATGATGAACCTAATAATCCATAGATGTGTGGTATATTTTAAAACACTCCTTTATACATAGGCCGGGTTTGTCGGGGCAAGTTTCACAGTGGAAAATAGTTTCCTTTCTTATTCCCTTTTTATAGCAAACTTTGCACCTTTTTTGTGTCCTGCCCTTTCTTGCAGTGGAGGGGATTTCGTTAGGAAAATGCTGCCCTGGTACAATACGGGGGCCAGTACTAGAAGTACTGGGGCCCTCTGCCTGCTGGTTCCCAAACATTAGGCCCTTTATGACTTCCTCTTGAAAGTGCATAAATGTCCCCCTCTGGCTGGTAGAACGGAATAGCACGTAAGCGTTATACAGTGCCATCTGGATGATATACACGGCCAGCTTCTTGTACCAGATTTTTGTTTTCCGCAGGGCACTGTACGGCTTCAGTACCTGATCTGAAAGATCCACTCCGCCCATGTACCTATTGTAATCTAGGATACAATTAGGTTTTGAGGTGTGGGTACTGGTACCTCGTACAGGGATGGAGGTGGTACTGTCTCCATGAATTGTTGTCAGTATAAGGACATCCCTCTTGTCCTTATATTTGACCAACAACATATTTTCGGTGCATATTCCCCTGCTTTCACCCCTTCTCATTACTTGGGCAATGTGCGTTTTTGGGAGGCCTCTTTGGTTCTTACGCACAGTACCGCAAGCTGCTGTACCTCTTGAACCAAGGGCCTTAAACAGGGGGATGCTAGTGTAAAAGTTATCCACATAGAGGTGATAACCTTTATCCAGGAAGGGGTGCACTAAATCCCAGACAATTTTTCCACTAACACCTACGAGGGAGGGGGGGCATTCTGGCGGTTCAATTCTTGAATCCTTCCCTTCATATACCCTAAACCTGTGGGTGTACCCTGAGGTGCTTTCACACAGCTTATACATTTTTATGCCATACCTTGCCCTCTTACTGGGAAGGTACTGGCGGAATTTAACCCTTCCTTTAAAATGTATAAGGGACTCGTCAATACAAATAAATTTTTCAGGGATGTACATCTCTGCAAATTTGGCACTGAAATGATCAATGACCGGCCTGACTTTGAATAGCCGGTCAAAGGTGGGATCATCTCTGGGTGGGCACAGTGTATTATCGGTGTAATGTAAATATTTAAGGATTATCTCAAAACGAGCCCGAGTCATGGCCATACGGTAAAATGGGGTGCTGTACAGAACATCTGTACTCCAATATTGCCTAATTTCTGGCTTTTTTACTATGCCCATATGTAACACCAGACCCCAAAACGTCATCATCTCTACTGCATCTACAGGGGTCCACCTAGCAAATGATGACGTGGGGTTTTGAGCAATAAACTGCTGGGCATATAAATTAGTTTGGTCCACCATTAAATTTATAAAATCATCAGAGAAAAATAATTTGAAAAAGTCAATTTCTCTGAGACCTGCTGAATCAAATTGGATTCCTGGGATGGCCAAAAACTCAGGAACCTGGGGGTCAAAATTGTCTGGTGGTGGGGTCCATACGGGATCAATCATTTGGGGGGGGTCTCAGCTGCTCTACGGGGGCGTCTTTGAGGGGGTCCCTCATCAGCAGAGGAGGAAGAGGAGCTTAAGGCGAATCCTTCAAATTCCCCGCTTGCATCACTGGCTGTGTCAGAGTCAGAGTCAGAGGCAAGCATGGCATATGCCTCCTCCGCTGAATACATTCTTCTGGATGACTGGGATGACATTTGGGATGACATTTGGGATGACATTTGGGATGCCATTTTTATTTTTGTGTTTCTGTAAGTGTAATGTTTCAACACGTGTATAGTGTAGGGGGGGTACAAACTTTATTTCAACACGGGGGGTATGTAGTGTGTAGTGTGTATGTAGTGCAGAAAAAAAATACTTTATACAGGAATTTGATCCCAATAAAAAAAAAAAAAATTGAAGGGGTTAAAAAAAAAAAAAAAAGGTCCTGCGCCAAAAATTGAGCACAGATGTTGGTCAGTAACGTCCGTCACTGAACAGCGCTCAAAGGCAACAGGACACCCACAAAAACAACGTGGGTGTAAAAACAAAAAAAAACAATTTAAAAAAAACTGCAGAAAAAAAATGATATCAACCTGTGCCAAAAATGCTGTTCAGTGATTGTACGTCACTGATCAGCGGCCACAGGACACCCACAAAAGCAACGTGGGTGTAAAAACAATTTAAAAAAAATTTCCACAGCACTCTCCAAAAAAAAAACAATTTAAAAAAACTGCAGAAAAAAAAATGATATCAACCCTGTGCCAAAAATGCTGTTCAGTGATTGTATGTCACTGATCAGCGCTCAGCGGCCACAGGACACCCACACAAGCAACGTGGGTGTAAAAACAAAACCCCACTGCACTCTCCCAAAAAAAAAAAAAACTGCAGATCAGTGATGCAGTGATGCACCACTGATTAGCAGTGAGGGGCAGCAGACACACAACCTGACAGGGTATATATATATAAAAAAAAAACCTGTACCCCCAAAAAGTTGCTGATTAATTAATTAAAACTGACTAGCACAAAAAGGGGGGGGGGGCAGCAGGGGGGGCAGCAGTCAGTTGCACACGCAGCACAACCTTTGGTGCAACTGACAGGTATATATATAAAAAAAAAAAACCTGGACCCCCAAAAAGTTGCTGATCAGTTAATTAATCAGCACAATCAGCACAAAAGGGGGGGCAGCAGGGGGGGGGCAGCAGTCAGTTGCACAGGCAGCACAACCTTTGCTGCAACTGACAGGTATATATATAAAAAAAAAACTCTGCACCCCCAAAAAGTTGCTGATCACCTCAGATATAGTGATCAGCACAAAAGGGGGTGCAGCAGACACAAAATATAGCACTCTCTATCACTCTCTATCACTCTCTATCACGCTCTATCACTCTCTATCACACTCTATCACTCTCTATCACTCTCTATCACTCTCTGTCACTATCTGTCCCTATCTCTCACGATCTGTGACTCTATGACACTGCTGCAGCAGCACACACAGAAGTCACAAGATCCAGGAAGTATCCAGCTGCTGGCAGCACGCTACCAGCGGTGATCAGCGGTGATCAGGTAAGTTTCATGCAAGGATCAGGTATGTATCACGACAGATTGGCACGGTGACCGCTCTGCACGCAATTCCAGACCGGAATGGCGTCTGCAGCGCAGTCACCGTTAGTTTAAATCACGCGCCTTGGCTGTGATTGGTCCGTGGGTCCCACGGACCAATCACAGCCTTGGGGGCAGGTGGGGTGAGGTGTCGTCGTCACCGATGACCCCCTCATGCCCCCTGACGCCCGGCGGTGATTGACACCTGTGTTACCGAGCGTCTGATTCGCCGGTAACACAGGAAAACGCTGTGAATGGCTGTTCACACTGAACAGCCAATCACAGCGATCGCCGACGGGGGGGCGGCATCGCAGCCCCCCCTGGGCATGCAGGGACATGTCTGCTGTCAGGGACAGCAGACATCGTCCCTCTGTCACTGCGTCTCGAGACGCAGTGGCACTTTGAAGTCATGACGTATATATACGTCATGTGTCGGGAAGTACATCCCGGCCATGACGTATATATACGTCAAATGTCGGGAAGGGGTTAAACTCTGATGAGAAAAATAGATTTATCAGCTCTGCTTTGTCCTTATCCTCAATACAGATATTTCCATTGATGTTGGTTAAGGGGCCCATGTTCTCTTTTATTATTCTTTTGCTATTTATGTATTTGAAGAACTTCTTGGGATTGGTTTTACTCTCCGTGGCTATGCACTCTTCATTTTCAATTTTAGCTACTTTGATAGCTATTTTACCAATTTTATTTAATTCTTTGTATTTAATGAACTCCTCATTATTCCCATTAGCTCATTTTTAATGTCTAATTGTTTATTGCTGTCTTTACATTTTTGTCCAACCATGGTGTTTTTTTCCTATTGATTTTAACCATATATATTTAGTTGTTAGTGTTTCACACGAATGTTTTGGGGTTTCCCATACAGTATTTCCTCTGCATTTTTCCTCTCAAATAATGATTCCCACTCGATTTCATTTACAGATTACCTGAATAATTAATAAAAAGTTTGCTTTCCTAAAATTCAGTATGTTAGACGGTCCCGTATGTTGATATTTACGAAAAAAGATTTCCAGTGAGACCATGTTGTGGTCACTGCTTCCCAGGTGTTCCATTACTTTGGTATTTGATATTAAATCTATATTATTTCTTAATACTAAATCCAATAATGCCCCTTTTCGAGTCAGAGTTTCAAAAGATTGTGTTATAAAAGTATCCTTAATTATGCTTAGGAATCCCCCACTTTTTGCTGATGTACTGGTCTCATTTGTTCAGTCAATGTCTGGAAAATAAAAATCCCCCATAATTAATACCTGCCCCATATCTGCTGACTTCTTGATTTGGTCTAAAAGTAGTTCCTCATCCATATCATAAATGTTAGGAGGTCTGTAACATACCCCTGTTAGAAGTTTATTTGATTTTTTGTTATTGTCAGTTATCATTGCCCAAACAGCCTCAGTATTATCCTCCGCAGTCACAGAGCTCATTTCCTTTCCACATGGATTCAAGTTTGTTCTTACAAAAAGGCACACCCCCTCCCCTCTTCTTTTAATCCTGTCTTTTCTGAAAAGGGTATATCCCTCCATGTTTATAGCCCAATCATGTGACTCATTACACCATGTTTCCATTATCCCAATTATATCAAAGCCATCCCTTGTGGCCAGGGTTTCTAATTCCCCAATTTTACCTACCAAGCTTCTTGGCCAGCAAGCATTTCAGTTTTCTACTTCTTTTTTCCCCTTTTAGGGTTTGTTTTAAAGTACGTTTTTGTACTTGATGTGCTACTGACTTCTTTTAGTTTTCTCCCCGACCCCCCTACTCCACCCTCCATTATCTTATTTACCTGTTCCCCTCCATTCTGGCTGTCTTACCCATAGTTTGATAGCTTTAATTAGTTTCTAGCTTTCTGTATCCTAGAGCCAGTGGCGCTGGAACGGGGGGGGCGAGGGGGCAGCTTGCCCCCCCCAAAATTACATAGTTACATAGTTACATAGTAGGTAAGGCTGAAAAAAGACTTGCGTCCATCTAGTTCAACCTGGTATAGATATCCATTGCTGATTTGGTTGGTTCTGGTATTTTACAGACAAATTATATTTCTTATTTGTACCCATGGATGTTTTTCTCCAGTAAATGTTTGTCCAACTTTGCCTTAAACGCATTTAATGAGCCAGCCGTTACCACCTCTCTGGGAAGAGAGTTCCAGAGTTTGACTGTTCTGACCGTAAAGAAATTCTTTCTACTAGCTGAATGAAATCTTTTTTCTTCTAATCTATACTCATGCCCTCGCGTCCTAGATTCCTTTCTAGTAGAAAATAGGGTGTGTGACAGTTCCTTATATTGGCCCTTGATATACTTGTACATGTTGAGCATGTCCCCCCTTAAACGTCTCTTTTCTAATGTAAATAGTATCAAATTGCTTAATCTCTCCCCGTAGCTTAAATTCTCCATTCCCCTAATAAGCTTTGTTGCTCGCCTTTGGACTTTTTCTAATTCTATGATGTCCTTTTTATAGTGTGGGGCCCAGAACTGTACTCCGTACTCTAGGTGAGGTCTTACCAATGCTTTATATAGTGGCATAATTACCCTTGAGTCCCTAGTTTCCATTCCCCTCTTAATACATGCCAGAATTTTGTTGGCCTTTTTTGTAGCTGCATTACAATGGGCACTTCATCCTAGATTGCTGTCTATTTGGACTCCTAGATCCTTTTCAAGTATGGAATTACCCAGTTCCTCTCCGCTAAGGTTGTAACTTGCACACTGGTTGTGTCTCCCAAGGTGCATAACCTTACATTTATCTACATTGAACCTCATCTTCCATTTTTTTGCCCACTCATCTAGAATTGCAAGATCATTTTGAAGCATGGTGACATCTTCTGGTGATTTGATGACTTTGCTAAGTTTTGTATCGTCCGCAAAGATGGATACATTGCTGAGTAACCCTATCCCAATATCGTTAATAAAAATGTTAAACAAAATGGGCCCCAAAACCGAACCCTGGGGCACTCCACTTAGTACCGGTATCATATCTGATACGGCACCATTCACAACCACTCTTTGTTCTCTATTACATAGCCAATTCCCTACCCATCTGCAGATATTTTCACCCAATCCTAGGTTCTCCATTTTATTAATCAATCTCTTGTGTGGGACAGTATCAAATGCTTTAGCAAAATCTAGGAAAATCACATCTACAGCATTTCCATTATCGAGGTTTTTGCTAACCTCTTCATAGAACCCTAGTAGATTAGTTTGGCATGAACGATTTTTCACGAACCCATGTTGGTTAGTACTGAGTAGAAGGTGATGATCTAAATATTCCTGGATACCATCCCTAAAAAATCCTTCAAATAGTTTACCCACAATTGATGTTAAACTAACGGGTCTGTAATTAGCTGGATCTTCCTTTTTTCCTTTTTTGAATATTGGCACTACCTCTGCTATTCTCCAATCTTTTGGTACTATACCTGACGATAATGACTTGCTAAAGATATAATGTAGGGGGGTAGCTAGTTCATCCCTTAATTCCATTAATACCCTCGGATGAATCCCATCTGGCCCTGGTGACTTATTTGTTTTGAGTTTGCTTAGCCTCAGTATTATTTCTTTCGGCGTGAAATCCACAATGAGATCTGGCTTATTTGTCCCGTTTGTGGTAAATGTTCGTTCCACAGTCTGCTCTCCCTTAGTAAATACTGATGAGAAGAACTCATTTAACAGTTTTGCTTTTCCCTTGTCCTCAGTAACACTTTTTCCACTAGTATCAGTTAGTGGGCCTATGTTTTCCTTAATTAAACGTTTACTATTTATGTATTTAAAAAATTTCTTTGGGTTGTTTTTGCTTTCAGTGGCTATGCACTCTTCATATAATATTTTAGCTGCTTTGATTACCCCTTTACAAGTTTTGTTTGATTCTTTGTATTTTGCGAATGCCTCCTCATTCAAGTTATTTTTATAGAATTTAAAGGCTCTGGTTTTATTGTTGATAGCTGACCTTACTTCTTTGTCCAACCATGGTGGCTTTTTTTTGTTGAATTTACCTTTAGTTACTTTAGGAATGTATTCAATAGTTAGTGAATCAAGCACCTTTTTTAGAGTATCCCACATTTCCTCTGCATTTTTTCCCTCCATAACCGTTTCCCACCCAATTCCTGTTAGGGCTTCCCTGAATAATTCAAAGTTCGCTTTTCTGAAGTTTAGTATTTTTGCAGATCCTTTTTGATGTAATTTACTGAAGTTGATTTCCAGTGAAACCATATTGTGATCACTATTCCCTAATTGTTCAATTACTTTTGTGTTTGAAACTAAGTCTGTGTTATTTGTTAATACTAAGTCCAAGAGTGCCTCATCACGAGTTGGAGTTTCTACCGTTTGTGTAATAAACTGGTCTTTAAGTAAGCTTAAGAACCCATTGCTTCTTGCTGATTTACCTGTTTCATTTTCCCAATCAATGTCGGGTAAATTAAAATCCCCCATAATTAATACCTGACCCTGATTTGATGCTTGTTTGATTTGGTTTAAAAGAAGAGACTCTTCCCTTTCATTTATATTTGGTGGTCTATAGCATACCCCTATTATAAATTTGTTTTTTGGTTTCTTATTATTGTCGGTTATCTCTGCCCACACTGTCTCCGAGTTGTCGTCTTCCAGGTCTGTGCTCATATTTTTCTCACATGATGTTAAGTTATTATTTACATATAGGCACACACCCCCGCCCCTTCTATTTTCCCTGCCTTTTCTGTAGAGTGTATATCCCTCCATGTTTAATGCCCAGTCATGCAACTCATTACACCATGTTTCTGTAATACCAATGATGTCGTAGTCATCCCTACTGATCACCGTTTCAAGCTCCCCGATTTTACTCACTAAGCTTCTTGCATTAGCCAGTAAGCATTTTAATTTATGTTTATTTTTAGATATGGCTCTAATATTGTGATTAGTTTCACCCCAGGACCCATTTGAATTCTTTACTAGCTTCCTCTTTCCCCTCTCCCCTTCAATAGACTCTCTACAGGCCTCCCCACCATGCACACTGCCTGCCCTCTCCATAGTTCCGGGAATTCTTCCTCTGTCATTCCCTCCTTCCCGTATACTAAGATCATCTGTACCTAAGAACTGTAATGGGGTAACGTGACTGTTACAACATAACATTTTATTACATGACATTCCTGATGCACCCTGAGAGTTACCCCGATTATACCCTAGTTATGTCCCAGGACTTTGTCTATGTCTCCGTCCCCCCCCCATCTCCTTCCCCCATATGATTCCTGATCCCAGTCTGGCTTCTCTCCCTGATGGTCCCATAATGTCTTGCTGCCCCCACCCCCCCGTTGCCTAGTTTAAAATCTCCTCCAACCCTCTAACCATCCTTCCCCCCAGCACCGCAGCCCCCTCCTCGTTCAGGTGCAATCCATCACGGCAAAAAAGATGGCGCCTGACCGAGAAGTCCGCCCAGTGTTCCATGAACACGAATCCCTCTTTCCTACACCAATCCTTAAGCCACACATTTACCTCCCTGATCTCCCTCTGCCTCCCTGAGCTAGCGCGTGGCACTGGTAATATTTCCGAGAAAATTACCCTAGATGTCCTCGCCTTTAATTTCTTACCTAATTCCCTATACTCTTTCTTGAGGACATCCCACCTACCATTGACTTTGTCGTTGGTGCCGATGTGCACCAAGACCGCTGGGTTGCTCCCAGCCCCTCCCAACAATCTGTCGACTCGGTCCGCGATGTGCCGTACCCGAGCACCCGGGAGGCAACAGACCGTGCGGCGATCGCGGTCCCGATAGCAGATTGCCCTGTCTGTTCTCCTAATGATGGAATCCCCTACCACCACTATCTGCCTTGGTACCTCACTAACTGTCATCCCGTTTGAGCTAGAGGGACCTCTCCTCTGGTTGCTAGAGGGAGCCGTCTCCTCCAGCTCCGTCATTTCGTCTCTATCCTCCCCCGAAACTTTGTCCAACCGGGCAAATTTGTTCGGGTGTGATAGATCCGAGATGTCGTTCCTGACCCTCCTGTCCCTCTTGCTTCCCCTTCTAACCGTGACCCAGCTGGCTACCTGATCCTCCTCCTCTACCAGTGACCCCATCTGCAACTCCTCCACCGTTCTATTTAGGCTTTGCTCAAGATTGGAAATATCCCTCAGTCGCTGAACGGTCCGCTCTAGATCAGTGACCTGGGCTTCCAGGGCGGACGTTCGCTCACATCTCGTGCAGATGTATTCGTACTGGGACTCTTGCTCCAGGTGCGCATACATCTTGCACAACATACACTGAGTGAGATTCTCAATCAGGGCCCCACCCATTTTATCTACCTCCCTGCGACTAACCCCCTAGTATACAGTAGAGAGTTAAATTACAATGCAATTACACACTACAAGTTAATTTTTATCAAAATATAAGAAAGTTGATACTTATCTGTTCCTGCAGCTGTGTCACTCTCCTGGTGTCCTCACACCTGTATCTGTCCGCTTCCTCTGTAATTTCTTCAAGTTGCACGTTTTCCTCAGTGGCCCACTCTCAGATCATGCAGCACACTATCTGCACTTTGTGGATCCTTTAACAGGTCAGGCACCTGGGCTTCAAGCAAGAAGAAAAAAAAAAAAAGACAGAAGCCTCTTGCAACCTGGTTTAACTCCTTCTTGGATATAACTCTGCACTTATTTAAAAATGGCACTTAGAATAAAATGGCAGTTCAAAATTCACAAGTTCATTACATTCACTTGCCCCCTGCTGTTCTTATACTGCTGCTACTAATCAGCTACCCACCTGAGCAGATAACCACTCCCACCTTCAGCAAAAGTCTGAGCAAAAAATAAAATAAAAAAAACCACAGTTTAAACACACAAAATATACAATCCCCTCAGGTTAATCCCACAAATCACCTACTAAACACACCACTCCTTCTTGGATATAACTCTGCACTTATTTAAAAATGGCACTTAGAATAAAATGGCAGTTCAAAATTCACAAGTTCATTACATTCACTTGCCCCCTGCTGTTCTTATACTGCTGCTACTAATCAGCTACCCACCTGAGCAGATAACCACTCCCACCTTCAGCAAAAGTCTGAGCAGATAACCACTCCCACCTTTAGCAAAAGTCTGAGCAGATAACCACTCCCACCTTCAGCAAAAGTCTGAGCAGATAACCACTCCCACCTTCAGCAAAAGTCTGAGCAGATAACCACTCCCACCTTCAGCAAAAGTCTGAGCAGATAACCACTCCCACCTTCAGCAAAAGTCTGAGCAGATAACCACTCCCACCTTCAGCAAAAGTCACTCCTTCTTGGATATAACTCTGCACTTATTTAAAAATGGCACTTAGAATAAAATGGCAGTTCAAAATTCACAAGTTCCCAAAATTCACAAATTACTGAGGCGCTAAAGCAGGGGTGGGGAACCTCCGGCCTGCGGGCCGGATACGGCCCCCGCACCCAGTATGTCCGGCCCGCCCGCCTATATTACGGCCGCCCGCCTATATTAAAGAAGTATCATCCGCCCGCCCGCCTATATTTCATACCAGCCGCCGGGGATGGCTGCTGCTGCTGCCGCCGGGGAGATGTGCATAAGACGCGCCAGCCAATCACTGCCGGCGCATCCCCTCCAAATACACTGTGATTGGCGGGCGCATCTTCTACACATCTCCCCGTCGGCAGCAGCAGCAGCCATCCCCGGCGCCTGGTATGTAATATAGGAGGGAGGGCGGGCGGATGATAATACATAAGTAATATAGGGGCGGGCGGGTGGCTGATAATAAATCAGTTATATAGCCTGGCGGGCGGGTGGGCAGCTGATTAATCAGTAATATAGCCGGGCGGGTGGCAGGGAAGATGTGCGCCCGCCAATGCTGCTTCTCTCACCCTCCCTTCCCCAGTGACTGACACATCCAGGGGTTGTCATTTACCCCTGGATTCACCCCCAAACAGGTTAATGTGATTATGTCTGATTCTCATAATCAGACATAATCACATTAACCTGTTTGGGGGTGACACCCCCCCTTCCTCCACACTGTCACTTTTTATGGTGTCTCTGCCCACATGTATATGCCACTGCCCATGTGTATAATGCTTCTGGACATGTGCTGAACATATGAGGGATGTGGAGACATGTGCTGGACATATGAGGGATGTAGGGGCATGTGCTTGGCATATGAGGGATGTGGGGACATGTGCTGGACATATGAGGGATGTAGGGGCATGTGCTGGGCATATGAGGGATGTGGGGGCATATGCTGGACATATGAGTTATGTGGGGGCATGTGCTGGACATATGTGGGATGTGGGGGCATGTGCTGGGCATATGAGGGATGTGTGGGCATGTGCTGGACATATGAGGGATGTGAGGGCATGTGCTGGACATATGAGGGTTATAGGGTTAATGTTAACTCTGCATTATGTTATTTTGTTACTAATAAAACTATAGTGTTTTTCTGTTACTCTATTACTATTGATGAACATATAGCAATTTAGGGGGCGCCAAAATGAGATTATATCTTGCCCCCCCCCCAACCTAAAAACGTTCCAGCGCCCCTGCCTAGAGCACATTATTTTTGCTCTATGGGCCAGATGTGTTAAGCTTCAAAAAGTGATAAAATAGAGTGATAAACTACCAGCCAATCAGCGCCTAACGGTCATGTTACTGGCTGGGTTTGAAAAATGACAGGTAGGAGCTGATTGTTTATCACTCTCCATTTTATCACTTTTAAAGCTTGATACATCTGGGACGTGAGAAGATGAGTTTAGTATTGCATACTGTTCTTGTCTGCAACCTCAATAGTATGATAGAGATGGAGCCGACGTGATCTATGCAGCCAGTGCACTAGAGAGACCCGTCTCAGTGCGTCATTCACCGAGATGGAGACACATAAACATATAAGTCCATTACCACTAAAATGGTGCATACTGACAAAAGATTTATTTTAGGGGGCTCCATATACCTTCAATACCTTTATATGTGTAATATTTAATTAAAACTCCATGTGATAATCTATGCATATTTGTGCAGTTCAAAGCAACACATTACTTTAAGAAGCAGCCATTTTGACTTTGAGTGGCATCTCTAAGTTAGCCCCCTGACTGCACAACCTGACTATGGAGCATACTTGCCTAATTTCCCAGAATGGCTAGCACGCTACTCAAAATTAGGTATGCCTCCTGGCCCCCAGAAAAGGGGATGCGGTCATTTGGTCTACAGCATGATGGTCAACAGTCATTAGGTTGACATGGGTCTAGGTCGACATGGGAAAAGGTTGACATGGTTCTAGGTCGAAAGGTCATTAGTTCGAAAGGTGATTAGTTCGACAGGTCATTAGTTCGACAGTGTCTAAGTCAACAGACAAAAGGTCGACATGGGGTTTTTCACTGTTTTTTGCACCGACATTTGCCAACAGGCAGTATTTCATGCCCTACCATCCACTAGGGCTTGGTGGGAGAATAAAATAGTGTGCCCGATGCATAGCGAGGGGATGCAGTGTACTTTAAACTGTGTCCATGTTGACTGTGTTGACATTCAGGTTAAAAAAAACAGTGAAAAAAACTCCATGTCGACCTTTTGGCTATCGATCTAGACATTTTCGAACTAATGAACGGTCGAACTAACGACCTGTCGAACTAATAACTTTTCGACCTATAACCATGTCAACCTTTTCCCATGTTGACCTAGACTCATGTCGACATAATGGTGTCGATCTAATGACTGTCGACCATTATGCTGTAGACCAAATTATTCCAACCCCAGAAACGGAGGGCAACCCCCCTCAATGCTGCCAGTCTCCCATAACCCCCTTCAGCGGGGAGGTCCATGAAGATGAAATGAAGCGATCATATAGAACTGCATCTTCATAGTCCCAGTATTACAGGCTGTGCACAGCGGGGTGGGGGGTGGGCATGGCCATGAGGAAGTGCTCACACTGGCCATGCCACCAACACAATGTTATTATAATAAGCTCCATCCCACCCCCTTTCACCTCACATTGCCGGCCCTGTCCCCTGCTTCCCGGATTTGGCTACAATCTCCCGGTGAGGGCAGATGAAAAGTTGGCAAGTATGCTATGAAGGCAGATGCAGGGCCGCCATTTTTCAGCTCATAGTTGCTGCATGTGATGTCATGCAGATGCCCCAAACCAACCAATAAATGGTCCTGACACACCTGCTCTGCCTGGACCGCACCCCCTACTAACACTGCATGACAAGCAAAATGCAATTACATCCTTCCAGTTTACACTTTGGGTCATTAATAATGCCCTCCATCCTCCTTTCATATACAGAAGATGGAGAGCATCGTTAATGAGGACCATTCTCCTCCCCACCCTGATTCAAGTGGGCATAACATTAGATTACAATAGTGCCCGAAGTATTGGGAGCACAGTGAGCCATACGAGGGTACATGGTACACGTATACAGTGACTATGTCAACAGATGTAGACACCAAAAAATTGAAAACCTCATGTCACCTTTTCCTGTGTAGACTTTTGTCACAGTTAACCTATTGACTGTCAACCTAATATTCCACACCCCCGGCTTAAGGCATGTAGCAGGCACTTTTACCAATTTCATATAGTGGGCGGTATTCAATGTGGCCGGCGAGGGGGTTTGCGTGGCGAGGATGGCTTTTCCCCCCCTTAAAAAACAAGTCATCCTCGCCGTCAAACCTCCTTGCCACAAATGCAGTGAGTCCGCTGTATTTTGTGGCGAGCTCCTCAGTTTTAATGGCCACACTCTCCGTTTCCACCTCAGCTCAGGGAACAGGCGAGGTGGAAACAGTGAGTGAAGGAGAGGGAGTTTAATACTTGACGGCAAGCTATCGGCACTTCTCACCATTACAGCTCACCCTCAGGGGCATTGAATACCTCTCAATGAATGTATCAAGCGCAATTCATTATGCCACATACCACAAAAACATTAACAGATCATGGCGCAGTATAGAAAATCAGTGCACGTGGCTGCCAGAGCAAGTCCAGATTATTTTTAATAAAAGTAACAATTTAGGAAATCTCTGACTGGGGCTGGGGTGCTTAAAACAAGATGCTGTGATTTCTTAGAAAATCCCCTTGTCTCATTTCCTGTCCTGTAATTGAATAATATAACCCCGCAGCCACAAGCAGTTCAGGAGCGCATACGCACAATTTCTGTCCAACTCTGCCTCCACAAACTATTTCTTTCAGTCAAATATAAGTACATATGATCATCCATGATTTATCAGATCAAAGCTTAGAAAATAGACCAGGTGCCCATAGGTTTGTTTTACTTTTTATTGTATTAATATTGTGATTTTTCTGTAGCACCTTACATACAGCACAGACAACAATGACTAGCCTTTGGTACTTACCCACTATAAATAAACTGCTGTGCTGTTATTTCTGTAGTGTAAATCCTTGTAATCCACACCAGGCTTGTAAGAATGAAGGCAGGTAACACATGGTCAGATTTAGATCATGTTACCTTGTCGCTAAAATGTATGACATCATGGAAATAACAAGTCGTTCGTATGTACAATACTTTGTTACACCATTTACAGAGTGTCTCAACTTCTATTAAGAAAAAAAGACAGTATCTATTTTTAATTATTTTTCCCAGTTTATTTAATGTAATGTAATACATGCATAAACGTCTGTTGTACATGGTGAGCAGTGACCAGGCAGATCATAGATTAAGCAGTTTCAGAGGGAACGGTGTTCCCCATCCTTGAATCTTGGCCACAATACAATATGTTATTTAATCTTCTTTGTACAAGCTGCTAGTATTATTAATTAAAGATAGCCCTTGTTTAGAATTGTATCAAATTCAACTAATGACTTTAGGTGTGGATTAAATTATTACATTAATAGTGTCCTCCTGTGCTTTTATATTTAGGTTGGAGCAATGTGCATAGTGGGGGTCATTCAGATTCTGTTGGATTTGCTATCGCTACTGTCTACTTATAAGTAGCAGTGATATCTCTGTTTTGTAATGTAGCATGAGGTGTCTATTATAATCAGGTGCCTCCTGCTACAGTAGTGATGCGATCCTTCCACAATGAGGCATACTTACCTGCCCTCCCTGCCCTCCCCGAATTGCCGGGAGCCCCACATTTACTGAGGCCCGTGCAAGCCACCGATCACAGGGGTCAGAAAATC
This sequence comes from Crinia signifera, assembly GCF_055691185.1. Classification (NCBI taxonomy): domain Eukaryota; kingdom Metazoa; phylum Chordata; class Amphibia; order Anura; family Myobatrachidae; genus Crinia; species Crinia signifera. Next base: position 150,159,952 of record NC_139221.1, on the reverse strand, counting down.
CCTGACCTCTTCCCTCCCTTAAAAAGGTGCTGACACACCTCAGTTATCACAAACTTAGGCCACCACCACTCTATCTATATATATATATATATATATATATATATATATATATATATATATATATAGCTTAGGGAAGCACAGAGATTTGTGTTGTCATTCAGTAAAAACGCCTTTTTGCAAAGCTGACTCGCCTCCGTTTGTGCTGCAGCAAACCCACCCAGCTACTATATATATATATATATATATATATATATATATATATATATATATATATATATATATATATATATAATCTTATTTGTTGGAAGCAGGCACTCACCAAAACGAAATCAGAGCAAGTTGAAATAGATAATTTAATCAATCATCATGTATGTCGACGTTTCGATCCGCCACAGGGATCTTTGTGTGGTGTCAGTGGTCGGCTTTTATGGGATCACTGTGCTTAATGGAAATACACCCACTTCCTGTTGAACAAAAAACAACGGAAGTGGGGTGAAAAATACCATCAGCGATAGTCAAAAAGACCCAATTTTATATTGTAAAGAGAGCCCTGTTGGCGATTAGCACCCCTCAGGAGTTTGTGTTATATAGCAGATGTGCAAACTATCCAATTTATCAGCGGGGACGCAAACAAGCGAAAAGCGGAAGTAGCGTGCGTTCCACTGCCGTGGAACGCACGAACCTCCGGATACTCGGCTGGGATGAACCAGCCGGATGTTGTTCACTGTGTTGTAGATGCACCCGGAAGTAGCGTGCGCTCCAGCAACGTGGAACGCACGCGAACCCGGAAGAAGGGGACAGAGTACAATGTTACTACTGCTAGCGCATAAACAGAGTTATACCCAAAATTATTGATTAGTGCCGGATATCAATGATTTAGTATTAACACGCGCTGCATGTTACTCCTGATTAGTAGCCAATCAACCAGGCAATCTCAAAAATTAGTTATAAAAAAACAACCATATATAATAAATTTTATTATCAATTATAAAAGACTAAATTTAATCCCTATAATAGGTGACCATAAATATCCGACCACAACACACTACCTGATACATCACATGACATGATAACTAAGCAACTTCAAAAATATGCATATTAAAAAACATGAAAAAGACACTAACAGACATCCTAATAGGGGTCTGCTCATAGAAAAATGACGACAAAGATATTTTTCTATAGAGAAAAATTCTTAAAAATGAGAAAAATAAGAAAAAATATAGACAAGAAAATAAATCAGCACTGTCTAGAAAAATTGAAAAGACTTGAAGAAAAAATTTTTTTTTACAGGAAAATGTTATAAGAAATATATTCATTGAGGCCCCGCGGGGCTACTGTCCCCAGATCATAAATCCACCGGGCTTCACGCTGGTGCAATTTTTTTGCACGATCGCCACCGCGCAATGGAGGTGGTATAAAATCGATAAGCATACATCTCAGGCTGGCCACCGAGTGTCCATGTAATAGGAAATGTTTTGCCACTGGTTTATCCGATTTTTTATTTTCCAGGGCCTGGCGAATGGACAGACGGTGATTCGCCATCCGTTCCCTGAAGCACCTTGTGGTTAGTCCGACGTAATACAGTCCACAAGGACAAATAAGGATGTATATGACGAAGGATGCGGTGCACGATAGCCTGTGCCGTATCTTTATTTTCTTCCCGGTGTGCGGGTGGGGGAATGTTTGTCCAATCAGCATCGATCGACAAGTGGTGCAATCCGTACAACGAACACACCAGAGACGTTGTGTTGGTAACCAAGTGGCTGTACCAATGTTGGGCTGTACCTGTGGCCTCATAAGCATCTGCTTCAGGTTTGGTCCACGTCGAAACGACTGCATAGGTGGTATTTTGCTTACATGGCCCATTCGCACATCCGTGGCCACAATCGGCCAGTACTTCTTAATGGCTCTACCCATGTCGTCTGATGCTGTGTTGAATGTGGACGCAAAAATCATGCGATCCTGCCCAGATTTTCTTGGGGGATTCAACTGCTCTTTTTGGTGCCTGTTGCGTGCTTTATAGAGGCATCTGGTGATGGTTTTCTGCTGGTAACCTCTTTCAAGGAACCGCGAACACATCTCATCAATTTGTACTTGTGCCGTGGAATCAGATGAATTGTTCCGAAGAACTCGTATAAATTGGGAAATAGGGAGGCTTTCCTTCAGGGAACACGGATGGTGACTGGTAGCGTATAGCAGGGAGTTACGATCTGTATCTTTACGGTATAATGTGAATCCAATCTGTCCATCATTTTTGAACAAGGTAACATCCAAGAAATTAATCTTGGTAGCAGAGATATTATATGTGAAGCGAATGGTGGTGTCCAACATATTCAGGTGATCTATCATCTCAGTGAACTCCTTCTCGGTGCCCACCCAAATCAAAAAAATGTCGTCAATAAATCTTTTAAAACTCAAAATTTTTTCAGAAAATAAAGGCATAATCTGCATATTCTCATACTGGTGCATATACAGGTTTGGGTACTTGTGAGTTAACTGGGCGCCCGATTTCTAAATCGGGTCGGATCGGGCACATCGCATCGCATCGCATGCGACCATCGGATGCGATGCGATGCGATGCGATGACCCGATTTTTCCATAGGAATCAATGTTAAAATGGACTGAGTCCATTTTAACATGGAATTCAATGGGAAAAGGGGTCCTTTTCATACCCCTACTATCCAAGTGGGCATGGAGTTGGATATAAACCTGTGGCGAGCGTAGCGAGCCACCGAGCCCGAAGCGTGGCGAGCGTAGCGAGCCCCGCGAGGGGACACAGAATACCGTCCCCTCGCGGGGCTCGCTTCGCTCGCCACGCTTCAGGCTCGGTGGCTCGCTACGCTCGCCACAGGTTTATATCCAACTCCATGCCCACTTGGATAGTAGGGGTATGAAAAGGACCCCTTTTCCCATTGAATTCCATGTTAAAATGGACTCAGTCCATTTTAACATTGATTCCTATGGAAAAATCGGGTCATCGCATCCGATGGTCGCATGCGATGCAATGCGATGCGATGCGATATCGCATCGCATCGCATCTGATTGTATGCCTTAACTTAAGGCATACAATCAAAAAATCGGGCGCCCAGATAACTCATAAGTACCCAGGTTTGCATATGAGGGGGCTAGGGATGACCCCATAGCGGTCCCCGAACGTTGTAGGAAGTATTCTTTCATATAGCAGAAATGATTCTGGCGTAGAACCATCTCTGCTAATTCAAGTAGAAATTCCGATGGTGGACCACTATGGAGACCCTCCTGTAGATTAACCCTCAATGCATCCAAACCACCCTGATGGGGGATCATTGTATACAATGAGGTGACATCCATGGTTACAAAGAAGGCGGAGTCAGGAATACCACCTAGGGTCAAGACTTTTTCAAGGAAATCGGAGGTGTCCCTCACATAACTCCACATGTTTTGGACATACACTTGTAGAAAGCTGTCAATATAGGTAGCTAGAGGCTGCAACACGGAACCCACCGCCGATATAATCGGACGGCCAGGTGGATCATCCAGTCTTTTGTGGATCTTGGGTAACGTATAAATATACGGACAGACTGGATGATCCACCTGTAGATAGGTCAAAGTATCCTTATCAATCAAATTAGCCTGCAGACCACGAAGCAAAGTAGTATCAACCAATTTTTTGATACTATACATTGGGTTGGTACTGAGTTTTTCATAAGTATCGGAGTCTGCAAGCTGTCGCCGAATTTCGGCATCGTATGCCAACCAGTCCTGCACCACAACCCCCCCACCTTTGTCAGCCTGACGAAAGACGAGTTGTCTGTTTCTCATCAGGCAGGGCTGAGCGCTGTGGTGCAGAAAGGTTGTCATATCGTGGCGATAAATGGTGTGTAGACATCTCCTGTTCAACGAGCCGCGTAAACGTGCGGATGCTGGGGTTCGCTGAACCAGGGTCAAACGTACTGTTCTTCTTAAATTTGTTGACCTCTGACATTTCCCTAGTCTGGGGTCCAAAAAATTCCCGAAGGCGCAATTTGCGACCAAATTTAAAATTATCAACGGACCAATCGAACTTATTTGGTCTAACTGTCGGGACAAAAGAGAACCCCAAACTAAGGACCTCAAGTTCAGCCTCTGTTAGATCTTGGCTGGAGATATTAAACACCAATTCACCTACTTTCCCTTCCCTCCTCTTCTTCTTCCCCCTGCCACCCCTCCTCGTGGGGTATTTACTGGGCGGTGCGAAGGATCCGGGAATTTGCGTGTGACCCTTCCTAAAAAAGATGAAGATGACGATGCTGATGAAGCAAAGTCTCTAGGTGGTCTCCCTTCACCCTCTGAATTTGACTGGGAAGAGCTATGATATGAGAAATTTGGTCGGGATCTAAATGAACGGGTTTCACCCCTATTCTGAAATTTCCGTGTTTCACCTTTAAGCCACCTATACACCTGGTGGTTGGTATAGTCTTGGTTGACAACCTCTAATTTTTTCTTTTTAAATGTTATGAGGTCGTTTTGGTAGGTACTGATTTGTTCACCAAGTTTCTTAAGCCAATTGGTGCCAGAGTCACCAGCCAAGACTGGCGCAGAGGCTAAATTAAGGACAGCAATTTCACTCTTAATTTTAGTCAATTCTATGCCAACCTCCTCGATTACCAAAAGGAGGAGGTCAAGTGAGCACTTATTCAACACACCACACCATCGGGTGCAGAAGGCAAGGTTACCACGCCCGATAGTGGGTGTGTTGCTCACTCGAAAACCTCTCGGAATTCTTTTATTCCTATAGTAATCTGACAAAAATTGACCATGAAGTGTCAAATCAACCTCCCTCTTTCTAAGCTTGAGAAGTTTGTGGTATAGGTCAATCGTTTCATCCGGTAAGGACGAAAACTCTGAGTGGTGAAATAAGACCTTCTCGGCCTCGTCATCCGTTAAGGAGATCAATATATTCTGAGCTCTATCAAGAGTGGCATCATCAAGCATAGAAATTGGAGGTTGTGACATAATCAGATTAGATCCAAAAAACACAATGTAACCAAAAATGCACACTTGTATGAGCTAGAGCAAATTATTGTATAAACAGGAAAAAATTTGAAGAAAAATAGGAAAAAATTGGGAAAAAATTCAGGAGACACCGAGGACTGAGTACACACTGAGCAATTCACCTCAAAAATTGGACACTCAAGAAAAATCAAATACTAGACAGTGCTGAAAAAAGCAAGAAAAATATTAAAAAGCTATTTACCACATAGGTGTGATGTAGCTATGCACACTCCTGGATGCATGCAGAGTCCCAGTTCACAAGGAAATCCGTGCTTTAATAATCTTCAGAACCCTAATAAGGGTAATATAGGTGCTGGAACAAGGAGATATCCCTATTTCCCAATTTATACGAGTTCTTCGGAACAATTCATCTGATTCCACGGCACAAGTACAAATTGATGAGATGTGTTCGCGGTTCCTTGAAAGAGGTTACCAGCAGAAAACCATCACCAGATGCCTCTATAAAGCACGCAACAGGCACCAAAAAGAGCAGTTGAATCCCCCAAGAAAATCTGGGCAGGATCGCATGATTTTTGCGTCCACATTCAACACAGCATCAGACGACATGGGTAGAGCCATTAAGAAGTACTGGCCGATTGTGGCCACGGATGTGCGAATGGGCCATGTAAGCAAAATACCACCTATGCAGTCGTTTCGACGTGGACCAAACCTGAAGCAGATGCTTATGAGGCCACAGGTACAGCCCAACATTGGTACAGCCACTTGGTTACCAACACAACATCTCGGGTGTGTTCGTTGTACGGATTGCACCACTTGTCGATCGATGCTGATTGGACAAACATTCCCCCACCCGCACACCGGGAAGAAAATAAAGATACGGCACAGGCTATCGTGCACTGCATCCTTCGTCATATACATCCTTATTTGTCCTTGTGGACTGTATTACGTCGGACTAACCACAAGGTGCTTCAGGGAACGGATGGCGAATCACCGTCTGTCCATTCGCCAGGCCCTGGAAAATAAAAAATCGGATAAACCAGTGGCAAAACATTTCCTATTACATGGACACTCGGTGGCCAGCCTGAGATGTATGCTCATCGATTTTATACCACCTCCATTGCGCGGTGGCGATCGTGCAAAAAAATTGCACCAGCGTGAAGCCCGGTGGATTTATGATCTGGGGACAGTAGCCCCGCGGGGCCTCAATGAATATATTTCTTATAACATTTTCCTGTAAAAAAAAATTTTTTCTTCAAGTCTTTTCAATTTTTCTAGACAGTGCTGATTTATTTTCTTGTCTATATTTTTTCTTATTTTTCTCATTTTTAAGAATTTTTCTCTATAGAAAAATATCTTTGTCGTCATTTTTCTATGAGCAGACCCCTATTAGGATGTCTGTTAGTGTCTTTTTCATGTTTTTTAATATGCATATTTTTGAAGTTGCTTAGTTATTATGTTGTGATGTATCAGGTAGTGTGTTGTGGTCGGATATTTATGGTCACCTATTATAGGGATTAAATTTAGTCTTTTATAATTGATAATAAAATGTATTATATATGGTTGTTTTTTTATAACTAATTTTTGAGATTGCCTGGTTGATTGGCTACTAATCAGGAGTAACATACAGCGCGTGTTAATACTAAATCATTGATATCCGGCACTAATCAATAATTTTGGGTATAACTCTGTTTATGCGCTAGCAGTAGTAACATTGTACTCTGTCCCCTTGTTCCGGGTTCGCGTGCGTTCCACGTTGCTGGAGCGCACGCTACTTCCGGGTGCATCTACAACACAGTGAACAACATCCGGCTGGTTCATCCCAGCCGAGTATCAGGAGGTTCGTGCGTTCCACGGCAGTGGAACGCACGCTACTTCCGCTTTTTGCTTGTTTGCGTCCCCGCTGATAAATTGGATAGTTTGCACATCTGCTATATAACACAAACTCCTGAGGGGTGCTAATCGCCAACAGGGCTCTCTTTACAATATAAAATTGGGTCTTTTTGACTATCGCTGATGGTATTTTTCACCCCACTTCCGTTGTTTTTTGTTCAACAGGAAGTGGGTGTATTCCCATTAAGCACAGTGATCCCATAAAAGCCGACCACTGACACCACACATGTACACTCCCTGGTGCTGCCTGTCTTGTTTATGACATATCTTGTCTTGACAAAGATCCCTGTGGCGGATCGAAACGTCGACATACATGATGATTGATTGAATTATCTATTTCAACTTGCTCTGATTTCGTTTTGGTGAGTGCCTGCTTCCAACAAATAAGATTATATTTGGGATTTCGATTTCCTTAAAGTGGAGCACCTCCCTGTTGCCCTGTGACCTACCAGTGTGCGGATCCTCCTACCAGTATATATATATATATATATATATATATATATATAAATGGAAGATCCGGCACTCCACTCGCATTAAGGATGCAACTTGCTCCGGTGCCTTCCCTGAACCAATAAGGCACATCAAATAGAAGACAGGCAAGGGCGTCACTCGGAGACTTGTTTCTTGCTGAAAAAGTTTTTCTTTATTGCATGGGTGAAACCGACACCAGTGTTTCGAGCGTGTAGCTCGTCCTCAGGGTACAACCCAAATGTGATACAAACATGGCTTAATAAACCCTTGAAGATTCCCGCCAAACCAACAACAGGTACAATCAATTTATGTGTATAAAACTCACCTGCACCAGGTCTGCCCGCTGCTAGCTACATCCAGCGTGTGGTCCAGCTGCCGTCAAGACACCACGCACTTCCGGGTAGCGTCATCAGAACGCTGCCGTCCCGGTGAGACGCATGATGTCATCCGGCCATCGAGACTTCCGCCTATGTGAGCCGCAGCGTACAGCCGGCTGCAGGGGATCACTAAAATACGAATACAAATAATTGTATATTAGTGCATTGTGAAAACAAAACCACTCCAAACAAAATTACATACGTGATCATACTAACAAAAAATGCATATACAAAAATACAAAAATGTGTAAAAAATACATATTACATATATATTAAATATTCAATGATAATTGATAAATATTAAACCCCACATCCATAGTGCATAACTTATTGTGAAGAAAGAAATTTATTATAAAGAAAAAATTAAATGTTAAAAACATTTAAAAAATGGGATGATGGTACGTGTTGTGGCTAATTCAGCCAATGATTTTAAATGTTTGTTCATTATTATCAATGTTACAATAACTGAACCCTTATTTTGTTAAAGTGATCCCCCCAAAATATTTTAATTTTTATTATTATTAGGGGAAAACCCTTGGATAAAAAAGGGCGAAAAAAAGAAAACACCAATTATCGGCCATATTCTTCACAAGAAGCTATGCAACCCATGTTGTTCGTTTAAACCACGGGGAGAAATGGTGTCCAGTGTATGGATCCACCTCGCTTCTGCTTGGAGTAATTTTTTACCCCTATTACCCCCCCGAATAAGTGGGGGTACATGCTCCACAATTTTAGAACGCAGACTTGCTATACTATGTCCCATAGTGACACAGTGCCTTGCCACCGGTTGGTCGCTCGAGCCACTACTTAATGCCTGTCGGATGGCATGACGATGATTCGCCATCCTCTCTTTAAATTGACATTCTGTCTTGCCCACTTAGTAAAGCCCACATGGACAAGACAGAATGTATACCACAAATTTAGTGGAACAGGTCACTGCAGATCTGATCGGGATCTTCCTACCAGTATGGGGGTGATTAATCGAATTACCCACCAGCATTGAACTGCAGGTGGTACACCCAAGACATCTAAAATAACCCGCAGCTCGGGTCAAGAAGTGCCTGGGTGCCGCTGGTTTGGTAAGCTGTGAGATATCCAGCTTTACCAATAAATCACTCAAATTTTTACCCCGTTTATATGCTGGCATCAATTGCATTTTGTTGAGACCAGGCAGATCTCTGTCAGAACTAATTAACGGCCAATGCTGCTTTACTTTTTTGGTAACAACCTTACTGTCACTGGCGTATTGATTTACCCATGGTATCTTCTGTGTGGGTAGCCTGGTCCTATCAGGGGGGTTTAAGGCCACATCCCTAGGAATCTGCAGGACCCTGTTCTTAACCTTAACTAGGTGGTCCCGCCTATATCCCCTCTGCTCAAATTTAGTTTGCATTAAATCCAACTGCTGGATAGTTTCTTGGGGATCGCTAGTAATGCGTCTCACCCTGAGCATCTGGGAATAAGGGAGACCATCCCGTAAAGGCAACGGGTGGCAACTCTCGTGACGCAACACAGTGTTTCTGTCAGTGGGTTTAACAAAAATAGAAGTGGACAGCCGCCTCATCTTCAAATCCATGTGTACATCCAAAAAATCCACTACATTCTCACTAATAGTATACGTGAATTTAACTTGACTTGGAGAATTATTATGCGTCTCAAAAAGGTCAATCAACAATTGTTTCGGCCCCCCCCAGAATATCAACAAGTCGTCGATATAACGACGATAAAAAATCACATGCTCACTGTGTACCCCTTGGTGCAATAAAGACTCATCGATTACATTCATGAACGCATTGGCATACGACGGGGCCACCGGGGACCCCATCGCACACCCAAGCTTTTGCCTATACATAGTACCATCGAATGTAAAGAAGTTCCTATTAAGGACAAAGAACAATAATTGCATGAAAAATTGTGTAGGCGGGCCACTGTAACTATCACTACTGTCAAGCAACCTGCACACCGCATCCATCCCCTGCTGATGGGGGATGCAGGTGTACAGGCTGGTGACATCAGCGCTACACAACAGCATATCTTCTGGCCATACTCCAGTTTCCTGCAAACATTTGATTAACATGTTAGTGTCCTTTAAATACGATTTGGTACTTTGGATGATAGGATTCAGTAAAGAGTCAAGATAGGTGGATACTGGATGGTACAGAGACCCCCTGGCCGAAATAATCGGTCGGCCAGGGGGGTCCACCAATCCCTTATGCACCTTCGGCAAGGTGTAAAATAACGGTACAATAGGGTATTCGGTACACAGTGCAGAGCAAATCTCATCCGAGATGATACCATTATCTTTTGCATTGATGAGAACATTAATTAATTCACTTTTAAAAGCTTCTGATGGGTCCTTTGCCAACTGTTCATAGACCAATGAGTCAGCCAGCTGGCGCTGACATTCTGCCTGATACTTGTGTAAGTCCTGTACAACAACAGACCCCCCTTTATCAGCTTTGCGTTTTATTATATCTGTTCTCTGTTGTAAACCTTTAAGAGCCTGTTGTTCAATGAATGACATATTGTTGGAAAAACGGTTATCTTTGCTCTCAGTATGAATCGCATTCTCCATCATTCTGGTAAATGCCCGGATTGATGGATTATGGGATTGGGGATCATAACCTGATCGAGGTAACAACTTTTTCAGATGTGGGGGTATCTGTGGCAGAGGATTAATATCAGTGGGTTTTACCTGGTTCCCAAAGTGTTCTTTGAGCCTTAAAGCCCGGCCAAATTTGAAACAGTCCACCTTCCATTGAAAAGTGTCACTCTTTGAAGTGGGGACAAACGCAAGACCGGGCGCTAGGTAAAGATCTCGTATTTAATCTGTCTAGTACTCCCTTAAATAAAGTCGAAGTTGAAGTATTATCTAAGGGACTTTCGTTTGTCCCCACTTCAAAGAGGGACACTTTTCTGCACTGTGTACCGAATACCCTATTGTACCGTTATTTTACACCTTGCCGAAGGTGCATAAGGGATTGGTGGACCCCCCTGGCTGACCGATTATTTCGGCCAGGGGGTCTCTGTACCATCCAGTATCCACCTATCTTGACTCTTTACTGAATCCTATCATCCAAAGTACCAAATCGTATTTAAAGGACACTAACATGTTAATCAAATGTTTGCAGGAAACTGAAGTATGGCCAGAAGATATGCTGTTGTGTAGCGCTGATGTCACCAGCCTGTACACCTGCATCCCCCATCAGCAGGGGATGGATGCGGTGTGCAGGTTGCTTGACAGTAGTGATAGTTACAGTGGCCCGCCTACACAATTTTTCATGCAATTATTGTTCTTTGTCCTTAATAGGAACTTCTTTACATTCGATGGTACCAGAGCACCATGAAAATTGCAGGTAGACTGGGATTAAATGTATGCATTCTGTAAAACTTCACTATTTAGTGTGACTTCTATATCTGTATTAGGACAGTAAATCGTGTATGTATACGTCCTCCGTGGCAACCAATAGGATCATAGTGTTCCATGCTGCAGAATAAATTGTTGTAAATATAAATTATACGAGACTGCCAGTTAGGCATATCACCCTGCCTTTAGTGAGTCAGATTGATACTTACCGTCATCAAAATTCCTCTTTGAAAGTCACAAAGGGGTGACGGCACCAGATCTTTATCCACGGAGACTAACGAACGTATACTGTCTCTCTTTTATGTCATTTATGTATGTGTGTCCAAGTTTAGTTATATGTCTGTCTAGTCCAATTTTTAAGGTATTCGATTAAAAGTTATATTTTAATAAATTCACTCCTAAGAGGAGAACTCAGGGAACCCCTCACAGGGTCCCCCAGTCTCCCCCACACATTGTGAACTAGTAAGATTAATTCACTGTTACCAGAATACTACAGGTACTGCTTTTCCACTTGCAGACACTTACTCTCATTTTGAGAGGCGCCAATCTGCAAACTAACTGTTCAACTGACAGGTGAAATAGTGTGTACCCCGCCATACTTTATACTTATCTCTATGACCAAATTAACATACGTAGAGATTACCTTGCGTAATCTGTAGTAAAAGAGTGCCCCAAAAAACAGAGAGTCTTCCCCTCCTTTTCTCTACAACCTTGTAAATGTGCCACAGCACAAACCACACAGCTTCGCCTACAGCAAGGGGCCTGCTGCTGGTCTCATACTATTTATACCATCTCCCACCCAGTTCAAAAAAGGCGCCAAAAAGTAATGGTGCTCATGCTTTTACCAAATATACGTCACTTCCGGTGATCAAGATCTAAAAAGAGCTATAAAGAAGAGGTGTCTACCACAAACATATATATTAGATTATACAGCTGTAAATCTCACTCACATATAGGGGTTTATTCTAGTTCATTCTTTCTGACAAAATCCTTCTTAGATGGACAAAACCATGTGCACTGCAGGGGGGCAGATGTAACATGTGCAGAGAGAATTAGATTTGGCTGAGTTTTTTTGTTTCTGTGCAGGGAAAATACTGACTGCATGATTTTACACTGCAATATAGATCTCACTTTGAAGAAAAAACCCACCCAAATCTAATTCTCTCTGCACAAGTTACATCTGCCCCACCCGCAGTGCAAATGGTTTTGTCCATCTAAGAAGGATTTTGTCAGAAAGAATGAACTAGAATAACCCCCATAGGGTGACATTCTATGGGCTGAGAGAAAAGCGCATATATTTTTCGCACTCCACATCGCCGCTCTTCGCACTTTTTAGTCATAATTTGCATATTTAATGGCATGCGCATTAGAGGCTAAAAATGTAGTGAGAATTGATGCGAAATTATGTCACTAAAAAGTGTGATTTCTTCCACCGGTCATGTGCGAATTTTAGACCAACCGGAGTGCGATTTACAAGACTGTCTCCACATGACAAATAACCCCCTAACCTATTAGCCCACCTAGGTCCCCTCCATTATGCATCACACCCCCTATATAAAGGGGCATTGGCGCCATTTCACTCTTTGATAGGAAGTAAGGAGCATGGAGAGGAGCAGTCGCAGTGTGAGAAGAGGAAGAGGTGTTGGTGGCAGAGTGAGGAGTGGCAGAGGGGCCAGTGGCAGAGGGAGCAGTGGCAGTGTGACCAGAGGAAGAGGGGCCAGTGGCAGAGGGAGCAGTGGCAGCAGCCAGGCAAGAGGAGCCAGTGGGAGAGGCAGCAGAGGACTGGTGAGATCGACCTCCATTACAGGGAGTGGCAGCAGTGTGGCAGCCACCATGGCCACTGCAAGGGCAGCCCCAGACCAGGCCCTGGCGGACCAGGCCCAGCAGGAGGAGGTGGAGGATCCGCTGGCATCCCCATCCTGTAGCCAGGACCTTGCCCATACCCCACAGCAGCTGCAGGAAGGCCACATGTCCGAGATGGAGGAAGATGGAGGTGAGGAGGAGGAGGAGGAAGACACTGGCATGGAGGAGGATTTTGACATGCATGTGGAAGATATGATGATAGGATGATAGGATGAGGAGGAGGGTGAAGCTGACCGCACCAAAAGTGGGAGAAAGGTCCGATTCAGTTATGAGGAGAATGTGGCGCTTGTCCGGGCCATCATACCCCTGTATGACCGCTTACTGGGGAAAAACCAGCACAAGACCACCTCACATCGTAAACGTGGTATGTGGAAGGACATCACCCAGGCGGTCGACGCTGTCAGTCACGGCAAGAGGCTAATCAAAAACGTTAAAAAGCGGTTTAACGACATCAAGCGGCAGCTGAAAAAGAAAATGGCCATGGAGATGGAGGAGGCCACCAAGACTGGCGGAGGAAGCCCCACTACAATATCCTACACATCATATGAGGTGAAGCTCCAAAGAATTATCCCCCCTGAGGTCCTGCCTGGGATGCACATTGCGGATACCGATAGGCCGGCAAGCCCACCCTGAGCTGGTAAGTGTCACCACATGCAATATGAAACATACATACCAATGTATTTAAACTACAATGTTATTTTGTATTGTTATACTAATTATGTGGTGCTGTGGAACTACATAGCCCAGCAAGGTCTGTCAATGGCAATAGTTTACACCTACTTTAAAAATGATCAGAATGCTTGGCCTTGTAGTTCCACAACTGCACATCTATTGTTCCACACTGTAAAAATTTTTTCTAGCAGCTTCATATGTATGTGGCCCAAAAACATTGGTGTACTGGTGGTTTACCAGTCACGCCTACATACCACAGATTTGCCAACAGTTGTAATGTGTCAAGCAGTGTTTTAATTTTTTTGGCTGACTACAGGTGCAAAACATCAATGTAAAAATATGAATAGTAAATAATATAGCCCTAAACCAAAGGTAAATTTGTCCATTATTGTAATTTATTTGATGATTTTGCACAAAAGCATCTCCATTGCTCGGTACATAAAGTCTGCCGATCTTTCCTTTCACAGATTGTCCGTCCTGAAGTGATCAAGCATCCAAGAAAAGAAGCTCCGATGGTGCCGCATCTATGGAAGCAGGTAAATGTTCAAACCACAGGCCATTACACATACAGTACACACACCCATGTCACATCAAATAATAAATCACATTACATTCATCTCCAGCTGCTACATTGCAACGGACATGAATGTAATGTGGCCTAGCCATGTCAATGAAGATTATTGTCAATGTTTAATGCAGGATCGGGGTCCATTTGTAAGTACATAGTACCCCTAGGTATGGGCGTCTACCATCTCAGACCCTTTCCAAAACAGTACTGATGACAGAAAGGACAATATATGCATCTGTACTTACCTCTTCCTCTGTATCCACAGGTACTGTACAACTAGGACAACAATCCACAGAATCCTCTGATATGCCGGTGGATGACATAGAGATAATTCTGCAACCAGTGGACACGTTTGCGGCTGAGGAGGAAATAAACACATCATCACAGAGTGATCTTTCACCAAGTGGGGTGACTCCAAACCCACCCCCACCCAGAAATACACCCCCTACAGCTGCTTCTGCTGCCCAAGTAGCTACCTCCTTGGTACATTTCAAGGACAAACAACTAGAATTTATGGCCTCCCAAAGTCTGGAAATGGGCAATATTAAGGGGTACATGAGTGACACCTTTCTACAGTTGAGAAAATTGTCTAGGAGTGTACGGGTTGGTGTAGGCACTCAGGTGCGTATGGCAAATAGCATAGACACCCGTCTTGCTGAACTTAGTTCTGCTGTAAGGGAGCAGAATATCCATATTGGCAGTCTTGCACAAAGTATTCATTCAATTAGTCAATCGTGTACTGTGTACAAAGCGCTGCGGAATCTGTGTGCGCTATATAAGAAACTGTTAATAAATAAAATAAATAAATAATACTGCGCAGACCAATGCGTTGATCGCTATGCAGGCACAAATCCATCAAATGGAGGTGTCAGGTGTCATAGGTGCAACTACATCTACAATTAGTAGTGTATCTAGCACACCAGTAAGTGGCTCACCAACTTCCCCACCCTGTCGGAGTATTAGGACTCGGGGTGCCATGTGCGCAGGGTCAAGAGGTGGTAGTGCGCGGCCTGATGGAGGGAAAAAATTATTATTTAACATAAAATAAATTGATAATGCATGTACTATGCTTGAATTTTTGTTACATTAATACACATTTCTATTGTTTGCGACTGACAAATGCAGGTTATGTATGACATAATATACTGTAGTAAAAATGTCACAACGCATACCATTTTGTCTGTGTGTTATTCTTCAAACATTTGTTGTGTGATTTGTTCCATAATGTAATGATATATGGGCAAGGTATTGGTGGAAGATGCTGTTGTCTGGCCCGTCCGAACTTGTGGAACTACATATTTTAGCAAGCTGTGGCAGTCATGTTTTGAGCTGTCATGCTTACAGTGTGTCAGGGCATGCTGGCCCATGTAGTTCCACAACAACAGGTGAGCCATAGTTGATTGCACAAAAATCACATACATGTTGTTAATATACTTACAAGGTTTTTGACAGCAAGGGATAGGTCTGCACCACCAACTGTACCCTTGGACTGTGTCTATTGGGCTAAATGTGGGGGCAAAAAGATGTTAGTGATAAATGTAATGTAGGTGAGTTCACTTCCAGCAATGGTAGGAAATAGAGGGCACATGTGCTTACCAGAAAAGTAGTGCCTGATGATGTCTGTACGCACCAGATTCCCCCTCTGCGTACCCCTCACTACCCGAGGTGTGGTAGGTTGGGCTTCCTGCATGACTGCTGCATGATCCTCCTCCACATAGGCTGGTTGGTATAGGGCTATGTTGTGTAACATGCAGCAAGCCTGGACGATCATCACTACTTTTGCAGGGTGGTAAAGCAGCAAACCAGATGACCGGTCCAAACACTGGAATCTACTTTTCAACACTCCAAACGTATGCTCCACCACATTGCGGGTTGCAATATGGGCTTCATTATACCGGTGCTGTGCAGGGCCATCGGGGGTGTGCAAAGGTGTCATGAGCCAGGAAAGACACCCATATCCTGAGTCACCTAAACCAAAGAAAGGAAGTTATTGCCTTATATGGTAAGGTATGTGCAGTGGGCAAATAGTATTTACTTGGACAAGAGTAGTAGGCTGGTGAAAATTGAAACACACACACACATTTCAGCAGGTTCAAAGACGAATAGAGAGGGTAATATGTAAAAATGTACTTACCAAGTAGCCAATCCTCTGGCATTTGTTGTTGGGTAAATCAGTTCCAGAGGCCGGAGTGTCTCAGAATATAGGCGTCATGGCAGTTCCCAGGGAAGCCTGCAACTACACTTAGGATTTTGAGATGAGCATCACATACCACCTGCACGTTCAGGGAGTGCCGCCCTCGCCTATTGACATAGACGTGACCCCGCACGTGCGGTGCCCTAATCCCAATGTGTGTGCAGTCTATAGCTCCCAGCACGTGAGGGAATGCTGAGAGTCTATAGAAAGCAACCTTGTGGTCCTGCCACTCTGACTCTGAACTGGAGAATCTGATGTATGTCCGCCACAACTTCTTTAAAGCAAGTAACACTTGAGTAAAATGCTTTGAGAAAGTGGCTTGTGATACCCCCAAGGACCATGAGGTCACGGACTGAGTGGAGCCAGTGGCCAAATAGTAGACATTAATTTCTGCAGCCCAGACACTGCATAGTTGCCCCCCCCCCCCCAAAAGGGTCCAAATCATCTCTCACCTGCTCATATAAGTTCAACAAGTTATTGCGGTTTAGCCTAAACATCCCCACAACCTGTTGATCCGAGAGGGAGTCCAGGTACAGCCTAGCACGATACATACGTGGAGTACGCACTATTTGGGGTGGTACCTGGTTCTGGTGCGCAGCTTCCTCCCTCCTGCGCAGCTCCTCCAAATGGGCCAAATCCAAAATGAGCAACTCAAATCCACTCTGCACAATCTCCATGTCTCAAACCCTCACAGGTGTCCTTAATGATGTGGGGGTATATGTAGGGGTGTTTGTGAGTGAAATTAAGGACACCTGTGATGACATTAACCATGTGTGCACTTGACCAAATTGAGTTCTGGGCCAAATCGCCCAACAGAACCTGGTCTGAAAAAATGGCGATTATTAGATACCTTAAAAGTGTGAATTGCGAAATCCCATTCCATTAAATAAGTGAATTGTAAACTTTTCTATTGGAAAACATCTGGATGCGATAAAAGTGTGAATTTTTACCGCACTTTCAGTACGCATGACTTATCGCACAAAATATGCGATTTAGGGACCTTTTCGCATCAGATTAAATATGCGATTTCAAGGAAAAATGCGAATTAGCCATTTTTTGGAGTAAATACGCCAAAAAACACAACTCTCATTCTATAGAATGTCACCCCTTATGTCCTAACAACAACATGGATGGCCACAATCCTCACTTGACAATACAGGTTGAGTATCCCTTATCCAAAATGCTCGGGACCAGGAGAATTTTGGATAACGGATTATTCCGTATTTCGGAATATTTTAATATTTCAATGATGTATTTTGAAGTATCTTGCATTTATTCTGTATAAACACATAATATACACACAAATATATTTTATTACCACATAAAATACACACAAATATATTTTAATTGTTCAAAAAACAAGGTTACAAAACGTGAAACAAAATGTGTGTACTATCTCAGCACTGAATTTGAATGCCAAGCAATCATTGTCTTGCACATATATAGTGCCAGTTACATATCATGTCCCCAGTGATGCTGTTACATATGTCCCCAGTGAGTTTTTAGCAAAAAAAAATTTTTTTTCACTTTCTGGAATGTCCGTATTTCGGAATAATTCGGATAACTGATATTCGGATACGGGATACTCGACCTGTATTGCCAAACAAAAGACAAATCTGTTGGCGCTGAACTTTGTTTGCCTCCGAAATTTTCTTGTGATATCGGAAAATAAAGAAATAAAGTAAACACTTTGGGGGGAATTTACTAAAGGAAATTTGTAAAAAAAATAGGTGTATTTGTATCCAGAAATACACTTATTTTTGACATTTACTTTCCCGAAAATATGGCAATTCGTAGTCGTATTGATGTGCTATTAATACGAATACGAATTGGAGTATTTTCGGGATAGTAAATGTCAAAAATAAGTGTATTTCTAAATACAAATACACCTATTTTTTACAAATTTCCTTTAGTAAATTTCCCCCTTTATTTCTTTATTTTCCGATATCACAAGAAAATTTCGGGGGCAAACAAAGTTCAGCGCCAACAGATTCGTCTTTTGTATGAGGCTGAAGTTGAACCAATTTGAAATGAGATGATGCTGTCTGACGGAAGTGGCTTTAAAAATGCATCACTCTTTCTGTCAGAAACATATGAAGGCACCATCTACCAGCAAAGGTATTCATTGCAAACAGCATACAAGTATTTATCCTATTAACAACTCTAGGTGGCACTGATGCATTTATATGTGTGTGCATTTGTGTGTGCATGTAGAGAATATGGGGGAGAAGTACTAAGCCTTGGAGAGTGATAAAGTGGAGAGAGAGATAATGCACCAGCCAATTATCTACTAACTGGCATGTTACATGCCGTACAAAACAATCATGTTTTCAGCCTCCCATTCCTTCCTAAAAAAATTAGGCAACAAAATACAATGAGATAAGTTTGTCACCCCTTTTATTATCATACTAATTAGCCCACTTGAAGCAAAAGCTTTGAAAGCTGGTCTGCTACCTCCTGTGTTTGTTCATGTGTGAGAGAGAGATGTAGTTTTACTCACTGCCCGCAGATGATAGTGTTTTGGATCAACAATAAAAATAACATTAGAAACAGGAGATAGCGACCAGTCTGTCGCACCACATCTATACGCATAGGCGTGCGCAGCACATTTGATAAGGGGGTGCACTGTCAAAGCGGTGTGCCTAGCACCACCTATTGGGCATGTCTAACACCGCCATTGGGTCTATCTAACACCGCCAATCAGGTGTGCACTCACTACAATATAAAACATCTCTCATTCTGTGTACACACGGGGGCGATAGGGGCTATAATCGCTGGGAATATGGTCGCAGGCGACCATATTGCCAGTGTTGGAAGTGTGCCCCAGCGATAAATCACCGGGTGCGCGCTCCCGTTTTCTGCCCCATTGTAATGGCTGGGCGCAGGAGCTAATTACCTCTGCGGCTCCCCCAGCAGAGGTTCCTTTTCATCAGCGACCATCTCTGGTCGCTGATGAAAAGGAGACACTGAGCAATATATTGCTAGCAATATATCTCCCCCCGTGTGTACGCACCTTTAGCCACACCATTATATCCTGCCTATTTCAGTTTTAATCTTCTAATTACTCTGTGTAATGCTGTGTACACACGGGGGCGATAGGGGCTGAAATCGCTGGGAATATGGTCGCTGAGCGACCATATTGCCAGTAATTGGAGTGTGCACCAGCGATAATAGATGTGCGCGCTCTCGTTTTCAGCCCCTGAATGGTCGCTGGTCGGAGGAACATGCTCCTCCGACCAGCGACATCCCCTGCCTCTTCACCCAGCAGTGTTTAAATTTTCATCTGCGACCATCTCTGGTCGCAGATGAAAACGGGACACGGGGCAATATGATTGCTGAGCAATATATTGCTAGCAATATATTGCCAGCGATCATATTGCCCCGTGTGTATGCACCTTAACAGTACATGCTAATAAAGTCAAAATCATATCTGGATGACACAGATATGTAGTGATACGACAATGGTGTAATACAATTAATAATGCAAAACACACATAATTGATGGGTGCTTATTTTAATGGAATACAGGTCTAAAAAGCAAAAGTCTTTGGTAAAAGGTATTGCTGGTATCACTAGCAGCAATAAGTGTGGGGGTGGGGCACAGCATTAGGGTTCCACTACAAATGAGGAGGTGCTGTGTTACTCAGGAAAGAGAGCCAGTGGATTATACGTTTAACAACACTGGTTCCTTATGAACTCAATGATCATTTAGGGTTGAGCTGTTTCTAACTTATTGTATTATAATTTTGTGTCTATAGTACCGTATGTTTGTAGTATCTATAGGTATACTTGCCATTGAGTATTGTGTAACAATGTTGTTATTTTTTTTAATTTAATTTGTATGTATTAGTGGTGAGTGGGGTTGCAATGCGACCATAATACACATTGATACATCTTGGCGTCCCTGAAGACGGGAGCACCTTAATGACGTCTTGAATGCGCTGTGCGGTCCCGCGTCCGGAAGTGCAGCTTACACTATGGGCTTTATTCAGATCTGAGCTCAGTACAAATTTGTGTGGAAAATGGGCAAAACCATGTGCACTACAGGTGGGGCAGATGTAACCTGTGCAAAGAGAATTACATTTGGGTGGGGTGTGCTGAAACTGAAATCTAAATTGCAAAATAAAAATAATGCAGCCAATATTTACCCTGCACAGAAACAAAATAACTCACACAAATCTAACTCTCTTTGCACAGGTTACATCTGCTTCTCCTGCAGTGCACATGTTTTGCCCATTTTCCAAACAAATGTGTACTGAGCTCAGATCTGAATAAGGCCTAATGGAGCCCATACAGGCTCCGTCCCTGCTCCGTCCGTTCTGTACTATGAGATGCGCGGTCCCGCGACATCTCATACTACAGTACAAAAAGTATGTGCTGCACATACTTTTTGTACTAGCTTTACATCGTATCGCATTGCATGCACAATGCATGTGTCACGATCCGGATATTGAAGCAAGCTCTCTTACCGGCTAAATGTCTGCGCAGGCTCAGCTTGCGGTATCAGTCCCGATACAGCCGGCGTCCTGAGTACTGTGCGCCTCCGTCTCAGTCATCTTCCGGTCCTCTCAGCGCTGCTGAGTCTGCGGCTGCGCGGCGCACCGCTTCCCTCACCCGCAGAGACAGTGTCCTGTGCTCAGCAAGTTCCCTGTCCGCCGCCATTGCTCCTGGCCACAAGCATGGCATCTGAAAACAACCTTTCCCGCCATAGACTGACATGGGGGCTGCCATGTTTTCCCAGTCACATGTCTGTCTTGTCCAATCCGGCTTGGAGTGATCTCCCTGTCATACCTGCCCGGCCAATCCTGGCCAAGCAGTGGGTATAAGTATGCTGGGAGCGCTCACTCCAATGCTAGTGCTTTATTTGTCATCTATGAATGCAAGTGTCTCCTGCTGGTGTTTGTCTCAACTCTGCTGCAGTGTATTCTCCAGGTCCACCATCTCCTGTGAGTGTCCAGGTTACCATCGCCTGTGAGTGTCGAGGTTACCATCACCTGTGAGTGTCCAGGTTTCCATCGCCTGTGAGTGTCCAGGGTATTATCACCTGTGATCTGCCACTGCCATCCAGACTCACCTCAAGCGGGTATCAGCCTAGCACCGTGATTCCATTCCCATCCGAAGTTTCACCATCGATTGTGTCCGATATTCCGGTTTCCAAGTATACATCTCCAGTCCGATATTCCGGATTCCAAGTATACATCTCCAGTCCGATATTCCGGATAACTCATATCACATCTGCATCCGATGTTCCACCATCGATTGTAAAGTATTGGCATTACTGTGACTGTACCATACCATCTTGCATACGTTGGGGGAAATTTACTAAAGGAAATTTGTAAAAAATAGGTGTATTTGTATCCAGAAATACACTTATTTTTTACATTTACTATCCCGAAAAATACGGCTATTCGTATTGATAGCACATCAATACGAATACGAATTGCCATATTTTCGGGATAGTAAATGTCAAACATAAGTGTATTTCTGGATACAAATACACCTATTTTTTACAAATTTCCTTTAGTAAATTTCAACCATAATGTCAAAAATAAGTGTATTTCTGGATGCAAATACACCTTTTTTTTTTTTTTTACAAATTTCCTTTAGTAAATTTCCCCCTTTACCTGCATTTGTTACCTACAACCATCCATAATAAATCTGGTTGTATTTTACACCTGACTGTTTACTGCCTCTGGGTGCACTGACGTGCAAGGTATATGCACAAGGGTCTCCTACAGCCCGCCCGATTTCAATACCGATCCAGACCCCTACCAGAGGTCTTTGTCTCAGTGATTCAGACCCCTGGTGTGACAGCATGCACAAGGCATGCAATGCGATACGATGTGTACTTTAAAAGTACAGAACGGACACCCAGAACGGAGCGTGTATGGGCTCCTTTATTCAGAGTCTGAGCTCAGTACACAGTTTTTTGGAAAATGGGCAAAACCATGTGCACTGCAGGTGGGGCAGATGTAACATGTATAGAGAGAGTTAGATTTGTGTGAGTTTTTTTGTTTCTGTGCAGGGTAAATACTGGCTGCATTATTTTTACACTGCAATTTAGATTTCAGTTTCAGCACACCCAACCCAAATTTAACTGTCACTATACATGTTACATCTGCCCCACTTGCAGTGCACATGTTTTTGCCCATTTTCCAAACAAATGTGTACTGAGCTCAGATCTGATTATGGCCCTATGGGTGGTGTGTAACTTATTTAATTGAAAGTCCGTGGATGCTATCGGTTTGCTTAGATAGATAGATAAATAGATAGATAGATAGATAGATAGATAGATAGATGAAAAGTTCATCCAAATGTTGGTAGTTTACAGTTGCTTTAGCAATTGTTGAAATTGATGCATTTGATCATACAAAGATAAGATAATGGGGGAGATTCTCTATCACAGAAATGCGGTAAAAACCCGTTATAGTGGCAGCGCTGGCGATTCCCTGCAGAAGCCTATGGGCTTCTTACCGCAGCGCTGTTTGAGGGATCTGTCACGGATCCCTCCCAGCATGCCCTGCGGGCAGCGCGTCACTCTGCACATACCCGGAAGTCCAGCACCGGCACCGCATCGCAAGGGACAGCTCTTATCGCAAGAGCTGTCCCTTGCGTTAATAACGGCATATGTTACAGCGGGATGCAGTTAATTTGCCGGCGGTCGGGATCCCGGCGGTCGGAATCCCGACACTGGAATCCCGACCGCCGAAATCCCGAAACTTTCTCCCTCTGTGGGTGTCCACGACACCCATAGAGGGAGAATAAAATAGCGTGCCGAGCGTAGCGAGGCACCGGGCCCGCTGCGTGGCGAGCGCAGCGAGCCCGCAAGGGGGGGGCGATCCATGTCCCCCCCTTGTCGGGATTTCGGCGGTCGGGATTCCAGTGTCGGGATTCCGAACGCCGGGATCCCGACCGCCGGCAAATCGTATCGGATCCATTACAGCATATGTTGTTATTAAGAATTCGGTAGCCAGCGATAATGGGCGCGGATGTTACAACATCCCGCCCAAAGATATTTATCTTTGTATGATCAACTGCATCAATGTCAACAAATTGCTAAAGATGCACTCCCATTTGTAGGATCAACTAAACTACCACAATTTGGATGAACTTTTATTGTAATAAATGGTGTGACAAATTATTGTATCTTATCTAATTTTATTTTTTTGCCTATTTTTTTGTATTAAGAGGCAGGACGCTGAACACATTATTGTTTTTGTATTTCTGTATTGGGGTTCCTCCTATTAGGGAACCTAGTGTTACTAGCAACCAAGCTCAGTGTTGGGGATATTGTAAAGCATGTTTCAGGCTGTGTTTGAAAAACTACACTTAGGAGCCGATTGGTAGTTTATCACTCTCCACATTATCAATCTTCAAGGCTTAGTACATATCTCCCTGTATATTTAAGTCAGCATAGTGAGAACATTGTAATAATTTAAACCTTTAAAGAAAAACAACTATGTGATTACTGTTCAAAGAAATAATGTACTTAAGTTCAGTACATTGTGCATGTGCAGCACCTGTACTGCGCATGTTTAGAATGGGTCCTATGTCGCCACAGGGCCGGCGCTACCCGCTCAGCAGTTCCTGCAAAGCAGGGAGGTGCCATGCAGAAAAGGCGCTGTCTCCCTCCCTGCTCTGCTAAAGCTGCCTCAGCCCTCACTGTCACTGCCTCCTGCACGCCACCTGCAGCGCCTGCTTGACAGTGGGCGGGTGGCAGTATAAAGAGCTGCTCCCTGCACCGCCATTGCACACAGCCTGCACATCGCCCCCAGTGCCAGTCTGACAGCGGGTGACAGTATGGAGAGGCTGAGCAGCTCCCTGCACCACGCACATACTGTCCTCCTCCTGTGACCTGCCCCCTCTTCCGCACCGACACTTGCGCTGAGGCATATAGGTCTGTCTGTGAATGCCTGGATGACATGTCATGTCCGGATCCGCCACCTACCCATTGCTCCCTGCGCCTGTCAGCTGTCAATCAAATGACGAACAGGCAGCAGCGCCGCCTCCCCTTCCTTCCCTCTTCTCAGTGTGCTGTGCCAGTGCCACTGCCAGTCCTTAACACTCCGCCCCCTCTATCTCCTTCCCTCTTCTTCCATTTCCTCCTTCTCTACCCTCTTTTCCCCCTCAGTCATGAGAGGGGTATAATGGCTTCCTCCTCAGCGTCCTGCCTACGCAGAAAGAAAAGGAGGGACTGCACAAGAGCTAAACAGCAAAATAACAGTGAGTCTTTTATTATACATGTTTATAACACATTTTTTAATAATTGTAATTTTTTTTTATTAATTTAGACACTTTTAAAATAATGGGCTGGGTTATGTGCCTAAAGGTGGCCATACACACTGCAATAGCAGCGTGCGATGTGATGTGCACTCCTGCGGGCACCGCATCGCACAGTACAAAAAGTATGTGCTGTACATACTTTTTGTACTGCTTTCGGATCGCATCGCACACACATTGCATGCCGTGCAATGCGATCTAGCCCATAACGTATGCGATTCTCACAGCGTGTATGGGCACCTTTAGTGCCTGCAACATTTTGCGGATACAGCACTGAGATGGTGTATGCATACATGTACATGCACCCGAGATCCTCCATAGGATTGCATGTTGCATACGCTCCCACAATCGGGCTGCAGCTTGTTGCAATGGCAATGTGAAAGGGCGCAAAATTTATGGTTTGCAGGAGGGCGCCGGACACCCTAGCACCGGCCCTGTGTCGCCACATGCAAATCGGATTCAAATATCAAAGCCTGCAGGGGAGGGAAGGTGATGGTCTCTGTTTTACAAAGCAGAGATGTTCAGGGGAAATGTGAGAAATAATTACTTCACAGAAAGAGTAGTAGATAAGTGGAATAGCCTCCCATCAGAGGTGGTAGACGCAATAAACTCCCCATCAGGTATCTCCCAGGTCCACACCTTTCAACTCACCATAAACTTAACCTAAATCTTAACAACTAAACTTATCTAATAAAAAAGACACAGACACAAGTGCTGGCGTTTCAAAATGAATGTCAAATTTATTTGACATTTAAACTAAACTATATATAATGGTGGCGGCACCAAAGAACGGTCACTATAGGAAAGTGGGGTTAAAGATGTCTACCATACACACCATCGCTGGTGATCACTCTCCCCAGTCATCCACTCGTGCTAGTGGTGACGGATCCGATACGATTTGCCGGCGGTCGGGATCCCGGCGGTCGGAATCCCGACACTGGAATCCCGACCGCCGAAATCCCGACAAGGGGGGGACATGGATCGCCCCCCCTTGCGGGCTCGCTGCGCTCGCCACGCAGCGGGCCCGGTGCCTCGCTACGCTCGGCACGCTATTTTATTCTCCCTCTATGGGTGTCGTGGACACCCACAGAGGGAGAAAGTTTCGGGATTTCGGCGGTCGGGATTCCAGTGTCGGGATTCCGACCGCCGGGATCCCGACCGCCGGCAAATTAACTGCATCCCGTGGTGACCACCCCCCGGGCGGAAGCATGGCCGATGACCATAGATGTCAGGGGAGAATGACACCCCACTATCTACACACACACCTCAAGATCTAATGCAGCCCACACACGCACCGATCCCGGCGTGCGTTGTGGGCTTAACTAGCACACACAGCATCGCATCGTATGCCTTGTGCATACGATGTGCATGCGATGCGATGCTGTGCTAGAAAAAGCTAGTACAAAAAGTATGTGCAGCACATACTTTTTGTACTGTACGATGAGGTGCCGCGGGAGCGCGCACCCCATCGTACAGCATTGCACCGCCCGCATCGGTGCGTGTGTGGCCTCCTTTACAAGGATGACCGTTCTTTACCGCCGCCTAGGAGAGAAGAAAAATAGGGAAGGGTGGGTGGGGCTTTTCCGGACAGAGGAAGTTCACATGCTAGCATGTGCCTTTTCTTACCATGTCTATAACCCTCCCACTGCTCTGATAGGCCTTGTGCCCATCCTAATTTACATGTCAGCTGACCTTCCAGTGTAACCTGGTGAACCCATCAGGGGTTTATGCTCTCTCATTGCTTATTCAGCATTCGTGGTTCTTAAACTCCCCATCAGGTATCCCCCAGGTCCACACCTTTCAACTCACCATAAACTTAACCTAAATCTTAACAACTAAACTTATCTAATAAAAAAGACACAGACACAAGTGCTGGCGTTTCAAAATGAATGTCAAATTTATTTGACAATTAAACTAAACTATATATAATGGTGGCGGCACCAAAGAACGGTCACTATAGGAAAGTGGGGTTAAAGATGTCTACCATACACACCATCGCTGGTGATCACTCTCCCCGGTCATCCACTCGTGCTAGTGGTGACCACCCCCCGGGCGGAAGCATGGCCAATGACCATAGATGTCAGGGGAGAGTGACACCCCACTATCTACACACACACCTCAAGATCTTACAAGGATGACCGTTCTTTACCGCCACAGCTAGGCCCTAAGCCGCAGCACCGCCACCAACTAGGAAAAACGCTCAGCACTGTGTATCTAACCAGCTAAAAACATCGCCCAAAAACAGAGCCACGCCCTCCGGGCTCAGATGAACACCATCGCTTCTATACAGCGCACTCCGCTGAAAGTCGTTGGCGTCATGGCAAATAATACCCCCGCCATTGGTCAGTAGGTACTTCTCAACTGCAGCGTTCACCTTCTTCCGTGAACGCTCCAGGCGGGGGCAGGACACCGCATTTCTCCACACAATCCTCGATATAATGGAGGACCACACCAACTTACATGTTGGCAAACACTGCGAAATAAGATAGAGGTCCCGTACAATCACAGAGCGTAGCTCAAGAGCGGATGCCCGCCCTAAGTCATTGCCACCCAGGTGGAATATGATGACTCTCGGGACCCCAACATTTCTCAGGGCTCGAATCAGCCCCACCTGCAGTCCTTTCCATAGCATACCTCTCTCACCCAGCCACCTAACCTCCCCAGCCTGACGGAACACACATACATCAGAGGCGATGGCCGCCCTAGAAGCCCAAAAGACAAACGAATGTCCCATCATCCATACGGACTTAACGTCCTGTCGACCTGAAATATGTATAGGGAGGTTAGGAAGCTGTCGACAAACTGACACACCGCACACACATCACACTTGTTAGGAGAGAGGAATGAAAAAACCGTGGCCGACCAGCTCTTGAGGCACAAAACACACCGCCTGGAGTAAACTAACAAGTACGCCATGCCAGATTGAAATTAAGCCAAATTGTGCCCCCAGACGGATGTGAAAACACACCTCAAGGCCCCCACGGGAAGTTGGCGAGCGCTTATGCGTCCAGTCGGCCATGGTGAAAAGTGACAGATAGAGTAGGCCGAATGTACCTTCGGAATGCTGCCGAGCGCCATCGACCCAGAGACTGAATCTCTGCGTCGGATCGGCCCTCCGCAGCCGCCGAGGTAGCAGCTCCAATCCTAAAGGAATGAGACCCAAATTCCTTTGGATCAAAGCCCATGGCCTCCAGCGCCCGCCCCAAGACCTGACAAAATTGGTACTTGGTGAGCGGCGACCCATCCTCATGCATCAGCCATGCGCCGGGTAGGTCCGGGCGCACCTGAGCAAAGGCCAAGACCAACGTCACAGGGCACGCCCCTTCCACCGTGCACGAGATCAAGGACAGCCACCGCCCCCTCCCAGCCTGGTCCGTCTTAGAGCGTCGCAGGTGACATAGCACCGAGTCAGCTTGGACCACCAGATCGTCCACGGCCAGTGGTGAGGTAGTTCGCTTTGACGGAGCCACCAGCTCCCCAATCCTGAAGGCCCCATGATAGGCCATCGCGTACGCCGTGCGGAACAAGAGGACCTCATAATAAGGCCAGCAAATGTCCCCCAGGGCGCCCAGCAATGCTGGGAGCAACGACATATCAATGGGTCGCCTGCAGTCCGGGAGAGCCGGCGTAGCCCTCCGCCAACTGCGCAATGCCCTGGACACCAAGAATGACCGGGACGGGTCCGCCCTACCCTGAAGTGAGGAGAAAAAAGACACCCCTGCCAAAGACCTGTGCACGGAGGCGACAGAGCGACCAGCGGAGTACAAGCTCCAAACAAAGGCCGCCATGGCCGCTTCAGGTGTCTTACCTGTTTGTGAGGTGGACAGCCGGAACTGCTCCCACTCCTGCCATCCTGCCTGATAGCAATGGAGTGTCCGTGGTGTGATAGCCCGCATGGCTAGCCCCTCCATTCCGGCCTGATCATCTGCCAAATATAAGAGGGACAGCGTTCACCAACAGGGGATGCATCTGGAGCCAGAGCCCGGAACTTATCCCAGTCGGCCCTGGACAATGCGTCTGCCACGGAGTTCTCCACTCCGGGAACATGTTGTGCCACAAACTGTATGTTCAACAGCAGGCATCTCAGCACCAGGCGCGCAAGCAGGCGGACTACAGGCATGGAAGCTGAACCCTGCCTGTTAATCGAGTGCACAACTCCCAAGTTGTCGCACCAGAATATGATGCTGGAGTCGCGAAGCCTGTCCGTCCATAGCTCCAGTGCGACTATGATGGGAAACAACTCCAGTAGCAACAGGTTTTTCGTGAGTCCCTCTGTCACCCAGTCCACGGGCCATGGGGCGGCGCACCATGAGCCGTGCAGGAAGGCTCCGAAGCCCACCCCGCCCGCTGCATCGGTATACAATTGCAACTGTGCATTGGTGCGGGGGTTTGCGGGCCAAATAAGGACTCCGTTAAACTGTTCCAGGAAGGAAAGCCAAATACGTAAGTCTCTCTTAATCTCTGCCGGAAGGCGCACATAATGGAGGGGGTGTCTGACGCCCGCCATGGACCTCTCTAACTTCCTGCAAAACACTCTACCCATGGATATGACCCTGCAGGCAAAATGTAGGAGTCCGAGGAGTGACTGGAGCTGGCGCAACTGTAGTTTTCCCGTGGCCAATGCTAGGCTGACCGCTCCCCGTAGCCGGGACAGCTTGTCGAGGGGGAGGCGGCAGCAGGCCGCCACAGTATCGATTTCGATGCCCAAGAAGGACAGGCACGATACTGGCCCCTCTGTCTTGTCCGCCGCTATGGGGACCCCGAAATACTGGAAAAGATCCTGCACGTATGTCAGCAGAAACTTGCACCGCTGGGAACTGGCAGGGCCCACGCACAAGAAGTCATCTAAGTAGTGGGCCACCCCGGCTTCGCCTGAACCCGACACTATGCACCAATGCAAGAAACTGCTAAAGCGCTCGAAATAGGCGCAAGAAATCGAGCAGCCCATAGGCAAACACCTGTCCACGTAAAAACCCGTGGGGAGGCGAAAGCCCATGAACCGAAACGATTCTGGGTGCAGTGGGAGAAGGCGAAAGGCGGACTCGATGTCCACCTTGGCCAAGAAAGCCCCGTGTCCGTGGCCGCGCACTATATCCAGCGCCTGTTCAAAAGACTGATACCGCACGCGGCACAAGTCCTCGGGGATGGAGTCATTAACCAAGGTGCTCGGGGGGGTGTGACAAGTGTTGGATAAGCCTAAACTTGCCGCTAGCCTTCTTGGGGACCACCCCTACTGGGGAGAGAACCAAGTTCTCAATAGGGGGCGACGGGAAAGGACCCACCATCCTACCCAAGCTCACCTCCTTGGCCACTTTCTCTAAGACAACCCCGGGCATCTGTATCGCGGATTTTAAATTACGGGGGGCATGGGCTACGATTTCTCCCTGTACCGGTAGGCGGAAGCCCAGGCGGAAGCCTGTCTCTAAAAATTCGGCCTCCTCCCTATGCGGGTACCGTCTCAGCCAGCTGGCCAAGCGGTTGACCCGTACATGAGAAGGGGCCTTACTGAGGTGTACCCCCGGCTGCTGGAGCCTGGGGGGCACCCCCTTGCTTGCCCTTCCTGCAATCCTTAAAGGGGTGATTGCCCCAGCATTTTGAGCAGGCATGCTTGAATTTGCAGGAAGCCCCGAGGGCGCAACCTGCTCCATTGAAGGCGAAACAACACCCCACGGGGGTTCCCCCCGCCCTCCTGCGAAAGGGGTGTTGGTTTTTGCGAGGGGTAGGGGTGGAGACTGGCGTGGCTACCGGAGCGGCTGCTGGCTTCGGCCCCATCCAGATCTCCACGTCCTTACACCCAAAAGCCATAATGGTCAAACCAGACTGTTTGCGCCGAAAGTTCTCGTCATAGGAGCGCCAGGAGGAGTCAGCTTCAGAAAGGAACATTTCATGAATCATGTGCATGTAGCGCACCATGTTCATGTGTTCCTGCGGTCTTGTTTCTAAGTAACAAGCCGCGAACATAAACATGCCCGCCTGCCACCGGTGATAGGTGCATTAGGCCTCCTCCCCAATACGTACTTCCCGTCCCGAATGCGTTCCTGGACGCTGCGCCTAAGTCCCCTGAGCATGGCCGTGTTTTCGCACTGTACCACCTTCCCCCTAGGGAACAACGGGGACCCCGAGCTACCACTGGAACTGGAGTGCCGCCGGCGCCTGTGCCTGCGCCGCCTGCGGGATTTTCTGCCTCCCTCTTCCTCCGACGTTCCTGAGTCGGACCCGCCGGAGGAAGAGGAGGTATGTGCAGCCCTACGCCTGCGCCACTTGCGTTTAGGACGCACGGTCCTGGCCGCATATTCGGCTCCGGCCGCACAGACCAGAATAAGGCCCATAGTTAGGCCTCTTTTTGAGGTTTATGCTGTGGCATTCATATGCACAAATATTAGTGCAGACTGGATATTTGTTCTTTCACTTAAAAACTGATTACACTGTTGACCTAACACACAGATTACTTTCCTTTTAGGTAAGGATACACATTGATCATAATCCTTCAAGCTGTCAAACCTTTCAAGTACAACCGGAAAGGTCAATTAACATTTACCAATCATAATTCCTTAAGGCAGAGAAAACTCTGAGAAAACACTTAGCCAAATGAACTGCGGCTTTATACTAAATCTCAGACAGTAAATAATGAACATGGCCAAAATTATTTTCATTTTTAGTACCATAATTATCATTGTCTATTGATATAGTTACATCCAGTGCTATTTTTCAGCAGGAACCAGCACGATCCTGAACCTCTAATTAAATATGACATCATCAGGAACTGGGCGCCTGAACCTGTTCTGGGCCAAAATGTACCTTACATAAGATTAGTGGCGTAACTAGAAATTTTGCTCCCCCCTGCCAAAATAAATTCTGGCGCCCCCCCCCCCCTTCTTCCCATTTTGTTAAAAGAAAAACAGGACTGATTCAGTAAAATTATGCCCTCCCTCCCCCCCAAATTAATAAAGAACACAAAGAATTTATGAAGAACCAATGCTTATTAGACAATATGCCATACACTGTACGCTGAGGAGCAGGGCCCTCCTACCTCCATATCAGTTTGTATCTACCCAGTTTAATCACTGTTGTTTCCAATTGTGAAGCGCAACGGAATATGCTGCGCTATATAAGAAACTGTAAATAAATAAATGATACCACACACCATAATGACCCTTACACATTATGCCACATACTGTAATGTCCATAACACAGTTATGCCAAATACACATTATCTGGCATGGGGGGTGGCACTCTAAGACTTAATACAGGCGGTGGATCAAGGTGAAACTGGGTGCATTTAATAACGTTTTGGGGAGCTAGTCCCCTTCATCAGATGGCACACAATAGTGAATACATTACAGATATAAGGATACTCACCAATCGACGCCGGGGAAGCCGTCCATCCGTCCGCCCCTCCACGCTGCCCGCCTCCATCTCTGTCCAGCGCCGATGACGTCATATACCAGCGGCTGTATCGTGCAGGAGGTGGCTGCGTTGTCAGGGAGACAGCGACGCTTCTCCCGGCATCTCCTCTGCAGCATCGAACAAGAGTGCACACATAACATGTGAATTCAAAATTGCTAAAAATGTGTGTACAGTGCTTTAAAGAAGAGGAACATACATGCTCCATTTACAGTGATTATAATATAGGTAAAAAATGTTTGTAAAAAAGACAAACATATTACACTTACAGTAACGCTGACATTACTTGTATATCTTAATAATCATGGAAAGCACCTTGAGGGACACAGTATGATCCTATGTGGAGAATGGTTATGATTTGTTTAACATATAAAACCAGTCACTGAGAACATTTTCTAAACAATTATTTTATAAAAATTACTCAGACCTAAAGACTCGTTAAGACCTTGCGGCCGCAAAGTGTCTCAATGATATATCCAACGGGACTCTAACTGTAGTAACTTTTTTGCTCTGTTTCCCCCTCTAACGATGGGGGCACATGGTCTATGATTTTATATTTAAGCGTGGCCATGTTATGTCTAAAACTGGCACCTTGCGGCCGCGAGGTCTTAACGAGTCTTTAGGTCTGAGTAATTTTTTATAAAATAATTGTTTATAAAATGTTCTCAGTGACTGGTTTTATATGTTAAACGAAAAAGGGGGAGGAGACAGCATCAGAGAGAGAGGGGGAGGAGACAGTGTCAGAGAGAGGGGGAAGTAGATGGCGTCAGAGAGAGGGGGGAGGAGACAGCGTCAGAGAGAGGGGGGAGGAGACAGCGTCAGAGAGGGGGGAGGAGACAGCGACAGAGAGAGGGGGAGGAGACAGTGTCAGAGAGAGGGGGGAGGAGACAGTGTCAGAAAGAGGGGGGAGGAGACAGCGTCAGAGAGAGGGGGATGAGTCAGCGTCAGTGAAAGGGGGAAGAGAGCTTCAGAGAGAGGGGGAAGGAGACAGCGTCAGAGAGAGGGGGAGGAGTCAGCGTCAGAGAAAGATGGAAGAGACAGCTTCAGAGAGAGGAGGGAGGAGACAGCTTCAGAGAGAGGGGGGAGGAGACAGCATCAGAGAGAGGGGGAAGGAGACAGCGTCAGAGAGAGGGGAAGGAGATGGCTACGTTTCTATGTGACAGTCAGAGAAGGGGAAGGAGACAGCTTCAGAGAGAGGGGGAAGGAGCTGACGCCAGAGAAAGACGGGGAGGAGACGGCGCCAGAGAAAGAGGGGGAGGAGATGGCGCCAGAGAAAGAGGGGGAGGAGACGGCGCCAGAGAAAAAGGGGGAGGAGATGGTGCCAGAGAAAGAGGGGGAGGAGTCAGTGTCAGAGAGAGGGGGAGGGGGCAGCATCAGAAAATGAGAGTGTGGGACTATAATACCTATACCTATAATACCTCATTATACCAGACAGCAGCCTTGGTGGGAGCACAGGTCAGCCATGGACTTCTTATGTGGGCGGGCACTTCACGACATTAGGCTACGCCCCCAAAATGTCCGCGAATCGCGGGACTTCTGGAAGCCGGCAAGGAGGGTGAGAGGATGGACGCAGGGATGCACTGCAGCTTGAGGGGGCGGGCCAAGGTGAGCGGGCTCCGGCTAAGGGGAGCAGGGAGCTCAGCCAGCGCTGACTGAGTGACGCTGCTCTTTGGCGCAGTCAGGAGGACTCCCAGGTGCAGTGGGCACGGAGGAAGAGGGAGCTCTGTGGCTGTCTGTGTGGGGGACCCGTCATGGGGCGGGTCACTGAGCACCCTCACACAGACAGTCAGAGGCAGAGCAGTACACGACGTATTGGCTGCTGCAGGCAGCCGCAGCAGAGGAGAGAGCTTGTGCAGGATGCCTGCCTCCGGCTCTGAGAGTGCTGTGACACACTCACTTGACCGGCACCCGGCGCCCACGCAGCCCCCGTTCCCCCAAGCAGCGGCAAGGGCTGCCTTACGGTATCTCCGCCACTGCATAAGATGTTTTATTTTAAAGTCACCGATGAGTTCCTTCGTTTCTAAATACAATATATACATATATCTCTCTCTCCCCCTCTCTCTCTCTCTCTCTCTCCCAGATGTATTAAGCTTCAAAAAATAGTAAAATGGAGAGTGATAAACAGCCAGCCAATCAGCTCCTGTTACAGGCTGGGCTTGGAAAATTACAGGTAGGAAATGTAATTGTAGACACAAGTGCCTTCCCTAATGAAGCTTGTAATCTACGTGTGTAACTACGGGCTGCATGGGGTGCAGCTGCTCTGGGGCTTAATCTGTTTCAAGGATCTGCAGTCTCTTAAGTCACTGGCTGCCCCCAAAGTTCACCACTCCCCTTATTCTAATTGATTCGGTTCTCTGTGCGTTCGCACGGAAGCCGATAGTATGCGTCTGCGCATGTGCAGATGCTGGGTGTGTGCACCCATGGCAAATATTGTGTTCGCCGGGTTACATGCACCCTACACAGCGAGCAGGGGGCAGAGAAGGGCGGGGGCGCCGGACAGCCCCATGATCCAGTGGCGTAACTTTAGTCCCGCAGTATACAAATACTGACACTCGGAAAATGGCTGCCCCCATACTGCAGACAGTTTTTCGTCTGCTGTATGGGGGCAGCCATTTTCCAAGTGTCACTTTTGATTAGCAGCAGTAGACGGGAGAGCCAGGACCAGGCGCAGATGCGGCAGGAGGTAACACCACACACCAAACCCCCCCCCCCCCTTCACCCTGGCTCCCCCCCGCACACCCCGGCTCCCCTTCACCGCACCCCGGCTCCCCTCCACTGGCAGCACAATCGCGGCCACGGCTGAGGTAACGGCCACATGGGTGGGGTTGTTTAACCTAGGAGGGGCGCCCCCCTGCATTTTCGGCAGGGGGGCGCAGAATTATTAGTTACGCCACTGCCCATCTCTATATGGGAACGGCCAGCATTTCATGGGTGTTCCCATGGTAATGAGACCATGATGCGGGTGCGGGGGGCGGGCAGATTGCGTCAGCGGATGTCAGCTGCTTGCCTCGCACAGGGCACCCACAGTTTAGAGTCACCATATAGGTATCGCCGACCATCAAATGATTTCTCCCCACCTGCAAATGTATGATTATCTAAATCACCCATTCACAAGCATGCGGCGGGTGGAGGGGGTGTCGCGCGTGAGAGGGTGGCAGGTGGCATCAGATGGACTCGCAAGGCTGCGAAATTCAATCAGAATAAGGTCCATAGTATAAGCTCCTGCCCCATCCCTAGGGGTACTAGGGGTGTGTTACCCACACAGTATTTATTCACAGATTGTAATTTATATGTGTACCAAGTTTGGTATAAATTGCTCTAGTCATTCCAAAGTTATGCTGTATGCTAAAATACTCTGTGCTGATGCCTCATAATTCTATTGGCCGCCTATCAGGAGTCGACTTTCTCGGCTAGGCGGCCAATAGAATCATTCGGATGAGAGGCGTGGAAGATGAAACATCTCTGCTCCTCTCATTCCAATCGTGTACCGGCGGCTGATCCGGAGATGGAGAAGATAACGGGATCTTCGCCAGAGGACCTGGTGAGTAGGATTTCCTTCCACAGGTCCCCCATGGATTTCTTTGGATCCAGGACCCCGGATTCTTCAGCCCTGGAGCCACGGACCAGCCCCGGAACCAAGGCACCGGAACCAAGGCACCGACAGCGGACACAGGGGCCTACCGACGGGCTCAAGATAGGTAAGTATCAGTATGTGTGGGCTTTGGATGTATTAAAGTTTTATTTTTATTGTGTGTCAGTGTGTTTATTTGACTATTTTTTTCCCTGTGGAACTACAAGTGCCAGCGGGCCCTTTAATGCCCCGCATGCTGGGACTTGTGGTTCTCCCAGCATGCGGGGGAGGCTTGCTGGGATTCCTAATTCCATAGTAAAACTCAATCAGCCCGGTGGCCACCGCACAGGGTCACCGGGGACAGCACCAGGCTTCAGCCTGGTCAGGTAAGTCCTGGAGGGGAGGACACCCCTTTATTGGGGGGTCCCCTCACCCCCAGGGTCCCTGAACAGGCTGACTGTTCAGTAGGGATGAATGTTTTGGCCGCGTGACCTTATCTAATAAGTGTCCCCCGGCTGTGACATTACCCTGCTGGCTGGTTTGGCCTGGGGCTGGTTCTTAAAATACGGGGGACCCCTAATCATTTTGTCCCCCGTATTTTGGGAACCAGCCCCGGACTTTTTTAATACCAGCCCCGGCTCTTCAGCCTGGTGCTGGTTACAGCCATGGGGGGGGGACCCCACGGCGGTTTTTTTTTTAGTCACCCTGCCGAGAGATCATGCAGCTATGGAACGCCCAGTATAGTCACAATCTGAGTACCCAATCAGGACTTGGTAACTATATGTTACTTTTAATCAGTATTGCATTGATGTTTCTGTTTTAAATTGTTTATTGCATGCATGCAAATTATTATGTATGTTATTTATTAATTAAATTGTAAGTCTTCTGTGCATAAGGTGCCTACTGGTATTTTTTCCACTTTGTTTTCTTGTTGAGGGCGGCATCCCTCTCCCAGAGGGCAGCCACTTGCACACAGCACACACACACTTGTCCTTAGCGCTCAAAGCCTGTTGCTTATAGTCGCAAGGACGGCAGCATATTAAACGTGCGTATACACTGCACTTTTGTTCTGATATGGGGCCATCCTGTCATATGAAAATTAAACAGCAAAGAACCGTCGACCGACCGAGTATGGACGGACAAGACCGTTTTTTGCCGTTTATCGCTCGTATGGGACAGAGTACACACCTATATAATTGAACGGCCGTCCGACCCAGAACGGAAGAACGGCCCGACAATTGTATATATGTGTACCCAGCTTTAGGGGTGTGTTACCCTCACAGTGTTTGTTCCCAGATTGTATGTATTATGTGTACCAAGTTTGGTGTAAATTGCTGCAGTCATTTCAGAGTTATGCTGGAACATACATATGAGCGTACAGCAAAAATTGGCTTGTAAACTGGATTTGTATAGAAAGACAGACAGAAGGACAAATTTTCGCTTTTATATAGTAGATTATTTGGGGGAAGTTTACAATCAAAATATTGTATAAAAGAGGCTTATTCGTATCCAAAAATCCATCTATTTTGGCTATCCCAAAAATGCGTCAATTCGTATTCATGGGTAGGGTAGGGGTCCCGTATTTTAACAACCAGCACCAGGCCCAACCAACCAGCAGGGTAATGCCACAGCCTGGGGACACTTATTATATAAGGTCCCACGGCCAAAGTGTTAACATCCTGCCCGGTCAGCCTGGGCAGGGGTTCTGGGGAAGTGGGGACCCCCCCAATGAAGGGGTCCCCCCTCCACAACTTACCGGCCCAGGCTGAAGCAAAACAAACAAAAAAACAAAACACCCGAATAGTGCTATTGGCCGCCTAGCAGCACCTAGCGGCCAATCAGGAGTCGCTAGGCTGCTAGGTGGCCAATAGTGCTATTCAGGAGGAGAAGCCGCATGATATAAAAAAACTCATCTTGCGGCTCATTTCATAGTCCGTGGGTTTTGTGTGTGGTGGTCTGATTTTTTGCCAAGTCCCTGGATGCCTACATGGACAGAAGAGGACCCGATCTACGCTGGAGGATCCTTGTAAGTATAATTTCCACAGGTGCCCCCTGGATTTCTTCAGGACCAGCTGATGGATGGAGGTAGACCTAACTACAGGGTCAAGATAGATAAGTATATATTTATGAAAGGGCTCCATGTATAATAAAGTTTATTTTTCAGGTGTGTTTGTGTATTTATTTCACTATTGGTTCTGCTGTGGAACTAAGAATCCCAGAAAGCCCATTAATGGGCCATACGCTAGGACTTGTGGTTCTACAAGTCCCAGTATGTTGACCAGGCTTGCTGGGACTCATAGTTCCACAGCAGAACCCAATGGTATTTTTCATATTGTACACTACAATCAGCCAGTACCCACAGCCCAGGGGCACTGGGGACAGCCCCCGGCTTCAGCCTGGGCAAGAAAGTTCTGGTCTGGAGGGTGTTGATTGGGGGGTCCCCTCTTCCCCAGGACCCCTGCACAGGCTGAACGGTCAGGGGGTTAATGCTTTAGCCACGGGACCTTGCTGGTTGGGCCTGGTGCTGGTTCTTAAAATACAGGGGATCCATACTCGTTTTGTCCCCTATATTTTGGTAACCAGGACCGGTCCTTGGGCCTGGTGCTTGTTTAAAAAATACTGAGAACCGCTACTTGAATGGTTTCCTGATTTTTTTTTAAACCAGGAACGGCTCTTTGAGCCTGGGCCTGTTTACGGCCCCCACGCCATTTTTATTTATTTATACACTGAAGCCTGCACAGATCTGACTGATCCATGCAGGCTGCCGATACGAATTTGTATTTAAAATATGAATTTGTATCCGAACAGAACACACTACGCATACACATAATTTATTTTCATATTTGGTACATCAGACACATATATACATTAGAGCACATTGAACTATTTACCTGCATTTGGTAATGTTTCTCTATATTTATATTGTCTCTTAATAAAACACAGATATTTAATAATATTTTTCTCTACTGTTTATAACTTACAATTACAGTATGTTTATGGAATGTTGGAGCAAACTGGTTCATCTGTTGGAAGTCCATTCAAACACAGGAAGAACATAAAGGCTGATACAGAACTGCACCACATCAGGAGACAGGCTTGGAATTAATGGAAAATAAGCCCAGGGAATTTCTGGAAGTAGCTCTCTTGGAGGTGGGATCTGTTGAGGGGGTCGGGCCTGCTGAAGAGTGGACTCCCTCCTCATAGTCTGCTTCTAAGTTGGACACAGTGTCTTTTCCTGCAGGTTTGTCTATAGCTTTATGCTAATTTTGCTACAATGCTCTTCCAGAAAGTAGCCCCCTTACATGCCCACATTGCCAGACTACCACCTTTTACCTTTGAACACACCCACACCAACATGTCATCCTCTACTTCTGACACACCCATACCACCAGTCTGTCACCTGCTGCCCTCTTCCAGCCACAGGTGCAAGCCCCACCAGGAATCTTCCCTGTTGGTTGTTTTGCTACTCTGCCGATGAAATGCAATCTGTGCTCACCTTTTCATCAGTCTCAGAAACTTAATACAGTTAGAGCACTGGTCAGAATGGAACCACTCCCCCATTGTGCCACCGTGGCTCTGGTAGGGGTCAAGTTTATATATAAAGATCATATAAGAGGCCAAGGAAGCAGAAAAGAGGAAGTCGGTTGGATAAGTCAGAACCACAGAATAAGCAGAGGAGACAGAGCTGGCCGGGGCATAAGAGAAAAACAGTTAGAAAATGCATTTTCCCTGCTGTGCTTCATTTCTACAAGTAAAGAGGAACATAACATTATCTAGAAATGGCATTATGTTTCTCCAAAAATATGAGAGAAACTTTGCTTCCCTCCTTCATATAAACATTAGCTGATGATAGTGACCAGTCATTTTATGGGGGCTGCCAGTTATTTTATAGCAGCTGCTTTTGCTGGAATTTCCCTGCATTTACATATAGAGATAACTTCAATATTGCAATCTCTAGCTAATGTCCTGGAGAGATGTGAATATTGTGTTTGCTAAATAATCCCCTTACACTCATAATAGTGATTTGTAACTACTTGCTCCCAATGAGCTCTGCAAGACAAGCAATTTTAATCATTGTTTAGGTTCACGGTCTCCATCAATCATTTAGTGTTGTAATTTAATCTCTTCACAGATAATTAATCTCGCCCAAAGAGTTTAATGATCACGAGATTAATTGCTTTTCCCAAGTGATCCTGGGATTCTGAGCAGGAAGTGCCTATTTGAAAGTGAACACAGATTTTTTTTCTGGGAAATTTGAGTGATTCATCTGTAGAGATTAATTTCCGAAATTTGTACTTTTTTTGTAAAACAGCATTTGTGCGAGATGTAATATAGCAATGTAAAATTGCTTGTGGAGCTCTAGCCTAGAGGTATCTGAGTTGCGATATGCTAGGTTGACAGAGAATTCATCATGCCTATGTGTCATCATGTCAACATGGATGACGCGTTAGCATGATAGAATGCCGACCTATGGCCCAGTGTTCACTTACGTGGCATACTCAGCATCTGCAGCAGCTTCACCATCTTTTTCTGGGTCCTGGAGGCAATATGACATGCAGTTTATGCAATGGTGTGTGACGGTGTGGCAGTTCAGGCGTGTATTCTGTCTAGAGGTGCGCACCTCTACATTTTCGTGTTTTGGATCTGGATCTTATACATGAGCAAGTAATAAAAAACAAGTGTTTCTGCGCTAGTGGTGGGAGCTGTTCCGTTGTTTTAAGGGCTTAAGAATAAAAATGGAAAAAGGGAGCGATTTTAATGTGATATAATTACGGAATACAATAAGGTAAAATAAAGAATAAAATAAAATAAACTGCTGAAGATTGGTACCTGTTTTATATAAAAGCAGATGTTTCTCAGCTCTTTTTTGAATGGTTGATTTTGTTGAGGGTATGAGGTTTAAAAGCCCATTTTACTTGAGGTTTCCGGTATGCAAATCTGTCCCTAACATACCTTTGTGTCCTCTTCCGGTCTTGTAGGGGATGTCAGAGTGCGGCCCAGTTGCCTGCCCGTCAGCGTGCTGCTGTGCGGCGGTATGCTTACCTCTTTGTCCCGTCCTGTCTGACCGGAAGTTCAGCTACGTGCGCTTCCGGTTGACGGCAGTGTACAACCAACGTGTTTCGAGCATAGGCTCTTTGTCAAGGATGCTTCTATGCGGTAATTAGTTTTTTTCATAAAACACATAAAAACAGGTAAAATCACAGAATTGTTTTTTTTGTTC
This sequence comes from Crinia signifera, assembly GCF_055691185.1. NCBI lineage: Eukaryota > Metazoa > Chordata > Amphibia > Anura > Myobatrachidae > Crinia > Crinia signifera. The sequence goes on along the minus strand of NC_139221.1, from coordinate 150,119,100 downwards.
CTATAGTATTATTTACCTAAATAACATTTATTTTCACACATTTCCAGTCTATTCTGAACAAATTGCAGTTCACAATATTAATTTTAGGCCGAAAGGTTGCACAGAGGTAGCTGGATGACTAAACTAAGCGACAGAAGTTGTGGCACAAACATTCCACTGATACGACATGATAAGCAGCACCCCATGACTGATACAGCATACTAAGCAGCACTGCTGGACTGATACATCATCACAGGCTGATGAGAAAACTAAGATTAAAGGATTTTTTTCAGCATAAACCCGTGCAGGCCTCATGTGGTATTTTTGATGATTTACTGGTATCAAGTTCTGGTTCCAAGTTCGACCCTGTGTCTAATAATTTTTCCATCAATACATTTGGTAGATTACTGGATGATTCAGTTAACAGATTTACGGCAGCTCCAGGTAAAGTCTTCAAACATCTATCTAAAAATAAGACTTTGGCCCTCATGCAATTGAGTGGCTATCAAGACATCATTATTCGGCCCGCCGATAAAGCCGGGGCTATTGTCATTCAAAACATTGATGATTACAGGGCCAAAATCTATCAACACTTAGCTGATTCTGATGTTTACCAAAAATTATCCAGTAATCCAATTGTCAAATTCCAGAAGGAACTTTCTACCATTCTCTTATCTGCGGTTGTTGAGGGTATATTACCATCAAAGGTACGGGATCGTATACTTGTGGCGGATCCGGTTGTTCCCATGCTGTATACTCTTCCAAAATTACATAAGGACCCTAGGAAGCCTCCTGGGAATCCTATAATTTCTGCAAGGAACTCCCTTTACCAGCCTGTGTCTCAATTATTAGATTACGTGCTCCAACCTTTGTTGTTGAAGAAAAGATCATTCCTTAAGGACACGACAAGTTTTATTAAGTTGATTTTGGATATTACCCCCGGGTACCCTTATGTGTTGCCTCGATGTGGCCAGTCTGTACACGTCTATACCCCATGATGGGGGTGTGGATGCGGTGCAGTCATTTTTGGGTCAACATTTAGACAATACTAAATGTAATCATCAATTATTTTTTTAAATTGTTGAGGTTGACCTTGGAGCGAAATTTCTTTTTGTTTGATGGTAGGTACTACCTACAGCTACAGGGGTGCGCGATGGGTTCTGTCATCGCACCCTCATATGCCATGTTTAAATAGGAAGAACAGATGTTTTGGATAATCCTGATGTAAGTAGGCACTTACTCCTGTACACCCGTTACATCTGTTACGTCTAACTGAAGGTTGTGCACTAGTGCACCAAGGAAAGGGAAGTGGGAGGTCAGGCGTGAGCCCGTGGCCGTGACCGCTGTTTAGGACGCCCATGGCGAACCCTACTCTCTCTCTGTTGAGCCCCTCGGACAGATGGCAAACCCCTGCAGATGCTAGTCTTCACCTGTTGCCGCCGCGTCCGAAGGAGCGAGTTATGCCCGCTCCAACCCCGATGCAGCTAGGTCTATGTTCAGACAAGGAGCTGGCAATCGTCAGAGGTGAGCACAAAAGGATGAACTAACTACCGGGCCTAAGTTGAAAATGACCCCTATCTGCCGGCACCAGGCCAAGGACAGGGGTTGCGACCCAGTCGCAAACACGAGAGAGCAAAATGGAATCTCCACGGAGACACAACAAAAAGAAGGAGCGAATTCCCAAACCCAAAAGACAAAGAGACACCTTGCCTAAAGAAAGACTAAAAAGAAAGGATAACAAAGGGAGCAGAACCTGGTAACCACCAGGAGGGGTAACAGGCAGGACCCACGGAGGGGGAAAGGCCTGAACCCTAACAAATGAAATAGACAGGCAGGTAGTAAGACAGGTGACACGAAAAGGTCCACTAGCTGCTAATGAATAAATAAATATATCCTGGCTCCACTGGAGCACTTACATGGGTGGAAGGGACACAGAAAGTCCGAAGGCAACAGCTGGAAAAATGCCCGAACAAGTCTCACACACTCCAACCAGGAACGGGGTCTGGAGACAGCACACCAAGGAAGCAGCAGGCACACGGAAGAGCCTCTGCCAGGAAGACCAGGGAGCTGGCAACACTGGAGACCAGAGACAGCTGGTAGAGCTATAACCGGCGTCTGTGTGTAGCAGACGCCGGCTTTTTATTTGAATTTGGCGCCCACTTGATGACGCCAGCGTGAGCTGCTGACAGCTGCCGGGCGGAAGTCCGGGTGCGTTGCCTAGCAACGCCCCGACGCCCGGCGTCAGCTTGCGGCCTGGGACGTTGCCTAGCTACGTCCCCCGGCCTGCTGTAGTGCACGCCCCCCGCCGACCGTCCGGAATCCCCAACATCCGGACGGCGGCTACTGCAGCGTGGAAGGCGCCGGAGCGTGTTCCCGGCGCTGCTGCGGTGAGCCAGCACCACTGTCTGCCCGGGATCCTTGTTTCCCGGGCGACGGTGCCTAACAACATCGATGATATTTTCATCTTGTGGACAGGAGCGATTTCATGCTTTAATGGTGGATGTCAACTCCAGAGACTCCACCATCAAGTTTACGTATACATGCAGTGACACCACTGCACAATTTTTGCATGTGGCAGTGTGTATTAGTCAGAACGTGATTTCTACGGACATTTATCACAAAAATGTGGACAGCAATACATTTTTGATGGCATCAAGCCATCATCCTCCATCCTCCAGGCCTTCCCTGGTCTCAGATGATGAGGATCGCTCGTGTTATTAGTGATTCTTCTATCATATCTGAGTGGCTAGACCGTCTAATTGTGGTTTATTGCTAGAGGTTATGATTCTGCCCTCTTATTTAAACAGAAGCATGAGGTGATGTCCATGTCCCGTTCTGACCTACTGCAGCCCAGACTATCTCAGACATCCAATGTTCTTCCCTGTACCAGTACCTACTCAGTGGCCAGCCCCTCCATTCACTATGCTTCTAAAGCTTTATGGCCCATTGTGAAAAGTGACCCTGACCTTGAAGGGTTAAGTACTGTTTACTGCCCTTTAGCAGCCTTCAAAAGGTGTCGCAATTTAAGGGACCATTTGATAAAGACAGACATTATGGGCATGGGTGTTCCCGGAGCCCATAATGTCTACATCAAACCACCAAGCTGTTACAGCTGCTGTAATTGTACTATGTGCAGGTATCTCATTGCTTGCAATCAGTTTAAACATCCTCATATTGATAAGGAGTACCAGATTCGCTTTGTTCTGTCCTGCAGATCTGAGTTTGTAGTATCCGTGATTGTGTGCCCTTGTGGCTACTACTACATAGGAAAGACAACCAGAACTTTTCATGAGAGGATGGCGTTGCACAGGTCGGCTATTGATCTGGCACTTTCTGGCTCACCATTTTAAAGCAAAGGGACATCCGTTGTCCTCGCTTATATATTTTATCATAGACCATATCCCTGATTGTTTAAGGGAAGGGAGCAGAGTGTCTCTTGGTGGCTGAATCAAGGTGGATCTTTAGACTTAATACTATCCATCCACATGGGTTAAATGAGAAGACCAACTGGAATGCTGTGGTTTAACCAGTAGGCATCCGGTTAGGTCTCTCCTCTAGTGCTTGTGTTTTTATGTACTGTCTTCATTATATGTTTTGTATATAGGCTGTGTTTATCATATGCTTATATTGTACTTGTATTCTGTTTGTCTAGGTCCCCCAATGGGCTAGCGTCCCTGCACCTGATTGGAGTAGACGATAGTCCCGGGAGACGGTGAAGCGCAAGCGGTGTCTGTTGCTTGGCAACACCGCTTCTAGCTGCCTCCGGAAGTTCACGGTCTGACAGCTTCCTCCTGGGTCCAGCAGCATGTGCCAGGTGGGAGGACAGTGAGCAGAACGGAGATGTGAGTATGTATATATGTGTCTTGTTTGTATAAGCGCATTTGCTGTAGGGGTACTTGTTTCCTAGAATGGAGCCCACTAAGCAATTTCTTAGTGGGCTATTCTGCGTAGGAAAATCGCATTGCATCGCATGGGCCATTTTAGGGCCATGCAATGTGCGATGTGATGCAATTTTCCTATTTCATTTATTCACTGCTCTCTCTGCCCCGGGCCATAGCAAAATCACATGCAATCGCATGCGATTTTATATGGTGTGCGATGCCATGACATAAGGTATACAACAATATCATTGCATGTCCCCAAAATAGGTTTAACGCACCCCCCCCCATCCACGCCACCCCGAAGCGTGGCGAGCGCAGCAAGGCCTGCGAGGGGCGGTGGAACGCATCCTCCGACTTTTTCATTACCCCACTATCCACGTTGATGCGATTTCCCTACAGTGCCGTACGTAGGAAATCTGGGCGCCGTGCTAGGAAACAAGTACCGCTGTAGGATTTGTCCTGAAGACGGGGGTCAAAGCTTGACTCAATACAAATCCTTATGGTTATTATGCTTTTAATTGCCTCTGGAATGCCTCTATTTCTTGGACTTTTGCTGTTAATGTTTGTTTGAGTGCCGGCAGGATTGGTTTAATAGTGATAGTATAAGAAGATTGGTGTCCAAATACTTTTTTTTTTAGTGTTATGTAAGTATACTGTAGATGTTTTATAAATGCGGGCTTCATATCAAGTGCTTTAAATGGGTACCAGGGCTGTCCATGTTTGAAAAAAAAATGGGTTGGGGTGCCAACAGTGGCTGAACTACCGTGGGTGCAGGGGGTGCAGCTGCTATGGTGCCCGGTGGCTGGGGGGGCCCGATAGACAGCATGCACTTCCCTGCCTTTTTCCTGTACTGGTGCTGAGCGGTGGGAGATCCAGTGGGGAACAGCGCTTGCCGGCGCCTGCTGTCTCTCCCTCCCCGCGCATGTGAGAGGGATAGAAGCAGCTGCCCATCTCCGCCCACCCAGCGCAGCGCGTGTGAGGCTGTGGCTGAGCGGGAGAGAGTCAGAGACTTGCCGGGGGAATGCAGCACTTGCCGTGAACCCCCCAGCGCGTGTAAGGGAGCAGCACTAGAACAAGGGAGCAGCAGCTGCCTGCGTCTCCTGTCTAGCGCATGTGAGGGGGAGACCATGCAGGGAGCAGGCCAGAAGCTGCCTACACCTCCTGTCTCCTGTCCAGCGCATGTGAGGGGGAGACCAAGCAGGGAGCAGCCAGAAGCTGCCTGTGCCTCCTGTCCAGCGTATGTGAGGGGGAGCAGTAGCGCACGCAGGGGGGGTTTATGAGTACCCAGAAACCCCCCCAGGAGTCTAAGGGCCTTAGGCTGAAAGCTGAGGGTCCCCTCTTTCCATGGGTACAAGAATTTAAAAAATCGGCCCTAGGGAACCGGAGATATCGGACTTTAAAGCAGTGGTCCCCATCCAAGCCTGTTAATTGCTCTTCCCAGTCAGATATTTCAGGTTCTGTCTGACTTAGAGTTTTTCTGAGGGTATATTCCAAAAGCTGGGACTCTTCCTCTTTGAAGGACACTAGTAGCTTGTCTCTACTGTTCCCAGAACCAGATATATCAGCCTTCCAGCAGGTGGTTACTGCTCCAGCTCCAGACACCTGGTATGTAGTTTTATATTCTCATTGGCAGATTGCTCTGCCTCCTGAACTCTGATCCCCTAGTCCCCAATACCATTTGGTAGGTGGGATTCTCTAGTTTTTAATTCCATTAAAATCTAAGAAATCTATTTCTGGGAAATGGAGATATCTGCAGTCAAGCAAGCTGTCCTCCCACCAAAATTATGAATAATAAGCCCACTCCACTATACACCCCTGCTCTGCATACTAAACATCCTCTACCACCCTGGAAGTTATGTATCAGGGCCCCTTCATTCAGCCCAATGCCCCCTTCTCCCACCATCTGTGCAGTAAAGGGGTAATTAGTGGAAATTACTGATCCAGGCCCTACATGCTGAGTGGTTGATACACTACCCCCTACCACCCAGGGGACATCAAAGCTTCCCCCACCCCTACAGCTGGAGGATCGGTAGGTGCCCCAATACATTGCTATGCCCTGGGGTCTACACTGCTGTTGACACCCATGTATGTATGTATGTATGTATGTATGTATGTATATTATTATTATTATTATTTATATACATTTGGTCTATCTATAATACTTTAACTGACCCGGCATATACTGGGTCACCTAAATGTCTATCTCCGTGCTTTGCTCCGCCCCTCTGGAAACCCCCTTCTGAAAATCCTGCGTTTGCCACTGGGGAGACCAAGCAGGGAGTGGTGAGTGGTGATGTTCTGTCCCTATTGTTCTGTGCTTGTTCCCCTCCTATCCCAATTGTCCTGTCCTATCCCTATTGTCATCCCAATTGTCCTGTACTGTCCCTAATGTTCTTGAATAATAATAATGTCCTATCCTGTCTCTATTGTCCTGTCCCTTTGTGCTGTGCCTATTGTCCTGTACTTATGCCTAATATCCCTTCTATTTTGTCATACCCATCACCCTTTGCTATTCTGACCTCCACCTCCCCACCTCCCTAAGTTTGGTGATGGGCTAGAGGGCCCTTTCAAAATTTTGCTATGGGGCCCACAAAGGTGTAGTTACGCCCCTGGGTGCCAATGCTCCTTCTGACCCAGGGCACAAAATATCTAGATGCAGCTCTGGTGGTAGGATTTTCAGCTGACTGGGGGGGGGGGGGGGTGGAGGAGCACTTGCCCGCTCGCTAGGCAGCAAAAGGCTCCCGGGGAGTGAAATTGAATGTGACATGAACTCAAGATATGTTGTGGAAGTGTATATCTACTATAGGTGCAAGTGGTGCAGCTGCTATGGGGCCCAGAGCTGTTGGGGGCCCATCTTTACTGTCTAAGTAATATGTTTTACATACATTTATCACCATCAGACGCTAAAGGGGGAACTTACAAACTTTTGCTATGGGGCCTATGCATATCTAATTACGCCCCTTTTGTTTTTATATATGTATGGCATACAAAGATACACAGTCAATACAGATGTTTATTACTTAAATAGGACCCTAAAATTATTTTATAATGCGGATAATATGCTGTACAGATTGAGAGTTATCCATTGACACTCAGAAAAGAACATAGGATAATAAGAAACTGTGTTTGTTTTAGCTCTTATCATGAGATAATACAAAGTGTCACATAGCAAAAATGCTTTCAAGTGCAGACAGATTGTAATGTCCTTTTCATGTGTTAATCTTTCTGTGTCAGCAATTATCTTAGAAAGCATGTCTATATCGCAGCAGCTCTCAATTGCCTTTCTGGCACAGGTTGTAAATGTGTTATATGCTCTGAAACCATTTGTCATATTGCATACATTTTTAATAAGTATATATTATATATAACAGATCTTCAAACTTATTTATTACTCCTTATGGTCTGGGATATTCCACTATTTGCTACGGTTTTAGTACGACTATAAACTGCTTGATTTAATTGTCAATTGATATACAGTAAGCATTTATCTTAATTCATGTTGTCATTGTTTTCATCTGCTATATAACAACTTCAGTTGATATTTTTGTGTTTGATATTACAGTGTTTATACTATTTATAACTCTCCAGTATTTTGTATACACCCCCTCTGTGTACTTTCACCCCCACCACCTGTTCTCTGTCCATACTTACCAACTTTTGTGCTGCCCTCTGTGGGAGAGGGCAGCCAGCTCTGTTAGGCAGGGTGGTGGGGCCATCTCTGGGAGTAAGAAATGGGCGGTTTGGGGGTGGAGACACATATGCTCTGTCCTGTTGGGGGCGTACCTACTGTGATTGCGTCATTCAGGCATTGCACTGCGGGGGGCGGGGCTAAAATGACGCAATCGCAGCATTTTACCCATGGACACCCCCCCCCCCACCGAGTGCCGGTTCGCGGGAGATGGGGGGTTAGGCAGGAGGGTTGCCCTCCTTTCCGGGGGGGCCGGGAGGGGGACCCGATTTCAGGGGCCCTCTGGCCATGCCGGGAGGGTAGGCAACACTGTCCCCGCCATTGTGCCATCCCTCTGTGTTTTGTTACTGTGCCACTCTCTGTGTTCTCTCCCAGCCACTGTGTTACCCTGTGTGCCACCCCTGCTCTGTTTTCTATCCCAAATATTGTCCCCCCATGTGTTCTGTGTGACAAATTCCCATTAGACACTGGCACTGTGTGTAAGCGACACCTGGCAAACAGCTTCTATCACTGTCCAAACCATGTGATTCTATTGGTTTCTTTGCCTCCTGCCAGCAGCTCCCTTCACTGACAATTAGAAGAAAGAGGCAGTGAGCATATCAGAGCTTGCGATTCAGTGTCAATGCTGCAGTGCTGCGTGGTTTCATCCAAGATATAGAGATAGGATCAGGAAAGGGTGTTATATAAATATATTTGCATTGATGAGTAAGACCAGGAAAGTGTTGCTAGTGGCAAGAAAGAAGCGTTCTGGAAGGGAAGAGGCATTAATGTCTTACCACAATTGGCTGCGGGGAATGTTGGTGTTTTCAGCCTGTTATTTAGAAACCCGGCCTGATGAGCATATACATTTGGTATGATATCAGTACGTCACTCATAGTTTGTTTTCTTCTTATAAAGGATTCGCTTGGCGAAATTATAATGAACAATTCAGGCGTAAACAGTGCGGTAGGGATAATTATGACTTTGGCAAAAAATAGTAGAATTATATGTCGAAGTTGCGCAAGCTGCCATTTCTTCATGCGAAGGGGCCATAGTTAAGGCATGGAATAAGTAGTCAGTTAATCATTTTAAAGAACCTCCTATTCCTGATTAGGTGCGTTCTTCCATTGGGGTGGTTACAAAAAAGGTTAAGGGTAAGTTTAGGCTTATTCAGCATCTGTCTTGCCCACCTGGTGCCTCAGTGAATAATGCTATAGCTGATGAGCACTGCTCTGTGGTTTATCAGTCTTTTGACGTGGCTTTGTATATTGTTGGGTCCTTTGGTCGTGGGGCACTCATGTGCAAGATGGATATTGAATTTGCTTTTAGACTGCTCATTTTGCATCCATCAGTATTTAAGTTTATGGGTTTTAGATTGGCGCATGGGTATTATATAGCTAAATCTTTAGCCATGGTTTGTGCTATTTGTTGTGCAAATTTTGAACATTTACCTTCATTGTTGTTAGTTTATTAAGTATTGAGATTGAAACTGCTGCAGGTTTTTGTAGGTTTCCAGATGACAAGGTCGGTTGCCTTCATGATGAGATTTTATTTGCACTGGCAGCGGATAAGCTTACTCTTCAGCAGTATCACTCGCTTTTGGGATTGTTTAATTTTTCATGCGGAGTTATTCCCATGGGTAGAATTATTTGCAGGAAGAACAAAACAGGGGGGTTAGTCAATCGCACAGGAAGGTGTAATTATTATTTGCAGGAAGCTAGAGAGAGCGACTGTAGGCATTAGACGGCGTCTTCATTTCTTGTGTCTTTCTGATGAGATCCGCAGTGACCAGTTCATTTGGGATTCTTTTTTATCCCAGTTCAATGGGGTTTGTTTATGGAGGGAGAAGACAATTTCTAATGCAACTTCAGGGCTTTATTTGCTGGTAAATAGTGGGCAGAAAAATGGTTTGTGGATTGGGTGATGAGCAGTGGCAGCTCCTGCCTTTAGACCAGGGTTGCCGACTTTCAAAAAATCCTCTCCGGGAGAAGCCCGGAGAGGAATCTTGCATTACGAGTTTTGGTGGCGGGGCTTAACTGTGATGTCATTAAGCCCCGCCCCCATTACGACAAATAGCCGAAATAACAGTTATCCATGGAGGGGGCGGGGCTAAAACGGCACAATTGTGCCGTTTTAGCTCCGCCCCCTCCCCTGAGACCCGCGGATTGCGGCATATAAATGCCGCGATCGGGGGGCTCAGTGGGGGTCCCCCTGATTCCGGGAGGGTTGCCCACCCTTCCGGGGGCCAGGAGGAAGGACTTGATTTTCGGGAGACTCCCGCAAATTCCGGCAGGGTCGGCAACCCTGTTTTAGACTTAAGGGGGGCTGCAATTTCCTGGGTACTGCTCGTTGCAAGCAGTCATTAATTATTTGCAGGTTATTAGTTTGATTTGCTCTGTACCAGGGTTTGTGTGCATTAACTGGAAATAAATGAGGTACTGATAAGCACACAAACACAGGTACAGAGCAAAATACACAATTTTAATAACTTTAATATTAATTAAAGTACACAAAATGATACTCTTAATAAAGATCTACACACAAATATTATTAAAATTAAAAAAACTTCCATGCACTTCTCTGGTGCAATGCATACATTCCTTCAGCTGCATCACACTGAGTGACTTACTGAAGTCTGGACATATTCACTGCAGAGAATTGGTTCTGGGCTGCACAGACAGCAGCCCACATAAGCACTGTAGCTCTGGTGATTTGCACAGAATGGCTTCCTGTTGGAAGCTATTGCCAGAGGCGTAGCGAGCCCGGAGCCGGCGGAGCACACGCTCTGGGCGCAGGAACATAGCATGGCGCCGAAACTGTGCTGTCACTGCCAGCTCCCTCGCTCGTCCGCTCCCCTGCCCGCTGTGTGCGGGAGAGACTTCCGTGGCCGTGCTGCTATATAAAATTCATTCATAGCTCCCGCTGGCTGGACCGCTAGCCAATAGGCGCACTCGGTCCAGCAGCCACCAGTTGATTGGCTGCTGGACCGCAAGCGCCCATTGGCTAGCGGTCCAGCGGGAGATATGAATGAATTTTACATAGCAGCAGCACGTCTCTCTCCCGGGGGAGGGGGGGCACAGCAGCACAGGCAGCAGAGGCAGGGAGGGGGGGACTCAGAATGCACGCACGCAGCACAGGCAGGGGGAGGTGGATCAGGATGCAGCACAGCAGCACAGGCAGGGGGGTGAGTAAGGTCAGGTGTACTCCCACCCTGCTGCACCCCACCCTCGCACCCACCCTGCTGCACCCACCCTGCTGCACACTACTGCACCCACCCTACTGCACTTACCCTCCCACACCCACCCTGCTGCACCCACCTACCCACCCTGCTGCACCCACCTACACTGCTGCATACTACCGCTCCCACCCTCCCTCCCTGCTGCACACCACCGCTCCCACCCTGCTGCACACCGCCACTGGTGCACTGAATTGAAAATAGCGGACGGGAGCAGGCCGCTGCACAGTTCTGCCCCCCTTGGCAACGAGCAAATTCAGTCCCCTTTGGCATCGAGCATGAAGCCCCTTGGCATCGAGCATGAAGCCCATTGGCATCGAGCATGAAGCCCCTGGCATTGAGCATTTAGGTAAGTGGCACTTATGTGTCAAATGTGTAATGGGCATTATGGTGTGTTATATAGTATGCAATGGGCATTGCAGAGTGTTATATAGTATGTCATGGGCATTGCGGTGTGTTATATAGTATGTCATGGGCATTGCAGAGTGTTATATAGTATGTCATGGGCATTGCGGAGTGTTATATAGTATGTCATGGGCATTGCGGAGTGTTATATAGTATGTCGTGGGCATTACGGTGTGTTATATAGTATGTCGTGGGCATTGCGGAGTGTTATATAGTATGTAATGGGCATTACGGTGTGTTATATAGTATGTGATGGGCATTGCGGAGTGTTATATAGTATGTCATGGGCATTGCGGAGTGTTATATAGTATGTCATGGGCATTGCGGAGTGTTATATAGTATGTCATGGGCATTGCGGAGTGTTATATAGTATGTCATGGGCATTATGGTGTGTTATATAGTATGTCATGGGCATTGCGGAGTGTTATATAGTATGTCGTGGGCATTGCGGAGTGTTATATAGTATGTCATGGGCATTACGGAGTGTTATATAGTATGTCGTGGGCATTGCGGAGTGTTATATAGTATGTCATGGGCATTGCGGAGTGTTATACAGTATGTCGTGGGCATTGCGGAGTGTTATATAGTATGTCCTGGGCATTATGGTGTGTTATATAGTATGTCATGGGCATTGCGGAGTGTTATATAGTATGTCGTGGGCATTGCGGAGTGTTATATAGTATGTCATGGGCATTACGGAGTGTTATATAGTATGTCGTGGGCATTGCGGAGCGTTATATAGTATGTCATAGGCATTGCGGAGTGTTATATAGTATGTCATGGGCATTACGGTGTGTTATATAGTATGTCATGGGCATTGCGGAGTGTTATATAGTACTGTATGTCGTGGGCATTGCGGAGTGTTATATAGTATGTCGTGGGCATTGCGGAGTGTTATACAGTATGTCGTGGGCATTGCGGAGTGTTATATAGTATGTCGTGGGCATTGCGGAGTGTTATACAGTATGTCGTGGGCATTGCGGAGTGTTATATAGTATGTCATGGGCATTACGGTGTGTTATATAGTATGTCGTGGGCATTGCGGAGCGTTATATAGTATGTCGTGGGCATTGCGGAGTGTTATATAGTATGTAATGGGCATCATGTGTGGGCGTATGTGTAATTGGAATTACAAAGTTCACAAATGTGCAATGGGCATTACGGTGTGTGGTATAATGTTGGTCCGTGACCACTTTACACTGCGCTGGAGCCTCACCTACTACAAATTGGGGGGGGCGAAACATGCCCTTGCTCCGGGCGCCGTGGCACCTAGCCGTGGCACCTAGCTACACCACTGGCTATTGCTGTCAACGCTCCATGTATTGGCAGCCCAAGAATGGGAGTAGTTTCCAGCTCTGTGTATGGTGAGCAGTAGCAGCTTCCAATAGGAATCTACTACATGCTGACCTCCTCCCCACAGGGTTGGGCTGTTGCTGTGTCTGTCCTGCTGGCTTCATGGAGCCTGGTGAGAGGAGTTTACCAGCGTGTCAGAGACACAGACAGCCAGAACCAGAGCTCCTGCGGTAGGTGCCCAAGGATGGGGGGGGGGGGGTGTACTTCTGGTGCTGTCTGTCTGTGTCTCTGGTGTTGTGATTCTAGCAGGGGCCGCCACTGGTGATGAGAGGTTTGACAGGAAACATGCTCTTCTTGGAAGTGTATCCGATCCTGGTGGCATTGGAGTTATGGAGCATTGATCTTTAGAACCATGAGGTTATTATTTGGTGTGGCAATCTCGGTGTGGTTTTTGCTTTGAATCGCCAGAAGTCCACCTCTCTTGCGGTTCTTCAGGTAATTGTCCAGATAGCGCTTAGCTTGGTAAGCAATGTCTTGTTGCGAGCCAAGCATGTTCCCGGTGTGCATAACAAAATAGCCGATGACATTTCTTGTTTTGATTCGGAACATTTTAAATGTTTTGCGCCTTCTGCACATACAGTAGGTGATGAGTGTCCCTCCTATGTGTGGCAGGTCATTCACCCAGAATGGAGGAATTAGTGCACAGCTATCAACCCTGCACCCACCACCCAGGGGTGCAGAGTATAGCCCTGGGGTTCAGCCCAGTCCTGGGTTGCCCTTGAGAGGGGGGACCCCTTTATTTGGGGGTATCCCCACTTCCCCAAAATATGGGGGACACCTCCTCATTTTGTCCCCCGTATTTTGGAATCAGGGATGGTTCAAGAACCCGGTGCTGGTCCCTAAAATATTTGTTCCCCATGTTTTGGGAACCAAAACCTGCTCAAGAGCCCAGGGCTGGTCCCTAAAATACGGGGACCCCCACCCACCTTGTTCCCAGTATTTTGGGAACAAGGACCGGTTCAAGAGCCCGGGGCTGGTCATGCTGAATCTCCTATTATGAATCTCTGGCACAAATCTCTCTGTGTGTAGGGCCCTTAAGACTCTTCACCTTATAGTCGGTGCAAAAACAGCCATTCCTATCACTGTTGCAATACCATTATTTATGATATTACATAACTTTGTTTTCCAAATGGGATGGTCAGAAACCCTGAGAAGGTCCAATGCCTCCGATAACTTGCAGCAATTTCAATGCATCCCATTATGCTCTCTAACATTGGAAAAGCTGAATCATTTATCTTCCACTTTTATTTTGAAGAGCCTGGAAGTGCACATTGTGGTGAGGAAGTCTAGATGTTTCATCCTGCAACAGCAGGGCAACTAATAAGCAAAAGGTTATTTCCCTGCCTACCAAAAATGACATATGCTGAAATTGCTAGTGAAATAGAGTAAAAATCTAGAAATACATTTTGGTCAAATTTAATAAAGGTTGATTAATTCTCTCTGCACATTTTACATCTCCCCCCCCCCCCCCCTGCAGTGCACACGGGCCCTTATTCAAGTTCACTCTTTCGGATGCGCATTTGTTTGGAAATGACGCAACGCACGTCGGACCTTAAAAAAAAAAACACACGCCTACATGTCGTCCGCATCCGTTCGGATGGACTTTCAAAGAAGAGGGAGTGTTTTCGGACTGCATCCACACATCCATGTGCGGTCGGAACTCAAAGATTCTGCACGGTCCTACTGAGTCCGAATGGACGGGAAGGTGACAATACGCACAAATCTATTCGGAAATCATGCTTCACCCACATTACACACTTATGCAATCTGGCTACCTCGTAACATATATATTATTTATATTTGTAATCTGTAATGTGGGCCAGATACCAACAATAAAGTAAATGTGTTTGCACCATATATTCAACTATTTTGTATTGCCCCATTTAGCCAGCAATGACTTAGTGGTTCTAATTGAACTAAGAGGAAAGTGTTTAATTAATCACAAATGACCAGAGTACTGGATTGTATTGTGCTCGGCTGTGAGTATTTAAGGTGCGGGCGTACTAATTGGGCGATCCGAATGCCTAGCGCATGAACCATTGCCCTCGAGAAGTGAAAGCTGCTTGTTTTCACCAAAGATTTCTGCTGTGTTGGTTCGCTTGCGCTCGGTGTCTACGCCCACATTAACGCCCAGTTTCGCCCACTTTGAAACCGCGCCGTTACACACGCCCACATGACGCCCATATTACGCCCATATTTGCAGAGAGTGTTCGGTGGACATTTGTAGACTGTATTGTTGAGAACAAGTGCGGAGACACAGCGTTGCACATGCGCATTGCGTTGCTTACGCATGCGCACTTAGCTAAAAGTCGCCGTCCGAAAGAATTCGGAACGGACCGCCTCAACCAGAATAAGGCCCTTGGTTTTTTCCATCTAAGATGGAATTTATCAGAAAGAGTGAACTAGAATAAGGCCCTAGGTGTGGATTTTGCAAAGCAGAGATTTACTCATTCAAATGTGTTGGCATAGGAGGTGAAACATGTTTTAACATGCTGATTAGCTACAATAAATAATTGGACCAAACATTGTATCCTTTACAAAGACACAAACACAACTCTTGGATTTATTAAGAAATGTATCAAAATTGCACCAAATTGCAGCCCAATAAACAAAATTAATTGATAGATGACCAAATCAGTGGTGTGTTTGGATGAAAAAAGTTTAATCTATTCTTAATAATGATGCTTACAAAATGAGCCCAAAACACCGGCAGCAATGTGGCTGACTTAAACATGGTTGAGAATGACTTTGGAGCTATAATGGGGCATGTGGAAGTCTAGGTACACACACGCCATTTTGTGATAGTATGGCCGCCATTTTGTTTCGCAGAGTTGCGCAAATAAAGTTTCCATACCCGAGTATGTGTGACAATGTGGACCAGAAGAGTAGACATACTATCACACATAAATTCATAATAACACACTTACACGAAATGAAATATAGTTAAAAGGTTTAGAACGCCACACATAGCTTAGTTAGCCCTGCACACACCTGTCTATATCGTGTTTAGTACCGTTCCGCTCAGTTCATTATGCGAAGTATTCCGGTCATTGCGAATATGTCGCAATGTACATTGCCCGAGAGATATGGACATAATCCATATTCCAGAGACAGTTTCTGTTGTAAGTAGTTAACAAAGGAAACTAGCTCAAACCGGTTCTTATCCTTGCTGACGCCATAACCACCAAACAAAGGACTCTTAAAGTTCACTCCCCTGCACCTGGTCAGACCAGGTACAGCGTCTAACCTCCAATCACAGTGGACCGGACATATGATCTCTGACCAATGAGAATGGCCTTTGACCTCCCCCTTCTGACCCTATAAGATAGGCGACCCGGAGCAGGCTCGCTCTCTTCGGCACATCTACTTTCCCTGGACCTTCCTACCGGACTATAGTTCATTCCTGAACGATAGTGAGCTCTGACCGGACTGCACTTCGCATATTTGATGAGACGGGTAACGGTTGCATTAACGGTATTTATACTTATTGTATAGTTGGCTGGTTGTGTCTTGTATCTGTATTCTTTCCCCTTAGCAGAGCCTGTTTAGTATTCATTGTTAGCATATTGTATCACTTGTTAAACCTGTATTTTCTATTCCTGTAACCCCCTTTTGTCCATTAGGGACTTAAATACAACCTTTTTATGGAGTTCTTATCTCCTTACTTCTATACTGTGGTTTGTGTCTGTTATTCGCATTTAGCGATAAAGGTATATTACGGACACTGTCCATAAGGGTATATTCGCAGATTAGAGACAAATTACTGCGAAGGGATTTCTTATTAAGGTATTGGTTCTTGGTGTACAATATACAATCAAAGGTACGCTACGCTGCGCTACGTTTTGTTCGCACGTAGTTAGGTATAAAGGGTACTCAGGTTGCGGGCTTATTACGTAACCTGCGCTTTTCACTTATTGTCTCTCTGGTCATATTTTAATCACAATTAACAATTGGGGGCGCGTCCGTCCGCTCCACATTCCAGAACTCAGTACCAGGCGTGCGACCCGACCTATACCAGCAAAAGGGTGGAAGTATTATCCATTGCTGGATAGGCCGGGTCCGCGGCGGTGCGGGGTTCGGGAAGTGCTAGCGCTGAACCCGGAGTACAATAAGTGAAAGCCACGTGTTTTAAAGCATATCATACCTAAGTGTTTAGTAAACTGTACTTCTGCCTGCCACAAGTAGTTTAACGGGGTATAGTGTCTTGGGCTGCTTGTTTATTATAGTATATGTACCACGCGCGATAAGGTTCGCACACGTGGAATCTGTGTTTATTATAGTACACAGAGGATCCCCTCTGTGCAAAACTATAATTGTTTATTGTTAGTTACCGCAAAAACAGGGACTCCGCCACGTGGCGACAAGTCCTGGGCCTTTTGCAGTAACGTAAAGCGTCTATTGTGTATTAAGCAAGGTGCGCGCGCACGTGCCCATATCGGGAAATTTTCGCATCTTTGTACGTGATTTATGGATTAAGTGCGGGATTTATTTCGCATCTTGATACGTAACTTTCGGACGGAGTTAAGGGATTTATTCCACATTTAGGCGCAATTACTGCGTATAGCGAAACCCGAGTGCAACCTTGCAAATACACTATAGAAAACGTGGGTGGCCGATTCATCGGCGGCCTGTGAACAGTGCATGTACACACGTGGCTGTTCATTGGTACTGCACATGCAGCACACATAGGAACTCAAAGGTGAACAGTATTTAACCACTAGCTTTATTTAAACAGTATAGCAATATACTGCGAATGAGGCGGTGATTAATAAAAGAAAATAAGTTTTTTTTCTTTTTGTTCAATTTTTTTTAAACAAGCAACTCAAGCATTATTTTAATAGATTCCTATAGAGTGTTATAAGGGATTTATACCTGCATAAGTATCTAGTGAAAAGCTACCAGCCTGGGAAGATTTTTCTGTACAGAAATATTTCAAATATATGCATAAGACCAAGGTGTAACCAGCGCCCAGTGTGAAAAATAACTGAGGCGAACGGGTGTGTGACGACACGACTCAAGCGCAGTGTAGCCAGTGTAGGACAGACCAGTTAGGACCGGGTTCACGTGACGACGTGCCCATAGGAACTGCCCCTTCCGTGGAACTACCTATTTTGATCCACTGGGAGGGTACAAGAGGCTAAATCGGAACCCAGTGATCCGATCAGCTACTTTAGAAATACCAGTTTTTGGGGGTACAGGAAAAACAAGTTTTGCTGTGCCCTGGAAAAACTGCCGCACCTTGCAAGTTGGCTAGCAGTTCGCTACTAGTTGAAAGACTTGGTGATTGAGTACATTACCTCACATAGTGGGCTTCACGCTTGATTGCGGAATAGTGCCATTTTGTGGAGAAGGAGTGATTTGGGAGTGACTCACTGATAAACGGCCCTCCGGTTTCTGCTAGCTGTGAACGTTTATTCCTGTAATTATGGGTAATAACGGTTCACACAGGGATACCGAGTCAGTTAGGGAGGAATCTAGTCGACCCAAAGGGTCGGCGGCTTTCATTATGTGCAGGAAGCACGGTGAACTCGCAGTTGTTTATCAAAATAAATGGAGAAGAATGACACAAGGCAGCAAGTTAGAATTTCCCAGTGTTGGTAGCTTTGATCCAGAAATCTTATCTGCAGTAAAGGATGAAATATGTCTACTCTCCAGTCGTAAGAAGAGAGTGAAGCACATGGAAATTCTTAAATTGTGGCAGAAGGAAGGGCAGGAACAATGGGGAATCAAATGTTTGGCAGTGCCAGATACAATCAGCCACAATAAAAATGCAACCGTAGCCGCAACCGCTCCCCCACCCCCATATGTGCCGAAGGGGTTAATGACTAATAAGCGAGACCTGAGTAGTAATTTACCTGTTGCTAACTTGTACCCTGTCTTATCCCCTTATAAGGAAACCCGAGAGGAAAACGAGCAGCTGTTGGCACTGGCCGTCTCCCATGCAATTAATATGATTAAGGGAAAAGCTCAACCCGCTGTTGAGGCTCTAGCACAGGAAGAGGAGACGGCTGATGCCAACAGCATAGTCTTGGACCCAGGTAAGAAGGCACTACACAGCACGGACACAGACGACTCCCAAGCAGGTCCCAGTAATGCGGATGTGGTACAAACATATCCTATGCGCACACTGGAAGTTCCCTATGGTAAGGCAGACAGAGAGGGTGTGATACCTACCAGAAAGATGACCATGCTAAACCTATGGACACGGTTAGAGCTGCGGTCCATCATTTCAGATTTCCCTGATCCTAGGAAAGATCTGACATTATGTCAGAAATTTGTAAGGGATCTGGGAAACTCTGATGAGCCCACCAACAAGGATTGGAGAATCATGTTGAGGGCCTGTCTCCCCACTCACATCGATATCCTGAAATTCATTCAGGATAGTGGATTGAAGGTGGACAAGGAGATAAATGATGAGATCAACCAGGAAAATATACGCCTAATCAACTTGCAGTTGGGAGTGTATTTTCCTGCAGCAGTGGAATATAGCAAGATATTCACTATCAAACAAAAAGATAGTGAGTCAGCTAGCGAATATTTCAACCGGTGTTTGATGACGGTATCAAAACACACTGGTGTCGCCGATCTTAAGGGTAACCCACACCTGAGGGAGATGGTTGTCTCTGTGTTAGTGGAGGGGCTGAGAGAGAAATTGAAGAACAGGGTCCAAACATCGTTCCCAAATTGGCGAGGAATGACAGTAGATGCCCTACGGGAATCTGCCGTAGCCCATGACAAAAACATATCAAAGCACAGGGAACTGAAAACTGACAAACTGATGATGATTAACATCCAAGCCCTTACTAATGCCCCAAACAAAGCTGCATACCAACAACCACGAAACACAAGGGACACAGGTAGAAAACCAATTATCTGTTACAACTGCAATAGGGAAGGTCATTACTCAGCTCATTGTAGGTTAGGAAACCACAGGAATTATCAGACACATAAGCGAGAATGGGAATCTCACAAAGGTGAGACACGGAGATACCCAGCCCCTAGACAATGAGAGGAGACAGACAGGTCACGCAACATGCCTCCTCCCCATCTGATGACTGACACTGTGCTAAGGGCAACCCAGGTCAGACAATAGGAAACAGGTCATACCTGTATCCTACAGCCAGTTAGATTAACTCAACACCTTAGAGAGGAACCTCAGGTGAAGGTTGATATAGCTGGAGTAAGGCAAACCTTTTTGGTTGATACAGGGGCGGCCAGATCTGTTCTCAACACTCCTCTTCACTTGGGTTTCACTGACAAACCCGTTAACAACATTCCCTCCTGGTCTAGGTTGTGTCAAGCAATTAGTAGCAGCAAGCGGGGTAACAGGAAAAATACAACATTACCCACTGACGAAACCAGCAGATGTTATAAGCGGGCCTCTGCATACCAAACACTCTTTTCTGTTGGCTGCAGCGGCCCGACTAACCTCCTGGGTAGAGATTTACTATGTAAAATGGGATGTGTCATCTATTGCACCCCTGATGGGGTATTTCTGGACACTCCTAGAAATCTTACACAAGAAGTGCAAGATATGCTGGACAGTCCTCAGAGGCTAATGTTGTATTCCACTGTTATAGAGTCAAATCCATCTAAGGTAGCTAAAAACTAGAGCACAAATACCGAGTTCCCTTTGAACTAAAGATGGGAAGGACACAGGATCAATGGCAACCATAGCTTCAATAGAAACCCTGTTAAAAACAGAAAGTATAGCGCCCCAAAGTACAGCCTCACCATTCGAAACCTGAGGTTGAGCTGGGAAAATACCCAGTGAAATAACAAGGTTCCCAAAAAGAGAACTTTTAGCTAAATACCCCTAGACACAGCCCATAGTCACAACCACACTGGGAAACAGAAAGAAAGGGAGGGCTTAGGAATCAGAACAGGAGTTGACAAGGGTAAGAACCAAATAGTTGAGAGCCAATTCCCCCATAGTGCTAAATCCTGGCGTCATCAAAATAAAAGAAAAAAATGTTTCTGTTGAAAATAAATGTACACATTACTGTCATTAATATTTTCTACCCTTTTTGAGTTTTTCTCTCTCTCTTTTTCCAATTTTTTTCTCCTTCCCCTACCCTTCTGTTCCAGAAACCCACAAATCATAGATAAATAGTTCGAAGAATCTGTCGCACTCCCAGCAGAGAAATACCATTATGAATATGCGGTACCCTGCAAAGCGAGTAGTCACAATAGAGATATTTTTCAGTAAATCTTGAACAAAGTCTCAATAACTTTAAGCATTACTCCTAATGTTACCCAGGGCAACCACAGCCACCATCTTGTGAAAAGCAGTCCAAGTAATGCACAAAGCATTCCCCTTCTACAAAGAAAGAAAAGGGTTGTAAAACGCATTTACATATAAATAGGTGCAATCACAATACCCATGTCTTCACAAACAGGCCTGATTACAGCTTTTTGCCATGGGTAAAACTGACACAAGAGACCATGTGATGTAGAATATTAGACCTGCTGAGGGGGCGACAGATATAGTGACGTAAGAAACCTGGTGATGCCAGCCTGACCAATGTCGTACTGCAGTGTGCAATTAAACCCTATTACTTAAGCACATTCATACTTGTCTACACAGTGTAGTCGCCATAGCACTACTGGTAAACAAAACTGAGAATGTGGTGTTGGGGTGTGTTTTAACTGTTTATGCTCCTCATATAATCTGGACACTCCTAAAATTCTGCCTAAACATGTGAAAAATATTCATCAGCCAAGTTCACTAAATGGGAACTTGCATTGATGTTACCAGTAAAATGGGTAATATTGTAAACCCAGCAACACTCTTACCAGGTGTGCCCGCCAAGGCACAAAGGGTGGATTGGTGCTGAGGTTGCTGGAATGGTGGAATTTAGTGGGAGCCGAGACGAATATGATTGCATGACATGTTCGAATCAGACCTTTTTGCAGCATGCCCCCAAAGGGTGGTAACAACCCATTGGAAGAGGTAATTCAGTTTTTTTTTTCTCTCCCTCGTTCTTTCCACAACACCGAGAGGGAAAATTGTACACTGGCTATACCGTAATAGATGGAAAAGGCATAGTAGAGGCTGAACCCATTGGACGTCTCACTCAGCAGCAGCAGTCTCATTAATAGTACTGCGAACTGAGAGAAAAACAGCCAATATTCATGCCGACTCCAAGTATGTTTGTTGGGGTAATACAAAAGATCTTAGGCCCTATGGCGCCTCAGATGTTTTGTTTCAGTAGCTGGCACTCCAGTGGCGCAAGCGTTGTAAGTTTAAAAGATTCTCGACAGTCACACAGCTGCCGGACAGAGTGGCTGTTATCAAGTGTAAAAACCACATCTTCAATGAGGATTCAGTGTCACTTGATGATGAACATGCTGGCAAGGCAGCTGGGTGAGCCATGCGCTCTGCGGATAATGTTTGTGTTCCCCCTATAAATGTCAGTATATTCACATAGTAATACAAGATTTGTGTCCCCTGCAGGAGAAGCAGTCTGGAAGCCGAAGGGATGTGGACAGGAATAGAAAGATGGATAAGGTAAACCAGTGACTCTAAGAACATGCCAAACTGTCAGGACAGAGATAGCCCATGGCCTGACTTGTCTTGACAGGGAAGGTATGTGGAAAAATTAGTCCAAAATTACTGGTGTGCCCACAGACAGGTAAGACGACAGAATCATGCCTTACTTGTCTGGGGGAAACAAACTGCAACGGCTGTTCCCACAGAGCCATCTCCACATCCCTCCTCCAGCAGGATCCTCTGCAGGTAATACAAAATTGGCTTTGTACAGTCCACTCTAGAAGCATTTAAGTTATTTATTTATTCTTATATATATATATATATGTTGACGTTTGTGTGTATAGATATGGCAGCCCAGAAACACCCTTGAGTATGCAAATATATATAAAAGGTTTAAGTCATGTGTTAACCTTCAGGGACTGATGGTACACCCCATAATCTCTTTTTGTAGTAGTAAAATCACTCTCAGAACTCCACCTCATTGGTCCCCATCGAAACATTGCTTGGCGGGCAGCCACAGGTTATGGTAATCCCACAAGGAGATCCTAGACCACAAATGCAAGTGATGTATCCACACCTGGAAAACTGCAGCAAAAGGACTTTGTTGACACCTGTTGTGAACTGTCATAACCATGAACCAGGAGATGTTGTTGTTGTTTCCCCTGCTTTGCCATATACAGGTTGCTTGATAGACCTTTGGAAAGGACCACCCCAGATCTTGTTGACCAGCACTACCTCAATAACAAAGTCGCAGAGAGAGATTCGGGTACGTTCGTCCTACTGCCGAAAGAACTGAAAACCGGAAGGTCCCTACACTCGAGGGCGAAAGAAAGAAATCGCTAAGAGGCACCATTTCGGGAGGACTGGAGAGCAGCTAAGGTCAAGCAACCTGTACAAGCTACAAAAAGGGACTGTGACACACCCCACTGGTAACAGGTTGAAAGGATCACTAACAAAATTTTTCCTTTCTCAGTTTTCTCTATTGTTGTGGGTCCTATTCTTGTCTCCCCCCCCCCACTATCCGTTCTTATCCTCAAAAGCAAGGATACCGCTGCCGCCCTGCTGCCAGGCATTGGACGGACGATACAGAGTTCTGAGAGTGTGTTACCCGTCCCAGCTTAGGTTAAGGTAGAATCTATAAACTTGACACCTTACCCAGGATCGGATGTTTTAATACCATCATACTTAAAAGCATACCAAAAAGAGAGACAACAAAGAGTTCAAGGGTCTGTTGTCACAAACAATACCTACCAAAGGATGCCATATTTGTGAATGTGTATATGTTGTAACCACCCCTGTTTTTATTTTTATCCCTAAATTGTACATTATCCTTCGTGACCCTGAGTAGATTGTTCGATAAATGCGGCCCATCGTTTATCCATGATCCTGGATCGGCCGAGAGCAGATGGTTTACTCCCCTTATATGTTTATTTCATGGATCCCAATTTCTTTGTTAGGATTATGAATTTCTGTATTGTCGTGTGAAATGTTTTTGTATTGTAACAGTTTTATATTTACTGTTAAAGGGTGGACTGTGGAAGTCTAGGTACACACACGCCATTTTGTGATAGTATGGCCGCCATTTTGTTTCGCAGAGTTGCGCAAATAAAGTTTCCATACCCGAGTATGTGTGACAATGTGGACCAGAAGAGTAGACATACTATCACACATAAATTCATAATAACACACTTACACGAAATGAAATATAGTTAAAAGGTTTAGAACGCCACACATAGCTTAGTTAGCCCTGCACACACCTGTCTATATCGTGTTTAGTACCGTTCCGCTCAGTTCATTATGCGAAGTATTCCGGTCATTGCGAATATGTCGCAATGTACATTGCCCGAGAGATATGGACATAATCCATATTCCAGAGACAGTTTCTGTTGTAAGTAGTTAACAAAGGAAACTAGCTCAAACCGGTTCTTATCCTTGCTGACGCCATAACCACCAAACAAAGGACTCTTAAAGTTCACTCCCCTGCACCTGGTCAGACCAGGTACAGCGTCTAACCTCCAATCACAGTGGACCGGACATATGATCTCTGACCAATGAGAATGGCCTTTGACCTCCCCCTTCTGACCCTATAAGATAGGCGACCCGGAGCAGGCTCGCTCTCTTCGGCACATCTACTTTCCCTGGACCTTCCTACCGGACTATAGTTCATTCCTGAACGATAGTGAGCTCTGACCGGACTGCACTTCGCATATTTGATGAGACGGGTAACGGTTGCATTAACGGTATTTATACTTATTGTATAGTTGGCTGGTTGTGTCTTGTATCTGTATTCTTTCCCCTTAGCAGAGCCTGTTTAGTATTCATTGTTAGCATATTGTATCACTTGTTAAACCTGTATTTTCTATTCCTGTAACCCCCTTTTGTCCATTAGGGACTTAAATACAACCTTTTTATGGAGTTCTTATCTCCTTACTTCTATACTGTGGTTTGTGTCTGTTATTCGCATTTAGCGATAAAGGTATATTACGGACACTGTCCATAAGGGTATATTCGCAGATTAGAGACAAATTACTGCGAAGGGATTTCTTATTAAGGTATTGGTTCTTGGTGTACAATATACAATCAAAGGTACGCTACGCTGCGCTACGTTTTGTTCGCACGTAGTTAGGTATAAAGGGTACTCAGGTTGCGGGCTTATTACGTAACCTGCGCTTTTCACTTATTGTCTCTCTGGTCATATTTTAATCACAATTAACAGGCAATATTAACTCTCCTTGGATTCCAGTAACTGACTGAAAGGACCCAGGAAGCAGTAAGAGAACATAAAGTCATAAAAATGTTCCACCTCAACCATAACAACTTAACTTTAACTTAATAACCTTGTTAAAACTCACTGCCTGATTCAGTAAATTGCTGCTGCAGAGCGAGCCTTGAAACACCGCCTGGCCACAGGACCCCCCCCCCACATGCACGCTGCCGAATCCCCTCAGCACCATGTGAGGGGATGAACGCGAACACATCCCCTCGAATGTGGCGGAAAGGGAGTGAAATCATTTCATGGTTACCGACCATCGAATGATTTCTCCCCTTCGTAAAAAAAAGTTTGAAACAAATTATTTCCGTCAGTGTCCATGACATCATGTGACATTTGCCGCCCGCCCCCGGCAGGCATTGGCCCGCCTGCATTCCAAGGGGAATACCCAGCATCTTAGAAACATAGAAACATAGAATTTGACAGCAGATAAGAACCACTTGGCCCATCTAGTCTGCCCCTTTTTGAAACATGTCTCCCACTTGTACCTTGTTATTATTATTATTATAATTTTATTTATAAGGCGCCGCAAGCCTTTCGCAGTGCCGTGCAAAGGAACAGTACGGGGAGACAAAAATTTGGCATAACATTGAATAAATAACAAATTACATAAATTAAATATAAGTAGTGAGGACTCAATCAACATACAATAAGAGGCTTGAGGCCAATGATGGAGATGAGTATGCGGACAAAGATGGTCACTGAGTGTTTGAGTATAGGAGAGCTGTGAGTGAAATGTGAAAAGAAAAGGGCTTTGACAACAGGAGGGAAGAGGGCCCTGCTCTGAGGAGCTTACACTCTAGTAGGAAGGGGAGACAGACAGATTACAAGAGGTGCAAAGCCCTTGTTAATGCCCTTGATATATTTGAAAGTTTCTATCATGTCCCCCCTTTCCTTTCTATGCTCCAAAGTATACATATTAAGATCTTTTAGTCTTTCCTGGTACGTTTTGTGATGTAGGCCATGCACCATTTTAGTTGCCCTTCTTTGTACAGTCTCTAATGTATTTATATCCTTCTGGAGATATGGCCTCCAGAACTGAACAATGTACTCTAGATGAGGTCGTACCAATGACCTATACAGTGGCATTATTATTACTTCTTTCTTTCTACTGCTGATACCTCTCCCAATGCAACCAAGCACCTGACTTGCCTTCTTCATTGCTTTGTTACATTGCCTACCTGCCTTTAATTCCCCTGAAATAGTGACACCTAGATCCCTCTCTTCTTCAGTAGTTTCCATTATAGTGCCATTTATACTATATTTAGTCTTTGGATTTTTGAGACCCAAGTACATGATTTTGCATTTTTTGACATTAAACTGTAGTTGCCATGCTCTTGACCATTTCTCTAATCTACCTAGATCATCAATCATTTGTTTTACCCCTCCTGGTGTGTCTACCCTGTTGCATACCTTTGTTTCATTTGCAAAAAGGCACATTTTACCCTCGATTCCATTTGCAATATCACCAATAAAGATATTAAAAAGCACTGGTCCAAGTACAGATCCCTGGGGTACTCCACTTGTAACCTTTCCCTCCTTTGACTGTACTCCGTTTACTACAACTCTCTGTTTTCTGTCCTGCAACCACGCTCTTATCCATTCAACTATCTTAGAATCCAATCCCAAGCTTTCAAGTTTATTTAACAGTCTGCGATGTGGGACAGTGTCAAAAGCCTTACTAAAGTCTAGATAAGCCACATCTACAGCCCCACCTTGATCTATTACTTTAGTCACCCAGTCAAAAAAGTCAATAAGATTTGTTTGACATGATCTTCCGTTTCAGATCCTGTAAATTTCTGGTTTTGAGATATTCTACAACTGTTTGTTTTAAGAGGGTTTCCATCAATTTCCCTACTACTGATGTAAGGCTCACTGGTCGATAGTTGCTTACCTCTTCCTTTCTTCCACTTTTGTGAAGTGGGACTACATTTGCTGTTTTCCAGTTCCCTGGGATTACTCCAGTAGCTAGTGACTGGATGAATAATACTGTTATTGGTTTTACCAGCTCCCCTTTAAGCTCTTTTAGTATCCTTGGATGTATACCATCTGGCCCCATTGATTTATCCAATTTCAGTTTTGAGATTTCTGTGAGGACTTCCTCTGTAAATGTACTTGTTTATCCCTGTGTTTTCTGACTTGCACTTCAGAAGTGAATACTGAGCAGAAATAATTATTAATATGATCTGCTATTACATTGCCCCCTCAAGAAGACTTCCACTCTCAGTCTTTAGTCTTATTATCCCACTTTTTGATTTTCTCCATTCACTTATATACCTAAAAATAAGTTTTCCCCCCTTTACCCACTGATTGGGCCATTTTCTCTTCAGCCTGTGCTTTTGCACATCTGATTACCTTCTTAGCCTCCTTCTGTCTAACAAGATACACCTCTTTGTCCTCATTATTCTGAGTCTGCTTACATTTCTTAAAGGCCAACTTTTTTGCTTTCACAATACTTGCTACATCTTTCGCAAACCACAATGGCTTCCTTTTCCTTGTTTTTTTCCTAACTCTTTTGACACAAAGTTCTATTGCTTTCAGAATTGCACTTTTTAATTTTTCCCACTTCTCCTGCACTCATTCCAAGTTACTCCACTCTGCCAAAGAATCCCTTACAGAGTTCCCCATCTCTACAAAATCAGCCTTCCTGAAATCTAACACCTTTGTTTTTGTGTGTGATGAGTCGGTCTCTGTCTTTATTTTGAACCATACTGCTTGATGATCACTGGATCCTAGGTTTTCACCCACATTTACATTAGATATTCTGTCACAATTTGTAAGTATTAAGTCTAATATTGCATCCTTACGAGTGGGCTCCCTCACCAATTGCTGTAGGGATGCTATTTGCAAGGAATTCTGAATGTCCCTACTTCTGGTGGAACTTGCAACAGGCAGCTCCCAATTTACTTCAGGTAGATTAAAGTCTCCCATTATTATCACCTCTCCTTTTAATGCCATTTTATTGATGTCCTGCAATAGGCTCTTGCCAAGTTCCTCTTCCTGACCTGGTGGTCTGTAGATCACACCTATATGAAGAATCAACTTCTCCCTTCAATGGTCACCCAAAGGGCCTCAGTTTTTACTTCAATACTTTGTATTAAGATAGTCTTTGTGCTTTTTTTCACATATATTGCAACCCCTCCTCTAATTCTTCCCATTCTGTCCTTCCTAAATAAAGTATATCCTGGTACAGCTATGTCCCAGTCATGATTTTCATTGCACCATGTCTCTGTAATAGCCACAATATCCAGTTCATCCCTTGTCATTATTGCAATTAGTTCTGGGATTTTATTTCCTAAGCTTCTAGCATTTACACACACAGCTCTTAAAGTTTTGCAGAGACAATACCTCTAGGTTGGGGGAGCAGATTTCTTCATTCTTCTTTGGTTCACTGCCCCCCTCTGCTAGTTTAAATAGTTGCTGATGAAGCTTCCAAACTTCTCACTTAATATTCTCGTTCCCCTTGAAGATGGGTGCAGGCCATCACTTTTATATAAGACTCTGTCTTGCCAGGTAGCTTGACTTTCACCTAAATATCCAAATCTCTCATCATTGCACCAATTCCTTAGCCAAACATTGTAGTTTCTGATTCTCAGAGTTCTATCTTCCCCTTGGTGTACTGGCAATACTTCTGAAAAAGTTACAGTGGTTGCCACCTGTTTTAGAGCGGTTCCTAACTTCCTAAATTCATCTTTTATGCCCAGAAAAAAACATTGCATTCCCCTGCTCCATCCCCGTTTCTGCCCATGAAACCGTTTGGTCTCAGTGTCTGCAGAAATGCGCATGCGCAAACCCTAACCATCGGGGCTAGGCACGAATTTGGATCACTACATGCTATTCTGATTTGGCCCCTCAGTGTGAGCCAGCCACTACTTACTCATGAGCTGTATCAGGCCTGCACATGCTGCTGGCTGTTTACAATTTTATTTGTCACTGGACAATTTGCCACTGTCAGAGACCATGGGCCTTATTTTGGTTCACTCTTTCTGACAAAATACTTCTTAGATGGACAAAACCATGTGCACTGCAGGGGCGCAGATGTAACATGTGCAGAGAGAATTAGATTTGGGTGAGTAATTTTGTTTCTGTGCAGGGAAAATACTGACTGCTTTATTTTTACACTTCAATATAGATCTCACTTTGAAGTAAAACCCCACCCAAATCTAACTCTCTCTGCAAGTTTTGAATATGTTCCCCTGCAGTGCACATGGTTTTGTCCATCTAAGAAGGATTTTGTCAGAAAGAGTGAACCAAAATAAGGCCCCATGTGACTGGGATAATCCCAATTCACATTTTAAAAATACCTGAGCCTAGTGCTTGCAGTAGTCAAAACCATCTCCTACATATGTATCTGCTTTCCAAGCCAGGAGTCAGAGAGGTATAAGTATTCTTAGCTTTCTATAGTATATTATGGGAGCTATACACTGTCTACATATTGGGCTGAGACCACCTGGGAATAGGGCCATCATCCACTTGAATAGGTACCATGCAGGTGGTGTGTGATGCAAATGTAATAACAATGAGTGTGGTAAGTTCCTGACTCATGTAATGGAGCTTTTATCACCAGTCAATCAGCTCTAGTTTCTATGAGAAGTTCAAGTTAAGACAAATGCATACTTGCCTAACTGACCCTCTCCTTCAGGGAAACATGCTTTGTTCCTGGACTTCCCTGGAAATGTATGATTGCCATCACCTGTGGTGAAACACCTTTTTTTTTTTCAATTACCTAGCTCACCACAGGTGATGGCAATCATACATTACCAGGGAAGTCCAGGAACAGAGCATTATGGTGAGGGTCAGGTAGGGACCTTTCCTTCTTAGACCTTACAGGTAAGTGCTCCTCAGCCATTCACACCAATGTGTTTCAACAAAATGGTCTTTGTCAAGGTATATGGATATTCTGTGGTTCCTTCTTCACTAACTACAATAACTCTTTGAGGGCCAACATCTCTGTGAGATGCACAGAATATCTTTTAAAATGCCAACATTTCTGTAAGAGATGCACAAAATAATATAGATTGTAAGCTCCACTGGGGCAGGGACTGATGTGAATGTTGAAATATTTTCTGTAAAGCGCTGCAGAATATGTATGCGCTATATAAGAAACTGTTAATAAATAAATAATACATTTCAGCTAAAAATGCCAGAAACTCTCACATTTGTTATATAATGTTAAAAAATGTGTAAACAAAAAAAGATTATATTTCCTATATAAGGTAAACATTACAGGTCATTATGATAATTAAAAATGTTTGCTTGGCAAATTTCAGACCTATTTTGACAAATTCACTTGGCACTCAAAGGGGGTACTTATGTATTATCTGGACTCCCATGTTAAATGCACCCCATTTTTTCATACCCCTACTATCCAACTATGCATGGAGTTGATTCTATATAGTGTGGCGAGCGCAGCGAGCCACCGTGCCCAAAGCGTGGTGAGCGCAGCGAGCCCCGCGAGGGGACGCGGTCTCATAAGAAAAACGGGAGTCCAGATATTACATAAGTACCCTCAAAGAGTTAAATATTGTTATTAGAACTTTCAACTGCTATTGATATAGACTGTATTAGTCGAAACATGTTGGCGTGGTGTTAAAGGATGGGCCTCTGAATATCTGACACACAGTATACAGGTTTGACTTTTTCTGGTAACATTGCATCCCTGGTAACTGTCCTGAAGTAAGGTTCAAACTGGATTAACATCAGTACTGTGTTCGATGTTATTAAGAGATAACCCATAATTTTGTGTCCTTTTGGATTTTACACTTTGTTTGAAGAAATAAAGACCGTTTTTATCTACCGCAGTCCAATGTCTAACTGGTAGAAAATCTGGCCTGACATTGGGATTTAAAGATACCTTTATGGGATTTTCCGCATCTTTGTAGAAGCATACATATGAGCATCCTTCTATGAAAGTGAATTTCATTGAAAAGATACCTTTAGATGTGTTGTCCCCTGTATTTTGATGTAAGCTACAAAGTGAGCACTTGGTGACCCAATTGATATCCCTGTTCACAGACCTTGAGGGATACCTAGTTCTGTTGTTTGGACCCCACTCTATGAATTTAGACTATGATACTGACTTTGGCAATAAGACCTTTGTTATTTCTTTGTATTTTTGCAGGTGACGAACATATACATCGAGACTCTAGAATACTCCCCTAAGAGGAATTCTAACAGAGGAGCGCTTTAACCTTCTGATTGTATTGTATTTCAACTGCCATTGTTTTTGCACTTACAGGTAATTCTGGCTATGGATTTAGCTCCTGGCTTCTGACTAGTTGTTCTGACTTGTTGGATACTGCTACTGAGCATAAGTACAATGATGTACATTAGACCAGTAGATCAGTAATGGAACACACTTTTAAGCTATAAAAATCTGGGATATGGTGCCTGACCAATATGGGGGGATTTTTTTATTCCTATCTAAATTGTTTGACATTATAGTCAGCTAATCTTTTGCATAATCTGTGATTGCAACAACCTCCCTTGCTAGATTATGTAATAGACAGTGAGGAGGCCGGAGTTCCTGTTGCATCAGGTGATTCTGAAAGCACAGAAAGGCAGGTCAGGCAACCAGTGACTAACATAACACAATATTTTTATTTTCACTTTCCAAAAAAGTTTAGTATGTGCTAAATATCTTGTTGACAGTGTTAAAACCATTTACTATGCTCATTAGACAGCGTAGTCAAAATTAATGTATTTCCTAGGGTTTTATACCTCCTTCAAACAATGAAAATAAATAATCCTAAATATGGTTTCAAAATCTACATAATGAAATGAGAGAATTTGTATGGGGTAATAAGAGGCCATGATTCCAGCATGCAATACTTTTTAGGCAAAAACATATGGGTGGACTTCAATTGGGTGTTGGAGTGGTCACAGATAACTGAGATTAACAATGGGTTCATTTGGAAAATGTATCTTTGTATGCACCTGCATCGAGCACTACCCATGGTCCATGTCGTCTCCCACCCTAATTTTGGTCCCACTTTGGCTCTCTGGAATAAACTAAGGGACCCCTTTGTTTAATAATCCTGATTTCTCTCTAGGGGGTGAAATTTAATAGGATGAGAGATCCAGAAAGTGAGAGATTTGGTAAGAAATCTCCAGTTTTTTTAAAGCGGCAATCATTTACTGCCCAATCAAACTGATTTTGCAGTGTAAATGATTGCCGCTTTAAAAAAACTTCTTACCAAATCTCTCACTTTCTGAATCTCTCATCCTATTAAATCTCACCCTAGGAGTTGCTAGCCCCATTTTTGATGTATCAGCCAGCTGGTGGGTGGGGGCAGTGTGTTGCCCTTTCCTGCTTCACAAGCTAAATGGGACTGGCATCTATAATTTGGTCATATTTGCAATTAAAGTATTTTGTACGAGGGTGGGATGTACAGCCGGCTGCCAAAAGACCTTTGACTCCCTTTGAGAATATGTGCCTGACCGGCGCACTTTCTCTCTAGGGGTTATGGACAACTGGTTCATCATATGTACCCTTCCATAGCTAAATATGCTGCTGCTTGAGGGTGTGACCTTCACATTGATTTAGCAGATGAAGCCTGGACCAATATATTTCAGACTACATTTGCTAGTTCTTCCCGCTATTCCATGATCGAGTTTAAAGTCCTATCATGGTGGTACAGATGTCCACTTACTGAAGCAAAGATGTTCCCCGGGTGCCTGATACTTGTTGGCAGTGTAATGAAAAGATAGGCTCCCCAAAACATATATGGTGGGATTGCCAACTACTCTGCCCTTTCTGGGATCAATTTGTTTCTATCTCCAAGTCCATAGTTGGCTGCTCCCTCATTCTGGCTACTTAATCTATACCTTGGTCCTCTAAGGCCTATAAAAAAAATCCTTATTAAAGTTCCTTAATAGTGCTGCTAAACCGGTGATCCCATTCCGCTGGCGATCTACTTCCCCTCCCACTATACAAGAATGGCTTTAATCATCCATGTAAACAACTGGCACTTAAATAGCATTTTTGCATATCCTCTGAGGCTCCACACAATTCCCTACCATACCCCTTCCCCCATTTCCTTCTGCCCCTTCCCTTCTCCTGTATGTTTTGTTTCTGTTGGTTTTTTCTAGTTTTTATTTAATTTGTGTGATTTGGTATGGATAGGATTTTATAGATTTTGGCGGTTTGTTATGCACAATGCTTTATGATCTATTTCTGTTGCATATAATCCATATTTACTTATTTGTTGTATGCATTGCAATATGATACATTTTGTATGTGTATAGCTCTAAAGTGCAGACTCCACAACGCAGCGGAGGTTTGAGCATGCGTAGTAAGGTTTGAGCACTAGAGCGCTCAGACCCTACTGCTCTCTGCAGAGAGGAGGTGGCCCAGCCTAGGAGGCTGCACACAGGCCTCCTCCTCTCCTAAGATGCCCCTGAGGGCATGTACAGCAAAAGTCTAATGGTGCAATTGATGGTTGAGTCCAAGGGGGGTATTCAATCCGGGCCACTATTTACGACAGGTGAAATAGTGGCAAAGCCTATTTAATGCTGTCTTTCCTGACAGCATTGAAGAGGCAGATCGACAGAATGGGCCCGACTTTAAAAGCAGTGGGGCCCGTTTTGTCGATATCGGCCGTGAATTGTCGCGATCGTGGCCAAATATCGACAATCCACGGCCGTTTACGCAGACACGCCCCCTTTTTGCCGATCGCGAGGTGGGACATTGAATCGCGCCTGGCGATCTTCGTTCAAACAAAACAAAAACGGACCAGGGTCAAGGGATTGAATACCCCCCCTAAAGGTCCATACACACTGGTTGTTTTTGTATCAAATATCCTGCTGTTTAAATTAGATATGGATAAATAAGCCCAGCTGGTTGATAACTTCCAGATTCCAGACAGGAGCTAGAGGGACATAAAAAACCCCAGCCATGACAGTTGTCAGAGCGGGAGAGGACAGGTGTAAAAGGGGATATATAGGGTAAAGGTGCCCATACATGGTGCGATAATTGGATGCGTTTTGAACTTTTTAGTTCAAAATGCATTGCATGTAGTTGAAATCGCAGCATGTTTCTATAGGGACTGCGATGCATCGCAAGTTCAATGTATGTGCATGCAGTACTTTTTGTACTAGATTGCATCTAGTTAGAATTGCACGCTGTTTTAGCGTATCACATGCGATTTGAACTAGGGCCTTCATTCTGGTTGACTCATTCATCAGTTCCCCCTGTGGTTAATGTCCTCTCTATTTACTGATATATCTGGAAAGTGAGTATGTCCAGCAGCTCATAGAGCGCTGGCCATGCCTTCACAGCCCTAAAAACGGCGAGGATACACCCCAGGGCGTCCCCCTCACCTCTATCCAAAGTTGGGTGGTATGGCTCAGCTACATCCTATTATATACACTGAGAGGAATAACATAACTCTTGACAAACGATTTCATGTTTCTATTAAATCATCATATGGTAAAAGCATAGTGTGCAATACAGTGTCACAAGATATCTTATGATATGTGTATAAGAAGCTTCAGCATTTATGGCTGCACTTCAAGTTGTCTTCAAGTTGTCTTTTTCAAAGGCAAAAGCATGCCAGTCATCATACGCACCCATCAGCTCTACCTTTAATCAAAAGATCTGTGTTTAAATTATCCCTGTGAAGTCCTATACTGAAGTCCTATAACTAGACAGCATTAATGTAGACACTCACAGGACATCTGAGTCATCTGCTATGGAATGTATACCAAGCCTACAATCATTGTACCATATTACACAGCACCGGATGTAATTTCACTGTACATTTTCAGGAGAATAGATGCCAACTAAAGGCTGATATTTAGATATCTGTGCTAAGGGGGCTAATTCAGTATCAGTTGCCGTTTTACAAAAAAAAACGGCATATTGCAGATATGCGAACAAATTGCAAAAATATGATGTGCATGCATGACTATGGTGGCCTCCTGCTTGTGCATCCTAGCTGTGGAGACCGGTGGCCAGCGTCATTTTCTGGCTCGTGGCGGCTGCGTGACATCACAGAGCAAACCAAATACAGTCCTTACACGCCTCGATTGTCAGGATCGCGCTCACCCAATGCCACTTCACCGCCCCCTTAATGTCACTTAGACACAGTTTAAGCCCTCACATATGTGCCCTGCAGTGTGCACGCATGCGCAGAATAATGAAAATTACCAAATAGATTTTCGATATTCCGCGACTGATACTAAATGAACCATGAAGTAAGTAATTGAGGGATTTTCAGTCAAACCTAAAATTTTATATCATAAGAATCATCTACATATTTGTCTAGTGTCTGTGAGTCTCTGAAAGACTGCCATTTGCTGCTGTGTTGTTGATTTGACTATAGTAATAAAATGCAGTTTAATATAGCTTCCAATGCTTACAGTATTATAGCTTATAGTAATTTTCCATTTAAGCTTAGAACTGAATTAAACATATTTACAAGGCACATGTACTGTACATGAATATACATTTTATTTAGCTTATTTGTGCTGTGCAGTTTCCATTACTAGCAGACAGTCTGCCCTGTGTGGATACAGCACACAGACTGTGACATTCAGAAACACATGGTCTGACCTCACAAACATGCCAAACAAGTTTTACAGCATGACAGAGAAGTTTGTAAAAAATATGCTTTAAAGGAGCATGGCTTAAAAGTAGGAGTGTGCACCAGCACTTTTCGTGTTTTGGGTTTTGGGTCTGTATCTCTGACCATGTTTTGGGTCTGGATCTGTTCCAAAACACCTGTCTTCCGTAATTCTTGTTTTGTGTTTCATGTTTTGGATCTGTATTGATTTTTTGGTACTTGTGGAGTATCACGGTTCCCATCGTAGTGGCATACGATGGCATACGATGTGATGCAATGTTTTACAGATTTTTGAGCATTTTTGCTCAAAAATCGTATGCCATCGCATGGCATCGTATGCCATATGTAGTGGCATACGATGCGATACGATGTTTTACCGATTTTTGAGCATTTTAACTCAAAAATCGTATGCGATCGCATCGGATGCCATACGATGGCATTCGATGCGATGGCACCCGATTTTGCACTGAAATGCATCAGAATGCATTGAATTGTGTATTAAAGTAGTGAAATGCCCCCAAATGCCATTTTTCATAGTGCACCACCCCCACTATCAACGTCAACCTGAAGCGTGGCGAGCGCAGCGAGCCCGCGAGGGGCGGCGGTAGGCGTCCTACGACCTTTTCATACCCCCACTATCCACGTCGGCGTGGAGTTGAGAATAGAATAGTGTGGCGAGCGCAGCGAGCCACCGAGCCCGAAGCGTGGCGAGCGCAGCGAGTACCTGTGAAGCCCGCGAGGGGACGCGTATAGCTGTGAAGGTATCCGCGGCCCCTCGCGGGGCTTGCTGCGCTCGCCACGCTTCGGGCTTGGTGGCTCGCTGCGCTCGCCACACTATTCTATTCTCAACTCCACGCCGACGTGGATAGTGGGGGTATGAAAAGGTCGTAGGACGCGTACCGCCGCCCCTCGCGGGCTCGCTACGCTCGCCACGCTTCGGGTTGACGTTGATAGTGGGGGTGGTGCACTATGAAAAATGGCATTTGGGGGCATTTCACAAGTTTAATACACATTTCAATGCATTCTGATGCATTTCAATGCAAAATCGAGTGCGATCGCATCGCATCGCATTGCATGCCATCGTATGGCATCCGATGCGATCGCATACGATTTTTGAGCTAAAATGCTCAAAAATCGGTAAAACATCGTATCGCATCGTATGCCATCGTATGCCACTACATATGGCATACGATGCCATGCGATGGCATACGATTTTTGAGCAAAAATGTTCAAAAATCGGTAAAACATCGCATCGCATCGTATGCCATCGTATGCCACTACATATGGCATGCAATGCGATTTTTAGCATACGATCTGCATACGATGCAGGTCGTGGGAGCCGTGATACTCCACAAGTACCGATTTTTTTTTAAATAACAAAAAATGCTAAAATCGCAGATTTTTTTTTTCTGCACCTTCACTATTAATAACCTCAATAACATTTCCACTCATTTCCAGTCTATACTGAATACCTCTTACCTCACAATGCTGTTTGTAGGCCAAAAGGTTGCACCAAGGTAGCTGGGTGACTATGCTAAGCAACACAAGTAGGCGGCACAAACACGTGGCCTAAGAGTAGAGTATAATGAACATGAAAGGAAACAAAGTGGTGGCACAGCGCTAGTTTGAGGAGGAATAATAACCATGGGATTAAGAATACATTTTAATTAAAACACACATAAAAATTCATTACATAGAAAATGACATATAAATCAAATAAAATAATCTCACTGTCAGGATGGATATCAGGGGCACCGAGGGTTGGAAACTGTATTGAGATTCCTATTGGTAGAAACTGTATTGAGATTCCTGTTGGTGGATGGAGGGGGTATTGTCCATAGTTTATTTGTAATCCAATGATAGAGATGATGGAGAGGGAGTTGTATCAACTCCGATCAGGAAATGACCCCTTTTGGGTGTCTGAGGGAATCAATGTGGTGGGTAGTGACTGGATCCAAGGGGGTCTCAAAGTCCTGTGGTCACTCCGTGGTCACTGGGGATTGGACCGCACTGTGCTTCAATCCGCTGACCTGCTTTTGTTTTACTTGTCTGGTATCCACCAAAAATGTCCGAGAGTGGGTGCAGTAGGGTTAGCTGGGGACCTCTCAATGGGGGCCCAGGGGGATTGGACTGGACTGGAACAGGTGGCTATGATGGACAAGCTGCACCCGGAGGAATTCCTCTATCCGTAGTCCCTGTTAATGGAAAGTCTCAGTAGGTGGCCAGTGTGGTAAGGCTCACCTGGAGAGATGTTCTCTGAGATAAGTCCCAAGTTCTGATAAGCTGGTCCAAAGAGGAGTATTCCCAGTGGCACTGGTGGCAGTGGGGAGTGATGCAAGGTGGCTGATTCCAATCCTGAGAGTAGAGGAGTAAACCTGACCTTTGATAAAGCCAGTTGAACTGGTGAAACGCGTCAGTTTACTTCTCTACTCTCAGGATTGAAATCAGCCACCTTGCATCACCCCCCCCCCACACTGCCACCAGTGCCGCTGGAAATACTCCTCTTTGGACCAGCTTATCAGCACTTATCTCAGAGAACATCTCTCCAGGGGAGCCTTACCACACTGGCCACCTACTGAGACTTTCCATTAACAGGGACTACGGATAGAGGAATTCCTCCGGGTGCAGCTTGTCCATCATAGCCACCTGTTCCAGTCCAGTCCAATCCCCCTGGGCCCCCATTGAGAGGTCCCCAGCCAACCCTACTGCACCCACTCCCGGACATTTTTGGTGGATACCAGACAAGTAAAACAAAAGCAGGTCAGCGGATTGAAGCACAGTGCGGTCCAATCCCCAGTGACCACGGAGTGACCACAGGACATTGAGACCCCCTTGGATCCAGTCACTACCCACCACATTGATTCCCTCAGACACCCAAAAGGGGTCATTTCCTGAACGGAGTTGATACAACTCCCTCTCCATCATCTCCATCATTGGATTACAAATAAACTATGGACAATACCCCCTCCATCCACCAACAGGAATCTCAATACAGTTTCCACCAATAGGAATCTCAATACAGTTTCCAACCCTCGGTGCCCCTGATATCCATCCTGACAGTGAGATTATTTTATTTGATTTATATGCCATTTTCTATGTAATGAATTTTTATGTGTGTTTTACTTAAAACTAATTCTTAATCCCATGGTTATTATTCCTCCTCAAACTAGCGCTGTGCCACCACTTTGTTTCCTTTCTTGTTTGTGGGATTAACTACCCCACTTTTGCACAGCAGCTGAGATTTGAACCACCACCAGCGCCTGTTTGTCCCTTAGGGGACCATCTTTCTGCAGTATAATAAACATACCAGAAAATTAGAAAATTTGGTACTTGTTTAGTTTCACGGCGGCAGCGTCTCAGTCGCAGCAACGTCTGTGTCCCCTTGCGGGGCTCTCTTCGCTCGCCCACGCTACCGGCTCGGTGTCTCGCTACGCTCGCCACGCTATCTAGAATCAACTCCATGCCAACATGGATAGTGGGGGTATGAACCAATTCACGTTGGCATGGACTTTATTTTAGATAGTTTTTCGAGCGCCGAACCCGGAAGTAGCGGGCAGCCATGCTGCCGCCGTGAAACTAAACAAGAACCGAAAATTGTTAAAATTCACTGTTAAAACACTGTAGAAAAGGTAGTCATTGACATAGAAACTGTTATGCAAGTTATTACAGGTTGAACACCGATTATCCGGCATCGTCTGTTCCAGCACTGAGCCGGATTACCGAATTTGCCGGATTATCAATGATTCTATTTTAAAGCACCGTGACCCCCGCAGTGTGACCCCCACAGCCCAGCTCTCACCTCTGCCACACCACCCGCAGCTTGTGTCTAGCTCACAGGGCATTCCACCTCCCGCAGCGCTTATCGGTCCCCAAAGCCAGGGCCGCCGACAGGGAGGGTGCCAGGGGTACAGCTGTCCCGGGCCCCCAATGGGCCCCTCTTTCCATGGGTACAAGAATTTTAAAAATCGCCCTTGGGAACCAGAGATATCTGACTTCAAAGCAGTGGTCCCCATCCAAGCCTATTCCCAGTCAGATATTTCAGGTTCTGTCTGACTTAGAGTTTTTCTGAGGGTATATTCCAAAAGCTGAGACTCTCCCTCTTTGAGGGACACTAGAAGCTTGTCTCTACTGTTCCTAGAACTAGAGATATTAGCCTTCGAGCAGCTGGTTACTGCTCCAGCTCCCCACACCTGGTGTGTAGTTTTATATACTCGTTGGCAGATTGCTCTGCCTCCTGAACACTGATCCCCTAGTTCCCAATACCATTTGGTAGGTGGGATTCTCTAGTTTTTAATTCCATTAAAATCTAAGAAATCTACTTCCGGGAACTGGAGATATCTGCAGTCAAGCAAGCTGTCCTCCCACCAGAAAATTATGAATAATAAGCCCACTCCACTATACACCCCTCCTCTGCATATTAAACATCCTCTACCACCCTGGAAGTTATGTATCAGGGCCCATTCATTCTGCCCAATGCCCCCTTCTCCCACCCAATCTCCCACCATCTGTGCAGTAAAGGGGTAATTAGTGGAAATTACTGATCCAGGCCCTACATGCTGAGCGGTTGATATAATACCCCCTAACACCCGCGGGACATCAAAGCTTCCCCCACCCCTACCGCTGGAGGATCAGTAGGGGCCCTAATACATTGCTATGCCCAGGGGTCTACACTGCTGTTGACAGGAATCCAAATAATTGAAAAACCATGCTGTGGAGAGGGTTGTGGATCATTAGGTCACCAGCATGTTTGTCGACAGTCATTAGGTCGACACCATTAGGTCAACATGCATTTAAGTCGACATGAGTTTAGGTCGACATGCAGGAAGGTCGACATGGGTTAGGTTTACAGGGTCATTAGGTCGACAGGGTCATAGATCGACATTTGTTAGATCAACCGTCAAAAGGTCGACATGGGGGTTTTCACAGTTCTTTTGTTCTGAATTTGGACACAGTCGACATGGACACTAAAACGTAGCACCGCTGCTCTCGCCATGCTACGCTCGGCACACTATTTTATTCTCACACCATGCCCTAGTGCAGGCATTCCCAACCGTGATCCTCAAGGCACACCAACAGTGCACTTTTTAGTGATATCCAGGCTTCAGCACAGATAGTTTAATCGGAATCCCTCAGATACTAATTAAGTCACCTGTGCTCAAGCCTGGAAACTTACAAAAGCTGCACTGTTGGTGTGCCTTGAGGACCGTGGTTGGGAATGCCTGCCCTAGTGGATGATAGGGCATGAAATACCGCCTGTCGGCACATGTCGACTCAAAGAAAATGTGAAAACCCCATGTCGACCTTTTGACTGTCGACCTAATGACCCTGTCGACCTAACCCATGTCGATATATACTTATGTCGACCTAAATGCATGTTGACCTAATGACTGTTGACCAACATGCTGGTTACCCAATGACCATATTCCATGCAGAGACAGATGGCCTTATAACAGCCACTTAGTATAAATAATGACAGTAATGACTATTCACAAAACGACTTTGGAAGGTTTGCTAAGCAGCAAATTACCGCTGCTTAGCAAGCCAACCAGAATCACCCCCTTGATCTCTAGTAGGACATATTAGTTTAAATCCCACTGCTTTTAATGTTTACTACTGTATATCATAATATCACTTTATATTTATACGGTAATTATATGTTAGTTGGGCACCCACTAATCTATTTGCTTAGTTTTCCGCATCCCCTCGCGGGGCTCGCCATGCTTGCCACGCTTCGGGCTCGGTGGCGCGCTGCGTTCGCCACACTATATAAAATCAACTCCATGCCGACATGGATAGTGGGTGTATGAGCGTACTAACTATAGTGGGCGCCCAACTAACATATAAGTACCATTTATACTTTATACTTATACTTTAATATCACCAGTTTCCGTGCCCATATTGGTTGGGGAATCAGGTACATTTGCAAATCTATAATTACAGTTCCTGTGGCCACATTGGCAAAAGCAGAAAACCATTAACATATTTCTATGGATATTCTATTGCTTATATGCTATATATCTGTGCTCCCTTTGTATGTGGTAAGCACTAATGGGGCACTGTATTAGATAAAGTACTTTTGTATTTTAAATTCTAATAAATAAAACGTATAATCGGTAGCCATATTGGTACTAGTCAATACTAAAGGCCCCCATACACTAGGGCGACTTGTCCTTAGGACAAGTCGCCCCCGACTTCCCCCTGAGCTTCCCCGGCTGCTCCCCGGGGGAGCTTGATTAGATTGGCACTTGATGTGCCATTTTTTACATGTGATAAATCGTCTCGATTTATCACATGTAAAAAACCCGGGGAGCAGGGGGGGGGCTCAGAGGTGAGAGCTGGTGGGAGCAGGGGGGCTGGGGACGCTGCGGGGGACACTTCTGTGTCCCCCGCTGCTGGGGACGCTGCGGGGGACAGCGTCTGTGCGGCGAGAAGGTAGAGGGAGCAGGGGGGGCTGGAGACGCTGCGGGGGACACGTCTGTGTCCCCCGCTGCTGGGGACAGCGTCTGTGCGGCGAGAAGGTAGAGGGAGCAGGGGGGGCTGGAGACGCTGCGGGGGACACGTCTGTGTCCCCCGCTGCTGGGGACAGCGTCTGTGCGGCGAGAAGGTAGAGGGAGCAGGGGGGGCTGGAGACGCTGCGGGGGACACAGGCTGCATAGAGCCGGGCAGGGGGAGCCGGCCGGGAGCTGTCAGTAATGAATAAAAAAAAAAGCCCATACAATGAATGGGCGGCCTGTGATTGGCTGAGCGCTCTCTCAGCCAGTCAGCAATTGGCTGAGAGAGCGCTCAGCAGCCAATCACAGGCTGCCCATTCATTGTATGGGCTTTTTTTTTTATTCATTACTGACAGCTCCCGGCCGGCTCCCCCTGCCCGGCTCTATGCAGCCTGTGTCCCCCGCAGCGTCTCCAGCCCCCCCTGCTCCCTCTACCTTCTCGCCGCACAGACGCTGTCCCCAGCAGCGGGGGACACAGACGTGTCCCCCGCAGCGTCTCCAGCCCCCCCTGCTCCCTCTACCTTCTCGCCGCACAGACGCTGTCCCCAGCAGCGGGGGACACAGACGTGTCCCCCGCAGCGTCCCCAGCCCCCCCTGCTCCCTCCACCGCCCCACTAGGTCCC
Source organism: Crinia signifera (assembly GCF_055691185.1). Classification (NCBI taxonomy): domain Eukaryota; kingdom Metazoa; phylum Chordata; class Amphibia; order Anura; family Myobatrachidae; genus Crinia; species Crinia signifera. Next base: position 150,076,638 of record NC_139221.1, on the reverse strand, counting down.
AAGTCGGGTGGTCGGACGTGCAGCAGGTCCGACCACCCGACGCAGATCCGATGCGCACGGGACCGCGCATCGGATCTGAGGGGACATCAAAACTAGCCGATTTTGGTCCGATTTCGGCCAGATCCGACTGATCTGGCTGAAATCTGACCAAAATCAGCTAGTGTATGGGGGCCTTAAGGACTCTGAAAAGATGTCATGGTCCTATTTCCTGTTTTCTGGTTTATGTTTGTTTGCATATTAGTTGGGGAAAAAAGAGGCTTCTAGGCACATGAGCAGTTATCCTCCTAAAGTGGTTGTATTGGATGAAACCCATTGAGGGTTTATCTTGCTGATTCGCCTGCAGGATGTCTTCATCTGGGACTGCTGTTACCTAATTGTTGATCAGATATGCTTCACTTATTGAAATTAAGGTACTTGTGTATTTTGGCGGCGCCCCCGATGTCCATCGCGCAATGTTTTTATCGCATCGCATGCCATGCACCCGATGGCATGCGATGTAACGCGATTTTTCCCCACTATGCGATGAAACATTGGATAAGCACCCTAAAGGGTGTTTTTAAGCACCCAAATGGGTGCTTACAATGTTAAATGCACCCCCACGCCACCCCCCCCCCCCCACTATAAACGTGAACCCGAAGCGTGGCGAGCGCAGCGAGCCCACGAGGGGCGGCGGTACGCGTCCTCCGACCTTTTCATACCCCCACTATCCACGTCAGCGTGGAGTTGAGAATAGAAAGTGTGGCGAGCGCAGCGAGCCACCGAGCCCGAAGCGTGGCGAGCGGACGCGGATACCTTCACCGGTATCCGCGTCCCTTCGCGGGCTTCAGAGGCATCCGCGTACCGTCGCGGGGCTCGCTACACTTTCTATTCTCAACTCCACGCCGACGTGGATAGCGGGGGTATGAAAAGGTCAGAGGACGCGTACCGCCGTCCCTCGCGGGCTCGCTGCGCTTGCCACGCTTCGGGTTCACGTTTATAGTGGGGGGGTGGCGTGGGGGTGCATTGAACATTGTATAAGCACCCATTAGGGTGCTTATACAATGTTTAATCGCATCGCATTGTATGGCATTGTATGCCATATACAATGTCATAAATTTGAAAATTGTATGACATTGTACAATATCGTATCGCATACCATCGCATGCCTTAAGGTATGCGATGCGATGGGTGCCGCCAAAATACACAAGTACCGAAATTAAATGTATATATATAATGTCCCCCATACACAAGTAACATATGGGCCGACTTCACCCGATCCCGACAGAACGGACCGAGAAATAGGCCCAAATCATATGTGTGTTAGGTTTCGGGTGTGACCCCACCGCCGGGACTGCTGTTTAGGACAGCCACGGCCAAACCCTATACTACCTCTGTTGTACCCCCCAGGCTGGGTGACCGACTCCTGCAGGTGTTACTAGGCTTCGCCTGTAGCCGCCACGTTTGAATGGGTAGGTTAAGCCCACCCAAGCTCCGGTGCAGCCAGGTGTTATGAGAGGACAAGGAGCCGGGGACCCCCCTAGGGTACGGTCAAGAGGAAAGCTGACTGAGGGGCCTAACTGAAATTAACAAACGGCGACTTGCCGGACCCTGGCTAACGCAACTAAGCGCCCGCGACCTGGTCGCCACAACCCGCGACAACCGTCGCCCAGGGAACCATACAAAATATAAGACACAATACCAAAGTATACAAAGAGCAGGAGGGACTGGAAAACCCCAGAAAAACTGGGAGACAAGGGGAGAGAATGAGTGGGAAGCAATGGACCTTCCCAGCATAAATGACCTGCCAATGCGGCAGACAGAGAACACAGGTAATGAGTAAGGTAATGACAATGAAGAAGGTGTGAATGAAACTACCCCAAAGGGGCAACTCACGACACAGGAGGAACCAATGGAAGAGGAGACCACGAAGGAGCCGCTGGGAACAGCAGGGAAACGGACCGGAGAGCAGCAAACAGATAGGTCCAAACAGGAGCTATGACCGGCGAGGACTGCAGGGCTGGCTTCCTAGATAAGAAGGCTAGGAGCCAATGAGAATGGAGGCCTGAGTCCCGCCTGTCATAACGAGTCCTTTCCGACACCTGCGGCCTGTTGAATTTCGCGGCTTTTCCTCTCTGCCTAGCAGCGTCTGCCGTTGCTAAGCAACGGCGCTGCCGCGTCTCAGGCGCTGAGGGACGTGAGGAGGGAGGACGGGCGTCACGCTCCGATGCTGCGTCCTCCGGCGTCCCTGGTTGCTAGGCAACCGGACGTCAGAGCCGGAAGGACAGGCGGCTAAGCGTACATGCCGCTCTGTCCTTCCAGAAGCGCTCCCACGGCGCCTAACAGTACCCCCCCCCCTTGAGGAGGGGTTAAAGAACCCCGAAGCCTTGTTTTCTGAGGGAAATCCCGAAAGAAACTTGCTTTGAGGTGTGGGGCGTGCAGATCCCTATCGGGAACCCATGACCTCTCTTCCGGGCCGTATCCTTTCCAATGGACAAGGAAACATAAAGAACCTCGAGAGACCTTGCAATCCAAGATTTTTTCTACAAGAAATTCTGACTGTCCATGGACATTAACAGGTGGTTTACCCAGGTCTGCCTTTCGAGGAAATTTCCTAGACGTGAAAACGGGCTTGAGCAGAGAGGCATGAAAAGTATTGGCTATCTTTAAAGCCCTAGGAATTTGTAACCGAAAGGCTACAGGATTAACTCTCTTCACAATGGCAAATGGACCAATAAATTTTGGACCAAATTTAGAAGTTCTTTGTCGCAATCTGATGTTCCGAGTAGACAACCAGACTTTATCGCCTACTTTAAAGTTGCATGGTCGTCTTGACCGGTCAGAAAAAACTTTTTCCTGAAGAGCAGCCCTCTTAAGAGCGTCGTGTACCTCCTTTCAAATGACCTTTAAACGGGCAGTAGTGGAAGAGCGAACTACTGATCCCTCTGAAGCCAGAGCAGTGGCTTTAGGGTGAAAGCCATAATTGGCTACAAAAGGTGAAGTCCGGGTAGCCGAGTGATAGGAGTTGTTATATGCGAACTCGGCAACGGGGAGGAACTCCGACCAGTCATTCTGAGCTTTGGACACAAAAAGGCGCAGATATTGCTTCAAGGATTGATTAAGGCGTTCCGTCTGCCCATTGGATTGGGGATGATAAGCGGAAGTTAAACTCAACTTGATCTTTAATGCATTGCAAAAAAGTTTCCAAAACCGGGCAATAAACTGCGGACCTCGATCAGAAACTATATCGGTTGGAAGACCATGAAGTTTGAAAACATGAGCTAAAAACAATTTGGCCAACTTATTGGCTGATGGCAACTGGGGCAAAGGAACAAAGTGGACCATCTTACTGAACCTGTCAATAATCACCCATACTACTCGAAAACCTGATGATAGAGGTAGGTCGACCACAAAATCCATGGCAATATGTGACCATGGTCTGGAGGGAATTGCCAAGGGGATAAGTTGTCCTGTGGGCGACACTCTGGGAATCTTGTGTCTAGCACAATCGGGACAAGACTGGATGTACTCCTTGGTATCTGGAACCATGCTCGGCCACCAGACGCATCGGGAGAGAAGATCAAGTGTCTTCTTGATGCCGAAATGCCCTGCAATCTGGCTGTCATGGAACTCCTCTAAGACCCGTTTTCTCAAGGACTGCGGCACAAATAAATGGCCGAGAGGCATCTGTCTAGGTGCCTGACCCTGGACCTGCAGAAGTAGATCCTTGAGGGTCTGAGTAATGCCAAAATGGATAATTGAAGCCGGAAGAATGGGCCGCGGAGATTCCCGCAACCCTTGTTTGGGTAAGAAACTCCGAGACAATGCGTCTGCTCTTACATTTTTAGACCCGGGACGGTAAGAGATAATAAAGTTAAAACGTGTAAAAAATAATGCCCACCGGGCTTGTCGGGCATTCAGACGCTTTGCTGATTCCAGGTATTGTAAATTTTTGTGGTCTGTGATAACCAGAATCTGATGATTGGCCCCTTCCAACCAATGCCTCCATTCTTCGAATGCCCATTTTATGGCCAACAATTCCCGGTTCCCGACGTCATAGTTCATCTCTGCAGTAGAGAATTTTCGAGACATGTAGGCGCAAGGAAAAAAAAATAAGGACTCAGGATCCTGTTGAGACAGGACTGCCCCTGCCCCTACCTCAGAAGCGTCGACTTCAACGACAAACGGTAGTTGGGGATCGGGATGTCTTAAAATGGGAGCGGACACAAAAGCTTGTTTTAAGGCCCGGAATGCCTCTTCTGCCTGGGGAGGCCACTGGGATGGATCTGCTTCCTTTTTTGTGAGCGCCACGATGGGAGCTACCACATCAGAAAAAGAGCGGATAAACCGCCTATAGTAATTTGCAAACCCTAAAAATCTTTGGACAGCTTTAAGGGTCGTGGGCTTGACCCAATCTAACACTGCTTGCAGTTTTTTGGGTTCCATATAAAAGCCTTCCGAGGAAATCACGTATCCTAAAAAGGATACCTTAGTAACTTCGAATTCGCACTTCTCAGGCTTAGCAAAGAGACGATGTTCTCTAAGCCTTTGAAGAATTAACCTGACCTGATGGCGATGTTCTTCCAACGAGCTGGAGTAGATCAAAATGTCGTCTAAATAGACCACAGCGAAGACTCCCAAGAAATCTCTAAGGATGTCATTGATGAAATCTTGGAAGACCGCTGGTGCGTTGGACAAGCCGAATGGCATTACGAGATATTCGTAGTGCCCTGTTTGGGTACTAAAGGCAGTCTTCCATTCGTCTCCCGATTTTATGCGGACAAGGTTGTAGGCACCGCGCAGGTCGATCTTAGAAAAGATCTTAGCGGTGCGAAGCTGGTCAAACAACACAGATATTAATGGTAATGGATACGTGTTTTTTACCGTTATCTTGTTGAGTGCCCTGTAATCTATACAGGGTCTTAAGGAGCCATACTTTTTGGAAACAAAAAAGAACCCTGCACTTAAGGGAGACTTTGAGGGCCGAATAAAGCCTTTAGCCAAATTTTCTTGAATATAGGTATTCATGGACTGCGTCTCTGGTCCAGACAAGGAATAAAGTCTGGCTTTGGGAAATTGTGCCTTGGGAATTAGCTCAATGGCGCAATCGTATGTGCGATGAGGGGGTAAGACCTCAGCTTCGCCTTTAGAAAAGACATCCTGGAAGTCAGCGTAGGCCGCTGGAATCCCCTCCACGGAAACCATTGCCCCGAGTATAGGCTGCCCTAGGCAATGACTGGAGCAATGATTACTCCAACGAGTTATTTCCCCTGCCTGCCAGTCAATCTGTGGGTTATGAACCCGGAGCCAGGGGTGACCTAGAACGATCGGCACAGTGGCGCATGAGATAAGAAAGAAAGAAATTTTTTCTGTATGAAAAATGCCCACACGTAGGGAAACTGGCGGGGTCTGATGGCGGACCACTCCGTTGACCAACGGGCTGCCGTCCAGGCCTCGCATTATTACAGGTTTTTTCAGAGGGAGCAGGGGGATGGCCAGTCTTTCGGCCAGCTGAATATCTAGAAAATTCCCAGCTGCCCCGCTATCAATAAATGCAGTAACTGACATCTTCACCTCTATACCCTGAATCTCAGTAGGGACTAATAATGCATTGTGAGGGAAAATAAGAAGAGAACCAAAGTGAATCCCCTCTGCATTCACTTGGTTTTGGCGTTTCCCGACTTGTTGGGACAAGCGCGGAGGAAATGCCCTTTGCTCCCGCAATAAATGCATAAACCGGCATTCATCCGGCGAGCTCTCTCATCTGAGGTGATGCGGTAAGCACCAATTTGCATTGGTTCTTCTTCGTCCTCTGAGGGTACAAAGCCGAGGGAAGTAGGCCTCAAACTAGGTCCTCTCTCAGACCTGCGTTCCCTAAGACGCCGATCAATTTTAATCGATAACTCCATGAGTTTATCAAGGGATCCCGGGACGGGATACTGGATAAGGCTATCTTTAATGGCTTCAGAAAGCCCTAGCCTGAATTGGCTACGTAATGCCGGGTCATTCCAGCCACAGTCATTCGACCACCGTCGGAATTCTGTGCAATATGCTTCTGCAGGGTTCCGGCCCTGCCTGAGAGAGCGCAGATGACTCTCGGCAGACGCCTCTCTATCAGGGTCATCATATAGAAGTCCTAATGATTTAAAGAAAGCATCCACCGACGCTAAGGCGGGATTATCGGATTTTAACCCAAAAGCCCAAGTCTGGGGATCCCCCTGAAGCAAAGACATAATTAAACCAAGTTGCTGTAATTCAGAGCCGGATGACCGGGGTCGCAGTTTGAAATAAAGCTTACAACTTTCTCTAAAATTAAAGAAATCCTTCCGGTTACCCGAAAACCGGTCTGGAAGATTAATTTTGGATTCTACCAGAACCGGCGGATTTCCTCGTACACCCTCCTCCTGGGTTTTCATCCTAAGAGATACATTTTGAACCATCTGCGTTAAACCTTGTAATTGACTGGCAAATGCCTGAGCCTGACCCTCAGGAGTGGGATTCATCTTAATAACAGATCCACACCAGAGACAACAAAGATATACACACCCAAAATGCTATCTGTCCAGAAAAACGGGAGAATAAGAAAGGGGAAGGGAGAGAGGGGAAAAAAAAAAAATCTTTTTTTTTTTTTGTATGGCCGGTGATAATGTTAGGTTTCGGGTGTGACCCCACCGCCGGGACTGCTGTTTAGGACAGCCACGGCCAAACCCTATACTACCTCTGTTGTACCCCCCAGGCTGGGTGACCGACTCCTGCAGGTGTTACTAGGCTTCGCCTGTAGCCGCCACGTTTGAATGGGTAGGTTAAGCCCACCCAAGCTCCGGTGCAGCCAGGTGTTATGAGAGGACAAGGAGCCGGGGACCCCCCTAGGGTACGGTCAAGAGGAAAGCTGACTGAGGGGCCTAACTGAAATTAACAAACGGCGACTTGCCGGACCCTGGCTAACGCAACTAAGCGCCCGCGACCTGGTCGCCACAACCCGCGACAACCGTCGCCCAGGGAACCATACAAAATATAAGACACAATACCAAAGTATACAAAGAGCAGGAGGGACTGGAAAACCCCAGAAAAACTGGGAGACAAGGGGAGAGAATGAGTGGGAAGCAATGGACCTTCCCAGCATAAATGACCTGCCAATGCGGCAGACAGAGAACACAGGTAATGAGTAAGGTAATGACAATGAAGAAGGTGTGAATGAAACTACCCCAAAGGGGCAACTCACGACACAGGAGGAACCAATGGAAGAGGAGACCACGAAGGAGCCGCTGGGAACAGCAGGGAAACGGACCGGAGAGCAGCAAACAGATAGGTCCAAACAGGAGCTATCACCGGCGAGGACTGCAGGGCTGGCTTCCTAGATAAGAAGGCTAGGAGCCAATGAGAATGGAGGCCTGAGTCCCGCCTGTCATAACGAGTCCTTTCCGACACCTGCGGCCTGTTGAATTTCGCGGCTTTTCCTCTCTGCCTAGCAGCGTCTGCCGTTGCTAAGCAACGGCGCTGCCGCGTCTCAGGCGCTGAGGGACGTGAGGAGGGAGGACGGGCGTCACGCTCCGACGCTGCGTCCTCCGGCGTCCCTGGTTGCTAGGCAACCGGACGTCAGAGCCGGAAGGACAGGCGGCTAAGCGTACATGCCGCTCTGTCCTTCCAGAAGCGCTCCCACGGCGCCTAACAATGTGTGTGACATCCCATCCGACCCGATGCGAGGTCCTGTGCCCATTGGGTCGGACCTCGCATTGGGTCAGATGGGATCGGGTCGGAATGCTGCAGGTTCAATTTATCAGATCAGACCCATCGGCGGCACATCGCGGGTGCTTTTTAGCACCCAAGATGTATTGGATCCGATCCGTAGGTGTGTGCCAGTGGTAAAGCACTGCTGTAATACACCTACAGTATGTGCAGGTGCAGGCAGGGGCGGACAGTGACGGGTGACACGGGGTGAGCAGCGACAATTGTTATCTAACTTGGCTGAGAGAATTCTCTGGGCAAATAACTGGCCTCCCATCTGGGTGGCCACTGATTGGCTGAGAGAATTCTCTCAACCAATAACCAGCCAGCCAGTCCTGCATGGCCCGCAAATCACCGCTGCCCGGCGACCATCAAATGATGTGGGTGTTCCCCCGCAGGTTGTGAATGGATGTTTATGCAAAACATCCATTTACAGCCAGTGCATGCAAACACATGCTGCGAATAGGTGGTGGCAAGGCCACCATTCACAAGGCGGGGTTTGGTGGACTCGCAAGGTTGCGAATTTTGCAGCTATGTAAATCAACCAGAATAACCCCCTAGGTGCTATATTTTTCAGAAATTACACCTGTTGAACTGCAGGATACTGTACCAGAGACACCACCTGGACATTGAGAAGTGCAATTCCTAAAGGGAGAGTATTTGAGGATAAGAGACTGAATGATTGTTATTTAACTCTATTCTGATTATCTATCACCGGCACCAATGCCATTACTTTTTACCAAAATGTTGACAACTTGTGATGACATTGATGACTTATTAAAACCTTTTGTTAATTTACTTAACTGGTAAGTCTGGTAATTATTTAGAGATATATATTTATTTATTTTTTTCATCATGCCATGGTAGTGCTCAGGGGTTTTACTATTGTGTGGCATATGGTGTAAGGGACACTACTGTGTTGCATTATGTGTAAAAGGCCCTATTGTGTGAAACAACAGGGGTTATTCCGGTTGATTCGTAAGGCTAAAAATTTGCAGCCTTGCGAGTCCCAGATGCCCCCCCCTCGCATGCTGCATATGTTCGCACCCACATCATTCGATGGTCGCCGACCATCAAATGTTGTGGAAGGTGCACGCATATCTAAGGTTACTCTCTGGTAACCTTAGATATGCATGCACATTCACCAGGAAGTGGGTGGGCAGCTGCCCGCCCCGGCACCCACATCACATGCCGATTACCATGGGAACACCCAGCATTTTTATGGGAATGCCCATGTAATGCTGCTGCCCCATGCCCCCCCCCACCCCCCACCTGCAGTGTTGGGTGTGTGCTTCCGGCGAACATCCTGTTTGCCGCGGCCACATGCACCCTGTGTCTGCACATGCGCAGACGCACAACAGTCGGATGTCGGGGGCAGGAAAACACGAGCGTCTCACTCGCTCGCGTGTTCCACTCAGTTGGGCGTCAGGAAGCGGGGTCGGGTTGCATCCCTGCATCAGGAAGATGCGCAGGGGGCACGCAGAGAGCGTGGAGACAATTGGGCAGGGAGAGGGGACAGGGCTGCAGGGCTTCTGGGAGAAAGTTTACCCCCTTCCCCTTTGGTAGTAGGGGTGGTGAGGAAAGTGCACAAAACCCTTACTTTTCCTAAGGGGCTGAGACCCCTGGATACACCCCTGCCTAAATTTAAGAAACACACCCTAAAAAGGGCAGACTAGATGGGCCAAATGTTTTATCTGCCATCACATTTATCTGTTTCTATAGAGGTGTACACACGGAGCGATTTTTGCTAGTGAGCGACTTTAACTAATCGATTTTGACTAGATAAAACCGTGATTTTGACTAAGCGATTTAACTAAATGCACCAGCGATCTTGACTAAGCGATTTTGTCTATGGGTGATTTAGACTATACTAGAATTAACATACTTGATTGGTATTCATTGCAGATCGCCTAGTGAATATCTCCCTCAGCTGTGAATACCACCGATTTTGACTAGACAGCGAGTGATCTAGTCAAAATATTCCTGCCTGGCAACTCTTTTTACAAAGCGATGTTATAGGACGATTTGTCTAACCTTGACAGCGATCTTTACTAACCTTCTAAGCAATTTTGACTATGTAGTCAAAATCGCTTAGAAGGATCGCTCCATGTGTACACCCCTTAAGTCCTGCTGGTGGTACTTGAAGAATGAAGCTGAGAACCCATGAACTATACAGTAGAAAATTAAGTTGCTGCTAAATAGATAATCTCTTCTCTACAGTAGTTTCTTAAAAAAGACTCAGGCACAAAACATTAACATAACATTTAAGAAGATAATTAAGCCTAAACTAATAACATGCATAGAGGTAAAGGATAACAATGCTTAATTTTAGAAGCAAAACAAAGTAAGAACAGACAAAATTTGATGATTCATAAAGTTAGGAACATCCTGTGTTTTTAATTTGCACAGTCGTTCCCATATCTTTTGATCATTTAACGTCACAGAGATCCAAAACTGGCCTGTACGATTTCTTATTATAGATTAATTGCTCCCGTCTAAATAATACTTTGGCACATTTGTACAGTCATCTGATGAATAAAAGAGGCTACTAAATATTCAGTTAACCACACCCATGTTTACTGTTAAAAATCTATGCATATTCAAAAGCACCCTAGGCAAAATTTCAACCTACTGAACCCCCCCCCCCCCATACTGCCACCAAAAACCACTTTCCAACCCCCAAAGGCATACTTTTGATAGGCAGACTTGGTGGCACCCCCCCCCCCCAGAGCCTGGCGCCATAGGCAACTGCCTAAAGCTGCCTAATGGTAGAGCCGGCCCGGCAAGTCCCCTGCTTTCCCTGGAGGCCTCCCTTTGCCACCCACAACAGAGTACAAGGAGGAGTGATCAGCAAAGTAGGGAAGTATGCCTCAGAGACAGCCTTGATTTTTTGATAGGCAGACTTGGTGGCGCCCCCCAGAGCCCGGCGCCCTAGGCAACTGCCTAGAGCTGCCTAATGGAAGAGCCGGCCCTGATAGGACCACATGATTATGAACATCAAAATAATAAAATTTTTACATAATGCTGCTAGTCAATATTTTGACTAATATATACTTGGCTAAGATAAATTCTCACTATATATCTCTTATATATTTAGCCAGATCTGTCACTCATCCCCTGTGTATATAACGTTCCTGCCCAGCGGGATACACAAACCTGCCCCCCCCCCCAGGGAAAATACCAGTGTTCTATGTGTATAACGTTCCCGCCCAGCGGGATACACAAACCCGCCCCCCACCTAAGAAAAAGACCAGTGTTTTACACACCCCACCCCCTTGACATCACCTCCCCCCGCCCGGCCAGGGCTACAGTACATGCCCACCATCCACCATTACTCCACAGCCACCATCCACCATTACTCCCGCACCCCCCTTCTCTGCCAGCACCCGGCCCCCGCGATTTGCGCCCCCCTCTCCGCGACCCCCCTCCCGCGATTCGTGCCCCCCTTCCGCGATTCTAGCCCCCCTTGTCCCCCCTCCCGTGATTCGCACCCCCCCCCCCCACGGCATCTCCAGCGCCCCCTCCCGCGATTCGCGACCCCCCTTCCGCGATTCGCAGACCCCCGCACCCCCCCTCCCTTGATTCACGGCACCCCCGCGCCCCTCCCACGATTCACGGACCCCCACAACCCCCCCTTCCGCAATTCACTGACCCCCACAACCCCCCTCCCCCAATTTGCAGACCCCCCCCTTCCCGCGATTCATGCCTCCCGCGCCCCCTCCCGCAATTTGCAGACCCCCACGGTCCCACCCTCCTCCCGCTAATCGCAGATCCCCGCAAATTTGCAGACTCCCCTGACCCCCTTCCGGCAATTCCCCCCCCCCCATCTGACCCCCGCGACCCCACTCCCGCATTTCATGTCATTTTCCGTGAGAATGGGGGATCCTGTACCGCCACAAGCAGGTGCCGCCCCTAGGTGGGAAATCCGGTCCTCACTGCCAGAAGTGTCCCCACGGTCCTCTGCACCAGCGCCTTGCCCATCAATGTCTTGCCCACATACCACTATTATACAGCCTCCTGCTCTCATGCACCCTCACTCCCTCCCAGTGGGAGGAGACGCTCACCCACTGCCGGGAGCTGCATACTGTCCCCCACCTTCCCCCAGTTCTAGGGATGCCCATCGACCATCAATGATTTTAAATCATCGATGGTTTATGGCTGATGTTGAATACTATTGTCATTGATGTGGGAGGACCAGATGGTTTCCCTACATCAATGGCAAAGGAGATCTGATCAAGTTTAATTTTTTTTTAAGGTGCCGGGACACGGAGCATAGCTCTGCCCCCCCACACCCGGAAGTCCCGCCACCGAAATCTGATTGAACCACGGCCTATTCAGTCAGATATAGTAGTCGATAGCTACAACAATCGATGGTTATCCAAGTAATATGTTACTACTATCGATGGCAGGGTGCAAAATCGCCATCAATGCCAACCATAGCTGTCACTATGGTGATCATGGGGCGACGCAGGACGGCGCACAGACACAGGTGACGTCATGTTGCAGGGTGGCAGACCCGGAAGCGTGGTGAGAGGGAGCACAGTAATTTCTTATGTACTATATGTATAAAGGTAAAAAAAAAAATGTATGTTATTTGGTCTGATGAGTGCCACCCTACAATTGTATATATATACAGAGCCGGATTAAGCCTTCCGGGGGGCCAGGGGCACTTTAGAAAGGGGAGCCCCCTCCTACTTGTCATTACTGGCCGCAAACTGCATGGGAGAATGTTACACTGTCAAAACAGAGTAAAAGCAGTATAATCTTGGTCAATGGTCAACTTGAGGGCGGGGGGGGGGGGGGGGGATTAATATAAACATATATATATATATATATATATATATATATATATATATATATATATGATACAGATAAATACCAGCGCAAAAAGTCCTCTGATAGTATCAGTGAATCAGGTGATTTCTTGATGTGTGCCGCTTTTTGGAGATCCTCACCAAAGGCTAAGACTCCTGACGTGGCTGACGTCTGTGGCTATTTGCTTCCAGCAACGAGTGAGAGGTTTTGCGGTGTAACGTCCCTGGATACAAGCGTACAAGTGCGGCGGTGAGAGCGGTCTGCCTTGGATGCTGGTTCCTGATACCATCTGACATTCCCCTACCTGTTCCATCTTATCGGTTGATGTACCCCGTTTTGCTGGCAAGCTGATTGTCCCATATCTTGATGTATGTGAGCATATGTACTTGAGTAAATTTTATACCTTCATTATACTCACTAGTGCGCTTTTTTTTTCTTTCTTCCATATATATATATATACAGTATATATAATACCACATGAAAAGCCTCTGTCTGCCCCTCTGTACCTTACTCTGTAGGTGCCCTGACAGGCCCAGCACTGCCTCTGATTAAAAACCCTCCCATGACAAGGCAGCTGCTGCTATCCTTCATGGGCCTGAGAAGCATCCACCAAGCAGAGCTCAGCACAAGCCTCTCAGCCTCTGACCTGTTGTGCAAAGTGTTATGGGACTTAGTCAACTCCCAGTAATAAATTGCACACTTGTGCAGACAGTGTGCCTTGACTCCTGATGCTCAGCACCATTAATCATTGTCACATTGGCAGATAGGTGAAGCTGCAACACTACCCCACTCCCATGCACAAAACCATTAGCTAAAAGAAAGAGATTTTTTTTTAAATACATGCCAACCACAGGCATGGGGGGGGGGGCTAGATAGAGGGGGGCCTGTGCCCCCATTATAATCCATCCCTGTATATATATATATATATATATATATATATATATATATATATATATATATACACAGATGGAGCAAGCCCCATCACTGCTGCTGGTGTGCCAGCTGCTCTTTTCTGGCAAGTGGTGTGGCAGTGCTAGTGCTCGTCTGGCTATTGCATGCAATGGGGCACGCTTCCGTCTCCGACTTGCCAGAATCTGTGGTGCACCAAGGCCATTGGCAAACCGGGGAAAGAATGAATGATGCTGGCTCCATCTGTATATGTATATATAAGGACTTCTATATGATGGACTTGTTTATGATTGACTGAACCAGAGGTTTGCAAGCCATAGATACAAATGTGGAACGCAAACATGAATAGTGGAAAGTAACCGGATATACGCATCATACCAGGAAGGAGTATCGACTACACAAGATGACACACTTCCTGTCTAGGGATTATGAAATACTTCCTTCCGCACTCCAGGAAGGGGAAAGCCATGGAACTGGCAATTATCGGAGGTATAAAGGAAGGTTTGCTGTAGTGTTGTGCCTCTGAGGAAAGGCAATTTTGGCCGTAAGCACATTTAAGCAGAGACACAACAATCCCTTGGATTCTGTACACTAGAGGGTGAGACCATAATGGGTAAAAGGACTGAAGGTTTCCAGGACTGGACATTCATGGTAACATTTACAAATATTTGGACCCTTCCAAATATTTTTGGGCATTGGTCTCCATGAGAGATGATACCATGAATATCTTGGTGATATGTGATTTTTTTAATTATTTATATTTTTTCAGCATATAAACCAGAGAAATTCAATTGAAAAGCTGGTCATCCGTGTGTATGGATTTAAATGCAAATTTTAACATTGCTACATGTAAGTGAAACTATTGAATAATAAATTACTCCTTCTTGTCAGACAATACTGCACTAAGGGGGTGATTCAGCTTGGCTCGATCCCCAGTGTATTCGATTCAAGGATGACGGTGCAGCTCTGCGCATGTGCAGTGCCGCTGTGCAAATGCCTTCAGCGATAATCCCAGTCACCAAGGCATTTGCACACAGGGGGGCGGGCAGTGGGCAGATAGGGGGCTGGAGCATCAGGACTTCCATAATTTCCTTGGTATTCCCACAAAAAATGGTGGGTGAATGCAGGCGGGGAGAAGCCTGCACATTGCTTCAGTGCCATCCACCTGTTTGGCCATCTCCAGCCCAGATACAGGTAAAAGTCAGATCAGACTACTTTTATCTGCGAGCAGTCAAAAAATTATTCGATGGTCAGCGACCATTGAATTATTTTTTCATCCCTACGGCCACACTGAAATGGATGTATCAGTGAACACATCAATTCACATGCAATTACGGCCATTCGCTCGCCCGGTGGCATTTAACCACTCGATAAGCAGTGAATTTGTACTGTTTACGGAGCCAACCTAAATTAGGCCCCTAAATTGGATTTTTTTTCTCTGAAATTTTTTAGGAAAGGAACATTAAAGGCCCATACACACTAGAAGATTTTCATTTCAAAAGACTTTGCCAAAATCTTTGACAGATAATATCTGTCACCAAAGTAGTGTGTACACACTGAGCTATTTTCCCCATAGAGCAAGAGATTTTCAGGAGACGAAAGACTTTGCTTAAAATCTTTCATTCCAAGGCTATTTACATAATGGGTGGGGTTTGAATACCAAGGGTGGGAGCAGGGGACATTTTATCCAGTGAATTCCTGTTCTTGGGGCCTGATTGAAAACGGATCGCTGGACTGCATATATTCAGAGCCCAGCGATCACGAACACGCCGCCCCACCAGGGGAAATCCCTCCAATGTGCACAGCTACGATTGTATTTGCAACCGTGCACATAGGGAGAAATCCATTCAGAAATCAATTCACTGCCATAATAAAATGGCACCACTGCCGGACTCTGTCTGTTCCCGGACATTCTATAATCAGTGAACGCCACCCGTCTCGATTCCTGACACCGGGCTTAATTACCGGGATGCCTGTTCGTCATGACAGCTGCCATGTGCAGGGAGCAATAGGCAGTGGTGTAACTTGGTTCTACGGTGCCCGGAGCAAGGGCATGTTTCGTGCCCCCCCTTGCGCGGCGAAAAGTGGGACTGTCCTTGCCTGTTGCCAAAGGGGACTGTCCTTGCCTGTTGCCAAAGGGGACTGACCTTGCTTGTTGCTAAGGGGACTGACCTTGCTTGTTGCTAAGGGGACTGACCTTGCTTGTTGCTAAGGGGACTGACCTTGCTCGTTAATAATAATAACCGGACCCCACAGGCTGGGCTTATGGGCTTAATGGGCACTTGCCCAGGGGTCCCAGGTGTATAAGTATCAGTTCTGATAGCTGAGCATTCCCTTTTTCCAGGGATACCAAAATTTAGAAAATCGGCCCTGGGGAACTGGAGATATCCAACTTCAAAGCAGCAGTCCACATCCACATGTTAATTGCAATTCCCAATCATATTTCTCAGGTTCTCTCTGACTTAGAGTTTTTCTGAGAGTATATTCCAAAAGCTGGGAATCTCCCCTTTCTATCGACACTAGCAAGTTGTTGTAGAGTTTTATTTTAGGGATCATATATCTCTCTTATCCCAATAATGGTTATTGAGATTGAAATATTATATAAAATATATTTATTATATCTTGGATTGATATAATAACATATATATTTGACATCTGCAATTATATTCTAATAGACCTTACAATACAATATGCAGAGTACTTGTCATAATTTGATTCCCCAAATATGAGAGTTCGAGACTTGTAATTTTAGCTCCAATTGGAGGATTTTATTTATAGGCAAAACAAACCATTACAGAATATATTAACACAGTGATTGTTGTATATGCTATTATATATATATTTATATATACACCTCCTTGCTTATATTATATTAAACAATTGACAAACTTAGATTGCTACAAAACTAACATAAAATGACATACTTACAAGTTACATGGGTATAGCTACCTATGATTCACCTCACCTCCTGCCCATTGCTTATTTATTCCATTCTTTCTCCTGCTTCTCTCTCACATCTCTCCTCCTGACTCTCTGAATGGGTTTCTTGCTGACTGTCCGTGTGTCTGTGAGTCTGTGAGAGTGAATGTCTACTCTATCTCTCTCCTTATATCCCAAATACATGAATTGAAGTTCCCTGTTCTCATGACGTTATTGAATTTATGGATGCTAATGGTGACAGGGTCTCCTGCTTGTCTGGACTCTAGTGGTAATCTCCTTTGCGAGATCTCCTGTTCTGGTCTCTCCCTGTGCATCAATCTATTTTACACTCTTGTTGTCAAAATACACAATAGTGTCCTGTCTGTCCTGCAAAGTAACTTGGATGATGTACTAGCAGCTACATTCTCCAGATGGCTGGGATCTGGCCCATAGCGTATACATTGCTTGCTCCTTACAGCACAGACTACCTAAATACAAATATTGCTACATTCTGTAAACATTTAAATGATATACATATTCAATTTATAGCTACATTACTTTATAGTATCAAAATAATATTCAATTTCTATGCAAACAAAATTATATATGGTAACAGTCCCCCGCTTGTGACCATGAGAAATTATTTTGATTGGTCACACAGTAAATTACCATAATTGCTTCATATATATTTTCAAACATTCTTTTCCCAACTCTCCTAACCATACATTAACCATTAGTGTGAAATATCCTAACTTAATTAACCTGATTTACCCTATAATAACTAAATTTGACCAGGGACAGAGGTTATTTATATTCAGTATTCATGAGGAAAATTTTTTCATTGCTACAGACAGTTATATGCCATGCCGCAGCTTGCCTTGTAGATCTTGTTTGGTCGATGTGTGAGGACACTTTCCTTGTGCTGTTGCTCACAGTGATTTCCTGGCTGAGGGCTGTCACTTGTGTGGGTTGCAGTTCTTGGAGACACTTTACATTTGCAGTATGGTGGACGTAGAAGTAGAATTCTTCTTCGAGGCTGTTGACTTGCTTGACATGTTGCTTTACATGTATAGAGGCTGTTGACTTGCTTGAAATGTTGCTTTACTTGTGTGGCCCTTGGAGTGCTGTGGTCTTGATAAATTTCTTCACCACAGTTTTGCAAAACATGGGGCCTTCGATAAGCCTCATTAATGCAGTCCTTAGCGAGTTTGCTTTGTATGTCCTTTACGATTATCGCTGTGATCGTGACAAGTGTCCTTGTGCGTCCTTTAAGATTATCGCGCTGCAATCATGATAAGTGTCCATGTCTCTCTTTAACCCCAACCTTGTTGTGTTGAACAAAACAGTTTGTGACGTTGAATACAGCAGTTGAAACTTTAACCAAGTATTTTTGCTTTACTTGTTGATAAGAACATTTATCTTCAGGCATTGGCAGGTAAATGTCTGGGGTAGATTCTAAAGGATCCACTCCGTCTATACTAAATTTCCTCACTGAATAACAATTTACCATTCAGTCTCTGATCTCTTACCTACCTTCCTATATACTATCTTATATTAAACTAAAATAACCATACACCAGCTAAATCCAATAACTAACAATAATATTTTGATTTGACGTATCTATGAAAACATCCTATCAATACAATAAATGACTACGATTTTGCTTCAAAGTAATACCAAATATCTGTTAAGAATGGGTTTGGCTATATCGAATTCCATCCAGTGTGTGTGATATGCAGCCATGTGCATATACAATAACTACAATATTCTATCTATGCTATTATTCATTCTCTTAGACTTGGTTAAGTCTGTATTAAGAGAATGGTCCATCTCAACAACTAACAAAACGTTTCTCTTTTACAATTTGATGTAAGGCATACCATTCTTTGTCTGATATTTAAATTAGTTTGAAGCTTTTTAAGAAGGAAGCGTATATATAATCAGCATATACTCATAAGAAGAAGAAAAATATTTACAAGGTATATACAATGACATAAAACAAATGAAGATCATATGCGTGAATTGATCGGCGATTAAAAATGTATGTACAAAAGGATTCTGCATACTTGGTGGTGAGAATTATGCACACTGTAAATGGAATGTGCATGTGTCACAGTGTCCTGACAAACAAACAAACAATGATTGCTGTAGTGAGGGGGTTAATGAACTTCTCCTGAAGAAGAGAAAAGGGGATTTTGTCCATGTGTCCAGAAAACAAATAATAGTTGCTGTATTTAAACCTTTTCCTTCTCTGAAGGACTGAAGAAAGAAAAATAAACTAATAAAAAAAAAAGTCCTTTGATTTTTGTCCATGTGACAGTTTTTGGATCCTCCTTAGGTGACAAATACAAGCTGTGCGAGGTACTGGCTCTTTGCATAATTGCAGCAATAAAAGGGTTAGTAGAACTTTGGTGTAAATTGGAGCTTTGTTTGGGGTTTTGCATCCATTTGTATTAAAGCTGCTGTGTAGAACTTGTAACCTAAAATTGAAACAAAAAGAAATACAATTACTATTATTGCTATTTACAAACTGGTGTGACAATGCATTGTGCTATCTACTGGTCCAACATTGCTGGCCAGGTTTTCTGGTTTGTACCATTTCTCTCCTCTATGTAATAGTATATGTCACTGACAACATAAACTTTCTGCAGGTATGATGCAGGTTACATTTAATCTGGATCTTGTATCCATTTAAACATGTGGCAGTTTCTTACACCACCCAATAACTAGATTTAATCTATAAAGTAAATGAACAATACTCCCTGTTGTCATTGCCAGGATGCATCTTTTCTCGATTTGCTTTTGGTGGTCCTGCGAGTTTCTTCAGTCTGGAAACTTGGAGCTTCTGAAAAATATACTTGTGTGGCGAAAAACTCGTTAGTCTGTGCCATATATGCTTGGTAGGATTTTGGGCTTCATTTTTGACCAAACCTAAAATAAAATGGTTAGGACTCCAGGACATATAAACATTCTCATCCTGGTGATGCTTTTTAGCATTCCTGTACTTCTGTGTGGTGTTCACAGATTGACACTCTGCATGTGGTCTCTCTAAGAGACTGTGGACATTTGCTCCACCACTAGATGTCTCTAACTGCTGTGTGGGGGTTACAGAGATGGTGGAACCTTTCGTGTGATCATGCATGCTCAAATTCATGCCATTGCTCAGCTCAGACATATTTGTGGCTGAATACGTTTGCTCATTTAATTCAGTGACAACTTTACCTACAATTGGAGTGTGTGTATACAAGGTTATTGTCTGTTCCCCTTTCCCTGAGGGCAACACAAGTTTCTTCGTCACAATGGGGGCTGTGAGAGTGGATTCTGCAGAATCTCTCTCCTCATTGTACTGATCTCCCCCCTTAATCAAAACAGTGCAGGGGATATCTCTCAGTGCTCCTGCCTTATTTGCAGTAATGTGTGCTTTGAGTATATGTACATCGTGCACAGTATTACTTTCTTCCTCTATTACAGAGCCCTGATTAGCATCTGTGACCATTTCAAACTTTGTAGTCTGTTTGTGAATGAGCCCCTCTGTGGTCTCATCACTGCTCCCATCTCCTTTGCTGGGTGCTTCTGTGATCCCTTCATGAGAGATCTGGGCAGTTTGTTTGCAATCTGCCAGATTATTTACTTTTGGCTTTTGAGTACACTTCTTGCCCTTTAGGGATTTTAAGAAGGAATTCACATTTGCATTCATTTTAAGGCATGCCCTCTTAAGACGTGAACCTGATTTCTCTTTACATTCCTGCTTAACTTCTAAAGTCGCTGCTCTGTGCATTTTCCTAAATGTTACAGCAACTCTTTTCATTTTCAACATTGCACTTATTTTACAATGCTGTATTTATACTTTTGTACACAAGATATCCTCCCAATGAGAGTGTCCGGATTCTCAAAGTTAACTCTAATATCTGGTACTAATTATCATTTATTTGGAAATGCTTATTTCCACTGTTTATTTATTCTAGGCCTTTACAATTATGAAGTGCCTATTTAGTAACATACCCCACTGTGATCTTGCAATGTGTCAGCAGGCTAACATGCCCTTGTGCTGAGCCTAGTAAATGTAGTATTAGTTAAAAATGTTTCTGAATAATGCCATATTATCAATATCTAAGCGTGCACTCCCAGATAATGGTAACAATGGAATATCAGTTCTGTTTCACCAATACGTTATTCTAGGTCTACAAACAATGCAAGATAAAAATACACAATAGTATTACGTTTTCCTAGATACATCCTCACTGTGATTCTGAAGGTTAGGTAGCCAGCTTCACGCATCTGCTACTCCTTATAAATATTATAATCATACAATCAGATACCAAAATTCACAAGTCCTGCTGCGGTCGCCATTGTAGAGTTTTATTTTAGGGATCATATATCTCTCTTATCCCAATAATGGTTATTGAGATTGAAATATTATATAAAATATATTTATTATATCTTGGATTGATATAATAACATATATATTTGACATCTGCAATTATATTCTAATAGACCTTACAATACAATATGCAGAGTACTTGTCATAATTTGATTCCCCAAATATGAGAGTTCGAGACTTGTAATTTTAGCTCCAATTGGAGGATTTTATTTATAGGCAAAACAAACCATTACAGAATATATTAACACAGTGATTGTTGTATATGCTATTATATATATATTTATATATACACCTCCTTGCTTATATTATATTAAACAATTGACAAACTTAGATTGCTACAAAACTAACATAAAATGACATACTTACAAGTTACATGGGTATAGCTACCTATGATTCACCTCACCTCCTGCCCATTGCTTATTTATTCCATTCTTTCTCCTGCTTCTCTCTCACATCTCTCCTCCTGACTCTCTGAATGGGTTTCTTGCTGACTGTCCGTGTGTCTGTGAGTCTGTGAGAGTGAATGTCTACTCTATCTCTCTCCTTATATCCCAAATACATGAATTGAAGTTCCCTGTTCTCATGACGTTATTGAATTTATGGATGCTAATGGTGACAGGGTCTCCTGCTTGTCTGGACTCTAGTGGTAATCTCCTTTGCGAGATCTCCTGTTCTGGTCTCTCCCTGTGCATCAATCTATTTTACACTCTTGTTGTCAAAATACACAATAGTGTCCTGTCTGTCCTGCAAAGTAACTTGGATGATGTACTAGCAGCTACATTCTCCAGATGGCTGGGATCTGGCCCATAGCGTATACATTGCTTACTCCTTACAGCACAGACTACCTAAATACAAATATTGCTACATTCTGTAAACATTTAAATGATATACATATTCAATTTATAGCTACATTACTTTATAGTATCAAAATAATATTCAATTTCTATGCAAACAAAATTATATATGGTAACATTGTCTCTATTATACTCAGAACTAGAGATATCAGCCTTCCAGCAGCTGGTCCCTGCTCCAGCTCCAAACGTCTGGTGTATAGTTTTATATTTTTGTCAATGGATTGCTCTGGTTCAGTCCTGATCTCTGATCCCCAAGTCCCCAGCACCTCCTGAAAGTTGTGACTTTAGTTTTTTATACTATTGAAGGCTAAGAAATCTTTTTCCAGATAATGGCGATATCTGCAGTCAAACAAGCTGCCCTTCCTCTGGAAAAATGATGAATATTAAGCCCACTCCATTATCCAAACCTCCCCTGCGTATAAAACACCCCCTACCTCCCTGGAAGTCATTCACAAAGGACCCTTCATTCAGCTCAGTGCCCCCTTCCACACGTTAGTGTTCACCCTCCCACCACCTGTGCAGTAAAGGAGTAATTATCAGAAGTTATTGCTCCAGGTCCTACATGTTGAGCACCCCCTGCCACCCGTGGGATTCCAAAGCGGCTGCTGATAGCACCCCCATCCCTAGGAGGGGAGTATGGGTAAGGGCCCCGGTGCATTGCTCTGCCCAGGGGCCCACACTGCTGTTAAGATGGTCCTGCCCCTAGACCAAATGCTTCTTATCGAGAAATTCAGAAAAAAATATTAAATGAAGTTCATTGAGTTTATATGTCACAGTTATCTGGTGAGGGGCAGGATTTGCTCCTGTTTGTCCACATATATTATGATTGGCAGCCACAAGCACTGGTTTTGCCTGGTACATTGACCATAAATAATATGAATTGATCTTGGTCCACCAACTCAAGGCACCCCAGGGTGATTAGGCACACAGTTTGGGAACCACTGGTCTAGCTACATATGCTAGTAGCTAAATAGCCCTAACAGGTTAGACACTTACTTGGTGTTCATTTGCCCCAAGCTTATTAGGATATAGCACAATATATACATTAATAGGATAGGTAGGAGTAAAACTAAATTAAAATGTAAGGACAAGATTTAATGAGATGCGATTTGCATGTTTTCCAAAAATTGCACATTTATTAGGATGCGAATTGCGATAAAAACCTTACTTTTTTGCCGCAAAAATCGCACATTCTGACCTGTAAATTTTTGGTCCATATATTTTCACATTATAAAGTATATAACTCACAAATTTAATGGCATGCAAATTTTGGAAAATATTACCAAAAATAGAAAAAAATAGATCAGGTTCTGACAGGCGAATTTGACAGAAAGACAACAACAAGTAATGAGCGCTAATTACCCAAAAATTAAATCAATTCCAGCTGCTAACTATACGGTATAAACAATCCATTAAAGACAAGAAAAAGACACTAACAGTAGCGCTAGGAACTGATACACTGAAATGATCATTAAATTAATGAATTTATAAAATATTACTAATCAAAATAGGAATAAATTAATAATATATGCTAGTCATATGAGTTGTAGAAAAATAAATTTATGTTAATTTCTCAATGCAAATAAAAACATGTTAGATACTGTACATGACCACATAAAAATAAAAAGAAAATATACATAACATCTAATATTTATGCAAAAAGTGTACCGGCCGATACAATATAAAAAAAATTGCGTGTGCATATATGAGGAACAAAACAGATAAAAATGGAACTGGTGGGGGTCTTGTCATCTTCCCTAGTGAGGGACACCAATTGTTTCTCTGTTGTCCCAGCAGCACAATCCACTAGTTTTTCAATTGCTTGTGCATGATGAACCAATAACTCCAATGGGGGAGTGTTAATAAAATTCGGCTGTGCGCAGCTGATAGACAGCCGGAGTACCTTAGCTTGTAGTGAACTCGGGTCAAAGTTAGTAGTCCAAATTCCTGTGTGGCGGCCGGACACTAGATGTATATGGCAGGTAAGACTGACGCATTTCCCCGCCTGCGTCTGTCGGTGGCTTTATCGAAGATCAAGTGTATCCATCGCTTGACTGGTTCCAGGAACACTCGCGGTCACAAGACCGGAATCAGTCATAATTGGGAAAATGGAGCACCCTATATAACTATGGGTTTACAAGCGATGGACACACTTGATCTTTGATAAAGCCGCCAACAGACGCAGGCGGGGAAATGCGTCAGTCTTACCTGCCATATCCATCTAGTGTCCAGCCGGCACACGGGATTTTGGACTAATAACTTTGACCGGAGTTCACTACAAGCTATCAGCTGCACACAGCCACATTTTATTAACACTTCACCATTGGAGTTATTGGTTCATCATGCATAAGCAATTGAAAAACTAGTGGATTGTGCTGCTGGGACAACAGAGAAACAATTAGTGTCCCTCACCAGGGAAGATGACAAGACCCCCACCAGTTCCTTTGTTATCTATTTGTTCCTCATATATGCATACACAATTTTTTATATTGTATCGGCCGGTACACGTTTTGTATAAATATTAAATGTTATATATATATATTTTTCTTTTTCTTTTTTTTATGTGTTTTTTTCATGTATCTAACATGTTTTTATTTGCATTGAGAAATTAACATAAATGTATTTTTCTACAACTCATATGACTGGCATATATTATTAATTTATTCCTATTTTGATAAGTAATATTTTAATAATTCATTAATTTAATGATCATTTCAGTGTATCGGTTCCTAGCGCTACTGTTAGTGAATTTGACAGAACCATGCACAGATCATTGATATCTGTGAATAGTTCTGTCTTAAAAAAATGTGTTAAAGTAAAAAAAAAAAAAAAAAACATGGCATGGGGTCCCTCCTCCTGAGCATATCCAGCCCTGGGCTAAAAGAACCAGCTAGGGGTCCCCTGGATTTTTTTAAACCAGCACCAGGCTCAAGGGGTGGTCCTGGTTCTCAAGATATGGAGAATAAAATGACTAGGGATCCCGTTTATTTTAAGAACCAGCACCAGGCGAAACCAGCCAGCAGTCGAGCAGTGAACTAGAGTCTCCCTGCGCACCCCCATTATGCTGCCTGGGTCCTTCTTGGTGTTCCCAAAACACCTGTGTGTAATCTTGTATTGGTGGGTAGGAAAGACTTTGGGTGCACTGGGTGAACTGACACAAAATTTTATTTTATTTTTAAAATATTGGAATGTATGAAATTGCAAGCATAAAAACGAACAATAAAAGGTGTGATAAGGCTTCCCTTACCCAGTGATGAGGATGGAGCCAAGGATTTTATAGCCAAAAGAGACACCCCCTTCAAGGCTCCATTTGTTTACACTGGGTTGGGTCCTGGTAGAAGGAGCTTTCAAACACACACCAGGAAGTGTGTATACTTTGGATTTCCGGGGTGGTCACATTGTTTGCCATTTTCCCACCCTTTTCTCCATAAATATGAGGATCTCACAAGCAATCAGCAGCCTTGAAAAAAGAGTCCCAGGACTCGAAACACGTTGGTAAAGGATTGCTTTTCTAACCGGACCCAGCCCAGTGTAAACCTGTGGAGCCTTGCAGGGTGTGTCTCTTTTGGAACATTTTGCCGATACCATCCTCTGCTCCATCCTCATCACTGGGTAAGGGAGGACTTACCACACCTTTTATTGTTCATTTTTATGCTTGCCATTTTCTACATTCCAATATTGGGTTGGGTTACATTGTTCTTATGCTGTTATATTTGTCTTATCTTATTGTGACTGCTAAAGGAGTCATTTGATACTGATCACCTTGGAAAAATTTCCATCCAAAAATAAAAAGGACAGTACCTTTTATTGTTTATTTACACCTTGTTTATGGGTATCTTTTAGCGCCTTGGTGGTATTACTATTTTGTCCTACTCTGTCTATTTCAAATGCTGGATGTCATTTGTCTGTAAATACTTCACCTGGATGCATGAGAGGCTTTTGTGCGCACTTATATACTTGAATGCCATCTTTTCCATTTTGTATTGTTTACATCTATTATCAAGACTAAAGTGCTGCAACCATGTTTTCTTTTAGAGCCAATCGTAATTCAATGATAAAATCCACATTTGCACTAAATAGTGAGAGTGTGGATATTAATGATGAAAGTCTGGATTCTGTTTTTTCTAAATTTGAAAAATCAATGTTGAAGGAGAACAGGTTATGTTGGGAGGTGACAACACTGGAACATTATATAGTGTACAAACTGATCCCAAAGGGTTTGTTAATCTCCAAACCACCATCCTTCAATAGCAATGATAAGAATTTAAAAAACATAATGGGAGTGTATCCTTCATAACTGTTCTACTTCCTTAATGGAGTTGATTGTTAAGGAAAGAACTCAGACTTTAAAACGTTATATGCTGAGATTACAAATTTATTGAATATGATTCAACCATTTAAAAACTCTGAGGATTTTTCTTCACGAGAAGAACTCCTTATGAATAAAATCAATAAGAGTACTAGAGAATTGAGGGATAGGAAATCCTCGCCTCTGAACCCCGCGAGGGGACGCGGAAAACGATCCCGAAGCGTGGTGAGCGCAGCAAGCCCCGCGAGGGTACGCGGAATACACGTCAAGTAATCAGTGTGCACTCAGCACGCTTTGGGATTGTTTTCCGCGTCCCCTCGCGGGGCTCACTGCGCTCGCCGTGCTTCGGACTCGGTGGCTCGCTGCGCTCGCCATGCTTTATAAAATCAACTCCATGCCGACGTGGGTCGTAGGGGTATGAACACGTATGAACGTGTGTACCGCGTCCCTTTGCGGGGGGCGCTGCGCTCGCCGCACTTCGGGCTAACTTGGATAGCGGGGGTGTGCAAGTATGGAATAGCATTCAAATCGGCAGAAATTCCCTCAAAATCAGCCGCATCCGATTTTTTGCATGCGATTTGCAGCCGATTTTCGGCCAATTTGCGGCTGATTTCGCGGGCGCCGTGATAATACACATGTACCAAATACACTACTAGTTAGAACATGTAGAGGTAAACGAAAAAAAGGAGGGTTTGTGGAGCGCTCAGAAAAATGTTATTTAAAGGTAAGTTAATTTAAATGAAGTGATCAATTGGGTATCACAAAATATAAATTTATTTAATTAATCGCATATAGAAAAATAATAATAATAAAAACACAATTAATATAAATATACATTAAAATACATATAATGCACTTATAGAATATACTGAGTAGCATACAGTAGACCACTTAATGGGGAAATGAAAAGTCAAAAGGACAATGGATACTTATGTGAGTCCCGCTTGTTCCTGGATTGTGCTCTACTCTTATTGAATAATTGTAGTCCCCACAGGGGAAAAGGGGAAGGAGGGGGGAATCCAGATTCAACTGGTACTTGTGGGTGTCCGTGTATCCTGCTGGAGACCTTGATTCTTGAATCCACTGGTGGGCAAAGGATGGAAATACCTCACATCTCGGATTTGGCTCCAAAAATCAGCAGGTGGTGGTTTCCCAATTTGTACATCCAGTGTTGGGGTGCTGGAGAAATAAGGGGTTGGTCCGTGGGGGGACAAGAGGAGCAGCTGGTTCAAGGGGAGAGATTAGTAGTGTCCAGAGTCCAAAGAATAGAGGTTCTGCCTAACGCGTTTCGTTGTACTGAGACAACTTTGATAAAGTTGAAAAACTTCTAAAGAAAGATGTAAATAAACATAAACAACTTAATTTAAGTAAAAAGGATTTCCAAACACTAAAATATCTGAAAGAAGACAAACCCCTTATAATTAAGCCTGCCGATAAGGGGGAGGGGTTGTCTTGTTCCCTAAAGATATGTATATGGCAGAGATAGAAAAACAACTCAATGAAGGGGGTACCTACACGAAATTAAAAACAGACCCCACTAGTAAGATAACGAAGGATCTATTAGAACTTACATCAAAGGCAATGTCAGAAGGTATAATTACCAAAAAAGAATTTGAGTTCCTAAATATTAAGGAGCCTTCAATTCCCTCAATATACGTCTTGCCTAAGATTCGTAAAAATGTTAAAAATCCCCCTGGTAGGCCGATCAATTCAGGCTGTAATAGCCTAACTAGTAATTTGTTGTTTTAACCAAAGGTAATTTAACCTTTGGTTAAAACAACTAGGGCCTATTTGAAGGATAGAACAGATGTTTTAAGGAAATTATCGAATTATGAATGGTCAGATAATGATGTCCTTTGCAGTGCAGATGTAAGTACATTGTACACTTTTATTACAAAGGAAAATGGCCTTACGGCTGTTAAGTTTTTTCTGGATAAAAGTACAAATTTGAAATTGTTTATTTTAGATAGCATTTTGTCCAATAACTTATCCAATAACTATTTCTTTTATAATGGTTCTTTTTATATCCAGTGTGTTGGGACAGTTATGGGCACCCAGTTTGCACCCAGCTACGCCAATCTATTCATGGCCTATTGGGAGGAGAGTACCATCTGGCATGACGGCGGGCTAATGGCAAACCTGGTGCTCTGGCATTGTTTCATAGATGATGTCTTATTTATATGGCGTGGCAGTGAATCATTATTGGATACCCTTTGTAAATTACTGAATGTGAATACATTCTTTATAAATTAAACTTTTGCAAATAGTAAAATTTCTATTTCTTTTCTGGATTTAGAAAACTATATTGAAAGTGGTTCTTTGAAAACGAAAACTTTTAGAAAAGCAACAGACTCTAATAGCTTTATTAAAACCACAAGTCTGCATCACAATAACTGGCTTGACAACATCCCTTTCGATCAATTCTCTAGGATCAAGAGAAATTGTACCGACCAAGCAGTTTGTGATGAACAAATTAATGAATTATCTGATAGATTTTCTGCAAGAGGTTTCTCTGAGACCTTGCTTGAAAAAGCAAAAATAAAACTCAATCAGGTGGATCGTAGCACCTTATTAAAAGAAAAAATCCCAAAAAATTCAGATGAGAAGTTTAAGTGGGCATTTATATCTCAATTCAATAACTGTCACAAACAGATAGAAAATATATTTCATAAAAACTGGAGGATCCTAAAACAGGATACAATTTTAGGTGAAATACTGTATTACCTGAAAAAACAGTATTCATTTACTGGAAGGCTAAATCCCTAAAAGACCATTTGGTTAGAAGCGCTCTAGATACTAGTACCAGACATAGTGAACGCACCAATGGTTTCCACCGGTGTGGCGCTTGTCTGGCCTGTAAATCTATAAAATTAATTAACAGGAAATTAACATCCTTTACTGTTGCAAATAAGGTATATTCCATCAAGGATTTTATAACCTGCCACACGAAAAATGTGGTATACCTTCTAGAGTGTTCATTTGGTCTCTTTTACGTTGGCAGAACATGTCGCCAACTAAAGGTTTGTTTATCAGAACATATATATAATATTAGAAAAGGCCTTGTCACTCATACATTGTCCTCTCATTTTAAATCCCAGCATAATTGTAAAGAAGGTTCCTTAGTCAATTTCTGGGGTATAAAAGTTAAGGTGGCCATACACGTCCCGATGCGGGCTGTGCAATGTGTGCTTTGAGGTGCTACTTTTTGTACTTGCTTTTCATTGCATCACACTGCATGCACAAGGCATGCAATGCGATGTGATGGATGCTAGTTAAGCACAGAACGCATGCCCGCATCGGGACATGTAAGGGCGGCATTATTCAACCCAATTGGCGTACAAGGGATGTTGAAAAACGTCTCTCGCAGGAAGAGATGAGATGGATTCATTGTTTGGGGACCCTGGTACCCAGGGGGCTCAATGCTGAGTTTGAGTTGAAGCACTTTCTGTCTTGAACCCTACTATTGGAAGAATGTATTTACTGTACACATGTTGGTTGGTACATATGGATTCTTTTTATAAAAAAATATAATACTTTTAAATAGAATATTTGTTCTGTAATATTTTTTTGTAGTGTTACATGTGTATATATATTTTTTGGTACTTGTTTCCTAGCACGGCCACAACGATCATGATCGCGGTCATCGCGATTTCCCCATAGAGAACAATGTTAAATGCCTCAATTTACCCGCGATGACCCCGATTTCCCATAGGAAACAATGTGAAATGGCTCAATTTACCCAAATTATCATAGGGAACAATGGTAAATGGGCCAAAAACACCCCTGAACATTGAAATGTCCCCCCAAAAGTAGTATACGCCACCCCGCGATCAACATGAACCCGAAGCGTGGCGAGTGCAGCGAGCCCGCGAGGGGCGGCGGTACGCATCCTCCGACCTTTTCATACCCCCACTATCCACGTCGGCGTGGAGTTGAGAATAGAATAGTGTGGCGAGCGCAGCGAGCCACCGAGCCCGAAGCGTGGCGAGCGGACGCAGATACCTGTGAAGCCCGCGAAGGGACGCGTTTACCTGTGAAGGTATCCGCGTCCCCTCGTTGCGCTCGCCACACTATTCTATTCTCAACTCCACGCCGACGTGGATAGTGGGGGTATGAAAAGGTCGGAGGACGCGTACCGCCGCCCCTCGCTGGCTCGCTGCGCTCGCCACGCTTCGGGTTCACGTTGATCGCGGGGTGGCGTAAACTACTTTTGGGGGGACATTTCACTGGTCAGGGGCATTTTTGGGGGTTTCTGGCCCATTTACCATTGTTCTCTATGATGATTTGGGTAAATTGACCCATTTAACATTGTTTCCTATGGGAAATCGCGGTCAACGCGGGTAAAGTTACCCATTTAACATTGTTCCCTATGGGGAAATCGCGGCCATCGCGTGTGGACCATTTAAGCATTTTTAGCCGCACACGACGCGACCAACGCGATTTTCACTGTTTTCAATGGCAAAATCTGAGACATCGCGTCAGTCGCGTCGCAGGCCACTAAAAATTACACCCGATGGCCACGATTGTGGCCGTGCTAGGAAACAAGTACCTATTTTTTATTACCCTGAGGGTAGAATCTAATATGGACCTATCACTAACATGTCTCATTTTATTATATATGTTTGTATGATTTTTTTCTTGATATATCCCTCCTCTCATTTTTAGAATTATGATCTGCAATAAATATTGTCGCTATTTGGATTGCAGTTGATATGAAATTTCTTCAGAGGAAGGATCAACCAGGATCCGAAATGCATTAAGCGTGGCTCTGCTGTGCATAACCCATTGATCCGCTGTCACCCCACTGCATCAGGAGGTCCTTTATGCTGTGTCCGGAAACCGCAGGACTAATTCCATCCCTGAAAACTGGACGTGTGAGCAGCTTTGCTTGGGTTACATTGTTCTTATGCTGTTATATGTTGCACGCAGGAGACGTGCAGTACCTGGGACGGGGCTGCGGCGTCTCTTGGCCGCTCGTTCCTCCTGCCCCGGCGTCACGCTGCCTGATTGCCTGGCAACCAGGGGCGCCAAAAGACGAGGCGGCCAGGTGCAGCCCCCACCCGTCACTCTCCCATTGCCCAGCAACCCTGGATGCCTGAAGGACTCCGCCAGGAGCAGCAGCAGGAGGCGCAAGGATAGGGCCGGGCAGCAGGCACACCTCAAGTGTCCGGGCCGCAGCTGAGATTAATGGAGATGGGCTGGCCTTCCATAGGGATTGGCCACAGTATCCTATTTAAGAAAGCCGGCCCATTACAGCCCCGCCGGTGATAGCTTTAGCTTCCTGTGCTATCCACCTGCCTGATTCCTTCTCTTCACCAGTGCCTGTCAGCTCCCGGGAATTCTTCCCTGTGGTGGTTCCTTATTTGTGATGCTCATTCCTGGTGTTGTGAGTACCCCTGCTAAGGGCCTGGTTTATTCCATTATTTCTTGTGGCTCTCCTGAGCATACCTTTATTTACCCACCCTCAGCTTGTTGTGCAAGGGTGTCCTTACAGCAGGTCGCTGTAACTATATTCAGTTTGCTTGGGTGCTTCTTCTGGCACCTTATTCTGTGTTCTTTGTTCCGTGCGTATTGTTCGTTGTGTGCTTTTTGGTGTGGTGTTTATTATTCTTATGTATGCAACACGGTCACAGGTGGTGGCGACTAGGTTGTGGGTGCAATTAGTTGTTAGTTTTTGGCAAGTTGCCTTTTTCCCTTAATTTTCAGGTAGGCCTCTGTAGTTAGTTTGCCGTTTTGGCCATACCCTGAGGGGATACCCATTTTTTGTCCTTACAAAACACCTGGCTGCACCGGAGCTAGGGCGGGCATAACTCACCCTTTCAAATGTGGCGGCTACAGGCAAAGCCTAGTTCCTAAAAGGGGAGGGGGTTGAAGGTCCGCACAGACTAACAATCTATATATTTATTTAGAAACCAACTTTTAAACTACACACTGGATAGATTCTGGTAGTTGGATAGTTGGCGGTGCGCCCAGCGTTTGAGATCAATGGTTGTACACTGAGGATTTTTCTGTCAGAGGAGAGGCTGACAAAGAAAGAAAAAAACGCTTTTTGGGCGCACTCTTTTTGTTAATGAAATTATTGAATGATTTAAAACATAGCTTTTATTAAGGACTTTTTGCTAAAAAAATAATAAGATTAAGGGTCAATAGCCGCCGTATCAATTAAATCTGTACCAATGACTGCCAGAGTGAGTTTTCTATTAAAGAATAAAAGTGTAGAGGCTGTGTTATTTATTTTCCCATAGTAACCATTTAAGGTATATGATTCTGTGTCTCTAAGCACATTATCTCACAAACACAGGGGATTGAAATCATTTTACTGCCTATGATCACAGATAATTGTATTTATGATCACAACAGTGCTCAAATGATAAAGTAAAGTGTGACAAATTAACGAATAATCCTCAAATTAAATTACATTATTTAAAAGGATCACACTACATTTTTTACCAAATGTGCCAACTTTTTTTAGCAAAAAGTCCTTAATAAAAGCTATGTTTTAAATCATTCAATAATTTCATTAACAAAAAGAGTGCGCCCAAAAAGCGTTTTTTTCTTTCTTTGTCAGCCTCTCCTCTGACAGAAAAATCCTCAGTGTAAAGCCTAGTTCCTGCAAGAACCGGTCACCCAACTTGGGGGGTCAACAGAGTGAGCATAGGGTTCCACCATGGCTGACCTAGACAGCAGTCCCGGCTGCGGGTTCACACCCAAAACCTAACATTATTAACTAGCCATACATATTAAAAAGAAAAAAAAATCAGTGGAGGATTAGACAGGATAGTAGGGTGTGGTTTTCCTGAGTTGACCTTTCTAGGGTACGGAGGTTATTGTCATGAATCCTACCCCTTCAAATCCTGCTCAGGCTTTTGCCAACCAACTTCAAAATCTGACACACGTGGTTCAGGAGTTATCTATTTGAGTAAAAACCCAGGAGGATGAGTCCCGGGGGTCCTCAGTGCCTGTTCCTAAGCCCAAGATGAATCTCCCTGACCGGTTTTCCGGTAATCGTAAAGATTTTTTGGTACTTATGTACTAACTGGGCTGCCGATTTTGAAATCGGGTCCATCGCATCGCATCCGACCATATCGCATGCGATGCGATGCGATGGACCCGATTTTTCCATAGGATTCAATGTTAAAATGGACTGAGTCCATTTTAACATGGAATTCAATGGGAAAAGGGGTCCTTTTCATACCCCTACTATCCAAGTGGGCATGGAGTTGGATATAAACCTGTGGCGAGCGTTGCGAGCCCCGCGAGGGGACACAGAATACCGTCCCATCGCGGGGCTCGCTTCGCTCGCCACGCAAACCTGATGATCCGGCACTTCGGTCAGAAAATGCCTTCTTTAGGTCTCTTGTACATTAATCCCGACAGAGAGGCCTCAGCCGAAAGTCATCTGCATGCCCTGAAACAGGGAAGGAACTCTGCGGAAGCGTACTGCACAGAGTTCCGCCACTGGTCTAACGACTGCAGGTGTAATGACACGGCTTTACGTAGCCAATTCCGACAAGGGTTATCTGAGGCCATCAAGGACAGCTTGATCCAATATCCAGTGCCAAAGACGCTCGATAAACTTATGGAGCTATCCATAAAGATTGATCGAAGTCTCAGGGGACAGAAGTCGAAAAGCGGGTCCGCTATTCGCCCAAACTCTGTTGGATATATTCCATCCGAGGAAGAGGAGGAGCCCATGCAGGTGTGGCCTACCGGATTTCTCCGGATGAAAGAGCCCGTAGGATGAGCTCTAGTCCCTGTCTCTATTGTGGCAGCAAAGGGCATATTCTGCGTACTTGTCCAAACAAGTTGGGAAATGCCCGGACCAAGTGAAATTTGAGGGGGTTCACCTTGGTCTTCAGCTCATCTCCTCCCATAATGCTCTATTACTTCCAGCTGGAATACGTTTTTTTTTAGGATACATCATCTTGCCAGGTGGATTCCGGATGGAGCCGAAAAAGCTACAGGCTGTATTAGATTGGATGCAGCCCACTAGTCTTTAGGGTTTGCCAATTATTACTGATCTGGCTGCTCCCATTGTGGCTCTTATGAAAAAAGGGGGAGGATCCTTCAAACAGGCTGAATGGCATTTATTGCACTTAAACAGGCCTTTGTCGTGGCTCCGATATTAAGACATTCAGATCCGGAGTTACCCTTTATAGTCGAAGTAGACGCGTCGGAGGTAGGGGCAGGGGCCGTTTTGTCCCAGAAAAATTCAGAGTCCTCGTTTCTCTTCCCTTGTGCCTACATGTCCAGAAAATTTTCATCAGGAGAGGCCAACTACGATGTAGGCAACTGTGAGTTGCTAGCCATTAAATGGGCCTTTGAGGAATGGAGACACTGGTTGGAGGGGGCCAGTCACCAGGTCTTAGTAATCACGGACCACAAAAATGTACAGTATCTTGAGTCAGCCAAACGTCTCAATGCTTGACAGGCTCACTGGGCGTTATTCTTTACACGTTTAATTTCCTAAATTCTTTCAGACCAGGGTCTAAGAATTTTCGGGCGGATGCCCTGTCTCGTAGTTTTTTACCGAAACAGGAAACGCGGGTATCTCCCATACCTATCCTTCCTGCGTCAGTGATTCATTCCGGCCTCACTCAGACCTTAAAAGAGTTGCTTCTCCAAGTCCAGGATCAGGCACCCAATCAAATGCCAGCTGGATTCTTGTTTGTACCACAGTCCTTAAGAAGGGAAGTGTTAAAAGAATTCCATGAGAGTAGGATTGCGGGACATCCTGGTGTCAAGAAGACCTTGAAACTCCTCTCTCGGGGTGTCTGGTGGCCTAACATCGCTGCGGACACCAGGGAGTTTGTTCTCTCATGTCCTGACTTTGCTAGACACAAAATTCGAAGGACTGTGCCGACAGGACAACTTCTACCATTGAACATTCCGTCCAGACTATGGTCACACATTGCCATGGATTTTGTAGTCGATTTACCTATGTCCTTGGGGTTCCAGGTAGTTTGGGTAGTTATTGACCGTTTTCATCCCAATGCCAGTTCCCTCGGTCCGGAAGGGCCAGTAGTCACATCTTCAACAACTGCCCGGCTAAGAGTCATCTGGAGGGATGTGCAAAACAGCTGCCTTTCGTGAAAAAGTCTTCTGAGACCGGTCAAGGCGGCCTTGTAACTTCAAGGTGGTTGTCAACTCAAAACATTAAACTTCGGCAATTTTCTTCCAAATTCGGTACGAGGTTTATTGGTCCATTTCTCATTGTAAAAAAGGTCAACCCAGTAGCCTTTCGGTTACAAATCCCCAGGTCTCTTAAGATTGCCAATACTTTTCATTCTTCTCTCCTTAAACCAGCTATATTTTTGAGAAAATTTCCGCGAAAGAGGGTTCTGGGTAGACCTCCAGTGGATGTCCACAGTCAATCAGAGTTCTTGGTAAAGAAGATTCTGGATTGCAAGACCTCCCGAGGTTCTCTCCGTTTTCTTGTCCATTGGAGGGGATAAGGGCCAGAGGAAATGTCCTGGGTCTCCTATAGAGATCTGCATGCTCCGAAACTTAAAGCAGAATTCTTTCGGGATTTTCCTTATAATGCTGGTTATAGGGGTTTATTAACACCTCCTCAAGGGGGGGGGGGGTACTGTTGCACACAGGAGATGTGCAGTACCTGGGACGGGGCTGAGGCATCTCTCGGCCGCTCGTTCCTCCTACCCCGGCGTCACGCTGCCTGGTTGCCCGGCAACCAGGAATGCCAGAGGACGTGGCGGCCAGGCGCAGCCCCCGCCCGTCACTCTCCCATTGCCCAGCAACCGTGGACGCCGGAAGGACTCGGCGGCCAGGCGCAGCTTCCGCGCACGGCAGCCCCGTTGCTTAGCAATGGCCGCCACCGGGAGGGAGCAGGAGTTGCAGGGATAGGGCCGGGCAGCAGGCGGTCCTCAAGTGTCCGGGCCGCAGCTGAGGTTAATGCAGATGGGCTGGCCTTCCATAGGGATTGGCCACAGTATCCCAAAGGAAGCAAGCCCATTACAGCCCAGCCGGTGATAGCTTCAGCTTCCTGTACTATTCACCTGCCTGATCCCTTCTCTGCACCAGTGCCTGTCAGCGCCCAGGAATTGTTCCCTGTGGTGGTTCTCTATTTCTTGTGGCTCTCCTGAGTATACCTTTATTTACCCACCCTCAGCTTGTTGTGCAAGGGTGTCTTTACAGCAGGTCGCTGTAACTATATATAGTTTGCTTGGGTGCTTTTTCTGGCACCTTATTCTGTGTTCTTTGTTCCGTGCGTATTGTTCGTTGTGTGCTTTTTGGTGTGGTGTTTATTATTCTTGTGTATGCAATGCGGTTGCTGGTAGTGGTGACTAGGTTGCTTAGTTAGTTTTTGGAAAGTTGCCTTTTTCCCTTAATTTTCAGTTAGCCCTCCATAGTTAGTTTGCCCTTTTGGCTGTACCCTGAGGGGGTTCCCATTTTTTTTTTGTCCTTACATAACACCTGGCTGCACCGGAGCTAGGGCGGGCTTAACTTGCCCTTTCAAACGTGGTGGCTACAGGCGAAGCCTAGTTCCTGCAAGAACCGGTCACCCAACTTGGGGGGTCAACAGAGTGAGTATAGGGTTCTGCCGTGGCTGTCCTAAACAGCAGCCCCGGCTGCGGGTTTACACCCGAAACCTAACGTTATATTTGTCTTATATTATTGTGACTGCTAAAGGAGTCATTTGATACTGATCACCTTGGAAAATTTTCCATCCGAAAATAAAAAAAGGACAGTACCTTTTATTGTTTATTTACACCTTGTTTATGGGTATCTTTTAGCACCTTGGTGGTATTACTATTTTGTCCTACATTCCAATATTTAAAAAATAATAATAATTTTGTGTCAGTTCACCCTCCAATACAAGAAACCAGCCAGCAGTGTAATGCCACAGCCGGGGGAGACTTTTTATACAAGTCCCCCCCCGGCCAAAGCATTTACCCCCTGACTTGTCACCATGGGCAGGGATCCTGGGGAAGCGGGGACCCCCCAATGAAGGGGTTCCCCTTACAGAATTTACCTGTATATATTCCGGATGCCCATTGGGCGGTGGGCATCGGACTGATAAATGTGTAAGAATACAAATAACTATTGTGAATTGCTGTGGAACTATGAGTCCCAGAAAGCCTCCCCCTCATGCAGGGACTTGGAGAACCACAAGTCCCAGCATGTGGGGTATTGACGTGCCCGCTGGAACTTGTAGTTCCACAGCAATACAAATAGTGAAATAAAAGCACAGACGTACCAGTAAATTACAACTTTATTACACCCATCGCCGATCCATACAAATACTTACCTACCTTGACATGTAGGTAGCTATCCTCTGTCCGGGGCCCTGTACACTGATATTTCGGGGCCCCCAGTGTAACAGAGCGCTAAAAATAAACATGCAATACCAAATAAAAATAAATAAATCAAAGAGATTGTAGTGTTAAGCTCTGTACACAAGGAGTACTAGATCTATGAGCAATACATTGTTCCGTTTCCTGATTTCATCAGTGAGCAGAGATGGTTGCTGATAAAAATGAGACTCTCTGCAGGGGGAAGCTGCTGGTCGCTCAGTGACAAAATCCCTGGTCATTAGGGCTGAAATAGCCCCATGTGAATGGGGCTTTACAGCTATTTTTTTATTTGTTGCGGTATTGTATTGCGGTGGTACAGAGTGCACACTAAATTTACCTTACTATTATGGTGCCTCCGGATCCACCGTTATCTGCGGCTTCTGCTGATGGGCGATCAACAACAGAACAGCTTTGGAAAATACAGTATCTGCTTTTTGGGATTCACAGAAGTTCCTATAAAAGTATTCTTGTTGATCACCCTGCATTAGAAGCCGCAGATAACAGCAGATCCAGAGGCGCCATAATAGTAAGGAAAAGTTAGCATGCACTCGAGATTGCCGACTAGCGATGTGCGCTTCCGCATCATTGCTAGAAAAGTGGTTCATCTGCTGGTTTTTCATCCATCATCGCTGTTTGTGTATGCCTGCCGGGCTGAAAGATTAACCACTTTCCGCCCAGAGGACCACGTTGCTGCCTCCCCCCCTGCCATACTCACCCTGTGCTGGTCCGCGTGGCCCTGCTGATCACCGGGCTCCGTCTGGCTGGCCGGCTGCTGCAGAGCCTTGCTCCACGGCCAGGCTACACACCCGGCTCACCCCGCCCCCCGCCCTGCTCAACACGGAGCAGAGAGTACTGCTCCCTGCCCAGATAAACACCCTGCTGGCCCCTCCCCCCTGGCCACCAATGTTTATATTTTTCTGCCACCAATGTATTAATTTAAATGCACCTATATGTATATATATATATATATATATATATATATATAAAATAAAATATTATAATATATTGTTGGTGCATTTAAACAAATACATTGGTGGCAGTGGGCATATAAAAACATAAACATTGGTGGCCAGCTGTGTGAAGTCATCTGCTGTGGTCGTCATCTGATTCCATGGGGTATGGCCAGGGACAGTGCAGGGCACAGGAGTGCCCTAGGCGGTGGGGTACTCCGGCGCTTACCTGCTCCACTGGGGGGTTGGGGGGGTGGGGTGATGGGGCCACCGTGTTGCTCCATGGGGGAATTATGCGGCCGCATCGCTCCGAGGGAGGTAAGGGGCTGGCGGGTGATGCAGCCGTCGATGCAGGGCTCCAAGAAGGGGGGGTGGGAGAGGCCGGTTGATGATGTGGTAAGGGCTGGCCGTGTCGCTCCACGGGGTGGCAGGTGATGTGGTGACGGCACGTGGGGGGGGGGTGCGCCCCCAGTCTAGTACGCGCATGCCATTTAAATAAATACATAGGTGGGAAGTTTGCATTTTAATACATTGGTGGCAGTGGGCATATAAATATATAAACATTGGTGGGCAGTGGTAACGTATACAGTGCTGGTCTGTGCCAGCAATGCATAAATTAATGCCAACACTGCCCACCAATGTATATTTTGTTATTGCGCAGGCCAGCAATGTATCCATTACCGCCAACACAGCCCACCAATGTTCATATATTTATATGCCCACTGTATATATGGAGCCCTTGGAATTGAAACCCAGCCCATTTATAAGGAAAGATCTTCGCCTCCTGAAAATCTCTTTCTCTTTGGAAAAATAGCTCAGTGTGTACGCACTACTTTGGTGAAAGATATATCTATAAAAGATTTTGGCAAAGTCTTTTGAAATGAAAATCTTCAAGTGTGTATGGGCCTTAAAGGGCGACTTGGAGCTGAATGTCGCTCAAAACCTTCGATAAAGCTGCAGTTGGCAGTGAAACGCGTTAGTTGGACAGCCTTGTTCCTTCACGCCCAGGACCCCAAAAACGCATACCATCTTGCCCAGTGTGGACTCTTGGATACCAGGTACCCCTCTGTGACCAAATTACTATTGTGTGGCGGACACTGCTCCTAAAATCCCCCAGTGGCTTATTCCATCCAGCCAACACAGTGGGAGGACCGTGTGAGCAGAAGCCCCATTCTCAGTGACATTCCTTCTCCTGGCAGACACCGCATTCTGGACCACCCTAGTGGTTATAACCCAATATAGCCCACTAGGGCATAATACCAGTGGAAAAGCGGAAGCCTACGGTGTATCTCTTCCTCCACACGACCTACATTATATTGTGATAAATGGTGAGGATCAACATCGTCTGTTAAAAAAGTGGAATTTCCTGGATCTAAAGGTCACTACCAAAACCGGTAAAGTGCACTTACCTGTGACTCACCCACCTAATATCCCTTTGATCCCCTGGGCCAATTCACACTCCATGCATCATCCTGTGGCGTTATTTTAATATAAGCTTTGTTATTGTGTATCTATTGTGTATCCATTGTATATTGTTTTTGTATTTATTATTTATTGCAGTAAAATATATATATATTTTTCCAATCAACTAGTTTAAATTTATTAAGTGCTGCTCACATGCCCTGTGCGTGATTGCTTGCTTGTTTGAGCGGCTTTCAGCTACTGCGCGCTCTCACAACATCGCCGGGAAAGCCATCTTGGTATAACCAGCATATGAGCCGCTTTCAGGACAGCTTTGCATAGTGCTCCGCTATGCAACTCCTTCCTCCCCCCTCCGTCAGCATCGGGCAGGGGGAAAGCCGCTCAGTGTGTATGCACTGAGCGGCTTTCCCCGCAGCGATGATAGTTATCATCGCTGTCCATACACGCTGGGCAAAGTCGCCCAGTGTGTATGGACCTTAAGTCTCTGTCCTACCACCGCAACAAATCAAAAAATAGCTGTAGCATTACAATTTCTTTGATTTATTGATTTTTATTGTTATTGCATGTTTATTTGAATGCTCTTTCACTCACCATATTTTGTTTAAATATTACAGAGCTGCTTCAATAATGATGACGATTACACACTGCCTGACTGCTGGCTCTCTCTGCAGAGATGAGCTGCAGGCAGCTCCTTGCCTCCTTCCCTTGACCTCCTCACCTATACTTTCGAGGATACTTTCGAGGATCCAGGGAGGCCCTTTCGAGGATCCAGGGAGGCCCTTTCAGAAGTCAGCTGAGTTGGTGTCTTCTCTTCTCTTGTCCCGTTGTGCTCCATCTCCTGCTGCTGCAATGAGAAGACACTAGGCAGGCAGTGGTGAGGTAATAGTCATTAGCAACGTGAAGAAGGCAGGAGGGAGTTGGATAAGGTTGGCAATTCTGGAGAGAAAGAGTAGTTTGTATTTAAATAAGTGATATATGGAGTAATTTAAGTGAGTGGTAAAGGACAGCAAAGACAGAGCAATGAAAAATGAGAATGAGACAAGCACAGGGTTGAGTATAGACAGGTAAAAAGGGGGTGTGGCATACAGGAGGGGCATTGCCACGCCCCTGTAAATAAAAATTTAGCAGGGGTGCGAGCAGGAAACCCGCTCAGAGAGAGATAGGTCAGGTTGCGGCTGCAGCTGCCTCTCTCCCCTGCTCAGCACTGAGCAGCTCGGCTAGGGAGAGGGAGATTCTGCTGCAGCAGCTGCCTGTCCTCTCTACTCACACTACCCGGGTAGTTGGGCGCTCCAACAGAAAGAAGTGTCATGCCACAAATGGGGGAACTTTTTACTTAATTTACACCGGCCAAATCATGAACACCCTGGCTTCTCAGCCCTGACCAGGTCACTAGGGGAGTTGGGACCCCCCTAATAAAGGGGTCCCTCCCTCTAGGGCACCATGGCCTGAAGCCTGGGGCTGTCTCCGACTGATAGCAATTAAGTGGTTAAAGAAAAGATTAAATAAAAGTTATTGGATTTTGTAGTAGAACTACAAACCCCAGCAAGCCTCTTCCAGAATGCTGGGACTAAGAGAACCACCAGGCATTTATGGGCCCACTGGGACTTTTCCCACTACAGAACCAATACTCAAATTAATTACTCACACACATAGTAAATTATAACTTTATTACACACTCCACACATACATACATACATACATACATACTAACCTTTAGAATTCCAAATGGGTACCGAATGCTAGTTCAATTATTATTTTCTGATTTACCTACGTTTTTACTGGAAATTTATTAACTGATTGCCCAACCTGTTCATTAGATGCTGATGCTGGGCTTTATCTAACAATGTCACATCTGTGGCGGCTGCCTGAAGTCAATCATCCACACGACCAGCCCTTCAGTTGCTTTGGCACTAATACAAAAAGGACCGCCCACTTATGAGTTACAGCAACAAGGAAGCCTTAAAGTGACCATACACTTATCGGAATAGGGCCGATTTCGCCCCATTCCAATCCCCTACGAACCGGTGCACGTCGGATCGGTGTGGGGAGGTCGGACGGGTGCTTTTTAGCATATGCAATGTGTTGGGTCTGATCCTTCTCAGCGGTTTCCTTTTTTTTTTTTAACACCACTGTTTTAAGTAAAGGGGCTGGAGGGACACATAGAAGCTGCTGGAGGGACACAAGGCATGGAGCTGGTGGAGGGCCTTGAACAGTAAGCTTCTGGAGTGACAGGCAGAGATGTGTATAAAGAACACTACTGTCGGCATTACATGCATAAAGGGCACTTTTTAGATATTATTATTTTCATCCATTATTTATATGGCAAAGAAGAAAGAAGGCACCCAATTACAGAGTAAACAAATAAGCAAAACAGCAACCAGTGGCTTATAGTTGAAGACAATAAAGAACAAGTACAGGATATATAAACATAGCTGCATCAATACGACACTGAAATAAGTATCAGGGTGGCAGAAACCCGCAGGATTTGGTGCCATCGAAGATGATTTAAGTAAGAGATGGAAAGCACATGAGGGAAGAGGGCCCTGCTTGAGAGAGCTTACATTCTAAAGGGAAGGGGCACACAGACAGGAGCGGCGCAGATGTGGTAAATAGCATTGAACAGAGGGTTAGGATGTGATTTGTCACTACTGTGGGCATTATGGTAGTCATTCTGGTTGGACCACTAAGCAGCAGTCGTTCAATGCTTAGTGAGCCTTTAAACACTGCCCATGTGAATGCCCACCCCCAGCCAATATACCCACCGTACTGTGAATGGATATTTTCAATAAAAATCCACTCGCAGGTTGCTTACGGGCCTGAAATCATTCGATCGTCGATTACTCTAGTGCTCCCAAATCCAAATCAGTCTCTGCGTCATCCTGCTCTGAGAACTGGACGGGCAGCTGACATCCGGTTATGTCAGCCGCCTGCGTTGGCATGGGGATGCCAAGCACTTTCCTGGGAGCACCCAATGCATCCAGTTTTTAATATGTACGCATACAGAGTTTTGTGAGGAAGGCAGGACCACTACTGGTATTGTGGAAGAAAGTTTTTTTTGGGAGGTTTGCACATGCGCATTACTTTCTGAGACCTCTAGAGAACAGAGAAGGCTGCACATGGTCCTCCTCTTAAAGCACCACGGGGAAAGAGATGGAAAGCTGGGGAAGAAAAGATACTACTGTGTGGCTTAACTTGTGTAAGGGCTACTACTGCATAGTCTAACTTGAATAAGGGGCACTAATGTGTGGTGTAATATGAATCAGGGCACTACATGTGGTGTAATGTGAATTCGATTGTGGTACTGTGCGGCATTCAAAATGCCTGGCTATGGCTCCACCTATGAGGTGAATGCCTGGCTATGGCTCCACCTATGGGGTGGGGGTTGGTGGCAAGTAAAATGGTTTCCCTCACCCCTTCAGAACCACTTTAACCCTGGGGCAGACAAAATATGGCACCAAGCAGTGAGAAATTTCTGAATAAATA
Source organism: Crinia signifera (assembly GCF_055691185.1). NCBI lineage: Eukaryota > Metazoa > Chordata > Amphibia > Anura > Myobatrachidae > Crinia > Crinia signifera. Next base: position 150,033,580 of record NC_139221.1, on the reverse strand, counting down.
ACCAGAGCTGCGACATCTAACTAAATGTAGGAGCGGAGGGTTTGCACTTCTGTGGGCAGGTTATAGTCCCATTTTATGGGTGACATAACCTGGAGCCAGCACATGGATGGTTACAGGGAAGAGTCCGCAATTCTCTCACATCATATCATAGCGGCACATGTCACATCCCTATATGCGCTGTGTCTCTACACAGTTTCTGGGAACCGGTTTTTGCCTCCACCCCTACAGTGTGTGTGACTGTGTGTGCTCCCTCCCTCCCCCCTTGCAGGCTGCTACCGGAGGAAGCGAGCAGAGAGAGGAGAGAGAAGGGGAGGGGGAGAGGCCGCTGTAACGCATCATCTGCTGCCGCCGCCGCCTCACGCCTGCTAGTAACCCCGATCACAGCAAGCTCCGACACACTGACCCGGCGGCTCCTCCCGGTCCCCAGCCTGTATATCCTTCTCTCCTGGCGGCGTGAGGTCCCCGGGGACCAGCCGATCCCCCCCACCCGCTGCATCATCCGTGCCTCTCGCTTTGTGTAACATCTCCGTTGTTGTTCCCTGATCTCATTCTCCTAATCGCTGCTAAGTAGCCGTCGTCTCCCCCCCTCCTCCTCCCGCATCTCATCCTCCCATAGCCCGGATTACTGCTGGCTGCATCCCCTGCGCAGGAGGAACAGGAAGGGGGACATCTCGGCATTTCCCTCCACAGTCGCCGCTGGCATCTTCCAGCCTCGAGCGGCACCCCCCTGCCTCTCACATCACGCTGCCCCCGGCCTGACTGGCAGCAACACCTCCTCCTGCCATCTGGGAACCTCTGGCTGTTACCAGCAGTAGCAGCAACATTGGGATCTACTCAGATTTGCAATTTCCTTTTCTTGCATTTGAATTCCACATACAGCCAGCATCTTGTTGCCCTCCCCGCCGCCCATTCACACTGAGCACCATGAGGCTAATGAGGAACAGGCGCTGTGCCTCCTCGGGGCTAGGAGCTGGCCGGGAGCAGGAGCTGGCCAGGCCGGTCAGGAACCCATTTGTGCATGACCTGCGCTTCACCCCACTGCAGAAAGCCAAAGTAGGTGTTAATATGTGTGTGTCTGTCTGTGCCTACAAACATGCTCCTTTCCCAGCACATATGTGTATGCTCTGGTGTATGTGCTGCCACCTGAGTGCCACTTTGTCCATGTTTTGGCCTTTTAGGCTGTGCCCAGCCTACTCAGCACCACTGTGGGCAGGAGTCGATTTGGGCAAAGATAATTTGTGTATCTTAAGCCTATCAGCTGCTGCATAACATTGTAGCAACACATGTATGTGCTGTGTATCTGAAGCCTACCAGCTGCTACAGAACATTGTAGCAACACATGTGTGTGCTGTGTATCTACTGCCTACCAGCTGCTACAGAACATTACAGCAACACATCTAGTGCTAGTTTATTTTTCCCAAAAGATGCTCAGCATCAACACTCCTACTGTACTTTTAAGGCCTGTAAAGTCTATGAACATGGGTGGTGACATCCACTGTCACCAACACAACTTGCTGATCATAGTGTGATAGGTGTGCTATGTACAGGATCACATCTTTATACATAAACTTGTAAACAAAGCTAAATAACTAGCAACAGTTTGGGTAGGATTCATCTTGATACAAGTGATTGTGTGTACATGTATAATAGTGATGCTGATATTAACCTTTTAATTAAAATATATAGATTTTTCCCAGCTGGTGGGTACCAGCCATCAGTTAGTATTGCCCTTACTCAGCAGTGATGCTCATTAATTGGCAGGCTCTGCTCTTGTTGACCCAACCCCCCTCTTTTATGTAGTCACCACTGAGAAATAGGAACACATCTGTTTTATGGAGACCCCTTGCTATTGAATAGACCCATTTAGGATCCTAAAGCTGTAGGTCTGATGCTCTTATTTTATAATTACACCTCCAGATTTACTTGGCTGCCTTCATAGCCTGTTCTCTCAATGGTTATATGGATTGATACAAGACAATATGAATGAAACAATTGTCAACTCTTTCTGTTACGTATGCTTGTTCCAAAATAGTTTTTTTTTTTGTAGCATTTTAGATCATTGGTCTTGTAGTAGTGTATGTTGATCATTAAATGTTATGTATGTGTGAAAAATGCAAGCAATGTTTACACAATTATCTTAACCCTTAATCAACAGAATAATCTTACAATTTATTTAATGTATTATTGGTGCTATTAATGCAAATCAATCGTTGCCTGATTCAGTATGCACTCACATCTCCATCTGCATTGTGTACATTGAAATTCCCCCCAGGGACATTTGTGTACATATTGTTTATGCATGAATGAGGAATTCCTTTCACATCAAGACACCATTTGTTTCCTTTAAACTTAAATAATTATTGTTTGAACTTTTAATGTTTCAAACCCATTCATGTTTTATTGTATATGGAATTTAGTCTGTTCACTCACGTGCTACAGCCACTGACTATTTTTTAAAGAGTTTAACACTTTCTTAATTTGCACAGATTTATGACAGAAGTAACTGGATTTGCTCTGGAAACAAATTAGGAAATGTGTTTTAAAATGCAGGCATTTTGTTTAACTTGATTGCTTTTAGTGTAAATTTAAAAGTACTGTTTTGCTCAGCACTTTTGCTGTATCCTTGCCTACAGTTATTTATGAGAGTGGCCGGATGTATGCAATCCTTTGAATATTCTCGACCCCACGTGTAACTGTTGTGTTTAATAGTAAATTCTCAGAGATTTATTTTAACAACTTTGTACATGCACAACAGAACAAAACACAAGGTCTGCTATATACTGAGTGTATCTCTATATATATATATATATATATATATATATATATATATATATTTCAAAATTCCGACGCCGAAATCCCGACAAGGAGGGGAGGTGGATCGCTCTCCCTTGCGGGCTCGCCGCGCAGCGGGTCTGGTGCCTCACTGCGCTTGGCACATTAATTTATTCTCCCTCTATGGGTGTTGTGGACATCTACAAAGGGAGAAAGTGTCAGGATTCTGACCGCCGGGATTGTAACTGCATCCCGTTCTAACAGTATAACTATGGACTTAGCAAAAGGTTAATTATAAAGTTGCTTTTATTAGAAAATAAAACTGCCTCTCTACTTTAGTGCTTGCTGCAATATTTCGTTGGTGTTATATCGATGAGACTTCTCAGGGAGAATCAGGATTTTGCTTTTATGGATGGTATCTTAGCTTTTTGTTGATCATAGTGAGTATACTCCAACCGGTACATGAGGTGGTAAAACTCTAGCAAATCGAAAGGTGCCCATACATGGTACAATTATTGTATACAATATCAGGGGCGGATTTAAGGGGGGGGGCGAATTGGGCGGTCGCCCCCCCCCCCCCCCTCTAGATGAAAGGTCTATATCCGCCCCTGGCCGCATCTATGTGTGATCCTGGTGCACACACCGCCCTGTGTGCAGCCCTGGCCGGGATCATATGTCACTCCCCAGCAGCAGCAGTCTCCAGGAAGTGGCGCGCAGTGACAGCTGGCTGCGTCTGTGTGATCCTGGCGTACACACCGCCCTGTGCTGCTGCTGCCGCCCGGAGAGCGCAGCTGTGACTGAAGGGAGGAGGCGACACCTGGCCGCTGCTGGCAAGGAGGAGAGAGCCGGGGAAGGCTAAGCTCATGTGAGACGGACCCCGGGCCGTGCTGCGGAGACCTGATCCCTTTCTATACTGGGAGGCCGGATTGTGTCTCTTCCACGCTGGGTGTGCATGGTCCCCTGCCATATTCCAGTTTGACTGTGTATTGTGTAGCTGTGTACATGTGGCACAGTGCTGTATATGCCAGTACAGGTGCAGAACACTCACACACTGCACCCCAGAATGCCTTTATGACAGATGCCATGTGATTGCAGGTTGCTGTTCTAAGGACTGGTATGGACTGGTTTTATACATCTTAATTAATTAGTCAGGAATGGGAAGGGGAGGGGTCAGGACTGGAGGGGGAGGGTCAAGAGTAAATCGCCCCCCCTCCTAGAATAAAAGTCTAGTTCCGCCCCTGTACAATATTGCATCGCATCTCATCGGTTTTGCAATGTGATGAGATCTAGTACAACAAGTATGTTCAGCACATACTTTTTGAGCTGTGCGATGAGATGTGTGACGGAAGCGCAATTGTACCGTGTATGGGCACCTTTAAGTATATTTGCACAGAAAATGGGTAACCTGTGTCTAGAACAGAGGTGCATTTTCTAGAATACACCAAAAAGCTGTAGCAGACTTACATTTTTAAGGCGAGCTTTAGCAATACTGTACTAATAATGGCTGAAGTTTCTTTAGAATGCAATGCATGTAAAATGAATAAAATAATCTGAACAATCCATAACAATTACTGTTGGGTAACATACAAAAATGCCCCTTTCAGACTGCACTTTTTACCCGTTATTTTGCAGTTTTTTTTACTGTTTTAAAATGGTAATTAGTGCAGTCTGAAAGGTGCAGAGTGAATTTACCAGTTCTATTGAACTGGTATTTCTAAACGGTAATAAAGCCTGGTCCTACCCGTTTCAGACCCAGTTTTTTTTTCATCCACTGTTTTCTATGTGTTAAAACTGGTTCAGTGTTGTGAAGCAACAAAAACTGCATTGAAATACCGTTTAAGGACAAAAAATGCACTGAAATACAGTTTAAAGACATGCGGCGTGAAAGGGGTTTTAGCTGGCACACCCGTTTTAAAATACATGGTCAAAGCCAGTTTTGCGGTCTGAAAGCAGCATAAGTTATGTTATTATGACAGGTTATGGAGCCTGTACCTGTTTACTGATCTGTTAATGTACTGTACATGTTGTTGCTGACAATGTACAGTAGGATTCCCTTCTGGGACATTTTGGAGGGAGAGGTCCCACTTTTCTACAGAAGTGGACTAGATGTGGGAGGTTTTCTTCTCGAAATTCAGCTGTAGGCAAGTTTGTTACATAATAACCTTAGATCATAAATAATTTGTCAGCAGGTTAATTATGGACCTTGCTGATTTCTGGGTAATAGAAAATGAATTATTCCAGTGTTGGAATAACCAGGGGTTTGTCATGCTGTCACATTGATATCTTATACCTCTTTCACCCCACAAAGCTACGTCAGACCAAGCTGCGACCCAGGTCCGGCGCTTTTACATTAAACCCAGGCCGTCCATTATACAGAGAATGACCTGGGTTTAAACTCTTTCTAATAACCTATAAGCTTTGGTACTTATATCCTATAAGCTTTTGTACTTTCACACCACACCTCGACCTGGGTCAACATGTCACCAACCTGGGTCTGAGGTGCGGTGTGTAAGGAGTAATAGTGTCTAGCAAACAGCCTAAGATGAAGATGGCTCTGTTTGTGGTCACTACCAGTTATGAGCCTACAGTAATTGGAGTTACAAGTTACTTATAAACTCTGTTGCTCCACTACAGATTTCTAATTAGGAGACCTGAGGGGAGTACCTCTGGGCCACAGTCTGCTTCTTAAACAACTTTATGATTTAAAAATCCTCTTTTCCAACTAAAAGATGTAATGTAATACTTTTTGTATTTTGGACACTTTGGGCCTGATTCGCAAATGCAAAAATTTTCCCAAGTGGACAAAACTATGTTGCACTTCAGGTAAGGCAAATGTAATACCCCTTTCATACCGCAAATGCCAAGTCTGTCCCAGGAGCGACCCATCACACAGGGTTGGAGTATTATGGGGTAATGCAAGGAGGCTGCACTTGAAACTGACAGTTCTGCCTCCTCAGTAGGGTGAAATGCCGGGTTTGCTCAACCTGGGGTGGAGCTTTTACACTGCACCTTGACCCATATTGGTGACTTAATGATCCAACAATAACCTGGGTCGAGAGTGTGGTCTGAAAAGAGTATAACATCTGCAGAGAAAGTAAAGCCCTGTACACATGGGGCAATTACTGCTAGCCTGCATGCTGAGTGATTCAGGCTAGGGAAATCGCCCCTGTGCTTCCCAGTTGCTAGATTACCCATACACACATAGCGATGTGTGCAGAGTAGTTAGGTGTGTGGACCATAGATTCTCATCATTCTGAGCGCCTATGGTCCATACACCTAACTACTTTGCACACTATACCCACTGGTTAATAATGGTGACCGTATGGTTGTTTAACTAGGGCAGCAGCAGAATTAGTGCCCTGAGTATCAGTACAACATTTACCATTACACGTAGCAATGTCTATGGGCTGTCCAGTGTTTTCTGGTGAGAACACTTGTGATCTAACTACAACATGTAGTCAAGATCTAGTCATGCCTACCTGTGTATGCCTCCTTCAATTTAGGTGGGGTAGCAGGGTAAATCCTGTCTGATTTATAATAAAGGTTGAGTATCCCTTATCCGAATTATTCCGAAACCCTTACATTCCAGAAAGTGACATTTTTTTTTTTGCTAAACAGCACTACTGAGGGAATGATATGTAAGTAGCACTATATATGTGCAAGACCATGATTGCTTGGCATTCAAATTCAGTACCTGAGATATAAAACAAAATTTTTGTACTGTTTTGAACGAATAAAATATGTGTTTATACAGCATAAATGCAACATACTTCAAAATACATCATTGAAATATTAAAATATTCTGAAATACAGAATAATCAGTTATCTAAAATTCTCCTGGTCCCGAACATTTTAAGGGGTACTCAACCTGTATTGTCATTTAGATTTCAGTTTCAGCACACTGTACCACGTTGTACCAGTTGTTTCATGTTCAATTCAGTTCAAAACTAGTCATTATATTACATGTTTGTTTAAAGTACTTGTCACTAAAGTTCCGCATAGTTTTGGTAAACATGATACATACATATATACAATAGGACTCTGTCACGGACCCACCGGTCGCCTGCTCCGATACGTCAATCTGAGCAGCGCCGGCCGTGACTGGGGTTCACTCAGGACACTCGGGTCCTTTCCTTGAGGTACACTGCCACCAGCCAAAACCTGATTTTAGCGCCTGAAACTGCGCAAGGGGCGGCTTGGCTCGCCCCCGACCACACAATACAAGATAACAATGGTAACGTTTTCCAGCCTTTCTCTTCCGAGGCTAATGAGTCTTAGGAACACAGAACCAGAACTGAGAATGTATTATTTATTCCTAGAAATACTACAGAGCTTTAGAAAATAGTTACAAGATTTTACAGTGATTTTAAAAGTACACACAATGATTAAATGCAAATTTCAGAGATAAAATAAAAAGAAAAAAAATGACAGAACCTATCTTACACTTAAATACAGATCCTGACGTGGGGGGGTCCTCCACAAGAAATCTCTCGTCGCCTACAGCCTGATTGCTAGACCCCCAGGTAGTGACACTGACTATAGGGAGAAAGGTCTTAGTTATACCTTGCAGACTCCCTCATCCCTCCCACCCTTGGGATTCCACTCTTTCCATGCTGAAGGAGTGTTGAAGGTCCCTGGCAATGTACTTTCTACAGTCTGCTGTTTTCAAAGTGATTGATCCTCCTTCCTTGCATAGCAGACCCACTGATAAGAGATGTGAAGGAAGGGGACAAACTCTAACCTCTTCTCCTGGACCATGGTTTATGAGGGGCTCAGATCTTATCTTACATCCTAACTCTGGAGGAGTCCACAGATGTCACACTGAGGGGATACAGGCCTCAAACTCAAACCAGGGTCACCTACAGTTTACATACAAGACATGTCCTGATTCCAATACTCACAGGAGACATAACTATTACACCAATATCAGACATACATTGACCGGACAGATAATCATAACAGGAGGCATACGTTAATTTGATCGATCACCTGATCTGATCGTTACACCTCCCCCTTTTAAAATGGCGCACAGAGGTGGTGACCCACGTCACCATCTCCTCAGTGCGCTATTCACTTCCTCGCCGTGAGAGTCCATCCGCATTACTGTGGTGGGCACCCTTTTTGTGCTGGATGGTAAAAGTGTACTGCTGCAGTATGAGACTCCATCTTAGCAGTTTACCATTATCTCCGGCAACTCTATTCAGAAATACCAATGGGTTGTGATCTGTAATTATTAAAAAGTCACGTCCGTACAGATATGGCTGGAGTTTTTGGAGAGCCCACAATCGCCAAACACTCCTTCTCCACGGTGGCATAGGCTACTTCTCTGGGAAGCAATTTCTTACTTAAGAACAGGATGGGATGCTCCTCTCCTTTCTCATTGACTTGGCTGAGCACAGCACCTAGCCCATAATTGGAAGCATCAGTCTGCACTACAAACTTCTTTTGGAAATCTGGGGCCTGCAGCACAGGTGACTTAGCTAATGCGGACTTCAGCGCCAAAAATGCCCCCTCACATTCCTTTGTCCAATTGACCACCTGGGGCAACTTCTTTTTGGTTAAGTCTGTCAGTGGTTTTGCTAGAGTGCTGTAGTGGGGTACAAATTTTCGGTAATACCCAGCAGTACCTAGGAAGGACATGACCTGTTTTTTGGTTGTGGGAGTGGGCCACTCCGTTATAGCCTCTACTTTGCTTAACTCTGGGCGAAGGGTACCACCTCCAACACAGTGCCCCAGGTAGTGTACCTCACCCAGCCCAAGCTGGCATTTCTCTGGTTTAATCGTCAACCCGGCCCCCGTGATTTTACTTAACACACTGTTCAGATGGATCAGGTGCTCTTCCCAGGTCTGACTGAACACCGCAATGTCATCCAGGTAGGCGACGGCATGTGTCTCCTGGCCTTCCAGCAGGTCATTAACCAGGCGCTGAAAGGACGCAGGTGCATTTTTCATTCCAAAGGGCATGACCAGAAACTCAAACAGGCCGAATGGTGTGATAAATGCAGACCGCTCACGGGCCTCCGGTGACAGTGGGATCTGCCAGTATCCTCTACTCAGATCCATGACAGTGATGTAACGTGCCTGGGCCAGCTGATCTAACAGTTCATCTATCCTGGGCATGGGATAGGCATCGAACACAGTGGCATCATTTAACCTTCTATAGTCTACACAGAAGCGGGTGCCCCCACACTTCTTTGGGACCAGTACAACTGGGGCAGCCCAAGCACTGTGAGACCGTTGAATCACCCCCAGCTGCAGCATTTCATCAATTTCCCTCTTCATGGCTTCCAGCACCTCAGGAGAAGCCCGGTATGCTGGCTGCCTGAGGGGGGTCTGACTACCTGTGTTTACATGATGAGTTACCAAGTGTGTTTTTCCAGGCTTCCCTGTGAAATGGGACTTGTAGGGCTGCAGTGTGTCAGTGAGCTGTGCTCGCTGTGCCTCTGTCAGTTTATCACTGAAGTGGGCATCAGATAGGGATCGCCCCTCCTTAGCAGCAGCTGCTAAATCCATCAGGGGGTCAATTCCTTGCTCATTCTCAGGCAAACTACACACAGCAAACACACAAGCCCCCCTTTAGTGATAAGGTTTGAGCATGTTGACATGATACATCTTCTGCCTCTTACGTCCCTCCCCTTTTTCCACAATGTAATTAACATCCTTGATACGTTGTATTACAGTGTAGGGACCCTCCCAGGCAGCCTGCAGCTTGTTCTGTCTCATGGGAACCAGAGCCAATACCTTTTGCCCCACCTCAAAGATACGCTCTCTAGCCTGTCGGTCGTACCATTGTTTTTGCTTGGTCTGTGCAGCCTTCAGGTTGCTCTGTGCCATTTCCATTAGGAACTGCATTTTCTCCCTGAATTGCACCACATAGTGCACCACGGATGTTTCCGGGGTGACCAACTTCCCCTCCCACTCCTGTCTAATCAAATCCAGGGGTCCACGTGCACGGCGCCCATACAGGAGTTCAAAGGGGGAGAAGCCCGTTGATTCCTGAGGCACCTCCCGGTATGCAAACAGGAGGTGCGGCAAGAACCTTTCCCAGTCCCTTCCCTGGGACTCCACAAAGACCCTCAACATCTGTTTTAGGGTACCATTGAAGCGTTCGCAGAGGCTGTTCGTTTGGGGGTGATAGGCAGAGGTGATTAGGTGATCCACCTGCATCCTCTTACAGAGACTCTGCATGAGCTTGGACATGAACTGAGTACCCTGGTCAGTTAGCATCTCCTTTGGGAACCCCACCCTGGAGAAAATGGATATGAGCGCATCCGCCACTTTGTCTGCGCGGATGGAGGAGAGTGCTACAGCTTCAGGGTACCTCGTGGCGTAGTCCACCACAGTGAGAATGTATTGTTTCCCTGAGCTGCTGGGGATAGCGAGGGGCCCCACAAGATCTACACCAACCCGCTCAAAGGGTTCTGCGATAAGTGGTAATGAAATGAGAGGTGCTCGGCCTTGGTCACCGGGCTTCCCAGCTAACTGGCAGGCATGGCAGGAGCGACAGTAATTAGGTACATCGTTCCCCATGTTAGGCCAGAAAAAATTGGGCCTCAAACGAGCTTGAGTTCTTTTCGGATTCATATGTCCGCCTAAGGGAATTTCATGAGCTATTTTCATTAACCCTTCCCTATAAGCCTGTGGAACCACCAGCTGCCTGTTAGGACCTTCATCTTCAGGGTCCTCTGAGGAAGGTGGCTCACGATATAACAGCCCATTTTCTACATAAACTCTGACTGAGCCATTCCCCGTTGGGACCTCCTTGGCTTGCTCTCTGAGAGCGGCCAAGCTGGGATCGGTCTGCTGTTCTGCTTTGAATGCCTCACTTCTGAGCAGCTGATCAGTGTGGGGAAACAAGGCAGGCAAGCCCCCCCCCTCCTCTAGGACAGCATCTGAACTGGAGACTTCTACAGGAGGGGAGGGGGGTGGAGGGGTATCCACTTCCAGGGAGTCCCCTTCCACACAGGCAGGGGTTAAATCACAGCTGTTCTGGGCTGCAGCTCTCCTTGTCTGAACTGCTAACACAGAGATTGGCTCAGTATTCTGTACAACCCCTGATACTGGTGCTTTCGCAACATTATCTGGTAACGATACATCACATAATTCTACCTTAGTACAGGCATTGTGACCCACTTCCCCCCTGTACATTTGCAAAGGGTTAGGTTCTGCTAAACACAAATCTGCAACCTCACATACATTTACATTACGATTGTAAAGCTCAGCAGGGGTCGCCTGAGGGACAGAAGGGTTAGCTAGTAACACAGAGTCAGTACCAACATCACTTTCATTGACATAGGCAGTGTGCATCTTTCCAAGATCAGTCCCCAAAAGCACACCGGCAGGTAGATTGTCCAGCACCCCAACATCACGGATGCCTCTTCCAACCCCCCAATCAAGGTATACCCTGGCCATAGGAACATCAGGGTGGACCCCACTCACCCCCCGTACAGCAATAGTCTTTCCTGGGATGATGTTCTCTGGGCCCACCAATGCTGAATCTATGAGAGTCAGATCTGCACCTGAGTCCAATAGCCCAAGCGCCACCCTTTGTCCTACCTGGACTGGTTGTAGATTGTCCCGGGGTCTCTCCTGGGGTCCTCCTACACACAGGACGGCAGGCATAGGTTTCACGGCTGGGCCCCCCACAGGAGAGTTCCTCTTGGGGCAACGGGAACGGAAGTGCCCCACTTCATCGCAAATAAAACACCTGCGGCTGGTTGCCAAAACAGGTTGTCCCCCCACCCCCCCAACAAATGCAGCGGCTGCTGGTTTAGTTGAAGAGGGCTGCTGGGGCGAGTCTCCGGGTCTCCGCTCTCTCCAGCTGACTTGCCCGGGCGTCCCCCAGGTCTTCTTTGCCACAGAAGCCCTGGTGCTGGTGTATTGGTCTGCCAGGGTGGCAGCCTTTTCTGCTGATTTGGGATTCCGGTCCAGGACCCACTCTTTAACCTCAGCTGGGCAGAGTGCGATGAACTGCTCTTGCAGAAATAGGTCCTTCAATTTATCATAGTCCTTTACTTGCAAGCCCTCGACCCACTGATGCAATAGGGTTGACAGTTGTGCTAACAGGCCCCCATAGGTATCAGAGGGGCTGCGCTTTAAGTCTCTGAACTTCTGTCGGTATGCCTCAGGGGTGATGTTGAAACGCTGTAGCAAGGCTTTCTTTATGGCAGTATAATCTCCATCCAGCTCCTGGGGAAGGTCAGCAAATGCATCCAAAGCCTTTCCCCTCAGCCCAGGGGTTAAATAACTTGCCCATTCACTGGGGTCCAGTGCAAACTGCCGGCAAGTCTTTTCGAAACTCCTGAAGAAAGTATCCAGGTCACCATCTTTCTCCAGCACGGGAAATTGGTCATGCCGGGGCTTTTTCCTACCCGGGTTACCAACAGCGCTCTGGCCGCTGAGCCTCACCAGTTCCAACTGGTACTCACGCTCCGCCTGACGCTCTGCAGCCTCTCGCTCGGCTCTGCGCTGCTCAGCCTCTAGCTCGGCTCTGCGCTGCTCAGCCTCTAGCTCGGCTCTGCGCTGCTCAGCCTCTAGCTCGGCTCTGCGCTGCTCAACCTCTAGCTCGGCTCTGCGCTGCTCAGCCTCTCTGTCGGCTGCAGACTGGCGCTCTGCAGCTTCTCTGTCAGCAGTTGCCTGGTAATGCTGCATTAGCTGCACGGCCATTGTGGGGTCCAGGTCCTTCATTTGCCTGACAGCAGTATGAAGGTAACTCTGCAGTGTAGACTCACTGTTGCCAGCAGATGCATCTGACCCTGGCGGGGCATCACTTGTGTTGTCTTGTGCCAACTGAGCCCTTGGAGTAGGAGTGTCCCTGGACTGGCTTCCTCCAGCAGCTAGAACCCGATCGGCTTCCATGAGTGCCTTTATCATCAGTTCTTTACTCAGGCCAGACCAAGGGATGTCCCTCCGTACACATATAATCGCCAGATCATCACGTCTCATCATCCGGTAATCAGACATCCTGAGTCTCACACTTGTCAAATAAAATGATAGTAAAGAAAACAAGAGAAGGGAGGGGAACAGAAATTGCACTCACTGTGTGACTTTTAAAACTATAGTAAAGCTCTGAGTTCTGATTCTGGTGATGTGGGTATTTCTCACAAAATTCTACCCACACTCACTTAAGTTCTTAAAGAGAAAAATTAATTCTCCACCCCACCGCTTGCCACCAAATGTCACGGACCCACCGGTCGCCTGCTCCGATACGTCAATCTGAGCAGCGCCGGCCGTGACTGGGGTTCACTCAGGACACTCGGGTCCTTTCCTTGAGGTACACTGCCACCAGCCAAAACCTGATTTTAGCGCCTGAAACTGCGCAAGGGGCGGCTTGGCTTGCCCCCGACCACACAATACAAGATAACAATGGTAACGTTTTCCAGCCTTTCTCTTCCGAGGCTAATGAGTCTTAGGAACACAGAACCAGAACTGAGAATGTATTATTTATTCCTAGAAATACTACAGAGCTTTAGAAAATAGTTACAAGATTTTACAGTGATTTTAAAAGTACACACAATGATTAAATGCAAATTTCAGAGATAAAATAAAAAAGAAAAAAAATGACAGAACCTATCTTACACTTAAATACAGATCCTGACGTGGGGGGGTCCTCCACAAGAAATCTCTCGTCGCCTACAGCCTGATTGCTAGACCCCCAGGTAGTGACACTGACTATAGGGAGAAAGGTCTTAGTTATACCTTGCAGACTCCCTCATCCCTCCCACCCTTGGGATTCCACTCTTTCCATGCTGAAGGAGTGTTGAAGGTCCCTGGCAATGTACTTTCTACAGTCTGCTGTTTTCAAAGTGATTGATCCTCCTTCCTTGCATAGCAGACCCACTGATAAGAGATGTGAAGGAAGGGGACAAACTCTAACCTCTTCTCCTGGACCATGGTTTATGAGGGGCTCAGATCTTATCTTACATCCTAACTCTGGAGGAGTCCACAGATGTCACACTGAGGGGATACAGGCCTCAAACTCAAACCAGAGTCACCTACAGTTTACATACAAGACATGTCCTGATTCCAATACTCACAGGAGACATAACTATTACACCAATATCAGACATACATTGACCGGACAGATAATCATAACAGGAGGCATACGTTAATTTGATCGATCACCTGATCTGATCGTTACAGACTCTATTGTTGAAGTAACATTTCTGCATTTTTTAAAATTTTATATATTTTATTTTGTTCCCCAAAAATCTTAGCTGACCGCACAAAAGTTGTGTGGCATGCAAAAGTTTCCAGTCATCCTTCAAATTCTCTGTAGTAAAGGAGGAACATTTGAAAAACACAAAGTGAAGTGCTTTTTTTTTTTTTTCCTCCATTTTTATATTTAAGTGCTGATTGTTGCATGCACAGACCATGCAAACATTTTTGCAAATGTGAAAGATGTTTGAAATCTCTCTGCTGGGACATCCCTTCATTGCAAGGGCTGGAGATGGCATTGCTTAGCTTCTGTCATCTATATAAATAACGTTCCTGCACAGCCCACATTATGTCTACTGGGGGCCGCAGGAATGTAAAGGGGTAGAGTAAGCGATTTCTGCATCATTTTCTTGTAATTAAATACACAAGTATGGCTTTCTTGAGCTAAAATGCTGGATGTGAGCCATATCTTTATTAAATATAGTCCTATTTATTATAATAATACAGATGGCCCTGCTCTCTGTGTTTCCGTCAGCTCACCATATAGCTATAGCTGGCGGAGCCGACAGGACGGCGATGCGCAAGCATCTCCGCATCATTGCCGAGAATGAGGCGAACGTGCATCTCACTGGACGGTGCATGGCGGTAGTTGAGCCGGGAGCCGCTCTTATGAGAGCGGCTCCATCTGTATTAAAATATGGTTTTGATGCTCCCAAATATACATTCTAGTTATTTTAAGACGGGCCACACAAATTTGGCCGTATGGTGCATCAGTAAACACTTGCTGATGTTGGTTCAGTGTCATTTCACGACATTTAAAACAGACTGTCAAGATACCTACATTAATTATGCCGACATGGTCAAAATTGCTACTTTTCAAATGTTGATGTCTTAAAATGTCAACATGGTTATTTGGTCTCTATGTTGACATGGACAAAGTATAAGTGAACCACTGTGCACGCCATGAATCCAGCACAGTGTCTCACTGCGCTTGGCACACTATTATTTATTTATTTATTTACAGGTTCTTATATAGCGCAGCAGATTCCGTTGCGCTTTACAATAGTAGACAGTGATAAAACAAACTGGGTAACAACATACAGACTTTGAGGTAGGAGGGCCCTGCTGCAAGCTTACAATCTATATGGATATAGGGGGAAACACAAGGACAGGCACCAGTAATACCATAGCAGTCCCACCAAGTTACAAGTCCAGAAGGGTAGCTATATAATACATAAGTGCCTCAGAGGGTTATGCATGTAGAACTTAAACATTATAGGCTTGCCTGAAGAGGTGAGTTTTCAGGGAACGCTTGAATGTTTGGAGGCTATTGGAGAGTCTTATTGTGCGTGGAAGGGCATTCCATAGGATGGGAGCAGCCCGATGAAAGTCCTGTAATAGTGAATGGGAGCTGGTGATCCGTGCAGAAGAGAGACGCAGATCTTGTGCAGAGCGGAGTGGTCGAGATGGGAGATATTATAATCTAACTCTATGCCCACTTGGATTGTGAAGTAAGAACAATTTGCTTTCAAAGAAAAATTATGAAAACTCATTTGACTTTTTTGATATATCTACAGTTTGAATGTGTTGGTATTTTGAATGTCTGCCAATGGTTGTCGGTATTTTGACTGTTGGTAAATTGGCTGCAGCTCATTGAGGTTATGTTGTCTTCAGTGCTTCGTTATGGAGCTTGTTTTTCAAAGAAGAAATCTGGGTACTTGTGTACTTTCACGGCGCCCTTGAAAGCTGAAGCTACGGGCTTGGTGGCTCGCCACGCTATCTAATCAACTCACGCTATCTAAAATAAACTCCATGTCAACGTGGATAGTGGGGGTACCAACTATCCACATTGGCATGGAGTTTACAGCCCCGCATGCTGGCGCCGTGAAACTACACAAGTACCGAAATCTGTTACTAGTCTATTTTGACAATTAAGCTGTTTTACTGCATTTAGATTTTCCTCAAATATTATCTATTCATATATTGCTTTTTAAAAATAACTGGTACACTTAATCATCAACAGAAGTACATTCAATACTCATTTTGTATTTTGCATTTACCAGGAAACTGCTACATGGAAATTAGTGTTCACTCTAGGATTTGTTTAGGGCAGGGTGCTGACTACCGAGCAAGCACATTTTTTCAATCGGGAGGGCACTTCAAAGCAACACATTTTTTAACCCCCCCCCCCCACAGTAGCGAACTAGACAAAATGCCACCAGTAGCGCCCTGCACAAAATGCCCCCAGCAGTGGCACACACACACACACTGGTACAATGCCCCCAGCAGTGGCACACACACACACTGGTACAATGCCCCCAGCAGTGGCACACACGCTGGTAAAATGCCCCCAGCAGTGGCACACAGGCAGGTACAATGCCCCCAGCAGTGGCACACAGGCAGGTACAATGCCCCCAGCAGATACACATATGCAGTTGCCCAGTAATACTCACTGCCCCTGCTGCCACCTTATTGAGGTGAGAAGCCGAGAACGCTCTTCTCCCACCACTGGATGGATGACTGCCCAGTTGCCGTTTGAAATATGGCGCCAGCCTGTGAGCCTGGTAGCCAATCACTGGCCCCGGCTTCTGGCACCCGTGCTACAATTGGCCGCTGTATTTTAAATAAAGAAAATCCCTACAGCTGGCTGAGCTGTGCCGCCCCGCAAACTGCTTAGCACGGGGCTGTCTCTCTCTGCACGCAGTCAGAGCAGATGCCGGTCCGGCCCTGCTGAGCAGCTGTCAGCAGAGGGAATAACACCATGCTGATACGCCGCTGAGGAGTGGCGTGTCAGCGCGGCAAGGGGCACTGGGAAGAGCTGACAGTCATTATCAACGGAGACTGTCAGCTCTTCCAGGTACCCCCTTGCCGTGCCGACACGCCACTGATTCCCCCTGCTGAGATCGGCTGTCAGCTATTCCAGCTGGCCCGGAACAGCCACTGCGAACCGGCTCCCCCGGCCGCCAAAGTCACTGTATTGGGAGGTGGCGGTGGCGCAGAATTAATGTGAGCAGGCCCGCTGATGTCAGGGGCTGGCCCGGCCACCACCGTCACTGTGGGGGGCGGGCACCACCGTCACTGGGGGGGTGGGCCCAGCCCCTATGGAGTTGCTGGGCTCCTTCCCCCAATCTCTACTTGCCTGTTTGCATTGGCAGTGACACCGCATGCAGTGGAGGGGACAGTCCCGGGCCGGCTGTTTTAGCAAGGCGCTGCTAAAAGGGCAGGGCGCAATTTGCCCTTTAAAAATAGGGCAGGGTGCCGCGCCCTGCTAAAACAGCCTAGAGGGAACACTAGAAATAAAATAACAGGTTAATCCTGTTCTTGACATGTAATATATAGTCAAGCTTGTGCTTTACTGAGCTTACAGGATCCATCTGAAATAACTGTATATCTTATAATTAATACTGTAAGTGTCTCTTCCCTCTACCACTCCCATCCCCCAATCAAGAAGCTTCTTTTACCCCATTGCAGTAGGCTGCTATGCTCAAGCAGAGTGTAGCTGACTGGTGGATTTATACACTGATATATATTGGCCCAATAATGAAATAACTGCACATTCATCTTTTTAATCTGCATCCGTTCACATTAGGGCAGTGTCCTAAAGGTGTGATATGAGCTTCAAGTGTGTATTAGTGTTCATGCTAGCACCATCCATCTTTGAAAACCCATGCAGTTCTTCCTTTATATCACCAGCATATTCCATTCCCTTTTTAGAATTGGAATCAAACAAAAATATATCAAACTGAAGCGAATAATAGACAGATATAGGGCGGTATTTAATGCCGCCAGCGAGGGGCTTTGTGCAACGAGGATCTACAAAACTAAGCCATCCTCGCCGTCCAACCCCCTCGTTCGCTGTATTCAATGTTCTGGGGAAATCCCCTAAACGGGGAGGTTCACCACAAATGCAGCGAGCCCACTGCATTTTGGGGCGAGCCCTGCCATTTTGATGACTTCACTGAAAAGAACCAGCGAGGTGAAAATGGTGAGTGAACGGAGGGGCAGGCTATCAGCACTGATTGCCGTCATAGTGCACCTTAAGGGCGTTGAATATATGCCATAGAGGTAAGAAAACAATATAATATATATGATTGAAGAGCAGTGGAGCACTGAAAAATTTTAGTTCTATTATTTTTTTAGTTAACGTATCTTGTAGTCCTACTTATCGATAATTCAGTCCTAGCAGTTCCCTTGTTACATATGCCGCTCAGCCATAACATGCTGATATTTTATAGGTCCTTCTCCTGCTACCAAAACAGCTATGGCCTGTTGAGGCATGACTTCCATCTGAAGCTGTCCTATTGTATCTGGCACCAATGTATCTCCTCCCTGCTCCTTGACGTTGCGCCGCTGATATGCCAGGGTACCTCCTGGAATGGACCTGTGTCCTAATCTTGGGTGTGACCTCAGCATTTGTGGTGTGAATGGGGTATTAGTTGTAAGGTAAGGCCTCCAGACTTGGCATTTATTTCTCAAGCACATACCACAGATGCCTGATTGGAATGTGATCTGGGGAATTTGGAGACCAAGTCAACACCTTGAAATTTATATTCCTCAAATACTAAATAAATTTTTTTTTTTTTTGCAGTGTGGCAGGCTGTTTTATCCTACTACAAGAAGCCACTGTCATCAGGAAATAGTTTCCCGATGACAGGAGAGGTGTGTACTTAATGCATTAAAGTAAAATCCACATAAATGTCACGACTTATGCTTTCTCATCAGAGCATTGCCCACATCAAACTGCTTAAGCCTCCATCAACTACTGTGACTACTCCGAGGGGAAAAATCACAGCCGATCCATCGCATATGATCCCATTCCCTGCTGTGGGATCCGATGGATCCTTGTTGCAGGAGTGATTATCCCCAGCTCCGTTTTGATGTACACGGGACCGATTTTGGGCTGTTTTCATCCAATAACTCCGCCTGATGCCTCAGTATCTGATGAAAAGGGCCCATATAGCACCTTTTACACTGGGTTGCCTATTTACCATATTGCGTTCTGGTACCACCTGCAACCTTCTTCCATTGTTACATGGTCCATTTCTGATGCTCATATTCCCATTGTAGGTGATTTTCAACGTTGAAAAATGGTCACAGTGATCATGACTAGATTGAATTTATGCAGCCGCAAGCTGCAATACACTGTGTTCTGGCACGTTTCTATCATGGCAGTCTTTTCAGCAATTTGAACTACAAGAGCTCCTTTGTGAGACTGGCTAGCATTTGCTCATCATTGATCCTTCAGCACCTTTTAGCTGGGTTTAATGTTGTACTTTCTTGGACCACTTGTGGTAGCTACTAAACACTACATACCAGAACACAAGACCTGCCATTTTAGAGGTGCTCCGACCTAGTCAACTATCAGGGGGTCAGCCTTTGGGCGGGATGTATTAAATATATACATTGCCGCTGCAGCGATGGTAGCGCATATGTATGTGCCTAGTATCACAAAGCCGTGACAGACTCCCCCGAAACCTGTGATGTGGTGACAGGGGGTGTGTGTGTGTCTTTGTCACATCCCTGACTCAGCGGCTGTCCCCAGCGCCTCCTCCTGAAGGACATCTGGCTGTGGCATACTGCTAGGGGGAGGAGGAGTTTGATGGAGGAGGGGGGTAGACGCCTGCGGCGATAGAAGCCCATAGGCTTCTATAGGGTATAGCCACCCAAAGGTGGCCATACCCATCCCTGCGAGGATGCCGTGGCTGGGTATTAGTACATTTTTAAAATGTGGTAAAACCCCTGAAAATTGGGGTTTTACCGCGTTTTTCCCTTAGTACATCTCGCCCTTTGTCAGAGTTGCTTAGGTCCTTATGCTTGATAATTTTTCCTGCTTCCAACATCTCTTCAAGAACTGAGTTTTCCCTTGCTGCCAAATATATCCACCCCTTGACAGGTGCTATTTTAACAAGATAATTACAGTGAGTTTGTTGTTGGCCTCCAACTTGTACAATTAAATTAGTTTGTTTTTTTCTGAAATAAGGTTTGACTACTGAATAGACATGTGGCATACATTCTATTGGTATGCTTGTATATAATTCTACGTCTCTTTCTAAGGAACTGGTAAATTAGCCTGATTTATTTTGGATACAAATTGTATGGAATGTCTCTTAAGGAATGCAGGTTCACAAAGAGAAAGCAATTCACAGCATCCGGTTACCATGGTAATCTTCTGCAATATACTGCAAGAGAGAGCTATAAATGGTTCTGGTGCGTCTATGCATGCACATTAAAAGACCATAATATTCACAAGTCTAAATATCGATAAAGTAAGTAAAGTACAGATTATTTTCCACTAACCTACATTAAAATAGTATATATTGTCTTGACTTTATTAGCCTACCCAGTACCTTCTTTATTTAGATCTTATCTTATATAGAGAATCCTGAATTCTGATCGGAATGGGGTGAATTCGGCCGGCACCCATCAAATGGTTTCTCCTGCAGCGGAGGCATGCCAGGGGAGGTGTCTTCCTTACACATCCCCCCACATGGTACCGAGGGGAATCGGGGGCGTGTATTTGGCGGGGCTGAGTCATTGGTGAGCGAGCGTCGCAGCTTACCTAGCAAACCAGAATTATCCCTATAGTTTTATAGTTCCATTACCATGCTGCTTCCTCAAAGATGTTGATGTGTATGTGTATACTTTTTTTTCCCCTAAAAATCATTGTTCAATTGGACCAACTAGTTGACTTGTTAGATGTGGTATAGCTCACAGAACATGTCCTAGGTAGCAAGGCAAAAGGTCTTCACACAAAAGGTCGACACATGAAAAGGTTTTCATATTTTTTTGGTTTCAGTGTCGACACCTCATCATGTGGACCCCAATTAACGTAGAGCATACCCCCGCATTGCTCGCTATGCTTTACCTTTCCCATCCGGAGTCTATGTGGGTGGTAACGCATGAAAAATATTGAAAAACTCACTGCTGTCGACCTTCCATTCGTCATCAGGATTCCATGCTGCGTACACACTAGACTATTTAAAATTTTTTGCAGATAATGTCATAACAAATTCTTAAGATTTGTTTAGTGAGTGCGCACTGCATCGTTAGCGTTGTGCGCTCCAGTGGCTTGCTAGTGTCATTGCTGTTGTCTATATATACAGCTCAATCAAGTGATGCCATGCTGCTGAATGCACGTGCCAGTGCCGGCATCACCGCTGGGACCTGTTGCTATAAATCGTACTGGGTACCCAGTTAAAGGCTTATTTTAGGTTATCTGAATTATAACCCCCACCATATTTTTAGATTTTAAAGGTCACCTTACCCTTGTGAGATTTTGTCAGATTTGACCCAATTCAGACAGATTGGGCCAATTTATCTGACAAAATCTGATGTTCCTGATGCTGTAGGACCCAATGCACAATCCCGTGCGCATTGGGTATAACCAAGAGATTGAGTTTGAAGAAACTCAGGAGCCCGAGGTGTGCTCCCTACCACCAGTGCTGTGCCTAAACACGTGCAAAGGGGGCCGTGAGATCGAAGTGGGCCATCTCCCGAAGGAGACGGGCCCCGTTTTTCCCCTAACCCCTCTCAACCATAAGGCCGAAGAGGGGAAAATAGGGAACGATGGGTCCTCTTCGCCGAAGCTTAGAGAGACCCTCATTCCTCAACCCCCGGAAGGGTTAGGACGGTTGGTCCTCCGCACCCGAAGGTTTGGAGAGACCCTCAGTAGACTTCCCTCCGCCTTGCGGCTCGGGGTCGTCCTCGGGGGGCACGAAGCTCTCCCCAAAAGGCGAGAGCTTCGGCACATTGCGGAAATGGAAGGCCCGAAAGGGTCGACCACACTACCCAAAAAACGTGACAAACTACAAAAAAAAACAAGGAACGTGAAACGTGACAAACGTGAGAGGGGGAGAGAAATAAATAATAAAGATACCTCAGCCAGAGGGCCGGGGTGGGGGTGTGAAAAATTGTCCTACCTCATCCAAAAGGATGAGGTAAGGACGTGAAGCGTCGCCTGAAGGGAAAGTGCGCAGTGCAAGTGCTTACTAGTGCATGGTGATTTTGGGATCACCCGTGCATGTTCGGCACCCCTGAGTTTCCCCGGGGGCACAGTGCAGCCTCGGACTCCAAGCAACCGACCGATCAGCGTCCGACCAAGGTTTCTCTGTTCCCATTGTAGGGCATTTTCCAGCCCCTGGCATGGGAATGGGTACTCCACTGGGCTTTTCGACTGACTCCCTTAGGGGCTGCGACCCCCTCGGAAGAGCAATCTACTCAGTCTCAGTGTTTCTCCGATCCCAAGGTTAAGGTACTAAGCTGGGCCTTTCGCGGTCTCCCCATCAGAGGCTACGAACCTCTGGAACAGGAGCCATCTACTCAGTCCCAGCCTTTCTTCGCTCCCTGGGAATGGATACTAGACTGAGCCTTTCGCTGTCTCATCCTTCGGGGGCTACGAACCCCGTCAAGAGAGTCAAGCTACTAGGCCCAGTGTTTCTCCCCCCCTCTTACCAGTGGATTTACGGAAACAACACCTCCTACCAAAGGCAGAGGTGAAGGTACTCAGCCAGACTTTTCACCACTCCCAGGCAAAAAAGAGGGGTCCCACACCCTCCGCCCATCAGAGCAGCTACTCAGTCCAGCCTTTCTCTATTCTCTGCCAGAGGCCAGTCCATACCCACTGATAAGAACAGATACTACACTTGATCTTAACCAAAAGGCCAAGAAGCGATGAGATTGATCCTCCTGCACATAGTATAAATCTCAAGTCAATCAGGTCCAACTTATCCCTCAGACAAGTTGGACAAGTGTAAGGGGGCCTTTAGTTGTTGAGAATGTTGGGATTTATAGTTCATGACCTACACCATTAAACTACAAACCAGATTTTAAAAACAATGCTAATGAGTATGGGGAATGTAAACCGTTAAGTACATTTACTGAGGAAAAATAGCACCTTTTAAAAAAAAAAAAAAAAAAAATGACCAGTATTTTGCATAATTTACCATAGCCTTAAAGTGTGCTTAGTTATTTATTCTGTAGAAAATAATACACACTTTTTTAGTTGTTTTTTTTATTTTTTATGAGAGAACACTAGCAGTTTCCCTCAATTTTATACATCCTGTCAGATGTCACCGTGTGAACAAGAAATAATAGAGGCACTTATTAGTGGATAGTCTGCATATATCATGGAGAGAGCAGCAGTCCGCAGTGTTGTCCTGCTGGAAATATTGATTGTGACCTCCTCCTTTTAATCATCAGTAGTAAAAACAGGAAATTCCTGTTGCTGGTTTTTTTTTTCTTTTTATAAATAAGTATAGGACGCTATTAATAGCAATGATTTTTTTTTTTTGTGTATGCAAACATAATCTTTTAGATAGCTTAGCAGTTCAGTGTTTATAATTAATAGGAGAAGTATCACTTTGTTATGGGAAAATATGTTATCAAGCCTATGGAAGATAAATAAAAATGCCTATCTCTTAAGCTCACATAATAGCATCTGAAGTCCTAGCTTAATGTTATGCTTGAGTTGTTGAAGTGAATACATTTCCTGATGATTATGTATGTATGTGGATGCCACAGATTGTTGGTCCTCGACCAAATAAAATTAGTTGTTATTAATTGGGAAGGCAAAACCAGAGCTCGTCATAACTTGTGGTTAAACAGAAGCACAACCTCTGCATATTTGTACCTAAGGGTAAACATAAGCACAGTTTGCTTCATTTAATATTTTTTCTCAATGTCTCAGTAAGAAACTTTTTTGGCCTAGGGAAGTGATTCCCAAATGGTATGCCTAGGCACCTAGGGTGCTGCCAGGGTCTTGAAGTAGTGCCTTGGGTTTGTCAACATATTTATGGTCGAAGCCATAGTCAAAACTATGCTAGTGGCTAGAATCATAGAATATATGGACAATCCGAAGCACAACTGTACACCAAAACATAAATGAACCTAGCACTTTAACAAAATTGACTGTGGCAGGCTCCTCCACCATCTATCTCCATAGATCTACCTCTGGAGCTCTCTGCTGGCTCTCTCCCAGTCCTCATGTGTCACCATGATCACATGTCTTTCCTGTCAGGAGTCACAACACCAGGCTCCATGTGTGACCTCCTTTCACGTGGGGAGGATTTCAGCATGTAGTAGCTTCCTATTGGAAGTTGCTACTGCCCATCATACAGGACTGAACTCCTCCCCCACTTGGGCTGCCAGTACATGGAGCGATGACAGCAGTAGCTTTCCAGCAGGAAGCCATTCTGTGCACATCATGCTACAGTGCTTCCATGGGCTGCTGCCTGTGCAGCCCAGCAGAAGCAAATCCTCTGCAGTGAGCATGCCCAGACTTCAGGGAGTCATTCAGTGTGATGCAGCTGAAGGAAGGTATGCATTGCACCACAGAGTTACATGGAAAGAGGGAGGGACACAATATTGCCAAAAACAAAATATATTTAATCAACCAGAGCACTGGTAAGGACTTGTTCTCCAAAACATGATTTTAACACATTAAGTGAATAGTGTCTGGAAAAAGTGTGCATAGATTTCCATGTAGCTGCATTGCAGATATCCTTAATCGATGCTTGAGCCTTCCTTGCCCATGAGGTCACCATGGCCCTGGTGGAGTGTGCCTTTTTTGTAGTTGGAACTTCCTGACCATCTTGTTGGTAGACAAAGGATATGAGGTCCCGGATCCATCTTGCCATAGTTTGCTTGGATGGTGACATTCCCTTTCTTGGTCCGTCTGTGATTATGACTAGATTCTTGGACTTCCTCATCTCTATCAGTCTCTCTAAGTAAATAGTGATACCTCTCACTAGATCTAGAGTATGCCACTCTTCTTCTATTTCTCCTTTTTGGTTCTGGATAAAATGAAGGACGTGTGATCTCCTGATTCAGATGAAATTTACTAACAACTTTAGGAAGAAAGTCAGGATGAGTTCTTAACACTACCCTGTCTGGGAATATCTTCAGGTATGGTTCTTCGATGTACAGAGCCTGTAACTCACTGATTCTCCTTGCCAACGTACTTCAAAGGAATTTCATTTAGAGGTTCAAATGGGTGTTTTGTCAATGCTTTTAATACCAGATTTAGGTCCCAGGGTGCTACCAGTGACCTGATTGCTGTCTGTATCCTCTTAACTGCGTTGCAGAACCTTTTATTAAGATCTTCCGCTAATTTTCTACTTAGTAGAACACTTAAGGCTGAGATTTGCACTTTTAAGATGGAGGTGGCTAAACTCGACTCATATCCTAGATATAAAAACTGCAATACTTGAGCTGTTGAAGAGAGACTAATGTCAGTAGATGATCCCTTCCATTGAATGAAAGCCTGCCAAACCCTGTAATACACTAGAGATGAAATCTCTTTCCTTGCTTGGAGTAGTAGTCCTACTACTTGGTCTGACAAGCCTTGACTCCTCAGTATCCCCCTTTCAATTTCCATGCCTTTAATGAGAGTATTTCTGGCTTTGGATGTACCACTGGACCTTGGTGCAAAAGACTGGGTATATTGGATAGAGTCATGGGATCTTGAATGGCTAGCTTCGGGACTGTCGGGAACCACGATCTCCTTGGCCAGAAAGGTAGAATTATAATCACTGTGACCTGATCCTCTATTATTTTCTTCAGGACTCTGTGTATTAACGGAAATGGGGGGAATATGTACCCCAAATGACATCTCCATCTTACTGAGAAGGCGTCTACTGCAGAGGTCTGGTATAGATAATATCTTGAGAAATATTTCTCTACCTTCCTGTTGGAGTTTTTTGCCATTTGATCTATGTCTGGCTTTCCGAATCTCTTTACCACTTCTTGGAACACTCGTATTCAGTTCCCATTCTCATGGTGAGACTTCTTTTCTGCTTAAGAAATCTGCTAGTACATTGTTCTTTCCGGGAACAAACACCGCCGTTAATGATGGAATGTTTTCCACTGCCCATACCATAATATTTGTGATTATTGTCATTAAATCTCTGCTCCTTGTTCCGCCTTGATGGTTCAGATGTGCCACTACTGTGGTGTTGTCCGAAAAAATTCTTCAATGTTTTCCTCTTATTTCTTGTTTGAAGTAACTGATTGTCCTCCAGACTGCCTTTGCTTCCCACCAATAGGAAGACTTTTGGCTCTCTTTCCTTGACCATACTCCTTGAGTTGTTATGCTGGACATATGAGCACCCCAACCTAGAGCGCTTGCATCTGTTGTGACTATCAGAAAATGTGGAAGTGTCAATGACGTTGCTCTTCTTTGCATCTCTGTACTCATCCACCATCTTAGAGAATTTTTTACCTGTAACGATAATTTAATCTTTGTATCTGTATTTGTATCTGCTTCTCTTTTCACATAAGGAAGGATTGCCCACTGCAGAGCTCTGAGCTTCCAATGAGCCCAAGGTATTGTCCCAATGGCTGACATCATCATCCCCAGAAGCTTCAAACATGCCTTTTAGATGAACTTCTCTTGATTGAATTATACTCTTGGAGTTTGACTGTATCTTTTGACATCTTTCTTCTGATAACTTTACTTCAAATCTTTCTGAGTCTATCAGCAACCCCAGGAATTGAATCTTCTTTGATGGTTCTATCTGGCTCTTTTGATAGTTTATTATCCATCCAAGTTCTTCCAGAATTCTTATTACTGTAAAAAGGTCTGGTAACACTTTTTCTTTTGATGGAGCTGCTATCAACAAATCATCCAGATAAGGCCATATGCGAATGTGTTTCTCATTCTCATGTATGCTATCAAAGTAACCAAAACCTTTGTGAAGACTCGCGGTGACGTGGTCAACCCGAATGGCAGGCAGGTGAATTGGAGATGTTCTCCCATCACACAAAATCTTAGGAATTTTCTGTCTTGAACTCTGACTGGTATGTGGTAGTACGCATCCTTTAGATCCAGTGAAACCATGAAGTCTCCTTTCTCTATCCCTGCCAGAATAGACTTTTGAATCTCCATCCTGAATTTTCTTATATTTATATAAGAGTTCAATCTCTTTAAATCCAGGATCATACGATATCCTCCTGTGTTCTTCTTTGGGTCTTTTGATATCCAAAAATGATCTTTTCTTGGAATTTGAAAGAATTCTATTGCATATCCTTCCTTATTTATTTTCAACACCCATCTGTCTCGAATGGTACTTCTCCAGATCTCTGAAAACATGGACAGACGTGCTCCTACACAATGATTGCTGTAATTGTCATTGCCTAGGTCCTCTTTTAAAGTTTTGACGAAAGGACTGCTTTGATGACTGGAAAGAACCTCTCTGGTTGCATGGTCTTTGACCATACGGTCTTCCTGGCCTGTAACTTCTAGAGGCTCTATATTGCTGTCTGGATGAGTCCTGAAACTGGAATCTGTTCCTCTTTTCTTGTGGAAGTCTAAGTGATTTTCCACCCGTGATTCTATGTATTAGTGCATCCAGCTTAGAATCAAATAATTGAGAACCCTCAAATGGAAGTGATACCAGTCGGTTCTTGGAATGGGCGTCTGCTGACTATGATCTTAAGCATAGTGCCCTTCTAACTGAGACCCCAGCTGCCATGGATCTTACCGAGAAGGATACCATATCAAGAGAGGCTTCGCAAATAAATTCGATAGCTTTTTGCATAGTTTCTAAATTCTTTAGCAAATATTGTTTGGAGATTCTATCTTCAATGTCGCTGTGTAATGCAGTTCCCCAAATTCTTAGCCCTTGCCACTGACGCCACAGAAACCCCTGTTTTCAGGGAAACCGCTGAGGAGAAATTTAATTTTCTAAGAGACCCCTCCAATCTTCTGTCCATAGGGTCTAAGAGACCCCTCCAATCTTCTGTCCATAGGGTCTTTGAACGAAGCCCCATCTTCCAAGGCAATTGTGGTTCTTGAAGTCAGTTCTGCTACGGCCACATCGACTCTTGGTAATTCACACCATTTCAAAAAGAGTTAATCTTTTAACGGATCCATGCGTTCTACTCTGGACAATTTTCCTTGCCTTTTGTCAAGATTAGATCATTCTTTGGATATTAAGTCTATCATAACTTTGTGTACCGGAAAATGACGACCTTTTTTTGATCTAGCTTCAAATAATATATTTTCTCCACCTTCAGGCGTAACTGGCTCTTTTACAGTCATAGTTTTGTATATAGCTTTCAGGATGCTTTCTACATGATCAAAGTTAAAGATTCTGGACTCTTCTTTAATTTCTCCTTCCTCTGCTGAAGTATCTTCTACTTCTACCACCAACTCCTCTGAGGATGCATTATCATCACTAAATCCAGCCTGATCCATTGATCTTTTATTTCCTTGTGAATCTAAGAATTCTTCTTTGGTCACACAGGATTTTTTCATCCAATCCATAAGATCTTGTATCATTTTTTGTTGTACCGGAGCAGGTGTAGTATTAGCCTCACATATTTCACAGAGATTTTTCCCTCGGGAACTGGGAAATGCTGAATCACAGACCATACATATAGTATCTATATTATTCTTTTTTGTTGTCTTCTTTTTTGGGACCGTAGTAGCTTCTTTAACAGGCACACTACAAATAAAGCCCAAAAAGAAGATTTTCATTTTTTTTTTTTAATTCTGACTGAAACCTATATACTGACCTACCTAACCACAGAAAACTTATGGAGCTTACCTCGCAGGGGCACTATCAGATCTCTGGGGGGAAGGCAAATCCATTTTGATATGCAGCAACCACCTGCATAATTCATATACATAACATTAGTATGACCAATCTTTTCAATATCACATAGATAAGAAATAATATGGGAAGTTTTCTTACCTTGCACCAAGTTCTGTTTGCTAATGCAGCAGGACAGCACACAGCCTCCTTCTAGCCCTCATGCAGGGCTTTAAACAGCTGCAGGATTCAAAAAAGGGGGCCAACTCAATATTACTCCCATAGCCTTCTGGGATATGTAGTTCTTATGGTGCCGATTTGTTTTATAAATAAAAATACAATACTCTCTGTATATTTTATTGCTGCCCCATATATCTTTATATTTCGTTAATAAAGCTAGCTTAAAAGCTAGCTTATACCTGTAGCGTCTATTGACAAAAAGACGCGCTCCGTCTTAACTGCCGCCAAGGATTGTGGGGCTTGTAGTTCCCGCGGCCATTCTCCTGTTCAGCCGCCCGCCGGAAGTTCACGCTGTAGCGCACTGACTTATGGACCTTGTAGTTGCCGCGTGCGCGGCGCTGGTGTCCTGGAACAGGCAGCGTTCTTATTCTGCTTCTGTTAACTTCTTCTACGGCATGGTCAGCTTTCAGTAAGCCGTTGTATACACCCTGAACCTACTCATTCACGGGCACACTTTCAGGTATGATTATTTATGGGCAGAAAACCTTTGTTTAGGCCACGCTCCCATGCTGCTCTTTCCCCTTAGTGAACCCCTGCTCCTGAAGTAAGCTCCAATAGAAAATTAACAAACCTACTCTGCCTAGTCTAACTGAAAACTAGGAGACAGGAAAAAAAGACAAGGATGAAGGGGTGGAGAGTCTATTTATGCAGGAAGGGGGAGGTCCTAGAAAAAAACAACCTGTCTATCTGAAGGGAGAGGGATGAAATCCCAAGGTTTTGGCTGCCCTGGGGATCGTAGAAGAAAAATATATACTTACCCCTTCGGTGGTCTTATCTCCATCTCTGCACTGGGAATGGGATTGAGCGGATGCTCATGGGCTGCTGAGAGATGTAGCTCTCCTCCTGCTACTTATGGGAGGGGTCACACACACACACACACACACACACACACACACACACACACGGGGTTATAATCTCACACACACACACATTATTACTCACTGCTGCTGTAGGAAGCCAGATTCCAATGCTGGATGAGTAATTACAGACTATTTAAGCTAAATGAATAGCACCACCCTGTGTAATTTCCTGCCCTCAATTGATTCCGCCCCCCCATCCAAAGTGGTACAGTGCTTGGAAATTTGTGGCATTCTTCATATTAGAGAATAGTGCGATACTCAGTCCTAGTCCTTTTGAAGCTCTAGTTATAGCTCTGCAACTATTGAATGACATTCTTAAAATGCAATCCGTTCTAGTTTTAAATAAGACTCACTGTATTGATTTTAATAAAGTGCACTTCAAATATAATATAACTAGAAGCGGATATGTCTTCTTAGAGAAGACCTAGTTCACAACAAAGTTTGTGACAGCTGCATGCATGATATTTGAGAACCGTTACCAGGGACCGTTTTTCATTAAATATGTCCACATTATGGTCAATGGGGTCACCCATTGATTGGCTAAATGCAGTTAAGGTTAAGATCAAACCACAGTCTCCTACTAATCTGTTCAATATAAAGCACAAAGACTGTGTTCAACACATTTTAGTAGCTCAAATCTGCAAAACTATGTAACATTTATGTAACAAGCTGCACATTGCAGAGAACAGGAAATCCTCCATCCTACAACAGAGATCCTTGAACACTTCCCACTCCTAAACATCAGTTACACATCTCTGTTTTCACAAACTCAGGCCATCAACGTAGCCTCCCTGCTCCATCACTGACAATCTGCTGCATACCTGCTCTGAACTACATGGAAGATTGGGCCTCATTTTTATGTTGGTTGTATAATAGCTATGTACTGTATTTATATTTTTTCTTTTAGTTGGTGATTGATACATACCAGGAGAGTGTATGATTAGGAGTTATTTAACACTAGTAAGCCCACTCGAAGCACGTTGTGATTGACTCATGCATGATTGTGTATGTGCATGTGTGAGAGAGAAAGAGATGTAGTTTCACACGCTTCCAACAGATGGCAATGTTTTGGAGACACATAGATACTAGATATCTATATAGATGATATGAAGTCATTGTAAAGTTTCATTCAATTATTGTGTATTACATTTGTGAGTTAGAACTTCCTGTGTTATGTGCCAAGGAGAAAGCACTGGTCTCTTCTATGTAGTTAGATTTAAATTACAGTAGAATTGGAGACCTATCCAGATCTCAGCCCCAGGCACCATGTTAGCAGTGACAGTAACTTATTGTTACTTATTTTTGTGGTCTATGTCTTGAATAATTTTTTTAAGTATCCTGGGGCCTGGATTGGCCGAGCGCGTAGGGTGTGAAAGCTTCGCTTGTAATCCGCAAAATATCCTGCGTCCCTGGGCAGTAGGTGCTTCTGTTCTCCCCCCTACCAGCTACCTCTTGCTTTTGTTCTCACCCTGAGCTCCTTTTTGGCCGGGTGATATCTCGTGGGGGCAACTGTTTGACTGAGATCCCATCCATTTAATCACACAGCTACTGAGGCCACCATTACACACATTGCATCCATGGTCTGCAGTCTCCTACAGAACACCGGAGCCTGTACTGACCTTTGACACTTCTAGGTTATCACTAAGAATCACTTCCCCATGTCATTTCTCCTAATTGACATAGGGAACACTGGAAATACTTTCACAGTGTGGAAGCTGGAACAATTTGCTAGGTAATCTGCCTGCTTAGCAGGCTGTCAATCGCCCCTGAACCTCCCAACTTGCTGGGGATTCCCCCCGAGGACTTAGCGCTGTTGACACTACAGATACTTCTCACTGCTTAGACATGATGTGCTAAAGATTCAAGAGAGAGTGGGTGAGATGGAACATGGTATCGCTGTTACTACTGTTGATATCGTATGTTACTACCATCTTAGGCTACAGTTACTGAGTTATCTATACAAATGAAGGACTGTTAAGGCAGAGGGCCAGATATACTAAGCTTCAAAAGTGATAAAATGGTGAGTGATAAACAGCCAGCCATCAGCTCCTACATGACATTTTTCAAACACTGTCTGTGACATGGCAGGTGAGAGCTGATTGGCTGGTGGTTAATCACTCTCCATTTTATCACTTTTAAAGCTTAGTGCATCTGGCCCAATATCTGACATTGAGGGGAGGGAGGCTACAACGAAAAAATGTGCACTTTGACTTCCGGAGAAGGCGGAGCCCCTGAAAAATTAAGTGAAAATCTCGTTCTACCCAGACTTTGCATTAGAGCAGGCATGTCCAACGTTGGCCCTCCAGATGTTGTGAAACTACACATCCCAGCATGCTTTGCCACAGTTTTGCTCTTAGAAAATGCTAAAACTATTGCAAAGCATGCTGGGATGTGTAGTTTCAAAACATCTGGAGGGCCAACGTTGGACATGCCTGCATTAGAGGTTCATGGTTTCATCAAGTCCAAAGAAAGCCAAATTTTAATTTTTATTTATTAACAGTTTCTTCTATAGTGCACACACATTCGGCAGCGCTATATAGAGAGAGTATTTAAACATTCACATCAGTCCCTGCCCCATGGAGCTTACAATCTATATTCCCTACCACATGTACGTACACACACACATATACATTCACTCAAATTGACAAATATGGTACGTTTTTCTGTGGGCACATGTTAACCATGTACGATTGCATTTTCTCGCTGTTTATATTCCTCCTCCTTATAGTAATGAGGTGCTTAGACATGTTATATCTTTTGTTGCCACCACCCCCTCCACACCAATTCTGTGCATAGGTGAATTTAATAATACTATGGCTCGAGAGATGCACAGTTGGAATGAGATGCCTAAAATAACATCTCCCCTTCCCTCGTCTCCCAGGCCCTTTGCAAAACTGGTGGCTGAGATTTGGTTGAATGAAATTTGGAGTACGAGTCATCCCCTGGAACTACAATTCTCCTGTCACTCAGCTAGCTTTCTTACGTTTTCTAGAATAGAATTGATCTAGAGTGGTGCATGTTCAGTATCTACAGTGGGGTATTTCTGACTATTCCCCTATGTTAGTGATTTTAGATGCAGGAGGCCAGAATGAGAACCCTTAATACTTTCTGGTTAACTCTTAACCTTAGTTAAGGAATGGAGTAATTGTGATACGTATAATACCTGTTTGAGCCTCTATTCAAACATGACACACTTTAAGGCTTCACTTAGAGGCTTATAAGGGTAGCTAACATTAAGAATGTTATCGGATTGCACCTTGATAATCCTTTTTGCCAAAGGGAGACTATATATCTCATGACCTGGTCACTTGTGGATCACCTACACTGGGCTCTAGCAAGAACTGAGGGTACAGTTACTTAGTTGACAAGTCCAGGTGTAAGCTACGCGAGGTGGATATTTATACTATCTTTCTAAGGGGGAGAAAGGGTGCTGCTCCATTCAGCAAATTTGTGATCCGCAAGGTACAGCACATTATTCTACTCCAGTTATTGCCCAGGTTTTCCTTTCCTTTTATTCCTTGCTTTATTCCTCCAGGGTGTCCTACATCAGCATTTATAGTTGTATCTTTCACATAATAAAATGCCACCAACTTTTGATTTTCTGGAAGCCAGCTTTACGCCAGATGAAATTGAAGCTGTATAGAAATAGTATACCTCAATGGGTATGCCATCAAAGATGGTATACCTATTGAGGTTTAGAAGCAATATCGAGATTTTTATGTCCCATACTTATTGAAACTTTTTATTGCCCTCTTTGTGAATGGTGGCCTGTCCCCCTCTGAGTCAGAGGCTATAATTATAATTCCTAAATTGGGTAAAGATCCCACAGTTCCTGACTCCTTCTGCCCCATTTTATTATTGTTCACTAAAATACTTGCATCCCACCTGAATAGTGTCCTTCCCTTTATTATCCATGATAACTAGACTGGATTTATGCCAGGTAAATCAACAATTCATAACTTACGTAGATTGTTATGTCATCTGCAGAGGGGAGATTGTTGTGGGTCAGTGACTGTGTTGGTGTCCCTGGATGCTGCCAAGTCCTTCGTCTCAGTAGAGTGGGGCTATTTATTGGAGATTCTCCGCAAATCCTTTTGGCCCTAATTTTTATGGTGGATTCAACTACTATATTTTCTCTGGCTTGGATATCTATTAATGGTTATGTTTTTCTTTAGGACGTGGAACTAGGCAGGGAAGCCCGTTGTCTCCTGCTCTTTTTGCTTTGGCAACTGAGCCTTTGACCAGCTGTGTTCAGGGATCTCCTGACATAAGGGACATCTCTATAGATATACACGAGAAGATGTCATAGCTCTTTATGCTGATGACATACTGTTATTTCTGAATGATGCTGATACTTCATACAAATCCTTGTTTACTATAGTTGATACCTTTTTGGAATTTTTCTGGTCTGCTAATAAACTGGACCTTATTGAGAGGAAGATGTGTCCTTCCCTTATGAGGTTTTATGCCAACCGTGCTGCCACGATGTGCCCTTTACAATAAACACCCGGGTTTCTGGATCACTGCTAATGTCAAAATTTACGTGCAACAAAATATTTACAATGTCACGGACGACCTATAACGACTGGCCCACATTTGGAGGAAGTTACGCTTTACTGTTATGGGCCATATAAACTTAAGTAAGATGGTTGTGCAACCTAAATATTTATATATATTACAGCATCCCCCTGGCTATATCCCTAAAAAATTTTTCTCTACCAATGATATTAATATTTCTTAATTTATCTGGTGGGGGGAGGGAACAGGGGGTGTCATTGAAATCCTTAGTTAAGGATAAAATTGATGGTGGGCTGAGTCTAATCTGCAGGTTTACTACTTAGCTACTCAGCTGGTGCATTTGTCCAACTGGGTTTTGGGAAGGGTTGAACCTACACTTTTGTGATTTTTTTTTGGGCAAGTTTGTTGGATGTTATTTTTCTCCTCTCAAGGTTTTCCACTGGTGTTCTCCCAGCTTTTACTGCGTTAATCGCTAATTAATTATCTGGGGTCAGGCTCACTCACAGTATGACTGGAAGGAATATTGATGATGAAACCCCTGTATGGAGGTTCAGTATTGCTTATAGGAAACTATTATACCTTTCGCATGATATTTGGGTAAGGGTGGGTCTCATTTCAATTGCAGGTTATATAAGGGAGGTCTCTTTCTCTTCTTCCATCGAATTAGTTACCATTAAACAATTTATCGTGGGGTTGGGCACGAGAAGTCCGATATCTACCATATATGCCAATCTCAATGCTCCTACTCATCCTCACCTTTTTGTCCCTCGTAAGGCTTATTGGGAGTGAGATGTTGGTGTGCTGGAGGAGAAACAGTGGGTGTTGGTATTAGGATCAATAAAAGACATCACTCCTTGGGTCAGATTCCAACAGGTGTTCTATTATGTTCTACATCACACATACCATACAGTATCTTTGCACAGAGCGGGTTTGAGGCGTTGTACTGCTTGCCTGAGATGTGGTGCTCTAGAAGTCACTCTATGGCACCTCTTATGGTCTTGCCCGAGAGTGATTGCCTTCTGGGGGGGTGGTGTGTGGTGATATAATGCTTACAGAGCCAACATTGCCTGCCATAAATCCTAAACTGTGTATATTTGCTTTAGACTTGGAAGAATCTCATTCCTCTGTAGTTTACAAATCTGTTCTTTGTCTGACTACCCTAGCTTAAGTTATAATTTCAAGGAACTGGTTTGCTATTTCCTCTCCTAAAGTAGTACATCTTTAGAGAGCTTTAAATTATTCTAATTATACCTCTTTCACATTCACAAGCGCTTGCAAGCTGGGTACAAAATCCCGGGTGCGAGCTGGCTTGCAAGCGTTTTCATACTAGCCATCCGACCCGGCATAATGCGGACGCAGGGCTGGAGTGGTGCTGCGATATGACAGCATCTCCCAACGGCACCTTTACAATGCAGTGAACAGGACCCGGGTCGCGTCGATCCGGGGTACCCATTCACACTGCTCCTGGACCCGCAAGCGTTCCTGGTCGAGACCTGGGTTAAAGTCCCTGAATGCTAGACCCGGGATAATGTATCAAGACCCTTTCACACTGACCCATTTCCCGTTTTGATGCGTGTTATGTGCAATAACCCTAGAAATATTTGTCATTGTGAAATGGGTATAAGTGGGATCGCTGGAACACTTCTTGACTAGCTGTAGATGAAATACCTTTCTTGGCTAAATGGGGAGGCAGGCTGGCTTTCTGAGCATACCCGGCAAGGTGCTGTTTCTTATTTATTTCATGAATGTATTGTCAGCAAAATGTGGATGTACCATGGTCAATATTTATCCTTTTATACATCCTAGGTATTGAAGTTTTGGCTAATACTAATGATCTGTGCTCTTTAGTTCACCCTTTATCTGGAATGTGCTTCTTAAATATTACTATGTTCTCCTTTATGTGAATTTGATATGTTCTACACCCCTATGGGTTGAGAGACCAAATTGTCACATGGTTTTGTTAATTCAGTTATTTTATTTTGTATGCGGAGATACAGGCACTGTATCTTTAACATAATAATAATTTGCACAAGTTAAAAACAATAAAATGCTTTTTTAAGTATCCTTAACCCCTTCCCGACATTTGACGTATATATACGTCATGGCCGGGAAGTACTTCCCGACACATGACGTATATATACGTCATGACTTTTAAATTGCCACCCCGTCTCGAGACGAGGTGACAGAGGGACAATGTCTGCTGTCCCTGACAGCAGACATCCTCCCTCATTGCCCAGGGGGGGCAGCGATGCCTCCCGTCTTGGGCGATCGCTGCTATTGGCTGTTAAAAAGTGAATAGCCAAAAGTAGCGTTGAAATGCATGTAGTGTAAAATTTAGACTCTGCTGCCCCCTAGCGTCCAAAAAAAATAAAGGCGGTTTAAATAATGATTTAATAATAATGATAAAATAAAGAATAGATATGGTCTTTGTTAGTTATTAACTATTTTGAGTGATATGATTATTTGTCTCACAAGCAGAAAATGGAACATTTTGCAAATAGCAAAATGTTCCATTTTTTCACGACACTTTGGTATTTTTCCCCCCAAAAAAAAAACCGTATCGACCAAATTTCACCACTAATTTAAAGTACAATGTGTCACGGGAAAACAATCTCAAAATCACTGGGATAAGTAAAAGCAAAAAAAAGTTATACCCACTTAAGTGATACATGTCAGATTTGAAAAAAAATGGCTCTGTCAGGAAGGCAAAAACTGGCTGCGTCAGGAAGGGGTTAAACTACTGGATCCATTTGGTAACTTAAAGCAAATACCTGTTGTCACAATGCTGTGTATATTAGACATTTACATCTATGGTATGTATTTCCATGCACAATTGCTGTACTTTTGCTGAGTTCTTACATTAAAGTGTCCTTTTTGAAAGCCAATTAATAAATACTAGTAAGCCTGCTCGAAGCAAATGCTTCGAAAGGTAGTCTTCTTAATTGTGATTGCATCTGTATTTGTGCATGTGTGTGAGAGAAAGATATGGCTTTTCACTTGCTGCCAACAGATGGCAATGTTTTTGGAGACACATGGACACTAGACCTATATATAGATAATAGGATTTATAAAACACAAAAGATATTTGTAAACACTGTTGTACACACACACACACACACACACACACACATACACACATTTATTGTTTACTTTATAATATCGCTGGTATTCACACATTGGCTCCATCTCACACTTTGGAGGTGTTGAATCTATTGTACATTTCCAGCTGTTGATGTGACAGTCCGTTCCCTGCAGCGGTGAGACATTTGCCATTTGCTGAATTGGACAGCATATGAGATGCTTATACTCAGATCATTCATATTCAGGAATTGGTTGTTATAGTATATACACTCCATTAAATGTTATTTGTCTAGAGCTGGGGTAGCCAACCCTAGTCCTCGAGAGCTACCAACAGTGCATGTTTTGCAGGTCTCTTCACAGAATCACAACTTGTGCAGAGAGCGTTCGATTTGGGAGGGGTTTTACTTCAAAGTATATTGCAGTGTAAAAATAAAGCAGTCAGTATTTTCCCTGCACAGAAACAAAATATCTCACCCAAATCTAATTCTCTTTGCACATTTTACATCTGCCCACCTGCAGTGCACATGGTTTTGTCCATCTAAGAAGGAATTTGGCAGAAGCAATGAACCAGAATAACTCACTGAGGGGCAGATTTATTAAGCTTGGAGAAGAGATAAACTGGAGATAAAGCGGAGAAAAGGTAAAAGGAGATAAAGCACAGCCAATCAGCTGTGTTTGAAAAAGACAGTTGGGAGTTGATTGGCTGGTGCGTTATCTCCTTTTACCTTTTCTCTGCTTTATCGCCAGTTTATCTCTTCTCCAAGCTTAATAAATCTGCCCCTGAGTGACTGGCAGGACTGACTACCAGTCACATTGAAGCCAGAGCAGTCTCACAGACTGCATCTGGCTTTACTTTAGGTGTGGATTTTATCTGGGAGGGCTGCAGCCCTGCAGCCCATAGGTAAAAACCACCACTGGTGGTATACCACTGACCTCATTTTTGAAACATCTCCTTTTTTAATTATTTATATTACAGCAGAACAGTTTTTTGGTACAAATGCAATTTGATATAGATAACTGCGGTCATACCCATAAACCTTGGTAATAATTGTACTTCTGCGATAATGTATTGGGGAAAACCAAGATAGACGATAGGGTGATAATGCACATGAAACCAATCCAGTGTCAGCACTAGTATAAGTTACTACTTAAACCACATCTTTTATATACTGTAGTTACAGATTTTGGCTTCTCATTCTAAGGACAGGGGAAGAACTCAATATGGGTCAAAGAAAGGAAAGCAAGCTAATTAATAAAGCGTGTAGCTATGATGTATTATAAAAAAGGGTGCTTTGAAAAATTTAGTCTTGAAAAAAGACTTAACGGTAACCTGATTCATATGAATAAATACATCTGACGTCAAAGATTTTTCAAAGAATTAACAGAATTTGCAAATAGATTGAATGTCTTTCTTAAAAGAAATGGTATCTGTAGCTATGATCAGAATATATAACTGTAATTGTTCCAGTGAACTTGATTGACATTCAAGTGAGTGCATTCAAGTGGTTTTTACACTGAAAGAGTTTGAAGTTTCTCATGGCTTGCTCTGGTGGTGGTAATGGTTTGTCTGGGTTTTGGCCTCATTATTACAAGGCAGGGAGAAGGCTATTCTCTACAGCAGTGTTTTTCAACCACTGTGCCATGGCACACTAGTGTGCCTTGAGTGGTTCTCAAGTGTGCCCCCAGATCTAGAGATGCCCAAACCAGTTTACAGCCACCACCAGTTTAACTGTTATTTACTGGTCTCTTCTTTTCATGTTAAGGGCCAATGTATTTTATTTTTGTTACCTGTGGGGACCAGTGTGTTTTGCCCTGTGGGGATCTCATGGTGTGCCTTGACCATTTTAAAATCGTATTTAGTGTGCCGCAAGGTAAAAAGTTTGAAAATCACTGCTCTATAGTGAGGCTCGAAAGTTTGAAAACTCTTCCGAAATTTCTGAGGTTTTGGATAAATAGGCCCTTAAATGTAAAAATAGATAAGTGAACTCAAATAATAAAAAAAACATGAAAGAATGTTATTGTAATTAATTGATCAAATGATCCTATACCTCCTGTACCTCTAGAGCAGGGGTGGGGAATCTCAGGCCTGAGGGCTGTATGCAGTACCAAGGTTTGATTTTAATTGCCCTGACCTGTATAAATTACCAAATCAGAGTCCTGTCCCCCCCCCCCCCGCCTTACCCTAACATCTCCATGCCTCCACACCCAGCTCTACCCCAACTGCTATCCACCTCAGATCTGCCCGTGAGGACACCTGAAACCAGCACGGTTTCCACTGCTGCCTGCCCTCATCCTCCATAATGTGTGATGAGACCCGGAAACCATAGAGTAG
Organism: Crinia signifera; assembly: GCF_055691185.1. Classification (NCBI taxonomy): domain Eukaryota; kingdom Metazoa; phylum Chordata; class Amphibia; order Anura; family Myobatrachidae; genus Crinia; species Crinia signifera. The sequence continues at coordinate 149,994,089 of NC_139221.1, read as the reverse complement.
GACCCTATTTCAAAGTGAGGGGTCACTGGGTCCCACAATTTTTTGGGGGCCTAATGTGATCACTATGCAAGGCACATTGATATAAAGCTAACATTATTTCACCCACACTTTTGCCTGTATTTTCATAAAAAAATTTTTTTTTAGTATTACAAATTTTTTTTTTTTTTTTAGCAATGTATGGGCTAATGTGTATTTAGATTATAAGATTAGTACAAGCAAGCTCTAAATTCCATGAATTATATAACAGTAGTTGACTTGTGGCCTATTTGTAATCTGATACTTCCTAATGGTAGTATTATTATTGATATAATCTGTACTATAGAAAGTTTATATTATCCTCCTCCTTAAAGGGAAAAAAAAAACAGTTTAACATGTATTTAAAACATTATTAACTACATAAATAAGTATTTATGGGGAACGTAAAGGATGTGATTTGCAGATAAAAGCTTCAATGAAAAATATCTGCTGTACTGTAATGAGTCGATCAATCAATCAGTGGGGTCCCTGTAGTGAAATGTAAAATATAGATTGCTTTTTCTTGGATTAACATGATATGTAGATTTTGGAGTGCATTTCTTCCCATTATTTAATGTGGTTTGAAGGGATTATAAAATAAAAATTTGAAACAATCAAAGGGCTGCAGACTGCTTTTCTAGGAGACAATACTTGGCTAAAAGGCCATTTGTCAGTTTAGGAGTTAACATAATACATGTAGTTAATGATGGTGCTGCAGCGCTGGCCTGAACCTTTGCCTGCCCCTGGCCTGGGACTTTACACCAAGTCTTACACCAGACTTCTGCAGCAGAGGATGCGGGCAGAAGGGTTGTGACATCACGTGGTGCGGAGGAAATGCCATGTCACAGTGAGTATGCGGCGCAGGGAGGAAGCCTTCCACTGTGCCACCTTCACACTGCACTATGCTGACATTTGATCCATCGGTGCTGGAGATGAGGGTCCGTGTAGTTGATGCAAGAAGAGCTTTGGACGCTGTAGTCTGCTGTAGCAGCCAGGAAGAAAGAAAATCCTGTGTATAGCACTAGACATCCGCAGATGCTGTGGGCCTATTTTTGAGGTTTATTTGCAACAAATTTTATGCTGATTTTTAAATAAATAAGTTAAAAATGACTTTTTTTATTATTTAATGTAGCATATTTTAACACTTTTCATGCATAGTTTAAGTATTTTTCATGCATATTTGCATGCATATTTCAAGCTTTTTATGTTGCATATAATCCTGTCTCTAGTTATAATCATTATTGATGGAGCTAGTTACATATGATATGTACTTATGTGTAGGGAAGCCAATCCCGGAGCATTTTTTCAATCCCGGATTTCGGGATTGAAAAATGCCCAATCCCGGGATTCCCGGGATCCCGGGATTGGCTTCCCTAATTTAAAAAACACACCCCGGCCACCCCGCATATTTACTTACATGTGGGGTGCAGTGCGGCCGGGTGTGTGGGTGCCCAGCCGGCCGCCCGGGTGTCTGTGGAGCCGGGCAGCCGGGTGGGTTGGCGGGCGTCAGGGGAGCCGGCGGGTGGATGGGCGGGGAGCCGGCGGATGGATGGGCGGGTAGCCGGCCGGGTGGATGGGCGGGGAGCCGGCCTGGAGGGTGGATGGGCGGGTAGCGGCTAGCGGGGCGGGCAGCGAGCCAAAAGCGTTTCCCAATTCTCCCATGCGACAGAATACATTAAAACATGACTGCGAGTAATTAAGCCCCACACAAGGTGCAGTACACATGTTATTATTACACCAACACAAGGAAACTGAACTTGGTTAAATAAATAACTGAACTGCCTATATAAATAGCACAGGCTGGTTATGGAGTCATCCTTATGACTGTAAGCTTCTAAGTGTTTGTCTCCTGATAATTAGCATATAAATAAACACATCGTCCTGTTCCCAAACGGGAGCCTCAGCTATGCCAGGCACTAGCACACCTGTATCAGACGCCGGAGGAATGCACAGCAGGACAGCAGTGATCTTACCTTTCTATATATAGAGAAGTATATATAGGTTATTGTGGACATCAGGGGCAGAGGCTGCAGTAGCTGGCGATCCTCCGGCATTTCCAAGGCGCTACTGGAGGCTCAGTGCACTATACAGTGTGTTCTGTCCGATGGGTCCATACAGGATGGGCGGGTAGCGAGCCAGCCGGGCTGGTGGGCGGGGGCGAACGAATGCTGCACAGAGCCACACTGGCTCTGTGCAGCTGCTTGGCCTGCGCAGCGTGACCTCTGTACTCGTCACGCTGCGCAGGGATGCACTGCCGGGGAAGGGAGAAGCCGGGCAGCGTCTGAGCACACGCTCAGACGCTGGCCGGCATTAGACTGCGCATGCGCAGTCTAATCCCGAAATCCCGGGATTGGAAACTCCAATCCCGGGATTGAAATCCCGGCGTTTTAGGGGCCAAATCCCGGGATCCCGCTGATCCTGATCCCGGGATTGGCCACCCTACTTATGTGTCTTGTATTTATTGTTACACATTCAATTTGGAGCATTTACAATTTCAAAATCAAATTCAAGCTTCTCACAATCACTTACAAAGCTCTCCCTCACTACTCTTCCATTTACATCTCTGACTTTATCTCCCTTACACTCCCACCAATCCTCTTCACTCTGCTAATACATGCCTCCTCTCCAGCAAACCGATTTCCTCCTCCCACTCTTACCTCCAATATTTTGCATGTGCTGTGCTCTTCCTTTTTAATTTTCTACCATTGCTTTTCAGACTCTTCACCTTACTACTTAACTTTTAAATTGACTCTCAAGATCCACTTCTTTAGCAGACCCCGACAATTCTCATTTTAACCATGTGTTCCATTTCTCTCTGTCTACACCACAGGTCTTTAACCTGTGGCCCTCCAGATGTTGTGGAACTACATGTCCCAGCATGCCCTGACAGTTTTGGCATGTTCTTATTGGAAATAATGTGGCAATGCATGTTGGAACATGTAGTTTCACAACATTTGGAGGGCCATAGGTTGAAGACCCATGGTCTACACACCATTTGTATTAGCCCTGTCTGTCTTGCCCTCTCCTTTAGAATGTAAGCTCTCACGAGCAGGGCCCTCTTCCCTCATTTGATCTCCCTCCTCCTATTTCTTTAACCACCTTCTATTCCATACTCCCTTCAACGGCACTAAATCCCTTGATTTTCTGCCATCATAATACTTATTACTTTATTACAATAGTGTGTGCAGAGCTATTTATATGGGTAGGGGTCAGTTTACTAACGGACGTTTTACTGATAGTCATTATACTGACATGCATTGACCAACAGTCAACACGGTTTATATATTGACCTTCGTTATGCCGACATGTTCAATTAACCAACATCGTCAAAATGCTGATATTTAACTTGCTTGTTCATGCTTAACCATCACAGTGGACCAAGGGAGGGGACGCGGTACACAGACATTGTCCACGTCAACATAGACAAAAAAAAAAAACACAGAAACACGTGTTGGCATGATAAATGTTGGTTTTTCGTCAATTGAACCTGTCAGCATAATGAATGTCTGCATGTTGACCATGTCCGTATTTTGATTATCAGTCAATTGATGTCAGTATAATGAGCTTCCGTAAAACGTTAATCGAAAAAACCATACTGAACCCGTTTATATACCCTGTAGTTGCACGGGTCTGCGGCAGTGTAAAAGGGGTTAACCTGTGTTCCTTTACACGGGACTTCTACCCAGGTCCTAACCAGGATAGAACACTGGCAGGACCTGGCAGTGTAAACGGCTTGGAGATTATGTCATCTCCAAGCTCTGCCTGCGTTTACACTGCGGGTAGGGGCAAATCCTGGAGCTGACCTTACTTGAATCCGTGTTCCAAATGCCGGAACGGATCCGGGATTTGGGTGTAAAAGGGGTATAAGTCACTGTTTCCTGTTATTTGTTTTATGTACTCTCTAACTGGGCACTGTGGATCCCTTGTGACACTATATAAATAAAGGAGGATGATGATAATACATGCATTTGTATGTTAGAAACTATCACAAAACCATACCCAAGGCTGTAAATAGATTTAATTGCGTGGATTAGCAGTAGATCTTTGCAATCTTTGAAATTGAAACCTATCTAGTAATGGCAGATTGGGCTGCTACAGGAGTCTCACATATGTATGTTCACTTAACTTCTAGTGCTTTTATTTCATGCTCCTATGCATTTTCTATGCTGTAATCTTCATTAAGCGTTGCAAATACATAATTTATGTTTGAGGTTTTACTATGCTTTCAAGTTACTGACAGAATAATTCCCTTTACTAGACTTTAGAAATATAATAGAAAGCTGTGTGTGTACTCGGCCTAGTACTCATGTTAAGTATGTTAGCTATGTGGAGGTTTGATGAACTTCACAAGCAGTTTTTCCAGTTCCTTGTCCTTGAGCAGCAGTGACAAGCATCAGTACAGGAACCTTGCCAAAATCCGTGTTTGAGAAAGGCTTTTGCTTTCCAGTTCTTGTTTAGAATAGAAATTTTTTAAGAGGAACATTGGTTAATCAGTAGTCTTCTTATTTCAGTTTGTGCTTGAGTGTATTAAGTTTTGAAGTGAAGCTATGCAATGTGTATTTTTATGTGTAAAATTCCATTGCTGGAACAGGGCAACTTTATCAATTTAAACATACAGATTACTTAGAGCTAGCAAGTTATTTGGATAAAGACATTGTGTGACATGGAGCCACCTGTTGCTTCACTGGAATTAATAACTCCTAGCTGCCTACCCTCCTGCATTCTGCAGGAGACTCCCTGGTATAACAGAAATCCCCCTCTCTCCCTCATTAGTCTCCCAATCTCCCTCATTTCACCTAGCCCATATTACAATGTTACATTTTTTTTGGGAAAAAAGGAACGAGACTGATACAGTTACATTGAATCATCAGCGCCATTTCCCAGCATTTTTAACAGGTATTGTAGCGCTATGGGGCTCATCTACATTTGGATCTAAGTCATGTTAAAAGATTCCTCTCAGATTTAGTAGTACACACCCACACGTGTAGGTGCCAAGTTCACAATCTCTTTTCGCAATCTATCCATATATGGGACTAGCACGCCCTGTGGGTGGAGAATGACATGCTCTCTCAATGGGACGCTTTGCAAAATGCTACTACCAACTGTAATCTCCCTGAAACTAGTTTTCAAAAGTATGCAAGTATGTAATAACTTACTAAGAACCATTCATGTATAATAAAGTATTTTCTTTTAATGTCACCTAAATGAGCAGGGATCACCTATATAACGCTCAACAGTTACATTAGGCATTGTGATTAAGCAGTGTATTATGACTGGGTTATGTTCTATGTGTTTTAGGCACATCCAAAAGTTTGAACATAAACCTGATATTTTACATGCAACTCTGATGGTGTGGAATCTGTGCAGACCTTGTTCTGCGAGGGTACACGTAGTGTCCTTAAGCCGCACATGGTTTGGCCATTTGGCAGCAGGGTGGAGCGGGAGTGACAACAGTCAGCATTTGACAATATGGAGCCGTGCTGCCCCTGTATTCTGGGCATGCTGAAGCCAGTGGCCGCTTCCTTGGATGCAGATTCACTGGCTGCATCAACACTAATTTCTATCACATTAAACCTATTTGCAGGCAAATATACTAATCAATAATTGCCCACATTATTAATGTTTTTTTTTCCCCCTCATTCAAAAATATATGGCAACCCTCATTTTCTGATTGTCCACATACAGTTGATGCTGCAGTCTTTCTGTGGAGGTTTGTACATTTGTAAGCCAGCTTTGAGGGGTTTAAATCCACCCTTCAAGGTCACAATTTGTAAGTGAAAACAGATAGGTTGAAATCTATATGAAACCTGCCCTAGGTAAATTGAAACATTTTTTAACATATGTGACCCATCTCTGATATCTGCCACGATCCTTCCATTCCTGACAGCAGCCGTAACCCTCATAGGTCCTTTCCCCCCCTGGAGCCAGGGCTGCTACTAGGAATTTTGGGGCTCGGGACTAATTTCCAGTCTGTGCCCCTCTATCCCCCCCCTCCCTTACCGCCGGACTCCTGCTCCCTCATCCCCTCCTGCTAAACGCAGCAGGTCCCGAAGCACATGCTTCTTTGATGCAGGATGCCGGCGGCCAATTATAATGCAGCAGCGACTGGTGAGCAAATCAGAGCTTGAGAGCTGTCAGCCACTCTGATTGGTTAACGATACATGACCTCTGATCGGCTCAAAAGCCAGTGCAGCATTTTAATTGGCCGACGACATCCTGCATTGAAGAAGCAGAGGCGTAGGTAGGGCGGAGCCACCGGAGCTCACGCTCCGGGCGCTGATTGGTCGGATGGCGCCGCCGGCCCGCCCCCCCTCCGCAAAAATCATCCCCGCTGCCGCACAAGATAGATCATCTGTACGGGCAGCGTGCGCCGGCGGCTGCCTTGCCTGGCGCCTGCCTCCTGCCCCCTGCCCAGTCCGTGACGCTTGGGCGGCTGACTCACTTCAATGTAAATTGGTGCTGCTGCTGCTGCTCGGACCGGCTTCCGGGCAGCGCAGCAGCACTCAGATTCCTTCCCAGAGTCGCCTGCATCTCACTCCCTCCTCCGTCATCAGCCACAGCCATCCGAACTTCCCAAGCGCTGCCAGAGGAGAGTTTCTGCTGCCGCCCTGCTATCACTATTCAAGGTGGATTTTTTACAGATAATTAATGATGTAATATGCATAATAATAAACTTGGGGTTTGGGGGATTTGTGGGTCCTGGGGGAGGGGAGGGGGGGGGAGTGAATCTCTCTGGCATCTGCTGCTGCCCTGCTGTGCTGTATGTATATTTACAGCTGTCAGCATGTTATATAGTGCAGCAGATTCCGTTACAGTGTCTTATATAGCGCAGCAGATTCCGTTACAGTGTCTTATATAGCGCAGCAGATTCCGTTACAGTGTCTTATATAGCGCAGCAGATTCCGTTACGGCACCTTATATAGCGCAGCAGATTCCGTTACAGAGTCTTATTTAGCGCAGCAGATTCCGTTACAGTGTCTTATATATCGCAGCAGATTCCGTTACAGCGTCTTATATAGCGCAGCAGATTCCGTTACAGCGTCTTATATAGCGCAGCAGATTCCGTTACAGCGTCTTATATAGCGCAGCAGATTCCGTTACAGCGTCTTATATAGCGCAGCAGATTCCGTAACAGCGTCTTATATAGCGCAGCAGATTCCGTTACAGCGTCTTATATAGCGCAGCAGATTCCGTTACAGCGTCTAATATAGCGCAGCAGATTCCATTACAGTGTCTTATATAGCGCAGCAGATCCAGTTACAGTGTCTTATATAGCGCAACAGATTCCGTTACAGCACCTTATATAGTGCAGCAGATTCAGTTACAGTGTCTTATATAGCGCATGCAGATTCCTTTACAGTGTCTTATATAGCGCAGCAGATTCCGTTACAGTGTCTTATATATAGCAGTAGATTCCGGTACAGCGTCTTATATAGCGCAGCAGATTCCGTTACAGCACCTTATATAGTGCAGCAGATTCCGTTACAGTGTCTTATATAGCGCAGCAGATTCCGTTACGGCACCTTATATAGCGCAGCAGATTCCATTACAGCGTCTTATATAGCGCAGCAGATTCCATTACAGCGCCTTATATAGTGCAGCAGATTGCGTTACAGTGTCTTATATAGCGCAGCAGATTCCGTTACGGCACCTTATATAGCGCAGCAGATTCCATTACAGCGTCTTATATAGCAGGGGTGGCCAACCGGTCAGAGGCAAAGAGCCGAAAAATATCGTTGGTCAAGCCAAAGAGCCAACATCATGCGAAGGCGCGCGCGCCAAAAAGGGGTGTGATCGTGGGAGTGGCCAGGGACGTGGTCATATGACACAAGGGGAGTGGCCACATGACAAAACTTTATGCCCCTAGTGCCAGATATGCCCCCACAGTGCCAAACATCATATGCCCCCCACAGTGCCAAACATCATATGCCCCCCACAGTGCCAAACATCATATGCCCCCCACAGTGCCAAACATCATATTCCCCCCAGTGCCAATCATATGCCCCCCAGAATGCCAAACATCATATGCCCCCCACAGTGCCAGTCATATGCTCCCCACAGTGCCAAACATCATATGCCCCTACAATAACAAACATCATATGCCCCCCACAATGCCAAACATCATATGCCCCCACAATGCCAAACATCATATGCCCCCCACAGTGCCAAACATATGCCCCCCACAGTGCCAAACATCATATGCCCCCACAATGCCAAACATCATATGCCCCCCACAGTGCCAAACATTATATGCCCCCCACAGTGCCAAACATTATATGCCCCCCACAGTGCCAAACATTATATGCCCCCCACAGTGCCAAACATTATATGCCCCCCTCAGTGCCAAACATTATATGCCCCCCACAGTGCCAAACATTATATGCCCCCCACAGTGCCAAACATCATATGCCCCCCACAGTGCCAAACATCATATGCCCCCCACAGTGCCAAACATCATATGCCCCCCACAGTGCCAAACATTATATGCCCCCCACAGTGCCAAACATTATATGCCCCCCACAGTGCCAAACATCATATGCCCCCACAGTTAGGAAGCTGGGCCCTCCAGCACAGGTGTTGCCCACAGTGCAACACCTATGCTGGAGGGCCCAGCTTCCTAACTAAAAGCCCCACCTAGAGGGCCAGGAGGGCCCAACAAACAAATGAGCCACGGGCCAAGAAGGCCCGACTAATGCGCCCACAGGCCGGAAGGGCCTGAATGTGCCCACGGGCCTAGTGCCTGACACCCGGTGGTCTAGGGTGGATGGGGGGTAGGAGACCAAAGGCCCCTACCTGGTGTTGGGAGAGGCCGCTGGGGGGAGCTTCGTTAGCTCTTTTGCTTCCCACCCCCGCTGGCCTCTCCGGGAGCCATCTTCTTTGTTCTTCCAGAAGGCGCCGGAGATCTTCTGTCTTGATCCCGGCGTCTTCTGACCTCTTCAGCGGCGCCGGAACTGTTCTCCCCGCCGCCGTCTTCTGCGCAGTCCTCCGGCGGCTTCTCGCCTCTTCAGGAGCGCTCCTGCGCTCCGCCGGCATGGAGACATCTCGCCCTCCCGCTGGCGTCTGATGTCAGACGCCGGGGGCGGGGTGGAAACGGCGCGGCGAGCGCTGATTGCCTCGCCGCGGCCGTTTCCTATTGGCTGCCGATGCGGCGTTTTGAATTGGCAGCCGAATTGGCGCCAAATTCAAAACCCCGATGGGAGCCACAAATTTCAGCGTGGCGAGCCGCATGCGGCTCGCGAGCCGCGGGTTGGCCACCGCTGTTATATAGTGTCTTATTTTTAAGTTAACTTAAGTTTTTTCTTTTCAAATGTAACATGCAAACACATGTTAGCCACGCCCCCAATTACCGGGGTAGGGGGGCGCGAAATATGCCCTTGCTCCGGGCACCATGGCACCTAGCTACACCGCTGTGAAGAAGCCTGTGCTTTGGGACCTGCGCAGGGCAGGTAGCACAGTGGAGGCAGTCGGAGTGTGTGTGTGTGTGTGTGTGTGTGTGTGGGGGGTTGCGGTGGGCAAAATTAGCTGCCCAGGCCCTTCCAGGGGCCGGGGCCCGGGACAACTGTACCCACAGCAGCAGTAGCATGCTAGCACTCAACATATCCCACATCCGCTCCTTTGGGTGAACCTGTCTCCAAGAGTGTAGAATAATGGGTACTGCTATTGTGCCTAGAATACATTGAGTGTTTTATATACCCCTAAATGAGTTCTTTTTGTTTGTACCACAAAACAGACTTCCACCATCTGGGTCTTCAAAAATGCGTGTATTTATTTTTGATTCATGTGGTAAGAAAAAAAATTGCCTGCCACAAGCTCGCTACAAAATGTGACTGAATTGGTGCTGTGGTCCACATATTTCTGTACCATAGGGCAGGCTAGTTGTTTGCAATTTCCCAACAGTGGTCAAGTACTTTTGTATTGCATTCAAAATAACTTTTTAATGTGTAACACATTAGGTCTTCAAGTCAAGTTGTACATCATGATCTCCATGATTTTCTTTTTAAATGATATTACCAGAAAACTATTGTAGAAGTTGAAGATAAAATGATAGTTTTTTTACATCTACTGGCTAGGGTGCTTTTATACAGTGTTAGATCATTTAATAATCTTTATACTGTAGGTGTTTACATTATGTAGCAGGAGTTGTTCTGTTATACATATTCATGCTTCTAGTAACAAAATAGCCTGGTTTGCCCAAGCCTTGCTTACTCAGTTATGTAACAGGAAGCAACTTTGGCAACAGTGTTACATACACATTATCTCTTGAATTATTTAATTGCAGTTTACTTGCATAAATATTACCTCGGCAAGAGAATTATTTATTCCTATCAACACTCTTCGTGTTATGTGTATGTTTTTGGCAGATGCATTTTATTGAATTGTGTATAAGATCAGACTGGTATTTTTTTACCATCACAAGTTTATTTTGCATTGTTTTTAAATAAATACTGTATACAAATGAATAAGTATAAAATACTTATTTCTCTCAGCCCACTGAATGGTGTTAGTAACCTGTCTTGAACACTACATGATAATAGAATTCAGAGATATTGGTTACATAGATTTACGCAAATGTATGATTTAAGCACCCAAGCCTTGGTCAAGGCTTCTCTGTATATTGGGGGTCCATAGCACTATATCTAGGTGAACGGTGCTGCACCCTAAAAAAACAGCATAAGCTAGAAAGCCCAGAGCAGCACAACAGTGAGATGCTATAGTGAAAAATAGATATTAGTGATAGGAAGCCAAAGCCACATATAGAAAGAGAGAGAGAACAAAAAAATAATGAAATGTAATAAAAGTATTAAAGAGCATGTTGGTGAGAAAAAAATATATAGTGCTAAGTGTTAATAGAATGTAACATTGTGTCACACTAAAGCCACCCAGGCCAACAAGTCCAGGGGCACCGCACCCCACACCTCCATTGCTCTAAATTGGGTCTACTCTTAACCAGCAAGGAGCCACATGATAATGGCTCCTGATAGTTTGTGTCCTTTCTCAGCAAAGTGTCTGGCTATAGGTTGGTCCGCTGTTTTGCCAGATAATGCGCCTTTGATGGCTGACATGTGGAGCGCCATCTGCTCCCGCGTGGTCCTCGTGGTCTTACCGACCATAAAGGAGCTGCCATGGACAGGTCGCACTATAGACTATGAAGGATGAAGTACAGTTAAGTATGTGTCTAATCTTGTAAGTGTGCTTCCTGGATGAATCCTGGAACTTGTCGTCTGTAATCATGTGGTTGCATGTTGTGCATTTTAAGCACTTATAACATACATTTAGTTTAATGATCTTGAGATAGATATAGAGCGCCCACTCTTGTGTAGAGGTATAGTTGTGTTTCAATAAGCAGATAAAGGCAGTGTTAACTAAAATAGTGTGTTTATTAATAGGCTATAAGTTGTTTTGCAAAATGTATAGTCCTGGGTATCTCACAGGAATAAGGCCAGCGAGGTATCACTTTGCCTGACCTTAGTGCGGGGCTTAAGGGTATCTATTAAGGAACCCTTTATACCATAGGGACCTATGTCCAATAGCAGGTGACCGCAGCTGTCTCTGGTGGGGATGGGAGTAGGTGGGGGTTAAGCATGTGTAGACACTGGGGATTAGGGATATATGACTCAGGGTGATGCTGATGTCCAGACCAGTGCGCCCACTAATTCACCTGCCCGACTCTCTGCCTGCGGCATTCACCGCCCAGGACATTGCCTCTCCAGCCCGGGCTCCCTGCTTGCAGCCCCCCTGCCCCGCTCTGCTCCCTCCGCCTGCAGCTCCCCGGGGACTGCATGTGATAAATCACATGCAAAACTTGGCACATCAAGTACCAAATCGTGTGCGACTCCCCTGGGGAGTTGTCAGTATCATTAGGTCCAACTCAAGTCGGCCTAATGTATGGGGGCCTTTATACGTGCTATCCTGATCATTTGTGATCTGGGTAGGCCTCGTATTAATGCTGGCGGGTGATGGCTGTTTGCCCATAACAATGCGTTCTTATCCGTCGGCTTTGCGCATGCTTTTGTATGCAATCTGCACTCTCTGATGGATACTTGGACATCAAGGTTCAGTGTCGTTCGTGGGACATAAGGGTAGTTCATGCACCTGAATGGTATTAATAAACAAATTGAAGATCTGCCACACTAAATATATTTATTATATATGAGAGATTGTAGGGGCTCTGCACTCACTACATTAACTGATATTGATAAATAGTGGAGATTTAGTTCATGAATTGATTAATGCATTTAAGCCTGCAGCCCCCTTCACGGGACCCCACTTTTCTGCAGGTCCTAACACTTGCTCAAAATGGCTACAATACACATAGCATCAATGTTTGATTCCAGGCATGCTATCTGGTCTAAAGCTCACAGCAGACTAGTGACAGGTGTGTTGGTAACTACTCGCCTTTAAAAGCGTAATCATCTAGGGAAGTGGTTAACATAAGCTCATAATCCATTCATGAACTAAATCTCCACTATTTATTAATATCAGTTAATGTAGTGAGTGCCGAGCCCCTACAATTTCTGTTAAAACAATGTGGTCACAAGCCATAGGTCACCCCAAAACTAGGAAAGGTGAGTGCTGATGTTTAGTGTAATATATATATATATATATATATATATATATATATAGTACTTGTTTCCTATCTGGGCGCCCGTCGCGGGCATCGCGGGTACATTTATGTATGGCCGCGACCGACGCGATGCCCGCGATTTCCCATTGAAACCAATGTTAAACTTTGAAATCGTGTCGGTCGCGTCGCGGCCGGCCATAAATGTACCCGCGATGCCCGCGACGCGATGCTCACGATTTCCCATAGGAATCAATGTTAAAAGCCGCGATGGACCCGATTTTACTGTTAAATGCCTCAATCCACCCGATTTGGCCATAGGAATCAATGTTAAATGGGCTACAGAGCCCATTAACCCTTAAATGTCCCCCCCAATTTTTGACGCCACCCCACGATCGACGCCAACCCGAAGCGTGGCGAGCGCAGCGGTACGCGTCCTCCGACCTTTTCATGCCCTACTATCCACTAGGGCGTGGTGTGAGAATATAAGTGTGGCGAGCGCAGCGAGCCACCGAGCCCGAAGCGTGGCGAGCGCAGCGAGCCCCGCGAGGGGACGCGGATACCTTCACAATTATGCGCGTCCCCTCGCGGCCTTCACAGTGAAGGTATCCGCGTCCCCTCGCCACGCTTCGGGCTCGGTGGCTCGCTGCGCTCGCCACACTATTATATTCTCACACCACGCCCTAGTGGATAGTAGGGCATGAAAAGGTCGGAGGACGCGTACCGCCGCCCCTCGCGGGCTCGCTGCGCTCGCCACGCTTCGGGTTGGCGTGGATCGTGGGGTGGCGTCAAAAATTGGGGGGGACATTTAAGGGTTAATTGGGCCTAATTCAGGGTTAATATGGCCAAATCGGGTCAATTGAGCCATTTAACAGTGAAATCGCGGTCAATCAGCCTTTTTAACATTGTTCCCTATGGGAAAATCGCGGTGATCGCGGTGATCGCGGGCATCGCGACCATCCAATTTTACCCGCGATGCCCGCGATGACCGCGATCACCGCGATTTTTACCCCCGATGACCGCGATTTTGATCGTGGGCGCCCAGATAGGAAACAAGTACCATATATATATATATATATATATATATATATATATATATATATATATATATATATATATATATATATATGGATCCGATATGTAATCCCGGCGGTCGGGATCCTGGCGTTCAGAATCCCGACAGCCGAAATGCCGACAAGGGGGGGACGTGGATCGCCCCCCCTTGCGGGCTCGCTGCGCTCGCCACGCAGCGGGCCCGGTGCCTCGCTACGCTCGGCACACTATTTTATTCTCCCTCCAGGGGTGTCGTGGACACCACAGGAGGGAGAAAGTGTCGGCATTTCGGCGGTCGGGATTCCGGCGTCGGGATTCTGAACGCCGGGATCCCGACCGCCGGGATCTTAACTGCATCCCTACATATATATATATATATATATATATATATATATATATATATATATATATATATATATATATATATATATATATATATCAGTGTTGTGGCCCTAATAATGCGCTTAGGAAGGCAGCACCCCTATAATGCCTTGCTGTTAATAAAGGCACAGATGAAAGGAGAAAAAAAAAATAGAGGTGCGCTGTATTGTAACACCACTATGTGGCTATGTACATACAATGAATCAAATAATGGTTAAAAAGAAATTGACATCTATTGAGGATTTTCCAGCAGATAAAATGTCATCAGTAATTCTGTGTCCTTATAAATGCCACATATAGTATAAATCCGCGCCGCGGCCCCCAGTGTGTGTGTGTGTGTGTGTGTGTGTATATGTATATGTATGTATGTATGTGTGTATATATATATATATATATATATATATATATATATATATATATATATATATATATATATATATATATATACACACACACACTGGCAACTGCCATTTTTAATAAAACAATGTAAAGTATTAAGACCCATACAAATGGGGCGATTTTAAGGCTATTTTTAACGATCTGACTAGATCACTCAGAAAATAATCATACATCGCCCTGTTTCTATATCCCCCAGCAAAGGCAATGCGCGGTCCTGCGCGTCACAATCGCCTGACTAAATCTTGACTGCATGCACTCAAGATCTAGTCATCACCAGTGTTCTCACACCTGAGATCACTGGCTCGCATGGATTGCTCAACACACATCGCTGGTGCAACGATGTGTGCTGATCAAGCTGTGCTTAAGCACATCGCTCAGCTCCCCGCACCCGTCGCAGGGAAAACTAGTACTAGTTGATAACAATCATAAAACCTCTGGACAATCAGAAAATAACGATGTACACCACCAACTGACTGTAATAGGGTTCGATGTGGTCTATTTTTCTATTTGATTTTGCTTATATATAGTGAAATCCCGCCTTGCAAATGAATGTGCTCACTGTGTGAATAAATGTGTACAGCTAGCAAACTATTCGCACTGAGTGAATACTGTATGTTCAAAACCATTATACGCTGAACATCGATTGATTTTTGTATCCACTGATCACAAGCGCCGCTTAGCCCTACACTTGGCGACTGAGATGCAAACAACCTACTCAAGGCTGGAGCTGACATCACACACACACACACACACACACACACACACACACACACACACACACACACACACACACACACACACACACACACACACACACACACACACACACACACACTCAGCTAAAATTCATTTTCCCTAGACACACCTGCATTTATTCAATCACAACTGCGTTTTTCCTGGCTCTCCCATAATTCTGCTGGTTATCACACCCAGACACCTGCTTCCTGTCAATCACGGCTGAACGGCTATCGAAGGAATAAAGTAGCAGGACTTCATTGCGGCCCATACGTATGCGCAGTGTATCGATAATCGTCCGCTGTGTGAATTCTCATAGCAGCGATCAGGTCTGAATTAAGCCACATGTGCCTGTCACACTGTAAACTATTCATACTTACCAAAAAGACCCTCTCCAAGAGGGACAAAATGCTCTGTTCATGGACTTTCCTCTTAATTTATAATTGCCATCACCTGTTTTGAACAGGTTAATTAATCAGAAAGCTGTCTCAGCACAAGTGATGGCAGTAATAAATGAAGAGGGAAGTCTAGAAACAGAGCATTCTGTCCCTTCTGGAGAGGGCCATGTTGGGAGGTATGCTATTCCTCAAATAATCCATGCAAAGTTGCTAGCTCCCAATCCTTTTTTCAAGTTTGGAAATGCTTACTCATCTTTCTTTGTATAATGGCTCAAATGCTTTTCAAATATCAGTGCAACTATATGCAATATGAAGGACACATCTAAAATAATTGTAATGTTCTGAGGAAAATTCAATTGTTTAGTGGCAGTTGCTGTTTGCTTAGCCTGGATTTCTGCTTGTAGCTTCCTGAGATGTGCATAGAAAAATACCCAAATTAGGGTGCCTTTAAGCTGACACGTTAGACCAGAGGTAGCCAACTCCAGTTCTCTAGAGCTACCTAAAGTTACCATTTTCCAGGTCGCCACTGAATCACAAGTGAAGTAATTAGTACCATCTGTGGATATTTTAAAATGTGTCAGTGAGTAATGAATACACCTGTGCATATGATTGGTGACCTGGAAAACAAACTTTTCGTTGCTCTTGAGGACTGGAATTGGCTGCCCCTGCTTGAGACAGATTATTTTTGGATCACCTTAAAGCCCCCATCCACTAGTGCGATATTGACACTTTTTTATGCAATTCCGGGCACATTGCTGTGACTGATCGCATAAAAGTGACACATCGCATGTTGTTTTCCTGTGATTTTATGTGAGGCAATTGCAGATGCTTTGGGCTGCCATGAATATTTTTCACAGCCCGTACTGGCTAGGGTTGCATACGATACATTGTATGTAAAAGGGCTGCAGACAATGTATCATATGCGATTCTGCCGCCCAGCAGCTACCCGGTGAGTTGGCGTGATATCACATGCAATACCTCGCCCTTGTGGATTGGGCCTTCCAATTGGAATTGTATCAGTTTAAAGATATTGTCCAACTTTTAAGGACCATACACACTGAGCGGTTTTTGCCCAGCGTGTATGGACAGCGATGATGGTGAAAATTGATGGGCTGAAAAATGCTCAGTGCATACACACTGAGTGTTTTTCTCCCATTTTAGCGATTTTCCCCCGGGTGGACAACTTTCCACAGTGGGACACGATTGAAAGCCATCCACTCTGACGTTCATATGCTGTTAATACCAGCAGATGAGCGACCAGGCTAGGGTTGATGCGGGAAGCGCATCAGCACTCATTGCTGCCCCATACACACTGGGTGGCTTTCCAGCTGAAAGTCTCTCAGTGTGTATGGGCTTTAGAAGACATTCCTGTTTATTTCTGCAAAAGTAAACGGATTATGTTGGTTTTGAATACCTAATGTGAATTTTAGTCGTATTTATATCATAGAATAATATCTTGAGACCACATTTATATGTTTTCAAAATAGTTGCTTTTATGCCTTTGAAGTATAAACTACATCAGGCATGTCCTAACTATGGCTCTCCAGCTGTTGTGAAACTACAAGTCCCATCATGCTTTGCCACAGTTTTGCTATTAGGGAATGCTAAAACTATGGCAAGGCATGCTGGGATATTTAGTTTCACAACAGCTGGAGGGCCATAGTTTGGACATGCCTGCACTACATGAACAGAAGTATGCGGGCATAACCTTGCTAGCTCTTTATCCATATTACACTCTAAATTTCCCTATAATTGGCAAACTGAATCCATCCGATACCTGGGCATAAACATCCCTGCTGACACTAAGAAAGTCTTTGAGGTAAACCTTCCGTCCCTGCTCAGTTCCCTAACAGCCCTCACCAAATCCTGGCTTGCATTCGATATCTCTTGGCTGGGCCGTATGGAGGCCTTCAAAATGTCTCTGCTGCCTAAATTGATGTATATATTTCGTAATATTCCTTATATCTTCCCTAAAAAAGAGCTTGCTACATGCACTTCAATTATGCTTAAATACATCTGGTCCTCTGGTCCCCCTAAATTAGCCCGCTCCAGAATGGCCCTCCCCAAAGCCAAGGGTGGTCTGACTCTTCCAGACCTAAGTCTCTACCACAATGCCTGTAAACTGGCCCAACTAAAACTCCTCTCCGATGCAAACACTGACTCGAGGTGGGTGGGGGTTGAAAGGTCCTATGTCCCGTTCCCTGCTGAGGATCTTTTCAGGATGCCCAAATCTCTCAGGCCCAAGACCCACTCACTCCTTCCCTCTACCCTAGCTTCCCTCCTAGTATGGGATTCTCTAGCTGCTAAGCTCCCCCCTTCCACGTCCCAATTACCATTTATTTCCCTGAAGACGATATCCAAACTGATACCAAACCTGCGCCTCTCGCAATGGATTGCTTCCGGTGTGACTAAACTAGGTGATATTCTAGATGGCCAATGCGTGTTACCATTCCCTCAAATACAGAATAAATACTCTATCCCGGGGTCTGAACTTTTTCATTACTACCAAATATGTCATAGGTGGAAAAGTGTCCCCCGCCAATCAGGCCCACATAACACCCTATCCCCACAAATCTACTCTCGTCTCAACCAGTCACAATCTAGAGGAGACATCACGTTCTGGTACAAAACGCTACTAGACCTATCCGATATTTCTAAATCAAACGCACAGAAAAAATGGGAAACTGACTTAGGTTTAACACTCTCCGATGCCCAGTGGAGTAAAATTTTTCTATCCTCCCACTCTATGTCTCGTTGCTTAAATCATGCCGAGATGCACATAAAGTTGATCCATAGGCTATATCTAACTCCAGATAGATTAAATTCCTTTTGGCCCTCTTGCTCCAAATATTGCTGGAGGCAGTGTGGAGAAATTGGCCATATCTATCATATATTCTGGTCCTGTCCCTCCATCACTGGCTACTGGAAAGATGCATTTAACTTAATTGAAAAAGTTCTAGATATTTCGCTGCTTCCCTCCCCCTCGGTGGCGCTACTAAATATATTTCCTGACTCGATTCCCCCTCATAAACGTTATGTTTTGGGACACATTCTAATTGCAACCCGCTCAGCCCTGGCTCAAAGCTGGAAACAGCCTACACCCCCCCGGCTTGAGAAGGTTATTCAAAAAGTCCACTTCAGCTATACTATGGAAACAGAATACATACCATATTCTTACTCATCTACCTCCCCACTAGTGCGCTGGTCCTATTGGCATGACTACGTCACTGACGGAGAGGGTTCACGATACTTCCCTAAGCCATCCCTCTGCGACCCCCGTCAATTTAGCCTTATTGAGTGAGTTTCGATATCTTTAAGAGATGTACAGAACTCTACTGTCACATTTCAACCGGCCTGACCTTCTACCCACGAATCTTGGAAAGTGTATGACGCCCACAGTCTATGGCTATTATGCTTGGCAAGCACGCCTTTAGTTGCTTTCCGTCATATGTGATGCATGCTTTGTATTTTATGCCTACCATGCTTTCTGTGCTAATTTGATTGTATAATTGCAGATGTTACCCCCCCCCCACACTTGTACCCCCTATACCCGTTACCCTTTTCTTTTTTCTGTACCCCCCTCCTAAAATTGGATTGGAGTCAGCAGGGGTTCACCAATGCAAGACCCCTGCTGGTGAACCCCTGCTGACTGGTTGTTATATCGTGAGCTCCCTAATAATTTTTGCACATCTGGCAATTTTCTTGGCATTTCTATTGGAATCATCCTACCTTTATGATTGCTGAAATCACATTGGAATGTTTCTGAGACATCACGATGAAAATTGTATATAGAACTTGCATAGATTCCACTTGTCTCTTCACGACTGCTGATATCACATCGGAATAGACTCTGGAATACTGAGCGGCAGATTATTGTTTTTAAGACATATATGGTAATTGCTGATTAGAATATCCGCCCCTGATGAAGTCATGTTTTGACAAAACGCGTTGGGATAACTGTGATCAAGACCTCTTGAATTAAACAACAATCCTCCTTGTTCATCAATTGTATACTTGAGATACCCTTAACAAAAGGGCTCATTTTTATATTTGTACTTGTGCTATTTATATTTTATATTAAATATTGATTGTTTGAATCTACTTCTGTTGTATTATAGCGCACTCTGATACCCCCTTGTTATATATATATATATATATATATATATATATATATATATATATATATATATATATATATTTTTTTACACATAACAGCCAGCAGGGGGGCAAGAACCGCTAATTACATATTCATATATTCACTGCTCCCGCTCATTACATATGCACGAGCGGGAGCAGTGCAGCGGCTCCCTACCCCAGTCCCCTGTCAGCCCTCTTGGGGGGCAGCTTTTGCTGTCTGTGTCCCCGGGAGCTCTGCTTCTGCCCCACAGTGTCCAGCACAGGCAGGGAGGCTTCCATCTCCTTGCCTGCTGCCGTCACCCGGCGAACGCCGCAGGGGTTAAAATTCGCCATCGGGCAGCGAGCCCCTGTGGCATTGAATACGGTGACAGGGAGGGCTGGACAGGATTCGCTGCACATCGCGATTATTCACATTGAATACTGCCCTTAGAGGGGGATATTCATTCACCCGCAGCCATCTCCCAACGGGAGAGATGGCTGCGGGGCCCTATTCAATGCTGTCTTCCCCGACAGCATTGAACAGGGTATCTTGGCAGAACGAGCCCAACTTCACAAGCAGTCTGGGTCTTTCTACCAGAAAGTGACAAGCTCCTGGCTGCAGCTCACCTCTTTTCCCCCTTCTCGTCCCGTCTGCTTTTTATCGGTCGAGCAAACCAAGAACGGGACAGGGTCACGGCTGTTGGGCCAGCTAGACAGCCATGGCCCATTGAATACCCCCCAGAATATCCGATTTGTCGCCACAAAAAAACCCTCAAAATGCAGTGTGTGAGTGAGTGTGTACAGTTCTGGCATTTTTCAAACTCTGCCTGTAGCATGGCATTTGAGTGCTGATTGACTGGTAGTTTATCACTCTCCACTTTATATCTTTTTGAAGCTTAGCACATTTGGCCCTCAGTGTGTTGTAGCTGAAAATTGGTTACTCTGTAACCTATTGTGTTTATTTTGCAAACTCTAAACATGTACAAACGTGGTCAGCAACAGAATTGATATATTTAATTTCTAGTAAATTACGGGGGTATTCAATCCCCCGCCACTATTTCCGACATTTTGGCACTCTGCAGGCGGGACATTGAATCCCACCTGCTGAATTGCTGTCGAGCGGGTCAAGAACAGGACCGGATCACGACTGCCAGGACGTCCCGACAGTCGTGACCCGAGATTAAATATCTGCCTAATAGCAAGTTTATGTACATTGTATTATACCATGCAAATTCTATGCATTTCCAAGAAGGCTCATGTAAGTGTTTTGATAGATAAGACAGCTGTCAGTGTCTGTTTCTTTTTGCGTGTCTGATATGCTGAAAGGGTCTGTTATCAGGGTGAGAAGCTTCATGTAAAGAACTGTCTGGCAGTGTCCTGTGTTCATGTGGAAACTTTGCCACCTTTCCATGAGGATTTCTACATTGCTGCATAGTTGGGGATCACAATGTGTGAATACCTCAGTCTGTCATCTCCCGAATTAATAATTAATAGATATAAAAAAAATCTCTTCTCAGTGTTTCCCAGCTGTTCATCAGAGATAATCTTGCTTCTTATAAATACAGCTCCTAGAGTATGTGCACTTGATTGTTCATGTTATTTATCAACGGTTGACAATTAAACTGCTGCAGATTATTGTTTACTTTGCTGTTCCTCTTACCATTACTTTCATTTGTAAATCAATCAATAGAATGCCGGATGCTCAAGCCACAAGAAGCGTACCGAGGCTTAGTAGGAGAGCGGTTTTATTCTGTGTTCTGTAGAACAAATGAAAACCTATAACAAACCTTTTTTTTCAGGATTTTTCTCAATCTGGAAAACTGACAGTTCTTAAGGTGCCCATACACGTTGCGGTGATCGCTCCCGTTATGGGCTGGATTGCATCGCAATGCATGCGATTTGCATGTGATGCGATGCGAGGGCAGTACAAAAAGTATGTGCAGCACATACTCTATATACTTTGCGATGAGATGCCTGCGGGAGCGCACATCACATCACACGGTGTATGGGCACCTTTCCTATAATAGTTACATGTATATGTCTATAATAATCATTAAATGTGTTTTTATATATGTGTGTGTATGTATGTATGTGTGTGTGTGTGTGTGTGTGTGTATATATATATATATATATATATATATATATATATATATTATAATTTTTTCATTTAAAGTGGTTTAGTTAAGCGATTTTATCTGTTCTTTTTTGATTGTTGTGATCTTGTTATTTCAATATTTTTGGGAAGTATGTTCTATCACAGTCAAATGCTTTAAGGCCAGCATACTACTGCAATATACCGGGGGCAGTTCTTAATTTTTTTTAATTTTTTTAAATCTTTGTTTATTGAAGGAGAAAGCAGTGAAAAGTATACAATTCCAGGCTCATATGGTAATAACATATACAATATGTACATTTCTCCGTATCTTTTTCTATTTAATATTTAACAATAAGAGAGGAAAAGAAGAGAAAAAAGGTAACACAAATGGGTGGGGGAGTAGGAGGGGGGAAAGATGGTCGAGTGTGGGTGAAGCCAACGGAATGTACATAAGTCAGTGAGTGTTTTAGGAAAACTATAAAGAGGTTGTCTATTACAGAGATAGTAGTTATTAATTATTTTTTTTACTTTTAAGTAGGACTCCGGGAGTTGGTCCAGGCACCGTGTTATTGTTCAGATCGATACATCTAATACTTTAAGGCTATTAAGGTGGGGAGGGATCGGCCATCGTTAGTAGCCATGGACCCCAAATCCGAACAAATTTATGTTGGCAGTCGTGTAAAAAGTATGTGATCTTTTCTATGCCTGCGACAAACCAAACATAATTTTTTAGAGCAGGTATTGTAGGAGCAGCCAGAGACTTCCAGTTCTTAGCTATAAGTGTTTTGGCTGCTGTTAATATATGTGAGAGCAGTTTGTTCAAAGGTGAGTCTACATCTGGAAATGGTCGGGATAATAAAAAGGACCAGGGATCTAGAGGAAGTTGAAGGCCAGAGAGAGATCTTAAGAGGTCATGCACCTTTGTCCAAAATTGAGTAATCTTGGGCCGGTCCACCGTGTATGGAGCAGGGTGCCCCTTTGTCCACATCCCCACCAACAAACCGGAGTAGTAGAGGGGAACAAGATGTCTCCTTAAGTCTGGTAGAGATAGAGCTTTTAGCTATACCTTCTCTTGCCTCCTCCCAGCAGGATTCATCTAGAGGGGGACCCAGGTCTTTCTCCCACTCCCGGTCATGATGAGTCTGAGGGGTGGAAGAAGCCTCCATTAGTATAGAGTAGATAGAGGAGATCATTCCACGTTTGAGTGGGTTAACTATACAGAGTGATTTTAAGGGGGTGAGGTCCCGATTAACATCTGCTTGTGGGGGGCAGTTCTTAATTTTGAAGGTGATTGTCCCAATAAATCTGTGTTTTATTGGGTTCCATATGGTCCCGTCTGCCGATAAACTAGGAAGCTAACGAAAATGGGCTGGGGTTTCGACTGTCGGGACATCCCGACAGTCGGAATACAGGATTGAATATCCCCATTAATCTTAGCTATTAATTGGGGCAGGATATCCCTGCAGCTCCACTCATGTCACCTAAGCGCAGCGCATTTCAAGGTACTGCATTTGACAATTTGGGCAGTTCGTAAATGTATGCCAATATATGAGTGTGGGGGTTACAATTCAAAAATGTAACCATCACGAGGCCTTAAACTCCTTACACTGAGATGATTGACAGCTTTCCAGAGAAACTAGTAGTGTAGGTCCCCCTTTCATTTATGTTAGTGAGTTGGGGCCAGATTCTCTAAGCTTCAAAAGTGATAAAATGGAGAGTGATAAACAGCCAGCCAATCAGGTCCTGTCTGACATTTTTCAAACACTGTCTATGACATGGCAGGTAGGAGCTGATTGGCTGGCTGTTTATCACTCTCCATTTTATCACTTTTGAAGCTTAGAGAATCTAGCCCTTGGACTGTCTATTATACTGTAGTTGGCTGTGGGCAAGCGGAAAGAAAAAAAAACTATAGTACCCCATACCTCCCAACTTTGTAGCTGCAGAAATAGGGACACTTGCGCGGCGAAGCCGCCCGAGCGTCCAAAAAGGGGGAGCGGCTTATGTAAATGAGGTGCGCGGTTTATGCAAATGAGCCACGTCCCCGTTTTCGGCCGGGAATAGACATAGGGTTTTCAGGGGGGTTTTTTGTGTGCCAGTGTCGACACTGGCCTCATAGGCGTGCGCAGCATATTTTATTATGGGGTGCACTGTCAAAGGGGTGTGCCTAACACCACCTATAGGGCATCTCTAACCTCACCCATTGGGTGTGTCTATCACTGCCAATCATCTATTGGCACTCACAACAATATGAAAAGTCTCTCAGCCACACCATAATCTCCTGCCTATTTCAGTTTTACACTTCTAATTATTCTGTGTAACAGTACATGCAGTTAAATCACAAACATATATGGATGACGCAGGTATGTAGTGATATGACAATGGTCTAGTACAATTAACAATGCAAAACACACATAATTGATTGATGGGCGCTTCTTTTAATGGAATACAGTTCTAAAAAGCAAAAGTCTTTGGTAAAAGGTATTGCTAGTGGTAGGGAGGTGTTCATAAGGTTGGGGGGGTACAGCATTAGGGGGTGCGTGTGCACCCCTAACACTCAATGTGCGCACACCTATGACTTGCCCACCAAATTAGTGTGCCATGTCCCCTCTATTACCACTGTTCTTGGCACACTTTACCATCCACAGAGTCACATAAATGGTAAAGTACCCGTTTACACCGCCCTCTACCCAGGTCATAGCCATGTTCTACCTAGGTCAGGACCTGGGTAGAAGTTCCATGTAAAGGGACACGGCTTGATCCATTTACACCGCCTCTGACCTACCGCTGACCTGGGTGTAAAAGGGGTATTAGCCTTGCCTAACTGCAGATATGGGGGACATTCCAAAAATACCCTTTATACTAGATTAACTTGTTTTGCTGATAAACTTACGTATACCTACATTCATTGATTCATTGTTAATGTTATAATTTCTAAATATATGAAGAATGGAAATGTATACATTACACCAATATTCTTGTGATTCATAGTCAAATAAATGCACATCTTGTCTTTTATGTCAACAAAGTTCTTTTGGTTTCAAAAGACATGTCTTACATAAATATCTGATTAGTTTTGTTCATTAAGGGTGTTTGATTTGCTTTTAGACTGCCAAAAAGTAGTTTTTTCCTGACAACGCTTAACACATCTGGTAGTGTTCCTTCTAGCCCCCCTTCACCTTTCATGCAGTTCATCTCCTCTGCTGTAGTGATTCTAGCACAGGCCCTGTCTGCATTTATGTGCTGATATACAGACCACACTCTGCTAAGAGCAACACCCACAGAGGGAAGAGGAACACATATTTTTAAAGGTGCTAGAATTAATACTAATCTGGTATAATAAGGATTTATCTGTGCATTTTAATGAATAAAGTAAGATCAATTTAATTCTTTCTGTCTGCAAATATCTACATTTGAATTGCATACTTTTCCTTTCTTAAATAAAATGACAAAGCTATATGTGCACCATGTGTGTGAGATTAAATTCAAAAGCCCTGCATCACACTGTAATTATTTAAATACCTAGAGCGTGATAGAGATTCTGTACATAAATAGTATTATGAGATACTTCTGTCTTTGGGAATGAGAATTGGCATGATCTTTTCCTTTTTGGGCAGCAGCTACCTTATTTATAAATCCATGTCCTGTTTATTGATACTCAATTAATAAAATGCTCTATGTTTATATAAGAAAATGGGGTTACAAATCTTGCTTTACGTATGTAAGTATGTATAATAACACAAGTGCTATGCGCATGTGTCCAACTGAACACTCCATGTTTTTTTGTTTTGTAGATTGCCTTCATGACGCTGACTCTCTTCCCTATCCGTCTGTTTTTTGCTGCATTTATGATGCTCCTGGCCTGGCCTTTTGCCTTCGTTGCTGCTATGGGTCGTACAGGGAAAGAGCTTGAAATGCCCATGACCTGGTGGATGAAGTGAGTTTTATTTAATTATCATATAATTGTTTGTATCCTACACCGTACAGCACAATGAGGAAAATTAATAAATGACATGTCTGTACTCCAGTGGTGTCAAACTCACGGCCCTCCAGCTGTTGTGGAACTACACTTCCCAGCATGCCCTGCCACAGTTTTAGCTATCCATTATATAAAATCTGTGCAGGGCATACTGGGATATGTAGTTCCACAACAGCCGGGGGGCCATGAGTTTGACACCACTGCTGTACTCTGTAGCCAGAGTTGGCAGAAATTTTGTCATTTGTACGTAAAACAATTGTACAGTAAGTGGCGTTGTATTAATCATTCTGAGAATGCACATGCTGAAGGAAACCATGTACTGTACATTTGCTCTGAAAGTTGGATATTTTTTCTGCAAAAATGAATGATTAACACTTTTTTTTTCTTTTTCTGATGGCTTAAAAGGGTGAAAATACATATGTTTTACGGCTTTTCCCGGACTGAGTGAATTGTTTTTCACACTATACCAGTGGTTCCCAAACTTTTTTAAATCACGGCACCCTAGAGCATCAGAATTTTCTTCACGGCACCTCTAGGCCAAAAGTTTCTTATTCTGTAAATTGTTTTGTATGTCATACATAGGTTTATTTATGGGCGAGGGACAGAATTAGCTTCTGTTTGTCCACATATTTTATTATTGGCAGCCCATCAGCAATGCTTTTGCCTTTTACATTGACCACAAATAATTTCAATTGGCACTGGACAACCAATCCAAGGCACCCCTGCAAGTATCCTGAGGCACCCCAGGGAGCCACGGCACACAGTTTTGGAACCACTGCACTATACAATTGGACAGGAAGATTTAAATATTGGTGAAATTGGGAGAATATTAACAGTGCACTATCGGGGCTAATGGGATAACCTCCTAAGATCTATTTATTAAGCAGAGATAACATCTTGAGCAGCCTTTTTATTTTAACCACAGAAAGGGGTTTTTCTCTGTTTTATTCCATTTGAAAATTATGGGCTCTGTGGAGTTTATGAAGCTGCCAAGCTTTTCAACACTTGATAACACTTTTGTAAGATGGGGCTACATATTGTGATACGGTAATAAGCAAAAGTTTTAGGCAGATGTGGTAAAAATGCTGCTAAGTAAGAATGCAAAAATAGAAGTGTTAATTAATTTTTATCAATTAACAAAATGCAAAGTAATGGCACATCGGATTAATGGGAGCCCGGGGGTCCCCTGGGTACCTGTGACGTCATATGCAGCCCTTATATTAGGATGCCAATGTTGCCCTACAGCGCCAGTAATGACAGAGTTTCTCTTGCCGACTACTGATTGCAGTGTGCAGGCATGTAGAGGCCACTGCTTGAACGGTGCAAGTGCAGCTGTAGAGACGTGACATAGGATGTGACTGTCAGAGTGGTCGTGTGATGTCATTCGTTCAATCCTATGAGTGATTGAATGGGTCCTGCGACATCGGAAGCAGGACAGCAGAATACTGTTGGTAGATAAACACAGGAAAAAGACTTCTCAGTGCATCTGCATATATATATTAATATGTGTGTGGGTGTGTATATGTGTGTGTGTGTGTAACTCGCCGATCCATGTGTATTTTGTCAAACTGCTGGACAATTTAGCAGCCATTTTCGACCATGTAGAGTCGACTTTTTGCATCTATTTGCCATATATACATCACATGGAACATTTTCATCTCTACCTCCATAGAACAATTACATTTAGTACTAAAATAAAGTCAGATTATTCTACTTACTTATTTACTTAGAAGATAATAGATGGAATCTGATTGGTTGCTATGGGCAACATCCCATCTTCATTATAACTCCCATCTTAGTAAATGTACCCGTAGCAGTCCATGTGAGCATGACTACTATAATGGGATGCCTGCTCTAGCCTCATTTGTGCAGATCACTATTCTCACAAGCAGAAGTTCAGTAACCTGTCTATCACACAACAAATTGACTGGCTAGAAAAGTATATACATTGTGCAGTAAATTAGTGAACTTAATTGTATGCTCAATTAAATTGACCATGAGGAATCTTAATTTTTCTTCAGCAAGTTTTAAGAGCAGAGTAACTTACTGCAAAAATGTGGTTAATCCTTTATAATATTAGACATACAGGGCCAGATGTACTAAGCTTGAAAAGTGATAAAATGGAGAGTGATAAACAACCAACCAATGAGCTCCTCACTACCATGCCACTGCTAATCGGTTGGTGGTTTATCAATCTCCATTTTATCACTTTTCTGGGCTTAGTACATCTTACCCCTAGAATGTTATTAATACTTGTTTATAAACTATGTATATTATATATGCAAGTGTGCTTATGTTTAAGTATTTAGGGGTAGATGTATTAAGCAGTGATAAGGGAGGAGAAGTGATAAAGTGCCTGGTGCTTTATCACCAGCCAATCAGCTCCTACCTGTCATTTTTCAAACCAAGCCTTAACTTAACAGTCAGGAGCTGATTGGCCAGTGATAAAGGTGTATATTTATTAAGCTCGGTGAAGTGATAAAGTGTCTGGTTTTTATCACTGGCTAATCAGCTCCTACCTATAATTTTTAAACCAAGCCTGTAACTACACAGTTCAGAGCTGATTGGCCGGTGATAAAACGCCACATTATCACTTCACCGAGCTTAATAATTCTGCCCCAAATGTACCAGGCATGTTATCACCTCTCCTCCATTATCACTGCTTCATACATCTGCCCATTAGTTTCTTATGTCCCCAAGAAACTGTAAATAAATAAATAAATAAATAAATAAATAAAATATGTCCTACTTATATATGAATATTTAAACAAGACCAGAGGCAGAATGTCAGACAAATGTAAATCCATCCTAAATACCCGCCGTTGCTTGCCCAATTTAAGCATGGTTAGCATTTGTGCTTTCCACCACAGAATTATAAGGTTACATTAAAGGGAACCATTCAGTATTTACACATTTAGTTTTGTGTGTTATCCTAAATTAATATTAATTATTAATGACTTACCTGAAGTTTGGTGTCCACTATGATCTATCTGCTACTTTTGGACCCCAAACCACTTCCTATTACAGTAAATCAGTTTTACTAACACTAGTGCTAATAAAGTGCATGTACAGTATGCAGGTAAGAGACTAGAAACCATAGTCTCATAGGTCACCATAATGTGTTTTAATACATATTGGTCTGTTTACTGTTAGACAATTAAGTGGGGATACCTAATAGCATGTATCTCTTTACTTATCACAAAATATCTCCCACCTCGACCACTCCGCTCTGCACAAGATCTCAGTCTCTCTTCAGCACGGATCACTAGCTCCCATATACGTTTCCAGGACTTTCATCGGGCTGCTCCCATCCTAAGGAATGCCCTTCCACACACAATAAGACTCCACTAGCCTCCAAACTTTCAAGTATTCCCTGAAAACTCACCTCTTCAGGCAAGCCTATCATATTTAAGTTCTACACACATAGGCCTTTATTCAGATCTGATCACAGTACAAATTTGATCTCAAAATGCGCAAAACCATGTGCACTGCAGGTGGGGCAGATGTAACATGTGCAAAGAGAGTTCAATTTGGGTGAGGTGTGTTGAAACTGAAATCTAAATTGCAGTGTAAAAATAATGCAACCAGTATTTACCCTGCACAGAAACAAAATAACTCACCCAAATCTAACTCTGTGCACATGTTAAATCTGCCCCACCTTGAAAAAGCTGTCCCTAGAGTGACAGCGAAACGCGTTGGTGCTGTTCTTAGGACCTGTCTGAGATTTGAAAACTAGATTCCTGCTTATTTATCTGGACTTGGCTTATCTTCCCCACTTTGGCAATCGATTTTCCAGGCACTGTTGCACTTTGAGAGGATCCCTATACCATTCTGCTTCTATATTTGGGATACCTTTACAGACATCATATGGAGACATTCTATTGGAGTACCCATCCCTTAACAAGTACCGCGGCAATCTAGAGAGGATCCCTTGACAATATATAGTCCTCCCAAGGACCAGGACACCTCCAGCAGCAGATTGGGATTACAAATCTTTGGACTCCATACAATTCACTCTCCACTTGTGCCGGAACTCCAATAGACCAGAGCAGGTTATATCTCATTATTCCTCTTGACAGGTCCACATGCCATTATCATATTGCATTTTAACCCATTCTTGATAATTTCATCTGTACAGTTTTTATAATATATTTTATTTTTATGTATTTTAGAAATAAATGTGTTTTGTATTATCAGTTTGATTACATCATTAAAAGAGCGCTGCATATTTCTTCTTGTTCTTGCACTTTCTAAGGGACTTGACTAATCCCTTTTGCAGCTGCTCATATTGAGACATACAGCCCTGATAAGCGCTCTATACAGTTTTCTGTATTTTTTTCCCCGGGGCATTCATGGAGCATGGTTATTGGTTTAAGGTAGCTGTTGTACAGTAGTCTCATATGTAAGAGGAAGCTTTTGGTCGTAATTTGGAATTATTGAAAATAAACTTATCATTTGGATGAAGTGAATTTCAAGAAAATTATTATTGTGGCCATCTCTTTGATTAAAAACTTCTTGAAGAAAAAAATTGAAAAATATTGTCTTTTTCTTCTCGATAACCAGAATAGTTTACATTAAATTGCAATACATTCCCCCCCCCCACCCCACCCCCGATATAACAGCTGTAATTTCAGCTGATTTTTGTTTTGTTTTTTTTTCCCAAAATGAAATGACTTTTTTTTTGTCGTGAGACTTCTACTGTCCCAGATTTTAACAGCAATTGGGTCACTAGATTATTAATAGATTGCAAATTTTGTGACTGGTTATCCAACCAGAAGGGGTTGGTTTCAAACAATTCTATCTTCCCAAACGAGCTTTCTAACCATTGCTTGCATCTACTTCCACACGATGGGAATATTCTATTATTCATTGTCAAGCCAAAAATAGCATAAAACATGTTCTGTAACCTAGGCTTTCAATCACACACCAAGCAGGAGTATAATTCGGCTCCAGTGTATCTGAAGAGAAATATGAATTTGTCACAGTAGCCTTTCTGTGTGCGCTTGCTCTATATGTTTTGTTGTAAAACTTTTAATATTTAACACACTTCTATATTCTTCTGTCTGGCAATACAATTTCTAAATGTAGTATTATTTTCAATGAGGAAATAAGATACTTATTTATAGCGAAGCAGAAGGGAATTCATGACTCAGTGTTGTATTACATCCCACATGGAAATACTAGATTGGTTTTATTCCTATTTTTGAACATATAGATTGATATTGAAACAAACAACCCTTCCCCCCCCCCCCCCCCCCCCCCCAAAAAAAAAAGATATATAAATAAAGTTATGTGCCAGGTTGGGTATGAAGACATACAGCGGGAACCTGCCGGCCAGATTCCCCAAGTGCTCCCACCTGCAGCCTAACCCCAGCCCTGCTACTTGCCTTGGGGATATGTATCTGGTTTATGACTTTTGGGACCCCAACTGTCTATATGTTAACCGCATACCCTCCAAAATGGCCCATTCCATTTGGTACAAAATGCTCTGTTTCTGGACTTCCCTGCCAGTGGCAGATGCAGAGGTTGGACTCCAGTACAGTCCAATATTCAAAAAGGGGAGCCACACCTAATGCCACTCTAAACATCACTGTCCTGGACTCACTGGCAGTTGATGTGCCCCCCTCTTTGAGTTTTGCTCTGTGCTGGAGTCCAACCTTTGTAACTGCCACTGGCAGGGAAGTCCAGGAACAGAGCATGTTGGAGGGTATGTAACCCCATCCTATATGTGCCTTTTGGTAACTTGTAAAGTTTCTGGGCCAGATGCACTAAGCTTCAAAAGTGATAAAATGGAGAGTGATAAACAACCAATCAGCTCCGGCCTGACATTTTTCAAACACAGTGTGTGACATAGCAGGTAGGAGCTGATTGGCTGGCTCCGGCCTGACATTTTTCAAAATCAAGGGAGTTTACAGGTGTGTCCTCATACACCAAGAATCAATACATCATACAAAGCCTGTCATGGATGTGCTGCAACAAGCAGTGTAGAGTAGTGACCTTTTCTTTAATTTTGTGTATACAGACCAGTGAAACACCACCCAGTCTGTTTAGAGACGCCAAGCTGTGATTTTAAACACTCAGAAATGATTGTGTGTGAAGTTGCAGAAGAAGCACAATGGAACGTGATTTCTAGCACATAATATACAGACAGACTTACTTGAGCACATAAGTATGTGTTGCATATCAAATTAATCAGTGCAGTCAGTTTTGGAACACTGATTTTTTTTTTTTTTTTTACATTTTTGCAACGAATAGACATTCGTTGCTAGTACCAAATGAGCAATTTTGCACATGTTCAATGGCAGATTACAAGTTTTAGCTGTTAACAATTATTTATACCAGGGATGGGGAAACTTCGGCCCTCCAGCTGTTGTTGAACTGCACATCCCAGCATGCCCTGCTACATTTTTGTATTTGGCCATACTAAAACTGTTGCAGGGCATGCTGGTATGTGTAATTCAACAACAGCTGAGGGCCGAAGGTTCCCCATCCCCGATTTATACAAATAATATGTTCTTTTAAGAATTTGGAATACGTTTAAGCTAGGGGCACACTGTGTGTGTAGCTCAGAAATTTCTGCCTTGGATATGCAGACCGTTTCTTTTTTTCTTCTTGTAAAAGTAACCATTTTTTTTGCAATACCACAATGTGCTGGCATATGTCTACCCACAAGGAAATATGCAGGGGCACTACAATATATTTAGATTGGCTGGTTCAAGAGCAAGATTTAATTTCAGTTGGGCACCCCTAAATGTCACCATCTATCTAAAGAAAGGTGCAATTGCATGGAAAAGTGACAAACAAATGTGATCTTACCTAGTATAAAGAGGTAATAAATGTGCCCATGTGCATGAGTGAGTGAGTCACCGGGGTCCCGCGCTGAATGTATTGGCATGCTACTGCTTCCGGGTCACGTGGCGTCAACGTCCCTCAGTACTCTGGCAGACAGCCATTGTTTTTATATATCATGCTCCTCATTATTGAATTTTCTATAAAGGAGATTAATTTAGCTAAAGAAAAAAATTCTAGCTTTTGAACAGATTCTCAAGCCCAATACGAATTGGTACTGTATGAAAAGCTTAACATCCAACTGCAACAGTACAAACTGTATGGCGGAAGAGGGGTGGGGTAAGGGTACAGAAACACATATGGGTAATTGGCATCATTTTTTTTTTTTTTATGTTTGGATATATTTTAGATATGCATTGCATCCAAAATGTGATACAGCATTTGTCCCAAAGGAAGGATATGCTACCTTGGAAATCCTGTATTCCTCTTTTAATTATCCAGTGTGCATTGTGTAACCAGATGTGTGTATGAATTTGCTTCTCCAACATTCATCCCTTAGTAGATAAACTATTTTGTTTTGTTTTCCATTCTATATTTTTTGCTTTACCTGCTACTGAGGGTCGGATTTAAGATACTGAAATACAATTAATTCATATCTGCAGTTTTAAACTTGTGGCCATTCTTGATCTGTATATTTTTACTTGATGAAATTAGTAATGGTCTGTTTTGCTGCTGCTTATCTTTTGCAGGTTTTTGGACATTTCGTTAAAAGTAATAATGCGAACAATGTGGTTTGCTGGTGGCTTTCACTGGGTGACAGTGAAGGGAAGACAGGCTTTACCTGCAGAAGCTCCCATTCTCACCCTTGCTCCACACTCCTCCTATTTTGATGCCATCCCTGTAACTATGACGATGGCATCTATCGTGATGAAGGCGGAAAGCAAAGACATTCCTGTTTGGGGAAGTGAGTCCGTTGTAAACATTATTGTATTCGTTTTTTTTTTTAAAATAACGTGGACTTTGTAATGAGTTTTTATCATGTTTAAAATGCTAAATATAACAGTAAATTTAGAAGTCCTTTGAGTATAATCATTCACAAGATATTAGTTGAATTTGGAGGCTGTAAAGATAGAAATATAAAAATATGCAAAATGTTGCTGCTTGTTTGCTATATGCACAGCGGTGTAACTATTAAATTTGCACCCCCCCCTGCGGCAAATTCGGGCAGCCCCCCCGCGTAGGGTTGACAAACACCTGTAGGTGTTAACAAACCCTCCAACCCCGTGCGGCCGGTACCTCCTGCCGCCGGCGCTTCTGTCGGGTCCCGGTTCTCCCGGCTTCTGCTGCTAATAAAAAGTGACACTCAAAAAATGGCTTCCCCCATAATGCAAAGTTTTCGAGGATGCTAGAGGAGGCGGCGGCCTCATCTAGCAACCGTAAAAACGGTCTGCTGTATGGGGGCAGCCATTTTCTGAGTGTCACTTTTTATTTGCAGCAGGAGCCGGGAGAACTGGAGGCATCGGCCGCACAGGGTTGGGGGGTTTGTTAACCCTACGGGTGGGGGGTTGTTTTTTATTAGCAGCAGGCAAAATTTTAAATTTAGCACACCCCCAGGGCATTTTAGTGCCACTTACACATAATGTACCCTGTAGTGCTGCTTACAGGCATAATGTCCCCTAGAGTGTCACATACATATATAATGCCGCCCAGCAGTGCTCCATTGTTCACATAATGGTCCCATTAGTGCCACTTAAACATATAATGCCCCCCTCTAGTGCTACTGCGTTGCACACAATGCCCATATTAGTGCTGCTTACAAATATAATGTCCCCCCTGTAGTGCTGCTGCCTTACACATAGAACACCCCCATTAGTGCTGCTTCAGATACTGTAATGCCCCTGAAGTGCCGCTTACCTATGTTCTTGTTGCCAGGGGTTCCATGCTCGTTGCCAGGGGGAATTACATGCCTATTGCCAAGGGGGACTACATGCCTGTTGCCATAGAGGGTTACATGCGCATTGCTAGGGGTGATTATATGCTTGTTGCCATAGGGGGATTACATGCTTGTAGCCAAGGATGATTACATGGTTGTTACCCAGGGGGAGTTAAATGCTCGTTGCCCAGGTTAAATTGCCCCCCCCGCCAGCCTACCCGTCCACCTGCCTGTCCACTGCGGATGTGCAGAGTCTTTGACAGCATTACAGAGATCCTGCATCACTCCAAAGATGGCCACAGCCGCCAGAGCTCATCCTGCACCTCTAGCGTCTGTCAGTGTGACAGAGGCAAGACCTTTATAGTGTCTTTCCTGTGGTGGTGGCCAGGGCCCAGGGTCTCTGTAATGCTCTCAGACAGAGACTCTGCACCTCTGCTGCGGACGGCATCCGGAGGGCTAACCATCTGCCAGCGAGTGTGGTGATTGGCACCTTACTACTCTTTGACACCCGGAGCTCATGCTCCACTGGTTCTACCCTCGCTGCACCCCTGCTGAATGGCTTTAGCACTATTTATCACTGTAACAACTGAGAACAAGAATATTGCTCGTTGCTTATTCTGCCCCATAGTTTGTCTTTAAACAAAGTATAATTACATTTTACACCTGGTACTGCAAATAGTGGAGATTCTCCAAAAGTCAGATCGGTCTGAATACAAGCTCACTTGTGTCTACAGCCTTTAAGCTGACTACTCTAATAATATGTTGTTCTCAAATGCAGATACTTGGAAAGCCTCCAAACAAAATCCTGTTTGCAGCGAGCCATTAGGGATCACAGGATGCAGACAGAAACTTCACTTTACAGTTTCAGGAGAAGTTAACAGACCAAAACTGTATTTATTAGATTAAGTAAAGATAACATAATATACTTGAACTAAGTGAAACTTTTATAGCTATTCCAAGAATGCATTTAACCAACTTTGTATTAAATATCTGGCAATTAGACAAAGGTTTGCTAATATTTTACAGATTTTAACGTGTTCATTTGTCAAATTATTGGTATTGCAAAACATTTGGTGATCTACTTCATTGGGTTCAGCTGGGTTATGTGATCATTTATTACTTAATGTTAAAGTGTGATGTATAAGTTACAATAACGCTGCTGACCTCCACTAGACTGGTGTTTCTTAAAAGTCAGAGATTTCAATTTACTATTTATTAACCTTTTTCCAAGAAAATGGTAATAGGACTTGAATTAGTTTTCCTGTTTTTTTAACTTAAGTATTTTAATTAGGTAAATTGTACATTAGAACATATGCAGAAAATTTAATACATGGGAGATCAGTTCTGCGTTTAACAGAAAGCACACACATCATTGGTAAGTTTTAAAAGGAAGTAAACAAAACAAGAAAGAGGAAGAAAGAATGAAAAGAAAGATGAAGGGTAAAAATGGGGATAGAAGAACAGTCTAAAGGGATGTAGTGTGGGGGTGATGCCAGGTATAGCCTCAAACAGATGGAAAACGTCATAGTCACACACCGTCAAAGCCTGTAGGGTGGCTGAATATAAATTAGAACAAAAAAAAAAATGAAAAGCATGCACATTAGAGCAATATCTAGGTTACCTCCTCCTCCTAACCTCTTTCGCTCTTCCTATCCTGCCTACCTTACCCCTCCATCCGTTCCTACTTATCCTATTGTTTTTCGTTCGTCCACCAACCTCCTTTTAGTCTGTTAACTCTTATGAGTAGGGCCCTCCTTCCACACTTACTCACCTTACCTCTTTACCTCACCTGTGCTCCTGTCCTGTTCTTTTCTTCCTCTACTTCATCTTCAGTCTCCTCGACAATTTCGACACCTACTTCAGACCTGATGCTGATTTTAGTACTACCAGCTATACCCTATTTATGCTGTATTTTGTCAACACACCTTGTACGTTACCTTGTAATTTGTATTTTGTTTGCTATGTACGGCGCTGCAGACACTTTGTGGCGCTTTATAAATAAACTAACTACTACTACCAAAGTATTGAATTAATAGGGACTAAGCCATATGTCAAAGTCCCAGTTGCTCCGTCAACAGAGAGGGCCAGATGTACTAAGCTTTAAAAGTGATAAAATGGAGAGTGATAAACCACCAACCAATCAGCTCCTACCTGCTATGTCACCGACTTTGCTTGAAAAATGACAGACAGCAGCTGATTGGTTGGTGGTTTATCATTCTCCATTTTATCACTTTTCAAGGCTTAGTACATCTCGCTCAGAACAACATAAATGATAATGGGAAAAACAGGTATGTCTGCAAAGTCTTAAACAGGTCGGGAGGGTTATGACACTAAATGGGACTCATAGTAGGTAGACCAATGTAACCATTTAGTCAGGGAGGAGTTTGGAGTCATGGAATATTTAAATCTAATAGTTTCCATTACTGAATAGCTGCAGTAATCTTGGATAAATGAGGAGGGTCAGGTTTTTTCCAGTATTGAGCGATAGCAGCTTTAGTTGCTATGAGAACATGTCTTACAACGTATACACAGGAACCTCGGGGGAGGGGAAGCCGTGTAAGAATACCAATTCAGGGGACCGTGAAATGGAGACCTTGGTAACATTTTTGGTCAAATAAAATACCTCCATCCATAATTATATAATGACAGGGCAGGACCAAAATATATGGACTAGTGATCCCACTTACCCACATCTTCTCCAGCAATATTTGGAAGACTCAGGCCAAATCTTTTGGAGTCTGGCAGGTGTGTGGTAAAGCCCATGGATCAACTTAAACATAATTTCCTAGTGGTTCATGCATCTGGACATTCTAAATATGTTAAGAAAGGAAGTGTTCCATTAATCATCTGTCAAGGAAACTCCAAGCTCCGATTACCTGAAGATGTACCTGGAGGGTAGAGGAGAGTCGAGTACCATTTACAAAATACCTTTTTTGTGATCACGAGTCTTAAACTGTGATAGTACATACGGAATAGGGAGGGGTAAGGAAAATTGGACATTAGGAAACTTCTTTATGAGGCAATGCCTAATACGTAAATATTTGTAGAAGTTCCTCACAGGAATATCATATTGTGATTGGAGCTGTTGAAATGATTTGAGCACTGAGTTTTCATATAAGTCTTTATAGTCAGTAGTTTTGAGACCGCCAACAGTGACAGCTTAGCAGAGGGGAGGGAGAATTCACCTAATGTAGAAATTCATTTGTCCCAAACCCGAAGTGTATGGAAAACAGATTTTGCAGGGGTGGTGGGGAGGGGTCTAGCAGAGGCATGGAGCCAAATAAGGTCAGAGAGAGGGAAGCCCCTACAGAGATATTGTTCAATTTCTACGCAAGGCTTCACAGGGCCTGATGGGAGCTAGTCATTTAATTGGTCTAACAGAGAGGCATGTTGGTATAATTCAAGATTTGTAAAGTTAAGACCTCCGTTACACTTAGACCTGAACAAACGAGATCTGGCCATCCGACGTCTTTTATTTTTCCAAATAAAGGTAGACATAACAGAATAAAATGTATTGATTATATTGAGAAGGACTAGATAGGGGGTAGATTGAAATAAGTAGAAAATTTTGGGGAGAAGCATCATTTTGACAGAAGCGAGGCGGCCCATCCCCGAATGACATAGGTTGTCCATTGTTTGGTGACTATTGTATACTAAGCTAAAAGGGGGCGATAATTAGTAGAATTTGTTGTTAATGTTTGTTTTATTTATCTTCCCAGCATTAATCAACTTTATTCGGCCAGTGTTCGTTTCTCGATCTGACCAGGATTCTCGGAAGAAAACGGTGGAAGAAATTCGCAGACGAGCCCTCTCTAATGGTATATGGCCACAGGTATATTTGATGCTATGTTTATCATTTATCCTGCTTCTGTGTTTTCCTTTTAACCCTTTGAGTGTCAAATGTCAAAATAGGTCTAAAAGGGGCAAGCAAACATTTGTATTCATTATCGTGACCTGTAATGTTTACCGTATATAGGAAGTATAATCTATATTTACACACATTTTTTATTTTATATAACAAATGTGAGTGACGCTGAATATTTTGAACATTTCTCACAGATGTTGGCACTCAAAGGATTAAGTATCCCTAAATAAAATACTGCATGTTTATAGCAACATTATTTCCCAATATCCTGAAAAACGTACCTGTAGATTCAAGGCTGAAGATTTAAATGTCTGTATTCCTTTAATGCCATGGACATATTCTTCAATACTTAAAGCTCTACAGAATGCAAAAACAATGTACGACAATATCTCTGCACCATGATCCTACCAAACCTGTGACAGGTGCACTTAAACAGACTTTGGGCCAAATGTAAAAGCCTGGGAGTTGTAGTTAGTGTTGAGATTTTGGCGATGTTGCTTTATTATGTAAACAACCATGTTTTCTTAGAAGCAATGCCAGGTTGCTTTTACAGTGAAGTAAAAAATATGTTATTTATATCTCAATACGCCAGAAAATTTCAGGCTATTTCAATTGGCTTTTTGTCTTATTCTATTTGGTGAAGGTGAAAAGTTTGCATGGAGAATACATTGCGTTCTTAAGAGATCCATGTATTTTAGTAAACATTTTCCTTGTTAAAGCCCGCCGAGAGGGCAGCTCTCATGTCAAATCCTAACCCTTCCTCAATGCTTAATTTCATGCCCTTCAATCAAGAGTGACTTTCCAATATTAAATGGAATGGGGTTTCCTCCTAAATATTAACCTTTAAAAACTGACATTTTATGCTCGTTTGAACATTTTTTTTTTTTAATTGGTGTCTGGTTGTCAAACCTGCATGCATCCTCTTTTGACAGTCAGTCACTACATTCACATTCTTAACCTATAGATGCTGCATTGTTTGTATACAATGTGTATCATATTCAGTGTACGATACGCATAAATATAAACTGCATTTCCTATCATCCGACCCACAAAGGTCAGCTTTTATTATGTAACCCTGACATTGGTTGTAGAAATGGCAATGCTTGCAGTACACAGTGGGATCTTTGTGACCATTCTAGGGGGTATAGTTACTAAAGTGCAGGTTTTAAGTGTTACCCATAGCAATCAATCAGATTATATGATCTAGCACCTTCTAGAAGATACTGTAACTTCTGGTTGCTAAGGGCAACATCTTCACTCTAGTAATATCCCCTAGTTCTCTGAATGATGACATTTAAGAAGTGATTTATTAAAGCTTGGTAAAAGATAACGTACCAACCAATCAGCTTCTACTAGTCGTTTTTCAAACACAGATAAAACCCAAACAATAATTGGGCACAGTCCTTAATAACAAGATCCAGATGTACTCATCTGGACGTTTTTATACATAAATCTATATACTGAATATATACTATGTTTTTGCACTTATGAATTCAGTTAGACTCAGCAGATAGAAATGTACAGATGGAACCCCTTTCATTCTTGCTTGGCTCCTGGGGAGCTGCAAGGTGGAGGGAGCAGGGGGGCTGCGGACATCGAGGTGGCAGGCGGGG
This sequence comes from Crinia signifera, assembly GCF_055691185.1. Lineage (NCBI taxonomy): Eukaryota > Metazoa > Chordata > Amphibia > Anura > Myobatrachidae > Crinia > Crinia signifera. The sequence goes on along the minus strand of NC_139221.1, from coordinate 149,954,159 downwards.
AACACGGCGAGTAGGGCAGGGGGTGCTGTGGAGCGGCGAACGCCGGCGAGTGGAGAGCCGGGTAGGGGGAGCCGCAGCAGGGTGCTGTTACTGCTGCAAGGGGAAAAAAAAGCTCATACAAATGAATGGGTAGCCAGTGATTGGCTGAGCGCTCTCTCAGCCAGTCAGCAATTGGGACATGTGATTTGGCCCAATTTCATTGCCCGATCCATCTGAATCGGGTGAAATCGGGACCAAATCGCATAGTGTATGGGGGCATTTACTCAAGTCAGTAGTTACAAGTCAAATAGGTTGAACTCGATGGACTAACATCTTTTTTCAGCCTTAATTACTATGTTACTATTCTTATTTGAGTGCTCTCTGCTTCTGAATATATGAGCATAAACTATTTTAACAGCCTGTATCATGGCAATTAGGAGCCGATTGGATGATATATTGTGTGTTTAACTAAAAGTATGATGTATTGTGTACTGATCAGCTGGTGTGTACAACCAGTACTGTATGTCTGTGAACTGTCATTCACAGTTTATACAGAAGTGTTTTCATACACCTAGCCTTAATATACCATGCATGTGAGAAGCCTGGCGTGTGACAGGTCCTGTGCAATGCTGTTAACGTCAGGCATCGCTCTTTTGGCCTAAAATTCATGTGTCCTAGTGGCAACGCCATGCGACTAGGATGCAAGAGGAGGTAGGCAGGCACTGTGGCGCAATACTTAAGCCTGCACCTGGGAAGCAAGGGGTTGCAGGATGCAAGAAGAGATTGTGTCGATTAATTTGATATACCAATTGTATATTGTGTGTGACTGAGTGGGACAGGTGTGTACCCAGCCTGAGACGCTTATTAGTTATGACTTTATCTCTTTCATAGCTTTAATAAATCTCTCGCTCTATAGCTCTACAAAGTTTGATGTGGGTCTGAATGTTAAAATAAAGATCCATTTTACTGGTTGTGATAGATCCATTTCAGTAATTGTCTTGGTACTTGTTTCCTAGCACGGCGCCATTTCGTTGATTGTATGCCTTAAGTTTAAGGTACTTAAGGCATACAATCAACGCGATGGACCCGATTTTGTGTCAATCACCAGGTAATTTGTCGGGTTGATCGCGGCCCCTAATGCGACCGACGCGATCAACCCGATTTTCCCCATAGGGAACAATGTTAATTTTTTTTTAAATTGAAAATCGGGTTGATCGCGTCGGTCGTGGACCATTATAATGGGCCGCGATGCGATCAACACGATCAACCCGATTTTACATAGGTGACAATGTGAAATGGGCCAATATGCCCCATTTCACATTGAATATGGTTAAAAATGATGTTTAATGCCCCCCCCCCCCATTGTTAACACCACCTTACTATTGACGCCAACCCGAAGCGTGGCGAGCGGTGGCGGTACGCGTCATCCGACCTTTTCATACCCCTACTATCCACGTCGGCGTGGAGTTGATTTTATATAGTGTGGCGAGCGGACGCGGATACCTGTGAAGCCCGCGAGGGGACGCGGATACCTGTGAAGGTATCCGCGTCCCCTCCCGGGGCTCGCTGCACTCGCCACGCCTAGGGCTCGGTGGCTCGCTGCGTTCGCCTCACTATATAACATCAACTCCACGCCGACGTGGATAGTAGGGGTATGAAAAGTTCAGAGGACGCGTACCGCTGCGCTCGCCACGCTTCGGGTTGGCGTCAATAGTGGGGTGGCGTTAACAGTGGGGGGGCATTTGAAACATGAGGGGGGGTTTAATATTAAAATGGCGGATTTTGGGGCTTTTTACATTGAAATCAATGTAAAATCGGGTCTCAGGGACCATTTTACATTGATTCCAATGTAAAAATCGGGTCGATCGCATCGCATGCGATTTGGTTGGCATGCGATGCGATCGACTCGATTTTTCCGACCCGATGCATGCAATCAAAATCGGTGGCGCCGTTCTAGGAAACAAGTACCATTGTCTTTGTTGGGTTAAATATCAGCTACACTTGTTGTGCATATGTAAAACTATCCAGTTCTCAGTTCTGCTAACAAACTTAATATAAATTTATTATTCAGTGTTTTGGCGATTCCGTTTTTTTCTCTTATCTAGCATTATCAGCTTTTTTTTTCTTTACCATCTTCTTCTGTTTGTTTTAAGGTAATGATCTTCCCAGAAGGAACCTGCACCAACAGATCCTGCCTCATTACTTTCAAACCTGGTAGGAAGTGAATTTGTAGTAGCCTTGTGTTGTGCCAGGTTCTATCCGCTGAAATTATAAAAGGCATAATTCAGCCCATGCCAGCAGTTGCATCTGCTGCTATTGTGTAATTCTGGATAATCTTCACCCACATCACCAAACAGTCACTGATATTTACTTAACTACTGTATATTACAGTACAAGTTATGCCCTGCATTATTCGTGCATTACTGATTGCTGTTTGCACATTTGTCTGTGCTTTGGCCTGTCTTTGTACTTGTCCTTTGCTAATATAGGCATAAGTGACAGAGGGTTCAGTGATATATTGGCAGAGTTTTCCAGATTTTTTTTTACATTTTATTAAAAGATTACTAATTATTCTGTAATGAATGTTTTGTACACCTCTGCATTTGTGAACTGATAGACATACAGAAAATATTATTACAACTTTGATGAATGTGTGAACATTAGTTTTAAGCTATAGGAATTCTCTTGTTGAAGGTACATTGGATATACCAATCTATTTAACTCAAATATATGTGCCTCTGGGTAACAAGCCTGTGCCTAGCTGCAAACTTACTATAGGGCTAATATTGCAAGTTTTCATTTGTACCCCAGTGGGTTGCTAAGAAAACTTGCCTTGTTGGCATACCATTGCATAACACGCCCCCATGTTATGGAACAGTATACCTCCACGAGACGTGCACCTGACTCGGATGCAAGTGACCAATGATTTAAGGGACTATGCATGCGCTGTAGCCACAGTACACTTCTTGCAATGGTGCTGCAGCCACACTCTCCTCGCAAAGCCCTTTCAGCCATGTCAGCTCAGTTTAATTTAAATGTAATTCTAACCTTCCCCCTTAAAAAAGTTAAATAAAGTACACTTTTGGATATGTATATTTCAGAGCATTGTGAATTTTTTTTGTGATGGGGTACAATGTATAGAAGAGCTACAGCCATATAAATGTGCTTTACCAGTCTCCCCGCTTTAGTATGACAGATGTCCGCACAGTGTGGTGCTGGGGATTTTTGTTTATTTGATTGCTGTTGGCAGTTTGATGGTGGTTGGCTGGACATATTTGCTTAACACACTGGTACACAGGACTTTGCTGATATAACTTCGTCTGTGCCCTATACTCAGTGGCTGCTGCTGCTGCAGTCCACACCTACACATCTGGCCTTCTGGATTGAGGAATAATTACAAAAGGTTCTGTGGCCCCATTAAAAATAGCAACTGAATAAGGTTTCTAGTGTACATTTATATCCAATGTAAAATTGATGTGATCTAAATGTGTAATAGAAATAAATTACAGTTCTACAGAACCAAAATGCAGCATAGTGACTTGGCAGCTAGGGCACCTTCTGGTTAAATGAAACCGCTTTTTGCAGGTTACAATAGAATGCTCATCAGCTCACAACTGTTGCTCAGTGTCAGCATTTTTGTCTGTCTTTTCCTGGCACTAATAATATGGACATGAAAAAACAACACAGAGTACAAAAATAATCCTCAATTTAATCTGAGGGATTGGTTTCTGATGAAGCCTCTCTGTCATTCTATGTTTGCATTGTTTAAAAGAGATCCAAGAAATAACACGACAGTCACATGTTAGACCCCATGGTTACTGTAAAGCTCTCGTGTGCTTTTGCATAATAGGTTGGATATTGGTCATGACTATATTAAGATATATCATTGCTATCCTGTTCATCCGAACCTTAATAATTGCATAGTTTGTTTGTACATTTCCCAATTTTATTTCAGCTCTTATTTGGAGCACCGCATGGTAGGAAATTTGATTATACATTTTTAAGGATTATTCATTTTCCAAACAGACCTTCAGCACCAAAAAACTAAAATGAACTGCTAACTTTAGCTTTAGTATTCAATGCTGGCCGATATGTCTAATTCTTTAACGGATGTTTACATCCGGGACTCACCGCTGCAGATTCGGCTCTTTGAAAAGACTAATCTGTTTTTGCAAAAAAAAGACGTTAAATTTTAAAATTTGAAGCTTGCCACCCGTTTCCACGGGAAAAAGACATGGATTCGACGATCCACATCTTTTCTGACTTTCTGAATGTACGAATGACGTTTTTACTTGCTCTTTAAAGCTTGGCAAGCCTGATCGATTTGTCCATTTCTGTTGTTTTGTTACTGTTTGAACAGTTTTGCATCTGTGGTGTTATAAATGCTGAGTGTAATCTAAACTTTAGCAAGTGTCCAGGAAGCCGATGTCTTCATAAACCTAATATTGTTTTTTTCTAAAAATCAGATATATACAAGTTAACTGTTTTTCTTATACAATATTAAATGTTATCCCACTTTATATAGTTATTCCCCCATGTTTATTAGTGCCTCCTACAATTGCAAATATTGTAAACTAACCTTTAGTCTTCAGCTTCCTATAAGGAGCTATCTTCAAAGGCAGTCGCATGTGCATCTTGCATTCTAGTGGTTCACCACTCTCACATTAGACAGGAGTATTGCGTAAGGTAATGTCAGCCAGCTGTGTGATGGCCTAACATTATGTACAGAGCATGGTTTCAATTCAGTAATTACCCACTGTTCCATTTGCAGCAGGGTACAGTGGACCCTGCAGTAGAATTTCAATATGTGAATTGCAAAACTTACATATGGGTGAGTTTTATCTAGCTTGGAAAAAAACATAAGAAGAAGTAAATTATACATGTCTGTTTCATTTCAACACTGAGCTGGTTTTATCATGCATTGCATATTGCATGCAATACATCTCGCCACTTATCACATACTTAGGGGAGGCTTTTAACTGCTATGTATGAATGAATAATTCTTATAAATGCAAAGGATAGCTCCTTCATCACATTGTGAGAACTGTGGGCGTATGATATTAATATTGTGCATGAGCATCCATCTACCTCTATATGCGCAAGCCATTTGTGGGGGTGGATCGTATTGTCGACCCGACTTAGGTTGACAGTCATTAGATCTACACCGTTGGGTCGACAGGCAACAAGGTCGACAGGGTTCTACGCCGACATGGGTGAAGGTCGACAGGTCGACAGGTCGAAATGGGGTTTTCACTGTTTTTTGACCCGAATGTCGACATGGACACAGTTGGAAGTCTACCGCAGCCCCTTACATTGCTCGCTTGCTTGAAATGCTTCAGGCACACTATATTATTCTCCCACCACACCCTAGTGGATGGTAGGGCATGAAATACCGCCTGTCAGCACATGTCGGCTCAAAAAACAGTGGAAAAAACCCATGTTAACCTCGCAACCTGTCGACCTAACCCGTGTCGACATAACGCATTTGTCTACCTAATACCATGATGACCTTGTCCCATGTCGACCTAGACACCTGTTGACCTAGAACCTTGTCGACCTTGTTGCCTGTCGACCCAACGGTGTCGACCTTATGACTGTTGACCTAAGTCGGGTCAACAATACGACCGTGTCCCTTGGGGGTCGGGGGGGGGGGGTTTCAGTACCCTCTGTGTGAAAAGGAGCTCTCCCTCTAGATTGTAAGCTTGCGAGCAGGGCCCTCCGACCTCCATGTCGGTTTATCCTCCATGACGGTTTATTTACCCAGTTTGTTTAATCACTGTTGTTTCCATTTGTAAAGCGCAATGGAATATGCTGCGCTATTTAAAAAACTGTAAATGAATGAAGGCTTCAATAATTGTCATCAATAGATTGAGTTGTCTATTAGGTAAAAGCTACAGGAAGTTTTATTTTCTGGAGCTTGATACATAGGGATGTATTGAATGAAGTGCCATTTTTTGCTTAATCGAGGGGGGAAAAGAAGCCCTTTTAGTCATTTTTAGGTTGAATTTATACTCAAAATTGTCTAGAACTAGACTAAACGAAAAATCTGGCACGGGTTAAATTGCGGCTGTTTTAGACTTTAGTCATTTTTTACCGAAGGAGTTTCGACTTTAAAAATTACTAAACAGCCGCAATTGAATAGTACAGTACATTTTTTTTGTTTCCGTTTTTTGACTAGCCCAAAAACAAAACTTGCTTTATTAAATACCCCACATAGTTGGATTGCAGCAAATCTCCAACAACTGCAGTGTTCAGGAGCTTGGCTGCTGTTTACCCCTAGCACATCACATACTGAGTGAGCTGAGCATACTGTAAACAGATTCCTATCAAAAATGTCATATTATTAAGTACACATTGTAAAGCTTGTGTATTGTCACACATTCTGCTGTTAGAGATACTGTACATTCCAATTGTCAAACAAATATCAAGTTTTACAACTTAATGCTGTGTACAATACAAACGCTATTGTATACCTGTAATGCCTATCTTCCAGGTTGCATGTATTGGCCCTGTACTAATTCACTTCTATAGTAACCCAGGGTAGCTTCTAATATCCATATATATTCCTTTAGGTTGCTTGTGTCTCTAAATGTATGTCACTGTGCTCTTGTATAATATTTGGGGATGGTTAGCATTTGTGCCTCCCAAGGCTGAGGTCATAGGTTTGTTTCCTGCCACACCCGAACTGTGTGGAGTTTGTATAATCGGCGTGTGCTCACGTGAGTTTCCTCCTACAATCCAAAAATATACTGGTAGGTTAATTGGCTCCCACAAAATTAACCCCAGTGTGCAAATGTGTGTGTGTGTGTGTGTGTACATATTTAGACTAGATGGGCCAAGCGGTTCATTTCATTGCTGTCAAATTCTATGTTTCTGCCTTAATATTTTATCTGAGTTTAGTGGACACTTCAAATCCAGAATTGCTATATCCACAATATGCATCATGTAGGACTTATATGTGATTAATGGGTTTTGCTTTGTATGCAGCCAGTAATCTGGTTAAAGAAAAACGGGAGACATGCTACCTAATCACAGGTATGGGTCATAAGGTTGACCTCCATTGGGTCAACCACTGAAGGTCGACAGGCCTTAGGTGGACACTTAAAAAAGGTCGACATGGCTAAGGTTGAGTCAAACACAAGCATTGGGTCGACATGGGTTTTTCAATTTTTAGTTCCGAATGTCGACACAGTGTAGTAAATTTTAGGGCATGTAATACCGCCTGTCGGCACATGTCTGCTCAAAGAAACCTGAACACATGTTGACCTTTTGACTGTTGACATTCCCAATGTCGACCGAATGCTGGAGCCGATCTTAATAGTGTTGACCGAATGACCGCATACCCCTAGTCATGCAAGTTCTTACTTTCCAACTTTCCATTTCCATAAGGGAGAAATAGATCTCCCCTCAAGCATGTCTATGGTTTTTGAAGAGTATTGTAGTAATATTTAGCTAAGAATAAGCACATCAGTCATTGCTGTTCTATTCATTAATAAGCTCTATAAATAGCACTGATCCATTATATTACACTGTTACAGTACTTCATCTTTATAATTATATAACCGGTTCTTTTTTTTGTTACTGTAAAGGTGCTTTTATTCCTGGTGTTCCAGTGCAGCCTGTGGTTTTGAGATATCCTAATAAAATGGTAAGTAATCTTGCTTAGCAAAATGTTATATTCTTGTCTTGTGTCTCCTTTGTAATGTCTTGCTGTCGGAATCTAAAAAAAAAATCACCAAATGACATACCCTATAAATATGGAGGAGTGAGACGTGCACAGTTACATAGTTATCTCTGCAGTCTGATTTCTTCCTATACAAACTACACATCCCAGCTGTATTCTATACATCCCTGTGACCAGGGCCGGCAACAGAAATCTTGGGGCCCCATAAATTGATATTTCTGAGGGCCCCCTGCAATCAGCCACCTGGCACTCGATTGCTGTGGGTGGATGACACATAACACCCCCCCCCCCCCCCAACAAGAATATTTGCGCTGCAGACTCGGGAGGGGAAGCTTCCTGGGGATGCCTGTTTAAAAAAGCAGCTCCCGGCCTCCGCACGCTTACACACACTGACATGAGCCCGTGCTGCTGCGGCGCTCATGTCAGTGTGTGTAAGCGGTGGCCGGAGCTGCGTGTTCTGACAGGCATCCCCAGGAAGCTTCCCCTCCCGAGTCTGCAGCACCGCGGCCGCAAATATTCTTGTTAGGGGGGGGGGGGGGTTGGTTTATGGGTCAGCCGCCCACAGCAATCGAGTACCGGGCGGCTGACTGCAGGGATGAGTGGCTGATTCCGGTCAGCTGTCCCCTTTGAGCCCCCCCCCCCCCTGTCGCCGGGCCTGCCTGTGACCAATCAAACAGTATAGACTGGGAAGTGGAGACCATTTTTACCAGACTCTCAGGCAGTGTTCTTTTACAGTATTTTATATCCCCAAAGCAGATCAAAGGGCAGAGTCTAAAGCTGTATCTATTTAAATTGATTGAAATTTAATGTGGATAAATATCTAACACTGAAAACAATAACATATAGACATCACGTGGCCCGACCTCCCATGCGCTACATTCTGCAGGGTATATTCATTAGGTGTAGCTGGCACCATCTGGGAGGGTGGCGTTGTCTTAATTCCCTTCTGTGCCTGAGTCTCTGTTTATGACCAGAAATAAGTAAAGAGAAGTCATTTGGCTTTTGGGAGCTTATAAAATCCCCCGGCTGTCATGTATCTTGTTTACAACACAAGCAGCTACAAAGAGCAAACTAGAGCCTTTCCCTGGAGCTGAGAGCAAAGCTTTCAGACACTCTGCATCAGGCAACTAGGACATAAACTCTTCCTATTCTGGGTCAGTGGCGTATTTATAATGGGTGCAATGTACATTTTTAACCCTTTCCAGTTAAATGTCTAGTCAGGCTCAACAGCCCTAACGCTAGTGGCAGATCCACTGGTGAACAACTTTAAAATAAGAACATTAACCCCTTCAGTGGCACTCCCGTAAATTTTCCAGGTTATGCTCCAGTGCGCAGAACGGCAAACAGAAAATTCTCAGGCGTGCCACTGCCTGCACTCCCTCCTGCAGGGCAGCGCCGCTGAACTGAGCGCAGAGATCAGATCCACGCTCAGCTTTACCAGCTACCCAGCTAATGCTGCCCGGCCCTGCCTTCCTCCCCCGGCTGTGTGCAGCATGACCTTGTAACATCACGCCACACACAGCCGGGTTGCCGGGGGCAGGGACGAGCAGCGGCTGATGGACTGTTAAGCGACACTGACCGAACCCGGGGGTTACAGTGGTGGCTTTTTTTTTTAAGGAGCGCTCCCCCAAAAAAAAAAAATCACCCAGTGAGGAGCACTCCCTAAAAAAAAAAACACCACTGAAGGGGTTAACATCGTTTAACCTTCAATGTAGACCATTTTTTTTATAGAAAAAGTTAAAGAAATGACAATTAATTGAAACATTTAAACCATACTATTTGAATTGCAAAACAAAATTGGACTACTTACCCCTCAGAGAGGACAGCATCGCTGCCGGAATCAACAAACAAAATGGACGCAGCACCATTTTTCGGAGTTCTGCGCATTAACCGTAGAGGTCTGATCCCTCTAGTGCTCAGAGTCTACCACGCTCGCAGTGCGGCACTGCAGCCAGTAGAGAGGAGAGACTGAACGGAAGAGGCTGCAAAAGGGCCGCCTCCTTTCTTAAAGCATCCATGCTCTGGGTAATAGTTAATTGTTACTGCTGTAAGGTATTCCTTTATAAATTCTGTTCTACAGAAGTAATTACACAGCTAGAAGAAGGTTGAATTTTTATTCTGTTTACCTTTCATGGTGTTTGTTCATAAGAGAAGGAAGCGCTATTTTATGGAGTTTACAACAATTCCACACTGTTTACTTCTCTCACAGCCTTTTTTCCAGGATATAACCTAGAGAACCATCCACTAAAAACATTCATGTTGCTGTGATGTGCTGTCACACATTTGCAATCTGGTCTGCCATCATGGTGAAAAACACAATTAGTACATGTCTGCTTCCGCTTACCAATAATTATGACTATGAATGGCAAGTAGGGATGCCAATCCCGGGGCATTTTTTCTATTCCGGGAATCGCGATTGAATAATGCTCAATTCCGGGATCCTGGGATTGGCATGCCTAAAAGAAAATTGCCCCTGTGCCCCACATTGACTGACTTTTGGGGAGGGTGGCAGGTGGCAGCAGTGCGGAGACAGACGGTGGGTATGACATGGGTGGCCTGGTGGCGAGCAGGGGTCGGGGCCACACACTTACTTTTGGGGAGTGAGGGAGGCAGGTGGCGCGGCGAGGAGGCAGGCGGCTGGGTGGCGAGCTGGTTCCGACGCTGGGGGTGCAGTGCTACGGCCTGCGCAGCGTGACCTGTGACATAATCAGGCTGCGCAGGCCGCACAACGGGTTGGGGACAGCCGGGCAGCGAGTGCTCAGACTCTGCCTGGTATTAGACTGCGCATGCAGTCCTTCCCATGGTGCATCTGCCTGTGCGATGACCACTTTATGAGTCTTCTGACGCAATGATTACATTTGTGACCCTACCATTGGATGTACCATTAAAATACAGTATGCAGTAGCCACACTCATTCCCCAACATGCCAAATGAGTGTTTGGCCTCCTATCTGATTGAGTAAGGGGTTAATTCAATTAGCTGTAATAAATTACCATGAACTAATTGATACCCCTGAGCTTGGGTTCAGTTGCTAGGCATTAAAGCATGAGGCTACCACACCCTTTCACCTGCAGTGATTTACTGTGGGTAATTGAATTTGGCAACCAGTTATGCAATGTATGTCCTTTAGACAGTGAGTCTTCATCAGAGGCAGATTTAGACTTCATAGGGTCCTAAGCAAGACACCAATCCCTTCATCAACAATTCATGGCACTATATACTGCCACCGCTTCCCTCTGACTATGCCTGACTATCATTGTCACATCACCCAATTTATGGCTATAACATCCTAATCCCTCTGGCCTCCACACACCCTGGCACTAGTTTTAGCACTTGGCACCCCCATCCTGGGGCCCTTACCTCCCCTTGCACTGCATATTACCCTGGTCACCCCCATTTGATGGCCCACAAACCCCTCTACCCATCGTTCCTGATCAGCCATCGTTCCCTACCGACCCGGCTGCAGCCATTTGCCAGGGATTGGAGAGATGGGATCTGCACTTATTGTCTGTACTTTTCCATAGCCCTTGGCATAAATATTATTCTGACTCCTGCTCCCCATCCTTCTAGTTTGGTTGATTTTTATTAACAAGAATAAGTGTGGTACATTGTGATCATTATATTGTACATTTTGACAAAAATAAAGATAAACGGACATTTTTAACATGGCAACAAATCAAAACCAGTAATAGCATGCTCTGATATAAAACTGCTGAAGCAGAGAAGTACATCAATAGAATATAGTGTGATCAAAAAATGTGGTCAACTAAGAAATGGGTACCAACATAGCATGTTAAAAACAATGCAAATATATATGCACGCTTATTGCCCTACAGTTTTCATTTCTTCTCTCCCAAAAGAAAACAATAATGCTATAACCAACTGGAAGTCGAAATATGCTGACGTCAATTGTGTTATAAAACAATTTATTGTAACCCAAGGAACTATTGCTGCCTTAATTCGCAAGTGACTGGTTGCAAATGTTAGGTAGTCTGTACGCCTAATCAGTGCCCTCTCGTGCATAGAAAGGAGATTCCATCCACTTCAACCAGATTTTCTCAAATTTAACACTGGCTTGCCTACTCATATAAACTTATCGCTCATGATCGATAGTGGAGTTGATGAGAGCCTGTAAGTCGGAGGATTCAGGGCCAGTGGAGGCCATCCAGGAGCAGGCAACAATGACCTTAGCCAGAGCACACACATTTATAACACACAGCAAATCTGCCTGAAATAAAGTGCCATCTTCAGCAGCCCCTAACACACATCATTTAGATGTCAATGAAATAGAAGCTATGCCCATGGAGTCTAAAGCTAGCTTTACCCTAAACCAAAAATCCCTAACAAGTGGGCAGTCCCATAACAGATGCCAAAAGGTGCCCACTCCAGTTAAACATTTCCGACATGCAGAGGAAGAGTGAGCCCCGAACCTGGCCAGTCTCACTGATGTCAGATGCGTTTTATGTAGAACAAATAATTGTTGAAATATAACACCAGTAGTAAAAAGGTGAGGCAGTTCCATGTGACTATCCAGTCATAGTCATCTATAGGGCCCAGGTCTGGCTATACCATTTTTAAAATGCGGACCTCCATCTTGGGACACCCTGCCTGTTCCTCTTTCAGTGTTCGCTTCTCTGACTCTACTTCCTCTTCACTACCTCTGTCAGTCGGAGTTGTGCAAGGCTCAGTCTTAGGTCCTCTGCTTTTCTCAATCTGTACTTCCTCTCTTGGCAAACTAATCCGCTCTTTTGTATTTCAGTATCACTTATATGCGGATGATACTCAAATCTATCTATCAACCCCAGAGTTGTCACCAGTGGTTTTGGGCTGAATCTCTGAATGTCTCTCTGCCATCTCATCTTGGATGTCTTCTCACCAACTCAAACTCAATATTTCCAAAACAGAATTACTTATATTTCCGCCAACTAAGAACAGTTACCATCCTGATATCTCCATCACTGTCGACAACTCGACAATATACCCTACCCCACAAGCTCGTTGCTTGGGGTTCATCCTCGACTCTGAACTGTCCTTTCTTCAGCACATTCAATCTGTCTCCAAATCCTTTTACATGCATCTAAAAAACATATCCAAGATACGACCGTATCTCACACAAGACACTACTAAATCTCTTATCCATGCACTCATTATATCCTGCATTGATTATTGCAATAGTCTCCTAACTGGTCTTCCCAAGAACAGACTCTCACCACTGCAATCCATTTTAAATGCTGCTGCTAGGCTGATCTTCCTTGCAAGACGCTCATCATCTGCTGATCCGCTCTGCCAGTCCCTTCATTGGTTGTCTGTATCTTACCGTATTCAATATAAAACTCTTCTACTCGCATATAAAGCTATTAACCATACTGCACCAGCTTATATCTCTCTACTTATCACAAAATATTTCCCATCTCGACCACTCCTCTAGATCTTTGTCTCTCTTCTGCACGTAACACTAGCTATCAATTCAATATTACAGGACTTTCATCAGGCTGCTTCCATCCTATGGAATGCCCTTCCACGATGAATGAGGCACTTATGTATTAAATAACTTCCCTTTCGGACCTACAAGCTATGCTATTACTTATGCCTGTCCTTGTGTTTCCCTCCTATATCCTTATAGATTGTAAGCTTGCAGTCTGTCTGTAGTTACCCAGTTTGTTTTATCACTGTCTACTATTGTAAAGCGCAACGGAAACTGCTGCGCTATATAAGAAACTGTAAATTAATGAAATATATAATACTGTACCTATCGCAGCTCCTCAGGCTCAGTCACTTTAGAGTCTAATCCGTTATTGCTCCCACCTCCTTGCTGCATAGGCAGGGCTTGGAGGGGAAGATTTCCCATGGATCCAGAGCATCTTATCACAGCATGCCCTGTGCGTAGCTGACATTTATAATACTTTTCTGAGACTCTTATGGCTGTGTTTGGTCAAATTACACAAACTTGTTGTTCGATTATCATGCAGTACAATATGATCACTATATAAAGTTTTATAAAAGTTTTGCATTGATTGGCCACAGATAACTAATCAATCTGTTACTGACAAATTCATTTTCTATTAAACGATTTTTGATAATTTCCAAATTGGCTTACCAGATCTGACTGTGTTAGGAGTATATTCTAAAGCTGGCCATACACACGCAGATTTGTCTGCAGATCTGTCTGGTTGGAATAAAAACATGGTTATGGATGACCGCAAATGACAGTTGACCAATTGCTTGGAAATGCTGGAGAACCACTCATCCACAACCATGTTTTTGTTCCAACCAGCCAGATCTTACTAGTGTATGGCCACCTTAAGTTTACGTATGGGGCATTAATCTTATAATTTTTGTTTTTACAGAGGATGTAGTTAAATTATTATTATTTTAGCTTCTAAAATACTATTTTTGTAATCATTTCCACTTTGGATGATTCTAAGGCTCTTTGTAGTCTGAACTTAATATCAGAGTAGTAATGAATAAGAGTAAATAAAAGTAAACAAGTTTGAAATGTTAACGAAGACTGGTAAGACACGTTTTTGTATCCTACTGAGCAACAACAAGAAATCGGTTTATTTGAATTGGATTTGCTTATCACGGGTTATAATCCTTTATATAGGTTCTTCTAAATATTGGCTTGTATGTATGTATGTATGTATGTATGTATGTATGTATGTGGGCTATATTTATTATTAAAATCTTCAAGCTGCACTTAAACAAACATCCTCCATATACACTCTGTCTGCTTGCCAAAAAATGTCCCAAAACCCCTTTGATAAGCAATCCAAACTCCCTCACATGGTACTCAGACTGTCAGTCACTAGCTTATCTACTGTGTAAAAATGACTTCACTATTGTTTAGCGCCAACAGAGGAATTAGAGAGTTTGTATAGTGTGGAATTAGGCGAATGGAGAATTTAAGCTATGAGGAGAGATTGAGCAATTTGGGACTATTTACACTAGAGAAGAGCTGTTTAAGGGGGGACATGCTCAACATGTACAAATATATCAAGGGCCAATATAAGGAACTGTCAAGCACCCTTTTTACTGCAAGAAAGGAATTAAGGGCACGAGTTTAGATTAGAAGAAAGAAGATTTTTTTCCATTAGAAGAAAAAAATAATTTTAGTCAGAGCAGTCAAAACTGTGGAACTCTCTTCCTGGAGAAGTGGTGTCGGCAGACACAATAAATATGTTTAAAATAAGGTTGGACAAACATTTATTGGTTGAAAACATCCAAGGGTATAAATAAGAATCATAATCTGTCTTTAAAAATATCAGAACATACTATATAACAAGTGATAAGCTATTAAATACTAGGTTGAACTCGATGGACGCAAGTCTTTATTCAGCCTTATCTACTATGTAACTATGGAATGCATCATAATGTTGTCCAACATAAGAGGTCTCATTCTGCAAAAGTCTACTCTTGACCAGTCCATGGCATAAAGTCAGAGTGGGCTGTAAAGATAAAGTGGCCAGTTGCCAACCACTACTTCAGTAGTTCATGAGCAGAGCGTTATTATCTTTGTTTACATTCTCAGAATTCTCCATAATGTAGTAGTGTAATACTCATACATTATCTATCAAACTTAGCAATCCTTTATCATTCTGAAATTACCATTTTAACTTAAATGCTTTTCCACCTGGAAGTGATTGGGTACAGTTACTGTGGCCACACTAAAGAGACATTTGTTTGATGGCTTTTAGATTTTGTTTAAAGTTTTTTTTTAATCTAATTTATTTTCTAGGACACAATAACCTGGACGTGGCAAGGTCCTGGAGCGTAAGTTTGTTTATTTTTTTAACAGTTACTGTATGTTGTGTTATGTGCTATGATGTGTTAATGCTGAGAAATCTTAATTTTTAATGAAATTGTTTTGCCATGGTGGAAGTTAGATCGCTAGTTTCCAGATTTGCAAGTCTTACAGCGCCAAGTTGCTGAAAGGACAATAAGGACCACTGCATAGAGTAAAATATATTGCACAATAATTGACTGTTTTCACCCAAAATTTGTGACTATGATGTATCTTGATTCCCTGTTAAAGAGAAATAGTAGCAGTTGAAACCTGACCCAAAAATATTACTTACCTGTAAATTGCATGATCCTGTTGAACTCCCGATATCTGGCCCACAACTAGCATTTGCCTGCTGACTCCTGCTGACTGCATATATGGAAAAAAACCCGGGTTGGTAAGAGCATGTTTTAGACCTTGAGAGCCACTTCCTTGCTCCTACTGACAGGGGATTTTTTTTTTTTGTTGAGTCAGTGTGTTGTGCAATGGCTGAGTAGTGAGCATAGCAGGTCTGCTGTTCTACTGGAGCCTAGGTAAGTCATCTGTTAGTTTTAGTTGAAGTTCCATCCTAAACCTTTTGGAATGGAGTTATTGTTTACCCTCTTGATCATGGGTCCTCAAACTGCGGCCCTCCAGATGTTGTGAAACTACAAATCCCAGCATGCCTTGCCACAGTTTTAACACTCCGTTATAGCAAAACTGTGCCAAGGCATGCTGGGATTTGTAGTTTCACAACATCTGGAGGGACGCAGTTTGAGGACCCATGCTCTTGATGCTATATGACCATTATGAAGTACTAGGTCACGGATTGCACTACAGTTACTGCTAGATTCATTTACGGTTATTAAAAATGTAAGATTTATTTGAGCCTCAAGGTGACTATTCAGGACCTCACTGGCCTTACATAGAAGTATTAAAGCACGGTTGGCCTCTGCTAATCTAGCTGCTGAAACCCTACAGTATAGTCATCATTTATGAACACAATTAGGGGACTCGAGAGGGGATTGGACATGATTTCGGGTTATGACCGTGGGAGACTGATGTACTTTTAAATCCATCATAGGATGTTTATTGTGTTGTAACCATTTAATTTATATTAGTCTGGATTGTTTTGTCATTGCAGAGGTAAATGTGACATTCTTATTATTTAAAATTTGATTCTCATATTTTGTCTTTTTAGGATGGAAATACTCTGGCTTTCTTTATGTCAATTTCACAATTACGTAGAAATTGAGGTAAGCAAGGCATTTTTATTGAAAGTATATACGAAATGACCTTGTTTATCAATATATAGAATGGATTTAGCCGTATTTCTGCCATAATGGGGTTTAAGCAGCCGCTTCAGATTTAAATGCAAGTCATTTGCAATTCTACCCGTATGGAGTGCCCAGAACTAAATACAGATATTTGCCCATACAGGATATTCATTTAATAACGGTCATCAGTACGTGTGTGCAATTACACCAGCTCTGTTTGAAAGCAAAAGTATTGCAGATTAAATGCAAATTTGATAATCCCATAATTTATGCCACTGCCTCCCAGCTACACCCATTAAGCCACACGTGGATCACTCTTACCCACTCTGTGTAATGTGCATACTCCGCTAAGGAGCCAGCGAAGTGATAAAGAACTGAGGGGTAGATGTATGAAGCAGTGATAAGGGAGGAGAAATGATAACGTGCTTATTAGTTTATCACCGGCCAGTCCGCTCCTGACTGTTAAATTACAGGCTGGGTTTAAAAAGGGACAGTTAGGAGCTGATTGTCCGGTGATAAAGTACCGGGCACTTTATCACTTCTCCTCCCTTACTACTACTTCATACATTTAGCCCTGAGTGATCCATCCGCAAAACCACCTTGTGTACAACTCTAAACAAACTCTGGAGTGTGTGTTAATTCTAATTCCATAGTGGTATGTTTCCTGAATATCAAAGATTTATGTAGTAGTGCATTTAGATCAGGAGTGGGGAACCTCAGGCCCGGGGGCCGTATGCGGCCCCCATAGCCGGTCTGAGTGGCCCACTTACCCGCCCGGTGGCATTGCCGGGAGTCAAGTACAGGGGAATTCTCGCAAGAGGTCGGCAGTTCTAGCGAGATTCCTCTTATTAATCAACAGCAGCTAGAGACTGTCAGTCCTATTCAGCGGCAACCGCCGGAGCATGGGACGGCTGCAGCAGGACAATTTGTAAGAGAAATTTTACATATGGCCCCCCTGATTTAGATAGAGGGAATTAAGCAGAATTGAAGATTATGGGAGCTCATTGCACTTAACATTATACAAGTGGCCAAATTAGTGGATACATTGTGGAATAGGTACGTTTTTGAAGTTTAATAGCTTATAGCACTAATATAATTTAGTATTGTTCCAAAAAAGCATTCATCATTACAGTGGCAATTTAATTTAGAACATACCATATATACTCGAGTATAAACCTACTTTTTCAGAACATTTTTTATGCTGAAAACCCCCCCCCCTCGGCTTATACTCGAGTGAGGGTCCCGCTTGAGTCAATAAGTTTTCCCGATTTTTTTTTTTTTTTTGTAAAATCAGGTGCCTCAGCTTATATTCGGTTCGACTTATACTCGAGTATATACGATAATTCAACATAATAGAATTAATTTTATAATTTTTTTTTCAATTTGATAACCATTACAGTATATGTACTGAGCAGTGGGAAAGTAGGTTAGCACAATATCCTTTAGTAATTTGTTGGGAAGCATTTTGCTGTTATTACAGAATGACAATGACATCCAATGAGTGAACCAATGATTTTAGTTCATTAGGGTTATAATATGATACCATAATTGTATAAATTATTCTCTTAGTCTGTGGCTGCTACTTTAATCGGCTCCAACGCTTTTCAATTGGGTTTGGGAAAGGGCTATTGCCTGGCCATTCTAGCAGTGCAATATCAATGTCCTGAAACCACTTTTTGCACTGCATAGAAATATGACAAGGCGCAGAGTCCTGCTGAAATATGAAAGTCTCATTCACGCAGAAGTGGTCACATGCTGACTGTATTATTTTAACGAAATAAATACATCACTGATGTATTTGCTGATATTTAAAGTTCCATTGAATGGACAAATATATCCCACAGCTTTTGCGGTCATTCATCCCCACAGCATAACACTGACTGGATGCTTCACACTAGGTGTTGCGAACTCAGGAAGCAATTCTTATGACCAATTATAATGTTTTTAGCACCTTCTAATGTTTTCTGTCTTTGTAGTAAACACCAGCATTCCTTGTTTATCTCTCAAAGTCTTCATCTAACAATCCTGGCACTGATATTTATACCACATTCACTTACAGTAAATCATTTTGATTTTCCTCAGATGTTTTTCTGTCACTCAAGCTTCTTCTATCACAGCACGGTTTTGTGGATCTTTTTCTACCTTTTACCAGTTTGGTTTTGATACCACAGTTTTAAAATTCTTCCTTTCGTTATGTTGCCACCTACTCTTCGGCTAATTTTGTTTTACCTTCTTCACATAAAGTAATTATCTTGTATCTCTCTCAAGGTGACCAAATCTTTTTACTTTGCTTGCCATCCTAAATAAATTACACCGCTTACTTCAACAAATTAAATAAAAACAAAAACATATAAACAGCTACCAACTTGGTTATAATCAAACAACTAAATAAGATGTTTTACTATCAATTCTTGTAGCAACCAATGTGAGCTTACTAATGTGAACACCTTATTGGATAGGTTTTTGTGGCACCTGATTGGCTCCAAGGACAACCACTTTTTCAATTATGAGTTGAAGAAATCTCCATATCTTTATTTAGCTATAACTTTTTATGCAATAAATAAAATGCATTGCTTTGAAATTAATTATTTTGTGAATAGAAATCAATTTCCGGTGATACAGTATATACCTTAACACCGATATCATGCAATTAAAGTTTCCAAAATGTTTGAGCAATTTTGGCCACTAATTTAAGTATGACCTGACAGGATTTAACCATTTGGATGAAGACATAGGGCCATATGTTCTAAGCTTCAAAAAGTGATAAAATGGAGTGTGATAAACAATCAGTCAATCAGCTCCTAACTGCCATGTCACAGGTTGTTTGAAAAATGTCAGGCAGGAGCTGATTTTTTTTATCACTCTCCTTTTTATCACTATTTGAAGCTTAGTACATCTGGCCTAGTATGTTAAAATAGGAAATTTGCAGATCTCTTTCTTTAAAAGCAATAAATGTTCATAAATATTTTTGCAATTTAAAAAAAGCGTTTAGGATTTTCACGCTTTGCTTAACACATGCAATGTGTAGATATGGTGAGTACGTAGGTGTATTGTTTATCAGGTGGCATAATTGTAACACCCTACAAAAGTTCTTAGGTAAGCTAAAATGAGCCTATACTCCAATTCAATGACAACATGTTAATATTGAGTTAAACGAGCAGCGCAGAAGAGAGGGGTTCTGCTATCCTGCATAAGAATGCAAACTACATTGTATTGACTCTACAGGAGTTTCACAGCAGCTGTGGTTATTCTGAATTGCTCAGCCCTTGGCTGAGTGCTCTCTTGCTTCTGTGAAAACATTTGCTCACTTACATCCCTCTTATCCACAATATACCACAATAGACTTTTACTAGCTGAACTAGTTTTAATATTGCACAGTTACAAAATAAACTACAAGGAAAAACAAACACCTGTCTTTAATGAGGTAATTATGACCAACAATAAAAAGTCAGTGATACTGTAGAGCTAAAATAAGTATATATAAAATATATCCATTTATTACTGATACTTTCTTATATAAAGTTTGTTTGCAAGTTTCAGTTCCACTTGGAATTCGGTTTCAAAATGTCCAGTAAAAGTGCTAATAATAATTATAAGATTCAGTTGCTTACATTTATTAAAATAGATCATGTACAGATGTGTATGCATACACCTATCCCCAAATTACACCGCCGTGCACAAACACTAATTCTAAGTACTTAGTGCTCTATAAATTGTGGAGAAAGTAGATACTAGGGTAAGACAGGTCTGATGAGTGACCCACACCACGCATTATGCCTAATCTGTGATTTTTATACCAATTCCATTGCTAGAAAATACTAATCCTTAGAACATTATTAGCAAAGTTAAAATTTTTAAATGAGTAAAAAGTATGCCATCTGCTTAAAAAGGCAAAGCTGATGCACTATATGCAGGAAATAGACCCTTTTTAGATTATGTTTATAATTTTAACATTTTATACAATTCTAGAAAAAAAATCATTCTGCTCATCACCCTTATATTAAACCACAGTATTCTAACCTTTATTGTAAGCTTTCCATAAGTCACTGGTCCCTGACAGGCGGTCAGGTGATTATTATAAGCTTCTTCACCACAACTTGATACCTACATTAGAAGAACTGTATATGATAAATCATAGACAATTCTTCCTATCCCTCATTACTGAATCGAACACTGCTTTGCTTTCCATGCTAAATAAAAAATACACACGAGTTCTCTGTCCATTGCATTGCTAAATTTTGATTTCGACCTGGACTTCTTCAAAGAAAGTGCTTATTTTTCGACCAGTCGATCCACATGTTTTTGTCAATGAGTTTTTTTAGTCCTTTTTCACTGATGCCAATTTGACAAATTCAGCATCAGCGAAAAAAAGACAAAAAAAAAAACTTGCCTGCAAGTGAATACTCCAATCTGTCATTTTTGGCTCGTTAAAAAAAAAAAGAGACTTCATTGAATAATCCCCTTTTATATTGAAACAACACTACAATTCACATGGATGGTATATAAAACAATCAGTAAACACACTTTTTAAAAGGACATTTACATAACAAAATAAACTGTATAGCATATAGAGCTGTATGATAAGCGCTGCGGAATATGTATGCGCTATATAAGAAACTGTTAATAAAAAATAAATAAATATGAATTCAAAACAGCAACTATTTTGCAGTCTGTAAGATACTTTGTACTATATTATGCATGGACACTTTGTAAGCAAAACATTTGGATACAAATATGTTAAACTGGCCATACACCTTGGAGCAACCAAATAACGCACTGGTTGGATATCTGGTAACGGGTAGGTGCAGATATCAATAGACCATTTGCTCCTAAAATGCCGGAAAGCTATTAAAGATGTCAATGATTTGCTCAATTGATTTATCCAGACGTTTAACATATGAAGCAGGTATTGCAAGCTGTTAATAAGCAGTGTTAGCCTCTAGAGTCGGACATAGTCATAAAAGCTCATGTTAGTATTTTTAACGTATATGTGTGTAGGAGTTGGGATCCTTTAAAGTGCATGTAATAGTCATTCACTAGCCCAAACTTTATCCCTTAATACTCCTTATAACATATTTTCTCACACCATCTTTAATAACAGCAGCAGCTGATTGGATATACAGAACACTCTGGGAAATTCAGCATCATAAACAGTCAAGTCACATTATTATGACCACCAGTTAATAGCCAGAGTAACCGCTGTGTGGGAATGGGATCATTGCATAGACAGCAACTACTGTAGGTCTTCAAGCATTAGGTCGACACCACTAGGTCGACCTGACTGAAGGTCAACATGGGTTAGGTCGACCTGACTGAAGGTCGACATGGGTTAGGTCGACAGGGTCATTAGATCGACATGGAGTTTTTCACTTTTTTTCATCAAGAATTTCAAAACAGTCAACATGGACACTGAAACGTAGCACCGCATCCCCCTCACTGCGCTCACCATGCTTCGGACACGGGATCTCGCTGACATAGAATTGCCTTGATTAATAATACATCTGTAATGTGTCATGTTATTTTTTATGACTGTTTCTTAAAATCAATCGATTGATTATGGCAGGTGCAAACCATCAGCTAAATACCTGAGGGCTATTTATAAGACTGACCCCTAAATACAGACGTATCTTCTCCTGAAGAAGCTGAGAAACCCCAGAGAAATAATAATGTCACTCGACTGTGTAGCTATTGAGTGGAATAGGGCAGAAGGGGATAATACTACAAGGTAACGCGGACTATCAACCTGTATTTTTTTTTTATCAACTTTTTATTGTAGCACCTGCTTATTCCATTGTATTTTACAATTGACAAACCTGGTTAATTAGAGAGAAGTGGGCACAACTTTCCAATCTATATTGAAAGAGTACAGTGGCTTAATACATGTGGAACAGTTCTACATATGCTGGGGTATATGATCATGCCACAGTTGGTCTGGGGTTATTGGGGTTGTTTGCATGTACTGTAGATAGAGAACTGATATGTGGGCTGCATAGATGTGAGGTGAACTAGAATAGTTTTATGTAGGCTATGTAGCTGGTTCTCGACCAAAGTGGATGACTGTCTGTAGAAGCTACGATTTAAGGTTGTAATTGAAATATGTTTAAACCCCAAACTACTCCATGTATATAGTGTGTAATATCCAGACACCAGATCTTCATGTACATATTGCATTTCCTTTTCACTCTGTAGTTTCTTCCAATCTATACTCCTTCTGAAGAAGAGAAAAAGAACCCTGCTCTATATGCAAACAACGTCAGACGTGTAATGGCCAAGTATGTACTGGAAACATTTCATTCTCTATATTGTTTATTTTGTGTATTGTTGTTCTACTAACACCTAGGGGGGAGGGGGGAGGGTATTGCCTGAAAACAAACATATTCCAAGGCACTCAATTTATTTATTTCAGGTTCCCTCGACAGATACATCTCATCCTTTATTTATATGGTTGTGTTGACTGGTATATTGTACAGTAGGAATGCTACTACTGTAGTTGGAGATTGCAGCCCCCTGGGAGAGTCTCATACTGGTAGTACACCCAGGGGCATAACTATAGCACCGCAGTCCCCACCACCGCGGGGGGGGGGGCGCTGTGCATGTGGGGGCGCCGGGGGCTGCGGTGCTATAGTTAAAACCCCCCCCAATCCCCCGCAGACTGTCACTTACCTATCGCGCTGGTCCCGGCGGCTCCGTTCTTCTGCTGAGGACCACCACAAAATGGCCGCCCCCATATAGCACACAGTTCTCTGAAACTGTCTGCTGTATGGGGGCGGCCATTTTCTGGTGGTCCTCAGCAGAAGAATGGAGCCGCCGGGACCAGCGCGATAGGTAAGGCTGTGGGGGATTGAGGGGGGGGGTTGCATGGGCGGCAGGGTGGCGGGGTAGGGGTGCTCGGTGGGGCGGCGATGGGGGGGGGCGTAGCCACTGAGTACACCCTGCTCCCCATACATCACACAATTTTCTAACACTTTCAGGTTCTTTACGATGGAAACAAGCAAGAAAAAAGCAGCGCTGTACCTTTAAAAACTTTTGAGAGAATTGGATGATCTGTACAACAAATTTAATGGTAGTAATTTCACTAAAACATAGAATATAGAAGATCTGTACAATTATTAAAACAGCGGATGATCCCACTTCCACACTAGCAGCACTATAAGGGAGAGTCCGTTCCTATTGATGCCAGACAGTATTGATTTAGAACAGGATAATTACCACTCCTGGTGAAGCAGTGTCAGAGTGTCCAAGTGGTCGGCCCAAGGTTGGCACAAATCACCGGTCCACTGGAATGACTTTGGAGTCCCAATAGTGCCAAAGGGAAAGGAGGGTTTTAATAAAGATGTTGAAGATGGCCCTGAAGATGTTTGGGCAGGGTAAATGCTGATGGCTGTATCCTGAAGGCTGGTCCAGACTACGATCCTAGTGCGGATGGTGGAGAGTGGGACTGGCACGTCCTGACGCGTTTCGCTGCGCCTGGCAGCTTTATCAAAGGTATGGTGCCAGTGAAGCATGGTTCAGTATAAATACCCTTCATTAATGAGGTCACATGACCTGACAAACACACATAGATCATTTAATTAATTGTAACTTTCATAAAAATAATAATGTTTGTCAGGTCATGTGACCTCATAAATGAAGGGTATTGATACTGAACCACGCCTCACTGGCACCATACCTTTGATAAAGCTGCCAGGCGCAGCGAAACAGACGTGCCAGTCCCACTCTCCACCATCCGCACTAGGATCGTAGTCCGGACCAGCCTTCAGGATACAGCCATCAGCATTTACCCTGCCCAAACATCTTCAGGGCCATCTTCAACATCTTTATTAAAACTCTCCTTTCCCTTTGGCCCTATTGGGACTCCAAAGTCATTCCAGTGGACCGGTAATTTGTGCCAACCTTGGGCCGACCACTTGGACACTCTGAGACTGCTACACCAGGAGTGGTAATTATCCTGTTCAAATCAATACTGTCTGGCATCAATAGGAACGGACTCTCCATTATAGTGCTGCTAGTGTGGAAGTGGGATCATCCGCTACTGTTTTAATAATTGTACAATTCTTATATATTCTATGTTTTAGTGAAATTACTACCATTAAATTTGTTGTACAGATCATCCAATTCTCTCAAAAGTTTTTAAAGGTACAGCGCTGCTTTTTTCTTGCTTGTTTTTCTATGTTATAACCCACAGGAGTAACTAACCTGTTTTTAGCAGCAGCTAGGAGACCACTCATTTCAAGCGCCCTTTGGTCCCAACCTTGGTTGTTCCCTACCCTCTTTACGAGTGAAATAAACAGGGAGCTTTTTTCACCTTTTAAGCCTTTCAATTTAAAATACAGCTCTTTTCATACATCTATCCTCAAATTGAGGCAAATAGCCTCGTTATCAAGTTATGGAAATTACTACTTAGCTGCACTAAAACGCTAATCCTGTTTCTTAATACTTTGCAAGTGAACAAAGTTGCAAAATTGAGGAAAAAGCACATAGCACAGGACTCACACCACAACCTTTGCGCCATATGGGCAAATGAGTGTGTAAGGACACATTTGTATATTTATGGACAAAATTATTTTAAAAAGCAACAAGGTTAATCGTGTGTATAATAAAATTACTTATTTCAATTTGCAATTTAAAAATAAAATACTGCTTTGATTATTTCAAGACCACCAGGCAGTTCATGTGTTATCATCCACGCACATATTATTTAAGCTCTCCATTGCTCACAATAAGGTATTTACATTTTTTCCAAAAAATATTGTAAGGTAACTACAAGTTAAAACTAACTCCTTACTTTATACTACTCAACATTGTAAATTTAGAATGTTTATTGTAACTCTTCCATATTCCAAGAAACCTTCATACTTTACATCTATCTCCCTGATAAATGTAAAGTCACAAAATATACCTTAAAACACCTGGGTAGGCCTGCGTTTTTTCAGACAGTCCCTGAAAATAGCCTGTTACCACCACCAAATGGGGACTTCCTGTCTATCAAAGAGATTGCATTAAGATATTTTAGCTATTTTTTTTGCTATTTGGCCTCTTGCATGTGCTCTGGTCCGTACCGATGTGTAGTCATTCGATAATCTATAGAATTGTGAATTTGCACAAATAACCCCTTAAGTCAGGTTTGTTAGTATATGCATTTAATATGATAATTTGCCTCTTCGATACAAAGGTTTGCAGCGCCTATTATTATCTGTTGATAGAATGATATAGCAGGGTAATCACCCTTCTTTCAGAATCCAGATCCATTCAAATTAAAAGGCTAAATATTGATTTTACAATTACGATTTGTTAGTTATGTTTCATATCTAGTAGGGCATGTGGATTGGATTATTTGGCAGTATTCTGTTTTGTCATTTCAAAATTATGATCCCTACTGAATAGGTAACAGAGCAAAAACAACTCTTGACTTTGGTGCCCTGTTAAGTATTAGTTCTATGTGAGTTCATTTATTATACAACCTGCAAGAAAATACATATTTTAGCTATTAAATTACATGACAGAACAGTGGTTGTCACTGCAATGCTTCCGTTTCTGATTTTGTTGTGCTCTTCCAACTTTGTGTTGCATTGTTTAACTGACTTATGCCAAAGCACAGTTGATAACCTTACAATGAGTGAGCTGTATGTAATCACTAGCTGGGTCTGAATAAATAATGTGTACACAGACTTTACCTTCTACTTGTGCCAGGATGTAATGTAACTCAATCACTCCTTCATTCCCGCAAATCATTCACTGCTTAGCAGAGGTTTTACTTTAGATGTTCAATTAGCCGATACTGGGCCGATAGTATAGTGTATTCTAAAATATATTTTTAAAAAATTTTTTTTTGCTGTTGGGAGGACATTTATGAAATTTGTTCTATAGATAACTGGTGTAAACTGTAGCAACTTAAAATGGTTTTCATAATCATTCTTCTTTGCCATTATGTTTTATTTATTAAGTGCCATTTATGCATCTCTGTACATGGCATAGATGTAAACAACAACACAAGTGAGGGGATGGGGAATTTATTTATTTTATGGAGACCCATTCCAGAATGCTTAACACATTAGGTGTTCCCACAAATGATATATACCCCTGAATAGTTTTTCTAAAAATTAATCTGTCTTGAATGATCAATATATTATAGAACACTGAGTGTTCTGCACAATACATGTACAGTACTATGCACTGTTATCAACAAGTGGCGCTCACAGACTTGCAAACTCAGCAATATTTTGAAGCAAATAAATACATTGGTTGGTACAGTGTGTTTCAATAATTTATCACAGATTACATCCACACACAAATGTTATTGTATATTAAATATGAATGCTCTTTTATTCAAGTTTACAAATAAAATAATGTTATGTTTTCATGAAATTTCCTCGTAAAGAGCCTTGGATGTGTCTGTCACAGACTACACATTTGAAGATTGCCAGTTGGCATTGGCTGAGGGACAGCTCCGCCTCCCCTCAGATACATCCCTCTTGGAGTTTGCAAGACTTGTTAGAAGTTTGGGGTAAGTAACATATAGTCTCCTCAGTTCCTGCAGTTGCATATACTGTATGTAGCGCGTGTATGTATGTATGTATGTATGTATGTTCGTATATATGTAGTAACTAAGAACATACAGGTTGAGTATCCCGTATCCAAAATGCTCGGGACCAGGAGAATTTTGGATAACGGATTATTCCGTATTTCGGAATATTTTAATATTTCAATGATGTATTTTGAAGTATCTTGCATTTATGCTGTATAAACACATAATATACACACAAATATATTTTATTACCACATAAAATACACACAAACATATTTTAATTGTTCAAAAAACAAGGTTTCAAAACGTGAAACAAAATGTGTGTACTATCTCAGCACTGAATTTGAATGCCAAGCAATCATTGTCTTGCACATATATAGTGCCAGTTACATATCATGTCCCCAGTGATGCTGTTACATATGTCCCCAGTGAGTTTTTAGCAAAAAAAAAATTTTTTTTCACTTTCTGGAATGTCCGTATTTCGGAATAATTCGGATAACGGATATTCGGATACGGGATACTCGACCTGTATTCGGTACTCAAGGGACTTGTACTAATGTATAACTAACAACCACACTGTCAAAGCATAAACGTGTGACATCATGGTTGTTATACACCAGTACAAGTCCATTGAGTGCCACCTATGTTTTTAGTTGCTGCGTGTTCTCTTTGAGAAGGCTCTATGCTGGAGTGCCAGACGGGCCAATATGCTTGTGTTACTTTAAGTCACTCCACAAACTCTTTAATCATTTAAGAGTTTAGGATTGATAGTTTACATTTATTTAAAATTTTAAATTTGCATTGTTTTTGCTGGTTGTCTTTTACCTGCCCAGCAAGACCTGGTAGCCAGGTATTTTTTTAATTCCACAATAGTAATAAATAATTAGCCTTTTTTTTTCAAGATTTATTTCTATTTATTTAATGACGCTTTCTCCAATGTATTTTAATTGTCACGTGTATTTCTATTTATTTATTTACAGTTTCTTATATAGCGCAGCATATGTGATTTACAATTGACTACCTTTGCCTATAAACATGGTATGTCCATTGAAATGAATGCAAATATCACTGGTTCGCAGGAGATATCTTGTGCCTTAAACCTATCAGCCTATTTTGATACAAATTGCCATTTCTGTATTTACTCTGCCTTAAGGGGTTATGAATGTGCCGCCGCTATTTCCGATGGGGGAAATAGCGGTGGCTGCCTATTCAATGCTCTCTTTAGCGACAGCATTGATACAGGATCATGGCAGAACTGGCCCAACTTTAGACGCGATCCCAGCCGCAGATTGGTAAACCAGACAGTTTTCGCGGCCATGCCCCCTTTGCACCGATTGGCAGGTTGGACACTGAATCCCGCCCGCCGTTCAGCTGTCGGGCTGACCGCAAACGGGCTAGGATCACGGCTGTCGGCAGGGACCGACAGCCGTGATCCTAAATTGAATACCCCCCTTATTATCTCTTATGATTTCTGTAGTTGTGAGATGTAGGCAATTTCCATTTTTTTCACCCTTAGCATACAGGATACTTAGGGGTTGTTAAATATGGGATTCTGACTGTCGCAATCCTGGGCCACTTACGTTTCATCCAACAGTAACTCGACAATCGGAATTCAATGTTCCGGATGTCGAGTGTTGGAAAGTCTGTGGATCAAAGATTTTCGAAAAACATAAATTTTACACTTTTTGTCATGTTTGCATGAACACTATACAGTAGATCACTGAGGGCTAAACTTTTACTTATTTAAGTAACTTTGTTGTCTATCATCCTAACAAATTTTCATGAAAATCTGAGATGGCCATGTTGAAAAGTTACTTTTTTTTTGTGATGATTTGGCATGAATTGATTAACTTGTAAGGCAAAACGTGTATCATTATAGTGTATACAGATGGAGCGCACCATTCACAGCGAATGGGACAGATGTGCATGTGAGATGCTTGTGCATCCCCGTCTCCGCAAATGGCGCACAGTGTCATTTTAATGCAGACTGGCCACATCCTACATGTTTCAGGCTGCACTGTCATATTAGGTTGCAATCCAGAGCATAAGATAGAGGGTCAAAGCACAATCGTTATGGTTTATTAGGTTTTGCTGCTTGCAGTATCATATTATTAGTGTCATGACACATGAAGGAGAAAGACTGCAAGACTTTCACCAGAATGGTTACTGAAGTTTTTTCAGATTTATCATAGGTAAACACATTATCTATATACTGTATATGTCTAGTGTATGTCACTGAAACACTGCCATCTGTTGGCAGCAAGTGAAACTACATCTCTTTTTCTCTCCGAGGCAAGCAGCACTCACCAGGCTGTTTGAAACATAACAGTGGGAATGTATTCGTGCCCCTGCATTTCATGTAAACAATTCTTGGAGTTTATCTGCAGCAATATTTTCTCTGTAACCTGCTGCATACAACTACACCAAACATTATAACTAAATAATTAATTAGACACAAAAATTTGCCATTAGTATAGACACCCAGTGGAGGGGGCGGCGTAACAATTAAATCGGCCCCACTGAGTTTAATTACAGCTGATAATGCTAATTTTTTTCCATACTGTGAATGTCGTACTGAATGAGACTGTAGTGGTAGTAAGAGATTAAAACGAAATTGCCTGATTTCTTCCCTTTTTAGATGTGTTGACAGTAGAAATAAACTAACCATTAATAACCATGTAAAATTTAAACATTCCTTATGAGTGTCACTGAAAAAAAAAAAAAAAAAAAGGAAAACCTCTTCTTGTCTCCTGTATGCTACAATCTTTGTGTAAGTGTCACCAGCAACTATAGTATTCAAAGGTATCTTCTGCATATAATATATATAAATTGCTCCAGGCATTCCAGAGTTATCCTGGAACATACATATACACCTACATATACACCAAACTTGGTGAACATATGACTTACAGTCTGGGGAAAAAATACTATAGGGGAAGGACACCCCTAGCACCCCCGTGGGATTCCCGGGGGCCCAAAAACGGGTCTGGCCACTATACAGTGTGGGTCAGGGAAGCAAAATATGGCAAAGTTGCTTAATTTAGAGCGGGGACAGGACAGATGATTGGGTGCAGATTAGGTCCACTATCTTGACACAATCTTGACACCTCCGGGGGGCCAACAAGTGGTCCGGCCAATTCACAAAATGGGTCAGGGATGCAAAATATGGCAGAGTTACATAATATAAGGGGGGTAGTGGACATGGGGTTTAAGAAAAAAAACCTGTGGTCAAATCTGGGAGCCCACCCCCAACAGATACTTTATATGCCGGTAACACCATTGGCATGGCGAGTAGTCAAGCTTAAACAAAAGAAGGATAAAGTTCAAGTGATTCTAATTGCACAACCAAACCCCAGCAAGCCAGGTACCTCAACTAGTTCTAAATAAATTGGTAACATGTAAATCATTTAATATCAGACATCCCAGTTGGAGCACCTTTAGCAGAGTAGTAATATCTGTGCAAATCGATGTGTGTGTTTTTTTTCTTTCAAGGATGGAAAAAGGGATACTTTCTCTTTGTTTTTAATAGATGGGATGAATTCTAATTGCTTTGTAATGCACAAAAAAAAAATAGGAAAGCGTGTTGAACATGAGTTTCATTAGTTTTAAGAATACGCACACAGTAATGCCGCCCATACACGTCCCGATACGGGCGTGCGTTCCGTGCTTAACTAGCACGGATCACATTGCATTGCATTGCCTGTGCATGCGTTGTGCATGCAATGCGATGCAATGTGATAAAAAAACAAAGTACAAAAAGTATGTGCAAGCACATACTTTTTGTACTGTGCGATGAGGTGCCGCGGGAGCGAGCACCTCAAAGCACACATCGTACAGCCCGCATTGCAGCGTGTATGGGCTGCTTAAGAGCTGATGTTTTGAGCAGATCTGTTGGACTGGACACAAACTTGAATTGCACAGCTTACCAAAGAGCAGAGTTAAGCCAGGAACACACTATCCATTTTTCGTGCCGATAATCCTGATCGGCCAGATAATAGAATAATTTGCATGTGGGAGCATTAGAGTGTTTGGAGCCGATCGGGAGTATGATGCAGTGTGGGCATCACAGACTATAACATTTCCAACCTCCTGATTTTGTTGTAGAAACAAAAAAGCAGTACGCAACGAGGAAGACATGTTGTCTATCATCCTAACAAATTTTCATGAAAATCTGAGATGGCCATGTTGAAAAGTTACTTTTTTTTTGTGATGATTTGGCATGAATTGATTAACTTGTAAGGCAAAACGTGTATCATTATAGTGTATACAGATGGAGCGCACCATTCACAGCGAATGGGACAGATGTGCATGTGAGATGCTTGTGCATCCCCGTCTCCGCAAATGGCGCACAGTGTCATTTTAATGCAGACTGGCCACATCCTACATGTTTCAGGCTGCACTGTCATATTAGGTTGCAATCCAGAGCATAAGATAGAGGGTCAAAGCACAATCGTTATGGTTTATTAGGTTTTGCTGCTTGCAGTATCATATTATTAGTGTCATGACACATGAAGGAGAAAGACTGCAAGACTTTCACCAGAATGGTTACTGAAGTTTTTTCAGATTTATCATAGGTAAACACATTATCTATATACTGTATATGTCTAGTGTATGTCACTGAAACACTGCCATCTGTTGGCAGCAAGTGAAACTACATCTCTTTTTCTCTCCGAGGCAAGCAGCACTCACCAGGCTGTTTGAAACATAACAGTGGGAATGTATTCGTGCCCCTGCATTTCATGTAAACAATTCTTGGAGTTTATCTGCAGCAATATTTTCTCTGTAACCTGCTGCATACAACTACACCAAACATTATAACTAAATAATTAATTAGACACAAAAATTTGCCATTAGTATAGACACCCAGTGGAGGGGGCGGCGTAACAATTAAATCGGCCCCACTGAGTTTAATTACAGCTGATAATGCTAATTTTTTTCCATACTGTGAATGTCGTACTGAATGAGACTGTAGTGGTAGTAAGAGATTAAAACGAAATTGCCTGATTTCTTCCCTTTTTAGATGTGTTGACAGTAGAAATAAACTAACCATTAATAACCATGTAAAATTTAAACATTCCTTATGAGTGTCACTGAAAAAAAAAAAAAAAAAAAGGAAAACCTCTTCTTGTCTCCTGTATGCTACAATCTTTGTGTAAGTGTCACCAGCAACTATAGTATTCAAAGGTATCTTCTGCATATAATATATATAAATTGCTCCAGGCATTCCAGAGTTATCCTGGAACATACATATACACCTACATATACACCAAACTTGGTGAACATATGACTTACAGTCTGGGGAAAAAATACTATAGGGGAAGGACACCCCTAGCACCCCCGTGGGATTCCCGGGGGCCCAAAAACGGGTCTGGCCACTATACAGTGTGGGTCAGGGAAGCAAAATATGGCAAAGTTGCTTAATTTAGAGCGGGGACAGGACAGATGATTGGGTGCAGATTAGGTCCACTATCTTGACACAATCTTGACACCTCCGGGGGGCCAAGAAGTGGTCCGGCCAATTCACAAAATGGGTCAGGGATGCAAAATATGGCAGAGTTACATAATATAAGGGGGGTAGTGGACATGGGGTTTAAGAAAAAAAACCTGTGGTCAAATCTGGGAGCCCACCCCCAACAGATACTTTATATGCCGGTAACACCATTGGCATGGCGAGTAGTCAAGCTTAAACAAAAGAAGGATAAAGTTCAAGTGATTCTAATTGCACAACCAAACCCCAGCAAGCCAGGTACCTCAACTAGTTCTAAATAAATTGGTAACATGTAAATCATTTAATATCAGACATCCCAGTTGGAGCACCTTTAGCAGAGTAGTAATATCTGTGCAAATCGATGTGTGTGTTTTTTTTCTTTCAAGGATGGAAAAAGGGATACTTTCTCTTTGTTTTTAATAGATGGGATGAATTCTAATTGCTTTGTAATGCACAAAAAAAAAATAGGAAAGCGTGTTGAACATGAGTTTCATTAGTTTTAAGAATACGCACACAGTAATGCCGCCCATACACGTCCCGATACGGGCGTGCGTTCCGTGCTTAACTAGCACGGATCACATTGCATTGCAGTGCCTGTGCATGCGTTGTGCATGCAATGCAATGCGATGCAATGTGATAAAAAAACAAAGTACAAAAAGTATGTGCAAGCACATACTTTTTGTACTGTGCGATGAGGTGCCGCGGGAGCGAGCACCTCAAAGCACACATCGTACAGCCCGCATTGCAGCGTGTATGGGCTGCTTAAGAGCTGATGTTTTGAGCAGATCTGTTGGACTGGACACAAACTTGAATTGCACAGCTTACCAAAGAGCAGAGTTAAGCCAGGAACACACTATCCATTTTTCATGCCGATAATCCTGATCGGCCAGATAATAGAATAATTTGCATGTGGGAGCATTAGAGTGTTTGGAGCCGATCGGGAGTATGATGCAGTGTGGGCATCACCGACTATAACATTTCCAACCTCCTGATTTTGTTGTAGAAACAAAAAAGCAGTACGCAACGAGGAAGACATGGCTCATATGTATTGGTGTGTGCCGATCCGATAATTGCTCCTTCAGATCGGTACACACTGTTGGATAGTGTGTAACAGCACATGCTTATTGTATGACGATTGCACTAATTGATTACCTAAATATTTAATCCAAGAAGCACAAAATCTGTTTGGATCTTTTTTATAAATGTAAAAATAGACATAATAGAATTAGAAAAAGTCCAAAGGCGAGCAACAAAGCTTATTAGGGGAATGGAGAATTTAAGCTACGGGGAGAGATTAAGCAATTTGGGACTATTTACATTAGAAAAGAGACGTTTAAGGGGGGACATGCTCAACATGTACAAGTATATCAAGGGCCAATATAAGGAACTGTCACACACCCTCTTTTCTACTAGAAAGGAATTTAGGACGCGAGGGCATGAGTATAGATTAGAAGAAAAAAGATTTCATTCAGCTAGTAGAAAGAATTTCTTTACGGTCAGAACAGTCAAACTCTGGAACTCTCTTCCCAGAGAGGTGGTAACGGCTGGCTCATTAAATGCGTTCAAGGCAAAGTTGGACAAACATTTACTGGAGAAAAACATCCATGGGTACAAATAAGAAATATAATTTGTCTGTAAAATACCAGAACCTACCAAATCAGCAATGGATATCTATACCAGGTTGAACTAGATGGACGCAAGTCTTTTTTCAGCCTTACCTACTATGTAACTATGTAACTATGTAAAAGATTTACTCTGATCCATTTTTATGGATTAATTGGCAAGTCCATGATAAAAGAAAAAAGAAAACCGTGCCCTTATTAATAATTTTGTTTTGTTCACAGTTTAAAACCAGAAAAACTTGAGAGAGAATTAAGTCAGTTCTCTGAACGTGCTAGAAAAAGGAAAGGAGAAATGATAAACCTAAAGGAGTTTGCAGAGTACTTGTCTGTTCCAGTAACAGAGAAATTAGAGGACCTGTTTGCCTTATTTGATGAGGTTTGTTTCCAACTGTTTTATTATTTTTCTTTTTAGACCTGTTCGTTTATGATGGAGCATTTTAGTCATTTGTAAATTAAATTAAATCTTTATTATAACCTAAATGCGAATCAATATTTATGGCGGTAGCTACAGTAATATTTAATGTATCCACTAGTTTCCAGCAAAGCCATACATTGTATTCACATGAATATTGATTCAGACCACAAAACAGCAGTATGTGTTGTAGCCGTGCCACTTGCCACACACGGAGCAATTATAGCCCCATTTCTAAGCGAACTTACTAGCACGGATCGCTACGTGTGTATGGTACCAGGTGATGGCGATGCGCGGTCCTGTCTGACTAGATATATTCTGCATGCAGTATATATCTAGTCATCGCCAGTGTTCTCTCTCCAAACAGACAGGTCGCTCAGCACACATCGGTGGTGCATCGCGGTGTGTTGAGCGATCTGTGCTTAACTGCATTGCTAAGCACAGATGCTCAGTCGTCCTGTGTGTACGGGGCATTAGTAATATGTCACCGCTAAATATAAGGGTACTTGTGTATTATCACGGCGCCCACTACTTCATTTGCGTAGAGGGCTATTCACGGTAGTGAAATTGCATGGCATGCGATGCGATTTTCCTATCTAATGTATTCACTGCTCTGTGTCAGTGAAACATTAAAAAGATAGGATGCGATAAAAAAATCGCATCGCATGCCATTATCATATGGCATGCGATGCTGTGAGACATCGGTTCTGATGGAACCTAGAATAATGCTATTTAATGGTAAAATGACATGTAATGTCATTTATTTTGCCCCCCCCCCCCCCACTATCCACATCATCCCGAAGCGTGGCAAGCGCAGCAGTACGCGTCCGACCGTCCTTTTCATACCCCCACTATCCACGTCGGTGTGGAGTTGATTTTAGATAGTGTGGCGAGCGGACGCGTAATACATGTAACATAATACACGTCCCCTCGCTGGGCGCGCTGCGCTCGCCATGCTTCGGGCTCGCTGCGCTCGCCACACTATATAAAATCAGCTCCTCGCCGACGTGGATAGTGGGGGTATGAAAAGGTCAGTCGGACGCGTACCGCCGCCACTCACCGGCTCGCCATGCTTCGGGATCACGTTGATACGGGGGGGGGGGGCCTTAATAAATGACATTATATGTCATTTAATGCTATAGTACATTAAATGCCATCATAAGCGTCAAAATCACATCGCATGCCATACCATAGCGGCATGCGATACAATGCGATGCGATTTCACTACGTTTGTGTACGTAGTAAAATCGGGCGCCGTGCTAATACACAAGTATTAATATAAGTAATGTAATAGAGCATTATTAAAACTTGTCTAAAGTAAATTATATGCATTCATAGAAATAGTCTGAACATGACCAGATCTGAAATACATTTCACCTTCATCTATTTATGATTGTGCTTATTATGCTGCAACACTAAAAAAATGCATTCTCACGTTACTCTTTATTATTACAGAATGAAACAGGTGCCATTGACTTACGGGAGTATGTGATTGCTTTATCTGTTGTATGTAGGCCTTCCAAGACTTTGGAAACCATTCAGCTGGCTTATAAGGCAAGTGTCAGGTTCCCCAGTTTACTAGGTCTAATTCTGTTTATCTTTAATGCAACTACTATAGGGGTATCCAGTTAACCCCTTGAGAGGTATGCCCGGAAAGTTTTCCGGGCATACTGGGTTTCCGGGAAAGTTTCCGGGCTGTCCCGGAAAATTTCTGGACATACCACTAACATACAATAGGTGCGCACCAGTGGTGTCCAGGTGTGCACCACTGGCGCAGCACCTCTAGAGCCCACCCCCGTTAAAACCAACTACAGCCCCCTAACCCGCCCACCAGCCGTCACTCATTTTACAGTGACGTCTGTGGCAGGCTCGGTTATGGTCGGTGCGGCTTGTGGGAACTCTGGAGCGAACGACGTCACTGCTGAATGTGACAGGCGGCTGGCTAATGCAGCGGGGACAGGGAAGCTCCGGCGTACTAACACCAGAGCAAAGGTGAGGGAGGGGGGGGGGGGGCTTATAACTTCCTGTGGTAGGTTTTGCTGGGGCAGGACAAAACCTGTCCTGCCTCAGTAAAACCCACTGCTCAAGGGGTTAACCACTGTAATTTACTGTGGATATTTATCTCCCTTGGGGCTTTCCTATTAACCCAAAACACCAGCATTTATCGAGGGTTTTATTCCATCAGCCTTTGGCAGGCAAAATCAAAACCCTGATTAGTGTTCTTCAAGCCTCAATCACTCCTGCAGAAATGCACAGGATTGATCCATGAAGGGCCAAGGAACCCTTTATTTATTGCATAAATATTGCATAGTTAAAATGGGCTATAATTGTATATCCCAATAATGATTATCTAGCAAAAATCACGTTAAAGGTACATTTTTGACATGCTATAGATTACTGCTGGTATTTTATTCACATTGTGGTTTTTCTGCTTGAGTATTGTAAAAATGATCTTACAAAATAAGGCAAACCTAACCAAGTATAAATGATCTTAAGGGGCGAACAGACGGATCGATGCGACGGCCAATTTTCTAAGAATCATGAAAAATCACAACAACAAATACATGTTATTTAAGATTTATATTGCATTGCTTTTACCAGATTGCTTTGCATTGTAGTGGTGATATTTACAATTTTTTTGCTGTTTCCAGATGTATCAGTCAGAAAATGATAAAACAATAGTAGAAGAAGACTTGACAGTGATTTTGAAGACTGCATTGGGAGTATCAGAACTGAATGTAACGGATCTTTTTAGAGCGATAAATGAAGACGAGAACGGGAAGATCACATATGGTATATTTTTGTCAAGAGATTTTGGGGCTTATTCTGATCCGTTCGCACGGACCAGAACATTCACATGGGGGACGATGGCAGGGATATGCGCACGGTCACTTCTGTGCATGTGGCCACGGCGAACAGATTGTTCACTGGGATGCAAACACCAAAGGCTGCGCCCAGTGGGCGTGGGACGGATAGATGTTCCAGTGTTCCGGGGGCGGGCAATCCCATTGGCGCTCCTCCGGAGGGTACACGCAAATCTTAGTGACTGAGAGTCAGTTTGATATGCGTGTATGTTCCACATCATTTGATGGTCGGCTATCATCGAATGATGTGGGTGTTCATCCACAGGCTGAAAATTGTTTTTTATGTTAAACATCCATTCGCAGGCCCTGCATGCTAACACATGCTGTGAGGGGGGTGGGCGGCCTGGCATTCTGTGGGCGGGGTTTGGTGGACTCGCAAGCTCCGAATTCGCAGATTTGCGAATCCAACAGAATAACCCCCTTTGTATGTATGGTCACCTGTCAGCTATTACATTAAAAACCTTGCCTAATAATGGTGTATGTTTCCCTGATGTCTGTGACCCATTGAGGCATGGACTGCAAAAGACTTAGAGGCCCTTTTAGTATCTGGTACCAAGATGTCAGTAGCAGGTCCTTTTACCTCCTGTATGTTGCAAATTGGGGCCTCCAGTGCCCAGAATTGTTCTTCCAGCACACATTCCTACATACTTTATTCTACTTTCCACTTTAGCTCCACAGAGAGCACAAAGCCCACATTAATTACTTGATTGAGTACTATACACGTTTTAGATTAAATGTAATTTTAATTCAGGCATTTACTAACACTATATACTTGCAGTTTGGATAAAATCACATAACCAGTAATTGCTGTGCTTTGCGTTGGTAGGTCTTCTAAGTTTATGGTCCCCGGAGTTCTACCTGAGCGGGCTGATGCATGCCCTGCAGTGGACACTTGGAGGGATCTGATTGGATCCCTCTCAATACACATGAAAAAAAGCCCATAGGCATCTATATATGGCATTACCCTCTGTATCCAAGCTCCAGGATGTATCAGATTACAGAGCTTGGTGCATATAAGAAATGCAGCCACATATCTGAAAAATGCATTTTTTAGGAGGTTTGACCACAAAATGACCATTGTTTATCTGACTCCGTCATGAATGGGTTACTCTTCAGCTCCATTATCCATGAAACATCTGCTTCTGTCCATCTATTTAAAGTGTACAAAGCTCATTTAAATGATAAGGTTATACCACCAAACGAGCAAAGACACTTATCACCACATTGAAGGCAAACGATTGCAGACAGCATCTACCGTCTACCTCAGGCATGTCCAAACTATGGCCCTCCAGATGTTGTGAAACTACAAGTCCCATCATGCCTTGCCACAGTTTTGCTATTAGGAATGCTAAAATGATTGCAAGGCATGCTGGGATGTGTAGTTTCACAACAGCTGGAGGGCCGCAGTTTGGACATGCCTGGTCTACCTCTATTCCTCATGACCACAATTTCCACAGTTTTGTATGACTGCCTCTTATAAAAAAAACTGTAACTTAGACATTTATGTGTAGAAACAAAGGATTCTAAACCCCTGATGCTTTGTACTTCGAGGAATTATGTCTGTGGGTCTGTTTTGGAATTCATAATCGAACTTGTGTCTGTACACCAGAGTTTTGCAGAGGACGTGCTATTCTTTATTACCAATGATGTGTGGTGCCTTTAATTTAGTTTGGCATGTGTTTTTTTTTTTTGCAACAGTTTGGCAAGTTGAAAGACAATTACACGCATACAAAAGTCATAAGATTTCATTATGGAAGTAGGATTTTTTTTTTTTTTACATCTATTTGCTTTATTAACAGTTGCATTTCTTTTTTCTTTTTTTGTAGCGGACTTTCACAGGTTTGCTACATCTAACCCAAATTTTGCTGAAGACTATCTTTATCCAAATATGGTGGACTCTGAAATTTGTCTGAATAGCCCTTCCACTCCTACTCCTAATGGATTCTGTACAGATTTCACACCTGAAAACATGGAAGAACCACAGTACCACAATGAGCAAAAGAAACTGAACTAAAATGGGAACTACATTGCCCTCTCCTGGTGAGGGGCATATATGTACCTCTGAACATACTTATAGCCACCTATACGTTTTCGTTTTGTTTTTGACCATTTACGTTTTTTTCCTCTCATGTACCATGTATTCTTTAGTAAAGTCATAAGGTGTTTGCAAAGAAAATATTGCCAGTGGTTTGCGCTCACTGCAGTTCGCTTTTAGAAATCCACTAACATTAGAAAAACTTACTTATAAACCGTGCCATTTCTTTGCGTTTACTGGCTGCTTTAGAGTTGGTGTATGTATAACCCATTTTATGGTCGCTCCATAAATAAAATGAATGCGTATTCATGGCTGGGTGACCTAATTTAAAAGTTATAATTTTCTAGATACTACTTGGTCATATGTTGAAAGATCCATTAAATGTATGTTTTGCAATGTTTTCAGTTGGCACCACTCTATGGCACCCAGTAACGTCTATGTACTTCAGTGTTGTTGCGCAGAAATCTAAAAACAAATCCTCTACAAATATCCAGCACACCTAAACTGTGTTCGCCTTGTGCTGTACAAAGTGTGCATGTACAACAGATACTGTACCTGATGTGGAGTTTAGTGCAATTTTGGTGAATTGTTCTTTTCTAGTTGCTGTTATTTTTGTGTTCTCTGCATTTTTATACATGTTTAGTTCACTTTTTCCTGCAATACACATTTATGTAGTATTAGAAGCAGAGCATCTCTGTATTATTTGACAGGTCATTTCCTTGTAAGTTTTTTTTATTTGTATTAGAGTTACCTCCATGTTGTGTTTGCTTCATTTGGTTTGCAGATTTGCCATGGCCACACAATATTCTGTTTGGGATTTTATTTCTTAAATCATCAAATCCTAACAAGAGAACATATTAGAAGTTTACCTCTCATCTGCACACTTTAGAGGCAGATAATTTTAGATACCTGTTGCACTGATGTATATCAGTTTGCTTAGGACAGGCATGTCCAAACTATGGCCCTCCAGCTGTTATGAAACTACACATCCCAGCATGCCTTTCCATACTTTTAGCATGCCCTAATAGCAAAACTGTGGCACGGCCTTATGGGACTTGTGGTTTCACAACAGCTGGAGGGCCATGGTTTGAACATGCATGGCTTAGGAGCTTGTAAATTTGGTACATCCAATGCTGGTGCTTTAATATGCCTGAGGACTGTTATGCTCACAAGATGGCTGCCTCTAGCGTGCAATTATCAGGTATACTTTAACTCTAGTCTGTTACACGTTGAAATTTGTTTTCTTAAAGGTATTCAATAACCATAGACATTTGCAGTTTTCATTCATTATGATACTTTTTCATTTGTTATGATACGTTGATGATTTAGCGAAAATCTATATATGAGCCAATGTACAATTTCCATAATTACAGGAATGCACAATTTATTTTCCATTTCCCACCATCAAGGCACTTTTTTTTTTCTCCTTAATTTAAACAGATTAAACATGTTTTTTTTTTCTTTATGGTAAGTGGTGTGTAGATTGTTCTTACCTTGATGGACTCTATAGTTCATAAATGTTTTACAGTAAGATGTCAATGAAGATGTGTTTGGACGAATTCTCAGGTCGATATATGTGCGTGCGGCATAAAGGGTGCCTGCAAGTGACACTTAAGAGGTCTTCATAAGCTGGACTTTGATGGCTCTTCTCAATTCATTTATACATTTTAATATTTAAATCTCCAGCTTTTGGTCATAAACATATTCATAGGCAATGATGCCTTACTTTTGATAACATGTTATGTTGTCATGACAATTTCTTCTTAACGGCTTATGCGAATTCACTGGAAAAAAAAGGTATTTCTGATTTACTGCTATCTGGTTGGTTGTTGGTGTTAGAAATTCTGGGGAAATGTATCAATACATGGAGAGATATCAGCAGTTCATAATTGTCATTCTCAAACCCAATCTTTCAAATGACAGGAGTTGATTGGCTGGTACTTTCTCCTTTTACACTTTATCTCTCTCCATGGTTTCATACATGTCCCTCTGAGTAGTATACTGCTTGCTGATTGTTTTGTTCTACGGAAATGCTTGTGGAGCTTCCTTAACATTCCTGTTTCTTGTTAATCCAAGGAGCACACTTGAACCAAGCAAGTGTTTATTTAAATAGATGTGAAATGGCTTGCCTCTGTTTGATGGGTTCATTGATGCCCTTTTGACCTCAAATAAGTGGAACTTATGAATAGTATATGCAATACTAAGTCAGTTGAATTGTTTGGGTGAGGGACTGAGGACCTTGATAGATGGCAGCAATAAAATAAAAAATCAAATAAAAAAGTTTTGGTTAAATGAACAAAAATATAAAGGAATCTAACTATATTTCTAATACTTTAAAAGCAAATGTTTATATACGCTGCGGATGTTGGTATCTGTTAAAGCAACATACTTTGTTGTGTATACATATGTGCACAACTTCGATAATAGTTTCTGTTACATGGTATTAGAATGCTTCCAATTTTTAGTACAATAATCTTACTGTGTTTTAGAATTGGGGATTTTTCAACATATGCTAGTGTTTGATCACAGACTGTCTCAATTTCTATGGAAAAAAATAAAGCCTATTTACAGTACTTTTTGCTTCAGATTATTCTAGTGCACAACATAAAATGTTGTATATTTAGGCATTTCCAGTGAAAAGCCAACAGGATTTTTGTTGTTTATATTTTAAGTTTCTTATGTCTAAGGTCAGCAATATTTTCAGACCTCTTTCAGATGTTTTTAGGATGAAAAATTGGTGTCCGAGGAGAAATCTGAGTTCTCCATACTGGTTTGTAATTCTACAATTTTTGGGGGGCGGGATAC
Source organism: Crinia signifera (assembly GCF_055691185.1). Classification (NCBI taxonomy): domain Eukaryota; kingdom Metazoa; phylum Chordata; class Amphibia; order Anura; family Myobatrachidae; genus Crinia; species Crinia signifera. The sequence goes on along the minus strand of NC_139221.1, from coordinate 149,911,709 downwards.
AGGAAAATTTATAAAAAATCTGTATAGCTGAATATACTTGGGTTCCTGATGGCTGGTAGGCAATGTTTAGCAAGACAGTCAATAGTTCGACACCTAAAATTAGATATGCGTTAGTTAGAGATTGACAAAAGGTAGACATGCTAACGCTTTCAATATCCCGACCACTAATTTTTTTTTTTCTTAAGCTGACTTGTTCATTCTTTACCATCCCACTGGGCAGAGCGGGAGAATAGTATAGTGTGCCTGAAGCATCGTGAACGCAGTGCTACACTTATACGGTGTCCATGTACATATATTGATTTTTCATGTTGACATATTACTTGTCATTACTTTTGTCATTGACTAATGTATGCCTAACTTTTGTTAATGTCTAACTAATGCATGTCTAACCTTTTGACTGTCTGACTAGACCAGGGATGGGAAACTTTTGGCTCCCGGCTGTTGTTGAACTACAAATCCCAGCATGCCCTTGTACAGATATGCTGTTTGGCCATGCTGAACTGTGGCAGTGCATGCTGGGATCTGTAGTTCAACAACAGCCGGGAATTAAAGGTTGCTCATCCCTGGACTAGACATTGTCTGGGAGCTATACCACACCCATATACTTAGCCATAGCAGATTGAATGTATGTTGTATATATGTTAAGGTGCCCACACACTAGAATGAATTTATTTATTTATTTTTGTCAGATCTCGATTGGATGCACGTTCCCGTGGATCTTTTGCAAAATCTTATGATCTTACATGCTGCATGAATGATCAGGAGATTTAGCTAAAGATATATAGGAATGCACATAGGATCTTAAGAGAAGTCTTTGGTGAAGATGTGTCCAGTAAGGACAAAAGATTTGAAGGCTAATTTATGCGCACATCTTAAGATCACAGACCTTTCTAGTGTGTGGGTACCTTTTAAAGTATACAGTTCCTGGTTTTCAACAATCTAGAAACATTCATTTACAGTGAGGGATTAGTCTGCAAAATAAGATTTCGCAAATATTTTAAAATTAATAGGGTATGCATAATCAGAATGAGCCTCCTTAGGTTATATTTCGCAGTGTGGAGATTTTGTTGCAGGGAAAGGGGGGTAGTGTCTGTGCATGGACCTTTTGGAGGGATTTGTTATATATTTTTTTATTTCACAATACTAATACAGATGTGTCCTCATACACCCCTCCATCTTGTACCAGATGCTTGTTGCATTTCCCAAACTGTGCTTTATTTCCTTAGTTTTGCTACTTGTTCCTCAATTTTCCTTTTTTATTAACACAATTTTTGGGTGATTATTTTTTTTCTTTCTATCAAAGTAATTTGTCTGCCAGAAACTGTATGTTCCCCTTTTAAGTAGACTGCTTCGTTTTTCCTTAATGTTTGCATCTATCTTTGCTTCTAATTTATTAGGTTCTTAGAATTTAGTGTTTTGTAGGAAATTCAGATTTTATAGGCTTACCATACTATCTCTGTAAACCAGAAGGCTCAAACTATCATCTATATATGTCTAGTGTCCGTTTGTGTGTCCAAAACACTGCCATCTGTTGGCAGTGAGCGAAACCACATCTCTTTCTCTCTCACACATTCACAAACACAGGCAATCACAAGGTGGCAGACTAGATTTCAAAGCATTACGTTCAAGCAGGCTTAAAATCGGGACACTAATGAAAGAGTCTATGGCTGATTAACCATGGGAAATGCAGTATTGATGTCTGCAGCGACTGAATCTGCGTAATTCATTAGTGTCCCTGTTTTAAAGGATTGTGTCTACAGATTAAGCTTAACTATGCATGGTGCAGGACACTTGTATCTCACATGTCTTTTGCTTTTTTTCCCTTCACTTTTACTATTTTTCCTTCACTTTTGCATCTTATGTCACTTCTAGTCTGCTACGGATTTAGGATTAGTGCTTTTGTAAGTCACGTCGTCTATGGCACACTAAATGGAATCATTTGGCAATTTGATGATTGGTGTATGTGGCCACATTTTTTAATTTATTCCCAACTAGTTAACAGTCACAATGACTGAACAATGTAACAGTAATGTCTGCGTCTGTGACTTTACATGATCAAACAAAGCAACACATGAATTACTCTCTGGCACTATCTAGTGGCGGCCAGCCTGCAAAACACTTGAATCCCCCTATAGATTTGAGGAGCAGTGTTAGCATTTTATTATATATGATTAAAAATGCATACAGTGGGGATCGAAAGTTTGGGCACCCCAGGCAAAATTAATTTTAATGTACAAAAAGAAGCCAAGGAAAGATGGAAAAATCTCCAAAATGCATCAAATTACAGATTAGACATTCTTATAACATGTTAAAAAAAGTTTGATTTTATTTCCATCATTTACACTTTCAAAATAGAAAACAAAAAATGGCGTCTACAAAAGTTTGGGCACCCTGCAGAGTGTAATGGATTGTTCTCAATCATTGTCTGGAAGGAACAGGTGATGTCAATCTCAAAGGTTTTAAAAGCCCAAACTCACCTGACCTTGCCCCAACAATCAGCACCATGGGTTCCTCTAAGCAGTTGTGTAGAACACTGAAACTGAGAATAGTTGACGCTCACAAAACAGGAGAAGGCTATAAGAAGATAGCAAAGCGTTATCAGATGCCCATATCCTCTGTTCGGAATGTAATTAAGAAATGGCAGTCACCAGGAACAGTGGAAGTTAAAGCAAGATCTGGAAGACCGAGAAAAATATCAGACAGAACAGCTTGCAGTATTGTGAGAAAAGCAAGTCAAAATCCATGTTTGACTGCACAATCCCTCCAAGAAGATCTGTCAGACACTGGAGTTGTGGTACACTATTCCACTATAAAGAGATACTTGTACAAATATGGTCTTCATGAAAGAGTCATCAGAAGAAAACCTCTTCTATGTCCTCACCACAAAAATCAGCGTTTGAAGTTTGCAAATGAACATATAAACAACACATTTGTTGGTAAGCTGCTCAATATGGTGTATCACTCAGGTGCCAAAAGGGAGGAATAATTTTGGCTAGGAAAAAAACATTTTGCATCCCAATTGCACAGATTATTATTTGATTATTATGTATATATTTCTCACTCAGCGTGCAATTGGGATACAAAATGTTTTTTTCCTAAATGAACATATAGACAAGCTTGATGCATTTTGGAATCAAGTTCTGTGGACCGATGAGGTTAAAATATAACTTTTTGGCCGGAATGGGCAAAGGTACGTTTTGAGAAGGAAGGGCACAGAATTTAATGAAAAGAACCTCTGTCCAACTGTTAAGCATGGGGGTGGATCAATCATGCTTTGGGGTTGTATTGCAGCCAGTGGCTCAGGGAACATTTCACAAGTAGAAGGAAAAATGGATTCAATAAGATTCCAGCAAATTTTGGACGCTAACTTGATGCCATCTGTCTTCTACAAATGGATTATGATCCTAACCACACATCAAAATCCACAGTGGATTACATCAAGAGGCATAAACTAAAGGTTTTGCCATGGCCTTCACAATCTCCTGACCTCAACATCATTGAAAATCTATGGATAGACCTTAAAAGAGCAGTGCGTCACAGGCAGCCCAGGAATCTCAAAGAACCGGAAGACTTTTGTAAGGAAGAAAAGGCGAAGATACCACAAACAAGAATTCAAAGACTCTTGGCTGGCTACAAAAAACGTTTACAAGCTGTGATACTTGCCAAAGGGGGGCAGTACAAGGTATTAACTCTGCATGGTGCCCAAACTTTTGCAGACACCATTTTTTGTTTTCTGTTATTTTGAAAGAGTAAAATCAAACTTTTTTTGACATGTTATAAGAATGTCTAATCTGTAATTTGATGCCTTTTGGAGGTTTTTCCATCTTTCCTTGGCTTCTTTTTGCACATTAAAATACATTTTTGCCTGGAGTGCCCAAACTTTTGATCCCCACTGTAGCTTAACATCAAAACTAAAAATTGCGTATAGAAGTTGATCCTTATATACCAGTATTTCCTTTACTGACTGTTAAACATTCCATCAGTAAAACTATGTGAATGAGTCACGTGACGCTAGTGATCTCATACATTTATATTTACGAAATTTGCATCACTACTTTGTAAAAAAATTGTTACATTATTGTGTTTAACCCCATAAGGACCAAATGTTTTTGTTTTTTTTAACTAAACATGGGGGCAGTTTAATTGAATTCCGTTTTCTTCATCTTTATGGATAAGTAGGAAACATGTTTATATAGACTTTCATTCTAACCCAGTTATCATAGCTGTTTTCTGGATTTATAATAGGAACCACAGAAGAGTACAATCCTTTGGCATGTACCACCCCTACACAATTACATTTTTTAAACATATTTCAGTTTTAGTTGGAGCTGCAGGCTCTGCTCCATCTAGCCATATTTCTCAGGATTGCTCGCATTCTGTAATCTAGAAATTATGAATTCCATACAACACTTTCAAATTGCAGCAGAAGGGGAATGAGCGTGTGAGAACCAATCACAAGCCGCGCACTTTTATTTGGTAGCTAAAGACTCTCTCTGCAAATGCTGTTCCTGGCATCTAAATGCTGCATATTTTGTATTGTTGCCTGTTACAATGCCAGTTATTGAGTAGGTTAGATTCCTATTTAGTCTGTATGTTTACACAAAAAATATTAAAACAGACCCTTGTTGTCTTTGTCCTATGTGAATAAATGTGAAACATTTAGTTATATATTTCAAGGGGTGCAGGATGATGGCCGACAGTCGGGATTCAGAGAATCAGAACTAAGATATTGGAATCCTGACTATTTAAGTGCCCGACAGTCTGAATTCTGACCGATAGGGGCGATTCTCCCATGTGGGGGTCCATGACCCCCTTAGAGGGAGAATAGAACCTGTGGTGAGTACAGAAAGCCACCAAGCTGGCAAGGGGCTTCATTGTGCTCGCCCTCCTTTCGGAGTACCGGCAGTTGGGATTCCGTTGTCATTATACTGACAGCTGGAATCCCGACTGTCGGCCCACCACACGACACCCATTTCAAGCTATTTTTTCATATATAGGGAACTATTTATTAAACCTCTTGAAAGTCAAAAATAGAGTTTGCCAAGAGTGAACAACCAATCCGATTCTAGATATCATTTATCTAGTATATTCTAGCAAATAAGTATATTATAATTAGTTGGTTGCTACTAGTCACCTCTTTTTTTTTTTGAAGGTTTGATAAATCTTTTTAATCTTGTATGTCAAACTGTGAGAGTGCAAGTTTTTGTTTTGAGGAGTTATTCTTCCTTTTTTTATATATATATTTAAAAAATATATATAGCCAAAAAAAAACAGAACTCATTTGAAGCCTGACTATTCAATTGTGGACATTTTCTTTTAAAAGGGCATTTTTCGCCCATACCTTGTCACCATTTTTTGGGGGGAAACAGGAAGCTGCAAAAATGGCCACAATTTAACCTGAGAAGTAGTGGAAACACATGAATCGGTGGCTAATCTGCCAATCCATGTGTTCTTTGGCAGTGCTGAAATTTTCATCTAGATCAGGCATGTCCAAACAATGGACCTCCAGCTGTTGTGAAACTACAAGTCCCATCATACTTTGCCACAGATTTGCTATTAGGGAGTGCTCAAACTATGGCAAGGCAAGCTGGGATGTGTAGTTTCACAACAGCTGGAGGGCCACAGTTTGGACATGCCTGATCTAGATGAAAAAATTGGCACTTTAATTGAACAGGTCAAATAGGTCAAACAAAAGTCGATAAAATTTGAATACTACCCATAGTTGTAGAAAACTCTTGACTGCAAACTAGTTTTAAAGATGTATTAAGTAATATTAAACATTTGTATAAGTGTCTTTAATGGCCTATAATTTAGTGTTTATTCAGTCCTTATTTGCAAAATGGTATTCGAATGTTTGCTTAAATATTGGTAAACTAATTTGGAGTTATTTAACATGAGCACATATATAAATATATTGTTGAACAGTAAAAAAAGATAAAACCTTTTATCTTTGCTTTTCAATATGCAAGGAAAATGTGAAACTTTCGTTCACACATTGAAAATGAATGTATGTTGGTTATTCTGGTAATTCACAAGCTATATGTACAGTATAGCTATATCTTGTGAACATTAATTGTTCCACTTAACTATTACATTTTTATATGGTTTTATGAAGGTTTTATCATTTTATTTGGCAGCTTTGTTACCCAATGGTTTCTAAACATTATTGATTCATGGACCCTTAAGGGGCATACACACGGAGCGATTTTGTGCTCTTTTTTTAAGCAATCTGACTAGATTGATTAGAATGGAGCAAAGATCCCTCCGTGTGTATACCCCCTGGTGATGAGCAGCCCCGCACGTTGCTATCACCCGCTAGTTAAGTCGGAGCAGGCAGTTAAGGCAGGCATTTGCTTAGCAAGTGACTGCAAATTGCACTGTGTGTACAGAATGCGCGATAGTGACCGCATCTCTCATTCTGAACCACTACCTGGCTTTTCTTTTTTGCTTAAGCAAAATTTCTTAGCAAAATCACTTAGCACACATCTCTACGTGAGTGTGCCCCTTTAGAGCATCAACATGGTTCATGTAGTCCTGAACAACTAAGCGGTTGCACTCCAGTGCCATGGTACCAAGTATGGGTACAACTGGTCTGTATCATTTAGGGCACAAAACAAATGATCCTTACCTAGTCTTAGTTTTATAGTATGTCTTAGACTTGGCTAAAGGGACAAACTTTCAAAATATTACTGGTGCATTATATTATTTTTATATTATAGTTTGAGCATTTACTCACTTAAGACATTGGATTTATATTCAATTGTATTCTTCTTAGACATTTTCATCATGTTTTAACAGAGCCCTATTTTGATTGAGTGTTCAAAGTGTGTTCTGAAAATCCAGCTTGTACGTTAATGAACCACTAAATCCCCTTTATGGTAAATGACATAGTGTCCCTAACATTCCACTCCAAGTTTTGTTAACCGTTTGAGTGGCAACATATCTGAGAGATGTTCAAAATATCTGCTAAATATGCCAGCGTCGCTCACATTTGTTATATAAATTCAATAAAAAATGTTGTGTAAAAAAATATATATATCGATTTCCTATATAAGGTAAACATTACAGGTTAGTATGATGAATACAAATGATTGCTTGCCAATTTTCATACCTATTTTGACAAATTCACATGGCACTCAAAAGGTAAAGTGGACTTATGTTACTGCTCCAGTCCTCTTTTGGCATTTGTGAATGATCAAATAGTGTTTCGACAAAACAGACCCTGCACCAATCCAAAGGATATATTTCCTCAAAGCAAGTCTGTCAGTCACTTCCTGTCTGTTTAGTTATGGAAGCCCCTCCTTTCTCACATGACAACCTGCTGCAGAGTAGTGACCAAGACGTTCAGTCTTTAATACCAAGTATAAACACTCCCAACTATTTCATATTTATTATTCAGCTCAGAAATCAAAGTCTTGTTATTTATTCATGTCAGATTCTGGCTTTATTTGCTCTCTAGTAAAAGCTGCTATAAATATCCATTATATTGTGCCCAGCATTTAGCGCTTGTCAACATTGCAGGCAATGTTGACGTGGCTCACATATTCTCTATATTCTAAAACACATTTACAGGGCTTTAAGAATGTAGGTTGCATGACCGATTTGAACCCATCAATACGAACTGTATAGATCCAAACCAGTGAAGTTTTCATGAAATTTTATTAGAACGTTTACAAACATGCAGTGCCAGTTAAAAGCCCTCCAAACGATGGCTTCTGCAATGTACTTTCACTTTCAGCTTTGATCATTTATAGCCCACAAAGTCTCCACCCCACCTCCAGTCCCTATCTGCTCGTACCTCCAATCTGTCTTCACAGCTCCATCTCTCCATATCTAGCAAGTTTGCAACAGATCAGTGTCCCTGCAAAAATTGGTTTCACTTTCAGTTATTACATCTTTTAGCACACAAAGAAGTCATTTGGTTTATCGAGTGGCTTTTAGTGGTCACTGGCGGTACTTCACCTCGTAAAAGTGAGGTGAAGTTAGCTTTCTTTTTAGTTAGCTTTCTTTTTGGTAATTCAAGGCACTCAAACTTTGTTTCATGCACAGAATGTAAAAAAAATTGTGTTTAGCTGTGTACACACGCTTCGATTTTCCCCTGTTTTCGATTCGATTTTTCTTATAGAAGCAAAATCGAATCCACATCGAATAGTTTTTATTACACTTTCGATCTGCATTCGATTCGATGCTTGCTCCCATTTTCTCAAAATCAAAAAGAAAGATAGACTGTGCAGCCAAGGAAATATCAAATTCGATCCAGTAAATCGAATGTGTACAATGTACCATGAATGTAAATCAAATTCAATATTGAAATAGATATCTGAGGCAAAAGTACAGATCTAATGCCAAATTGAATGGGAAGATCTAATGCCAGATCTAATAGAAAATCGAATCTAACATCGAATCTAAAGAAAAATGAAGTGTGTGTACATAGCTTTAGTTGCAACAAATAAGAAAGCACTCTCCAAAATATTTAGTTTCACACACGAGTCACTAGTATGCTTGTGATGTGTAATATGGAGCTCGAAGAGAGGACAGGATACACTAATTTCCATGCATTCAATATATGAATCCTCCCAATTGATTAATTCAACCTGTTTAAATCATTGTTATACTTGGTATTAGGGCACATCCAGTTTTGGTATGATTTTTAATGGATTACTCTAGAAACATACTTTCTATTATGTGATTATGTATATGTGCAAGTGAATGACCAAAATATTAGACCAATCATTGTTGATCCTTCAACATCTTGTTCAAAAATTGTTTATCATATGTAATATTCTCTAATGGCTATTCACTAACCATGCTCAAATATGCTAATGCACAGTAAAACCTATGGAACCAATTAGACATTTGCGTTTATTTTTATCCTTTACTAGATTGCTTATTGGTTGCTATCACTTTGGGGCAGTTCAGCAATGTCCATCAATATAACTTTCTCTTAATATAATATTTCGAGCCTGGGCTGTTTTTTGCCCTTTTTTACTTGATGAAACCATCATCCATTGATATTCAAACACTTGTTTTACCATGTAGACCATTTTTTATTTATTTGAATACAAATTTATTTGAATACAAAATTAACAAAGTAATGGAAATGAATTACAATGCACATATGCTGTACCTGCCAATATTGTGTTTAAGTAAAACTGTATTTGTTTTTAGGATGTAACGCTCATTTGTAGTTTGGTCATACAACAAAATACATTTATGTTGTGTTAACACTTAATATGAAGTTGCTTATGCTGCACATTTTAAATATATTTTTAATGTGACTGTCTGACCGCAATTTTTCAGTGTTATATTAAATAAAAAAGAGAATCAATTTGTCTTTCTAACTATGCTGGTCTCTGTTTTTCTGGTTTATTATTATTGACCTACTAGGTATTTAACATATTTTATTTTTCCTCTGAACATCTTGAGGTACCTGGCATACCCATATGGACCATACAATTCGTATCCCAGAGAGACTCCATTCTGGAACTTCCAGGAAAAGACTTGGTGGGTAGCCGTGACCTCAAGCATCAGCAGTCAGAGGTCAATCTGGGGGGCTAATCGTATTGCCCTGGTGATTACGGCCTACCTGCTTACATATTACAGGAACATCAAACCTGAGGTGACAAAAACTACAGAAATGACTGTCAATCAAGTTCAAATGAAGATTAAGGATTTTATTACATGTGACACTTCAAATGTAATCTATTTTGTGGAATGTAAATGTGGACTCTATTATGTAGGAAGAACCACCCGGCCACTGAAAACCAGGATATCAGAACATTTTTGAAACATAAAAAAGGTCTCACATCTCATCATCTATCGAACCACTATAAGGAAAAACAAAATTGCTTAACTAATGCCATTTTGAGATTTGTGGGCATACAAAATATAATGTGCAATTGGAAGGATAGGAATATAGAGAGAAACCTAGCAAAGGCTGAGATGAAATAAATCTATAAGCTAGACATTGGCCCATTAGACCTCGGTCATGATTTTGAACTAAAGTGGTTCATATGATTATTACAAAGTGGGCCTTCTGCTGGATGCACCAAGCACAGCGGGAATCTGGTGGCTGCTGGAGCCGTGACAGTCTCCACAGACTCTGCAAACTTCCTCTGGTCAGTTTATTAATAACCATAGTAACCAGCCAGGGGTGTGGCAATTTTTTTATTTAAATGTTTAGGTTTTTTGTGTGGTTTTTTTTTTTTTATTGAATTGTGGTTTGGTGGTAAATAATAACGGATGCAATATTCATATATCATGCATCTGTTCCATCCACCATGAAGGAATTGTTAAGGACCTTATCTAATGTGGCTGCACGGCAGCAATCCCAGATGCAGCTTCTCCAAACACAAGTACAGGCTCAGCAGGAAACTCTACACCTGATTTGTGAGGAAGTGGGTATTCTGCTACAGAATCACCAGGCGCCTAGGCCGTTGCAAAAGATGTGTCCCTCAGACAATGTAGAAGCCTACCTTGGGACCTTTGAGCGCACGGCGACACGCCTGAGATGGCCAGAGGATACCTGGATAAATAAGCTGACCCCATATTTGACAGGGTATCCCCAGAAAATGTACCATGACCTCCCTGCAAGCCAGGCATCTTTCTATTCGCAGCTTAAAGCTGCCATACTGGGTCACATTGGTGTAACCAAGGCCTGCAAAGCTCAGCGGTTCCAGGACTGGCGTTGGAGCTCCATGGATAATTTTTGAATTCTGCTTGCTGAAATGCTAAAAATGCAAGGTCTTGAGTTCAGCCGGAAGAGAATATGGCAGCCCAAGTGGGGGAAACCGTAAACATAGATCACTGTGAGCAGGTCTTAGATAGAGGCATCCAGAGGTGGGTTCTCCAGGCTGACCCCCAAAATATGGATCTAGCTGACGCAATGGAGAGAGATGCTGCACTGGGGGAAATGGACAAGCCCTTTGACCAAGAGTCTCTACCAGTTCCATGTCCCCGTACCTGTCTATCTCCAGAAATGGGGGCCTGTCCTAATCTGGTTATGGAAGGGTAGTGGGTAACAAGTTAACGACTGGTGTAGGAGGCACAATTGATATGAGATGCTTTGCCAAGCTGCAGTGTGGAAAGGGGGTAGTCGGCACCCATCTGGGTACAAGGGTACACTGTGATAACATCAATTATGGTATATAACAACTATGTACCAATTGGGTTAAAGAAAAGTGGTAAGAAGTATTTATTGTAAAACCATAAAACACAGTAGACCCCTTTAAGTAAAGGGGGAAAAATGAGGGGGGGGGGTTAAAAAGTGGAGGAATATAAGATGTAGTCCAGTTCATATGGTACCGTATTTTTTTAAAGTCTGCTATGAGTGCGTAGAACAGGGCCACATACGAAAGGACTGTACAAAACAGCATGAGTTGACACAGCATGAATTGACAAAGCCACCTGAGCACGGCGAAACGCGTCTTGTGAGGAGTTCTTTTCAAGCCAAGTGCAGCTGAGGATCTGAGGGGCATACCAACGGCACCAGACCGGCAAACATCCACCTGCCAATTGGCTGCATGTCTTCCCTCTTGAGAACCTCATCCCCTCTGCAGACATATACAGCCGGCACGGAACATCCCCCCCGTAGCCGCCGCACGCAAGGAGGACTGGATCACTACCGCTCCATACTACAGCTGAGTACACGCGCACTCCGACAAGGAGTTACAAGCGCAGGAGCCGGTGTACTTCAGCTTACAATCGGCGTGCTGACCGCTGCTGGAGCTGTATAATAGCTGACACCGCAGAAATATCTGCTCAATACGCACAGTGAGCTTGTGGGAGACGGTGCTACCAAACATCACTGACCATCTGCACCTGGGAAGTGAGGAGGAGAACCGCTTGCCCACTCCTAATCCAGTTTGGGATTTCACCCACCATTGCCCATACCTCATTTGTGCCACTTGGGAGAAAAAAAACCCCTATAAATTGCAGGACCCTAACATCAGTCCAACAACAGCGACCACACTATCCAATCGGGACTTGGTAACTATAAGTTACAATCTTTTATGCAATTGCACTGAAATGACTTTTTAAAAGTTTTATATATATTTTTTATTACATTTTTTCTCTTTTTTGCATGCATGCATGCAAGATACTGTTTTATGCTTTTGTGTATTGTTTATTAAATTGTTATAGTGTACAGAAGGCGCCCACTGGTTCTTTTTCTTCACAAAACAGCATGAGCCTATAGAGTGCAGAGCAGGAAAATCGGGGCGACTAGCTTAAAGGTGTGTCAGAAGCAAGGGTTTGTCTATGCCCTCCTGATTCCAGGTGCACTCCAGATTGCAGCACAGCCAATTCAGGCGCTGGTTGATACCGGGAGTGACATCAATTATTTCTGCAGATTCAGTACTTGAAGGCATTGACCAGATTTTACCTGCGGGTAAGGTGCTCTGTAGCCATGGTGCCACCCACAAGTACCCCAGAGTGCAATTTCCAATGCCACATCGGGGGTGGACTATCCAGCTGGTGGCAGCCGTCTCCCTGCACTCACCCTACCCTTTGATCTCGGGAGGGATTTCCCTGGCCTGTTGGAACTCTTGGCGGTTCAACTCGAGCTGTCTTCCTCTTCCTGGCTACAAGGTCGAGTAATTCTTCAGGTGCCAACTGTCTGTGTGGAGTCGGTTTGTCTACGCCAGAAGAGCCGACTGACCCAGAGGAGCTGAGTGACGAAAGAACATTAAGAACTTTCATGTCACTTCAGGATTTCAGATGAGACCAGCGGGAAGACCCGAACCTCGTGAATCCTTTCCAGAGCATTTGTATTTACAATGGGAAAATGTATTCACCCTAACCCAGGGTGGGGGGCAGGCCTTATTTCATAGTAGAGAAGGATTTACTATATAGTTGAGGAACATGGTAAGAAAATTGAGCAGCTTATAGTACAACGGGTCCATCAACATCTGGTCCTGGAAGCTGCCCATTCACAGTTGTGGGGAGGACATTTAGTGGAGGAGAAAACTCTTCAGAGGGTACAGCAGCGGTTTTATTGGCCGGGAATCCAGGCGTCTGTAGTAAAGTACTGTCAGGAGTGTTCCATCTGCTAGTGTACCGCACCAAAGTCCCAGTACAGATTGTCGAAGTCGAGGTACATATACCCCACAGTAGCATGGTATGGCCGCTATTTTGGTTCGCAGAGTTATGTAAATAGAGTATAGGAACCAGTAGGCATAATTATGCGAACCCTGTGGGCAGCCATACTAATGCACATAAATTCATATCCCACACGCCCAAATAATAAAATATAGTTATATGGTTTAAATTCGTTACACATAATATAAATGGTAAAACATGATCTCCCTTGGACATATTTTGCATCTGTGTGTTCCGTCTCTCATGCGCAGCGCTCCGGTTCTTGTTTAAAGTGTGCAACATTTACCAGTCAAAAGTTATGGACCAAATACATATCTAATGTTTTACATTGCCATGAGGACCGTATAACTGAAAGATCTGGATAAAACAGGTCGCACAGCATGACCCCTAGACCTATGACAAAGCCTTTGGACAAAGACACAGCTGTGCATTCTACTGTACCGATCAAGGAGAAGCGAAACTTGACCTCTTGGCAAATGGAGAACTTTACTGTCCCATTTTGTCTGGACCCTATATAATGTTGAGCACAGCATAAGGACTCTCTTCTTATCTTCTATATTGGACTGTGCTCTGGATAGAATACAGATACTCGGACCAAGAAGCGTCAGCGTGTTGAGAGACGGTAACTGTTCTTTTTCTTTGTTCTTTATTTATATCTGTTTTTCCCCTTTTCATTGTATATTGTTGGTACTGTAAGGTGATTTGTATAATCTGTTATTGCATTCTTATTTCTGTAATCCCCTTTTGTCCGCTAGGGACACAAATATATGGGTAAGGACTTTGTACCCTTATTCCGGAATTTATACCAAGTCTCGGGTATTATTTGCAAAAAGCGGATGGGTTTAAAGGAAATTATACCTGGTGTTTTTACTTATAATTAAGTACTAAGTACTGCGAAAGGATACCGCCATCAGTGTATTGGTTTAGTGTGTGTGATACACAAATAAGGCTCGCCCTTAGTTTGCCCATAGTTAGAAATAAGGGTTGTAAGTGTATGAACACAGTACGTAAACTGCGCACTTCACTTATTGTCCATCAGTTTTATATTAATTAGACATTCACAATTGGGGTGCTCATCCATTCATTATATACTTTAAAGCACTGTACCATGTGCAGGACTTGAGTTTACCAGCAAAAGGGTGGAGAGTGACGTCAGTTAACCCTTGCTGGAAAAGCCAAGTCTGCATCGGTACAGATCTTGAAAGGTGCTAACGTGAACCCGGGGGAAAATAAGTGAAGTTCCAAAGAGAAATATATGTGTTTAAGTATATGCTGTGTTTTACATTGGGTTTGTTACATTTCTGTTTGCCACAAGTAGTTTAACGGGGTATAGTGTTTGAATTGCTTGAAGTTACGAGTACATGCGCATGTGCGATATTTTCGCACACGTGTAGGCAAAGGCCTGTGTTGTTACAGTGCATAGAGGATTCTTTCTGTGTAAAACTATAAACTGTATTGTTGGTTACTGCAAGGCTAAAGAGACTGCCACATGGCAGCAGGCTTTAGGCCCATACAGTAACGTGAAGCGTCTGCAGTGTATTATGTAAGGAATGAACACACGTGAAGTCACATACACACGTGCTCCGTTGGGCATTTGGGGCCTTTGTACGCAATTTAGGGAAAAATTACAGGATTAGTTTCACATGTTGCGCAATCGACGCATTTGCAAAACATGATCACAAACTTGCAATACACTGTAGAACATGTGCTGTTGAACATTCGGCGGCTTGTGAACGGGATTAAGTAACAAAAACATGTACATATACGTGGCTGTTATGTCTGCTCTTGTCACTCAAGGGGATAGATGAGCAAAATTAATGGTTAAACTTGTGGCAAAAGGAAGGTCAAACTCAAAGGGAAGATGGGTGTTTGGCAGATGTAGGTACAATCAGCTCCAGAAATGCAACTACAGCAACCCCTCCATATTTGCTAGAGGGAGTAGTTACCGTCAAAAGGGAAATAGGCAAAAATGTAATGTCAACTAACCTGTACACTGCTTTTAATCCCTATAAGGAAAATTCAGGTGAAAACGAGGTTTTCTTGACATCAGCCGTCTCTTGCGCAATTAACATGAATGAGGGAAAGGCTAAGACAGCTAAAGCTGCAGCTGCCGCTCTAGCAGAGGAGATGGCTGATGCCAGCAACACATTCAGAGACACAGGTTAGAATACACTACACAGCGCAGAGACAATTGTTCCGAAAGCAGTGTCCTATGGCTTTGATGAACCCACCAATAAGGATTGGTGGAGCATATTGAGAGCTTGTGTCCCTTCACACATAGGGGTTTATTCTAGTTCATTCTTTCTGACAAAATCCTTCTTAGATGGACAAAACCATGTGCACTGCAGGGGGGCAGATGTAACATGTGCAGAGAGAATTAGATTTGGGTGAGTTATTTTGTTTCTGTGCAGGGAAAATACTGACTGCATGATTTTACACTTCAATATAGATCTCACTTTGAAGAAAAACCCCACCCAAATCTAATTCTCTCTGCACAAGTTACATATGCCCCACCCGCAGTGCACATGGTTTTGTCCATCTAAGAAGGATTTTGTCAGAAAGAATGGACTAGAATAACCCCCATAGACATCCCAAAATGAATTTAGGATAGTGGTGTGAAGAATGATTACACTTTGACTGAGGAAGGCAACCAGGAAAATATACAGCTAATAAATCTACAATTGGGTGTATATTTCCCTGCGACTGTTGAGTATAACAAGATGCTCACTATCAAACAGAAAGATAGTGAAATTGCAGCTGACTAATTTAATCGTGCCAAAACACACTGGTGTCCCTAACATCAAGGACAACGCACATCTTCAGGGAATGATTGTCTCTGTGCTAATAGTGGGTCTTAAGGAAGATTTTAAGACCAGAATACAAACTGCTTTTCCTAACTGGAGAGGCATGACGATACCTTCAGAAAATCTGCTATCAAACATGACAAAAATATTATGAAATATTGACCGATACAGACTGAGAAATTCATGACTGATAGCATCCAGACTTTCAGCAGTGCCCCAAGCAAACACACACAATACACAACACCTCGGGATGTAGGCCGGAAGCAAAAGGTGTGCTTCAACTGCAATCAAGAGGGACAATTAGCCAGAAGCTGCAGGTCAGGGAACCACAAGAGAAATGACACACATAGGAAGGACTGGGAACCACACCTAGGGGAGACACACAGGTACCCACCACAAAGACAATGGAAGGAGACAGACCGGTCATGACACATGACCCTTGCCCCACATATTAGCCGACGCTGCCCTAAGGGTGACACAAATGTGCAAATAGGAAGTAGATCATATATGTATCCTACAACCATGTAGCGTGACACAATATCTGAAGGAGGAGCCTCAGATACAGGTAAGTGTAGCGGTTGAAAAAAACAAAGTTTTTTTCTGATACAAGGATAGCCTGGTCTTTTCTCAACATTTCCTCTTGTCTTAGGTTGTACCAATCAAATGGTAGCTACAATTGGGGTAACAGGAAAGGTGCAGCATTACCCATTGATGAAATCAGCAGAGATTATCATCGGGCCCTTGCATACCAAACTTTTTTTTTTTGTTGGCAACAGCGACTCCGACTAATCTTTTAGCTAGAGACCTGCTCTGTGAAATGAGCTGTGTCATTTATTGTACCCAAGAAGGTGTATACTTAGATACTTGAAGGTTGGATCTCTAGGTGTACACACATCTCTCACTCACAGGGAATAATTCCACCATCCGGGGATTACTGTATATTATCACAGGATCTGTGTACAGGAATTTCACCAAACTTTACCTCATTCGGTTTCTAACCAAGACATTACCTAATACACTCCCTTCTCAGGGTATTTAAAGTCATATAACATAAAGATTTAAAGGTTTCTCATTTATGAAATCAACCATCCACCAGAAGTGTCTCATTTGGATTATAGACATTGAATTACCCTTTCATTGAATTGTGGCTCTTTGTCCCTGGACCCAGAAGGGTTTCAATATGTTATATAAGATCATGAACCCCTGATGAAGTCTCTAAGAGTTGGGTACTGGTCACGTTTATTAAAAATATAAATAAAAACTTATTTCAAAAAGAAAAACTACAAGTGTATTTAATTTAACTTATTTGATGGACATTACTTGTTGAGAGCGCTGAAGACACTATTGGAGTTGTATACTTAGATGCACCTGGAAAAACCTTGCACAAGAGGTGCGAAATTTGCTGGATACGCCTGAGTGATTAATGCTGCATACTACTGTTATAGTTTCTAGCCCATCTAAGTTAGCTGAAATTACAGCTCACATACCGAGTTCCCTTTGGACTAAAGATGGGCAGAACACTGGATTAATGGCAAACCTAGCTCCAGTAGAAATCCATTTAAAAGCTGGCAGGATAGTGCCTAAAATACCACAATTTTTTTTTTTAAATCCCTGAGGTCGAGCTGGGAATGTACCCAATGATATAACTAGTATTACAACAGTAAATCCTAATTTGTACCTCTAGCATGGCCAATAGTCTCATCCCCTGTGTAAAAGAGGGGGGGGCTACAGATTAGTGCAGGATTTAAGAGGGGTAAACAAAACATTGATGAGATGATCGAGCAATTGTCCCAAAGCCAATTCTTGACAACTCTTGACCTTACCAAAATGCTATTTGCAGATCCCCCTTACTGAGGCAGCCAAGGTGAAAATGGCTTTTTATAACCCAGATGGCTTCTTTCTGTAAAGAGTCTTGCCATTTGGTCTTCATGGGGCCCGAGCCACATTCCAGCGGGCTATGAATAAGCTTGTCCAGCCCCACTGAAAGTACACCGCATACCTAGATGACATTGTTGTCTTCAGTGACGACTGGCAGTTTCATTTGGCAAAGGTGGAAGCCGTGTTAAAGAGTCTGCACTTCCACAGCCTCAATACAACCCAGAAAAGTGTGCAATAGGTATGTTGGTGGGTAAGTATTTGGAGTATGAGGTAGGCAGGGGTTAAATCTCAGGTCAATAAGGTGGAGGTGGTTGCTGCCTGACCAAGGCCTGAGAGTTAGACTCAGCTCAGGGCTTTCTTAGGCTTGGTGGGGTATTACTGCAAGATTGTTCCAAACTTTGCCACCAAAGCAAAATCTGGACAAGCTCGTCTGGATGTTCCAGGCACATGAAGCTTGGAAGGACTTCAAAAGTGCCCTGTGTAAAGCGCCAGTGTTGATAGCCCCAGACTTCAATAAAAAGTTCATCCTGCAAACGTATGTGTCAGAAACAGGTCTAGGAGAAGTGTTGTCTCAGGAGGTAAGGTGGGAAAAGAGAGACGAGTCCTCTACCTCAGCAGGAAACTACTGCCTAGGGAACAGCGATATGCCACAGTAGAGCAAGAATGCCTGGTTATCAAGTTGGGTAGTGTAGACTCTGAGGTACTAGCTCCTGGGACTAGAATTCACCTTAAACACTGATGCCTAAATAAGGAGACCAATGCCCAGGTAACACAGTGATTCCTTGCCCTCCAGCCATACTGTTTCAAGATTCAGCACAGAGCAGGAGGATTACAGGACAATGCGGATGCCTTTTCGAGGAAGTTTCTCTCCTCAGAAGCTGCATAGCCCTGTAGAGTGAAGCTAGCATGGAAGAAGGGTTCAGAGAGAGACTGTCCTAAAAAGCAGTGCACCTGCTGAGATTGGTGAGCAGGTATGTGCACCAAAGGACACGGTTTCACCCATAGGCTCAAAATTTGGGGGAGGATGTGTGGCAGTCCAGTCAGGATGCCACCCCGGGTGTTTGCAGAACAGGTCACAGTTATTCAGTTTCTCCAGGCCAAAACTACCAGGTTTTAGGAATGTGAAATACTGGAGATTCCCATCCATGCAGGTCCTGTTCAGGTGTTGGAGAAAGCGCTTCCAGTAATCAGGCACATGTGTAACACTTTCTTTGGGCTCCGGAGTCCAGCAAGTGTACCAAGCGATCGAGGGTGGTGGGTTAGTGACAGGGAGCCTGACATTGCGTAATCGTGTATGCTGTTTGTGGGCTAGTGCCTGATTATGATACCCGGTAAGTTTGCTGTGGAAAATATATTTCCTGGGCTGTGGAAGTAAATTTACATGGTTGTAGGGAAAAGCAGTCCAAGTCTTGTCTGGGGGAAGGTCATTTGTTACTGGAATCCCAGAGGAAAATGGAAGGTCCAAATGAGCAGGCAAGGCATATTGACGAGTCACCTGCCCCAGCAGGCATTGGCCCATCTGTGTTCCCAGGGGAATGCTCAGCATGTTCATGGGGACGCTCATAAAACGCTGGGTGTTCCCCTACTCTGGCCCAGTGTCTGCCCCTGAACCCTCTAGAGCCATTCGCTCCTGGGGTTTGCACAACACATTGGGGAAGGGGCCAAATGTGGTCTGAAATGGCCCCATTGCAAGCCAGGCCTTCTCATCCAACA
The DNA here is from genome assembly GCF_055691185.1 of Crinia signifera. Classification (NCBI taxonomy): domain Eukaryota; kingdom Metazoa; phylum Chordata; class Amphibia; order Anura; family Myobatrachidae; genus Crinia; species Crinia signifera. Next base: position 149,892,216 of record NC_139221.1, on the reverse strand, counting down.
TCAGTGTGTGACCTCATAAATGCTCTACAGAATGAATGGGCACAAATTCCCACAGTAGCACTCCAAAATGTAGTGGAATTCCTTCCAAGAAGAAGCAGTTGCAGAGGGTTATTCAATCTGTGCAGGATTTTTGCCAGATACAATATCTGCAATTTTTGACCATTTTTAGGGCGATTTTAGATTTACCCTATGTAATCTCGGTTACTTTTTTTTTTTTGCCTGGGTGAAATATCCAACACTGGTGAAGACCACATGGTTTGGAAAATTTCTTGGCAGTTTTCGCACATGCCAATTCGACAAATAAAGAGTAACATCATGGGTGAAACACAGGTAATTGAATACAGATTGAATACTTCCCCTACATAGCTGCTAAATGGGAATTGGCTCCATATTAAAGTATATGTATATAATGCCGTTACAGTTCCTGTTAGTGTAATAGTCAGGCTTCCGAATACTTTTGTGTATCTAATGATATGTAGTTATGTAGTTAAGTGGGTGGACACAGGGATATATACAGAAATATATTTTTTTCAATTTTCATTACATCACATTACATTACATTAGAGTGATTTCAGCAAGATTTTTTTTTTTACTTTTTTCTTCAGGTTGTGTGTGTGTGTGTGTGGGGGGGGGGTTGTTTATTTGTACCTGATGTTTATGCGTTAAATTTGCGACTTTAATCGAATTACCCAACTCAAATAGAAACTAGTGTTAATCTTTTTTTTTTTTTTTGTTAACCACACAAAATTCCAGTTTTCAGCCAAGAACACACATAGGGCTAGATTCTCTAAGCTTCAAAAGTGATAAAATGGAGAGTGATAAACAACCAGCCAGTCAGCTCCTGTTTGACATTTTTCAAACACAGTCTGTGACATGGCAGGTCGGAGCTGATTGGCTGGCTGTTTATCACTCTCCATTTTATCACTTTTGAAGCTTAGAGAATTTGGCCCATAATCTTTGATAAGATTCCGCATACATGTGTTTTCAGTCGAAAAATAATGTCAGTTACTGGGGATTTCGTTTTTTTGCCTGCCTTTGAGCAGGTAAAAATGAAATCCCCAATAGAGCTTGATATTTGGGACAATTGAACCCCACGGTTAATTATAATTTAATTATATACAAAAACTAAAAGGCACTTTATAAAACCTATCCATAATATGTCTCTGCCTTATTAAGAGTATAAAAGTGCTGATGAATCTTGTCATACACTAACACAATTGCCTTGGGGCATCTTTTTGGTTGCTCTATAACTAAAGATGCATAGACACGGTGAGATTTTGGCTATGGATGATTTTTGACTCTGCGATTTCCTTTGAACTCCCTAGAGTTCAGAACCGTACAATCTTGGCTATATTTAGATTTTAACTGGCTTATTTTGAATATACTAGAACATTAAACTGTATAAAAGATAGTCAAAATTGGCTTGCCTGCACAGTCTACTCTTTTCTTGAGATGCCGATCCCACAGAGTCACACATCGCAAAATTTTCTTTCAATTTTGACTTTATAGGCAAATTGGGAAGATCAAATCTCACCATGTGTATGCACCTTTACAATCAGAAGTCTTTGCTAGAGCAAGAAAAAAACTGTGGCACATGAATGCTTGATTCTAGTGTGTCACATAGTATAACTTCACATCGCTTCTCGGCCTTTTGGCTAAGATCAAGTGTAGTATCTGTTCTTATCAGTGGGTATGGACTGGCCTCTGGCAGAGAATAGAGAAAGGCTGGATTGAGTAGCTGCTCTGATGGGCGGAGGGTGTGGGACCCCTCTTTTTTGCCTGGGAGTGGTGAAAATTCTGGCTGAGTACCTTCACCTCTGCCTTTGGTAGGAGGTGTTGTTTCCGTAAATCCACTGGTAAGAGGGGGGGAGAAACACTGGGCCTAGTAGTTTGACTCTCTTGACGGGGTTCGTAGCCCCCGAAGGATGAGACAGAGAAAGGCTCAGTCTAGTATCCATTCCCAGGGAGCGGAGAAAAGCTGAGACCGAGTAGATTGGTCCAGGTTGGGCAAGCCACCAGCCTGGGCACAGCGAAAAGCTCAGCCTAGTATCTTAACCCTGGGAGCGGAGAAACACTGGGACTGAGTAGATTGCTCTTCCGAGGGGGTCACAGCCCCTAAGGGAGTCAGTCGAAAAGCCCAGTGGAGTACCCATTCCCATGCCAGGGGCTGGAAAATGCCCTACGATGGGAACAGAGAAACCTTGGTCGGACGCTGATCGGTCGGTTGCTTGGAGTCCGAGGCTGCACTGTGCCCCCGGGGAAACTCGGGGGTGCCGAACATGCACGGGTGATCCCAAAATCACCATGCACTAGTATGGCACTTGCACTGCGCACTTCCCTTCAGGTAGCGCTTCACGTCCTTACCCCATCCTTTTGGATGGGGTAGGACAATTTTTCACACCCCCACCCTGGCCTTCTGGCTAGGGTATCTTTATTATTTATTTCTCTTCCCCCTCTCACGTTTGTCACTTTTCACGTTCCTTGTTTTTTGTAGTTTTGTCACATTTTTTTGGGTAGTGTGGTCGACCCTTTCGGGCCTTCCATTTCCCCAATGTGCCGAAGCTCTCGCCTTTTGGGGAGAGCTTCGTGCCCCCCGAGGACGACCCCGAGCCGCAAGGCAGAGGGAAGTCTACTGAGGGTCTCTCCAAACCTATGGGTGCGGAGGACCCACCATCCTAACCCTTCCGGGGGTTGAGGAATGAGGGTCTCTCTAAGCTTCGGCGAAGAGGACCCACCGTTCCCTATTTTCCCCTCTTTGGCCTTATGGTTGAGAGGGGTTAGGGGAAAAACGGGGCCCTGTTTCCTTTGGGAGACGGACCCACTTCGATTGCACGGCCCCCTTTGCACGTGTTTAGGCACAGCACTGGTGGTAGAGAGCACACCTCGGGCTCCTGAGTTTTTTCAAACTCAGTATAACTTCACATTAGCCAGCTAAGCAGATAAAAAACTCAAACTGTAATCAACCATGTTAAATGCTCAGTAAAGTTCCTATGAATGGAACTTCCGGTTTCGGCAGCTACATGCACGGTGGCTAGGAGAGCCAGCTCCGCTGCAGCAGCCGTCTATTTACTATTTTAAAAGGCTTTCAGCCTCCACAAACGGCACCCAGCAACCACAGAAGCCCGGCGGAACATACCAAGCGCATGGAAAAATACCTCGCGACTATGCCAAGCACCAAAAGCCGAGCACAGAGGGAGAAGAAATCCAAGATGGCGCCGACCTCCGGAGCCAGCGTGTCCCGCTCAGCGTCTCCTGCACTCAGCAGCTGCCACTCTGATGAGGAGCACCACAGAGAACCCCAGCAGGTACTCATAGCACCTCACCCCTCTAGCCTGCACGCCCCACACCAAGTGCCAGAGCCAGACCCAGCAGCCCCAGTACTGTATGGGGATCTAATAGCCGCGGTGAGAGAAGCGGTCAGCCCCCTGCTAGAACAGCAGACAGCCAACATCAATAAGCAGCTAGCACAGCTGCAGCAAAGGGTGATGGACACAGAATATAAAATGGGGGAAACTTTTGCAGACGTCTGCAAAATTAAAAACGTCACCGCTGAACATGACAAAACTATCCTGCAATTGCAAAATAAGGTCCAGGACCTGGAAAACAGGTCGAGACGGAATAACCTCCGTAAAATAGGTCTCCCTGAATCCGTTAAAGGTCAAGAGCTGTACGACTTTATCAAAATAACCCTCCCTACCCTTCTCCATATCCAAGACAGATGCACAGACCTGGTCATAGAGAGGGAACACAGGCTTGGCCCTCAGAGGCCTCAAGAGGGAGCCAGACCACGGGCTATCATCTTCAAATCACTGAACTACCTGCATAAGGAACTGTTCTGGGGGGCATCCCGCAAAACTAAAGATATTAAATGGAATGGTCACAAGATTTTGTTGTTCCAGGATTACTCGGCAGAATTGACCAAGGCCAGGAAAGACTTTTCCCCTATATGCACCAAACTAATTCAGGAGGGCCGTAAGTTTGCTTTTCTCTATTCTGCCCGGCTGCGCATATTTGAAGGTTCAGAATACAAGGACTTCATGACAGCAGCAAACGTTGAGGCATACCTAAGAGAGTTACAATATGGTTGAGGGTTGGCACAGGCAGATTAATGAATTTGTGAGGTACAGTTATGAACGTACATGTTATTTGACCAACGTTCTTACCGCCCGAAAGCAAATAAATGCGGTGTTTGGTTGGCGGTGCTCCCAAAAAGTTCAGCAAGACAACTGAAAAAATATGGTTTGTCACGAGGGTGACATAGGCAGAACAAAAAGGGTTTTTGGGGCACACTTTTTAAAATGATAATGAATGGAAAGTATTTAAAATGTAACTTTTAATGAAAAACTACTACTATAATATCAGTACGTATGAAATAACAGTTCAAATATGAACTCTAAACATGATGCATAACAAGAATAAAGATCACAATTTGAACATTTGGTGGCGAATAATGTTTAAGTACACTGGCGTGAGAAAATACTGGGGAATCCTGTAATGGATTCAATGTACCAGGCAAAATGGCCGCTCTAAAACAATATGTTGCATTGGGGTGTACTTGACGCATAACACTATCCCCCTTCGGAAGGATCAATGTGGAAGCTAAGCAGTGTTTGGCCGGGCCAGTACCCGTAGGGGTGACCGACGGGGAATACCCGGAACTGTAATACACCGGATTGCAGAAAAACACTTGGCCAAGGGAGCTATCTACCCTTTTACACTCTGTTCTCTCTCCTTCTATTAAGAACACAGTCAAGTCAGTCCGCCTTATCTATCCACATTGATCCTTCCGAAGGGGGATAGTGTTATGCGTCAAGTACACCCCAATGCAACATATTGTTTGTGAGCGGCCATTTTGCCTGGTACATTGAATCCATTACAGGATTCCCCAGTATTTTCTCACGCCAGTGTACTTAAACATTATTCGCCACCAAATGTTCAAATTGTGATCTTTATTCTTGTTATGCATCATGTTTAGAGTTCATATTTGAACTGTTATTTCATACGTACTGATATTTTAGTAGTAGTTTTTCATTAAAGGTTACATTTTAAATACTTTCCATTCATTATCATTTTAAAAAGTGTGCCCCAAAAACCCTTTTTGTTCTGCCTATGTCACCCTCGTGACAATCACATACCTAAGAGAAACAGCTGAGGTTCACCGTCCCCCTCATCACATGTCTGACTGCGATTGACTGGATGGAAAGAGCCCTATCCCCCCCCCCCCCCTTTTTTTTTCATGCACCATTGATCTTCTGATGCTTAATATATCAAGTGCCATGAATGTCCTTATTTGAAGGAGCAATGTGGCTCACTCAATCTCATAGAGTGTACATTACCTCTGGCGCAAGACTGTACCACAACGCGCAATGCAACTTATCCGTTGCGCCACACATATGAACCACATGGAACTCTGTGACGCACAAATAAGTCCCACTTTCCCCTTTTTTGATTTACAGGTTGATCAACAATGCACCTGCCTGATGTTATGTTGTTCATTAGTGTACGTACTAGTTGAGGTGATGGCATAAGACATGCTCCATTGCTTGGTTAAGCTAAGTTTAATTGAAAGTTGTGAATTACCGTTTACATAGTTAAATGTTAGATAACAAAATGGATGGCTGGCCCAAGGAGCCAGGCCTTTCCAATATAGAAATGATCCATAAGATCATCCTTTTCAGAAATATACTACGGAAGCATACTCCAACAATTATATTGTTCTACCCCTTCCTAATCCCCCTCTTACCCTCGGACTTTCCTCTCTACCCCTATTTCTATTTCTTCTTTCTTCAAACACTGGTAACATTCAAAATGCAAGGTACTGATACCAATAATGATTTATCGCTATGTCACTTAGATTAGGTAGCTGGAACATAGGGGGTATAAACTCCTCAAAAAAGAGAAAAAATGTGTTATATCTTACTAAACTGCGTTTGGATGTAGCATTTTTGCAGGAAACACACCTGATTGCAGCAGAAACCCTCAAGCTTGGCACTATGGGATGGAAGCTGACAGCGGCGGCTCCGTACAACTCCAAGGCCAGAGGCCTGGCGATCCTGGTAAGAGCACATTTACCTATTACAATATCCAGTGTGGTAGCTGACCCAGAAGGCTGTTATCTGCTTTGCCATATGCTCTACAAAACCCAACCCTTCCTATGTATGTCAGTCTATGCACCCAACGTTTACTCAAAGCCCTTCTTTTTAAAGCTGACTTCACTACTCACGCCCCATATGGATCTCCCAATAATATTGGGAGGCGATTTAAACCTGATCACTTCCCCTATGTTAGACAGACAAATTCACAATAAAAACCGGAGCAAACTACCTAAATTTGGGGTGCAGGCATTGGCCACGCAGCTACAACTTGTAGACGTGTGGAGAGCTTTAAACCCTACTGAAAAAGACTTCACTTGCCTATCAGCGGCCACTGGCCAACTGTCTAGGATAGATTACATCCTGACATCCACCACACTCCTACCAAAAATAGAAGAAGCCCATATTGAACCTATTACACTGTCTGATCACACGGTAGTCCGTCTAACAATTAAATTAAATAAGGAACATTCCACCTATATATTTGGAGATGTCCATCTGTGTTGGCCACATTGCCACAATTAAAAGAAAAAATCGGAAGTGCATGGGATCAATATCACAGCAACAATAAAGCCACCCTAGAGACTGACCCACTATTATTCTGGCAGGCCTCCAAGGCCATCATAAGAGGCGAGATTATATCGTTTTCCACCACACAGAAACGGAACACAACAAAAGAGTACATAGAGGCCCAACAACACCTAACGGAATCCTTTCAAGATTTCAAAACCCACCCTACCCCTTCAAATAGGACACAATATACACAAGCCCGCAACAAATATGAAAAACTTCTTACAAAAATGGAGGCATGGTACTCCTTCAAAAATGATTATCGGTTCCATAAATATGGAAACAAATCGGGAAAGCTACTATCAAACTTACTTCAGGGCCAACGCACCCCCTCCACCATCCACCCTCTGAAAAAACCCGACCAATCTAAAACAGGTTCCAATAAAGAAATAGCCCAAGTCTTAAACGACTACTATAGGAACCTGTACTCTGAACCCAACTCAGACCCGACACAACAATCTTTATTTTGGGACAACTTGCCACTACCGCAGCTCCCTGTAACCCACAGGGAATCCCTAACTACAGACATCACATTACAAGAAGTCCAGGATGCTATTTCAAATTTAAAACCCAACAAAGCCCCCAGCCCCGACGGATTCACGTCCGAATACTATAAGCTTCTACAACATAAAATATCCCCATGTCTGGTAGCAACCTTCAACGCCATTCTTCACGCCCATGCTTTACCCCCTTGCTTCAATATGGCCAATATACGGGTATTGCCCAAATCCGGGAGGGATCTTTCCGACCCGGCCTCCTATAGGCCAATATCATTACTTAATTTGGATTACAAATTGCTCACAAAGATCTTAGCGGAAAGACTTAAACAAATTGTCCCTTTAGTTGTGCACGGTGACCAGACCGGTTTTGTGATGGGTCGACAGCCAGTGACATACATCAGGAGGGTCCTGGCGGTGGTCTGTGACTCCCAGTGTGCTGTGTCGGAGGCGCCGAAGGCGATCCTGTCCTTGGACGCCGAGAAGGCCTTCGACATGGTGCACTGGGAACACTTATTTTATACCCTAGAGAAATTTGGATTTCCGCCACAGTTTACTTCTTGGCTAAAAACACTATATTCAGGTTCCTCATCAAGGATTCTATGTAATGGAAGCATATCAGACCCATTCCCAATATTGAGGGGAATGAGACAGGGATGCCCCATGTCCCCACTCCTATTCGCATTGGCCTTGGAACCACTAGCGGTCACACTAAGAGAATCACCGCTCTATCAGGGTGTGCAGGTGGGCAAAATCGACCTTAGAGTGGCACTATTCGCAGACGATATGCTGCTTTTCCTGTCACACCCGGAGCATTCCATCCCTATAGCAATGCAGATCTTACAAGACTTTGGCAGCTTCTCAGGCTACAGGGTCAACGTAAACAAATCAGAGCTTCTCATGCTACGAGGTAATGCACCAATATTTCCGTCATCCCCTACCTTGCAAACCATTAAACTGAAACCGAAAGACATCAAATATCTTGGTGTTCAGATACCTAATAAACCAAATCTCCTATACAAGATAAATATATCCCCAGCCATTGCAAAGGCTAAACAAACAATGTTTTTGGGCAGAGTGGAGGTGGTGAAAACAATTATACTTCCGAGACTAACATACTTATTACAACTATTACCCATCAAACTAGCAAAAGCAGATATCAAACTTTTTACGCAGTTATGCACCAAATTTATTTGGAAATCTGGCAAGTCACGGATAGCACTGGCCAAGATCCAGATGCCAAGAGCAGAGGGGGGACTGGCGCTCCCAGATCTTAATGCATACTCAAAGGCTCTCCTGACTAGACATGCCATGGACTGGCTATTAGAATCAGACAATTTATCTGTACATAAATTAGACAGTGCACTATTCCACCCCTTCTCACCAGGCGCACTACTCCACACACCTAAAGCCAAGATCCCAAAACACATACTAAACCACCTCTTTTTCAAAGATACTTATGAGGCATGGGGGTACACATGCAAAGTATTCAAAGTATCACCACTAAACTCAAAATGGCTACCAATATGGGGAAACCCACTGTTCTCCCCCGGTATCCAAAACCCAGCATTCCATCCCATCTACCAAAGAGGGCTAAAACTCACGTCGCAGGTCTTTGACCCAGGGGGCCATGTGCTTCGCTATGACCAACTGAAATCAACCTACAACCTAAATGCTCAAAGCATATTTCCCATTATGCAACTACTGCACTATGTAGCCACACTGCCCCCGGTCTCCCCAGACACGCAAGACACAATTAAATTACACTCTATCATAACCAAATTTAACAATGCCCGCTTTAAAACTAAGATGTTATATAGTGAATTCCTAAAACCCAAGTTACCCAAAATACAGGAGCAGGCTAGAAGACAGTGGAGTAAAGACATTCCTTTATTGTCATCTTGCGATACATTATTCAAACATTTGAACAGCACATTACGCATACTGCGCTCCTCCATGTTACAGGAGACGCACACAAGAATAGTTCATAGAGCATATATATCTCCGGCACAACGCAGCCACTTTGTCCCAGATGACCCAGGTTGTTGCCTGAAGTGCGGCTCAGCCTCAGCGTCACTATATCTCAACTTGTGGACCTGTGCAAGGATAAAGAAATTCTGGCATAAGATAATAAACTATATCAATACCACACTGGATATTAAGGTAACTCTACATCCCTTCCCACTCCCAATTGCCAACTTTGACGTGTGGGAACTGAACAAGGGTCAACAGAAGAACATACCTTTTCTCACCTTATTAGTGGGTGTGGTATGATTCACCGACAGTCGGGATCCCAACAGTCATTATCCCGACGTCGGGATCCCGACTGCCTGGTCTCAGACAGCGTGGCCAGCGCAACAAAGCCCCGCGCCACGCTGCGGGCACGATGGCGAGCTACGCTTGCCACCTATTCTATTCTCCCTCTATGGGGGTCGTGGACCCCCACGAGGGAAAATAGCCGACGGCCGTCGGGAACCCGGCCGTCAGTGTTTTAACAGTCGGGATCCTGATGTCGGGTTAATGACTGTCGGGAACCCGACTGTCGTGACCCCGTCCGGCAGCCCTTATTAGTAACGGCGGCTAAGAAACTTATTATGAAGCACTGGTTGCTGAAGAACCCTCCACAGATGACCAGCTTAATCCGAATGCTAACACGTATACAAAACTATGACAAATTTGATGTGTATTTCCATGCCTCCAGACCATCGAAGCTTGCAGATAGATGGGGTCCGCTGGCGGGCTCCCTAGTTCGGCCCATTACTCCTTGAGATATAGGTGATGTTATGACGTCCTCAATGTATATGTTTTGTGAAGTGATGAGCCCTAACTTGACTTGAAGTGACACAACACGGAAAAAAGGAGACTAGAATTTACTACCCCCCCTTATTTCTCTCTCCTCTCTCTCCCCCCCCCTTCTTCTCTCTTTTGCTTCACTTTAACCCCCCCCCCCCTTTTATCCTCCCCAACATCCTTCCTCCCATCTGTTAACACCCCTTGAAATGTAATGATCATTGCAGTTATTCTTTTGAGACTAGAAGGCACGTGCGGGGAAACATCCCCCACCCCTCCCCTTTTCAGCAAACATTTTTCCCGCTCACATCGACAGGGTGAGGTCGAGCATACTTATCTGAGACAACAGACGCTAAGCAGGTTGTTATTAAGTTTCTGCATTACTGTTCGTCTGTCAAAATGTTATGTACCACAAAAGTGCTGATTTACCCCCAAATGCCTTATTGAATGCCTCAACTGATGCCTTATTTGAATGTCTGATTATATGCATATCGAAATGCTCTTTATAACTATAATGATGGAAAAAACAATAAATATATTTGAAAAAAAAAAAAAAAAGTTCCTATGAATAGTAGTTTAGGAGATAGGAAGAGGGGGAGGCATATGACAATACTCTGACTAAAATAATAGTAAGGAAAGTAAACAGAGATCAATGCCTCTTTGGGCTGTGTTGATGGTTGGGGTCTTGGCTGTACAGATAGGACCACCAGTGAGTCAGACCGGTTTCTCCATAGCTTGATTACATACCTGTAGGAACTCTAATTATACAGTGTACACTGAGAGGCATCCTAAACAGTAATTCAAAACCTTGGGCCAGATGTATCAAGCTTCAAAAAGTGGAGAGTGGTAAACAACCAGCCAATCAGCTCCTACCTGACTTTTTACAAATCTAGCCTGTAACATGACAGATAGGAACTGAGTAGCTGGTTGTTTATCTCTCTACATTTGATCACTTTTTGAAGCTTGATACACCTGGCCCCTTATTTCCATTTAGTACTGGAGCTCAACATGCTAATCTGAGAAATTCCATATTGGCAAGGCCCAGGGGCGGATTGGGGACCAAAAGTGGCCCTGGAAAATTTCTGGATGCGGCCTCATGTGGGTGGCACCAAACCAAAATGGGCGTGTCCAGCATAACAGTAGGCGGGGTTACTACATCAGTATACCTGTCAAACTTGAAGCTGCACGTGTTTCTACCTAATCACTAGTGTTGCGCCGCCCAAGCAATTCAGCCATGGACACTGCAGGAAACAGGGCTGATTACTTTGAATACATACACTTAAAAAATATGTATATGAAGTTTTCAGCCCATGTATAATTCTGAATAATGGGAGGAGGGAGAGCACCTCTCAGGGAGGGGGGACATGTTCATGAACTCACCTCCTAAAGCCTTAAGGGGCGTACACATGGGGCGATTTCAGACCCTTTTCTAAGTGATCTGACAAGATCACCTTCACTTGCCACAACTTTTCTAAAGGTAATAGACACAGGAGGGTAGTGGCGTGGACCCAGGGTAGTGACATAGTACGCCTAGAGTCCTACGTAAGATCTGTAGCATAAGCTGTGGCCGCATATATGAGGATGAAATATATATGGCCGGCACTCCTTTTTTGACAGAAATCATGCCCCGATGCCTTTCCCAGGCTGTTTGTCTGTTGAAAATAGTCAATATGGAGCAGGAAGCACTCAACCAGTTTGTCAGTAAATAAATAGACCAAACGGGACTTGTGTATTATCACGGAGCCCATCGCATTGCATACCTTAATTAGTGGTATGCGATGCAATGCGATTTTCGGGTCAAAACACCCGCACAGTACAATAAAATATTGCATAGCATCGCATGCCGTTAAAATGGCACGCATCCTCCGACCTTTAAAATGGCACGCATCCTCCGACCTTTAAAATGGTACGCATCCTCCGACCTTTTCATACCCCCCACTATCCGTGTCAGCGTGGAGATGATTTCAGATAGTGTGGCGAGCGCAGCGGGCCTGAAGCGTGGCGAGCGGACGCAGAATACATGTGAAGTAATCCACGCCCCTCGCCGGGCTCGCTGTGTTCGCCACAATTCGGGCTCGGTGGCTCGCCACACTATCTAAAATCAACTCCACGCCGACGTGGATAGTGGGGGTATGAAAAGGTCGGAGGATGCGTACCGCTGCGCTCGCCATGCTTCGGGTTGGCGTTGATAGTAGGGGTGGCGTTGACAATGGGGGTGCATTTAACATAGTAAGCACCCATCAGGGTGCTTGTCCAATAAAAAAATTGCATGCCATATCCATACAATTAAAAATCGGATCGCATCGCATGAGATGCCCTGCGATAAAAATCTTGGGCGCTGTGATAATACACAAGTACCGACCAAACTGTGGTAGATTCCAACGTTTCAAATCTTTATCAGATTTTTTGTCAGTAATAACAAAGTGTAAAAGCTGCTTTAAATAGGGCTTAAAACAGTGAAGATCACACTCACCTGGTGCAGCGTTTCGCCGATGTTGCGCCGATGTCCAGCCTGATGATGTCACTTCCGTCTCTACGGCTCAAGTCACTGGGACGCATAGTAACCAGAAGGATGCGTTCCATAGGTGGTTCCATGGAGAGCACTATACCCGGAAGTATGCGCTTCACTCAAGTTCCAAACCTCTGTATCATCATCCCTCCGTTATGTGTGGTTCTCAGAGTCCGGAGTGGGAGTTTTGGTCAATCAGGTTGATCGCTAGCTGCATCGGGTGTACAATCAAAGGTGGAATTGGTATATAAGCAATATGACATGGAGATGCTTATAAAAAGTTTCAATAAAGTGAAAAAAAAATTGTACCAGTATGCCCATTATACATTATGGCACACGTGGTAATGCCAATAACACATTATGTCACACATTACTGCCAATTTCACATTATGCCACATATTGTGATGTGCTTACACGTTATGCCACACAACATAATGCCCATTACACTTTGTGCCACACACTATAATTCCCCTTACACAATATGCTGCACACTTTAATGCCCATATGACATTATGCTGTGCGTAATGTCCCAAGTACTACTGCTTATACACATAATGCCACCAGTAGTTCCCCTTACACAATGCCCAGAGAAGTGCCCATTGCAGTATGCCTTCAGTACTGCTCACTGTTATCCAGTCCTGTCTAGCCCTGAGCCCAGCAGAGCCTGCAGAGGCACTGAATTGATTTTCAAATATGGCGCCAGGTTTTGAGCCAATCAGAGCTTTTGGTCCAACAGGCAATCAATAACTGCAGCTGCTGGACCACATGATGTACCCACAGTGCAAATGGGCAAGGCACCACTGGCACACACCTAGTTATTGCCCTTTACAGCACCTAGAGCCCCTTACTCACATTACGCTTCACAGTAGTGCCCATTACAAAAAATGTCCACAGTAGTTGCTCTGCTTATACATATTATGCCCAGAGTAGTAGAACCCTTACACACACACACACATATTATGTCCACAGTCACACATATTATGTCCACAGTAGTTGTGCCTCTTAAACATAATGCCCCCTATTGGCCACAGTAGTAGTGTTGCTTATACATAATGCCCACTGTTGCCCTCAGTAGTAGAGCTGACTATACGTAATGCCCACACCAGTTGCAGAAAGTATTAGGGCTGATTATACGTAATGCCCACAGCAGTTGCAGAAAGTATTAGGGCTGATTATACGTAATGCCCACACCAGTTGCTGACATTAGTAGCACTGCCTATACATATGCCCACACCAGTTGCCGACAGTAGTATCCCTGCTTATACCCAATGCCCACTCCAGTTGCTGACAGTAGTAGCGCTGCTTTTACTTAATGCCCACACCAGTTGCTGACAGTAGTAGCTCTGCTTTTACTTAATGCCCACACCAGTGTCTGACAGTAGTAGCGCTTCTTATACCTAATGCCCACACGTTGCCGACAGTAGTAGCGCTGCTAAAGCTGCCCATACAACGGATCCGTTCGGGACTTAAATAGTACAGGCCTCCTTACACTCCCAAGCCCGGTGAACAGTGCCTACTAGTGCCTGACCTGCCCTGTTAAGCGGCCCTGCCTCCTTCCACCCTCTGTCCTCTCTTGTTTAAAATATAAAATATATTCCACCCTGTGAGTGATCCTGGTGGTGGCCTGGCCTGATTATAAACTAAAAATTTGAGAACAGTACCGCCAGGTCCTCGATCGGCGGCCGCCGACGCCGCACCCAGTGCACTAATATTATCTGTGGCTTTGCCTCCTCCCGTCCGCTGTTCTCGAGGACTCAGAGAACAGCGGGCGGGAGGAGGCAAAGCTACAGACATTATTAGTGCAAAGGGTGTGGCGTTGGCGGCCTCTGATCGGGGACCCAGCGGTACTGTTCTCATATTTGTATTTTAGTGATCACTGGCAATGGCGATGGGCGGCGCAGAGGATCCTCAAGGAGGAGGGGCAATGGACGTCACACCATGCTTGCCTACTTTTGAAAACCAGTTTCAGGGAGATTCCAGGCGCTAGTAGAATTGCAGCACCAATGAGGCTGGGGTCTGCGCATGTGCAACCCCCCTGGTAGAATGCCTTCGCTGACTTTCACACTCGCTGGGGCGTTCGCTCCAGTATTGGAGGACACAGGGCACTAGCAGGGGAAAGCCCAGTGTTTTATGGGTGTGCCAATAAAACCGCTGGACGTAACCCTGTGAACGCAAGAGTGACTATGCCTGCTTGGGGCAGACGATTGACATCAGCTCTCGCCCTGAATTCGGCCAGGATGAGTCAGTCAGTAGAAGGGGAAAATAAATCATTTCATGGGGAGCGACCATCGAGGGATTTCTCTCCCACATGCGAGGGGATGTGTAAATGTACACATCCACTTTCATGCTAATGCGGGGATTCACACGCAGAGGGAGGGGGGGGGGGGTTGGCGTGATGTTGGATCGCGTCTACCTGCTCGCTAGGCTGCAAATATATGCAACCTGGTGAACAGGTCTGAATCAGGCCCATAGTCTATTATACACAGCCACGCCATATAACACACAGCACATTATTACATTATACACACCCCAATATTACATTATACACAGCTCAACCCATACTACATTATAAACAGTCCACGCTTTATTGCATTATACACAGCCCCCTCCCCCCACACAAACACATTACACAATACATTATACACAGCCCCCTCCCCCCACACAAACACATTACACAATACATTATACACAGCCCCCTCCCCCCAGACAAACACAATACACATTACACAATACATTATACACAGCCCCCTCCCCCCACACAAACACATTACATTATACACAGCCCCCTCTCCCCACACAAACACATTACACAATACATTATACACAGCCCCCTCGCCCCACACAAACACATTACATTATACACAGCCCCCTCCCCCCACACAAACACATTACATTATACACAGCCCCCTCCCCCCACACAAACACATTACACAATACATTATACACAGCCCCCTCCCCCCACACAAACACATTACATTATACACAGCCCCCTCTCCCCACACAAACACATTACACAATACATTATACACAGCCCCCTCGCCCCACACAAACACATTACATTATACACAGCCCCCTCCCCCCACACAAACACATTACATTATACACAGCCCCCTCCCCCCACACAAACACAATACATTATATACACAGCCCCCCACCCCCCACACAAACACATTACACCATGTGCTCACAGTTACTCCCTCATATTACAGACCCACTCCCAAGCACTTGCCTGTGTTGCTCCTTCCATGGGAGTGCAGGGACCCTGCAGGGTGGTGGGAGCAGTCTGTGTGGTGGTGGGGGAAGCAGCCGGGTGACAGGACAGAGCAGGGAGAGCAGCAGGGCAGGCTGATGCACGTTGCACGGAGTGTGGTGGGCGTGGCCAACCTCGAAAGCCCTGGCTGCTGCTGACTCCCCTGCTCCTCCCATCCACACACTTCCTGTCTCTGACTGGCAGCAGCTCCACAACCCTGCGGTGGCCGGCTGTGACGATTAGCGTGCAGGCCCCGCACTGAGCTCTGCTCAGCTGTAATTTGTGCTCAGTGCTGCCCCTGCTGGCTAATTCGGCCTCAGAAGTAGAGATGGGCAAAACGGATCTTTTCGCGGACCCGGGTCGGTCAGTGAAAAGATCTAGATCCTTTGGGCGGCTCTACGGATCAGTTTGTGTAAAAAAGACAGTTATTTATGGTTTGAGTTAGTGTACCATACCTCCCAACATGACCCTTTCCAGGAGGGACACAATGCTCTGTTTCTGGACTTCCCTCTTAATGTTTGATTGTTATTACCTGTGTGGAAACACCTTTCTTATCCATTTACCTGTTTAGAACAGGTAATAGCAATCATTCGTTAAGAGGGAAGTCCAGAAACAGAGCAAAGTCGTAGGTCAGAGATGGGGAACCTTTGGCCCTCCAGCTGTTGTTGGACTACACATCCCAGCATGCCCTGCTACAATTTGCTATTTGGCCATGATAACACTGTTGCAGGGAATGCTGGGATGTGTAGTCCAACAACAGCTGGGGCCAAAGGTTCTCTAACCCTGACCTAGGTGGTGCACTTAACATAGATAGTCGTTTGGTCGACTGATCTAGGTCGACATTAGGTCAACAACACTAGATCGACATGCTGAAAGGTCGACGTGGAACAAGATCGACATGGTTATAGGTCAACATGAGGAAGGTCGACAGGTCATAAGGTCGACATGGGGATTTTCACTGTTTTTTGAGCCGACATGTGCCGACAGGCGGTATTTCATGCCCTACCTTCCACTAGGGCATGGAGTGAGATTATAATAGTGTGGCGAGCGAAGTGAGACACTGTGCCCAAAGCATTGCGAGCGATGCGAGGGTCCGATTCTCACTTCCAACTGTGTCCATGTCAACTGTGTTGACATTCGGGTCAAAAAACAGCGAAAACCCCATGTCGACCTTATGACCTTCCTCATGTCATCCTAACGTCCATGTCTACCTTTTCCCATGTCAACCTTTTCCCATGTCGACCTTTCTGCATGTCGACCTAGTGACTGTCTGACCAACGCTTGTCTGACGAACAATCCAGTTCCCAGGACCTGGGTAGAAGTCCCGTATAAAGGGACACGGCGTGTCCCATTTACACTGCCGCTGACAGGGGTCTGACCTGCTGAAGACCCGGGGTTTTGCAGCGGTGTAAAAGGGGTATTAATTTGCTCGTTGCCAAGGGAGACTAAATTTGCTCATTGCCGAGCCCCCCCTCCCCCCCCCCAAATGGAAGTTAAAAGAAGGCCCCCTCCCCCTCCAAATTAAAGTTAAATGTACTACACAGCCCAGCAAACAGAGATCTAGTAAAAAAAAAAAAACACATGTGCACTGCCTAATTTATGTCTGTGTGTCTGTGTGTTCATACTTCTACTACACACCTTTCTGTGATACTACTGGTGAACTCAGGTGAAGCAATCTTGAAATGCCTGCCAGTGCCAATGCCTCTGCTCTGCTTAGTCTGCTGTGTGTTGATGTGTAGTCACCAGACCTCCCTCAGGGCTTCCAGATTCAGAAGAATCTAGATCTGCACGTGACACAGCAGCAGCAGCAGCAGCAGCAGCAGCAGCACAAGCAGCCAATTAGAAGAAAATATCTCAGCTGCCAAAGGGGGCAGTGCTGAGCTCAAGCAATGCAATGTGCATTGTATTGTATGTAATGGTAACCGAAACCGATCCGGATCACCATTTTGGGATCGGCGGCTCGCTCGTTCTTTTGAAGGATCCGTTCAAAAGAACCGGATCGTTCGCGAACGACACATCTCTACTCAGAAGCAGCGGCCTCCCGGGAAAGTTCCCGGTAAATATAATGGCCAATCCGCCCCTGGCAAGGCCCCATTTAAGTTAGAGGTGAGGGAAGTTGGGTGCCTTCTGGTTTGGGTGCCTTTCTTTCATGCACCTCTCCCAGATCTGCTGTCTTCCTGCTGACCAATCAGCTCTCCTCTGGCATTTCCTGCTTGTTTCTGCACTTTCTGCTTGATTCATAGCACTGGTCTTTCTGTCTGAAAGCAGCGTTCTCTCTGGCCATTTCCTCCAGGTCCTTCTATAGCTTTAAAAGCAAGCAGTTTGTCTTCTGTACTGCCTTCCCTTCCCAGCAGTGCTAAAAGGGTCCTGATACTGGTATTGGGGTGTCATTGACAATGTCTGTGTTCATTGAGGGTTCCAGCAAGGATTTCCTCTACTTCTTCTTGGGGTCCTTGTGCCAACTCCACGCATTTGGGATTCTCTTGCTACAGCAGCTCTATGGCTGGTCACAACTGCTGACCCCCAGATCTCTGCTGTCTCTGTCCTACTCACTGCTGGGCATCTACCAATTGGTCAGCTTCACTACAGACTCCTAAATCATGAAACTACTGAACCGGTATGCTCCCATCTGTCATATTTCTTCATTCTTCTCAGCTGTTTCTTTTATATGGTAATCCACTTGCAAGCCCACCAAATCTCCAGTATCCCTACTTTCTCAGTGGCCACTATCCCTCGGGTACAGCCAGCATCAGAGCTCCTTTTCCCTGCAATCATGGCCACCAATCAGCAAAGAGGAGGTTTTTCACAGGAATAGACTGTTGCTAGCCACCATGGGGCCGCTTCATTCAATGGCACTAAATTACTATGTGGCAGTCTGACCGGGTGACCCAAGGTTTAGTATAAGCAGTGCCATAGGGTTTTAATGGGGCAGCATGACTTGCACCCTGCATTATTTTCCTATGTACAACCTATAAATTGGCAGTAAGGGACATGAGTGGCCCCTTTTTATGAGACAACACTCAAACTAAATATGTACTTTTTGTAAAATATAGCATATTGTTTGTTCTATCTCCCATTGACTAACAAGGGTCTGTCCCTAAGTGCTGTGGAAGTCAGATACCAGGACTTCCACCCATTGTATAACAGGGGGCTATCCCTGAATCTTGTATTTTTATTACTGGCCAGAAGTATGTAGAGAAGGAGAGTACACTGTCTCTGCCTCTGGTACTGAACTGCACATTGCTAGAGCAGGTCTGTCAGTGTTACTGTAATACCCGATACAGCACATCGCTCTGTCTGCTTCATTACAGATATTCCATTCTATCAACTGTCAGATCCATGTTGCAGCAGACTGTTTTAGAGTGAAATAAGGCAGCCAAAGACTATCCAGTGATTATTGCTTCAATTGCAGTGAGACATTACCTTCATGAGTGACTAAGGACATACAGATTTACAAAGCAAGTGGATCTGAAAGCATTGGCAGAGTTAGCGGAGACAGCATAACAAAAATACTTCTAGCTGTTATTGGACTCTTCTAGCTCAATCAATAAGGATAGATTGTGCAGCACGAGGTTCTGGAGCATCTGACATTTGCCAGTGATAAATGCACATGTAGCTATAAAGTGCTACTAAAAGCGCTAAAACTGTAAACCCTATACTCAGCATAGACATTATGAGGGGCAACCTAGGCCTCTGCAGAGTTATTTATTGCTATTTAAGGGGTGCTTCTTAGCCTTCAGTAATCTTTTTAAAACCACTGTGATAGTGGATACAGATAGAGAAAGGCATATATTAGGATTACCCTGGACAATGTATGAGAACAAATCTAAGTGCACCACCTGTAAGGTACCTGGCAGGGGCGTAACTACACCTTTGTGGGCCCCATAGCAAAATCTTGAAAGGGTCCCCCCCAGCTTTTAGTAAGAGTGTGTCAGGGGGAGAGAGTTTTCCTTAAAGAAGAGGGAGTGAGAGAGAGAGAGAGACAGAATGGGAAGAGAGACACTACTTAACTAGAACACAGGTTGAGGTGGAGGCATAGATGAATGAATGGGAGGGAATGGCATCACTGTCGGCTTACTGATCTGAAGTATTCGGCAGGTTAGCATTAGGCCAGGAATGTGGTGTGAGGGATTAGGTTTTGGATTAGGGTTAGGCAGGTGGTTGGGGGGGGGGGGGAGTTTGTGTTGACTACAGAGATGCATAATGCAGAGGGTGGCTGGCGGCTGGCTACAGGGGAGCACACTATGGGGCAGGGGGGTATGGGGCCAGCTACAGGGGAGCACACTATGTGGCAGGGAGGTATGGGGCCAGCTACAGGGGAGCACACTATGGGGCAGGGAGGTATGGGGCCAGCTTCAGGGGAGCACACTATGGGGCAGGGAGGTATGGGGCCAGCTACAGGGGAGCACACTATGAGGCAGGGGGGTATGGGTCCAGGTACATGGGAGCACACTATGGGCCAGGGAGGTATGGGGCCAGCTACAGGGGAGCACACTATGAGGCAGGGGGGTATGGGTCCAGCTACATGGGAGCAAACTATGGGGCAGGGGGTATGGGGCCAGCTACAGGGGAGCACACTATGGGGCAGGGAGGTATGGGGCCAGCTACAGGGGAGCACACTATGGGGCAGGGAGGTATGGGGCCAGCTTCAGGGGAGCACACTATGGGGCAGGGAGGTATGGGGCCAGCTTCAGGGGAGCACACTATGGGGCAGGGAGGTATGGGGCCAGCTACAGGGGAGCACACTATGAGGCAGGGGGGTATGGGTCCAGCTACATGGGAGCACACTATGGGGCAGGGGGGTATGGGTCCAGCTACATGGGAGCACACTATGGGGCAGGGAGGTATGGGGCCAGCTTCAGGGGAGCACACTATGGGGCAGGGAGGTATGGGGCAAGCTACAGGGGAGCACACTATGAGGCAGGGGGGTATGGGTCCAGCTACATGGGAGCACACTATGGGGCAGGGGGGTGTGGGTCCAGCTACATGGGAGCACACTATGGGGCAGGGGGGTGTGGGTCCAGCTACATGGGAGCACACTATGGGGCAGGGGGGTATGGGGCCAGCTACAGGGGAGCACACTATGGGGCAGGGAGGTATGGGGCCAGCTACAGGGGAGCACACTATGAGGCAGGGGGGTATGGGTCCAGCTACATGGGAGCACACTATGGGGCAGGGGGGTATGGGTCCAGCTACATGGGAGCACACTATGGGGCAGGGGGGTATGGGGCCAGCTACAGGGGAGCACACTATGGGGCAGGGGAGGTATGGGGCCAGCTACAGGGGAGCACACTATGGGGCAGGGAGGTATGGGGCCAGCTTCAGGGGAGCACACTATGGGGCAGGGAGGTATGGGGCCAGCTTCAGGGGAGCACACTATGGGGCAGGGAGGTATGGGGCCAGCTACAGGGGAGCACACTATGAGGCAGGGGGGTATGGGTCCAGCTACATGGGAGCACACTATGGGGCTGGAGGTATGGGGCCAGCTTCAGGGGAGCACACTATGGGGCAGGGAGGTATGGGGCAAGCTACAGGGGAGCACACTATGAGGCAGGGGGGTATGGGTCCAGCTACATGGGAGCACACTATGGGGCTGGAGGTATGGGGCCAGCTTCAGGGGAGCACACTATGGGGCAGGGAGGTATGGGGCAAGCTACAGGGGAACACACTATGAGGCAGGGGGGTATGGGTCCAGCTACATGGGAGCACACTATGGGGCAGGGGGGTGTGGGTCCAGCTACATGGGAGCACACTATGGGGCAGGGGGGTGTGGGTCCAGCTACATGGGAGCACACTATGGGGCAGGGGGGTATGGGGCCAGCTACAGGGGAGCACACTATGGGGCAGGGAGGTATGGGGCCAGCTACAGGGGAGCACACTATGAGGCAGGGGGGTATGGGTCCAGCTACATGGGAGCACACTATGGGGCAGGGGGGTATGGGTCCAGCTACATGGGAGCACACTATGGGGCAGGGGGGTATGGGGCCAGCTACAGGGGAGCACACTATGGGGCAGGGGAGGTATGGGGCCAGCTACAGGGGAGCACACTATGGGGCAGGGGTGTATGGGGCCAGCTACATGGGAGCACACTATGGGGCAGGGGGGCATGGGGCCAGCTACAGGGGAGCACACTATGGGGCAGGGGGGTATGGGGCCAGCTACAGGGGAGCACACTATGGGGCAGGGGGGGTATGGGGCCAGCTACAGGGGAGCACACTATGGGGCCAGCTACAGGGGAGCACACTATGGAGCCAGCTACAGGGGAGCACAATATGGGGCTGGGGGTAAGGGGCCAGCTACAGGGGAGCACACTATGGGGCAGGGGGTATGGGGCCAGCTTCAGGGGAGCACACTATGGGGCAGGGAGGTATGGGGCCAGCTACAGGGGAGCACACTATGAGGCAGGGGGGTATGGGTCCAGCTACATGGGAGCACACTATGGGGCAGGGGGGGTATGGGTCCAGCTACATGGGAGCACACTATGGGGCAGGGAGGTATGGGGCCAGCTTCAGGGGAGCACACTATGGGGCAGGGAGGTATGGGGCCAGCTACAGGGGAGCACACTATGAGGCAGGGGGGTATGGGTCCAGCTACATGGGAGCACACTATGGGGCAGGGGGGTATGGGTCCAGCTACATGGGAGCACACTATGGGGCAGGGGGGTGTGGGTCCAGCTACATGGGAGCACACTATGGGGCAGGGGGGGTATGGGGCCAGCTACGGGGGAGCACACTATGGGGCAGGGAGGTATGGGGCCAGCTACAGGGGAGCACACTATGAGGCAGGGGGGTATGGGTCCAGCTACATGGGAGCACACTATGGGGCAGGGGGGTATGGGTCCAGCTACATGGGAGCACACTATGGGGCAGGGGGGTATGGGGCCAGCTACAGGGGAGCACACTATGGGGCAGGGGAGGTATGGGGCCAGCTACAGGGGAGCACACTATGGGGCAGGGGGGTATGGGGCCAGCTACATGGGAGCACACTATGGGGCAGGGGGGCATGGGGCCAGCTACAGGGGAGCACACTATGGGGCAGGGGGGTATGGGGCCAGCTACAGGGGAGCACACTATGGGGCAGGGGGGGTATGGGGCCAGCTACAGGGGAGCACACTATGGGGCCAGCTACAGGGGAGCACACTATGGAGCCAGCTACAGGGGAGCACAATATGGGGCTGGGGGTAAGGGGCCAGCTACAGGGGAGCACACTATGGGGCAGGGGGTATGGGGCCAGCTACAGGGGAGCACACTATGGGGCAGGGGGGTATGGCATGGGGCCAGCTACAGGGGAGCACTCTATTGAGCGGGGGGAATGGGGCTGGCTAAATGTGTGCACACTATGGGCCACAGGTGAGCACAGTACATGGAGAGGGGTTTGTGGCTGGCTATAGGGTGTACACTATGGGGAGGGGAGTAGGGGGCTATCGAACAAGCTGGGAGGGGGGGGAGCAGCAGGAGTGAACAGACATGGGGGTTGGCCTGTTTTCAATAACCCATGAAAAAAACTAGCAATGAGTACACAGTGCAGGCAATTGCCGACTTACCTGCAGTCTGTGCCTGCAGATATCAGGAGGGCTGAGAGTTGCTGCACAGCCGGCAGTGAAGCTGCGCACAATTTCTAGCTGCTTCCTGCAGCTTGTATGTACTGCAGGGGGCGGGCAGCCGTGGCACCAACAGGAGAGGAACCGAGGAGTGGTATGGGCAGGCAGCCACAGCACCGAGGTAGGGGTGCTGAAGCGTGGTCGGCAAACTCGGCATGAACAGGATGCCGCGGGACATAGATATGGGTGCCGGATGGCCGCGGCGTGAAGGTACGGCCAGAGCCGGAAGAGGTGGTGGCTCCTGTTAACTCTGCCGCTGGGGAGTGTGGGATCTGCTCTTCACGCTACCGGTGCACCGCTGCCTGTCATAGTGTGACAGGCAGTGGCAGCTGTAGATCAAACAGTAGCAGCGTGCGGACCTAATTGAGTGGGTAGCGCCGGCGGCACAAATGAAAAAATATATATTGTTTTTTTTTTAGAGGGTATATATATACTATATATACTCTATAGTTACGCCACTGGTACCTGGCTGTTCTTGGTAATCCCAGAGGGGAACGCAAGATTTTTACATTATAACTTTGTGTACTTTTAAAAGCCTTTAGTTATCTGTATTTTGTAAAATGTTTAATATTTCCTTGATTTTTGTGTAGATCATTTGATATTAAACATATACTGTGCGTTTCACAGAGTATAACAGCACCGCACACTATAGGTGACAGCAGCACAGAGTATAACAGTGCTGTACATATAGGTGACCGTAGCACAAAGTATAACAGCACCGCACACTGTAGGTGACAGCTGCATGGAGTATAACAGCACCTTACCCTATAGGTGACAGCAGCACAGAGTATAACAGCATGGTACAGTGTATGTATATATATATATATATATATATATATATATATATATACACACACACACACAAAAACACACATACATATATATATATATATATATATATATATATATATATATATTAGACCAAGCACAGCAGGATATTATATGACTCACTCTCCTGTTTTCAGCGCCACCCGCCGCCGCCGCCCATCGGATCCCTACTCCTGTGCGCTGCCTGCTGGGGTCAGGGAGGGTTCAAGTGGGAGCCGCGGGAGAGGCTGTGTGCGGCCCCGCATGCGTACCAGCCCTCCCGCGGCCATTTTAACTTTGGGCAAGCCAGGGCTGGCCGTGGCCATCTTTAAAGTGGGCATAGTGCTGCGGCCGCCGCCGCTAACCACGTAGATGGAGCCCCACAAGGGAGGGTGGCGGCCGTAAATTAACTTAAATGAGCCGGCCCACCGGTAAAATACCCGGTTTCACGGCAGGCCAATCCGCCCATGCAGTGTTATTATTAAAGTGAAAGCTGCTGAAAAGTATAAATATCGCTGTGCCACCAGGTAAAGTAGGTTTATATGATCCGATACAGGTATTGGTATGCAATTCCTGTAAAGAGAAACCTAGGCTCACAGACATCCAGTAAAATTAAATCATTCTTTATTTCATGTGTTATTTATTGTTGAACGTAATACATTTTACAGTATTTGATCTGTTTGTGTGATCTGATTTATTGCCTGTATATTGAAGCTGCATTTTGCTTCCTTTGATAAATGAATGGGGGAATTATTTAGTACAACTCTGTGTCAACTCATCCTCCTTACCACAAGTCTGTGACATGGCAGGTAGGAGCTGATTGGCTGGCTGTTTATCACTCTCCATTTTATCAATTTTGAATCTTAGTGCATCTGGCTCACTGTACCTTGAATAGACCCCAGTAATGTGTTCAAACTCCGCACTACACCAGCTTACCTTTCAGTGGTGTATTTTACAAAGCAAACATAATTATTCCCAGTACTATTTTTCTGGAAAAATAGGTGCAGGAACTGCAGGTCTGGGGGTGGATCCAGAGGCGTAACTAGAACGATGTGGGCCCCATAGCAAGATCTTGGATGGCCCCCCCCCCCCCCTCGCCCCACATGGGGGGGGGGGGGGGGCCGTCCAAGATTTTGCTATTTGTCAGAAGAAAGAGGGTGTCAGGAGAGAAACAGTGCCGGGTAGAGTTGGGGAGATAGACTGTCAGAGAGGGTGCAGGGAAGAGACAGGGCTAGAGAGAGAGCACAAATAAGAGAGAGAGAGAGAGGGGTGGGGGGTAGGAGAGAGAGAGAGAGAGAAAGCATGGGTAGGAGAGAGTGGAGACGACTAGGGGCAGAGAGACAGGTGGAGTGAGTGTTTGGGCTGAGAAACATGTGCAGTAGGAAAAAGAGCAGGGAAGAAAGAGGGGGGAGAGAGCACGACTGGCACCCCCCACCCCTATAGATGGCTCTACATAACTGCTATGCTACCAAACCCCCATTACTTACAGGTGCCGCTGTGTAACCCCCCCCCCACCCCACCCCGGGCAGATGACGGTACCTCTGGCAGCATGGTGTGTTTTCTACACCAAGTCTTCACCCTGCCGGGTCTCCGCATCGTCGGGGCTCCACAGCACGCCACCTTTTCACCGCCGCGCCGGGTCTCTGTGTCCCGCTGAGCCGGGAGCTGCACTCGCCCTGGGTCTCCCGAGTCTTAGTTCACAGCCGCGCTGGTCTGTACACCTTACATCACTTCAGCGCCGGAAACTGTGCACAGTCGCGCTGGGGCTGTTCACTTAGAGTGACGTTAAGCGCCGGCCAGGACAGACTAGCTGGAGTCTGGACTACCGGCTTTTACAGTGCTGCGCTGTCCCTGAGACACGGGACAGCGGCACTGTCAGCCTGCCGCAGCATTACTTTAAAAATTGAAAGGGTGCAGGGGATGTTTGCTTGGTCCGGGCCCCGCCAGCCGCCGGGCCCCATAGCAACTGCATCCCCTGCACCCTCTATTGTTACGCCACTGGGTGGATCAATTAATTAAAAAAAAAAAACATATATAATAGAGAGAGGGAGGGAGAGATAGATGTATATATTGTATTTAGAAACAAAGGCACTCACAGGTGACTTTGAAATAAAACTTATCTTTTATTTCCTGATGATGTCATATTTAATTAGAGGTTCAGGAACTGAGTTCCTGCTGAAAAATAGCACTGATTATTCCACTCTACAGACCAAGAGTTTAATTTGGTATATGATGTGCCCTGCTCAGACAGTGGCATCATAAAAGTCACCCTCCTGCTATTAATCTATAAATAAAAAGAAAGTAATCTACAACTAAGGCCCTTATTCTGGTTGGTGCGGTCAGAGCCGCACACGGGGCTCCGACCGCACAAACCAAGGGCCGCCCACCGGACGGATCGCCACGGCCGTCCATACACGGACGGCTGGCGATCCGCACAAAAATGGTGGAGGCTACGCCTCCACCATGGTGGGAGCTGCCCCCTGCCTTCGATGGTCGACGACCATCGAAGGCAGGCCCGCACGCCGCGGCAGCTCCCGCAAGCTCAGACCACACGGACAATCGTCCGTGTGGGAGCTTGTAAGGGGGCTGAAAGCTGACATCCGGCGACGTCAGCTTTCCGCCCCCATGTCATGGTAATGAGGGCGTCATGCCCTCATTACCATGCATACGCCCCGCGTTTGCATGGGAACGCCCATGAAACGCGGGGCGTACACATAGGGAAATGAGGGGCTGAAGCCCCTCACGCCCCTATACGCCCCCTTTGCGGCGGACGAAATCCGTCTGCGGCGAAGGGGGCTGCACATGCGCAGAATGACCTCTGCGCATGTGCAGACAAAAAACATCGGCGGTACGGCCGCACGCGGGCCGTACCGTGCCGATCAAAATAAGGGCCTAAGTTACTACCCACAGATATGGCGCACCGGTTAAATAAACATAACAAAATATTTTCTAACTGCTTTAAACCAAATTTAAAAACAAAGGAAATAAAAAATGTGCACAATATGCAATCATGTTTTATTAATTAAGATACACCTACTTAGATTAGAACACTGCAATAACAACAAACATTTCATACTTCCTTTTTCTTTGGTGTGCTGGGATGTGACTTCATTAAGCTCTAAACCATGCCATTGCAAAATGCTGCGATTTGTGGATCCAAGGTGCAGGGATTGGGTGAAATGAAGCACATTTGCATCTTTTAACAGGAAGTTGGCAGAATGTGGGAGGAGCATCCACTTTTCCTGAGTTGCAAGCAGAAATCTGTGGAAAGTGCAGCTTACAGTGGACTGCAAGATGTATCTAATACCTGTTATGAGCCACAGAGTGGCCTGTGTAGTCAGCTATAACAAACCATGAGCTCAGTTATTACCACTCCTCACCTACCTGTGAGATGGGTGTAAGGGCGGTGTGGTGCCTGCTGCCGTGCAGGTGTCGTCGGACCACTTACCTGGTGCCGCACCCTCTCACCTTCAGGCCGTGCCAAATCGCGGTCCTGGAATTCTCCGGCACCCGGACACGAACGCCTAGGAGGAAGGAGAGTAGGTGAGAGCGGTTCCTCCTTGATGAAGACCGATGCGCCCTCCGTCCCGCGACGTCTCTACAGAGGCACCCTCCGGGCTCCGGGAAACATCATCATCGGCGCACTGCCTCAGAGCCCGGAGTGTCACCTATTGGCACTTGCGCACCTAGGTGAGGCCTTGACCTTGCACGGGGTACAAGGTCCGCGTACGCCCTGGATGGAGGAAGGAAGGGAGATAGGCAGGAACACACAAACAAACAAGACGACACTCACCGTCCTCACTCTTGTACTGCGTCCGCACTCTTGTACTCTAACCCACGGTTCTCCTCACAGGTCCCTGTAAGGAGACAAACACCAGACCCGTGCAGAGCCTAACAAACCTAAACGTGGCACGACTACATAACTACAACACAAAGCCCTAGAACTGACTAAGTGTGTGTGGTGCAACACAACTACGAAAATCTAAACAACTTTGCTCTGCACGGACAACATACAATACAGTACAAGACCTTACCAACTAACTGCTCCTTTTAACCTCTGCCTGTATTCAGATGTACTCCCTTCCTGGCTAGAGCTGGCCAGCGTATGCTCACTCAAAACAGTACCAGTTCGCTACTACAATCGCTCCTAACTGACGGCTCAGGCCTAGTGCCTGTCTGGGTCCACAGGCTTAGTGCCTTACTGGGGCACAGGCCTAGGGGCCTGATTCAATTAGCCCCCCCGAACTATGGGGGCCTCGGGCCTTACGCCCGGCTACTGTGCAACGGGCCTAATGCCCGGCTATCTGGACAGGGGCCACGGGGAGGAGGCCCAGCACAATCCAAAAGGGCCAGGAGGGCCCAACAATCAAGTGGCCACGGGCCAAGAGAGCCCGACTACAAATCCCACAGGCCGGAGGGGCCTGCAAGTTCCCACGGGCCTAGTGCCCGACTCCCGGTGGTCAAGGGTAGGGGGTAGGTGGCCTGGGGCCGCCTACCTGGGGTTGGGAGAGGCCGCGGGGGGGAGCTTCCTCAGCTCTGATGCTTCCCACCCCCGCTGGCCTCTCCGTGGGTGGCAGCCATCTTCTTTCTTCTGCCGCTGGCCTGTCCTGGCCAGCGGCGGCGCCGTTTCCGTTCTTCTCCCAGGAGGCGCCGGAGATCTTCTTTCTTGATCCCGGCGTCTTCTCTCTGCAGCGGCCGCCGGAACTCTTCAGTCCGTCGCCGCTGTGTCCTCTCTCCTCCGGCGTCTTCTCGCTTCAGCCGGTGCGCTCCTGCGCTCCGCCGGCGTGGGACCTTCCTGCTCCTTCGCCTCCCGGCGGCGTCTGACGTCAGACGCCGGGGGCGGGCTTTTGGACGGCGCGGCGAGCGCTGATTGGCTCGCCGCGGCCGTCTGCCATTGGCCGCCGATTCGGAAGCCATGATTGGCTCCCGAAGGGCGGGAGATTTAAGCTGATGCGAGCGGCGCTTCGCCGCCCGCACTGTCAGCGCTGGGATCGGTGCATTGATCCCAGCGCTGTTCCTCCTCGTCGCTGCCTGCACTATTGGCACAGGGATCAGACAGCTGATCCCTGCGCCGGGGGAGGTGGTGTCCCGTGTGGGACCCAGCCCTCCCTCTCCTCGTCCCTGCTGCTGCTGCTCCGGTGCTGGGAGCAGAGGGGCTGTCCCAGCACCGGGGCACACCATTACATACCGATCAAAGGGGAGCACAATCAGCAAGAACTTCCAGGTGCTGCTAAATAGCCCAGACGCCAGAAGACAGCAGCGCCTGATGATTCAGGAAGTTCTGTTACATAGCTGCTCACACGTGCTGATGGTTCACTATTAGCTGTCTTTCGGGTCTTAGTGATTGGTGGTTGATCCTTTATATTTTCATGTGACCACTACTAAGATGCCAGTTATAGCTTCTAGCTTATGCTTGATCCTGCTCCCGGTCCCTTGCCTCGTGGTGTCCATTTGGTTTCCCGTGGTCCGCCTTAGTGCTCTGGATTCATGCTGACATTCGATCAGGTTCAAGCTAGTGGTATCGTGCTCATTTGCACTTTGTGTGATTCTGTCCATTATATTATTACTAGTATTATGTGAGCTTGTCTGTGGCCAGTAAGGACGCTTCAGCAACTCATGCACTTTCAGATGGTAATTATACGCTGATTCCTCATTTTATCACATCTTAAACTTGCACATTCAGTCACTCCTATTATAACCTTTTTTATTGTAGTTTTGCATGCTGTTATTTTGGGGTTCTGTTTAGCTTTGTCCTTTTCTGTGGGTTTTCCTTCCTTGGTATCCCTTTATCTTGCCCAACCTCCAATAGCAGCCTTGCCCTTTTTAAGACCTGGGGGCATCGGACTACTGGGTGTGCGTAACTCCAACGGGAAAGGTGGCTCCTAAAGGTTATGTGTTTTTAGCACATCGATCGATCATATGATCTGCATCATATGCAGCTCATTGTAATGTATGGCCAGCCTAAAGCTATGTCTAAAGCTGACCATACATTAGAACGACCTGCATACAATGCTACAAACACATACGATCTGCTTACGACCACAACCCATCCCAACTGATCATATGTGTAGCACATTAGATCATAGGAGTGACCTCATGATCCGCGAGACTGTACATCGCATCGTTATCGTACCAAATGACCTCACGATGTGCACACAATTGATCGAATGATCCATCAAAATGATGTGTTCGGGCCTAGAATCATTCTGATGTATGGCTAGCGTAAACACAATGGAAACAAGGAAGCGCTGAGAAAGGTCTGTAACTTCAACTTCAGGGTATCACAGGTTCCGCCACATTGAAGTAAGGGGCATACAAACAGCTGTTTTACCTTTTACTTATATTGCAGTCTATACAATGTTGACATCCATATTTTGTAATACATTCTTTTTACAGTATGTTACGGAAAAACAGGAAAGTGGAGCAGTATGTCAAAGACTTAGAAACTGAACCAAATGTAAAATATACTAACAATCGTAACAAAGTTCCTCATTGAATGTGCTGTAAAATGTTTCGCTCTGGCATTGGTTTTATGTATGCCCTCTTTCCCCTCTCGCTCCATTGCTGCACAGCACTGTAGAGCCTGCATATATACAAAACTGTACATAAGTTACTTCATATGCAAAGTCAGTCTATTTTTTTGATCTAGTGTCATAAAGATGTGCGAGACTGTGACAGAAGTGTCAGCCGTCTGTAATGATGTGGGTCAGAAATATATAGATTTAACCACTGCTGCAGTGGAATCTCAGATTATAATCACTGCAAAACTGGCATTTTGTAAAGTTTGGTTGTAGCATTATTCTTATTTTTTTTATGTTTGCTTATAAAACTGGCATTTTGTAAAGTTTGGTTGTAGCATTATTCTTATTTTTTTTATGTTTGCTTATAAATCATATCTATTCCAGTATTTGAAGTCACTTTTTTGCAAGCAAAAACTCCATTTACCTTATTTCTGCTTTGAAGTCATGTAATTTGTCTACATGACAAGATTGCCATCTAGTGGTAAATAAGAAAGAGAACAGCTACATCTTCTAGGTACAGTGTTACCACTGTGAAGTATCTATATAACTAAATTGTATATACTATATGTGTGTGCGTGCACATGCACCCAGCTTACCATCAATTCAAGGATCAGCATTATGCTTTTATTATATAGGATATGCCTTTTGTGTTATGTATGAGAATAAGAGAATCTGTTCCCCGTCTTGTGCTGTCACATAGTCATGCCAGACATCAGATTTTGAGAGAGCCAGAGGAGGTAGCTGAGCTAAAACGATAGAGGCAGTGGACACTTCTACTGTCAGATGGTATCTGATCTTTGAATATCAATTGACATTGCAGGATGCAGCACCAGAACCACTGATGAGAGGTTTCCTGAAGGATTAACAATACAGGAGATTCAACTGCAGGCGCGAATAAAGTCCTTTTAGGAGCGCCATGTGTCATATGCAATCTGCACTGGAAGTGCAATCCGATCAATGTTTACGTTTCACCACTGGAGGCTTGGTCACATCATGATGTGTAACACCGCTGTCAGTGGTAAATTAATAGATCACACCTCTCCTTCAAGGCTTCATATTGAATGACAGCGAAATCAACCTATATGTGCGCATACACTTGTGCGATGTGATGCGATGCCACATCCCACCGCATCGATTGCATCTTAAGTGCTTTTTCCAGCACCTGATGTTGCATGCTACCTGTGATGACACATCAGGTGCTGGAAGTGGGCTGGCGGGTAGCAGGAGAGCTGGTGGGCAGAGCTGGAGGTGGGCTGCAGAAGGGCTGCCCAGTCTTTTTTTTGTGTGTTTAATTTTTCTGCTTACTGTCAGCTCCACTGACTACTGCCGCCAGCCAGCCCTCCTGCTGCCTTCTTCCACCCACGCCACTACACCCGTTGTAGATTGCATTGCAAGCAATTGCATGTGGATAAAAACACATGCATTGCAATAGATATTATGTGCAGCACATAATATCTATTGACGTGAGATTTGACCGGCGGGCCGTGCATCGCGCTGGGTGACACATGTGAAGACATGCAATTTGTCACTTTGATTTATCGCAATCGCATGGATCGCATGCCAAATCTTAGTGCATCTGTTGACATTACAGTCAATCATGCAGTAAATCATTTAGTGTGTTCTTAAATACTTCTAGCACTCATTGTGCATATGTTGTTTTAAAAGTGCATACTTACAAAAAAATTCATAAAATGTCCACAGTATGTATTGAACAGCAGTGTCCTAATATTAAAACATTAATATGTACCATATACCTGTAGTTCTACGCATAACATAACCTAACATCCATTTCAATAACCAAAATATTTTTGGTCCTTTCTGATCCTTCAGGGGCAAACATACAAATGTAAAAATGTAATCAACATAGTAAAAAAAATAAAAAGCCATAGAAGACCATTGCAACAGGTGTATGAAGCAGTGAAAAAAATGCAGACATTTAGCATGGGAACCAATCAGCTGCTACTTTACATAAAATTGTTTGGAAGGACTTGATAAATCAATGCTGACCGGTTGCCATGGAGGATTGCTGTCAGCATCCCTGTGGTTAGGATTTAGTATCCTGTATCCCGACTGCCATTCAGTATCCTGCATCCTAACTGCTGTCAGAAGATCGCCACCAGAACCTCAAACAGGTTCAGGACGCCGATACAGAATACCGACAGCCAGCCTCCTGTTCTGTGAATATGCATGGCGTGCTAGTGTGCACTTATGGTTAGGCTACAGAGAGGGGGCTAGGTTTAGTTGGCTGCATGGGAGGATTGGGGTATATATGGAGCCCCTGTCTGGTTTCTCCTTATCAAAAAGAAGGGGTCAGTTTTTTGACCACCAGCATCCTGAATACTGGGATATCATATGTATGCTGCCATGGACAACTTTTCTACTGGCACACTTCTTCCACTCAAGAGGTTAAAATCCGCTATTCCTCACTGTCATACTCATGTTAAACTTAAATCATAAAATGTAAGTGTAAGAAGAATGGGTACTTATGTAATATCTGGGCTCCCGTTTTTCTTATGAGACCGTGTCCCCTCGCGGGGCTCGCTGCGCTCGCCACGCTTCGGGCGCGGTGGCTCGCTGCGCTCGCCACACTATATAAAATCAACTCCATGCGTATTTGGATAGTAGGGGTATGAAAAAATGGGGTGCATTTAACATGGGAGTCCAGATAATACATAAGTACCGAAGAATGTAAGAAGAGGCTAAAACATGGAACAGAGGATAAAAAAAAAAAAGACAAATTGTTATCTTAGCCAGAAGGGGCCTATGTATTAATAATTGTGGCAGTGCCTTCATTTTGCTGAGAAATCTGCTCATGGACAAAGTTTCTGTTACCTATCACAAACAGGCATTAATCCTGGAGGGAATCTACCTTGGTGTATGCATAGGCAATCACCGACCATAACCATCTGGAAATGGTCTGCTTGGAAGAAGGCCACCCTCTCTTATGTACATCATATAGTACCAACAGCAAATCAGGTTTGCGAAAATCCTTTACTCTGTCCACATAAATGCGTAGAGCACAAACCACGTCCAATTTCTTCAACTTGTCCCTATTTCTCGCCTCTTCTGGAGCACAATTTCCTGGTTTAAATGGAAATTTGACACTACCTCAGGTAAAAACTTCGGCCCTGTCATCATGAAAAACCAGAAACTGGGACTTGCAAGACAAGTTCCCCAATTCTGAAACCCGCCTAGCCGAGGCTATAGCTAACAGAAATGTAAGTCTCCAAGAAAGACATTTAAGATCAACCGATCTTATAGGTTAAAATGGAGGTATCTGTAGATGAAGGAGACTGTAGGGGGGTGACAGACAGGGTGAAGCATACCTGCCTACTTTTTATAACAGGGTGAAGGGGACTGTATAGGTGGTGATGCACAGGGTGCAGGCAATTGTATAGGTGGTGACACGCAGGGTCTGTAGGGGGTGTTGTGACTGTAGGGGGTGACAAACAGGGTGCAGGGGACTGTAGGGGGGTGACACACAGGGTCCAGGAGACTGTATATGTGGTGACATGCATGGTCTGTGGGGGGGGGGGTGGTGACAGAACCAGGGTGTAGTGACTGTAGGGGGGTGACACATAGGGTACAGAGGACTATATAGGTGCTGACACACAGGGTGCAGGGGACTGTATGGGGGGTTTCACACTGGGTGCAGGGGACTGCAGGAGGGGGACACACAGAGTGTATGGGACTGTAGGGGAGTGAAAGGCAGGGTCTGTGGGAGGGTGACACACAGGGTGCAGGGGACTGTATAGGTGATGACACACAGGGTGCAGCCGACTGTAGGGGGTGTGGCACAGGGTGCAGGGGACTGTGATGGGTGTGATACACCGGGTGCAGGGGACTGTATAGGTGGTGACACGCAGGGTCTGTGGGGGTATGACACGCAGGGTGCAGGGTACTGTAGGGGGTGACACACAGGGTGCAGGGTACTGTAGGGGGGGGACACACATGGTCCAGGAGACGGGCTGGGATCGTTAGGTTGACACCGTTGGGCTGACATACAGCAAGGTTGACAGGGGTCTAGGTCGATATAGGGCAAGGTCGACAGAGGACAAGGTCTAAAGGGGTCTAGGTTGACACATGCATTAGGTCGACATGGGTTAAGTCAACAGTCAAAAGGTCGGCATATGTTTTTGACTGTTTTTTGACCCAAATATCGGCACAGTTGACATAGACACAATTTTAAATGCTCCGCATCCCATCACTGTGCTCGCATTGCTTTGGGCACACTATTTTATTCTCCCACCTCTCCCTAGTGGTTGGTAGGGCATGAAATACCACCTATCGGCATTTGTCGGCCTGCGGCAAACTAGTCCTTGTTGACTTAGACCCCTGTCGACCTAGACCCCTGTCAACCTTCCTGTATGTAAACCCAATGGTGTCGACCTAATGACCATTGAAAATCTTATGGTCGATCATTCGACCATATCCCCAGGGGACTGTAGGGGGCGGAAACACGGGTGTATAGATGGTGAGACACAGGGTGAAGGGACTGTTTAGGTATGACACACAGGGTGCAGGGGACTGTAAGGGAGTGACACACAGGGTGCAGGGGACTAAATAGGTGGTGTCACACAGGGTGCAGGCAACTGTATAGGTGGTGACACACGGTGCAGGGGACAGTAGGGGGTGAAACGCAGGATCTGGGGGGGGTGACATGGTGCAGGGGACTGTAGGGGGTAACACACGGTGTAGGGGACTGAATAGGTGGTGACACACTGGGTGCGGAGGACTGTATAGGTGGTGACACACAGGGTGAAGGGGACTGTAGGGGGGGTGACATACAGGGTGCAGGGGGATGTAGGGGGTGACACGTAGAATGCAGGGGACTGTATAGGTGGTGACACACAGCATGCAGCGGACTATAGGGGGTGACACACAGCATGCAGCGGACTATAGGGGGTGACACACAGGATGCAGGGGACTGTCAGGATGGTGAGACACAGTGTGCAGGGGACTGTATAGGTGGTGATACACAGGGTGTAGTGGGTGACAATGGGTGCAGGGGACTGTGAGGGAGTGACACACAGGGTGTAGGGGACTGTAAAGGTGGTGACACGCAGGGTCTGTGGGGGGTGACACACAGGGTGTAGTTACTGTAGGGGGGTTGAAACACAGGTGCAGGGGACTGTAAAGTTGTAGACACGCAGGGTCTGTGGGGGGGTGGTGACACACAGGGTGCAGGGGACTGTATAGGTGGTGAAAAACATGTTCTGCGTGGGTGACACACAGAGTGCAGGGGAGTAGGGGGTAACACACAGGGTGCAGGGGACTGAATAGGGGGTGACACGCAGGATGCTGGGGACTGAATAGGTGGTGACACACACGGTGCAGGGGACTGTAGGGTGTGACACACAGGGTGCAGTGGACTGTATAGGAGGTGACACGCAGGTGGGACGGTATAGCTGGTGACACACAGGGTGCTGGGTACTGTAGGGGGTGTGACACACAGGGTGCATGGTATTGTAGGGGGTGACACAGGGTGCAGGGGACTGTAGGAGGGGGCACACAGTGTAGGGGACTGTAGGGGTGTTGACACACAAGGTGCAGGGGACTGTAGGGTGTGACATGCAGGGTCTGTGTGTGTGTGTGACACACAAAGGGAGATGCGCCAGCGATCTAGACCACCATCATACAATGACAGGGAATTTGGGTGGAAGACAGACTGACGGGGAGGAACTGGTGGGATTCCCCAAGAGAGAGCGGCCGGCGGAGCACGGACCAATTTGATGGGCAAGGACGCACCATATGTAGGCGGTGTCAGGAACCGGGACACGTGGAGCAGAACTGCTACTGTCCGGAATCTTTAAACTTCAACAACCGGAGGCCAGGGCCCGAACCTCGGGGGGGGGGGGGGGGGGCTGATGCTGAATGTTGGTTGGTGGGGGGGGGGGGGGGGGCTGATGCTGAATGTTGGTTAGTGGGGGGTGCTGATGCTGAATGTTGGTTGGTCCACGCCTCCCCTTCCAAACATACCACTCTGGGGCAAGGCGTTCGGTCAGGAGCACGCAAGGGGTGCCACCCCTACGGTACCGACAATAGTGCCATCAGTACAGGAATGTATCATTGAACATATGTGTAATGTATATAGCGTTAAGATTTGCAAGTGTGTGATTTATGCATGTGTCCCCCAACAAAAGGGACAGAGACACTTCAGGGCAGAGCAGGTTAACCCCTGGCAGAGCGTGTGACCCCTATTAGAGCATGTAACTCCGGGCAGAGCATGTTAACCCCTGGCAGAGCATGTTAACCCCTGGCAGAGCAGGTAACCCCTGGCAGAGCAGGTAACTCCGGGCAGAGCATGTTAACCCCTGGCAGAGAATGTAACCCCAAGCAGAGCATGTAACCCATGGCAAAGAGCATGTTAACCCCTGGCAGGGCATGTAAACCCCTGGCAGAGCATGTAACTCCGGGCAGAGCATGTTAACCCCTGGTAGAGCATGTAACCCATGGCAGAGCATGTAATTCATGGCAGAGCATGTGATCCATGGCAAAGAGCAGGTTAATCCCATGGCAAAGAGCATGTTAACCCCTGGTAGAGCATGTAAACCCCTGGCAGAGCATGTAACCCCAGGCAGAGCATGTAACTCCGGGCAGAGCATGTTAACCCATGGCAGAGCATGTAATTCATGGCAGAGTATGTGATCCATGGCAGAGCAGGTTAATCCCATGGCAGAGAGCATGTTAACCCCTGGTAGAGCATGTTAAACCCTGGCATCAAGCATGGTGCCCATAGCAATGAGCATTTAGGTAAGTGGAACTTACAAGGGTCAACAGAGTGTGTGGGGAGCTCCGTCCATGGGGGCCCCACAAAGTTGTTGTACTGGGGCTCAGGATTTCTCTTGGCGGCCCTGAATGTAAGCTAGATTAAGGTCCTGTAAAATTGTCTTTGTGAGTCTACCCCGCTAAGCGGGTGTGGAAGTAAATACTATTGATCAATATTGGTTGGTAACGTTGCAGTCCTAGACTGTTTATCTATGCACCATTTCTGTGTTTCCAAATAAATGTTAAGCAGGTGTAACTGATCAAACGCCTTGCTTTGGTTCATACGGAGGTGTGATCTTCCCAACCGACGCGGTGAAGAACCTGCGTGAAGAGAAGTTGTCTAGCATCTAAAAGGTAATCCTACCCACCCTACACCATGACCTTCACAGAAGCGTATAATAGAAGTAAGTGTACTGTAGATGCATAGACCGTAGATGGGGTATTATAGTGTAACCAAAATATTTGAGGGTGCTACATGTGTATTCCAAATTAGATGGATGTATGGAGTGAGAAGAATGTTGGAACAAGATGGGAATGTTGTGGTGCCCATATAGGATGGGTGTGGGTACTGAGTGGGATGGGTGCACCACTTAACTGCTTAGACCATCAGTTGTATAGACTGCATGTGTGTATTCCAATGAGCACACAAATCTGTGAATTAGCAGCTCCACCATTGTGTGAGTGACAGCAATCTCACTCTGGGCCTTATTTTGGTTCATTCTTTCTGACAAAATCCTTCTTAGATGGGCAAAACCATGTGCACTGCAGGTGGGGCAGGTGTTACTTGTGCAGAGAGAATTAGATTTGGGTGGTGTTTAACTTCAAAGTGAGATCTATATTGCAGTGTAAAAATAAAGCAGTCAGTATTTACCCTGCACAGAAACAAAATTACTCACCCAAATCTAATTCTCTCTGCACATGTTACATCTGCCCCCCCCTGCAGTGCACATGGTTTTGTCCATCTAAGAAGGATTTTGTCAGAGTGAACTAGAATAAGGCCCAAAGTGACAAATAAACAACTAAGGAGGTTAGGCCCTGCCTCACTCCCTTTCACTTAATCAGGGATCCCTCAGGTCCCGGCATCCATTCCTGACATTAGTGCCCCAGTCTTCTGGATCCCACTGTCACCTAGACAATCCTAGGCTCAGCAAAATCAAAACAAATAAATCACCTGGGCCAGATGGGATTCATCCTAGGGTACTAATGGAATTAAGGGAGGAATTAGCTTCCCCTCTACATTATATCTTTGATAATTCACTATCATCAGGAAAGGTACCAAAAGACTTGAGAATTGTAGAGGTAGTGCCATTATTCAAAAAAGGAAAAAAGGAGGATCCCGCTAATTACAGACCTGTTAGTTTAGCATTAATAGTGGGTAAACAAATTTGAAGGATTTTTAAGAGATGGAATCCAGGAATATTTAGACCTTCATAGTTTACTCAGTAATAACCAGCATGGGTTCGTGTAAAAAAGTGGATGCCAAACTAATCTACTTGGTTTCTATGAAGAGGTTAGCAAAACCCTTGATAATGGAAATGCTGTAGATGTGATTTTCCTAGATTTTGCTAAAGCCTTTGACACAGTACCACACAAGAGGATGATAAATAAAATGGAGGACATGGGATTAGGGGCAAATATCTGTAGATGGGTAGGGAACTGGCTGTGTAATAGAGAACAAAGAGTGGTTGTGAACAGTGCTGTATCAAATGTGATACCAGTACTAAGTGGAGTGCCACAGGGTTCGGTTCTAGGGCCCATTTTATTTAACATTTTTATTAACAATATTGGGATGGGGTTACTCAGCAATGTATCCATCTTTGCGGACGATACAAAACTGAGCAGAGTTATTAAATCATCAGAAGATGTCACCACGCTTCAAAATGATCTTGACAATCTAGATGAGTGGGCAAAAAAGTGGAAGATGAGGTTCAATGTGAACAAATGCAAGGACATAACCAGTGTGCTAGTTATAACCCAAGTGGGGATGAATTGGGTAAATCAGTACTCGAAAAGGATCTAGGAGTCCAAATAGACAACAAACTGGGGTGTAATATAGCAACAAAAAAGGCCAACAAAATTCTTGCATGTATTAAAAGGGGCATGGAAACTACGGACTCAAAAGTAATTATGCCTCTTTAGCTGTACAAATCATTTGTTAGACCGCACCTCGAATACGCAATGCAGTTCTAGGCCCCACACTATAAAAAGGACATCATAGAATTAGAAAATTCCAAAGAAGAGCAACAAAGCTTATTAGGGGAATGGAGAATTTAAGCTATGAGGAAAGATTAAACAATTTGGGACTATTCACACTAGAGAAAAGACGTTTAAGGGGGGACATGCTCAACATTTTCCCCCTAAAATATATCAGGGGCCAATATAAGGAACTGTCAAACACCCTTTTTTCTTCTAGAAAGGAATCTAGGACGCGAGGGCATGAGTTTAGATTAGAATAAAAAAGATTTTGTTCATCTAGAAGAAAAAAATTCTTTACAGTCAGAGCAGTCAAACTTTGGAACTCTCTTCCTGGAGAAGTGGTGTCGGCAGACACTATAAATACATTTAAAATAAGGTTGGATAAACATTTATTGGTTAAAAACATCCATGGGTACGAATAAGTAACATAATCTGTCTTTAAAATATCAGAACATACTATACAACAAGGGATAAGCTACTATAAACATAGGCTGAACTAGATGGACGCAAGTCTTTATTCAGCCTCACCTACTATGTAAGTATGTAGCTATGTAACAATAACTGCCATCAGGAGCTCTGCCTAATGCATACCTCCCAACATGACCATCTCCAGGAGCCATTGTGTGCAGCCCCTGACATGTATTCTCTGAGACAGCACTGGTGTAGAAGGGGTTGAAGTGCCATAACTCCTAGCAAAGCATGCAGACTGTTTCTCGACTTTAAACAGTATAGCCGCCCTCTATCCTCATTTGTGTCTCAGTTTAGTTTATTTATCGGTCTACATTCAAATTTCTGGTGTATCTCGGCAGGATTTTGCAAATGTGAAGATAAGAGACTGAAAATGAGCACAAAGCATTATGGGACTGATCCGGTGCTTTCTGCTTTGAGCCTTCATGTGGAAGAACGTGAGCTTCTGTGGCTGATACAGACTGCACAGAAGAGTGAAAGAAAAGCTGTTATGTTATACGACAAAAGAATGCTTACACAGACCAGATATTACTGTGCTGTGTTTTGGCCAAAGTCCTGGACACTCTGAAGCTCAGACACCCATTTCACAGACAGCAGCAAGTTGGGAGGACAGGCGAATTTTAAGCAAAATTCTGTGATAAACAGATTTTGTGGCAACTTAGGAAAGGTAAGCCATTACATTTATTGCTTACATTTATATATTCTGTTAGAAATTATTATATAAGTATGTGTTCTCCAAAGCAAGTTGTAGTGATATTACATTATTTCTCATAAAGCACAATTTTGTATGGACATAAAGGACCTCATTCTGGTTGACAAGCAGCAATGCGAAGTTTGCAGCGCTGCATGTTTTTTTTTTAACACACCCGCTGCACGCATTGCCGCCCGCCCCCCTTTGCAGGGTGAATTCACCCGCACAGCTGGGAATGGGTGTTTTGCATAGACATTTCCAATACAAAAACATTGCGCTCCCGTGTAAATTTTCATGGGAGCGCATGACCAGAATTAGGTCCAAAGGGTCAGATGCACCAAACTTGGTAAAAAGTGATAAAGTGGAGAGTGATAAACAACCAGCTAATCCATTCCTGTCATTTTCCAAACCCAGCCTGTACTATTGCAGTTAAGAGCTGATTGGCTGATCATTTTCCCCTTTATCGCATTTTGAATCTTGGTGCATCTGACCCATAGACTTATAATGGTACTTGTTTCCTAGCACGGCGCCCACGATTTTCATCTTATGCAATCGTTTTGATCACATCGCATGCGATGCGAACAGACCCGATTTGTTAATTGTACAGGCACCCTGATGGGTGATTACCTGCGCTCACCACGTGTGGGGGGTGGCGTTAACAATGGGGGTGTATTTAACATAGTAATCACCCATCAGGGTGCCTGTACAATTAAAAATCGCATCGCATGCCATTGTAATGGCATGCGATGCGACGCAATATTAAAATTATACAGTGCGGGTCTTAGGACCCGAAAATCGGATCCCCTCGCATACCTTAATTAGTGGTATGCGATGGCATAAGATGGGCGCCGTGCTAGGAAACAAGTACCCTTAGAATTTCTCTGTACAATTATTATTATTTTTTTTTTTATTGAAATGCAGAAAATATGCTGTAAAAATGAATTGCTTTACAAGTACACAAATTCTGATGTTTCAGGTAGGTATATGGTTATGTGAAAATAAACATTTCTTCTGACACACCACACTTGAAAAACTTTAAAAGTTATATTTATTAATTTTAGCAGCAAGCCCCAGCTCCAGGTGACTTGCCTGCCTTTCAGGGGTCCGGGAGCACCACCGGATTTTGGGGAGCAGGCAAGTATGCTTCAGTGACAGGAGCCAGGTTCTGTATGATAATGCCACATTGCAGCACACCTCTCCCGTCATTGAGGAGGAGCAAGTATTATTGGTGCCACCACCTTGTGTTCTGCTCCTCCCAGTGGTGCCACTGCAGGTATAGCTAATTGCCGGGAGTGATATTTTTAGGAGGGGGATGGGGACTGAGAGACCACATGCTTTTTTTTTTTTTTTACCTTTTTTTCTGGTACCAGCCTTGTTTATGGACACCGTGTGTGTTTTGGGGAGGAAGGACACTCATCTCCTATATAGATAAGTCCTTTCTTATCTGTAACCAGTAAAGATTGGTTGTCTTTGCATGGGGCGACGGAGACTGTCTAGAGGTGTAGTGTACATACACTATATTCTTGACATTTTGCATCTTGAAGCATGGTAATGCTCATATTGGACCAGCAGAGGGCACTCCATAGTTGACATTCCATTGTTCTCTCAGAAGGATTTAATTCATTGTCAAATGCAATAGAAGTTGCAGCTAAAAAATGTATACTCATGCTGTTTGCTTTATCAAGAATACAAAGAAATAAATATCAGAACTTTGCTAGTATCCATAAACATGCATACTGCAGACTTTCAAAAGCCTTATTCTGGTTGACTCGCTCCCATGAAACGCTGGGCGTTCCCATATTGAAATTGCCCGGCCCGTCACCCCACACACATGTGCAAGTGCTGTAGGTGCTCGCCAACAGCGGCTGCACATGCACATAAAAACCTATGCGCAAGTCGCAACCAGTCGCAAACAATCGGTCCCCCCGTGCAAACCCTAAGGGGACCGATTGTATCAGAATACTCCCCACAATTCATTGTCTAGAGAAGGAAACCTGTGTACTAAGGGTCTAATTCATATTGTACATAAAATGATTTACATACAAATGATGGTTGTGGGGCTACGCAGATACAAGACCCGTTCTGTGTATGTGCAGTATGGGTCTTGTGATATCGCTCGCAGTCCTGTCAGCCACAGCATTATTGAAATGCTTTAGAGTTTGGGGGGCAGCACCCAGTAGCATTCTTTGTTCTTCAAAACAGGGAAGTGTTGCCCCACTTGTAGGGATGGCGGGATCCAGGGTCTGCATTGCTGGGTGCAAACTTCCTGAACCCAGTTATCAGGATCCAGGTCTGGCCTGCTTTAGCCTCAGACAAAGGCCCTTATTCAGATCTGATCGCAGTACAAATATGTTTGGAAAATGGGCAAAACCATGTGCACTGCAGGTGGGGCAGATGTAACATGTGCAGAGAGAGTTAGTATGTGAGTTTTGTCATTTTATCTTGCTTTAATTTATGCAGAAACTGAACATTTAAGACTATTATAGAACTAATTAAATGATACTTTATTTCTATTATGATATGCTCTAATCAAAGATTTAAACTGCATCACTGTAGCTTGTGGCTGTGATTAGGTAAGTGATACCAACGGCTGTCTGTACACCCACAAAACAATAGCCTTGAAGTCCCCACAGTTGGCAGACTTCTCCGGGTATTGTAACAACAATAAAATTTCAAGTGAGGTACTGCCAGGGCCGTTTCTAGACAATTTAGCTTCCAGGGCGAAGAAAAAAATTTTTCCCCCCACCCCCAAATACATAACAGGGAATAGAAGAAATTGCGCGCGCCGGAAGCGCGCGCCGAAATAGGGGGTGTGGCTTAATTTAAAAGGGGGTGTGGTTTAATATAAAGGCGTGGCCTAGCAGGAAAACAATTACCTTACATCACACTTTTGCGACCTGCATGACCAGACATTGGTTAATGCAGGAGTTGTCATTGTCCTCCCGCACTTAAGTTGGCGGGCTGAAGGCCACATAGTGACATAAAAAATATAAAGGCCCACACAGTGACCTAGTACGCCTCACAGATCAAGGCCAAACAATGACAGGCTACTTAAATCATTATACACTATTTATCCATGATGCCAATTACACGTGACGCCGCACACTGTGATGACAAAGACACATTACATCGCACACCGTGATGACAAGTACACATTATGCCGCACACTGTGATGCCAATTACATATTACGCCGCACACCGTGATAAAAATTACACATTTTTGTTGCACACCATGATGACAATTACACATTATGTCGCACACCATGATGCCCATTAGACCCCACACTGTGATGCCCATT
Organism: Crinia signifera; assembly: GCF_055691185.1. Lineage (NCBI taxonomy): Eukaryota > Metazoa > Chordata > Amphibia > Anura > Myobatrachidae > Crinia > Crinia signifera. Next base: position 149,848,158 of record NC_139221.1, on the reverse strand, counting down.
ACACCCCACACTGGGATGGCAATTACGCAATACTCCCCACACCGTAATGCCCATTACACATTATGCCCCACGAGCCGCTGCTGCACAACTGATGCCGTTTACTAATATGCCCCCACAGTGCCAGATATGCCCCCACAGTGCCACACATATATGCCCCCACAGTGACAGCTATGCCCCCACAGTGCCACACATATGCCCCACAGTGCCAAATATGCCCCCACAGGGCCAAATATGCCCCACAGGTATGCCCTCACAGTGCCAAATATGCCCCCACAGTGCCACACATATATGCCCCCACAGTGCCACACATATATGCCCCCACAGTGCTGGATATGCCCCCCACAGTGCCACACATATATGCCCCCACAGTGACAGCTATTCCCCCAAAGGCCACACATATGCCCCCACAGTGCCACACATATATCCCCCCACAGTGACAGCTATGCCCCAACAGTGCCAAATATGCCCCACAGTGCCACACATATATGCCTCCACAGTGCTGGATATGCCCCCCACAGCACCACACATATATGCCCCCACAGTGACAGCTTTAACAGTGCCACACATATATGCCCCAAGTGACAGCTATGCCCCAACAGTGCCAGATATGCCCCACAGTGCCACAGATATATGCCCCCACAGTGCCAAATATGCCACCATAGTGCCACAGATATATGCACCCACAGTGCCACAGATATATGCCCCCACTTTGCCACAGATATATGCCCCCACAGTGCCAAATATGCCCCCACAGTGCCACAGATATATGCCCCCACAGTGCCAAATATGCCCCCCCCCCCCACAGTGCCATAGATATATGCCCCCACAGTGCCACAGATATATGCCCCCACAGTGCCACAGATATATGCCCCACAGTGCCAAATATGCCCCACAGTGCCGGAAGCAGCATACAGTGACTCACTGTCTCACTCTCTGCGTCTCCCCCTGCTGCCATCGCCTCTGCTGCTGCCTCTCCATCTTCCTTGGGGAGGGGAGGGGAGCGCATCGCATGTCTCTCCTTCCCCTTCACTGAGCTGTCAGCCATTCATACATCGCGGGCTGTCTCCTGATTGGCTGACAGCCCAGTGACATAGTGAGAGAGGGGAAGGAGGGACGCACGATGCGCTCCCCTCCCCTCCCCTGGGAAATTAATCAGCGGCGCCGGTGGCGGACGGTGAGAGCCTGAGGCGAGCCGAGAGGGGGAGGAAGGGAGGCGGCGCTGGAGGGAGCTGCCGGGCGCCCCGGCTGTTTATTAGAGACGGACAAGCTGTGCGGCGCCCCGGGCTGCTGCACGGCTTGTCCGCCTCTAGAAACGGCCCTGGGTACTGCACTTCTTATTTAAATCCCAGGTACTTGTTTCCTAGCACGGCGCCCAATATTTTCATCTTATGTCATCGCATCGCATGCCATATAGCCGCACACAATGCATGCGATGCGATGGTATACGATTTTTTATTGTACAACCACCCTGATGGGTCCTTACAATGTTAAATGGCCCCCCATGCTCAAGGCCACCCCCACGATCAACGCCAACCGGAAGCGTAGCAAGCGCAGCGAGCCCGCGAGGGGCGGCGGTACGCGTCCTCCGACCTTTTCATACCCCCACTATCCATGTTGGCGTGGAGTTGATTTTAGATAGTGTGGCGAGCGCAGCGAGCCACCGAGCCTGAAGCGTGGCGAGTGGACACAGATTAGTTTACATGTATTCGCTCGCCACGCATCAGGCTCGTATTCCGCGTCCCCTAGCGGGGCACGCTGCGCGTGCCACGCTTCAGGCTCGCTGCGCTCGCCACACTATATAGAATCAACTCCATGCTGACATGGATAGTGGGGGTATGAAAAGGTCGGAGGACGCGTACGGCCGCCCCTCGCGGGCTCGCCACGCTTCGGGTTGGTGTTGATCGTGGGGGTGGCGTTGAGTATAGGGGGCCATTTAACATTATAAGGACCCATCAGGGTGGTTGTACAATCAAAAATCATATACAATCGCATCGTATGCCATTGTATGGCATTCGATGCGATGCAATATTTTATTGTACAACGTCACATCGCATCGCATACCATCGTATACGTTATTTAGTGTTATGGTATGCGATGCGATGGGCGCCGTGCTAGGAAACAAGTACCAAATCCCATGTGCAGTATGACTGAATTGATTGAATCACACCCTGTATTTCAAAAGCAACTTAGTACAATTACTGTTCGTAATTATTTAGAAGTAAGCAATAAAATTGCAAATCTAGGAATAATAGTAAAAAAAATAATAAACAATGATAAACCACATAAAAATTAAAATGATATATTCTACACTATCGGATATAACACGAAAGGACAAACAAATAATACTGTTGAAACAATAATAAAAACCTTTTATTAATCATTGCTTGACAAAACAGATTCTGCTCATTGCCGACATTAAGAATATTTAATATATTATTTTCCATAGTTAGCCACTTGTCTTTTATTAATATAATTTGTATTTTTATATGTGGTTTATAACTGCTTTATTTTTATACTGCAATATAGATCTCACGTTGAAGTAAAACCCCACCCAAATCTAATTCTCTCTACATGTTACCTGCAGTGCACATGGTTTTGGCCATTTGAGAAGGAATTTGCCTTTGCAAGTGAGCTAGAATAAGGGCCACGATGTGTGATTCAATCAATTCAATCATACTGCATATGGGATTTTAAAAAGAAGCATAGTAAGCTGCAGTTTTAAGACCATGGCCGTGGCTACAGTAACATGGCCGCCGGCCTTCTGCATGAGGACATGTCCAGGGTAAATAGGGGAGGGCCATGTGTGTTAAATTAAGTTCCTCCTGGCAGTAACTGACGCCATGTAAGTGACATCATGACGCCGACACCACCCACCCATAGATCTGCCATGGAGGAAGAGCTGGTGGCAGGGCCGGTGCAAGGCATCTAGGCGCCCTAGGCAAACCTACAGGATACCGCTTCCCCCCCCCTATAGAGGGAGGAAGCGACACAAAAAAATACTGCCACCATCCTATAGGCAGTAGCGCACGCAGGGGGGGGTTTCCGAGTACCCAGAAACCCCCCCAGGAGTCTAAGGGACATTGTCTGAAAGCTGAGGGTCCCCTCTTTCCAAGAGTACAAGAATTTTTAAAAATCGGACCTTGGGAACTGGAGATATCTGACTTCAAAGCAGTGGTCCCCATCCAAGCCTGTTAATTGCTGTTCCCAGTCAGATATTTCAGGTTCTGTCTGACGTAGAGTTTTTCTGAGGACATATTCCAAAATCTGTGACTCTCCCCCTTTGAAGGACACTAGAAGTTTGTCTCTACTGTTCCCAGAACCAGAGATATCAGCCTTCCAGCAGCTGGCTACTGCTCCAGCTCCACACATCTGGGATGTAGTTTTATATACTCCTTGGCAGATTGCTCTGCCTCCTGAACTCTGATCCCCTAGTCCCCAATACCATTTGGTAGGTGGGATTCTCTAGTTATTAGTTCAATTTTATCTAAGAAATCTATTTCCGGGAACTGGAGATATCTGCAGTCAAGCAAGCTGTCCTCCCACCAGAAAATTATGAATAATAAGCCCACTCCACTATACACCCCTCCTCTGCATATTAAACATCCTCTACCACCCTGGAAGTTATGTATCAGGGCCCCTTCATTCAGCCCAATGCCCCCTTCTCCCACCTCATCTGTGCAGTAAAGGGGTAATTAGTGGAAATTACTGATCCAGGCCCTACATGCTGAGCGGTTGATATAATACCCCCTACCACCCGCGGGACATCAAAACATATACTGGGTCACCTGAGTGTCCATCTCCGTACTTTGCTCCGCCCCTCTGGAAACCCCCTTCTGAAAATCCTGCGTTTGCCCCTGATAGGACAGGGGTGGGGAACCTTTTTTCTACCGAGGGCCATTTGGAAAATTTGAAAACCCTTCGGGGGCCATATAAAAATTATCAATTATCGGCATATACGCGTGGGCATTATACACAGGGCAGCGGCATATACATGTGGGCATTATACACAGGGCAGCGGCATATACATGTGGGCATTATACACAGGGCACCGGCATATACATGTGGGCATAATACACAAGGGCAGCGGCATATACATGTGGGCATTATACACACTGGCAGCGGCATATACATGTGGGCATTATACACAGGGCACCTCGGCATATACATGTGGGCATAATACACAAGGGCAGCGGCATATACATGTGGGCATTATACACACTGGCAGCGGCATATACATGTGGGCTTATACACACTGGCAGCGGCATATACATGTGGGCATTATACACAGGGCAGCGGCATATACATGTGGGCATTATACACACGGGCAGCGACATATACATGTGGGCATTATACACCGGGCACGGCATATACATGTGGGCATTATACACAAGGGCAGCGACATAGACATGTGGGCATTATACACACTGGCAGCGGCATATACATGTGGGCTTATACACACTGGCAGCGGCATATACATGTGGGTGTTATACACAGGGCAGCGGCATATACATGTGGGCATTATACACAGGGCAGCGGCATATACATGTGGGCATTATACACAGGGCACCGGCATATACATGTGGGCATAATACACAAGGGCAGCGGCATATACATGTGGGCATTATACACACTGGCAGCGGCATATACATGTGGGCATTATACACAGGGCACCTCGGCATATACATGTGGGCATAATACACAAGGGCAGCGGCATATACATGTGGGCATTATACACACTGGCAGCGGCATATACATGTGGGCTTATACACACTGGCAGCGGCATATACATGTGGGCATTATACACAGGGCAGCGGCATATACATGTGGGCATTATACACACGGGCAGCGACATATACATGTGGGCATTATACACCGGGCACGGCATATACATGTGGGCATTATACACAAGGGCAGCGACATAGACATGTGGGCATTATACACACTGGCAGCGGCATATACATGTGGGCTTATACACACTGGCAGCGGCATATACATGTGGGTGTTATACACAGGGCAGCGGCGTATACATGTGGGCATTATACACACGGGCAGCGACATGTACATGTGGGCATAATACACAAGGGCAGCGGCATATACATGTGGGTATTATACACAGGTCAGCGGCATATACATGTGGGCATTATACACAGGGCACCGGCATATACATGTGGGCATAATACACAAGGGCAGCGGCATATACATGTGGGCATTATAAACACTGGCAGCGGCATATACATGTGGGCATTATTCACAGGGCACCTCGGCATATACATGTGGGCATAATACACAAGGGCAGCGGCATATACATTTGGGCATTATACACACTGGCAGCGGCATATACATGTGGGCTTATACACACTGGCAGCGGCATATACATGTGGGCATTATACACAGGGCAGCGGCATATACATGTGGGCATTATACACACGGGTAGGGACATATACATGTGGGCATTATACACCGGGCACGGCATATACATGTGGGCATTATACACAAGGGCAGCGACATAGACATGTGGGCATTATACACACTGGCAGCGGCATATACATGTGGGCTTATACACACTGGCAGTGGCATATACATGTGGGTATTATACACAGGGCAGCGGCATATACATGTGGGCATTATACACACGGGCAGCGGCATATACATGTGGGCATTATACACACGGGCAGCGACATATACATGTGGGCAGAGACACCATAAAAAGTGACAGTGTGGAGGAAGGGGGGGTGTCACCCCCAAACAGGTTAATGTGATTATGTCTGATTATGAGAATCAGACATAATCACATTAACCTGTGTGGGGGTGAATCCAGGGGTAAAAGACAACCCCTGGATGTGTCAGTCACTGGGGAAGGGAGGGTGAGAGAAGCAGCATTGGCGGGCGCGTCTTCTGCATATCTCCCCTGCCACCCGCCCGGCTATATTACCGATTAATCAGCTACCCGCCCGCCTATATTACTGATGTATCAGCCGCCCGCCCGCCCTCCTATATTACATACCAGGCGCCGGGGATGGCTGGTGCTGCTGCCGCCGGGGAGATGTGTAGAAGATGCGCCCGCCAATCACAGTGGCTGTGGAGGGGATGCGCCGGCAGTGATTGGCGGGCCCGTCTTATGCACATCTCCCCGGTGGCAGCAGAAGCCATCCCCGGCAGCTGGTATGAAATATAGGCGGCCGGGCGGATGATACTTCTGTAATATAGGCGGGCGGCTGTAATATAGGCGGGCGGGCCGTACATACTGGGTGCGGGGGCCGTAGGTTCCCAACCCCTGCTATAGGAGATGACCCCCCCCCCCCTATAGAGGAAGCGACACCTTGTAAAAAAAAATTACTACCACCATCCTATAGGAGATGCCCCCCCCCCCATAGAGGGAGGAAGCGCCAGTGTGCCACCTTGTAAAATAATGACTGCCACACCACCATCCAGATGACTGGCAGATAATCAGATCAGACTATGACACTGAGTAGCTGGGTGGGTAGGAGGGGGGGGGGGCTCCTCCTCCCGCCGAAGATTTGCAGGCCTGTGTCGGTGTCCAAGCGCACCGCCGAAGTTTCCCGCTGGCTCAGCTGCTGTAGGCCTGATGACCCGCCGGGAGACTGACTGACTACTGTCTGTCAGTGCAGCCATGATGTACATGGGCGGGCTCCGGCGGGGGCGGAGGGGGGGGACGGGGGTCCGAATAATTACTCACAAAGTCACAAGCTGCACACTTGTTGCTGTGTGTGGAGTCTGCAGCCGGCAGCGTCGCCTTCTTCTAGTTCCTCCTCTCTCCTCTGCGGACTGCGGTAGCGACGTGCGTAGTAGCATCCTCCTGCTGCTGCTGCTGGCCAGGCCAGCTCACTACCGCCCTCCAGTGGCCGGCGCCCTAGGCAAATGCCTAACCTTGCCTAGTGGTGGTGCCGGCCCTGGCTGGCGGCGGAGGATGGAGGTTGAGCCAGGCTGTGGAGGCGGGAGCTGCAGCATGCACGGATCTGGGTTCAAAAGTTCAAAGGCACATGTCATTATTATGCAGGGGGAGCAGGCCTGTGGTATGCTGGTATTATTATTATTATACAGGGGGAGCAGCCAGGGAAAGCACCCTGTAGTCTCTTACCCTTCTTGCTCAGCCCCCGATCCACTGAATGGTCCTTCCTTCCACCCGTTTCCCCCCTCAGCTGCCCCTGCCCATTGCCCGTGGTCTTTGCTTTCTACTCTGGCTGCTGCAGTGCTTCTCCGGGCTGGAGCAGCTTCCAGTTTCCGCGAGCTGCCACGGAACAGCAGCCCTTCTTTTTGACACTGACAGCCAGAGCCAGCCTAGGGTCTATCGGACCAGCCCACCAAGGGGACTATTAGACCGGCCCTCTGGAAACTGGCCCAAAGTCCCAATGGGTAAATCCACCCCTGCACCTGTCACATGCTACTCTGCTTAGCATCATACTTGCCTACCCTCCCAGAATAGCCAGGAGGCTCCCAGAAAATGGATTCACATCCCGGCCCCTGGAAAAGTGGTCTATGGGGACCAAATGTTGTTAATCGCATCATTGTAGCCCTCCCCCCCGACTGTGCAATGTATGTTATTGTAACGCTTCTGCCAGGCCAGCTCACTACCGCCCTCCAGTGGCCGGCGCCCTAGGCAAATGCCTAACCTTGCCTAGTGGTGGCGCCGGCCCTGGCTGGCGGCGGAGGATGGAGGTTGAGACAGGCTGTGGAGGCGGGAGCTGCAGCATGCACGGATCTGGGTTCAAAGGCACATGTCATTATTATGCAGGGGGAGCAGGCCTGTGGTGTGCTGGTATTATTATTATTATACAGGGGGAGCAGCCAGGGGGAGCACCCTGTAGTCTCCTCCTGTAATTATGCAGGTGGAGGGGGGGGCAGCATGTAGTGTTCTCCTGTTTTTATTATTATGCAGCCTGTGTGTAGTGTTCTGGTATTATTATTTTACACGGGGAGCAGCCTGTGGTGTCCTCCTGTTATTATGCAGTAGGTGAGGGTGGAGCAGCCTGTGATGTCATCCTGTTATTATTATGCAGTGGGAGCAGACCTGTGGTGTCCTGGTAATATTATGCAGGAGGAGCAGCCTGTGGTGTCCTCCTGTTGTTATTATTATGCAGGGGTAGCAGGCCTGTGGTGACATGGTATTATTATTATACAGGGGAAGCAGCCTTTGGTGTCCTATTATTATACAGGGGGAGCAGCCTGTGGTGTTCTGATATTATAAAGCAGGAGCAGCATGTGATATCTTGTTGTTGTTATTATTATTATTATTATTATTATTATTATTATTATTATTATTATAATACAAGGGGAGCAGCCTGTGGTGTTATTACACATGGTGAGCACCTGCAGTGTCCTGTTCTTTTTATTATAGAGGGGGAACAGCCTCTGGAGTATTATTATACTTCAGTATACAGTGGTGCTCAGTTTACATACCCTAGCAGAATTTGTGATTTTCTGGCCATTTGTCAGAGGATATGAATGATAACTCACAAACTTTTCTTTCACTCATGGTCAAAGGTTGGGTGAAGCCATTTATTGTCAAATTTATTGCCATTTATTGTCAAAAAACTCTTTTTAAATATACACTCCAGTCTGTATAATCAACTCTAGGCCTAATCCTTTTTATTCATACCAACAACCTCCATTTAATGCTGTTACTAATGGGCCAGTGCTCTGGATTTGCCCCCAGGCTAAAAGTTGCCAGCCAGCCCCTGCTTCACGCCCCTGTTCCTGGTCTCTGCCAACACTTTGGTCCAGCTATTCCCTGATATCCCAGTGTATGACCTCACCATATATTAAACTACCATCCTTCTGGTTCCCAGCGCCCTCCACTGGTCCACCACGGTCACAGCCGGAAACAGCAAACCCCAGTGCTGGCAACCGCATCAGGATCAGTTATGCTGCCACTGCTCTCCAGGAAGGGGGGACTATTCAGAGGCAAAACTCTAGGAGGCAATGGAGTCATCTGCCACCGGGCTCCTGCTCTCAAGGGGGCACCTCTCCTCCCCTGCAAGGTTAAATAAGTTAATTGAAAGCCAATTATATCACTTCTGAGAAATGTGTGTTCTTTCTCGCTATCTCTCTCTCTATATATATAGAGATACAAACATATATAGAGAGCGATATAGATTGAACACATACAGTATAAATTTCAGAACAGACATATATTAGGTTGTGGGGGAGGGGGGGCGGGCACAATATATATCTTGCCTCCGGGCAACTGGAGCGAACTTACGCCACTGGGACTATTATTATCTGCACCTGCACGTGCAGCTAGAGAATGAGGAAGACTCTCAGTGGCGGCTATTAGTAAGTACAGCAGAGGTAGGGGGATGCGTAGGCCATGTTCATGCACAGGGCGGGCAGCCATTTAGCATCTGTGCAGATTCGCTACTGAGCAGCAGCCCCGTGGTTTGCTCTGTGCTGGACTTTCCTCCAGGCTCTCACCACCTTCTCTGCTGTTGCTGCCCCGCTACCTCACTGTTGTTCCTTTTCCATCCATATTACACCCATATTTCCCGAGGGAGTTTGGTGCACATTTGTAGACAGTATTGCTGAGAATGACTGCGAAGACACTGTGTTGCACATGTGCATTGAGTTGCTTGCGCATGCGCAGGTAGCTAAAAATCGCCCTCCGAAAGAATTCGGAACGGACTGCATCAACCAGAATAAGGCCCCATGTGCACTGCAGGTGGGGCAGATGTTACTTGTGCAGAGAGAATTAGATTTGGGTGGGGTTTTACTTAAAAGTGAGATCTATATTGCAGTGTAAAAATAAAGCAGCCAGTATTTACCCTGCACAAAAACAAAATAACTCACCCAAATCTAATTCTCTCTGCACATTTTACAGCTGCCCCCCTACAGTGCACATGGTTTTGTCCATCTAAGAAGGATTTTGTCAGAAAGAGTGAACTAGAATAAGGCCCATTATGCCATGTAGAGCCGCGTACACACATTATGCTAGGTAGAGCCGCTTATACACACTACGCCAGGTAGAGACCATTTGCAAACAGCAAGGTGAGCCCACATTGCACACTGCAGCCACTCTCATCTGCAGCCTCAGCTTCAGCAGAGTCCAGGCCAGGACTGTGAATGACATCCCACCAAGGGGCATCCACAGCAGGAGAACTGCCTCCTCCTGTTCTCTTCCTGCATCCTTAACTTGATGCTGCTCAGGGCTCTGTCTCCTGTACACTATGGGAACGATGCCACAGCACTGTCAGCAGCCTGCCAGAGAGACCTATGCCCAGCATTTAGGACACGCCGCTCTTCACACTGCTGGTACAGCAGTGATAGCTGACAATATTGGTGAACACAACAGCAGGGTGTAGCAGAGCAGGGACAGTGCCTCTCCAGCCCAACACCTCCCTGCACTGCATTCAGTGTTGGTGCCTTCTCATGTTTGTAGAGAGCGAGCTGCCTCCCCCTCATGGATGCCCCTGCATTGGCATCACAGAAAAAATATTTTGGTGCCCACAGAGAACAATAAAAAGACAGTGGCACCCACAGGAAATTGAACAAACACACACCCACACACATTAGCCCAAACAGGAAAGAATGAAATGACACTGCCCTCCACAATAATAAAAAAAAACGTGCATAGTCTATGACTCTAGGTTAGGGGGTACTGTGTCTAGGGGGCTGACACAATGGCAGACAGATGCTGACACACAGACACACAAAAGCACACTGAAACAAACAGATGCCGACATATACAAACACAAAGACGCTGACACACGCAAACAGGCGCTGACACACAAACAGATGCTAATACACTGACACACACAAATGATGAAACAAAGATGCTGACAAATACAAACAGACGTTGACAAACAAACATAGGATGTGGCACTGACAGACACGACACACAAATGCCGACACATACATGCTGACAAACAGACGGTGACATACACAAATGCCACCAGAGATGGTGACAGACGCTAGCATGCACAAATAGAAGCTGACATACTGACATACACAGATGCCGACAAACACAAATGCTGACACAAAATGCTGACACCCAAACAGATAAGCAGACGCTTACATACAAACAGAACTCCTCCACTCAACACACATAATCAGCCAGCAAATACTAACCTCCTCTCACACCCTGCAATATGTAGCAGCTGCCGGCATCTCCCCACTGTCCCCCCGCAGCAGCCAGCAACCTCTAACCCCCCAAAAAGTGGCTCAATTCTCCCTGTATTGCCCAACATCCAATCTCCAGCACACATTGGCTCTTTCTCCCCACAGCACCTCACCACCCGGCAAACCCTCTCCATCCCGCAGCAAGCAGCTCCCTTCTCGCTGCAGCAGATGGGGCCGGGCGCCAGCTGGGATTCTGTGGACACTTTAAGCTACTTACCCTTCTTGCTCAGACCCCGATCCACTGAATGGTCCTTCCGTCCACCCGTTCCCCCCCTCAGCTGCCCCTGCCCATTGCCCGTGGTCTTTGCTTTTTACTCTGGCTGCTGCAGTGCTTCTCCCGGCTGGAGCAGCTTCCAGTTTCCGCAAGCTGCCACGGAACAGCAGCCCTTCTTTTTGACACTGACAGCCAGAGCCAGCCTAGGGTCTATCGGACCAGCCCACCAAGGGGACTATTAGACCGGCCCTCTGGAAACTGGCCCAAAGTCCCGATGGGTAAATCCACCCCTGCACCTGTCACATGCTACTCTGCTTAGCATCATACTTGCCTACCCTCCCAGAATAGCCAGGAGGCTCCCAGAAAATGGATTCACATCCCGGCCCCTGGAAAAGTGGTCTATGGGGACCAAATGTTGTTAATCAAATCATTGTAGCCCTCCCCCCGACTGTGCAATGTATGTTATTGTAACGCTGTCTTCAACACTGAGTATATGTATGTGAGTTTAAGTGCCTCCACCCCAAGCTTTGGTGGTATATAGATAGTTTTATATTTCAAGAGGGCGGGCTTGGGGAAATGCCCATTGAATTATCTAGTAACCAATAAATTTAGTTACCTAACAATAATATTATAAATGTGTACATAGGCAATTCCACACAGCACAAATAGGTGAAACCATGGCATAAATAACCCAAACACAGTTTTATTTGACTGGAACGGAAGAATGATAGTCAAGCTCCGTCAGACTTCTTGGATGCCTCCTTTAAATACAAAGATTATACCCTCCTACCTTAGTTGGCTACAACCAATAATACATTGTATTACATGTACAAGAGAAATTATACTTTAAATGTTTGCACACATTTTATATCAACAATGAAACCTACTAGTAATGAACAATAACTTATTATTGCGCAATAATATGGCTTTTTTTCCTCACCAGTGTACACTAGTTAGTCAAAGAGGAAATCCCTAAGTGCTTTGGGTTTATTTTTTAGAGTTCCAAAGGGGTATGTCCTGACGTTCCTTAGATGGTAAAGTTCCCACCTGAGTCCTGTAAGGTGAGGTGTTTAATCGCTGAAACTTTAACAATGAATTTGTAATCCTCTCTAGGAATGGTCTGACTAAGAAATACGGTGGGATTATAGCAAGCGGTTCCAGTGGTTAATGTTAATAACCTTCCCCAAGATGATTCCTACCTGGAATGGAGCTTTAGTATTTCAATTATACTGCCCTTCTTCTACCAGCTATGTAGTCTATTCAGTATTACAATAATAATAAAACAAGCACACTCTGTATCCAATTTCAAATAGTCCCCATTTCTTTCGATTGAAAACAAGGTGAACGTGAATAAGGCTCTCTGCTGTGTACCTTGATATTCTGCCTTTGAATCTGCACTGTCTTATATCACCATATAGATGCAGCTGACCATAGTATAGAGCACAGGTTGTCTATACTAAGTGATATTCAATCTCTACAGAGCAGTAAAGAACGTATTGTCTATGTCAGCTGAAAGTTCATAGCAGGGATATCCTTTCTCTCTCTAACTGCAGCTTGTCCCACTAAAGTGTCATAAAGCAGGCCTTATATGCAGCAACCAGGTTGTAGCTTTTCCTCAGCAATCTCTTTTTACTTGCACCAAGGTATAACAGGGATAGGTTATCCACTTTTCCTCAGTAGTCTTTACCAAGCAGCTGGGTATTGTATTAATTTCCACTTATACATACTGTATACAAAGTCTCTTTTTAGCAGGCAACTTTGCTCATGAAGTGGATACATTCAACTGTAAATGAATTTACTATGTGCAGTATCAAGTATATTCATTAATGAAATCTTTTCCCTCAACTGAGAGTGAGTATTTATCTGGTCACTTGGGAAAAAACTGAAATGCTTGGGGCAGCAAGCTGTGTAATATAAGGCTCTGGCTCCCTTTACTCGGCTGCCTGCTCTGTCTCCTCAGCTCAGCTCCTGACAGGCAGCCACTCCCCCAGACTCTCTGACAGGCTGCTGTTGTGGCTATTCCTTACTGTACTAGGCCCCGCAGCACAACCCACTCCTGCTGTAAGTCTATATTAATGACAATTAGTGCTCAGTTGTGAAGTACACATATATGTAGGGGTGATGTGTGCTGACCTCTATCACAACCCAGCAGGCTCACCACTCCAGACACTTCCTCCCCTCCTGGGGTTATCTCTGCTCTGCTCCTCTGTCACTTTATCTCCTCCTATCTCAGGCCTGACACTCACTGCTAAATCATGAACAGGCCTCTACGATCACTACGGCAACTGCTCCTGCTCCCCCTTCTGAAAGCTGGCTCACAAAGACACTGCCAGCAGATCAGGAGGATCTCTCCATTCACCTGCTCCTTCACTTCCACTGTCCCCCGCCGCTGCTGCTGTGTTTACAGCCAGCTACTTTGCAAGCAGCAGCGGGGACAGACAAGGTGTACAACACTGGCCAGGGGATCAGCAGTCTCTCAGACTGTGCCAGTTGCTCTATTTATACCCCTCCTCAGCTGGCCACACCCACACATCTTTCCCGCCTTCTGCCTCCCTCTCACTGCAGCTGACTGGATGATTGACAGCCTCACAGTCAGCTGTGCACATGAAGAATCTAGTACTTTCTCTCACTGTCATCAATGTACATCGTAATTGATTTAACCCTAAAATAACTGCCTCTAATGTATATAGGTATTTATACACTACGGCATCTCCCTATGCCACATATATATATATATATATATATATATATATTTCACACAAATACAGTACTGAATAGGCGCTGAATGTCCAAATGCTCTCAGAACCAGCAGTCCAGGGAACCTCCTATTCAAAGTAACAGGGGTATATTTGCACTTAGACTGACATGCAGCCGCTGCTTCCTTCTCAAATAGCAACAAACTTCCTTCTCAAATAGCAACAAACTCCAGGATCCAAGGAGTTAACAATCTGTACAGACAACAAGGGAGAGAAGGAGCGCTTGATAGTGCATTTAACGATTTATTTTTAGAGTTAAAAACATCAATTCCAGGTGCAGATAGAATGAACCCGTACCAAGATAAAAAACACTGTGGGCTGGTTACCACACGGCATGTACACAAATACCATGGCAAATCAGCTGGGCACCCGGGGATTCCACTGTCTCTCACAGACTCCGTCCTTTCCACACGCTGGCTTGCGATGCAGCAGAGGCGAGGGTGTTGAGAAGCGAGGGGATCACAGGCATCAGCGAGTGAACAGCGTGACCGTCAGCAGGCCACGCCCTAACGCGTTTCGTAAGGATGTTAAATCCTTAGTTTCCAAAAGTCAGCTACAGAATCTTGAAGTTAGACCTACGTCTAATACCTTTCTAGACATTAAGGACTGCTTTCCCTGCAATAGCTGCAAAGCCTGCCAATACGTCAATAGAGGTGCAGACATTGATGGATCTAAGCTGAAAGTCAGGGACTTCATTAACTGTAATTCTACACATGTAGTTTACATATTGAAGTGTGCATGTGGATTACGCTATATTGGGAAGACTAAAAGATCACTTAAAATCAGGATTTTTGAACATCTTAGAAATATAAAGCATGGAGTCACCAATCATAGCGTACCACGACACTTCGAAGATCATCACAATTGTGACCCATCCAGTCTAACCATTAAAGGTATAGAATTAGTTAAGAAAAACAAAAGAGGAGGTGATTGGGATAAGTTCCTTATTAACCCCTTCCCGACATTTGACGTACATTTACGTCATGGCCGGGATGTACTTCCCGACACATGGCATAAATGTACGTCATGCCATTTAACTGTCACCGCGTCTATAGACGCGGTGACAGTTTAAACATGTCTGCTGTCCCTGACAGCAGACATGTCCCTGCATGCCCAGGGGGGGCTGCGATGCCGCCCCCCCGTCGGCGATCGCTGTGATTGGCTGTTCAGTGTGAACAGCCAATTACAGCGTTTTCTGTGTCACCGGCGAATAACGTTCGCCGGTGACACAGGGATCGGTGGTGATTGGTGCTGTAAAGTACAGCACCAATCACCACGGGGTGTAAGGGTGACACTGGTGTCACCCCACCTCACCCAACCCGCCCCCAAAGGCCGTGATTGGTTCGTCGGACCGACGGACCAATCACAGCCATGGAGGGGGATTTAAACTAACGGTGACTGCACTGCAGACGCCATTCCGGTCTGGAATTGCGTGCAGTGCGGTCACTGTGCCAATCTGCCGTTTTACTGACCTGATCCTTGCAAAATACTTACCTGATCACAGCTTGTAGCGTTCCTGGAGCTTGTGACTTCCTGTGTTGTGCTGTGCTGTGTTGTGCTGCTGTGCTGCTGCAGTGTGTTCCAGTTATAGATAGAGAGAGATAGAGAGAGAGAGATAGAGAGAGATAGAGAGGGCTAGTGACAGAGAGTGTTACATTTTGTGCTGCTGCAGTGTGATAGAGTTATAGATAGAGAGATAGAGAGAGATAGAGAGAGATAGAGAGATAGTGACAGATTGTGCTATATATTTTTTATATATATACAGCTGTACTGCGTGTGCAACTGACTGCTGCCCCCCCCTTTTGTGCTGATCAGTATAAATTAACTGATCAGCAACTTTTTGGGGGCACAGGGTTTTTTTTTATATATATACCAGTGCTGCTGCAGTGTCATAGAGTGGTAGATAGTGAGAGATAGAGAGATAGAGAGAGATAGTGATAGAAAGTGCTATATTTTGTGTCTGCTGCCCCCTTTTTGTGCACCCCCAGCAACTTTTTGGGGGTGCAGGGGTTATTTTTTATATATATAACTGTCAGTGCTGCTGCTGCAGTGTCATAGAGTGATAGATAGAGAGAGATAGAGAGAGATAGAGAGAGATAGAGAGATAGTGACAGAGAGTGATAGAGAGTGCTATATTTTGTGTCTGCTGCCCCCCCCCTTTTGTGCTGATCACTATATCTGAGGTGATCAGCAACTTTTTGGGGGTGCAGAGGTTTTTTTTATATATATACCTGCCAGTTGCACTGTCAGTTGCACCAAAGGTTGTGCACCTGCTGCCCCTCACTGGTAATCAGTGTCGCATCACTGATCACCTTTTTTTTTTTTTTTTTTTTGAGGGTGCTGTGGGGTCTTTTTTAAATTTGTTTTGATCAAATTTTTTTGATCAAATTCCTGTTGCCTTTGAGCGCTGTTCAGTGACGGACGTTACTGACCAACATCTGTGCTCAATTTTTGGCGCAGGACCTTTTTTTTTTTTTTTTTTTTTTGCACTACATACACACTACACACTACATACTACATTGAAATAAAGTTTGTACCCCCCCTACACTATACACGTGTTGAAACATTTCACTACCAGAAACACAAAAATAAAAATGTCATCCCAAATGTCATCCCAAATGTCATCCCAAATGTCATCCCAAATGTCATCCCAGTCATCCAGAAGAATGTATTCAGCGGAGGAGGCATATGCCATGCTTGCCTCTGACTCTGACACAGCCAGTGAGGCAAGCGGGGAATTTGAAGGATTCATCTTAAGCTCCTCTTCCTCCTCTAGTGATGAGGGACCCCCTCAAAGACGCCCCCGTAGAGCAGCTAAGACCCCCCCCCCCAATAATTGATCTCGTATGGACCCCACCACCAGACAATTTTGAGCCCCAGGTTCCTGAGTTTTTGGCCATCCCAGGAATCCAATTTGATTCAACAGGTCTCAGAGAAATTGACTTTTTCAAATTATTTTTCTCTGATGATTTTATAAATTTAATGGTGGACCAAAGTAATTTATATGCCCAGCAGTTTATTGCTCAAAACCCCATGTCATCATTTGCTAGGTGGACCCCTGTAGATGCAGTAGAGATGATGACGTTTTGGGGTCTGGTGTTTCATATGGGCATAGTAAAAAAGCCAGAAATTAGGCAATATTGGAGTACAGATGTTCTGTACAGCACCCCACTTTACCGTATGGCCATGACCCGGAATCGTTTTGAGTTAATCCTTAAATTTTTGCATTACAACGATAATGCACAGTGCCCAACCAGAGATGATCCCACCTTTGACCGGCTATTCAAAGTCAGGCCGGTCATTGATCACTTCAGTGCCAAATTTGAAGAGATGTACATCCCAGATAAATTCATTTGCATAGACGAGTCCCTTATACATTTTAAAGGAAGGGTTAAATTCCGCCAGTACCTTCCCAGTAAGAGGGCAAGGTATGGCATAAAAATGTATAAGCTGTGTGAAAGCACCTCAGGGTACACCCACAGGTTTAGGGTATATGAAGGGAAGGATTCAAGAATTGAACCGCCAGAATGCCCCCCCTCCCTCGTAGGTGTTAGTGGAAAAATTGTCTGGGATTTAGTGCACCCCTTCCTGGATAAAGGTTATCACCTCTATGTGGATAACTTTTACACCAGCATCCCCCTGTTTAAGGCCCTTGGTTCAAGAGGTACAGCAGCTTGCGGTACTGTGCGCAAGAACCAAAGAGGCCTCCCAAAAACGCACATTGCCCAAGTAATGAGAAGGGGTGAAAGCAGGGGAATATGCACCGAAAATATGTTGTTGGTCAAATATAAGGACAAGAGGGATGTCCTTATACTGACAACAATTCACGGAGACAGTACCACCTCCGTCCCTGTACGAGGTACCAGTACCCACACCTCAAAACCTAATTGTATCCTGGATTACAATAGGTACATGGGCGGAGTGGATCTTTCAGATCAGGTACTGAAGCCGTACAGTGCCCTGCGGAAAACAAAAATCTGGTACAAGAAGCTGGCCGTGTATATCATCCAGATGGCACTGTATAACGCTTACGTGCTATTCCGTTCTACCAGCCAGAAGGGGGACATTTATGCACTTTCAAGAGGAAGTCATAAAGGGCCTAATATTTGGGAACCAGCAGGCAGAGGGCCCCAGTACTTCTAGTACTGGCCCCCGTATTGTACCAGGGCAGCATTTTCCTGATGAAATCCCCTCCACTGGAAAAAAGGGCAGGACACAAAAAAGGTGCAAAGTTTGCTATAAAAAGGGAATAAGAAAGCAAACTATTTTCCAGTGTGACACTTGCCCCGACAAACCCGGCCTATGTATAAAGGAGTGTTTTAAAATATACCACACATCTATGGATTATTAGGTTCATAATTTCACCATGCTTCGGGGGTCTTGCTAATGCCACATAGCACCCACCATTCATTCCACCAGAATCTGAGCCGCAAAATCCAAAAATCACTCCTTCCCTTCTGAGTCCTGCCATGCACCCAACTGGTATTTTTTGGTCACATGTGAGGCATTGCCGTACTCGGGAGAAATTGGGGTACAGATTTTGGGGTGCTTTTTCTCCTTCATACCTTATGAAAATGAAAAATTTTGAGCCAGAACTGCATTTTTGTGTAAAAAAATGTAATTTTTCATTTTCACTGCCCAGTTGTATCAAAATTGGTGAAACCCCTGGGGGTTTGAAATGTACACTATACCCCTAGATGAATTCCCTGAGGGGTGTAGTTTGCAAAATGGGGTCACTTGTGGGGGGGTTCCACTGTATTGGTGCTTCGGGGGTCTTGCTAATGCGACATAGCACCCACCAAAATTCCACCAGAATCTGAGCTGCAAAATCCAAATATCACTCCTTCCCTTCTGAGTCCTGCCATTTTTTGGTCACACATGAAGCATTGCCGTACTCGGGAGAAATTGGGGCACAGATTTTGGGGTGCTTTTTCTCCTTCATACCTTATGAAAATGAAAAATTTTGAGCCAGAACTGCATTTTTGTGTAAAAAAAATGTAACTTTTCATTTTCACTGCCCAGTTGTATCAAAATTGGTGAAACCCCTGGGGGTTTGAAATGTACACTATACCCCTAGATGAATTCCCTGAGGGGTGTAGTTTGCAAAATGGGGTCACTTGTGGGGGGGTTCCACTGTATTGGTGCTTCGGGGGTCTTGCTAATGCGACATAGCACCCACCAACATTCCACCAGAATCTGAGCTGCAAAATCCAAAAATCACTCCTTCCCTTCTGAGTCCTGCCATGCACCCAACTGGTATTTTTTGGTCACATGTGAGGCATTGCCATACTCGGGAGAAATTGGGGCACAGATTTTGGGGTGCTTTTTCTCCTTCATACCTTATGAAAATGAAAAATTTTGAGCCAGAACTGCATTTTTGTGTAAAAAAAATGTAACTTTTCATTTTCACTGCCCAGTTGTATCAAAATTGGTGAAACCCCTGGGGGTTTGAAATGTACACTATACCCCTAGATGAATTCCCTGAGGGGTGTAGTTTGCAAAATGGGGTCACTTGTGGGGGGGGTTCCACTATATTGGTGCTTCGGGGGTCTTGCTAATGCGACATAGCACCCACCAACATTCCACCAGAATCTGAGCTGCAAAATCCAAAAATCACTCCTTCCCTTCTGAGTCCTGCCATGCACCCAACTGGTATTTTTTGGTCACATGTGAGGCATTGCCGTACTCGGGAGAAATTGGGGCACAGATTTTGGGGTGCTTTGTCTCCTTCATTCCTTGTGAAAATGACAAATTTGGAGCCAGAACTGCATTTTTGTGTAAAAAAATGTAATTTTTCATTTTCACTGCCCAGTTGTATCAAAATTGGTGAAACCCCTGGGGGTTTGAAATGTACACTATACCCCTAGATGAATTCCCTGAGGGGTGTAGTTTGCAAAATGGGGTCACTTGTGGGGGGGTTCCACTGTATTGGTGCTTTGGGAGTCTTGCTAATGCGACATAGCACCCACCAACATTCCACCAGAATCTGTGCTGCAAAATCCAAAAATCACTCCTTCCCTTCTGAGTCCTGCCATGCACCCAACTGGTATTTTTTGGTCACATGTGAGGCATTGCCATACTCGGGAGAAATTGGGGCACAGATTTTGGGGTGCTTTGTCTCCTTCATTCCTTGTGAAAATGAAAAATTTTGAGCCAGAACTGCATTTTTGTGTAAAAAATGTAATTTTTCATTTGCACAGCCCAGTTGTATCAAAATTGGTGAAACCCCTGGGGGTTTGAAATGTACACTATACCCCTAGATGAATTCCCTGAGGGGTGTAGTTTGCAAAATGGGGTCACTTGTGGGGGGGTTCCACTGTATTGGTGCTTCGGGGGTCTTGCTAATGCGACATAGCACCCACCAACATTCCACCAGAATCTGAGCTGCAAAATCCAAAAATCACTCCTTCCCTTCTGAGTCCTGCCATGCACCCAACTGGTATTTTTTGGTCACATGTGAGGCATTGCCGTACTCGGGAGAAATTGGGGCACAGATTTTGGGGTGCTTTGTCTCCTTCATTCCTTGTGAAAATGACAAATTTGGAGCCAGAACTGCATTTTTGTGTAAAAAAATTAATTTTTCATTTTCACTGCCCAGTTGTACCACAATTGGTGAAACCCCTGGGGGTTTGAAATGTACACTATACCCCTAGATGAATTCCCTGAGGGGTGTAGTTTGCAAAATGGGGTCACTTGTGGGGGGGGTTCCTAACTTTTAGCATCTTATGGTGCCTAGAACCTACATGGTGCCTAAAAAATAATCTCATAAAAAGGAGGCTTCAAAATCAAGTAGGTGCTCCTTCTATTATGAAGCCTGTGGTTTGGTCAACGTGCACACTAGGGCCACATATAGGATATTTATGAAAACAAAAGAATTGGGGGAATCAATTTTTAGTCACAATTCTCTAGTAAAATGTACTGTGTTCCTTAGAAAAATGTATTAAAATTGCAAATCTGCAAAAAAAATGAAATTTTGAAATTTCACCTACACTTTGTTTTAATTCCTGTGAAACACCTAAAGGGTTAACAAACTTCCAAAATGCTGTTTTGAATACTGTGAGGGGTGCAGTTTTTGAAATGGCATCATTTATGGGGGTGTCTCACATACAAGTCCCTCAAAGTCACATCAGAACTGAACTGGTCCCTAAAAAATCAGTGTTTGAAATTTTCTTGAAAATTTGAAAATTTGCTATTCATATTGTAAGCCTCCTAGTGTCCAAAAAAATTAAAAGGAAGTTGAAATAATGATGGAAACATAAAGTAGACATATGGTCTATGTTAGTTATTAACTATTTTGAGTGGTATGATTATTTGTCTCACAAGCAGAAAATTTAACATTTTGCAAATTGCTAAATTTTCCATTTTGTTCCGACATTTTGGTATTTTTCACAAAAAAACACAGACTGTATCGACGAAAATTTACCACTAACTTGAAGTACAATGTGTCACGAAAAAACAATCTCAAAATCACTGGGATAAGTAAAAGCAAAAAAAAGTTATCCCCACTTAAGTGATACATGTCAGATTTGAAAAAAAGGGCTCTGTCAGGAAGGCAAAAACATGCTGTGTCAGGAAGGGGTTAAAAGGGAAACACATTGGATCCTACAGTTGGGTACACTTATCCCAGCAGGTCTTAATGAAGGCTACGAGATTACGCCTTTCATTAATTAATTGATGTCTATTGATTTTTTATGTCTTTTAGTATAAATCTACTATTTTATTTATATATCAATATTGTCTTTTTTTCTAAGTGCTTTTAGGTCATTATAGTGCTTTTTTATTGTGATCGGGGGTACTGAACATTGATTGTACAGTGTGATGCATTTCTCACTCCCTTTCGTGATTTTATTATTGGATATATGTCCAGATTTGAATAATCTATTAATTTTCTGAACATATACATGTCATTAGAAGGATATGTTTTAATTCATAATTTTTGTGACATTAATTTCATTATATATAAATGTCGTTTATTAATTGTTTTTTTATATATTGTTTTTTTATATCTGTTTATATATACATATGTGTATCCTCTTAGGTGCAGGTAACCCACAAGCGGCTTATATAATTATGCTGTGGGAAGCATCAATGCCCTTTGAGAAAAATATAGCGGGGACTCCGTAGTATTGATGTATTCTAACAGGCAACCTGGGACTGGGCGTGTGAGATGCATCCCACTCCATTGCCATTGGACAAATAGGTCCGGCCTCTGTAAGCTGATTGACAGCAACATGAGTATAAAGTTTAGTGAACGTCAAGCATTAGCCACGCCCTCTGACGAAGTCATCCTGACGAAACGCGTTAGGGCGTGGCCTGCTGACGTTCACGCTGTTCACTCGCTGATGCCGGTGATCCCCTCGCTTCTCAACACCCTCGCCTCTGCTGCATCGCAAGCCAGCGTGTGGAAAGGACGGCGTCTGTGAGAGACAGTGGAATCCCCGGGTGCCCAGCTGATTTGCCGTGGTATTTGTGTACATGCCGTGTGGTAACCAGCCCACAGTGTTTTTTATCTTGGTACGGGTTCATTCTATCTGCACCTGGAATTGATGTTTTTAACTCTAAAAATAAATCGTTTAATGCAATATCAAGCGCTCCTTCTCTCCCTTGTTGTCTGTACAGATATATATATATATATATATATATATATATATATGTTCATAAATATACATATACATGAAATACATACTGTTAGTTCATATATTTACACATGGATTTATTATTTAACCCCTTCATTGGGTTACAGTTCTGATCATGTCAATTTACTCTTTATCAGGGTTACATTATACCTGCATAGCACATTAGGGGCAGGGCCACATTGACGCAATTTTGTTGGCCACGCCCCCAATATAGTATTTCATTATAAGCTCCACCCCACTCTGCCTTATTTTGCATTAAGCTGGCCCCCGCTTCCTGGAGCTGGCTGCCCACTGGCTAAAAAGTAGGTAACTGCTTAGAATGTGCACAGCATCTATTCAGAAGACAGAGGGTACAGGGCATGGCCAGCAGCTCACAAAGCACTGCCAATGCCCCCATAGTGGTGAAACAGAGGGCATGAGATCAAAATCATGGGCATTCTGAAAAGCCAAGCCCCTTTTCTTGAGATCTGCATGTCCCCATGGATTTAAAAAAAAAAAATACGCTTTTACATTTAAACAATATGTGGCTTGAATTTACATAGAGTAAGACCCATACAAGACTAAGGGGTTTATTCTAGTTCATTCTTTCTGACAAAATCCTTCTTAGATTGACAAAACCATGTGCACTGCAGGGGGGCAGATGTAACATGTGCAGAGAGAATTCGATTTGGTTGAGTTATTTTGTTTCTGTGCAGGGAAAATACTGACTGCATGATTTTACACTTCAATATAGATCTCACTTTGAAGAAAAACCCCACCCAAATCTAATTCTCTCTGCACAAGTTACATCTGCCCCACCCGCAGTGCACATGGTTTTGTCGATCTAAGAAGGATTTTGTTCAGCCATTTATCATCCCAGGGGCTGATTAAGGTTAGGCTGGGGAAGAGGGGGGGAATTAGAGTTAGGTATTATTACTTAGTGCAGGAGTGGATTTACTCCATTAGTACACAACCTAAAACTGCAACAAAAATATGTTTTAATACATTATTATTTTAGGAGTTATTCTGGTTCACTCGCAAAGGCACAATCACTATCTAATGGACAAAACCATATGCACTGCAGGTGGGACTGATGTAACATGTGCAGAGAGAGTTACATTTGGGTGTTTTATTGTTTCTGTGCAGGGTAAATATTGACTGCTTTATTTCTTACACTGCAATATAGATAACAGTGCTGGCGAAGAATATATAGATTTAATTTGAACAATATGGGTGGAGGTTTATACCACTTTAATGTGTTGAGATGTCCCTATACTCTGGAATGTTTGGTGTTCAATATATTGGGTGACATTCTATGGGGTGAGATAAAGAGACTTTTGCGAATTTTTTCGCAAAAACGGCCGAAATCGCATTTTTTTCCATTTTCGCATATTTAATGAGCTCCGAAAATGTGAAAAAAGTGCGATTTTTGCCAACAAGTTGGACACACTGTAAATGCGATGGCTGCTTTTCGCAGCACATCGCATCCAGATGTTTTCACATGGAAAAGTATACAAATCGCATATTTAATGGTATGCAATTTGTATAAAGTGTGTCTATAATTCGCCCAAAATTCAGACCAGGTTCTGATGGGCGAATTAGCCAGAACCCTGCACAGATCGCAATGTTCTGTGCAGGGTTCTGTTGTAAAAAAAAAATTAAACAGTTAAAATAAAAAAAAACGAGCGCGGGGTCCCCCGCAAGAGCATAATCAGCCCCGGGCTCATTGAGCCGGTGCTGGTGACATAAAATCAGGGTCCCCGACAAATAGGGGTCCCCTTGATTTAATGAAACCAGCACCAGGCTCAAGGTCCGGCGCTGGTTCCCAAAATACGGGGGACAAAATGACTAGGGGTCCCCCGTATTTTAAGAACCAGCACCGGACCCAACCAGCCAGCAGGGTAATGCCACAGCCGGGGGACACTTATTATATAAGGTCCCGCGGCCAAAGCATTATCCCCGTGGCTGGTCAGCATGGGCAGGGGAAGTGGGGACCCCCCCAATGAAGGGGTCCCCCCCTCCAGGACTTACCAGCCCATGCTGAAAGTCCGGGGCTGTCCCCGATGCCCTTGGGCGGTGGGCATCGGGCTGATGGATTGTGTAAAAAAAAGAAGATAAACTATTGTTTTCTACTGGCGAACTATGAGTCCCAGCAAGCCTACCCCGCATGCTGGGACTTGGAGAACCACAAGTCCCAGCATGCGGGGCATTAAAGGGCCCGCTGGCACTTGTAGTTCTACAGTACAAAAAATAGTTAAATAAAACACACTGACACCCTGAAAAATAAAAGTTTAATACACACATAACACACACACACTGATACTTACCTACCTTGAGCCTGTAGGTCGGTCCCTGGGTCCGGGCTCCGGGGCTCTAGGGCTGAAGAGTCCGGTTCCGGGGCCTTGGTCCTGGTTCCGGGGCTGGTCCGGGGGTTCCGGGGCTCCACGGCTGAAGAGTCCGGTTCCGGGGCCTTGGTCCTTGTTCCGGGGCTGGTCCGGGGTCCAGGATCCGATGAAGTCCACAGGGGTACCTGAGGAAGGAAATCCTACTCACCTGGTCCCCGGCGAAGACATCGGCATCCTCTCCGGCAGATGCGCTGCTCCCGGCTGCTGTGGTACCCGCTCTCGGACCGGAGAGGCGCAGAGATTTTCATCTTCCGCGCCTTTCCTCCGGATGATTCTATTGGCCGCCTAGCGGCCAATCAGGAGCCGACTTTCTCGGCTCCTGATTGGCTGCTAGGCGGCCAATGGAATCATTCTGAGAAGAGGCGCGGAAGATGAAACATCTCTGCGCCTCTTCAGTCCGAGAGCGGGTACCACAGCAGCCGGGAGCAGCGCGTCTGCCGGAGAGGATGCCGATGTCGTCGCCGGGGACCAGGTGAGTAGGATTTCCTTCCTCAGGTACCCCTGTGGACTTCATCGGATCCTGGACCCCGGACCAGCTCCGGAACCAGGACCAAGGCCCCCGGAACCGGACTCTTCAGCCGTGGAGCCCCGGAGCCCGGACCCAGGATCCAGGGACCGACCTACAGGCTCAAGGTAGGTAAGTATCAGTGTGTGTGTGTGTTATGTGTGTATTAAACTTTTATTTTTCAGGATGTCAGTGTGTTTTATTTAACTATTTTTTGTACTGTAGAACTACAAGTACCAGCGGGCCCTTTAATGCCCCTCATGCTGGGACTTGTGGTTCTCCAAGTCCCAGCATGCGGGGTAGGCTTGCTGGGACTCCTAGTTCGCCAGTAGAAAACAATAGTTTATCTTCTTTTTTTTACACAATCCATCAGCCCGATGCCCACCGCCCAGGGGCATCGGGGACAGCCCTGGACTTTCAGCATGGGCTGGTAAGTCCTGGAGGGGGGGGACCCCTTCATTGGGGGGGTCCCCACTTCCCCAGGACCCCTGCCCATGCTGACCAGCCACGGGGATAATGCTTTGGCCGCGGGACCTTATATAATAAGTGTCCCCCGGCTGTGGCATTACCCTGCTGGCTGGTTGGGTCCGGTGCTGGTTCTTAAAATACGGGGGGACCCCTAGTCATTTTGTCCCCCGTATTTTGGGAACCAGCGCCGGACCTTGAGCCTGGTGCTGGTTTTATTAAATCAAGGGGACCCCTATTTGTCGGGGACCCTGATTTTATGTCACCAGCACCGGCTCAATGAGCCCAGGGCTGGTTATGCGCTCGTTTTTTTTTTTTTTAATTTGCGCTTTCCTGCAAACGTGCGATTTTCAGACATGAAAATCGCACATTTTCAGGACTAAAGACATCGCACCACCTCGCACCTATTCGCACTATTTGGCCCGTTTTTCGCATCTCATTAAATATGCAAAAAACGGGCCAATCTTGCGATTTGCAAAAGTGCGAAGTGGTGCGATAAAAAAAAAGCGATTTTATCTCATCACATAGAATGTCACCCCCTGTATCTATTACTCAGACATACGTACATTTTGTACGTATGTCTGAGTAATAGATACAATATATTGAACACCAAACATACCAGAGTATAGGGACATCTCAACACATTAAAGTGGTATAAACCTCCACCCATATTGTTCAAATTAAATCTATATATTCTTCGCCAGCACGGTTATCTCTTTGAGACATGCACTACACACTCCAGTTGAGTGTATAAAAAATGAGTGTCATGGTCTAACACTGTGTGTCCCTTTTTGTTATATGTTCTGTATGTCCTTTTATCCAATTTGAATAAAATATTTTAATACTTTATTGAATCGACTTAGTAAGCAGTGCCCCAGCCAAAAAGAGTTTCTTTCTCTCTACTTCTTTATACCTAATACAAACTCTATGGGAGCACCACCAGAAATGTTATACAACTCATGAAACTGAGCATGGATAGGGTTTCCATAGCAACTTTGATATATTTTCTCTTTCTTAAAATCTCTGGTTTACAATAATTTTTTTCTTGCCTGTGCATAGTGACAAATCCCCCTCTTCCGTACTGCAATATAGATATCAGTTTGTAGGACAACCCCCACCCAAATCTAATGCTGCTTTCACACCACAAAACCTGCTTAGACCAGGTATTTAAAACATTTTTTTTAAACGGGTCAGAGGAAGTTTTTACCCCTTTCACACCGCATGTAAATACCTGGTCTAAAGCAGGTTTGCGGTGTGAAAGCGATAGTGAAAACGGTAAAATTCACTGCTCCCTCCCCCCCCGGACAGCCTCGCACCCCCTCCCGATCTGCGCCTGATGCCGCTCTCTCCTGTGTGCCGGGCACAGAGCTGCTGAATGCTCCGGGCAGTGAGGGTGGTGCTGCTGCTGCTGGGACGCTCTGGGTTGTGCCAGTCTGCACTCTGGGAGCCTGGCTACCCGCTCTGGCACTACTCAACCATTCTAGCCACCCCGCACAGCCCGTTACCCCCCTGTGCGGCGTCTCCTTCAACACCCGGCCTGGTTTCATCCTCCGCCGGGCTCGCTTCAGCACCTCACCTCCGAGGCCTCCTCCCGCATCTGTTCTTCTCCTGCGCTCTAGCGTGCAGCCGCGGGCGGGGCCAACATGTGCAAGCACGAGTGGGTCCTGGTGCTCGACCCGCCGCTCAAGCTCAAATTCTAAGGTAACCGCGGCTGGGGGCTTGTGGGGACCACGACACTGCTGTCATTACTAGCAGCAGCAGCGGAGACTGCAGTGCCCGCACCTCCCGGTGCCAGCTGCCTGCTCCCCACAGCCTCTTTCAGCTATATGACAGGTGACTGGAGATTGCAGCTTAGCTATAGGGCAGCGGAGTGGCGGGGTCCTAAATACCGTTTCAGACCCGTTCAGACACCAAAAAAACGGGTCTGAAACGGGTAGGACCCTGCTTTTTTACCCTTTCCAAAAACTGTTTTTTTTAAACGGTATAATCACTCTTCACCTTTCAGACCGCACATATAACCGTTTTAAAATGGTTAAAAATCGGCAAAATACCGTTTTTTTGTTTGTGCGGTCTGAAAGGGGCATAACTCTCTCTGCACATGTTACATCAACCCCACCTGCATTGCACATGGTTTTTTCCATTAGAGAGTGATTGTGCATTTGTGAGTGAACCAGAATAACCCCCATTGTTGTGAGAATATAATCATATTAATTAAAAAAAATTGCGCTGCTTACTACTAGGGGAGGAGGGGCAGGGGATGCACTGCTTAGTACCAGGGGAGGGGGGGGGGGGGAGTGCTGGCAAGGGGGGATCCTTCTTTTTACCCATTTTGAATTACCGGTTTTCTTGAACCGGTAATTACAACTGGTGCTTTCACACTGCAGCTCTAACTGTTTTACAAGGCTAAAAAATCGGCTTCAGAGCTGCAGTGTGAAAGGGGTATCAACTGTGTAATACGAGTCTGCCTTCACCCTTTAAATCTTTATGTGGTGGGCATAATCTCACTCACACTCAGTATCAGGGCCGGATTAACAATGGGCCTGATGGAGCTACAGCTCCAGGCCCACTCTCCAAATAGGCCCATTTTTTAGCTGAGGGCCAGGGTTTTCCAACGAGCCCAGCCCCGCGTCGCTAGCCCCCCGGGAACCGGAGATACTGCCAGGCAAACCTGGAATGTTGTCCCCATAGAATAACATGGGACCCGCTAATTCCGACCTCCACCCGGTTCCAACGGCTGCCAGTTCCCCCTCCGGCATCACAGAAGCTCGAGGTTGATCTCAGTCGAACCTTCAATCTGATACCTGGCCCATATGGGTTCATTGGTTCTAGAGATATTGCGGGTAAACCAATTTTTTTTTCATTTCTGAAATGTAATTTCATGGCTGTTCATGTTTGAGGACAGATTTCTCTGGAACCAAACGGCCCAGTTCCACGGAACCAAAATCATTTGAAGCCTACATGTAAATGGTCAGTTAGTTCCGAAGATATAGCTGTTTGTTTAAAGGGGGGGCGGCGGTGGTTTTCTCTCCCCCTCACACCAGAAAATGCAGAGACTAGGCTGGTGTAAAATGGGCCAGTCCGGGAATGTCCCTGCATAATCCTGGGACCATATTCCCGGGTAAATCCCTGCATTTTCTGGTGTGAATGGGGTATTATTTCAAATAGCCAGGACATGCAGTGCTCCCTGCCCGGCTGTCAATGGCTGTCATTTCTGCCCGGCGGCGGCTGTACCCCAGTTACCACGAGCATTTACTCCCCCTTGGCAATGAGCATGTAATCCCACATGGCAACGAGCATGGAACCCCTGGCAATGAGCATCCAACCCCTGGCAATGAACATGGAACCCCTGGTAAGGTAGGTAAGCAACACTTATGTAGCATAATTTTTCATAGGCATTATGGTGTTTGGCATAATACGTAATGGACATTATGGTGTGTGGCTTAACATGTAATGGGTTATGGTGTACATTTTTAATGCGCGCCTTTGGCACACAATGCCCCTATTTATGAAGCATATTGTGTATTAATGCTCAATCTGTCTGGTATAGTGCAGGTATGTCCAAACTATGTCCCTCCAGCTGTTGTGAAACTACAAGTCCCATCATGCATTGCCACAGTTTTGCCATTAGGGAATGCTAAAACTATGTCAAGGCATGCTGGGACGTGTAGTTTCACAACAGCTGGAGGGCCACTGTTTGGACATGCTTGGTATAGTGTGTATTTTGGTTCAATCCATGTGGCAAAATGTGAATTTTGCCTTAATCTGTGTGGCATAACGTGAATTTTGACTCAATCCATGTGCCATAGTGTGAATTTTGGCTCAGTCGGTGTGAATTTTGGCTCATTCCATGTGGCATAATGTGTAAGAGGCAAGTACAGTATAAGGGGGTTACTATTGTGTTGCATGATTTGTATAAGGGGTATATGGTGTGGTAAACTTAGGTGACCACATAAAAGGTGCTGAAATGTTGTCTACCAAGTTTCGGCTTTCAGTATATTTTTTATGACTGGAGTGCCGCCTCACCCCACAAGTATCTTAGGACATCGTCATCCTGTGGGTGCACCTTTGGAGTGCACCCACCAATATATCTCCCTGCATTTTTCTTATGCCAGCACCCTGTCTTTTCCAGGGATATATAATTAGTTGAAAGTATTTACACAAATGCAGACCACCCAAACAGAACACTGGTCATGCCACCCACATTATTAGGTGCTGGCCACAACCCCTATTATTGCGCATAATAGGCCCTTGATCATTTTCAGCTCCAGACCCATTTAGACCTTAGGAAAGGGGGAGGGACCAGCACCATAAACTTATACTGAAAATTTACAAATTGTGGATGGCAAAAATGTCAGGTAGAGCCCTGAAAAAGCCCTAGGTAGGCAGACCTAGGTAGAGCCTAAAAAGCCCTAGGTAGGTAGACCTAGGTAGAGCCTCGAAAAAGCCTGCAAGGGCGAAATGCGCATCGGCAATGTTTCTCTGTAAATCCGATTAAAAGATGTAGCCAAATGTATATTTGTTGTAATTGTGTATAGTCAGCTTACCCCCCACACGCAGTGTGTTATCAGCAGCGGAGAGCCTTGTAAGCAGAGCGCACCCATACCAGCGCTGGCACATGCTGTCAGTGACACAGTAAACGCCTGACAACGTGGTAACTTAGCCGGACAATGCAGTGTGCAGACTCCGGCTGAGGCTCTGTATGTGTAATCCAGCCGGATAGCGCTGTGTGCAGACCCCGGCTGAGGTTGTGTACAGTATGTAACCAAGCCGGACAGCGCTGTGTGCAGACCCCGGCTGAGGCTGTGTGTGTAACCCAGCCAGATAGCGCTGTGTGCAGACCCAGGCTGAGGCTATGTGTGTAACCTAGCCGGATAGCGCTGTGTGCAGACCCCGGCTGAGGCTGTGTGTGTAACCCAGCCCGACAGCGCTGTGTGCAGACCCAGGCTGAGGCTGTGTGTGTAACCTAGCCGGATAGTGCTGTGTGCAGACTCTGGCTAAAGCTTGCCACCTCGCCTCAACAGCAGAATACCCACACTAGTACTCGTGTTGAAATAAGATTAATATATGTTCTGCCCAGAGATATTGATAGGGGCAGCATCCTAGACACATATCTATGTGAGAGTTAGTACTAGTGATTGGACACACACTGTTTGAAACAAAACCCCTGCTGAAAAATACCAATTTGCAACATTTATAATAAAGTGTGTGACATAACTGCAGTGCGGTATCCACTATAAAGATTGAACGGCTCAGAGTGTAAAACCTGTGATGAATAAAACAGTGATCTGTCTATTACATAGATCAAATCGCTCAGTGTGTATATAAATTTAGGTCAGCACAATCTTTGATAGAGATTGAATGAACTACATATTTGTTAACCATACCCCGGCAAAACCCTATACATCATCACCTACCACTGTGCGACTATATATGACAGTGCACTATAATAATGTAAATTTGATACCTGGACATTAATTTATAAATGTCATAAAGCCACTTAGTGCGGATACTACCTGATTTAAATCCTGCACAGGGCATATATATATATACATACACATGATACAATTCTGTAATTGCACAGTGTGTACACAATGGTGACACATCAGATATAAAGGGGAAAGTGATAGGCTTGGCGGCAAACACACCTCCTATCTGAGTTTTGATGTAAGGGAGGTATACAAAACATAAACCTGGGATGGTTATATTGCATACGAATAATGTAATTTATGCCAGACACACTGACAACCTATCATAAATTTGAATGTAGTAACATCAAAAGTAAAGTATATTGTTACTGTCTACAAAGTATACACTGTAAAGCACAAGAACAGGACTCTGGTGAATTTTTCAATAGGAACTATAAGACTGATGCTGCTTTCCCACTGCAGACCCGTTTTAGTTTACAGGTAATCTTAAATGGTATTTAGCATTCCCACTGCAGCAGATTACAGTTTCAAATGCCATTTAAGTACCATTCCCATTGCAGGTAAAACGTTTTAGCTCTTCAAAACGTTTAGTGCCTGTGACAATGGGTCAGGCCTGTCTTTCCTTGTTGATATATATATATAGATAGATATATATCTATCAACAAGGATAGACAGGCAGCTTGGAGGGGGTAGAGGGGGGAAGCTGTCCCCGGGTGCTGTGGGGGTAGAGGGGGGAAGCTGTCCCCATGTGCTGCGGGAGGAGGGGGTGGTCCCTGCTGCTGCTGAGGGGAGAGGGGGTACCTGTCAGCCTGACACGGCGCTGCCGCTGCTGTATCTCCCCCCCGGCGGCCGGTCCTTGCGGCGTATGTACAGTCAGTGTCGGCGGTCCCTCTGGCGCAGGGGAAATAAGTACTATTTCCCCTGCGCCAGAGGGACCGCCGACACTGACTGTACATCCGCCGCAAGAACCGGCCGCCGGGGGGGAGATACAGCAGCGGCAGCGGCCGCCGGGGGGGGAGATACAGCAGCGGCAGCGGCCACCGGGGGGGAGATACAGCAGCGGCAGCGGCCGCCGGGGGGGAGATACAGCAGCGGCAGCGCCGTGTCAGGCTGACAGGTACCCCCTCTCCCCTCAGCAGCAGCAGGGACCCCCCTCCTCCCGCAGCACCTGGGTAAATCTTGCCCAGCGCTGCACGCTGTGGACCCGCTGCGGGTGCCTGCACCTGCAGCGGGACCATGTACACCGCCATTTACACGGGACCCGTGTAAAAGGTGTAAAAGGGGTATAACAGGACGGGGGCGAGGGGGAGGGGGGGGGCGGGGGGCAGCGGGGCGTACCGCCGGGCTGAAAGTGGTTAATCTTTCAGCCCGGCAGCGTACACACACGGAGATGATTGCTGAA
Organism: Crinia signifera; assembly: GCF_055691185.1. Lineage (NCBI taxonomy): Eukaryota > Metazoa > Chordata > Amphibia > Anura > Myobatrachidae > Crinia > Crinia signifera. Next base: position 149,815,237 of record NC_139221.1, on the reverse strand, counting down.
AAAAATCAGCAATCATCTCTACCGTTTAAAGATGCATTCCCATTGCATCTTAAACGGTAGATTACCGTGCAAAACCCTGCTCTGAAAACGGGTTGAAATACCGTTTAACTTTAAACGGTATTTCAACTCTGGCGCTTTCCCACTGCAGCCTTAAATGGTATTTTGCCCTCAAAAATCGGCAAAATACCGTTTTAAGGCTGCAGTGGGAAAGGGGCATGACAGATAGACCAGTCTAAAACAACATAGGATACAATTGCACTTGCAATAGACTTTTGTGCAAGTTACCAAATACCTAGCCTGTGCATAAATACAGAAACATAAATGTTGCAAATGAGAGACATACACACTGAGTAGAACAGAGGATAAGCTCACGGAGAGACCCATATTCATCAGAAGAATTGGGATCAGACCTGACATACACCTCTTTCTGATTAAAGCTATATAGCATCTATATATGAATATATACATTTGGCACATCTAATTGAATAAGGCATCAAGAAAGCCTTCCTCCTAATATTGATATAAACGGACTACAGAGATCAATTTTAATCTTTCTAATTTTCTTTTTCCCTATACCTACTATTTTCTTTTTTTAATAATTTTCGCTATATCAATCCCTGTCACAGGGTATTAGACTATCAGGTCACACATAATTTATAAAATTACACAACAAAGACTAAAGTTGATGGCCTGTTAGCTATAGAGTTAAGTGTAACAATTTATTAAAATATACACCTTTAAGGTATCACACAACTGTGTTTTTAAGTCGCATTAGACTGTGTGGATGTGGAGTGCGTCTAAATAAACTGATTTTTTTTCTTTGTATTGTGTACCATTTAGACCTTAATCTGGCTCTGCTCAGTATGTGCAGGATAAGCATATAATGGTTTCCTTTGATATGATGGTAAGGGGGTCAAAGGGCGTACCCTACTCAAAGCAAATCCGTTAATATTCCAGACATACAGTATGTGTATCATCAAAGAAAATTACTTATTCCTCAAGTAAATCAAATCAAACGAGTTCTTATCATTTCAAAAAGGAATCAACAATGGTGTTCTAGTATAAAACAAACAAGTTAAAACAAAGTACAATTAAACATGATTTAAATAAGTAGAAAAGTCCATAAAAACAATAGTTCCATAATATAATATACATACAGAATGGGTTATGGATGTGGATGATGGAAAAATTATTTCTTGGCTGTTCACACTCCTCTCTTGTCAACGTGTTTTATTCTTGTGAAGACCTTTATCACTCCCCCCTGAGTCACAGACTAATAGGGCCAGATGTATCAAGGGATTCAGTATTGAATCCCGGCGGTCGGGATCCCGGCGTTCGGAATCCCGACAGCCGAAATGCCGACAAGGGGGGGACGTGGATCGCCCCCCCCCTTGCGGGCTCACTGCGCTCGCCACGCAGCGGGCCCGGTGCCTCGCTACGCTCGGCACACTAATTTATTCTCCCTCCAGGGGTGTCGTGGACACCCCAGGACGGAGAATGTGTCGGCATTTCGGCGGTCGGGATTCTGAACGCCGGGATCCCGACCTCCGGGATTTTAACTGCATCCCGTATCAAGCTTCAAAAGTGATAAAGTGGAGAGTGATAAAAACCAACTGTCATGTTACAGGCTGGGTTTGATAAATGACAGGTAGGAGCTGATTGGCTGGATGTTTATCACCCTCCACTGTATCACTTTTTGAAGCTTGATGCATCTGGCCCTTACTAACCAAAACAAACAAAAAAAAAGCAGGATTGAGGTACTGACACGATAACCGTACTAGAAGACAGGTGAACAGGCCGGAGATACATTGACAGTGATTCATCGCCCTATTTTACATACTTACCTACTTTTTAAGACTTTTGGATAGAAGAAACGTCAAGCTACTTGGGGGTGGGGCCAAAGTGTCTTGTCCTTATGCCCGACCCCAACGCAGGGAAACAACCATAACTGATGGGCCCGCAGTGCAGAGGCATAGCTCAATGGCATAAACTGGTCATTTAGCCACACCCGCTTCACACAGACCCTGCAACTGCTGGTGATTGTTACACAATCCTACCTGCTTCACCATGAGTTTTATGAGTACACCCCTATCTGTACTCTTCTGTTTCATCGCCATTGTTATTTCAGAGTGCATTTATACCAGTCCTATCCAGGATCATGGGGCTATAAGAGAGAGAATAAGGTGCCTTTGATTAGTCTCCATGCTCCCTCCCTCTCACCCACTAACCCCCCCCCCCCCCCCCCCCCACACACACACACACACACACCATTTTCCATGTGATTTCTGAAGTGATGCAGTGATGGCACAGTATATACAGACCATGTGTACTGCATATTCTGCACTCGGGAAGCGGTCATCTATTAGAATGAACTTAGGTCTACAGTCATTAGGTCGACCCCACTAGGTCGACTGGCAGGAAGGTCAACCTGACTTAAGGTCGACATGGGTCAAGGTCGACACGACTTAAGGTCGAATTTGCATAAAGGTCGACATGAGGAACGTCGACTGGTCATAAGGTCGACATGGAGTTTTTCACTGTTTTTTGAGCCGACATGTGCCGACAGGCGGTATTTCATGCCCTACCATCCACTAGGGCGTGGAGGAGGTTATTAAAGCCCTGCCCGATGCATTGCGAGCGAAGCGAACGATGCGAGGGTCCGATTCTCATTGCCAACTGTGTCCATGTCGACTGTGTCGACATTCGGATCAAAAAACAGCAAAAAACCCATGTCGACCTTATGACCAGTCGACCTTCCTCATGTCGACCTTTATGCAAATTCGACCTTAAGTCATGTCGACCTTGGCCCATGTCGACCTTAAATCAGGTCGACCTTCCAGCCAGTCGACCTAATGGGGTCGACCTAATGACTGTAGACCTAAGTTCATTCTGATAGATGTACCGATTCCCTGCACTCATTATATATTATTATCCTCTATTTCGGATCTATTCAAAACATTTTGGATCACCATGGCTTGTCCTTCCATGTATGTCTATCATGCTGCCAATAAGGGGTCAAAGCAAGCAATCTTGCAGTACACAATACACAGTTCTGATCCTGCACATGTGCAGGTTACCAACAACATCACAGATCCTTTCGCCTCTCTGCAGAACATAGGCATCGAAACAGTGGGTGCTCCTGGTCCCGAGCACCCATAAAAAATTATAAGCACCCACAGGACATGGCCGGCACTCACCCGCAACTCGCCACCAACCTGTGCCACCGAGTCTGAAAACACAGTCAGCGGCGGGGTCCCTCAAGTGGAGGGGAAGTCAACGGCGGGGTCCTTGTGGTGAATGGGAACTAAGGGCCTTATTCTACTGTAGTTCACTCTTTCTGACAAAATCCTTCTTAGATGGAAAAAAACATGTGCACTGCAGGGGGGCAGATGTAACATGTAATGAGAGAATTAGATTTGGGTGAGTTATTTTGTTTCTGTGCAGGGTAAATACTGGATGCTTTATTTTTACACTGCAATATAGATCTCACTTTGAAGTAAAACCCCACCCAAATCTAACTCTCTCTGCACAAGTAACATCTGCCCCTTGCAGTGCACATGGTTTTGTCCATCTAAGAAAGAGTGAACTAGAATAACCCCCTAAGAGCGGTATTAATACTGCTCCTAGTTCCCATCCACCGCACGGACCCCACCGCTGATTGCCCATCCGCTGCTGGGACCCAGCCAACATGCCCCCTTGAGCACTCACCAGCAAAAACATAAATCAGCGGCTCTGCTGCAGAATATAAATTTGCTACACAGCCTATTTCTGGCCTCAAATCTAGCCCTAGAAATAAATAGTTTTGTAACAAAGTTTACATGGAGCAGACAGATCTAGTTTTAACATTTGAACTTGATGGTACATGTTTTCTTCTAAAATACATTAGTAGGTATATTGATTGACAGATGCCTTGTTAGTCCCTTTATAAAAATAAATCTCGTCTACTACTGTTTTGTTATAATGTGAATATACTGTAGTATTTTAACGGCATGTGTAAGTAAAAGTATGAATCTTTTTTTTTTTTTTTTTTTTTTTTTTTAAAGACTACATGTATAAAATGCCAGCAAACACTTGTAGCTAATCTCAGGTAAGGATTTTCCTAGCACTCAGTAATGCTTTGAAAGAAAAAAAAACCAGCAATGTCCACTAATAAAAAATAGCAATATATGAAATACATTGATTTATTGATCCCAACAATCATATTTTTCACTGGAACTGGAAAATGCCATTATCAGCATGAAAGGACCAATATCCAGCAAGTGCCTATTTGAGAAAGGAATAAAATAGAGAGGGCATAGGTTGGTTTCTGTTGATTTTGGGTTGAGCTGAAGAATCATTGTAGGGATGAGCAGATGAGGGAGGGCTAGTGCCTATTATGTTCTAGCAGCTCATCACTGCCAATAGCCTAAGCAGCAGATCCTCACACCAGTCAGTCTGGCTTTTTGTAGAGTTCAAGGCACATCCTGATCTCCCCAACCAACAAGGAGGATCCTCAGTACAGTATGAGAAGATCATAACCAGAATTATTCCAGCACAGGCGACCTTCAATCCGAAGAATGTCACTGTCTGATAAAAGCTGCAACATTTCAAATATTCTTTAAAGTCAATGCTTTAAATTTAAACAAAGTAAGTAATATTTTTCTTTTCTTTTTTTTATTTGCCAATCTGTAAAAGGTTCCATATTAATTCAATATGGTAAAATAGTTGGCATTGCAAAATTATTGCTATAAACGTTGTAATATTTATTTTACACACACTTTACATTTAATATACAAACCTGCTAAACCTAAGGCTAGGAAATCATAACCTTAGTACAGTATATTGTCAATGTGGTATTTGTATTGTTCATTATATCTGCTTCATATATGATACTTTATTGACAAGTTTACTTTTATTTGCCAGATACCCTTGGTATAAACTGTTGCTGCAGCCATACTGTATTATATCACGTTGCAAAACTTTTTTCTGGACAGTTTAGCAACAAATGCACTGTAGGTATCTTGTAGAGAAAGTGAGTGAAACATGTAATTTTACTATTTAATATAGAGCAGTAAATACTGTACAGTAGCTCTTTTATTTATGTGATAGTTACAATAGCTGCCATGCATTCAGTACAACTTCGTCTATCTGCAGTAGTTACTGTATAAGGCCGGCTGATCTCACTCTGCAGGTGGTATCACTGATTGCTGATTTCCTCCCCGTGCTATACTGGGAGCTTGAGCCCGGCAGCACTAATGACAGCTACAGACTGCCCTTGTAACCAAATTGATTTACAAAATGTCAGGCTGGCATTTACAGTTTTTTTATAGTCGTTTTCTAAAATAATAATGATAATAATATTAATAATTATTATTATCTGTTCTAATTACATTGAAAAGGAATGTGTATTGCTTTAAAAAATTTCCATTTGGTAATATTTATTTTATATATAAAATTATAAATCAGAATAAATAATATTTTTGGATCACCTCTCAATGAATTTGTACATTTTAAAGTAACTGTATAACACAACAATAAGTTTATTATTGTGTAATTATGTAATATACTATGCAATTACTGGTGGAATATGTCACATATGTATTATTGCTGACTACTGTAATTCCATATGTGATTTGTACTTTCATGGATTATTACTGTGGATGGTGTGGATAGTGTTTAGCGGTCTCACTGGGTGAAGTCTGTGTCACAGTTGGGAGATGCTGACGGTCGCTGTTCACCAGTAAATAGTCCTGAAACGTCTTTTCATTCAGTATTAATAGTTCTGTAATAACTGGCCAGTTTATGTCGATACACAATATTAGTAATTATTTGGTGTAATAGTCCTCCCTAACCAGGTACATACACAATTCTTGTTATACTTCCCCTCCCCCCAGTTATGTAGAAGTGAAAGAACTTTATATAATCCATCATTAACTCCTATATGTTTGTTAAATGAAGAATAAGCTATCAATATTTAAATCTGAATATTTCAAAGTATTTAACTTCACATATAAGTGAACATATTTTTTCCCCTACTATTCAGTGGAAATACCAAGAACCAAACAAATAACATGGTATCGAAAATTTTCAATTGCAATCCGGTTGAATTTAACATAATATACCGAAGGTAATATTTTGCAGCTGTTAACTTTATTTGGAAAGTGTAAATGGTGCTATAACTGCATACATACAGAAGGTCGTGTTTACATACTGTACAATGGCCCAGATGTATTAAGCTTCAAAAGTGATAAAATGGAGAGTGATAAACCACCAGCAAATAAACTCCTCTCTGTTATTTTTCAAACCCTGCCTGTGACATGGCAGGTAGGAGCTGATTGGCTGGCTGTTTATCACTCTCCATTTTATCACTTTTGAAGCTTAATACATCTGGCCTAATGATTGAAGAACTAGAAAAATTAGGATCCAATTTAGATTACAGTACAGTAAATGCAACTAATTAGTGATGTTGATGCTACTTTCTGAATTTGAACTCATTTAGTGACTATGGGGCAGATGTATTAAGCTTTAACAAGAGATAAATACAAGTGTGATAAGGAGAGATAAACGTCCAGCCAATTACCTGCTAACTGCCATGTTACAGCCTGTGTTTGAAAAAAGTCAGTTAGGAGCTGATTGGCTGGACATTTATCTCTCTTTATCACCCTTGCATTTATCTCTTGTTAAGGCTTAATACATCTGCCCCAGTATAACATAAACATTGGCTAAAATGAAAACTAGAAGTACTGTATGGCTAGGTTAGCGGGGAGGTAGGACATTGTAGAGGCTCGCTGTGTATATGTATTTAAAGGGCTCCTGTCAATTGAGATACATTGTCTAGTTAAACAGTATAAAATGTATGTCGACCCCATATGGGCAATATGTGGGCATGGTGAAAAGTTCTCACTTCTTACCAACCAAATAGGAACTGGATTAAGTCCTTTGCACTGTTGCTGTGTGCTAGGATTATGCATTTTTCTCATCTTCATTTTGTAAGTGCATTGTATAAATGAAACCTTTTTGTTTATCAAAGGTGCTGCACTATCATTGTTCTATCTTTTCTGCTTGATGGTCTCCTATTAGCCCTGGGCATATGGGGAAAGGAGACTGGTGTCTTTTTCAGGCATATAGAATGATCTTATGGAGAAACAAGTGAAGGAGTTAATGCTACTCTAAGATGTAAAAGGCCATTGTATCATTTATCTCTATTAACATCACCAAAATTGTTGTTGTGTGGGTTGATTCAAAAGGGAGCGCCATCATTGTTACACTATATTCTTTTTTCACATGAGCTTATGTATGGTGATTGACAAACACTAGTTCGAGATACTTGGGCTGCATATCCTTGCATATCCTTGTTGCGCTAATATTTTGGTAGCCATGGTCAAATGTCAGCAAGTTCAAAAGGTCAACATGACAATGGTAAACACACAAATGGTCAACACATTTTTTTCAACTTTATTTCTATTTCATTTTTATTTCATTTCTACTTTTGCTTCCTTTACCATCCATGTTGACTTGATTGCGAACAGTAACCTGTGCCAATCAACGCAGCAGTGGAGTGCAGCACCTTGCCGAAGCATAGCAAGCACGGAAGGGTCTACGTTTTCACCAATAATGGTCACATACACACACACACACACACTGTGAAATGGACAGAATTTTGGCCCAAAAAAACTTGTCTGCCCTTTTGTGCCAACTATTTTCATGTTGACTTTTTAACTTTGTCGACCATGGACACAGTCGACTTTTTTTTACTGTCAATATTTGACCCTGTTGACCTTTTTTCATTTCAACCATATAGAGCAGGGCTGGGCAACACCGACCCTCCAGATGTTGATGAACTACACATCCCAGCATGCCATGCATCAGTTTCAGCATGGCCACATAGCAAAACTAATGCAAAGCATCCTGGGATGTGTAGTTCATTAACATCTGGAGGGCCGGTGTTGTCCAGCCCTGATATAGAGTCTATCTATTCATTTGCTATTTCATACTGAATACCAAGAATATTGTATGGTTAATTTAATTTATTACTATTGAGAAGACTTCGGAGCATTCTTTGTTTTACTTTTTTTTTTTTTTACATGGTTTAACCTTTATGCTCCTGAACATGTTATTTTAAATGTATTCAATGTATCTGCTTTCACCACCTCTTCTGGAGGAGAGATCTATACTCTTATTGCCCTGAATGTAAAAAAACCTTTTCTTTTAAGGGTGCAGGATTTTTTTTCCTCTAGTCTGAACACATGTCCATGTGTCCTAGTCTCTGACCTCAAAGCAAAGAGGTTGCCCAATAGTTCAGAGTATTGTTCTATGATATATGTATACACTACCGTTCTAAAGTTTGGGGTCACCCAGACAATTTCATGTTTTACATGAAAACTGACATTTATTTATCAAATGACTTACGAAATGAATAGAACATATAGTCAATACATTGATATGTTAGAAATAATGATTTGTATTTGAACTAATAATTTTGTCCTTCAAACTTTGCTTTTGCAAATGTTCTTCTGTGTTATCCAAACTCTTCAAACTTCGTTTTCTCTGTCCATAACACTTTTTTCGAATCTTCCTCTGCCTAATGTCTGTGTTATTTTGCCCATATCTATCTTTTCCTTTTATTATCCAGTCTATGACTTGGCTTTTTCATTGCCACTCTGCCTAGAAGGTCAGCATCCCGGAGTCACCTCTTAACTGTAGACATTGACAGTGGCATTTTCCGGGTACCATTTCATGAAGCTGCCAGTTGAGGATCTGTGGGGCATCTATTTATCAAACTAGATACTCTAATGTACTTGAAGAAATGTTTTTTGTTTGTTTAAGAGAGGGCAAACACAAGTAAGAAAAAAGGCTTTGTGGGCGCACTCTTATTTATGTATATATATATATAGTTAATTTAAAACATAACTTTTAATTCGATCTGTTAATATAAGATAGCAGAATTTTTTTTAAGAATTTTTGTAGAGAAAAGTGTGATAGAAATATATCAGGTTAGGTACCAATTAATAATGGCAAAAAGGGTTTTTGCATAAAAATGTTGTGTGATGGTCCTATTGGCTTTTCACACTTTATTCTCCATTCGGCGCATCACGTCCTTATCGACATTGATATATGGACAATGCGACTTTGGGCGAAAATGAATGGTTTGGGTCCCTATTCGGTTTAAATAACCCGTAGGGATATGTGTTGCCTCAGCAACTATTGTGATGGTATTCTTGCAGCTTGTATTGCTTATGCAGTAGACGTGTCCAGTACAATTTAATTAGGGATACCTCTATTGATACCACACCAGGGGTTCTTCTGGGGTCACCCACAGGAATACTAGTCTGGCCCGTCACTGCTTAGCTTCTAAGTTCGGGAAGTTTTTGGGCAGTTCCAGTGAGGTATGGTGGTATTTTATTGAGGAAATCCTCAATAAAATACCACCATACCTCACTGGAACTGCCCAAAAACTTCCCAAACTTGGAAGCTAAGCAGTGACGGGCCAGACTAGTATTCCTGTGGGTGACCCCAGAAGAACCCCTGGTGTGGTATCAATAGAGGTATCCCTAATTAAATTGTACTGGACACGCCTACTGCATAAGCAATACAAGCTGCAAGAATACCATCACAATAGTTGCTGGGGCAACACATATCCCTACGGGCAGTGGCGTAACTATAAATTTTGCTCCCCCCTGCTAAAAAATTTGTGGCGCCCCCCCCCCCCCCTCCCACACAAAAAAAAAATATATATATATATATTTTGCCAGGATGCATGTACTCACTAAGAGTGGAAAGAGACAAAAGGACAACAGAAAGAGAAAAGACATGGGAGAGCGGGACAGCAGAAAGAGCAGAGAGAGAGAGAGAGAGAGAGAGAGAGATAAGGACAGCAGAGAGAGAGAGAGAGAGATAAGGACAGCAGAGAGAGAGATAAGGACAGCAGAGAGAGAGATAAGGACAGCAGAGAGAGAGAGAGAGATAAGGACAGCAGAGAGAGAGAGAGATAAGGACAGCAGAGAGAGAGAGAGATAAGGACAGCAGAGAGAGAGAGAGAGAGATAAGGACAGCAGAGAGAGAGAGAGAGAGATAAGGACAGCAGAGAGAGAGAGAGATAAGGACAGCAGAGAGAGAGAGAGATAAGGACAGCAGAGAGAGAGAGATAAGGACAGCAGAGAGAGAGATAAGGACAGCAGAGAGAGAGATAAGGACAGCAGAGAGAGATAAAGACAGCAGAGATAAGGACAGCAATCATTTAGACAATCAGTGTACCGTAGAGGCAGCGGCCATTGCCCCGTGGAGGCTGCAGTGGGAAGCAGGGCATCACATTAGGGAGCAGACCTTCCGGCGCCCCTGCTCCTGTGCCCCCTTCTCCTTCAGCAAGTGGCTGTGGGTCCCGGCTGCATCTTCTCCTGCCTCCTCCTGTACTCTGCCGGCTTGGGATGTGACGTGCTGGCATCACACCGCGCTCTCCCCCGCCCTGCGCTGTACTGACTCAGGAGGAGTACAGCGCAGGGCGGGGGAGAGCATGGTGTGACGCCAGCACGTCACATCGTGAGCCGGCCAGACGAGCATTGATATGGGTGGGCTGAGCCAGCCACCAGTTGACTCGACGGTCGGTGGGACCATAGGTGCCGATTTATGTTTTTGCTGGTGGGTGCTCAAGCCAAAACAATAGGGGAGTGGCTTCACGGGTAAGCACTAGAGGGGAGGGATAGGTTCAGGCTGCGTGGGGAGAAGGGTTAGAGGGATTGGGGGAGAGGGTTACCCTGAGTGTATCCCTAACGTACACACACACATATTTATATATATATATATATATATTCTATTCAGTGACAACAGTAGCCAGCACTCCAAAGAGATTTATCTTAATAATAAAACTCACAGCATGTTGCCTACTGGTAGTTGGTGAATATACATACTGTATACCTGTACATACATACATACACACATACTGTATACAGTAGCATATACTGTATACACAGTATACTTACAATTTGTATACTTTTACTTACAGACATTCCTCACTTAACGACCTACCTGTTTACCGACCACCCGGACTTACGACCTGTGCCTTCGTTTAGCGTCCGTGCTGTGACTCCTCAGACTTACGACCCCGTCTGCTCTGATTTACGACCGGCCCGCCTACCCTCTCGCAGTTACGACCTGCCCAGCCTGTTTAACGACCAGCGTCTCAGAAGTCTTAAGGGGTTTTATATAGGCTCGTTTAACAACCAATTCGCTTAACGACCGGGTCGTAGGAACGGAACCTGGTCGTTAAGTGAGGAATGTCTGTACTTACTTTTTACAATTACTTATCCAATTTGATGCCCCAGGCAAGATTTTTGTTGGTGCCCCCTAGCAGGTGATAATACCATCAAACTTTAGTGGTTAGACACCAAAAATAACATGCTGGTTAATGACATTTTATACATGTACATACCACGGGTGGGCAATTATATCAGCTGGGGCACCACTTAACACTTCCAGCAAATATTCGAGGGGCGCACTCCAGCAATAGAAGGTGTGGTCACTCAAAAGGGGGTGTGTCTTTCAATGTATTGTAGCACACCATATACCCCTTTTACACATCATGCAACCCAATAGCAGGCCCCTTATACTTGCCCCTTACATATTATGCCGCACAGATTGAGCCAAAAGTCACATTATGCCACACAATGTGCTAAAGTTCATATTATGCCACATAGAATAAGCCAAAAATCACATGGAATGAGTCAAAATTCACGTTATGCCATACAAAATGATCCAAAATTCACGTTATGGCACCCAGATTGTGCAAAAATTCACATTACAGCATAATGCTAAATTCTGTTATGTGGTGGGAGGGGGTCTCTTCAAGTGTTAAGGCCCCATCCACTAGTGCACTTTGGAATGTTTTCATCTGATGCAGAGCAATCAAATTAAAATGTAAAATGGAGGTTAAAATCTACCTCCATTTTACATCCCCTCTCCCCAGGACACAGATAGCACCATCTTCTACCACAGATACTACACACACTGGCGCTGTCATTCATACATACTACACACACCGACGCTGTCATTCATACATACATACTACACACACTGCCGCTGTCATGCATACATACTACACACACTGCCGCTGTCATTCATACATACTACACACACTGGCGCTGTCATTCATACATACATACTACACACACTGCCGCTGTCATGCATACATACTACACACACCGACACTGTCATGCATACATACTACACACACCGACGCTGTCATGCATACATACTACACACACTGCCGCTGTCATGCATACATACTACACACACTGCCGCTAACATGCATACATACTACACACACTGGCGCTGTCATGCATACATACTACACACACTGCCGCTGTCATGCATACATACTACACACACTGGCGCTGTCATGCATACATACTACACACACTGCCGCTGTCATGCATACATACTACACACACTGGCGCTGTCATTCATACATACTACACACACTGGCGCTGTCATTCATACATACTACACACACTGCCGCTGTCATGCATACATACTACACACACTGCCGCTGTCATTCATACATACTACACACACTGGCGCTGTCATGCATACATACTACACACACTGCCGCTGTCATGCATACATACTACACACACTGCCGCTGTCATGCATACATACTACACACACTGCCGCTGTCATGCATACATACTACACACACTGCCGCTGTCATGCATACATACTACACACACTGCCGCTGTCATGCATACATACTACACACACTGCCGCTGTCATTCATACATACTACACACACTGGCGCTGTCATTCATACATACAACACACACTGCCGCTGTCATTCATACATACTACACACACTGCCGCTGTCATTCATACATACAACACACACTGCCGCTGTCATACATACTACACACACTGGCGCTCTCAAACATATATACATACACATACATATATACATCCCACCACACTACAAGTCAAGGCACATTCAGACCACTACCTTATGATATCCCCTGGCTCCTGCTTAGACAATTTGAACAGTCCGTCTCCCACTCCCGGCCAGTCGCATCCCAGCTACGTACTCGCTGGTGGCCATGCTCTGGGGCCCGCAGCAGGCTGCTGATGTCTGGGGAGCACTGGATGAGCTGACACCCGGTCCAAACAGTGTGCAGGAGGAAGTGGTGCTCCGCGCTGCAACCTCAGGAGACGCCATGCGTGGCCGGTTCCTGGCACGGTCAGCAAGCTCCGGGACCCTGGCTGTCTTCTGGTGGAGACCCAGCAGCAGAAATACGGCCCTGTGTTATAGGCACCCGGTCCCTGCAGTGGATGTGAAGTCCGCAGCGAGGTCCCTGCGGCGGATGGGGACTAGTAGTTCCCAATTCCCATCCGCCGCAGGGACCTCACTGCTGACCTCACATCCGCCAAAGGGACCCAGCGCAGCACCGATCCCCGCAAGGTACCTACCGGGGGGGGGCATCATAATCACAGCAGGGAGAGAGCCTCTTCAGTACTGCTCCTCCCTGCTTTGCAGAGGTTGCCCTGGCCACCAATAGTAAAGGACGTTGCCGCCCCTAGGGCCTAGGCAATTGCCTAGTATGCCTAATGCCTATGCCTAGGGCCGGCCCTGCACACACACACAGGAGACACCCACATGCACAAACAAACTTTAGCATACATACACACAGCAGGTGCACACATCCATACACACAGCTGCAGCATAAAGACTCACACAATATACATACACTACAGTACACACAGCCGACATGTACTTTAAGCTCACCCATCCAGGATTAAAGATGCCCGCGCTGCTCCACCACCAGCCGCTATTCAGACCAGCTGTCAGTCAGGAGGATGTCTCTGCCCAGCCTGTCTCTGCCTCCGTTCAGCCCCTCTCTTCCTCCAGCCAGCCCGTCTCTTCCTCCAGCCAGCCCAGCTCTGCCTCTGGCCGCGTCCAGCCCCGGATCTGCTGCTAAGCCCCATGGGAAGGGAGATGATGAGAGGAGCTGCGCGCTGCAGCTCCCTCAGCCTAGACGCCAGCCCTGCTCTGTACGGACTCGGGAGGAGGGCAGCGCAGGGCGGGGGAGAGGGAGGGGGAGCGCGGTGTGACGCCAGCGCGTCACATCAATATGGGTGCCACCAGCGCGGGCGGCGGGCGGGGTGGGCAGCGGCAGTATAAAGTGCTGGATGCCGGCGCCCACACAGACAGCGCTGCCACTCGCTCCCCCAAGCGGTGGCGGTGGCTGCCTTAGTGTAGTTACGCCCCTGCCTACGGGTTATTTAAACCGAAGAGGGACCCATACCATTCATTTTCGCCCAAAGTCGCATTGTCCATATATCAATGTCGATAAGGACGTGATGCGCTGAATGGAGAATAAAGTGTGAAAAGCCAATAGGACCATCACACAACATTTTTATGCAAAAACCCTTTTTGCCATTATTAATTGGTACCTAACCTGATATATTTCTATCACACTTTTCTCTACAAAAATTCTTTAAAAAAATTCTGCTATCTTATATTAACAGATCGAATTAAAAGCTATGTTTTAAATTAACTATATATATATATATATATATATATATATATATACATAAATAAGAGTGCGCCCACAAAGCCTTTTTTCTTTTTTGTGTTTGCCCTCTCTTGAGCAAACAAAAAATATTTCTTCAGTTGCTATACTGAAACCGTGGGTGCACCACCAATCACATGACTATTAGAATACACTCGTCATAGTCTTAATATTGGTTTCTCCATAAATTGCTACTTGATTATTACTTGTCAGTGCGGTTCCAACCCCCACCTTGTAGCTCTACTCTAATGTACTTGTCTTCTTGCTCAGTTGCGCACCAGGGGCCCCCACTTCTCTTTCTACTCTAGTTTCAAACACAAAAGTAATTGAACATCTAGGGAACCACAATATGGTTTCACTGGAAATCAACTTCAGTAAATTATATCATAAAGGATCTGCAAAAATACTAAACTTCAGAAAAGCTAACTTCAAATTATTCAAAGAAGCCCTTAAAAGAATTGTGTGGGAAATGGTTTTTGAGGGGACAAATGCTGAGGAAATGTGAGATACTCTAAAAAAATGTACTCGAATCATTAACTATTAAATACATTCCTAAAGTAAATAAGGGTAAATTCAATAAAAAAAAAAGCCACCATGGTTGGACAAAAAAGTTAGATCAGCAATCAACAATAAAACAAGAGCATTTAAATTCTATAAAAAACTTAAATGAGGAGGCGTTCACCAAAATAAAGAATCAAACAAAATTTGCAAAGGGGTTATCAAAGTAGCTAAAAGGGATTATGAAGTGCGCATAGCCACTGAAAGCAAAACTAACCCCAAGAAGTTTTTTAAATACATAAATAGTAAACATACAGTATAATTAAGGAGAACATAGGCCCACTAACCGATATCACTGGAAAAAGTTTTACAGAGGATAAGGGAAAAGCAGAACTGTTAAATGAGTTGTTCTCATCAGTGTTTACTAAGGGAGAGCAGACTGTAGAACGCACACATACCAAAAATGGGATGAACAAGCCGGACCTCAATATTAATTTCTCGACCGACGAAATAATATTGAGGCTCAGCAAAATCAAGACAACTAAATCACCATGGCCAGATGGGATTCGTCCTAGGGTACTAATGGAATTAAGGGAGGAACTAGCTACCCCTTTACATTATATCTTTGATAATTCACTATCATCAGGAAGGGTACCAAAAGACTAGAGAATAGCAGAGGTAGTGCCATTATTCAAAAAAGGAAAAAAGAAGGATCCCGCTAATTACAGACCTGTTAGTTTAACATCAATAGTGGGTAAACTATTGGAAGGATTTTTAAGAGATGGTATCCAGGAATATTTATACCTTCATAGTTTACTCAGTAATAATCAGCATGGGTTCATGAAAAATCGTTCATGCCAAACCAATCTACTTGGTTTCTAATGAAGAGGTTAGCAAAAACCTTGATAATGGAAATACTGTAGATGTGATTTTTCTAGATTTTTTCTAAAGCCTTCGACACAGTACCACACAAGAGGTTGATAAATACAATGGAGGACCTGTGATTAGGAGCAAATATCTGTAGATGGGTAGGGAACTGGCTGTGTAATAGAGAACAAAGAGTGGTTGTGAACAGTGCTGTATCAAATGTGATACCAGTACTAAGTGGATTGCCACAGGGTTCGGTTCTAGGGCCCATTTTATTTAACATTTTTATTAACGATATTGGGATGCGGTTACTTAGCAATGTATCCATCTTTGCGGATGATACAAAATGGAGCAGAGTTATTAAATCATTAGAAGATGTCACCACGCTTGATCTTGACAATCTAGATGAGTGGGCAAAAAGTGGAAGATGAGGTTCAATGTGGACAAATGCAAGGTCATGCACCTTGGGAGACATAACCAGTGTGCTAGTTATAATTGGGTAATTCAGTACTCAAGTAGTATCTAGGATTCCAAACAGACAACAAACTGGGGTGTAGTGCTCAATGTAATATAGCAACAAAAAAGGCCAATAAAAATCTAGCATGTATTAAAAGGGGCATTGAAACTGGGCACTCAAAAGTAATTATGCCTCTGTACAAATCATTGGTTAGACCACACCTCGAATACGGAGTACAATTCCGGGCCCCACACTATAAAAATGACATCATAGATTAGAAAAAATCCAAAGAAGAGCAACAAAGCTTAATAGGGGAATGGAGAATTTAAGCTACGAGGAAAGATTAAGCAATTTGGGACTATTTACACTAGAGAAGAGACGTTTAAGGGGGGACATGCTCAACATGTACAAATATATCAGGGGCCAATATAAGGAACTGTCAAACACCCTTTTTTTCTGGTAGAAATGAATCTAGGACGCAAGAGCACGAGTTTAGATTAGAAGAAATAAGGGTACTTATGTAGTATCTGGGCTGCCGATTTTTTGATTGTATGCCTTAAGTTAAGGCATACAATCAGATGCGATGCGATGCGATATCGCATCGCATCGCATCGCATCGCATCGCATCGCATGCGACCATCGGATGCGATGACCCGATTTTTCCATAGGAATCAATGTTAAAATGGACTGAGTCCATTTTAACATGGAATTCAATGGGAAAAAGGGGTCCTTTTCATACCCCTACTATCCAAGTGGGCATGGAGTTGGATATAAACCTGTGGCGAGCGCAGCGAGCCACCGAGCCCGAAGCGTGGCGAGCGAAGCGAGCCCCGCGAGGGGACGGTATTCTGTGTCCCCTCGCGGGGCTCGCTACGCTCGCCACGCTTCGGGCTCGGTGGCTCGCTACGCTCGCCACAGGTTTATATCCAACTCCATGCCCACTTGGATAGTAGGGGTATGAAAAGGACCCCTTTTTCCCATTGAATTCCATGTTAAAATGGACTCAGTCCATTTTAACATTGATTCCTATGGAAAAATCGGGTCATCGCATCGCATCGCATCGCATCGCATCCGATGGTCGCATGCGATGCGATGCGATGTACCCGATTTAGAAATCGGCAGCCCAGATACTACATAAGTACCGAAATAAGATGAAAAAAATTCTTTACGGTCAGAGCAGTCAAACTTTGGATCTCCTCTTCCCGGAGAAGTGGTGTCGGTAGACACAATAAATACATTTAAAATAAGGTTGGATAAACATTTATTGGTTAAAAACATCCATGGGTACGAATAAGAAACATAATGGGGGAAATTTACTAAAGGAAATTTGTAAAAAATAGGTGTATTTGTATCCAGAAATACACTTATTTTTGACATTTACTATCCCGAAAATATGGCCATTCGTATTCGTATTGATAGCACATCAATACGACTACGAATTGCCGTATTTTCGGGATAGTAAATGTCAAAAATAAGTGTATTTCTGGATACAAATACACCTATTTTTTTTACAAATTTCCTTTAGTAAATTTCCCCCAATCTGTCTTTAAAATATCAGAACATACTATACAACAAGAGATAAACTATTATAAATAGAGGTTGAACTAGATGGACGCAAGTCTCATTCAGCCTCACCTACTATGTACAGTAACTATGTAACTATGATTAGAGCCTGTTTGTGATGTTCTCTAAAGGGAGTAGTAAACACCGTTGTAGGAAATTTTCAGTTTTCTGGCAATTTCTCACATGGAATAGCCTTCATTTTGAAGAACAACAGTAGACTGTAAAGTTTTACATGAAAGTTCTCTGTTTCTCTCCATTTTTAGAGTATAATCAACACAAATGTGATACTCCAGATACTCATATTGCTCAAAGGAAGGCCAATTTTATAGCTTTTCTAATGAGCAAACTAATTTGCAGCTGTACTAAAATAATTGCACAAGGGTTTTCAAAGGTTTTCTAATCATCCATTCATCTTCTAACACGATTAGCAAACACAATGTACCATGAAAACACTGGAGTGATGGTTTCTGGAAATGGGCCTCTATAAATACATATTCCCTTAAAAAACAGATGTTTGCAGCTAGTATAGTTATTTACCACTATTATAGTGTATTTCTGATCAATTTAATGTTATCATCATTAAACTTTTCTTTTCTTTAAAAAATAAGGACATTTTTAAGTGACCCAAACTTTTAATTTTCTCTTTTCCAGCGTCAACATTCCCACTGTAATTTTGATAATCTATCCTTGTAACTTCAAGTCTTCATTCCTTTTATTAACTTGGTTGCCCTTGCCCTTCTCTGAACTTTTTCCAGTTCTGTCATGTCCTTTATGTAGTGTGGAGCCCAGAATTGCATGCCAAATTCCAGAATCCAGGAAGTCTTAGTGTGGAGCCCAGAATTGCACACCAAATTCCAGAATCCAGGCAGATAAAATAATCCACTGATTATTTTATTCACCTCTAGGTGTTCGAGGATTCTATCATTTAAAATGCCCTCAAATATTTTCCCCACAATTGATGTTAAGCTCACAGGTTTGACGTTCTCTGGGTCATCTCTCTTTCTTTTTTTAAATATTGCTACAACTTCCACAATTCTCCAGTCCTTAGGTACTATACCAGATGAAAAAGGTTTTTAAAAAATATAATGCTGAGGCTTTGCTACCTCCTCCCTTAATTCCATTGGAACCCTGGGATGGATACCATCTGGACCTGGTTATTTGTTTGTTTTAAATTTGAAAAAGCTCTTGAGGATCTCCTTTTAGGTGAATGTTATTTCCATTAGCTTTAGTTAAAGTGCCTATGTTCTCTTTTACTAAACATTTATTATTATTGTATTTAAAAAACTTTTAGGGATTTGTTTTGCTTTCCATGATTCTTTTCTTTTCTGTTTCCCTTTTGGCTGCTTTGATTTTCCGTTTACAAATTTTATTTACGTCTTTGTACTTTATGAATGCCTCCTCATCCCCTTTAGCCTTGTATACTTTACCTCAGTGTATTATGAATTAAAATAAAACACTTTTGTTCACAACAACCATCTCAGATTCCTTCATTTCCTCATATTTTCTCCATTAGGACAGAGCACAGTACCATATCTTCCTATATTGTATTCTTTAAACACTTTCTTTTTATTGTCTTTTGCCTCCGTTACTTTCTTGTTCAGCTAATGTTACCCTTGTTTCCCTTTGGTATAAATTTATTCGCTAATGTATCTAACAGCTTCTTGATAAGTGAAGCAGTGTAATAAAGGGCTAACTGCAGCGCTGGTGAGTATATGTCCCAGATTTTCTGTAGGGTATGCAGAGGAATATTAAACAGTTCTTGCGGAAAAAAAAATATATATATATATATATATATATACTTAAAAATGGGTTGCCCCATTCGCAGATGGTTCGTGCCCGGCGAATTTGTAGTGACCCTAACATGATCCATGCTGAATTGGACCTCATTGTCGAGAAATTTCATAGCCGAGGGTATGCATTGAACAAACTTTTGGCATCTAAAGAGAGGGCTCTCAAATTGGATAGGGCCAATTTATTGGTACCTACCAAAAAACTTAAGAGATAAAGTTTTCCCTTTTATTACACGGTACGATACTTCAAGTGCTGTAGTACCTATTGCCAGTAGGGCACTGTGGCCGATTTTAAAAACTGACCACAGTCTCCCCGGCTTTAAAGATCTGAGGCCCCTTACTTGCTATACCCGTGGCCGCAATCTCCGGGATATTCTTGTACGTACAGATATCTCGGGGTTCGGGACCACTCCCCCCAATACAGTGTTTAAAAAACCCGGATGTTATAAATGTCCAAAATGTGCTACCTGTAAATTATTGATCACAGCCGACTCCTTTATGCATCCCCATAGTTCCCAGGTATTCCGTATTAAACATGTCTTGACATGCGATACACAATTTGTTGTATACGCGGTCATTTGTCCCTGTGGACTGTACTATATTGGGATGACTTCTAGGAAGTTCAAGGAAAGGATGGCCATGCACAGGTCATCCATCAAGTCTGCTTTGGCAGGCAAGAAGGCTGATCAACCTGTTGCAGTACATTTCAGAGACCTCTGCCATCCGCAGGAGTCGTTGAGATATATAATGATCGATCATGTTCCACCCTCCAATAGAGGTGGTAATCGCATGAAAAAATTGTTGAAGTTAGAGGCTACTTGGATTTATCGTTTAGATACAGTTGCCCCTAGGGGTCTTAATGAGAGGATCGTTTGGAGTTCTTTCATGTGAATACATTTTTAAATATATATGTTCCTGATCATGCCAGCTATAAACTGTATGTGCTCTTTCTATTTGACATTATGTCTTATGTATCTATGATTAGTGCGGGGGGGGCTGACCTACTGGGGGGGTCGCTGGTGTGAGCAGTGACGCTTTGAGCTGTGTCCGCCTACCCCGTACTATCATTTTGATTGTTTGTACTTGTACGTCGACTTCCCCGGTGGTGAGAGAACCGTGGGTGGTTGCTGTTTTATTTTTTGCATAGAAATGTGGTTATGTTGATTTATTACTGTTGTCAGTCTGCTGCCCCGGAGCTCCATGATTGTATGCGCTGGTTGTTGGTTGCCGTGGTGACGCGTCCGTGAGTGGGAGTCATGGTATGCGTCAACACGGGCACTGACCAATGACGCATCACATGTGAGCGACGCATCTGCATCCAGCCGCTCGTTGTGTACGCTGGTTACCATGGTGACTGATCCGCAGGTGAGAGCTGTGGACGTCAGCATCGGGCGCCAGTGACACAGGTGCGTGTGCTGTGCATGCTTGAGCGGAGGGGAGGAGACGGCGCCAATTCACCTGCTCTATTTAAGGTATGTGACTTGTGTATGTTGTATCTGCATCCCTCTTGAGAAAGGGGTAGTGACCCCGAAACGAGCCGTTGAGGCTGATGATGCAATAAAGAAGTAACTTTTTACCACAGTGCCGTGTCGTCTCCTGGTCTCTGGGATTCCTGCATGATATATATATATATATATATATATATATATATATATATATATATATATATATATATATATATATATATATATATATATATATATATAGGATCCTTGCACTTTTCTTAAAACATCCAATACTTTATTTCCACCAACCAAATCAGAGAAAAATTTTCCTCTTAAAATAATAAAAAATGCAAAAATTGCAATACACATTTAAAAACAGTTATTTCCACTTGAACAAACAGAGTTTTACTTTGAGCTCACCGAACCTCCAGGGGAAGCAATTTTTCTCTCCTCTCCACCTGATGTTATAAATCCACTTTTCACACTAGGACTCCTCTTCTGGACGTCGCACTGCCACTGCGGCTGTCCTTCAGATTACCTTCTGTGTGTTAGGGATAGTGGACAGGGGGCTGATGTCTCCGAGCTAGGTGCACGGCTATTGGAAGCACACGTGTCACCCTCCCGTCTGTCCCGCTAGCGCCTGCAGGTCAGCGGGGTCTCACGGCCAAGATTATTATAATGCCGGCGCTCAGGAGTGCTTTAGCAGGCTTGGGATCTTTATAAAGCCGGTCAGTGCCGCAGATGTCTCAGGCTTTCGCTTGGCGGCTACAGACTGCTCCCCTTGTGTGCAGTGACTCTCTCTCCCACAGGCTCCAGTCTCCAGCTGCTCACCAACTCGTTTCTACCATTAATTGGTCTTTCTCAAGGTGCAGCTGGGGATTGCAGCCCTCCCTAATTTATACCTCTCCAGGAAGTCCGGTTTCCTCATTACAGGGCGTTCTTATGCATTATACAGTTTCCGGGGTTGTCTTAAAGTGGTACACACATCTAAAAAAACATGAAAAATTACATAAAAAATACATAAAAATTATTTTCCTTCCTTATAAAATGCGATCATGATAACACTTTTGTTTCTAAGGGAAAAGTACAGCCAAACCAGATAGCATATAAGACAGTGCACAGCATAATGATATAGTACGGCAGTGGAGACATAAAAATGGGGGATATGATCACAAGAACCACTTAATGATCACAAGAACCAGCTTCTTGATAGTTTCCCGCATGTCCTCTAAATTTCCCCCTTAAACAGAGCATCTCATTCTATTCATTTTAAAGATTCAAAATTAGCTTTCCTGAAGCTAAGTATTTTAGGTGGTCTCTTATATTGTTGTTTACAAAATCTGATCTCCAGTGAATCCATTTTGTGTTCACTGTTTCCCAGATGTTCTATAACATTGGTAATTGATACTTATGAATACTTATGAATTTCTATTGCTGTGTAATTGAGAGTCTGTTGACTTATGCCATTGCGTTATGGTTCAGGAATTCTAATTGTTCCAATCATAGATCCCTAGATAGGATAGTTAAGGCCGCAGAAAAAGTCATGGACCAATGCCTAGGATGGCAATCCCTGACTTGCCTAGGATGGCAGATATTTTTGTAAAAAGGGGAAAAGTTAAGGCTAATAAAATCTTTTTAGTTTCTAGCCATCCTTGTTATTCTCTTTTCTCCCTGTTGCCCACTGGGAAATGTTATAGGTGCTTAGGTTACTGTACTAGTTGGCTGTGGAATAGGTTTTACCCATCCGCTATTTTAAGTTTGAATTTGTAGTGTGTGAATTGTGAGTACTTCTTTTCCCTTTTTCTTTGGAATTAAAATAAAAAGAGAAGGGGACGCAAAGATCTTGCATCAAAGACTGACATCAAATTCAATTAAGAGGAATCCCCAAGCTCAGGGGAATGTAAAACAGATATATCAATGGGGTCGCTATAAATGATAGAATGTCCCTGTCTCTCCTGGTATTTAATTCACTTAGGCTCTTATTCTGGTTCACTCGCAAAGGCAAATACCTTCTCAAATGGACAAAACCATGTGCACTGCAGGGGGGCAGATGTAACTTGTGCAGAGAGAATTAGCATTGGGTGGGGTTTTTCTTCACATTTTACATCCCCCCCCCCCGCAGTGCACATGGTTTTGTCCATTTGTGATTTTGCCTTTGGGAGTGAACCAGAATAAGGGCCTTAAACCATTTTAAATGAATTGAGGAGGGTGAGCGAGGAAGAATATCTACAGCCAGCTGTCTCAAACATAAACTAGCCAGAGTCTTAATAGGAAGAGTGGGGGCCCGTAAAGACACATCAGGGTCCATCAAAATCACAGTATGCCAGACACGCAAATGTAACGATTAACCAATCACGGACTTGACTGAGGATACAGGCAGAATGGTAACTGTCAAGGTCGGTAAAAGCAACACCTCCGGGAAGGTTTTGGCAATACTAAAATGTGCCTGGCAATATGGGGCCTAGAACCCTTTCAAATATATTTAATGAAAACACCTGATTGGCTCTAAAACTAAGGGGTTTGGGAATAGATCATGGAATGGCACGGAAGAGATATATCAGTTTAGGTAACAACACCATCTTAGCGATGGGAAATGTTTTGAAATGTGGGGAGGTTTGTGGTTTGTCACAGCTGTTTAAAGGTCTCAGGGCTACTAGTTTGACAAGCATATTGAAACCAACAGCATCCACACAGGTGTAGTAATATATTAATCCTGCCTAGTTTGATGTTGGTTCCGCCTACATTTTATTTGGTGCTGCCACTTCTAGAATTTTTTCCAGGGCCACTTTTAGTTCCCAATTGTGGCATTTGCTAAATCAGTCCATCTTAGTGCAAATCCTCAGATATGTACTATTAGATCAACCAACTTAATACAGCAACAAGAACAAATAATAATAATAATAATAATAATTATTATTATTATTATTTACAGTACTTGCCCATTCTCCAAATATTAAATCTGCACAAGCTCACTGTTAGTATGGCTGAGGAATCATTTGCTCTGGATTTGAATATTAATATACCCCTTACATTTACCCATAGTTGCCTACCTTCTCGCATCCTGCACAGTGACATAACTGTAAACTTTGCTCCCCCCTGCCAAAAAGTTTCTACAGTATATATATATATATATATATATATATATATATATATATATATATATATATATATATAGTGTATATCTATATCTATCTATATGCTATCTATATTGATCTATCTATGGGCATTCTGGAGAGCCCCAGCACTCCATCTGTACCTCAATTCTTGCTACTGTTTTTTTTACCTAGATATCTTTCATCTATATTTTTTATGATTGAAGATCTGTTCAAAGTCTTAGAGTTATACTAAAATAACATTTAAAAAGTATCCTCCTGTTGGATTGTGAATGAAACTGCTACATGCATGCGAGAGTTAATTACCATGTAAGCAGTGGCGTAAGTTCTTCCCAGTTGCCCGGAGGCAAAATAAATATTGGTGCCCCCCCCCCACCAACACACACACACACACACAGCACCTTATATAAATATATGTATGCATGTGTGTATGTATGCATGTATATTATGTTTAAAATAATGAGAGTGTGACGTCTATGGAGGGGGCGTCAGCCACAAAAGCGATATTGATGGCTTTCAGTTGTCACGGCCGCTGCTAAGATGCGCCGCTCACCTGTTCATCTCCGGTGGCGGGGCCTGCGGGCCATCTGTCCGGGTGCAGGACGGGGAGCGCGGCATTTGGGTCTCCCGGCCGCGACCATCTTCCTGGGACCTGTAGCGTGCACATCCAGTATGAGAACCAGCCAAAGTTGTTTGTCTCCAGTCCGGGCGCCGCCATCTTGTGGTAGCCAACCAATGGCCCGGATCCCCAGTTCAGCTCCTCCAATCAAGATCTGCCCTGGGGGATAAAGCAGAGCCCTCTGGGGCATACAATCGCCAGTGCTTTGTTGACAATCCCTTGGGAGGAAGCTTCTGCCTGTGCTCCTGCCCTTGCTCTGTGAAATCCTTGATTACAGTGTTCCCTGTCTGCAGTCCACACCTGTATCCTGTATTCATTATCTTCTAATCAGCACCTGTTACCTGGATCCCTGCATTTGCATTCTGCCTCCAGTCCTTACAGTTCAACACCTGTTTCCTGGACATCGCAATTGCATCCTGCTTCCAGCTTTCTCAGGTCGTCTCCACTCCTGCTGTCGACCAGCTGCACCTGCTGCCAGCCCTCCGTGCCTGTTGACACTTCTTCACTCCTGCTGTCGACCAGCTGCACCTGCTGCCAGCCCTCTGTGCCTGTTGACACTTCTCAACTCCTGCTGTTGACCAGCTGCACCTGCTGCCAGCCCTCCGTGCCTGTTGACACTTCTCCACTCCTGCTGTCGACCAGCTGCACCTGCTGCCAGTCCTCCGTGCCTGTTGACACTTCTCCACTCCTGCTGTCGACCAGCTGCACCTGCTGCCAGTCCCCCGTGCCTGTTGACACTTCCTCACTCCTGCTTTCGACCAGCTGCACCTGCTGCCAGTCATCCGTGCCTGCTGACACCTCTCCATCCCAGCTGTCAGCCATCTGCACTTGCTGCCAGTCATCCAAGCCTGCTGACGCCTCTCCACTCCAGCTGTCGGCCATCTGCACTTGCTGCCAGTCATCCGTGCCTGCTGACGCCTCTCCACTCTAGCTGTTGGCCAACTGCACTTGCTGCCAGTCATCGGTGTCTGTCGACACTCAACCACCGCTGCTATCTGCCGTCCGCACCCGCGGTCAGTCGTCAGTGTCCCTCTCGGCACTCTGACAGAGACTCTTGGACATTCCTTGTTATGGTGAAAATTCCTTGTTATTGTGGACATTCCCTTGTTGCCCAAGTATCCAATGGGTTCTTTGTCCTGCAGTTTCCCTAAATGGTCTTACCTTCCAGTGTTGGTACTACAATAAAGCGTTATATTAAACCTGCTGTTCTCCAGTCTCCTTCAAGCCATGAACCCCTGACCTCCAGATCTCAGACAGATCCACAAGGTACCCCTAGCGTGACATCAATGAACTGATTTAAACTTGCAGGGAGTAGAGGTGCTCCCTTGGGAGCAGGAGCCCGGCGGCAGATGACTCCATTGCCTCCCAAAGTTCTGCCTCTGCATGTAAGTGTTTGTACCTGCCTATATAAGAAATAGTATATCTAGAACATTTCCTAAAATATCACTTACAGAATCGCTATGTGCACACGTGAATAAATATAGATTTACTGTAATTTGTTTTGAGTCAGAGGGGGAGCCTTGATACAGATGGCGCCCCTGTCATCAGAGCAGCTCCCATCACTCTGTCCACTCGTGTCGTGTGCCAGAATAGGGCTCGCACGCACAAGACACTTACGCGCCCCATTCTTATCAATGGACGCACGGGTATTTGAGACACTCGTGCATCCATGTCCTGGCTGCCGGATCGATGTTCCATAGTGACCTCGCACAATGGGGGAAATTTACTAAGATTTGGGTACTTGTGTATTATAGCGGCGCCCATCGCATCGCATACCATAAGGCATGCGATGCGACGATATATCGCGCGATATTGTACAATGTCATACAATTTTAAAATTGTATGACATTGTATTGTGCGATGCGATTAAAAATTGTATAAGCACCCTAATGGGTGCTTACAATGTGAAATGCACCCCCACGCCACCCCCCCACTATAAACGTGAACCCGAAGCGTGGCGAGCGTAGCGAGCCTGCGAGGGGCGGCGGTACGCGTCCTCCGACCTTTTCATACCCCCACTATCCACGTCGGCGCGGAGTTGAGAATAGAAAGTGTGGCGAGCGCAGGTATCGGCGTCCCCTCGCGGACCTTTAGGGTGCTTATACAATGTTTTATCGCATAGGGGGCAAAAATTGCATCGCATGCCATTGGGTGCATGGCATGCGATGCGATAAAAACATCGCACGATGTACATCGGGGGGTGCCGCTATAATACACAAGTACCAAGATGTGTTTTCTACTTCACATGTGATGTTGCTATGGGCAACCAATCAGCATCACATATACCGCAGCGTTTTATGGAGAATATTTGACCAGTCACATCAGTCCCTGCCCCTTATTATTATATTTTATTTATAAGGCGCCACAAGTGTTTCACAGCGCCATACAATGGCCATACAACAGTACAGGGAGACAAAACAACATTACAGTAAATAAATAACAAAAATACAGTGCAGGTAAAAAGAGCAACACAATTCAATGCACACTACAGCTTAGATGTACAGATGGAGCACCCCTCATGCAGTGCCATAAATCGGCAGATTGCCCCCCTGGCGATCGCCGGCGGAGAGGCTCTCCATCTGACTGGGACGTGCGAGCATCTTCCACGCATGCGTGTCCCACTCATTCATGGTGGGGAGTGGAAACCCTGCCCGTCTCCACTTCAGGGAGATGGGCAGGGTTAGGGGGAGGGGTGCATTGAGGCGGGGGGGACCAGAGGAGATCGGCAGGGAGTGATGGGGAGGCAGTGGAGATCTCCATCGGAATGGGGCACGCAAGCGTCTCATGCGAACTTGCACCCCCTTGTGGCGGATGGTGGGAGGACTGATTGAGCTGCGCTACATCTATAAGCAGCGAGGATGGTATCAATGTACTACTAGGGGCTGGTGGCCAAATATGGAGATGAGCAGTCAGACGAAGATGGTTGCTTAGTGTTTGAGTATGGGAGAGCTGTATGTGAAAGGTGAAGTGAAGGGCAAGCAAGTGGGCGGTGGCTTGATAGCAGGATGTAAGCAGGCAGAGATGGTCAAGGCAGGGCTTCAGAGGACCAGCGATCATGTCCGAATAACCACAGTTATTCAGACATGATTGCATCCCTGCGATTTTGGTGGGCGATTATTGAATGACTGTACATGCATATGGATTGCAGCATGCATGCACCTTGACCATTCAGTGAAAAAAGTCCAGCATCTTTTGTGATTGCAAGTTGTTTGACAGAAAGCCATCGTTTGGTTGGTTGCAACCCGCCATTTTCTGGGAGTATCAGAGAAATGAAGGCATGCCCAGGTGTTTGAGGGGAAGGGGTGTGACGTCAGCTCCGGCCCACATCCGACTACTTCTATTAGACAGGCGTAGTAGGTTCTGGGCCCCGCAATGCAGAGACTGAAAAAAAATCATTGGATTTGCAGCTCATGATTTTAATAAGCAATTCTGGAAGGGAAGCGACCACTAATGGTCGACAGTGACTTTTTTAGTATCGACTATGTAACCTTAAGCTTGTGTCGACCTTCTGGCAGTGTCGTACTATGGTATATCGACCATTTTTAGCTGTGAACCTAGTGAATGTCGAACTAGCCATTGTCTACCCACTACTGGGGGTTATTCTGATTCACTTGGAAAGGCACAATCACTATCTAATGGATAAAACTGTTGAGACTGATTTGGGTGTTTTATTGTTTCTGTGCAGGGTAAATACTGGCTGCTTTATTTTTACACTGCAATATAGATATCAGTTTGAAGTAAAACCCCACCCAAACCTAACTATCTCTGCACAAGTTACATCTGCCCCACCTGCAGTGCATATGGTTTTGTCCATTAGAGAGTGATTTTGCCTTTCCGAGTGAATCAGAATAACCCCCTATACCATAAACATCTGATCACAGGGCTCTGCAATTTTGCAGAGCAGTGTTCAGATCTGAATAACCCCCTATATCAGGTTGTGATTTCTTTTTCTTCTTTTTTTTATTATTGTTTACTATTTTTATTTTAAAGAGGGGATCTCCCATCATTTTTTTTAATTTGGGTGGGGACAGTATTGATGATCTGTAAAATCACAAAATCACTGGTCTGCCTCCACCAACTTAACGTAACAGTTTCACGTGAGTTGTAATAACAACATTTCTTAAAAGCATTACCATCAGAAGCATAACTCCCAGAGGCAATGGAGTCACCTGCCTCTGGGCTACAAGCCCTGAAGGGGCACCTGCATGTACAGCAGCACCGGTGAGCTTCACAGCGGGATCCAATAGTGAGCACAGCTCTTCCAATGGAGCTCAGTGGTGCACTTGTTGCTGCAGAGTTAATCAGCTCTGTCCCATGAGCCCTGCTAACATCTGCATTAGGGGAATGAACAGGGCCTTCTGGTACCCCTCGGCCTGCACTGCCGCAAGCAGTGTTGCACCCAGTGCCAGATATGCTCCCACTGTGCCACACATATACCCCCACAGTGCTAAGTATGCCCCCAGAGTGCTAAGTATGCTCCCAAAGTGACACACATATGCCTCCACAGTGCTAGGTATGCCCCCAGTGCCAGACATGCCCCCACAGTGCCACATATATGCCCCCACAGTGTCACACATATGCCCCTACAGTGCCAGGTATGCCCCTACAGTGCCACACATATGCCCCCACAGTGCTAGGTACGCCCCCAGTGCCAGATATGCCCCCACAGTCAGGGCAGCCGAGAGAGGGGGGGAGCGGGTACAAATTACCCGGGCCCAGGCTTGCTGGGGGGGCCCCACAGGGGCCCTGGTCCGACCCCTCCCTTCCCCCTCCATCCCTCCCGGGTAGCAGCAGCAGCACACACTTCTACAGCATGTGCTGTGCTGACAGCAGGCTCAGCATGAGTGTCTCACTGACAGCGTGAGTGGTCACGCTGAGCCTGCTGTCAGCACAGCACAGGCTGTAGGTGTGTGCTGCTGCTGAAATTACAGTTTTTAGAGTTTTCTTTCACCCTCCTTTAAACATTTTGGGGGCGTGGCCTAAGTGCGGGAGGTGCCCACACCTCCCACACTTAGGCCACGCCTCAAAATTTTTACCGGGGCCCAGCATTCCTCTCGACTGCCCTGCCCACAGTGCCGCACATAAATGCCCCCACATTGCCAGAGTAAGCCAGCAGCAGCAGCATCTGGCTTTCTTCTTGTGTCTGGGTGTCCTCTCCCCCTCCAGTCCCCTGCTGCTGCCGCTTGCTTCTGTGCTTCCCTTCGGTGGGGAGGGGAGCGCATCTCTCTTTCCCCGGCTTCACTGTGTCCCTGGATGTGACTGTCTGTCAGCCAATCATATCTCGCAGGCTGGCTCCTGATTGGCTGCCGGCCCATGAGCTCTGACTGGCTGACAGGCAACCCAGTCACAGTGACACAGGGAGGGGAAGGAGAGACGCGCAATGCGCTCCCATCTTCTCCCCTCCAAAGGGAATCAGCTGTGGTAGGGCAGCAGAGGCCATGCCCCTGCCACTTACATATGCGCGCATGCACAGTAAGCAATCCGGGGGTATTTGTTATGGTGGTACGTGGTACCGGCACAATATGTTTTACCGGTACGCCGTACCACCCCGTACTGCCATACTTGCCCCGCTGTATGTAAGGAAACATATTAATAAGTGGTATTTTAAGCTAGGCCTGTTCTTTGAGTATTCAATTCTGGAAATTGTGACTGCAGTCACTGGTTGGGGCAGCGTTGGGAGGGTGAGGTCCAGAAAACAAAGTAGTGTCCGGACCATTTTCAGAGGATTCGTGATGTCACACATACTGTAGCAGCTGCAACCTGCCTAGGCAACTATGCTGCACAGGCAGGGGCTACCCTAGTTATGAACGCGCTTTGCTTTATAGCGTAGTGTTCGCATATAAACAATGCGAGGGGGGACCCGGCATGTGAGGTGATCTTGCCGTGTGCTGGGCAGCCGCCTGCATTCTGCAGCAATTGTAGTTTATCTACAGTGGGTCCCCTTTTGTATAAAACTAGATAAATAGCTAAAAAAAACTACAGTTTTTGTATCATATCACTGTTAGTTTTTATTTTTATTTTGACAAACTCATAAAGGTTTAAATATATTTCAGATTTATTTTACATTTTCACATTTGCACTATGTTAATTTTAATGACAATTTATATTTATTATAGGTATAAAACAATTGTTTTCTGTAAAACTGCTGGCAGAATACATTGTCGATAACACCTAATGATCAAATCTAGACCACCGGTAGGACAGATGTCTTCAGTGGTTGCTCCTGCCAAAGAATCCAATGCAACTGGACCTAAGGAAGTGGAGCTTATACTTGTAAAGGAGCAAAATGGAGTCCAGTTTACTAACTCAACATTAGTAAATCCATCACAGACTAACGTTGACATTGAAGAGAGAGAAACTTGGAGTAAGAAGATTGATTTTCTTCTCTCTGTTATTGGATTTGCAGTGGACTTAGCCAATGTTTGGAGGTTTCCATACCTATGTTACAAAAATGGAGGAGGTAAGATTAAAACATATTAATTATTATGCACAAGCAGTTCAGTAGTGTTTGAATCTGTTAAAAATACTTTTTTATTTTTTTTTACTATTGTCTTTGGCATTATGTATTTCTGTTTCATAGAGCTGGTGAAGTTATTTGGAGCAGTAAAGAATAACTGTTTGAGTATATTGAATAGTTGGACTCTGATGCCCCTTTCAGACCACACTTAAAAACCGGTATTTTGCTGATTTTTAACCGTTTTAAAATGGTAATCTGTGCAGTCTGAAAGGTACAGGACCACTTTACCGTTTTACAAAAGCCGGTTTTTTAAAATGGAGGGTCCTACCCGTTTCAGACCCAGTATTTTGGCATCAAAATCGGGTCTGAAACGGTATTTAGCGCAGTGAATATTTAATGAGTGCTCATTAAATATTCATAGCACTGGAGCTGCCGCCCCGCTGCCCCCCCCATGCGTGGGTTAACATCCCCCACCCTCCCACAATGTGTTAAGAAACCCCCCCCTGTGCAGCCGGTACCTCCGTAAAAGACTGGCTTTGACCCTGTATTTGGAAAGTTTCCAAAAACGGGTCTGCCAGTGTAAAAAAAAAAACGCACTTGAACGGTAATATACCGTTTAAGAGATGCGGTGTGAAAGGGGTTTTACCTGGCAGACCCGTTTTTGGAACCGTTTCCAAATACAGGGTCAAAGCCAGTTTTGCGGTCTGAAAGCAGCATGACACATATTCCGCCATCTGCTCATTTCTGAGTGGCAAAGGATGGGTATACCAAAGAGATATGCTGTAATAAATGATCATGACAAGGATTTTAAGTTTACAGTAAAACATTTATTGCACATCTAATATAAAAAAGTGAAAATTTTGTCTTTCTATACAAATCCACAGTTTACAATCGTGACATTTTACATAAGAGCGTATTAAAACATGGCCGACGCAACCCAAAAATTTGAAATCAAAATTAAAGATTGTTCATTTTTAACTAATTATAAACCACAGTTTTTGCTGTTTGCTCATTGTGGGGCCTTATGGCATATGGGTAGGACCTCGTTTCGTGTTGTCATGTTTTTTCATGATAGAATATTTATTATCGAAGAAAACTATAGCGGGCTTTGCCAGCATTCTCAGCTCTTTGTATGTAAACAAACTTTCTTTGTTGCCAACATTACTTCAGAAATGATTTTCACAATGTTTTGAAAATCGTGACATTTTATATACAGGTGTACATTTGTTTTTGTTTTAATTAAGAAACATGTTAGAAGTTGTGCAATTTTGAATTGCATTCCACATATTATGCCACCAAAGAAAAGAGCTGGATATGGTGGATATTATGATTTATTATAAATTTATATATTTTTAAATTGGGTTTTAATTTGATTGATGTGTATAACTTATCGCATGCTTTTTTATACTATGTTATTTATACTGTGTGTTTAATATTTAAATAGATTTTTGTAAACAAGCATTCTTAAAATCCTGGGCAACTACTATACGCGAAGAGGTCTATTTAGCTTCTTATAGAAATGTTTCTCCTCAGACCTCTCTCAAATAACAAACCGCACTCAATTTTACTTAACAATATTTCTGTTTTAATGGTTTGTAATGTTTATTGAAAATTTGTCTTGAAAAACTCAATAAAAAATGTTCTCAAAAAAAAAAATCCCGGGCAACTCTGGGTACTGCAGTAAACAGTTTCATATATGGTACAGAATTCCAAATAAATAGATTTTTCATGGAAACAAGTCAATTACACACCAGATTGAAAGCTATAAACCCCAATGGAGGCTTAAAAATGAAGAAAAACACATAACTTGTACAAATCAGACATCTAACATCTGTTAATACTAGATATTTCTAATCAATTCATGAGTAACATGAAAACTACAGTGGGTGCAATGAAATGGTTCAAATAAAAAATAAAATTTTAGTGCAGCCAGTTAGTTACATACATGTGAAAAAGTCCCAACAACAAAACTTATTATTGTAATCTGAAATTTGATGCACTCATTACTATAATCCTGGATTTATTGTACTATACATCACAAAATGTTCAATAGAGACATATAGCAAAAATACTGCCATGCAATAAACACATAATAATAATAATAATTCACTACTGGTCTTTGATAGTATCTATGCTTCCCCCAAGACATTAACGCTTTGAGTGCCATGGGAATTTGTCAAAATAGGTGTGAAAATTGCCAAGCAAAACTTTTCTATTAACCCTTTGAGTGCCAATGTTTTTGTGAGAGATCCTCAAAATATCTGCAACTTTGATTAATTGACTTGGCTGTATTTGTATTTATTTCTACTAAAAGAATAGTCACGTTGAGCGATGCTGGTATTTTTAGCGGATATTTGTTACTTGATCACCGTTCACCTATATATACAGTATATAAAAAGGAGCCTATGTCTAGTGTTGGTTAAAGTGACTGTGATGTAAAGCCAACTAGCATTTGTTACCTGTTTACTGGGTTCATATGAATGCTATATATACAAAAGCAGCCTATTGCTAGTGCTGGTTTAAGTGACTGTGATGTAAAGCCAATTTGTTACCTGCTGATCTGATATAAGCGAGGGTCCGATTCTCATTGCCAACTGTGTCCATGTCGACTGTGTCGACATTCGGATAAAAAAAACAGTGAAAAACCCATGTCGACCTTATGACCAGTCGACATTCCTCATGTCGATCTTTATGCAAATTCGACCTTAAGTCATGTCGACCTTGGCCCATGTCGACCTTAAGTCAGGTCGACCTTCCTGCCAGTCGACCTAGTGGGGTCGACCTAATGACTGTAGACCTAAGTTCATTCTGACAGATGTACCGATTCCATATATATATATATATATATATATATATATATATATATATATATATATAACAGCAGTGTAGACCCCTGGGCATAACAATGTATTGGGGCCCCTACCTATGCTCCAGCGGTAGGGGTGGGGGGTGCTGTGAGCGGAAGTTTGATGTCCTGCAGGAGGTAGGGGGTATTATATCAACCAGATTTCCACTAATTACCCCTTTACTGCACAGATGGTGGGATATGAGGTGGGAGAAGGGGGCAGTGGGCTGAATAAAGGGGTCCCAATACATAACTTCCAGGGTGGTAGAGGATGTTTAATATGCAGAGGAGGGGTGTATAGTTGAGTGGGCTTATTATTCATAATTTTCTGGTGGGAGGACAGCTTGCTTGACTGCAGATATCTCCAGTTTCCGGAACTAGATTTCTTAGCTTTTAATGGAACTAAAACTAGAGAATCCCACCTACCAAATGGTACTGGGGACTAGGGGATCAGAGTTCAGGAGGCAGAGCAATCTGCCAACAAGTATATAAAAGTACATACCAGGTGTGTGGAGCTGGAGCAGTAACCAGCTGCTGGAAGGCTGATATCTCTGGTTCTGGGAACAGTAGAGGCAAGCTTCTAGTGTCCCTCAAAGGGGGAGAGTCCCAGCTTTTGGAATATACCCTCAGAAAAACTCTAAGTCAGACAGAAACCCCGAATATCTGACTGGGGAGAGCAATTAAGAGGCTTGGATGGGGACCACTGCTTTGAAGTCAGATATCTCCGGTTCCCCAGGGCCGATTTTTAAAATTCTTGTACCCATGGAAAGAGGAGACCCTCAGCTTTCAAACTAGGGCCCTCAGATTCCTGGGGGGGTTCTGGGTACTCAGAAACCCCCTCTGCGTGCGCTACTGGAGTGGGGTCACAGAGCATGCCAAAACCCCTATATACCACCTGATCACTGCTGGCCACAGTGATCGTGACTCAGGGGAAGAAACAAAAATAAAAACAATCAGTGCCTGAAGTGCTAGTATGACACACCATCATATATCAGCACACATAGATACAATATATATATATATCCAAACGTAAATAAGCATCACTCTGTCCAAGGAAAATATGAATTTATTCAATTAGCAAAGCATTGTCATCAGGCTTAAACAACACAGCAATACACTCACCTTAAATACCCATATGTAAGGTGTTTGACTGCTCAGAGGAACTGATGGATGCCCTGTTATCCGCATACCAATGGTCCCAATCTTATATTGTATTCCAAAAATTCATAAATGGATGGTGGATCCCCAGGGCGCCCTATAGTGGCAGCAAGGAAGTCTTTACTTCAGGCATTCCCAACCATGGTCCTCAAGGCACACCAACAGTGCAGGTTTTTTTTAGATATGCAGGCTTGAGCACATGTGACTTAATTAGTATATGAGGGATTATGATTAAACCATCTATGCTGAAGCCTGGATATCACTAAAACCTGCACTGTTGGTGTGCCTTGAGGACCGTGGTTGGGAATGCCTGCTTTACTTCAACCCACATCAATTTTTGTGGATAGTATATTACAGCCATACATTTGTGAAACTCCTTGTTATTTTTTTGGACACCTCTAC
Source organism: Crinia signifera (assembly GCF_055691185.1). Classification (NCBI taxonomy): domain Eukaryota; kingdom Metazoa; phylum Chordata; class Amphibia; order Anura; family Myobatrachidae; genus Crinia; species Crinia signifera. Next base: position 149,779,492 of record NC_139221.1, on the reverse strand, counting down.
TCTGCTAAAAAAATTATCCCAATTACCATTGCTGGATGCAGACATTTGTCTTTTTACCATCGAAGTACAAAGTTTGTACACAGCAATCCCACATGAACTGACTTCTGTGATGAAGTTCCTGAAAAGTGTACCATCATATTCTGGCCCTGGTATTGACTTGACCTGGTATTGGTATTGAGTATTGGTATTGAGACTGGCGTTAATAAAAAACATTTTTTAATTTTTAGAATGACAATTTTTTTTACAGCTTGTCAGAGAGGTCATGGGGACAGAAGTAGCCCCCTCATTCGCCAATATTTTTATGTTCAATGTTGAAACTGAGTTATTCTTTTCAGATTCCAGTGTAGCAGAGCATACAGTTTTCTTTAGTTGCTACATTGACGACTTATTACTGAAAATAACTTATTCTGGTTGGTGCAGTAATAGCCGCGTGCGGTCGGTCCACCGATGTTTAGTGTCTGCGCATGTGCAGAGGCGTCTCTGCGCATGTGCGAACGGGACGCACGTCCAAATTCCGCATGAAATGTGTACACTACGAACAGGGGGTGGAGAGGGGCGTGAAGGGCTGTTTGGGCTCATTAACATATGCATACGCCCCGCGTTTCATGGGCGTTCCCATGAAAACGCTGGGCGTACGTATGGTAATGCGGTCGTGACGCACGTGTAGGGGGCGGACATATGACATTGCCGGATGTCAGCTGCCCGCCCAGATCCCTGCTTTTGCACGGAGAAATGCCTGTGTGGTCTGAGGTTGCGGGAGCTGCCTGACCACTCGGTCCTGCATTCGATGGTCTGCGACCATCGAATGATGGGGGAGGTTCCCTGAGATGGAGGAGGTGTATTCATGAGAAATACGCTTGCGGTCCGTTCGGACAGCTTCTTACCGCATTCGGACGGAGTGAGCGATCCGTACGAAAGGCGGGGTTTAGGACGCACGGTCCTGCCCGCATATTCGGCTCCGTCCGCACAGACCAGAATAAGGCCCAAAGTCGTCTAAATATGCAGCTGCATATTCCCTGTGGGGCCGCAGCAACTTATTCATAGTACTCTGGAAGATTGCTGGGGCACCATGTAAACCAAATGGGAGAACTTTTTACTGGGGTAGAGAAGGCTGTTTTTGCCTTAGCAGTTTCTGTTAATGGAATATGCTAATACCCTTTTGTCAAATCAAGTGTAGTGAGATACTGACTATTGGCTACATTTTCTACCAATTCATCACCCTGGGCATAGGGTAAGAATCAAACTGGGACACTTCATTTAGTTTACGGAAGTCACCGCAGAACTTTAAAGCACTTGAAGGCTTACATACTAAGAGAATTGGATTATTCCACTCACTAATGGATTCCTCTATAATGCCTATGTGTAACATCTCTTCCACCTCTTGCTTTACTGCTGCCCGATTTGATTTGGGAATGCGATATGGCCTTTCCTGGCATTCTAGAACCTTTTTAGCTACCAAAGAGGGCTGACTGGCAGTTTCCTTACAGGGTTTTAACAGGTTTACATGGTAGATTTGTACCTCCCTCCTTCTACCCTCCTGTAGAACCCTGTAAATGACCGGTCCCATCACCTCTATGATCTCATAAGGGCCCCGCCATTGTGAATACATCTTGCTTTCTGTGGTGGGTATAGCACTAAAACTTTATATCCTCTGTTAAAGGATCGGTTGACTGAGGTAACATCATACCTTTGTTTCTGACATTGTTGGCCGCTTTCTATGTGTTCATTCAGGAGTGGCGCAATCTGCCTTAGACACCATATAACTGGGCCTCAAACTGAATGACAATAGGGTCCTGGCATAGTTGTTCTTACCACCTTTCGTTTAAGAAATCTAGAATCCAGAAAGGCTGTCTCCCATAAAGGATGATTGGGGTACCTCTCTGAGGTAGAAGCAGTTCCCAATCTCCTTTTTCTTGTGACACTGTGACACCTTTCTACTAGGCCATCTGTTTGTGGCTGGTACACTGAGGTGGTAATCCTGTCTACTTTTTTTGTAGAATTAAAAGGTGTACCTTGGTCCATATAAACCTCTTTTGGTATTCCTAAGTGGGTATACATGGTTAATAGCTCTCTGGCAATTTCATATTGTGCAGGGGGTATAGCCTCCGGGTACCTGGTGGCATAATCAACTATCACCAATATGTTGGCCTTCAAACTGTACCAGCACCAAGAACAGGGAGGACTCTGCTTGGGATACACCCACATCCGCCAAGCTGCAATCCACTGGCTCTCCTTGTTTCAGGCAATCTCGCCACACATGGCCAGGCTCGCCGCACTCAAAGCTTACCAAGGGAGGTGGAGCCTTTGGTTTATCCACTGGGACCTGAGTATAAGGCTTCGTTATTGGCACGTATCCTGACCTGGCTTTATTCAGCTTTCCCAGCACCAGGTGCCACTCACCACTGCCAACTCCTCAAATGTCTGGTGGTTAGCCTGACTAGCCCACTGCTGTACCGAGCGGTCTAACACCCACATAGCCTGGTCCAGTGTGACTATCTCCACAATCTTCACTACAGAGTTTTTATCCAGCTGCAACCAGTCCTCTGCCAGCCAGGCTAGTTTAGCCAGCTGATCCTGGGAGGCTCAGAGCCCTCCAGCTTCCAGTCATGGAACTCCTGGGCTTTGCTGGGCCCCGTCACTCCAATCCTGTCAAGTATAGCCTTTTTCAGGCTAGGTTAGGAGCATGCCTCAGCCACAGTCATATCCACATACGCGCGCTGTGCATCCCCTGTTAAACAGGGAGCCAGCCTGTCAGACCATTCCTCCACAGCCCATCCCAACCACATGACCGTGCACTCAAACATACAAGGGAATGCCCCAATCTCATTAGCTTGGGTGAGCTTCAGTAGCCTTTCCCGGTCTGGCTCACTTTTTTTGCGATTTTAACTCATCACACAATATTAGAATTTGAGTCTGCTGGGTTTGCATCTGAGTTTGCTGTTTTTCAGCCATTTTCTGCTGTCCAGCTGCCAGTTCAGCACATTTTCCAGTAATTACTCCATCTTACCCTGTGCTTCCCCTTTAAGTGCAAACTTAGGAGGCTTAATATAATGTGCCGGGCTTATCAAACAGACCAAGCCGACACCCGGCTGCTTTTATGGCTATTTAACACACAACAGCAAACAGTCTGCCTATAATGTGAAGGCCCTTTAAGGCTGCCTCCTGCTCTGCATAACCAGAGAGAGATGAAAAAAACAGATTAAACACCGGTAGCTTATCAACAGTTTCTGCTGTACACAGTGTCCTTGCTTGCATTCTCCACCAATTGTGACAAAGATCACAAACACGGGGAGATGAAGACTTTGTTGTTTATTCTGAACAGCAGGTCACAGCATAGCTGGTTAAATCCATAAGCAGTCGTTATTACAGGTAGTAACATAGCATACAGGCACTCTCAGCATAACAGCCTCTTGAAAGGCTTCAATGGTCCCTACAATAGAACACCCCCGGGTAGCTAATCAACCTTATATCAGAAAATCCCAGGTGCTGCTGATTAGACACCTGGGTTCTGCAACTGCTCTAAAACCTGGTCTGGATCCTCCACATTACTTTGATGTCGGGAGATACTGCCTCTGCCTCTAGATATTTATATATATATATATAAACAAGATGGGGGTGGCTAATCATGGGAAATGGACTGGGTGCCCTCCTGGGAGAAAAGAAGACTCCTATATATCCAGGTGCATGAGGGTGGCACTCCAGTAGAAAAGAACTCGGAAACCAATCAGGTGTACCAACGTTTCAAATGTATTTAGACATTTTTCATCAGGGTGAAACACCTGGATGGATATATATAAATATATATATATATATATATATATATATATATATATATATATATATATACAGACTGCGTGCGGTCCGGCACTCTACCCTTTCCAAACAGATAACCTCGGTGCCCTCCACAGGATCGAAGTAGGTAGAACAATAATAGGCGGCACTCCAAGGATTTTCACAAAACTTTTGTATTAGGATGAGACACCAACGTTTCGGGGCCCTGACGCCCCTTTGTCAAGGTGATAAATAACAGTGAATGTGGATATATATATAGGTAATGGCTATATTCTGCTGAGAAAGGTGTGCATACACCAAAATGGCTGCCGTCCAGAATGGGACCAGCACAGTAATGTATCTACATGTCTGCTAAGCTGTTGTTTGCCATGTACCATTGAAGCCTGCTAGCTTCATTAAATATGATTCACGTTTATCTTATGAGACTGGTGCTGGTTTATCCTTATGTTCTGCTTGCCTGATATGAGGATGTGTCTGCTATATATATACATAGATAGTTGCGAGGCAGGCGGCACTCACGGAAATAATCACAAACGCAAGGGATTAGCTTAACGTTTCAATTCTCACAGGAATTTTCATCAGAATTCATCATTCATATATATATATATATATATATATATATATATATATATATATATATATATCTATACAATATCACTAGAATTTTTGCGCTAGATGAGAAAGGTCGCTAATAACACTAGATCCCCTACTAGTGGGATCCACGCAATCCAATGTAAAACCCAATAGTGTTATACAGCGCCCATAAATGGACAATTTGTCGTAATGAAATAATTTATGTCTTTCCTACTTCTTTTGTAATTATAGTCAACCAAGATTTCTTCTCAAATATAAAACATTTATTATAAAATCCATAAAAACAAATCGTTTTGAAATGGAAGTATTTTCTTGGGATTAGGAATCATACCAAGTACTGACGCTTTTCGTCTCTTTATGAGACTTCATCAGGGGTTTGATACTTTTAGTATGAATCTTTAAGGATTTTTAGTTACATAGGGCCTTATTCTGATCGGTGCGGCCGGATCCGAATATGCGGCCAGCACCATGCGTCTTAAACCCCGCCTTCCATACGGATCGCCAACTCCGTCCGTAAGCGGTAAGAAGCTGTCCGAACGACCGCACGTGTATTTCTCATGAATACACCTCCTCCATCTCAGGGAACCTCCCCCATCATTCGATGGTCGCAGACCATCGAATGCAGGACCGAGTGGCCAGGCAGCTCCCGCAACCTCAGACCACACGGGCATTTCTCCGTGCAAAAGCAGGGATCTGGGCGGGCAGCTGACATCCGGCAATGTCATATGTCCGCCCCCTACACGTGCGTCACGACCGCATTACCATACGTACGCCCAGCGTTTTCATGGGAACGCCCATGAAACGCGGGGTGTAAACATATGGTAATGAGCCCAAACAGCCCTTCACGCCCCTTTCCACCCCCTGTTCGTAGTGTACACATTTCATGCGGAATTTGGACGTGCGTCCCATTTGCACATGCGCAGAGACGCCTCTGCACATGCGCAGACACAAAACATCGGCGGACCGACCGCACGCGGACATTACCGCACCAACCAGAATAAGGGCCATAGTTACATATAGTTACATAGTAGGTGAGGCTGAATAAAGACTTGCGTCCATCTAGTTCAACCTATGTTTATAATAGTTTATCCCTTGTTGTAAAGTATGTTCCGATATTTTAAAGACAGATTATGTTACTTATTCGTACCAGTGGATGTTTTTAACCAATAAATCTTTATCCAACCTTATTTTAAACGTATTTATAGTGTCTGCCGACACCACTTCTTCAGGAAGATGATGTTTAACTTTTAATGGAGTTCAAATGAATTTCTCCACAATAGATGTTCAGAGCAAAATAATAGAATTTTTTTTACATTTGTAGGTAAATTGTTATCTCATTATTTAATTAATTCCATAGGAGAGTGGTACTCAGGGCAGAAAGACTATGTTTATATAAATAAGGGTGTCAATAATGGTGAAGGCCTTTAGTTTCTAGCCTCCAAATAGATGGAAAAATCGCTTTTTAAATTTAAGCTTGAATCAAAGTTTAGGTTCCCCTCAATTTGGCCCGTGCATGTCTGCTCTCCAGTATCCAAATGGCAAGTGATCTCACATAGGGATTATTTAGTCCGCACCAATCACTTGCAAAAAAGTTTATATGTATGTCATTTATTGCACCTATGGTATTGGTGCTTCATATTGTGGGGCTCCCACTCTCTAGGTATGTATCATTTAAGAAAAAAGAAGAAAAAAGAAAGACACCTACTTTGCACTCTTTATAACTATGGGCCTTATTCTGATTCACTCTAAGAGGCAAATTCCTTCTCAAATGAACAAGACCATGTGCACTGCAGGGGGGGGGGGCGGGGAGCAGATGTAAAACATGCAGAGAAAATTAGGTTTGGGTGAATTATTTTGTTTCTGTGCAGGGAAAACACTGATTGCTTTATGTTTACACTGCAATATAGCTCTCTCTTTGAAGAAAAATCCCACCTAAATCTAATTCTATCTGCACATGTTACATCTGCCCCACCTGCAGTGCACAAGGTTTTGTCCATTTCAGAAGGAATTTGCCTCTGAGAGTGAATCAGAATAAGGCCCTATGTTTTCTGGACTCTAATGAAAAAAATTCTTATTATTCCCATAAAATTCCCATTAAATTGGGTATGATCCTCAATGTTTTACTCATATGGTTTTAAAAATATGTTGGTCAGAAAGAATGTCTGAAAAGTTGAAAAATAAAATAAAACATACAAATAAATAATAGTGATAAAAAAAACAGTTATACACTGTTTAGCAATGGTGTCTTATTCTTATTTATAGTTATATACTCTGGGCTAATATTGCCTCAAATAGATGATTTTTCAGTTTTATTCGGTCTGTGTGTTGTTTGTTCTAATTTATTAAATTGTTTTCATTTCTGCTGGAGGGTTGTGTCTGGGGAGATTACTAGCAAGTTGTAACAATTTATGTAAAAAAAAGTATCAAATCCCTTGTGTTGGGTTGTCTTGAGGTTGTTACAATGTACTGTTATTGTATCATCTGTAGAGAATGTACTGTCACTCAGGTCTCTATGGGATTGTGTTACTATTTTAATAGTAAACTGGGATTGCTTAATTGAGCTTAATAGTGCCAGTAGGTTTTTATAAGTTTAGTATAGACGACTCTGGTTTTCTTCTGATATTGCATCGCTTGATTGACCGATGGTGTCTATGATGAAATTAAAGTGTGTTTGTTCTAAAGCATGACAAAAAGGGAAACTTAATAACAGCAGGGGGAGATTGTATTGAAGCCGCTAGAACGGCAGACATAGAACGAATTGGCGGCTCTGGCAAATTAATGACATACTAAGACCGGCAGAGTGGGGAGAGGCTACTGCAAGTGTGCTCTGATTGATTTTAACGCAATATTTGAGGCAATATTAGCCCAGGGTATATAAAAAATATTTTTAAAACCATATTAGTAAAACATTGAGGATCATACCCAACTTAATGGGAATTTTATGGACATTATAATAAAGGTTAATTTTTAATGATTTTTTTTTCATTGGAGTCCAGAAAACATAGTTATAAAGAGAGCACCAGTAGGTCTTTCTTTTTTCTTCTTTTTTCTTGAATAACTTCTGTACTGAGTCTGACTTACCATAGTATTCTCATATATATTTAATAATCTAGACCCAGTAGGCTGAGCATGTGTTAGATATGGAGTCTGACTTACCTTAGTACACCTAAATATAATTTGCCAGTATTTGTAGAATCCAACACATGTCCCTCTGATCCCCTTGTTACTATCAGTGTATTCGCTTCAGGGCCAGTACTACGAGGTTTGCCATACCCCTGCAAACTAAATTTGCACCCTCCCATACTATACAAAGAGATGCTGAAGGTGCATGCTGAGAAAAATTAGTAAAATGCCCAATAGTAGTGCTATTTATAAACATAATGTGCCCCCGTAGCAGCAGTGCCATTACTAGACTTTTTGATACCCTGTGCCAGAAAAGGAGTTAGTGCCCCACCAACACACACACACACACACCAAAAATATGGACAGTGTGTTAAAGGTGTGCATAAATTATTTAGGGCGTGGCTTCCTGGAGAAAGGGCATGGCCACATAATAGCACCAATTCATATCACACAGTAGTATCCACTATTCAAATTGCAACACACAGTAGTGCCAATTATACACATTGTGCCAGCTGGAGCTCCTTAGGCACACTGTGACTAGTAGAGCCCCTTAAACACACTGTGCCAGTTTGTGTGGATTTCCTCTGGGAACTACAGTTTCCTCCCATGCTCCAAAATATACTGGTAATGTAGGTCAATTCATAAGTGATATTTAAATAATAGAATAATAATAATATTTACATATTATGCCACACACCTTAATGCCCATTACATATTATGCCACATGCCGTAATGCCTATTACATATTATACCACGGTAACAGTACATGCTCATTGCCAGGAGTTACAAATTGCCAGGGGTTTCTTGCTTAATACCAGGGGTTACATGCTTTTTGCCAGTGGGATAAATGAGGGGGGGTGACATGCTCCGTGCCAGGGGCTTCATGCTAGTTGCCATGGGCAGTTACATGCTCTTTGTCCAGGCAGCCATTCTGAGCTAGCCATCACCAAGCCTTTGATTGGGCTGTCCTGCACCACACAGTAGGGATGGCCATTGGTGCAGTCACCATTGATGGTTGTCATCAATGGAGATACTGCAACCAGCCATCGATGATAATAAACTACATGTGATGGCATCAATAGATTTAGCTTTTGATGGTCAGCCATTTTCTTTGACTGACTGGCCAGTAAGCCAATTAAAATTTGGGGATGGGGCTTCAGGGTTTTTGGGGGTGGGGCTATGCTCCGTGTCCCGGCACCTTGGAAAAAAAAGAACAAATATCGGTACTGCTGTGTGATCGATGGAGGGAAACCATCTGGATCTCCCCCATTGATGGCAAAAGTATTCGGCCATGAATCATCAAGGATTTTGAATCAACGATGGTAGATGGCCATCCATACCATGCAGGGGTTTTGGCTACCTGCGACATGCTGGGGAATGGACTCTCCAGCGGAGATGAGTTCCTGTGAGTGGGGGATAGCCAGCTTCTCTCTGGCTTGGCACCCCTCTGCGGTGCTATCCCCGCTTACCCGGTTCCGCCAGCTTTGACTGGCTGATAGCAATGTTTTCTGATCTGTGCTCAGCCACAGCAATCGATTATAGAGCAGTGAATGACATCAATCTGTACAGTGATCAAGAAGGCTGATACCAGTTTGAAACATGAGATGAGGACAAGCAGCGACTGGTCAGAGGTGGTGGCCAATCAGCAGAAACTTTTTTTTTTAAAATGTAAAAATTAGAGCATTGGGGACCCTGTGGCCCCTAATATTGCCCTGTTTTCCCTGCCATCAACTCTGTCCCCTTCAGTAAGGTTCATGCATACAGAACACATTTTCCATCCATAAATGAAGATTTCTTAATTCAAGACATTAAGTAGTGTCATTTCTTATATTTTCAGGTGCTTTTCTGGTGCCTTATTTGTTTTTCATGATTATTGCTGGCATGCCCCTCTTCTATATGGAGCTTGCAATAGGGCAATTTAACCGAGAGGGAGCTGCAGGAGTCTGGAAGATATGTCCTATATTAAAAGGTAAGAAATATTTTAAAATATTATTATGGTGATTCAAAATAGAACTGATATAACTAGTATGTACACTTCATGTGTACCAATATTTAACCCTGAGTGTCAAGTGAATTTGTCAAAATAGGTGTGAAAATTGGCAAGTAAACATAGTTATTCATCATAATGACCTGTACTGTTTACCTTATATAGGAAATATAATCTTTTTTGTGCACGACATTTTGTTATTTGGATTTATGCAAAGCGTGTGAGCAATAATGGTGTTTTTAGTGGATATTTTGCATCTTTCTTATAGAGATGTTGGCACGCAAAGGGTTAAATATCTGGTTGTCTTTAGGGCATTTCAAAACTGTTTCTTTATATATAGTGATTTATTTATCCCGTATGTAAACATTTGCTTAGCAATTTAATATTCCCCTTTATGTATTCTGTCGTCATATCTTATTTACTTAAGTAAATACTAATTAGATTCTAAAGGAAGAAATACAATGTATCCCCATACCCAGCGGTAGTTAAAAAGCTGTCCATATCTATTAAAGACCTGCTCACAATCATGATTGTGTCTAGATTTCCCTTCAATCCCCCCAGCAGAGAATTAGTGTTTTTGGACACACAATGGCCCTTATTCAGATCTGATCGCAGTACAAATTTGTTCTCAAAATGGGCAAAACCGTGTGCACTGCAGGTGGGGCAGAAGTAACATGTATAGAGAGAGTTATATTTGTTTGAGTTATTTTGTTTCTGCGCAGGGTAAATACTGGCAGCATTATTTTTACACTGAAATGTAGATTTCAGTTTCAACACATCCACCCCACTCTCTCTGCACATGTTATATCTGCCCCACGTGCAGTGCACATGGTTTTTCACATTTTGGAAACACATTTGTACTGCGATCAGATCTGAATAAGTACCAATGTACTCTCAATGTGCAAGGGGTTAATGCTCAACCACTCTCCACCATCATCTGCTGCGAAGATGAGCTGGGGCTCTCAGGAGCATTATTATGTGCTGTGCTGTGCAGAGGCATCTTGGGGACCCGTTTAGTGCCAGCAAGAGCAGAGGACCCCACACAAAGAGTCAGGCTTTTGTGCAAAGTAGGGATTATCTGCAGCGCTGGGTAAATATGTAATCTATATGGGATTTGCAGGGTTTCAGAAAAAAGTTATTCCAGAATTTTCTTCTTTTTCTTAAAAATAACCTTTTATTTGTGAAGTCAATATATGCAAAAAAGATTGCCAAAAATATGAAAAAAGTTGTACAAAAATATAAAAAATGCAGCAAATGCAATACAAAATATAGTTTCTTGCAGAAAAAAAGTTTTAAATAGGCTCACCGGACCTCTCGGGGGCAGAATCTCCTATCACTTTAGATGTTTCTTAGTGGGATTTCTTTTAGCAGTACAAGTGCTGCTCCTTCATTGGTACTCTTCCCTTCAGGCACCACACTGCCACTGTGGTGACCCTTCGGGTTTTCCCTGTGTCTGGATGAAGTATTCCCTAGTGTGTAGGAGACAGGAACGGTAATCCTTAGAGCAAAGAACACAGCCTACGTTGCTCTCACCGGCCAGTGCCTGCCTGCGCTCGCAGTCTGGCGGGTCACAGAGACGCTGATCTTTACATTTTTGCTGTGGGGCTCCGATGTTGTCCGGATACCTTTCCAAGGTTCACTTAGGTGTCTGTGAGCCTCTCGGGGTAGATGGTATGCACCCCGGTACTGCTCCCTTGTGTCTGGCGGCTATTACTCTTGGAGCTCGCACAAGAGTAATAGCCGCCAGACACAAGGGAGCAGTACCGGGGTGCATACCATCTACCCCGAGAGGCTCACAGACACCTAAGTGAACCTTGGAAAGGTATCCGGACAACATCGGAGCCCCACAGCAAAAATGTAAAGATCAGCGTCTCTGTGACCCGCCAGACTGCGAGCGCAGGCAGGCACTGGCCGGTGAGAGCAACGCAGGCTGTGTTCTTTGCTCTAAGGATTACCGTTCCTGTCTCCTACACACTAGGGAATACTTCATCCAGACACAGGGAAAACCCGAAGGGTCACCACAGTGGCAGTGTGGTGCCTGAAGGGAAGAGTACCAGTGAAGGAGCAGCACTTGTCCTGCTAAAAGAAATCCCACTGAGAAACATCTAAAGTGATAGGAGATTCTGCCCCCGAGAGGTTCGGTGAGCCTATTTAAAACTTTTTTCTGCAAGAAACTATATTTTGTATTGCATTTGCTGCATTTTTTATATTTTGTACAACTTTTTTTCATATTTTTGGCAATCTTTTTTGCATATATTGACTTCACAAATAAAAGGTTATTTTTAAGAAAAAGAAGAAAATTCTGGAATAACTTTTTTCTGAAACCCTGCATATCCCATATAGATTACATATTTACCCAGCGCTGCAGATAATCCCTACTTTGCACAAAAATTGTTTATTGAAATAACCCCAGATTGAATATTTCCACTTGGGATCCAGCAGCTGCAGGGGGAGAGACTGTGTGGACTGACCCGTTTAAAAAGAGTCAGGCTTGTTCGTGGCTCTCTCTGCCTGGGCTGTACCCCTGACTCTCAGCACACCTAGCTCTGCCCTGCACCCCACACAATGCCCCCGCCTCAGACGCTCTCACTCGCGGCTCTTTACTTTAAACTTGTTGAGTCCAACTGGCAGCTGCAGAGAGTGCTGGATGCTGGGGTTGGTGAGGTCAATCTCATCTGCATGGGGAGAGGGGAGTAGCAGACACAAGTAGGAGAGGGGATGGGGGAGCCAGCTGCTGGATTCTGCTGCAGGGAGTAGTGACAGGAGTGGCAGTATCCTAGAGGGGAGATTGCCCCCCTTTGTATCTGCACATGCGGTACACAGAATATATGCAGAATAGCATGGTATCAGAAATGTCCTGGGACATGCAGTGTTGGGCTATACTTTGGGCAAAGTCTGTGGCACCACCATGGTGCAATACAGATGGAGCCGGCCTCTTCATTGCAGGGGCTGGCGAAAGTATCACCAGCCTCCGCCAGCAAGACGCTTGCGTGCCCTGTGGCAACGGAGTTTGCCCTGGGTCCCCGCCGCCGATCCCCCTTGCCACCATGACCCCCCCATAACCCTGCCCATCTCCCTGAAGCGGAGACGGGCACGGACCCACAGCGCCGCTGTCAAGAGATTGGGACACGTGTGCATGTGAGGCGCACACGGGTTCCAGTTCAGTGTAGCTACATCTGTGTATAGAAATCTCAAACATCAGAAAGCATTGTATGGACACTGAGGTCCTGTATGGATAAATTTTGTCCAGATGATACCTTCCAAAACTCTTCTGAAACTCAAAAATATATGCAATAGTCCACCACTGTATATTTGAAGGATACAACTTTCCTTACAGTTGTGCACTCACATAAAAGAAGATAATAAAAGCATGTAACACCATGATAGGTGTGAAGAACTGCTTAGGACAATAATTGCTAATGACAAGCCTGGGGTGCTGGCTCCTCCCATGGCTATCAGATGCTCCACGAGGTCCAGTGAGATGATGTTCCTGGCAGATTAAACACATTTTCAGACCTCAAAGTTCCTTCATCAGAAGCTGTGGGACACTATCTCCATGGAGCCCCCTTTAAATGATAAAATGATTAACAGAGTCCGACCCATGATGGAGGGAGGGACATCCGCCAGAAGTGACCGGTTCGTACGTAATGGACTATTCAATACATACTTATGTATAGGGATATGTCAATACAATAATACATAAACATAATAATAGTATAAAAAGCTTAGGTTATATATTAAAAACGATCACTAATATCCACAATCACTTAAAAAAACGGAGATGGAAGTTCCGTCTTGATAAATATTGCAACTGGATCCGGAAGTATTAGGACATTTGCTTTCCACCAAGACGGAAGGGAGGTGGACTTCAATGGATTGCGTTCCACAGATGCGGAACTGGTACAGTGTAGGTTTGTATTCTACCCAGACGGAAGGAAGGTGGACACCAATTGATGGCATTTCATAGAGCATTAAATTGGCTAATGAATGCCTACTTGGTGTTTTCAGTAGTTTTCTGAGATTTTTTGTTACCTTCTAATACTAAGACTTTACATGGTATCAAAGAGATTTTATCTTCAGCCTTTTCTATAATTTTTTTTATCCTTTATTAATAAATCTCTGACTAATTTCCTTTATCTGAACTTCACATTCTTCTTGTTCTGTGCAATTTCTGTTTGATCTTATGAATTGTTTGTAACGGATACCTTCAAGCCAGTTATCATGGTGTCGATTCTCTCGATATATATATTACAGTCATTTTCTATACATTTTAGTCTCTAATTTATTATTTTTAATAGAGATCAAGATCTAGGAAAGTAATCGATTCCTTACTAGTGGAAAAAACAGGTTAATATTGAAGTCATTGAATATAGGGATCTACAGAAATTATCCAATTTCTCAGGTGTTCCCCTCCAAAAAAATAAAATATCATCTATGTAGCAACACCAGAGCACTAGATTCACCCCAGAACCCCTCTGTGCCACACTACAAGATCTTCCCAGTAGGCCATGAAGAGGTTCGCATAACTAGGGGCAAATCTGGTTCCCATAGCAGTCCAAATCCGCTGGATGTAATAAGTGCCTTCAAAATAGGAGGAATTATTTCTCAGGATGAATATAATCCCATCTAAGATGAACGTTTTGAGATCCTCTAATTACGATGATGACTTATCTATGAATGAATCTTTGAATTGAAATATATTTGTGTCTTTCTTTCTAGGAGTTGGATTTACAGTCATTCTCATATCATTGTATGTGGGCTTTTTTTACAATGTTATCATTGCATGGGCCATACATTACCTGTTCTCCTCATTCACATCAGAATTGCCATGGATTCACTGCAACAATTCATGGAATAGTCTTAACTGCTCTGAAATAAGATACAACTATAACAATGACTCTGGATTTTCCTATATCAATGATTCTTACAAAACCACACCTGCTGCAGAATATTTTGAGTAAGTACTGATAAAATGATTTGTAAAGACCAATGCTGTATAAAGTTGTAGAATAATAATGTGTATATTTAAAAGTATGAGAACTATTAAAGCACTTGTGTGCTGCCTTATTCACATAAATAACAAATCTAAACAAAAAATATGTAGACTACAGCTCCCCCCTATATAATGATTGTAATACAGCATAAAGATAGTACATGTGCCACATACATGAATACATGTGTATCAAATAATCCTTAAATGCCTGTTTACCAAGCTTCCCTTTACAATGACATATCTGCAGTCTGTGGCTTTACAGGAGACTCATATCAAATTTTTGAGTAGTGCATATACAGCTCCACTACAGAGGTGTCAGACAAGTGTCAAAAATCGGTACTTATGTAGTATCTGGGCTGCCGATTTCTAAATCGGGTACATCGCATCGCATGCGACCATCGGATGCGATGCGATGACCCGATTTTTCCATAGGAATCAATGTTAAAATGGACTGAGTCCATTTTAACATGGAATTCAATGGGAAAAAGGGGTCCTTTTCATACCCCTACTATCCAAGTGGGCATGGAGTTGGATATAAACCTGTGGCGAGCGTAGCGAGCCACCGAGCCCGAAGCGTGGCGAGCGTAGCGAGCCCCGCGAGGGGACACAGAATACCGTCCCCTCGCGGGGCTCGCTTCGCTCGCCACGCTTCGGGCTCGGTGGCTCGCTACGCTCGCCACAGGTTTATATCCAACTCCATGCCCACTTGGATAGTAGGGGTATGAAAAGGACCCCTTTTTCCCATTGAATTCCATGTTAAAATGGACTCAGTCCATTTTAACATTGATTCCTATGGAAAAATCGGGTCATCGCATCCGATGGTAGCATGCGATGCGATGCGATATCGCATTGCATCGCATCTGATTGTATGCCTTAACTTAAGGCATACAATCAAAAAATCGGCAGCCCAGATACTACATAAGTACCCAAAAATCTAATGATTCCTATTACCATAACTTCTGGGAGTGTAGGAGGATTAGGAACTTTTGGAATATACTGAATGGTTAAATTAATAGTGTCTATTTTCTAAATCCAAAAGCACCAGGTCACATGTCTTTTTCTGCACTTGCAAGTGTGGGACCTTGGTCCTAAAAAGACACAGACAATCCCGGTCCTCACTATTATACTGACGTTGGCCAAAAAATTGATCCTTTTGCATTGGATACATGGGGGTTCCCCCTCTATCATGGAACTCAAGAAAGCAGTGTTGAATACATGGTTTTATGAGAGACAGGCCTTGATGTCGGATCTGGAAAAGGGAGCCCCCCACTTTTACAAAGAGTGGGAACTTTATATTCTGAGCCTGGACCAACAGGTCCAAACACGTATACAAAAAAAATTTTGTCCACCACCTGGTATCTTTTGAGAAAGATAGCCATCTGATAGGTAAAGACATGTTGATCATCATGGTAATGTCATCTTACTTTTATGAAAAAAAACACCCAAGATCTTGAATTGGATCAACCCTGATGCGTCATAATCCGACCTGAGAGATCTTTTAATTCTATTAATCTTTACTTATTTTAATAGGTTCTTTTGTTTGTCTCCCCTTCCTTTTTCCTACATATTTTTCCTACCCTTCTTACCCTTGTCTTTAATATATGTTAATAATGGTTTAGTATATATGTATGAATAGGTAGATGTGCAGCCGATAATATTCTACAGAATGATATAGGTCGCTAGAATCTGCCCTGACGCCCTACGATAGGCTTGGCTCCCCTTGTGGGACTACAGACCCACAGAAACACTGATAGCTCTGAGACGTAGGACTGCTGAAATCAGATTTATTGTCCTATATAAGAATATAATTTAATCAATGTCCTTCACTTTATAACATTGCTTTTATAGTCATTCAGATAGTCGAGCATTGGGCTGCTTGCCGGTTATCTTGATTTCTTAATGGCTGTGTCTATTTCTATGCATAAAACGGTATTGTATTATATTTTATTGCAAAATACAATAAAAAATTGTTACAAATAATCCTTAAATATCCATATACCCACAGTGATAATCCATCTTTTTATGCAAAAAATAGGCACATATTAATATCCAGCTTGGTTCAGTAAAAGTAAACAGGTTGGACTAAATTAAAAACGATGTATCTGAATTTTTTCATGACACCCCTAGGATTAAATTTTTATTTAAAAGATTTAAAAAAAAATGTTATTTAAAAAATTGCGCCTACTTGTCACCTTAGGGCCAGCTATGTGGTGGTGTATAGTTATGCTTCTGATTGTCCACATTTTATGACTGCTAGCCACTTGGACTGATTTCGTCAATACAGAAAATAGATTTCTTTCCTGCACTACCAACACGTGGCCCCCAGCAAGAGCCTCGTGGGTAGGCACACAGTTTGGGAACCACTGCTTTAGGGGTTTCCTTATAAACAAGAACATTACTAAAGAAAAAAAAACACAGTGGTTATTTGAGCCAATTATTTTAAATAAAAATACAACTTATAATACTGTAGAAAAGATTTGGGTACTTGTTTCCTAGCACGGCGCCCGTCGCAGGTGATCGCATACCTTAACTTAATTGACGCGACCGACGCGATTTCAGGGCTATTTTTAGCCTTTTCCCCGACAATTAAAAAATCGCGTCCATCGCGTCCATCGCATGCCTTAAGTTAATGCACGGGGACGCGTAATACATGTGAAGTAATGCGCGGCCCCTCGCGGGGCTCGCTGCGCTCACCACGCTTCGGGCTCGGTGGCTCGCTGTGCTCGCCACACTATATAAAATCAACTCCACGCCGACGTGGATAGTGGGGGTATGAAAAGGTCGGAGAATGTATACCGCCGCCCCTCGCCACACTTCGGGTTGGCATTCATCGTGGGTTGGCGTTAACAATGGGGGGGGGGGCATTTGACCCATCAGGGTGGTTATACAATTAAAATTGGGGTCTGGGGGGCATTTAACATTGGGCCCAATGTAAAATCGTGTCTCAGGGACCATTTTACATTGATTCCGATGTAAAAATCGCATCGATCGCATCACATGCGATTTGGTTGCATGCAATGCGATCAAGGCGATTTTTTAGGACCTGATGGATACAATCAAAATCGCAGGCGCCGTGCTAGTTAACAAGTACCAAGATTTGTAGTAAGTCAGTAATGTACTGTAAATGGATCCTGGTTTCAGATGCTCGCCAGGTGCTGATTTATCACCATGCACATCCTCAGAATTGCCTGTGCTTTGAAAATATTGGGCCAATTCGCAATGCAATAATTGAATACATTTATATCAAATATTAAATACATTTCTATCAAATATCGTGTGCAGACTTCCGGACAGATGACGGGCCTGCCCACTCGATCTCTGTGACAACCCTGTAAACAATAATACAAACACAATTTACTGCAACATATTAAAATTAAAAATAAACTATTCAATGACAATTGCATATTATTCAAGATGTCAATACACATGTTAATCAATATAGTGGATACCTGTGATCAGGGCTATTTTTGTGCAGGCTCCAGCAGGAACTGAGGCCTTTATTCTAGTTCACTCTTTCAGACAAAATATTTCTTAAGGAGCCCATACACGGTCCGTTGTGTATGGCTCCGTTCTGTACTATGCGATGCGCGCTCCCGCGCATCACATAGTACGGTACAAAAAGTATGTGCTGCGCATACTCTTTGTACTAGCTAGGCATGCGATCCGATCCGATGTGTGCTGTTTAAGCACACAACGGATCCGATTAACGGACAAAATCATGTGCACTGCAGGTGAGGCAGGTGTTACTTGTGCAGAGATAATTAGATTTGGGTGGGGTTTTACACCTGCCTCACCTGCAGTGCACATGGTTTTGTCCATCTAAGAAATATTTTGTCTGAAAGAGTGAACTAGAATAAGGGCCTCAGTTCCTGCTGGAGCCTGCACAAAAATAGCCCTGCCTGTGATCTTATAACAATCAAATATACTAACTGCCAGATGACTATTTACTATATCTATAGGAAGTAGTATAAACCCAGATTTTCATTTAAACCTTTAGGTGATAAGATATCTAATCTGTGGATCCACCGGCTTTCCATTTGTAGCAGTATTCTCCCCCGATCCCCTCCTTTTTTAGGGGTTGGAACATGATCAATAATTTTAGTTTGGCGGTTAGCTGCTGTATGCCCTGCTGCTAACCAATGTTTAGCAACAGGCTGTTCTGCTACCCTTTTAGAAAATGCTTACCTTGCTGCCAATGTCAGCTAAATGAATGGGGTAAGTGTGGTGAGGATAGGGGGGAGAATATGCAGAAGGAAGACAGAGTAGCGTGGATGAGGGGTAAAGATGCAGATAGATTGAAAACACTGGCATGGATCGGTAGAAAACTGGTGAAGATGGGAGAGAAGACAATGTGGCATGTATGGGAGGAGGCAGAGTGAGGTTGAAGAGGGGAAACACTGAGCAGTGCAGAGAGAAGAAACGGTGGTGCGGACAAGGTACAGATGGGGAATGACAGATGGTGCAGATAATTTAGTACAGACTAGCACAGATGGGAGAACACAGCAATAGGGTTTGGGGAAGACAGAGCAGCATGTAAGTGTATAGTGGAAGTAAGTATAGATACCAGTGGTGTAGCTAGAAATTTTTCTTTCCCTTGCCAAAAAAAAAATCTGCATTGGTAGGTTATATAAGTATGTATTCAGGTATTTATTTATTGCTTGAAAGTAACAGACAGGTGACTGAAGGATCGTTTCCGGTCACACCCCCTCATTTCTACGGGATGCAGTTACAATCTCCCGACACTTTCTCCCTCTATCGGTGTCCACGACACCGATAGAGGGAGAATAAATTAGTGTGCCGAGCGTAGCGAGGCACCGGGCCCGCTGCGTGGTGAGCGCAGCGAGCCCGCAAGGGGGGGCGACCCACGCCCCCCCCCCCCTTTTCGGGATTTTGGCGGTCTGGATTCCGGCGTCGGGATTTTGATCACCGGGATTCTGACCGCCGGGATTTAGTACCAATCCCATTTCTACAATTTGTGTTTTGGTATAAATATGAGGACAGTGCAACTTCAGAGATTCATTGCCAATACCAACCACCATTGGTGCTTTGCATCAGTAACTGTCATCACCAGGTGTACTCCACTCAGTTCCTGAGTTATTGGTACCCAACTTGAGCAGTGTGAATACCAGCATATACTTACAGCAGGCATGTCCAAACTATGGCCCTCAAGCTGTTGTGAAACTACACATCCCAGCATGCCCTGCAATCATTTTAGCATTCCCTAATAGCAAAACTGTGGCAAGGCATGGGACTTGCAGTTTCACAACATCTGGAGGGCCATAGTTTTGACATCCCTGATTTACAGCATATCATCTCCTGGATACTCACCTCTTCTACCATCGAAGCTCATCATTGGACAATTCTGATGACATCCACCCTTCAGTTCCTGCTGATTCACCAATCCGTACCAGTCCCATTCTGGCTAGTTATGTTTTACTACCAGTTTCCTCCATCATTGGTCATGCCTTCAGGCAACAAACTCTGGTCTTGTACCTGAAATGACCCACATATGATTGTTATTATAGTCCCCTGTAGCCCTCAAAAATTAAGCGACTCTTCCACATATTGCCCGCTTCTTAGTGAAGTTGGCAGGATGGTGGGACATTTACTGGTAGCGCAGCATCCTTCTGAATGGGGCAGGACTAAATTACATATTGTATCATTTGGCCCTGCCCCCTAGTGATGAACCCATGAATCACAGGTGATCCTGTGTTTGGGGGCAGGGCCTTACGATGAGCCAAGCCTCCGCCACCTCCTGAAATCTGAAGTGTCTGCTCTCAGGGTGGTAAAGATGATGCATAAACCTTTACAAAAGTAACCACAGCCACATATTTACTTCTATCATACCTACCAACATTTTGCTTTGCTGATGCAGTCCCATGAAGGGGGCGTGGCCTTGCAAAAATGGGGCATGGCTTTGCGGAAATGTTTGTGATCATGAGGCCATGCCGCTGGGTGAGCATAGCCAGCGATGTGAGAACTGTTGGCCATGCTCCCTTCTCATAGTGAATAGACACTAGGCGTGTGCACAGCATCTGTTCTCCACTGCTCTGCTAAGCAGTGGGGAATAGACACCAGCCCGGGGTGGACGCAGGACAGTCCCAAAAAACTAGGAAGGCAGAAATCAGGACAGTTGGTATGCTTATATTACTACGCATTCATAAAACTTTTTGTAAGGCCTGGAAAACATCGTCAGTCTTCTATCCAAGGTAAGATGGTTACTTTTGACATCTGGTCTTTTATGCCCAGAACGATGTGCTATTGTTGTGCTAATCCTCTCCCGCAGCAGATGTTGCAGCTGTCATGAGGTTTTGATGTGTAGCTGCTTCTTGTTTACCATCATGTCTGATTTAGAGAGGTGGAGAAGTTCTTTTGAGGCATTAATGTTTTTCCCTTGTTTTTGCTGGGAGCTGTTTGACTTTGATAGCTGCTAAATTGTTAGCTTAGTGACCATGTCAACAAAATGTGCACAAGTAAAAGTGAGCAAACAAATGTGCGAGAAATGCTCATACTACATAAAAACATTTGAAAGAAAAATGTTTCCTTATCAGCTGTCGCAAGCCTGCATAGGATATCTTTATTTCTTAAAGATCAATATATATAGATGACAAATGTTAGAAAATAATTGTAAACGTGAATCTACTGTGGTGTCAAATAGTTTCATGTATTTAAGCATTTCAGATCATTTTGTGAATGTTTTATTTGCTGTGTGTGATTTGCTATGGTAGGAAATTTCCTGCCTATTGCCCGCCTTGCATGATTTTTTCTAGTTGACAGTAATTTCCGCATCCCTCTCCACTGTGTAGCCAGTTACTCTTTCTAGGGTATCGGTATTTAGATTAGAAATACTCCATCATTTTTCTGGCACCTGATGATCTAGAGCTTCTTTCAATCTGTTCATATCAGGCACTGGGCGAACAGGAGTGGGAGGGCGTTATTGTTGTGCCTAGGGGTTCAGTCATCCCTAAATCCGCCCCTGGGGGGAAGGAGACCAGGTTGGTGGGTAATCACTCTTCGACGGATACCACCGATAATCCTGCAAATGGATAATCCGGCACACTGCTGGGGCCAAGTGTGCTGCATTCGCACAGGGGACCAATATTTTGCGTCTGCGCAATATACGCAGCCAAGTGAGCAGGTCTGCATCAGGCCCCTAGATTGCAGTGTTAAAATAAAGCTGTACTATCTGTTGGCTACATGCAGAAGCAGCCAGTAATTACCCTACACAGAAAAAAATTATAAATGTATTTGCTAACATTTCATTGCAACATAGGCCCTTATATGCCCTTATTCTGGTTGACAAGCCAGAATGATTTTGCCGATCATCAAATGATTTCTACAGTCAGGGGCGGATTGGCCATTATATTCACCGGGAAGTTTCCCGGGAGGCCGACGACATTGAGGCCGAAATACAGTAAATTATATACTGACTCTGACTGTCAGTCATCCACTCTCTGGCCGGGCCATCCCCTCCCCTGGGCCGTGTATCAATCAGAAGCAGTGCCGCGGCTGGATAAAGCTCAGCCTCCTTCCAGCCGATGTCCTGTCACCCGCTGTCCTCCTCTCCCACCGCTGCCCCGCTTCCTCCTCTCCATATAGTACCATAGATCCCCTGGGAGGCGCGCACCAAGACACATGCTGGGACCTGCAGTCTGCAGTATACTTATTTCGGGAACCCCAAATCTTCAAAGGCCAGAGGACTCCACAAAGGAACAGGGAGCCGAAGGCTTTGCACAGAGGGTTCCGGAGGCCTTGTGCAAAGAAGCCGGGAGATGACTCAATCACTCTTTCCTCTCATTCACCCCACCCCCCACTCTCGTCCCCTTGCTCCCCCTTCTGCCCCTCGCAGCGCACTCCCTCCCTTCCCTGCCATGAGTAGCAACCAACCTGCTGAGTGGGAGGCCCTGCACCAAGGAGATGCAGCCCTCTGCTGCCAGTGCCGTGGATCAGGAGGAGGCCCGTTGCTGTGGATGGCGGGGAGGAAGCCTGTCACCGTGGATTGGAAGGAGGAGACCCATCGCCAGGGATCTTAAAAAAAACCTGGCACCGCAGATAGGAGGATGAGGCTCTGCACCATGGGACAGCAGACAAGAGGCCGGCGCGCTGGTGAGCAGGAAGAGGAGGCCCATTGCTGGAGAGATGGAGAGGTGCCTGAGGTACACTTGCCAGTTTTATTGAGGGGGAGGAAGGATTAGGCTTTCTATAACTTTAAAACACATGCCTGCTCTCCCTTCTGTCTTCTGTACTTCCACCCTCTCCCCTATACCACCCCTCTTCTCCTCTACCACCCCTGTCTCCTCTTATACAATCTCCTCCCCCCATAGCACCCCTCTCCTCCGCTACCACCCCCTTCTCCACCTGCTCTACCACCCCCATCTTCTGCCTCTACCACCCTTTTCCCCTCCTCTACCTCCCCCCTCCCCTCCTCTACACGCCCCTCTCCTCCTAAAGTCCCCTCTCCTCCTCTACCACCCCCCTTCTCCTCCTCTTCCACTGCCTTTTCCTCCACTACCAACACCTTCTCCTCCACTACCACCCCGCCTCCTCCTCTACCATCCCCTCTCCCACTATAACACCCCTCTTCTCTACCACCCCCCTCTCCTCTTATACCATCTCCTCTCCCCCTATACCATCCCCTTCTCCTCCTCTACCACTCCCCTTCACCTCCTTTACCACAACCTCTCCTCCTCTACATCCCCTCTCCCCCTATACCACCCCTCTTCTCTACCACCCCCATCTCCTCCTATAACATCCCCTCTACCCTATACCACCCCTCTCCTCCTCTACCACCCCCTTCCCCTTCTCTACACCCCCTCTCCTCCTATACCATCCTCTCTCCCCCTATACCACCACTCTCCTCATCTACCACCCCCTTGTCATCCTCTACCACCTCCTATGCTCCTATAGTACCATAGTCTCCTCCTTTACCACCGCCGTCTCCTCCCCTACACCCCCTCTCCTTCTTTATCCCCTCTCCTCCTATAAAACCCCCTCCCCTTCTCTGCCCCCTCTCCTCCTCTACCACCTCCTGTCCTCCTATACAACCCTCTCTCCTCCTCTAACCTGTCTCCTCCTCTACAACACCATCTCCTCCTCTACCACCTCTTCTCCTCCTCTAACCCGTGTCCAGTGGCGGAACTCCCGGAGACAATGGAGTCATCTGTCGCCGGGCGCCAGGCTTAAAGGGGGCACTGGCTCCATTGCCTCCGATGTTCCCCCCCTAGCCTTGTGTGCGGCGTGCATCCCCGTGTGCGCAGTGTTCGGGCGGGCGGGAGACCCCCCCTCCCCCGTGCGTGCAGTGTTCCAGGTGGGAAGCCCCCCTCCCCCGTAGCCCTGTGCCGCGTGCAATCAGGCGGGCGATCCTCCCTCCCCCGTAGCCCTGTGCGGCGTGCAATCAGGCGGGCGATCCCCCCTCCCCCGTAGCCCTGTGCGGCGTGCATTCGGGCGGGCGACCCCCCCCCTCCCCCGTACCCGTGCGTGTAGTGTTGCAGGTGGGCAGCCCCCCTCCCCGTTTGCGGGTGGGCAGCCCCCCCGCAGCTCCCCGTTCACTTGTGTGTAGCGGCCGCATCGCCGCTCCTCCCTGCCGCCTGGCAGCGCGACAGAAGTCGCATGAAGAGGACTGAGCCATCAGTGTCACTGTCAGTGACAAGGAGCCGGGAGGTCGCGCCGCGGAGACAGCCCACCTCACACAGCCAGTGTGCATGTGAGGTGACTGTCAAGAAAGAGCCGGCAGCTGGGTGAGAGATGCTGCAGCGCAGGAGGGTGAGTCTATGTCACCCTGACATCCTTTCTTTGTCTTTCTCCATAATTCATTCTTTATATTTCTTTTCTCTCTCTCTCTCCCCCCCCCCTCCCCCCCCCCTCTCTCTTTGTGTGTGTGTGTGCTGGGGGGGGCACCAACTTTAGTCTTGCCCCCGGGCTTCTTCATCAAACTTACGCCACTGCCCGTGTCTCCTGGGGGTATTGGCTTGTGTATGACCTGTCTCCTCCTCTACAACCCCATCTCCTCCTCTACCACCTCTTCTCCTCCTCTAACCCGTGTCTCCTGGGGGTATTGGCTTGTGTATGTGGGAATATGGGGGGGGGGGGGAGTAGGCAGATAGTTTGCCTAGGGTGCGGAGATACCTTGTACCGGCCCTGCGGCCCCTCCCTCTCTCCTCCCATCTCTTTTTCACTCCCCATCTCACACACTCTTTATCTCCCTTCCCTCTCACTCTTCCCCACTTTCTCTCTCTCTCACCCACTCTCCCTTCCCCCCACTCTCTTTCCCTCTGTCACTCACTGTCACCCTCCTCTCCCTCTCTCTCCCCCTCACACACTCTCCCTCCCTCTCTCTTCCCTTTCTCATTCTGCCTATCTCTCACTCTCCCCTTCCCTTACTATCCTCCCGTCACTCACATTCCCCTCTCATCCACCCCTCTCTTTCTTTGGCCACCACTATTACGCCATCTCCCTTACTCACCCCTCTCATTCATCCCCTCTCTCTTTCTCTCTCTATCTTCCCTTTCTCAGTATCCCTCCTCTCTCTGACTTCCCCTCCCCCCATTATCCCTGTCACTCATTTTCCCCTCTCACCCAATCCCTCTCTCCCCTCTCTCTCTCCTCCTCTCACCTACACCCTCTTTCTATTGCCATCTCTCTCACCCCTTCTCACTTACTATCCCCTCTCATGCACCTTCTCACTCTCTACAGTCTCTCTGTCTTCCCTCTCCCCCCCTATTTTTATGTCTCTCACTTACTCTCACCCCCTCTCTTTGTCTCTAAATCATCACATCCCCCCGTCCCCTTGCCCTGCCTATTTCTCTCCTCCTCTCTCTCTCTCTTCTACTCACCTCCCCACTCCCCTCTATCTCACTCTACCCTTGCTCTCTGTGCCTCACTGACTCACTCCTCTCCCCTCTCACTGTCCCTTTCTCCTGTACATCTCACCCACTCTCACTCACATCCCTCCATCCACCTTCCCTAGCTCCCTATGTCTCTCCCTGTAGCCACCTTTGTTTCTCTATCTCTCCCCATCACCCACTGCATCAAAATCTACCTCTCCCCTGTGGCACTATCTCCCCATTTTCCTCTCTCTCCTGTCACGTTACCTTTCCAAGACATCACCCTCTGCCTCTCTCAATCATCTGTTAACTGTTACCCACTGTCTCTCCTTATCATTCCCTTTGAGGCCATGCCTTTGTTTTGGGAACATGTGCAAATAAACCCCCTCCATTCCCTGTTATGGTGCCCCACTGTCATTTTGTTCTGGATCCACCCCTGCCGGGCACTGTATCAGTGACGGCAAAGCCCACAGGGCCTCATCTCCCACCCGCTGTCCTCCTGCCTGCTCCAGGCCACTGCCCCACCTCATCCCACCCCACCTCCTTCTGCCCATACACTGCAGTAAATATAAGGTCCAGTGCTCTTGGATGCAGCTCCGCCTACTGTTATGCTGCTCCGCCCATTAATGATTTGCTGCCGCCCACATGAGGCCACTTCCAGATATTTTCCAGGGCCACTTTTAGTCCCCAATCTGCCCTGTCTGGTGACGGACGGACAGCTGACATCCGCTGAGATCAGCTGCATACTCCCCGCACCATTGGGCAATCACCATGGGAACACCCAGAGTTTTCATGGGAAACGCACCCTGTCGCCGCTGCCTCACACCCCCTGCCCACACTGCTAGGTGTGAGAGGGACAACAAACTAGCAGGTGACCGTGTCCGCTTGCACCAAGCGTCTGCACATGCCCATAATTGCGCAGATGCTCAACACGCAGGGGAGCGAACCATTAAGAATAGCAGCCATGGTGTGTTCCAGGCACAAAATGACTTGTTTTTTTGATAAATAAATTTAGCCATAAATCTGAAAATTACAGATGTATACTCAAACACAGTTGCTGCAGTCGTGCCAGGTGTGCCAGGTCCTGTTTAACTGCTCAAGACAGTTTAACTGCTCAAGACAGTGCACAACTGTGCCAGGTGTGCCAGGTCCTGTTTAACTGCTCAAGACAGTGCACAACTGTCGATTTTAATCACAACAAAACTACTTCATGAGACTGCACTGATCTGTGTGTGACTGAGGGGTCAATGTATCACCACAGCAATGTGCTGTGATAACACACCTCCCAACTGCCCTGCTTTCGCAGGATTGTCACGTTTTTTTAGGGGTTTTTTTTTTGGGGGGGGGGGGCAGTTGGGATTTCCCCGTTATCCGATTAACAGCGGTGAATAGACACAGCCTCTATTGCTGCAGCCAGAAGGGGCTTCATGGCTAGAAGCTCTCAGAGCCTCTGACTATTCCCCACACAACAGCAAAATGTGGGGCGTGGCCTTGCGGGATGATGCAATTTGTATGCAAATCCACCCTTGCCGACAGGCCACGCCTACAAATTTCAGGTGCAGACGTCCCACCAGAGAGCTTGATGAAGTTGGATTGGAGGTATATGATAATATCAGCCCAACTCGCAATGCAATAATTGACTACATGGATATATCAAATCTCGCATGCAGGGGCAGAGCTTACATGAAAGCTTTGTCCCTGAGATGGTTCTCCACAGCACTATCAAGTATTTACATACCCCATCCATGTGTTTGCACATGCTCCGCTGCAGTAAACATCACTGCTACCACCACTGGCATGGCCTGAAGCCACGCCCACACCTCTACAGATCGTACTTTAAAAAAAATTGAATTAAAGGATTTTGAGTATTTTTCATGAAAACTACTCCAAAAGCATTTTCATGCAGGCAGGTGAAACTAAAATATGTGAAATGGAAATGGAAACACCTTTTTTTCACATTGTTTTTATAAAATCAATTTATATGAACCCTTTGGATGCCAAATGAATTTGTCAAAAATAGGTGTGAATATTGCCAAGCAAGCAATTTTATAATTATAATGCTTATATAGGAAATGTAACCTTTTTTTTCTCCAACTTTTTTTTCAAAATTATATAACAAATGTGAGCGATGGGGGTAAATTTAGTGGATATTTTCACAGAGATGTTGGCACTCAGGGGGTTAATAAATGGACCCCAGATTCTGAATGTGTATTCTTGTTATATTTGCAGAGTGTAGCACATAGGCTACAATGGTAGCTGTAGATTTTATATATACAGCAGAATAACATTTTCCCTGGCACTGTAGTGTGACATAATATGAACTAAAGGACACTGTAAAGTTATATAATATGAATGTTTTTTTTTTTTTTTTGTGCCATACAGATGGAGTCACGCTTGTTCATATGACCAGCGCACTATATCGGCACACACCATTCGCCAAGACAGGGACATTTGCTCTCAACATCCCTGTGTATAGTGTGTGCCGGAAAATCCACCTAACTCACCGTTTAATGAGCATTGTGCCCTCTGATATATTGCACATCAGATAGTAGGATGCCACAGATACTGCGGTGTTGTTACACTAAGCATGCAGGGGCAAACGCAGGATTTTCAGAAGGGGGTTTCCAGAGGGGCGGAGCAAAGCACGGAGATGGACACTTAGGTGACCGAGTATATGCTGGGTCAGTTAAAGTATTATAGATAGACCAAATGTATATACATAATTACATACATACATACATACATACATACATACATACATACAGGGGTGTCAACAGCAGTGTAGACCCCTGGGCATAGCAATGTATTGGGGCACCTACCGATCCTCCAGCGGTAGGGGTGGGGGAAGCTTTGATGTCCCGCGGGTGGTAGGGGGTATTATATCAACCGCTCAGCATGTAGGGCCTGGATCAGTAATTTTCACTAATTACCCCTTTACTGCACAGATGTTGGGAGATGGGGTGGGAGAAGGGGGCATTGGGCTGAATGAAGGGGCCCTGATACATAACTTCCAGGGTGGTAGAGGATGTTTAATACGCAGAGGAGGGGTGTATAGTGGAGTGGGCTTATTATTCATAATTTTCAACTTGCTTGACTGCAGATATCTCCAGTTCCCAGAAATAGATTTCTTAGATTTTAATGGAATTAAAAACTAGAACTACCAAATGGTGTTGGGGACTAGGGGATCAGAGTTCAGGAGGCAGAGCAATCTACCAACGAGTATATAAAACTATATACCAGGTGTGTGGAGCTGGAGCAGTAACCAGCTGCTGGAAGGCTGATATCTCTGGTTCTGGGAACAGTAGAGACAAGCTACTAGTGTTCATCAAAGGGGGAGAGTCCCAGCTTTTGGAATATACCCTCAGAAAAACTCTAAGTCAGACAGGACCTGTAATATCTGACTGGGCAGAGCAATTAACAGGCTTGGATGGGGACCACTGCTTTGAAGTCAGATATCTCCGGTTCCCGCGGGCCGATTTTTAAAATTCTTGTACCCCTGGAAAGAGGGGACCCTCAGCTTTCAGACTTGTGCCCTTAGGCTCCTGGAGGGCTTTCTGGGTACTCATAAACCCCCCTGCGTGCGCTACTGGCATGTAACGATATATTGCACCCGTGTATGGCAGATGATGTAGTTTTTGCATTTGTATTCCTTCTATTTCTAGACGGGGTGTTTTGCATCTTCATGAAAGCAGAGGAATTCAAGATTTAGGCCTACCACGCTGGGAATTGACATCCTGTCTTATTGTTGTAATTGTGTTCCTCTACTTCAGCTTATGGAAGGGGGTAAAGACTTCGGGAAAGGTGAGAATTATTCTGGTCTAAGCTAATGCTTGTTATTAATTTATGTATTAAGGGTCTGATTCAGGCCTGTTCGGTAGGCCCACCCCCTCCATACCTCCCAACCATCCTGATAAGCGCGAGAACGTCCCGGTTTTCGGAGACGTTACTGCGTCCCTCCCACCACCGGCAGCGTCCTGCGGCAGGGGGGGGTACACAGTTCGGAGTCCCCCCATTAGTTGCTGGTGAGCCGCAAGCAGAAAATAGATGCTGTCTGCATCCAGAGGGGCTGGGGGCTTGGCTAGAGGCTCACAGAGCCTCAGGGCCATGCCCCCACTGCGTAAAATGGGGCGTGGCCCTCCAGCAGCAAGCCGCGCCCCCTAATTTCGGGCGTGCGCAACTGTCCATCCTCGGTGAAACTTCAAGTTGGGAGGTATGACCCCCTCCCACTGCACAAATCCTCTCTGTAACATGCGAGAGGATGTGTTCCCTAACACATCCCCTTGTATGTGGCTGAACGGGAGAGAAATCATTTGGTGGTCATACACTATCAACATAAAGGGAGCGTCAGCTGCCCGCCCCAGACAGGCATCACCACGCTTGCGTTTGCAGGGGAGTGGCCAGTGTTTTTATGGGGACGCTCATAAAATACTGGGTTTTCCCCTGCTCCGGCCCCCTTCCCTCCCCTCACAGGGGGTTATTCTGATTCACTCGGAAAGGCACAATCACTCTCTAATGAGCAAAACCATGTGCACTGCAGGTGGGGCAGATGTAACATGTGCAGAGAGAGTTAGATTTGGGTGTTTTATTGTATCTGTGCAGGCTAAATACTGGCTGCTTTATTTTTACACTGCAATATAGAAATCAGTTTGAAGTACACCCCCCACCCAAATCTAACTCTCTCTGCACCTGTTACATCAGCCCCACCTGCAGTGCACATGGTTTTGTCCGTTAGAGAGTGAAACAGAATAACCCCCACAGGGTGAATGCCTCAGCGAGTGTGATACTTGCCGAATGCGTTCACACAGAGGGTATGCATATGCGCAGTTGCGCATGTGCCGACCCCAACCATCGTAAACAGGGCCCGAATTTGGATGCAAACGGACATGTCTAAATCGGCCCCTTCTGCTTCTTGCAAACAAATATATGAGCAACATAAACATATGACGTCAGGCTTATTATCATTTACACAATCCATAAAGCAACAGTGGCTCTACATTGCAAATTCTTATTATTTGGGACTATTTTAAGTCATCCAATTAAGATGGCGCCTTTATGAAATGTGTCTAATTTGATCTTTATAATGTGTTCAGTCTAAATGTTTTTGGACCATTGAACAATTAGGCTAATGCCAATATGAGGATATTTAAAAAAAAATGAGATGTTTTATTAGAAGTGTGGATAGCTCTCTTCTACTACATTCTGTCCAAGTGTACATTCTGCACCATACTGTATATACAATAAATATATATATGTATACACACACACACATATGTATATTCTATCTATCTATCTATCTATCTATCTATCTATCTATCTATCTATCTATATATATATATATATATATATATATATATATATATATATCTAGGCAGAAAAGAGGAACAGAGGGGCACTCCATAGTGCATAAAACAATTTAATATTTTAAAGGCAAACAGCACAGAGTACAAGTCATAGGAAATGCTCGTACCAAATAATACATCGGCAGTGGGCTGGATACCACAAGATTTTAGAAATGTTACCAGGCAGGTTCAGCACACCATCCGGAGCACAGTCAGGATACACGCGGCCCACGCTGCTTCTCTTTAGGGGATACACAGCGTGCCGGGTCCTTCTGAGGACAGACGGAGGGAGGACAGCCTGGAGCAGACAGCGAGCGTCACCGTAGCCACGCCCCTACGCGTTTCGTGATAACACTTCGTCAGAGGGCGTGGTCTAGGTGCGCTCGCTGACCCATAGAAAAAGCTGGAAACATCCAATGAGCTTAAACACAAGGATGACAGACATCGGCATCAGCCAATAGAAACACTGTCTCTCAACAAACATTGCTTAAAAATAGCCGGCCAATCCATAAGCCGCCACTATGATTGACAATACTAGTGTCCTATCAGAACTCAGCCCTAAGGCATATCTACGACGTGCCTTGAAGCTCCGTCCACAAGAGTTCTCTCTCACTGAACTCAATAGAATTACTTCTATCGCTTGATGGACTGGTCACTTAGCCAATCTCCATGTTTCTATGTTAAACATAGGTAGCGTCTTTTTCACTGTAAGCGCTGCTGACAGGATGATTTTAGAGAAAAGTCAGCGCACAAAACTCATAATTGCTGGCTCTCTGTATGTTTCCAACATTTGCTTTTGCCTTCATAGTACAATCATACATAATTACAATCATTATATGGTACATAAAGTGCAAAATGTGCATATTTAAAAAACATAAAAAAACGTGAAAAACTACATATTTCAGTTTCTTTTAAAAAGACATCAAATGTATATATAAAAATGTAGATTTCATACTTTTAAAAATGGAGTTATTTCGTACCCCTCGTTTAACCCTACCGGAGCTAGTGTGTTGAGATTTAGAATCCAAAAGGTTTCCCTTTTAATCAGATCCTGATCTCTATCACCCCCTCTTCTGTTAGGGAACACCATTTCAATGCCTTTCACTTTTAGGCTCGCAGGATCACTGTTATGGAATAATTTAAAGTGGCGCGGGACACTATGATTCAAGACATTATTTTTGATATTCCTTATATGTTCCAAAACTCGGATTTTTAACATCCGTTTGGTCTTTCCAATATAAACCTGCCCGCAGCCACAGGTTAACATATATACGACAAATACAGAATTACAGTTAATAAATTGTTTTATACGCATATTGTCTTTAATTAGTGACCCCTTATCAATATGCGTACAAACTTTACATTTTCCACAGGGATAACAACCTTTTATGTCAAGCATATTTCTAGTGGTCTGGGTATTCCTGGGATTCTCAAGCTGGCTCTTTGCCACCATTGATTTTATTGTATTAGATCTCTTATACACAATTCTGGGTTTATCTTCAAGATGTCCCTGTAGAATTGGATCTAATTTTAAAATGTGCCAATTATGTTCCATAATTTGCTTGATCTCCTTCTGTTTGTCATTATATTTTGTTACAAATAGACAATCCACCTTATCTGACTCTTTTATCTCCCCTTTCTTTTTGTACTTAAGAATTTCATCCCGGTCCCCTGATTTAGCTCTCATCAGTGCAGACTGAACCAAGCTGGGTGGATAACCCCGTTCTCTAAACCTTGTTACATATATTTCAGCTTGTTCATCAAAGGTGACCATATTCGTACAATTGCGTCTAAGACGTAAGAATTGGGAGAAGGGGATGTTATTTTTCCACGACTCCAAGTGACAGCTAGAATACTCTAAATAACTATTACTGTCTACTTTCTTGAAGTACGTGGAAGTTTCTATATTAGTGATCTCTGGGAAATTTTCAACACTGATCATCAAATCCAAGAATTCTTTTTTGGTCGGTTGAATGTTTGAGGTGAATTTAAGGTTATACTGATTGGAGTTTAATTCCTCCATGAAAGTTGTAAAATCTGAGTCTCCTCCCCCCCAAACAATTAAGATATCATCAATGTACCGTTTAAACATCTTTATGTTATCTTTTTTCGAACCGACCAGGGTGGTGGTTTCCCAGTCACCCATGTAGAGGTTTGCCAGGCTTGGGGCACAAATCGTCCCCATCGCCGTACCCCAAACCTGGACAAACCATTCATCCAAGAACTCAAAATAATTATGATCCAAAGCAAAAGCCAAACAATCACAGATAAAATCCCTTTTTTCATCGGAAATATCTGGGTCACCACTGAGCACACCCCGGATCACCTCGATCCCTTTTTTATGGGGTATCGAGGTGTACAGGGAGGCGACATCAATCGTGACCCACCTGAAACCAGCTTCCCATTTCACATCTTTTAAAATTTGTAGAAGATGTGTGGAATCTCTCACATATGATTTGAGTTTTGGAACATATCTCTTAATGAACACATCGACGTACTCAGAAACTCTCGACGTTAAAGACCCTATTCCGGCGATAATTGGTCGCCCAGGTGGTGCTAGCGGGTCTTTGTGCACTTTTGGTAAGTGATAGAAGGTTGCATAGTAAGGTGCAGTATTATACAAGTAGTTAAATTCATCTAGGGTAATAACCTTTTGGTCTTTCCCCCTTTTCAACAAAGTATACAACTCTTCTATATACACTTTAGTGGGATTGTTCCCCAATCTCTTGTATGAGACCTCATCATTCAACAATTTATATGCCTCATTCACATAGAACTCACGGTCAATCAGAACTATCCCCCCCCCCTTGTCGGCACATTTTATGACAATATTAGTGTCTAGGGATAGGTTTTTAAGGGCTTCATATTCTCGCCTACTTAAATAATTTTGATGAGAAGATATATGGTTTTTAGAAGATGTTCCTTTCTCATATAAACTCTCAAAATCTCGTTTAACGAGTTGGGAGAACATGTCTATATGTGTACCCTTTGACTCTACCGGGTAGAAGGTTGATCTAGGTTTAAGACCTGAAGTGTTTGCCACTTTTACTGGTTGGTCATCATTTCCCCAGTTCCTAATAGGGGCATCTGATTTTCTTAAGAAATGTCTTTTTATAGTCAGTTTTCTTATGAAAAGATTAAGATCAATATATAGATCAAATTTTGTAGGTTGTCTTGATGGGGCAAAAGACAATCCCTTTTTTAACACTTTAGTTTCGACAGGGTTTAGGATTTTTTTAGACAAGTTGAAAATATTAGTGGCCTCCTGTTCTAACGTACGTTCCGAACTTTCGGCTCTCTTTCTATTATGTCCACTTCCTCTCTTTCCCCTCGTCGTCTTTTTTGGCCTACTGGGGTTTGAGTTATTACAGAGGGAGGCCTGTGGCCATACTGGATCGGGTCTTGTCCTAAAAAATTCCTCTCTGAGTACGTCTCATCATTGACGGATCTTAGTCTCTCAAAGCGGTTATTATGAACATAACCCCTTCTTCGAGTTGAATTATCCCTTTCCGGGTTTTTATTGAAACGTTGTTTATTAAAAGGCCGTGGAGTTCTAGGTTTTCTATGTTGGACTTCTCTCCACGTTTCAAAAACCTCTTGGTTATTATCCCTAGGGATACGTCTTTCATTAAAGGTTTTATTCCTTATGGGATCTCTTTTGGGTTTTTTTTATATGAATTGTTAGCATTCCTTTTGGCAATTTCATTATTATCCCCTTTTCGGGCTATGTGCCAGGTCCTAACCTGGTCACTATCATAATCTGCTTTGTCACAAATATATTTCTTGTGTTTGGTCTCAATAATTTTTTACTCTATTTTTGTGACTTTTTGGTCAATTTCACTTTTTTTCTTTTTAAATGACTCATTTTCTTTTATCAGGTCAATATCTGGTTTTAGAGTTTCCAGATCTTTCTCTATATTTGCAAGGGTCTTTTTCTTTTCGATCACTAATAAACGTATTAAACCAAATGAACATTCATCTAAGATCTGGTTCCACTCTTTCATGAATTTAGGGTCATCAAAGCCTGATGTGGGATTTTTTGTAATTCTCAAACCTCGTGGAATTCTACCACAGTATATATATATATATATATATATATAGGTAGCATCCTGACTACCAGCAAGAGACTGGCAACGGAGGGGGAGGGGCTTAGGGCTAGGTACTTAGAAGTATGTATATAAGTTAGGCTGCAGGTTGGGGGTTAGGTGTAGGCGATGGTGTGTGAGGGTTAGGCACTAGCTGGAGGGCTGACATACCAAATGTAGCTTTCACATTGAGCTGAAACTATACAGCATATGGGACAAGCACTGGGCTGAACACAGAAAACAAATAGTTGTAATCATTGTATGGATAATATAAATTAATTATTTTGTAAATGCTAATATGTCTTCACATTGCTGTCTGGTTAAAGTACAAAAAAACTAATGCTTACTGCAGTGTTTTTCAACCAGTGTGCCGTGGCACACTAGTGTGCCTTGAGCTGTTCTCAAGTGTGCCCCCCACATCTAGAGATTCCCAAACCCATTTACAGCCACTACCAGTTTAAATGTTATTTACTGGTCTCTTCTTTTCATGTAAAGGGCCAATGTATTTTATTTTTGTTACCTGTGGGAACCAGTGTGATTGTTTTTAATGTGGGGGCCAATAGGTTTGTTTTTCTCCTGTGGTGGCCAATGTGTTTTGCCCTGTGGGGATCTCAGGGTGTGCCTTGGCAATTTTAAAGTCTTATTTAGTGTGCCGCAAGGTAAAAAGGTTGAAAATCACTGGCTTACTGTATATTCAAAACAGTTCAACTAGGGAAGAAGTATGGTGCACGCGTGACGCATGAGGTTCCCCCAGTATTTGTATACTGTGCATAAGACACGCATTGTAATGAAGGTGCCTCTGGCAATCTTTATAGTCCTAAATGTAATAAATAAAAATGTAAACAATTTATGAAAATTGTATATTTTATTTCATGAAATATTTTAACATGTATATTAATAGTTGTATTTTATCTTTATATACCATGTATTTATACTACATTTATTGGACCTTATTCCAAAGCCATAGTATAAATGATAGGTTTATGGGTTACTTTTAAGACACATCTTTAATTTGTTTCGATTTTCTCTTTAAAAAATATAAAAGGGACTATCCATGAAGCAATGAAAAGAGTGAAGTGCGCCAGGGGAGAAGTTACCCATGGTAACCAATCAGCTGCTGCGGTATGTATAATGTTATAGAATGCTCTTGATACATTTTACCTCAAAGCTGATTGGTTTTCATGGACAACATCTTCACTGACTGACTTTGCCACTCTTTTCACTGCTTCCTGAATAGACTCCAAATTGTAAAAGCACCTGATGTTGTACACACTGTCATCCCTTGTTTTGCTCACATTTTTGTGTTGGCTTTATGTCTGACTCTGTTTTTAGGTAGTTTGGATCACAGCCACAATGCCTTATGTTGTCTTGACAGCACTGTTAATTCGTGGTATTACTCTCCCAGGAGCAATTGATGGAATAAAAGCATATTTAAGTGTGGATTTTCTCAAACTCTGTGAGGCTTCGGTAAGTGTAAATATGAGCTGTCCTCAACAATTCCTAAATTGATGTAATGCATCTGCAACATTCAGCTTCCCACTTGCTGTGGAATTACACAAAGCAGAATGCCCTACCACAGACAGCATAATCTAATAGCAAAACTGTGGCAGGGTATGCTGGGATATGTAGTTCCACAGTAGATAGAGAGATACACATTGAGTAACCTTGATCATTTATATCTTGGTGTCTTGTCTAACATTGGCAGTACGGATGGTGTAATGGTTAGCATTACTGCCTCACAGCACTGATCCCATGGGTTTGATCCCCACCATGGCTCTAACTGTACAGAGTTTGTATATTCTCCCCGTACTTGCATGGGTTTCCTCCGGGTACTCCGGTTTCTTCCCACAATCCAAAAATATCCAGGTAGGCTAATTGGCTTCCAAAAAAATTAACCCTAGAATGTCTGTGTGCCTGTACATGTGGTAGGGAATATAGATTGTAAGCTCCACTGGGGCAGGGACTGATGTGAATGTTCAACTATACTATGTAAAGTGCTGCGGAATATGTATGCGCTATATAAGAAACTGTTAATAAATAAATAATAAATAAATACCATTGAATTACAGTACAGTGAAAAAGATGTCGATTCCAACAATGGGGGCCATTTATGAAAACTGCGCTACATGTTACTGTGTAGGAGATGTTCTATGTCCACTAGCAGCCAATCAGATGTTTCCTCTCAATTTCTAAAATGTTTTGGTAATGTTCAAGTCTCTGACCTGCAGGCCTGCCATCATAAATTATGTGGCATAGTACAAATGGAAAAGACACTTTATCTGTTCCCTCCACTCAAATGTCCGGTGAACTCAGAGATGTGGCAAAGGTACTCAGAGCAAGTGCATGCTAAAAGGGAAGTAGTGTGCTTGTTCACAATTAAAATGTGACCCTGTTGGCAATGCTACTGTATCTAGAGCACTTTGCATACGCTGGCAATGCAACTGTAAACATAATGAATTACCACAGTTACTCTGTGGGCGCTTGTAAAATGCTCAAAGTATCATTTTTCTAACTGTCAACACCCCAGTGCCTGCCTAGCTGGTGTACACACTGCTTGTAGACGGGTTGGAACGCAGCACATGTAGTGTAGTGCTGCTATAAATAAATCTCCATGTGTACCCAAGATCTTCCTTCATTCCCTCAGACCTCCCACGTGACCCTCATTTTTAATAGTTTGGAAAAAGCCCTAATGATTTAATAAAATAAATAGTTGTGTGGCATTAAAAGTGGATGGTCCTCCAATATCTTGTGCTTCTGAATCGTAAATAAAATAGATTGCTATTAGAAAATACAATATAAAACACTTGCCGGGTGCAATTGTTTAACGATAAGTCCTCTTATTGCAGATTTGTATTTTTTTATAAAGATCTACTCAGTGCTTACTTTGAATTAACTAAACAATGATTTTATTATGTTAAATGTGCCTTTAAAGATTCCTGACATAAAATGAATATAATAGACAAACAAAGCTGCTATTGAGTCGCTTCTTTTAATGTACAATCAATTTGAACCAATGTTTTATTTTCCATAAGAAAGAGCCGCAGAGGCACAATTTCCCTCTCCGTGAGCTCACGACTTAACAACTCAAAGCAATAATCTGAGAAATTGGAATTGGGCTCAGTAATTGGTGAAATTACCTTGTATTCAACAGTATCTTTCATCTTTATGCTGAATGAGTTTCCTGCAATTATCTCTAATAACAGCTCTTCTCTCTCTCCCTCCTCCTACCACCATTCTTTGTCTGCTTGGTTCTGTGGATTGTTTAAGGTTTGGATTGATGCTGCCACTCAAATCTGCTTCTCACTCGGTGTTGGGTTTGGTGTGCTCATCGCTTTTTCCAGCTACAATAAGTTTACTAACAACTGCTACAGGTAAGCAAGAAACACATTATTTGTTATGTTACACTGTTCTCAGTTCTACCAAACTGGGAGAACTGTGTTATACAATACAATGACTTTCTCTGCACATATGTTATGATTGTTTTATGTTACACTTCTTAAAACTTCTTTGTAATAAATGTTGCAGCCAATGTCTGCATGTATTACATAACTAGACTTTGCACATACAGTTGTGCTCATAAATTTACACACTCTAGCAGAATTTGTGATTTTCTGGCCATTTGTCAGAGAATATGAATGATTTGCTCACAAACTTTTCGTTTACTCGTGGTTAGTGGTTGGGTGAAGCCATTTATTGTCAAACAACTGTGTTTACAGTTTCTGAATCATAATGACAACAGAAACTATCCAAATGACCCTGATCAAAAATGTACATACCCTTGAGATTTTGGGCTGATAACATGCACACAAGTTGAGAAAAAGGGGTTTGAATGGCTACTAAAGGTAACCATCCTCACCTGTGATCTGTTTGCTTGTAATCAGTGTGTGTGTATAAAAGGTCAGTGAGTTTCTGGTCTTCTGAAAGACCCTTGCTTCTTTCATCCATCTTTCATCCAGTGCTGCACTGACGTGTATGGATTCTGAGTCATGGGGAAAGCAAAAGAATTGTCAAAGGATCTGCGGGAAAAGGTAATTTAACTGTATAAAACAGGAAAGGGCTATAAAAAGATATCCAAGCAATTGAGAATGCCAATCAGCAGTGTTCAAACTCTAATTAAGAAGTGGAAAATGAGGGATTCTGTGGAAACAAAAATTTCAGTCACTACTGCCAGGAAAATTGGTCGGGATGCAAAGAAAAATCCAAAAATAACTTCAGCTGAAATACAGGACTCTCTGAAAAAAAGTGGTGTGGTTGTTTCAAGATGCACAATAAGGAGGCATTTGAAGAAAAATGGGCTGCATGGTCGCCAGAAGAAAGCCATTACTAAGCAAATGCCACAAAGCATCCCAAATACAATACTCCAAACAGCACAGAGACAAGCCTCAAAACTTCTGGAACAAAGTCATTTGGAGTGATGAGACCAAAATTAAACTTTTTGTCCACAACCATAAATGTTACATTTGGAGAGGATTCAACAAAGCCTATGATGAAAGGTACACCATTCCTGCTGTGAAACACGGAGGTGGATCGCTGATGTTTTGGGGATGTGTGAGCTACAAAGGCACTGGAAACTTGCTCAAAATTGATGGCAAGATGAATGCAGCATGTTATCAGAAAATACCGGTGGAAAATTTGCGCTTTAGCCCGGAAGCTGCGCATGGGACGTACTTGGACGTTCCAACATGACAATGATCCAAAACGCAAGGCCAGTCAACCTGTCATTGGATACAGCAGAATAAAGTGAAGGTTCTGGAGTGCCCATCTCAGTCTACTGACAAGATCATTGAGCCACTATGGGAGATCTCAAATGTGCAGTTCATGCAAGACAGCCTAAGAATTTACAGGAACTGGAGGCTTTTTGCCAAGGAGAATGGGCAGATTTACCATCTGAGAAAATAAAGAGCCTCATCCACAACTACCACAAAAGACTTCAAGCTGTCATTGATGTTAAAGGGGGAAATACACGGTATTAAGAACTGGGGAATGTAAACTTTTGATCAGGGTAATTTGGGTAGTTTCTGTTGTCATTATGATTTAAAAATAGTAAACACAGTTGTTTGGCAATAAATGGCTTCACCCAAACACTATGGGGGAAATTTACTAATATGAAAAACCTAGTTTTTCGTATTAGTATTTTCCCTACGACTGCATACGACTGTTTCAGTCGTATGCAAAGTCGTGTTCCGGAGGGGAATGTACAAAGCAGTCATATACGACTGCTTTGTAACCCTCCAATGTCGTAGGAATTCGTATTAGCTGGCCATATATACGGTCGCTAATACGAATTCGTACAGGCAGTCTGCACGGATCAGTCAGGCTGCAGAGTGTAAAAAAAATTAGAAAAATAAATAAAGTTTTAAAAAAAAACAGCGTGGGGTCCCCCCACAGCTGTAACCAGCACCAGGTTGAAAGAGCCAGGGCCGGTAATTAAAAATCAGGGAACCCGACAAATAGGGGTTCCCCGATTTTTAACAACCAGCCCCAGGCTCCAGGTCCGGGGCTGGTTCCCAAAATACGGGGGACAAAATGACTAGGGGTCCCCCGTATTTTAAGAACCAGCCCTAGGCACAACCAGCCAGCAGGGTAATGTCACAGCCGGGGTACATTTATTATATAAGGTCCCGTGGCCAAAACATTAACCCCCTGACCGGTCAGCCTGGCCAGGGGCGCTGGGGGAGTGGGGACCCCCCCCAATAAAGGGGTCTGCCCCCTCCAGGACTTACCTGACCAGGCTGAAGCCTGGTGCTGTCCCCGGTGACCCTGGGCTGTGGTCACCGGGCTGATAGTGGTGTAAAAAAAAAAGATGAAAAAACTATTGTTTAAAACTGTGGAACTATGAGTCCCAGCAAGCCTCCCCTGCCAGTGGTTGTCTCTAGGATGCAGTAGCAGTGCTTGTTCTGGAACAGAAGTCAATGTAAGTCTCAGTACTTAAGGGGAGATGTATAGCAGAGCACCCCTTACCCCCCCCCCCTTCCTGTTCAGAATTAAAAGCCCTCTGGACAGAGCTTTTAATTTACAGACTGTTTGGAGAAACTCCAGAATGACGCTAA
The DNA here is from genome assembly GCF_055691185.1 of Crinia signifera. Classification (NCBI taxonomy): domain Eukaryota; kingdom Metazoa; phylum Chordata; class Amphibia; order Anura; family Myobatrachidae; genus Crinia; species Crinia signifera. The sequence continues at coordinate 149,738,706 of NC_139221.1, read as the reverse complement.
CTTTACATCAGATATCTTTTTGTCATAATCAAAATTGCGGCAGTGTTAAAAACATTTTTTACATGGTATTTAGGGTTAAAATGGTGGTGGTGGTGGTGGAACTAGTTTCACTACAGCTGCTTGCTTTTCCATTATGGCATATGTGATGTCATCACATCACCATCACAGAAGTGAAGAAGGGCCATTAAGAGAAGCAAGCTCTGTGTACAGTATGTTGAAGACAGAGGTTTGGGAGCTGCTGGGGGGACATAGATTACATTATGTTTATGTGTATAAGGGCATATTGTGTATAAGCTACTCTTTTGTTGACATTTTTTGTATAAGCTGGGGTATTTGGGTATTATGGGGAAAATTTACCAATACGAAAAACCTAGTTTTTCGTATTAGTATTTCCCCTACGGCTGCATACGACTGTTTGAGTCGTATGCAAAGTCGTGTTCCGGAGGGGAAATTACAAAGCAGTCAGATACGACTGCTTTGTAACCCTCCGATGGTGTAACAATTCGTATTAGCGTCCGTATATACGGCCGCTAATACAAATTATTTGTAGCAGTCTGCACGGATCAGTCAGATCCGTGCAGGCTGCAAGGTGTAAAAAAAATAGAAAAATAAATAAATTTAAAAAAAAACAGCGTGGGGTCCCCCCCACAGCTGTAACCAGCACCAGGCTGAAGGAGCCGGGGCCGGTAATTAAAAATCAGGGAACCCGACAAATAGGGGTTCCCCGATTTTTAACAACCAGCCCCAGGCTCCAGGTCCGGGGCTGGTTCCCAAAATACGGGGGACAAAATGACTAGGGGTCCCCCGTATTTTAAGAACCAGCCCCAGGCACAACCAGCCAGCAGGGTAATGTCACAGCCGGGGGGAGACTTTTTATACAAGTCCCCCCGGCCAAAACATTAACCCCCTGACCGGTCAGCCTGGCCAGGGGCCCTGGGGGAGTGGGGACCCCCCCAATGAAGGGGTCCCCCCCCTCCAGGACTTACCTGACCTGGCTGAAGCCTGGTGCTGTCCCCGGTGACCCTGGGCGGTGGGCATCGGGCTGATTATGGTGTAAAAAAAAGACTAATCTATTGTTTTTTACTGTGGCACTTAAAGTGCCAGCAAGCTGGGACTTGGAGAAGCACAAGTCCCAGCCTGCGGGGCATTAAAGGGCCCGCTGGCACTTGTAGTTCCACAGTTAAAAAAATAGTACACAAAACACACTGACACACTTTTAAAATAAAACTTTAATACATACAAAGCCCACACATACTAATACTTACCTATCTTCTTCCCGTAGGTATCCCTGGTCCTGTGTCGTCTTCTGGTCCTCCTGTGTCGTCTTCTGGTCCATGTCGACATCTTCTGGATCCATGTCGTCCTCGCTGTCGGCAGTCCGGAGTCCGACGAAATCCATGAAGGAAGCTGTGGAAGGAAACCATACTCACCTGTCCCAGCGCGACGTAGTCCAGGTAAGTGTCTTGGCAAAAATACAAACCGAACACCCCGAAACCAGCCGGACAGGGAGACGCACGGTACTCTGTGTACATCGTGCGGCTCCGCCTCCCGAATGCCGCTATTGGCCGCCTAGCGGCCAATCAGGAGCCGCTAGGCCCCAAGGCGGCCAATAGCGGCATTCGGGAGGCGGAGCCGCACGATGTACACAAACACCGTGCGTCTCCCTGTCCGGCTGGTTTCGGGGTGTTCGGTTTGTTTTTTTGCCAAGACACTTACCTGGACTACGTCGCGCTGGGACAGGTGAGTATGGTTTCCTTCCACAGCTTCCTTCATGGATTTCGTCGGACTCCGTACCGCCGACAGCGAGGACGACATGGATCCAGAAGACATCGACATGGACCAGAAGACGACACAGGAGGACCAGAAGACGACACAGGACCAGGGATACCTACAGGTAGAAGATAGGTAAGTATTAGTATGTGTGGGCTTTGTATGTATTAAAGTTTTATTTTAAAAGTGTGTCAGTGTGTTTTGTGTACTATTTTTTTAACTGTGGAACTACAAGTGCCAGCAGGCCCTTTAATGCCCAGCAGGCTGGGACTTGTGGTTCTCCAAGTCCCAGCTTGCTGGGGAGGCTTGCTGGCACTTGTAGTGCCACAGTAAAAAACAATAGATTAGTCTTTTTTTTACACCATAATCAGCCCGATTCCCACCGCCCAGGGGCATCGGGGACAGTACCAGGCTTCAGCCTGGTCAGGTAAGTCCTGGAGGGGGGGACCCCTTCATTGGGGGGTCCCCACTCCCCCAGGGCCCCTGTCCAGACTGACCGGTCAGGGGGTTAATGTTTTGGCCGGGGGGACTTGTATAAAAAGTCTCCCCCCGGCTGTGACATTACCCTGCTGGCTGGTTGTGCCTGGGACTGGTTCTTGAAATACGGGGGACCCCTAGTCATTTTGTCCCCCGTATTTTGGGAACCAGCCCCGGACCTGGAGCCTGGGGCTGGTTGTTAAAAATCGGGGAACCCCTATTTGTCGGGTTCCCTGATTTTTAATTACCGGCCCCGGCTCCTTCAGCCTGGTGCTGGTTACAGCTGTGGGGGGGACCCCACGTCGTTTTTTTTTTTTATTTATTTATTTTTCTATTTTTTTTACACCTTGCAGCCTGCACGGATCTGACTGATCCGTGCAGGCTTAAACGCAAATAGAACAGGAAAATGGTGTTCTATTTTCCTGTTGTATTTGCGTGGGTGTTTCACACCACTTAGCAGCCGTATTGTCAGTACGGCTGCTTAGTACATCAGGAATCACCATTCTTTTGAATGGTGATTTTTGTCGTATCCTATCGATGGTGTAGGACATTCGTATTTGTAAATACAAATACGAATGTTCCATCTTTAGGACTACGAATTGTTGTATTTTTGGGATTGTAAATCCCGAAAATACAAATTCGTAAAAAAAAGGTGTATTTCTCCCTACGAATACACCTTTTTTCTACGAATCCATTTTGGTAAATGTCCCCCTATGTGTCAGGGTACGACTACTGTGGGTATTTTTTGTATAAGCAGCACTACTTCTTTGGGCATTATGTGTAAGGGGCACTTCTACTGTGGGAATTGTGTGTAATGGACACTACTGTGTGGCATAACATGTAAAAGGATACTACTGTGTAAAATAACATAAATAAGGGCACTACTGTGTGATGAAACGTGAATAAGGGGCACTATTATGTGGTGTAATATGAATTAAGGGAATTATATGTGGTGTTATGTAAAGAAGATTGTGGTACTGTGTGGCGTAATGTAAAATAGAGGTACTATTGTTTTATTATGCTCTTACCCATGCCTTGTGGGACTTTCCTTTTAAAAAGTATGAGAGGTAATGCACAAATATATAGTTTCAAAAGAGTATGCAGCGCTCAGTTAATGATCCAAACAATAATATGATTATAAGTGAAAATTTAATAAATGGCATAAAAACACAATTAGTAATAAAAACAAAATACATGTACATGTAATAAAATCATTGAGTGACTGAGACCTGGATAATTGATGGTAAGTAACCTGCTCTGGTCAGTCAAAAATGGCCAATATATTACCCACTTGTAGGTCAATGGTAGCCCCTGGACAAGGTGGTAGTCCAAGATGAACTTTGGAGGTATCCGGTGCAGATGTATGGGGGATCCTCTTACATTGTTTGGGTACTTGATTGTACCAATGGGGTCCAATGCCAAGGTGATAACTGGAAGCAATAATTGTAATTCCAAGGTGTCCGCTGGAGGTGTCCAAGTCCAGAGAGGTCTAGCTGAATTGAGGGATCCTCTCTGAAATGCGTCCGTACTTGGGAATATAAAGTGCTCCAGGTGGAAGATGGAAGTGGCAGCAGGACCAGATGATTGTGCAGGAGAAGTGCAAGATGTAAGCACAGATCTCAGGGCTCACCAAAGTTTAGCTGCTACTTGGGGGGCAGCTTTTTCAAGGTGACTGTTGGAGGCCTGAGGCCAGGTATAAATACCCTCACTAATTGATGCTGTATGACCTCATTGTAAATCAAAATGCATTTTGGACATTTTAAAATGAATGAATAAACTCGGAGACAGACCTATGTTTATAGAACAATACATGTAAGTGCAATAAAATAAAACTTTAAACAGGGAAACCATATATTATACCCTTAGAAAAATGACATTTTGACCCATGAACCGGATATAAAAGCTCACTTCCGGGTTCAATAATCTATATATAGATATAGACATCTAAAAGTAGTGAATCTAATCAAAATGAATGCATACATTGGGTACAAAACTACTCACGAGCCCAAAAAGATGTTAACTTTTGGTCCAGGAAATTGTGGCCTATTGGGCAAAATGACAGGGATCTCAAATGTTTAAAACATACTAAAATCATGCCTAGTTACAAAAGAGGCAAGAGCATACGTGACTGGTTAGTCCATACTGACATTAGCGAACATATTAACATCGATGCCAGAATTCGTAAAAGAGAACCAGGCTGTTTTAAATGTGTCGGCTGTGAGACCTGTCGACACATGGTAGCCACTAAATACTTCTTTCACCCGCATACGGGTAAGAAGTATATGATTAGACATGCATTAACTTGCAGTACTCCTTACGTTGTATATATGGTCAAATGCCCGTGTGGGTTGCGCTACATTGGCAAAACCATTCGCCCCTTTAAGGAGCGAATGGCGATGCATCGCACATCTACAAGAGCTGCTTTATCGGGCAAACCATTGGACCAACCTCTTGCCAGACATTTTGCTGAGCATAAACATACCTTAGCAAATTTTAAACATACAATTATAGATCACATTCCTGAGAGCATGAGACGAGGTGATCGGCATAAGAGTTTGCTGAGATTAGAATCTAAATGGATTCATGAATTAGATACTGTTCGCCCTAAAGGGTTAAATGACCATCTTAATCTCAACATATTTCTAAATTAACTATGTATCTATAATATGCCATTATAACTCTCATGTAATACCTGCCTTTTTGCTCTGATCGCACAATTCCTATATTGTAATAACAACTGTTGATGTATGATTATGCATTCTTAATGTAAACTTGTTGTATCTTTACTGTAACATTGTATGTCTATATTTGTTAGTTTGTCTTTAACGGTGTATAGCCGCGCTGCTATAGCAACGGCTGATGCATTCCTTGCAGTAGAGCTTGCTGGGAAGGACGTACCCGGAAGCTCCTGCTGGAACGCACGCCGGAGCTCCCGCCGCGCGCCTTGAATTTCACGTCTGCATATAGTGTATATAAGGTGAGCACTGTGTATGTTTGTTTGTCTATTGCTGCCTGACGAAGGGCATAATAAAGCCCGAAAGCTTGTGCAACTTCATGTTGTTGGAGTGATTTATTGCCGTTGAAGAATCCGTGGGTGCTCGCCATCTGGAACTGCTGTATTACTACATTAGGCTTGAGCACCACGGTGGATGTCTTAAGCTGCAGGAGGGTGCCTGTCATTCTGGACTTGTGTATATATATATATATATATATATATATATATATATATATATACAGTTCCAAAATTCAGCCGCACTCCAGCCTTGAAAAAACGTGTCTTTTATTAGAACACAGCAAACAGCAACGTTTCAATACTTAGTAGTATTTTCCTCAGGCTAGTGATAAAACCAAATGACTGACCTTTTATGTGTACCACACAGCGTCTGTCCAGCGGCGTGGACGCCGGGACCCATGACGCAACCCTGTGATGTCATTAGAATGCGGCCCGGTGTACGGCGTGCGCCGTCACCCGCCGTTGCCATAGTAATGTGTAAATACCACTGTGCAAATATCCACAATTACAAATACCAATACAAATTTACAAATAATACATAACTGACACAATATGTTTCATTTACATGTACTAACAATTAGCAGCATATGATGGTTATCTAAAACGTACTGAAAACTGCTGAGCCTTTACAAATAATCTCTACTGTTCATAATATTATACAGTTTCACTTTTTATTTAATTCAAGTAAGAACACCTATCCCTGAGGCTTCATTTAACCCCCCAGGGGCCAGAGTACCCAAATGCATGATCCACTTACTTTCTAATTGCAACAGGCGCAAGCCCCTGTTGCCCTCTCGTATCGAGGCTTCTACATGATCGATCATGCGGTACTTAATGCTGGTGGTACTGTGACTCATCTGTGCAAAATGACGAGCCACAGGTTGCGGACTAGAACCTGTTACTAGAGCAGCTTTGATGGCCGAACGATGTGCACTCATGCGCTCTTTAAAAGTGCGCTCTGTCTTACCTATGTAGCTTTTTCCGCAGGGACACAAGATTTGGTATACCACAAAATTAGAATTACAACTCAATGTATGTCTGATATCTAGAGTTTTTCCAGATTGGGGATGGTAGAACGTATTGCCGGGGATCAGAAATTTACATGTAACACATTTGCACCTAATACACCCTAAAGCTTTTTTTCTCAGATTAGTTTTTTCTGCCGGGGTATAGGTTTTAACCAGCATGTCACGTAGATTTTTAGAACATTTATAGCATGGTAATAATCTGCTATTAGATAACTTTAAATCTGGATCTGATTTAATTAGATGCCAGTGCATCTTAACTACTTTTGTAATCTCAGGACTTGAGTTAGTGTAGGTGCTAACCCACGGCAATATACTCTGGTTGTCGACTGTGACAGGTTTAGGTTTAGGGGTCAGTAGGGATGTTCGATCTAACGCCTGTACCTGACTTTTGGCTATATTCAGAGCTTTTCTATTATAACCCCTTTTAGTGAATTTTTCCACCATCTCAGACATTTGGACATCTGCCATGTCACTGTTCGAATTGATACGCTTGACTCTCATCAATTGTGATCTTTTGAGTCCACAAATAGTTCCTTTAGGGTGACAACTCGTGGCATATAGGAGATTGTTCCTATCTGTTGCTTTTGAATATAGGCTGGAACTTAACATTCCCTCATTCACAGAGATTTTTACATCCAAAAAATTTATTGTGGATCTGCTTTTTTCATATGTAAATTTAATGGGGCTAGAACCCCTATTATGATCTTCAAGCAGCTGTTCTAACATGGCTGCTGGCCCCTGCCAAAACAAAAGCAGATCATCGATGTAGCGAGAGAAGAAAACAATCTTCTCTGCCACATCGATTTGATCAAAAAACACTTGTTGCTCTACCTCAAACATAAAAATGTTTGCCAGCGATGGCGACACCGCCGATCCCATTAAGCAACCAGTCTTTTGAAGAAAAAATAAATCTCTGTAAATGAAAAAATTCTTTTCCAACACGAATTGTAATAGATCAATAATGAGTGATTTATCAGGACCTGTGTAGAGATTGTTGTCAGCGATAAATCTCCTCACTGACTCCAACCCTTCCTTTTGCGGAATCACTGTGTAAAGGCTGCTCACATCGATGGTGAACAGCCACACTTCACCCTCTAGTTTAGGAACATCTTTTAATCAGTTTAACAGTGATGTGGTGTCTAGCAGAAACTTGGGGTGGGCTCTTATACACGGTTGTAAGAGACTGTCTATAAACACTGATATTTGATGTGTCAATGAATCTCTAGCTGCCACTATGGGCCATCCGGGGGGATCTTGTAGCGACTTATGTATCTTCGGGATACAGCAAAATGTAGCTACTAAGGGAAAAGGGGGAAACAATTTGTCCATAAGGTCTTTATGGATTTTTTTTTTTTGTCTTCTGTAGCTCGTAGTAGGAAAGTTTTCAATTCTCTGTGAAATCTGGCTGACGGGTCAGCTGGTAACTGGCAGTATGTTTCTTTGTCATCTAAGTGTTTCATCACTTGTGCATGATATTTGGGGGAGTCCTGGATCACAAGGGCTCCACCCTTGTCTGCCGTGCGAAAAGTTAAAGCTGGATTATCTGCCAGGTTTTTCACAATCTGATGTTCCACTTTGCTGTAGTTGTTTTTATGGGGTTTCGGTGTTCATATCAGGGGGACCACTTCATGATTAACCATACGCATAAATGTCCTTACACGTTACTATGGCAACGGCGGGTGACGTCGCATGCCGTACACCGGGCCGCATTCTAATGACATCACAGGGTTGCGTCATGGGTCCCGGCGTCCACGCCGCTGGACAGATGCTGTGTGGTACACATAAAAGGTCAGTCATTTGGTTTTATCACTAGCCTGAGGAAAATACTACTAAGTATTGAAACGTTGCTGTTCTAATAAAAGACACGTTTTTTCAAGGCTGGAGTGCGGCTGAATTTTGGAACTGTGTATTGCTGACATTACGCCAGCGGATAGCGGGCACCCGCCAAGCAAATTGATTAAGTGCATATACATGCATATACATGACCATCAATTGTATAGGATTAAAGAAATAAAGATATAAAAGAAATAAAAGGTCATACAGCATCAATTAGTGAGCATAGTTATACCTCGCCTCAGGCCTCCAACAGTCACCTTAAAAAAGTTGCCCCCCAAGTGGCAGCGAATTATGTTGTTTTTATTACTAATTGTGTTTTTATTCCATTTATTAAATGTTCACTTATAATCATATTATTGTTTGGATCATTAACTGAGCGCTGCATACTCTTTTGGTCCTTGTTGCTTTTCTAGGGGTCTGACTAGCCCCTCTTGCAGCTGCTCCTGTTGAGTAGACAGACCTGACCGAGCGCTCTATACAGTTTTACTGTACACTTTTTACAAATATATAGTTTGCAGGGGTGCTGAAAACCCTAACAATGGCTCTGGCTCTGCCTTGCATACTGCATTATCATAGGTAATTCATTGTGCACTTGTATTAAGAATTAAAGTGAGTTAGAATGTATTAGTGGCTGGGATGGTATGTAACCTCTTACCATTTGTTTATCTTAGGTTTATTGCTAGAGGAGAGGGGCACTGGCTGGGTGGGGTCTCAATCAATTAACTTAGAAACAGCTTTTAGTATTTATTGAGGATACCAGGCTGACCATTGAAAGCTGACTATGGATATTTTGTCAGATTTTAAAGTAGGAAAATTTTTAAGTATGGAGAAAACCGTTACATAGCTTAAGCCTGGACTTAAACTGGACTTAAACTGGATAGAACCTGCCAACCAACTTGGTATCTTGGTATCAAAGTGACACAGAAACCCAGAAACCAACAGCAACTCAGAAAACCAAGGGAATGCTTTGAGTGAGCTCCCTTCATACTCACAACATACTACTCCTGGCTGCTTAATCTGGCTATTTATCCGTAATATCACCATTTCTACAACTGCTAAAACTTTGACTATCACTCTTTATGCTTGTATTTGTACTGTCTTTTTTGAAAATGCACAGCTGTACCTCTAATGACTTCACCTCTCCTGCTCTTCCATTGATAGTACTGTAGGTGTCCCCCAACATTTTATTCTTGGCCCTCTTCTTCTCTATCTCTATACGTTCTCTCTGGGTGAGCTTATTTGTTCACTTGACTTCCTCACCTCTATTCTGATAATACTGAAATCTACCGCTCCTTTCCTGATCTCTTTCCCTCTATCCTCACTCATATCTCCAACTGTCTCTCTGCTATCTACTCTTGGATGACCCAGCGCTTCCCCTTTAGAATGTAAGCTCTCACGAGCAGGGCCCTCTCCCCTCATGTGCCTTTCTTAGAATATATAAACCACTACCACCCTGATGATTGCTTCAGTGTCCTGTCCCCTGATGCAACTATCCATATTTACCATGTACTTCTCCTAAACTGTCTTGTACTGTAATTTGATATGTGTTTTTTTGCTTATAACTATGCTCTGTAAAGCGCTGCGGAATATGTGTGCGCTATATATAAACCTGTTAATAAATAAATAATATCTGTGAGCAGAGCCATAGCAAAGGGTGTGTGACTGGTGCCAATGCCAAACGGCACTAGGCTAGAGGGATAACAGCATTACTGTCTCATTGGAACCTGTATTATTATTATTATTATTATTATTATTATTATAATTTTATTTATAAGGTGCCACAAGTGTTTCGCAGCACCGTACAAAGGAACAATACAGGGAGACAAAGCTTGGCATAACATTGAAAAACCAGAGGCTGATACATGGCTTGTGGTGTGCCTGGAACATAAACAAGATACCCAGGGCAAATAGGAGTATGTTCAACTCCGTATCAGCCTCTGGTTTTTAATTATAAGTACTGTATGTAGACATGAATGTAGTCCAGCACCTCAGATAGGGCGAGATGTATTAAAATACATCGTCGCCCTTCGCGCCCCCCCCCCCCCCCCGCCGCGATGCCAGCGCATATGTACTAACATATGCGGCTGGCATCGTGGTGCGGTAACGGAGCCCCCCCCGCGATACCTTTATTCTGGTCTGCGGGGGGTCTCCGTCACCTCCCAGCCGGCTTCTGCTGCCTACACGCCAGGGACAGTTAAGCAGGCTGTCCCCGGCGCCGCCTCCTCCCCCCTGCAGCCGGAAGGACGTCCGGCTGCGTTGATAGGGGGAGGAAGGGCTTACCTTCCGGGGTCCAGGAGGACCTGCAAGAAGGTAAGCCCAAGGGAGGGGGGAAAGGGGGGGTCGGCGAGGCGGCGGGGTTGCGGCGACGCGGCGGGCGGCGGGGTTGCGGCGGCGGGCGGCGAAAAGAAGCCCATAGGCTTCTATAGGGTATCGCCACCCAAAGGTGGCCTGCGATAACGGTGCAGCCGGGTAATAGTACATAGGAAAATGCAGTAAAACAGGGGTTTTACCGCATTTTCCCTTTAGTACATCTCGCCCTTAGTCCAAAACCCCATGCATGACACTACTGAGTAAACATTCTGACACTTTTGTACAGACATGTATTTAACCTGTTGTTTTATTTTCACAGAGATGCAATTATTACTACCTCAGTAAATTCTCTGACAAGTTTTTTCTCTGGATTTGTCATCTTCTCATTCCTTGGCTATATGTCCCAAAAGCACAATGTGGCTATTGGTGATGTAGCTAAGGATGGTAAGTATATACATGTCTCCATAAAAGTTAATGTTCCAAATTATTCACATGTCTGTTTTTAGTCACTACGGCTAGATGTATCAAGCTTCACAAATGAATAACATGGGGAGTGATACACAATCAGACAATCAGCTCCTAGCTGACTCCACAGGCTGGGTTTGAAAAATGACAGACATGAGCTGATTGGCTAGTTGTTTATCACTCTCCATTTTATCACTTGTGAAGCTTGATACATCTGGCCCTTAGAGAGAAAATACAACTGAATGTATTGGTGTAAAAGAGAAACGTTTCCACTGTGTTACTTTTTGAAGATACAGGACATGATTTGGAATTAGATCCATTTCCGTGCAGCTATGGCAATCTGTTTGCTAGTTTAATCTAATATCAAAATCAGACCTTTGTATACAAACGTCTGGAATATGTTAGTGTTTGTAAGCTTTTCCTTTCAATGTACAACCATGGATGACATCATTAGAACACCAGCTCCTTGTTGAGTGCAAAATATCTGTCTGAAAAAGCCCTCCATGACCATCTTCATGATATGATCAAGCAAAAGTTGGCTTACACACTCAAAACAATCTCATGACACATGGGTGTAATTTACCTAAGAGACACCTGGAGGCAAATATAAGTGTCTCACAATTTGGTACTTCTTTACTTTCACGGCGCCACTAGATTAGGACAGATAGGAAATCGCGGTCATCGCGGGCATTGAATGCACTAAAAAATCGGGTGCGACGCGATGCCCGCGATGCCCGCGATTTCCCATAGGGACCAATGTTAAATTTCTCAATGGACACGATTTTCTGTTGAATGCCTCAATTGACACGATTTTTCCATAGGAAACAATGTTAAATGGCCCACAGAGGCCAAATAGGCACCCTCAAGTTGTTAACGCCACCCCACGATCAACGTCAACCCGAAGCGTGGCGAGCGCAGCGAGCCCGCGAGGGGCGGCGGTACGCGTCCTCCGACCTTTTCATGCCCTACTATCCACTAGGGCGTGGAGTGAGAATAGAATAGTGTGGCGAGCGCAGCGAGCCACCGAGCCCGAAGCGTGGCGAGCGCAGCGAGCCCCGCGAGGGGCCGCGGATACCTGTGAAGCCCGCGAAGGGACGCGTTTACCTGTGAAGGTATCCGCGTCCGCTCGCCACGCTTCGGGCTCGGTGGCTCGCTGCGCTCGCCACACTATTCTATTCTCACTCCACGCCCTAGTGGATAGTAGGGCATGAAAAGGTCGGAGGACGCGTACCGCCGCCCCTCGCGGGGTCGCTGCGCTCGCCACGCTTCGGGTTGACGTTGATCGTGGGGTGGCGTTAACAATTGTGGGGGTCATTTCACACTTGAGGGTGCCTATTTGGCCTCTGTGGGCCATTTAACATTGTTTCCTATGGAAAAATCGTGTCAATTGAGGCATTGAACAGAAAATCGTGTCCATTGAGAAATTTAACATTGGTCCCTATGGGAAATCGGGGGCATCGCGGGCATCGCGTCGCACCCGATTTTTAGTGCATTCAATGCCCGCGATGACCGCGATTTCTAGTGGCGCCGTGAAAGTAAAGAAGTACCCACAATTTTATTTATGTCCAAACCTTTAAATTTAACAATTAGTGCACTTCCTTGAAATAACTTCTGCTCTCTTTTCTAGCTGTAGCTCTCAATATACATGAACTTTCATGTGCCCCACTGCTGCTATCACACATTCCAAGGCTCTTCAGGGTGCTACTAAGGGGGCTTGTAAACAAGGACAGAAATCAGCTGTGCCTCTGATGGGTTAATCCTATGAGTTCTGAAGGTTGAGGATGATTCGCGATTGCGAATCATCACGACACCTGGCACACTTTGCAGTGCGCCAAATTCGCTTAATAGTGCTCGCACCTCCATAAGGGTGCAAGCAATTTTAAGTGAATTTGGCACTGTGAAGTTAGTCTTAATTTGGGTCCCCTTTTCAGTGTTAAAACTGCACCTGAATGGCAACTCGCACCCTTTGGGACTAATAGGATCAACCCCTAACTATGAAAAAAAATGGAGAGAAATTTGTCCTAGATCAGCTGCCCCCTTGATCTTTCCTCCTTGTGTAACACTCTATTAAGTATTAGCTCAGATCTTTCTTTTCAGGTAATTTTACAAAGGCAAAGATAAAGGTTAACAGGGTTTATAATATTACAACAATCCAGTTTGACAATATGTAAATGTTACATTTAACAGTCGGTTTTGCACAACTAATAAACTATTCTCATATTTCCACAAAGGGACAGCGCATGGCCACACATAGTGCCCCATTCCAAATAACACCACACGGTTGCATAATCTTATTCACATTACACAGCACCAGTGCTGTAACTAGTCATTATGGTGCCCTTTGGCAATTGGTGACTGCCCCACCACTACAGTGAAAACTGGTAGAGTCAGTGTCAGATTAAGGTCTAAATGGGCATGGAGCTGAAAATTATCAAGGGCCTATTATGCACAATAATAGGGGTTGTGGCCAGCACCTAATAATGTGGGGTGTGTCCAGTGCTCTGTTTGGGTGGTCTGCTCATGGGTGTGTCTCTATTCATGTATATACTTTTAACTAATTATATATGCCTGGAAAAGGCAGGGAGCTGGCATAGGAAAAATGCAGGGAAATATATTGGCAGGTGCCCTCCAAAGGTGCACCCGCAGGATGCCGATGTCCTAAGATACTTGCAGGGTGAAGCGGCACTCCAGTCATAAAAAAAATACTGAAACCCAAAACTTGGTAGACAACATTTCAGCACCTTTTATGTGGTCACCTAAATTTACCCCACCATATACCCCTTATGTAAATCATGCAGCACAATAGTAACCCCCTTATACTGTGCCTGCCTCTTACACATTATGCCACATGGAATGAGCCAAAATTCACACCGACTGAGCCAAAATTTACACATGTATTGAGTCAAAATTCACGTTATGCCACACAGATTAAAGCAAAATTCTAATTTTGTCACATAAAAAGGTAAATTGCGCTCCAGAGGTGCGGATTAAAAATTTACACCATAACGCCCATTACATGTTAAGCCACACACCATAATGTCCATTATGTATTATGCCAAACACCAGCCTAGTCCTTTCTTTTTCTGGTGTGAGAGGGAGAGAAAACCACCCTCCTTTAACCAACCAGCTATATCTTTGGAACCAACTGACCCATTTACATGAGACAAGTATCATATTGAAGAACTTTTGAGTGGGCTTCGAATGATTTTGGCACCATGAAACTGGGCCGTTTGGTTACAGAGAAGCCTGCACTCAAATAATATGAACAGCCATGAAATAAAATTTCAGAAATTAAAAAAAATTGGTTTATCTGCAATATCTCTGGAACCAATGAACCCATATGGACCAGCCTGGTATCAGATTGAAGGTCCAGCGATTTGGTAAACCACGAGCTTCTATGATGCCGGAGGGGGAACTGGCAGCCGTTGTAACTGGGTGGGGCTCGTAATTAGTGGGTCACATGTTATCCTATGTGGAAATCGTTGTGCTCAGTCCCGTGTACACCACCTCCCTGCACAGAGTGGCAGTCACTGCAGCTCGGCGCCTCCCTGCACTGCAGGAGCTGCTGAGTGGCTAGTGCTGGCCCTGCACAGCGCACACCTCTCTCCTCAGCAACTGCTCAAACTGTCACATGCATCTCTGCATATCATAAGGCATGCGATGGTATGTGATGCAACGCGATATCGCGCGATATTGTACAATGTCATACAATTTTAAAATTGTATGACATTGTGTATGGCATACAATGCCATACAATGCGATGCAAATAAAAATTGTATAAGCACCCTAATGGGCGCTTACAATGTGAAATGCACCCCCACGCCACCCCCCCACTATAAACGTGAACCCGAAGCATGGCGAGCGCAGCGAGCCCGCGAGGGGCGGCGGTACGCATCCTCCGACCTTTTCATACCCCCACTATCCACGTTGGCGTGGAGTTGAGAATAGAAAGTGTGGCGAGCGCAGCGAGCCACCGAGCCCAAAGCGTGGCGTGCGCAGCGAGCCCCGCGAGGGGACGCGGATACCTTCACAGGTATTGGCGTCCCCTCGCGGGCTTCACAGGTATCCGCGTCCGATCGCCACGCTTGGGGCTCGGTGGCTTGCTGCACTCGCCACACTTTCTATTCTCAACTCCACGCCGACGTGGATAGTGGGGGTATGAAAAGGTCGGAGGACGCGTACCGCCGCCCCTCGCGGGCTCGCTGCGCTCGCCACGCTTCGGGTTCACTTTATAGTGGGGGGGGTGGCGTGGGGGTGCATTTAACATTGTAAGCACCCATTTGAGTGCTTAAAAGCACCCTTTAGGGTGCTTATACAATGTTTCATCGCATAGGGGGCAAAAATCGCGTCGCATCGCATGCCATCAGGTGCATGGCATGCGATGCGAGTCAATAAAAACATTGCGCGATGTACATCGGGGGCACCGCTATAATACACAAGTACCCATGTTTCTCCTCTAGAAATATGCGTGGTCTCACGCATTTCACCAACAATGACATAAAACATTTAAATAGTTTCATTACATTATTTACATTTTCATCTTCACAATTTCTGCAAAACTAAAATTCTGGACCAACAATACATCAGATAACAAATTACACTCTACATCATGGCTAATATCTATGCTGCATACATGAGGTACCTTGGTTATATACCTTAGACCTCTTCAAAGCCTGCTGGTATATCAGTTTTATCTCCTCAGAGGTTATAGTGGTGAGCTTGAGGTCTGGGTGATACCAGTCTGGAAGAAAAATATGTCTCGGAATCTTTAGCTATGCTAAGGGATCTCTAGGAACCTTAGATTCAGAGTTTTACACAACAGCATCTAGGGAATTGGGTCTAAGGGTTCCCAATCCCTCAGCCACAGCCATGCAAATCACTTCTTCTGTGTCTTTTTCCTGATCAGATGTGCTTGAATCTGCTCGACTTGGGTCAGCCATACTGAAATTGGTGTCTTCATCTTTTAAGTTACTGTCACAAACCAGCTCTGGAGGCGGTTATGGTTTGACCACATTCTGCAGGCGTTGCTGCACTGTCTCATTCTGTTTCTCCACAGTTTGTTTGTCTGTTCGTCTCAACAATTCACTTTGCTTAGGAAAATCGTGTTCTTGCTGTCCAGATGCTTCTGTTCTCAAGTGGCAATAAGTCTGCGGAGGATTAGTATTTTCTTCAGCACTGTGAGCTTCTCCTGGTTCCTCTCCACCTCCATTGTGTCAAATGTCCTGTGGACAGGTGCGTGGAGAATCTTTACAGTGTGGACAGCGCCAATATTGGCTGCAATTTGTGGCATATTTGTTGCCTTGCATCGGAACACTATTAGAACCTGTAACATTAAAGTTAATAGAATTCTGGCCAATCAGAAGCCGCCTAGCGGCCAATCAGGAGCCCGGAAAGTCGGCTCCTGATTGGCCAGAATTCATTCTTAGTCCAGACGCCGAGGAGGAAACATCTCTGCAGCTCTGACAGTCGGGGAGCTGCCGGAGTCGCTCGGCAGCTTGAAAAAGAAGCCAGAAGATGGAAGAAGATGGAAGAATGCCTGGACTACGTCGGACCAAGCCAGAAGAACTTCCATGGAGGACCTGGGTGAGTTGGATTTCCTTCCACAGGTCCACCATGGATTTCTTCGGACCCGGACCTGACGCCGACATGAAGATCGACATGGTGAAGAAAGACGACATGATCCGGAACCAGGACAAGGCACCGGATCAAGACTCTGGGACCTACCTATGGGCTCAAGATAGGTAAGTATCAGTGTGTGTGTAATGTATGTATTAAACTTTTATTTTTCAGGTGTCAGTGTGTATTTATTTAACTATTTTTTTTACTGTGGAACTACAAAACCCAGCGGGCCCTTTAATGCCCTGCAGGCTGGGACGTGTGGTTCTCCAAGTCCCAGCTTGCAGGGGAGGCTTGCTGGGACTCATAGTTCCACAGTTTAAAACAATAGTTTATTGTTCTATTTTTTACACCAAGATCAGCCCGGTGGCCACCGCACAGGGCCACCGGGGACAGCACCAGGCTTCAGCTTGGTCAGGTAAGTCTTGGAGGGGGCGGACCCCTTTATTGGGGGGGTCCCCACTCCCCCAGGGCCCCTGGCCAGGCTGACTGGTCGGTAGGGCTGAATGCTTTGGCCGGGGGGGACTTGTATAAAAAGTCTCCCCCCGGCTGTGGCATTACCCTGCTGGCTGGTTTGGCCTGGGGCTGGTTCTTAAAATACAGGGGACCCCTAGTCATTTTGTCCCCCGTATTTTGGGAACCAGCTCCGGACCTGGAGCCTGGGCTGGTTGTTAAAAATCGGGGAACCCCTATTTGTTGGGTTCCCTGATTTTTAATTACTGGCCCCGGCTCTGGCCTGGTGCTGGTTACAGCTGTGGGGGGGGACCCCATGCTGTTTTTTTTTCTATTTATTTTTTTTTTCTATTTTTTTACACTGAAGCCTGCATGGATCTGACTGATCCGTGCAGGCTTAAAGCAAATACGACAGGGAAAGCAAGGTGTATTTTCCTGTCGTATTTGCGTGCCTGTTTTACACCAATTAGCAGCCGTATTTTCAATACGGCTGCTTAGTACATCAGGAACCACCATTCTTTTGAATGGTGATTCCTGTCGTATCCTATCGATGGGGTAGACATTCGTATTTGTAAATACAAATACGAATGTCCCATCATTAGGAATACGAATTGTTGTATTTTCGGGATTGTAAATCCCGAAAATACAAATGTGTAAAAAATAGGTGTATTTCTGCCTACGAATACACCTATTTTTTACAGGTACGAATCCATTTTGGTAAATTTCCCCCAATATCTCTGGGTCGTCTTTCCCAGGGTGAACCTACTCTCTTCGCTTTTTCGTGGGTTGTCGACAATTCCTTTTGATATGACCACTTCACTTGCATCCTCGACATATAGGCCTCCCTTTTGAATCATAATGGTTAGTTGTTACTGGCCGTTCCTGTCTTAGGTCTCTTAGCTCTTTTTTATCTCAGCAAGACTTTGGGTGAGTTCATCGATCTTGTCATTAAGGATCCTGATCCTGTTTTCATCTGCGGTGGGGTTGGCTTCTGGCACATTCATATTCAATCCTGTTCGTGATGCCAAATTTGTAACACTCTATTAAGTATTAGCTCAGATCTTTCTTTTCAGGTAATTTTACAAAGGCTAAGATAAAGGTTAACAGGGTTTATTATATTACAACAATCCAGTTTGACAATATGTAAATGTTACATTTAACAGTCGGTTTTGCACAACTAATAAATTATTCAAATAAATAACTAAAATATCAATATTACTATAACATTAAAAATCAAGTCTTTTTCTCTAAATTGCACAATTTAGCTCTTAAGGGAAATTTCTATTATGTGCACATAAACAGATCTTCTCTCTGTATTCACAGTTAAAATTCTGAGTTTAACTTTTAGAGTTTCTTGTGCTGACAACTCTGTTTATTGTTCCTTTTTGCTGTTCTTTCCTGCTGCTGTATTATAGATCCTAGTTTAATTAGCAATGAATGTCGTGTGGGGCCCTATAATGAAGCTGCAAAGTCTGCTTCTCTATCCCAAGTCTGTTCTTAAGCCCTAGGGAATACTTTTGGGTCCACCCCTATTGCCATTCAGAGATTTCCAGGGCTTGACTCGCTCTTTTTCTGTAATAGAGGGGCTCTGCATCACTGCACATCACCGGCCTCCTTCAGCTAGGTCGGGCCTCTGACACAACCCAATACTGAAGCACCTCTATGGTATTTTTGACCAGCAGGATGCTTCCTGATGGGGAGGAACACAGTGCAACCGTGGTGCATCAACGGGAGTCACCTTTTGGTAATTCTTGGCACATTTAGTGCCTCTGCAGCTCTCATCAAAGCGCACACCCCTGCTCTGTGTCTCTCTCCTCAGCAACTGCTCAAACTGTCACATGCAGCTCTTCTTT
The DNA here is from genome assembly GCF_055691185.1 of Crinia signifera. NCBI lineage: Eukaryota > Metazoa > Chordata > Amphibia > Anura > Myobatrachidae > Crinia > Crinia signifera. Next base: position 149,719,885 of record NC_139221.1, on the reverse strand, counting down.
TTAACCCCTCTCATCCTAGGCTTGTAGGGCTCTCACTCTGCCTGTGAGCCCCCTTCAGATTAACTGTCACCTATCAGCCTCCCCTCTCCCTTTAGGAGATTTGCACAGTCTGCCGCCTTGTGGTGTTGAAGTTTATCCATCAAGACAGTTTGAGATTCACCCACCTCCCCTCCAGAAGTGGTTTCTTATATATTACTAAACTTCCACCCTATGAGGGGATTTAATCCCTATATGTTCCCTCTGTGAGGGATATTCATCAAATAAATAATTGTACATACTTATTATAATATTTATGCATTTCTGGGATGTCACACTTGGTGCTCCACTGACAGTTGGAGCCCATTGCCCAGTACTTCTCCTGTCTACAGGAGTTACACCACTGCTCCCATGATACACAAGAGATCCATGGCTGTTGCTGCCCCTTTACCACTCAGAAATGCCCATTTTATGGAAATTGTGTGCCATTGATGGGCTGATCAATCTGGGTGGGGATCATTAGGTTACAAGCATGTTAGGCTACAGTCATTATGTCGACACCATTAGGTGGACATGCAGGAAGGTTGACATGAGTCTAGACAACAAGGATATAGAGTGCGCCTTCTTATGTGTCACCACCACCACCTTTGATTTAGAGGGCAATCAATCACTCGTTTGAGTATTACAAGATGATTAAACAATTTATTAAAACAAATCACAGCGTTGTTTCATTCAGTAATTCATATGGAGTCAAAGTTTCCAGTCATCACAATAGGTTATTGTGATGACTGGAAACTTTGACTCCATATGAACCTAACCCATGTCGACCTAATGACCCTGCCGACCTAATGACCCTGTTGACCTAACCCATGTCGACCTAGAGTCATGTCGACCTAAATACATGTCGACCTAATGGTGTCTACCTAATGGCTGTCGACCAACATGCTGGTGACCCAATGACCGTATCCCATCAATCTGTACACACTAGAAATTTTGGTCCATATGTAAATAACAGATCCAGACCATGTGCAAATTTCTTTATATGGATCATGTATAGTATTCTCAAATCTGCAAGATCCATGTTCATTGAAACTAGCATGCCACTCAGAATCAGACTCAAGGAGCCTATACACGGTCCGTTGTGTATGGCTCCGTTCTGTACTATGCGATGCGCGCTCCCGCGCATCACATAGTACGGTACAAAAAGTATGTGCTGCACATACTTTTTGTACTAGGTACACATCGGATCGGATCGCAGTGCATGCACACTGCATGCATTTGGGATCCGATCCGATCCGATGTGTGCTAATTAAGTCCCAAGCGGATCCGTTAAACGGACCGTGTATGGGCTGCATCATAATGTTTATGCTATTTTATGATCTACAATGCTGCCATATATTGTTTATTTATTTTCAGGGCCTGGACTAATATTTATCATATATCCAGAAGCTATTGCTACACTTCCACTTTCTTCAGTGTGGGCTGTCATATTTTTTATTATGCTCCTTACTCTTGGAATTGACAGTGCTGTAAGTAACATTGCGAATTATTTCTATTTCTAAGGTTACTTTTTCTTCTATGCCTTGGTAGAATCAAGGTGTGTAAACATGGTTCGATTAGATTTTCGATATGATTTCTATTATAGATGGAGTATTTGACCTGCTCTGAAGTTTTTTCTACTCCTTTTCTATTCGATGTTCATTCGATTTGCTATTCAATTTGCTATTAGATCAACACTGGCTTCAGACAGTAGATGGACATCGAATCGAATGCTGCAGTGAACACATTAGATTTGCTCTATCTACTATTAGATTATTAGATTTCCATTATATAGTCTTGGCTGCCAAAACTATTTTTCTATTCAATTTACACTACACTGGAGCGCGCATTGGGATCGAATGTGCATTAAATGTAGAAAAACCATTCAATGCCCAATCAATTTTCTGTTCGATTTTGCTTCTATAAGAAAATCGAATAGAAAAAGAGTGCATATCTCACCGTGTGTATGCTCTATTAGTGTTAGGGTTTGTGCACATGGAAATCTGTCTTTCCATATTTTCTCTGTTCTGCATTTGACTTGTCAAATGGAAGAGGGTACTTATATGTTAGTTGGGCGCCCACTAATCTATTTGCTTAGTTTTCCGCGTCCCCTCGCGGGGCTCGCCATGCTTCGGGCTTGGTGGCTCGCCACACTATATAAAATCAACTCCATGCCGACATGGATAGTGGGGGTATGAGCGTATTAACTATAGTGGGCGCCCAACTAACATATAAGTACCTGGAAGAGTTATACTTGATTGGACTGAGATGACTGATTTCTATGTAAAGTGTATCGTTGCTACAAAGATCTCCATACTCATACTCCACTTAACAGAACACATACTGTACATTGACATTTGTGTGTAAATTCTGCATGCACACTTTCTGATGCCAGTTCCGAGGTGAGCGATAGCAGGGGGGTGGTGGGGGGAGCGATGGCCTTTAGCTGGGCCGGATTAAGGGTGTCATGGGCCTATTATGAGATGTGGTGGAGGTGAGGCCGATGCATGTAGAACCCATACACTACACAACACAATGTCTCACTAAATATATAAAAGTACTAAATGTGTAAAATAGTAATGCAATTTTAATACTCATGATAATGGCCTAACCATGTGACCAGCTGGAGAGGATTATGTTGTCATGGTGATGGGCCTATTTTTAGGTACTGCAGCCAGGCCTGACTAAAGGCCAGGGCCCCATTGTTAATCTGGCCCTGGCTTTTAGTCATCCAGTTACTGCAGTGCAACCTTTTTGCCTAAAATAATACTGAGAGCTGTGAGGTGTTCAGAGGTTTATATTACTGTGGGAATTGGGACAGGGCTGACACTGAGGAAAATGGGGACAGGGCTGACTGTCACTTGTGGGGCCCTCACAAAGTCAATGTCCCTGGGCCCCCACCAGCCTTGATCTTGAGTGTGATTGCAGATCTGTAAAACAAAGAAAAAAAGGATCGAAACACATTATTGTTATATTACTGACTAAAGGACTTTATACTGTAAATTAAACCAGGGTTGACATCTTTTCCAGTCTCCTCTCTGGGAGAAGCCCAGAGATGAGACTTTCAGCAACAGTTTGGGCGGTGGGGCTTTAGCGTGACATCATTAAGCCCCGCTCCAGGATGTAAAATAACCTAATTCACGGATCTCTGTGGAGGGGGCGGGGCTAAAATGACATGATTGTGACATTTTAGCTCTGCCCCATCCCCTGAGACCCGCGGATTGTGGCATTTAAATGCAGAGGTCGGGGGGAAGATGCTGCGATTGGGGGACGGAGTGGGGGTCCCCCAGAATCCAGGAGGGTTTTTGGGAGCCTCCCAGCCATTCTGGGAGGGTAGGCAACCCTGAATTAAACACAGTGATCACAAGTCATTTTATTCATTATAGTGTCTCTTTAGCATTTATACACAACTGTGATAGGTATTTGTGAGAATAGACAACAGATAAAAGATTGTGATTTTTACATTCAATGTATGAGCTATTGTGCATTTAATCACAGTATGTTTGTGTGATGTACTGTAGTGCAATCCATTCACCAGTTCTAGATTATCTTTTCTTCTAGTCCTTTCTTTTACAAGCTGGGTTTTTTCGGAAGTCTATGAAATACCTCCCAACATAATCTTCTCCAGAATGGACAGAATGTTCTGTTTCTGGACTTCCCTATTCATTTAGGATTCTCATCACCTGTTTTAAACAGGTTATTTGATAAGAAAGGTGTTTCAACACAGGTAATGGCAATCATCCATTAACAGGGAAGTCCAGGAACAGGTCATTGTGTCACATTGGGAGGTATGCTATGATGTGAGTGACTTTTAGAATTTCCTTATCAATACTCTAAAGCAGAGGTTCTCAAACTTGGTCCTCAGGTCACCCGGCAGGTGCACTTATTACTGACAGACACATTTTAAAAGATACACAGGTGGAGCTAATTATTTTCCTTGATTCTGTGAGGAGACCTGCAAAACATGCACTGTGTGGGGTCCTGAGGACCAACTTTTAGCACCTGTGGTCTAAATTAATGTTTTGTTTTTATTTCCAGATGGGCGGAATGGAATCTGTAATCACAGGTCTTATTGATGAATTCAAATTCTTACACAAACATCGAGAGCTCTTTACGCTTTTCATTGTACTTTGTACATTCTTCATATCCCTCTCTTGTGTAACCAATGTAAGTTTTTTTATCTTTAATGCTTTTTTGGTCTAAAATTGAACAAAGAGCAATATCAGACTCATTTTGATATACTGTAATTCAGCACATCATCAGTTTTTACAAATGGTCTTATACAATCCAGGATTCCGATAGTCATTTTGGAAACTGCATGGATTGACGAATTCACGCCTGCAGATTGTCGGAAAATGACTGTGAATTAGACAATCCGCAGCCATTTCCGACAAAACAGATCCGACTTTAATAAAAGTCAGATCTGACAGCCTTCAATGCTGTCGTTGGGGTGAGTCGATGACATAAAAAATAAATAAATATATATATATATACTGTATATATATATATATATATATATATATATATATATATATATATATATAGAGAGAGAGAGAGAGAGAGAGAGAGAGAGAGAGAGAGAGAGATGTGTGTGTATACTCGATCGTCTGCGGCACTGGGGACTGGTAAATAACTCACACAACAACCAGCTCTTAGTAGTTGACGTTTCAGCCTTTATCAAGGCTTTTTTCAAAACAGCTTACATATCAGTGGCGTAGCCACCGTGTGGCAGCCCCCGCCACTGCTTGGAGGAGCAAGCGCTGCTGGGGGTGCCGGGTTCGATGCAGTACAGGTGCTGTCAGTGTGAGAAGTGTAGAGGCGGCCGGCGGCAAGATCAGCAAGGTGCAGAGAGGGACCTTGTTGATCTTGCAGCCGGCCGCCTCTGCACTTCTCACACTGACAGGCAGCAGCACCAGCAGCAGGAAGCAGGGGCGAAACCCTTCCCTCCCGGAGGACCTCACTGTCGCATCGAGAAAACGCCGGAACCGTTGCCAGGGATACGCAACGGGCTGGACATGGAGCAGCTGGTCCAGGCTTGGAGCTACTTTCGCCGCAGGAAGTCGCTGGATCTTGGAGAAGGAGCCCTGTGACCAGGTACCATGGCGGCTGTGTGCCATGGCTGGGGGTGTGATGGGGTGGAGGGCTGTGTGCCGTGGCCGGGGGTGTGATGGGGTGGAGGGGGAGCGCCACAGATTTTTTGGCTTGGGGGCGCAAAATTTGAAGTTACGCCCCTGTTAATATATATATATATATATATATATATATATATATATATTATTTAGAAACGTTGGGACTCACAGGGGACTTTAAAATAAATCTTATCTTATGGAAAATGGCCCAGAACCAGTTCCTGATGATGTAATATTGAATTAGAGGTTCAGGATGCCCGCGATTTTTTACCCCCGATGACCGCGATGGACATCGTGGGCGCCGTGCTAGGTAAAGAGTACCAAAGTAGCACTGCCTGTTGGGAAATATAGGCACAGATTGAATATCCCCCTTATTCTTGTAGAGAACCAAAGTCTTGTTCATTATTTGCAGCAGAAAAACAGCATACAAGGTAACAGCATGGCAATTGTTCAGTTACAGCATCGCAGGTTTTATAAAGTAAAAATACTCTCCAGAGAACACCTAATATAATCCCCATATTCCCAACCTATCACCCAGCCTCTTTTAGGCATTGGGAGCAATGACCCCTTGCTCTGGACAAACAGATAACAGTAAATAACGCAGATGCTGTTAAGCACCAGAGATCGATTCACAATACTGTACATCTTAAAAAATCCAGACTGGATCTCTCTAGCGGCAGCCCTATTGCTGCTGCTGCTTTTCTAAATCCTGAGCTGGTTCTTCCACAATACCTTCATTTGGTAGTATGCTGACCCTGCCACAGCAGCAATTTGTTGAGTGGTATATTGCTAACAGTTTCAGTGCTTCAAATCAGAAATGTTTTATTAAATAGAATACTTCATTTAATCCTTTGAAAATGATATAAATGTGTGTTCTTGTGTTTTTTGTGTTTTTATAGAACGTATCTAATATTTGTTTTCAAATTCCAATCCTTACTTCAAACGAGACTTCTGTATGTAGAGTTGCCATTTTTAAATTGCTTCTCAGCCGTGCGGAGAGGTGGAAATGGATTCACAATGACTCACCATCAAATCAATTTCCCCCTACCCCCCTCGTTCAATGCTGCATAAACTGGGATGCGATGGCCCTGGGGAGATCTCCCTCCTCCCAGCGACAGGGCCCATCTGTGTTTTTTGTTTTTGCGGCACCCCCAGAAAATGTTGAAGTGCCGCCCACAAATGCCGGCTGGCTGTCAATCATCCTGCGCTCACAGGCCGTCACTGTCTGTGGCACACGTAGGGCTCACGCATGCGCACTGCAAAACATTAATTGGCAGGGCTGCAAATTCGTAGCCCTGTGTGGGTATCTGAAACGGCCCCTAAGATGGCACCTTAAAAATGTGGGATTAATGCACTGGTTTGATAGAACATGAAGCAAATAAAGCCACACTTGCCTTCTTTTGAAAAAGCAATTCAGGGAGCTTGTATAAGCAACATCTGAGCTTGTATAAGCACTGTGTTAAAGTGGGTGTGTACTTTGGAAGTTTTAAAAGAAAAGGGGCCCATATGCACACACTGTCCAGGCCTCTTCCCCATGTGGCCATAGGGATCAATGGGCATATACTGTAATCAATGTTCAAGCATATAACATAATGTGGGTAAGGTACAATCAGGGAGATTGCCGGACTTTTCAGGGAGTCTGGGAGATTGCTACCATTTCACCGAGTCTCCCTGAAATTTAGATGAGCAAATTTTATATATTCATCATATTTTCTAAAAACTGTGACAGAGACAGCATCTCCCCACATGAAACTAATACCCCTTTCACACTGCAGCTCTTAACCGGTATATTGCTGATTTTTTAGCCTATTAAAATGGTTAGAGCTGCAGTGTGAAAGCTCCAGTCTTCATTTACCGGTTACAAATAACCGGTATTTGCAAACGGGTAAAAAGCAAGGTCCTACACGGTTCAGAGATGTTTTTTTACGCAGTGTGAATGGCTCTGAATCGGAATATAGGACTCAGGCAGTAGCTATGAGAGCGCAGTGCATATGTAATGAGCCACTCAATGTAATGAGTGCAGTGCATGTATAATGAGCTGTTCATTACATATGCACATATGTAATGAGCATCTCATTCATATGCACTGCACTCATTACATATGCGCATATGTAATGAGTGGCTCATTACATATGCCCTACGCCAGTGGTAGCCAACCCTAGCCCTCGAGAGCTACCAACAGTTCACATTTTCCAGACAACCTAGCTGCTGCACAGCTGCACTCATTAATCACTGACACATTTTAAAAGATACACAGATGGAGCTAATTAGCTCACTTGTGATTCTGTGAGGAGACCTGCAAAACATGCACTGTTGGTAGCTCTCGAGGACTAGGGTTGGCTAACCCAGCCCTACGCTGTCTTATAGCTTCTGTCTGTCCTGCTTTCACACTGTAAACCTGCTTGAGACCCAGTATTTATGTGCAGTGTGAAGGGGTTTAAAACGTTCATATACCGTTTTAAATACCATTTCACAATACCAGGTCTCAAATGTTTAGGCCAGGGCTGGGCAACACCGGCCCTCCAGATGTTAATGAACTACACATCCCAGGATGCTTTGCATTAGTTTTGCTATGTGGCCATGCTGAAACTGATGCAAGGCATGCTGGGATGTGTAGTTCATCAACATCTGGAGGGCAGGTGTTGCTAGGGTTACCACCTTTCCCCTTTAATTCCGGACACATATTAATTACACAGGTTTTGTGGAACTTTAAAACCATGAAATGGAGTCTTGAAGTCAGCCAGCCACAGAACCTGTGTAATTAATATGTGTCCGGAATTAAACCCTAGGTGTTGCCCAGCCCTGGTTTAGGCAATGTGAAAGCAGCATTATGTGGAGGATTCAGACCAGGTTTTGGAAGCAGTAGCAGAATCCCAGGTAAGTAATCAGCAGCACCTGGGATTTCTTGATATAAAGGTTTGCAGGGCAGAGTCACCTCTGATGGTGGATTAGCCACCCAAGCAGGGCCGGCGCCACCACTAGGCAGCTCTAGGCATTTGCCTAGGGCACCGGCCACTGGAGGGCGGCACTTTGACGGAGCAGGTGACAGAGTGTACCCCCCCTTTCCACCCTGCTGGACCAAGGTGGCTATCCCTGGCGGCTTTGTGCAGGAACTCTCCCGGGCGGTGATTGACAGCAAGGGATCAGGAAGCGCTGCTGTGCTATGATGGTGCCATCGGACACACAGCGCGTGGGGACACTGAACTTGCGCTGTCTCACCATCATAGCAGAGCAGCGCTTCCTGAGCCCCCGCTGTCAATTGCCACCCAGGAGAATCTCCCCCCCTGGAGTGACCCGGCAGCGGCGGTGGACGCATCACCCCCCCCCCCCCGGCGGGTGAGCGGCGGGTGGGGGTCGGGTTAGCGTCGGAGCAGTCCCCCCCGCCTGGGGCGTTGTGATAGCTAGCACCGGCCCTGCACCCAAGTGATAGGTTGGGGGTGTGGGCTATTATGGGGACCACTGAAGTCTTTGCAAAACTCTGTGATGCTGAGATTGCCTGTATGCTACTGCCTGTAATAACGATTGTAAATGGATTTACCTGAGATGCTGTGACCTGCTGTTCAAATTAAACAACAAAGCCTTCCTCTGAGTCCATGTGTTTGTGATCATTGTCACAAGTGGTGGAGAATGCAATCAAAGAATATACCCACCATAAACCTTGGGTAAGCTACCGGTGTTTAAACTGCAAGGTTTTTTTTTCTCTCTCTCTTTTCTCTCTCTCTCTCTCTCTCTCTCTCTCTCTCTCTCTCTCTCTTTTTTCTCTCTCTTTTTCTCTCTCTCTCTCTCTTTTTTCTCTCTCTTTTTTTTCTCTCTCTTTTTTTTCTCTCTCTCTCTCTCTCTCTCTTTTCTCTCTCTTTTTTTTCTCTCTCTCTCTCTCTCTCTCTCTCTCTCTCTCTCTCTCTCTCTCTCTCTCTCTCTTTTTTCTCTCTCTCTCTCTCTCTTTTTTTTCTCTCTCTCTCTGGTTATGCAGTGCAAGAGGCAGTCTTAAAGCATACCTCCCAACATGACCCTCTCCAGGAGGGACAGAATGCTCTGTTTCTGGACTTAACTCTTAATTAATGATTGCCATCACCTGTTTTAAACAGGTTATTTGAGAAGAAAGGTGTTTCAACAGAGGTGATGGTAATCATAAATTAAGAGAGAAGTCCAGAAACAGAGCAACGTGTCCCTCCTGGAGAGGGTTATGTTGGGAGGTATGCTTAAAGGGCTATCTAATTATTGGCAGATTGTTTTCTGCTGTGTATTAAATATCCAGAAAAACAGGTGGGTGTCAGCTGGGTCTGTTTGATAAGTCTGGCACATATATTGGGCCTCCTAAGTTGGCCCTTAAAGGGGAAGAGCAGGGTACAATGGAGGAATTACAGTACTCAAAAAGTTTGCTGAACTGACAGCTAGGCAGCAGAATATGGCTTATGCACTGCGGCTTATGCACTGCAAACACACAAGAGCAGGCTCAGGTTCTTAGATGTACTGTATGAGGGGCAGCAGAAGATGGCTGCCAGTCAGCAGCAACTGGCTGAAAGACAGGAGTGCGGCAAGCCTGGTCATGTGCGACAGGACTGCCAGAAACAGGGAAAGCCGATGTATTGCAGTCGCGGAAAAATGCAGCATGGTGGCTGCGGGGGTATCCCAAGCAGAGACCTCTCTGTTCTGGGTGCAGGTACAATTGGAATGTTGGATGATCTGGGCACTGGTGAATACTGGCAGTGAGCTCATCATTGTCACTACTATTGACTGATGAAGCTACTCAGCCGGAGGGTCTGATGGCAGGAACTCACCTAGCCAGCACTGCCCTGCCACCAAATGCCTGACTGTTAGGGATTAGGAGGGTACCCTGGAGGTATAATGTCCTCTTGTCAATATGTTGGTTTTTTTTTACGTGGATTTCGCTTTTTGAATGTGTTTTATGTGGATGCTGGGTGTGTGGGTTGAAAGACCGTGTGTAAGGTAGTCTTTCCTGCAAAGCCTGCAGCGTGGCGAGCGCAGCAAGGCCACAAGGGGCTTTTTTGTGCTCGCCATGCTATCTGACTCCGGGCAGTCGTGATAATGACTGTCAGGATCCCGACTGTTGGAGTCCCATACCACACCCGTTATGGCTTGCCCTGGCTGAAACTGTAGCCCCAGTGGGGACCAGGGCCAATTGATTTCCAGCCCCACTTGCCAATCCTCCCTATGTATGATACTTATTATTTACATTTATTCTACTGTAATTTAAGTGAAAATAATCAGCTGTAATAAAACAACAATATAGTATTTTCTCTATAGAGTGTTTAATGTTAAGTATTTTTTTCTTTGAGTGGATTCATTTTCTATATCTTTTGGAAATAATTTAAGAACGCTTGATTTGTAATTTTCTTTCAACATTAAATTAACATTATCTTGATCAGTGACAGGCTGGTGCCTACACTGCTTATTTATTAATCCGATACTGACCACATGACCTACTTGGTATTGAAACAGATGTAATGTATGGGTATATGGTCGTTAGGTTGACATGAATTGGGTTGCCAATGAAGGTCGATTTGAGGCAAGGTTGTCACATGGGAAGGTCAACATGAGCTTAGGTCAACATTTCATTAAGTCAACACAAGCATTAGGTCAACATGTGCTAGGTCGTCAGTCAAAAATGAACATGGAGTTTTTCACTTTGTTTTTGAGCTGACATGTGACAACTTGCATTTTATGCCCTACCATCCAATAGGGCATGATGGAAGAATAAAATAGTTTGAGTGTAGCGAGACACTGCTCCCGAAGAAGGGAACGTGGTGCACTGATATGGTGTCCATGTCGACTATGTCAACATTTGGAAGAAAAAAATTGAGAAATGTGAAAACCCCATGTCGACATTTTGACTGTCGACCTAGCCCATGTCGATATAATGATTGTGTCGACCCAATGACATGTCAACCTAAGCCCATGTCAACCTTCCCATATGTTCACCTAGGCTCATGTAGGCCTTCAGTGGTCAACCCAATGCATGTCTACCTTAGTGCTGTAGACTCTAAGACCAATACCCCATGTATAAGGCACAAATGAGTATGTTTATATCAATAAGACACTCTTTATACTCATTATTGTCTAACTTTCATTGCAGGGTGGAATCTATGTTTTCACTTTGCTTGACCATTTTGCTGCAGGTACATCAATTTTATTTGGAGTTCTCATTGAAGCAATTGGAATTGCATGGTTTTATGGTAAGGATAAATTGTATCTATAACACACTATAATATTATATCTATGTGCTCTGCATCTTACCTTAAGGTAGATTGATTGATTGAAAAGTAGTAGGAGCTATTGGTTCACTTTGTTTTAACTAACAGTAGACAATATGGAGTAATTTAGATTAGGAGAGAGTTGTGTCCTGCAAATCAGCGCAAATTGAATTTGCAATTTGATTCCATTTTTTTTTCTTGGTGCAACGCAACATATTAGCGGGTGGACCCCTTTCAGACTGCACCTGTGTGCATTTTTACTGTTCTGCTGATGCTTGAAGATGACATCATCTCCAAGTACTGGTGATCCAGCTCTCTCTGGAGCAGGGCTGGCCAATTGCGGCCCTCCAGATGTTGAGGAACTACACATCCCAGGATGCTTTGCATTAGTTTTGCTATGTGGCCATGCTGAAACTGATGCAAGGCATGCTGGGATGTGTAGTTCCTCAACATCTGGAGGGCCGGTATTGCCTGGATTGTATGACCTACAATAGGTCGCGGCATTTACACAGAAGGCTACCCGGGTTTGACCATAGCAGCTGAGTTAGTGTCCCAGGTAACTGAATCCAGGTTATCATTTAAGGACCCTTTTTCAGCAAGCTCAGGCAGTAGAAAAGGGGTATTAGAGTCCACAGCCACATCCAAACTCTCTCCCAAAGAACAATGCCTCAAAATTCATTTAGTTTCAATTTGTGAGATTCATTTTTAATTAGTTTAATTTTGTATTTAATAAACGTTCTAAACTAAAAAATACAAGGACGAATAAACTATAATTCCACGCAATAAACAAATTTCATGGCCCCCAACTGATAAGTTACACTTTATGAAGCCATCTAGTAATATATCCAAACAACTATTAAAGTTGTTTGTAAACTATTTATTGTACAAAGGACATTGTAGTTGCTATTTGTCAATATAGTTATCATGAAAACTGAGTAAATTGATGCCTAACGGTGCGTACACACGGGGCAATATAATCGCTGGCAATATATTGCTAGCAATATATTGCTCAGCAATCATATTGCCCCGTGTCCCGTTTTCATCTGCGACCAGAGATGGTCGCAGATGAAAATGTAAACACTGCTGGGTGAAGAGGCAGGGGATGTCGCTGGTCGGAGGAGCATGCTCCTCCGACCAGCGACCATTCAAGGGTTGAAAACGGGAGCGCGCACCCGGCGATTTATCGCTGGTGCACACTCCAATCACTGGCAATATGGTCGCTCAGCGACCATATTCCCAGCGATTTCAGCCCCTATCGCCCCCGTGTGTACACCGCATAAAGGTCCATACACACTGGGCGACTATGCCCAGCATGTATGAACATCGCTATCATCGCTGGGGTAAAAGCCGCTCAGTGCATACACACACACGTATGTGTATTACCAGCAGATGAGCGGCTTTCCCAGCGATGATGCGGGAGCGCGCAGCAGTGCTCGCCGCTGGGGCACACACACTGGGTGGCTTTGAGTTTAAAGCTGCTCAAATTGGGTGTTTTGAGCGATATTCAGTTCAAAATCACCCAGTGTGTATGGGCCTTTACTGTATCTTTACTTGCTATATTTAGATTTTATTTAGAATTTTACAAAAGTTGCATAATGAGTGCTCATGTTTTTACCAGGTGTTGGTCGGTTTAGTGATGACATTGAGCAGATGATTGGAAAACGACCAGGATTGTACTGGAGACTGTGCTGGAAGTTTGTCAGTCCTTGCTTTCTCCTGGTAAATTGGTCTAGTTAATAAAGTTATCTATACTATCCTAAACCGCAATTTCTAATTATTAAAATGGCGTAAACTGTACTTGGGTGGACAGTAAAACACTTTAAGCCAGGGGTGTCCAAACTTTTTGCGACGAGGGCCAGATTTGGTGAGGTGTAAATGTGTGGGGGCCGACCATTCAGCCTGACATTATTTGAATCATTAATCACATCAGAATGGTCCCCCACTCTGCCCCCATTCACTGTATGTACCCCATTCACTGTATGTTCCCCACGCTGCACCCATTCACTCTGTCCCCCAGCCTGCCCCCCTTCTCTGAATGGCCATCACTGCTTCTATTCACTGTATGTACCCCAGCCTGACCCTCCTTCACTGTATGTCCCCCACTCTGCCCCCTCCATTCTCTGTATGTTTCCCAGCCCCTTGTGTGAGCCAGAGGAAGGAGAGGCAAAGCAGGCACTGCCAGGACAGGAGATGCTTGGGCTCCCACTGCTGCCCTTCTCCACTCTGCATGTTACGGGAGCAAGCTTCCCCTTGCTGCACCCCTCCCCAAACACTGCTGTCACTGTGATTGTGAAAAAGGGTGATATACGATTGCAGCAGCACGGGTAGGACACCAAACACATCTGACTGTGGCGGCTGCCACCTCCTCACTGCAGCAGACAGCAAGGTAAAGGCGCGCTCGCCGGGGCCCCACCTTAAGTGTCCTGTGCTGTGCTTCCCACATCTGATGCTCTGCCCGCTTCCAACTGGAGGCTGTGGGCCGCTTGAAATGACAGCACGGGCCACAATTGGCCCCTGGGCCTGACTTTGGACATGCCTGCTTTAAGCACAGTTGTCATAAAATATTCCAAATACAGTATAAAGCCTCACGACGGACAGGGCTGGCAACGGAAATCTTGGGGCCCTGTACAATTATATTTCTGCGGCCCCCACCTAATCCCAAATCCACACAACCCTCTTCTGCACGAGCCTCATTTAACCTTTCGCTGCCCCAGATCCTGCTTTCAGGTGCAGACTTCTCTTGTTCTCAGTCCTGTTGGCCTGGCTCCTGGCTGCTGCCTTCTGCTGGCCTGTCACTTTCACAAAAGAACGCCAAGCACTACAAGCAGGCATAGAACAGATGACCCGCGCATGTGCATTAAAGTACAGGAGCCAGAGACTGAGGCTACAGTGCCAGCGGCGGGTATGGCTGTGCACCTGCGGCCACAGGCCATGTGCACACACAGAGTAGATGGCTCTGAGCACCGAACGGCAGGGCGCACATACACAGTAGACAACAGTGGCACACAGTGTCAATCAGACTCAGCCACACACAGATGGTGCACAGTAGACGGCCGGGCTGCGAGGGTCACTGACAGGCCAGCTAGAACAAACGGTGGCCGTGATGGGGCATGGAAGCTCTGGGGCCCTTCAGATCGCTGGGGCCCATCACACTTGTCCCCCTTGACCCCCCCTGTCGCCTGCCCTGACGACGGATGCATTGTAATGTATATCATAAAGGATGTTTCTTCAATAATGTATAAACTGTATTAGCCTTTTCTCCTTTAACAAACTAAAAACTTTTAACCTTTTGCAGTTCAAAATTTTTTACAATTCAAATAGTCTAAATGTTTAAATTAATTGTAATTTTGTTTTCATTCAAAAATGGTCTACATTAAATGTTGAACTACAGTATGTTAACGTTCTTATTTTAAAGTGGCTCACTATTGGATCTTCTTCTAGCGCTAGGGCTGTGAGGCCTGACTAGACGTTAGACTTGAAAGGGTTAAAAAATAAAAACCACTCATTGTAATGAATATTTTTTTTTTCTGTAATGGATTCAATCACAAGTTATCTGCAGGGCTATTTCTCTGCAGGCTCCAGCAGGAACTGTGGCCCTTATTCTAGTTCACTCTTTCTGACAAAATATTTCTTAGATGGACAAAACCATGTGCACTGCAGGTGAGGCAGGTGTAAAACCCCACCCAAATCTAATTATCTCTGCACAAGTAACACCTGCCTCACCTGCAGTGCACATGGTTTTGTCCATCTAAGAAATATTTTGTCAGAAAGGGTGAACTAGAATAAGGGCCTCAGTTCCTGCTGGAGCCTGCAGAAAAATAGCCCTGGTTATCTGGATAAAAGAGCAGAAACTCAGTGTGCCAAATAGTGTTTAGTTATATAGGAAGGAAATCCTACAGTGATTGTATCTGCTCGAGCAGCCATCTTTCTCAACCTTTCTAATTTAGGATTACTAATCAGTTAAAAGTTTATTTTTTTTAATGGATGAGGAAACTTTATTTAGAAAATATTTTTATAAATCATGCCCAATAGTCATATGGGGGGCATTTAATCTGGGATTCATTCGGGGCATCCTGATAGTCGGAATCCCAGCAGTTTTTATCTGATCTGACACTAACTTGACAGTCCGAAATCAATGTTCAGAATGCCCGAAAATCCGTAAATTGTCGGAAAACGGCTGTGAACTTTACAATCTGCAGCCGTTTCCGACATAACAGATCTGACTTTAAAAATAGCCGAATCTGACACCTTCCAATGCTGTCATTAACAGCAGCATTGAATAGGTGAGTGCCCTGTTGGGAAATATCGGCACAGATTGAATACCCCCCATAGTCTTGGTCATTCATGTGCGGACAGTTTTGTGGATAGCGTGAAGGACCAAGATTTTCTCGCCTCAGTGATGAATAGCTTGGGCAGCACAATGGATCCCACAAGCCACACGCTTGGATCTGATGCTGCTGCCTAGGGCACATCTCTAGTGCAGCAGGTGGTGTCTGCATGTAATACACGCCTCCTGCTGCATTTACATACATTGCTATCTCTGGCCCCCAGGGCTGGCTCTACCAGGCAACTTTAGGCAGCTGCCTAGGTTGCCAGGGTTTGGGGGGACACCACAAAATCTACCCATCAAAAAATCAAGTATGTCTATGAAGATCCTTGTTGTACTTAATGAAAGTGGCTGCTGTGGAACTTCTAAGACCTCACCTCCATACTTTCCCTTGAGGCATACTTCCCTACTTTGCTGCCTCTTCCTCCATGTGAATGGCAAATGGGGGCCTCCCGGGAAAGCAGGGGATGCCCACCTCCCCAAGGGGCTGGGTGGACCACCCAATTTATGGGAGCCTTCCTGGCATTCCGGAATGTTAGGGAAGTGTGCCTTAAGGGGTTGGAAAGTGGGTATAGGTGGCAGTATGGGGGGGGGGGGGGGGGAGTAGGTTTAAGTTTTGCCTAGGGTGCTGAGAAGCCTTACACCGCCCTGCTGGCCTCTTCCAATCACCATAAACACTGTAATTTTTCCAAACAGAACATGTCGCTGCCGTCTTCGCGTCCCAGAAATATAATTTTTTTTCTGTAGTCGTGTCTGTTTCATTTTCATTTTTAGACTCTCGAAATAATTTGTGAATAGCTGTTCTGTTGAATCAATGTCATCCTTTATTAACACTTTTTTTTATAATTACACATTGAATTGTTAATCAACAATAGTCTTTTTGTGACGATTATCATTTTTGCATAAACACCTCTAGCACTGGAAAAAAATACAAGAAAAATGATGTCCAGTTATAATGTAATCTGAGACCTGATCACTACAGTCCTTTGTAAAAAGTCACTATAGTCCTTTGCAAAAAGTAACATTTGTTTAAGACCTAAAATAATGACACCCCCTACCTGCAAGGCCACACCTTTCTTTGCCACCAATGGACGATACCTTCACATCAGGTGTCAGCCCAGGTAGGGGCACCAATGCTTAAACTAAATTTGAATTCCATTTTTTATGACCGTAATGTCAACTGATGCTATTACTGTTTTTTCAATGTGCAAACTATATTTCTCCTAATTGTGTTTATTTATTCAGTTTACTAATTAAAACACACTATAACTTAATATACATTTGTCTTCCTTTCTTTCAGTTTGTGGTTGTTGTTAGCATTGTAACTTACAGGTCTCCAAAATATGGAAATTACACATTCCCAGAATGGGCAAATGTCATTGGCTGGTTGATTGCCATATCATCCATGGCTATGGTACCTATTTATGCCATTTATAAATTTTGCACAATTCCTGGGTCCTTTCGACAGGTGCGTGTAAAAATGTTACATTTCAAATGTTTTTATTTTTATACTCATGATGAAGATGTATCAAACCTTTGAAAAAGATAACATGGAGATGTTGCTAATAGCAAATAATTAGTTTCTAACTGGCATTTCATAGACTGTGCTAGATAAATGACGGAAGCTGATTTGGGCAACTGGGTGGGCACATTTCCCAGGTGCCAGATTTGTGCAGACCTCAATATGGTCAGAGACAGGAGACCCTAAATGAGTTGGAAGTAGGAGACTCCAGATGAGTTGGAAGCATGCTATAGTAAAGGTACAGTAGGCTTGTGACCAGATATCAGATATAAGAAAAATACTTACCGAGGGGGTAGGGGAGAGGGAGAGGTGTCTCACTAAGCAGCTGCTGGGGTTTCAGGTTGGTCAAACCTGAAATATGTAAACAAAGAAAAAGTGGCTTGGAATCCTTGCAGGGGTGCACTGGGTTGGTGGTCCAGAACCAATTAAAATGATTTATGGTCAATATAATAGACAAAACTAGTGCTTGTTGTTGCCAACCATAAAATGTGTACAAACAGAAACACAGCCCTGCCCATCACCACATAAATTGAACTGAAGTATGACATATAAACACAATCAAATTAATTTAATATTTATTTTCTACAGTTTTTTTTTTTGGTACTTGTTTCCTAGCACGGCACCCACGATTTTCAGTCGTATGGCATCTTATGCATTGTATCGCATAGCATGCCATATAGCCGCATGCGATGCGATTTAAGCACCTTATACGATTTTTTATTGTATAAGCACCCTAATGGGTGCTTACAATGTTAAATGCACCCCCACTATCAACGCCAACCCGAAGCGCAGCGGTATGCGTCTTCCGACCTTTTAATACCCCCACTATCCACGTCGGCGTGGAGTTGATTTTAGATAGTGTGGCAAGCGGACGCGTATTACTTTACATGTTTTCCGCGTCCCTTCGTGGGGCTCGCCACGCTTCGGGCTCGGTGGCTCACTACGCTCGCCACACTATCTAAAATCAAATCCACGTCGACGTGGATAGTGGGGGTATGAAAAGGTCGGAGGACACGTACCGCTGCCCCTCGTGGGCTCGCCACGCTTCGGGTTGGCATTGCAAGTGGGGGTGCTTTTAACATTGTAAGTACCCCTTACGGTGCTTATACAATTAATAATCTTATAGGGGGCCCATTTACCATTGAAAACACCCATTAGGGTGCTTATACAATTTTAAATCATATACCATTTGTATATGGCATACAATGCGATGGTATACGATTTAAAATTGTATAACATCGCGTAACATCGCATCTTATATCATTGTATGGCTTATGGTATGCGATGCGATGGGCGCCGTGCTAGGAAACAAGTACCCTTTTTTTTTTCTTCTTTACCTGAGAGTGCCTTGAACATAGGGTGTGCCTATGTTGCCTATACACATAGAGGGAAATTTACTAAGATGGGAGTTTGGTTCCCCATAGCCACATCACATGTGAAGTCTAATTCCCATCTTAGTAAATCTCCTGTTAATGTCCCCAGTAGTAACGCCTCTAAACATAATGCCCCCAGTAGTGCCAGCTATACACATAATGTCCCCATTAGTGCCACCTATACACATAATGCCCCTAATAGTACCATGAACTTATAATGCCCTTAGTATCACTCACCTCTGCTGCTGCTGGGATACTGCTGCTGTTACTGTTGATGTTGGCGCCATCCATCTCTGTTGGGAAGAGAGTGCAGCTCGACACTCCTGTCCCTCACTGAGTCCGGTAACCATTTAAAATATGGTGCCAATTTGTGAGCCAATCAGAGCTTGCGATCTGGCAACCAATCACTAAGTTGTGGCTGCCAGTAAACAAACTCTGAATAGGAAGGGCTATTGTTACACCACTCCACTGCTGCCCATGGCAGTAGGGGTTTCAAGCATAAACTCATAAAGGTACAAGCTTGGGGGTGGTTTACTGGTTAACATGGCCCGGTGTCCAGGGATAGTAGGGCCGTTGGGAAACTGTACATTGAGCCCAACCAAATAGTTAGCTCTGATGGTGGGGGGAGGAATAATACAAACACAGGCTGCTGCTAAGATTTAGAGGGAGATATGGGAAAGGGATGTTCCACCTACTGCTGTAGAGACACAGCCCAGGCAACTTTATTTCTCTCCAAGGCTTGACACATCTCCACTTATGTATGTTACATGTTTGTGGACTTACGACTAACATATACTTTCCTGTATACAATGTGTAATGTTTGCATTTCAGAAAATTGCATATGCAATAACACCTGAAAAAGAATACCACCTGATAGAAAGTGGAGAAGTGCGTCAATTTACTGTAAGTTTTTCTTTATCTTATATTTGAACACAAAGGGGCTGGTGCATAATCAAAAACAAGATGGCAGCAGTTAAAAGAATACCCACATTATATTAGCCTGTTTGCTGAGATGTACACATCTAATGCATTGGTGCACTCTCACTAAACTTTCATGCCCTTGTGTATGAGACAGCGTTGCCCATATACACATGTATATAGATTTAGAGCATGCACAGGGACAGATGTACTAAGCTTCAAAAGCGATAAATTAGAGTAATAAAGTGCCAATCAATCTCTGCCACGATAAGCCTCATACTCACATGACCATCTCCGCCGACGCCTGGGTACCCAGCGGGTTGCCAGCATTGGCAAGTACCTAGAAACTTGCTGATGCTGGCAGAGAAAGGAGCGAGGGTGGGCGATGGTTGAAGCAAGGGCCATGATGCGAGGACCTGCTTAATCAGAACATGCAGGACAAGGGAGGGGGGTCGTTAAAGATGCCCAGGCGCTTGCATCATTAACAGTGCTGGTACATGAGCTATTATTGGATCATGAGACATCGCTGCATTTCAAATTGCTGAGGGCCGCGGGAAGCCTGCGCTCCCCTGAAGATGAGTACTGTAGCTGCGGAGGGTATGGTGCGGCCAGTGGTGCTAACCATATGGTGCCCCAATGACCACCATTGATAGCAGCTGGCGGGTGCCCCATGTGAAAAAGGAAACTAGTCTTGTGTTTCCAGTATGGTGGGGAGTTAACCTTAGTGAACACAAGATGGGGTGGGGTACAAAGTTTGCTTGGCAAAAGGGGAAGAGATGCTAAGTGAGCCCAGTAAGGGAAGGTCTGGGTGTGCTAAGTCTGTCTGGCAAGTAGTGACACAAGGGTGGTCTTGTATGGGTGTGAATGCTCAGTGTGCCCAGTAGGGGTATGTGGTAAGTGTGTCCAGTAAGAAGGGGGGTTCCTAGTGCCAAGTAAATACTTTGGGGGAAATTTACTAAGATAGGAGTTCTATTTCGCAGGGGAAGTTGCTATGGGGCAACCAATCAGAATATAATTATTTAGCACCTTCTAGAAGATAATAGTCTCTGATTGGTTGCCCATAGCAACATCCCATCTGAAATAGAACTTCCATCTTAGTAAATTTCCATCTTTATGTGGGTGTATACCAGTATGAGGGGGGATGCACAAAGTGCCATTAGGAGGCCCAGTGGGGGGCTTGGGTTTGCTGATAGTAAGTGCACCCAGACAGGGTTTTCTGGTGCTGTGTGTCCAGTAATTCAGTAGGCCACACTTATTGTAGGAAATAATTTACCTGCAATGTTTGGAACTGGTATGTGCAAGCCTGGAACTGCGTTCGCATTGAGAAGAATGAGACCGCAGTCTAAGGGCTGGCACGATAGTGTTGACTCGGTATTGCAGGGAGCATTGGCTCGGTGTTGTGTGGATACATTCCGGACAACGCAAGTGTGTACAGACCGTTTGGCTTTTCAGCTAGTGTGGGCAACCAAGGGGCTACCAATAACATGCAAGCACTTCACTATATACTATAGCAGCAATGCTATTGAAAAATGTAGCGATTAAATCGCGAGGCAGCCAAATCTTCGCAACATTGCAGCTATAGCTGAATTACTCCCATTGGTTTATGCTATAAGGGGTTGTTTAGTGCCAAGTGCACAAGAGAGGGGATAGATGATGCAGGAGGTACCTGTGCCAGTTGGGGGAGGGGTAGCTAAGTGTGCCCAGTAGGTCAGATGTTGGTGTGTGTGCCTTTATGGTACATATATAGTGGTAAGGATGACTGACACAGTAGAGGAATGGGTATATCACCATATATCATAAATGATAAACATTTTCAATTTGCACATGCACACTTTTAAATGTGCCCAGTATGTGTGTGATGTGTGGGAAGAGAGGAAAACTCATGGGGAAACGTTAGCTGACAGAGGGGCATGTGATGAAAAGCTTATAAAGTGGGATGTAACATAAAAGCAGCCAGGCATATGGGCATGTGAGGAAAAACCTGCTGGAAAGAGAGGCTTAAGTATATGCTGTTGGGTTGCTGCTACTGCTAAATTGTGCTTGTGTACATGGATGCCTCTTGCTGGCTTCTGTGATCCGCAGCTAGCTGCCTACAAAGAAGCAGCATAAGATTGCTTATGGTTATGGGAACATCTCAGATCTGTAGTTGACACTCCCCAAAAAAACAGGAGGGACATTCCCAAGTTTTCAGGAATGCTGCCTGGCAGTGCAGTAGCTAGACATTTTGGTGCCCTGTGCAAGATAGGGAATTGGTCACCCCCCCCCCCCCCCCTCTTACGGAAAATAAGGACAGTTCGCTCTGTATGCACACACCAAAAATTTAGGGGTGTAGCTTCATGGTGATGGGGCATGCCACTTGTACACACTGTTCCAGGTAGAGCCTCTTGGGGATTTTGTGCCAAGTAGAGCCCCATAGAAACACTGGACCAGGTAGAGCCCCTTATGTACATTGCACCAGGTAAAGCCCCTTATGTACATTGCACCAGGTAGAGCCCCTTAGACACACTGGCCAAGGTAGAGCCCTTTAGACACACTGTACCAGGTGGAGCCCTTTAGACACACTGCACCAGGTGGAGCCCTTTAGACACACTGCACCAGGTGGAGCCCCTTAGACACGCTGCACCAGCTAGAGACCCTTAGACATATAACGCTAGGTACAGTCCCTGTTACACTTATTATGACATGCAATGCCCCCGTTACACACATTACGGCATGCAGACCCCCGTTACACACATTACGACATGCAGACCCCCGCTACACATTATGCCAGGCAAAGTCCCAATTAGACGTTATGCCAAGCAAAGTCCCTGTTGCACTCTTTGCTTTAATAAAGTCGTTTGAAATTATGCTTTGTGTATGAATGCACTGTAAGTATACGTCATGTCATGTGCATGTTTGCTGTGTATGTGTGCTATGTGAGTGTCTATAGCTTGTGTATGTTTATAAATAGATATATAGTTTCCTAGGGAACAAAACTGGGTACTGGAAGGGCATGAGTTATGGAGCAGCTACTTAGAGGGAGGGAGTGATCCCTCAAACAACAAAGATACAAAATGGGAAATAAGTAGTACATTTTTTTTTTTTTTAAACAATAGTTTAATATTATAAAAATAGCACAGTAAACCATGAAAAGCACAAGGCACCTTTAACACTTAGGGTAAATTAATGAATGGGCAATGAGTGGATCCATTCCTATAAATACCGCAAGAGAATATGAATAGGCCTAAAATAGGCATGTTTTGCTTAGTAAATTTCCCCCATAGTGACCAAAGGGGGTATATATAATTAATGTGGTAGTGATTTTCTGTTTTAGATAATGGAAATAATTTGCTATTCAGAAATAGGTGAGTTATTGTTCTGTATGTGTGTTTTTAATACATGCAAAACCCAAATAAAACCACACCCACTGCTTTGTATCCGGCTAATCAATGTGAAAGGGATATAAGGTAGATTTTCATCAGAAGTCAATTAACCTAGTATTGTATATAGCAGTTTTGGAGAAGGTATAATGGTCCCGTGCTAAAGATAAGCAGCTCTTATAATTGGAAATATTTAGTATATATAAAAAAGAGAGCTAAAGGAATAAATATGATAATCTATGATAATATCATATTTACTCATTTAGCGCTCTTTATTCTATATACTGTACTAACCTAGTAGTATGTCATTAGAGATTAAGGAAGGAAATCTGAGCTCTTGGGGAAACCTACACAAACACAGAAAGATCATGAAGATTCCACACAGATTTGGCCATTGTGGGAATCAAACACATTACCTTAGGGTGCATACACAGTGAGCAATTTTTGTCTAAGCGATTTTCCTGGGGGTGGGCAGCTTTCCATAGCAGGATGTGCATCAGTGCTCACCACTTATTACTGCCCTTTACACACTGGGCGGCTTCTGATCTGAAAGCAGCTCAAACAGCAAAACTGAGCTGCTTTCAGTTCAAAATCTCCCAGTGCGTGTATAGGCCTTAATAACCCTTTCACATCGCAGCTAATTACCGGGTACAAGCCGATTTGATCCGGTACTTAGTGCGATGTGAAAGGGGCTAGTGTGTCCCTGAGTGGCGTGCGGTGGGGTGAGGCAGGTGAGGCACAGCCTTTCCTGTCATACTAGCGTATCTACCGGCATTTTGAATTGATAAAGTATGTCAAAAATACAACTAATTTATAAAAAAAAATCTTATTTTTATTATTCTAATCATTTTTATAGTCAAAACTCTGGAGTAAAAAGTCTATGGCAGGTGAGGCAGTGCCTCACCTGGCTACCTTTTCTGCACATCTCTTATCAAAACTCCAGCAGTGTATACTGCTGCACATGTGTATAATGCCGGCATGTACCCCATGGCTCATATATTGTGTGCATATCTGGCTCTGGTACTTGCCAGGAACTCTTGAGCCATTTACCTCACCGCACATCCCTGGTGTTCCTTAAACGGGTAGCAACACGACAATAAGACCGGTAAGAAAGCAGTTCTGACTAGTTCGTTGCTGTGTTGCTTGGCAGTGTGAAAGGGTTGAGCGACCCAATTCCCATTCACACTATGAAGGTGGCAGAGCTTGGAGCAGCGCAAGCCCCCACCCCAATGATGCGCCGACTCCCCACCGTGCCCCTGGATGACGTCAGCCGTTGCCAGTTCGCTCTGGGGATGTGAACGTCCCAAAATGCAGGTTTGTGCCGGGACTGAACCGTTTTAAAGTCACGGTGCGAACCTTCATTTTGCAATGTGAAAGCAGCATTAGTTAACTAATTATTTACTCATCAGTCAATTTACACTCAGTTATTTATAATCAGTTATCAGTCAATTTACAATCTGTTATTAATGAAAAATAAAACATTTCCATTTATGAAATCAAACATCATGAAAACAAGAGTTCTAACAAAACTAATTATTAATTTACATGTGAAATGAGATTTCCCATTTGTGTTAATTTTAATGTTATACCAGAAACACATTATTATTGCACTAAATGTATTGAAGAGGAAATAGCAAATGCGAGTGACTTTTGTTTGTTCTGTCATTATTGTTGCTGTGCTATTTAGTGACGCAGTGGAGCATGCAAATAATAGGTCTGACAGTATAATTAGGAGAGCATGCTACTGCCGGCCACATGCCTAATCTGGACATTCAACCCTGTTATTGCCTTCATTTATGCCACATTTGATAGCTTAAATAATGTCACATCCAGAGCTACTCAGCATACATCAAATATATTTGGGAGATCAGTATAAGAGATAAATAGATGCTTACCATGGCTCTGACTATTATGGAGAATAAACACTGTACCACTTTATATGGGATTACTGACCATAACAGATAAATAAGGCTAAATGTGTGCATCTGAGTAGAGATATGTGACCAGTGAAGACTATATAATAATGTATAGAGGGTGGAATATTTCATTAACTAACTAGCTAAATTAGAAACAACAGAGCAGACGTTTGTAATCTTGGCACATACTGTTTATGATTTTCTTATAGTATGAGGCGTAAATTCATCCTAGTTGCTCAGTGGAAAGTTGTAGTTTGGTGTCGCCAGTGGCGTAACTATAAATTTTTCTCCCCCCTGCCAAAAAGTTTGTCCCCCTCGGGCTCCTCCCCAGCGTGTGAAGTGATGACATTACACGCATAACAGAGAAGCTGAAGCAGGAGAGAGGAAGAGAGACCAGCAGACACTGCTGCTTCCCTTGGCTTCAACGCATCCCAGGCCACCCTAGCACGCCCACCTGCCCGCCCATCATCCTGTACACAGTAGCCGATAGCCGGCTCTGTGTACAGTCAATTGAATCAGTGGGGGGATTTGTCGTCTCTGCCATGGCTGCACCCGTACTGCGGATGGCTCGCCTCCGGTGCTCAGTCAGTGGGCAGTGGCAGGCAATAGCATGTCAGTGTGTCGAGCGGGTGCCGTCACCCACACAAACCCCACTGCTGCTTGCTCCCCCAAGCAGCAGCTGGGGCTGCCTTACAGTAGTGCCACTGGGTGTCGCCCCCCCCCCCCCCTTCTCTTAAACAAATCAAAACCAGAATTATATAGATAGCACTTTCAGCCAGTTTACAGGGACCAGAGCCCACAGTGAATTTGCAGGGCTTCAGTTACGCTGTGTTACAATGGCCAGCGGGTCAGGGTCAAACTCACAAGATTCAGTGACTGCAGTGGTACAGTACCAGGAGGGAGCAGGGCCGCTGAGATGGGGGGGGGGGGTAATAATTACCCGGGCTTGCTGGAGGGGCCTGGCGGCGGCCATGGACCGACCCCCTTCCCCCTTTGTTCCTCCCAGGCAGCAGCAGCACACACCTACACCATGTGCTCTGCTGACAGCAGGCTCAGCATGAGCATCTCACTGATTGCGTGACAGCTCATGCTGAGCCTGCTGTCAGCACATGCTGTATGTGCGTGCTGCTGCTGCCGCGGGGAGGGGGGAACAATAACACGCCCCCCTTTGACTTTATAGTGTTTTTCACCCCCTAAACATTTAGTGGGTGTGGCCTAATCGTGGGAGGTGGTCATGCATCCCGCGATTAGGCCACACCCTCACATTTTACCAGGGCCTTGCTTACTTATCGGCGGCCCTGGTGGGAGTTGTCCTGTCCCCTATTGCAGGTGTTAGCATACCTCTCAACTGCCCTGATTACAGCTGGGCAGTCCCACTATGTGGAGACTGTCCCATTGTCCATCCCGCAGGAGGCACAACGGGACAATAGAAGATAATAGATAGTATTAAGCAAAAGTAAAGACACCCACTGCTGGCTAGTAATAGCCACTGCTGTACAGTATCTGTCGGAAGCATTGGGCAGGCATCGGCAATCTCAGTTACCCAGACAGGAAACCAGAACTGCGTCGCAGAGGACAGTAAATCTGCAATGGAAGACGCAGATAATGGCCTCAGCACACCTACAAAATGCATTTGACATGCCTCTTTTAGAGCAAATGCTCGATGTCATTGACCCCACCCAGTACCGCCTTAACGGCATTTTGGCCCCTACTTAAGTAAAAAAAAAATCATAACTTCATGTGCGCTGTTCATGAGAGAAAGGGGAGAAGATAATGTTAAGGGTCCCACTGTCCCTTGGAGGCGCTGCAGCTCCTGGTGTGTGTGGGTTACACAGCTGCATTCTATGCCGTGCAAGACCTTCCAGCTCTCTGCTCCCACAATAGGCAATCCCGCGGCTCCCACAAAAAGCACACACCAGCATCTCTTGCAAAAAAGCACACACCTGCGGCTCCCGACCCATTGTTAATCTGGCCTCATAAATACACTGTAAGGCATACTGATGCTACATATACATTAATGTAAGGCTGTCATCCGTGTGTATGTGATTGCGTCCCTCCCCCAACCCCCTTAGATCTGTTGCTGCTCTGTCTATTTCTGTAGTCATTCGAACATAGAGAAATAATCCGCACAATCTGTAGATAACAATGATAATTTAACAACTGTTCCCTATTATTTATAATATATTGCCTTGTGGTGGCAAGGTATATGTAGGGAGGTGCTACCCAGGAATTGGTATATTCATATAGCAAAGGAGAAGAAAAGAATTCCTACAAGGGGCACTCAAAGCTGATGATTTTGGCTTGTTCAGCAATCAATTGATTCGTTATAGTGTCCCAAGAAAATGTTAAAATTTTACTTGTATTTTTCCAGTTTAAAAAGCTGCGAAATATTAAAAACATTGTGAAAAAAGTGATAATAAATTAAATTAAAAATAGAACTGACCGTTGTGTGTGTATTATTATAGTACAATGACTATTTGGCCTCTGTGTGTTTAAAATAGAACTGACCTACAGTATCAGTGTGGTGGATAACAGGTACTTCGTACACACACTACAACTATATTAACACACAGAGGCCAAATAGTCATTGTACTATAATAATACACACACAACGGTCAGTTCTATTTTACATGTATTATCACTTATCATGCACTTTTTTCACAATGTTTTTAATATTTATAAACTGGAATAATAAAAGTTAAATTTTAACATTTTCTTGGGACACTATAACGAATCAATTGATTGCTGAACAAGCCAAAATCATCAGCTTTGTGTGCCCCTTGTAGGAATTATTTTCTTCTCCTTTGCTATATTTCTGTAGTCAATCAGTGATGCTGGGAGGCGGTGAGGACAGGAGACATTGAGAAGCTGCAGGCGGTACCATTGAGTGTAGGGGGAAAGGAAGATATAGAAGCCACACCCCCTGCACCTACTATAGCTACGCTGTTTGAGCTTGGTGTGGTCAGCATATGCTCCTGGTTTATTCCTTGAACTAACAGTTGGTTATGTGCCTGGGTTACTCCAGGAGATGTGGAATATTCAATGGTAAAATTACATTCAAAATGTATTCACAATAGAGAACCTGGCTGGACAATGTAAAGTCTCATTTAATATATACACCACAAAAATGAAAGCAACAAGCAAATAAAAAATTAAAGTATTTAAGTTCATATCAATACAAACAATCATTTGCCACCTTACCTTTTAGAAACTTAATCTGAAATATCCCTTATTGCTGTGGACTGATGTGTTAAGGGGCCTACACACGTGGAGATGGGCTGAGCTTTTTGAGCGATACTAGATCGCTCAGCACACAACGATGTGTTGCGGCCAGTGTTCTCCGGAGAGAACACTGGCCCTAACCGATTAATAACCAGCATGCTGGATATTAATTGTCGGATGGTAGTGACGCGCGGGGGTCGCGCATCGCTATCAATACACATGGAGTGATGTAGCGGCATTTTCTAAGCATTCTAGTGAGAGCGCTTAGAAAATGCCCCTAAGTCTTCTCTAATGGGGAAGCCTGGCCATAGAGGGATCTTCCGACAATGTGCACAACGTCTACAATGAAAAAGTTTGACATAAGCAAAAGGTCAAGATGGGATAGGTTGACCCATGAAAAGGTTAACACAAGTTTTTCAGGTATGTTCGGTGTCAATGTCTACACCTGAGCACATGGTCCATCTTGCTCTACATCTGCTACGCTTTACCATTTCCAATCATAGTCCATGTGGAGGTTAATATAGGACAAAGTTCCAAAATGTAAAAATACAATGTCAACCTTTTCATGTGTCCACCACAGTATGTAGACTTTTTTGTTTGTGTTGTCATTTTGACCATGTCAGCGAAATGTATGTCAAGCATGGTTTCAACCTAGACATTGCTGAACTACCATCCAGATCCCAGTTAGCACATGCACAGCCTTATGCCAACCTGGAAGCTTAAAGCATGGGCAATCGGAAGGCGTCTGCAATTTGTTCTGATATGAACTCTCCATTGCATTCTACTGCAGGTCGTATGTCACATACGTTCTGCAGTGGAATGCAATTGAGAGTTCATATCAGAACAAATTGCAGGTTAAGGGGGATATTCAATGTTAGGGTCATGGCAGTCGAGCTTGCTCGACCGCCGTGACCCAGTCCCGTTCTCGGTCACCACAACCAAGAACATGCAGGCGGGATTCAATGTCCCGCCTGCCGGGGAGCTTGAAGGGGGCGTGGCCGCCACTTCCCGGCTGTTCTCGGCAGAACGTGCCCGACAGCTAGTGATGTCGGGCTCGTTCTGCCGAGATACCCTGCTCAATGCTGTTGGGGAAGACGGCCATTGAATAGGGCCCGGTGGGCATACCCCCAACGGGAGGTGCTCGCCGGAGATTGAATATCCCCCTTAGTCGTTTCGATATCAGCCTGATGTGTTCCCACCCTAAGGGTTGTACTTTATCTTCTTAAAATGAAAACAAGTGATGTTTCCCATAGCAACCAATAAGACTTTGTTTATGATTTTCTTGGATACAATAGAGATATGATATACAGAATGTTATTGGTTGCTGTGTGCAACATCACCACTTTAAATTTTTGAAAGCTTTAGTAAGCCCATTAGGCATAAGGCACAGTTAAAGCCTCATCTCCAACTTTGGGTGTGAAGCAGGTAGATGAATAGCTTTGGGTACTCATCCCTCAGACGAAACAAACTAATTTGTTCCCTCCAATTTGAACTGAAATATAGGCACTTTCACTGGAAATTGTGGTCATTGGGTCGACCTATATTTTGACCATATACATTTGTTCGACACCCTTAGGTCGATACCTATAAAAGATCAACCTATAAAAGAGCGACATGCCAAGGTCGACATGAAAAGAATCAACATGGTTTTTAACATTATTTTTTTTCCAAAAGGTGGTTTTTCATACCCTACCATCCACTAGGATGTATACAGAGAATAAAATAGTGTGCCGTACACTTATACGGTGTCCATGTCGATGTAGATCCACATAGACACCCAAAAAATTTACCATGCTGACCTTTTTCATGTCGACCTTTGCACATGTTGATCTAAGGTCCCTGTTGACCTATAGTCTATGTTGACCTAAGCCATTTTGACCTTTTATAGGTGTTGACCTTTGGTCTATCGACCCAATGTATGTCGACCTACATTGGGCCGAGCCAATCACCCTTACCCCTTTCAATGTATTCCCAGCATCATTGATGACATTTTGTCTGTGCTAATTAAAATGATCTCTATTATTTTTTCCTCCAGCTTCATCATTGGCTAAGTGTATAAGAAACAAGATAAAAGATGTCTGACACATTTACAGAAGGTTCACAAGTGAAGTGAAGTGAAGAAGAAAAGAAAAGCATTATTATATGTGGAGTGGCTTTATTGTACCTGCCAGAAACAGTGTTCCTCTTCAAATTGTTTCCACAGTGTATGCGGGAAAGCATATCAGTATTATTACTGTCTTGTTTTGGTAATGTCCTGTTTTTGGTAATCGGAACCTTTTTATAGTATAAAGTGTTAATCAAAGTATTCAGACTTAAATGTTTAGATACAGAAAGAAACTTCCAGTATATCAAAACCCAAAAAGAATAAATATCACGCTATGTTTACTGATAACCATGAGACATACAGACATAACTTCACCTCAGCTAGGATTTTTTTGGGAACTATATTTTCTCTACTCTTTTCCGCAGTAAACTCTAAAATAAATACAGTAAATGTGGTTCTAGTAAACTTAAGAACTACAAATATATTTTTTTCACCAAAAAGTCTGTTACTTATATTTATTGATTTAAATGTAAGAATATTAGTATTAGACGTGTTACAGAAACAATTGAAATTATGGTCTACAGTGATATTATATGTTATATGGTAAATGTTCTAATGACTATTACAGACTGTTTTATAGATATAAAATTATAACAGATATATAAGTATCAGTTTACATGTGGAGACAATAACTGAGGTCCTCCTAATGTCCTCTATAATACTATTCATAGCTGAGTGACCTCCTCTGATATTTTCTTTTTCTTTTGTTTTATTTAAAAAAAAAAAAAATCTTACTTTTGTTTCTATGGCACATTATTGACTCGACCAACAATGTTTTTATACAATACACTCAGACAGCTCTGGAATCTGGGGGGCATCCTAGAGTCACAAAATTAAAGGTGACTCTTGTTACACTTAATGCAAACAGCAGGTGGTAAAATTGCCACCTACAGACTTTCACCTGAGGTTCTGAAAAGTCAGTTTTGGTTTGTAGGTGGAGGTGGAAGCTGCAAGCTGAGCTTTTGTCTAAGTGCCGAAAAAACTGGCACGGGTTCTGCAGCAATGGCTTTGCTGTTACTTAATAATTGCATAGCTGCTATAGCTATAGTATATTGCAGTTAAGAAATATGGTTTATAGTCAGATAGTCCCCTTAATACACATTGATTTTCAGAATGAAGAAATATGTGTATATGCCTCAGGAAAAGATGGTATTCTCTCTAATAATGACCTGTTTTGTCTGCATTTAACAACCATGCAAACAGTGATGATAATAGGGCAGATAAAGGAGATTATGAGACTTTTGGCAGCCAGCAGGAAGTAGAAAGAAATAGGCAAGTAATTCAGGTCATAAAATGCAAGGTCATTTAGCACAACATTTCAGGTAAAGACCGTGTCAGTAGAAAGTCATTAGGTCAGGAGAGGTGTTAAACAATCAGAATCAAGTTAGAGGATAAGGTTGACAAAATGACATTCCTAGATTATTATTATCAATTTGGTGTGCAGCAATGTACATCTGTATGCATCTGACATCTACAGTAGTCTACATCTGTGTAAGGAGTACTCTATTGGTTTCCAAGTTCCATTGTGTTACATCTGCGACTAAAACTCCATTAGTACCTAGAACATTGTGACTGATGTTTCGCTGCACCTGCGATTAAAGCAAGCTGC
The DNA here is from genome assembly GCF_055691185.1 of Crinia signifera. Lineage (NCBI taxonomy): Eukaryota > Metazoa > Chordata > Amphibia > Anura > Myobatrachidae > Crinia > Crinia signifera. The sequence goes on along the minus strand of NC_139221.1, from coordinate 149,688,179 downwards.
AAAATTGAAAGAAAATGATGGTGCAATACTCCTCTTGGGAATCTCAGTAACATTGGGTGCTTCGTATTTTATGGCATACAGATACTATAGTAGTTGCATGAGGGCACATCTGTTATAAGGGCCCCATCCACAGGAATAAATTAAAATAAATTACCTCTCCTGCTCCATCTCTCCACATGCTTCATTTATGTCTAATGGCTGTCAGCGCTCTGGCTGGGGGATAGCTCCATCCATGCAACAATCAGAATGCAGACAGCTACTTATGGGTCCTTATCCCCACACCGGCCACTCACCCTATTCAACATTGTTGGTGAATCCTCACTGTCCGAGGATGGCGAGGATTCCCCCAAAACAGCGAGGCTTGTGGCTAATGTAGGGAGCCTGCTGCATTTAGCCATGAGCCTCGCTGTTTTAGCGGCCGCACACGCTGTTTCCACGTCACTGCAAAAACCTAGCGGCGGGGAAATGGCATGTGCAGGGGGTCAGTTGAATACTGACTGTGCAAACTGTGACAGTGAGCAGTCAGTGCTGCTCACTGTAACAGCTCACAAAAAGCATTGAATATACCCCACTGTCTGGCTGCAGGCTAGCCGGAAGGTAGTGAAAGCTGCCTGGCCACTCTGTGTGTAAGTCAGCTGTAAACTGCTTCTAATTTATAGCAGTTTGTGGCCAGGATCATCTGCACCAATGGGTTCCTTCCCTAGCCAGGCCCATTATAATTGTATCCAACCAACCCCCGATGGTGGAACTGCCACATATTCCTAATTGCAACTAATACACCTTTCACACAGAAAAGCAAATTACTGGGTCAAACTGTTCTAACCAATATTGTGCCATTCAACATATGCTCTTTTCTTGTGTCCAAATGGTCAATTCCCAGGTCTTCTACACAGGTATATTTTGATTTTTTCACACAGAAGAAATACCCATGTTAATCAGAAATTTACCAAATAGAAATGCTTGACCTAGTAATTTTAAAAAAGAGGTAAAAAGAGGGGGTCAGGCTTGGACCACAAAACAAACCGGCACTCAAATGCCAAGTAAAAGCCAGGATCTTGGGGCTATTCTGTCTGAAGGTGGTATAAGTAGGGGGAATTACTGTTCTGAACCGTTGATTTAGACTTAATGGGGTCAATATCTAGTGCATCATGAATTTCAAACATTGGATCGTTAATTAGAGGATTTGCAAATTGAGGGTAAATAGCAACTGACAATGGATTGTAATTGCAATGTAGCTGCAGTTTGACTGACAAGAAGCTGTTTTTTGGGGGCGGTCTGAGTGTGTCGAAGACTTGCCCAGGCGATTTTAGGAAGGGACTCTGCCGTCAGCGATGACCACTTCCAGTCTCAGTTGCAGATTAGTGGCAGCCTTAGACCTATTCAGATTTGCTTAGACAGCAAATATTCTTCGATGTTTTGAATTTTCATATGAATCAGCGAGTGGATAGCGGTTGGCGATCCATTTGCAAATCATTTAGAATTTTACATGGGGTGTTTGTTCTTTCATACTGAACAGTGGCTTTCTCTCCGCAGTCCACCTAGAATTCTTTTATTAGCGATCCATGCTGAATTCGGCCCATTGTCCTTAGTTATTTAGCAGGTTACCGTTTCCCAATATATATACTATTCTGAATCTCGTCAAGCCTTATGAATGATCATGCTAGATTTGCATAAAAACATAGCATACCTCCCAACTTTCCCGCTTTCCGCAGGAACATTCCGGTTTTTGGGGATCCCACGGTGTGGGGGACAATTGGGAGTGCCCCTAGCCTGAAGGAATAGACGCTGTGCGCATGCAGTGTTTTTTCAGAGCTGTAGAAGGGCGGAAAATGGGGGCGTGGCCTGAGGATGCATCACCCTGCTGGGCCACATCCCCTTTTTATAGGTCACGCCCCCTTCTCGGGCATGCCAGTGTCTCGTTTCCAGGAGCACAGATTTTGGGAGGTATGCATAGTATCAAAACATTATGGCCTATTATGTTTTTGGGTGGAAATATTTGACCTTTCTATTGATGCTGATTAAGTGCTCGTGGATAGTTAGACAAGTACGGAGGTGGCTGACTACAAGTCAGAGCAGACACCTTGCTAGGGTGAAAAAAGTTGCCATTATGAAAAGGCTCCTGCACCATGTATATCTGAACACCTGAAATGTGTATTACATAAAGGTTTATGATTACCTTATTTTATTGGAGATAATAGAAGTTTATAAAGCTCAATTTAAAAAAGTTAAACATACCATGCAATGCAACAATGATGTAAGTGCTGCTGATAAAGGTTGCCATGCTGTTTCACACAGTAGTCTGGAAACCCAAACATTCATATTGAACTGTTGCATAACTGACTGTTAATTTTGAATAAATATATAGCATATCGTTGTCTTGTCTTTGTCTTGTTCTTTACTTATACGTGAACATCACATTATATAATTCATGACAACTTGTTTATATTTGATATAGTGCTGTATGTACGGATAACACGTAAGCTCTTATGTGCAGCGAAACTCAGTTCCTATAAAAGGAAAATGTTAATGTTAATCAACTACAGTGTAATAGAACTGCTATTGCTTTGATAACACTGTACAATGCGACTTTTTTTTATGTTTTAGACTGGAGATTAGAGACGTGAGTAAAATGTGAAACCTGCAGTAACCAGGATCCACTGGTAACTCACAAATGATATATTAAATGTATGTTAAACAAAAATATTTGCAGTTAGTTTGGATATGTTTGGGGTATATTATTGGATCTGTCTAATATAAGCAGTCAGTACAGGTTGAGTATCCCGTATCCGAGTATCCGTTATCCGAATTATTCCGAAAACCATACATTCCAGAAAGTGAAAAAAAAATATTTTTTTTGCTAAAAACTCACTGGGGACATTTGTAACAGCACTAAAGGTGACATGATATGTATCTGGCACTATATATGTGCAAGAAAATGATTGCTTGGCATTCAAATTCAATATCTGAGATAGTACACAAATTTTGTTTCATGTTTTGAAACCTTGTTTTTTTGAACAAATAAAATATATTTGTGTGTATTTTATGTGGTAATAAAATATATTTGTGTGTATTTATGTGTTTATACAGCATACATGCAAGATACTTCAAAATACATAATTGAAATATTAAAATTTTCCCAAATACGGAATAATCCGTTATCCAAAATTCTCCTGGTCCTGAGCATTTTGGATACGGGATACTCAACCTGTACTTGCAAAATAAGATGTAAGTCCAGTGCAAGGAAATAGACCAAAATATTATGGAGTCAGAGGAATCAGCTTATTTGCATATTTAAAAGTATCATTTTATATTTTATCTCTCTTAAAATATAACATATAATTACATTTACCAATTTATTTCATATTTGTATTTTTAAATCAATTAATTAAATGTTGTTTAAATGCATTGTTCTGAAAAAAGACTGTACTTTTAAATGAAATATCAAATAAAATTCTTGTTTTATGCAATCTGTCAGCTGTCACTATTTGTGAGTATGTTCCTAATTAATATCTGAACGGCTAGATATAAATATCAGAAGGATGAGTAATGTATTTCTATGATGCCGATGTCTGAGCCGTTGTCACGTACCAAGTTATACTGTAGGTCTTGTCCGTAGATTTACAGAATTATATTGGTGTTGTAATTGACTGCTTAATGCGGAGTTATGTGGCAAAACATCTACCAGCCAATCACAATGCATCACCATTGAGACAGTTGGTGCACGTGCTGGCTGGCATGCAACACACGACTTGCTGGGTGATTTTGAAACTGTGCCAGTAATTTGCAGTGGTTGGGATGCCAGTGTTCTCAATACCAATGCCAGTATGCTGATTGCCATTAGGAGACTGGCGCCAGAATCCCAACATCGATGAGGGCACGGCAGCCGGGATGCCAAAAGTAAGTATGCTGGGGCAGGTTATGATTAGGCCGAGAAGGGGGTGGGATAGGATTAAACACTAGGGAGGGGTTAAGGGTTAAGCTGCGGGGAGGAAGGGTTAGGTTTAGGCAGGGCTATTTTTGTGCAGGCTCCAGCAGGAACTGTGGCCCTTATTCTAGCTCACTCTTTCTGACAAAATATTTCTTAGATGGACAAAACCATGTGCACTGCAGGTGAGGCAGATGTAAAACCCCACCCAAATCTAATTATCTCTGCACAAGTAACACCTGCCTCACCTGCAGTGCACATGGTTTTGTCCATCTAAGAAATATTTTGTCAGAAAGAGTGAGCTAGAATAAGGGCCACAGTTCCTGCTGGAGCCTGCACAAAAATAGCCCTGGGTTTAGGCACATAAAGGGTCAGGCTGTAGGGCATGTGTGTTAGGAAGCTAGGCACTAACAGGGAGGGCTAGGGTCTGGCTGCAGAGGGGTGTGTGTATGGGTAGGGTTAGGCTGCAGGGAGCAAGTGTTGGTGGGAAGGGGTAAGTAAGTAAGTATAATTACCTGACCCCTGTCAGGATTTCCTCCTTCGTTTTCTGACTGCCAGTCATTTTTCTTTATTCTGATATGTTACTAAGCCTGTAGGATTTGTGTTTTCCAGTGGTGTTTTAATCTGTATTTGGCTGCTGAGTTTGCCGGCAACCAGGGACGCGGACCCGCTGTGGGGTCTCCGTTGCCATTAGCAGGTGGCACACAGCAGTCCCAGCAAGATGCCGGTGCAATGTCCCAGTTGCTAGGAAACCGCTGAAACTCACAACGGGGGATAGCAGCCACCGAGCTGCATGGGGGGAGAACTGCAATGTGGCTCTAAGTGAGAGTCACTGTGCAAAACATTACAGGCACCTTTAAAAAAAAACATACCCATCTAATTCAGTATAGATTGGTCTTCTTCGGTGTAAAGGGGATGTAGGTAAGTACATGTAAGTGTGTGTATATATGTGAGTGTAGTGTGCATAAGTGTTTATTATTAAATACAGTGTAGAAAATACACCATAGTCCTCTGCATTGTCATGTAACATATGTATAATGTATAATTCAGGTGCAATAGTAATAGTATTGAATATGGATCCTGGTCATGAGAGGAAGTAAGGCCACAGGCAGTGGGGCCCACAAGGGGGTTTCCCTCTATCCACCTGTGGACCGGCCCTGGCCCTGGGTTCCCCTTCCGGATGAGTATCCAGACCGGAACTAAAAGCTCTTCTTTGCACCTGGGCAGAGGCGGATTAGTAATAAAAGCCACAGAGAAGATAACCATTGGGCCGATGCACCTGCGAGGCTACCTGTGGCTGGGGGAGGGTAGCGGGTCACAGACCAATTTTGTGGTTGTATTAGGAGGCAGAGGCTAACATGCTGGTGTAGGTGTGTTTGGGGTTGAAGGTGTCAGGTTGGCAATGTGGTCATGTGAGGGAAATTTTGGAAATTTTTCCAGGCCACTTTAAATTACCAGTCCACCCATGATACCCAGGGCCGGTGTAAGGCTTCTCAACACCCTAGGCAAAACTTCAACCTACTCCCCCCCCCCCCCCCCCCCCAAATTATTATTTTTTTAAAATCATGCGGTCTTCTCATCCCCAACCGGGAAGGTGGGCAAGTACCCTGCTTTCCCTAGAGGCCATCTGCGCCCTCCCCTTTGCCACCCACAACAGAGTACAAGGAGGGGGGGGGGGCAGCAATGTAGGGAAGTATGACTCAAGGGAAAGTATGGAGGTGAGGTCTTAGACGTTCCACAGTCGCAACCTGCATTAAGTACAACAAGGATTCTCATAGACATCCTTGATTTTTTGATTTGCAGACTTGGTGGCGCCCCCCCAGATCCCGGCGCCCTAGGCAAATGCCTAAAGCTGCCTAATGGTAGAGCCGGCCCTGATGATACCAGGGAAGGTTATTATAATGGAATTAACATAAAGACACAGACACAACTGCAGAAAAGGACAAAAGGATGACTGCAACTGCATAAAACTCAGAATCAGGCCCTATGAAGAGAGAGATTTCACCCCCTCAACAGACCTGTCTCCCTGGAGGCTGCTTCCTGAAACGTCCCAGTCTGGTTTTCCATCCCATTCTGCTCCTGCACCCTGATTGGCAGTGTGTGCCGTGGTACTGGTTGATAAAGTTAATGATATTGTTTTTTAAAGGTGGCCTTCAAGCCTGCCCCAGCATCATGGCACTTGTGGAACCACAAGTTAGGGCCCATCATGTCAGGACCAAAGCACCTGCTTTATAGGGAGCAGGAGGATTATTGTTGTGTGATGGCAGGACCAGCAGTGTTGCATATAGTTAATAACCCATCCACAGTACCTGTAAATGCAGGAGCCAAAGAGTGCAGCTGCAGGGAGCAGTGCATGAAAGCACTGTCTGGGAGATGAGGAGGAATGGTGCCTGGGGAGGCAGCAGCAGTGTGATGTCGGAGCAGCGGTGAGAGCTCACCGGCCACAACTATGCAGGAGCTGTGGGGGAGCAGGGACACTAAGGTAGGGATGGTCATCGACCATCGTTGATTCAAAATCATTGATGGTTTACGGTTGATGTAGAATAGTTTTGATAGATGGTTTCCCTTTTTTTCCCCAAGGGACCGGGACACGGCGCATAACTCTGCCCCCAACACCTGTGAAACCCCACCCCCATGTTTTGATTGGCCCACTGACTAATCAGTCAAAGAAAATGGATGACCATCGATAGGTAAAAACATTGATGGTCATCCATTGCATAGTATGCCACTATCGATAGCTAGTTGCACTATTGCCATTGATAGCTACCATGCAATGGCAGAACTCTGGGAGGCAATGGAGTCATCTGCCGCCAGGCTCCTGCTCCCAAGGGGGCACCTCTAATCCCCCTGCAAGTTTAAATCCGTTATTTAAAAGCCACCAATATTGCTTCTGTGGCTGAGTTCTTAAAGATAAATGTGTTATCTATCTATCTATATTTCTTAACAGAAATATATAATTTATATAAGGTTATATAGGGTTGTGTGTGCGTATGTGTGTGTGTGTGGGGGGGGGGCACCAATATGCAGGGCTATTTTTGTGCAGGCTCTAGCAGGAACTGTGGCCCTTATTCTAACTGTAACGAACTTACACCACTGCTACCATGCATTATTTTCTTAACATGAACTACAAGAGAAACACTCATAATATAGGCATGTCTATATTTTACATGTTCACATTTTGACCCTATCAAATACAGACAATCAAAATGTCGACATGAAAAATATATAAATGCTTATTTTTTCAATGTCGACATTTTGATATAGTCAACTAATTGACATAAAATAAAGACATCTAGGTACATTGGCCTTTATTCAGATCTGATTGCTGTACAAATTTGTTTGGAAAATGGGCAAAACCATGTGCACATGCAGGTGGGGCAGATGTAACATGTGCAAATAGAGTTAGATTTTTATGAGTTATTTTGTTTCTGTGCAGGGTAAATACTGGCTGCATTATTTTTACACTGCAATTTAGATTTCAGTTTCAACACACCCCATCCAAATTTAACTCTCTCTGCACCTTTTACATCTGCCCCACCTGCAGTGCACATGGTTTTGCCCATTTTCACAAATGTGTACTGCAATCAGATCTGAATAAGAGCCATTATGTGAGCATGTATTTTTAGTAGCACCTTCTAATTTCAATTATAACTTAATTTTAACTTAATATGCATGTATTTTTTTTTTTTAAATAATTGAATGCTCTATTTGTTATGACTAAAATGTAATAAGCTGTAAATTGTGTGGGTATCCGAATGGCTTACAGTACATGTCTAGGTTGACATGCACAGGGTCATGGTTGACAAAAGGGCTATTTCCTGTGCACTAATTGGGAGAAGTTTGGAGATCAGGCAGTGATCACATGGAAGCCTCCTGCAGAGGGGGAAGACAGGAAGTGTAATGGGCCCTACTCACATGCCGATGTGTGTAGGGTGACCAATCTGTGCTATGTCGGGCCGTTCTGCTCAGCACACAGAGCTGACAGCCCACACACAGAGCGAGCGGTCAGCTCTGTGTGCTAAGCGAGCAGACAGCGACAGTGTTCTCCGGTGGGAGAACCCTGCCGATGCCGATATTGATGGACACTGTTCATCAATCTCGGCCAGCAACAAAGACGCGCGGGGGACGTGCATTGCTGTCGATATAGCCCCCACACACACACCGATGTGAGGGCATTTTCTAAGCGACTTTGCCAAACTAAGCAAAATCGCTTAGAAAATGCCTTAATATCGGCATGTGTGTAGGTCGTATTAGTTCCAGAAGAGGGTTATTATCCAAAAAAGCGCAGATTACCAAGATACAGCAGCTTATGATAAACACCAAGTGTCCTGTCAAATAGACACTCAAAGGTTGTGACAATTTGTGCAAAGATAAAAAACGGTGAAACCATATAGCGCTACCCTTGTATGTTTGATAAAATCACATAACTTATATTGAAGCGATGATCCAAAGATTTTTCACAGTTCTCTGGGCACCTGAAATGATAGTAATGATATCCCCTGATCCCAATTGAATGGGATTTTTTGGAGGTCGGGGTATATCACCAAAAACAGCTCATTGTGCAGTATCCAAAATGAACATCAATTTTTATTTATATACAGGAAACTCACAAGAATAATTGAAAAAAAGGCATATAATCACATCCTTATGGCACGGCTGCAGAAACGTCCATCCAGTCAGATCCAGGACTTTAGTTGTTCTGATAGAGGGTCCAGGCACCGGTATCCCCAGTCCTCAGCAAGCCCAGAATCACTGGAGGGTCGCAGCTCTGCCACAGGGTATTTACAGCATGTATCACACTTAATGCATTTCGGACTCCTTTGTCCTTCGTCAGAAGTGTGAAGCATGCTGGTATAGGAAGTCCTTATATCCCCCGGCCAGTTACAAATGCACTAACCCCATTGGTAGTTCAAAATGGTTACCATGTGTCCGCAATAAACTAAATGAAACATCGTTCTCACGGTGTCCTGGCCGCGATAACCGGAAGTAGCGGTCCGCGTCACTTCCGTCCGCACCTCCGTGTCTTTTATGATGATGCTGCCAGATCCCGGCTTCTCCTTCTGCCGGAGGTGACGCCAATGTTTGGTAGTCGTCATGGTAACCAGAGCTCCGTGGAACTACACAGAGGCCAAGTCCCAGCTTCAACTTTCCTTCCGCCGGAGGTGACAACAGCGTTTGTCGGTCACCATGGCGACCGAAACTCCGTGTAGCTACAAAGAGGCCATTACTCCTTATTGAATCCACCATTTTGTTGAAGCCTCAATGGGTTATAATGAACTGTCCATGTCCATAATAAATATCTATAAATTATTTAGCAGAAAAAATGTGCAGTAATCAGATACATGGGGATATAAAACAGTAATAACATATCAATAAATACACTAATAAGAACATTAATTTACATAAAAAATTAAGATCTGCAATGAGTGACAATTTATTCTAAAAAGCATTTGAGTTCAAACTCAGTGTTAAGACCAGATGGGGCTAAAGTTTTAAGTTTAAAAATCCATTCCATCTCAGTTTTTGAAAGTCTCTTTTCAATATCTCTGGTTCTGGACTTTGGAAGGATTTGTACAATGCCCCAAAATGTTTTAATAAAACATTCATTCTTGTTGTGGGTCTGTTTAAAATGGGAGGAAACAGAATGTGTTTCAACTCCTTTTCTGATATTGTAAACATGTTCAGACATCCGTACTTTCATATTTCTGGATGTCTTACCCACATAAAAAAGATTACAAGTGCATTCCAGCACATGTATAACATTCCTGGAATTGCACGTGATAAAATTGTTAATCTTATAATTAGTCCCTTTTACATTAAAGGTTGAAAATTTGGATGTGTCACTCTTTACAGTTCTGCACATTAAACAGGACCCGCACCTGTCACGGACCCACCGGTCGCCTGCTCCGATACGTCAATCTGAGCAGCGCCGGCCGTGACTGGGGTTCACTCAGGACACTCGGGTCCTTTCCTTGAGGTACACTGCCACCAGCCAAAACCTGATTTTAGCGCCTGAAACTGCGCAAGGGGCGGCTTGGCTCGCCCCTGACCACACAATACAATATAACAATGGTAACGCTTTCCAGCCTTTCTCTTCTGAGGCTAATGAGTCTTAGGAACACAGAGCCAGAACTGGGAATATGTATTATTTATTCCTAGAAATACTACAGAGCTTTAGAAAATAATTACAAGATTTTACAATGATTTTAAAAGTACACACAAGTTTTAAATGCAATTTCAAAAATAAAAAGGGAAAAAAGACAGAACCTATCTTACACTTAAATACAGATCCTGAAGTGGGGGGGTCCTCCACAAGAAATCTCTCGTCGCCTACAGCCTGTTTTGCTAGACCCCCAGGTAGTGACACTGACTATAGGGAGAAGGTCTTAGTTATACCTTGCAGACTCCCTCATCCCTCCCACCCTTGGGATTCCACTCTTTCCATGCTGAAGGAGTGTGGAAGGTCCCTGGCAATGTACAGTCTGCTGTTTTCAAAGTGATTGATCCTCTTTCCTTGCATAGCAGACCCACTGATAAGAGATGTTAAGGACGGGGACAAACTCTAACCTCTTCTTCTGGACCATGGTTTATGAGGGCTCAGATCTTATCTTACATCCTGACTCCGGAGGAGTCCACAGATGTCACACTGAGGAAATACAGGCCTCAAACTTAGACCAGGGTCACCTACAGTTTACATACAAGACATGTCCTGATTCCAATACTTACAGGAGACATAACTATTACACCAATATCAGACATACATTCACCGGACAGATAATCATAACAGGAGGCATACGTTAATTTGATCGATCACCTGATCTGATCGTTACACCTCCCCCTTTTAAAATGGCGCACAGAGGTGGTGACCCACGTCACCATCTCCTCAGTGCGCTATTCACTACATCACCTGGACAGGTAGCAGTGGTCTCTGTGCTGAGACAGACTGCCACTGATTCTGCGGGATCTGTACTAACACTTCACTATACTTGACGTCTGTCCTGGCACCACCTGACGCCATAGCCGTGGCTAGGGTGGGCAATGGGCATAGTCCCTGTCCCTCTCGCAGGAGATGGCAAACTAAAAGCACACAAGTGTCCTCGAACCCATAGTCTGTGAGCACACTGATACAGTGGGAGCTGTGTCCATCCCGGCTGATATTGACACAGCCCACCACAGCTGTGCGTCGGACTCCTGGGCACGGATTCTCCCCTGCAGCTGGCAGTTTGGCCTTACTCACTGAGATCAGTACCAGACCATTCCGCCACACCCCAAACGGCCATCCCCCTGGGACTCGTAACTCGGCACGTTTAACTATACCACAGGTGTGGGGCATTCTCCCAGCACTATATACAGACTTAAACATGTCTTCCCAGCACCTCTCCTGAGCTGACTGACCCCCCCTCCCCTTCACTGGGGGGAAGGTCCACTCACTCAACACCTCACACCTCATCCTTTTGTGAGGAGATTCTCCCTCTTTGTCTGTGTGTGTGAATTGTGAAGGGGGGCACGTTTCTGCAAGGGGGAATACCAGCAGGTCATTGTCCCCTGTCTTGGGAACATCCCAGCTCAGCTTTTCTGAGGTTAATGGAGCTGAGTTTACCTGTGCTTCACGGGCCCTCCCACCCTTCTGGTTACACACAGCAGCTTCCCTACTAGCCACTGGCTCTATTCCTGACACAACCCTCTCACTGTACCCAGGGGTATCTTTCCCACTTCCCAGGTATGGGGCAGCCTGTGCAGGGTCGATTCTCAGTTCTGCGTGGAAAGCCAAGCTTTCCATGGCAGTCCAGGACACCTTCCTGAGCCTGACCTTCCCTCCCAGACCCGCAGGTTCTGTGGCTGGGGTGGTGCCACTGAGGTTCTCAGGAGAGGCATCCGTTATCCAGTGATGCTGGAAAAATGCACTCTCTGGAGGGTTCTCAGTGTCTGGAGGGAACTCCTGCTGTGTTCCTGTATCTGTTCTTGTGTGGCTACAGTAAGGAGGGGGGTTTGAGGGGAAAGCTGCAGTAAGGGACACTCTCTCCCTATCTGACAGTTCTACAGTGCACACAGGACCCACCGGGTCACTTATTATACCTGGTACCACATTTCCCACAGTAGCGCAAGACATCACATTATCAACAGTAACATCAATATCATAACCTGGGGAGACATCCTGCAATACCTGCAAATTAGCCTGTGCATCTTCCACAACACATGGGGCCCATCCTGCTGGCTTACAATTGCACCGTGGCAAAAACTCTATATCTGGGTCCCATTGTCTCTGAGTAGGAATGGGGTTATCTGAGCATGTTGTCACCACTAACTTATTGGCAGGTACATGCGCTGCCTGCAACCAACTCAGATCGGTCCCATTTGTGCAGTTAGCGACCCCATGCCCGATGTCACAACCAGACATCACTGGAGGAACAGGGTTAACTTCTAGCACAGCAACCTTAATGACATCACCATCAGCACTCCTACCACTGGTGAGTGAGGGTGTCTCATTCCCAACTAGATTAGGGCATTCATTTAACCCCACAAACTGGCAAGGATTACCCACTATACCTGTCTCTAACTCACCCTCCACCTGTACCGAAGGTACGGCACTATCGCAGATCATCCCAGGGGCTTCACACAAAATAACAACATTGCAATGTTCAGCATGGTTACATACTACCTGAGATGCATCATATGGTTCAGAAGGGTTAGCGACAGATATGTGTGGAGTTAATAAAAGTCCCACATCAGTAGTCCCACACATACTTGTGTGCATACAGTCAGAAAGTCCCATTCCTATTTCCGACATAGTCTCTCCCATGCATACTTTCACTATGCAGCCAGCCGCTTCCGGCAACAAATCTGGAGCAACGGGAGGGAACATGCTGCTCACATCTTCCAGCAGTTTAAACTGGACCTTGTGATGTGAGGTCTCTGGAACAGGTTCCACACCGATTGCTGTAGTAGGCAGAGGCACCTTGCCCTGGTGGGGCACCCCTGGTGAGAGCAAGCTGCTGACATCCTCAGATTCTGCTTCTCCCAACCGTTTAAACTGGAACTCTGCTTCCAGAGCTGGTAGCAACAGCTGTTCTAGGCGACGCCACTCCACACCTATCCGGCGGCACTGATCCCCCCAAAATGGGGTATCCAGCTTTCTCCAAGCATCGACCTCCTGCTGCGCAAATTTGTAACATTGTCCCAGTTCTCTCAGCAGCACCCAAGGAGACGCGGATGGACCCCAGAAACGAAATGCTGCACGATACTGGCTGAAGGCATTGCACTCATCATAACTGGCCTGGATGAGCTGCATGATCATCTCCCCACGAGTATGGTTGTGGCAGGAGATACCTTGCAGCTGGCATTCTTCCGTTAGTTCCTCTGTGCTCAGTAGGGTAAACACATCATCATCCTCCACTGGGTCAATATACCCACTGGGCTCTTCTGGTGCTGTAGGGGATTGGTACTCTGCAGTCTCCCTGACTGCCACACATCCTACAGTCTCCCTGGTGCTAGCAGAGATGTCAGCTCTCTGAGCATCGGCTGTAGTGTCCAGGGCCAGCTCATTACTCACAACCAAGCTGACACTCACTTGGCTTCCTCTGTCTGCTTCCAAGACAGGGAACTGTGCATGACGCGGTCCGGTGAAATTCGCGTCAGCGGTCATTTGGGACCTCTGTCCCTTGTTAGGCTCCCCATGATTGATAACAGAGTCCACACCATGATCCAACACATTATTTACTTCCGCAGACAGTAAAAGTTCAGTACGAAGCCCATCTCCTGCTAACTCAGTAGCCACGGCAGATAAAGTCTCACGTAAAGGTTCGCCATCATGATGCCCTGTATCATCCTCCACTGGTTCACCAACAGCGATCAGCCCCCTGAGCCTCACCAGTTCCAACTGGTACACACGCTCGGCATGACGCTCTGCAGCCTCTCGTACGGCTTTGCGCTCCTCAGCCTCTCGTCTGGCTTTGCACTCCGCAGCCTCTCTGTCGACAATGGCTTTGCGCTCCGCAGCCTCTCTGTCGACAATGCCTTGGCAGAACTGCACCAGCTGCAAAGCGAATACGGGGTTCACATCCTTCAATTGCCTGCTAGCAGCTAGAAGGTCGCTCTGCAGTGTAGACTTGCTGGGTCCAGCAGAAGTGTTTGACCCTGGCGCGGAATCGTTTGTACTGTCCAGTGCTGACGGAGCCCCTGGGGTAGGATTGTCCATGGACTGGTTTCCTCCAGCAGCTAGAGTCCGATCGGCATCCACTAGTGCCTGAATCATACGTTTTCTACTCTGGCCAGACCAAGGGATATTCCTCTGCACACACACGACCGCCAGGTCATCTCTCCTCATCTGCTGGTAATCAGCCATCCTGAGTCTCACACTTGTCAAATAAAATGATAGGAAAGAAAAACAAGAGAAGGGAGGGAACAGAAATTGCATCCACTGTGTGACTTTTAAAACTATAGTAAAGCTCTGAGTTCTGATTCTGGTGATGTGGGTATTTCTCACAAAATTCTACCCACACTCACTTAAGTTCTTAAAGAGAAAAATGAATTCTCCACCCCACCGCTTGCCACCAAATGTCACGGACCCACCGGTCGCCTGCTCCGATACGTCAATCTGAGCAGCGCCGGCCGTGACTGGGGTTCACTCAGGACACTCGGGTCCTTTCCTTGAGGTACACTGCCACCAGCCAAAACCTGATTTTAGCGCCTGAAACTGCGCAAGGGGCGGCTTGGCTCGCCCCTGACCACACAATACAATATAACAATGGTAACGCTTTCCAGCCTTTCTCTTCTGAGGCTAATGAGTCTTAGGAACACAGAGCCAGAACTGGGAATATGTATTATTTATTCCTAGAAATACTACAGAGCTTTAGAAAATAATTACAAGATTTTACAATGATTTTAAAAGTACACACAAGTTTTAAATGCAATTTCAAAAATAAAAAGGGAAAAAAGACAGAACCTATCTTACACTTAAATACAGATCCTGAAGTGGGGGGGTCCTCCACAAGAAATCTCTCGTCGCCTACAGCCTGTTTTGCTAGACCCCCAGGTAGTGACACTGACTATAGGGAGAAGGTCTTAGTTATACCTTGCAGACTCCCTCATCCCTCCCACCCTTGGGATTCCACTCTTTCCATGCTGAAGGAGTGTGGAAGGTCCCTGGCAATGTACAGTCTGCTGTTTTCAAAGTGATTGATCCTCTTTCCTTGCATAGCAGACCCACTGATAAGAGATGTTAAGGACGGGGACAAACTCTAACCTCTTCTTCTGGACCATGGTTTATGAGGGCTCAGATCTTATCTTACATCCTGACTCCGGAGGAGCCCACAGATGTCACACTGAGGAAATACAGGCCTCAAACTTAGACCAGGGTCACCTACAGTTTACATACAAGACATGTCCTGATTCCAATACTTACAGGAGACATAACTATTACACCAATATCAGACATACATTCACCGGACAGATAATCATAACAGGAGGCATACGTTAATTTGATCGATCACCTGATCTGATCGTTACAGCACCTATGAAAACCCTTGGTATGAATGCTTTGTCGGGGTTCTTCTTCTATACTACTTTTCACTAGTTTGTCCCTGAGGGAGGGTGCTCTTCGTTATATATGAAATTTGGACGCTCAGGGATATGGTAGATAAGAACAGGGTCCTGTAGGAGTAATTTCCAGTTACTTCTAAATATCTTTTCAATAATTTTAAAAGAGGAGCTGTATTGTGATATAAAAGACCACTTAAAATTATCACTGGTATCCCTTTTTGGCTTTTCTACTAAAAGGTCTGCACCTCTCAATTTGTTGGAGTTTGTCCTTTGCTTTTCCAATGGTTGATGGCTCATATCCTTTGCTAACAAATCTCTCTGTTAGTTCTTGTATCTGATTATCACATACAGTGACATCACTACAATTTCTTTTTATCCTTGCAAACTGGCTGAAAGGGATTCCCTCCAGCCAGTTTGCATGGTGTTCACTGGAGCAATTGATAAAACCATTTGAATCAGTCGGTTTACGAAAGCACTTAGTACATATTTGGTTGTTGTCAATATAAATTAATAAATCTAAAAAGGATAATTCCATCTGACTGATATTAAAAAAACAATTTAATAGAACGGTCATTAATGTTAAGTTGTTGGCAAAAGACATCCAATTCAATTTGGGAACCACTCCAAATAAATAAAACATCATCTATAAAATGTTGCCAGGATACCAGGTTCGCCCCCATGTTGCCCCCAGTCCAAATCTGTTCCTCCTCCCAATGCGCCATGAACAGATTTGCATAACTAGGGGTTAACCTGGTACCCATAGCTGTTCCAACCACTTGTAGGTAAAAACTCCCATTAAAAACAAAATAATTGTTGTCGAGTTTATGCCATCGATAATAAAAGCTTGTAAAATGGGAGATAGGTCCGATTGAGTTAAAAAGAATGAAACAGCATTTATACCCTTTTCCTTGTTTATAATGGTATAAAGAGTGCTTACATCAGCACTGACTAAAAACATCCCTTCTTCCCATTCAATCTCCGAAATTTTTCTTAACATGTCATCGGTATCTTTTAAAAAGGCTCTTGTTTTACGCACTAGGGGTTGTAAATAAAAATCAATAAAAGCGGATAAATTGGAGGTAATACTATTGCAACCCGATATAAGTGGCCTTCCCGGTGGGTGCGTGGGATTTTTATGTATCTTTGGTAAGATTTACATCGTGGGTGTAGAGGGGTTTTTAATATTTATAAAATCAAATCCTTTTTTACTTATGACCTTGTCTTCCAAAGCTTTCTGTGTCAATACAAGAAGTGCTTTCTCTATTTTGGACGTTGGATCTGACTTCAACTT
Organism: Crinia signifera; assembly: GCF_055691185.1. Lineage (NCBI taxonomy): Eukaryota > Metazoa > Chordata > Amphibia > Anura > Myobatrachidae > Crinia > Crinia signifera. Next base: position 149,671,425 of record NC_139221.1, on the reverse strand, counting down.
TTTATATGTCACACCGACATTTATTTGTCTACAAATTTCTGCAACATAATCTGTTTTATTCATTAAAACCACTGACCCCCCATTTTCTAAGCGACTTTGCCAAACTAAGCAAAATCGCTTAGAAAATGCCTTAATATCGGCATGTGTGTAGGTCGTATTAGTTAGCAAGCAGATTCAGGACAAGTCTGGAGTGAAGGAGAAGGTGCATGGATGGTTGCTGGGACCATGGAATGGCTAGCTGTCATTTCCATGGTCCCCAGCTTTGGAAACAGCAGTCATGAGTTGCACCCCTTCTATGGAGAGAGCGGCAGCACATGTGGGTGGGCTGCAGAGAAATATGAGGAGAATGCAGCCTCTGTGAGAGCCCCTCACAGCACATGTGGGGAGTGCTGCCAGTCCCAGCAAGGCACCTGACAGAGAGAGTAGGCACCGACGTGGATAGTAGGGGTATGAAAAGGTCGGAGGACGCGCACCGCTGCGCTCGCCACGCTTCGGGTTGGCGTCAATCGTGGAGTGACGCTCACAATGGGGTTGCGTAACTTTTTAACCATGACAGGGCCATATACAATGTGAAATGGGTCATATTAGCCCATTTCACATTGTTTCCTGTGTAAAATGGACTTAATCAAGTCCATCTCATCTTGTGCCATTATAATGGCACAAGACCGACGCGATGCTCCCGATTTCAATGTTAAAAATATTTTAACATTGAAGCCTATGGCAAAATCGCGTCCATCGCGTCGGTCGCGTCGGTGGCCATGTTAATGCACGCGACCGACGCGATGCCCCGATTTTGCCTTTGCCGGCAAAATGGACCTGATTTCAAAGGAAATCGGGTTCATCGCGTCCATCGTGTACCTTAACTTTAAGGTACACGATGGACAAGATTGTGGCTGTGCTAGGAAACAAGTACCAAATGATGATGAACAAAAATGTTTGCTTGGCAAATTCACTTGGCTTGTGCTATGCCAGTTATCAGCACCACTTGTAGTATTGCTCATCAGGTAATGCTTTAGGGTTTGTTTTAAAAAAAAAAATCTTTTTATTGGTTAACAACATCACACAGGTCAAGTCAATACCAATTATAAATTATTACAGACCATAAATTCAGCAGATAATAAATTGCATGACTCAGCCTAATGTGCTTTCTGTAGATAATTCACATTCTATAAAGATTTTTTTTTTTTTTTATTAATTAACAATATTCTCCAATAATGAGAGTCATGTCTGATAACAGGTTTGGAGACATCAAAAACAACCGGTAATAACAAAGTAAAGTGCGATCTTTTTGAAAAAAGAGCGTGCGCTTTCCATGACTCATCTTGTTGGTCTAAAAGAAATAGATCCATGACTTGAAGTAGAACATTATCAGAGTTAAGAATAACGAAAAACCATAATTATGGTAACATTAATAATAATAATGAGTGAGAAAGAGACACGAGGACAGGGGGGGGGGTTGATTCCATGCATGTAAGTATAAATTTCATGGATTAAATATACAAAAGCGGGTCATTCCTCAGCACGTGAATCAAATTTGGGCTGTTATCAGTTGTCTATGGAGGAACCATTCGGTGGCATCAAAGACTGAGAAGATCTGGGATTGAATATTTTGAGGTAGAGAGTCAATGTAGGCCCCCCATTTTTTGTAAAACCTCAATACGCCCAACTCTGCCGTTAGCATGGCCGATTTCCTGTCAAAATACATAATTTGTAGGATTTTGAGCTGTAATTCGGTTAGTGAAGGTGAGGTTTTGGCCACCCAGTGGGTCAAGATCAATTTCTTGGCTACTGTGACAATGATGGTTAATAATGGGGTCAGTGAAGATTTATTCAGACCTAATTGCCAGTTAGAGAAATCTGCACATAAACAGGCAAGGTGATCGGGCGATAGCCTGATTTGTAGGTGTGTGGATAAAAAATGAATACTGTAGTCTTATTCCAGAAATGTCTGATGTTGCCACAATCCAGGTAATGCTTTAGGTTTAATTGCATGAAAGATGATTAGAAGCAAAATAACAGTATTGTGATCACACTTAAAGTGTGTACACACGGCAGATCCTGCCATGAGATGCGAGTCCCGATGCGATCAGATTGCATCGGGACACACATCCCACGGCATGCTAGAGAGGCACAATTTACACTATATAGGGCAGATCTGCACTATATAGTCTTGGCTGCCATCTTTATCTGGCTGCCGATTTGCGCTCACACGGGAGCGCGCATCGTCAGCGCATCGGGCTCGCAAGCCCTAAAAAAGCATGCGATTTGCAGCTTCCGATGTTCACTATATCGGGAACATCGGAAGCCAAATCTTACCATGTGAACACACTATTAAATCTACAGCTGTTAACAAAGATCCAGCAACATATCAAGACATCATCAATGTCTCTGTGTAAAATATGATTTCTTGATGCTACTACATCTAATGAAATATTATTCGAAGGTACAGTATGTTAAACCTAGTTCTTTGTTAGGGTGTGGTTATATAATCAATTTATGACAATGTGAAGGGCCATTATTACCAACAATTGCGCACACTGTAGATTATTATTAAAGAGATCAGGTTTTTTAAAGGCAGCTGGGATGGCTGCAGGATCTGGGCGCGATATTCTTCCATTCCTAAACCATTATTATTAGTGCAGCAAATCCCTTTTTTTAAGCCTTAAACAAATAATGCAGGATGGAAAATTTTGAGTTTGACACTTGTACATTCTTCAGTTTTGTGCATTTCAGTTTTCTGCTTTTGGGATAGATCTCCCAACAATATTGCACATGCTCCCTAGTACTGCAAGTACTGCAAGTAGTGGCATAGAAACACAGTATAAGCCATTAAAACAACACAGTGCACATGGTTTTGTCCATTTGAGAAGGAATTTGCCTTTGCGAGTGAACCAGAATAAGGGCCTAAGGGAGCTGTCATTGTCAGTTGAGCAGCTTAATGTAGTTTGCCCTGCTACTATTTCAGCTGAGGAACAGGAGGTCGTTATAGCAAAGTCTCAGATGACAACCAGTACCTGATTAACCAACAGGCTGATTAGGTTGCACCTTGAAAAAGCTGATATACTGAGCGAAACGCGTCGGTAGGACCCACAAATACCCCTCATCTGGCCTAAAGAGAACTGGCAGTGACTCCATTGGCATTTCAGGAGCAAACCAGCGTTTAGCAGCTTAAATCTCAATTGCCAATTGTTATCCAGCCTTGTTTCATCCACAAAAGGACACCACCAAACTGAAAAGCCTTACAAGGTAAAGGACACCACCCAATGGGAAGCTTTACAAGGTCCCCGAATTTCCTCCAGCGGCTCCATTTTTCAACACTTGTGTCTCCGCGGAATAGCGAGGATTACGGACCCAATCTTGGTAAGCTCCACAAGGCCCGTTACTCCTCCAGCGGCTCTACTCCTAATACCTGTGTTTCCGCAGAATAGTGAGGATCAAGGACCCAACCCCAGAAATAATTTCTTTCCTAAGTGGTGAGACTTTACATCAATTATACTATTGCCATACATTGCATTTATCCAAAGGCGAATTGCCATACCAGTGAACCTATTATTTGCCAGAGAGGGTTACCTACTTGTTTTCTTAAATATATGTTTTTTAATGTGTTTTATCATATTAATTATGTTTTATTAATAAATGTAATATTTTCAGGCAATCCCTTGATATTCTTGATAATTTACTAAACAGGGCTGCCCAATTCTTGTTGTTTGATTAGGTTGCAGCCTATGGAGCCTGGATTGGGGGGTGCTTTGCAGGTGACAGCTGAGGAATAAAGCTGGTCATACACTACTGCGATGTATTGCAGCAGTGTATTGCCATCCAAACTCCCTTGAGCCACCTGGGACCTTCGGATCGGATGTCAAACACATCTGACTTGGGGCGATTTCTCGTAATCATCAGGTCAAATCAGCTCAAATCGGAGTAGTGTATAGGGGCCTTAAAATGTAGGCCTAATTTATTCCATGCTTAATATGGGCATACCAGGGTCAGCTTGCCCATTACTCAGAGTACGCAGGCATAGTAATTAGGGCGCTGACAGTGTCTCCTTCATTGCTGTCAGCACCCTGATTACTATAACGCCTTACTGTGTGCTGCCGGCTCACGAGCCAATCAGAGCTAGCTGTCTGGCAGCCAATCTGGAGCCACCACTGCCGCTCCTGAGTGGGTGCCAGACCGCAAGCTCTGATTGGCTCGCAAGCCAGTGCAAATAGCCACGTACCTGCTCTGAATACAGCCGGACAGCCCACCACTCTCTGCCCTGGCTGTCACTGCTTTCAATTCTGCCCGGTTGGTGGCTGTCCCTGTTACCCTGAGTGTCAACATTTCACTCCCCCCCCCCCCCCCCCCCATGGCAATGAACATTTCACTCCCCCTTGGCAATGAGCATTTCACTCCCCCTTGGCAATGATCATTTCACTCCAACTTGGCAACAAGCATAAAACCCCCTTGGCATTGAGCATGAAGCTCCTGGCATCGGGTATGTAACCCCTATCATTGAGCAAGAAACCTCTAGCAATGAGCAAATAGGTAAGAGGCATTTCTGTGGCATAATATATAATGAGCATCATGGTGTGTTGCTCAATGTTTAATGGGCATTATGGTGTGTAGCACAATGAGTAATGGGCATTATGGTGTGTGGCACAATGTGTAATCATCTTTTCGGTGTGTGGCACAATATGTAATGGCATTACGATGTGTGGCACAATTTGTAATGGTGCAGTGTGTCTAAGGGGCTCCAGCTGGCGCAGTGTGTCTAAGGCAGGGTCCAAACTTTTTGCGACGAGGGCCAGATATGGTGACGTGAAAATGTGTGGGGGCTGACCATTCAGCCTGACATTCTTTGAACCATTAATCACATCAGAATGGTCCCCCACTCTGCCCCCATTCACTCTATGTCCCCCACCGTTCCCTGACTCACTGTATATTCCCCGCCTGACCCCCCTTCTCCATATTTCCCCCAGCCTGCCCCCATTCCCTTTATGTCCCCCACTCTGCCCCCATTCACTGTATGCCCCCACTCTGCCCCATTCACTGCATGTCCCCCACTCTGCCCCCATTCACTCTGCCCCATTCACTGTATCCCCCCCAGCATGCCCCTCCTACACTGTATATTCCCCTGCCTGACCGCCTTTCTCTGTATTTCCCCCAGGCTGCCCCCATTCACTGTATGTCCCACAGCCTGCACCCATTCACTGTATGTCCCACAGCATGCCCCCATTCACTGTATGCCCCCCACTCTGCACCATTCACTGTATGCCCCCCACTCTACCCCATTCACTGTATGCCCCCCAATCTTCCCCCATTCACTGTATCCCCCCCAGCATGCCCCTCCTTCACTGTCTATTCCCCTGCCTGACCGCCTTTCTCTGTATTTCCCCCAGCCTGCCCCCATTCACTGTATGTGCCCCAGCGTGCCCCCATTCACTGTGTGTCCCCCAGCGTGCCCCCATTCACTGTGTGTGCCCCAGCATGCCCCCATTCACTGTATGTCCCCCAGCCTGCACCTATTCACTGTATGTCCCACAGCCTGCCCCATTCACTGTATATTCACTGTATATTCCCATAAACTGCCCCTCCTTCGCTGTATGTACCCCATTCACTGTATGCCACCAACTCTGCCCCCATTCACTATGTCTCCCAGCCTGCCCACCCTTCTCTGAATGTACCACATACTGCCTCCCTTCACTGTATATTCCCCTGCAGGAGACAGATGCTTGGGCTCCCGCCATTGCCCTTTTCTGTTCCGCATATTGCAGGAGCAAGCTTCCCCTTTGCTGCTCCCCCCTCCCCGCACACTGCTGTCACTGTGTTCGCAGTGGAGGGTGATATATAATTGCAGCAGCAGGAGTTGGACACATACTCATATGAAAGGCAGCAAACAGGACTCACAGTGGCAGCCGGCACCCCCTCACCAATGCAGACAGCAAGCCAGCAAGCCAGCAAGGTAAAGGCGCGCTCACCAGGGTCCTGTGCTGTGCGTCCCACGTCAGCCTCCAGCCACCCGCTTCTGGCTGGAGGCTGCGGGCCGCTTGAAGTGACATCATGGGCCACAATTGGCCAACGGGCCAGACTTTGGACATACCTGTGTGTCTAAGTGCAGTGGTGTAGCATGAAGCTATAGCACCCGCAGCAAGCTCATGTCATGGCGCCCGCCCCCCCTTCCATATTTTCATGCGTGGTGCCAGCACCCAGGGGCAAATGCAGGAATTTTATAGGGGAGTTTCCATATGTATGTGTGTAATATATACTGTATATATATATATATATAACACACACACACACATATATATATCCCTTCTCAAAGGAGGGAATACAGGCAGGGGTCAGGTAAGTATACTCAACTTCCCCCTAAGCAGCCTAACACTAATACTGTGTACACACGGGGGAGATATATTGCTCAGTTTCTCCTTTACATCAGCGACCAGAGATGGTCGCTGTTGAAAAAGAAACTGCCGGGGGAGCCGCAGAGGTAATCAGCTGGTCGCAGGAGCATGTTCCTGCGACCAGCGATAACCACAGGGGCAAAAACGGGAGCGCGCACCCGGCGATATATCGCCGGTGCACACTCCCATTGCGGGCAATATGGTCGCTCAGCGACCATATTTCCCGCGATCTTGCACAAAATCGCCCCTGTGTGTACGCACCTTAACCCTCCCCCCTGCAAGCTATCCCTCCCTAACTGCTAGTACTTAACCCTAATGCCCCACTGTCTAATCCATAGCCCCCCTCTTTTAAGTTCCTGAACCTCCCCACAGCCTAGATCCAAGATCATATTAAATTCTAAAAATTAAAGGGTCATTGTTTTTTGCATAAGTCACTTTTTAATAATATCAGGTGCACAACATAATTTATTTATACATACCCAACACACAGCATACATAGATACATATACCAGTGACGTGCGGTGAGGTTAGGGGTTGGTGAGGCGCTGGCTTGGTGGAGTCATTGACGAGGGTGTCTGTGGGGAGAGCTGGGTCCGGGTTGCTTCTGTGCTGACAGGCAGGTGTGGGAGCTGCCGTCTGCATAAGCAGCAGAGAGACCGGCAGAGCAGCTCCTGCCTGACAGCACAGAAGCAACCCGGACCCAGCACTTGCCACATACCCCCTCATCGCTGGCTCCACCAAGCTGTCACAGGGTCTGCCCATTGGTCTGCCCACATACCTCTTCTACTTAAAAAAAAAAAAAAAACACACTTGTGGCCAAATGTACTAGACTGTGTTCAGTGATTGTGAAGATGCCGACTGAACTCCTAGGTTTTTTTAAGAGGGCAATCATTTACAAGGGATGGGTTTGCCTTGTAAATGTCTGCCTCTTTAAAAGAACCTCGAGTTCAGCCGGCATCCTGCACAACTACTGAACGCAGAGGCTAGTACATTTGGCCCATATACTTCACTTATTTTACAGAAACACATAGATACAGTGCACAACTCTATTACTTTACACATACACACACCTCTATTACTTTACACATACACACACCTCTATTACTTTACACATACACACACCTCTATTACTTTACACATACACACACCTCTATTACTTTACACATACACACACCTCTATTACTTTACACATACACACACCTCTATTACGTTACACATACACACACTTCTATTACTTTACACATATACACACCTCTATTACTTTAAACATACACACACCTCTATTACTTTACACATACACACACCTCTTTCACTTAACATATACACAGCTCACACCCTCCACAATTGCCACACACAGCACCCTTTTTCACAGATACTGCTTACCTAAGCAGCACAACACGTCCCTGGGCAGCAGTGAGACAGAAATAGGACAGGGGATGGTGCCGGCTGAGAGATCGCGTGTGTGCCGGTGGGCAGATAATAGCTGGCGCTATCAGCCACAGCCAAGCTCCGCGTGCCCACCCCCCCCCCCCCAACGGCACCCCGTGCGGCTCGTCCGCCTATATAAGCGGTGCCGGTGCCCAGATAACAGTGGGAGCTAGCAGCCTGGCTCCGCGCGCCCCTCCCCCCCCCCCATCACAGCAATACAAGTGCAATATAAGCGGCACTTACTTTATAGATAGAGCCCCGCTCTGTGACAGTAAGAGACGTGTTTTCTGCTTACATGAAAGCACGCCCCTGTCACTGAGGAGGCACCACTGACCCCAATCACATCTGCCTCAGTGACAGGGGCGTGCTTTCATGTAGGCAGATAGCACGTCCCTGTCACTGAGGCATCTCTATAGGTGCCGTATATGCACCTTTTTTAAATGGGCTTGTGCAGCCGGCTGCCCAATCCCTCCCACTGCCTCCCCTGACTGCACGTCCCTGACATACACACACACACACACACACACAACAAATAAATACATACATACATACATACAGTACATGCATAAGACATATACACACATACACACAGCATGATGCATACATAACACACATCATACAAACACACAACATACATACATACATACATAGCACACATATATGATACACACAGCATACATACATAGCTTACAAATAAGCATACACAAACAACATAAACAAAGCACATACCACCAGCAGATGATGAGGACAGGGTGAGGTTTCTGTAGCTGTTACTCAGTAGCTCTCTCCCTGCTGTGTCACCCGGAAATGAACTCACTGCAGAGAGGAGCAGCAGTCAGCTGTTCTCTCGCAGTGTATATGTGCCGCAGAGGTCTCCCCAACCTGTCTCGTCTCTGGGGGGGGGGGGGGGGCGCTGGATTTCATCTCAGCTCAACAGGGGAAGTCAGTAAGCTCAGCCCGGCTACTGCCTGTCACTGCTCCGCATCAGGTGGTTTGCTAAAGGAAGCCACCTGACACGGAAGCGCTGAGTGACAGCCGTACAGTCAGGCAGTAGCCGGGCTGAGCTTGGATAACTTCCACTGTGGGTAAGCTGCGATGACAGCCAGCGCTAGCTCAGTGTCTAGTATAACACTGACTGGCTGTGCTGGGTTTTAAGGGACATAATGGGGCTTTCTTGTGGCTGCAGGCAGCCACAACATTAATTGAAATCCCCTGTGTGCGCCAATGCGAGGTGCTGCCGCCCGGAGCACAAGCTCCGCCGGCTCCACCTTAGCTACGCCTCTGTCTAAGTGGCTCTAGCTGGCGCAGTGTGTCTAAGGGGCACTACTGTATGATGTAATGTGAATTGGTACTATTATGTGGCCACATCCCATTTTTTTTTGCCGCTCGCCTCCTATGCGCACTGTCCCTATATCAATTGATACTTCACCCACATTGTAGCTATACACTATGAGGGGCGCTAAAATCTATGTTTGCTTACCAAAAAAAAAAGGGTCTGGGGCATACACATGGGGCAATTTTTGCCTATTTTCAAGCATGCTGTCTAGATCGCTTAGAAATCAAGCACAAATCGCTCAGTGTGTACACCTCATAGCAATGACAATGCATGGTCCCATGCGTTGCCATAGCCGGCTCAGATCTTTAGCACATGCAGGCAAAATCTAGATAGATCGTCTAGTAAGTGCATACAAAACATTAGTTAGCACAGATCGCTTAGCACACATTGCTATGTGTGTATGGGAGATCCAGACACCGGTGATTTCATGGCAAATTGCATAGTCTAAATCGCTTAGTACACATCAATGTATGTTTGTCCCTTTAGCTATCACCAGTCCCGATCTACTGTGCGGAGGAGAGTTAAAGTTCTTAAGGTGACTGCCAGATGGCTGTGCCATTGTAACTTACTGATTAAATTATTACTTTGTGTACATTGTGCATCAACACCTGCTTTGTAGCCTACAGCAAACGTCTTCTCACACCACAAGCATTAGATCCTACAAGCGAGTTCTATCTTTGTTACATGATCATGGACAGTATTAAGGTGGCCAATCAGGGATCGATATCAGCAAGATCCCGGGACTTGGTCCAAAATGTCTGGGATTTGGAAACCAGGATTGGACAATCCAATCCTAGTCTAATGCCCGGCTGTTCCTGATCCCGGTGTGTGGCCTGCGCAGCGTGGCTAGGTCATAGATCACGCTGCACAGGCCACACCGCTTTATCTCAGTTACTGGAAACCTCTCACTACCTGCTCACACCACCACTTCAGCAGCTCCACCCCTACTACTTCAGCAGCACTGCCGCTCAGAGCCACACCTGACGACTGCCTCCACCTGCTGCACCACTGCCGCCTGCCATGCTCCTCCAAGTAAGGGCAGTTACATATGTGTTAGCCTAGGGCACCTGGTACCTTTAATCAGGCCCCGTTTACAATTTAAAAGGAATACCTATCTATTATATAACTGTTCCCAACTGATACCATGTATGATATGGGTAAAACTGAGCGAGGGAATTTTTTCTGATATATAAAATAAATATTTTTTCATTCAAGTGCTCAACCTTACTGATCAATAGGCTCAGCGTGCTATACAGAAATGATGCACAGTTCAATGAAGATTAATAGTCTGTAATGTGATTTCAGTTTTATTTTGTACTTAAAGTCCAGTCTCGCTGCGGTTATTAGCCAAAGATGTATTTGTTGAGTCTGCCAGAAAACAGTGTATGCCTTCTGGCTTCAGTGCAAAGTGATTATCTGATTTCTTGAAAGCCAGCATGCCTGTGCAAATAATGTAGTGATAACACTTAAAGTGAAATAAAATATAGAGGTGGGGAACTCTACACATCCACCTTTTGAAGAGATTTGTCTGGATTGTTAAAGGTTTTGAAGATGGAATAATCAATTGAAGAAAATGTACAGCTGTGGCTAAGCCATATGTTGCAATTAAAATCTAATTGCACTTTCTAGCAGATTTCTCCTGACTTGAAACCTCAGTAATATAAGCTGTCAAACAGAAATAGGGCCGGTGATACAGGTTTAAGTTACATCAGTTTAGGCTGTAAAAAGTTTAATTACAGAACAGATTTTTTGGACAATGAGAAAGCAGATGTGATTTCACATAGAGCTGTATGGCCCAAGAGCTGTTGTGAAACTACACATCCCAGCATGCCTTGCCATAGTTTTAGCCAGGCTTGCCTACCGTCCCAGAATGGCCGAGAAGGTGGGCAAGTCTCCCGCTTGTAATAGAATGACTTCTGTGTGTTTATGTCTCCCTATATACTAATGGGGGGCATTAGCCCACTAGACCATGGGTATTATTATAGCTCACAACAAATGTTGAGGTATATTTATTCTCTCTCCTCTATTGTATAGTGACAAAGAATGCTTAGTCTCATATTGGAGACATTGGGGGTTATTCTGGTTCACTCCTGACAAATTCCTTCTTAGATGGACAAAACCATGTCTTAGTAAATTTCCCCCGATGAGTCTGCAAAAAACAGGTGTACAAACAAATCATAGTTGCACACCTTCCTTTAACCCTTTGAGTGTCAAGTGAATTTGACAAAATAGGTGAGAAAATTGGCAAGCAAACATTTTTATTCAAATAAATTAGTAAATTAGTAAATGTCCCCATCATCTCCTGGTTTAAACTGTAAGCCACGATTACATCATCTGGAGGAAAGCATTTTGCAATACAAAGATTTTCTATAATATTAATTTACCTTTGTCTGAAAATGCTGCAAATGTAAATACCTGCAGTCTAATACAAGCTGTCCTAACATCCAAGTGCATAGCCAATTTCATCACAATAAGCTTGAGATAAGTACAAATAGCAGTCATGATACTGAATACATTGCTTTCATTAATTGTATGGTATTTACAGTATGTTTTGTGGAGGGTGACACCTAGGCCAATTTTAGACATTAGATTTGAACTTCAAAACACTAGAGGCAATATGTTAGAAATCTATTTCCCAATTTAGAGTTTATAAACATATAATGCTCCATGGGAATCAAACCATAATGATCTATAAACCAAACAAACAAACAAATAAACAAGTCAAATAGGTTTTCATAAAATAATAAATAATAATAAAATATTAGTTGTTATTGTTTATTGTTACAGTTTTATCACTATACTATTCGGTACTTGTGTAATAGTACGGCGCCCGTTACGTAGTTAGCGTAGCGTCTCTGTCAGAATCAGCGTAGTGTTCGTACGGCCAGCGTAGTTAGCATAGCCAGTCAAAAGTAGCGTAGTGTTTCCACGGCCAGCGTAGTCAGCGTCCCTGTCAGAAGTAGCGTAGTGTTCGCGCGGCCAGCGTAATCAGTGTTACGCAGTTACCGAAGCTGAAGAGTAACTGTTTTATTATTTCCTTTGGTCTTGTTATTTCATATTATTGGACTTTGTTAAGTGTTTTTTTTCTTCCTTTTTATTCACTAAAATCCAGTTACCTGGTAACACATGTCGTCATTATTGTCTCAGATGTATGATATGGCAGGTGTGAATGTGTTCCTGAAACACCCCCACAATCCACAGCAGCCCGAAGCACGGCGAGCACAGCGAGCCCGGCGAGGGGACGCATTATGCGTCTCCCCGACTTGTTCATACCCCCACTATCCACGTCGGCATGGATTTGATTTTATAAAGTGTGGCGAGCGGGTGCGGATTACTTTACATGTATTCCGCGTCCGCTCACCACGCTTCAGGCTTGGTGGCTCGCTGCGTTTGCTACACTTTATAAAATTAACTCCACACCGACTTGGATAGTGGGGATATGAACAGGTCGGGGGGAAGCGTGAGACGTCCGCTCGCCATGCTTCGGGCTGGCGTTGATAGTGGGGGTTTTGAAAAGGAGGGATTTGCCAGTATGTAACATGGAGCACTACCAATGCCTCCTTCATTGTGCATAAGACGCACTTGCGCCCGCATTCCCCCTTTGTGCACGAGACGGACGTGCTACCAAACCCCCTAACCCCGTCTCCCTGAAGTGGACACGGGCAGGGTTGCCATACCCTGCCGCAATAATTATTGAGACGCAAGAGCGCCTGAGACGCACCATGAGGCTTGCCATGGGTGCCGGGGACAGTGCCATGGACGCCGGGGACAGAGCCGGGCTACTGCAGAGTCACTACGCTAAGTACGTTAACTACGCTAGGCAGCCGTTGGGCTGCTGCGGAGTCACTACGCTAACTATGCTAGGCAGCCATTGGACTAGGCTGACAGCGTAGCTTAGCCTATGCTGAAAACATAGCGTTGCCGGGCGCCGTCCTATTACACAAGAACCTACTATTCATATTTATTATGAAACGCAGCTTTTTCGTAAACAATAATAACAACTTAAGTAGACAGAGGGCAGCAATTTATCACAGGTCAAAAATGGTCAGTGAAAAGTACAGGTGAAAATGGGGGATTCATCCTATACCCCCAAAAATGGCAAAGTAACCTAGTATAACAGTATAGAAGTATATTAGTGGGCATAATCAAAACATTTTGGAGACCTAAAATGTGCTAAATAGCTGCAACATGCATTTTTTAAAAACCACTGAATAAAATGTTAAAAAAGTAATTTTTTTTGAAAAATAAAATGCTCTCATTAAATTTGGGTACATGAAAAGTAGTATAATCTTATATATGGCTAGTGTCTGATTGTGTGTCTCCAAAACACTGCCATCTGTCGGTAGTGAGAGAAACTACATCTCTTGGTACTTATGTAGTACCCGGGTGTTTGCTTAGTGGGCTATTCTGTGTACGGAGATCGCATCGCATGACACGATTTAGTGCCATACGATGCGTGCGATGCGATCTTACTAAGTAATTTATTCACTGCTCTTTTGCCGTGGGCTTATCGCATCGCATGCCATTGTATCTCATGTAAAATCGCAAGCAATTGCATGCGATTTTTTAGGGTGCGATGGCATTAAATGTACTACCATTTTTAGCCACCACCCCAAAGTGTTGAGAGCGCAGCGAGACCCCACTATCCACGCCACCCCGAAGCGAGGCAAGCGGCGGCGGAACGCGTCCTCCCGACCTTTTCATACCCCCACTATCCACGTCGACGTGGAGTTGATCATATATAATGTGGCGAGCCACCGAGCCCGAAGCCTGGCGACAGTACCCAGATTACATGTTTTCCGCATCCCCTCGCGGGGCTCGCTGCGCTCGCCACACTATATAAAAACAACTCCACGCCGACGTTGATAGTGGGGGTATGAAATGGTCGGGAGGACACATTCCGCCACCCCTCAGCACACTTCGGGGTGGCGTGGATAGTGGGGGGGGGGGGTTTAGGAACACATTCACACCAGCCATACAATACATCTGACACAGTAATGAGGACATGTGTTAACGGTAAACTGTAAATTTACTTAGTCATGATTAATCAATGAAAGACAATAATTACATATATAAACAATAATCAAGATAAGTAACAATAATAATTATAATGAAAGAAGAAAGAACAAAAATAATCAGTCACTGTGAAGGCAGTGAATTTGCCTTTGGCAGGACTGTCAGAGGGTAAAGAATACGGCCAAAGGGATAGGCAGGGCCCAAACTCTTCCTCCACATAAACTCTTGGAGATATGATTGCAAATGTTGCTTGGAGGTTCCTCTATGCCGTTTGTTGATCCTTGCATGGTCATAACCTGCCTGCTGGAGTTGGTCTGTACGGTATGCCCTCCAGCAATCAGAGAACATGATAGATCTGGGAGCGACATGTGAGTTGATCGCAGCCATCAGCGTAGTGGCGTCTCTCCTTTCCACTGCAGTTAGAAAGCAGGCACCTGTCTCCCTGCAGATCCCGCCAAAAACCCAATGCTGAGGCAGCATCCTCCCCACATGTTTTTTTCTCTTGGCGAAGAGGCTTTGTCAACCTCTACCACCATGCCAGGGCTGCCAATTTGCCTCTGTGGCTGGGACAGCAGATCCATTGCACATGCCTCCCTCATCAAACTGTTGTACTGCACAGTTGTTTTTATGGACATGTGCAGTTCCCTTTCGCAGTACTGCACACTGGTCATCTCCTCTGCCCATGAGTATATGAACTGGACCAGGGTCACGAAGGGTAACCGGCACCCCGGGAAACAGTGGGACGCTCGAAGACTGACCTTTTTCCTGCATGACTTAATGTGGCAGCGCCACATGCTCTCCTTCATGTACAGACGCATTGGATGGCCGTTCACCCAATTCTGCGTGATGGGCAGCAACTTGTGTCGCTGAAAAAACAGCACCTCCTCCTCCTCAGAATTAGGCAAGGTGAACATGGTCAGTTGTTCACCTGCCACGCTTGTCACCTCTGTCACATTCGGAGAACTCAGAGAAGCAGCCATTTCTGTCAGCTATTCACCTCAGAATGATTCTGACAGTGACCGGGAACACTTACGCAAGTTCTGACTGACTACGCTATTTCCGTAGCTTAAGATCAGGGCCGGCGCTACCCGCTCAGCAAGACCTGCAAAGCAGGTAGGCGCCGGGCCCTAGAGGCGCCTCTCCCTCCTCTGCATCCCTGCTGCTGCGCCTGATACACTGTGACAAAAAGCATGAAGGCTTCTAAGTTCTTTAGTCCGATGCTGTGTCCTCCGCTTCCCTTTGCTCCATACCCACCCTGCTGTCCTGTCAAACTACAAAACGGGCAGCAGCACCGCGGCAACCCCCCATCAGTGGCAGATTGGTGAGGGGGGAGGGGAAGCTGTGACTACTCTACCTCTTTTGAAGCCCTATTCTGCTCTAACAGCACAGCAGACACCGGGCAGCTCCTCCTGTCCTAATGCTGTGCTGCGTGTTCTACTTCCTGGTGTGACGAGAACAGGAAGTCACATGACTGTACTGGAGGAACCAGCAGGCAGGCATTAGGGGAGCTGAGCAGCCCGGACAGTGTAGCAGCCCCCTGCAGCAGGAGCTCCCACACCACCTGCACACAGAAGAGCAGCTGCTTAGCAATGCCTCAGGTCAGGTCATGCCTCAGGTCAGTTCTGCTGCAAATAAACAGGGAGGAAGAAGGAGGGTAATGCCATACTAACAATGTGTGGGGGAGTCAATGTTATATTGCTATTTTTTTGTTGGGGGGGGGGGGCATAGCTCTGTTTGTCACCCAATGACCTCTATCCTGTCTCCCACTGGCTCTCCCTTTTACATCTCTCTCCTGTCACCCACTGACTCTCTCCCTGTCACCTGCTGACTCTCTCCCTGTCACCTCTCTCTCCTGTGACCCACTGACTCTCTCCCGTCACCACTCTCTCTCTTGTCACCCTCTGACTCTTTGTCCCTCTCCCCGTCACCTTTCTCTTGTCACCTTCTAACTCTTTGCCTCTCCTGTCACCTGCTGACTCTCCCTGTCACCTCTTTCCTGTGATGAGCTGACTCTCTCCATTTCACCTCTCTCTCCTGTCACCTGCTGACTCTCTCCCTAACACCTCTATCTCTTTCCTGTCACCCACTGACTCTCTCCCTGTCACCTGCTGACTCTCCCTCTCACCCACTCTGTCACCTCTCTCTCCTGTAAACTGCTGACTCTCTCCCCTTCTCTTCTTTCTCCTCTCACCCACTGACTGCCTGTCAACCCTCTCTCCTGTCACCCTCTGACTCTTTCTCCCTCTCCCCTTCTCAACTTAAATGCTTATTGCAGCAAACCTGACTTGTTTGCCTCGATAAGCACACCCATGCACCCACAATTCATAAGATCACATGGTGAGTATGCTCCCAGACCATGGCTAGGCATAAGCACAATGCAGATGAGACTGACCACATCAGTATTTGTAAGAGGGCGCAAATTTTACGGTTTGCAGGAGGGCGCCGGACACCCTAGCACCGGCCCTGCTTAAGATTATTCTGAAAGCATAGCTATGGTAACTGACAAACGTCCATCCATACTCCATCCATATAAACTACTGAGATTGCATCGCATGGATCACACGGCACAAAAACGGGACATGCAATGCGATTTCCTTGCGCAAGTGTATGTAAATTGGGCAATGGCAAGATAGCAGACTAACTTTTGAAACATTTGCTTCGAGCGGGCTTACTAGCAGGGACGTGCAGTGACGTTAATGGCTGAGGAGTCCCTGGCAAGTATCAGAGCCAGATTTGTATACAATATATGAGCCATGGGGTACATGCAGCATTATACACATGTGCAGCAGTATACATTGCTGAAGATTCAATGAGTTTTGATAAGAGATGTGCAGAAAAGGTAGCCAGGCGAGGCACTGCCTCACCTGCCATAGACTTTTTACTCCAGTTTTGACTATAAAAATTATTAGAATAAGAAAAATAAGATTTTTTAAATATATTCTTTGTATTTTTTACATAAAAATTCAAAACACCGGCATATATTTAGTAAATGGAGATGAGGCGTCAAAAGGAGAATGGATAGAAGCACAGGGGAAGTGGCTGAACTCCGTAAAGGAGAAGAACTCCAGGATGATGCTCCATAGTTCCTAGATCAGATATGCGACTGCAGATAGAACTGGTAGATTACTAGCCAATCTAGCCCAAGCAGATAGCCCCCCGAATACTATCATAAAAATCACAGACATGACCGGGAGAGTGGTATATGAGAATATGGAAATTGTGAATACGTTTAGTGATTATTTTAAGGGGATTTATGAGTCCAGAGTAAAATATAACCAGAGTGAAATAAGGGAGCTATTGGGCAACATAGACATACCAACCCTACCATTGGAAGCCATGTTAGAGCTTGAGGAACCACTTAATTTGCAAGAATTAAAAGTGGCAATTAGTTCCCTCCCAGGCGGTAAGTCTCCTGGCCTCGACAGCATCCCAGCTGAGATATATAAGCGATACTCAGAAATTCTGGCCCCCATCTTAATGGAGACATTTAATGCGAGCTATAAAAATTGTAGTTTTCCCAACTCCGTGCCAGAAGCAAAAATAATTGTACTACTGAATGCAGAAAAAGACACGCTATTATTAGTATCGTATAGACCAATCTCTCTGATAGCTACAGAAGCGAAAATTATCGCGAAGGTCCTAGCTGCTAGACTGAACTATCTGTAAAGTGGTTCATGCTGACCAAACCGGCTTCATGCCGGGAAAATCAACATCAATTAATTTATGGAAACTCCACATGCATTTGCAAGCCCCGCATACAAAGGACCCCTTGCCTGTGGTGATGTCACTCGATGCCATCGAGTGGCATTACTTATGGGAGGCAATGAGAGTATTGGGGATCGGGCCAAAATTTATAAAATGGCTGCAATTGCTCTCTGCGACCCCGAGTGCTAGAATGGCCATAAATGGGCTTGTTTCAAAACCATTCGCTCTTCACAGAGGTACGAGACAGGGGTGCCCACTTTCGCCATCCCTGTTTGCACTGGCCATCGAGCCTCTGGCTTGCATTTTGCGTGGACACCCAGAGATAGTAGGATTCAAGACAGGTGCCACAACAGACGCGGTGGCATTATATGCCGACGATTTGATATTTCTATCCAACGGTGGGAGGGCAGCCCCGATAGTGATGGAGGAGATTAGGAGATTTGGGGATTATTCTGGGTTTAGAGTAAACTGGAGCAAATCAAGCATCCTGTCGGTGAGACCCCGGGACTCCGGAACCCCATTAGTGAATACACCCCTTAAGTGTGTACAATCCTTTAAATATCTGGGGATATGGGTCTCCCGGGATCCCGCCGAATATAAGACTCTGAACCTGGAACCATTAATATCATATCTTAACCAGAAAATAAAAATGTGGCGGAAGCTACCACTAACAAGCACGGGTAGAGTAAATATGATAAAGATGATTGTGCTCCCTAAGTTTTTATATGCACTGCAACAGGCTCCACAATATTTCCCCGATTCCTTTTTTAGGAAAATAAATAGTACGTTTTCCACCTTCATTTGGAACCATGCACGCCCCAAGGTCTGACTACAGACCTTAATAAGAAGGAAGGATGAGGGGTGATTGGCGTTTCCCAATCTTAAATTGTACTACATGGCGAGCCAGCTGACATTACTGGTGGAATGGCTGGGGCCTAGCTGCATGAATGAGGGAGCGGGACCACCCCACTGCACAAATTGTTAAAGGGTCGAGTGCATAAGGGGGATACCCCAGTGGTAACACAAGCAGTGAAAATATGGAGGGAAGCCAATAAACTGATGAAATTCTCTGAAGTAGATCTGGAACACCCCTTAAATGACCCTCAGGGAATGAAAGAGATAAAGCATCTCCAAGTAACCAAGGTATGGGAACAGTATGGGGTAAGCACGCTGGGTCAGATTTATAGTGGCGATATATTAAAATCATTTAAACAGCTGCAGGAGGAGTTCTCAGTGCCTACTACGCACTTCTTCAGATACCTCCAGCTGAGGAGTGCTTTGGAGACTCACTTTTTGGGAACCCCTCCAAGACTTGGGACATCCCCAATTAAAAAACTGCTCCAATCTGTAAAAAAAACTAAATTAACTTTGAAAATATATAACCAACTAATGTAGTCGGACGGGGGTGGATTGGATGAGCTGAGGGAGAAATGGGAGAGCGATATAGGGCCAATAGAGAGCGAAGAATGGGCCAACGCGATGTCATCAGTACCAAAAGCTACAAACTCAATTAGAGTACAGCAAATACAACTGTTCATGGTACACAGGGCGTATTTAACAACAACATGATTGAGTAAGTTTGGTGGTAGGTCCTGTGATAAATGTCCAAAGTGCCTAAGAGCTACGGGCTCATTTTACCATCTGGCCTGGGAGTGCCCAATGGTACAGGAATTTTGGGAAAAAGTTAAACAAACTCTGGTAGATATGGGGGTTAACAGGGAGAGCCTGACATCTAAAAGCTGTCTTTTGAATATGATAGGGGATGGAAGTATGGGTAGGGAGGATAAGTCCTTTATTATTAATATATGTGCTCTGGCCAAGGTAATGATTGCTAGGACCTGGCTGGTAGACACTGGCCCGGAGTTTGAAGGGTGGAAAAGACTGGTAGAATATACAGTTACACATGAAAAATATATTCACATACATAGAAACACGATAAGTAAATTTAATAAAGTATGGAGTAAATGGATAAACCAGAATGGAATCACATAAACGGAAAATATAGATGAATATGCATAGGTAGAAAACACAGTCACATATGAAAAATGTACTCACATACACAGAGACACGATAAGTAAAATTAATAAAGTACGGAGCAAATGGATAGGTACTTATGTATTATCTGGGCTCCCATGTTAAATGCACCCCATTTTTTCATACCCCTACTATCCAACTACGCATGGAGTTGATTTTATATAGTGTGGCGAGCACAGCGAGCCACCGTGCCCGAAGCGTGGCGAGGGGACGCGGTCTCATAAGAAAAATGGGAGCCCAGATATTACATAAGTACCAATGGATAAACCATAATGGAATTACATAAATGGAAAATATAGATTACACAAATAAAAGAAAACACTGACTTCCCCCTTCCCCCTTTTTTTTTTCTTTTCTTCCCCTATTATTATTAGATGAAAAATAGAAATCGCATTCACTAAAAAGCACTGGATACACATAGTGAGATATAGGGCGGTATTCAATGAGGCTGATTCGCCAGGTTTTTATGGCGATTTTGTGCTGTAAGGCGAATTTTTGACTAAAACGGTGAATCACCCTATTCAATGACCAGATGGCAAATACATTTCAAGGTTTTTTCGCCATAATTCACCGAGTAGCAATCGCTATCTTTTTATGGTGAAGTGGAATGTGAACTTTTAAAATAGGGGGCGAAATGTAATAGGGTGCGATTTTTTTCGCAAGAAAAAAATCGCACCAAATCGCACCTTTAAAAATCGCATTTTTTGCAGCGAATTCGCATATGTAATGAGATGCGAATTTGCGGCAAAAAAGTGCGATATGGTGAGATTTCGGGCGCTTTTTTAGTCCTGAAAATGTGCGATTTTCAGTCATGAAAATCGGTACATTTTCAGTACAGTGCGCTGTGTTGTAAAAAAAAAAAAAGAAAAAAAAACGGCGTGCGGTCCCCCCCCCCTAAGCATAACCAGCCCCGGGCTCAAAAAGCCGGTGCTGGTATAATAAAATCAAAGGAACAATCAAGTTGGGGTTCCCTGGATTTTATAAAACCAGCACCAGGCTCAAGGTCCGGCGCTGGTTCCCAAAATACGGGGGACAAATTGACTAGGGGTCTCCCGTATTTTAAGAACAGCACCAGACCCAACCAGCCAGCAGGGTAATGCCACAGCCGGGGGAAGCACATATTATATAAGGTCCCGCGGCCAAAGCATTAACCCCCTGGCTGGTCAGCATGGGCAGGGGTCCTGGGGAAGTGGGGACCCCACCAAAGAAGGGGTCCCCCCCCTCCAGGACTTACCAGCCCATGCTGAAAGTCCGGGGCTGTCCCCGATGCCCCTGGGTGGTGGGCATCGGGCTGATGTAAAGTGTAAAAAAAAGAATATAAACTATTGTTTTCTACTGTAGAACTATGAGTCCCAGCAAGCCTACCCCGCATGCTGGGACTTGGAGAACCACAAGTCCCAGCATGTGGGGCATTAAAGGGCCCGCTGGCACTTGTAGTTCTACAGTACAAAAAATAGTTAAATAAAACACACTGACACCCTGAAAAATAAAAGTTTAAAACATACACAGCCCACACATACTGATACTTACCTACCTTGAGCCCGTAGGTCGGTCCCTGGATCCTGGGTCCGGGCTCCAGGGCAGAAGAGTCCGGTTCCGGGAGCCTTGGTCCTGGTTCCGGGGCTGGTTCGGGCTCCGGGGCTCCAGGGCTGAAGAGTCCGGTTCCGGGGCCTTGGTCCTGGTTCCGGGGCTGGTCCGGGCTCCGGGGCTCCAGGGCTGAAGAGTCCGGTTCCGGGGCCTTGGTCCTGGTTCCGGGGCTGGTCCGGGGTTCCGGGGCTCCTGGGCTGAAGAATCCGGGGTCCAGGATCCGAAGTAGTCCACAGGGGTACCTGAGGAAGGAAATCCTACTCACCTGGTCCCCGGCTGCTGTGGTACCCGCTCACGGACTGGAGAGGCGCAGAGATGTTTCATCTTCCGCGCCTCTCCTCAGAATGATTTCATTGGCCGCCTAGGTCAGAAAGTCGGCTCCTGATTGGCTGCTAGGCGGCCAATGGAATCATCCGGAGGAAAGGCGCGGAAGATGAAAATCTCTGCGCCTCTCCAGTCCGTGAGCGGGTACCAGCCGGGAGCAGCGCGTCTGCCGGAGAAGATGCCGAGGTCGTCGCCGGGGACCAGGTGAGTAGGATTTCCTTCCTCAGGTACCCCTGTGGACTACTTCGGATCCTGGACCCCGGATTCTTCAGCCCAGGAGCCCCGGAACCCCGGACCAGCCCCGGAACCAGGACCAAGGCCCCGGAACCGGACTCTTCAGCCCTGGAGCCCCGGAGCCCGGACCAGCCCCGGAACCAGGACCAAGGCCCCGGAACCGGACTCTTCAGCCCTGGAGCCCCGGAGCACGGACCAGCCCCGGAACCAGGACCAAGGCCCCGGAACCGGACTCTTCTGCCCTGGAGCCCCGGAGCCCGGACCAAGGATCCAGGGACCGACTTCCGGGCTCAAGGTAGGTAAGTATCAGTATGTGTGGGCTGTGTATGTATTAAACTTTTATTTTTCAGGGTGTCAGTGTGTTTTATTTAACTATTTTTTGTACTGTAGAACTACAAGTGCCAGCGGGCCCTTTAATGCCCCGCATGCGGGGTAGGCTATATTCTTTTTTTTACACTTTACATCAGCCCGATGCCCACCGCCCAGGGGCATCGGGGACAGCCCCGGACTTTCAGCATGGGCTGGTAAGTCCTGGAGGGGGGGACCCCTTCTTTGGGGGGGTCCCCACTTCCCCAGGACCCCTGCCCATACTGACCAGCCAGGGGGTTAATGCTTTGGCCGCGGGACCTTATATAATAAGTGTCCCCCGGCTGTGGCATTACCCTGCTGGCTGGTTGGGTCTGGTGCTGGTTCTTAAAATACGGGGGACCCCTAGTCATTTTGTCCCCCGTATTTTGGGAACCAGCGCCGGACCTTGAGTCTGGTGCTGGTTTTATAAAATCCAGGGAACCCCAACTTGATTGTTCCTTTGATTTTATTATACCAGCACCGGCTTTTTGAGCCCGGGGCTGGTTATGATTAGGAGGGGGGACCGCACGCCATTTTTTCTTTTTCTTTTTTGTTTTAACTATTTTTTTTACAACAGAAGCATGCACAGATCTCAATGATCTGTGCATGTTTCTGTAAAAATCGCCAGCAAGAAGCTGGTCTATTTTTTTTGCGCTTTTTGGTAATGTCCCATATGCGACTATAGAACTCGCATCCTATTACATATGCGAGTTCTATAGTTTCCTATGGGAAAACATCTGGATGCGATTTTCAGTGTGACTGAAAATCGCATCTTTTAAATGTGCGAATTCACTGGAAAAAATGCGATTTTTCCCGCGAAACGCACCCTATTACATGTGCAATTTTTAGAATCAAAAATCGCAAAAGTCTAAAAAATCCCACCCTATTACATTTCGCCCAAAGTGTTTTGTTTTTTACATTTGGTGTCAAAAAATCAGGAATTTTATTCTGAGGAGGGGCATGCTATTTTTATTCATGTGCTGTAAGCACATGAATATATATTTAATTTAAAAAATATATATATATTTTTTTTTTACACAGACCAGCCAGCAGGGGGCCCGGAGCCGAGCCGCTCATTAGATATATTCACTGCACCCGATCATTACATATGCATGATCGGGTGTAGTGAATATACCCGGTCCCCTGCAGGCACCTCCCCCCCCCCCCCCCCCACAAACATTCTGGGGCAGGCAGGGAGACTTCCATCTCCCTGCCTGCCGCCATCCTCAGGCTCCCTGCGGCATCGCCGCAGGAGTTAAAATTCGCCGGTCAGGGGCAGCGAGCTCCTGACTCGTTGAATACTGGAACCGGCGAGGCTCCGGAACGCGGCGAGCAGTGGCGAATGTGCAGCGAATCCTAAACAGGATTCGCTGCACATCGCCAAAATGCTCATTGAATACTGCCCATAGATATCCTGCCAGGTCAAGAAACAAGGCCATAAAGGCACAATGAATGAAGGACAGCATAAACTTATTAAAGGAAAGTGAAAATAAAACGAGCCGGGTGACCAAAGCATAGTAAACATCAGATTTCCTTTTGATCAAGCATGGCTTTAAAAGGAATGTATAAACTCGGCAAAGCAGTATGAAATGGAAAAGGGCCAAATAGGTACATAGGAAGGGAATGGGAAAGGGTGGGTATGAGCGGGCAATTATTGTTGTTAGTATTGTGATGTTTTATGTTGTATGATGTTGTTTCACTTGGAATAGCGGGATAGAATTAACAAAATGAGTGATATAACGTGACCAGGCGCAACTTCCCAGTGATAATGTATTGTTATTTAATTGTGAAATGTATAATGTATAATGTCTATGTTATTTTATTGTGAAATGTATAATGTCTATGTTATTTTATTGTGAAATGTATAATGTCTATGTTATTTTTATATGCATAAGAAATTGAATAAAAAGGATCTTTAAAAAACACCGGCATATACGTTAGTATGACAGGAAAGGCTGTGCCTCACCTGCCTCACCCTACCGCATGCCACTGCTTACTAGTAAGTATATATTTGGTTAATTTGAAAGGCACATTCAAAAACCTTGCAAAAAAGACTGATTAGTCCCACCTGCAAACCTAAAAAACACTCAAATAAACCTGTTCCATACATTTTATCCACATTTTTATCACTCAGCACTATTTCACCCCAAAACTGACATCTCGGGTGAAATTTAATGATATAAGAAATCTCGATTATTTGTCAAAAAACATCCGAATTCGCACATTTATCCGAAATCGCGGTGAAAATCACTCATTCTGAACTGTCGATTTTTTAACACACTTGACAGGGTATTGTCTAATCGCTGTGACCCATACTTCCTTGACCCCGCTTACCCAAAAATGACACAACACCTCCTGTTGGATAAAATTGGCCACAGCGGCCATCTTTATTAAAACAATACAATTTTAACAATAACCAAAAACATTCCCAACGGAGGTGGTCCCCGAGGCCCCAATAAACCTATCCACACATTCAAGCACTTCCAGGAGTTCTTACCCCCAGCCGATAGCGATTGGCTCGGGGGCACCAATTGTCAACACCCAGTGCTCATTACTTAACCTCACCCAGGGGAGTCCAGCCCCCTCATGGGGCCCTCCCCGCCACATAATTAAGCCTCAATGCCACTAACCTCGAGGACCCCCCTCCGCACAGGCCACTGTGACAAAAAGGACATAATATTACAATCATCTACCTAATCCCTATAAAACAGGGAGGGTGGGTGGGAGCTGCTGTAAAAACTCCCAGTGTCCCCTTTTCCCGCCTGAACCCTGCTTATAAACCCCTCCAACACCCTGTTAAACCCCTCCCACTATGACCCTTTCTTTTGAAACCCCTTCTATAACTTCCCCACTAATCAGCTCCCTACAAACCCTGTCAGGGAAGGCCTACCTCTAGGCTTTGCCTCAAGTCCGGCCCCTACATGACAGGGTATTGTCTAATCGCTGTGACCCATACTTCCTTGACCCCGCTTACCCAAAAATGACACAACACTTCCTGTTGGATAAAATTGGCCACAGCGGCCATCTTTATTAAAACAATACAATTTTAACAATAACCAAAAACATTCCCAACGGAGGTGGTCCCCGAGGCCCCAATAAACCTATCCACACATTCAAGCACTTCCAGGAGTTCTTACCCCCAGCCGATAGCGATTGGCTCGGGGGCACCAATTGTCAACACCCAGTGCTCATTACTTAACCTCACCCAGGGGAGTCCAGCCCCCTCATGGGGCCCTCCCCGCCACATAATTAAGCCTCAATGCCACTAACCTCGAGGACCCCCCTCCGCCACTAAGCACGGGATTAATCCCTTAACCCCGTGCGCCCCCCTCCCCACATCCGGACCGCTGTTTCCACTCCCTCTTGTAGACCCAAAGACCAAATATCTATCCCTACAGCATTCAGATGTACACCGTCCCCTCTCCAAAACGCACCAGCACCGGATTCAAGCTCCCTGTGCCTCACCACCACTGCCCCATTCCTGGCCATAAAACGCCCAATCGCCCTGTTGACCTTAATCCTTGCCTTATTGATCTTGTCAGCCGACCTTGCATCCCTCCAAAATTGACGTGGCACAATATCCGACCATACCGTGATCACCTCAGGAACATAGCCCACAAACGCAGGAGATCAAACTTGATATCCCGTATCAGTTCCCTAAATGGTCTGCCCCCAAGGTCATTTCCCCCAACGTGTAAAACCAATATATCGGGTGCCCTATCGAGCCAAACAAAGCGGTGGAACTCCCGCAATACTCCGCTCCATACCATACCGCGCTTCCCCAGCCAGCGGACCAACGCCTCCTCTCTAGCCAAACCCAGCTGGCGGCCATTCGGTCTCACATCCGCCCGTAACGCTCCCCAAAAGACATATGAATGTCCTAAAATCCAAATCAGGCACGGAGGCTGCCCTAAAACAGAAAAAACACGCAATCAAACATCAACAATCCCCTAAGCGAACATAAGAACGAAAACGAGACGACTCCCACCGCCCAATACGCTTAATCAACTCATCACCAAACCCCATCCTAGCAGCCTCAGTTGCGGCCCCAATCCGGAAAGAGTGACCAGCATATTCCTCCCCCTTTAGGCCCAACGTCCGCAGCACTGCCCTGAACACACTTATGAACTGGAATCGCGACAGAAAAGACCCATTTGCATGCAACAACAAAGGATCACCTCCCCTGCCAACTCTGATTTCCCTAAACTTCCTTAGTCGTGCCACCGGGCACATATCCGACCCTGGTACAGAGAAGAGGACCACCCGCTTCCCCCTTCCCAACTGATCCGTCTTTGACCTCCTAACCAACAGCTCCAACCTATCCGAGTATAAATCCACATCCTCTTCTAACAAGCCCCCCGGCCTGGACACGCTTGGACTCACAAGCTCCCCTATCCGCAATGCCCCGAAAAACGCAAGAGAAAAGGCTACACCAAACAACCTTTCCTCAAAATTGGAGCTGCAAACCGCCCCTAACTTCTTGCCCATACTCTGCAATAACTGAAAAGAAACCGGCCTTCTCTGATCCTGGACCACATGACCTCTCCTCCACCCCTTCAATGCTTGCGAAATCAGAAAATTCTTTGTGACATCAGACCTACCACATGAACGAAACCCAAAAGCCAAACCCGCCATGCAGCGAGTAATTTTTGCAACTGACCAACCAACCTCCTTACAATGGCCAATATATAACAGGACAGCCAACTCATCATCATCCTCCGGCAAACCTGCTACCTCACGCCATTCCAACCAATTCCGCCAGTCCTGATTATACGCCGACCATGTGTTCGGGGCCAGAGATTCCCTGATGAGCTGGTCAACTACCCGTCCAGCAGATCCCAGAGCTGGCTCGGGCACGCGGTCCCCTCCCTGTCCGCGTCTGGCGCCAAATCCCGAAAACGCTCCCACTGTGAACGAGAAAAAGAATCCGCAACACCGTTAGAGACACCAGAGACATGCCTCGCCACCACCCACAAATTCAACGCCAGACATTCCAACACTAACTGCTGCAAAATCGTGACCACCGGCGGGGAAGATGCCGACAATTGGTTGATGCCCATGACGACTCCTAAGTTATCACAATGAAAACATACCTTCCTGTTGCGGAACAACTTCCCCCAAATCACCACTGCAACTAGAATAGGAAACAACTCCAACAATGCCAGGTTTTTCACCATGCCTCTCTGTACCCAAGACTCCGGCCACCGGCCCGCACACCAATGTCCTTGGAAATACGCCCCAAAACCGACACTCCCAGCCGCGTCCGTGAAGAGGTCTAGCTCCGTGGCCACACACGCGTCTGACATCCACAACGCTCTGCCATTAAAAGCCTCCAAAAATGCTGCCCAGACTCGCAAGTCCCCTTTCAATTCTCTGCCCAGTCTGACAAAATGATGAGGAAGAACCACCCCCGCTGTCGCTGCCGCCAGCCTCCTGCTGAATATGCGGCCCATAGGCATAATGCGACATGCGAAATTCAATTTACCCAGCAAGGACTGCAACTCCTGCAATCTAATTTTCTTCAACAGCAAAGCCCTCCCCACCTCAGCCTTCAGCCCCAGCAATTTATCCTCGGGCAAACGGCACTCCATATTCTCGGTGTCAATGACACCCGCACCTCGGAAGGTATCTTGAAACCTTCCCTAAAACCCTCTTCCAACAACGTGGCTGTCCGCTGGTCAGGGTATCTACGCAGGTACCCCAGCATTCTTTCCAGCCGCACCGGCGTCTCCCCCTTTTGAAGTACCATCCCGTGACTTCCCCCTAAAGCATTTATTTGCACCATGGGTACCCCCACACGAGGAACATTCATGCTTAAATTTACATTTTGCCCCAAACCGGCACGACCCGTCGTTGAAGGCAAAACAGAGTCCCTTCTGCATGGCCGTACCATTTGTAGCCTCTCTCGGCCCCCCCCCATCCCCACGAAAGGGCTGCCCCATTTTGATGGGCGCCGTAACCTTTAACCACAAAGCAATGTCCTTATGGTCCGAGCGCAAATTGGGATGCACCGCCTTCCTCTGCCTAAACTGCTCATCGTACCGCAGCCAGGCCAGGCCCCCATAAACCCGGTACGCCTCCCCTACCGCATCCATGTAACAAAACAAAGCCGAACAATTTTCAGGTGCTTTTTCCCCAATCACACTAGCCAAAATAGCAAATGCTTGCAACCAGTTCGTGAACGACCGCGGTATCAGCCGATACCGCCGCCGCTCCTCCTCCTCTTTCTTCTCCTCCTTACGGGGCCTATCCAGATTAAAACGCTCCAAAGGGAGCAATGAAAATATATCAACATACTCCCCTTTCCAAATCCTCTCCTTCACTTCCTGCTTTAAGTGGGCCCCCAAAGGCCCCTCAAAACAGACATACACCTCCCCTTTCGCAGTGTCACTGAGCCTCCCTACCTCCTCCTGTGTCTCCCCACTGCTCCCTTGAGCCCCTACACTACTGCTAACTGGTACACTACTGGCCACAGGCACCCCGCTGCTAACTGACACACTACTGCTAACTGGCGTGCTCGCATTCTGCGGAACCCACGCCGCCGCCGGGGACGGCCCCGCCCCCTGCCGCAAACCAGCCAACCAATCTGCAAAACCACTCAATAAATCAGTAAAACCTCTGCTCATCTGACCCCCCCCCCCCCCTGACTCTGCGCTAAGGTATTAACAGACATAGAGACAGACTCACCAGGCTGCCTGGGGGCTGTGGACCCAGCAGCCGCAGTTCCAGCGTCCCGACGAGCCACGACATCAGTGGAAGGACCAGGTACCTCTCCATCACCCACTGTAGGTGGCATCCCGCTTCCCCTGGCATCACAACCATCAGGGACAGCGCCAGCCGGCGTGACATCATCGGAGGCGGAGCCCGCTGGGCGCTGCTCGTTCCGGACACCAGTCCTGCTCCCATCTGCACGCTCTTTTGCCCCCCTGGCACGGCCCACCGCGCGCCGGGCAGCAGCATGTTCCGCATGCCCCACCGCTCCAGGTCCCGTACCCCGCACCGCCGGATCTTCTTGCACGGGGGGTGGATCCCCCCCGCGCAGAGAGTTCCGCCTCCTGGCCGGATTCCTCCCAGACCGGGTCCTGCGGGCGGAAGGTGCCCGTCCCGCAGCCCGGCCTGGAGGGTCCCTGGCGGGGCTCCGTGAACGGCGCTGAACCCTGGGGGACACAGATGGGCTGAAGCGCTCCGGAGGCCGGGACCTCCGAGGCCATGCGCCCGCTGGAGCAGCCTCTCGCGCCGCTGCTCCCAGTCCCCCCAGCAGACCGGACATCTGCTGCTGCAGCCATTCCGCCCCTCTGGTGCCCGCTGCTTCCCTAAGCGCAGCCAGCGCAGCGGATACCTCCAAGTCAGCAGCGCCTGGGGAAGCCATGGAAGCTGCAAGCTGCTGTAAAAACTCCCAGTGTCCCCTTTTCCCGCCTGAACCCTGCTTATAAACCCCTCCAACACCCTGTTAAACCCCTCCCACTATGACCCTTTCTTTTGAAACCCCTTCTATAACTTCCCCACTAATCAGCTCCCTACAAACCCTGTCAGGGAAGGCCTACCTCTAGGCTTTGCCTCAAGTCCGGCCCCTACATTAATTCGCATCCAGATGTTTTCCCCTTAAAAAGTATACAACTTGCAAATGTAATAGGATGCGATTTTGGAAAAATGTTACCAAAAATCGCATCATAAACAGACCAGGTTCTGACAGATGAATTTGACAGAACCATGTACAGACTAGTGTGATCTGTGCATGGTTCTGTCTTAAAAATGTGTAAAAGTAAAAATAAATAATGGCATGGGGTCCCCCCTCCTGAGCATAACCAGCTCCGGGCTCATTGGTTTAAAAAATATGGGGGCAAAAAGCGTAGGGATCCTCCGTATTTCTGAAAACAGCCCCAGACTCTTCGGGGGACAAAAAACTGGGGGCCACTTTTCAAGTAAGGTCCCCGGCCATACCATGTTCACCGTGACAGCTGAAAGCATCTCCATTGAGACGCCTACAGCCAATAAGGGCTGAGTGCTTCTATAACAGGATGACAGCAGGGATACCCGTGGTGGGGACCACCCCAGGGCTGGTTGTGGGAGCACGCTCAGCGACCATATCCCTGGCTGAAATGGCCCCGTGTGTACGGATATTTTTACTTATTGGCTTTACCAATTGCTTTTCCCTATTGGCTAGGCTTCCCGTTCCTCCCTCTCCACCCCCTTGAGACTTTATACACCAATCCGTGCTGCTCTTAATGTCTATGCCCGTCGGAGGGGTTAGGGGGCGGGGAGGTGGGATCGGGCATCAGGGACTGGCGGCAAAGCAGTTAGGACCGGTGGGGAGCTCCATAGTAAGGGGACGAACATGTGTCTCGTGCGCACATGTCCCATTTTGGTGGCTGGCAGGGGGCTAACGGCTGGCGAATCTACCGCCAGCCACTGCAAGAATGAAGGGGGTTCCATCTGTATGTGGCAGTTTACACATATGCGGCGGCTATCTATATTCTATATTTTCTTTACGGGGGTATAGGTACCAGCGGGCATTTAATGTACCACATGCTGGTACCTGTGGTTCTCCCAAGTACCAGCATGTGGGACAGGCTTGCTGGGACCTGTAGTCCTACTGTAAACGACAGTATTACAGTTTAAAACCAGCTATCAGCCCCGCACCCTCCGCCCTGGGGTGCGGGGGATAGCCCCGGGCTTTAGCCCAGGCCTGAGGTGCCCTCGAGCTGGAGGACATTCTTTATTTTGGGGGGAGCTCCCCACCTCCCTGCAAACAGGTGCCTATGTGCAGTGGCGCCGGAACGGGGGGGGCGAGGGGGCAGCTTGCCCCCCCCAAAATTACTGAGGCGCCAGTATGTCCGGCCCGCCCGCCTATATTACAGCCGCCCGCCCGCCTATATTAAAGAAGTATCATCCGCCGGGCCGCCTATATTTCATACCAGCCGCCGGGGATGGCTGCTGCTGCTGCCGCCGGGGAGATGTGCATAAGACGCGCCAGCCAATCACTGCCGGCGCATCCCCTCCACATACACTGTGATTGGCGGGCGCGTCTTCTACACATCTCCCCGGCGGCAGCAGCAGCAGCCATCCCCGGCGCCTGGTATGTAATATAGGAGGGCGGGCGGGCGGGCGGATGATAATACATAAGTAATATAGGGGCGGGCGGGCGGCTGATAATAAATCAGTTATATAGCCTGGCGGGCGGGTGGGCAGCTGATTAATCAGTAATATAGCCGGGCGGGTGGCAGGGAAGATGTGCGCCTGCCAATGCTGCTTCTCTCACCCTCCCTTCCCCAGTGACTGACACATCCAGGGGTTGTCATTTACCCCTGGATTCACACCCAAACAGGTTTATGTAATTATGTCTGATTATCATAATCAGACATAATCACATAAATCTGTTTGGGGGTGACACTGCCACTTTTTCCACTTTTTACGAGTAAATGACAACCCCTGGATTAATGTCAGTCCTGGTGTCTCTGGCCACATGTATATGCCGCTGCCCGGTGTATAATGCCCACGTGTATATGCCGCTGCCCTGTGTATAATGCCCATGCATATATGCCGCTGCCCTGTGTATAATGCCCACGCATATATGCCGCTGCCAGTGTGTATAGTGCCCACGTGTATATGCCGCTGCCCTGTGTATAATGCCCATGTGTATATGCCGCTGCCCTGTGTATAATGCCCACGCATATATGCCGCTGCCCGGTGTATAATGCCCACGTGTATATGCCGCTGCCCTGTGTATAATGCCCATACGTAAATGCCGCTGCCTTGTGTATAATGCCCACGCATATATGCCGCTGCCCTGTGTATAATGCCCATGCATATATGCCGCTGCCAGTGTGTATAGTGCCCGGGGGTAACATATAGCAATTTAGGGGGCGCCAAAATGAGATTATATCTTGCCCCCCCAACCTAAAAACGTTCCAGCGCCTCTGCCTATGTGGCCGCCCACACAGTTGTGGTGGGGCTGCATCTGCCTGGTCCTACTGCTGAATGCATCCCTGAAATCCAACCAGCAGCGCTTGATCCAGCCACACCGCTGTGTATGACTTGCTGCCAAGTGGGTCCAACTTGGTCGCTATGTGTGGCCCCAGCATCAGATGTCTGATGCTCACTCAGTTGCATACAAAGACATAGTTGCTGTTCCATTAGCCTCCACCTATGAATCAGCTCTAAGATTCAGTTGTTATAATCCAGTCACTGACAGACCATGATGGAAGTGGCTCTACATCACCTGTGGATACACAGGTTCTCATTTGTTTAATGGGTACTTGTGAGTTATCCGGGCTGCCGATTTTGTCCTTAACTTAAGGACACCCGACCGACGCGATGCCCGCGATTTAGCCGAAATCGGGGGCATCGCGTCGGTCGTGGCCGTTATAAGTAGCCGCGACGCGATGCCCGCGATTTCCCATAGACAGTAATGTTAAAAGACACGATGGACACGATTTCCGACACGATTTCCCATAGACAGTAATGTTAAAAGACGCGATGGACCCGATTTCCCATAGACAACAATGTTAAAATAAAATGACAATGTGAAATTGGCCAATATGGCGATTTCACATTGGATATGTTTTAAAAAAAAATGTTTCATGGCCCCCCACCACCGTTAACGCCACCCCGCTATTGACGCCAACCCGAAGCGTGGCGAGCGCAGCGAGCCCGCGAGGGGCGGCGGTACGCGTCCTCCGACCTTTTCATACCCCTACTATCCACTAGGGCGTGGAGTGAGAATAGAATAGTGTGGCGAGCGCAGCGAGCCACCGAGCCCGAAGCGTGGCGAGCGCAGAGAAGGTATCCACGTGCCCTTGTGGGCTTCACAGGTGTCCGCGTCCCCTCGCCACGCTACGGGCTCGGTGGCTCGCTGCGCTCGCCACACTATTCTATTCTCACTCCACGCCCTAGTGGATAGTAGGGGTATAAAAAAAGGTCGGAGGACGCGTACCGCCGCCCCTCGCGGGCTCGCTGCGCTCGCCACGCTTCGGGTTGGCGTCAATAGCGGGGTGGCGTTAACGGTGGTGGGGGCCATGAAACATTTTATTTCAAAACATATCCAATGTGAAATGCCCATATTGGCCAATTTCACATTGTCATTTTATTTTAACATTGTTGTCTATGGGAAATCGGGTCCATCGCGTCTTTTAACATTACTGTCTATGGGAAATCGTGTCGGAAATCGTGTCCATCGTGTCTTTTAACATTACTGTCTATGGGAAATCGCGGGCATCGCGTCGCGGCTCCTTATAACGGCCACGACCGACGCGATGCCCACGATTTCGGGCGCGATGAAAAAATCGGCAGCCCGGATAACTCACAAGTACCGTTTAATGTTATCATGGGCCCGCTACCTAACCTACAGTATTACATTGAAAGTGTGGCGCTGGTACGCCATTGTTTGGGAACCTGTTTGGTTCACAGCTGAGTTGACAGGCAAGCCAATTACACAGCACTCTATGCCCAATAATTTGCAGAACCAAGGGCAGCTATTACTGCGCCGTGTAAACTAAAGCAATTATAGGCAATTTCTGACTATAAGTAACAAAAGAAAAGACAGAGCACAGACAGCAATAGCTAGGGAAACACGGTAAATAATACATAGCAAACAAAATTGATTTTTTTTTTCTTCTTTGAGTAAACAAACATTTCAATTTGAGTTGCTGGTTTTCATAACTCAATGTCAATACAGGTTCAGCACATACTCAATCTTCTTGTTCCCAGGTCTACCATATTTGTCAAATGTCTAATGTACTTTATGCTCTTACAATTGATCTGTGGCATTGTTTTTATATCCCAGATTGTAGACATCAATATCCTAATAGGATTGAAATTGCAAGAATAAAAAAATATCAACCGTCAAAAAAATTAAAGAGAAAAGAACAGAGAACCAGACAGAATTTAAAACATCCTTTATCCACATTTGTTGCAGTTGTCAGTCAGTGGTGACTTTACAGCATTTTTCTTATTTGCATACACCTTTTCAGCATCAGGATATAGCCATACCCACTAGAAAAAGAAGATATAATCCCATTCAGGGGCGGCGCAACACCCTCTACAGAGTATGCAAAGCAGAGAGGGTTTTGGCTGGATATACATTCTCTCCACTCTGGTACCTCACTGCTGTCCATTGTTGCTGGTAGCTGCCACTGCGCCTGTCAAACTATATGACAGCCAGCGGTGCAGGCAACTGGCCCCACCCCCTGTGAAAGCATCAATGATCAGAGCTGAAAAGGGGGTGGAGCTACATGGTTTGAGTGAGCAATGCTGATGTATGACAGAGGGAGAGGAGGAGCTGCTACAGACCTGGTCAGCCAAAATTTTACCTGATCGCACGACTGCGAATTTGCAGGGCCGCTGATAATCGAATGATGTGCATGCGTGAAGCCATCCTGCGATTAAATCCTGCTACTTTTATCAGTTGCTGTACGCATGTTGATCGTGTTTATGGGTGGTAATCGGTTGTGTTCTGGGAGTGTCAGGGAAACCGCAGCCATGCCCAGGCATTTGAGGGGAAGGCGTACGAAGTCAGCTCTGGCCCCGATTTTTCTGCTTTTATCGCAGCCACCCATTTAGACCTGGTTGACTGCACACAGTGGAAAAATCACTTGTTGTGAGTGAGTTGCAAATGGAATTGCAGCTAATCGCAGGGGTGCAAAACTTTCAAAAGCATATCCCAGGCTTGCACAGGGCGGGATTCCAGGGTGGTGATTTCAGGGCTCTACAAGTTAGCAGCCCCGCGTTCAGGTCTGAATAAGCTCATTTGTTAGGTAAGTGGAAAGAGTGTGTGGGCGTACAGTACTTCCCCGCTATCACGATTTTCTCGGTATAGGCACTTTTTTGTGCCTGTCTTGCTGTCCCACCTGCGTGCAGCAATGTCCCATGGTCATTGTCATGGAAATTCATGAAATAATTAGATTAAATGTAGGGATTAAAAATGATCTTTACTTATTAGACTATTTCTATGATCTTTCGTTAGAAGGGTGTGCATGCCCTGCAGGCTGTAACTGCATATGATTCATGACTTGCCGGCACTATATACATACAAGTGTGCGCACATTCCATATGACACCAGCAGTTAGTGTGTATGGATTTCACTGACCTTTGATTCCTAGAATAGAAGTAGTGTTTTCCTGAGAGAATGGGTTGTTAAACAGTAACATCCTGCTAAGTATTCATGTACTTTACTTTGTTTAATATAGCTTCTGTCATGTAGCATATTTAATAAAAAAGGAATTACCTGGCTACATGTCCTGTATCCCTAGGATGAGACCAATGCTTGCTATAAAAATGTAAAATTGTATTAAAGGTCATGCCATGTGAATGATGTTACGTGAATGAAAGGACACCTATCAGAGAAAAGGAAAAGGGTTTTTTCTTTTAGCTTTCATTAGAAGTGCACATATGCAGTCGGAACAGATGCTCAATGACGGATTTTTCTGAAACATGCATCTGTCACAATTATATGTTACTTTTTAGTTTAGAAAAATATTTATACAGTCATTTGCTGAAATCATACTCTTGTAAACTGCTAAATCAATTAAATTTAGCTCAATTTGATTTTACCGTCAATGACTACATGTCCATATATGTGGTCATTGACGATAAAGTCGAATTGAGCTGAATTTACTTGATTTTGAAGTTTACCAGATTATGATTTCAGCAAAATCCCATTAAAATTTTTCAGTGATGTCATCAGGGACCCAAAGACATCACTGAACGATATTGTTAACAATACCGTTTAGCAAGTAAGCAGAATATGGCACACCCAGCTGTCTAAGGGAAGTTATTGACAAAATTGGTTGGTGAACGTATCGTACAGTGTGCATTCACTTTCAGTGATATGCACAAGGGATACAGTCATTGGGTCTGTGGGATGCTTTATCAAGGATATTTGATAAAGCATCCCACGGATGCGAAATGCGTTGGTTTGACATAGAGGGACTCCAGAAGAGACAACACCGCCCGCCACTGCATGACGCCAATGCAAGGCAAGAAGCCGCTGAAAACGAGTGATGTCACCAGAAGCGGCTACGTGCTGAAGCCGCTGATCGACAAACACGCTGCCGCACTCAGCCTCCTGACATCAGAACTCAGGAAGACGTTAGGGTTAGCTAGTCAGTCTCTTATCTGGACTTGTGTCCTCACAAAGATCTCTAGAAAGAGTTGTAAAACATATTTTGCAATATAATTTTTAAACCTTATTATTTTTATTTTATTATTTCTATTTTAATTTTTTATTTTGTATTTTTATTTATTTTTATTTATTTAGTTTTAGTTTCTCCTTATTTCTTTACTCATTTTATCTCAATCTTTTTATCTAATTATTTGTATTGTGCTCCTTTATTATCCCGTATCATTAACAAGCGCCGAGTACCCACTTTTGCTTATAGCAAAACCTTCCAGTCAATTCCTCACCTACTGGGCAGCTCCACCACAAGAGCGCAATTTCGTTTTGCGATACTCTCCCCCTTGTTGCTAAAAAACATATTGCATAAAAGTACTTAGGCTATTTGTATAAGGTGTATATAAAACATAAATGCATTTCCTGTTTAGACTACCATCTCATCTCCAAGATTTCAGGTTATGGTGTGCAAATATTCCAAAATATAGAAATATTCATACATGGGAGACCTGTATATATGTTATATTTTGCATGTAGTCCTTCCAGTGAAGAGCTTGAAGACATAGCAAATGAATCAGGATGAACAATACCGTGGCACGGATCATATTGGCCCTTATTCTGGTTGGTGCGGTAATGTCCGCGTGCGTTCGTGCCGCCGATGTTTTGTGTCTGCGCATGTGCAGAGGCGTCTCTGCGCATGTGCGAACGGGATGCACGGCCAAATTCCGCATGAAAAGTGTACACTACGAACAGGGGGTGGAGAGGGGTGTGAAGGGCTATTTGGGCTCATTACCATATGCATACGCCCCGTATGGTAATGCGGCCGTGACGCACGTGTAGGGGGCGGACATATGACATTGCCCGGATGTCAGCTGCCCGCCCAGATCCCTGCTTTTGAACAGAGAAATGCCCGAGTGGTCTGAGGTTGCGGGAGCTGACGGACCACTCGGTCCTGCATTCGATGTTCTGCGACCATCCCTGAGATGGAGGAGGTGTATTCATGAGAAATACACGTGCGGTCCGTTCGGACAGCTTCTTACCGCGTTCGGACGGAGTTGGCGATCCGAATGGAAGGCGGGGTTTAGGACGCACGGTCCTGGCCGCATATTCGGATCCGGCCGCACCGATCAGAATAAGGGCCATTGTGCGAACATACCAAGAAAATTGTTATTATTCTGAAAACATCCTACGCAAATATATTCCGTCACTTTATTCCAGGCTGCATAGTTTCTGTTACTTGTTATTCTTACATTTTATTGTATGTATTGTTAATGGTGATTAAAATATAACCAGAGTGACAATAAGTGAAAAGCCTTGATTACGTAATAAGTCCGCAACCAACGTACCCTTTATACCTAGCTACGTGTGAACAAAGCGTAGCGCAGCGTAGCGTACCTTTTATTGTATTATGTATACCAAGAACCAATACCTTAATCAGAGATTCCTTCGCAGTACTTTGTCTCTAATCTGCGAATATACCTTATCGGACTGTGTCCGCAATATACCTTATCGCTATTATGCGAATAAACAGACAACGACCACTGTATAGAAATATGGAGATAAGAGCTCCGTAAAAAGGTTGTATTTGAGTCCCTAATGGACAAAAGGGGGTTACAGAAATAAGAATAAACAGGTATAACAAGTAATACAATATACTAACAATGAACGCTAAACAGACTCTGCTAAGGGGAAAGAATACAGATACAAGACACAATCAGCCAACAATACAATAAGAATAAATATCGTGAAAATGCAACCGTTACCCGTCTCATCAAGTATGCGAAGCGCGATCCGGTCAGAGCTCACTATCGTTCAGGAATGAACTATAGTCCGGTAGGAAGGTCCAGGGAAAGTAGATGTGCCGAAGTGACCGAGCTTGCTCCGGGTCACCTTTCTTATAGGGTCAGAAAGGGGAGGTCAAAGGCCATTCTCATTGGTCAGAGATCATATGTCCGGTCCACTGTGATTGGAGATTAGACGTTGTACCTGGTCTGACCAGGTGCAGGGGAGTGAACTTTAAGAGTCCTTTGTTTGGTGGTTTCGGCGTCAGCAAGGATAAGAACCGGTTTTATCAAGTTTCCTTTGTTAACTACTTTCAACAGAAACTGTCTCTGGAATATGGAATATGTCCATAACTATCGGGCAGTGTACATTGCGAAATATTCGCAATGACCGGAATACTTCGCATAATGAGCTGAACGGAACGGTACTAAACACGATACAGACAGATGTATGCAGGGCTAACTAGGCTATGTGTGGCGTTCTAAACCTTTAACTATATTTTACTTGGTGTCAGTATGTATATATGAATTTATGTGTGATAGTATGGCTACTCTTCTGGTCCACTTTGCCACGCATACTCGGGTATGGAAACTTTATTTGCGCAACTCTGCGAACCAAAATGGCGGCCATACTATCCTAAAATGGCGTGTGTGTAACTCGACTTCCATAGTCCACCCTTTAACAGTAATTATAAAACTGTTACAATACAAAACATTTCACACGACAATACAGAAATTCATAATCCTAACAGAGAAATTGGGATACATGAATTAAACATATAAGGGGAGTAAACCATCTGCTCTCGGCCGATCCAGGATCATGGATAAACGATGGGCCGCATTTATCGAACAATCTACTCAGGGTCACGAAGGATAATGTACAATTTAGGGATAAAAATAAAAACAGGGGTGGTTACAACATATACACGTTCACAAATATGGTTTCTTTAAAGGGAGGTGGTTTCGATTTTAGGGTCATATACCAAACCCTGGTCTTCCTCTGTATCTCTCGTTCTTACACTCATGATTTCGGTACGTTTTGTCTTTCCCCGGGTCACCACCTTTAAACATTTGAACAATAGCACAAAGACTATGATGGCACCACCGATACAGAGGAGGAGTTTTCCTATGTTAGCTATGATCCCCTGCGCCCATTCTCCTAAACCAGAGAACCAGTGCATTGGATTCAACCAGGAGGTCCATTCACTAACTTTGTTACCTATTTCTGCCAGGCTGATATTATGTTCCCTTCTAAATTCCCATTTAAGCTGAAGAATCTCATCCATCCGGTGATCGATGATTTCTTCTGGGTCTTCAGTATTGTTGGTGATATATGTACAACATTTCACCCCAAACTGTGTAGAAAGGGTGACACAATATCCTCCTGTCATAGCTGTCAGATAGTTCAACACCATTCGATGTTGGACTAGCTCTCTTTTATACGCTTGCAACTCCTTCCCAGTGTATCTAAAGGTGTCATCATAAATCTCAGTGATGTTATCTACCAAGCTGGCTAATGCCTGTATATATTTAAAATTTATGACTCCTCTGGCGGTATGGGTAATATCTAAAGCAATGAGGAGTTGGATACCGAACGACTCGTGTATCATTTCGGAAGCTAGGGGTTCTTTCCTGATGGTTAAATCCCTTTTATGGATTTGGTCATAATGGGTATGAGTGTAAGGAGGAGAAATACCTCTGTGTATGTTCATCATCTCATCATGTGTGAGGGTCATCACTTCCGGTAACACTCTGCCTAGATAACAAATACCAACGTAGTTCATGGAGAGCCATTTGTACACCCTCCTACCACAAATATAATAAACATCGTCAGGGAGAAAATAGGGGACAGAGTATTTCATGATCTTGTCACACATTATCCATAAGAACATCCCCGTCCCCTACTCCCTGACTCGTTCCTCACATGTTTCTGGCTGTAGGGTTACATTACAGTAGCCGGCTGATACTCTGCCGGCCATCATCTTACTTTTCTTCACCGTGTAAACATATTTATAATGTCTCCCACTGGTTCGGATCTTTAACAACAATTCTTTATCAATAGGCTCTCCATCTGGACGCTGGGAGTAAGTTATTGTCTGGTTATGCCATGTCACTTCCCAAGTACCAATCGCTCTGGAACTCGAGAAGTTCATACATACCAGGGACTTATCCACTTGGTATGGGTGTAATCTAAGACTAGGGGACCTGGTATACAGGTATCTCTTATCCAATGGCCTCCCCTTATTTAATACGCTTATCTCTGAAATATTAAGCGGGTATGGGACTAGGCCTACACTACTCCTTTTATGTAACACTTGTGAACACACCCAGCATTCTGTTTGGTTTAAGACCTTACCCACTAGTGAGTGGTAATCACTCAAGGGATGTCGGCCGGTAGTTGCCTTACTTGTCGACTGACATCGCTGGATGCATTCTTCTTCCATTTTAGGTTGACAATATCTACAGACACAGTATTCACCAGACAATAACTCATCACATAGCCCTTGAACTACGTTTCCCTCATACCTTTTACCTTCTCCTGTCATGGGCAAAGTGTCAAGCTGGTTTAGGGATTCTACCTCACCCATATCTGGGTCCATTATTACACTGTCAGAACTCCGCTCCGATCGCTCTAGGATGTGGCAGCCACCGAGTATCTTTGGGTGAATAAAAGAACACAGAAAGAAAACAAAGACATATATGCATAGCTGTGAACCTTTTGCTTGGAGTCCTTCCATCATCTCTACCAGGGGACTTTTATTTTGCTCTGCTCTTAGACCTTTGTTCGCTCAGGTTGCTCGACCTTGGCTGCTTCTCAGTGTTCCCGAAACAATGCTTCTAGCGACACTTCTTCTCTTTCGCTCTCTGCACACTGGGACTCTGGGTTACTGGCTTTCTTGCAGTGGGACGAATGTATCCAAGTCTCTCTCTCTGCGACTTTAATTGATGTAGTGCTGGTCAACAAAACTTGGTACGGTCCTTCCCAACGGTCTATCAAACAACCTGAGCGTAAAAAATTTCGGATCATAACAAAGTCTCCTGGTTTAAGATTATGACAATTCTCTGTAGGCATATCAGGGTTCAGTAATTTCAGCTGCTTTTGTTGCTCCCTTAGCTGTTTGTTTAGCTTTAGGAGATACTGTACAGTTAGCTCATTGTTACATTTGAGATCATCCTGTGGGTCTATCATGATGTGTGGCTGCCGACCAAACAATATCTCGAAGGGGGACAAGTTGAGCGGAGTCCTGGGAGTGGTCCTAATGCTATACAACACAATAGGCAGTGCCTCTGGCCATAACAACCCTGTTTCAGCCATCACTTTACCCAATTTGTTCTTAATAGTACCATTCATTCTCTCAACTTTGGCGCTCGCCTGGGGACGATATGGAGTATGAAGTTTACTATTAATCCCCAGGAGTTTACACATGATTTGGAAGACCTCTCCTGTGAAATGAGTGCCTCTGTCACTCTCAATGACCTTTGGGATACCATACCTACAGACAAACTCCTGACATATTTTCTTTGCTGTAAAGGTAGCAGTGTTGGAGGCAGCGGGGAAAGCCTCCACCCAGCTAGAAAACATGTCAACACAAACTAATACATATTTCAAATTCCTACAGGGTGGTAACTGTATGAAGTCGATTTGTATTACCTGGAAAGGGCCTTCTGTAGGAGGGATGTGGGATGGCTCTGTTGGGATGGCTTTTCCAACGTTCTTCCTCAAACAGGTGAGGCATGACATTGCCACTCTACCTGCTTGAGAAGCGAACCCTGGTGCACACCAGTAGGCCTTTACCAGCTTGCACATACCTTCCTTCCCAAGATGTGTCAGCCCATGGGCCGCCTCGGCTAGACTAGGAAGGTATGCTCTGGGGGCCACTGGTTTCCCTTGTCCATCTCTCCAAA
The DNA here is from genome assembly GCF_055691185.1 of Crinia signifera. NCBI lineage: Eukaryota > Metazoa > Chordata > Amphibia > Anura > Myobatrachidae > Crinia > Crinia signifera. The sequence continues at coordinate 149,629,236 of NC_139221.1, read as the reverse complement.
GTCCGGTAGACTCTTGGCCACATCCCTTCGACTTCTATACTGCTCTTTCCTGTGGGGAACACAAATTCTGCATGTCTATCAGTTTGGATGTGGATACTATGTTCAGTGTACAAAGGTTGGTAGGATGGGTGAAAATATTTACAGGGCATGCGGCCCTTTTCGCTGCCTCATCAGCGCGGCTGTTACCGAATGACACCGGGTCCTTCTCTGATGTGTGAGCTTTGCACTTGATAACAGCCACTCTGTCTGGAAGCTGAATAGCTCCCAGAAGTCTCCTAATATATGTCGCATGCGCCACTGGTGTGCCAGCCGCCGTCATGAAATTTCGGAGGCGCCATAGGGCTCCAAAATCATGGACTACTCCGAAAGCATATCTGGAGTCGGTATATATGTTGACTGATTTTCCTTGGGCCAGTTCACATGCTCTGGTCAGTGCCACCAATTCCGCTACTTGTGCTGAGTGAGGTGGTCCCAAGGGTTCAGCTTCCACAATACCTTCTCCATCTACTACTGCGTAACCTGTGCACAGCTCTCCCGTGTCCGTCTGTCTATGACAGCTACCATCTGTGAATAAGGTTATGTCTACCTCACTTAATGGGCTGTCGCTTATGTCAGGACGTGCTGTGAAGGTCTGATTCAGGTAGGACATGCAATCATGTTTGTCCTCACTCTCACTAAACTCTGCTTTACCATATTCAGCAACATTCCCATCACCCTCCACCCTTTGTGCCTTGGAAGGCACATGAGGAAGGAATGTGGCTGGGTTTAGTGTGTTGCATCTTTTGATGGTAATATTTACTGGGGCCATCAGCGCCAGTTCCCACTTAGTGAGCCGTGCTGAGGACACATGACGTGTTTGGGCAGAATTTAGGAGGGCAGAGACAGCATGGGGAGCATGAACAGTTAAATCGTGTCCCAACACTACGTCCTCACTCTTACTTACTAGTTGTGCTATTGCAGCCACACTTCGTAAGCAAGTTGGGAGTGAGCGTGCTACTGTGTCCAGCTGGCCACTGTAGTACGCTATTGGTCGGTTGGCATCACCATGTTTTTGTACAAGCACTCCTGCCGCACACCCACCTGATTCAGTTCCGTACAGTTCAAAGGGTTTCCCATAATCTGGCATTCCCAGTGCTGGGGCCTTGGTTAGGCTCACCTTTAGTTCCTCGAAAGCCAGTTCAGATTCCTCAGTATGAGAGACCCGATCAGGCTTAGTTGAGGAAACCATCTCTTGCAGTGGTAATGCCAGAATAGAGAATCCTGGGATCCAATTGCGACAGTATCCACACATGCCTAGGAACGTACGGATCTGATGCTGGGTCTGTGGCAGTACCATGTTCTGAATCGCTTGGATTCTGTCGTCGGTGAGGTGTCTCAGCCCTTGGGTAAGGCAGTGTCCCAGATACTTAACCCTGGTCTGGCATAATTGCAGCTTATCCTTTGATACTTTATGTCCTGTCTCTGAGAGATGCATCAGTAGCTGTCTAGTGTCATCCACTGATGACTCCAGTGACTCAGAACACAACAATAAGTCATCAACATATTGTATCAGTATCGAACCACTCATGGGTTGAAAAGATTGTAAACAATCATGCAAGGCCTGGGAGAAGATGCTGGGGCTGTCTATGAATCCCTGGGGGAGTCGTGTCCAGGTATACTGTACTCCTCTGTATGTAAAGGCGAACAGATACTGGCTGTCGGGGTGCAAAGGGACGGAGAAGAACGCTGAACACAAATCAATGACTGTGAAATGAGTACAGTGAGGTGGGATTTGCATTAGGATGACAGCTGGGTTTGGCACTACGGGGAATTGGCTCTCAACTACCTTGTTTACCCCTCTTAAATCCTGCACTAGTCTGTAGCCCCTCCCCCCGCTCTTTTTCACAGGAAAGATGGGACTATTGGCCGTGCTGGAAGTTCGAACTAGGATTTCCTGTTGGAGCAATCGTTGGATCACTGGAAATATTCCTAGCTCAACTTCAGGTTTTAAAGGGTATTGCGGTATTTTTGGGGCTATCCTGCCTTCTTTTAAACGGATCTCTACTGGAGCTACATTTGCCATCAGCCCAGCATCCTGTCCATCTTTAGTCCAAAGGGAACTCGGTATTTGTGCTGTAATTTCAGCTACCCTAGATGGATTTGATTCTACAACAGTGGAATACAACATTAGCCTCTGAGGACTGTCCAGCATATCTTGCACTTCTTGTGTAAGATTTTTAGGAGTATCTAGGAATACCCCATCGGGAGTACAATAGATGACACATCCCATTTTACATAGTAAATCTCTACCCAGGAGGTTAGTCGGGGCCGCTGCAGCCAACAGAAAAGAGTGTTTGGTATGCAGAGGCCCGATTGTAACCTCCGCTGGTTTCGTCAGTGGGTAATGTTGTATTTTTCCTGTTACCCCAATTGCCGCTACTGATTGGTTAGTGAAACCCAAGTGAAGAGAAGTGTTGAGAACAGATCTGGCCGCCCCTGTATCAACCAAAAAGGTTTGCCTTACTCCAGCTATATCAACCTTCACCTGAGGTTCCTCTCCAAGGTGTTGTGTTAGTCTAACTGGCTGTAGGATACAGGTGTGACCTGTTTCCTATGGTCTGACCTGGGTTGCCCTTAGCACAGTGTCAGCCATCAGATGGGGAGGAGGCATGTTGCGTGACCTGTCTGTCTCCTCCCATTGTCTAGGGGCTGGGTATCTCCGTGTCTCACCTTTGTGAGATTCCCATTCTCGCTTATGTGTCTGATAATTCCTGTGGTTTCCTAACCTACAATGAGCTGCAATGTGTCCCTCCTGATTGCAGTTGTAACAGATAACTGGCTTTCTACCTGTGTCCCTGGTGTTTCGTTGGTATGCAGCTTTGTTTGGGGCATTAGTAAGGGCTTGGATGCTAACCATCATCAGTTTGTCAGTTTGCAGTTCTCTGCGTTTCTTGATGTTACGGTCGTGGTCTACAGCAGATTCCCGTAGAGCATCCACTGTCATTCCACGCCAATTTGGAAAAGAAGTTTGGACTCTGGCTCTCAGGTTTTCGTTAAGCCCTTCCACCAGCACAGAGACAATCAGCTCCCTCAGGTGGGGATCGTCCTTAGGCTCGGAGACACCAGTGTACTTTGATACCGCCATCAAACCCCGGTTGAAATATTCGCTAGCTACTTCACCATCTTGTTGTTTGATAGTGAATATCTTGCTATATTCCACTGCTGCAGGAAAATACACTCCCAACTGTAAGTTAATCAGGCGTATATTCTCCTGGTTGATCTCATCATTTATCTCCTTGTCCACTTTCAATCCACTATCCTGAATGAATTTCGGGATGTCAATGTGAGTGGGGAGACAGGCCCTCAACATGATTCTCCAATCCTTGTTGGTGGGCTCATCAGAGTTTCCCAGATCCCTTACAAATTTCCGGCACGATGCTAGATCTTTCCTTGGGTCAGGGAAATCTGTAATGATGGACCGCAGCTCTAACCGTGTCCATGGGTTTAGCATGGTCATCTTTCTGGTAGGTATCACACCCTCTCTGTCTGCCTTACCATAGGGAACCTCCAGTGTGCGTACAGGGTATGTTTGTACCACATTCGCATTACTGGGACCTGCTTGGGAGTCATTTGTGTCTGTGCTGTGTGGTGCATCATTACCTGAGTCCAATACTATGCTGTTGGCATCAGCCGTCTCCTCCTCCTGTGCTGGGGCTTCAACAGCGGGTTGAGCTTTTCCCTCAATCATATTAATTGCATGGGAGACGGCCAGTGCCAACAGCTGCTCATTCTCCTCTCGGGTTTCCTTATAAGGGGATAAGACAGGGTACAAGTTAGTAACAGATACATTATTACTCAAGTCTTTCTTATGAGTCATTAACCCCTTCGGCACATATGGGGGTGGGGGAGCTGATTCTATTGTGGTAGCGGTTGCATTTGCATTTTTATTGTGGCTGATTGCATCCGATATTGCCAGACCTCTGGTTCCCCATTGTTCCTGTCCTTCCTTCTGCCACAATTTAAGAATATTTATATGCTTCACTCTCTCCTTACGACTGGAGAGTAGGCATATTTCATCTTTTACTGCTGATAAGATTTCCGGATCGAAGCTACCAACACTGGGAAATTCTAACTTGCTGCCTTGTGTCATTTTTCTCCATTTACTTTGGTAAACAACTGCGAGTTCACCGTGCTTCCTGCACATAATAAAAGCAGCCGATCCTCTTGGTCGGCTTGCTTCCTCCCTATCCTGCACGTTATCACAGCGTGACCCGTTATTACCCATAGTTACAGGAATAAGCGTTCACAGCTTAATAGATAATCGGTGGGTTATTACTTATCTGAGAGCTCCCCAACCACTCACTTCTCCACACAGCGACACTTCAACGCAATCAAGCGAAGAGCCCACAATGCGAGGTAACGTACTCAATCACCAAGTCTTTCGACTAGCAGCGAACTTCTAGCCAACTTGCTTGATGCGGCACAATTTTTCCAGGGTATAACAAACTTGTTTTCCTATACCCCCAAAAATGGGATTTCTAAAGTAGCTAATCGGAAACAAGTGCGTTCCGATATATCTTCTTGTACCCTCCTAGCGGAATCAATTCCACTGAAGGGGCAGTTCCTATGGGCACGTCGTCACGTGAACCCTAACCTTGTCCTACCTGGACTGTCCTACACTGGACTACACTGCGCTTGAGTCGTGTCGTCACACACCCGTTCGCCTCAGTTATTTTTCACACTGGGCGCTGGTTACACCTTGGTCTTATGCATATATTTGAAATATTTCTGTACAGAAAGTTTTCCCAGGCCGGTAGCTTTTCACTAGATACTTATGCAGGTATAAATCCCTTATAACACTCTATAGGAATCTATTAAAATAATGCTTGAGTTGCTTGTTTAAAAAAAATGAACAAAAAGAAAAAAAAACTTATTTTCTTTTATTAATCACCGCCTCATTCGCAGTATATTGCTATACTGTGTAAATAAAGCTAGTGGTTAAATACTGTTCACCTTTGAGTTCCTATGTGTGCTGCATGTGCAGTACCAATGAACAGCCACGTGTGTACATGCACTGTTCACAGGCCGCCGATGAATCGGCCACCCACGTGTTCTATAGTGTATTTGCAAGGTTGCACTCGGGTTTCGCTATACGCAGTAATTGCGCTTAAATGTGGAATAAATCCCTTAACTCCGTCCGAAAGTTACGTATCAAGATGCGAAATAAATCCCGCACTTAATCCGTAAATCACGTACAAAGATGCGAAAATTTCCCGATATGGGCACGTGCGCGCGCACCTTGCGTAATACACAATAGACGCTTTACGTTACTGCAAAAGGCCCAGGACTTGTCGCCACGTGGCTGAGTCCCTGGTTTTGCAGTAACTAACAAAATGTTATAGCTTTGCACAGAGGGGATCCTCTATGTACTATAATAAACACAGACTCCACGTGTGCGAACCTTATCGCACGTGGTACATATACTATAATAAACAAGCAGCCCAAGACACTATACCCCGTTAAACTACTTGTGGCAGGCAGAAGTACAGTTTACTAAACACTTAGGTATGATATGCTTTAAAACACGTGGCTTTCACTTATTGTACTCCGGGTTCAGCGCTAGCACTTCCCGAACCCCGCACCGCCGCGGACTCGGCCTATCCAGCAATGGAAACAAATAAATACTTCCACCCTTTTGCTGGTATAGGTCGGGTCGCACGCCTGGTACTGAGTTCTGGACTGTGGAGCGGACGGACGAGCCCTCAATTGTTAATGGTGATTAAAATATAACCAGAGTGACAATAAGTGAAAAGCCTTGATTACGTAATAAGTCCGCAACCAACGTACCCTTTATACCTAGCTACGTGTGAACAAAGCGTAGCGCAGCGTAGCGTACCTTTTATTGTATTATGTATACCAAGAACCAATACCTTAATCAGAGATTCCTTCGCAGTACTTTGTCTCTAATCTGCGAATATACCTTATCGGACTGTGTCCGCAATATACCTTATCGCTATTATGCGAATAAACAGACAACGACCACTGTATAGAAATATGGAGATAAGAGCTCCGTAAAAAGGTTGTATTTGAGTCCCTAATGGACAAAAGGGGGTTACAGAAATAAGAATAAACAGGTATAACAAGTAATACAATATACTAACAATGAACGCTAAACAGACTCTGCTAAGGGGAAAGAATACAGATACAAGACACAATCAGCCAACAATACAATAAGAATAAATATCGTGAAAATGCAACCGTTACCCGTCTCATCAAGTATGCGAAGCGCGATCCGGTCAGAGCTCACTATCGTTCAGGAATGAACTATAGTCCGGTAGGAAGGTCCAGGGAAAGTAGATGTGCCGAAGTGACCGAGCTTGCTCCGGGTCACCTTTCTTATAGGGTCAGAAAGGGGAGGTCAAAGGCCATTCTCATTGGTCAGAGATCATATGTCCGGTCCACTGTGATTGGAGATTAGACGTTGTACCTGGTCTGACCAGGTGCAGGGGAGTGAACTTTAAGAGTCCTTTGTTTGGTGGTTTCGGCGTCAGCAAGGATAAGAACCGGTTTTATCAAGTTTCCTTTGTTAACTACTTTCAACAGAAACTGTCTCTGGAATATGGAATATGTCCATAACTATCGGGCAGTGTACATTGCGAAATATTCGCAATGACCGGAATACTTCGCATAATGAGCTGAACGGAACGGTACTAAACACGATACAGACAGATGTATGCAGGGCTAACTAGGCTATGTGTGGCGTTCTAAACCTTTAACTATATTTTACTTGGTGTCAGTATGTATATATGAATTTATGTGTGATAGTATGGCTACTCTTCTGGTCCACTTTGCCACGCATACTCGGGTATGGAAACTTTATTTGCGCAACTCTGCGAACCAAAATGGCGGCCATACTATCCTAAAATGGCGTGTGTGTAACTCGACTTCCATAGTATCTAAAATTAAACATATTTTTTTTTACAGGAGAATGTTTACAGAAGTGAATGTGATCCTTATTGTATTTCAGAATCATAAGGCTGAACATCACGGTGACCTTCAAACTCATGAGCCCGACTATGGACTTAGCTTCTCTTGAGACCTTGTCTGCTATTTACATTTTAAGAAAGTGTATTGGAACCTTGTCCAGTAGCACCAGTACATACATTTATCAGTTATGTTATCATTAACACTTTGTGTGCTGGATTTATGAAAACATCAGCCAGGGCAGTGAAAAAAGGGACTGCTTCCTTTTAAATACAATGCACATGCATCGCTTCAGGGACCCAGTGTTAATATAATATATATTAATAAAATATAATAATAGGGGGAGATGTATCAAAGGGGGAAATGTATCAAAGCTTGGAGTAAGATAAAGTGAAAAGCGATAAAGTCCCATCCTATCAGCTTCTAAATGTTATTGTACAGGTTTATCTTTGTACAGGTTCTGATACATCTCATTAGGTGCAGACTGGACCACCAGAGCACCAGTTGAGGTTACGCACCCAAGCAGCCCATAGAAGCTGGCCCCATGCGCATTACACATGGTAGTACTGCGCATGCACCAGTCCTTGCACCTGTCATCATAGCACAGGCGCCAGGAGGAGAGGAGGTAGCGGCAGAGGCAGCAGCGGTGACAGGGGGAGGGGGTGCCTGAATCGTGGTACCTCCGCTGCGGCTAGAGGCAGCCCTCCGCCCCCAATAAGGTACGAGCCGCCACTGGTTATGGTTGTGTAAAAATGTTATGGCCCAACAGCCAATCTACTACTCCAAACAGAAATGAATGTTGATAAATGACTACATCAGGGAGGCAAATGCCTCCATTCTATCTCCACAGTATCAAGTGCTTAATCTAAACACATTGGGGGAAATTTACTAAAATGTGAATTCTACTTCACATGTGATGTTGCTATGGGCAACCAATAAAATCCTGTCTACTATCTTCTAGAGCAGTGGTAGCCAACTCCCCTCCTCGAGAGCTACCAACAGTTCACATTTTCCAGACAACCTAGCTGCTGCACAGATGCACTCATTACTAGCTGAAACATTTTCAAAGATCCACAGGTGGAGCTAATCACTTGTGATTCTGTGAGGAGATTAACTGTTGGTAGCTCTCGAGGACTGGAGTTGGCTACCCCAGTTCTAGAGGGTGCTAAATAAATAAGAAGTAGATTCTGTTTGTTTGACCATATCAACAGCACATGTGAAGTTGAATACACATTTAACTAAATTTCCCCCATTGTCTTATATTTGAAAGAAATATGATAGTTTGAACAAGACTTTAAGATTATAGTGTCAGCACCATATCATAAGTGAAATATTATGACCTGCAAGATGCTGGGTATTTGGGAATTCCTGTGTGTCTGCCCATATTTTATTAATAATAATAATAATAATAATAATAATAATTGTATTTATATAGTGTTCTTTCTCCAATAGGACTCAATGTGATTAACAGATAGAATGAATGTAATACAGTACAGGAACAATGAGGTACAGAAAAGCGTTTAAAAAAAAACTATACTTAAGGGAATGAAGGTATGATTGAGTAAACAGGAAAATATTGAGTCTGTTTTTTAAGCATTCTGGGGGCCTCTCGAACTGTGCCGCAAAGTGAGTTCCATAAAGTCTGAGCCACATGGCTAAAAGTTCGACCCCCAGATGAATTAAGTGAAATCCTAGGAACTGCTAAAAGTCCTTTATCTACAGATCGCAGTAATTGGATGGGACAGTATAGAATCAGAAGCTGATTGGGTCTTGGTCATGTAGAGCTTTGAAACTCACTAAGTTGATCTTGAAAATGATTCACGGTTTTATGGGCAGCCAGTGAACGGAGTAGAGAATGGGAGTTATGTGGCTAGAATGCCAGGCAAAAGCCGTGGTTCACTTCCAACTGTGAGGATAGGGTTAATCCTAATCCTTGCACCAATAGGTAGCAGCTGGTATCCCTTGGAAGAAAGAACGCCCAACTTCAATTTTACAGATATATAGAAATAGAATAAGGTAACCAGCGCTGATATGGGATAGAGAATAAACTCTATCTTAAAAAGTGAGTGTGATCTCCACCGTCTAAGCAGGACCGGAGTCTTACTGGCAGTGAACTCACATTAGTATACTATTCTCGCATGCACATAACGGTTTCTTTACCACCATTCCTGTGTAGAGTTTGCGCTTCCCTCAAATAGCAGTTATGGCATATGACAGGCACTCAACTTACTTGAGAATTCTGTCACGTGTTCCCTCAAAGGTTTCTTTGTCAATGATGAACAGCCAGATGTACAAATAACTTGACACTTTATTCCACACAATCCGGAACACAAGAGTCGGCATACAAGAGAGGTAATGGAAGTGATGACAAAAGGAGGGGAGGGAGACTCAGGGTGTAGATGAGGACGGCTCCAAGCCGGTCGGCGCGGCGTGCTGCAGACACGATGAGCCCAGCGTAGCTTGTGAGTGCTGGCATTCGTCCACTAAGAGTAGAGAAGATTTTATAAATAATATGCTCTTTATTGCTTGTGTTCTCGATTGCAAGTGCAGAAAAAGTTTAATACACCCTTGATGGGTTAATAAACATTTAAAACAGAGAAAAATAAATAAAGTTCTATTGAAGAAATGAAAAATAAACTTTTTAATTAAAAGTGAGCTTTGTTATTATTCATGAATAAATTGGAAGGATTTTGTGTGTGAGCTATTTCTATCAAACAGTATCAAATATTTATGCACAATCCATCCCTAATGTACACATTTTAGCAAGTTCTGCAGTAAGGATTATTACCAGCAGGGGCTGGCTGGCAACTTTTAGCCTAGGGGGCAAGTCCAGAGCACTGGCCCATAATCTGCCAACTTTACGGCAGACGGAATGCTTTTGCGCGCCGAAGGCGCGCTGGAAAATTAGGGGCGAGGCCTATCATAAGGGGACGTGGCCTGTACCATGATTATATTGTCTACCTGCAGATTGCACATTTTAGCGAACCTTGTAATACCCATTACACATAAAGCCACATGCCGTAATGCCAATTACACATTATGCTGAACACCATGATGCCAGTTACACATTACGCCCAAAACTGCGATGCTAATTATTCAATACACCGCACACTGTGATGCTTAATTACACATTATGCCGCACACCTTGATGCCCATTACACCCCATACTGTGATGGCAATTACCCAATGCTCTCCACACCGTAATGCCCATTACGCCCCATACCATGATGCCCATTACACCGCACAATGTGATGTCCACAGTGCCAGATATGCCCCCACAGTGCCAGATATTCCGCCACAGTGCCAAATACACATATGCCCCCACAGTGCCAGATATGCCCCCACAGTGCCAGATATGCCCCCACAGTGCCAGATATGCCCCCACAGTGCCAGATATTCCGCCACAGTGCCAAATACACATATTCCTCCACAGTGCCAGATATGCCCCCAGAGTGCCAGAGCCACATATGCCCCCACAGAGTGCCAGAGCCACATATGCCCCCACAGAGTGCCAGAGGCACATATGCCCCCACAGAGTGCCAGAGGCACATATGCCCCCACAGAGTGCCAGAGGCACATATGCCCCCACAGAGTGCCAGAGGCACATATGCCCCCACAGAGTGCCAGAGGCACATATGCCCCCACAGAGTGCCAGAGGCACATATGCCCCCACAGAGTGCCAGAGGCACATATGCCCCCACAGAGTGCCAGAAGCACATATGCCCCCAGAGAGTGCCAGAGGCACATATGCCCCCACAGAGTGCCAGAAACACATATGCTGCGGGGAGGGGGGGGGAGCGCTTACCCACCCACTGGCTGCGGGCCGCGCTGGATCAGCTCCTCCAGCGCTGGCCGCGGCTTCCTGGTTCCTGCGCTGGCCGTGGCTTCCAGAACACGGCCGCGGCTACAGGAAAATGGCCGCCGGCCTCCTGCACTGAGGACATCCTCTGTGCAGGAGGCCGGCGGCCATTTTCCTGTAGCCGCGGCCGTGTTCAGGAAGCCGCGGCCGTGTTCAGGAAGCCGCGGCCAGCGCTGGAGGAGCTAATCCAGTGCGGCCCGCAGCCAGTGGGTGGGTAAGCGGCCCGGGGGGCAAATGGCACTCTGCCCCCCGGCCCAGCCCGCCCCTGATTACCAGGCAGTTCTATATACTAGAAATAATTGGTTTCAAGATGTGTTTTTAAAGCAGTGTCGGGGAACAGGGGTAAATTAATTAAAATGGTGTAAAAATAAAATTCCTGGGGGTAATGGACGGTTGGGCTGCTGAGACACAGCCTCTCGGTAGCGTGACTGTACATTAACCCCCCCCCCCCCCCCGGAATTTAATTTTATTGTCTGCACTGCAGCAGCACTAAAACAGTGTGACAGCTGGACAGATGCGGTGGGCTACCCGACTGTCTTCAGAGTGGGTCCACTCAATGGCTGTTTGAAAACTTGCACGGGCTTCCAGCCAATAAGAGCTCGCAGCCTGGCAGCTAATCAGGAGCAGTGTTGGCTGGCGACCTGGTGCGAGATTTCAAACAGCCATGGACCTGCTCTAAAGCCAGCCGGGCAGCCTACTGCTCCTGCCCGACTGTCACACTGTTTCAGTGCTGCCACTGCAGACCTGCTCTGAAGACAGCCGGGCAGCCCACCAGTCTCTGCCTGGCTGTCAGCTTGCTACCCCTTGGTAGCTAGGGTGTCCGGCGCCCTCCTGCAAACCATACATTTTGCGCCCTTTCACATTGCCATTGCAACAAGCTGCAGCCCGATTGTGGGAGCGTAATCCTATGGAGGATCTCGGGTACATGTATGCATACACCATCTCAGTGCTGTGTCCGCAAAATGTTGCTGGCACTAAAGGTGCCCATATGCGCTGCGAGAATCGCATACGTTATGGGGTAGATCGCATTGCACGACATGCATGCAATGTGTGCGCAATGCGATCCGAAAGCAGTACTCGTGACTGAGGGGGAAAGGAGGGGAAAGAAGGAGGAGATGAAAGAAGAGGGGAGGAGATAGAGGGGTTGGAGTGTTGAGGACTGGCAGTGGCACTGGCACAGCACACTGAGAAGTGGGAATGAAGGTGGAGGCGGCGCTGCTGCCTGTTCGTCATTTGATTGACAGTTGAGTGGCGCAGGGAGCAATGGGTAGGGGGTGGATCCGGACATGAGATCCAGGCATTCACAGACAGCACTACATGCCTCAGCGCAAGTGTCCGTGAGCAAGAGGGGGCAGGTCGCAGGAGGAGGACAGTGTGTGCGCGGTGCAGGGAGCTGCTCAGTCTCTCCATACTGCCGCCCGCTGTCAGACATGCACTGCGGGCGGCATGCAGGCTGTGTGCACTCGCGGTGCAGGGAGCAAATCTTTATACTGCCGCCCGCCCGTGGGCGGCGTGCAGGAGGCAGTGACAGTGAGGGCTGAGGCAGCTTTAGCAGAGCAGGGAGGGAGACAGCGGCTTTCCAGCATGGCGCCTCCCTGCTTTGCAGGAGCTGCTGAGTGGGTAGCGCCGGCCCTGCCACTAGCAATGAGCATGTAGGTAAGCTGCACTTATGTACCATAATATGTAATGGCCATCTCAGTGGATCCATACACTGGGGACCTTAAAACCTGGAGGCCTCAATGAAACCATGAATTTGGGTAGCTTCTTGTAGTGTGTGTCAATTAATTGAGAAAAACAAAGGAACATTGGGGGACATAGAAATACATATGTTCGGGCATATATATATATATGTTAGTCTATGCCGAATATCAGTAGGAACAGTGTTTCATATGTCCACATACAATCCCTGACTTATAGATCCGATAAAATTAGCTTACAGAGCTATTAACCCCTTCCCGACATTGCCTTTTATGCTAATTTTTTTTTTTTTTTCCTCCTTGCGTTCAAATAAGCGTAACTTTTTTAATTTTCCGGCTATATAGACACATGAGGGCTTTTTTTTTGCGGGACAAGTTGTACTTTGTAATGGTACCATTTACTATACCGTATAATATTCTGGGGAATCAGGAAATAATTCAATGTGGGGTAAAAAAAAAAAAAAACGCCATTCCACAATTTTGCGCTGGTTACGGTTTTTTTGGAGTTCATAGTTCGTTTAAAATGATGGGTTATCTTTATTCTATGGGTCCTTACGATTCTGGTGATACCAAACTTATATAGTTTTCGTTATGTTTTACCACTAAAAAAAAAAATCGCAACTTTTACGTTTTTTCTAATTTGCGTTGCGTCACCATGTTCTGCGGCTTATAACTTTTTTATTTTTCCACCTACGGACCTGGGTGAGGGCTCATTTTTTGCGGGCTGAAGTGTACTTTTTAATTAATTTAATTATGGGATATGGGCGACTTTCTGATCTCTTTTAGTTATTTTTTTTTGGGTACGCGATGCGACCAAAAAACGTAGTTTTGGCGTTTGGAATTATTTTCCGTTTACGCCTTTAACCGTGCGGGATAACTAATGTTATATTTTAATAGATCGGACTTTTAGGAACGCGGCGATACCAAATATGTTTTTTTTTTTTTTTTTATTTATTTTTATTTGTGAAATGGGGAAAGGGGGGTGATTTGAACTTTTAATATTTTTTTATTTTTTTTTATTTTTAAACTTTATTTTTTTTTTTTTTTTACTTTTACTACAAGGCCCCCTAGTGTACTTGACCACTAGGGGGCGCGATCGCCTGTACTAGGTTCAGCCATAGATCTATGGCCGAACGTAGTGATTTTATGCACTTCCTATTACATCCTGCCTGAGGCAGGATGTAATAGGTATGCATACACGGCCAGCACAGGGGTCTACATTAGACCCCTGGCTACCATGGCAACCGATCGGCACCCTCCGATCTCGCTGCGGGGGGCCCCGATCGGCGCCGGAGGGGGGCGCCCCCCCTCCGATCAGCTATTTAAGCACTGCGGTCGCTTTGCCCGCGGTGCTTAAAGGGTTAAACGGCCACGATCGGCGAACTCGCCGCTCGTGGCCGTGAGAGCAGGTGCCTGGCTGTAATATACAGCCATTACCTGCTCTCTGTCAAGCCAGCTCACTCCGTGAGCTGGCTTGATTCCCCCGCACCCGACATATGACGTAAATGTACGTCATATGTCGGGAAGGGGTTAAAATGCAGAATTGACAGTATGGGGGACATTTACCAAAATGGATTCGTAGAAAAAAGGTGTATTCGTAGGGAGAAATACACCTTTTTTTTTTCCGAATTTGTATTTTCGGGATTTACAATCCCGAAAATACAACAATTCGTATTCCTAAAGATGGAACATTTGTATTTGTATTTACAAATACGAATGTCTACACCATCGATAGAATACGACAGAAATCACCATTCAAAAGAATGGTGGTTCCTGATGTACTAAGCAGCCGTACTGATAATACGGCTGCTAAGTGGTGTGAAATAGGCACGCAAATACGACAGGAAAATACACCTTGCTTTCCCTGTCGTATTTGCTTTAAGCCTGCACGGATCAGTCAGATCTGTGCAGGCTTCAGTGTAAAAAAATAGAAAAATTAAATAAATAAAAAAAAAAATCGGCGTGGGGTCCCCCCCACAGCTGTAACCAGCACCAGGCTGAAGGAGCCGGGGCCGGTAATTAAAAATCAGGGAACCCGACAAATAGGGGTTCCCCGATTTTTAACAACCAGCTCCAGGTCCGGGGCTGGTTCCCAAAATACGGGGGACAAAATGACTAGGGGTCCCCCGTATTTCAAGAACCAGCCCCAGGCACAACCAGCCAGCAGGGTAATGCCACAGCCGGGGGGAGACTTTTTATACAAGTCCCCCCGGCCAAAGCATTAACCCTACCGACCAGTCAGCCTGGCCAGGGGCCCTGGGGGAGTGGGGACCCCCCCAATGAAGCGGTCCCCCCCCTCCAGGACTTACCTGACCAGGCTGAAGCCTGGTACTGTCCCCGATGCCCCTGGGCGGTGGGCATCGGGCTGATTCAAGTGTAAAAAATAGATTAAACTATTGTTTTTTACTGTGGCACTATAAGTGCCAGCAAGCTGGGACTTGGAGAACCACAAGTCCCAGCCTGCTGGGCATTAAAGGGCCCGCTGGCACTTGTAGTTCCACAGTTAAAAAAATAGTACACAAAACACACTGACACACATTTAAAATAAAACTTTAATACATACAAAGCCCACACATACTAATACTTACCTATCTTCTTTCCGTAGGTAGCCCTGGTCCTGATGTCCTGCAGTCCTGTGTCGTCTTCGGGATCCATGTTGACGTCCTTCTTCATGTCGACGTCGCTGTCGGCGATGGCGTCCCAGTCCGGATCCAACTAAATCCATGGAGGAAGCTGTAGAAGGAAACCATACTCACCTGTCCCAGCGCGACGTAGTCCAGGTAAGGGTCTTGGCAAAAAAACAAACCGACACCCGAAACCAGCCGGACAGAGAGCCGCACAGTGTTTGTGTACATCGTGCGGCTCCGGCTCCCGAATGCCGCTATTGGCCGCCTTGCGGCCTAGCGGCTCCTAATTGGCCACTAGGCCGCAAGGCGGCCAATAGCGGCATTCGGGAGGCGTAGCCGCACGATGTAAACAAACACCGTGCGGCTCTCTGTCCGGCTGTTTTTTGGTGTCGGTTTGTTTTTTTGCCAAGACCCTTACCTGGACTACGTCGCGCTGGGACAGGTGAGTATGGTTTCCTTCCACAGCTTCCTCCATGGATTTTGTCGGATCCGGACGGGGACGCCATCGCCGACAGTGACGTCGACATGAAGAAGGACGTCGACATGGATCCCGAAGATGACACAGGACTGCAGGACATCAGGACCAGGGCTACCTACGGAAAGAAGATAGGTAAGTATTAGTATGTGTGGGCTTTGTATGTATTAAATTTTTATTTTAAATGTGTCAGTGTGTTTTGTGTACTATTTTTTTTAACTGTGGAACTACAAGTGCCAGCACCCCCTTTAATGCCCAGCAGGCTGGGACTTGTGGTTCTCCAAGTCCCAGCTTGCTGGGAGGCTTGCTGGCACTTGTAGTGCCACAGTAAAAAACAATAGTTTAATCTATTTTTTACACCATAATCAGCCCGATGCCCACCGCCCAGGGGCATCGGGGACAGTACCAGGCTTCAGCCTGGTCAGGTAAGTCCTGGAGGGGGGGGACCCCTTCATTGGGGGGGGTCCCCACTCCCCCAGGGCCCCTGGCCAGGCTGACCGGTCAGGGGGTTAATGTTTTGGCCGCGGGACCTTATATCATAAGTGTCCCCCGCCTGTGACATTACCCTGCTGGCTGGTTGTGCCTGGGGCTGGTTCTTGAAATACGGGGGACCCCTAGTCATTTTGTCCCCCGTATTTTGGGAACCAGCCCCGGACCTGGAGCCTGGGGCTGGTTGTTAAAAATTGGGGAACCCCTATTTGTCGGGTTCCCTGATTTTTAATTACCGGCCCCGGCTCCTTCAGCCTGGTGCTGGTTACTGCTGTGGGGGGGACCCCACGCCGATTTTTTTTTTTTTTTCTATTTTTTTTTTACACACTGCAGCCTGCACGGATCTGACTGATCCGTGCAGACTGCTAGAAAAATTTGTATTAGCGGCCGTATATATGGCCAGCTAATACGAATGGTTACACCATCGGAGGGTTACAAAGCAGTCGTATCTGACTGCTTTGTAATTTCCCCTCCGGAACACGACTTTGCATACGACTCAAACAGTCGTATGCAGCCGTAGGGGAAATACCAATACGAAAAACTAGGTTTTTCATATTGGTAAATTTCCCCCTATATTCGGAATATGTTGTGCCACACTGCCATCTGGTGGCCGCTCTGAAACAAGTCTAGGGAAAGTGCACCCGATTCATACAAAAGATATTTTAACAATATTTTTCTTTATTGAAGCATGACATACAATAAATGTGCATCGTAAATGCGTTTCCATTGTGTATATCATGATCTGCAATCACATATATTTTTACATAAAGAGAATAAACAAGTTGTTACAAACATTTAGCAGTAGTGTCTTTTGTTACATACAATCGACATAACGCAGAAAAGGTAAGGTAGTACTTTTGGATCCGTGCCTATACCCTTCCTAGTCCCAACTAAGGGAGCACATCATGTACAGCAAGTAATATTGGGGGGTCCTGAACACACACTTGTGTTTCATACCACAGGGTGTTCTTGAAACACTTCCATATTTGTTCCTTCATAGAATCTGACAGGGTCTCTATGTAGCTTTCCCACGTTTCGAAAAATTTCTCCGTAAATTTTTCTTTTTGTAATGAAGCCTCCAACCACTCCATTCTAAAATTCTAAAAATATGGGACAATTTATCCAAAAACATTGAAAACAGGGGGGGGGGGGGCAGTGGGTTGAATCCATAATTGGAGGATGCATTTTTTTGCAGCTGCAGATATTATTATTAGTAACTTTTTGACCCCCAATGCTATTCGAGTACGTTCCGGTGTTATGCCGAATATCGCCCATTCAGGTGTCAGAGGTAGGCAATTTACTAGATGTTGAGTAACGAATCTCCAAACCTGGATCCAAAACCTCCTTATTATCGGGCAGTCCCACAAGCAGTGGAATATGTCTGCCCTTGGGGAGCCACATCTAGGACAGGAATGATTCGCTAGTGTTCCCATAAGATATCTACGGTGTGGTGATAAATATGTTTTGTGGAGTACATTTAAAAATAACTCTGTATAGGATGTTGCTGATACTAGCTTAACCGACATATCAAATATTCACAATATTTTTTTAAAGGTAAGGGATGGGAATTGGCTTTTCCATTGTGCTAATCCTGTTTGCTAGGTCTCGTAATTGATGGGGACATGGAGGAATAGGTAATGCACAGAAATCGCCTTGAAAGAAGGGTTCGGTGTCGCTAATAATGTATCCAGTGGGTTGTTATAATCTTTCGGGGAAAGTGTCCTGGAGAGGCTAGCTACATAGTGTTGGGCTTGTAAATAAGCCATGGGGAAAGGTTCTAGCATTGGGAATTTCTCCACAGCCTGCGCAAACTGTAGCGGTTTTTTAGTCTCACAATCCATTAGTTGCCTGACAGTTTTCAAACCCTGTCTGTCCCATAATGAGAAGGGGTGGCAAGCAAGCCCATTTTGGAAAGAAGGGTTACATACAAAGGGGAGGAATAATGATGTATGTGAGTTTATTGTATGTTTATGACGTAATATGTGCCACACTTTTCGGGTGGTCATTAAGAGTGTACAGGAATTTCTTCATCAAGAAGATGTAAAAAAGAGATTATATTGATACCAGTCAGGAAAGCACCCTCTAGAGCCGTATTGGAGTAGATGTTTTCTCCATGTATCCAGTCGTGGAGGTAACGTAGGTGAGAGGCATAACTATATTCACTTATGTTAGGCAAGTTAACACCACCATTGGATCTTTGCTGTTGTAATTTGACCATACTAATTCTAGCCCTTTTACCATTCCAAATGAATGTGCGGATAATTTTATTAATCTCTAAGGCGTCTTTTTTGGTTAGCAAAATTGGAAGGGATTGTAATGGGTATAATATTCTGGGAAACAGGATCATTTTGACCAAATTTGCTCGTCCTAAATACGAGAGGGTTAAGTGTCGCCAGCATTCTGTGTCTTCCCGCATAATGCGTATTATGTTTTTTAAATTAAGAGTGTACAGGGAAGCCAGGTTTTTGGGGAGCTGTATCCCTAGATAAGTGATGGCTTTAGTCGCCCATTTAATGGGAGTGTCCCTATGCCATGTGGGGAATTTGTAGCCCGGTTTTAAATAAATAGCGGTGGATTTATCAAAGTTAACCTCGAACCCGGATACCGATCCAAATTCCCTGATACGGTCCATCAACGGTCCAAGGGCCCTCCTAGGTCTGGAAATAAATAAAAGAACATTGTCTGCAAAAGCCGATATCTTAATCTCTTTATCCCCCAAGTTAATGCCCTTAAATTGTGTCCAGCTCTGTAATACTCGAAGCATGGGGTCTAATGCCAAGTTAAAGAGCAAAGGTGAGAGGAGACAACCCTGTCTTGTTCCCCTAGTCATTACGATCCTCTCCCCGACAGCCATCTACAGCTCTGTTGGTGAATGGTACAGACAATAAAAGAACTTGATAGTGTTCTGGAATTTTGAGCCAAATCCTCTCCTCTCCAATATTTCATAAAAGTATGGCCAAGACACCATATCAAATGCCTTTGAGTCTCAAAAGCATGTTTTGAGTAGTGGATTGGAGGCTGGCCCCATCACAGCCACTATTGCTGTATGTATCCCCTTTACGGAGTGTCTGCCCTTAGTGAAGCCTAGTTGGTGGTCCGTTAACATGGTAGCTAGGAAAGTTTGGAGCCTATCTGCCAGTACTTTGGCAAGCAATTTGAAATCTACATTTAATAATGTAATAGGGCAGTAAGATGATGTTTGAGTCAGGTCCCTGTCCGTCTTAGGTATGAGTGTAGTGAATGCTCGGTTAAAATCAGGATACACAGGGTGGTTTGTTGTTATGTCAGTGTAAAGGGTATGAAGTGTCGGTACTATATCATGGTGCTGGATTTTGTAATATTCTATGGAGTAACCATCCGGCCCCGGTGCCTTGTTTAGGTGCATGGAAGTTATCGCTTTAGCAATCTCCTCCTCAGAAATTTCAGATTCTAGCATTTCACGTTGTGAGGTTGTAATGCACGGGAGATGTGCTTCATCCAATAATTTTGTCATTAAGATGGGGTCACTAGGGGTAGCTGTGTACAGCTGGCGAAAATAATCCTGGAAAGTTTTAGCAATGTCTACAGTCCTAGTGTGTAAAACATTGGAGCGATTATCTGTGACGGCGGCTATGTGGTGTCGTCTTTTAAAACTTTTAGTCATGTTGGCCAGTAGTGTCCCGGTTTTGTTTCCCCATCTAAAGTATTTTTCTTTGGTATAATCGAGTTTCGTCTGGGCTTGGGTTGCTAAGAAACTATCTAATAGGCGTCTGGAGTCGATGTATTTGTTATGGGTGTCGTCAGTAGGGTTGTTGATATAATCCGTTAAGTGAGTTTGCATGGTACTTTGTAGTGTTCTATACTGAGAGTTTATGTCCCTGTTTCGCTTCGCTACGTATGAAATGATATGTCCCCTCATAACCACTTTTGAGGTTTCCCAAAACAAGACAGGGTTGTCCCAATGCTCCAGGTTATCATTAGAGAATTCTGCCCATTTTTGTTTGAGAAATGTTTTAAATTGTTCAGACCAATAAAGATATGACGGGAAACGCCAAGATACAGGGTGAGGTCCGGCTGAGCCTATGTTCAGGGTAACAGACACAGGGGCATGGTCAGAGACGACTATATCTCCGAGGAGAGTTTTTGTAACATTTGAGAGAAGTGTGGACGAAAGTAGTAAATAATCGATGCGTGAGAAGGACCCATGGACCGCGGAATGGAATGTGTAGGAACGGTCAGTGGGATTAAAAAGTCTCCATGGATCCACCAAGGAATGGTCGGCCAGCAGATTAGAAATATATTGCCAATGAGGACTATGTATATTCGTGGGTGTAAGGGATTTATCTTTAGAAGGGTCCAAAACAGTGTTGAAATCACCTCCAAGTATTAGGTTATAATTGTGTCTACTAAGTAGGAGTTGGGAGATAGATTGGTAAAAAGCTTGTTGTTCGTTATTTGGTGCATAAATATTTAGTAATGTGAATTTAGTGTCATGAATTTGGACATCTATCAATATGTATCGACCCCCTGGATCAAGAACAGTATCCAGGATAGTGTATGGTAGGCGGCGTGCAAAAAGGATTGCCACACCTCGTGATTTAGAATAATAAGAAGCCGATACACAGTTGCCAATCCAGCCTTCACGTAGTGTGGAGTTGTCCTCCCGCTTCCAATGAGTTTCCTACAAGTAAACTATGTCGGGTTGAAGCTTTTTAAGAGATGAAGTGATTCTCTTGCGCTTAATTGGTGTATTCAGGCCACCTGCGTTCCAAGTGACTATTTTTAGTGTGGGTAATAATTGTGAGTCAGGACTGCAGGGCAATTGGGCTACTGATGTCATCCTATACCTGTCAATGGGAATTTCAGTACTAGAGTATGTGTTACGTTGCCCTGGCCTGGGCACCAGGGACAATACGGGTTCCAGACGGAGAGATGATAAGGCGTGAGCCCACAGCCGGGACCGCCGGTTAGGATGGCCACAGCGGGTCCTACACTCTCTCTGTTGAGTCCCCGAGGCAGGTGGCAAACCCCTGCGGAGCTAGGCTTCACCTGTGGCCGCCGCGTTCGAAGGAGCGAGTTAAGCCCGCTCCGACCCCGATGCAGCCAGGTCTTATGTGGTGACAAGGGGTAAGCGACCGCCATGGGGAACACTCAAGAGGATAAGCTGACTACTGGACCTAACTGGAAACTGGCCCCTAACTGCCAGCACCAGGCCAAGACGGGGAGTGCGACCTAGTCGCAGACACCAGCGGATAGAAGGGAGTCCCCAAGAATACTCCAAAGGGACCGTGACTCCCAAAGCAGGGATCTGGAAGAACGGTGACACTCCTGCCTAAACAGAACACTAATGGCAGACGGGGGGCCAGGGAACACATACAAAAGGACGGGGACAAGGAAACAAAGAAGATAACAAAGGACAGTCCCACGGAGGGGCTAGCCACGGAGGGCCAGAGAACCAAGGAAGATAAAGACCAGAGCTCCACTGGAGCACTTACGTGACCCACGAAAGATGGAGACAGTGGGTCCGCTGCAGGCTCACAGGCTGATGGAGGAATACAGCAGAGGAGTCCGGTGAAGTGCTGGAAACAAGGGATCCACAGGAACACACAGCTGACAGGCTGGGAGACAAAACAGGCTGCAATGGAGATTTGCAGCCAGGAGGACTGGGACCAAGGACCCAGGGGACCGGAGGGAAGAAGCAGATAGCAACAAATGCACAAAGCTATAACCGGCGTCTGTGCCCAGCAGACGCCGGCTATTTATTCAAATCTCGCGCCGCCTGACTGACGTCAGGCGCGCGCATTGCTGGCTGCCGGGCGGAAGCTCGGGGACGTTGCCTAGCAACGCCCCAACGCTTAGCCTCCGAGCGAGGCTTGGGACGCTGCTCGGCAGCGTCCCCCGCCGCGTCAGATGACGCTGCGTCTGCAGCGTCAGATGACCCTGTGCTCGCCGTCCGTCCGGGTGCAGGGACACCCGGACGGCGTGCAACAGTACCCCCCCCTTGAGGAAGGGTTAACAACCCTTTCCCACCAGGTTTATCCGGGAATTGACGAAAAAAGGCCCTCCTAAGATTGGGTGAATGCAAATCTACATCGGAAACCCAGGACCTCTCTTCGGGACCAAATCCCCTCCAGTGTACCAGAAACTGCAAGGAACCTCTCACAAGTCTAGAATCGAGGATCTTTTCCACGCGGAACTCCTGTTGCCCCTGCACCATCACTGGGGCGGAGCCATTCCTCAGTCTGCGAGGAAATCTCTGTGAAAATACCACCGGCTTAAGAAGCGAAGCATGAAAGGTACTCGAAATCCTGAGGGACTTAGGTAAAGCAAGACGGAATGCTACCGGATTAACCCTCCTGACAATCCGAAAAGGCCCAATGAACCGAGGCCCTAACCTTGCTGATGGTTGGTGAAGCTTTATATTACGGGTGGATAGCCACACCCAGTCACCAACTTTGAAAGAGCAAGGCCGTCTGGATTTGTCAGAGAATACCTTCTCTCTGAAAGCAGCTTCTTTAAGGGCCAAGTGGACTTTCCTCCATACGACTTTGAGGCGAGAGGCAGCTGACGAAGAAGAGCCAGAGGCATTCGGTCCCAGAGAATTAGCCCGTGGATGGAATCCGTAGACTGCAAAAAAGGGCGACATCTTAGAGGCCGAATGATGTGCGTTATTATACGCAAATTCGGCTAACGGCAAGAAACTAACCCAGTCATTTTGAAGTTTGGAAACAAAAATCCTCAGATATTGTTTAAGAGACTGATTAAGGCGTGGATGGAATGCAGAAGTAAGGCTGATCTTCACCTTTAAGGCAGCACAGAACATTCTCCAAAACTGAGCCACAAACTGTGGACCCCGGTCGGACACAATATCACTGGGAAATCCGTGCAGACGAAAAATGTGTTGAAGGAATAGCGTGGCCAGCTCTTTAGCCGAGGGTAACTGCCTTAAAGCCACGAAATGAGCCATCTTAGAAAATCTATCGATGACGACCCAAATGACTTGACAGTGTGATGAGACTGGAAGACCCACAATAAAATCCATGGCCAGATGGGACCAAGGCCTGCCTGGGACGGACAAAGGCAACAACTCTCCCCATGGTCGAGAACGAGGAACTTTATGTCGGGCACACTCCGGACAAGACAAGACAAAGTCCTTGCTGTCCCTGGCCATCCCTGGCCACCAGACCACTCGGGATAATAAAGCAAGGGTTTTATATACTCCTGGGTGACCCGAAATCTTAGTATCATGGCATTCTGCCAACACTCTGCGTCTCAATGAAGGCGGAACAAACAGTTTATTCTCCGGAGTTTGGGCTGGAGCTTGCCCTTGAGCTTGCCGGAGAAGACCCTCCAAGGTCTGGCTAACTCCGGCATGGATACAGGATGAAGGAATGATGGACCCAGACTTGATCCCACCTTCTTGTTGAGGAACAAAACATCTGGAAAGGGCGTCTGCCTTAATGTTTTTTGATCCAGGGACATAAGAAATAATGAAATTAAATCTCATAAAGAAGAGTGCCCACCGGGCTTGGCGAGCGTTCAGTCTTTTGGCTGACTCAATGTATTGTAGATTCTTATGATCGGTTAAGACCAGAATCTGATGAACAGCTCCTTCCAGCCACTGACGCCATTCATCAAAGGCCCACTTGATGGCAAGTAACTCCCTGTTGCCCACATCATAATTGGACTCAGCTTGAGAAAATTTTCTGGACATGTAGGCACAGGGGTGGAATTGTGAAGACTCCGGGTCTCTCTGAGAGAGAACCGCCCCGGCCCCAACTTCGGAGGCGTCGACTTCTACCACAAATGGCAGCTCAGGGTTGGGATGTCTAAGAACTGGAGCCGAGATGAAGGCTTGCTTTAAGGTCTTGAAAGCTTGTTCTACCTGAGGAGACCATGCTGATGGATCCGCACCTTTCTTGGTCAACGCCACCAAGGGTGCCACAATTGAAGAAAAGGCATGAATGAATCGCCTATAATAATTGGCGAACCCAAGAAATCGCTGGACTGCTTTTAAATTGGTGGGTCGCACCCAATCTAAAATGGCTTGTAATTTCTTGGGGTCCATTTGGAACCCTTGTGAAGAAATTATATATCCCAAGAAAGACACCTGGGTCACCTCAAATTCGCATTTCTCTAATTTAGCGAATAACTGATTCTCGCGTAATTTTTGCAGAACCTGACGAACTTGTGTCCTATTCGAGTCCAAGTCTTGGGAAAAAATTAAAATATCATCTAAATAGACAACTACGAATTTTCCCAAGAATTCCCGAAGGACATCGTTAATAAAATCCTGAAAAACGGCTGGGGCATTGGATAACCCGAACGGCATTACCAGGTACTCATAGTGCCCCGTCTGAGTACTGAATGCCGTTTTCCACTCGTCCCATTCCAGGATTCTTATGAGGTTATAAGCCCCCCTAAGGTCTATTTTAGAAAAAATGGTAGCGGAACGCAGTTGGTCAAACAGAACCGTAATTAAAGGCAGGGGATAGGTGTTTTTCACCGTAATTTTATTAAGGGCACGGAAATCTATGCACGGCCTCAAAGAACCATCCTTCTTTTCCACAAAGAAGAAGCCAGCGCTGAGCGGAGATTTAGAGGGCCGAATAAACCCCTTGGCCAAACTTTCTTGGATGTAGTCATCCATGGCCTTTGTCTCCGGGAGAGACAATGCATAAAGTCTACTCTTGGGCAATGGCGCGTTGGGGACCAATTGTATGGCACAGTCGTATGGCCGATGTGGAGGTAAACTGTCGGCCTTACCTTTAGAAAACACGTCTGCGTAATCCCGGTAGGGAATGGGAATCCCCGCTAAAGAGGTGGATTTCACAGGGAGCGAAATATGAAGGCACTTCTGCTGACAATTGGGGTTCCACTGGGTAATCTCCCCAAGGCGCCAATCAATGATGGGATTGTGTTTTCTCAACCAGGGGAAACCCAACACGATGGGTACCGAAGGACATGAGGTTAACAAGAAAGTGATCTCCTCCTGGTAAAATAGACCAATGGTCAACTGTATGGGTGGAGTCTGAAAAGTAACGGCCCCATTGGACAGAACCCCACCATCTAAGCCCCGTAAGGTAATGGGGATAGGTAGCTGGAGTTGCGGAATCCCCAAGCTCTGGGCGAGGGAAGAGTCCAAGAAATTACTAGCCGCGCCGCTGTCAATAAATACTGACCCCGAAAAATTACCCCCTTGAAAGGAAATATGCCCCGGGATAAGTAATGAATCTAGAGAGGAAAAGAGCTGGAGGCCAAAGTGAACCCTCTCTTCGTTCACTTGGCCCGGCCTTTTACTGGCCTATTGGGGCAATTTCTCAAGATGTGACCTTTACAGCCACAGTATAAACACAGACCTGAAGTTAATCGACGAGCCCTTTCCTCCGGGGAAATGCGAGCTGCCCCAAGTTGCATGGGCTCCTCACTTTCCTCAGGGGTCATCGGAACATAGGGAACCACCCGAGTGAGCGAGCCCCGCTCCGACCTCCGCTCACAGAGGCGACGGTCAATTTTAATGGCTAATTCCATTAACTTGTCCAATGTTTTAGGTGCCGGGTATTGGATGAGGCAATCCTTGATCTCATCGGAAAGACCACAACGAAACTGACTGCGTAATGCAGGGTCGTTCCACCCGCAATCATTCGCCCATCGGCGGAACTCGGTACAATAAACCTCGGCTGGGTCTTTCCCTTGCCTAAGGGCTCTAAGATGGGTCTCTGCTGAGGCTTCGCGGTCAGGATCATCATACAACAACCCTAGGGAACTAAAGAAGCTGTCTACGGAAGCCAGGGCTGGGCTATCCGAAGGCAATCCAAAGGCCCAGGTCTGGGGGTCACCCTGGAGCAACGAGATAACTAGTCCAATACGCTGGGCCTCGGATAAGAAGGAGCGTGTTTTGAGCCGAAAATACAATTTGCAACTCTCACGAAAATTAAAGAAGGTTTTGCGGTCTCCAGAGAACCGATCAGGCAAGTTCATTTTGGGATCAGAACCCCCTGAGTCTGGAGGTCGCGACCTCTGCTCTTGGGACGCTACCTTCAAGGACAATTCCCGAACCATCTGAGTAAGCCCTTGAAGCTGATCAGAAAACGTCTGAGAAGGGGTACTCATAATATCCAACGACACAAACAACTACCCCTCCAAGTATTTGACAGGGGAGACCTGTCTTTATTCTGGCCGGTTATAATGTTACGTTGCCCTGGCCTGGGCACCAGGGACAATACGGGTTCCAGACGGAGAGATGATAAGGCGTGAGCCCACAGCCGGGACCGCCGGTTAGGACGGCTACAGCGGGTCCTGCACTCTCTCTGTTGAGTCCCCGAGGCAGGTGGCAAACCCCTGCGGAGCTAGGCTTCACCTGTGGCCGCCGCGTTCGAAGGAGCGAGTTAAGCCCGCTCCGACCCCGATGCAGCCAGGTCTTATGTGGTGACAAGGGGTAAGCGACCGCCACGGGGAACACTCAAGAGGATAAGCTGACTACTGGACCTAACTGGAAACTGGCCCCTAACTGCCGGCACCAGGCCAAGACGGGGAGTGCGACCTAGTCGCAGACACCAGCGGATAGAAGGGAGTCCCCAAGAATACTCCAAAGGGACCGTGACTCCCAAAGCAGGGATCTGGAAGAACGGTGACACTCCTGCCTAAACAGAACACTAATGGCAGACGGGGGGCCAGGGAACACATACAAAAGGACGGGGACAAGGAAACAAAGAAGATAACAAAGGACAGTCCCACGGAGGGGCTAGCCACGGAGGGCCAGAGAACCAAGGAAGATAAAGACCAGAGCTCCACTGGAGCACTTACATGACCCACGAAAGATGGAGACAGTGGGTCCGCTGCAGGCTCACAGGCTGATGGAGGAATACAGCAGGGGAGTCCGGTGAAGTGCTGGAAACAAGGGATCCACAGGAACACACAGCTGACAGGCTGGGAGACAAAACAGGCTGCAATGGAGATTTGCAGCCAGGAGGACTGGGACCAAGGACCCAGGGGACCGGAGGGAAGAAGCAGATAGCAACAAATGCACAAAGCTATAACCGGCGTCTGTGCCCAGCAGACGCCGGCTATTTATTCAAATCTCGCGCCGCCTGACTGACGTCAGGCGCGCGCATTGCTGGCTGCCGGGCGGAAGCTCGGGGACGTTGCCTAGCAACGCCCCAACGCTTAGCCTCCGAGCGAGGCTTGGGACGCTGCTCGGCAGCGTCCCCCGCCGCGTCAGATGACGCTGCGTCTGCAGCGTCAGATGACCCTGTGCTTGCCATCCGTCCGGGTGCAGGGACACCCGGACGGCGTGCAACAGTATGTGCAGTGGAGATGGGTGTACCACAGTCCCAGCTAGCAGGGGCAAACCCAAAAGTTACTCTTAACAGACGCGGATCCAAGTCAACAACAATAGATAACACATTACATAAACAAGACGAATGAAAAATCACATGCTTCAACACATTTTCAGAAATTTTCCTTACCAAAAAGATTTTGTGCCAGTCCCTGGTTTGTATCTCAGGGAGTGAGTGACAAATGTTTCAAAACAGTTATAACACATAAAACAAGTAGTTGAGATTTGTAATAACAATTGAACGTTCCGTACATAAATAGCTGTACAGAAATCAAATACAACTCCGGGGGGAGGTTTAGTGAGAAGTTATATCAAACTAGAGAGTCAGGGAGACTCATGTTGTGGGGGGGGGGGAACTTGACGGAATGCGGGCAGGAGAGCCCCTGGGTGTACCTCTTGACATGACATGTGCCCGTGCAGCCTCCGGGCTGTCAAATAAGAATGTTTGCCCATTATCAGTAAGCTTTAATCTAGCCGGGTACAAAAGTGCAAACCTCTTGTTATTATCGACCAGGTATTTGCAAAGCGGTGAGAATTCTTTTCTCTTTTGGGCCACCACGGCAGAGTAATCCTGAAAGATGAGAATACGGCGTTCGTCAATGAGTAGCTCTCTCTGTCTTTTAAATGCCGTCAGGATCCTCTCCTTGTCGCGGTAGTCCAAAAACTTCGCAATCACTGGGCGGGGGCTACTATTGGGTCTATCACGCTCAGGACCCAATCTGTGGGCCCTTTCAATATTTGGTATACCTATATCCTCTGAGAGGAGGAGAGATTCAACCAATTGCTTACTCAAAAAATCTATCAAGGCTGGCCCTCTAATTTGTTCAGGTATGGCGACAAAGCGTAAATTGTTCCGTCTATGACGATTTTCCAAATCATCCACTTTGTAAAGCAGGGATTGACAGGAAGCGGTGTTGGATGTGCATGCCGCCTGTATAGCGAGCACAATATCCTCGACATCGCTAACCTTTTGTTCTACCTCATCTAGCCTTTTGGCATGGTCAGTCAGCCGAGTCAGTGCTGAATCTAACGAGGTCTGTAACTTATCCAGTCTCTTATCAATTCTGGGTACCAACTGATCAAGATTCTCCTCAATTCTAGGCAGGAATGATTGAAGTTTTTCATCAATCAGGGGCCTGAGGGATTCAAATTTTTGGCATTATGGCATTTAATAATGCTGCCGCCATGTCATGGCGGTCTGGGTGGGTATCTCCTCTACACATATCTGGGCCCTCCCGTGTTGGTGATCCCTGTGAGGAGGATGGGGAGGGGCCTCCCTTGGCCGGTGTTTTGGATGGTTTAACCATGTTACGGGCTGAAGACCTAGGGGGCAATGGAGATAAGGCCCTGTTGATAAATTTTTCCATACAAAGTGAGTCTCCCAAGAGTTACAAAGGTTAAGTAAACAATCCTAGGTTGTAGGGTAATAAATTCCCCCGGAGTACCGAAGAAAGAGAAGTTACATTTTTAAGATGACATGTCAAACCTTCTAAAGGTGTAGCAATGAGTAATTGACGTGTAAAAGTATAATGTAGCATACTTCTGTCCAATAAAGCAGAAATTCACCAGGTATGCAGTAGTAGACTAGGTAATTGTAGTACGATGCAGGCAGATTAATCTGTTAGCGAGCGATAGGTGGAATCTTATGGATTTAGATATGTGTACAAGTTACCATTAACCCTAAGTGGCAAGCAACACATACAGAGGGATAAGGAATGTTGCTCTGTTTCTTAGCACAATAGTGTTATAAGTGTAAAAATAACGGTTTCCACGGCAACCCCTAGCAATGGAGGTCACTAGCCAGTGCAGCTGCAGTACAATCAACAGTGAGGTAATTATTAACGGGAGGATTTACAATAAAACAATGTACTGTAAGTATGACAAGTAAAGTATCAGCGATACAGACGTAATAAAACTGTAAGCTACAGTTCTGCGTAATGAAGCCAGAAGGCGGCACTGGTTTATCAGAATTGGAGGCAAATCATTAGAGCCACAGTGATCCTTAAGACGTTCAGTTGTCCAGAGAGTTGCAATATTATGAGGAGATGATCCCCATGAGAGAAGAGGGCTAAGTGACCTCCACATTAACAGGTGGATTTGAAATAACTATAATGAGGAGCAGGGACCCACTCCAAAGTTCCACAATACCCAATCAGTATCAAGATTTGGGGTGCCAGTACCTCCTATTATCCCTAAGAGCTCCTGAGTGATCAAGGTCATTGTCAGTGCTCCCTAAAGGAGTATACTGAGCCTGGTGGGCAAAAGGGGTTCTCACAAGTAGTGAGTGTGTCCACAGCAAGAAGCAGTAGCCATATAGCAAGGGAGTGTTCAACAATAGTACATGTTTAAGAGCCTCCGCTAGGGCTACACAAGGGGGGGGCAACAAAGGACAGTGTACCTGGATGTGGGGGGGAGTATGGGCAGAGTAATGTATGGGAGATGACCAGCAGTGTTCTTGAGGAGGAAATACTCACGACCACCTTAGCCTTCAGTACGGTGGGCACATCCTCCTGTCTTCAGGTGCTACAGATGCCCGGTCGTGTAGGCACTGAGAGAGTTCACCAGCCCTCCTGCAGTGGCAGTGGCTGGCTCGCAGCGCACACAGGCAAACTCTGGTTTCCCAGCTGTGGCAGGTGTTGTAGAGTGCCAGGCGCGGCTCCACAGTAGACACAAGAGGGGGGGGAATACTCCCCAGAGTACCCAGCACAGCGGGTCAGCAGTCGGCGTCCGGGATTCAACACAGGCACCCCGCGCTGGGAGCCCCCAATCCCCCCGTCACTCTGCCGATCAGTGGGTCATTGCTGTCTCCTCCGGATGGCTCCCTGCGGCCAAGGTTGGCGTTCCTCCGCAGCGGCAATGTAGAGAGGCGCTTCCCTCCCCACCTCACAGCCGCTCAGCAGGTTCCAGGCAGCGCGATTCCAGCAGGGGTTTCTCCGCGGCCTTGATATAGGAAGGCGCTTCCCTCCCCGCCTCACAGCCGCTCAGCAGGGTGTCCAGGCTTCACGGCGGTTTCACTTCCTCCGCAACAAGCAGGTGAGCAAGAGGACGCGGGTCTCCCCACCACCCGACCGAACACCAGGGCAGGGAGCACGGTAGGGCTATGGCGCTTCCAGCACCCTCACCCCTTCAGGGGTAGTGATGCGTCAAGGCGGAAACGGGTTTCCCCGCTCTCCCTCTACTCCGTCGGATTACCAGCTATAGTTCCAGTGGGGTGCTGGTTGTCCCAGATATTCTCTCTGTGCCTGGTCGAGCAGGTCAATTAACGGCACGCCACAATAGTCGCACCACACGGCTCCAGCTATAGAGCCCGACTCCGGGGTTAAAGGCAAGGTATCAGCTCAAAATAAAAACACCTGCACGTTCCCCTAGGTAAGAGGAGGTTGGTGCTTGTGGTGTTATGAGGGATATGGATGCTCAGAGGCTAGGATGGCAATGGATGTTCTCTGGGGCAGCGAAGCTGTGTTAAAATGCGGCCATCTTAGATGCACCACCCACCGGAAGTCATCCACAAAAGATATTTTAATAATTGTTGTTTTGTCACAAATTCACATGTATACTAGCACTGTATATTATTGTATTTACTTATTGACAAGCACTAAGCACTTTAATAATTGTACTGGCATGTTATCACTTTTCCCTAGTGTGGCCTCCTGCCAGGACGGACGGGTCACTTCCGGGAGATCCCGGAAGTCGTCATCAGGAGTCCCAGACGGAGGAGGATGCTACACGGCGGGTCCCCTATATGTAAGTTCATTTTGTCTTTACACTTTGTTGTTGCACTTTTGAATTCTTCTGGTCCTTACGAAGGGTTAATACCCGAAACGGCATAGACCGTTTAGAAGAAAATAAACTTCACCTTTTGGTACACAAGTCCCGGAGTGACGCCCGTGTTTCTGGAGGCTATATATATACACACACACACACACATATACACACACATATACATACATACATATATATATATATATATACACATACAGGGGTGTCAACAGCAGTGTAGACCCCTGGGCATAGCAATGTATTAGGTCCCCTACCGATCCTCCAGCGGTAGGGGGTGGGGGAAGCTTTGATGTCCCCCGGGTGGTAGGGGGTATTATATCAACCACTCAGCATGTATTGCCTGAATCAGTGATTTCCACTAATTACCCCTTTACTGTACAGATGGTGGGATATGGGGTGGGAGAAGGGGGCATTGGGCTGAATGAAGGGGCCCTGATACATAACTTCCAGTGTGGTAGAGGATGTTTAATACGCAAAGGAGGGGTGTATAGTGGAGTGGGCTTATTATTCATAATTTTCTGGTGGGAGGACAGCTTGCTTGACTGCAGATATTTCTTAGATTTTAATGAAATTAAAAACTAGAGAATCCCACCTACCAAATGGTATTATGGACTAGGGGATCAGAGTTCAGGAGGCAGAGCAATCCGCCAACGAGAATATAAAACTACATACCAGGTATGTGGAGCTGGAGCAGTAACCAGCTGCTGGAAGGCTGATATCTCTGGTTCTGGGCACAGTAGAGACAAGCTACTAGTGTTCATCAAAATGGGAGAGTCCCAGCTTTTGGAATATACATTTAGAAAAACTCTAAGTCAGACAGAACCTGAAATATCTGACTGGGAAGAGCAAGTAACAGGCTTGGATGGGGACCATTGATTTGAAGTCAGATATCTCCGGTTTCCAAGGGCCGATTTTTTTAATTCTTGTACCCATGGAAAGAGGGGACCCTCAGCTTTCAGGATTGCTTTGTAAGTTATTAAGATCACACACCTTATTGGGTATTTTTTATTAAACTGCGATTTTATAGAAGTGGAGATGTTGCCCATAGCAACCAATCAGATTCAAGTTATTAATCTTGTACCTTTTAGAATATATTACGGTATCTAGAATCGAATTAGTTGCCAACATCTCCACCTCTGTAAACCAGCATTTTAGTAATCTATACCTTGAAATTGTATTTTGAGTACAGATTATTGCCAAGCTGCTATGTACGTTAAGATGTATCAGTGACAGTATTTATGTTGCGATGCACCTTTATGTTGTGGTTGTGTTCAGTTCTGGGCGTCGCACCTTAAAAAGCACATAAATGATTTGGAACAGGTACAGAGAAGGACGACTAAGCTAGTAAAAGGTCTTGAACAGGGCTGGGCAACACCGGCCCTCCAAATTAGAGATGAGCAGGTCCGGATCCCTGAGATCCGACAGATCCGAATATCGGGGATCCGGGCCAGATCCGAGCCGGCTCGGGAGTTCCCGCCTGAATTCCGGACCAATAACGAGGCCGAACGTCGTCATCGCGCTGTCGGATTCTCGCGGGAGCGGGATCTTATAAAAGACGCACGCGCGCCCCGCCATCTTCATTCCAATCTTGGAAAAGGAAGAGGGTGGTTGGGAAGCTCCGTGTGCTCCGTGCTGTGCTCTGTGCCATGTGCTCCGTGACCTGACCTGTGCCCTCACTGCCCTGTGCTGTGCTCCGTGCCATGTGCTCCGTGCTGTGCTGTGCTCCGTGACCTGCCCTCACTGCCCTGTGTTGTAGACTTGAGAGTCAGTGACTGTTTATAGGCCTGAGCCCTGTAGTGTGATTTAACTAACTAGGTGCTGCAGTGCTCACACGCAGGGGCTGCAGTGTCCACTGTCCAGGGGCTGTCCTGTGGCCCGTGCCCTGTTGTGATTTATTTAGCCCTAAGCCCTGTGTTGTGATTTATTTAGCCCTGAACCCTGTGTTTTTTGTGATTTAACTAACTAACTCAGTGCTGCAGTGCTCACACGCAGGGGCTGCAGTGCTGCTGAGTAGTACACTGTGTACAGGGGCTGCAGTAATACAAGGGGCTGTGTCCAGTGTGACGGCCTATATCTTATCCATTGTCCAGTGTCACGAGTCACTCACGACATATATACTGTGTCCTGTCCTGTGTGACGACTGACGACATATCCTGTGTCCAGTGTGAAGACATATATCCTGTGTCCAGTGTGACGACATATATCCTGTGTCCAGTGTGATGACATATATCCTGTGTCCAGTGTCACAAGTCACAACATATATTCTGTGTCCAGTGTGACATGTAATGTGTGCCGGCATATATCCTGTGTCCAGCGTGACATATATCCATTGTCCAGTGTGACGACATATATCCAGTGTCCAGTGTGACGACATATATCATGTGTCCAGTGTGACGACATATATCCAGTGTCCAGTGTGATGACAATATATCCTGTGTCCAGTGTCACAACATATATCCTGTGTCCAGTGTGACATGTAATGTATGCCGGCATATATCCTGTGTCCAGCGTGACATATATCCATTGTCCAGTGTGACGATATATATCCTGTGTCCACTGTGACAACATATATCCAGTGTCCAGTGTGACGACATATATCCTGTGTCCAGTGTGACGACATATATCCTGTGTCCAGTGTGACGACATATATCCAGTCTCCAGTGTGACGACACATATCCTGTGTCCAGTGTGACGACATATATCCTGTGTCCAGTGTGACGACATATATCCTGTGTCCAGTGTGACGACATATATCCTGTGTCCAGTGTGACGACATATATCCAGTAGCCAGTGTGACGACAATATATCCTGTGTCAAGTGTCACAAGTCACAACATATATCCTGTGTCCAGTGTGACATGTAATGTGTGCCGGCATATATCCTGTGTCCAGCGTGACATATATCCATTGTCCAGTGAGACGACATATATCCATTGTCCAGTGTGACGACATATATCCAGTGTCCAGTGTGACGACATATATCCTGTGTCCAGTGTGACGACATATATCCTGTGTCCAGTGTGACGACATATATCCTGTGTCCAGTGTGACGACACATATCCAGTGTCCAGTGTGACGACATATATCCAGTGTCCAGTGTGACGACATATATCCAGTGTCCACTGTGACGACATATATCCTGTGTCCAGTGTGACGACATATATCCAGTGTCCAGTGTGACGACATATATCCAGTGTCCAGTGTGACGACATATATCCTGTGTCCAGTGTGACGACATATATAATGTGTCCAGTGTGACGACATATATCCAGTCTCCAGTGTGACGACATATATCCTGTGTCCAGTGTGACGACATATATCCTGTGTCCAGTGTGACGACATATATCCTGTGTCCAGTGTGACGACATATATCCTGTGTCCAGTGTGACGACATATATCCAGTGGCCAGTGTGACGACAATATATCCTGTGTCCAGTGTCACAAGTCACAACATATATCCTGTGTCCAGTGTGACATGTAATGTGTGCCGGCATATATCCTGTGTCTAGCGTGACATATATCCATTGTCCAGTGTGATGACATATATCCATTGTCCAGTGTGACGACATATATCCAGTGTCCAGTGTGACGACATATATCCTGTGTCCAGTGTTACGACATATATCCTGTGTCCAGTGTGACGACATATATCCTGTGTCCAGTGTGATGACATATATCCTGTGTCCAGTGTGACGACACATATCCAGTGTCCAGTGTGACGACATATATCCAGTGTCCACTGTGACGACATATATCCTGTGTCCAGTGTGACGACATATATCCAGTGTCCAGTGTGACGACATATATCTAGTGTCCAGTGTGACGACATATATCCTGTGTCCAGTGTGACGACATATATCCTGTGTCCAGTGTGACGACATATATCCTGTGTCCAGTGTGACGACATATATCCTGTGTCCAGTGTGACGACATATATCTTGTGTCCAGTGTGACGACATATATCCAGTGTCCACTGTGACAACATATATCCTGTGTCCAGTGTGACGACATACATCCAGTGTCCAGTGTGACGACATATATCCTGTGTCCAGTGTGCCGGCATATATCCTGTGTCCAGCGTGACATATATCCAGTGTCCAGTGTGACGACATATATCCAGTGTCCAGTGTGACGACATATATCCAGTGTCCAGTGTGACGACATATATCCAGTGTCCAGTGTGACGACATATATCCTGTGTCCAGTGTGACGACATATATCCTGTGTCCACTGTGACGACATATATCCAGTGGCCAGTGTGACATCTAACCATTGTGTGACGGCATATATCTAGTGTCCAGCGTGACATATATCCATTGTCCAGTGTACAGGAGCTGTGTCCATGGGCGGTGTCCAGAGGCTGTGTCCAGTGTGACGGCTGTGTCCATTGTCCAGGGGCTGTGTCCAGTGTGACGGCTGTGTCCAGTGTACAGGAGCTGTGTCCAGAGGCTGTGTCCATTATCCAGGGGCTGTGTCCAGGGTGACAGGCTGTGTCCAGTGTCCAGGGGCAGTGTCCAGGGGCTGTGTCCAGGGGCAGTGTCCAGTGTCCAAGGGGCTGTGTCCAGTGTGACAGGCTGTTTCCAGTGTAAAGTAAGAAAAATAAATAAAAGTAATAAATAAAATAAAAACACATTTTTGGAGGATGATGGAGGAGGAAATAGTGGGAGTGCTGAAGCTGCTACCACCAGTCATGACAAGGCCGATACCTCTTTGTATTTGCTGTTTGGAGCATTTCTCTTTTTTGGGATAGTTTATTAAACTGCCACCCTGTCTGCCCCTGCAGTGCCGCTCTGCCAGGTTGGAAGTGTAAGGTCCACATGTATGTGATGCCGACTGCTGTCGCTTAGCTTAGTCATCCAGCTACCTCGGTATATCCTTTTGGCCCAACTACAGTAAATGAAAACAATTTTGTAAGCTGTGAAGTGATCAAAATTGACTAGAAATGAGTGGAAACTAATGTTATTGAGGTCAATAATACATTAGGGGCAAAAACAGGCCCAAATTCTGCTATTTTAGCCATTTTTAGCATTTTTTCATAAAAATCCAGATCCAAAACCAAAACCAAAACCCACAAGGGTGGTTTTGCCAAAACCAATCCAGATCCAAAACACGAAGGGAGATCCAGATCCAAAACCAAAACCAAAACCCGAAAAAGTGGCCGCCGCACATCTCTACTCCAAATGTTAATGAACTACACATCCCAGCATCAGTTTCAGCATGGCCACATAGCAAAACTAATGCAAAGCATCCTGGGATGTGTAGTTCATTAACATCTGGAGGGCCGGTGTTGCCCAGCCCTGGTCTTGAATCACTAGAATACAAAGATAGGTTAACCAGGCTTTCACTGGAGAAACGGAGGTTGAGGGGTGATATGATCAGCATGTCCAAATACAGGATTGGGAATCATATGGAACTGGGAGATGATTTGTTCACTATCAGGCCTATACTTAGGACACGCGGGCATGTACTGAGGCTCAAGGAAAATTAATTCCGTACTGAATTTAGAATAGGATTCTTCACCATTAGAGCAGTAAAATACTGGAACTCATTGCCAATGGGGGTGATTACAGCAACTACTGTTAATGAATTTAAATCAAAACTGGATACATTTTTGGCCACTAAGGGAATCCTGATCAGATCACTTTAGCGTACACATTGCTGGGATGGGCTCCAATTGGAGTGCCTGTCAATGTTTAAGATTTTTAATACTTCTGGCAAAAATGAATTTCTTATTGCCCACATAGGAGCAATGATAAATTCTATTTGTTAATTTAAAAAATCAATAACATGTAAATGGGCACCTTAATGTTGTGTTTATGTACTAAAACGAATCTATGAATTGGCAAACATAAAAAATATGTATTGTTTATGTGAACATACACGATCTGTTTAGTGTACTGTTTATATGTAAAAGTATGATGTTGGTATTCTAGTGCCCTCATGTGGGAGAAAAATATATTTTGTATTCCCTTTAAGCAGAAATTAGCTTTTCCAACCATTTGAAAAAGAGCATACACATTAATGTCATTAAAATGCTGACAATTGTATCTACAGTAACATTCCTTTTTATTAATTTCGGTACTTGTGTAATATCTGGGCGCCCGATTTTTTCATCGCAGGGTAAAAAATCGCATTGCATACAATCATATCGTATGCGATGCGTTGCGACGCGATTGGACCCGATTTTTAATTGTACAGGCACCCAGATGCCTGATTCCTATGTTAAATGCCCCCCAAGACCCGATTTATGATTGTAGACTCACCCTGATGGGTAATTACTATGTTAAATGGCCCCCCATTGTTAACGCCACCCCACTATCAACGCCAACCCGAAGCGTGGTGAGTGCAGCAAGCCCGCGAGGGGTGGCGGTACGCATCCTCTGACCTTTTCATACCCCCACTATCCACGTCGGCTTGGAGTTGATTTCATATAGTGTGGCGAGTGCAGCGAGCCACCGAGCCCGAAGCGTGGCGAGCGGGCGCGGATTACTTCACACATATTACGTGTCCGCTCGCCACACTATATAAGATCAACTCCACGCCGACGTGGATAGTGGGGGTATGAAAAGGTCGGAGGACGCGTACCGCCGCCCCTCGCGGGCTTGCTGCGCTCGCCACGCTTTGGGTTGGCGTTGATAGTGGGGGTGGCGTTAACAATGGGGGGGAGCATTTCAAATAGTATTCACCCATCAGGGTCGGTGTACAATAAAAAATCGGGTATGGGGGTGCATTTAACATTGTAATCAGGCATCAGGGTGCCTGTACAATGTAATATCGGGTATAATCTAGGGATGTGCACCGGCCACTTTTCGGGTTTTGGGTTTTGGGTTTTGGGTTCTGATTACCTTGAGGTTTTGGGTTCTAATGGGTTTTGGCAAAACACCTCCTAAGTGTTTTGTGTTTGGATTTTTTGGGTTTTGGGTTCTGATTTTTTGTTAAAAAAGCATAAAAACTGCTAAAATCGCAGAATTTTGGTTTTTATTTTTTGCTCCTACGCTATATTAACCTCAATAACATTAATTTCCACTCATTTCCAGTCTATTCTGAACAGTTCACACCTTACACTATTGTTTTTAGGGCAAAAGGTTGCACCGAGGTAGCTGGATAACTATGATAAGCCACACAAGTGTGCGGCACAAACACTAGACTGATATGGCACACTTAGCATCCCCTCTAGGCTGATACTGCACACCTAGAATTACCCCTGGACTGATATTGAACAGGTAGCATCACCCCTGGAATGATACAGCACATTTAGCATCACCCCTGGACTGATATGGCACACTTAACAGCACCCCATGAATTGGCAGACTTGGCTTACCCCAGGAATTATACGGCACAGATGGTGGCACCCCTGACCTGATACAGCACACATGGAATTATACGGCACAGATGGCGGCACCCCTGGACTGATACGGCACACATGGCGGCAGGCATGGAATTATACGGCAGACAAATTCCTGCAGTAAAAATAAAAATTTGTATTCTTTTAATTATAAAAAAGAGCAGCACACCTTACTTAGCAACACCACATGAATTATACAGAACTCTTGGCTCAACCCTGGACTACAGCGCATTTAACAGCCCTTGCAGTAAAAAAAAAAAAAAAAAAAAAAAATATTTTTATTTTCATTAAAAAAAGGCCAGCTCCCCTGGTCTGATATGGGACACATGGGGCACCCCTGGAATTATACGGCACACATGCGGGCACCCCAGGACTGATACAGGACACATGGGGGCACCCATGGAATTATATGGCACACATGCGGGCACCCCTGGACTGATACAGGACACAAGGGGGAACCCATAGAATTATACGGCACACATGCGGGCACCCCTGGACTGATACAGCACACCTGTGGGCACCCCTGGACAAATACAGCACACATGTGGGCACCCCTGGATGGATACAGTACACATGCGGGCACCCCTGGACTGATACAGCACACATGTGGGCAGCCCTGGATGGATACAGTACAAATGTGGGGACCCTGGACTGATGCAGCACACATGCGGGCACCCTGGACTGATGCAGCACACATGCGGGCACCCTGGACTTATACTGTGCACTGGCAGCAGTCATTTAAAAAAAAAAAAATTTTGTTGCTGAATTAAAACAATGTAGCCCCCTCTGTAGCACTAGCAGCAGCCCCCTATGCATAAATCATCCCCCCCAGCCTGTCATCCCCCCCAGCATGTCATCCCCCCCAGCATGTCATCCCCCCCACTCCGCTCAGCAGACAGCACGGACACATCCATGCTGTCTGAAATCACCAGCCTGTTTGAAAATGGCGCCGACCGCCGGGAACTATATATCCCCAGGTCTCGCGAGAATCTGACAGCGGGAAGATAACGTTCAGCCTCGTTTTGAACACAGAAAAATGGCGGCGACCATCGAACTCCCTGGATCTGGCCTCGGATCAGGTAAGTTTGTGGGGGTTCGGATCTCTAGGATCCGAACCCGCTCATCTCTAGTATAATCACATAGTATCGCATGCCATTATAATGGCATGCGATGCGACATTAAAATTGTACACTCTGCCCGGGAAAGGCTCAAAATCGGGTCCAATTGCATTGCATTGCATCGCATGCCTTAATTAATGGCATGCGATGCGATATATTGAGCGCCGTAATATCACACATATTACGTGTCCCCTTGCGGGGCTC
The DNA here is from genome assembly GCF_055691185.1 of Crinia signifera. Taxonomy (NCBI): domain Eukaryota; kingdom Metazoa; phylum Chordata; class Amphibia; order Anura; family Myobatrachidae; genus Crinia; species Crinia signifera. Next base: position 149,589,363 of record NC_139221.1, on the reverse strand, counting down.
GCTGCGCTCGCCACACTATATAAGATCAGTTCCACGCCGACGTGGATAGTGGAGGTATGAAAAGGTCAGAGGACGCATGCTGCGCTCGCCACGCTTCGGGTTGGCGTTGATAGTGGGGGTGGCGTTAACAACGGGGGGGGGGGGCATTTCAAATAGTATTCACCCATCAGGGTGGGTGTACAATTAAAAATTGGGTATGGGGGTGCATTTAACATTGTAATCAGGCATCAGGGTGCCTGTACAATGTAATATCGGGTATAATCGCATCGCATGCCATTATAATGGCATGCGATGCGACACGATATTAAAATTGTACACTCTGCCCGGAAAAGGCTCAAAATCGGGTCCAATTGCATTGCATCGCATGCCTTAATTAATGGCATGCGATGCGATATATTTGGCGCCCAGATATTACACAAGTACCTTAATTTCAAATCATTCTGGATAGGTGAAAGCTGATTACACCCTTAAATATAACATGACATAATGTGAGCATGCACAGGAAGAAGGTGACGCTTGGGGTAAACAAGGTTGAGGGGATGGGGTGGGAGCAAGTGGAAGAGGAAGGTTATGGAGCCCAGAGTTTGGGGATATACTCAAGGGGGCACATGTTTGGGGATGATGCTGAAGGAGGCACAGGGTAGAGGCACGGCTGGCCCACCCATTACGCTAGGGATCAGGGAACTTTTTTACCTTTTACCCCAAAATATACTTAGATACGCCAATGCTACCCCCTTGATTTTGTACCACACACAGCCATTATATATATGCCACACACTGTGATGGTTTTTATACATATGCCAGACACCGTGATGCCCATTATACATATGCCACACACTGTGATGCCCATTATACATATGCCACACACCGTGATGCCCATTATACATATGCCACACACTGTGAGGCCCATTACAGATATGCCACACTGTGAGGCCCATTATACATACAGTATGTCACACACTGAGATGCTCATCATTATTATTATTTATTTATTAACAGTTTCTTATATAGAGCACACATATACCAGGAGTATAGTTGAACATTCACATCAGTCCCTGCCCCAGTGGAGCTTATACTCTATAATCCCTACAACATGTACACACACACAGACATTCTAGGGTTAATGGATATGCAGTGTTTGGGTGCCGTGCTGTGGACTAATCTAATGTTCCGGACTGCGGGGTATATATAGGTACACTACAAATACCTAGATTGATAGCAGTAATGGGGGTACACTCCTGGGTGTCACTCCGCGCTCACAATCACTAGAGATGATACTCACACTAGAGAGGTTATAATAAATTAAGTTTTATTTTGATAATTATGGCTTCTAGTCCTTTTAGTGTAACGTGAAGTACAATGTAAAACCTAAAAAAAATATCAGAACCCGCATTGGCATCGCTGTTTCTCCCAAATGTCAGTTTGGAGATCTATGTGTGAGTAACACTAACTTACCCAAAAAACTAACCGGGAGGACATTAATATAGTTATAAATTTACAGATACAATTCCTTCTTGTGGAACTTACAGCTGTCCAATTATCGGCGCATAAGACACCCCGTGCAGTTAAGCACTAACTAGCCAGGATTTATCCAGGTTTATAATACGGCTACTTTTAAATAATTAATTGTTTGTGTTTGTTTTTATATTTTTTTTACATTTATGCAACTACCCTTATGATTTTATAAATATTGATTATATTTATATTTATTAATAAAGTGATGTTTTGTATACATATGACGCGTGATGTTTTTTTCCTTTGCTTGTATGAAAGCAGGACAAGGGATCTACAGAAAAACAGTGAAAAACGCCATGTCGACCTTTTGACTGTCGACCTAGACACTGTCGACCTAATGACAGTCGGCCTTTTTGCACATCGACCTTTCTGCATGTCGACCTTTTTGCTCGTCGACCTTTTTGCTTGTCTAACTAATGGTGTTGACCTAGTGGTTGTCTATCTTTTTGCTTTAGACAAATAATCCGGATACCGCTTGTATTACTTGTTGAGGGCGGCATCCCTCTACCATACGGCAGCCTTTTGTATACAGCACATAGCCACTATCCCTAGCGCTCTAGACCCATTGTCTTGTTTGAAAAGTTCACATCATGCCACCCGGACGGAGCCAAAATTCACATCGTGCCACCCAGACCGGGCTAAAATTCACATCATGCCACCCAGATTGAGTCCAACTTCACATCATGCCACCCAGATTGAGCCCAAATTCGCATCCTGCCATCCAGTTTAAGCCCAAATTAGCATTATGCCACCAAGATTGAGCCCACATTCCCATCATGCCACCCAGATTGAGCCTAAATTCTCATCATGCCACCCAGATTGAGCCAAAATTCCCATCATGCCTCCCAGATTGAGCACAAAATCACATCATGCCTCCCAGATTGCACTTATAAAACAAACAAACCATAAATAACACTAAAATCACACTGTACACTGTAGCACTAGCAGCCCCTTCTATGCATTAATCACCCCCACCCCAGCAGGTTTCCCCCTCACACCCCTCAGCAGCCATCACGGACCGTGCTGTCTGAAATCACCAGCCTGTTTGAAAATGGTGCCGACCGCCGTGAAATATATATCCCCAGGTCTCATGAGAATCCGACGTGGGATGATGATGTTTTAGCCTCGATTTGGACTCCTCCAAATCGAACCTCCAAATTGGACTCCTCCAAATCCTCAGATCCGGCCTCGGATCAGGTAAGTACGTGAGGGTTCGGATCTATAGGATCCAAACCTGCTCATCTCTATTTATATTTATGTAAAAAGGAGCATTTCTTTATTGTTCCATACCTAGATGGATCAAACCCTTGTGACAGCCGGTAGAAGATGCAAGCAATTTACCATAATGTATATAACTATATAGCAAGAAAGATGTAGGCGGTACTTAGAGACTTGATAAACCTCAATCGTGGACTGTGTCATCAACATTTCGGGGCTCACTGCCCCTTCTTCTGGATACAAGCAAGCCTGTAAACTGAAGAAGGGGCAGTGGGCCCTGAAACATTGATCACACACTCTGTGTCTCTGAGTGCTGCCTGTATCTTTCTCACTATGGGTGAGTTGTACTATGCCTTGAACAGTGAGAAAATCAAGAGTGATAAACCACCAGCCAATCAGCTCCTACCTGTCATTTTTCAAACTCAGCCTGTGACACTGCAGGTAGGAGCTTATTGGCTGGTGGTTTATCACTTTCCATTTTATCACTTTTCAAGCTTAGTACATCTTGCCCTGAATATGGTGACACTTTACTCAGGGCACAAGACTAATATATACGCGCTGGAGGATCGGGACCCTCTTCTAGGCAAGTGCTCCAGTGCCCTCCGTAAGATGAGGTTATTATACCATACCTCCCAACTTACAGGGAGATTGAGGAGGGACACAGGGTTGTGCGCCGTCGGCGCTCCGAAAAAAATGCAGGGGGCGTGACCTAATTGAAGGGGGTGGCCTATACTAGCCGTTCTCCTGCGAGGCCACGCCCCATTTTGCCGCTATGGCGGCATGACCCAGAGGCTCTGCGAGCCTCTAGCCATGCCCCCAGCCCCCTAGCTGCGGGAATAGATGCTGTGTACGCACAGCGTTTATTCCCCGCTGCTCAGCAGGCGACAGGGGGACTCCCAACAGCCCCCCCCTTGCAGCGGGACACTGCCGGCCGCGGGAGGGAAGCGGGAATGTCCCCGAAAACCGTGACATTCCCGCGGTAATCGGGACTGTTGGGAGGTATGTTGTACTGAATGTGAATACTGTATACATTTTTGACTAAGAACAGCCTCTGAGTGCCACTGTGTATTGTTTCCTATACAGGTCCATCTTAACAGCAGCGCAGGCCCCCAGGCAAAGCAATTCACCCCCCCCCCCTTCTGCTATTTGTAGTAATAAGCACCTAATTAACAGTCATCAAAGGGTTAACTTTGGAGTAGAGGTGTAGCAGCATAGAGCAGATATATATATCAGGCAGGTGTACACAGGTGTATGGTGCAGGTACTCGTATCCTGTAGCAGAGGATTGATGGATGATAATATGGAGGTCTCTTGCAGCAGGGTTGAAGAAGAAGTCTGCTCAATATTGCAGACTGGAGAGGGAGGGTCTGTGAGGTAAATCAGCAGGGCTCTAGTCAATGTTCCCTCTAATTTAACGAAGGCTATGTGCGGCAAAAGATTTTGGCTGTGCAACTTTGGAAGGAAATTAAAATTTGTGTGCGTCACTTATATATAACTGGAACATGAAATTCAGCATTTGTGTTAACTTTACTTCAAAATTATATTAAATATTTAAACATTGAAAACACAGCAAACAATGTAGTTAATGGGTGAAACACATTAATTGAGTCCACAACTGCAAAAAGGGGCCACTGCTGCTTTGTGTGCTCTGTTGTAATATCTGTGCACACGCTCGTCGAGTTGTGTGCGCGCGCGCACGTGCGCACAGCTTAGAGGGAACACTGCCTCTAGTGCTGCGAGCTCTACATGCAGGGAACTCTCTGAGGCGGGTGGTGATAGACAGGTCCTCTCTCCGGCGGGTATAGCTGCCGTCTCCTGCACACACTAACAGCATCATCCTGCCAGCACACTGCAGGGCTTAGTCACACTACACAGGGCATGATCCCTCTCACCCAGCAGTATGGGACCCACACACTGCTCAGGGTGCACTGACAGACTCTGGGCGTGCTGTCTGTAAAGGACACAGTACAGCACGTGGGGAACGCTGGGGACCGCCCACACCTGGGGATAGGGAGCACAAGAGACCAAACAGTCTGCAGGCTTATCCTGCTGCTGATAACCCCTGAGGAAGACTGTTTGTATCCAGTCGAAACAGTCCTTGGGTCCACTGCTGTGGGCATATGTACTCTATGCTGTATCTTTATTAATACATTTCACCTATTTTGCAAAGAAGAAGATCTTCTTGTGTTTCCCTCCTATATCCCTATAGATTGTATGCTTGCAGCAGGGCTCTCCTACCTCCAAGTCTGTCAGTTTGTTTTACCACTGTCTACTATTGTAAAGTGCAACGGAATCTGCTGCGCTATATAAGAAACTGTAAATAAATTTGTGTGCAGGTTTGCTTCTTCTCCTATTGGTAGAAGGGGTAAGTGCTTCTATCTAAACTTTTCGTGGACTCTCGGAGCCTCACGTGACAGTGAGTGCCATCCTGCACTACAAATTATCAGGATGGAGTCAAAATCCCGGCGGTCGGAATACCGAAGCCAGAATCCCAACCGCCGCAATGCCGGCAATTTCTCCCTCTATGGGTGTCCACGACACCCATAGAGTTAGAATAAAATAGTGTGCCGAGTGTAGCGAGGCACTGGGCCGGCAGTGTCCGCAAGGGGGGCGATCCACAGCCCCCTCTTGTTGGTATTTTGGCGGTCGGGATTCCGGCATCAGTATTTTGACCGCCGGGATTTCGTACTGAATCCAAATTATCTATATCTATCTACAGTATCTGTCTATCTATGTAGTAACATAACTGGAAACCACCTCCCAAAAATCCTGCGTTTGCCACTGTCTCCCCCACCTATTCCTCTTGTTAGTCCTGCTAATGTTGCTGCCATGTACTGTAGGTTGAATGTACATATCAAAGTAGCAATATAATAATAATAATAATAATAATAGGTACTTCCTCATCTTTGCGGCCACAGCTTATGCTACAGAACTCTAGGTCCACGCCACCCTCCTGTTTCCACGCCACCATTTATTACCTTTATTAAAGTTGTGGTGAGCGCGAAGAGGAGCAGAGCCCGAATCGTGGCGAGCGAAACGAGCCCACGAAGGGACATTGGTGCTATTCTGAAAGCGGCTAACGTACAGGCCTTAGCTGTGGCCGCAGAGATGAGAAATTACCTAATAATTATAATAATAATACCAAGCTAGAAACACCTGGCCTGGGCACAACATACAGTCCTTGCCCAATACTGCCAGGCAATGATACTGTAGTCATTAGTGCATTTCCTACACAGCAGCAGGGCTGCTGCTTCCTGGCAGAGGACTGTGCTGCTCCTTATCGCACAGTACATGTGCATGTACCCGAGTAACCCGACATAACCAAGGGGTGTTGCAGACTGAAAACCGGCCCCTGCTCCTGTGATTGGCTGTCAGAGCAAAATAAAATACGGAATGAGTGCACGAGGGGAAATACTTTAAAAGTAGGAAGTTACTGCCGCTGCTGTCCGTACTCTGTACTCGGAGTATACTGTAGGAGAGAGCCATCATCATCAGCTTCTTATAGCCGTGCACGGGGCAGTCTGCTAACCCCAGCATTTCTGTGTACAGAGCAGCAGCCAGTACCAGCGGGGCACATGGCACTGCCAGGCCAAGGGTATACTAGTAACCAGGAGGAAATGCCCCATGGCCGCCATCACGCAGTGCCAGGCTCTCCAGTGCAGCGCCAGTGTGTGCCGGGAGGAGATCAGCCACACAGCCATCTCTGCTACCCATCTGCAGCAGCAGGTAATATACTCATCACTATTACATCACTGGGTGGCGATACTCTGCAGTGTTGTTATCGGAAACACCCAGATTAATACCGTGTACCCCTCCCCACCACTCAGTGTTATTTACCCCTGTTTCAGGTGGTTGATTGTGGTTCTTGCAGGTTGCAGCAACAGTATCATTACTGCGTTGTGTGTGTATTGAACTGTATTTTCTTGAATTGGTTACCCACAAATGTCAATATTGTTTAGTTACTATTTAAACAAAAAACCCACAATAAAAAGTATGTATTTTTTATGCAATTACTTCAGTGTAGTATACAGAAGCTAATGGGGCATACACACGGGGCAATGTGATGGCTATTTCTAAGCAATCTGATTAGATGGATTAAAACCCCATTTCTAAGTGATCTGATTGCTCCATGTGTATGGCCCATGGGAAAGATCGATGCACAGTCCCATGTGTCGCTATCACATAGATTAGTGAATATTAATTATGTAAATTTTGTAGAAAAAAAACACATTCAATATGCAGTATACTAAAATGTTCAGTACTTGTTTCCTAGCACGGCGCCCATTGCATGGCATCGTGTACCTTATTTAGTGGTGTGCGATGCTTGTACAATTAAATATCCCATAGCATCGCATGCCAGCAAATGGGATGCAATGCGATTTTTAATAGTACAAGCACCCATGCCATGAGATGTGATGGGTGCTTACAATAAGATGTAACCCCCAGTATCCACGCCATCACGAAGCGTGGCGAGCACAGCGGTACACGTCCTCTGACCTTTTCATACCCCCACTATCCACGTCGGCGTGGAGTTGATTTTAGATAGTGTGGTGAGCCCGAAGCGTGCGAGCGGCTGCGGAATATGAGCCTGAAGCGTGGCGAGCGCAGCGAGCCCCGTGAGGGGATGCGAAATACATGTAAAGTAATCCGTGTCCCCACAGTGGGCTCGCCACGCTTCGGGCTTGTATTCCGCGGCACCACGCTGGGCTCGCTGCGGTTGTCACGCTTCGGGCTCGGTGGCTCGCCACTCTATCTAAAGTCAACTCCATGCCGACGTGGATAGTGGGGGTATGAAAAGTTTGGAGGACGTGTACCGCCGCCCCTCGCGGGGCTCGCTGCGCTCGCCACGCTTCAGGATGGCGTGGATACTGGTGGTTACATCTCATTGTAAGCATCCATGACATCTCATGGCATGGGTGCTTGTACAATTAAAAATCGCATCGCATGCCGCAATATTCCAGGGGGATGCTATGAGATTTTTAGGAGCCCATACGATGGAAATCGTGGGCGCCGTTCTAGGAAACAAGTACCAAATGTTCTGCTCAAGGGGGCACGGTTTGCCCTCCCTACTCCCCCCCCAGATATATCAGTGTATCGGGCCACAAACCTGATTGCTGGTGCATCGCTGTGTGCTGAGCGATCTGTGCTGCACAGCATCACTAAGCCCACTTAGCCACTAAGTTCAGTTGCCCCATGTGTATGCAGGGACAGGAGCTCCGAAAGGAGGCCATCCTTGTGTTGTGCTCTGCTGGGGCTGGTGGGTATGCGCATGCGTGGTCAGTTCTGTTCCCCGGCTGGCAGCACTGCCTTGCCAGCAGTGTTGTGTGTAGCTGTCTATAGCTTCACATTCTGGTTATTGGTTAATCAGGCAGCATTGCACCCCATAGAAACCTCAATTTTAGCTTTTCTGGGCTGCTGCCAAAGCAGCTCATTGAAGGTGGCACATGCATAGTACAGAGGAAGCTACTGCGCCTGCATCGGTTCTTCCACCACTGTAGGACCGGCAGGGATGCAAGCAGCAGCAGGGACAAGCAACTGTGAGGGGGGTATCGGAGCCAGCGGCAGCCCACCTCCTACACAGAAGTAGTAGCCGCCACTGCTAACTACCGCTACAGGCCACTTGATGAACCAAATTACTCCTTTGTATACTGAAAGATGTCATAACAGAAAGTAAATTAAAAGCACTGGTCTGTTTCAAACTTGCTGGATATGGAGAGAGTGAGCTGTGAAAACCGAGATTGGAGGTAGGAGCAGATAGGGCAGGCATGTCCAAAGTCAGGCCCGGGGGCCAATTGCGGCCCGTGCTGTCATTTCAAGCGGCCCGCAGCCTCCAGCTGGAATCGGGCAGAGCATCAGATGTGGGAAGCACGGCACAGGACAAATTGTACCAAGCGCAGCAAGGTGTATGTAGTCATGCGAGGGAACGTGGTACACCAATTTGGGGTTTATGTCTACATATTGACACCCAACAAAAACTATGAAAAACTCATGTCAACCTTTTCATGTGTTTTACATATTTGCATATATATCCGTTTGGGCCATATTTGAGTATTTACTGAAAGAAAAGATATTTTCCTAAAACCTTTGACATTACTGATTATCATGCTATACCAGGTGCCAAAGCACAGTGAGAACAGGTATATTCACTATATTTTAGTACAGGTGTGCAAGCTGCTGTATCACCTAACATTTAGGATTTTTTTTTATTTTGTTTTCCATGAAAGCATTGATTTCCTAAGGAAATACCCATGATACTGTTTCACCTAATTTGCATGGCACAGAAAAGGAAAAGCAAGACAGACACAAACTTAGTGTTATGTATGAGATTGACAATATCTACAATATTGTATGTATGAGATTGACAATATCTATTAATAAATAAAATATTGAAAATATGTTATTGCAAATCCGGATTATACGTTGGCAGTTTAAAAATACTTTCCTAAGCCATTTATTTAAAAACTGCAGTAAATAGCCATTCTGGCCCATCTGGCTTCATCTATTATCCAAAACACATCTGGCTTTGTATTTTTTATGTTCTAGTAATAATTCATTTTGCCTTTTAAACGAAGTTCCTGTCACTTGTGTACTACCTGCTTCTATTTGTCATTACAATTGTTTAGCACATATAAATCATTGTATAAACTGTTTACATAAATAGCTCGTGTTCTGTAATCATTTATACATATTCCTCTGTATAACGTACTAACCACGAAGAATGGATTCTTAGTAATGTATCCTATATGGAGTTTAAGGGAAAGAACACTGAATTATTTACACCAGTGTAAGCATTGTTTTACAGATTTGTAAACATGAAAAGTACACGTGTCACAGAATGAGAACATATTTTCTGTCTAGTAGTTGGCGATTACATTATATTTCCCAGGGCCCTTCATTTCTAGTTTTTTTTTTTTTTTGCATAAATCATTATATTATCACATGAAGTTATCACCATTCATTTCACATGTACCAATTTGTTAAAGAATAGTACAAGCTTGTTATGACACTGAACTGATGAGGAGATACCTTTTTGTTTGGTGACCTTATGGAATGAAGTTTACTAAGCTATATAAACCCTCTCAATGTCAAGAGTAGTCCTTGGATGGTAATATATACGAAGGTACATAAACAGTATGGTACTTGTGTAGTTTCACGGCGGCACTGCCCGCAGATCACATTGTATGCAAATCACATGCGATTTGCATACGATTTACATGCGATTTGTATACTATTTGCATGCGATACGATTTAGCACACCCCTAATTTGGGCTTACTCGCATCGCGTGCAAGTCGTATGCAAATCGCATGCGATTTGTATACAATGCGATTTACATACGATGCGATCCGCGGGCAGTGCCACCATGAAACTACACAGGTACCAACAGTACAGTATTTATTAGAATTTGTATACAATTTTTGGTACTTATGTAGTATCTGGGCGTCCGATTTAGAAATCGGATCAGATCGCATCGCATCGTATCGCATCGCATGCGACCAAATCGTATGCGATGCGATGGTCAAGATTTTTCCATAGGATTCAATGTTAAAATGGTCTGAGTCCATTTTAACATAGAATTCAATGGGAAAAAGGGGTCCTTTTCCTTTCCCCACTATCCAAGTGGGCATGGAGTTGGATATAAACCTGTGGCGAGCGCAGCGAGCCACCGAGCCCGAAGCGTGGCGAGCGTAGCGAGCCCCGCGAGGGGACACAGAATACTTTTTAAGAAATATGCGTCCCCTCGCGGGGCTTGCTTCGCTCGCCACGCTTCGGGCTCGGTGGCTCGCTGCGCTCGCCACGCTATATAAAATCAACTCTATGCCCACTTGGATAGTGGGGAAATGAACAGGACCTTCTTAACATTGAATCCTATGCAAAATCGCATCGCATCGCATCGCATCTGATTGTATGCCTTAAGGTAAGGCATACAATCACAAAATCGGCAGCCCAGATACTACATAAGTACCCAATTTTTTAAATAAACTATATTGCCAGATTGCTGATGTAAAAATTAATTTAAAAAACAAAGTATTGGTTTCTGTTGTCAAAGCCTCCCCACATGCAAGGACTTGGTGAACCACAAGTTCCAGCATGCAGGACATTAATGGGAACAGAACCAGTACTGCAATAAATGTACACATACACATCCATTAAAGTGTCAGATCCGTGCAGGCTTCTCTGTGTAAAAAATAGAAAGAATAAATAAATTTAAAAAGGACCCCCCCCATCATCAATTTCCAAGCCTTGGGCTAATTGAGCCTGGTCCTGCTTGCAGAAATGCAGAGGGAAAAAAGTTGGGGTCCGCCTGCACTTCTATAACCAGTACCAGGCTCATGGCCTGGTCCTGGTTCCGAAAATACGGGGGACAAAATGACTATGGATCCCCCATATTTTGTAAACCAGCAACCAGGCCCAAGAAGCCAGCAGGCTAATGGCACACCCCGGGGAGATTTTTTATACAAGTTTCCTCAGCCAAACCATTAACCCCTGGCTGGTCCTCCCGGGTCGGGACCCTGGGTGAGTGTGGACCCCCTTAATAAAGGGATCCCCCTCTGGGGTACCCCCAGCCCCCTGGTGCCCTTGGGTGGTGGACACTGGGCTAATAGCCATAAAGTGTAAAAAAAAAAAAAATAACTATTGGGTTATGTTGTGGGGCATTAAAGGGTCCGCTCAGTCTTGTAGTTCCACAACTTAACCAATAGCCAAATAAATAACAAACACCCAGTAAAATAAAACTTTACAATCATCCATACATACTTCCCTATAGGGTCCACCATAGGCCTGTCCTCTTCTCCAGTCGATATCCATTAGTTTACCTTTTTTAAGGAAATTAAACACACCATGTCCTCCGGCATCGATCACGCCCTCTTCATTCCAATGTATGCAATCCACGGGTGTGAAAATAAGAGTGTGGACCTGTGGTTATCGGTAATTGGAGCTGGAACTGCTACCACTAGGACCAGAGCACATCCCTAATCTCCTGCTGGGCCTTGGGCTTTACTGTTATATGCTTTTTAACTATGCCGAATTGTAAGTGCAAATCTTTATTAAAGTGCTTGGTTTTAAATCTTATGCACTATTCTTTCTCTCTGTGCTTCTTCCATATGTGACTGTACTGGTTCTTGGAGGAGAAGAGAGATTTGCATTTAATATCCACAACCATCAGGATTTAACTTTTATTTTATGACTGACATGAACACCGTTATATGGTGACATTTTCTCAATTTACCTCCTGCATGTGGTGGTAATTAAGTATATTTAGGAACCCAGGAAGCGATGGACATCTTTGTTCTTTATTTTTTATTTCTAAAAATAAGAATAAGTCAGCTTAGTAAATTTGCTATTCATATTTTTGCCGGAATTAGGCCGATCCCGGTCGTATCCATTCCTACCGTGGATCGACTGTATTCCCTCATTTTAGCAAATTTCCCCCAATAGATCAACAATAACAATGTCGACATTCATTATGCTGACAACAACATGTAGACAGTTGTGATGTCCACATTGTTAAAATGGCAAAAGCCAACACATCAACTTTATCAAAATATGTAAAGGTTAAATGTCAATATTGTCCGAAAATCAACATTAGGGTTATGCTGCTTTCCCACTGCAGACCCGTTTTAGTTTACAGGTAATCTTAAATGGTATTTAGCATTCCCACTGCAGCAGATTACAGTTTCAAATGCCATTTAAGTACCATTCCCATTGCAGGTAAAACGTTTTAGCTCTTCAAAACGTTTAGTGCCTGTGACAATGGGTCAGGCCTGTCTTTCCTTGTTGATAGATAGAGATATATATATATAGAAATAGATAGATAGATAGATAGATAGATAGATATCAACAAGGATAGACAGGCAGCTTGGAGGGGGTAGAGGGGGGAAGCTGTCCCCGGGTGCTGTGGGGGTAGAGGGGGGAAGCTGTCCCCATGTGCTGCGGGAGGAGGGGGGTCCCTGCTGCTGCTGAGGGGAGAGGGGGTACCTGTCAGCCTGACACCGCGCTGCCGCTGCTGTATCTCCCCCCCGGCGGCCGGTCCTTGCGGCGTATGTACAGTCAGTGTCGGCGGTCCCTCTGGCGCAGGGGAAATAAGTACTATTTCCCCTGCGCCAGAGGGACCGCCGACACTGACTGTACATCCGCCGCAAGAACCGGCTGCCGGGGGGGAGATACAGCAGCGGCCGCCGGGGGGGAGATACAGCAGCGGCAGCGCCGTGTCAGGCTGACAGGTACCCCCTCTTCCCTCAGCAGCAGCAGGGACCCCCTCCTCCCGCAGCACCTGGGCACATCTTGCCCAGCGCTGCACACTGTGGACCCACTGCGGGTGCCTGCACCCGCAGCGGGACCATGTACACCGCCATTTACACGGGACCCGTGTAAAAGGTGTAAAAGGGGTATAACAGGACGGGGGCGAGGGGGGGGGGGCGGGGGCAGCGGGGCGTACCGCCGGGCTGAAAGTGGTTAATCTTTCAGCCCGGCAGCGTACACACACGGAGATGATTGCTGAAAAAAATCAGCAATCATCTCTACCGTTTAAAGATGCATTCCCATTGCATCTTAAACGGTAGATTACCGTGCAAAACCCTGCTCTGAAAACGGGTTGAAATACCGTTTAACTTTAAACGGTATTTCAACTCTGGCGCTTTCCCACTGCAGCCTTAAACGGTATTTTGCCCTCAAAAATCGGCAAAATACCGTTTTAAGGCTGCAGTGGGAAAGGGGCATTAGGCTACAGGTGGTTGAGGTTAGTGTTTAGACTCTGGGCGGATGAGGGTTAGTATGCTGGTGCTAGGTTAGATTTAAGGTGCCCATACACGTTACAATTATTGTATACAATATCGCATCTCATCACATATCGGTTTTACGATGAGATGAGATCTAGTACAAAAAGTATGTGCAGCACATACTTTTTGTACTAGATCTCATCTCATCACAAAACTGAGATGCGATGAGATACGATATTGTATGCAATAATTGTAACGTGTGGAGGGTCAGGGGTAAGGATTATGTTGGGGATGGTGACCAAATGTTTTATCGACATGTTCAATAGCGACGCCCACCCCCTAACACCCCCCCGCAGCCAGACCCTATTCCTCTCTCTACTAGCACCTAAGTCTAACCACCGCAGCCTAAACCTAACTCCTATGCATCCCTCAGCCTAACCCTATCCACCCTTCTATGTTGCATTTGTTTCTATCCTAATGGTTAATGCTTTTAATTTCTCTGCACATACATTATGTCAAGCAGTGGCAACTCCTACTTCTTTCAGGGAGAGGGGCTGCCTCTTGCGACAGGCACTCCCCTCCCCCTGTGGCTGCTGCTGCCTTCCCGTTCCATCCTATGATGACAGGTGCCGGCACTGGCGCATGCGCAGTACAAACATATGTATTGCTCCTACGGCCAGCTTCTATGGGCTGCTGCCAAAACAGTAATCGTGGTCCCGACGCCTGTACAATATAAGTTACAGGCATCGGGACCATCGCATGCGCAGCACCGATATAGGTACTGTGCATGCGCATTTGCCATTTTTGCACGCAGCAAGGCATCCCGGAGGGAGGGAACACCTCACAATATGACTGCCTTGGTGACTGGCAGGTCGGACTTCCAATAGAAAGTCACTGCCAGTCACAGTGAAGCCAGTGCAGTCTCACACACTGCATATGTCTTCACTACAGTGGCAGATTTTACCTGGGAGGGCTGCAGCCCATAGGCGCCGCAACAGTGGGTGCTACGGGGCCCAAGCACCCATGGAGAGTGATGAGCACCCACGGGCCATGGCCGGAACTCACCCGCCGCTCGCCGACAACCCTATGCTGCTAAAAACAGTCAGCGGGGTCCCTGCAGCGGATGTGAAGTCAGCAGTGTGGTCCCTGCGGCAGATGGGAACTAGTAGCGGTATTAATATCGCTACTAGTTTCCATCCACCGCTGGGACCCGCTGCCTCCCCAGCACTGCAGAGAGGGACCCCGCTACAGCGCTGCCTGGGCCCCCGTATGCCTCCGTCCCGGACTGGGGGGGGGGATCTCTGCCATTACACACCCCCTTGAGCACCCACCAGAAAAATCATAAATTGCGCCCCTGCTGCAGCCCATAGGTAAAAACCGCCACTGATGTCAAGTACTATAGAATGTGAGCAAATAATGTTAGATTGAGATCTCACCCTGATGTGTCAAGCTTGATGAGTACAGATAGATAAACATTACAATTCAATTAATTGTGAAAGTAAATATGGGCAAAATAAGAGCAACAAACTGTTTGGTATTTTATTCCCTATAGTATTCAGATTAAAAATAAAATGTCAGCACAGTTATGCTCTGTGTGTTACATTGATATATAATATAAATAAGTCTAACATACTGTACAGTCATTAATTTACTAATTTTGCTGATTTCCCCCCAAAGGTTTTCTGATAATTTCTATTGTATAGAATGTTTGTTTGCACAGCTGTTATTAATATTTTGCTATTTGCATGTATAGTTTTCCTGGTTTGCATGTTTACCTTCCTCTTATTACACCAGTATTAGGAACTTCTATTTGCATTGTAAATGAGATATTCTAAACCATGATGATAAATGATTTACCCATCCACACTGTTATGCTTTCTTTTTCTTGTTTCTCCATTTCTGTGATGTAATGGTACACCAATGAGACCTTCTCTTCCAACGTCCGTACTCAACCTCACTAATGTTCTCATGGATAAATGGATTCCTGCAGTCATGGGGGGTGATTCAAAGGCGTAGTCTTGAAGGGGGCCGAATTCGCTCCCCTGGACGATTTTGGGGGTTTGGTGAGCAACCATCAAATGATTTTTCACCCATTCGGCTGCATGTGGGTTGAAGGGGTATGCAAACTCATCTGCTCACATGCCAGGGAACAGATTCGGCCATCGGGGGGCATCGTTTACCTGCTCGGTAGGCTGTGAATACACGAAGCCTAGTGAACAGGTCTGAATTACCCCCAAGTTTTAGTAATTTAGGAAAGCCTTAAGACAACGGTAGACAATTTTACGGCAAAGGGCCAACCCATTGTTTTGCCATGAGATGTTCAACAAGCACACTCAGGGCCGGATGCATCAAGCTTCAAAAATTGATAAAGTGGAGAGTGATAAACCTTTTTGAAGAAAAGAAAAGCTTGTCGCTTTGTAGTGCACCTTAAAGAATTTTATCAATCCTAAAATGTAACCTTTATTGGGATTTGATTGCACTCAATACTGCCAATCTTGGATTCAGAGTGGCCAGCGTCTTTTATAGACTTGGCGCACAGTCTGTGTGTGTGGCGTCTTCCGTAGCACTCCCTACGTGTGAGGGCTGAGATCGAGTATCATACCCAGCGTCTAAATACAAATGCTCTTAAAAGAGCAGCCTACCTTATCTCTGAGCCCATATTTATGTAATGCTGACAGCCTGATAGTTGTGCCACGCTGTGTCAGTATAAGAGCTGCCTACCTTATCTCTGAGCCCAATGATTTGTGTAATGCTGATAGCCTGAAAGTTGTGCCACGCTGTGTCAGTATCAATAGAGAAGGCAGCGCCGCTGCAGACCAACAATTCAAATAACCTACAGGCATCAACCTATTGAATGTAGCAATGCCGCTTGCAGAATTAGTATCAAATGACAGTGTATAAACTACGGCAATATCTTTATACAGAATAAATGTGCATTATAGACTTGTACAGGAACGAATAATGCGAATAATGGTAACCCAATACTGATTGAACCTATATATTCGCCAGAAGAACCTGACATTGTATGGAAAATCTGACCAATCAGTTTTACATACAACATAAAAGCACTTTAAAGGCACACAGTTGCCGGAATACGTTACTAACGCACCAAGCACACTGACCTGGCTTTTCCTAAATCATTTGTTAATAATATAGGCTATATCGGTGAGATATCCACAGCACTGTGCTTTGCTTTATTATACATAGAATGATACACAGGAAATCCATCCAATTTATTGCATGAACATTGTATAAAGTATCAAACAACAAAGTGTCAGTTTGCTCCTAGAGCAACAACCAGCAGAGATTTAAGGGCAGAGATCAATTTGAATTTGTATCCAGTGTAATAGCTGAGAAGCATTGAATGTGAGAAAAATACCTGGATACCTATAAAAGATGCTGGCCACTCTGAATCCAAGATTGGCAGTATTGAGTGCAGGAAGTGTACACACACACAGCTTTTTAACAATTCATGGTGTTGTTTTCACTGACATGTTTGTATGTGTGTTTTTATACTCCGCAATTTTAATCAAATCCCAATAAAGGTTACATTTTAGGATTGATAAAATTATTTAAGGTGCAATACAAAGCGACAAGCTTTTCTTTTCTTCAAAAATTTTTTTGTCTGGTAGTAGCACACCCCTTTAATCTGAGATAAAAGTAACAAACACAGGAGTAAATAGGGGGCCAATACACAAATAAAAAACAAATATTACGGTGCTCTTGTGCGACTAACCATCCACCCCAAAATACAAGAGTGATAAACCCCCAGCCAATCCGCTTCCACCTGTCATTTTTCAAACCCAGCCTATAACATGACAGGTAGGAGCTGATTGGCTGGCTGTTTATCACTCTCCAAGCTATCACTTTTGAAGCTTGATACATCTGGCCCTCTGTGTGATTTTAACCTGTATTTGTTTACTATCTTCCAGCTTTTCACTGTGCACAAAATAATTTTCTCCCTTGTTCATTGGTCTGCCAGCTTTTCCCTCATATGCCTTTGTTGGTGGGGTCCACACTCCTCCGGGAACCTCAATAAGGGCTGACCAGTCAAAGGGTAATGCTTTGGCCGTGGAATTTTATATAAAAAGTCGTGGAATTTTATATAAAAAGTATCTCCAGGCTGTGGCACTACTCTGCTGGGTGTTGGAGCCTGGTGCTGGTCCCTCTACTTTTGACCCCCATATTTTTGGAACCAGGACCGGTCCAAGAGCCCAGTACTGGTTTTTGAAATACAGGGGAACCCCATTCATTTTTCCCCCAGTATTTCTGGAACCAGGACCGGGTTGAGTTTTGCACATGCAAATCTCTAGGGGAGGTGTGTAGGCGCAGCTTTACAATTGTATTGGAGAATACCCGCTCCCTTTCTGTTAGGTCTTTCCAGATCCTTCCCATCAAGCCAGGGGTAATGTGGCAAGAGTGGAGTTAGGCATTTTGGGGATGTTTGAATACAGGTGAGTGAACATGCACTTGGGCCTAATTTAGTGATGTATAGTACACAAGCCTGATGGTTTGGGGGGAATGTACAAGCACATGCAGTACCCCTTAAACTGCAGTGTGGATTGACATGCGGACAGTGTTTGGGGCTGGGCAGAACTGGGAGTGACTGGGTCAGGGTCTGCCTCTTCCTGGACCTACTGAGTAATTCTGGTGGTTATTCTCAGAAAGCTTCAGCTTACTCAGATGACTGATGCTGCCAAAATGGTCATGATGGTGATTCAGTGCGCATAAGGATGCAGAACTCGGATTGCAGGTGCATCTTTCTGCATTAGCATTGTTTTGCACACTGCTTCTGCATCCAAGGAAGCAGCAGCGGTGGAGGCATCCCAGAGTGGCAATAGAGTGGCATCAGTGTCCCCATGACACTGACATTGTAATACTGTACCAACTGTTATCTCCTTGAAACTAGTTTTCAAAGTATGCAAGTATGCTGATAGGATGTGGAGACCTCTTCATGAATAGCTTCAGGGGGGTTGTCAATCTGGGGTCACGTGACCCTGTCCCAATCTTGGTCTGCTCAACCGAGAATTTGCAGGCGGGATTCAATGTCCCATCTGCAGCGAGAAGGGGGCGTGGCCACGAGCTGCAGCCTGGAAGAGGCAAGCTGCAGTCGAGAGCTCGACACTTCCCGGCCGTTCTCGGCAGAACGAGCCCGACTGATTGTGAAGTCGGGCTCCTTCTGCCGCAATACCCTGTTCAGTGCTTTCGAGGAAGACAGCATTGAATAGGATCCGGCGGCCATGTCCCCCGTTGGGAGATGCTCGCTGGTGATTGAATACCCCCCTTAATGTCTGTAAATTTGTCACTGCTGCAAATAATTATTCCCTACAAAGGAATGTTATCTGAAAGCTGCTTTGACATTATTATGGAAATAAACAGCAGTACAATATTATTTTGTGGTCACACATTGTTTAAAGTTGTTTAGTGGAAAAACAACTGAGGGAACATGGTTCAGCATTTTCCATCATGATATGAGTCAGACATTGGCCTATGTTTTAGTCTTCCTAGTTGTAAACTATGTTTTAACTTTGTCTAGGTTCTGTGTAGAAACAGTGTAGACTTAAGCACAGGTAAAGAACAAAGGTTACAATATAATATGTTATAATGTCTTTTACATTTAGAATTTTTTTAATTTCTCTGTTTAATACAGCATATGAATACATCCATAGGCATGCGCAGCACATTTTATTAGGGGGGGCACCATCAAAGGTGTGTGTCTAGCACCAGCTATTGAGTGTATCTAACACCACCAATCAGGCGTTTCTACCATCATCTATTGGCACTTGCTACTATATAAAACGTCTCTCCACCACACCATAATCTTCTGACTATTTCAGTTCTAATTACTCTGTGTAACAGTACATGCAAATAAAGTCACAAACATATATGGATGACGCAGGTATGTAGTGATATGACAATGGTCTAGTAAAATGAATAATGCAAAACATAATTGACTGATGGGCGCTTCTTTTATTTGATTACAGTTATAAAAAACAAAAGTATTTGGTAAAAGGGTATTGCTAGCGGCAGGGAGGTGTTCATAAGGGTGGACACAGCATTAGGGGGTGCCTATGCACCCCTAACACTCAGGGCAGTATTCAATGACAAAGTTCTCCGTGCATGGAGAGCGTTTTATTTCGCTCTCCATGCACTCTCCGTGTTCCGGAGGGCTCTCTGCCACTCCTGCTCCCTCTATTCAATGTGGTTAAGACTCGCCGCCACTCGCGGCGAGTCTTAACCCCTGCAGCGGACGAGCGTCCGCGGCAGGGAGCTTTCAGGGAGCCGGGGGACGGAAGCAGCCAGAGAGATTATAGTCTCCCTGGCTGCTCCAGAGGAATGTGGAGATGAGGGGGGCTCTCCGAGACCCAGGCAGCACAGGCTGCCCCCCCTATAGCCAGCGGGGGACCCAGTATTCACTGCACCCGATCGTGCATATTAACGATCGGGTGCAGTGAATATATGAATATGTAATGAGCGGCTCGAGCGCTCCGGCCCCCTGCTGGCTGCACTGTGTAAAAAAAAAAAAAATATTTAAAAAATATTTTTTTTTAAAATTAAATATATATTCATGTGCTATAAGCACATGAATAAAAATAACATGCCCCTTCACAGAAAAAAAAACTGATTTTTTTGACACCAAAATAAAAAAAAAAAACCTTTTAGTTTAAAAGTTCACATTCCAGCTCCCCATCAAAAGATGGAGAATTGCTACACGGAGAGAGACGGAGAAAATCACTTAGAAAGACGGAGAGAATTTCACATTGAATAGGGTTGCTCGCTTTTGGAGAGCAAAATGCTCCGTCCAAGGCGAACAAAGCACAAATTCTCCACAAAACACTGAGAAATTTTCTCATTGAATACTGCCCATAATTTGCGCACACCTATGAATACAGCTGGGACTTCTTTATACCCCTTTCAGACAGAAAAAAAGACCCGGGAATTTCCCTGCTCTTGCCGTGTTGACCCAGTTTTTCTTCTGTCTGAAAGGGTCAACATGGGTCTAAAGTTCCGGGACTTTGACCCAGGTATTTACCTGGGTTTTTCCCGTGTCAGACACGTGTTTGCAGCTGTGTGAAAGGGTCCGACCCGTGTTTTTCTCCCGACTATTGAAAAATCATGCTGATTGGCTGTGCAGCATGGCGCTGCGCGATTAGCTGATCTTTTCAGCTTCCCTGATTAGCTGGGCGTGGAAGTGGCGTGCAGCGCAGCACTAAATGGCCATGGCGCATTGGAAAGACGAGGAGATCCGTGAGCTGCTCAATGTCAGAGGGGAGGAAGAAATCAGCAATACACACAGAGCACTCATGACCTCCAGGTTCTGCAACTTGTCAGCCATGTTTAATGCAATGCAGTGAGCAGACACCTCCCACTTTTCATGATCTCATCTCGGTGTGCCTTTAAAACTGTCCTTTTCTTATGACACACAGAGTTTTGCAGGAAAAATCCGGCTTCTGTGTGAAAGGGGTCGACACCGGAAATACCCGGGTTTTTGCTCTTGTGTGAAAGGGGGTCAGCCCCTTGCTGCCTAGTTGTACCTGGGTTTTTGTATCCGGGAAATACCTGGGTTTTTGGGATTTTTCTGTCTGAAAGGGGTATTAGTTAACTTTTGTTAACAGACACCAGCTGCACTCAGGTTATCAATGGGGCAGATGGAGCTACAGTTTCAGGCCTCCACATAAATGTATACCTATCACTATGGCAATATGGTGAAGACCAGCTCCGTAGCTGGTCACACAGTCAAACCTAGGGGGTAATTCAGACCTGCTCGCTGTGCTGCTAAATTGTAGAGCCCTGCAATCAGGTGTATGCCACTCAGCCAGAGTGAAATCCTGCCCCATGCAAATTCTGTAGTACGGCTTGCAAAAATTAGCTGGATTGACGATTAGCTGCAAATCCATCTAATGATTTTTCCAGTGTGTGCAATCTGTGCGAAGCCCAGGACTTAATTGGCAGCAGCGATAGAAGCAGTCAGATCGGGGCCAGAGCTGACTTCACACCTCCTCCCCCAAATGTCTGGGCATGCCTGCATTTTCTTTGACACTCTCAGAAAACGCCCGGTTACCACCTACAAACGCCGGCTTTCTGCCACTCCACTTCTGTACAGCCAGCGATCAATTTTTTTTTTACCGATTTTATCGCAAAATGGCCTCGCACATGCACGCTCTGATCCATACGCATGCACAGCCTATCAATTATCACCCGGCCTGCAAATTCACAGCTGTGCAATCAGGTCTGAATCACCCCCATAAATCATAAGTGCTAAAATTGTATTGTTTTCGTCAAAAAAATATTTGCATTTTTTTTAAATGTATGTAGGGAGACAGTTTGTCTGATAGTGTCGGGGTATACACACAAGATGGCTCTGGCCACACCCACACAGCATAGGCAACAGCTCCTCCCTTTCTCATTATAGGCCAGTGGTTCCCAAACTGTTTGCCTAGGCACCCTGAGGTGCCTTGGGACACTTGCAGGGGTGCCTTGGATTGGTGGTGGCCAATCATGAAATATGTGGGGGAAAAAAGCTAATCTGGTTCCTCACTACATAGTTTATCAAATAAATTATGACAAACACAATTTACTTAATTTAATATTTTTCTAAAGTTATCATCAAGAAACTTTTGACCTCGGGGTGCCATGGAAAATATTATGATACTCTAGGGCGCCGTGGTTCAAAAAGTTTTGGGAACCACTGGTATAGGCCCCTCAACATCAGGCTCATGTGGCCCTTATTCTGGCCCTGGAAGCCTAGTGAGATAGAACAGGGGAAGGACATTCTCGCAAATACATTGTTCATGCAATTGCTGGTCATGCCTACACTCCCTGTATATCCAGGTCACAAATTTTGTGAAAGAAGGAAACTCCCACATCCTGCCTACATCTCCTGTAAAGTCCACTGAACGACTCAATTCGTTATGATTTACGGCATCAAGAATAATCCCTAAGATTGAAGCTGTGATTTGTAGCCTTTCAGGGGGAGAAGCAGCTAATTTACTTGACCCTCCTTAAACAGTTGACACAGGATGCAGCAGTGTATGCACAGGATGCGGTCACTAGGTTTACAATCATTAGGCCGACAGTCAATAGATCGACACATAAAATAGGTAGACATACATTAAGTCAGCATAGTCATTAAGTCGACACAGGTATTAGGTCCAAATAGGAAAAAAGTGAATCTGAAGAAATAGAGCTCAAAGGTAACTATGCCCCAAGGTGAATAAACCTTGTACAGGTAAAATACAAAACCAGGTACAACTTGTCAGATGTTACAGGTTGATTGCATGTGATGATAAATGTGGGTGATCCAGATTATTCAAATCATTTCCAATTCTCCCCTATTCAACATACAGGAGAGACCTAATAGAAAGCAACATAGTGCAGATCACTTTGATTAAAAGGGGTTTTAATGTGAACAATGCACTTACAAATAAAGTGACTTGTTTAAAAGCATGAACAATGTGGTCCCAGGCAAGCAGCAGGCATATGATGTAAATGGGTCCTTCTCCAGTCTGGGTCCCTTGATTCACCATCGCCGCACAGCTCTTTTCAGGGAACCACAAGTCAGGATAGCGGGAGAATCACGCTTTAAGGCGTTTCGGATATTGGTCCTTCGTCAGAAGCGTGAATAACATGTCCTTATCAGGGCATAGCTCTAATCATTCAAAGGAATCCTTTCTGTGAACGGTTGCCCACCACTTGTGGATCATCGTTTTCCTTTTTTCTAAGTATACTAGTACTTGATTCCTGGGGGCACCTCCAACAGTATATATTTTTTGTATATGATCAATAATATTACTCTGCAAGTTGGTTCTGTATTATCTACTAATCAATTTTTGTCCTGTGCAGGACACCACCCCTATTTGCTACCCTCTATACCCACCACTACATCACTAACCCCTCTATACCCTACACTACATCCCTGACCCCTCTATATACGTAACACTACATCCCTGACCCCTCTAGACCAGGGCTGGGCAACACCGACCCTCCAGATGTTGATGAACTACACATCCCAGCATGCCTTGCATCAGTTTTAGCATGTCCACATAGCAAAACTAATGCAAAGCATCCTGGGATGTGTAGTTCACTAACATCTGGAGGGCCGGTGTTGCCCAGCCCTGCTCTAGACCCTACACTACATCCCTTACCCCTCTCTACCCTACACTACATTTCTGACTCCTCTATAACCTACACTACATCCCTGACCCCTCTATAGCCTTCACTACATCACTGATCCCTCTATACCCTACACTACAACACTGTCCCCTCTATACCCTACATCCCTGACCCCTCTATAGCCTTCAATACATCAATGATCCCTCTATACCCACCACTACATCCCTTACCCCTCTATACCCTATACTACATCTCTGACCCCTCTATAACCTACACTACATCCCTTACTCCTCTATAGCCTTCACTACATCCGACCCCTCTATACCCTACACTACATCACTAATCCCTCTATAACCTACACTGCATCACTGATCCCCTATACCTACACTACTGACCACTCTATACACTACACTGCATCACTGACCCCTCTTTACCCTACACCAGGGCTGGGCAACACCGGCCCTCCAGATGTTAATTAACTACACATCCCAGGATGCTTTGCATTAGTTTTGCTATTTGGCCATGCTGAAACTGATGCAAGGCATGCTGGGATGTGTAGTTCATCAACATCTGGAGGGCTGGTGTTGCCCAGCCCTGCCCTACACTAACATAGAATTTGACGGCAGATAAGCCCCTTTTTTAAACATGTTACCTCAAACCATATTTGATCCTTATTTCTTTGTAAGCAAATCAACATGCCTATCCCAAGCATGTTTAAATTGCTCTACTGTATTTGACTCTACCACCTCTGAATGGAGGCTATTCCAATTATCTGCTATTCTTTGACCCCTCTATACCCTACACTACATCCCTGACCCCTCTATACCATACACTACATCCTTGACCCCTCTATACCATACACTACATCCCTGACCCCTCTATACCCTACACTACATCACTGATCCTCCTATACCCTAATGTCACTGACCCCTCTGTACCCTACACTACATCACTGATCCCTCTGTACCCTTCACTACATCCCTGACCCCTCTATTCTTTACACTACATTCTTAACCCCTCTATACACTGCATACTGTAGTCACCCACAAAAAGCACATGGGCCCCAACAGGAAAATAATAAGATATTGGCTTCACATGAAAAAGTAAAAGCACCAATAGCAAAACTTACAATCTCAACGATCACTCTAGTACCCTGTATTGTGGTCCCCTCCCTTTAACCCTGTATGAGCCATGTCCCCACTTCCACCTGTGATTCAGGTCCCCCTTCCCCCTGTGTGAACCGTGTCCCACCTTCCACCTGTGTGAACCATGTCCCCACTTCCACCTGTGGGATTCAGGTCCCCCCTCCCCTTTGTGTCCCCCTTCCCCCTGTGTGAACAGTGTCCCCCCTTCCCGCTGTGTGAGCCATAACATTTATTTTGGACTGCCAGCAGAGCTGCTCTCCTGAGTACCTTCTCCGTGTGCAATGACAGCGCAGCTGCCTTCTCATATGACTGTTTCCCATCCATGGCTCCTCTGTCAGGGACACAGCCTGTTGAGCAGAGCGCTGAGTCTGATGCTGATCAGTGCTCTTAGTTGGGAACACTGCACTAAGCACAGTCGGGATAATGGAGGAGCCAGGTGCCTCCTTCAGGGCTGGAGCCTGTTGGCAATAAACTCTGTTGCTTCCGGGAGTTCTGACCCAAATTCCACATACCCCCCCTCCCCTTTCCTAGTGAAGTGTGCAGGATAGGCATTATGGCCCATATAGCCTCACATTTCACTGGATAATCAGTATTTCAATATATACTGTAGGTACTATGTCCATACAACATAGTCCATGGAGGCAAATATATAGCCTCATTTAATCAAGCTACTTCATTTGGCGATACTTGTGTAATATCTGGGCGCCCGATTTTTTTTTCATTGCATGCAATATAGTGGCATACAATTCATGCAATGCGATTTTTCATTGTAAAGACCAGATTTTTAATTGTATAGTCACCCATGGGTGATTTCATACCCCCACTATCCAACTACGCATGGAGTTGATTTTATATAGCATTGACGAGCACAGCGAGCCACCGAGCCCGAAGCGTGGCGCGCGGACGCAGAATACATGTAAAGTAATCCGCGTCCCCTCGCTGCGCTCGCCACACTATATAAAATCAACTCCATGCGTAGTTGGATAGTGGGGGTATGAAATCACCCATGGGTGACTATACAATTAAAAATCAGGTCTTTACAATGAAAAATCTCATCGCATTGCATGCCTTAAGTAGTGGCATGCAATGAAAAAATCGGGAGTCCAGATAATACACAAGTACCCATTTGGCACAATCTACTTTTCTGCAGCCAATCATGAACAAATCCACTGTGCAGGTGGGGTTCTTTGAAGCAGAAATAGCAGAACTTTTGTCTCCATGTCCCTACAGATAAAGAAAGAAGGGAAGTAGTAAAAGTAACAGAACAAGGCAAACACACTCATAAGGTATATTTTCATATGAAAAATCTATGCAAGGCACAGACCAATACAAAGATAACAAGTTACAGTGTTTTGTCAGACCCTATAAATGCTTAAAGTTTGCTAGAAATTTATGACAACTGGTTTAGGGTGGAGGAGTGGACATGGATAATAGACAATATACTCTACAAATGCGGGATGTTAAATCATAGTTCCTGCTTCAATGGCCTAGAAGCTAGGGAGCATATTCTCAACCATAGAGGTCCTGGGCACTAAATGTAATCAAGGATGGTATCGTAATTTATCATCGGATGACATTGTTTTTTTTTTATTATTCTAGAGACCCATGATGAGTGCTCAAGGCTGCTTCCACTTCATGACGTTATGAGGAAGGTGTGGAATCATGTACACCAATGCCTGGTTCTAGCTGTAGGAGTCCTGTTTGTGATGTGGAAACATTTCAAAGCTCTGGTCTCATTGTGGTATGTTATCTTTCCTGCTTATTGGCATATTTTGTATTTTGTAAGTGCTTTTTAAGCAATGTATCTGCTTGCTTGCAGGTGTAGTTTCTCATGCCACGGACAAACTAAAAATAAAAGTAAGTATTCATTTATCGTTTAGATGAATATGTACAAAATGAGTAATGCAGGAAATGTTATTGTTCATTCTTTACATCTATATTCAGGAAACCTGAGTGTGAATGCAGAAGTCAGTGTGCTGTCTTATTGTTCAAAAACATGGAAAGGGGAAGCACTTTGTGTCATGCAAATAAGGAAGGTAAACACTGTACTTTATTGCCCTTTTGTCACACTCTGTGCATATTGTGTGAATTTCTTGTTTATAGCCACAGGTCCGGTTTTCTGCCTGACCTTATTTGAATTACTGATATCAGCTCACGTACTGTATGTCAGCTGATCTCAGAAGCCTTTCACACACCTGCAGCCAAGTGATACTCCCTGTGAGAATTCCCACTGATGCCAGAAGCAGGCACGGATACAGAGGGGGATGAATGGGGAAATCCCCCCCCCCCCCCCCCCGGATACAGACCTGCTGTATCCGGGGGGGGATTGCCCCATTCATCCCGCTCTGTATCCTGCATCTCTACCCCCCCCCCCCCCCCCCCCAAGGCTATAAAACACCTGCTGTCAGCCGGGACAAGACCCAGGTGGGGGGGTGCCCCGGTGCTCACCCACTGGGGGGGGGGGGGGAGAGGGAGGGGAGAGGGAGCAGCCTCGCTTCACAGGGGGAAGAGGGAGCAGCATCTAGCTTCACAGGGGGAGGGTGCAGCGTATCGCTCCACGGGGAGGGGGGGGAGAGAGGGGGGGATGCACAACTTTACCTTGTTCCGGGGACTGCTTCCGGGAGAACCGCAGCTCCTCCCTCTCACAGCCCAGTTACCCCACGGTCCGAGCGCTGCAAACAAAGCGGAGTACACACAAGAGGGACGGGAGCAGCCATTCTCCTTCCCTGACGCCGGCAGCAGAAGGGGGCGGAGAGAGAGCAGGGATCTACACACACAGATACAGGAGGAAGCGGAGATGGTAGCCGGGCCCTTACCTGGCTGGCTAGCATAGTGTTGAATGATCGCTGCCACGATCTGGCTGCTGCTTGCAGCCACGGACTGCTCCCAAGTGGCCGCCCTCCAGTGGCCGGCGCCCTAGGCAAATGCCTAAGGCTGCCTAGTGGACAAGACCAGTCACATTAGATGCCTCTACTGCAGTTAATCAACATAGGGGCATATGTATTAAGCCTTAACAAGAGATAAATGCAAGGGTGATAAGGAGAGATAAATGTCCAGCCAATCAGCTCCTTACTGACTTTTTTCAAACACAGCCTGTAACATGGCAGTTGGCAGGTGATTGGCTGGACGTTTATCTCTCTTTATCGCCCTTGGATTTATCTCTTGTTAAAGCTTAATACATCTGCCCCATTGTTTGTTGATTGAGACTGCTTTCATCTTCTCAGCATCTCCAGTCCACAGTGCTGGTAAGAGGAGGTCCAGGAAGTTTCTTTGCATAACACTGAAACTGCTTCAGCATTCTCCCATCCACATAATGCTTTTGACATTTTTACCATTGAAAAACGTATGGAAACCCAATTGGGTATAAAACATTCTCCTGCATATTTTGAACTGATGGGTACAGGGTAGACCGCTTAAGTGTTGTGTCCCTGGCACAGATATAAAAGTGGGATTTTTTAAATAATAGTTTTTTTTTCAATAAAGATATAACTGTGAAATAAGGGGAGAAGTCCCCTGTAACCTAAAGGGACAATTAGTATCCGTGTTTACAATATATTTATTTTTGTCAGAAATGGGAAGGGGAGGAGTTGGCAATGGGGGGAGTTGGGACGGGGAGGAGGGTCAAGATTAAACGCCCCCCCCCCCCCCACACACACACACACAGAAGAAAAGTCTAGATCCGCCCCTTGTCAGAAGCAAAGTGTTAAGGGCCCTACATACACAGATGTGTGCCAGAGATACATAACGGGAGATTCATCACAAGAGATTTCACTCTTGTGGCTCATTTCAATGAGCCACATACAGAGAGATTTGTGTCAGAGATTCAAATTGGGAGATTCAGCACGGGAGATTTCAAATCTGTCACGACTGTCACAGCCGCACATGTCATCAAACTGCACTGTGTATATATATATATATATATATATATATATATATATATATATATATATATATATATATATATACATACACACACACACACACAGTATATGTATGTATATATATATATATATATATATATATATATATACACACACTGTATATACACATACATACCATGACACCATAAAAATTGGTTACACAAGTGTATGTGATTTATATGACACACTGCTGAAAATGGCCAGTAAAAGCAGAATGCTGGAGATAATGAAAGCAAGATGTCTCATATGTAAAGAGACTTTGACCCCCCAAACATTGGTGGCACAGTGGGAATAAAAAACACCGAGGGACAGCCCTCTATCCCAATTTAATCCGTACCCATGTCTACACCACATGACAATAGAGGAAGACCCAATTAACTCTCACGCACGTTAACCCTTCAATAATCATAGCTTTTTAATCACCTCCAAGAGCACTTAGCATGCAAATGCACTACAATGCCCCATTCAGCTGTCATTGAGGCAAGCGAAATAGTACTGTATGGCCAGACATAATAACATTATTGTACAACTAATGACCATACATTAACCCTTTCATGCTCCTACACCACTAGCACCCCTCGGTATTATTTAGGTAGCCGGTGTTATTTGCCCAGGAGGGTGTGAATTTGAATAAAAAAAAAATACTTACCAACTCCGGAGTCCATCATCGCGGAGGGGCGGCGGTCTCCGGCGGTGTGACGTCATCAGCTCGGCGGCGGTGGAGTCACCCAGTTCTGCACAGTATTATCAGTGGCCTGTGTCCCAGGTACTCACACCATTCCAGCATTATTTTTGTGGGTATCCAGCCTTCTGATTACTGTTACCGACCTGGCTATCCTTGTGACCTGCATCTGCTTAACCCTTGTCTATAATGGGAGTAAAAGAATATTGCTGCGCTCAAGGTTCAGCTGCTTGAAGGCGTAATGGTCAAATTTAATATAGAAAAAAACAAGCGCTTGGAATTTGAGTATATTGGTAAATTATTATATGTATATGGTGTGCATGCCAAAACCAAAATAAAAATAAAATAAGGGTAATTAAAATAAACCAATGAAATTCACAATTCTATTTTTACAGCACCTTTTGTGGAGTAGGATTTTCGCACCTTGTGGCCGGTTGATGGAGGTCGCTGTTAAGTTGGTCCTGCAGGCTTTCAGGAGGGTATGGGTCTTATCCAGCTTTCCCTAACCTTACCTCTCCTTTGATTGCCGTAGATGGTGCAGGGGCGTCTTCTCCGGCTTCTTCCGTGACCTGGAAGTCGCAGTCCGTGCTTCTGGTGATAGCGGTGTGCGGCTCTAGCGTGTTCCCCTCTGCTCCAATGCGTTTCGAGGCACTGGGCCTCTTTGTCAAGGATGGTCTGCTGCTGGGTTCAGTCTTTACTTTTATAGCAATGTGGCAGACTGCTAAAGTAAAGACCTCAAACGCGCCTCCCACCAGAGAAAATCCTACTCACTCCACAAAGAGTTGTAAACATAGAATTGTGAATTTCACTGTTTTATTTTAATTACCTTTATTTTTATTTTGGTTTTGGCATGCACACCATATACATCTAATAATTTACCAATATACTCAAATTCCAAGCGCTTGTTTTTTTTCTATACTAAATTGAACCCTTGTCTGCACTATGTTTCCAAATACTTGGTATTGACCTGGCTATTCCTGTGACAAAAAATCCTGCTTAATCCTTGTGTGTTTCCAGACATCTACTGGAAACTAATAAATAGCCGTGGTTTGAAGGGTAACGTGGCGCTATGATGATTGAAGTTCGCCTTTCTGAGTATTCGGGGGTCTTACCCTTAAGTCCCCAATTGGAATGTGAAATAATATATAGAAGTGAAACTCAGAATTTGGGCGCTCTTCACAAGGGCATAGATAGATAAGATTTCAAAAAGAGAGGTACTTCCCTATTGTGGGTGTTCTTATGATGACACCTTTTCTTGTGGAGCTTTTTCTTTCTCTTCTCTCATTCGGTACGTTGATATGTGAATAAGAAAAATATATGCAATGTGTCATACAGTTTCTTATGCAAATATTATTGAAATTTGCTGGGTAAGTAGATAGCGTGCCCAACTCACTATTATCATGGTTTCTTTTTCCTTCTAAAAATGTTTTTAATTCATATGATAAAATAAAATGAATCTGCCAGATAAGAACAACAACAAAAGTGCAGATGGTGATAATGTGGAGTCAACACCAGTAGCTGGCGATCCGGATCCAGACAGTGGTGGACAACCAAATATACATGAAGAGACAGCCATGTCGACTCATAACTAGTGTATATCTGCTGAGGAACTCTAATTAAGATCAGGTGAGGTTATATTTGGTTGTCCACCACTGTCCGGATCCGGATCGCCAGCTACTGGTGTTGACTCCACATTATCACCATCTGCACTTTTGTTGTTGTTCTTATCCGGCAGTTTTTATTTTATTTTATTGTTTCATGTTTATATTTTATCATATGAATTAAAAGCATTATTACAAGGTAAAAGCCATGATGTGCGTCAAACATCTTGAAACATCGTGAGTATGGGTACGCCACCCAATATAAAGAAACCTTGATGTTCTTATTGTTTACACTTTAATAGTGAGTTGGGTGCGCTATCTACTTACCCAGTGAATTTCAATAATATACCCATAAGAAACCGTATGACACATTGCATATATGTTTCATATTCACATATCGCCATACCATATGAGAGAAGGGTAAAAAAAGCTCCACAAGAACTACCTACCCAGCTATCCTTGTGACCTGCACCTGCTAAAACCTTGTCTGACTACTACCCCTTCCAGAGTAGACCAGCACCTGTACGAGAAGCCGGGGTAGAGGGCGGCGACCAACGTGCCGGAAAAGTCTAAATCCCGTTTGGAGGGGTCACTGGCAGAAAACCCCCGGCACGGTTAGACTCCGCACCTCTGCTCAGGTATAGCCAAATTGTCACACAGGTAGTCTCCTCATCTGAGATTCGTGACACCTTTATATTCAGGGAACTGTAAGTAATACATGCTAATTTTCTTAGATTAGACTAATTTAGCGAGTAAAATAACACATGCATATAAAGTACATCCAGGGCCACCTTTTACATCATTAATGCTTGGCCTAGGCTTGAGTTACAGTATTCTGATAATTTGCCAGTACAGAGCAGATTATAGAGCAACTTCAATACACAGTCCACCTCTGCATCTTTTATTTAATTTAACATCAGTTATTTTATGGATTCTCTTACTAAAATAAGACAGACTTGTGAATTATATTAGTATATGTGAATTATATTTTGAAAAACCTTAGCCATGTCCTCTTTTATTAATATGTACAGGCTTAGTGTGTCTTATCCAACATTGTCTAATTCCATGTCATCCAATTGCTAAGAAAGCCTGCTCACAATGGGCCTTATTCTAGTTCACTCTTTATGACAAAATCCTTCTTAGATGGACAAAACCATGTGTACTGCAGTTGGGGCAGATGTAACTTGTTCAGAGAGAATTAGATTTGGGTGGGGTTTTACTTCAAAGTGAGATCTATATTGCAGTGTAAAAATAAAGCAGCCAGTATTTACCCTGCTCAGAAACAAAATAACTCACCCTAATCAGGGGCGTAGCGCCAATTTTTGCGAACGCCGGATAATATCGGCGCCCCCCTCCCTCCATAAATATAGCGCTGTTCTTACCCTGCCTCCCCCGCCGCGTCTATATTCAGCCAGGAGTTGGGACTGCTCCTTGAGTAAAATGTCCATTACAAAATGTCCGCCTCCTTACAGCAGACCGTTTGTAAGGATGCTAGAGGAGGCCGCCGCTGCCTCCTCTAGCATCTTAAAAAATCTTAAAAAATGGTCTGCTCTAAGGAGGCGGCCATTTTGTTATGTACATTTGACTCTAAGGAGCCAGGACGCATATTAGTAGATATGCGGTCCCAACTCCCGGGGGCTGCCTTACGATAGCTACGCCCCTGACCCTAATCTAATTCTCTCTGCACATTTTACATCTGCCCCCCCCCCCTGCAGTGCACATGGTTTTGTCCATCTAAGAATGATTTTGTCAGAGTGAACTAGAATAAGGCCCAAAGTTGCTATTTTGGATTTGATCATCACAATTTAGGACACAATATCAAACGTAACTGTGGGTGAAAACCTAGGATCCGGGGATCATCAAGTAGTATGGTTCATTATAAAGGCAGGGTCCAACTCATGCCATACAAAAACAAAAGTGTTTAGGAAGCTTAACTGAAATGGGAAGATGTCTTAGTGATTATTTGGCAGATTAGAGGAAATAGAAGTGGGAAACAAAATTGCAATGCTAAAGACAATTTGTATTAAAAGGATTAGGAAAAGCATCAGAAAAAGGAAGCCAGTGTGGTTTATAAATGAAGTAGCAAATAGTGTGAAAGCAAAAGTATGACCTTTATAAAATATAACCAGACTCAAAACAAAGACATATTTTGCACAGCATAAAGGAGTCTAAAAAGGTAGTCATATGTGCAAAGACACTGTTATGATGGCCACAAGGTACTAGGTCCTTAAAGCCTCATGCATGTTAGAAATTCACCTTTACAGCCACTTTTCCCTGGCGGATAAGGTCCACCAGGTACTGGGGTGCCGCCAGAACTTACTAAGAAACAAGGCTGCTACAGGAGGCTGGTCAAGGCAAGAAAGGAAATTGGAGTCAAGCTGGAACACAAAGTGACGACCAGACAGACAAGACAAACAACAAGAATAGATACTGTGTGTGTGACTGGCACCGAACCATGGCGGCAGATGGTGCACACTAGCGTACTGTACTGCAGATTTTAGCGCAAGTACAGGGTAGTAGACTGCAACGGCCGAGCTGTAATGTAATGGTCGCTGATAGTGTCTAAGTGCAGTATAGTGGAACTACACTGGTTACTGGCAACCGGACCAGACTCTGGAGCTGCGCAGCTGCACTACACAGACATACAGAGCCAGACAGCGGGAACAGATAATGCCAGTAACAAATTGACAGACAAACAACTGGCTACAGAATCTGCGAGAGCGGAATAGACGCTAGAGTGACACAGATGGGACAAAAAGATAAAGGAAACCGGACTGAGGAGCAGTTCCAGTTTACAGACAGGACATGGGTATAATCTCAGGATACAAACAGTCAGCTATGAAAAACAGGACCAAACACAGCACAGGCACATAAGGAGTTAAGCAAACTCTGGGAAAGGATCCAGGTGGGTGAACACAGGGTTGGACAGGATCAAGATTAGGGTGTACAGGCAAGAACTGAGTCGGTATTCAGGATCAGGATATACAGACAAGGACTGAATCAGGATACAGGATAACACAGGCTTGGACAATATGCACCTAGACAGGATAACAGCCTGTCAGGATAGACCAAGGTTTGGGAGTGATAGAATACTATCACAAGGTGGCGCTGTTTTACCTCAAAGTAAAATTTACACAGTATTATGATATCACTTTGATTTAATAGAAAAAACACATTTAAAATACAATTCATAACACTCAAATATACATATAAAGTAAAAACAAACAACATACAACATATAATAGCATATATTATGCAGAGCGAGGCATTATCAATATATGAGGCTTTTGGTACTGTTCAAATGTATTTTGTGAGGCAGTATGACCATAGTTACCAGTCCCTTAGATGCTGTTCTTTTGGGCTTTGTATATTTAAGGAGGTAATGTCCACTCTATTCCTTTTTCTGAGCAATTCAAATGGGTCCTGCGGTAGTTGGACCGGCTCCAGGTATAAGTGTCCAATTTATAACTCCTTTTAGGCTCTCTTAGCCAATTTCAGCTCACCCAAATTCAGCAGTGTGCAAAGCTGGTAATTGCAGTGTATAAGGCTGGTAATTGCAGCGTGCAAGGCTGGTAGTTGCAGCGTGTCAGGGTGCTGGTACCGGGCTGTAACGGGCTCCAATACGCGTTTCTCCGCCTTAGTAACGCTCGGCGGCTTCCTCAGCTGGATCCAGGATAACAGCCTGTCAGGATAGACCATTAAGTCTAGGGAAAGCTGGGTAATAAAGGAAGCACTACAGATGTGCAGCCAGAGATAAAGTTATGGCCTGTTTATGTGACAGGTGAGACTGCACACATACATGAGTCAGGCTGCAGTTACAAAGACCTGCCAGAGGTGGCTCGTAACAGGCACAAGCTGAAGACATTATAGCCTAGTCAGTAGGAAAAGTTTTTAAGTATATTATTAATAGAAACAAAAGCATAAGAATAAAAAGACTTAAGACAGAGAGAGTGTCTGATTGCGGGAGACCAAGCAACAGCAGATCATTTAAATAATTATTTTTGTTAAATGTTCACTACAATAGTAGAAATAAGTTAAGATAAATTGTAAGGACTTTCATAACAAAAAGGTAGAAACAAGCACATGTACAGAAGAGAAGTTCCTAACAGAAGTCTCGAAAATAAAAGTGTAATGCATTATTCTAGTTAGACTTATAAATAACTGAGCTTAAGGCAGCATCTTCACGTGTCATTTCCTTCTGCTGGCCTACTAATGTGAATTACATTTTATTATTTTAATAGACCGACAACACTGAACAAATAACACATTAAGATAGGTCAGAATAAGATAAATACTGGAAGAAAAAGGCTGCAAAACAGAACAATGGGCCAAATTCATGTTTTTACACAAATGCAATTGCGATATTTTTATGCTCCAGAGCTGCTAATATTAGCAAGTGAAGTTGCTGCCCGGAAATGAAAAGAGATGCCTATCGGAGGCATTGCAAACTCGTTCACAATTGCTTATAAACATTTGTAACCTATATGCAAAAATATGAAACATTGGGTCTCATTATTGATCTATTGCTGCACAGACTATACACAGCAGTGCAGCAGTGTTTGGGCAGATGCCATGTTTCTGCACATACAAGATCACAGCTGACAGCAGAAACATGCACTGAAAACATCCATGACAGGCTTGCATTTTTTTCAACGACTCCCCATTACCACCTCCAAATGGTCACTTCCTCTCAATCACTTTTCCATGAAAACCTAATTGCAAGCGTGATCAAGGCTGCACCTTGGCGCAAGACTTGAATTGAACCTTGGGACGGTTCTCCCCTCACCGCGGGAAGCAGTGCCTTGTGATGAGGGGGGTGGGGGGCAGTTGGGAGACCCACTGTCACTTGCTTCCAGTTTCCAGTAATCTTGTGATAATATACAGTAGGTGTGTTGAAATTAATATTTGTGTTCAAATTCTAGTTCCAACACTAGAGTGCAAGTACAGTATATGTAGTACAGAAGTACACGGACTACTGTTATGACAGTGTTAATGTTTACATTGACATTATCAGGGGCCTTGGGTGCATCTATAATGGTTTAGGGTGTGCTCTGATGGGGTAGTTCACAGATAACCCGGCACCCATTCATTATGCTAACCTCTCTGGACTGCAGAAATCACTGGGAAAAAGGCACTGCCAGCATTTTCCTGAATATTTGCTTATGTGCAGTAATCACCGAGAACATGGCATGGGCACATCACCATGTTATCAGAGACTTGCTGGTACTCTTTACTAATCGCGTTCAAAAATAAAATTGCGTCCATCGTGTCGCGTGCACTAAATAAACGCATGCGACGCGATGCCTGCGATTTGCCATAGGGACCAATGTTAAATGTCCAAATTGACTTCAATTTCATGTTCAATGCCTCAATGGACGTGATTTTCCCATAGGAAACCATGTTAAATGTGTCACAAAGTGAAAATAGGCACCCTGAAGTGTTAAATGGCCCCCACAATTTTTAACGCCACCCCACGATCAACGTGAACCCGAAGCGTGGCGAGCGGCGGCGGTACGCGTCCCACGACCTTTTCATACCCCTACTATCCACGTCGGCGTGGAGTTGAGAATAGAATAGCGCTGCGAGCCACCGAGCCCGAAGCGTGGCGAGCGGACGCGGATACCTGTGAAGCCCGCAAACGGACGCGTTTACCTGTGAAGGTATCCGCGTCCCCTCGCTGCGCTCGCCATGCTTCGGGCTCGGTGGCTCGCTGCGCTCGCCACACTATTCTATTCTCAACTTCTCGCCGACGTGGATAGTAGGGGTATGAAAAGGTCGTAGGACGCGTACCGCCACCCCTCGCGGGCTCGCTGCGCTCGCCACGCTTCGGGTTCACGTTGATCGTGGGGTGGCGTTAAAAATTGTGGGGGCCATTTAACACTTCAGGGTGCCTATTTTCCCTTTGTGACACATTTAACATGGTTTCCTATGGGAAAATCGCGTCCATTGAGGCATTGAACATAAAATTGAAGTCAATTTGGATATTTAACATTGGTCCCTATGGCAAATCGCGGGCATCGCGTCGCATGCGTTTATTTAGTGCGATTACCGCGACGGGCGCCGTACTAAGTAAAGAGTACTGACTTGCTAGACTAGACGCACCAAGAAAATGAACGAGTTGTATTTTTTTTTTACAAGGTGAAATTTTCTTAAACTATAACGTTTATTGTATCACACTAAAATATTAAGAGCAGCTAAATATGGTAAAAGCTAGATATAGCTACCCAAGATTTGTATCTAATAGTGCAAAAAAATAAAGAATTGATTAATAATTAGCATACTGCTGTGTACATCATTAATAATAATAACAACAGTATATTAATATTATAGTGTGCTGTAATTATCTTGGGTACTTGGTTTCCTAGAACGGCCACAATCGGGGGTAATTGTGTACCTTAACTTAAGGTATATGATTACCCCCAATGGACCCGATTTCCTTTGAAATCAGGTCCATTTTGCCGGCAAAGGCAAAATCGGGTCCATCGCGTCGGTCGGGTGCATTAACATGGCACGCAACGCGACCGCCGCGATGCACCCGATTTTGCCATAGGGTTCAATGTTAAAATATTTTTAACATTGTAATCGGAGAAAAAAATGGGAACGTCACCCCATTGTGAACGTCACCCCATGATTGACGCCAACCCGAAGCGTGGCGAGCGTAGCGAGCCCGCGAGGGGCGGCGGTATGCGTCCTCCGACCTTTTCATACCCCTACTATCCACCTCGGCGTGGAGTTGAGAATATAAAATGTGGCGAGCGGACGCGTATACCTGTGAAGTTATACGCGTCCGCTCGCCACGCTTCGGGCTCGGTGGCTCGATGCGCTCGCCACACTTTATATTCTCAACTCCACGCCGACGTGGATAGTAGGGATTTGAAAAGGTCGGAGAACGCGTACCGCCGCCCCTCGCGGGCTCGCTACGCTCGCCACGCTTCGGGTTGGCGTCAATCGTGGGGTGCCGTTGAGGGGGTTAAAATTGGGGTCTGGGGAGACTTTTACATTGAATCCAATGTAAAAAAGGGTCCCAGGGACCCTATTCACATTTCAATCAATGTAAAAATCGGGACCATCGCGTCGGTCGCATCGCATGAGATTTGGTCGCATGCGATGCGATCGACCCGATCAACATCGGTGTGGCCGTTCTAGGAAACAAGTACCTTATCTTGTTTGTAAGTGTACATGATTGGAATATTGCAGTAGTAGTGGTAGCAGTAGTTAGCATTAGTATTAGAAAATACGGGTCCTTTAAATAATTGATGCTTACAGGCACAATATGTGAAAACCATCTGTCCTAATATGACAGATTGATACCCCACCCTTATAATAATAATAATAATATGTTAAGGATTTTATATTAATGTGCAATACATACCAATAACTGATTACAATAGTCCTGTGACTAGCTCAAATTATGAGTAATATTTTATCTGGGGGGTTCCAATAACTTTCAGGATGTACAAAAGTATTAATCATACTTACAACAGCAGTCAGTTAAATTTAATCTGCTGTCACAGACCACACTTGTAGTCCACGAATATCATGGCTCTCCAATGGCCTCTATTGAGCTCCAAAATAAAGCCTTTTTTCTGGGAGTGGCCAGAAGGTGCACTTACCTTGGCCTTGCAAGCTGCCGGAAACTGTGGTAGCACAAAGAGTTGTTTTTGCCAAAAAGAGGTTACGCTGTTTGAGTGCACACAATATTTGTTGTATTTTTTACTGTATTGTAATCGTGAATATAAGATAAAATTTAACTTTTAATAAACTTGCTTTTAAAAAGATTTCCCCTTTGTTTTTATTCCTTTATGTTCTTAGGAACAGAAGAGGATTAGTTTTTCTAGGTGAAATATAGAATTAAAATCATATACATTTAGACATGGTGCTCATACAAGGAAATGAAATGAGAAAGTGTGGGAAAATAGAGTATTTAAAACAAAAGAATGTCAGAGCCCGTGGTCTGCTGCACTGGATTTGATTTTTTAGAGTTTTATAGTTTTATTAGAGGTCTTTCCTGGGTCTATTGTGTCTATGCACTATTGCCTGAAATTGGCTTTAGCCCAGTTACCTGTTTTACTATATTTAGTATCGGGATATATGCTGGTTATTACTGTTGCCAGTATTATTGGTATCTAGTTCAGCATATTCCTCTTTTAGAAAAAGGTGTGTGTTGGGTTTATTTAATTCCCTCAAAACTTGGGGTTATACCGCTCCCTCCGAGTCTAGAGGTTATGTTTGCCCCAGCTTGTGGTTATTAAGTCAGGGTTTCGGTGCAGAAATGTAAACGTTTTTTTTTATTTCTGTGTGTAGTTTTTACTTGCACATGTCGCCTTTAAACTTTGGTTTTAATATTTATAGAGTTGCACGGTTGTTTAGTGGGTCTATCACTTTCCACCCGGATGTGTATTTCTGTGCTACAGCGAGGGTCCCTGCCTGGACCGACAGTTGGAGCCCTGCTGTAATTTTCAATTTAAGATTTCTCGAGGTTTCCTTTAAGTGATTCTCTCACTAAAATTCCACATGCATTTATTCTCTCTTCATTTGCACATATTATATTTTGATATTTCTTTAGCGCTTATTTATAGGTTTTGCTGGTGTATTCTGTATTCGTTTTGTGGGTTTTATTATTTGTTACCACATTGTATCATTTAATTGCAGCCAGCATCTCCTATCTAAATCAATAGTTGTAGCTTTGCTACAATCTCCTGCTTTGGGGAGTGTTTAATTCGATACTATAGTTGTTAATTTGTTTCTATACAGATAATGGTATGTCCAGCAGTGTTATATCCTATTATATGCGCATTTATTTATCCTGTATTTACCCTGTGCAGATTTAATTGCAATCCCCTGGTTGGGTAAGGGTTAATACTGGTTCCCTGTGTATCCACACAGGTTTATTGTATGTGCGTTTGCTGGCTTATATGTGAGTTTATAAAATCGCTTTTCCCACTTTGGGTAAGCAGCAGATTTTACTTTTTATATGCGCACTGGTTTATTTCTGTGTACATTCACAGTTTGCACTCCCACTGTAAGTGAGCAGTGCGTTCTCCTTTATATATACACGTTTATTTGTGTAGGTACACCGATTTTTTTTTCACCACTTTGGGTGAGTACCACCGCTGGTTCTCCCCACACACACACCTTAATTTTTCTAAGTTCAAATCATATACATTTCTATATTATCATATAGTGCAGCTAGAGGTCGGGCTCTAACAGTTCGACGCGCGTTTCACCTAATAAGGCTTTTTTTAAGACCAACCGAGTGCCTCCTTAGGATTATATTTATTTATTTTCCTCCTCCAATCAGGTCACGTTGTCGCGGTCACGTGTCCTATCATGTGCCAATCCTGTGGCTATGGTTTCTGCTGCTATCAGACGGCAGCTCCGTCTATTTTGCCCTATTTCCGGATCATGTGACTCGCATCATACATCATCTGTTTGTCACATGGTCCGGACTGACCAATCACTGTCTCGGGATCTCGATCTCAGCGTTAGTTTTACCCTGGACTCTGTATATTATAATCAGGATTTTAAAGTTTTGTATTTGCTACTGCTTAGACATCTTTCTATATCTTGGTTTTCGTATGTATTTATTCTGGAGATCATACTTCAGTATTGACAAGGTGTTAGGATCTCGGTTTCCTAGGCGTTCCTAGCCTCCTAATATTGTTATTCTTTTATACTGTGTACTGAGAGGTCCGGAATCTGTATTAGGTCATACCATTTTTGGTTTGAAGGTTATTTATTTTCCTTTTAAGCTTGCAAGCTGCCCTAAGGTTATACTTAAGCATCACAAAAAATGGTTGCGATGTTCCTCTTAAACAGTGATTGTAGTTTAATGCAATTGCTAATGTAGGCAGGGGTGGTATGCTCCTCTTCCTGCATTTGCGTTGCTTATGGATCACATATGCTTAGCTGCTGGAAGCAGCTTATTATGGAACTCATTCTAATTCATTCGGTCCCCAGAATATTTGCATGGGGGCCAATGTTTTTATTGTGTGCGTGCGCATAGTGGTTTATGCACATGCACCTGGTATCTGGGTGAACAGACTGGGCGACTTGCATAGTCACCAAGCCGTTTGCATGGAGCGATGGGGGCATGGGGTGGCAGAGTTGGGCGTTGCCTATGGAAGGGCCCAGTTTCATGACACGGTGTGCCAGGGGTGGGTGGCTGACGTCACATGAAGTCAGCCGACCGCCCTGGCTTAGGCCGGAAGAGTGCAAACATGTCAGTCAGCCCTGGAGAAATCATTCCATGGTCGCCGACAATTTAGTGTTTTTTCCGGCTGTGGGCACATGCGAGGGGATGTGTCTTTGTGACACATGCCCTCACATGGTTGCTAGGAAATAAAGCGGCGGGGGTGTGTGTGTATTCACTGGGGCGGCGTTAAAAGGACTCGGTAAGCTACTGTGAGTCAATTACAATCAGGGCCAATATGTGATCCCTGAATTCAGCCCCTAATCAGGTCAGTAATAAGTTTCAGGATGTGCAGTGCATAGTAGATACAAAGTAAAAATATAGCTGGCTGGGAACTGTAAGCCCCAAGTTCTTGTGAAATGTCATGACACAGAACCAAACAATTGGAAAGGTTGTGAATATGATAGATAGCGCTCAAAGGTAGCTATATTGGAGATCAATCAAACCTCATACAATTATGTAGATCAAAAAATACAAAGTATACAAAACCAAATAACACTTGTCAGAGATCACACAGGATTGGTATACAGTAGGCGGAATGGATAATCCGGCGTAATTTCATCAGTTTCTCCCCTTATTCTGTGTACAGGGGAGACATAATAAAAAGCAACATAGTGCAAATCAATAAAGTATAAAAGGTAATTAAGACAACGCACTTACAAAGTGGTGACTTGTATAAAATCATATAACAGTAGGTCCAAGGCAAACAGCAGGGATGTAGATATCAGCAGAAATCCTTCAGTCTGGGTCCCTTGGTCCGGAATCAAGGCGGTCTCAGTCCAGGAAACTCCGCTGCCACAAACTTTTACCAGGAAGCCACACTGTCCATATAGTAGAATACACGCTTAACGCATTTCGGAAAAGAGTTCCTTCGTCAGAAGCGTGTAGTTAAAATGTCCATTAGGAGGTATATATATATATATACCCCCATCCATTAAAATTACAAACATTACAGCTGCCGCTAATCGGCATACAGCATCCGGTCTCCGTGCGAATCCAATATGGCAGTGCGTTCCACTGAGCGGAAACACGTCACCGTTTGCGTGTCAACTGCCGGAAATTGTCATCGGCAAGATGCAGTCCAGCTTTCACAAGCTGTATCGCATCAATCTTAATAGGTTGCTAAGCGCAACAAGGTTATGAGCTTGCGTTTCAACGTAACGGAAGCAACAATCCACACGGATACAGTTAGATATATCAATACTATATCATTTGTGTTTACGCAAATCAATTTCCAGTGTTTCACAAGGAAAGCAGCTATTGTGTACAACGATATAGTACATTTTGTCACAGACCCTGAAAAAGAGAAAAAAAAACAAGGGTTAGGAATATAATGTTATTAAAAAATCTCACCACCACCATTTTATAAGTGAGTACACAGTATCACAGGATGGAGAGATAGATAAAGAATTGGGAAGACCCACAATTCTAACTTAAAAAGGGTTTTAACTCAATGTCCCCATTTAGACCCTTAGGATCTAAAGTTCCTAAATGATGTATCCAGCGCATCTCAGTCTTTGAGAGTCTCCTGGCTACATCATTTGTACGATTTTTTACGATTATATATATGCTCGGCAGTGCGAGCCTTCAATTGTCTACAAGTTTTGCCGATGCCATTTAGGAAGGCGACCGACTCGAATAGCTTCATTTATACGTCAAGCCAGCATCATCGGAATTGGCAAGACGCCTTCCCGTTTGGCCAATTTACCCGTATTAAACGGAACTGTACTGACACCTCCATTTGGGAACAGCAATTACAGGAGGTCTCAAAACGTCTTGAAGTTAAAGGCTACTCTAAAGATTTGATAATTACTGCAAGAGATAAAATAGATCAGATTGAGCGACCATCTTTGTTAGCACCGAAACCAAGACCAGACACCACGAATGATAGGTTTAAATGGGCCTTTGTTAGTAGGTATAGTTTGGTCCATAAAGATGTGGAGAAAGTTTTCCGGAATAACTGCCATCTACTTCAAAATGATCCAGTTATTGGTCCTCAATTACCACCAAAACCTCCATTCATACAGTATATAAAAAGGCTCCAACATTGAAAGACCACTTGGTTCATAGTTCTACAGATAACAACCCTCGTCAGACTATTAGAACCATCGGCTTCAACCGATGCGGGTCTTGTCTTGCCTGCAGAACGGTGAAGGTCAAAGATAGAAAAATAGACCAATTCAATGTTAATGGTAATCATTTCAAAATCAAACAATTCCTGACGTGCCATTCCAGGAATGTTATATATGTATTACAGTGTAGCTGCGGGCTTTCATATGTCGGCAAAACTTGTAGACAATTGAAGGCTCGCACTGCCGAGCATATATATAATATTCGTAAACGATTAAAGACACACAAGGTATCGGAGCATTTCCATGTTGTGCACAACTCCAATGAGTGCCAAATTGTTAACTTTTGTGCTATTGAACAAGTTCTTCCAAAAAATCGTACAAATGATGTAGCCAGGAGACTCTCAAAGACTGAGATGCGCTGGATACATCGTTTAGGAACTTTAGTTCCTAAGGGTCTAAATGGGGAGATTGAGTTAAAACCCTTTTTAAGTTAGAATTGTGGGTCTTCCCTATTCTTTATCTATCTCTCCATCATGTGATACTGTGTACTCACTTATAAAATGGTGGTGGCGAGATTTTTTAATAACATTATATTTATAACC
The DNA here is from genome assembly GCF_055691185.1 of Crinia signifera. Classification (NCBI taxonomy): domain Eukaryota; kingdom Metazoa; phylum Chordata; class Amphibia; order Anura; family Myobatrachidae; genus Crinia; species Crinia signifera. The sequence goes on along the minus strand of NC_139221.1, from coordinate 149,545,588 downwards.
CTTGTTTTTTTCTCTTTTTCTTGGTCTGTGACAAAATTTACTATATCGTTGTACACAATAGCCGCTTTCCTTGTGAAATACTGGAAATTGATTTGCGTAAACACAAATGATATAGTATTGATATATCTAACTATATCCTTGTGGATTGTTGCTTCCGTTACGTTGAAACGCAAGCTCATAACCTTGTTGCGCATAGCAACCTATTAAGATTGATGCGCTACAGCTTGTGAAAGCTGGACCGCATATGACAATTTCCGGCAGTTGACACGCAAACGGTGACGTGTTTCCGCTCAGTGGAACGCACCGCCATATTGGATTTGCACGGAGACCGGATGCTGTATGCCGATTAGCGGCAGCTGTAATGTTTGTAATTTTAATGGATGGGGTATATATATACCTCCTAATGGACATTTTAACTACACGTTTCTGACGAAGGTACTCTTTTCTGAAACGCGTTAAACGTGTATTCTACTATATGGACAGTGTGGCTTCCTGGTAAAAGTTTGTGGCAGCGGAGTTTCCTGGACTGAGCCCCCCCCTTGCTTCCGGACCAAGGGACCCAGACTGAAGGATTTCTGCTGACATCTACATGCCTGCTGTTTGCCTTGGACCTACTGTTATATGCTTTTATACAAGTCACCACTTTGTAAGTGCGTTGTCTTAATTAAAACCTTTTATACTTTATTGATTTGCACTATGTTGCTTTTTATTATGTCTCCCTGTACACAGAATAAGGGGTGAAACTGATGAAATTACTCCGGATTATCCATTCCGCCTATTGTATCCTGTGTGATCTCTGACGAGTGTTATTTGGTTTTGTATACTTTGTATTTTTTGATCTTCATAAGGTTTATTCACCTTTATACTTAGATACCTTTTGAGCGCTATCTTACAAATTCACTTTTCTTCACTATTGCAACACGTATTGAGTAGTCTGAAGTGTTTCTGCTCTGTGAATATGTGTTTAGCAGCACTTTGGTTTAATTGTGCACCCTGCAGCCATATATTTTGTATCTTGCTCATACAATTATAACAAACCACAAACCGCTTGATTTTGATCGATAGCTGGATGCTCATATAACTGGCACAAACGGTCCCTTTTTCCTCCCCTATTGAATAAGCAGGGGAGACCTAATAGAACAGGACATAGTGCAGATCAATAAAGTTAAAAGAATTTTAATACATAAGATGCACTTACAATGAAGTGACTCATATAAAAGCATGAGACAAGTAATCCACAAGGCAAAGCAGCATGCAGGTGATGTGATAGTGGTCCTCTAGTCTGGGTTCCCTGATCCAGAACGGAGAGCCACAGTCCAGGGTCCAACTTCTCCATGATGCGCCTCTTTAGGATATACTGGTCCAGAAGAAAAATGAAGCACGCTTAACGCATTTCGGAATAATGTTCCTTCATCAGAAGCATGCTGAATAGTCCATAGACTCGGGTATATATACCCACAATCAATTAGGTACAGCTGATTAGCAGCACCGCTAATCGGCGTACAACTTCTGGATTCCCATTGAAAACATGGCGGTGCGTTCCAACTACCGGAAGTACGTCACCGCGAGATCAACTTCTAACCGGAAATCTGTCATAATGGCCTGCACCGCAGTTATGCATTCTACTATGTTTCCAAGGTGCGCGCTTGCGTTCCATAGGTTCCCCGCTTCCATACCAACTTATACAGATAATATGGCGGCATAATTTTATCAATTATAACTTTGCTTCAAAGGGAAAATGGAAGCTGTTTACAATAGAATTTCTCCTATAATGTCCACGAGCTATGGAAATAGAAAATAAAAATTAGTAACAATACAAATAAGCAATATAAAACTTTTTATACCATAAAAATGGGGTAGATCTTATACACCACACCATTAACATGCACTATAGTAAATAAACAAGATGGGAACGGTTTTAATTCAAATTCCCTATTTAACCCTTTTGGGACTAATGTACCTAGATGATATATCCAGCGCATCTCCGTTTTGGAAAGCCGTTTGGCTAGATCGTTTGTATGGCTTTTCGGTAAAATCTGTTAAATGCCACAAAAACTTATAATGTGGCATTCATTACCAATATGAACTACACGGAAATGTTCCGATACTGTATGGGTTTTTAGTTGTTTCCTCATATTGTAAATGTGTTCTGCAGTGCGGGCTTTTAACTGTCTGGAAGTTTTTCCGACGTATGCAAGCCCACAACTGCATTCCAGAACATAAATTATGTTCCGGGAATAGCAAGTTAAGAACTGTTTAATGGAATATGACTGACCATTAATAGTGAATTTATCAAATTTCCTCTCTTTCACTTTTACTGTTCTACAGATCAGACAGGAGCCGCATCGATAAAAGCCAATTGCTCTAATTGCCTGACAAGGCTCACTGTCCGTAGAAATGTGAACCAAGTGGTCTCTCAATGATGGGGCTTTCCTGTATATGAACTGGGGTTTTGCAGGGAGCTGTGATCCAATAACTGGGTCATTTTGGAGGAGATGCCTCAAAAAGACTCTTTCCACATCTTTATGAACGGAGCTATATTTGCTAATAAATGACCATTTAAATTGATCAGGATTATCAGATTTTTTCAATTTATTTTCTAATAGGGCGGGTCCTTCAATTTTATCAGCCCTCTCTTTTGCTTTAATAAGAAGGTCTGTAGAGTACCCCTTAACACTCAATCTATCAGACACTCCTCCAGCTGTTCTTGATATACTAGATTATTGGTACAGTTACGCTTTATGCGTGAAAATTGGCCAAACGGTATTGCATCCAGACAGTTTTTGTGATACTGGCTGGTGGTTTGGATGAAGCTATTTGAATCGGTCTCCTTACTAAATGTTTTGGTTTTAAGAACATTATTTTCAATGTATATTTTTAAATCAAGGAAAGAGACATGATTTTGGCTGCAATCAAACGAAAGTTTTATATTACGTTTGTTTGTATTCAATTGATGACAAAAAGTATCCAAATCTGTTTTGTCTCCTGACCAAATAAACAAAATGTCATCTATAAAACGACTCCAGGACACCAGGCCTACCCCTAGCACGCCACCTTGCCACACTACTTGATCTTCTCAGTGGGCCATGAATAGGTTAGTGTAGCTAGGGGCAAACCTGGTGCCCATCGCTGTACCTGTACACTGAAGGTAATAAGAACCCTCATGTAGGAAATAGTTATTCGTTAGAATAAATGCAATACTGGACAACAAGAATGATTTAATTGGTTCTGATAGGGGACTTTGATCTAAAAAGTGTGTAACCGCTTCACGTCCTTTCTCCATATCAATATTGGTATATAATACCAACATCAGCGGTATATAGCCATTGATTTGTTGACCATTTAATCGAGGACAATTTCTTTAAAATATCTACCGTATCTCTTGTATACGCTTTTGTATTGCATACCAAAGGCTGTAAAAATGAATCTACAAATGCTGATAGATTGCTTGTCAAGCTATTGCAGCCCAAAATAATCGGGTGGCATGGGGGGTTCAGGGGGTCCTTGTGAACCTTCGGGAGCACATAAATTGAAGGAATATCGGGTTCAGATATATTTAGGAACTCAAATTCCTGCTTTGAAATAATTTTGTCCTCTCGAGGTTAATTCCAATAGGGCTTTTTTAATTTTGGGGGTAGGGTCACCCCTAAAATTTTTTATAGGTCTCCCCAGAATTAAGCTGTTTGGAAATCTCAGCTAAATAAGCATCTTTATTCATTAAAACAACCCCCCCTTTATGCGCTGGTTTCACAATCAGCGATTTATCGCGTTTGAGTGATTCAAGTGCTTCAAACTCTTTTTTTTGTCAAATTCAATTTCCCTTTTCTTTTTCTTCGTGAGGAAATAGACAAAATAACCATTAAAAATAAGAAAAAGAAAGGGAAATTGAATTTGACAAAAAAAGAGTTTGAAGCACTTGAATCACTCAAAAGCGATAAATTTTTTATAGGTCTCCCCAGAATTAAGCTGTTTGGAAATCTCGGCTAAATAAGCATCTTTATTCATTAAAACAACCGCCCCTTTATCCGCTGGTTTCACAATCAGCGATTTATCGCATTTGAGTGATTCAAGTGCTTCAAACTCTTTTTCTGTCAAATTCAATTTCCCTTTCTTTTTCTTATTTTTAATGGTTATTTTGTCTATTTCCTCACGAAGAAAAAAAAAAAGGGAAATTGAATTTGACAAAAAAAAAGTTTGAAGCTCTTGAATCACTCAAAAGCGATAAATCGCTGTTTGTGAAACCAGCGGATAAAGGGGAAGGGGTTGTTTTAATGAATGAAGATGCGTATTTTGTTTCATTAAAATATTACAGATAGAGCAACTACAATATGACTAAGACTGCATTCATGTACCACAATGGGGAAAATTTACTAGGATGGGAGTTCTATTTCACATTGGATGTTGCTATGGGCAACCAATCAGATACATTCTATTATCTAAATAAATAAGAAGTAGATTGTGATTGGTTGCCCATAGCAACATCCCATGTGAAATATAATTACCATCTTAGTTTCGCAATGGGTTAAATATGTCCCTTTAACTACTGTATACATGGTTAGAAATCTATACTATTCCCTTTCAAGTGCAATGTATGTTATATTTTTAGGCCTATGAACATATTTGCTGGAAACATCATGTCAAAACTCTACAACATGTAAAAGAAGACAATTACTGCGTCCTTAGAGCTGTTCTGTTCCAGGTTTTCAGCCAAGGAATACCTTTCCCTGGATGGATGAAAGAGAAAGACATTCTAAAGGTCTTTATATATCACATACAGTAGATAATAAACAACAGATAATGGAGTGGAATGCAATTAGTTGTGGATTGATACCCGTGGCATAATTCAATTGCCCCAGACAGCTGTCATTATTGGGGATTTTGTTTGCAAATACAATAAAACATCAGGGAACTTATGTGTTTTCATGCACATACTGTATTAATCATTTTTAATTACCCCCCAAAGAATATTCTGATAAAATAGATTTGTGATACAGTTCCATTTTTACTGCACATAAAAAATTATTGAGGACAATTGAATTCCCCACTATGCAGGGGGTTGCTTACTTCCTACTCCTCTGCTTCAGTGTATACATGTATGCCTTGACAAAGGGGACAAGTGTTCCCCGAAACCTTGGCTCTTGCCATACATGTCTGATGCATACTTGCCTACCTGACCCTCTTCATGCGGGAGAAAACGCTCTGCCCCAGGACTTACCTGGTAATGTATGATTGCCACCACCTGTGGTGAAACACCTTTACCTGGCTCCCCACAGGTGATGGCAATCATACATTACCAGGGAAGTCCAGAAACAGAGCATTTTCTCCCGCATGGAGAGGGTCAGGTAGGCAAGTATGACCTATGGGTTACTCAGAAGGCTGACACAGCAACAGTTTTATTTAGGTTTCTGTTTATTGATATTAACATGTTGAAAATTTTCCACAGTTTGATTAATTTGAGAAAATAAGATAACAAGCCACAATGTTATACAAATGTATTGCTTTTTCTTCAACTTGCAGCTTCCTGAAACACTTCTGTATGCTCAAGGATGTAATTGGATACAGCAATTCAGTTTCGGACCTGAGAAATATTCTGGTCCAAAAGTCTATGGTAAATTACGCAGCTGCGTAGAAGTCTTCCGGAATCAGGTAACTAACCTTAATGAACACTTATTGTACTGTTTAATGGTAGCTGGCGAATGGAAAGCAGGAGATGATATATCCTGCTTTTCAATTTGGTACACTTAAGGTATACTTAACTGTACAAGTGCAGTATAGCACTTTAACACTAGGGGGTTGTGGTATAATGTGCACTGTCCCCCCCTCACTTGCAGTCTTCAGTCACAATGAAACACAGCACCGGTTCATAGGGAGTGAGGAAAGATGACATTTCCATCCAGTTTCTCTTCTCTGTCGCCTACTATGTTTTTTTTCTGGTAAGTAGTCTTTTCAAAGTTTAAATGAGTTAAAATGATTATGCATCACGATCCCTGAAACTTCATATGGGGATGCAGGAAAAGAGGACACACCACTGGGAAGATAAATCACAGCCCTTCCTTACTGTGGGGGTTATTCAGACCTGATCACCCTGCCGCTGCCCAGTCTGAGTGAAATCTCACCTCGTGCAAGCCTGCAAATTCCTTAACAAGCCTTGCAAAAAGTAGCTTATTTTGAGGCTACAATAGAAACAGGCTGTATGAGGTCAGAGCTGATGTCACAAGACTTCACCTCAAATGCGTGGGAATGCCTGCACTCCCAGAAAATGGCCGGTTGCCACCCACAAATGACAGCTTTCTGTCAATTGCCTACAAAAATGATTTCACTAGTAAGAATCAAAGTAAAACCCTTTGGAATTAGCTAAACTACACACACATCTGCACACTGTGGCACACTGTCATCATGGGGCATCTCCAATAAGGCAGATCTGGCTCGCCCAGCAGCCAATTATGATCAGAGAAATCCTGATGCCCGATCATGATTGGCTGGTTGGTTGGCCTAACTCCTGGTCTATGTAAACAGAAGCTCGACTTGTGTGAACAGCATTCGTTGCGGGCCGGAGAAGCACAGAAGACTGTGGGTGAGTAGGATTTCTTTCCAAAGGAACCCAAATGGACAAGAGGATAGGCCATCATTGGACCCATAGGTAATGTATGAGTGGATGATTGTAGTATGTAATAAAGTTTTCTTCTTCAGGGCTCCTGGGTCTCACAGGGTTAACATCGGGGTTGTAGGCAAATTGAAGGGGTGGACTAGATGAGCCAAGTGGTGCTTATCTGCCTTCAAATTCTATGTTTCTGTGTTTCAGAGGACCGGACACCAATTTTCGAAAGCTTTTGGCTTCCCATCATACCTGACTCCTCTCCCCCATAACCCCTTACTTTCCGTAGCAGGGACTCCACTAGCCGACTAGGGTAAGGGAGCGCAGGAGACAGTTCCCTTGGCAGGGAAACTGATCTCCATTTTACCCAGGCTCCATTACACCAGTGGAGGAAGTCCAGCTTAGGGAGAGGCAGCGCTGGCCGGCAGTCCCTCCCCCAGCTTTAGGCGCCAATTCATGTTAGTGCTGCCCACGTACTAGCTGCAGTTTTGTGCCTTCAGATCACCTCAGAGGCACTGGCAGACATCTTCACATCGCTGTGCAGGCTCCTGCAATGCTGGGCACTGCCTCCCCTGTAAAAACGTTGCCTGCTGACAGGTTTTTACAGCACTCACTGTCCTACCCTGCCTCTAGCTGATGGTGTAGTTGACATAGTGCCATTTACAGTAGTTTGTACCTTATATTGTATTATTGTTTCTACTGTACTAATACCTAGTCACAAATATCACGGGTCGGTGTCAGGGCATAGAACCTCATGTGTGGCCCGTTCCCATATTGCTGCTAGCATGTCTTGTGTTCAGGAACACCGGCAAGCAGATTCCCCACTACTGCGTTCATACACAGCAGGACTATCTGGCCAGGAGGTGCATGATGGTCTCTATGCTACAGTACTTGCCATATTTCTACAGGCCCTTCACCTGCCCCTCAGGCACAACAGACTCCATGAGCGGCCTTTACTCAGTTGTTGGGTACAATAGTGGATCATTTGACACCCGTCACGGGTCCAGCACCCCCGGCGCCTGCGCTAGTCACACAAATTACTCCACCGAGGGTGGATTCATTGTTCAGTACAATGCAGTCTCTGAGTCAGACCCTGATGTCCCAAGAAACACCCTTAGCTACTGCACTTTGTTCAAAATGGCTTAAACAGGCATCATCCTCTCAGTCAACCTTGATGACAGACAGTACTGAGTCATCTGGGGGGAGGCCGAGGATGATGAGGCAGATACCTCCTCTGAAGGGAAACCTGAGACACAGAAGGATAGATCTACTGCGTCAATAGTTACTGAATTTATAACAGCTATACAGGCAGTGCTCCTGTCTGAGGAAGACAAGCCAGCTCCGTTGCTGAGCTGGGCTCCTCTCCGATCCACTCTGCCTGTGTGCACCCCTGGGGGTGACAGGAGGTGATGGACATCCTCTCAGTTAACTGCCAAGGTCTCAGCTGTCTCAGTGCTAGCTAGACGCATGCTTTGGTTATGCTCCTGGAATCCAAGTGTTCTTTAGAGGTGTTACCCTTTTCAGTACTCTTTGGGGAGGAGCTAAATAAAGTTGTAGTCTCCCTGGCAGCAGCCAAGACAGCTTGTCTACCATCTGCTACTATCACTCACCGGGCAAGGAGTAATACATTGTGACCTCTAAGCCTGACAAACCCACCGTCTGACGGGGTGGACCTCCCTCTGGGGGATCCCAGGGTGGGATGCCGACTTCTCTAATACACACAGGAATGGCTCAGGACTATGTCCAATGCCTGGGTGAGAGAAATGGTGACCCATAGGTACATGGTGTCCTTCAAGGGCAGTTCTTCATGAAAGATCTTCCAAAAGATCCACAAAAGAAAGCCTGCCTACAGCAGGTAGTGGAAACTTTACTACAATCCTGGGTGATTATACCAGTGCCTCCACATCAGCAAGGCCAGGGATATTACTCCACCCTATTCTTGGTGGCCAAACCAAACAGGTCTTACAGGCCCATAGTAAACCTTAAATCCCTGAACAAATTTGTGAAAGTGTCAAAACTCTGCATGGAGACCTTGAGAACCATTGTATTGGCAATGGAGCTGTGGGATTACATGGTATCCTTAGACATCCAGTCTGCTTATCTGCATGTCCCCGTTGCTCAGTCACATCAGCAGTTTCTTCATCGCAGCAATACCAGTTTCAGGCCCTTTCGTTCAGGTTGGCCACGGCACCATGAATCTTCACAAAGCTTATGGCGGTCATGATGGCCTCATTGAGGCGTCAGGGGGTCAGAGTGATCCCATACTTGGATGATCTTCTACTTCTTGCCAGTTCAAGGGAGACACTACTCAATCATTTTCAGCTCACCAAAGACTTCCTTCGGAGTCATGGGTGGCTGATAAATTGGAAAAAATCTGCTCTGGTTCCATCCAAGCAGATGTTCCACTTGGGAGCCCTGCTGGACTCCGATGCCCAAAGGTTAATTCTTCCTCTGGACAAGCACCAGCAGCTACAGGCCAGTATTCAGTACTTCATTCACCTTCCCAAAGTCACGTTGCATCAGGCTATGCAGATTCTCGGCCTGTTGGTGTCGACATTCAACGTGATCGAGTGGGTGCTTACATAAATCACCAGGGGGTAAGAAGAGTGTAAAAGCAATGAGGGAAGTATCCAAGATATTCCAATGGGCAGAGCGCTATGTACCAGCCATCTCAGCGGTGTTCCTCCTGGGAATTCTAAATTGGGAGGCCAACTTTTTCAGCCAACAGGATGTACTCTGGAGAATGGGCTCCTGGGGCATTCCGGATGTGGGTCGTATGGCATCTCGCTATAACCACAAGATGCCACTGTTTGGATTCAGAGCCAGGGACCCTCAAGCAGCATTTACGGATGTTCTGTTCATACCTTGGAATATTCCTCTTCCATACATCTCTCCACCAGTGTCACTTCTTACTTGGGTGCTAAGGGAATTGAAACAAGAAATGGGAAGTCTAATCTTAGCGGCTCCAGTGTGGCCCAGGATACATTGGTTTGCAGATATACTTCATCTGTCCGTAGCTCAACCCTTTCGGCTATCGCTATGTTGGAATCTACTCAGTGAAGGTGCTTCCTTGCCTGCATCTGGACCTGAATCTGTTAACTTTTACTACGTGGCTCTTGAGACGGCCGTCTTAAGAAAGAAGGGCTTCTCTGATAAAGGAGCCAATACTATAATTCAGGCTCGCAAGCCGGCTTTGAAACAAATCTGGGTATTTGTGTAGAATCACGGCTCCCATCGCATGCCATATGTAGTGGCATGCGATGGCATGCGATTTTTGCCATTTTTAAGCATTTAAAAAAAAAAAGCATGCAATCGCATCGCATGTGATTTTTAACAGAAATGCATCCAAATGCATTGAAATTAGTATCAAACATGTTCAATGGCCCCCAAATGTCATTTTTGAGGCTGTACCACCCCCACTATCAACGCGAACCCGAAGCATGGCGAGCGCAGCGAGCCCGCGCGTCCTACGACCTTTTCATACCACCACTATCCACGTCGGCGTGGAGTTGAGAGTAGAAAGTGTGGCGAGCGCAGCGAGCCCGAAGCTTGGCTAGCGCAGCGAGCCCCGCGAGGGGACAAGGACACCTGTGAAGTCCGCGAGGGGATGCGGATACCTGTGAAGGTATCCGTGTCCCCTCGCCATGCTTCGGGCTCGGTGGCTCGCTGCGCTCGCCACACGTTGATAGTAGGGGTGGTACAGCCTCAAAAATGACATTTGGGGGCCATTGAACAGGTTTGATACTAATTTCAATGCATTTGGATGCATTTCTGTTAAAAATCGCATGCCAATGCGATCACATGCGATGCGATCGCATGCAATTTTTTGCTATGCTATGGACATCGTGGGACCTGTGATTCTACACAAGTACCTAAATCTGTTATAGGGTATGGCACTTATTTTTCTTGGTGTGAAGCTAAAGGTTATGACACCACACAGTTTAAGGTGACAAGACGACTGGCCTTCTTATAGAGTGGCCTTGATAAGGGCTTGCATCCCTTAGGGTACAGGTCTCTGCGCATTCAGTATGGTTTCATAGACAAATTGCACCATTACAGGATGTACAGTACATACTTTTTTTTCAGGGTGTACTCAGAATACAACCACCGTATACTCCTCCAGTTGCTCCCTGGGATCTGTCGGTGGTTCTTGAGGACCTATTTTAACAATATGGGTCGGGAATGGCACTGGTGAGTGAAATGAAAGTGTTAATTACGTACAAAATCTGATTAAACCAACGTAGTTACCACAAAAAACAAATGTGGTGTGGTGTCTGGTTGGTGGTGCTCCCAAAATTGTTCAGCTTGACAACTGAAGAAAAAAACCGTCACAAAGTGACAGAAAAAAGGAAGAACAGCAAAAAGCTTTTTGGGGCACACTTGAATGAATTGATTATACAATTTAAAACATAACGTTTATTGAATACTCAAAAATGCTAAAATAAAGGTACGTCAAGGTATAGATCAATAGGTTTAAACTGAAATCAGTAATCACAAGAGATTTTGCATAAATCAAGAAGCTATCGGCGAAAATGACAAAGCTATAATACAATATTGCTCCCTTAAACAAAAAGATTATTATTATTGTTATTAATCAAAAATAAATGCATTACATAGATTGCAGTAGTCAATTTTTTTCCAAAGGGGCAAAAGAGATCAAGGACGCTTGACACTTGTCCCCTGCTGATGACAACAATGGTACCCGGTAATGATTGATAGAATAAGGATAGAGGGCTACCTCAATTGGACACAGGTGCATCTGCTGTCCGGGTCCAATTACAGCAACTGGTATTCCCAATTGGTCACCCAGAGAGGTACTAGCCAGACCATTCACTGCTTAGCTGCTGAGTGCGGGATGGAATTCAGGCGGACCAGTGATGTATGGCCGTATTTAACCAAGGATGAGAGTGCCTCAGTGTCCTTAGTAGGAAGCCAAGATGTGCTTCTGCTTTTTGTACAACAGAACACAGGTCACCCTGTTGCTAAATGCATTGCAGGGAGATCTGGTGTGTTAAGACAAATGAGAGTCACAGAAAATTAGGGTGGTAGGTACAGATAGGTGGATATCTCTGACCCCCCCTTCTGCTTTCCACCATCAATCTAGGATGTCAAATGGCAGATGAGAGCGATAGGGGCCACAGAAAGAGCCAACCATAAAAGAAGAAATTTCTCAACTTGATCTCAAAAGTGAAAAAAATTAGAGATTGTACCCTGATCTCCGCTCCGGGAGTAGTATAGCTGGTGTCAGTATCAATTTCACTGATCACCACTCTATACTGTAGGGATAGTTTAATGACAGGTAGTGTTTTAACTGTACCAGAATACTTGGAGGGTAAACAGTTAATAAACAGTGGGTCCTAGGATAGAGTGGTGTCCAACAATAATGTCTTAATCACATAAGTGTCTGACCTTTAGGTGGTCAGAGTTGTATATTCAATTATCAGGGACACTGGAAATGTGCACCACTTGTGCCTAGTGTAACAAACGAATCGTAGGTATACTTTATATCAAAAAGAAGGCAGCTTTTAAAGATGAAAATAGTGCAAGCAGGTATATTGAGCCCCAGACAAAATAATTAAATAAATTATATTAAGCGTATTGGCACAGGTAGTTGATAATTCTTACAGACTCAATAAATCCCCTCGGGTCTAAATGATAGCAAGAGGTTGAGATCAGTCTGAAATCAAGAGGGTCTAAAGAGAGGGGGTTGCATGTACTAGATGTTGGTGCCCGATATAAGGGGGTCTATAGTATTTATGACAGTATAACATGCAACACTCATTACATGTGGACTGTAAATGTAGCTGGCGCTGCGTGGGTGCAGCTGTCGGTTGCCGCTAACAACGCTGACTGGCGCGACCGAGTCCACGCTGCCTGCGCCCGCGTTCACTAGGTGAGAGGCGGGGGCAGTCTATGGTCTCCAGGTCGGGCTGGCCGGCGAGGTGTTACCTGGCTCCGGAACGCTGCAATCAGCTGGTGGTCTGTAGCGCTTCTGTCCAGGACATCGTGATGAATGATGCCGGGATTTGGCAGGGGGGAGGTGTGGCAGAGGCGTGTTCCTTACACGTGTTTCGCCATAGACTTGTTCACAGGTGACGTGCGCCTGTGGATTCCAACTGCCTGTCTTTTGATGGAGGTGCGGCCAATAGGAGACTGTCATGCGTTTGACTGGCAGGTAAATAAGCCAATTGCAGGTCTGATAAAATGAAAGTAGGGAGATGGGCATTTAACGTTTGAAAATTTACGTGCTGGATGGCTGCATTGAATCAGCGCCACTTAATGCAATGCATACGTAAAGTGGCTGATCAACAATGGTGACATGCACTGCATGTAAATAGGACATTAAGGGGTGTATCTGACATATAGATTAGTTGCAAGGTTTAAGCTGGTAGCAGACGCACAGTTAAAATGTCTGTGTACGAGTGCATACAGCCGTTATTGTTAATTAATGGTTACCCTTGGTGATGAGACGACAGTATTATGTATTGGCAGTATGGCACCTTTTGGTGTGGTAAAGTTTACACCTAATGGTACAGACGCCTTGCTGCTAAATAAAGAAGGATAAGGAAGACCAGTTGCAAATAACTGGTAGTGCACTAACAATGAGGCTCGTTAGGTTTGGGCTGCGTGTGATGATTAACACACAGTTATTAGAGAGCTGGTTAACTGAATAAGAAGGATAAATTCGTTAGAGTGTAAATAATAGGTAGCTGCTGTGGTGGGAGGGGGGAATAAGGGGGATTAGGGAAAGCACAGTACCAAGGCCACCTAGATTAAATCCTGGAGGGGTGCCTGGACAATTTGGTGGTGTAATAATAGATGTCGGGAGGGCAAAAAGGTCCCCCTATTCGCTGATCAAATGCGGGTCCCCAAACAAGCCGGATCAATGTTACCCCTAAAGAAAAGGGGGGGGAAGGAAGGGTATTATAGCCAGTGAGGGTAAGAAATTTGATATACAAGTATTTTATTATTATTTATTTATTAGGAGGCAGCCCAAGGGGGAAAGCCCGGCTTAAGTCACCGGTGCTGATGGAACGAAACCATGGTTGTTGTGGTCGTTTCATGTCTATTTAAATATTAGAAGCCAAATTTCCAGCTAGTTATACATATTGGACCAGGGGCTGTCTAATGAGCGGATAGGGTAGTTGCCCCATGATAAATGGGTGTTGATAAAAAATAATGATTATTTGACAATTCATGTCAAGATAAATTGATGGTGGGACCGTGAGTGAGAGGGGTGGTTGTAGTTGATAAAGTCGTTATGGAACATGAGGGAATAACTGTTGGTGGGGTTGGATGTCTTAATCTGATTTGGTGAGAGAAAAACACCCCAAATATATATAAGTACATTAGAAAGGGATGTGAGGGGGAATATATACAGATGGATGGATAGATGCAGGAGGAAAATTATTGGTGGCAACTGGCAAATTCCATGGTACCTGTTACTTTAGCGGATACCAAGATTTAGCCAGTTTGATCACAGAAAGGCACCGAAGTTAATGTCCTCGTTCAACCCAGTGGGTGCTAGTGTTCCCAAATGAAAAATCCACCAACTTTCTTTCCTCAATAGAGTCTGGTTGATATCACCTCCCCTGCGACCTAGGTGAATCTGTTCCAGGCCAAAGAATCTAAGGCCGCTGGTGTCAGAGGAGTGTTTTTTGAGAAAATGTCAGGCGACAGTTGTCAGTGGTTTCATCTTCTGTCTATCTGCAGTGGCATTTCTAATGTTGCCCATGTGTTCCATGACTCTCAGTTTGAGTGGGCGGGAGGTCATCCCCACATACTTGAGTTCACATGGACAGGTGAGACAGTATATTATATTCTCACTCTTACAATTGTGGTATTCTCTGATCTTGATGGATTCGTCAAATCGATTTTTGATCATGGTGATGTTGATAATCTGTTTGCAGATCTTACAATTTCCACAAGGATGACTGCCCACCAGAAGTGTTTTTTTTCTTTTGGGAAGAAACATAGTGGCTATGGACTAGGGTGTCCTTCAAGTTAGGAGCCCTCCTCCAGCTCATGTCTACCTTTGGATTTAGTCTAGCTGCTAGATCTTTGTCTGTCTGATAGCAGAATTGGCCAGTGTTTCTGCACGATGTTTTTGATGTCTCTCCATTCATTACAGAAATTTCCGACCAACCTAATTGTGTCGGGACTGGTATCAGTGGTGGAAGTTTTGAAGAGTTGATTTTCCCTGGTTGTTTGTAGTACGGACCTTTTAGCTTTTTTTATCAATCTCTTTGAATAGCCTCGTTCTTGGAGTCTACATGAGAGTTCCTCGCATTTTTCCTTGAATACCTCATCTTCCGAACAATTTCTTCGTAGCCTCAAAAACTCACCTTTCGGTAAGTTAGTGATTGTTGGTGGAAAGTGTGAGCTTGTACTGAGAAGAAGGCTATTGGTGGCGGTATACAACTCTGACCACCTAAAGGTCAGACACTTATGTGATTAAGACATTATTGTTGGACACCACTCTATCCTAGGACCCACTGTTTTTTAACTGTATACCCTCCAAGTATTCTGGTACAGTTAAAACACTACCTGTCATTAAACTATCCCTACAGTATGGAGTGGTGATCAGTGAAATTGATACTGACACCAGCTATACTACTCCCGGAGCGGAGATCAGGGTACAATCTCTCATTTTTTCACTTTTGAGATCAAGTTGAGAAATTTCTTCTTTTCTGGTTGGCTCTTTCTGTGTCCCCTATCGCTCTCATCTGCCATTTGACATCCTAGATTGATGGTGGAAAGCAGAAGGGGGGGTCAGAGATATCCACCTATCTGTACCTACCACCCTAATTTTCTGTGACTCTCATTTGTCTTAACACACCAGATCTCCCTGCAATGCATTTAGCAACAGGGTGACCTGTGTTCTGTTGTACAAAAAGCAGAAGCACATCTTGGCTTCCTACTAAGGACACTGAGGCACTCTCATCCTTGGTTAAATACGGCCATACATCACTGGTCTGCCTGAATTCCATCCCGTACTCAGCAGCTAAGCAGTGAATGGTCTGGCTAGTACCTCTCTGGGTGACCGATTGGGAATACCAGTTGCTGTAATTGGACCCGGACAGCAGATGCACCTGTGTCCAATTGAGGTAGCCCTCTATCCTTATTCTATCAATCATTACCGGGTACCATTGTTGTCATCAGCAGGGGACAAGTGTCAAGCGTCCTTGATCTCTTTTGCCCCTTTGGAAAAAATTGACTACTGCAATCTATGTAATGCATTTATTTTTGATTAATAACAATAATAATAATCTTTTTGTTTAAGGGAGCAATATTGTATTATAGCTTTGTCATTTTCGCCGATAGCTTCTTGATTTATGCAAAATCTCTTGTGATTACTGATTTCAGTTTAAACCTATTGATCTATACCTTGACGTACCTTTATTTTAGCATTTTTGAGTATTCAATAAACGTTATGTTTTAAATTGTATAATCAATTCATTCAAGTGTGCACCAAAAAGCTTTTTGCTGTTCTTCCTTTTTTCTGTCACTTTGTGACGGTTTTTTTCTTCGGTTCTTGAGGACCTGTCTGAACCTCCATTTGAGCCTTTATCTTCGGTAGAGCTGAAGTGACTTACAGCTAAGGTGGTATTCTTGATGGCTATAGCCTTTGCTAGGATGGTATCATATTTGGGAGCTTATCTTGTCGCTCCTCATTCTTGGTGTTCCATCAGGATAGGGCTGTCCTGTGGACTAAACCTATCACATCTACCTAAGGTAGTATCAAAATTTCATGTCCATCAGGAAATTGTGGTACTAGCCTTTCTGTCTTCGACATTGTCCACCAAAGAGGACTTTGGATGTTGTACAGGCTCTTAAGATTTTTATACATCGTACTGAATCTATCAGATCAGATTCCTTGTTTGTGCTGTATGGGTTTCACAAAAGGGGATGGCCTGCTTACAAGTAGACTTTGGCTCGCTGGATTAAAATGGTCATTGCTCATGCATATGAGAAAACATATGATCCATCGTTACCTACTTTGATCTCAGCACACTCCACCAGGTCTGTTGGTCCTTCATGAGCTGCACGTCATGGCGTTTCTGCTAAACAGCTGTGCAAGGCGGCAACGTGTACTCCGTTTCATATGTTTCCGAGGCCTTTGACACTTTCGCTACCCAAGATGCTGCGTTTGGTCACCAAGTTTTCTTGGCCCCTCTGGCGTCTCCCCGCCCTTAAATTTACGGCTTTGGGACATCCCCGATGTTAACCCTCTGGGACCCAGGAATCCTGAAGAAAAAAACGGGAGTTATGGTAAAACCTACCTTCGGTTAACTCCCTTTCTTCAAGGTTACTGTGGAACTATAAGTCCCAGCGGGCTCTTTAATGCCCCACATACTGGGACTTGTGGTTATCCAAGTCCTTCGGCATAATGGGTGTCTCCTCTTCTCCATAAAAACAGAATACTTAGTAAATATCAATCCATGTGTGTTCCTCCCTCAATATGGATGATGGATTCCACGGAGTGGGAGGACCGGCATATGACATTAAGAAGAATGGCATATACAGATGGGTCACGGTCCATCTTTGCGGGGGATGGCGCTGGCGTCGCCAGCCGCCATCCCCCGCCAGCGCCATAGCGATCGTGAGAAGGGGGCGCGCGCGCACGAGAGGCGCGCGCGCCCCCTTCCGACGGCGCTTCCAAACGTTTCCCCGGGTCCCCGCCGGCTTGCCGGCGGTAACCCGGGGTCCCCGCCGCCTGCCCGCATCCCCCCTAACCCCCCCCTAACCCCGTCCGTCTCCCTGAGGCGGAGACGGACAGGGTTTCCGCCACGCTAGCGACGGAGACTGAGACGCGCGTGCGCGTGAGACGCACGCGCGTCTCAGTCTCCTCGCTGGCGAGGCTGCTGGCGGGTCGCCAGCGCATACGTTCTGGCGACCCGCCAGCAAGGATGGACCGTGACCCATCTGTAGTATAATAGTATTAGTATACTAGTATTATACTATATGCCATTCTTCTTAATTTCATATGCCGGTCCTCCCACTCCGTGGAATCCATCATCCATATTGAGGGAGGAACATACATGGATTGATATTCACGAAGTATTCTGTTTTGGAGAAGCGGAGACCTATCCAAAAGGGGCGTATGGTAGATATCTTCTGTTAAGCGCTGGTGGTGGGATCCTTCCGATTGGTAACTTTGTTATGTACCTTCCTATCCATTTATATATCAGCGTGGGGACGCCGCATGTCTGGATTGAACTTCCTACTAGCTGCTTGAAACCTATTGCGCAGAACTGTCACCTTGAATATTCTGATTGTCCCATTATTGCTGGGACTCCTAGTTCCACAACAATACACAATAGTTTTTTTCTATTTTTTACACAACATCAGCCCAGGCAGGTAAATTCTGGAGGGGAGACACACGGCCACTGGAGGGCTGTACTGAGTCGCTGAGGAGAGCAGAAATAAAAAGCTGCAGCAGGCCAGGGTACCCAGGATGGAATCCAGCAGGGAGCAGGTGAGTTGTATGCCCCCTTCCCCACCGGGATCAGGGTTAAACCCTCTGGAGCCCCCCGTGCTGGACAGTCAGCAGCAATCTCCGCGGCAGGCGCCCGCTGCCCCCCATCCCCCCGTGCTGGACAGCAGACAATGCACCAGCCACCCGCTGATCCCTACTTGGTGATGTCGCAGAGAGGTAACCTGCGGGGAGCGCCCGCACTCCTCCCTGCCGGCATCAGCGTTAAATCCACTGCCCTCCACGCTTGCACCCACACCCCCTGGAGCCCCATGCTGGACGGACAGTCAGAGCGGCAATCTCCGCAGCAGGCGCCCGCTGCCCCCCCCCCGTGCTGGACAGTTACAGCAGACAATCCATGGTAACCTGCGGGGAGCCCCCTCGGAGGGGAGAGGGGGGCGCAGGAGCAGGGGGTGCCTGGGGCACTGACAGGGCTGACACCGGCCCTGGAGAGACCCCTTCATTGGGGAGGTCCCCACTTCCCCTGGATGCTTGCCCATGCTGACCTGTCAGGGGGTGAATGCTTTGGCCAGTAGGACTTGTATAAAAAGTCCCCCCCCAGCTGTGGCATTACCCTGCTGGCTGGGCCCAGTGCTGGTCCTTGAAATATGGGGGGCCCCTATTTGGTTTGCCCCGTGGTTTTTGAAGCCAGGACCAGTTCTTTGAGCCCGGGGCTGGTTATGTTCAGGAGGGGGGACCCCACGCTATTTTCTTTTTTTTTTACTTTTGCACATTTTTTTTTTAACATAACCATGCACTGGTCTGTGAATGGTTCTGTCAAACTCGCCATGTTGAAATGGGTCTATTTGTTTTGCGATGGGAAAACATTTTTTTTTTTATGGGAAAACATCTGAATGTGAATTGAAGTGTGACAAAATTGACAGCTCAGAATGTGCGATTTTCACAGCAATTTGCATCATATTAAGTTGGAGATTTCAGAAAGATGTGCGAATTCAGTCTTTTTTTAATAAAAATAACAGAAGTCAATATATCTCATCTCATTAAATATCACCCCTGAGGCCTCAGAACGCCAGCTCCCAGTAGTGCGGCATGTCCCTGATTTCATTATTTTACCAGAGTGCTGTGAAGAGCCCTCCTATATATCATCCTGGGCCCCACGCCAACAGACTGTAATGCCAGGCTTAGCGTTCTGTACCAGCACATAGGCTCCCGATTGGCTGGATGTTTATCTCTCTTCATCACCCTTGCATTTATCTCTTGTTAAGACTTAATACATCTGCCCCAATGTGTACATTTCACATGGCGACATGTGAACTTGTGGACAGTTTAAGGATGATGAACTGGTGCCTGATGAATAGTGTTTATATTCTGATGCATTAACCTCTTAAGTGGTATGCCTGGAAATCTTCCGGGCTTAGCTGCACTGCGAACCCTGGAATACTTCCAGGCTATATCACTTTTTGATCTCCTGGGGACCGCCAGCGCTGATCACGGGACCTGGGAATCAGCATTATGCATTACATACTTGCATTGATTGACAGGAAGCCGGCATTTGTGGGTATCACCCGGCTATTTTCTGGGAGTGTCAGGGAAAACACAGGTACAGTATATCCAGGCATTTTCGGGGGTCTGGCCTCAATCACCCTGTTTCTATTGCACAGACAGAGTAGGTTCTGGGTTATGTGCAGTTTAGGAAAGTCATTAGATGGTGAATGAGTTGCGAATGGATTTGCAGCTAGCCGCTGATCAGCATTATTTTCGCAAGCCATTCACAGCCTTACACAGGGTGGACTTTCACTCTGGCAGGGCAAAGACTATCTGATCGCAGGGATCTGTAATTTCACAGAGCAGCAATCAGGCCTGAATAACCCCCCATAATGCTGTACAGTGTCTTTTGTTCACAATATTCCACACAGGAGTGCCCTTTATTAACATTATACCACACAGTGGTGCCCCTTAATCACATAATACTTAAGTGCCCTTAATTCATGTTATGGTATACAGTAGTGACCCTTATTTACTTTATACCACACAGTAGTTACACTTATTCATATTATATCATACAGATGTGCCCAGTATCCATATGATGCCACAAAATTGAGCCCCTGTTTATACTATGCTACACAGCACTGCCCCTTATTCACATTATGCCAAAGTGGTGCCCCTTATTTACATTATGCCACATAGTAGTGCCCCTTATCCACATTAGGCCACAGTAATGTACCTTCCATCACCTATTCATTTATTACCCCCCAATAAAACTCAACCCCTTTTAGCCACTTTCCAGCACCTTAGGATCCTTGGCAAGGAAACCAGCTTATTACAGCTTATTAATAATATCCAGGAAATAAGATGACTGATGTGTTTTAAAAGCATTTAATTATATACATAGGCGTGCGCAGCCCATTTTCTTAGGGGGTACACCATTGGAGGGGCATGTCCATAAACGCCTATATGCATCAATGCAAACTAAATAGGTGACTTATGCCACATAGTAGTGCCCCTTATCCACATTAGGCCACAGTAATGTACCTTCCATCACCTATTCATTTATTACCCCCCAATAAAACTCAACCCCTTTTATCCACTTTCCAGCACCTTAGGATCCTTGGCAAGGAAACCAGCTTATTACAGCTTATTAATAATATCCAGGAAATAAGATGACTGATGTGTTTTAAAAGCATTTAATTATAAACATAGGCGTGCGCAGCCCATTTTCTTAGGGGGTGCACCATTGGAGGGGCATGTCCATAAACGCCTATATGCATCAATGCAAACTAAATAGGTGACTTATTTATGTATATGCACTTCAGAATACCAAAAACAGGTACAGTGCGCACTGTAATGCCCATTCCACATAATGCCACGCACAGTAATGCCCATTCCACATAATGCGATCCAACATAATGCTCATTCCACATAATGCTACACACCGTAATGCCCATCACACAGTAATGCCCATTCCACATAATGGCAAACATCATAATGCCCATTACACATGCCAGGGCTTGACAAAGTTTTGTAAAATAGGGACGGTGCACACTGAAAATTTACACTGTAATGCCTATTACACATCACACAGCCATTACATAGCATGCCATAATGCCCATTACACTTTGTCACACACCATAATGCCCATTACATGTTGCACCTCACAACCTGATGCCCATTAGACTTTGTGCCTAATACGGTTATGCCCATTACACATTACGTGTCAGACCGTGATGCCCATTACACATTATGCCACACATCATGATGCCCATTACGCATTATGCCACACACCGTGATGCCAATTACACATTATGCCACACACTGTGATGCCCATTACACATTATTTGACACATGTGATGCCCATTACACGTTATGCCACACACTGTGATGCCCATTACAAGTTGCGCCTCTCACCGTGATGCCCATTAGACATTGTGCCTCACATGGTGATGCCCATTACACATTATGCCACACACCGTGATGCCCACTACGCATTATGCCACACACCGTG
Organism: Crinia signifera; assembly: GCF_055691185.1. Lineage (NCBI taxonomy): Eukaryota > Metazoa > Chordata > Amphibia > Anura > Myobatrachidae > Crinia > Crinia signifera. The sequence goes on along the minus strand of NC_139221.1, from coordinate 149,524,054 downwards.
ATGCCCACTACGCATTATGCCACACACTGTGATGCCCATTACACACTATTACACATCATTTGACACACATGATACCCGTTACACGTTATGCCATGCACCATAATGCCCATTACATATTATACAACACAGGACAGACAGGGGCAAAAGATGGACAGATAGATAGACAGATGGATGAGGGGAGTGGTGAGCACAGATGGATGGATGGGGGGGGGGATAGACAGATGGGGACAAAGTACCATATTGGGGGACAGACTTACAGATGGATGGAGGGACAGCATAGGCAGAGGGAAGAGTTGGGGGGGGGGAGACAAACTGACAAATAGATTCTGGGATGCTCACCATTACTTTCTCTCCTTCACCAGACAATGGTAGCAGCTCCTCCTCTCTGTGTGGAGCATTTTTCGGCAGCAAAGGCCCCCCTTCATGGTGCAGCTCCGGGCAGCAGTGTATCCTCATGTGCTCCCTCTTCTCCCTACCTCATGATGCGGCCCTGGGCATCGGCGCCTTCAGTCACCTGCGGTCATTTTCTTCCTCAACCAAATCCCCCACCCCCCTGGTGTGGCTCCGGGCACGATGACAGCAGCAGCGATTCCTTCTCTCTCACCCTGGCGGCTTCCGGGCAGCAGCTCCATCTTCCGCCCAGTACACCAGCTGGCAGGGAAGAGGATTTGCTCCTTTCCCTCCCTTGCAGTGCGGAGGCAAGGACAATTAAAAAATGAAGAGAGTGCACTTGTTACGCCAATGGCCCTGGGTGCAATCGTGCGGGGTGCCAGTCATTAGGTGGTGCCTGTGCACCCCTGGCACCCCCCGTGCGCATGCCTATGACTATATACACCTATCATGGTGTCATCCAAGATCAGAAATGCCCAGCTTTGTCGATTGTAGTGTAATGCATCTCAATCTATAAGAGCAAAAATAGAAACACCTCTAGACTCTCACTTTAATGAGGGGTATGCCAAACCCTGCCAGAACACATTCAGTATAACATGCTTAGCATCTTCTGTAAAAGGGATATATCAGTACAAGATGCATTTACGTATGTAAAACTTATTTTTCATTATACTCAATCAATGATGGATGGTAAAGTTCAATCATGGTTATTGAAAATAGACATAAACATCAACATAATGGAGCCATCATACTTAGCTCAATCAATAGGAATATGACAGTGCCAGCTGCTGTGGTAAATTATTTGTATCCTTTTCCATCATAAATATGTAAACTGGGAAAAGTAAAGCAATTTTATGATAAGCCCATGCCAATTTTGTAAACTTTGAAGCCATTCCACATGTAGCACTTGTAACATCAGCAGAAAAAAAAATCATCTTATGTTGAAAGTGAAGATATTAGAATATTCCATCTCTAGCTCTGGAATCCACACCATGTCTCACTGGACCCAACCTGTGTGCCCTATTTAAAAATGTATAAGCTCATTTGATACTCCCAAATCAACAGCAAGGTCTTTTAAGAGGATGTCAAGTAGAGCATAGACTTTAATAAAGGGAAGGTCAAAAGATGTCAAATGTGGCAACCAGTTTGATTGCCATCTGAATTTGGGATTTGTAGTGACCAATTCCTTATGCTCAGACATTTCTTGAATGTTTTCTCCAATCCAAAGTGCGTTATCAGCCACCTGTTTAGATGTTGGAGTTAAGCTGAGTACACACACAAAGATTTATCTGTCCAATCTATCTGAAGGGAAAAAAAATCTGGCAATGTATGGGAGAAAATGACAATCGATCAATTGCTTCCAAACACTGGAAAATGGATAAGAAATATTTTTCAGTTTACTGTGATAAATCAAACGAATTAAGCCAATTTATCTGAATTACTATTGTTTGTTTTCCAGCATTTGGGAGCAAATGGTTGAGTCTCATATGCTACCATACATTGCCAGCTTTTTTCCCACGAGAAAGATTGGACAGATAAATCTGTAGGTGTGTACCCAGCATAAGTTGGTTCTTAATGGAGGCTGCAAATTTCTTAGCTTGGTTCTGTATAACAAACCAACAAGACAACTTGATATTGAGCGCTGATTAATTTATTCTGCACTGCAGCTGTACCAAAAAGGGGAATTACCAAAACCCCTTTAAAATATTACCAAAGAAAGAAAGAAAATATGGAACAGCGCTGTGCTGAATAAGATTACAATTTATTAAAATTTACACAATGTTGTGTCCACAATTAAACAGACTGTTTAATTGTGGCCACAACATTGTGTACATTTTAATAAATTGTAATCTTATTCAGCACAGCGCTGTTCCATATTTTCTTTCTTTCTTTGGTTCTGTATAAGCAGGGCCGGATGAAGGGCCTATAGCTGAAAATACTCAAGGGCCTGTTATGAGAAGAGGAGGAGGTGAGGCCAATGCCATATAGGCTTGTAGAACCCAATATTATATGCCCCAGTGTCTACCTAAATATATAAAAGTACAAAAATTGCATCAATGTGTAAAATAGAACACAGTACGTCTTTCCTAGCACAGCGCCCAATTTCACTACGTACGGTACCGTAGTGAAATTGCATCGCATCACATGTCACGTTATAGTGGCATGTGATGCGATTTCAGTACCGTTCCCCCTCCATGTCATTCACGCCCCCTGTCAGATCCTCTCAGAATCATTCTGAGGTGATTTTCTGTCAGTAGTAGAAGCAACCCACAGTGTTGCAAGTTTTGCAAATGGCTGCATCTATGAATGTGTTCAGCTTGCCTCAGACAGAGGAGTAGGCTATCAACTTAGTAGTAGCTACCCCCCTACATTATATCTTTAGCAAGTCACTATCGTCAGGTATAGTACCAAAAGATTGGAGAATAGCAGAGGTAGTGCCAATATTCAAAAAAGGAAAAAAGGAAGATCCCGCTAATTACAGACCCGTTAGTTTAACATCAATTGTGGGTAAACTATTTGAAGGATTTTTAAGGGATGGTATCCAGAAATATTTAGATCATCACGGTCTACTCAGTGCTAACCAACATGGGTTCGTGAAAAATCGTTCATGCCAAACTAATCTACTAGGGTTCTATGAAGAGGTTAGCAAAAACCTCGATAATGGAAATGCTGTAGATGTGATTTTCCTAGATTTCGCTAAAGCATTTGATACTGTCCCACACAAGAGATTGATTAATGAAATGGAGAACCTAGGATTGGGTGAAAATATCTGCAGATGGGTAGGGAATTGGCTATGTAATAGAGAACAAAGAGTGGTTGTGAATGGTGCCGTATCAGATATGATACCGGTACTAAGTGGAGTGCCCCAGGGTTCGGTTTTGGGGCCCATTTTGTTTAACATTTTTATTAACGATATTGGGATAGGGTTACTCAGCAATGTATCCATCTTTGCGGACGATACAAAACTTAGCAAAGTCATCAAATCATCAGAAGATGTCACCATGCTTCAAAATGATCTTGCAATTCTAGATGAGTGGGCAAAAAAATGGAAGATGAGGTTCAATGTAGATAAATGTAAGGTTATGCACCTTGGGAGACACAACCAGTGTGCAAGTTACAACCTTAGCGGAGAGGAACTGGGTAATTCCATACTTGAAAAGGATCTAGGAGTCCAAATAGACAGCAAACTAGGATGTAGTGCCCATTGTAATGTAGCTACAAAAAAGGCCAACAAAATTCTGGCATGTATTAAGAGGGGAATGGAAACTAGGGACTCGAGGGTAATTATGCCACTATATAAAGCATTGGTGAGACCTCACCTAGAGTACGGAGTACAGTTCTGGGCCCCACACTATAAAAAGGACATCATAGAATAAGAAAAAGTCCAAAGGCGAGCAACAAAGCTTATTAGGGGAATGGAGAATTTAAGCTACGGGGAGAGATTAAGCAATTTGGGACTATTTACATTAGAAAAGAGACGTTTAAGGGGGGACATGCTCAACATGTACAAGTATATCAAGGGCCAATATAAGGAACTGTCACGCACCCTCTTTTCTACTAGAAAGGAATCTAGGACGCGAGGGCATGAGTATAGATTAGAAGAAAAAAGATTTCATTCAGCTAGTAGAAAGAATTTCTTTACGGTCAGAACAGTCAAACTCTGGAACTCTCTTCCCAGAGAGGTGGTAACGGCTGGCTCATTAAATGCGTTCAAGGCAAAGTTGGACAAACATTTACTGGAGAAAAACATCCATGGGTACAAATAAGAAATATAATTTGTCTGTAAAATACCAGAACCTACCAAATCAGCAATGGATATCTATACCAGGTTGAACTAGATGGACGCAAGTCTTTTTTCAGCCTTACCTACTATGTAACTATGTAACTTCTTCCAGCAGCATGATCTCCTTCCACTGACGCAGAACTGCGCTAATGGGCACACTATGCGCCTGTCAGTGAAGGAGTCTATGTGGCGGTGCCATGTGAAAGCGTGCCGGCTCAAGGTGAGCTTCAGAGCAGCCCACTGGTTTCCAGGGTGCCGCTTATTGTTTCTCATCTTGGTGCGCTTCATATATTCCTGGGCCCAGGAGCTCACATCCATCGACTAATGTCAGCAACAGCTGGAGATATCGAAGAAGACAGCGGTGCTGTATAACAGATGGATGCGGGAGGCTTGGACCAGGGACCTCATGGCGCAGCCACAGCGGCGTATTGGCGGTCCAGGGCAATTCGTGGAGGTCGATGAAAGCTTGTTTGTCAAGCGTAAGAGTAATGTTGGCCGGATGTTACCACAGCAGTGGATTGTCACCAAACTGGGCAGTGTTTCCTCACCATGGTGCCCAGATGGGATGCCACCACTTTCATGGCGGCTATTTAATGAAAATATTGAGCCCAGCACTACCATTATTTCGGACTACTGGCAGGTGTACAGCACTGAACAGTTGAAAGTGGCTGGTTATCAGCATGCCCAGGTAAACCACAGATTTCATTTTATTGACCCGGACGGTTCATACTCAGAATATGGAGCGTCTTTGGGGCACATGCAAATGGCGCAATAAGCACCCAAGAGGCACAGCACACCACCATCTACAGTCATATTTAGAAGAGTTCATGTGGCGAAAAACTTTGGGTGGTGATAACCCTTTTGAATGCATCCTTACAGCACTTAAGCTCCTTCCTAAAGGCCCCCATACATTAGTCCAACTTGTCCTAAGGACAAGTCGGACCTGATTTCACCCTGCAGCTCCCCGGGAGGGGGACACACGATCAGGCACTTGATGTGCCAAGGTTTGCATATGATAAATCGCATGGATTTATCATATGCGGTCCCCGGGGAGCAGCAGGAGGAGGGAGCCATGCAGGGGGGGGTCATCAGTGGGCGGGGGATGCCGGCTAATAGAGAGCCGATCAGGGGGAGGCTGCATAGGGAGCCGGGCAGGAGGAGGGTGACAGCGGGAGCAGGGCGCCAGGCAGGGAGGATGACGCTGGCTGCCGGGCAGTGGCGGGAGCCGGGAGGAACACAGATAACTTGAAAAAAAAAAAAAGCCCATACAGAATGACTAGCAAGCCATTGATTGGCTGAGACCTCTCTCAGCCAATCGCTGATTGGCTGAGAGAGGTCTCAGCCAATCAATGGCTTGCTAGTCATCTGTATGGGCTTTTTTTTTTTGAAGTTAGTGTGTTCCTCCCGGCTCCCGCCGCTGCCCGGCAGCCAGCATCATCCTCCCTGCCCGGCGCGCTGCTCCGGCTGTCACCCTTGTCCTGCCCGGCTCCCTATGCAGCCTCCCCCTGCTCGGCTCTCTATAGCCGGCATCCCCCGCCCGCTATCATCCCCCGCACGGCTCCTGGGCTGGGCTGCACATAAGATTTAGCAAATCTTATGTGCAGCCCGTCCGACCTCCCGACCCCAATCCGATGCTCACGGGACCGCGCATCGGATCAGACGGGGTGTCTGCAAGTGCGATTTGGGCCAATTTCACGGCCCGATTCATCAGAATCGGGTGAAATCGTGCCCAAATCGCATAGTGTATGGGGGCTTTTAGGCTGATTGACTGATTTTTCACATCTTTTCTTTCATTGTTTTTCTTCATTAATGTTGTGATTCTTTGTTATTGTTATCATTATTTATTCAATTTCATGTGATTAATTCTTAATGCTTTTTCAATCTAATTTATTAAGTAAATGCCAGTTATTCGTTAACACATGTTGTCATTACTGTGTCAGATATATGATATTGCAGGTGTGAAAAACACCACCACTATCCACGCCACCCCGAAGCGTGGCGAGCGATGGTGGAATGCGTCTTCCGACCTTTTCATACCCCCACTATCCACGTTGGCGTGGAGTTGATTTTATAAAGTGTGGCGAGCCACCGAGCCGGAAGCGTGGCGAGCGGACGTGTATTACTTTACATGCATTCCACATCCCCTCGCAGGGCTTGCTGTGCTCGCCACGCTTCGGGCTCGGTGGCTTGCTCCGCTCATCACACTTTAGAAAATCAACTCCACGCTGATGTGGATAGTGGGGTATGAAAAGGTTGGAGAACACGTTACACTGCTTTTGCCATGCTTCGGGGTGGCGTGGATAGTGGTGGTGATGCTAAATAATGGCATAGCTTCTTAAAATAGTAAGCACCCATGACATGTCATAGCATGGGTGCTTCTACAATGAAATATTGAATCGCATCGGATCGCATCCACTGTATGGTGCCATGCGAAGCAATGCAATATTTCAGTGTATAAGTACTCTTGTGCACTAAATATGCACATCGGATCACATCTCATAGCATGGTTGCTTATATAATGAAATATCGCATTGCATCGGATCGCACCCTGTATGGTGCCATGCGATGCAATATTCCATTGTATAAGTACTCTTGTGCACTAAATATGCACATCGAATCATATCTTATAGCATGGGTGCTTATACAATGAAATATTGCATCGCATCGGATCGCACCCTGTCTAGGGTGCTGTCCAATCCCATGCGATATTTCATTGTATAAGCACTCCTGTGCACTTAATATGGACATCGCATCGCACGGCACCATACATGCTGTGCGATCCAATGCGATTTCACTACGGAGAATAGCCCAGTACGCTTAAGCGTACTGGGAGCCATTCTAGGAAACAAGTACCTAGAACACAATACTTATGATATGTGGAATATACCACAAACAGAAAGCAAATCAATTTGAGACGCACTCCTCATTCATAGTGTCCAAAGTGACTTAAAATTGTGCTATACCTTTAATTAGTGTTAATAATTTTTATATTTTATTATTTATATCACTTACAGGCCATCATTTGTTATAACAATAATCTTTAATTTTTATTAATCATGCTTGACCCGATGATCTGTTTCCCTGTATCAGGGATTACAGTGGCGAAAATATAAAAAAAAAGAAAATATAAGATATAGAGAAAAAGAGGTTTAGAAAGATTAAAATAACTCTCTGCTAACCATTGTTATAGATTATTATTATATTACTCTGTTTATTGATCCCGCTTATAATGCAGGTAAGTCTGGTATATTTTATTAGAACAAATGTATATAATAAATGGTTTCAGTCCCAATCTTTGGTCAAGTGTCTTCTCGTGTTGTGTGTTTTATTATGTTCAGTGCCGAATTTCCCATTAGGGAAATTCGGCACGTGCCTAGGGGTGGCACATGTTTGGGGGTGGCACTTGGATGCTTCTGTTGGTGCTGTCAGCCTGAAATGTACCAATAACTGCACAATATCCACTGTACTGTACCAAATTCCATCTTGTATAGAGTGTGGTATAAAAACCCGACGGTCGAGATTCCGACAGTCATTAGTCAGACGTCGGAATCCCGACTGCACAATGAAGCCCCTTGTGGGCTCGCTGCGCTCGCCACGTTTGCGGGCACGGTGGCGAGCTGCGCTCGCCACCTATTTTATTCTCCCTCTATGGGGGTCGTGGACCCCCACAAGGGACCAGTCGGGATTCCGACATCGAAGTACTGACTGTCGGAATTCTGACTGTCAGGGAGCCGTCCGGCTCCCACATGGATAGGGCATGCAGATACTGTCCCTGTAATCTCTCCTACTTAGTAAATATGTACATAATATCAAATAAAAAATGTTAGTTGGTGGCTTTTTTTATTATTCTATTCTAGCAAATGAGGGCTTAAAAATAATACAATTAGGCAGGGGGGGCATTATTGTTGTGCCTACGGGTGCCCTCACCCCTAAATCCGCCCCTGATTATGTTCTTCAGCAATCTCCTCTCATTTGGGGAGTTATTATTGCTGATATCCACACCTTAAATGTCCTGCTGCAACAGTTTAATATATGTTGCTATTCGTGAGATACATTGTGCTTGTAACACAGAAAAGATTACATTACCACACTTGTGTATGATATCTCAGTCCCAGTAGTGCTGTAAAAATACATTGGTGCATTTGTATAACCGATTGATTTGTGCTTACCACATATAGTTAGCGCTATTAAGCGCAGATAGAGGATTATATTAAGCACTACCTCATATACAAGGTATTACTAAAAGGTATCAATATATACACAAGGAGGAGGATAGAGACCCCTGATAATCAACTTATTTGTCAGACAGCCGGAACAAGCGCTGTAACAATGTATCGACACCTATGTGCACAACTCTAAGGGCGGTATTCAATGAGGCTGATTCGCCAGGTTTTTATGGCGAATTCGTGCTGTTTGGCGAATTTCTGTCAAAAACGGTGAATCACCCTATTCAATGACCACATGGCGAATACATTTCTAGGTTTTTTTCACCATGATTCACCGAGTAGCAATCGCTATCTTTTTATGGTGAAGTGGAATGTGAACTTTTAAAATAAAGTGTTTTGTTTTTTACATTTGGTGTAAAAAAATCAGGAATTTTATTCTGAGGAGGGGCATGCTATTTTTATTCATGTGCTGTAAGCACATGAATATATATTTAATTTTAAAAATAATATTATTTTTTTTTATTTATTTTTTTACACAGCATCCAGCAGGTGGCGCCAGAGCGGAGCCGCTCATTACATATTCATATATTCACTGCACGATCATTTTGATCGTGTGTAGTGAATATACGCCCCCCTGCTGGCACCCCCGGGGGGCAGCCTGTGCTGCCTGGCACCCGGGGAGCACACCTAACCCCCCACAAAGGTCTGGGCTAGGCAGAGAGACTACCATCTCTCTGCCTGGCACCGTCCTGAGGCTCCCTGCGGCAATCGCCGCAGGAGCTCATATTCGCCAGTCAGGGGCTCGCTGCCCCTGACTCGTTGAATACCGGAGCCCGCCGGCTCCGGAACGTGGCGAATGTGCAGCGAATCCAAAAAAGGATTCGCTGCACCTCGCAGGTATTCACATTGAATACCGCCCTAAATGTGTATTGCTAAGAAAGATTGGTAGCGCTATTTAGCGCAGATCTGCACAAAGGTTTAATCACCACTATTGGCACAGAGTATCATTAAAAGTGTCAATTTTGAAATCAACGATTTGTATATAGTGTGCCTGATAAGCTATTAAGTGCACTACCATTTATACACACAATGATATGATCGTACCAACCTGCACAATGTGTATGTGAATGTGTATCCAATATATAGGACTTGTATTTATAGGTAGTTTACCGGGCTATACGGCAGGCCACTACCTATTTCTCATTCACATAACTCAGGGGCATTATGTTCAATGAAAGTATAACAACATATGTGAATAGTGGAAGTAATCCCCAACTAAAATAAGGGACGACCATTATTAACCTCATCACAGATTGCGTGATTAGCCCATTTTTGATCATAATTTACGCATGTGCTAGGATCTGCTCACAGTGTGTTTGGACTTATGCTACACACAGCAGCAAGACTGCAATATATTTATGTGTTACAAGCACAATGGCCCTTATTCTGATCGGTGCGGAAATTCCCGCATGCGGACGGACCGCCGATGTTGATCGTCTGCGCATGTGCAGAGGTCACTCTGCGCATGTGCAGGCGATTTCGCCGCACGGATTCTTTATACGCCGCACAGGGGGCGTAGAGGGGCGTGAGGGGCTACTTAGCCTCATTACCCTATGCATACGCCCCCCGTTTCATGGGCGTTCCCATGCAAACGCGGGGCGTATGCATGGTAATGAGGCCGTGACGCGTGTGTACGGGGCGGGCATCTGACATCGCCGGATGTCAGCTGCCCGCCTCTATACATGATTTCACACGGACAAGTGTCCGTGTGGTCTTGTGTTGCGGGACCTGGTGGAGCGTGCGGCCCTGCATTCGATGTTCGGCGACCATCGAATGCAGGGGCTGCTCCCACCATGGAGGAGGCGTATCCCCATCCAATTTCATGCGGATCGCCACATATCCGCATACGGACGGCAGGTGGCGATCCGTATGGAAGGCGGGGATTCGCCTGCACGGTTGCGGCCGCATATTCTGATCGGGCCGCACCGATCAGAATAAGGGCCAATATATCTCACGAATAGCAACATATATTAAACTGTTGCAGCAGGACATTTAAGGTGTGGATATCAGCAATAATAACTCCCCAAATGAGAGGAGATTGCTGAATAAGAACATAATAAAACACACAACACGAGAAGACACTTGACCAAAGATTGGGACTGAAACCATTTATTATATACATTTGTACTAATAAAATATACCAGACTTACCTGCATTATAAGCGGGATCAATAAACCGAGTAATATAATAATCTATAACAACGGTTAGCAGAGAGTTATTTTAATCTTTCTAAACCTCTTTTTCTCTATATCTTATAATTTCTTTTTTTAATATTTTCTCCACTGTAATCCCTGATACAGGGAAACAGATCATCGGGTCAAGCATGATTAATAAAAATTAAAGATTATTGTTATAACAAATGGTGGCCTGTAAGTGATATAAATAATAAAATATAAAAATTATTAACACTAATTAAAGGTATAGCACAATTTTAAGTCACTTTGGACACTATGAATGAGGAGTGCGTCTCAATAAACTGATTTGCTTTCTCTTTGTTGTATATTCTGTATATATTAAATCAGTTGACGGTACCCTCAACCAATTGGGGAAGATTTATATATAATAACTCCCCATTGGAGGGTATATCTCCATTCATACTTGCATAATAAGATCTATAAAGTTCATTACATATGGTGCGGGTCGCCCATTCTCTCTCTACTTATGATATGTGGCCTGTCTGGTGATCATCATTCTTTCATGATGATGAGCCTATATTTATGTGGAGCCCTGGAGCTGCAGCTCCACCTGCCACATTGTTAATCTGGCCCTGTGCATAAGGAGATCCATGGTCATTCAATAGGTCGACCATTATTGGTAGAGTCAAAAGGTCTACACATGAAAAAGTTCAACATGCATCAGGTCGACATGGTCAAAAGGTTGACATAAGCAATAGGTTGACATGGAAAAGGCTAATTTCCCAATTTTTCCCTCCAAAAAGGTGGATTTTCATAATTTATTATCCAAGTGGGCATAGTGAAAGCATTCGAGCTATGCGAGGGGATGCGGTACACTTACAAGCTGCAATTAAATGCCATGTACAACAGGTGATTCTTAATTGATTTTCTTCCACATAATAGTATGAACTAAGAATTGTTCACCAGAAGAGGGTAGGTCTTATCCAACACAGCACTATATACATTGGGGCTGATTCTGGTTGACTTGGAAATCCCCACCGAAAATCCGCCACTCCCCGCTGCTAGCCGTTTTCTTTTGCAACCATGTGAGGGGATGTGTACTGAAGACACATCCCCTCGCATGTTTCTGATGCAGGAGATACAGTATCATTCAATGGTCACTGACCATCGAATGAATACTCCTGGGCTGCAAGTAAAAGTCAGTGGTGACTAACTATTATTATTTTGCCGGGACGAAGACAGGGTGGGCGTCTGTCTTCCTGTGATGTCAGCCGCCTGCCCTAGCACACATTCTCCTGCCTGCTGGGCGTTCCCATGGGCGTCACCTGACCCGTGTTCCCCCAGCCCGTCCCAATCCCAATGAACGGCTCGGCGACTATGCACTTTCTCATTCAGTATAAAATATACGTAATATTGCTCATTTTGGCTCTCAAAGCGATATTGTTCATACTATTACCTAGGGACTGATTCTGGATCACATGTAGTGATCCGAATTCAGCCCCTGCCCCGATGGTCAGGGTCTGTGCATGTGTACTTCTGCGTATGTACATACCCCGACTGCAAACGGAGCCGAGTTACACATGACATCAGCCGCCCGCCCTGTCTACGTCCCGGAACCCGCAAATAAAAGTCAGTTTAGACTGACTTTTATTTGCAAAGGCAGGAGAAATCCTTAGATGGTCGGCAACTATCAAATGATTTCTCCTGCAGCGACAGCATGCAAGGGGATGTGTCTTTGTTATACATCCCCTTGCATGGTTGCGAGGGAAAATGGCATTGGGGGGTGGGCATTCATGCAGGTGGTGGTCGGTGTTGCATGGCTTGCTAAGCAGTGAATTTTTGCTGCTTAGCGAGTCAATCAGAATCACACCCCGCTAGTGTGTACCCTATGCCCAACAAATGATGTACAGGTGCGTTAGCACATTGTTAACGAGGGAAGCATAGATACTGTCATCACTTCCTCCCGCTGACACCAGCAACTGTGTATGTACTTTCTGTTGCCGGCACCCCGCCAGGGCCCTGCGGCCACCGATATTGTTGTGGGACAGAATCGTATAGTGTGTACTATTAGTAATACCTTTGTTATACAATTTTGAGTAAACAATACCGTTTCTGCATTTCTTGTCTATGTTCTAGTGGGCAGAGTTTTACAGCTGCAAGGACCGAGGAGAAAGAAGCCGGATGTGCAAGCTGGTATTTTCTGACCAAGACAAGGAGAATAAACTGTATGAAGCTTTGAAGTTCCTCATGCTGTACTTGGTGATGGAGGCTTATGAGAATATGAAGACTAACCAACATTTTCCACGCTTCTTTCACTTTCTGTTTTCACGCGACACATCAGCAGACCCTCTGAGCTACATGATGAACCACTTGAATTCAGTGGGTGATAGTGTGGGTGTAGAGCAGGTACCGTACATTTCAGGGTAATATTTTCAGTGTCTTTACTGTGATTCAGGGCTGTTATAAGAATGTATAATGCCCAGGATGAATCCAAAATTGTGTTGTGCTTACTAAAGGTTAGTTTAAAGACTTTTTTATTTATTTTTTAGAACTCTGATTATTTGTTTTAGATTGCTGAGTAAGATTGAGAGATGTTGAAACTAAAACAGAGAAAGCACATTTAAGTACAGCAGTGTCAATGTGCTAAATAAGGGGTTTGGTATTTTAAGTTGACATTCATAATGTTAATCTAAGAACATGGCCACGGTCTCTATTTCGCCATGTTCATAGTTTTGCCATTCATTATGAATACACTGATTAATTGTCGACATTTTAGGGATTTTAACACATAACCCTAAACTCCTGAAGGCCCATACACATGGGGCGATTTAAGCTCTATTTCTAAGCGATCTGACTAGATTGCTTAGAAATCTAGCACAAATTGCTCCGTGTGTATGCCCCAACTGACAGAGATGCTCAGTCCTGTGTGACGCCATCGTCTTGTTAGATTTTGACTGCAAACAGGCAAAATCTAGTCATATTGTTTGGGGGCGGCTGGGCCGTTCCCGAGCACCAGTCTGGTCCCAGCGTCCTGGGGTGAGTGGCTACGCAGGAGCGCCGGTGATGGTGGTCTGCAGCGGCCATATTCTCTCGGGTCTACCGGGCAGCAGGGCGGAGCGTCAGGGACATTGCTAGGCAACACCCCGAACTTCTGGGTTATGTGCGGTGGCAGGGACGCAGACGGAGGCATCAGAGGATGCATTCCACGTCAGATGAGGGTGGATTTTTTTTTATAAAACCTGGCTCATCTTTCTCTCTGTGGCGCCAGTTATAGCGCCTTGTTTGCCTGTTCTGCTAAAGCATGGCAGCATGTTCCCTGCCTGCTCTGGAGATTCTCTGGCTGTCTCTGCTCATTCCACCTGCGCCATATAAGTCTAGTTCTCCTACAATATCTGCTTATTTTTCTGGTCATGTCATCTCTGCATTGTTGCATTCTCTACATTGGGGGTTTAGTTCAGTTGGTGTTTATCCTCTGCACTGCTGCATTACCTGTGTAAAGGGGATTTTGTGTATTCTGGTTAAGAGCTTGTGCATTGTTGCTCCTCCTGTATTATTAGGGGACTTGTGTATCCTAGGTAAGACCTTGTGCATTTTTGCACCCGTGGGCCCTTACTTCCCTTGCATAGGGAGTTGTGTGTGGTCAGTCTCTCCAGACCCTCTATTTGCGGTGCCACGCCTCCTGCAGCATCCTTGTTCCTCATTAAGACCTGTCGGCACCAGAGTGGGAGTGGACCTAATTTGCCACCACAAATATGGCTGCTATAGGTAAAGCCTTAGTTTTCAGGAGCCAGGACTGCTGGGCATCCGCAACTGGGTCTCCACACCTTCACTCCTAACACATTGCTATTGTTCACACCAGAGAACACTGGTCAGCACAAATCGCTTAGCACAGATTCCTGGTACATAGCATTTGTGTCAGGGATGTGTGCTGAGTGATACATACTAGATTTGTCCCCGTGTTTATGGGCTTTAAGGGTAACATCAATATTTTAAATGTGTTGGCGTTATGTCTATCTTAACATTTCTGGTGGTTGCTATCTATGATATTGTCAATGTTAACATACTGACTGCAAACCCTAAACCAGAAAAAATTAGCAGGAGATGAAATTGATGAAAAAAAGATGAAACACATTTCTGTGTTTGTTTATTAATAAAAAAATATAAAAATAATGACCCCACCACTAATTAACCCATGTGGGTTACTGCAGTTAGTAAAATGTATACTTTGCATAATGTTGGATATACATTTTTGGCCAATCTGCATGACATTAGTGGATATGTCAGATAACTGCAACATGTATGCAGCCGAATGATCTGAACATATTGATCGGTCGAGCATGCATGTCAATCTGATGCAATATTATTTAAGTGTCTGGTTGGCTGCATCTTGCAGTGTATATCCTACTGTGCATGAGCAATAGATCTATCCCCATTCCTTCACATGGTAAAAGTCTCTTTCCCAGGGGTGGAGCGCCAATATTTGGCAACATACTGTACACTGTGAGAGCACTCACAGTGTACAGTATGTCGCAGATATCTGCAGTTTAAGATAAAATGTTAGTCAGTTTGACGGGAATTTTGTCTAACAATGAACAGTATGTCCATTATAAGTCCTGGCATTTTGATGGACATAGCTCCTAAACCATTGTTTGTGATTGGACTTTTTTTTTTTTTACACTTTTGCCCTGGCACCACTGATACTGGTTCCAGTAATCTCATCTATCAAAAAAGTTTATAAACTTCTTAAAACCATCAAAATGTTATTTTTTAAAACTGTACTGTAGTTAATCTTCTGACAGGTCATTCTTTATCTACTACAGCAGTGGTTCCCAAACTGTGTGCCATGGCTCCATGGAGTGCCTCGGGACACATGCAGGGGTGCCCTGGGTTGGTGTCTAGGACCAACTCAAATTATTAATGGTTAATTGTTTATGAGCAAAACCAGTGCTGGTGGCTGCCAATCACAAAATTTGTATAAACAGAAGCAAATCATGCCCTTTACCACATAACTGACCCTAAGAATGGCATATAAACCCAATCTAATTAATTTTTTTTGGCCTAGGGGGTGACCTGAAAAAATTCTGATATTCTAGGGTGCCGTGATTCAAAAAAGATTGGGAACCCCTGTACTACAGTATAATAACCAGGCATAGGTAAATCACAAGGAGAGAACAGGAGGACCAATACGTATAGCAGGGAAGGCACAGATAGGGGGCAGGTAGTAGCAGGAGTAGAGGTAACTTTATTTTTGCTGGATTTATTTTATTAGTTTAAAATAATGTAATATTTCCTGTATAGTGGATATATTTACGTTATGTATAAACATTAACTACTTTGATATTTTCATCTTTGTTTTTAGGCTGAAATGTGCTTGGTTGGCTATGCTCTTGAAGTTAGGATAAAAGTGTTCCGGTTGAATAAAATGAATACTGAAGACTTTGAAAGGATTTATCCTGAGGATTACAAACGAGACTGGCATGAGATTATGTTAATGACTGATGACAGTCGACACTATAACATACCAATCATTTCAAAATAATTGTTTTATCACAAAGTCCCAAAATATATATATTTTTTATTTATTATTTTATAGACAAATGGAAGTCAGCTAAAATAAACGTATTTAGTTGACTTCTCCTCGTATTTAGTTGACTTCTCTTTAATATGGCCATAATGCAAAACTTAAGGGGCATACACATGTATGTATATAAACCACACATTAAAACAATTATGCCACGCTAATGGGTAACATTGCACATTTCTTTTAAGGATCAGTTCTCCCGGTAGTTATGTAGTAGACGGGCGCCCAATTTGCATACGGACGGTGACTTGGGAAAATCGCATCGCACCTCCCGCAAAATCGTATGCGATCGCATGCGATTTTATAGGGTGTACGATGCCAATACATTAGCTATACAATAATATGATGAGGTTTTAGGCACCCCCCCATTATCCACTCCACCCCAAAGCGTGGCGAGCGCAGCGGAATGCGTCCTCCGAAATTTTCATACCCTCACTATCCACGTCGGCGTGGAGTTGATTTTATATAGTGTGAGAGCCACCAAGCCCGAAGACTGGCGAGCGGACGTGGAATACATGTAAAGTAGGTGCGATGCGATCCCCCGGGGCTAAGAGAGCAGTGAATATCTTACATAGGAAAATTGCATCACATCGCACGGCCCTTAAAATGGCCCATGCCATGCGATTTTCCTACGCAGAATAGCCCACTAAGGAAATTGCTTAGTGGGCACCCATCTACTACATAAGTAACGTTCTCCCTATATTGCGATCCCTTGTAATGTATTTACAAATGGTCCTGTGCAATCAATAAACCACTGAGATGTATAAAACTTCAAAGAAAGAAGGGGGATAACTGTCCGGTGGCTGTAAGGGATGTCGGACGAACTCAGATGTGTTTTTTGTTTTTCTAAGCGCCAATCATTTATATTGCAAGACCATGCCTTGTAAACGACTGACCCTTTAAAAACAACTTTTGAGTTTTCTGGCATGGCTGACAGGATCGCAGCACATTACATTGCGTCCAGTATACTTTTCTTGGCTTCCTTTTTTTGTTTTTTTTTCTCAAAATATTGTGTACAATTTTAGTTTATTGTATTTTTATTTTCTTTGGCTGGCAATGAGACCCAAGTAATACATTTCTGACTGGCCTTCACGTAATTCCGGCTATTTGCATTTCACAGTGAGTTGTTTTTAATAGAAATGAACGCACCTATTTTTAGTATTGTTATAATGTTTTATTTATGATATGCTGACATACTACACAAATGTCTTACATTTAACATTGCAAAGATGGACCTGCTCAAATGATTATAATCTTATGGCCCTCATCCATTATCAATATTACTGTTAATTCATGATCTCCAGGCGGGCAGGTTAAACTATTTGTAAGCTACTCACCATTGAATGATTTTTACACTGGGCACCACTCATCGCAGATTCAGAGTAGCCAAAGACTTACTCATTGGCTGTGATGAAACCAGGCATATTCAGCCTTTTGCTTACATCACACACTCTCCCCTACAACGTTTGGGCATGCCTACGCTTTACATGACTACTAGCGTTTTTCTCTGCACACCCACTAAACTGGCAGTCATCACGTCCAGATGCCTACTTCCTGTCAATCACCTTGCAAATGGCCAGCAATCAAAAAAGTAGCAGGCTTTCATCACTGCGGCCCATACGCATGTACCAGTGGCGTGCGGTGAGGTTAGTGGCTGGTGAAGCATCCAGCCAGGCTCCCGCACCAAGCCCCGACTAACCCGCAGCAAATCAGCGGGCCGAGCTACCGTACTAGCAGGAGTGTCAGAATGTTTTTTGGCTGGGGGTCCCAAGATAAAATGTCAATTGGGTGCCTCCCCCACACCCGACCCTGTACTACACACACACACACACTATACTAATTCTGCTATCCCCCTTTCCCTGCACTGCTGGGTTATCAAAGCAAAAAGACAGCATGCAGCACACATTTCTAATATGACACTAACCCCCCCCCCCCCCTCCTACCACCCATTCCAGTACACAGTAATAGGTCACACTCCCCCAGTACAAATTAAAATGTTGCACCCCCAGTACACAGTAACAGGTCGCAATCCCCCAGTAGACATTAACATTTCGCACTCCCCCAGAACACAGTAACAGGTCGCACTCCCCTAGTAGAGATTAACATGTCGCATTCCCCCAGTACACAGTAACAGGTCACACTCCCCTTTCCCCAGCATACATAACATACTTCAGATTTTGCAGGTGTGGCTGCTTGTGGTGCTGCTCCTCTGTCCATTCCTGTTGGCTCTTCCAAGGGCTTCCCAGCTTCTGCTATGAGGGAAGGGGGAAGAGAGAAGGGGAGTGGCCGGCACTGAAGGCTACACATAAATGGGAGAGAGATAGGAGAGGTTTTTACAGCGCCCTGTCTGTCATTTACAGATACAGGAGCATCAGCAAGGAGAAAGGGGAAGAGCCCACACAGGAGAATACCTCACTGCTGCCACCACTGATCTCTCTCTCTCTCTTTCTATACAGCACTGACAGTGACAGCTAGATGCAGTCACTGTCAGTGCTGAATCTGCTACCCTTGCCCAGTGCCCAATCACATCATCTTCTGTGACAGGGGTGTACTTTCATATTGGCTGAAAGCATGCCCGTGTCGCTGATGCACTTGTAAAGGCACTGCCTGCACGTCTCTGGCATTTGCAGTGTATCCAATATCAGCTGCAGTGCACAGCACATGTGCCCCAGATTGGTAGGGTCAATTTAATGTGCACTGTTTAAATTGGCTGTGTTTGATTTAGAATCATTCTATTTATAGCATATCATATTGACTAGATTTGTAACTTATAGTTTTGATACATTGTTTGTGTATGCATGCTCATATGATTAGGGCAGCGTAACAAGTAACCCTAACTTCAAAAAACATATTACTGTATATCTATAATGTCACCTTGCTATAATTTGTTTACATTGCTGATAAGGTAGGAATTACTTGTTACATTGGATTTACATTTTTGTAAACCTTTTGCATATTTTATACATGCTAAACAACAACAACAACAACAATAGTGTCTACAGTATTTTGGTATCTGTGGAAAGCTACCAACAATTTGTAGTAATCAGACAGGCTATTAACGTTAATTTCAACTTTATATGATGATTAAAATAAAGCTAATTTTTGAATAAGAAATATGTGGTTTTATTTTGATGACTAAAGAAAATAGGATTTTAATTACCTACCAAAATCCTTTTGGTCCATATGGGATACTGGGGTCTCAATACGATGGGAGTATAAAGGGTCTTCCGCAGGAGACAGGTACATAAGATCTTCAGCAGGGTGTACTGGCTCCTCCCCTCTATGACCCCACTCAAAAGCCAGTTAAGGTAAAACTGTGCCCGTAGAAGGATGGACATACTTGAGAGAAGAATGTGATATGTGGTGAGATTCATACCAGCACACCATAACAAATAACCATAACAACACTGGAAAAAGTTTATTTTTATTTTTTTATTACGGTAGCCATAACAAGTGGCAACAATGGTTAACAATATACACCAACAGGATAACTTATATAACTTGCAGAAAGTTTTGCACTCAGGCGGGTCACCCAGCATCCCTATTTTCTCTAGCATCCATATGGGATACCGGGGTCTCGATCCGATGGAGATGTCCCAAAGCTTCCAGAACGTATGGAGACTTCTACAACACTGCCTGTCCAAACTGGGTATCTTCTTTGGCCAGGGCGTCAAATTTGTAAAATTGCACAAATGCCATCCTTCTGACATAGGTCTTCAAGGCTCTAACGACATCCAATAATTCTGGGACATCAGGATTATGTGCACTAGACAGACTCACAATATTCTGATTGAGGTGGATTGCCGAGACCATCTTCGGTAGGACCTGCTGTTGCGTTCTGAGCTCTGCTCTATCCTCGTGAAATATGAGGTATGTACTCTCACACAACAAGGCTCCCAATTCAGATACATGCCTATCCAAAGCTAGGGCCAGCAGCATTACTGTCTTCCACATAAGGTACTTCACATCTATCATTGCCAGGGATTCAAACCATGAAGATTGCAGAAAATTCAACACCACATCTAGATCGCATGGTGCCGTAGGCAGCACAAAGGGAGGTTGAATATGAAAAACACCCTGGAGAAAGGTCTGCACCTCAGGCAGAACTGTCAATTTGTTCTGGAAGAACATGGACAAGGCCGAAATCGAAACCTTTAGGGATCAGAGACGCAGGCCAAGATCCAGATCTGCCTGCAAAAACTGAAGGAAACAGTCCAGCTTAAAATCCTAAAGTGGACACTTTTCCTTCTCTCAATAGGATATACATTTTCTCCTTATATAATATTAGTGTGATGAAGTAACTGGCTTCATTGTGGATATCACGTTCATGTCCAGGCTCTTCTGAGCTAATATATGCTGCTCAACCTCCAAGCTGTTAAACAAAGCTGCCCTAAGTCCTGGTAGATGAACGGGCCTTGCTGAGTAGATTTTTCTTAGAGGTAGAGGCCAAGGATCTTCGACCATCATGCCCAGAAGATCTGCATACCACACCCTTCGAGGCCAGTCTGGGGCTACCAGAATTGCCTCTGCTCTTTGGCTTCTGATTCTTTTTAGCACCCTTGGGATTAAAGGAATCAGAGGGAACAGGTACACTAGTCAATAAGAGCACATGGTCATCAGGGCATCCACCGCTTCTGCTTGAGGATCCCTGGTTCTTGAGCAGTACAGGGCGAGTTTTTTGTTGAGCCTGGATGCTATTAAATATATCTGTGAAGGACCCCACTGAGCCACAATCTGCTCGAACACTTGATCTTTGAGACCCCATTCCCCGGGATGTAGATCATGACGACTGAGGAAATCCGCTTCTTAGTTGTCCACTCCCAGAATAAATATGGCTGAGACTACCATTGCATGCTGTTCCATCCAGGAGAGTATCCTGGAAACCTCTCTTATGTAAGCCCTGCTCTTTGTTCCTCCCTGACTGTTTATGTAGACAACCATCGTTGTGTTATCTGACTGGACCTGGATGGCCTTATTCCAAAGTAGAGGAGAGGCTTGTATCAGAGCGTTGTACATGGCTCTCAATTTCAGAATGTTGATTGGCTTGATGGGGTTACCGTACACTAACCATTCAGATTGGCGTCCAACAGTAGGAGGATCCAATTGTGAATTCCAAAGTTCCTGCCTGCCAAGAGATTAAGAGACTGTAGCCACCACAGGAGTGACATCCTCGCCTAAGGCGACAGACGTATGATCTTGTGCATCTGCAGGTGAGAAAGAAAATAGAAAAAGGTAGCGCTACTATACCAATGAGTCTTCAATTATAGGACATTTATTGTGCACTTCAAAAGGAAAAATAAAGAATCAATAAATTATGTATAATACAGTAAAGTAAAATCAACAGTGGGTGGCCAATGGCATCTGAGATCAATTGATATATGGTCATCCGTTCCTAGTTGTGTTGCCTGTCAGGAAAAGTTCCTAATAATGTCAGTCTTTGGTGAGTTTCTTTGGTATAAAAGGTATAATTACCAAACAATGGGCCTTATTCTGGTTCACTCTCAGAGGCAAATTCCTTCTCAAAAGGACAAAACCCTGTGCACTGCAGGTGGGGCAGATATAACATGTATATGTACAGATAGAATTAGATTTCTGTGGGTTTTTTCTTCAAAGTGAGAGCTATATTGCAGTGTAGAAATAAAGCGGTCGGAAAAAAACCTGCTATTGTTAGAGTCTTATAGACCGATTTCCTTAATAGCCACGGAGGCAAAAATCCTGGCGAAGATATTGGCAACTAGACTGTATAGATATATAGGAAGGTTGATCCACACAGACCAAACCGGCTTTATGCCGGGGAAGTCAACGTCGGTCAACTTGCGAAAGTTGTATCTACATTTACAGGCCCCACATACGGACCGCCCCCTCCCGGTGGTGATGTCGCTCGACGCGGTCAAGGCTTTTGACACGGTCGAGTGGCCTTACCTCTGGGAGGTGATGGGGGCAATGGGAATTGGGCCAAGGTTCACAAAGTGGGTAAAACTACTATATACAGACCCAAGGGCCAGGATGGCTATAAACAGGCATAGTTCAGAACCCTTTTCCCTGTACAGAGGTACAAGACAAGGATGTCCTATTTGCATTGGCAATAGAACCGTTGGCCTGCATTATGCGACAACACCGTGAAATAGAGGGATTTAGGACCGGGGATACAGAGGACGTGGTGGCACTCTACGCTGATGATCTTTTAATATTCTTAGCCGATGGCAGCAGGGCAGCGTCGCCAGTTATGAGTGTCATCACGGAATTTGGTGGCTACTCAGGTTTTAGTGTTAACTGGAACAAGTCCAGCATTTTTTCAATTAGAATAAGCGATTCGCACTCTCCCTCAATAGATACCCCTCTCAGGTGGGTAGAATCTTTTAAATACCTGGGGGTCTGGATATCTCGTGATCCCGGTGAATATAGGAAATTAAACTTAGAACCGTTGGTTGGCTACTTATCTAAAAAAATTAAAGTGTGGGGTAAACTCCCCCTGACAACCTCGGGCAGAGTGAATTTGATAAAAATGGTGGTGCTCCCGAAGTTTCTTTATATCCTACAGCAGTCGCCAGAATACGTCCCAGATACCTTTTTTAGGAAAATAAACAGCATATTAGTCTCTTTTATATGGAACAATGCCCGCTCGAAAATTAGAATGCAAACTCTAACCAGAAAAAGAGATAAAGGGGGCTTAGCCCTGCCCAATCTTAAATGGTACTATATGGCTAGTCAATGTACACTATTAACAGATTGGGTAGGGACTATATTTAAGAACGAGGCGGTGGTAAGGGCGGTTACGCAGTATGAGAAGGAGATAACACCCTTGCAGAAATTATTGAAGGGACAGATTCATAAAAGAGATTCACCTATAGTAGTCCAAGCAGTGAAGATTTGGAGAGCAATAAATAAGACGGTGGGATTTACCGAAATAGATGAAGAGTACCCCCTTAATGATTCCCAGGGTATAAAAGAAGTTAAACCCCTCCAGGTGGCTGCAGTATGGGGAACCAATGGGATCAATGCTGTAAGCCAGGTGTATCATAATAATGTATTTAAATCCTTTCAGCAATTACAGGAGGAATATGCAATCCCCACAAGTCATTTTTTTAGATACCTACAGTTAAGGGATGCACTGGGGGCACACTTTGGTAATAAGCCACCAAGGTTTGGGACATCCCCATTTAAGAAAATACTTAGACTAGACAAGAAAAATAATCGAATCTCCATAATCTATAATCGGCTATTGCAGGGGGAAGGAGATGACCTAGATGAACTCCGAGTGAAATGGGAATGTGATATTGGCCCGATGGAAATGGATGACTGGATCAAGGCGATGTCATCAGTTCCTAAAGCGACAAATGCAGTTAGAGTACAGCAGGTCCAGTTGTTTATATTACATCTGGCATATATGACAACGACTAGATTAATGAAATTTGGTGGTAGATCATCGGATATCTGTCCAAAATGTAAATCCTTTCCAGGTTCATTCTATCACTTAGTGTGGGACTGCCCAAGTGTACAAAGTTTTTGGGAGAAGGTGATACAAACATTAGCAGGATTGGGGGTGAATAAGGTGTATCTGACAAATAGAGGCTGTTTGTTAAATGTGCAAAGCAATGGGCACATCCCCATCGAGGATAAGGCCTTTATTAATAATGCATGTGCCCTGGCTAAAGTTATAATCGCCAGGACCTGGTTGGCGGATGATGGCCCGATGTATGAGGAGTGGAGAGCATTAATGGACTACACTGTAAAACATGAAAAATATAATTACATGTGCAGGGGGACAATGAGCAAGTTCTATAAAGAATGGGGTCGCTGGCTGGATGAATAGTAAGATACAAGAGGGGATTGCGCTTATTTTTCCTTGGTGTTTCCTCTCCTCCCTCGGTCCCTGTGGGCTGCTTTCCCCTCTTCATCTCCCTGTTTTGTATATTTGGTGCTATTCAGTATGATCAACCACCCGAATGCATATGGGTTCCATAAAGGAAAAAGTCTCACTAGGCTAGGATAATAAATTAATATAAGATCAACAAGAATAGACATGGAATTCGTAGATATAAACTAGTATAAAGGTAGTTCTAGAGGTATGAGCCGGCTGAGTTGGGGCTACAGGAGTGTTAATCGTAGTATGAGGGGAGTATGGTCTCAGGATAGATGTCAGAGGTGGCGTGGGAGACTATAAAGGTATAAAACTGGGTTAAAATGTGATAAAGTCGGGCAATTAATGTATGTTTTTCCTTTTTTTTTTTTTTTCCTTATTATTTTTGGTACATTTGTAAGGCAGAAACGGCTTCAAGAACTGTTGGAGACCACCATGCAACTGCATAATTAGGGCAAGAATAAATCAGCTGAGGAGGTGAACATAACGAGTTAACTTTATTAAGGCCCACACACAGACACTAATACACGGAACATAAACACACACATTATATTTTCACATAATCACAAGGATCACATATCATATTTTCTTTCTTCTCTCTTCCCTTTCTCTCTTCTTCCCTTCCCCTTTTCTTGTACCTCACTTATCACTACACGCATCATCAACATATATACACATAAAATAACACATAACACATTACCTAGACCAGGCGAGTGATCTACTTGTTTAGCTGAATTAAGGACGCAACGTTTCAAAAAGAAACAAGAAAAAGGATTGTCCTTGGTGTGGTGCACCTGTTACAGGAATAATTAAACAATAAAATCTAACCTTTATTTATTAATCTTAAAAACTTGCGAAATATAAAACACACATGAAACAAAGTAAGAGTGATGGACTAAAGATAGAATTGGTGTATTTAAAAGGACGGTGGCTACTTGGCAACGCACTTTTATCTGTTCTAATTCAGTTATGCTGTATTGTATGATGTCACAGGTTGTAATGTTATAACCGCTTCAAGAGAGGGTTGCAAATGCCTAACTCTCTATACAGTGGGTTAAACTGCCTTTACACTGTAAGTCTCGTGTCCCCTATTTATGGGGATGGATGCTGTATTTATTATTACTGTGTCAATAGAATAAAATTTTTAAAGGGGAGGGTTGGAGTAGATTGCGCTGCTGTTTAAATGATTTTAATATTTGTAACACATTGGCTGTCTGAAGAGGAATGAGTCTTGGACACACTGTTACTTTTGAAAAAAATCTTTATCACAAATCAATAAAAAATATATATATATTACATACAGATACACAGAATATAAAACAAGACAATTTTAAAAAAAGAGAATGGGATCCCAATCAATTATTTGTAATAGCTTTTGGTATAATATCAGCAGTAATTTTTCCTCCGGCAATAACTGTGAAAACAATTCTCCTGCAGTTGATGGTAAATATGCAGAGGGAATCGGGCAGTGATATATAGTCCCAATTTAAGCAGAATAATGCTGCATAAAGGCTGGTTAGTAACTTATAATAAATACAGTCACAGATTTGATAATATGCTCACCCTTACGGCAGACCTCGATCCCCTGGATGTAATTTGGGGAGAGGGATAGTGTGCAGCAGCTGATGGCCGGCAGCTCGGATGGAGGGAGAGCTGCACTTCAGCTGGAACGTAGAAGCACACCTGACAGTATGCCGGGGTGAGTTTAGCCAAGTTGAGATGTCCAAACAGCGTGTAGCATGGAATGGCTGATGGCTTGTAGGCAGATAGAATACACTGCTCCAACTACGGCAATGCAATGGTAGCGGTATAATGCGGCAGGTCTCAATCCCCTTGAGGTAGCGTGGGGAGAGGGACAGAGTCTCCCCTTTAACCCCTTCATGACAGAGCCAGTTTGTGCCTTCATGACCGAGCCCTTTTTTTCAAATCTGACATGTCTCACTTAAGTGGGGATAACTTTTTTTTGCTTTTACTTATCCCAGTGATTTTGAGATTGTTTTCTCGTGACACATTGTACTTCAAATTAGTGGTAAATTTGGGTCGATACAGTCTGTGTTTTTTTGTGAAAAATACCAAAATATCGTGAAAAAATGGAAAATTTAGCAATTTGCAAAATGTTAAATTTTCTGCTTGTGAGACAAATAATCATACCACTCAAAATAGTTAATAACTAACATAGACCATATGTCTACTTTATGTTTCCATCATTATTTCAACTTCCTTTTAATTTTTTTGGACACTAGGAGGCTTACAATATGAATAGCAAATTCTCAAATTTTCATGAAAATTTCAAACACTGATTTTTTTAGGGACCAGTTCAGTTCTGATGTGACTTTGAGGGACTTGTATGTGAGACACCCCCATAAATGATGCCATTTCAAAAACTGCACCCCTCACAGTATTCAAAACAGCATTTTGGAAGTTTGTTAACCCTTTAGGTGTTTCACAGGAATTAAAACAAAGTGTAGGTGAAATTTCAAAATTTCTTTTTTTTTGCAGAGTTTCAATTTTAATACATTTTTCTAACGAATACAGTAGATTTTACTAGAGAAATGTGACTAAAAATTGATTCCCCCAATTCTTTTGTTTTCAAAAATATCCTATATGTGGCCCTAGTGTGCACGGTGACCAAACCACAGGCTTCATAATAGAAGGAGCACCTACTTGATTTTGGAGCCTCCTTTTTATGAGATTTTTTTTTAGGCACCATGTAGGTTTCTAGGCACCATAAGTGCTAAAAGTTAGGAACCTCCCCCACAAGTCACCCCATTTTGCAATCTACACCCCTCAGGGAATTCATCTAGGGGTATAGTGTACATTTCAAACCCCCAGGGGTTTCACCAATTTTGGTACAACTGGGATGTGAAAATGAAAAATTACATTTTTTTACACAAACATGCAGTTCTGGCTCAAAATTTTTCATTTTCACAAGGAATGAAGGAGACAAAGCACCCCAAAATCTGTGCCCCAATTTCTCCCGAGTACGGCAATGCCTCACATGTGACCAAAAAATACCAGTTGGGTGCATGGCAGGACTCAGAAGGGAAGGAGTGATTTTTGGATTTTGCAGCAAAGATTTTGGTGGAATGAATGGTGGGTACTATGTTGCATTAGCAAGACTCCCAAAGCACCAATACATTGGAACCCCCCCACAAGTCACCCCATTTTGCAAAGTACACCCCTCAGGGAATTCATCTAGGGGTATAGTGTACATTTCAAACCCCCAGGGGTTTCATCAATTTTGATACAACTGGGATGTGAAAATGGAAAATTACATTTTTTTACACAAACATGCAGTTCTGGCTCAAAATTTTTCATTTTCACAAGGAAT
This sequence comes from Crinia signifera, assembly GCF_055691185.1. Classification (NCBI taxonomy): domain Eukaryota; kingdom Metazoa; phylum Chordata; class Amphibia; order Anura; family Myobatrachidae; genus Crinia; species Crinia signifera. The sequence continues at coordinate 149,496,746 of NC_139221.1, read as the reverse complement.
GAAGGAGACAAAGCACCCCAAAATCTGTGCCCCAATTTCTCCCGAGTACGGCAATGCCTCACATGTGACCAAAAAATACCAGTTGGGTGCATGGCAGGACTTAGAAGGGAAGGAGTGATTTTTGGATTTTGCAGCTCAGATTCTGGTGGAATTTTGGTGGGTGCTATGTCGCATTAGCAAGACCCCCCAAGCACCAATACAGTGGAACCCCCCCACAAGTGACCCCATTTTGCAAACTACACCCCTCAGGGAATTCATCTAGGGGTATAGTGTACATTTCAAACCCCCAGGGGTTTCACCAATTTTGGTACAACTGGGATGTGAAAATGGAAAATTACATTTTTTTACACAAACATGCAGTTCTGGCTCAAAATTTTTCATTTTCACAAGGAATGAAGGAGACAAAGCACCCCAAAATCTGTGGCCCAATTTCTCCCGAGTACGGCAATGCCTCACATGTGACCAAAAAATACCAGTTGGGTGCATGGCAGGACTTAGAAGGGAAGGAGTGATTTTTGGATTTTGCAGCTCAGATTCTGGTGGAATTTTGGTGGGTGCTATGTCGCATTAGCAAGACCCCCCAAGCACCAATACAGTGGAACCCCCCCACAAGTGACCCCATTTTGCAAACTACACCCCTCAGGGAATTCATCTAGGGGTATAGTGTACATTTCAAACCCCCAGGGGTTTCACCAATTTTGGTACAACTGGGATGTGAAAATGGAAAATTACATTTTTTTACACAAACATGCAGTTCTGGCTCAAAATTTTTCATTTTCACAAGGAATGAAGGAGACAAAGCACCCCAAAATCTGTGCCCCAATTTCTCCCGAGTACGGCAATGCCTCACATGTGACCAAAAAATACCAGTTGGGTGCATGGCAGGACTTAGAAGGGAAGGAGTGATTTTTGGATTTTGCAGCTCAGATTCTGGTGGAATTTTGGTGGGTGCTATGTCGCATTAGCAAGACCCCCCAAGCACCAATACAGTGGAACCCCCCCACAAGTGACCCCATTTTGCAAACTACACCCCTCAGGGAATTCATCTAGGGGTATAGTGTACATTTCAAACCCCCAGGGGTTTCATCAATTTTGGTACAACTGGGCAGTGAAAATGAAAAAAAATACATTTTTTTACACAAAAATGTACTTCTGGCTCAAAATTTTTCATTTTCACAAGGAATGAAGGAGACAAAGCACCCCAAAATCTGTGCCCCCATTTCTCCAGAGTACGGCAATGCCTCACATGTGACCAAAAAATACCAGTTGGGTGCATGGCAGGACTCAGAAGGGAAGGAGTGATTTTTGGATTTTGGAGCACAGATTTTGGTGGAATGAATGGTGGGTGCTATGTTGCATTACTAATACAGTGGAACCCCCCCACAAGTGACCCCATTTTGCAAACTACACCCCTCAGGGAATTCATCTAGGGGTATAGTGTACATTTCAAACCCCCAGGGGTTTCATCAATTTTGGTACAACTGGGCAGTGAAAATGAAAAAAATACATTTTTTTACACAAAAATGTACTTCTGGCTCAAAATTTTTCATTTTCACAAGGAATGAAGGAGACAAAGCACCCCAAAATCTGTGCCCCCATTTCTCCAGAGTACGGCAATGCCTCACATGTGACCAAAAAATACCAGTTGGGTGCATGGCAGGACTCAGAAGGGAAGGAGTGATTTTTGGATTTTGGAGCACAGATTTTGGTGGAATGAATGGTGGGTGCTATGTTGCATTACCAATACAGTGGAACCCCCCCACAAGTGACCCCATTTTGCAAACTACACCCCTCAGGGAATTCATCTAGGGGTATAGTGTACATTTCAAACCCCCAGGGGTTTCATCAATTTTGGTACAACTGGGCAGTGAAAATGAAAAAAATACATTTTTTTACACAAAAATGTACTTCTGGCTCAAAATTTTTCATTTTCACAAGGAATGAAGGAGACAAAGCACCCCAAAATCTGTGCCCCCATTTCTCCAGAGTACGGCAATGCCTCACATGTGACCAAAAAATACCAGTTGGGTGCATGGCAGGACTCAGAAGGGAAGGAGTGATTTTTGGATTTTGGAGCACAGATTTTGGTGGAATGAATGGTGGGTGCTATGTTGCATTACCAATACAGTGGAACCCCCCCACAAGTGACCCCGTTTTGCAAACTACACCCCTCAGGGAATTCATCTAGGGGTATAGTGTACATTTCAAACCCCCAGGGGTTTCATCAATTTTGGTACAACTGGGCAGTGAAAATGAAAAAAATACATTTTTTTACACAAAAATGTACTTCTGGCTCAAAATTTTTCATTTTCACAAGGAATGAAGGAGACAAAGCACCCCAAAATCTGTGCCCCAATTTCTCCCGAGTACGGCAATGCCTCACATGTGACCAAAAAATACCAGTTGGGTGCATGGCAGGACTCAGAAGGGAATGAGTGATTTTTGGATTTTGCAGCTCAGATTCTGGTGGAATGAATGGTGGGTGCTATGTGGCATTAGCAAGACCCCCGAAGCACGGTGAAATGATGAACCTAATAATCCATAGATGTGTGGTATATTTTGAAACACTCCTTTATACATAGGCCGGGTTTGTCGGGGCAAGTTTCACAGTGGAAAATAGTATCCTTTCTTATTCCCTTTTTATAGCAAACTTTGCACCTTTTTTGTGTCCTGCCCTTTCTTGCAGTGGAGGGGATTTCGTTGGGAAAATGCTGCCCTGGTACAATACGGGGGCCAGTACTAGAAGTACTGGGGCCCTCTGCCTGCTGATTCCCAAATATTAGGCTCTTTATGACTTCCTCTTGAAAGTGCATAAATGTCCCCCTCTGGCCGGTAGAACGGAATAGCACGTAAGCGTTATACAGTGCCATCTGGATGATATACACGGCCAGCTTCTTGTACCAGATATTTGTTTTCCGCAGGGCACTGTACGGCTTCAGTACCTGATCTGAAAGATCCACTCCGCCCATGTACTTATTGTAATCTAGGATACAATTTGGTTTTGAGGTGTGGGTACTGGTACCTCGTACAGGGATGGAGGTGGTACTGTCTCCATGAATTGTTGTCAGTATAAGGACATCCCTCTTGTCCTTATATTTGACCAACAACATATTTTCGGTGCATATTCCCCTGCTTTCACCCCTTCTCATTACTTGGGCAATGTGCGTTTTGGGGAGGCCTCTTTGGTTCTTGCGCACAGTACCGCAAGCTGCTGTACCTCTTGAACCAAGGGCCTTAAACAGGGGGATGCTGGTGTAAAAGTTATCCACATAGAGGTGATAACCCTTATCCAGGAAGGGGTGCATTAAATCCCAGACAATTTTTCCACAAACACCTACGAGGGAGGGGGGGCATTCTGGTGGTTCAATTCTTGAATCCTTCCCTTCATATACCCTAAACTTGTGGGTGTACCCTGTGGTGCTTTCACACAGCTTATACATTTTTATGCCATACCTTGCCCTCTTACTGGGAAGGTACTGGCGGAATTTAACCCTTCCTTTAAAATGTATAAGGGACTCGTCGATACTAATACATTTATCAGGGATGTATAGCTCTGCAAATTTGGCACTGAAATGATCAATGACCGGCCTGACATAGCCTGTCAAAGGTGGGATCATCTCTGGGTGGGCACTGTGCATTATCGGTGTAATGTATAAATTTATGGATTGCCTCAAAACGAGCCCGGGGCATGGCCATACGGTGAAATGGGGTGCTGTACAGAACATCTGTACTCCAATATTGCCTAATTTGTGGCTTTTTTACTATGCCCATGTGTAACACCAGACCCCAAAACGTCATCATCTCTACTGCATCTACAGGGGTCCACCTAGCAAATGATGACGTGGGGTTTTGAGCAATAAACTGCTGGGCATATAAATTAGTTTGGTCCACCATTAAATTTATAAAACCATCAGAGAAAAATAATTTGAAAAAGTCAATTTCTCTGAGACCTGTTGAATCAAATTGGATTCCTGGGATGGCCAAAAACTCAGGAACCTGGGGCTCAAAATTGTCTGGTGGTGGGGTCCATACGAGATCAATTATTGGGGGGGGGGGGGTCTCAGCTGCTCTACGGGGGCGTCTTTGAGGGGGTCCCTCATCACCAGAGGAGGAAGAAGAGCTTAAGACGAATCCTTCAAATTCCCCGCTTGCCTCACTGGCTGTGTCAGAGTCAGAGGCAAGCATGGCATATGCCTCCTCCACTGAATACATTCTCCTGGATGACTGGGACGACATTTGGGATGACATTTGGGATGCCATTTATATTTTTGTGTTACTGGTAGTGAAATGTTTCAACACGTGTATAGTGTAGGGGGGGGGTACAAACTTTATTTCAACCCGGGGGGTATGTAGTGTGTATTGTGTATGTAGTGCAGAAAAAAAAAATACAAAAAAAAAAAAATTGAAGGGTTAAAAAAAAAAAAAATGGAAGGGGTTAAAAAAAAAAAATGGAAGGGGTTAAAAAAAAAAAAAAGGTCCTGCGCCAAAAATTGAGCACAGATGTTGGTCAGTAACGTCCGTCACTGAACAGCGCTCAAAGGCAACAGGAATTTGATCAAAAAAAAAAAAAAATAGATCAACCCTGTGCCGAAAAAGCTGATCAGTGATGTACGTCACTGATCAGCGCACAGTGGCCACAGGACACACACAAAATCACAGTGTGTGTAAAAAAAAAATTTAAAAAAGACCCCACAGCACTCACAAAAAATAAAAAAAGGTGATCAGTGATGCGACACTGATTACCAGTGAGGGGCAGCAGGTGCACAACCTTTGGTGCAACTGACAGTGCAACTGGCAGCAACTGACAGGTATATATAAAAAAAAAAACCTCTGTACCCCCAAAAAGTTGCTGATCACCTCAGATATAGTGATCAGCACAAAAGGCGGGGGCAGCAGACACAAAATTTAGCACTCTCTATCACTCTCTGTCACTATCTCTCTCTATCTCTCTATCTCTCACTATCTATCACTCTATGACACTGCAGCAGCAGCACTGACAGGTATATCTATATATAAAAAAAAACCTGCGCCCCCAAAAAGTTGCTGATCAGTTAATTTATACTGATCAGCACAAAAGGGGGGGCAGCAGTCAGTTATATAAAAAATATATAGCACAATCTGTCACTATCTCTCTATCTCTCTCTCTCTATCTCTCTCTATCTATCTATAGCTCTATCACACTGCAGCAGCACAAAATATAGCACTAGGCCTCTCTATCTCTCTCTATCTCTTTCAGTTATATAAAAAATATATAGCACAATCTGTCACTATCTCTCTCTCTCTATCTCTCTCTCTCTATCTATAGCTCTATCACACTGCAGCAGCACAAAATATAGCACTAGGCCTCTCTATCTCTCTCTATCTCTCTATATCTCTTTCAGTTATATAAAAAATATATAGCACAATCTGTCACTATCTGTCACTATCTCTCTCTCTATCTCTCTCTCTCTATCTCTCTATCTATAGCTCTATCACACTGCAGCAGCACAAAATATAGCACTAGGCCTCTCTATCTCTCTCTATCTCTCTCTCTATCTAATAACTCGCAGCAGCACAAGATGTCACAGGATGTCACAAGATGTCACAAGAATAAGCAATATCTAGGCAGTGATCAGGTAAGTATTTGGATGGGTTCTGGTCAGTATTGGCGGCAGCTGGGCACGGTGACCGCACTGCACGCTATTCCAGACCGGAATGGCGTCTGCAGTGCAGTCACCGTTAGTTTAAACCCCCCTCCTTGGCTGTGATTGGTCCGTCGGTCCGACGAACCAATCACGGCCTTTGGGGGCGGGCGGGGTGAGGTGACACCAGTGTCACCCTTACACCCCGCGGTGATTGGTGCTGTACTTTACAGCACCAATCACCTCCGATCCCGTGTCACCGGCGAACGTTATTCGCCGGTGACACAGAAAACGCTGTGAATGGCTGTTCACACTGAACAGCCAATCACAGCGATCGCCGACGGGGGGGCGGCATCGCAGCCCCCCCTGGGCATGCACGGACATGTCTGCTGTCAGGGACAGCAGACATCGTCCCTCTGTCACTGCGTCTCTAGACGCAGTGACAGTTTTAAGCCATGACGTATATATACGTCAACGGTCGGGAAGTACTTCCCGGCCATGACGTATATATACGTCAAATGTCGTGAAGGGGTTAAAAAAAAAATTCTTTGTGTGGGTCTGACGGGCCCACAGGAGTTACTGCTGCAGCTGTAATAAATTCTGCAAATTATTTATATATTTTTCAAACGAAATAGATTCAGAACTGCAGAGCGCCAGGAGTTGTGTCCCGGAGGGCCCTGTTCCCAGTGCCACTCCGTCACACACAAACCCCCCTTGTGTCAATAGAATATCACGGAAACAGTGTTAATTATCGCAGTCTCAGGACTACAAGGAAATTGTAAGTCAGTGCACGCGGACAGATGTGGTGCAATTCAAATGTGTAGCAGACACCTGATGTTCTCAAAACTATGGCTGTATGGCAATGATCTTAAAATCTGATGTCCACGTTATAAGACTGTCTGTATGCCCTAAAATTATCCATACATCAGTATAATACCTGGTTCATAAGATCATTTATAGACATATGTGCAGAGTTCACTGTATTTTATGCGTGGTTATAATTCCACTTTTCGAAAGAGGTATTACGAATGAAGCACGGTCTGGGGTATTAGTACTGATGGTGGTTATGATTCCACAATTTAGGAAAAATCAAGGTAGGGCACAGTCTGAGGTACTAATACAATCATGTGTACATATGCTGGACAAACAGATGTGGTGCACCTTTAATGAATAATTAAATCAGTCATACAGACAGTGTTGTCAATTTACAGTTTTGGTGTCCACTTTGTAGATCTATCAGTGTAGACACTATGATAATTGTGACTCAAAGTAACTTTTGGTCTCAGCACCATGGCTGTATGTACTGAGTCTTCAAAGTTAGTGCTACAATGTTTGCCTGGGCAGACATGTATTGTATTGTAACAATGTCTGTCACAGGCTCTTTGAAGTGACACTTGCTCTGGTGCATATGCTGCTATTCACCTGACAATGCGTGTCAAATCTGCTGCCTGGGTGGACATAGATGTCTGTCCTAACCAGGAGTATATCAGCAGTTGACAGCGCAATGTCGACACTGGGCTAGTTGTGACTCAAATTTGCTATTAATCGCAGCACTGTGGCCGTGAAACACACGGCCACAGTGCTGCGATTAATAGCAAATTTGAGTCACAACTAGCCCAGTGTCGACATTGCGCTGTCAACTGCTGATATACTCCTGGTTAAGACAGACATCTATGTCCACCCAAGCAGCAGATTTGACACGCATTGTCAGGTGAATAGCAGCTTATGCACCAGAGCAAGTGTAACTTCAAAGAGCCTGTGACAGACATTGTTACAATACAATACATGTCTGCCCAGGCAAACATTGTAGCACTAACTTTGAAGACTCAGTACATACAGCCATGGTGCTGAGACCAAAAGTTACTTTGAGTCACAATTAGCATAGTGTCTACACTGATAGATCTACAAAGTGGACACCGAAACTGTAAATTGACAGCACTGTCTGTATGACTGATTTAATTATTCATTAAAGGTGCACCACATTCTTTTCTCTTTCGTCCATCCTGATGACACAGCTAACCTTGGGATGTAGGAGTGTCCGCAGGAGTCAAGGCACCTATGCTGAAGTCTTTGGACGCAGGCTCCTCCCTTCTGCATCCCATTATGCTACAGTTCGTTTTAGGTGCCCACAGGAGTGGGTGCTATGCTGATCAGCTGCTCCTGCAGCCACCGTTTTTTATTTGGATTTTTAACTGGATAGCTAGGTTTTTATTAACTTAGTAGTTGGTGCAGGTTTTTCCAGTGTGTTGCTTCTGACAGAAGCGCCGCACACTGAGAGCGCAGCAGAGGCTGATAGAAGCGCATCCTGTCAGCCCTCTGTGTGCAGGGAAACGCTGTCTGCGCCCACTGCACAGTGCTTAACCTCTGTTTTGATGAGGTTTGCCTGGATCCTGGGGATGTCCTGAACCGGCTCCTTACATAGAAGGGGATCGTGGGGGACGGACCTCCCGCGATGGCGGGTGCCATCTTAGATGGGCTTACAGACTGAAATCCCACCAGGGAGGTGAAGTCTATTACAGGTGTCCAGCGCAGCTGGACGACTCCAAGTGATCCCGGAGAGAAGGGAAGGCACAGGAGGTGAGGAGAAACACTTGTAGGAGCGGCTAAAGGGGGAAAGGCGCCAATTTGGCTACCCTACCCCGCTGAAGCAGATACTTGGTCTCTTCATGCTCTGTGTGCTGGTGCCATTTCTCTCCATACTGCAGAGCTGAAACCTGGCTATCTTTTCAAAGTACAGAGGATGCATTTTCTCCTGGAAAGTGCTATCCCCGCTGACGCTGAAGTCACTGGCAGCAAGAAGCAGACCGATAAGTACACTGTTACATTGCTCTGTGCTTTGTCTGACACTGTGCAACGTGGGTTAAATATGACTGACGGGTGTGATGCTGCTGCCGTGGGGGAGGAAACGCGAGGCATGTTATTGGACTGCAGATTTTGCGGGGGTTAAAATAACATGTGAACAGATGGATCAAGGGGATTTGTGTCCTGCTTGTGAGTCTGTGCCCAGTGGAGCGCAAGCCCAAAGGTCTGAGCAACAGAAACCTGCGTGGGCTGCTGCGTTGGGGAGGTCCATGAATGCCTTAGTTTAGGCTTTTAATAGGCAAAGGGATAACTTAGGGCCTTATTTTGGTTCATTCTTTCTGACAAAATCCTTCTTAGATGGACAAAACCATGTGCACTGCAGGGGGGGGGGCAGATGTAACATGTGCAGAGAGAATTAGATTTGGGTGAGTAATTTTGTTTCTGTGCAGGGAAAATACTGACTGCTTTATTTTTACACTGCAATATAGATCTCACTTTGAAGTAAAACCCCACCCAAATCTAATTCTCTCTGCACATGTTACATCTGCCCCACCTGCAGTGCACATGGTTTTGCCCATCTAAGAAGGATTTTGTCAGAAAGAATGAACCAAAATAAGGCCCATAGTGAAGTCTCCTGGCCATATTTCGGTACTTGTTTCCTAGAACGGCCACAACGATTTAGATCGTTGTGGTCGTAAGATAAAAAATCGGATCGATCGCATCGCATGCGATTTGGTCGCATACGATGCGACCGATCCGATCGACCGATTTTTCACCCGATTTTTTTTTTTTTCACCTGATTATTTTCAATTGCCCCCACAAATGTTACTAAGTGGGCTAGACCCCACGATAGACGTCAACCCGAAGCGTGGCGAGCGCAGCGAGCCCGCGAGGGGCGGCGGTGCGCGTCCTCCGACCTTTTCATTCCCCTACTATCCACTAGGGCGTGGAGTGAGAATAGAATAGTGTGGCGAGCGCAGCGAGCCACCGAGCCCGAAGCGTGGCGAGCGCAGCGAGCCCCGCGAGGGGACGCGTCTAACTTCACAGGTATACGCGTCCCCTCGCGGGGCTCGCTGCGCTCGCCACGCTTCGGGCTCGGTGGCTCGCTGCGCTCGCCACACTATTCTATTCTCACTCCACGCCCTAGTGGATAGTAGGGGAATGAAAAGGTCGGAGGACGCGCACCGCCGCCCCTCGCGGGCTCGCTGCGCTCGCCACGCTTCGGGTTGACGTTTATCGTGGGGTCATGGCGGGCACATAAAAAATGTGAAATGGGTCATATTGGCCCATTTCACCTTTTTTAACATTTTTCCCTATGTGAGATGGACTTAATCAAGTCCATCTCATCTTGTGCCATTATAATGGCACAAGACCGACAAGATCCTCCCGATTTCAATGTTAAAAGATTTTTTAACATTGAAGTCTATGGAAAAATCGGGTCAATCGGTCGGTCGCATCGCGGCCGATTTTAATTGGTCGCGACCGACCGATTGACCCGATTTCTGTCAATCAAAGTGAAAAAAGTGTAAAAAATCGGCCACATCGTGAGGATCGTGTCCCTTAATTAAGAGCCACGATCACTCACGATTGTGGCCGTTCTAGGAAACAAGTACCCATATTTCTTCCTCTCAAACATCTATGGGCTCAATTGCCCCCTCACAGGGGACCCAGTGTAATTGCAGGTCATGCAGGATACTGCACAGGGTGTTCATTGGATGAACTCTCTTATGGAGCAATTTGCAAAACCTTCTGAGAGTCGGCCTTCATCTACACCTTCTCTGTTAAATTCAGATGATGATGGTGTGTGTGAAGAGGATTTAAGTTGGGATAAGAGGGAAGAGGCTGATGCTTCTGTCCCGGGTATTGAGGACTTAATCCTTGCTGTGAAACAGGCATTAGACTTGTCAGAGGAGGACAAAGTGCAGGCACATTGTGTCTTTAAAAGGATGTGTAGAGATTCTGTGACGTTCACTTCTGATGAAGGTATGGTTTCTGTCACGATCCAGGTAAAACAAACACTATTTTTACCTTTAAAGTGTCTTTTCAGACTGTCACTGTGCTCCAAGTCTGGATATCCTCAGTATTGTTTGTGTACAGATCACAGCACAGATTCCCCAGAGTATCTCCAGTGATTACCTGATGCTGCAGCTGTGAAGCAAAACCTGCAACCTTGCCTATGCCTCAGCTCACTACAGCTGCTCTCGTTACAGGCCTCAGTCATGCAGCTTCCCTCCTGGTTACTGGCCAGCCAAGTCTCCTCCCACCTGCAGGTATAAAAGTGCTAGGTGGACTCCTGCTCTTTGTCAGAGCTTCCATTGTCAACCATCAGGTTAGATGTGCCTATGTTCCAGTGCTATACCAGCTCCTGCACAGCCTGACTCCTACAGTGCTCGGGCACTGTCTCCTGCTGCTTCCAGGCAGTCTCCTAGCCAGCTGTTCCCGTCAGCTATCATTCCTGTTGTACTTCACCTGCATCCTGCACCTGTGTGCCTCCAAGCTCCTTCACCAGTGTTTACCTGTTCCTGCATTTCAAGACCCTGCAACAGCGTTCCTACACCTGTGTGCCTCCAAGCTCCTTCACCAGTGTTTACCTGTTCCTGCATTTCAAGACCCTGCAACAGCGTTCCTACACCTGTGTGCCTCCAAGCTCCTTCACCAGTGTTCACCTGTTCCTGCATTCCAAGACCCTGCACCAGCATTCACCTGTGTGCTTCCAAGTTCCTGCACCTGTGAACACTTGCACCTGCCTGCTTCAGTTCCTGCACCTGCGACCACCTTCTCTCCACAGATCTCAGCTATCCGTATCTGTGCCCCGGTTACTGTCGTCCCGTGCTTCCGGCCTACTCCGTACTTCCGGCACCTGTGCTCCTGTGGTCGTTCTGCAGTCTCCGGTGAGCCACACACATCAGAAGCCTTCCTTTCTGGAAATCCCTTGGCTCATCTTCAGACCAATCTCCAATCTTCCAATCTCCAACCATCCAATCCTCAATCATCCAATCTTCAATCACTTACCTACACCTGCAATTCCGTTATCAGTTACCTGCACCTGCAATTCTGTTACCAGTATTACTGTCTTATAATTTCTTCAATAAAGACTTATTTATTATTTCATCCTGTTGTCCTGGCCTTCGGACTTTCCTTTGTGTATGAGTGGATGCCTAAAACCCTTTACGGGCTCCCAGGTTAATACGCCTGCCCCTATGCCTGAGTCTTCCCACCTCAGGCATGACAGTTTCCTTGTTGGGGGAAGCTAAGGAAAGCTCCAGATAGTTAAGTGACTGTCAAAGAGGTTTGCAAACATGTACCCTATGCCTGAGGAGCATGTGAAATTGTGGGAGAAGGTCCCTTTAGTGGATGCTCCTGTAGCAAGATTGTCTAAGGCCACAGCTTTGACAGTGCAGGGTGGGGCAGCCTTTAAGGACCCTGTCGACAAAAAAAGTGGAAGGATGCCTTAAGGCAGTGTTTGAAGGAGTGGGCTATACACTCCACCCCCTTATTGCTTCAGCATGGGTAGCCAAAGCAATGATTAAGTGGGCTGAGGCTTTGGGAAATCAGCTGCAGCCTGATTCCGAGGCCTTTACCTTAGCTGAAAAGCTCAGATGTGCAGCAGAGTACATTTCTGAGGCTGAGGAAGAAGGAGCAAAGATGGCGTCTAAGGTATCCGCCATATCAGTGTCTTCGAGACAAGCCCTCTGGCTTAAAGCCTGGGAAGCAGACAGTGAATCAAAGAAATCCCTGGGGCGAAATGTAATAGGGTGCGATTTTTTTTTTTTAGACATGTGCGATTTTTGGTCAAAAACGGCCGAAATCGTACATTTTCAGAAAATCGCACATTTAATAGGTTGAAAATTGCGGTAAATTGCACTTTTTACCGCGAAATCGCACTTTTAGAAGTGCGATTTTTAGTCACATTTCAAATCGCATCCAGATGTTTTCCCATTATAAAGTATACAACTCGCAAATGTAATAGGGTGCGATTTTTTGGTAAATGTTACCAAAAATCGCAAAAAAAATAGACCAGGTTCTGACAGGCGAATTTCACAGAACCATGCACAGATCATTGAGATCTGTGCATGGTTCTGTTAATAAAAATGTGTAAAAGTGTTTTTATTAAAAAAAACGGCGTGGGGTCCCCCCTCCTAAGCATAACCAGCCCCGGGCTCATTGAGCCGGACCTGGTTCCAAAAATACGGGGGGACAAAAAGCATAGGGGTCCCCCGTATTTCTGAAACCAGCCCCGGACTCTTGGACCGGTCCTGGTTCCAAAAATACGGGGGACAAAAAGTCTGGGGGTCCCCCGTATTTTGAAACCAGCACCGGGCTCCAACAGCCCACGGTGTCATGCCACAGCCGGGGGACACTTTTTATACAAGGTCCCCCGGCCAAAACATGAGCACCGTGGCTGGTCAGCCTTGGACGGGGTACCTGGAGGAGTGGGGACCCCCCCAATAAAGGGGTCCCCCCTCCCCCAGGCTTCACCCGTCAAGGGCTGAAGCCCGGGGCTGTCACCGGCGTCCGCGGCCAGTGGACGCCGGCCTGATAGGGTTAAATCGATCATACATATCATTACATTGCTTTATACCGGAGAACTACAAGTGCCAGCAGACCTCCCCCGCATGCTGGGACTTGGAGAACCACAAGTCCCAGCATGCGGGGCATTAATGGGCCCGCTGGGACTTGTAGTCCACCTGTAAAAAGAATGTTTATAAAAAACACACACACAGAGAAGTAAAAGTTTATTACACACACACACCTCACTTTTACACCAGCGTTACTTACCATTCCTGGATCCAGCGCTGGTCTGGCTGCTTCACAGCCGGCTCCCCCCGCACTGACAAGCAGCGGGGAGAACCGGCTTTTTCCGTTGCCTCTAACAGCTTCTGTAGCGCTGTTCCAGCGCTACAGAGGCTGAGAGCGCGATTGGCCGATACGTCTCCATGGAGACGCATAGCTCAGTCCTGATTGGCTCAAATCGCGCTCTCAGCCTCTGTAGCACTCGGACAGCGCTACAGAAGCTGTTAGAGGCAACGGAGAAAGCCGGTTCTCCCCGCTGCCTGTCAGTGCGGGGGGAGCCGGCTGTGAAGCAGCCAGACCAGCGCTGGATCCAGGAATGGTAAGTAACGCTGGTGTAAAAGTGAGGTGTGTGTGTGTAATAAACTTTTACTTCTCTGTGTGTGTGTTTTTTATAAACATTCTTTTTACAGGTGGACTACAAGTCCCAGCGGGCCCATTAATGCCCCGCATGCTGGGACTTGTGGTTCTCCAAGTCCCAGCATGCGGGGGAGGTCTGCTGGCACTTGTAGTTCTCCGGTATAAAGCAATGTAATGATATGTATGATCAATTTAACCCTATCAGGCCGGCGTCCACTGGCCACGGACGCCGGTGACAGCCCCGGGCTTCAGCCCTGGACGGTTGAAGCCTGGGGGGGGGACCCCTTTATTGGGGGGGTCCCCACTCCTCCAGGTACCCCGTCCAAGGCTGACCAGCCACGGTGCTCATGTTTTGGCCGGGGGACCTTGTATAAAAAGTGTGACACTGTGACACCGTGGGCTGTTGGAGCCCGGTGCTGGTTTCAAAATACGGGGGACCCCCAGATTTTTTGTCCCCCGTATTTTTGGAACCAGGACCGGTCCAAGAGTCCGGGGCTGGTTTCAGAAATACGGGGGACCCCTATGCTTTTTGTCCCCCCGTATTTTTGGAACCAGGTCCGGCTCAATGAGCCCGGGGCTGGTTATGCTTAGGAGGGGGGACCCCACGCCGTTTTTTTTTTTAACTTTTTTTTTTTGCACAAAATCACATTTATGAAAATGCGCACATTTTCATGACTAAAAATCGCCCGAAATCGCGGCAAATCGCATTTTTTGCCGCTAATTCGCATCTCATTACATATGCGAATTCGCGGCAAAAACCGCGATTTTTAAAGGTGCGATTTCTGGCGAGTTTGGAACTCGTCCAAAAATCGCAGCCTATTACATTTCGCCCCTAGAGTCTTTGCTTTTAAAGGGGAGTTGCTTTTCGGTTCTGAACTGGAATCCATCATAAAGCAAGCCACGGGGGGTAAGAGTACCTGTCTTCCTACCACAGCTAAAACTTTAGGTTCAAAGTTTGGAGTTTTTAAACCTCCCTTTCGCTCATCCTTTCGGGGTGGAGCATCCAGCAGAGGACAGGTGGGAAGAGGTAGATTCCCAGCCAATAAAGGGAAAGCTTCCAAATCTAGGTTTGGAGCATTTAGCAAGAAGCAGGTGTCAAAAGGAGAGGATAAGTCCTCTGCATGATTGGGAGGAGACTCCCTGTTCTGGCCTCAGAGTTGGGGGTCGCCTCATGCAGTTTCGGGACCAATGGAATATTCTAACTTCGGACCCTTGGGTTCACTCCATTGTCTCAAGGGGTTACCAGATCATTCTCAGGGGCGGTCCCCCACGGAGATTTCTCCTCACTCCTTTGCCAAGGGAAGCCAGCTCATGTACTGCCCTACTGGGAGCAGCATTGGCCCTCAGGGAAAAGGGGGTGATGGTCCCGGTTCCTCAGGAGGAACGAAGGAAAGGATTTTATTCAATCCTCTTCTTGGTCCCCAAACCAGATGGGTCTGTGAGACCCATTCTAATTTTAATAAATCAGCATCTTTGGGTGGATCATTTCGGCATGGAGTCTCTGTGTTCAGTGCTTTGCAGCATAGAAGGCGAAGAGAGGTTTAAGTCTGCACTCTAAAGGTTTTTGACCTGTCAATATAGGTCCAGATCACCAATCTGTTTTGTGGGTTGGTACGGGTGCTGTCCTCACAACTATTTGAACTTGTATAGACAAAGAGAGGAAAAAGGGTTGTGTATTTGGACGCACACCTTTTGGTAAAGAATTTTTTATATGTATTTTCGGGGAGTATCTTCTTATTTTAATTTTAAAAGTTTTCCTAGTTTTTCTTTTATTGTGTGAAACTAGAGGACAAAGACTCTTAGACAATGTGAAATAAAGAAGTTAAAAAATGACATACAGATTACAACATGAATAACCATATAGTGAGACGCAAAGAAATTGGGTAGTGAAAGAAAATGGGATTTAAAAATAGGTACAGAGCTGGGGCTGTTTGTGCAGTCTTTGTAGTTTTGTCCGTATAGGATAGATGCTGGTGTATTTATTCTTCTTTTCTGGCTATATTGCCTTTATTGAATATTACTGCTCTGTTTTTACCACAGAGCCCAGCTTCTAATCTCTTCTCGGGTGGCTATAAATATTGCAACAATATTTAACACAACATAGGTAACTTTTATTGTGTCCGCTTGAATTTGACTCACAGTAGATTCATAAAAGTAAATGTTCAGATGCTCACTGTATTTATATATTCCCTGTGTGTTGTCTCTGCCTGGACCGACAGTAGACTACACAGCGTTATATATGGAGGATAAATGCTGGTATGTTTGTTATTTGTGGCTATATTGCCTTCATTGAGTATTCCTGCTCTGTTTTTGGCACAGAGCCCAGCTTTTTATTTCTCCTCAGATGTTTGTAACTATTGCAACAGTTTTTAACATGACATTGTTTCAGTTTTGCATGTAATTACTTGTTGCTCCCTTTTTCGTGGGAGATATCAGTTCTTTCTCTGTTTGATTTAAATTCTCAGTGAGTTCATGCATGTAAATTACAGTTGTTTTTCTGTGATCACTATAAACAGTATTTAACACAACGTGGTTTCACTATTTTATTGTGTTCGTTTAGATTGGACCCACAGTGGTTTTATAAAGGTGGATTTCAAGTGATCACTGTGTTTATATATTCCCTGTGTGCTGTCTCTGCCTGGACTGGCAGTGGATTACACAGCGTTATATATGGAGGATATATGCTGGTATGTTTATTATTGGTGGCTATATTGCCTTCATTGGGTATTTCTGCAGTATTTTCATCACAGAGCCCAGCTTTTTATCTCTCCTCAGGTGTTTTTTAAATATTGCAACAGTATTCAACATAACATTGTTTCACTTTTTTTTTAACTTTTTTTAAAAGTAATTACTTGTTGCTCCCTTTTATGTGGGAGATATTAGTTCTTTCTCTGTTTAATTTAAATTCACAGTGAGTTCATACATGCAAATTACAGGTGTTTACTGTGATCACTGTATTTGCATAATCCCAATGTGGAGTCTTTGCCTTAACTGACAGTATGCCATACAACGGTATATTATTTACTCTGGGATATACAATTATTTTAAGCGGTTTCTGCCTAGACTGGCAGTGTTCCTCCTCTGAATTTAGTATCGCTGAGATCGATATATTTTCAGTGGGAGGTAATTGTCTGATGCTATATTCCTATGAGCCTTTAGTGGAGATCTGATTGGCCTATTGCGCCAAATCTTTCTCTCTATTAGCTACAGTCACTGCATATTTATAACATGATTCAATTCATTTACAAACAAAACTTTTTCCCAGCTCTGCCCTTGCCTACACGTGTTTCAACTGTCTAAGTCTTTTTCAAGGGTAGCCTAGGCTTAATGCTTAATACGCAGTTCGCCTGTGTTCGATGTATTGGGTATAGTAAGCTCTGGACTGGATATTGGCTTAGTGTACACCCTTTTATATATTACACCATTTGTTTTTATATATATATGAGCTTGCATACACCTGTGGCTTATTATAGCCTGTGTTGGCTTTTATATACCATTAAGCCTATTACACATTCGACCTATCTTGGCTTATTAAGTGTTGTGACACAATTTACCAAAAATGTCGAAAATTGTTATGGCCTGTGTTGGCTTTTTTATACCATTAAGCCTATTACACATTCGACCTATATTGGCTTATTAAGTGTTATGTGACACAATTCGCCTAAGATGTCGAAAAATAAAATCATACATAGATTGCCACTTAGTGTATATTTATTGTATGTACTCTATATATTTATGGTAGATTTATTCAGCACCACCGGTGTACAAACACTTGCTTTATATTTTATTGGGTGTCAGTGTTAATTTTGCCTATGTGTGCTTATTTGGTGTAAGAAGTATCAAAATACACCTTTAGCCTCCAGCAAGTCATTTATTCAGAGCTTTCTTTGTAATTCTTTGACAGGTATAAATTTGTGAAATACAATGTATAAGTTATTGGATACAAATCTTTTGGCAGTATGCCCGGAAATGTAATAGTAACACTAGTTGTACATATGCTTCTATTACTGGACTTGATATTTTAGTAACTCCTTGTGGTTATACTGCCACCTGGTGGTATTATAAATAAAAAGTATTATAGGAGAGATTCCCCCTCAATTTTGGAAGGTAACCTTTCTCCCTATATTAAGTAAATACCACTCCGTTTGTACAGTAAAGGTGTACCCTATAGGAGAACTAAACATACGCTCATTGGTCTGGCTAAGTATTGCACATTATAGATAATACATTTCTAATCTGCCCCTTTGCCCCTAGCCCCTAACTGACACTATAGAAGTTAGGACACGTGTTTCA
Organism: Crinia signifera; assembly: GCF_055691185.1. Lineage (NCBI taxonomy): Eukaryota > Metazoa > Chordata > Amphibia > Anura > Myobatrachidae > Crinia > Crinia signifera. Next base: position 149,478,879 of record NC_139221.1, on the reverse strand, counting down.
CAGTTTAGCGCTTCTTCAAGCTAACCAAGAGAGTATGCCCCAGTCCGTAGATTTATTTACATGGCCCGCCAATCACACTAATGGGATTTGGCATGTGGTACAGATCCGCCAATGGCTACATGGATCGCGCAGTGTTTAGTCGAATTGATTTCCGCCCATTCATGGGTGTCTAAGCCACTGCGTCCTTCTACATGTCATCACGCTGAGCAAGTGACCGGCACCCCGTGTCACGTCACATGGTCCGTGTGGACCAATCCTGAGAGGTTGAGGGAGTTTCAATTTACTTAGTAATGCCCTGTATTGAGCATGAGGTATAATACCTACATTTGTTCCGTTTCCAATCCTTGTTTATAATGTATTTATCTCCGGACTTTTTTGCTCCATAGTTCACCCCTTTATTAGTTTTGTATATATACATTTTTGAATGGCTGTGATTAGTGTATGGGTGCATCCCCAGTGACGTTTTCTATACTATGCCCCATCTGGGTGTAACCCTGTCCTGTGAATATTCTATATTGGACCCATCGTAATAACCTACTTTTATTATCTTCATACATGTGCCGCATTTTACTCCAAATGTTAAATCAAGGTGTCTTCTAAGGACCCCATACAAATACTCTGTTCTATATGTGCTAACAAAGCCAATATATGCATAAATCTTTTACTATTGTTAAACACGTATTTAAAAACACTCTGTCTGCCAGAGTCTGGTTACGACACAATCCCAGTGCACCATAAGCTCTGCCCAGCCTCTACTGCCTATATTTTAAAATCTATTTCCACTCATATTTTCTAAACTTTGTTCACCCTATGGTGTAAATGTATGTTGTAAGTCCAAAAAATGTTTAACCTCTTTCGATTTCGCAATTTTTTGGTGGCGTATCCCAAATCCCTCAAACAAATAAAGATTATAGAGGATACCCCACTTTTAGGGGATATTCAATCCCTGTCGAGCATCTCCCGTCGGGGAGATGCTCGCCGGGCCCTATTCAATGCTGTCTTTCCCGACAGCATTGAGCAGGGTTTCTCGGCAGAACGAGCCCGACATCACTAGCTGTCGGGCTCGTTCTGCCGAGAACGGCCGGGAAGTGACGAGCTGCAGGCTGCAGCTCACCTTTTCCCAGCCGCAACTCATGACCACGCCCCCTTTTCGCTCCCCGGCAGGCGGGACATTGAATCCCGCCTGCATGTTCTTGGTCGAGCTGACCGAGAACGGGACTGGCTCACGGCGGAGAGCAAGCTCGACTACCGTGACCCTCAGATTGAATACCCCCCTTAGAGAATTTACTCATGTAATGGATATATAACCAAATGAGTTATATCAACTTTGGACTGCATCCGTACAACTAGCCTTCCTCTCCTGTTCTGACTATAATTAGTTGGTAGGCTAGCACCCCTGCTCACAACAGTTACTGTAATCCAGCGGCAATAGAGGGTTATATTTGCATGTGTGCAGATCTCATACCCCCCTTCCCTTCTCAAACTCTTTGGGAGTCTAAAGCAAGAGACACCCATCAACTGGTGTTGATGATCTTCATCTTGCAAGCAACAAGTCCTACAGTTTGGCAAGGGGTGAAACTTCTCATCAAAAAGATAGCGACGTTCGAGATGCTCCAGTTTGCCAAGTTTCTTTCAAGGACATTTTAATGGAACATCCTTTCCTGTTGGTCAGAGAATGTGAAAACCATGAAGAAAGAGAGATTACTCCTATCTCAGGCGACAGAGAAGTCCTTAGTCTGGTGGAGAGATGTTGCAGTTGGGGCATTCACTTTGCTCTTGGGACTGGGTGGTGATCACGACCGACGTTAGTCTCAGGGGTTGGGGGGCAGTTGCCCTTCACCTACGGTTGCAGGATCTGTGGTCCAGGCACAAATCCAAACTGCCAATAATCATATTGGAACTTCGAGTGGTTTGGAAGACGCTTCAGCAGGCGGAAGAATTTCTGAAGGGCCTCCCGATAAGGGTGTAGTCAGACAACGCCACGGCAGTGGCTTACCTGCATCATCAGGACTCGCAGCAGGATGGCGATGCAGGAAGTCTCGCAGATTTTCAGTTGGGCAGAAATCAATATTCCTATTCGGTCAGCTGTATTCATTCCGGGGATCCGGAATGTAGAGACGGATTTCATCAGCAGAGAGGACCTGCTGGATCGGGAATGGTCATTACATCAGGAGGTATTCCAGGAGATTGTGAGTCGCTGGGGGCTCCCAGAAGTGGATTTTTTTTTTTCAAACACATTTTATTGAAATGGTCACAAAGTTCAATAACACATATCAAGGCGACAATTCTTTCCTTGTTTGACAAACTGCACCGCGCAGGGTGACCAAATTTTTCATTTTTCCGATAGTAACATAAAACATTAAACATTATGGAATACATTCAAGTAGTGACTTCACTTCAATCAATACAGGTTTTACTCTGTCAACGACCTGTTATAGGCTATGATCAGATGTCATTTGTCATTTTGACATTGAGGCATAGAGATCACCTCTATAACTTCCACCACTTAAACAACATTCTAAAAACAGATATAAATCAAATCAGACCAGACAAGACAAAGGGAAGGTATGGGGAGGGAAGGGTGATGAGATAACTACAGTACAGTATGTGCCTATGCACATCCTTGCTGGCGGGTCGCCAGAACGTACGCGCTGGCGACCCGCCAGCAGCCTCGCCAGCGAGGAGACTGAGACGCGCGTGCGTCTCACGCGCACGCGCGTCTCAGTCTCCGTCGCTAGCGTGGCGGAAACCCTGTCCGTCTCCGCCTCAGGGAGACGGACGGGGTTAGGGGGGGTTAGGGGGGATGCGGGCAGGCGGCGGGGACCCCGGGTTACTGCCGGCAAGCCGGCGGGGACCCGGGGAAACGTTTGGAAGCGCCGTCGGAAGGGGGCGCGCGCGCCTCTCGTGCGCGCGCGTCCCCTTCTCACGATCGCCATGGCGCTGGCGGGGGATGGCGGCTGGCGACGCCAGCGCCATCCCCTGCAAAGATGGGAACAGACCCATCTGTAGGTCTAGATTCCAGGTGAAGATCCAATAATGGTTTCACACACTACAAGTGGGTCTCAGGTGTTCCATTTACAGTCTGGTGACTTCTTAAGAATTCTTATGTAGTTCCCAATTGCCGTATCAAATACCATGACATGTTTTCATAAAGGCTCAAGATTTGGGTTTGAGTGGCGCTGGGCAATATAAGGGCCCCATTTTTTATAAAACCTTGTTACTACTGATTCCACATCGGGTACCGTGGCCTGTCTCTCCATATATAAGGTGTTCGTTATTATGGTTTTTGTTTCCAAGATATTGGGGGCTGATTTTTTAATCCAATACTTCATAATCAATCTCTTCGCTATGCCCAATATCACTGTAACCACCAGAAGCAGGGTCTTTTTCTTACCTTCCCAATCCCAGCCTCCCATTACCAGTAGCAGACACACAGTAGGGTTTTTTGCCACCTTTAGATGGAAGGTGTTATTTATAAATGCAATAAGCCTATTCCAGTATGTAGCTATCCTGCCGCACTGCCAAAGATTGTGGAAGAAGGTGGCTCGCCTCTGTCCGCGTTTAACGCATGTGTCGGGCTCTCCAGTTATCATATGAGCCCTTTGTACTGGGGCCACATATGCTCTGTGTATTACCTTCCAATGTACCTCCTGGAGGGACGCTGAATGGAGGTATTTCATGGTCTGTTTGCAGTGCTGCAGGACCACTGAGCACTCCGGAATCGAGAGTATCTCAGACTTCCAGGCTGTGAGTGTTCTATTCCATTTCTTCTCCCCAGCCGTAACCTCTGCCTCCATATAATAGTACCTCAATCTATATACCCCTGTGTGAGCCAGCATCATAATGGTATTGATTGAGTCAGTTTCTGCTCCCTCCGGACCAGCCGGGGGCAGGGACTGAATCATATGCCTGATTTGTAGGAACATATAAAAGTGACTGTTCGATAATTTATATTTTTCTCTCAGATCCGCGAAAGATCGAAGATGACCTCCCGGATCGTACACGTCCCTGATTGCTGCCAGACCAGCTTTCTTCCAGATCAAGAATTGGGGGTTATCTAATCCCGGGGTGAACCGGGGATTACCCCAGAATGTAATAAAGCGAGACCTGGGGGGATCTTCGCAATGTTTTATTGGTGCATATCCAGGCCCTATATGTATCTTTAAATAAAATGTTATTAAGTATTTCCTGCCTGATCATTCCCTTGGGGGTGTGTATTAGCGCCGCTGGCGAGTATGGAGCGAACAGTGCTTCCTCAACAGCACGGTTTGTGAATATGGAGTGCCGCCAGAACCAACCTGATATATAGCGAAAGCTGACTGCCCTACTAAATGTTGAAGGGTCAGGGATGTTGAGCCCTCCCTAAGACCTGGGAAGTTGCAGTTTTGCGTATGCTATTTTCGGTTTTTGGCCAGCCCATAAGAATTTAGAAAAAACAGTGTTGACAATGGAGCAATCATGTCTGGAGAGGGACATTGGTATCATTTGCAGTAGGTATGCTAGCTTAGGGAACGCAATGCTTTTAATAACCGCTGCCCGCCCCATCGTTGAGAGGGGGAGAGTAGTCCATCTGTGAAGGAGAGCAGAGATTTCTGCTATTACGGGGCGAAAGTTGGCCGAATAAATCTCTGATATAGAAGGGGGCACACGGACACCCAGATACTTCATTGTGTGTTTCACTATAGAGAACTGGGACAATGGGGAGCCTAAGATGGATAAGTCATTGGGGCCTGTGAGAATCATCAGTTCAGACTTGGTGTAATTGACTTTGAAGCCAGAGAAAGAGCCAAATTGCTCTATTAGGGATATTATCTCCGGGATAGCTACCTTTGGGTTCGATGCGAAGACCAGCATATCGTCGGCGAAGAGAGCCAATTTGGCCTCCTCCCCTCCGACTCTGATTCCAGTGTATGTGGTGGATGTTCTTAGGGCTATGGCCTAAGACCGGCAGGGACTTGACGATACTTGAACCGGCTGGGACCAGCATGGACTCTGGACAGACAGTTGAGACTGGAGAAGGTCTAGACGTGTCGTAATCGGCTGGGACCGAACAAACCTCCTGACTGACGGCTGGAACCGGATCATCCATGGAGGTGATTGGACCAGTTAGGACCCGAGCGGACTCTGGATTAAATGATGGGACCGGATGAGGTCCACATGTGTCGGAATCGGCTGGAACTGAATGAGCCTCCTGACTGACGGCTGTAACCGTATCATCAATGGAGGTAATTGAACTGGATGGGACCGGAGTGGACTCTGGACTGACGGATGAGACCGGATGAGGTCCAGAGGTGTCGGAATCGGCTTGAACCGAATGAGCCTCCTGACTGACGTCTGGAACCGGATCATCATTGGAGGTACTTGAACCGGCTGGAACCGGAGTGGACACAGGACTGCGGACCCCCTCTTGGGGCTGAGGACTGCGGACCCCCTCTTGGGGCTGAGGACTGCGGACCCCCTCTTGGGGCTGAGGACTGCGGACCCCCTCTTGGGGCTGAGGACTGCGGACCCCCTCTTGGGGCTGAGGACTGCGGACCCCCTCTTGGGGCTGAAGGCTGCGGACCCCCTCTTGGGGCTCTGGACCCTCACTCGGTGCTGTAAACGGAAGACCCCCACTCAGGGCTGTAGACCAAAGACCCCTACCTGGGGCTGGCGACTGAAGGATGCAGGTGTAGCACAGGTGCAGGATGCAGGTGGATCACAGGTGCAGGATGCAGGTGGATCACAGGTGCAGGATGCAGGTGGAGCACAGGTGCAGGATGCAGGTGGAGCACAGGTGCAGGATAGCTGGAAGCTGGGGATACCAGCAATGCAGGATAGCTGGAAGCTGGGGATACCATAAGTGCAGGATAGCTGGAAGCTGGGGATACCAGCTGGCAGGATAGCTGGAAGCTGGGGATACCAGCAGTACAGGATAGCTTGATGCAAATGCTGGGTAACTGGAACACCACAGAGCTTAAGCAGGAGCACAGGCTGAAGCTTCCTCCCAAGGGATTGACAACAATGCAAAAGCCCAGTGTTCATGCAGGGCTGGGAGGATAACCCCTCAGAGCAGCACTGATTGGGCAGCTGGGTGATTAGAAACGGCCACACCTGTTTACAGTCTCTGGATGAGGCAAACAGGGAACTAGCATGACACTTCTCCACTGGTAACTATAGAAATCACCCAGGTGCTCATTACTAGCAAAGACTCAGATCTTGCTACAGCAGGCTGAGATATTACAGGCAGGTAAGACAGGACAAATACACAGAGTTCTGGCAGGATTGTGACAAAACTCGTATAACCGCTGAATTGAAATATGCAGGGAGAGCCCTTCCAGAGGTGATTGCATTAAACAAGGGGGGGCCAAATTTAGGGGACAATATTTTAAAATATTCGTTAGCAAACCCATCCGGGCCCGGGGATTTTCCTGTTTTAAGCCCAGTGATTGTGATCTGGATTTCCTCAGGTGTTATCGGGGCGATCAGTGACTCTTTTTGCGTATCTGTGACGCCAGGTATTGTAAGATTGGCCCAAAACTCATCTTTGGCCTTATCATCTATTAAGGGGGCGGAATAAAGGGATGAATAAAAGTCAAAGAACACCTCTGCAATATCGGCGTTAGATCGTAGGAGGGCGTCTACCCGCCAGCAAGTGTGATAACAATCTCCCAGCCTTATTTCCAAATCGATGGAATTTGCTATTTTTGTGAAAACTGAATTTCTTCTCTATGCCCTTTAGGATGTTATCAAATGTTATTTTGTCCCTATAGTAACAAGATTTGTTGAGCCCCGTCGGGTTATTTTTGAAATTAGTAATATTGTATACAATATCGCATCTCATCCGATCCCGGTTTTGCGATGAGATCAGATTAGATGAGATCTAGTACAAAAAGTATGTGCAGCACATTCTTTTTGTACTAGATCTCATCTCATCTGATCTCATCGCAAAACCGATATGCAATGAGATTTGATATTGTATACAATAATAGTAACATGTATGTCTTTGTCCCTTTTCTTGCAATAAGATATTATATTCCCTCTCAGTACGGCCTTAGAGGTTTGCCAAAATAGCAAATGATCTGTTGTTTCTAATTCTGCATGATTGTGCTTGAAGTCCATCCCTGCCGCCTCCAGCATATACCTGAACTGATTGGAGTTTACCAGGTAGGCCGGAAAGCACCATTGGCGGATCGGGCCTTTATCAACCTGGGCGGCAAATTGTACCCTGCACAAGACATGATCAGAAAGGCTAATTGTTTCTATCTTTGCGTCAGCCACTCTGGGGAACAGATGGCGGGGGATCAAAATGTAATCGATTTTGGAGAGGGTACCGTGCGCGCAGAGACGAATTTCCCATTAGGCACGTGAGGCACCGGCCTAGGGGCGGCACATGTTTGGGGGCGGCACTTGGATGCCTGTGATAGTACTGTCAGCCCAAAATGTACCAATAACTGCAAAATATCCACTGTACTGTACTATATTCCATCTTAAATAGAGTGTAAATGGATAGGACATGCAGATACTGCCCCTATAAACTGTCCTACTTAGTAAACATTATTGTTGTGCCTAGGGGCGCCCTCATCCCTAAATCCGCCCCTGCGTGCGCGGCAGACAGGCACGTATAGTCTCTCTCCACAGGGTAACATGACCGCCAGGAGTCTACTAATTGGAATCGGTCACAGAGAGATCTTATGGTATCATCGGGATGACGGTTACTTCTAGGTGTAGGCATATTTCTGTCTAATGTATGTGACGCTACCACATTGAAGTCTCCCCCCAGTATCAACGCTTGGTTCTGCATTGAATTAAGCTTGGCAACCAGGGATGCATAAAACCCCCGGGGGTTAGCATTGGGGGCATAAACATTGCACAATATATATGGAACATCATGAACAATCACATTTACAATCACATATCTGCCCTCCTCGTCAACCTCTGTTGACACAATATTGTAATCAATAGCGTTCCTGATAAGGATCACCACCCCTAGCAATTTAGAATTAAATGATGCTGACGCCATCACCGTCCATCGTAGCATATTAAGCTTTAGCACCTCTCGAGGAATAAAGTGGGTCTCCTGGAGGAAAGCTATGTCTAGGGACATTTTGTTAAGGTATGTTAATACTTTACTGCGTTTTGCAGGAGTATTAAAACCGCCCACATTCAATGTGCTTAATTTAAGTGTCGCCATTCCGGAATCTTACACAAGTGCCCTGAATGATTTCTCATACCCTAGACGCTCAGGGGAAAAACACACAAGGGGAAAAAGGACAAACTTAGGGGAGACAAAAGAAAAACATGAAACATAAACCTTGACCCGCCACTGCTGATCAGAAGCCAGAAGCATCACTCTCACCCTGCATCCTCCACCCCCCTTCACCAACCCTCTCTCACCCTGCATCCTCCACCCCCCTTCACCAACCCTCTCTCACCCTGCATTCTCTGCTTTCCTTCACCAACCCCATCTCACCCAGCATTTTCCCTCGCCCACCCACTCTCACCCTGCATCATTCACCCCCCTGCACCAACCCTCTCTCACCCTGCATTCTCCGCTTCCCTTCACCAACCCCATCTCACCCAGCATTTTCCCTCAACCTACACCAACCCCCTCTAACCCTGCATTTTCTGCCCCCCTTCACCAACCCCCTCACACCCTACACCGACCCACTTTCACCCTGTCTTCTCTCACCCTGCATCCCACGACCCCCTGCATCAACCCCCTCTCACCTTGCATCCTCAGCCCCCCTTCACCAACCCTTTCTCACCCTGCATCTTCTATCCCTGCACAAACCCCTTCTCGCCCTGTGCCAACCCCCTCTCTCCTTGCCACCCTGCATAAACAACCTCTCACCCTGCGTACTCCACCCCCTCTCACCCTGCACCAACCCCCATCTCACCCTGAGTCTTCCCTCATCCTGTGTCCTCCCACCCTGCACCAAACATCTCTAACCCTGCTTCCCATGACCCCCTGGACCAACCCTTTCACACCCTGCATCCTCCACCCCCCTTCACCAAACCCCTCTCACCCTACACCAACCCAATCTCAACCTATGTCTTCCATCACCTCCTGTCCTCTCACCCTGCACCAACCCTCTCTAACCCTGCATCCTCTGCCCCCCTTCACCAACCCCCTCTCACCCTGCGCCCTCCAACCCCCTCATCAACCCCCTTTCACCTGCATCTTCCCTCACCCTGCACCAACCCACTTTCAACCTGTGTCTTCCCTTACCGTGTCCTCTCACCCAGCACCAACCCTCTCAAACCCGGCATCCCATGCACCCCTGCACCAACCCACTCTCACCCTGCATCCTCCACCCCCCTTCACCAACCCTCTCTCACCATGCATTCTCCGCTTCCCTTCACCAACCCCATCTCACCCAGCATTTTCCCTCGCCCACCCACTCTCACCCTGCATCCTCCACCCCCCCGGCACCAACCCTCTCTCACCATGCATTCTCCGCTTCCCTTCACCAACCCCATCTCGACCAGCATTTTCCCTCACCCTACACCAACTCCCTCTAACCCGGCATTCTCTGCCCCCCTTCACCAACACCCTCACACCAACCCACTTTCTTCTGCGGCAGACGTCAGGGGCCAGAGGGATTACATTGGGTAGAGAGTGAGGTCACGACCTTTCCAGCACCAGAAAGGATAAAACTTCTGGACTGCCCAGAGACAGCCCTGGCTCCTCCCTCCTCTACCCCGCCTCCTAGGCTAGCTTACTTTCAGTTTTGATTGTGCTGGCAGGAGCCAACACGCATTTTGAAAGGGCTGCTGTTAAAGCAGCTTAAACTTCGTTTTTAATTTTTTTTTTTTATTCTTATTTTTACACTGACTGGAGTCAGTGACAGAGCAGCAGCGCTGGGGGTCTGTTAGATCCCTGCACTGCGCTCCATCACCCGGGACCCGGCAGCCCAACACCACCCACGTGGCTCCCACAAGCGGAGGTGTTCGGCTGGCTCTGAAGCACTGGAGAGCACAGCCGCGACGGGGACCGGGACATCAGCGGTGACAACCGCTTTCAGGTAACGTGCTCCCCGCCGGGAGTGCGAATGCGCACGCAGTTATAGCGGCTGAGCAGCCCGGTGGGGGGGATCGCCGGGCTGCACTAGCAAGCGGCCAGAACGCCGCCTTTCACTAGGTGTGCACCCTGACCCGCTGGACCACCAGGGAGACTTTGAGTGTGGGCAGCGGCGTCGGTATGCGGGGCCGCCCGGCAAGCGCCGGATCCCCGCCATTTTACCGACGCCGCATGAGTCATAAAATCCCGGTGGCCATTTGCTAGTAGGGGGAAGGGAGCCTCTCCTCACACAGCCCCTCTCCCGGAGACAGGAGCTAGGATGTACCCACGGGGTTTCCAGCCCTGATCTCTTCCTGCCTGCCTGCTGCATAGTGATAGAAGGACACAGAGAGCTCTCTGCCAGTCTGGAGTTCCATCTCTTCACTGCCGGGCCATATGGGCAAATCCCACCTGTACCTCTCCTACTGGAGCACAGGGTACAGTACTTTATGCTCCTGCCGGCCTTTGTGCTTTGCGGAGCTCAGTGCCACTTTTATTATTATATGCATTGTGCTATGTCTCATAACTGTGTTAACACCAACTGTGTTAACACCATCACTGCATGTCAGAAGTATAGGTGTTAGCTGTACCAGTTTAGCTGCCTCTTGTACAATCTTAGAGGACAGCGATAGTGACACAGGGACTCCTATATTGGTGTCCTGCACACATTGCAAGGCTGGCCCGTGTACCACCGGCCAGCCTGGGCATATGAGTATAGCCTGATGGCGCAGCTACCCTTTCAAAAAGGGACGCCATTGTAAGGACGGAGTCCATGGTACTTTCCCAGCTATCACGCGGTTCTGGCGGTCATTTTAACATACTTGCCACCATTGCACGCTGCTGGAGGCTCCTGACTACTAATGCCAGGGCTGTGCTTAAGCTTGTCCTGGTTAACTGCATATTGAATGCAGCTGCTCCCCCAGGTTCTGTGTTCAGACAGTGGGGTTTAGAGCATAGTGGGACAGTATTGGGCTGTATGTAAATTAGGTCATAGCACTCCTGTGTTATATACCATGGTGTTGTTGATGGCCTGTGGCAGCTCATCTCCTTATACTGTCTCTCTTATCCAGTGATTCTATCTCTGGTTACCTATACCTACTCTCTCTCCCTGTGTGTGTGTAGTGTATATATTGTCAGGTGGAAAGTGTATAACTCCGTTTACATTGTCATCTGAGGCATGTCTCTGCTGCCTTCCCTGATGTATTTTTCCTCTGTGACATAGAGATCGTTAGATTTCTGCAATAAGCCTCTAATTGTGCAATGTGTATCTGCTGGCTGACAAAATAAGAACCCCTTCTTGCTTTCTTCCAGAAAGATACTGTGTTCTCAGATTACAGTTTATGGGGGGACAGTTTGCTGCCAGCTAGGTCATACAGAGGACAGCAGGAAGTCTTATACCCTGCTATCAGGGTGACACAGAGGTCACTGCCTTACTCTAATGCACAGATACTGAGGGTAACATTGCACTGTCACATACAGAGGACAGCAGGAAGTCTTATACCCTGCTATCAGAGTGACACAGAGGTCACTCCATTAATCAAAGGCAAGGGCAGCAATGTCTAATGCAGGTAGCATGACTTGTATGTTACTAACTCATGAGTTAGCAAAGTTATCCATAGCAAGTCAATTAGAAATCACAGTGTGTGCAGCCATTACAGTTCTGGTCCAGACACCTCTGCTAACTTTTAAACCCTGTCGGAACATAGTCCAGGCCTGTTTTCCCTAATAGAGCAATAGCTCAATCAGCAACGCTCCCGTCTCTTAAGTAGACAAGGCGCACGGCTATAAGGATTCAGTCCCCACAATACCAGGGGTTATTTCATGTTCTGACAGGGCACTATGGCAAACGTCACCAACGGTGGACTCTGAATTGTAATTTCTCCACAGGATAACCTTCGGTATTCCTGGTCATTGGAAGTTGGAACATTGCACTGTCACATACAGAGCTGGTTGTGGTGTGTACGCACAATACAATCCAGTGTGGGATCTGACTATGTAGTCGGATTTACATTAGGATCACATGCATCTAACATGCAGATCACACATTTGAGATAATTTGACTTAGTATTCCTCCAGGCCTCTAGTAGCCTTGCACCCCAGCGGGGTAGCATTTTTGGGAGATGCAGCTGTGGAGGTGCAGTACGAACTGTGTAATGGTTAACATTACTACCTCACGGCACTGATGTCAATCTATATTCATACCACACTGGATATGCCCAATCTCATTTGAGATCACATGGGAACACCAGCTGTTGTAGATAACATGGGTTCCATTCAAACAACGCCATTACCCTAACTGTGTGGAGTTTATGTATATTCTCCACGTAATTGCGTGGGATTACTCCGGGTGCTCCCGTTTTCTCCCACAAACAATTCGGTTTGTCATTTCTTATGGTTCTCCTTTAAGTTATGTTAGCGGAGTAACACTGGCTGTAGCTTTTATAATTAAAAGCTATTATGGCCTTGACTATGCATCCCTTGACTATGCAATCTTACTTTGGTAGAAGTTTTACTGGTTGCCAATGTTGACGGCCTTGTTCATTTCAGCGCCACCATATGCTATATACCAATATGTTGCCTCTTAATCTGTACGACCTATTGTATAGGGGTACATGAATGCATATGTTTATGTTTGTAGGCATTTGTGTATGTGCATGTGTGTATATATATGTACATACACAATATATATATATGTGTGTGTATATATATACACAGGAAGACCTGCACTCTCACCCTCAAGGAGTTAACTGCTGGGGTGCCGTATATGTAGCCGAGTTCAAACGGACCCAGCTATATGTATACAGAAAATTTTCCCAAGGTGGGAAAAACAGCACTCACCAGACTCAAGCAAAGTATTGATAGGTTCAAAGTCCCGATAGTTTTAATAAAGTACACGCTTACCTCGGTCCCTTAGGACCATTCTCAAGGCAGCAAAGGTACAGTCAGAATCACAGCAGCAGCACTAGAAGCGAAACAGGGAATCAGCATTCTCGCTTCTTACATTCAAACAGCGGTTCGATATAGTTTCCTGTTTGTTTGTTTTCTAATGTATCTACATACACATACATTATAACCAAAACTGATCCTTTTGGTAAATCCGTGTTTTATACACGCAACAGTACATCTTAAGGCATAGACTGGATAATGCTATTATGGAAAAGATGCTTCTGTCTTGAAACCTAAGTGAAAAAGACAGTCCTGTGTGATTTCTGCAAGGTAGAACCTTGGTTTCTAGGTCACCCTGTGCAGGTCCAGTCGGGTGATGCAAAAAAGGGTGGTTTGTTATCAACCACTAGGGTGACCCTCTGAGTGGGCCGGCTATGAGCCTACGGCCACACCACCCTGAACACGCCTGATCTCGTCTGATCTTGGAAGCCAAGCAGGGTCAGGCCTGGTTAGTACTTGGATGGGAGACCATCTGGGAATACCAGGTGCTGTAGGCTTAGGCCTCCCGCTTCTTCCAATGGGAGCGCAAGATCCCGGCCTTGTTGGCAAAACTATACCAACAGATGGACCCTCCCTTCGGAGGTGTTCCTGTGGTTGGTAGGCCATTGGGGTGGACCAATGGTGGTTTGATGGCTTTGCGTCACATTTACCAGGTCACCCTGTATGTGTCCAGGTCTCGAGACCCTGCAGGTTACAGAGTCCACGCTCTGTTATGTCAGTCCAGTGGCTATTCGTTCGGAGGTAGGCTTTTCACCATTTTTGCTCCTCCTCAAAGTAATTTGTACATTAAAAGTGGAGGTGGGGGCACCTTAATCCAGGAGAATCTGGTTCTCGGATCTGTGAACCCTGTTAGGGGTCTCTCTTATCTGTCTGCCTCTGGGGCCAGAACTGCTCACAGGGCTGTTAAGACAACCTAATTAAAAGCCACGGGATTGAATTCAATCCCAGAATTTACCGTTTGTCTAGGGTTTTGTCCTTTCGGTAGAAGTAGTGGGGGCTGGCCTCCGCCTGTTTCTTTAAAGCAACAGGGCTCAGCTCTCTCCTTTGTATTCCACAGCCTATGAGCTCTGTGGTATGATCTCCGCTCATTCTTGCAGGGGGTCCTGCAGATCCAACCTCTGGTTGTTACAAACATGGTGGTTTGATAAAATCTTTCTCTGATTCTTTGGGCCCTTTAGGGCTCTTTACAGGCTAACTGGGACAACGGTTTTCCTGTTGACCGTTGCTGCTGGGTGTGTGCCCGGTTGGCTCTGTTAGGTCAATCGCCTTTCATAGTCTTTCATTCTCATAGAACGGATTCTTTGAAACGTTACTTTACACCTCACAAGGTGGTTCCTGAATTTCAGGTCATCCAGGAGATAGTGATCCCTGCCCTTTGTAGGCCGGTGATCTCTCCTGGGCAGCAATCAACTGGAGATGGTCTGTGCTTTGCACGTCTATGTACATCACGCTGTAATACTTTGGCCATCTGACTCTCTCTTTATCCACTAGAGAATTCATAAGAGGGGCTGGTCTGCTACCATGCGGTCGTTTATCAAGCAGGATTCCTTGTTCACCTCACTCCCCGTTCTTGCAGGGGTACGGGCTCATTCCACTACATCTGTGGGTGTGTTTCGGGCTTTTACAGGTGGTGCAACGGCAGAGCAACTTGGCAAGGCGGCAACTTGGTCGTCTGCCAACGATTTCTTACGCTTTTTTGCGTTTGTTATGTTTGCCTCTCAGAACTCGGCATTCGGCCAGAATATACTGGCCGCGGCACAGGCGCGTCCCCACCCTTAGGTGGCTGCTTTAGGACATCCCAATGTAATCCCTCTGGCCCCTGACGTCTGCCGCAGAAGAAACTGAGATTTATGTCTTACCTGTTAAATCTCTTTCTTCGAGGACGTCAGGGGCCACAGGGATCCCTCCCTGCCGCGCCTGCTTCATGGTATTGAAGTTCATAGTTCCTCCGTTGAGTGAACTTAGTTAAAAGTTCCTTTGTTGAGGTACTTATACATGTCACAGTTATGGTTCCTCTGTTGAGCAACCACACACACATATATTGGTTGAATGTGTTACTGTATGGGTTTCTCTTCCTTCTATCTTGTCTCCTGCCTGGCTTTGGAAAAAACTGAAAGTAAGCTAGCCTAGGAGGCGGGGTAGAGGAGGGAGGAGCCAGGGCTGTCTCTGGGCAGTCCAGAAGTTTTATCCTTTCTGGTGCTGGAAAGGTCGTGACCTCACTCTCTACCCAATGTAATCCCTGTGGCCCCTGACGTCCTCGAAGAAAGAGATTTAACAGGTAAGACATAAATCTCAGTTTCACCCTGTCTTCTCTCACCCTGCATCCCACGCCCCCCTGCATCAACCCCCTCTTACCTTGCATCCTCCGCCTCCCTGCACCAACCTCTCTCACCCTGTTTCTCATATCACCCTGCATTTTCTCTCCCTGCACAAAACCCTTCTCGCCCTGTGTCAACCCCCTCTCTCCTTGCATCCTCTGCCACCCTGCATAAACCCCATCTCACCCTACGTACTCCACCCCCTTCACCAACCCCCTCTCACCCAGAACCAACCCATCTCAACCTGTGTCTTCCCTCACCCTGTGTCCTCTCACACTGCACCAACCCTCTCTAACCCTGCATTCCACACACCCCTGCACCACCCCCCCTCTCACACTGCATCTTCCCTCACCCTGCACCAACCCCTGCTCACCCTACACCAGCCCAATCTCACCCTGCATCCTCTGCCCCCCTGCACCAACTCCCACTCTCTCCCTTTGTCCTCCGCCCCCTTCACTTACCCCCTCTCATCCTGCACCAACCCGTCACCCTGTTTCCCATGTAACCCTGCATCTTCTCTCCCTGCACAAACCCCTTCTCACCCTGTGCCAACCCCCTCTCTCCTTGCATCCTATGCCACCCTGCATAAACCCCCTCTCACCCTACGTACTCCACCCCTTTCACCAACCCCCTCTCACCAGCACCAACCCCCATCTCACCCTGAGTCTTACCTCATCCTGTGTCCTCCCACCCTGCACCAACCCTCTCTAACCCTGCTTCCCATGACCCCCTGCACCAACCCTCTCACTCTGAATCCTCCACCCCCCTTCACCAAACCCCTCTCACCCTGCACCAACCCTCCTCACCCTGCATACTCTGCCCCCCTGCACCAAACCCCTCTCACCCTGCATCCTCTGCCCCTTCACTTACCCGCTCTCACCCTGCATCTTCCCTCAACCTGAACCAACCCACTCTCACCGTGCACCAACCCAATCTCACCCTGGCCTTTATTCAGATCTGATCCCAGTACAAATTTGTTCTCAAAATGGGCAAAACCATGTGCACTGCAGGTGGGGCAGATGTAACATGTGCAGAGAGAGTTAGATTTGGTTAGGGTGTGTTCAAACTGAAATCTAAATTGCAGTGTAAAATTAATGCAGCCAGTATTTACCTTGCACAGAAACAAAATAACTCACACAAATCGATCTTGCTCTATACATGTTACATCTGCCCCACCTGCAGTGCACAAGGTTTTACCCATTTTGAGAACAAATTTGTACTGCGATCAGATCTGAATAAGGGCCCCTGTGTCTTCAGTCACCCTGCACCAACCCATTTTCATCCTGTGTCTTCCCTCACCCTGTGTCCTCTCAACCAGCACCAACCCTCTCAAACCCGGCATCCCATGCCCCCCTGCACCAACCCACTCTCACCCTGCATCCTCCACCCCCCTTCACATACTCTCTCTCACCCTGCATTCTCCGCTTTCCTTCACCAACCCCATCTCACCCAGCATTTTCCCCTCGCCCACCCACTCTCACCCTGCATCCTTCACCCCCCCTGCACCAACCCTCTCTCACCCTGCATTCTCTGCTTCCCTTCACCAACCCCATCTCACCCAGCATTTTCCCTCACCCTACACCAACCCCCTCTAACCCTGCATTCTCTGCCCTCCTTCACCAACACAATCACATCCTACACCAACCCACTTTCACCCTGTCTTCTCTCACCCTGCATCCCTCGCCCCCCTGCATCAAACCCCTATTGCCCTGCACCAACCCTTTCTCACCCTGCATCCTCCGCCTTCCTGCACCAACCCCTCTCACCCTGTTTCCCATATCACCCTGTATCTTCTCTCCCTGCACAAACCCCTTCTCACCCTGTGTCAACCTCCTCTCTCCTTGCATCCTCTGCCACCCTGCATAAACCCCCTCTCACCCTATGTACTCCACCCCCTTAACCAACCCCCTCTCACCCTACACCAACCCAATCTCAACCTGTGTCTTCCCTCACCCTGTGTCCTCTCACCCTGCACCAACCCTCTCTAACCCTGCATTCCACACACCCCTGCACCAACCCCCTCTCATCCTGCATCTTCCCTCACAGTGCACCAACCCCTGCTCACCCTACACCAACCCAATCTCACCCTGCATCCTCTGCCCCCCTGCACCAACTCCCTCTCTCTCCCTATGTCCTCCGCCCCCTTCATTTACCCCCTCTCACCCTGCACCAACCCGTCACCCTGTTTCCCATGTAACCCTGCATCTTCTCTCCCTGCTCAAACCCCTTCTCACCCTGTGCCAACCCCCTCTCTCCTTGCATCCTATGCCACCCTGCATAAACCCCCTCACCCTACTTACTCCACCCCCTTCACCAACCCCCTCTCACCCAGCACCAACCCCCATCTCAACCTGAATCTTCCCTCATCCTGTGTCCTCTAACCCTGCACCAACCCTCTCTAACCCTGCTTCCCATGCCCCCCTGCACCAACCCTCTCACACCCTGCATCCTCCACCCCCCTTCACCAAACCCCTCTTACCCTGCACCAACCATCCCTCATCCAGCATACTCTGCCCCCCTGCACCAAACCTTCTCACCCTACACCAACCCAGTCTCAACCTATGTCTTCCGACACCCCGTGTCCTCTCACCCTGCACCAACCCTCTCTAACCCTGCATCCCACGCCCCCTTGCACCAACCCCCTCTCACCCTGCATCCTTCACCCCCCTTCACGAAATCCCTTTCACCCTGCATCTTCCCTCACCCTGCACCAACCCACTTTCATCCTGTGTCTTCCCTCACCCTGTGTCCTCTACCCTGTGTCCTCTCACCTAGCACCAACCCTCTCAAACCCGGCATCCCATGCCCACCTGCACCAACCCACTCTCACCCTGCATTCTCTGCTTCCCTTCACCAACCCCATCTCACCCAAAATTTTCCCTCACCCTACACCAACCCCCTCTAACCCTGCATTCTCTGCCCCCCTTCACCAACACCATCACACCCTACACCAACCCACTTTCACCCTGTCTTCTTTCACCCTGCATCCCATGCCCCCTGCATCAACCCTCTCTCAGCTTGCATCCTCAGCACCCCTTCATCAAACCCCTATTGCCCTGCACCAACCCTTTCTCACCCTGCACCAACCCCTCTCACCCTGTTTCCCATATCACCCTGCATCTTCTCTCCCTTCTCGCCCTGTGTCAACCTCATCTCTCCTTGCATCCTCTGCCACCTTGCATAAACCCCCTCTCACCCTACGTACTCCACCCTCTTCACCAACCCCCTCTCACCCTACACCAACCCAATCTCAACCTGTGTCTTCCCTCACCCGGTGTCCTCTCACCCTGCACCTACCCTCTCTAACCCTGCATTTCACACACCCCTGCACCAACCCCCTCTCACGCTGCATCTTCCCTCACCCTGCACCAACCCCTGCTCACCCTACACCAACCCAATCTCACCCTGCATCCTCTGCCCCCCTGCACCAACTCCCTCTCTCTCCCTATGCCCTCCGCCCCCTTCACTTACCCCCTCTCATCCTGCACCAACCCGTCACCCTGTTTCCCATGTAACCCTGCATCTTCACTCCCTGCAAAAACCCCTTCTCGCCCTGTGCCAACCACCTCTCTCCTTGCATCCTATGCCACCCTGCATAAACCCCCTCTCACCCTACGTACTCCACCCCAATCACCAACCCCTTCTCACCCAGTACCAACCCCCATCTCACCCTGAGTCTTCCCTCATCCTGTGTCCTCACACCCTAACCCTGGTTCCCATGACCCCCTGCACCAACCCACACTCACCCTGCATCCTCCACCACCCTTCACCAAACACCTCTCACCCTGCACCAACCCTCCTCACCCTGCATACTCTGCCCCCCTGCACCAACCCCCTCTCACCCTATATACTCTGCCCCCCTGCACCAACCCTCTCTCACCCTACATTCTCCGCTTTCCTTCACCAACCCCATCTCACCCAGCATTTTCCCTCGCCCACCCACTCTCACCCTGCATCCTCCGCCTCCCTGCACCAAACCGTCACCCTGTTTCCCATATCAACCTGCATCTTCTATCCCTGCACAAACCCCTTCTCGCCCTGTGCCAACCCCCTCTCCTTGCCACCCTGCATAAACCACCTCTCACCCTGCATACTCCAACCCCTTCACCAACCCCCTCTCACCCTGCACCAAACCCATCTCACCCTGAGTCTTCCCTCATCCCGTGTCCTCCCACCCTGCACCAACCCTCTCTAACCCTGCTTCCCAGGACCCCCTGCACCAACCCTCTAACACCCTGCATCCTCCACCCCCCTTCACCAAACACCTCTCACCCTGCACCAACCCTTCTCACCCTGCATCCTCTGCCCCCCTGCACCAACCCCCTCTCACCCTATATCCTACGCCCCCTTCACTTACCCGCTCTCACCCTGCATCTTCCCTCTCCCTGAACCAACCCACTCTCACCCTGCACCAACCCACTTTCATCCTGTGTCTTCCCTCACCCTGTGTCCTCTTACCCAGCACCAACCCTCTCAAACCTGGCATCCCATGCCCCCCTGCACAACCCACACTCACCCTGCATCCTCCACCCCCCTTCACCAACCCTCTCTCACCCTGCATTCTCCGCTTTACTTCACCAACCCCAACTCACGCAGAATTTTCCCTCACCCACCCACTCTCACCCTGCATCCTCCACCCCCCTTGCACCACCCCTCTCTCACCCTGCATTCTCAGCTTCACTTCACCAACCCCATGTCACCCAGCATTTTCCCTCACCCTTTACCACCCTCCTCTAACCCTGCATTCTCTGGCCCCCTTCAACACCCTCACACCCTACACCAACCCACTTTAACCCTGTCTTCTCTCACCATGCATCCCACGACCTCCTGCATAAACCCCCTCTCACCTTGCATCCTCAGCCCCCCTTCACCAAACCCCTATTGCCCTGCACCAACCCTTTCTCACTCTGCATCCTCCGCCTCCCAGCACCAACCCGTCACCTTGTTTCCCATATCACCCTGCATCTCCTATCCCTGCACAAACCCTTTCTCTTTGCCACCCTGCATAAACCACCTCTCACCCTGCGTACTCCACCCCCTTCACCAACCCCCTCTCACCCTGCACCAACCCCCATCTCACCCTGAGTCTTCCCTCATCCTGTGTCCTCCCACCCTGCACCAACCCTCTCTAACCCTGCTTCCCATGCCCCCCTGCACCAACCCTCTCACACCCTGCATCCTCCACCCCCCTTCACCAAACCCCTCTCACCCTGCACCAACCCTCCTCACCCTGCATACTCTGCCCCCCTGCACCAAACCCTCTCACCCTATATCCTCACGCCCCCTTCACTTACCCGCTCTCACCCTGCATCTTCCCTCACCCTGAACCAACCCCCTCTCACCCTGCACCAACCCACTTTAATCCTGTGTCATTCCTCACCCTGTGTCCTCTCACCCAGAACCAACCCTTTCAAACCTGGCATCCCATGCCCCCCTGCACCAACCCTCTCTAACCCTGCATTCTCCGCTTTGCTTCACCAACCCCATCTATCCCAGAATTTTCCCTCACTCTACACCAACCCCCTCTAACCCTGCATTTTCTGCCCCCCTTCACCAAACCCCACACACCCTACACCAAACCACTTTCACCATGTCTTCTCTCACCCTGCATCCCACGCTTTCCTGCATCAACCCCATCTCACCTTGCATCCTCAGCCCCCCTTCACCAAACCCCTATTGCCCTGCACCAACCCTTTCTCACCCTGCATCCTCCGCCTCCCTGCACCAACCCGTCACCCTGTTTCCCATATCACCCTGCATCTTCTATCCCTGCACAAACCTCTTCTCTCCGTGTGCCAACCCCCTCTCTCCTTGCCACCCTGCATAAACCACCTCTCACCCTACGTACTCCACCACCTTCACCAACCCCCTCTCACCCAGCACCAACCCCATCTCACCCTGAGTCTTCCCTCATCCTGTGTCCTCCCACCCTGCACCAACCCTCTCTAACCCTGCTTCCCATGACCCCCTGCACCAACCCTCTCACACCCTGCATCCTCCACCCCCCTTCACCAAACCCCTCTCACCCTACACCAACCCAATCTCAAACTATGTCTTCCATAACAACGTGTCCTCTCACCCTGCACAAACCCTCTTTAACCCTGCATCCCACGCCCCGTTGCACCAACCCCCTCTCACCCTGCATCCTTCACCCCCCTTCACAAAATCCCTCTCACCCTACAGCAACCCTCTCTCACCCTGCATCCTCTGCCCCCCCTTCACCAACCCCCTTTCACCCTGCGCCCTCCACCCCCTTCATCAACCCCCTCTCACCCTGCATCTTCCCTCACCCTGCACCAACCCTCTCTAACCCTGCTTCCCATGACTTCCTGCACCAACCCTCTCACCCTGCGACCTCCACCCCCCTTCACCAAACCCCTCTCACCCTGCACCAACCCTCCTCACCCTGCATACTCTGCCCCCCTGCACCAACCCCCTCTCACCCTATATACTCCGCCCCCTTCACTTACCCGCTCTCACCCTGCATCTTCCCTCAACCTGAACCAACCACCTCTCACCCTACACCAAACCAATCTCACCCTGTGTCTTCCCTCACCCTGCACCAACCCACTTTCATCCTGTGTCTTCCCTCACCCTGTGTCTTCTCACCCTGCACCAACCTTCTCTAACCCTGCGTCCTATGACCCCCTGCACCAACCCTCTCACACCCTGCATCCTCCACCCCCCTTCACCAAACACCTCTCACCCTGCACCAACTCTTCTCACCCTGTATACTCTGCCCCCTGCACCAAACCCTCTCACCCTGCATCCTCTGCCCCCCTACACCAACCCCCTCTCACCCTATATCCCCCGCCCCCTTCACTTACCTGCTCTCACCCTGCATCTTCCCTCACCCTGAACCAACCCCCTCTCACCCTGCACCAACCCACTTTAATCCTGTGTCATCCCTCACCCTGTGACCTCTCACCCAGCACCAACCCTTTCAAACCTGGCATCCCATGCCCCCCTGCACCAACCCACACTCACCCTGCATCCTCCACCCCCCTTTACCAACCCTCTATAACCCTGCATTCTCCGCTTTCCTTCACCAACCCCATCTATCCCAGCATTTTCCCTCACTCTACACAAACCCCCTCTAACCCTGCATTTTCTCCCCCCCTTCACCAACCCCCACACACCCTACACCAAACCACTTTCACCATGTCTTCTCTCACCCTGCATCCCACGCTCCCCTGCATCAACCCCATCTCACCTTGCATCCTCAGCCCCCCTTCACCAAACCCCTATTGCCCTGCACCAACCCTTTCTCACCCTGCATCCTCCGCCTCCCTGCACCAACCCGTCACCCTGTTTCCCATATCACCCTGCATCTTCTATCCCTGCACAAACCTCTTCTCTCCGTGTGCCAACCCCCTCTCTCCTTGCTACCCTGCATAAACCACCTCTCACCCTACGTATTCCACCACCTTCACCAACCCCCTCTCACCCGGCACCAACCCCATCTCACCCTGAGTCTTCCCTCATCCCTGTGTCCTCCCACCCTGCACCAACCCTCTCTAACCCTGCTTCCCAGGACCCCCTGCACCAACCCTCTAACACCCTGCATCCTCCACCCCCCTTCACCAAACACCTCTCACCCTGCACCAACCCTTCTCACCCTGCATACTCTGCACCCCTGCACCTAACCCTCTCACCCTGCATCCTCTGCCCCCCTACACCAACCCCCTCTCACCCTATATCCTACGCCCCCTTCACTTACCCGCTCTCAACCTGCATCTTCCCTCTCCCTGAACCAACCGACTCTCACCCTGCACCAACCCACTTTCATCCTGTGTCTTCCCTCACCCTGTGTCCTCTCACCCAGCACCAACCCTCTCAAACCTGGCATCCCATGCCCCCCTGCACAACCCACTCTCACCCTGCATCCTCCACCCCCCTTCACCAACCCTCTCTCACCCTGCATTCTCCGCTTTCCTTCACCAACCCCAACTCACCCAGAATTTTCCCTCGCCCACCCACTCTCACCCTGCATCCTCCACCCCCCTTGCAGCAACCCTCTCTCACCCTGCATTCTCAGCTTCACTTCACCAACCCCATCTCACCCAGCATTTTCCCTCACCCTACACCACCCTCCTCTAACCCTGCATTCTCTGCCCCCCTTCACCAACACCCTCACACCCTACACCAACCTACTTTAACCCTGTCTTCTCTCACCATGCATCCCACGACCTCCTGCATAAACCCCCTCTCACCTTGCATCCTCAGCCCCCCTTCACCAAACCCCTATTGCCCTGCACCAACCCTTTCTCACTCTGCATCCTCCGCCTCCCAGCACCAACCCGTCACCCTGTTTCCCATATCACCCTGCATCTCCTATCCCTGCACAAACCCTTTCTCGTCCTGTGCCAACCCCCTCTCCTTGCCACCCTGCATAAACCACCTCTCCCCCTGCGTACTCCACCAACCCCCTCTCACCCTGCACCAACCCCCCCCCATCTCACCCTGAGTCTTCCCTCATCCTGTGTCCTCCCACCCTGCACCAACCCTCTCTAACCCTGCTTCCCATGACCCCCTGCACCAACCCTCTCACACCCTGCATCCTCCACCCCCCTTCACCAAACCCCTCTCACCCTGCACCAACCCTCCTCACCCTGCATACTCTGCCCCCCTGCATCAAACCCTCTCACCCTATATCCTCCGCCCCCTTCACTTACCCGCTCTCACCCTGCATCTTCCCTCACCCTGAACCAACCCCCTCTCACCCTGCACCAACCCACTTTAATCCTGTGTCATCCCTCACCCTGTGTCCTCTCACCCAGAACCAACCCTTTCAAACCTGGCATCCCATGCCCCCCTGCACCAACCCACACTCACCCTGCATCCTCCACCCCCCTTCACCAACCCTCTCTAACCCTGCATTCTCCGCTTTGCTTCACCAACCCCATCTATCCCAGCATTTTCCCTCAATCTACACCAACCCCCTCTAACCCTGCATTTTCTGCCCCCCTTCACCAACCCCCACCCACCCTGCACCAACCCTCTCTAACCCTGCTTCCCAGGACCCCCTGCACCAACCCTCTAACACCCTGCATCCTCCACCCCCCTTCACCAAACACCTCTCACCCTGCACCAACCCTTCTCACCCTGCATACTCTGCACCCCTGCACCTAACCCTCTCACCCTGCATCCTCTGCCCCCCTACACCAACCCCCTCTCACCCTATATCCTACGCCCCCTTCACCAACCCCCTCTCACCCAGCACCAACCCCCATCTCAACCTGAATCTTCCCTCATCATGTGTCCTCTAACCCTGCACCAACCCTCTCTAACCCTGCTTCCCATGCCCCCCTGCACCAACCCTCTCACACCCTGCATCCTCCACCCCCCTTCACCAAACCCCTCTCACCCTACACCAACCCAATCTCAACCTATGTCTTCCATCACCTCGTGTCCTGTCACCCTGCACCAACCCTCTTTAACCCTGCATCCCACGTCCCATTGCACCAACCCCCTCTCACCTTGCATCCTTCACCCCCCTTCACGAAATCCCTCTCACCCTACAGCAACCCTCTCTCACCTTGCATCCTCTGCCCCTCCTTCAACAACCCCCTTTCACCCTGCGCCCCCCACCCCCTTCATCAACCCCCTCTCACCCTGCGTCTTCCCTCACCCTGCACATCCAACTTTCATCCTGTGTCTTCCCTCACCCTGTGTCCTCTCACCCAACAAACCCTCTCAAACGCGTCATCCCATGCCCCCCTGCACCAACCCACTCTCACCCTGCATCCTCCACCCCCCTTCACCAACCCTCTCTCACCCTGCATTCTCCGCTTTCCTTCACCAACCCCATCTCACCCAGCATTTTCCCTCGCCCACCCACTCTCACCCTGCATCCTCCACCCCCCCTGCACCAACCCTCATTCACCCTGCATTCTCCGCTTCCCTTCACCAACCCCATCTCACCCAGTATTTTCCCTCACCCTACACCAACCTCGTCTAACCCTGCATTCTCTGCCCCCCTTCACCAACACCCTCACACCCTACACCAACCCACTTTAACCCTGTCTTCTCTCACCCTGCATTCTACGCCCCCCTGCATCAACCCCCTCTTACTTTGCATCCTCAGCCCCCCTTCACCAAACCCCTATTGCCCTGCACCAACCCTTTCTCACCCTGCATCCTCCGCCTCCCTGCACCAACCCGTCACCCTGTTTCCCATATCACCCTGCATCTTCTATCCCTGCACAAACCCCTTCTCGCCCTGTGCCAACCCCCTCTCCTTGCCACCCTGCACATACCCCCATCTCACCCTGAGTCTTCCCTCATCCTGTGTCCTCCCACCCTGCACCAACCCTCTCTAACCCTGCTTCCCATGACCCCCTGCACCAACCCTCCTCACCCTGCATACTCTGCCCCCCTGCACCAAACCCTCTCACCCTGCATCCTCTGCCCCCTTACACCAAACCCCTCTCACACTATATCCTCCGCCCCCTTCACTTACCTGCTCTCACCCTGCATATTCCCTTACCCTGAACCAACCCCCTCTCACCCTACACCAACCCAATGTCACCCTGTGTCTTCCCTCACCCTGCACCAACCCTCTCTAATCCTGCATTCCACGCACCCATGCACTAACCCCCTCTCACCCTGCATCTTCCCTCCCTGCACCAACCCTTTCTCACCCTGTGCCAACACCCTCTATCCTTGTGTCCTCCATCACCATGCATCCACCGCCACCCTGCACCACGCCATCTCCTCCCCATCTTCTCTAACCCTGCACTCCCCTTTTACCCCGTGTCTTCTCTCACCCTGCATCTTCTCACCCTACACCACCCACCTCTCACCCTGCAAACTCCAGAACCTAAATTCATCAAGCTATAAACATAATGTAAGTAAGAGAGTCTGTAGCAAACATACATATTTCATAAATATGCATGTATGCCAGGAAGATATTATCGCGCCTCCTTACCTGTTGTTTGTAGCTGCTCCTGCCATTGGACCTTTAGAAAATGACATCACAGTAGTCCAGAGATGTAGCTGGCTAAGTTGTTGACATTACAATTCCTTTGTGGAGAAGTCCTACCTGAAAAAAAATAGAAAAGGGGCGCGATAATATGTTCATGACATACATGCATATTTATTTTTACTGTGTCTTACATCTATCTCATCCCTGCACCCTCCCTCACCGTGTGTCTTCCATCACCCCGTGTCCTCTCATCCTGCACCAACCCTCTCTAACCCTGAATCCCACGCTTCCATGCACCAACCCCCTCTCACCCTGCATCCTTCACCCCCCTTCAGGAAATCCCTCTCACCCTGCACCAACCCTCTCTCAACCTTTATCCTCTGCCCCCCTGCACCAACCCCCTCTCACTCTGCATCCTCCACCCTCTTCATCAACCCCATCTCACCCTGCATCTTCCCTCACCCTGCACCAGCCCACTTTCACCCTGGGTTTTTACCCTCACCCTGTGTCCTCTCACCCTGCATACCACGCACCCCTGCATCAACCACCTCTCACCTTGCATCCTCAGCCCCCCTTCACCAAACCCCTATTGCCCTGCACCAACCCTTTCTCACCCTGCATCCTCCGCCTCCCTGCACCAACCCGTCACCCTGTTTCCCATATCACCCTGCATCTTCTATCCCTGCACAAACCTCTTCTCGCCGTGTGCCAACCCCCTCGCTCCTTGCCACCCTTCATAAACCACCTCTCACCCTATGTACTCCACCACCTTCACCAACCACCTCTCACCCAGCACCAACCCCCATCTCACCCTGAGTCTTCCCTCATCCTGTGTCCTCTAACCCTGCACCAACCCTCTCTAACCCTGCTTCCCATGCCCATCTGCACCAACCCTCTCACACCCTGCATCCTCCACCCCCCTTCACCAAACCCCTCTTACCCTGCACCAACCCTCCCTCATCCTGCATACTCCACCCCCTTCACCAACCCCCTCTCACCCTACACCAACCCAATCTCAACCTATGTCTTCCATCACCCCGTATCCTCTCACCCTGCACCAACCCTCTCACCCTGCATCCCATGCCCCCTTGCACCAACCCCCTCTCACCCTGCATCCTTCACCCCCCTTCACAAAACCCCTCTCACCCTGCGCTCTCCACCCCCTTCATCAACCCCCTCTCACCCTGCATCCTCCCTCACCCTGCACCAACCCACTTTCATCCTGTGTCTTCTCACCCAGCACCAACCCTCTCAAACCCGTCATCCCATGCCCCCCTGCACCAACCCACTCTCACCCTGCATCCTCCACCCCCCTTCACCAACCCTCTCTCACCCTGCATTCTCCGCTTTCCTTCACCAACCCCATCTCACTCAGCATTTTCCCTCGCCCACCCACTCTCACCCTGCATCCTCCACCCCCCCTGCACCAACCCTCATTCACCCTGCATTCTCCGCTTCCCTTCACCAACCCCATCTCACCCAGCATTTTCCCTCACCCTACACCAACCTCCTCTAACCCTGCATTCTCTGCCCCCCTTCACCAACACCCTCACACCCTGCACCAACCCACTTTAACCCTGTCTTCTCTCATCCTGCATCCTACGCCCCCCTGCATCAACCCCCTCTTACCTTGCATCCTCAGCCCCCCTTCACCAAACCCCTATTGCCCTGCACCAACCCTTTCTCACCCTGCATCCTCCGCCTCCCTGCACCAACCCGTCACCCTGTTTCCCATATCACCCTGCATCTTCTGTCCCTGCACAAACCTCTTCTCGCCGTGTGCCAACCCCCTCTCTTCTTGCCACCCTGCATAAACCACCTCTCACCCTGCGTACTAGACCCCCTTCACCAACCCCCTCTCACGATGAACCAACCCCCATCTCACCCTGAGTCTTCCCTCATCCTGTGTCCTCCCACCCTGCACCAACCCTCTCTAACCCTGCTTCCCATGACCCCCTGCACCAACCCTCTCACACCCTGCATCCTCCACCCCCCTTCACCAAACCCCTCTCACCCTACACCAACCCAATCTCAACCTATGTCTTTCATCACCTCGTGTCCTGTCACCCTGCACCAACCCTCTTTAACCCTGCATCCCACGTCAAATTGCACCAACCCCCTCTCACCGTGCATCCTTCACCCCCCTTCACGAAATCCCTCTCACCCTACAGCAACCCTCTCTCACCCTGCATCCTCTGCCCCTCCTTCACCAACCCCCTTTCACCCTGCGCCCTCCACCCCCTTCATCAACCCCCTCTCACCCTGCATCTTCCCTCACCCTGCACCAACCCACTTTCATCCTGTGTCTTCCCTCACCCTGTGTCCTCTCACCCAACCAACCCTCTCAAACCCGGAATCCCATGCCCCCCTGCACCAACCCACTCTCACCCTGCATCCTCCACCCCCCTTCACCAACCCTCTCTCACCCTGCATTCTCCGCTTTCCTTCACCAACCCCATCTCACCCAGCATTTTCCCTCGCCCACCCACTCTCACCCTGCATCCTCCACCCCCCCTGCACCAACCCTCATTCACCCTGCATTCTCCGCTTCCCTTCACCAACCCCATCTCACCCAGCATTTTCCCTCACCCTACACCAACCTCCTCTAACCCTGCATTCTCTGCCCCCCTTCATCAACACCCTCACACCCTACACCAACCCACTTTAACCCTGTCTTCTCTCACCCTGCATCCCACGATCCCCTGCATAAACCCCCTCTCACCTTGCATCCTCAGCCCCCCTTCACCAAACCCCTATTGCCCTGCACCAACCCTTTCTCACCCTGCATCCTCCACCTCCCTGCACCAACCCGTCACCCTGTTTCCCATATCACCCTGCATCTTCTATCCCTGCACAAACCTTTTCTCGCCGTGTGCCAACCCCCTCTCTCCTTGCCACCCTGCACAAACCACCTCTCACCCTACGTACTCCACCACCTTCACCAACCCCCTCTCACCCAGCACCAACCCCCATCTCACCCTGAGTCTTCCCTCACCCTGTGTCCTCCCACCCTGCACCAACCCTCTCTAACCCTGCTTCCCATGCCCCCCTGCACCAACCCTCTCACACCCTGCATCCTCCACCCCCCTTCACCAAACCCCTCTAACCCTACACCAACCCAATCTCAACCTATCTCTTCCATCACCTCGTGTCCTGTCACCCTGCACCAACCCTCTTTAACCCTGCATCCCACGTCCCATTGCACCAACCCCCTCTCACCCTGCATCCTTCACCCCCAATCACGAAATCCCTCTCACCCTACAGCAACCCTCTCTCACCCTGCATCCTCTGCCCCTCCTTCAACAACCCGCTTTCACCCTGCGCCCCCCACCCCCTTCATCAACCCCCTCTCACCCTTCATCTTTCCTCACCCTGCACCAACTCACTTTCATCCTGTGTCTTCCCTCACCCTGTGTCCTCTCACCCAACAAACCCTCTCAAATGCGTCATCCCATGCCCCCCTGCACCAACCCTCATTCACCCTGCATTCTCCGCTTCCCTTCACCAACCCCATCTCACCCAGCATTTTCCCTCACCCTACACCAACCTCCTCTAACCCTGCATTCTCTGCCCCCCTTCACCAACACCCTCACACCCTGCACCAACCCACTTTAACCCTGTCTGCTCTCACCCTGCATCCTACGCCCCCCTGCATCAACCCCCTCTTACCTTGCATCCTCAGCCCCCCTTCACCAAACCCCTATTGCCCTGCACCAACCCTTTCTCACCCTGCATCCTCCGCCTCCCTGCACCAACCCGTCACCCTGTTTCCCATATCACCCTGCATCTTCTATCCCTGCACAAACCTCTTCTCGCCGTGTGCCAACCCCCTCTCTCCTTGCCACCCTGCATAAACCACCTCTCACCCTGCGTACTAGACCCCCTTCACCAACCCCCTCTCACGATGAACCAACCCCCATCTCACCCTGAGTCTTCCCTCATCCTGTGTCCTCCCACCCTGCACCAACCCTCTCTAACCCTGCTTCCCATGACCCCCTGCACCAACCCTCTCACACCCTGCATCCTCCACCCCCCTTCACCAAACCCCTCTCACCCTACACAAACCCAATCTCAACCTATGTCTTTCATCACCTCGTGTCCTGTCACCATGCACCAACCCTCTTTAACCCTGCATCCCACGTCAAATTGCACCAACCCCCTCTCACTGTGCATCCTTCACCCCCCTTCACGAAATCCCTCTCACCCTACAGCAACCCTCTCTCACCCTGCATCCTCTGCCCCTCCTTCACAAACCCCCTTTCACCCTGCGCCCTCCACCCCTTTCATAAACCCCCTCTCACCCTGCATCTTCCATCACCCTGCACCAACCCACTTTCATCCTGTGTCTTCCCTCACCCTGTGTCCTCTCACCCAACCAACCCTCTCAAACCCGGCATCCCATGCCCCCCTGCACCAACCCACTCTCACCCTGCATCCTCCACCCCCTTTCACCAACCCTCTCTCACCCTGCATTCTCCGCTTTCCTTCACCAACCCCATCTCACCCAGCATTTTCCCTCGCCCACCCACTCTCACCCTGCATCCTCCACCCCCCCCTGCACCAACCCTCATTCACCCTGCATTCTCCGCTTCCCTTCACCAAAACCATCTCACCCAGCATTTTCCCTCACCCTACACCAACCTCCTCTAACCCTGCATTCTCTGCCCCCCTTCACCAACACACTCACACCCTACACCAACCCACTTTAACCCTGTCTTCTCTCACCCTGCATCCCACGACCCCCTGCATAAACCCCCTCTCACCTTGCATCCTCAGCCCCCCTTCACCAAACCCCTATTGCCCTGCACCAACCCTTTCTCACCCTGCATCCTCCGCCTCCCTGCACCAACCCGTCACCCTGTTTCCCATATCACCCTGCATCTTCTATCCCTGCACAAACCTTTTCTCGCCGTGTGCCAACCCCCTCTCTCCTTGCCACCCTGCATAAACCACCTCTCACCCTACGTACTCCACCACCTTCACCAACCCCCTCTCACCCAGCACCAACCCCCATCTCACCCTGAGTCTTCCCTCACCCTGTGTCCTCCCACCCTGCACCAACCCTCTCTAACCCTGCTTCCCATGCCCCCCTGCACCAACCCTCTCACACCCTGCATCCTCCACCCGCCTTCACCAAACCCCTCTAACCCTACACCAACCCAATCTCAACCTATCTCTTCCATCACCTCGTGTCCTGTCACCCTGCACCAACCCTCTTTAACCCTGCATCCCACGTCCCATTGCACCAACCCCCTCTCAACCTGCATCCTTCACCCCCCTTCACAAAATCCCTCTCACCCTACAGCAACCCTCTCTCACCCTGCATCCTCTGCCCCTCCTTCAACAACCCCCTTTCACCCTGCGCCCCCCACCCCCTTCCTCAACCCCCTCTCACCCTTCATCTTCCCTCACCCTGCACCAACCCACTTTCATCCTGTGTCTTCCCTCACCCTGTGTCCTCTCACCCAACAAACCCTCTCAAACGCGTCATCCCATGCCCCCCTGCACCAACCCACTCTCACCCTGCATCCTCCACCCCCCTTCACCAACCCTCTCTCACCCTGCATTATCCGCTTTCCTTCACCAACCCCATCTCACCCAGCATTTTCCCTCGCCCACCCACTCTCATCCTGCATCCTCCACCCCCCCTGCACCAACCCTCATTCACCCTGCATTCTCCGCTTCCCTTCACCAACCCCATCTCACCCAGTATTTTCCCTCACCCTACACCAACCTCCTCTAACCCTGCATTCTCTGCCCCCCTTCACCAACACCCTCACACCCTACACCAACCCACTTTAACCCTGTCTTCACTCACCCTGCATCCTACGCCCCCCTGCATCAACCCCCTCTTACCTTGCATCCTCAGCCCCCCTTCATCAAACCCCTATTGCCCTGCACCAACCCTTTCTCACCCTGCATCCTCCGCCTCCCTGCACCAACCCGTCACCCTGTTTCCCATATCACCCTGCATCTTCTATCCCTGCACAAACCTCTTCTCGCCGTGTGCCAACTCCCTCTCTCCTTGCCACCCTGCATAAACCACCTCTCACCCTACGTACTCCACCACCTTCACCTACCCCCTCTCACCCAGCACCAACCCCCATCTCACCCAGAGTCTTCCCTCATCCTGTGTCCTCTAACCCTGCACCAACCCTCTCTAACCCTGCTTCCCATGCCCCCCCTGCACCAACCCTCTCACACCCTGCATCCTCCACCCCCTTCACAAAACCCCTCTCACCCTACACCAACCCAATCTCAACCTATGTCTTCCATCACTTTGTGTCCTCTCACCCTGCACCAACCCTCTTTAACCCTGCATCCCACGTCCCGTTGCACCAACCCCCTCTCACCCTGCATCCTTCACCCCCCTTCACGAAATCCCTCTCACCCTACAGCAACCCTCTCTCAGCCTGCATCCTCTGCCCCCCCTTCACCAACCGCCTTTTACCATGCGCCCTCCACCCCCTTCATCAACCCCCTCTCACCCTGCATCTTCGATCACCCTGCACCAACCCACTTTCATCCTGTGTCTTCCCTCACCCTGTGTCCTCTCACCCAGCACAACCCTCTCAAACCCGGCATCCCATGCCCCCCTGCACCAACCCACTCTCACCCTGCATCCTCCACCCCCTTTCACCAACCTTCTCACACCCTGCATTCTCCGTTTTCCTTCACCAACCCCATCTCACCCAGCATTTTCCCTCGCCCACCCACTCTCACCCTGCATCCTCCACCCCCCCCTGCACCAAGCCTCTCTCACCCTGAATTCTCCACTTCCCTTCACCAACCCCATCTCACCCAGCATTTCCCCTCACCCTACACCAACCCCCTCTAACCCTGCATTTTCTGCCCCCCTTCACCAACCACCTCACACCCTACACCGACCCACTTTCAGCCTGTCTTCTCTCACCCTACATACCACGCCCCCCTGCATCAACCCCCTCTTACCTTGCATCCTCAGCCCCCCTTCACCAAACCCCTATTGCCCTGCACCAACCCTTTCTCACCCTGCATCCTCCGCCTCCCTGCACCAACCCGACACCCTGTTTCCCATATCACCCTGCATCTTCTATCCCTGCACAAACCTCTTCTCGCCGTGTGACAACCCCCTCTCTCCTTGCCACCCTGCATAAACCACCTCTCACCCTACGTACTCCACCACCTTCACCAACCCCCTCTCACCCAGCACCAACCCCCATCTCACCCAGAGTCTTCCCTCATCCTGTGTCCTCCCAGCCTGCACCAACCCTCTCTAACCCTGCTTCCCATGCACCCCTGCACCAACCCTTTCACACCCTGAAACCTCCACCCCCCTTCACCAAACCCCTCTCACCCTGCACCAACCCTCCTCACCCTGCATACTCTGCCCCCCTGCACCAACCCACTCTCACCCGGCATCCTCAAACCCCCCTGCACCAACCCTCTCTCACCCTGCATTCTCCGCTTCCCTTCACCAACCCCATCTCATCCAGCATTTTCCCTCACCCTACACCAACCCCCTCTAACCCTGCATTTTCTGCCCCCCTTCACCAACCCCCTCACACCCTACAACGACCCACTTTCACCCTGTCTTCTCTCACCCTGCATACCACGCCCCCCTGCATCAACCCTCTCTTACCTTGCATCCTCAGCCCCCCTTCACCAAACCCCTATTGCCCTGCACCAACCCTTTCTCACCCTGCATCCTCCGCCTCCCTGCACCAACCCGTCACCCTGTTTCCCATATCACCCTGCATCTTCTATCCCTGCACAAACCCCTTCTCGCCCTGTGCCAACCCCCTCTCCTTGCCACCCTGCACATACCCCCATCTCACCCTGAGTCTTCCCTCATCCTGTGTCCTCCCACCCTGCACCAACCCTCTCTAACCCTGCTTCCCATGACCCCCTGCACCAACCCTCCTCACCCTGCATACTCTGCCCCCCTGCACCAAACCCTCTCACCCTGCATCCTCTGCCCCCTTACACCAAACCCCTCTCACACTATATCCTCCGCCCCCTTCACTTACCTGCTCTCACCCTGCATATTCCCTTACCCTGAACCAACCCCCTCTCACCCTACACCAACCCAATGTCACCCTGTGTCTTCCCTCACCCTGCACCAACCCTCTCTAACCCTGAATTCCACGCACCCATGCACCAACCCCCTCTCACCCTGCATCTTCTCTCCCTGCACCAACCCTTTCTCACCCTGTGCCAACCCCCTCTATCCTTGTGTCCTCCATCACCATGCATCCACCGCCACCCTGCACCACGCCATCTCCTCCCCATCTTCTCTAACCCTGCACTCCCCTTTTACCCCGTGTCTTCTCTCACCCTGCATCTTCTCACCCTACACCACCCACCTCTCACCCTGCAAACTCCAGAACCTAAATTCATCAAGCTATAAACATAATGTAAGTAAGAGAGTCTATAGCAAACATACATATTTCATAAATATGCATGTATGCCAGGAAGATATTATCGCGCCTCCTTACCTGTTGTTTGTAGCTGCTCCTGCCATTGGACCTTTAGAAAATGACATCACAGTAGTCCAGAGATGTAGCTGGCTAAGTTGTTGACATTACAATTCCTTTGTGGAGAAGTCCTACTTGAAAAAAAATAGAAAAGGGGCGCGATAATATGTTCATGACATACATGCATATTTATTTTTACTGTGTCTTACATCTATCTCATCCCTGCACCCTCCCTCACCGTGTGTCTTCCATCACCCCGTGTCCTCTCATCCTGCACCAACCCTCTCTAACCCTGAATCCCACGCTTCCATGCACCAACCCCCTCTCACCCTGCATCCTTCACCCCCCTTCAGGAAATCCCTCTCACCCTGCACCAACCCTCTCTCAACCTTTATCCTCTGCCCCCCTGCACCAACCCCCTCTCACTCTGCATCCTCCACCCTCTTCATCAACCCCATCTCACCCTGCATCTTCCCTCACCCTGCACCAGCCCACTTTCACCCTGGGTTTTTACCCTCACCCTGTGTCCTCTCACCCTGCATACCACGCACCCCTGCATCAACCACCTCTCACCTTGCATCCTCAGCCCCTCTTCACCAAACCCCTATTGCCCTGCACCAACCCTTTCTCACCCTGCATCCTCCGCCTCCCTGCACCAACCCGTCACCCTGTTTCCCATATCACCCTGCATCTTCTATCCCTGCACAAACCCCTTCTCGCCGTGTGCCAACCCCCTCGCTCCTTGCCACCCTTCATAAACCACCTCTCACCCTATGTACTCCACCACCTTCACCAACCACCTCTCACCCAGCACCAACCCCCATCTCACCCTGAGTCTTCCCTCATCCTGTGTCCTCTAACCCTGCACCAACCCTCTCTAACCCTGCTTCCCATGCCCATCTGCACCAACCCTCTCACACCCTGCATCCTCCACCCCCCTTCACCAAACCCCTCTCACCCTACACCAACCCAATCTCAACCTATGTCTTTCATCACCTCGTGTCCTGTCACCCTGCACCAACCCTCTTTAACCCTGCATCCCACGTCCCCTTGCACCAACCCCCTCTCACCCTGCATCCTTCACCCCCCTTCACGAAACCCCTCTCACCCTGCACCAACCCTCTCTCACCCTGCATCCTCTGCCCCCCCTTCACCAACCCCCTCTCACCCTGCGCTCTCCACCCCCTTCATCAACCCCCTCTCACCCTGCATCCTCCCTCACCCTGCACCAACCCACTTTCATCCTGTGTCTTCTCACCCAGCACCAACCCTCTAAAACCCGTCATCCTCCACCCCCCTTCACCAAACCCCTCTTACCCTGCACCAACCCTCCCTCATCCTGCATACTCCACACCCTTCACCAACCCCCTCTCACCCTACACCAACCCAATCTCAACCTATGTCTTCCATCACCTCGTATCCTCTCACCCTGCACCAACCCTCTCACCCTGCATCCCATGCCCCCTTGCACCACCCCCCTCTCACCCTGCTTCCTTCACTCCCCTTCACGAAACCCCTCTCACCCTGCACCAACCCTCTCTCACCCTGCATCCTCTGCCCCCCCTTCACCAACCCCCTCTCACCCTGCGCTCTCCACCCCCTTCATCAACCCCCTCTCACCCTGCATCCTCCCTCACCCTGCACCAACCCACTTTCATCCTGTGTCTTCTCACCCAGCACCAACCCTCTCAAACCCGTCATCCCATGCCCCCCTGCACCAACCCACTCTCACCCTGCATCCTCCCTTCTCCGCTTTCCTTCACCAACCCCATCTCACTCAGCATTTTCCCTCGCCCACCCACTCTCACCCTGCATCCTCCACCACCCCTGCACCAACCCTCATTCACCCTGCATTCTCCGCTTCCCTTCACCAACCCCATCTCACCCAGCATTTTCCCTCACCCTACACCAACCTCCTCTAACCCTGCATTCTCTGCCCCCCTTCACCAACACCCTCACACCCTGCACCAACCCACTTTAACCCTGTCTTCTCTCATCCTGCATCCTACGCCCCCCTGCATCAACCCCCTCTTACCTTGCATCCTCAGCCCCCCTTCACCAAACCCCTATTGCCCTGCACCAACCCTTTCTCACCCTGCATCCTCCGCCTCCCTGCACCAACCCGTCACCCTGTTTCCCATATCACCCTGCATCTTCTGTCCCTGCACAAACCTCTTCTCGCCGTGTGCCAACCCCTCTCTTCTTGCCACCCTGCATAAACCACCTCTCACCCTGCGTACTAGACCCCCTTCACCAACCCCCTCTCAGGATGAACCAACCCCCATCTCACCCTGAGTCTTCCCTCATCCTGTGTCCTCCCACCCTGCACCAACCCTCTCTAACCCTGCTTCCCATGACCCCCTGCACCAACCCTCTCACACCCTGCATCCTCCACCCCCCTTCACCAAACCCCTCTCACCCTACACCAACCCAATCTCAACCTATGTCTTTCATCATCTCGTGTCCTGTCACCCTGCACCAACCCTCTTTAACCCTGCATCCCACGTCAAATTGCACCAACCCCCTCTCACCGTGCATCCTTCACCCCCCTTCACGAAATCCCTCTCACCCTACAGCAACCCTCTCTCACCCTGCATCCTCTGCCCCTCCTTCACCAACCCCCTTTCACCCTGCGCCCTCCACCCCCTTCATCAACCCCCTCTCACCCTGCATCTTCCCTCACCCTGCACCAACCCACTTTCATCCTGTGTCTTCCCTCACCCTGTGTCCTCTCACCCAACCAACCCTCTCAAACTCGGCATCCCATGCCCCCCTACACCAACCCACTCTCACCCTGCATCCTCCACCCCCCTTCACCAACCCTCTCTCACCCTGCATTCTCCGCTTTCCTTCACCAACTCCATCTCACCCAGCATTTTCTCTCGCCCACCCACTCTCACCCTGCATCCTCCACCCCCCCTGCACCAACCCTCATTCACCCTGCATTCTCCGCTTCCCTTCACCAACCCCATCTCACCCAGCATTTTCCCTCACCCTACACCAACCTCCTCTAACCCTGCATTCTCTGCCCCCTTCATCAACACCCTCACACCCTACACCAACCCACTTTAACCCTGTCTTCTCTCACCCTGCATCCCACGACCCCCTGCATAAACCCCCTCTCACCTTGCATCCTCAGCCCCCCTTCACCAAACCCCTATTGCCCTGCACCAACCCTTTCTCACCCTGCATCCTCCGCCTCCCTGCACCAACCCGTCACCCTGTTTCCCATATCACCCTGCATCTTCTATCCCTGCACAAACCTCTTCTCGCCGTGTGCCAACCCCCTCTCTCCTTGCCACCCTGCATAAACCACCTCTCACCCTACGTACTCCACCACCTTCACCAACCCCCTCTCACCCAGCACCAACCCCCATCTCACCCTGAGTCTTCCCTCACCCTGTGTCCTCCCACCCTGCACCAACCCTCTCTAACCCTGCTTCCCATGCCCCCCTGCACCAACCCTCTCACACCCTGCATCCTCCACCCCCCTTCACCAAACCCCTCTAACCCTACACCAACCCAATCTCAACCTATCTCTTCCATCACCTCGTGTCCTGTCACCCTGCACCAACCCTCTTTAACCCTGCATCCCACGTCCCATTGCACCAACCCCCTCTCACCCTGCATCCTTCACCCCCCTTCACGAAATCCCTCTCACCCTACAGCAACCCTCTCTCACCCTGCATCCTCTGCCCCTCCTTCAACAACCCCCTTTCACCCTGCGCCCCCCACCCCCTTCATCAACCCCCTCTCACCCTTCATCTTCCCTCACCCTGCACCAACTCACTTTCATCCTGTGTCTTCCCTCACCCTGTGTCCTCTCACCCAACAAACCCTCTCAAACGCGTCATCCCATGCCCCCCTGCACCAACCCTCATTCACCCTGCATTCTCCGCTTCCCTTCACCAACCCCATCTCACCCAGCATTTTCCCTCACCCTACACCAACCTCCTCTAACCCTGCATTCTCTGCCCCCCTTCACCAACACCCTCACACCCCGCACCAACCCACTTTAACCCTGTCTTCTCTCACCCTGCATCCTACGCCCCCCTGCATCAACCCCCTCTTACCTTGCATCCTCAGCCCCCTATCACCAAACCCCTATTGCCCTGCACCAACCCTTTCTCACCCTGCATCCTCCGCCTCCCTGCACCAACCCGTCACCCTGTTTCCCATATCACCCTGCATCTTCTATCCCTGCACAAACCTCTTCTTGCCGTGTGCCAACCCCCTCTCTCCTTGCCACCCTGCATAAACCACCTCTCACCCTGCGTACTAGACCCCCTTCACCAACCCCCTCTCACGATGAACCAACCCCCATCTCACCCTGAGTCTTCTCTCATCCTGTGTCCTCCCACCCTGCACCAACCCTCTCTAACCCTGCTTCCCATGACCCCCTGCACCAACCCTCTCACACCCTGCATCCTCCACCCCCCTTCACCAAACCCCTCTCACCCTACACAAACCCAATCTCAACCTATGACTTTCATCACCTCGTGTCCTGTCACCCTGCACCAACCCTCTTTAACCCTGCATCCCACGTCAAATTGCACCAACCCCCTCTCACTGTGCATCCTTCACCCCCCTTCACGAAATCCCTCTCACCCTACAGCAACCCTCTCTCACCCTGCATCCTCTGCCCCTCCTTCACCAACCCCCTTTTACCCTGTGCCCTCCACCCCCTTCATCAACCCCCTCTCACCCTGCATCTTCCATCACCTAGCACCAACCCACTTTCATCCTGTGTCTTCCCTCACCCTGTGTCCTCTCACCCAACCAACCCTCTCAAACCCGGCATCCCATGCCCCCCTGCACCAACCCACTCTCACCCTGCATCCTCCACCCTCCTTCACCAACCCTCTCTCACCCTGCATTCTCCGCTTTCCTTCACCAACCCCATCTCACCCAGCATTTTCCCTCGCCCACCCACTCTCACCCTGCATCCTCCACCCCCCCTGCACCAACCCTCATTCACCCTGCATTCTCCGCTTCCCTTCACCAAAACCATCTCACCCAGCATTTTCCCTCACCCTACACCAACCTCCTCTAACCCTGCATTCTCTGCCCCCCTTCACCAACACACTCACACCCTACACCAACCCACTTTAACCCTGTCTTCTCTCACCCTGCATCCCACGACCCCCTGCATAAACCCCCTCTCACCTTGCATCCTCAGCCCCCCTTCACCAAACCCCTATTGCCCTGCACCAACCCTTTCTCACCCTGTATCCTCCGCCTCCCTGCAGCAACCCGTCACCCTGTTTCCAATATCACCCTGCATCTTCTATCCCTGCACAAACCTATTCTCGCCGTGTGCCAACCCCCTCTCTCCTTGCCACCCTGCATAAACCACCTCTCACCCTACGTACTCCACCACCTTCACCAACCCCCTCTCACCCAGCACCAACCCCCATCTCAACCTGAGTCTTCCCTCACCCTGTGTCCTCCCACCCTGCACCAACCCTCTCTAACCCTGCTTCCCATGCCCCCCTGCACCAACCCTCTCACACCCTGCATCCTCCACCCCCCTTCACCAAACCCCTCTAACCCTACACCAACCCAATCTCAACCTATCTCTTCCATCACCTCGTGTCCTGTCACCCTGCACCAACCCTCTTTAACCCTGCATCCCACGTCCCATTGCACCATCCCCCTCTCAACCTGCATCCTTCACCCCCCTTCACAAAATCTCTCTCACCCTACAGCAACCCTCTCTCACCCTGCATCCTCTGCCCCTCCTTCAACAACCCCC
This sequence comes from Crinia signifera, assembly GCF_055691185.1. Lineage (NCBI taxonomy): Eukaryota > Metazoa > Chordata > Amphibia > Anura > Myobatrachidae > Crinia > Crinia signifera. The sequence goes on along the minus strand of NC_139221.1, from coordinate 149,438,435 downwards.
TTTCACCCTGCGCCCCCCACCCCCTTCATCAACCCCCTCTCACCCTTCATCTTCCCTCACCCTGCACCAACCCACTTTCATCCTGTGTCTTCCCTCACCCTGTGTCCTCTCACCCAACAAACCCTCTCAAACGCGTCATCCCATGCCCCCCTGCACCAACCCACTCTCACCCTGCATCCTCCACCCCCCTTCACCAACCCTCTCTCACCCTGCATTCTCCGCTTTCCTTCACCAACCCCATCTCACCCAGCATTTTCCCTCGCCCACCCACTCTCACCCTGCATCCTCCACCCCCCCTGCACCAACCCTCATTCACCCTGCATTCTCCGCTTCCCTTCACCAACCCCATCTCACCCAGTATTTTCCCTCACCCTACACCAACCTCCTCTAACCCTGCATTCTCTGCCCCCCCTCACCAACACCCTCACACCCTACACCAACCCACTTTAACCCTGTCTTCTCTCACCCTGCATCCTACGCCCCCCTGCATCAACCCCCTCTTACCTTGCATCCTCAGCCCCCCTTCACCAAACCCCTATTGCCCTGCACCAACCCTTTCTCACCCTGCATCCTCCGCCTCCCTGCACCAACCCGTCACCCTGTTTCCCATATCACCCTGCATCTTCTATCCCTGCACAAACCTCTTCTCGCCGTGTGCCAACTCCCTCTCTCCTTGCCACCCTGCATAAACCACCTCTCACCCTACGTACTCCACCACCTTCACCTACCCCCTCTCACCCAGCACCAACCCCCATCTCACCCAGAGTCTTCCCTCATCCTGTGTCCTCTAACCCTGCACCAACCCTCTCTAACCCTGCTTCCCATGCCCCCCCTGCACCAACCCTCTCACACCCTGCATCCTCCACCCCCTTCACAAAACCCCTCTCACCCTACACCAACCCAATCTCAACCTATGTCTTCCATCACCTCGTGTCCTCTCACCCTGCACCAACCCTCTTTAACCCTGCATCCCACGCCCCGTTGCACCAACCCCTCTCACCCTGCATCCTTCACCCCCCTTCACGAAATCCCTCTCACCCTACAGCAACCCTCTCTCAGCCTGCATCCTCTGCCCCCCCTTCACCAACCGCCTTTTACCATGCACCCTCCACCCCCTTCATCAACCCCCTCTCACCCTGCATCTTCGATCACCCTGCACCAACCCACTTTCATCCTGTGTCTTCCCTCACCCTGTGTCCTCTCACCCAGCACAACCCTCTCAAACACGGCATCCCATGCCCCCCTGCACCAACCCACTCTCACCCTGCATCCTCCACCCCCTTTCACCAACCCTCTCTCACCCTGCATTCTCCGTTTTCCTTCACCAACCCCATCTCACCCAGCATTTTCCCTCGCCCACCCACTCTCACCCTGCATCCTCCACCCCCCTGCACCAAGCCTCTCTCACCCTGCATTCTCCACTTCCCTTCACCAACCCCATCTCACCCAGCATTTTCCCTCACCCTACACCAACCCCCTCTAACCCTGCATTTTTTGCCCCCCTTCACCAACCACCTCACACCCTACACCGACCCACTTTCAGCCTGTCTTCTCTCACCCTACATACCACGCCCCCCTGCATCAACCCTCTCTTACCTTGCATCCTCAGCCCCCCTTCACCAAACCCCTATTGCCCTGCACCAACCCTTTCTCACCCTGCATCCTCCGCCTCCCTGCACCAACCCGTCACCCTGTTTCCCATATCACCCTGCATCTTCTATCCCTGCACAAACCTCTTCTCGCCATGTGCCAACCCCCTCTCTCCTTGCCACCCTGCATAAACCACCTCTCACCCTACGTACTCCACCACCTTCACCAACCCCCTCTCACCCAGCACCAACCCCCATCTCACCCAGAGTCTTCCCTCATCCTGTGTCCTCCCACCCTGCACCAACCCACTCTAACCCTGCTTCCCATGCCCCCCTGCACCAACCCTCTCATACCCTGAAACCTCCACCCCCCTTCACCAAACCCCTCTCACCCTGCACCAACCCTCCTCACCCTGCATACTCTGCCCCCCTGCACCAACCCACTCTCACCCTGCATCCTCCACCCCCCTTCACCAACCCTCTCTCACCCTGCATTCTCCGCTTTCCTTCACCAACCCCATCTCACCCAGCATTTTCCCTCACCCTACACCAACCCCCTCTAACTCTGCATTCTCTGCCCCCCTTCACCAACCCCCTCACACCCTACACCGACCCACTTTCACCCTGTCTTCTCTCACCCTGCATACCACGCCCCCCTGCATCAACCCCCTCTTACCTTGCATCCTCAGCCCCCCTTCACCAAACCCCTATTGCCCTGCACCAACCCTCTCACACCCTGCATCCTCCACCCCCCTTCACCAAACCCCTCTCACCCTACACCAACCCTCTCTCACCCTGCATCCTCTGCCCCTCCTTCACCAACCCCCTTTCACCCTGCGCCCTCCACCCCCTTCATCAACCCATTCTCACCCTGCATCCTTCACCCCCCTTCATGAAATCCCTCTCACCCTACAGCAACACTCTCTCACCCTGCATCCTCTGCCCCTCCTTCACCAACCCCCTTTCACCCTGCGCCCTCCACCCCCTTCATCAACCCCCTCTCACCCTGCATCTTCCCTCACCCAGCACCAACCCTCTCAAACCCGGCATCCCATGCCCCCTTGCACCAACCCACTCTCACCCTGCATCCTCCACCCCCCTTCACCAACCCTCTCTCACCCTGCATTCTCCGCTTTCCTTCACCAACCCCATCTCACCCAGCATTTTCCCTCGCCCACCCACTCTCACCCTGCATCCTCCACCCCCCTGCACCAACCCTCATTCACCCTACATTCTCCGCTTCCCTTCACCAACCCCATCTCACCCAGTATTTTCCCTCACCCTACACCAACCTCCTCTAACCCTGCATTCTCTGCCCCCCTTCACCAACACCCTCACACCCTACACCAACCCACTTTAACCCTGTCTTCTCTCACCCTGCATCCTACGCCCCCCTGCATCAACCCCCTCTTACCTTGCATCCTCAGCCCCCCTTCACCAAACCCCTATTGCCCTGCACCAACCCTTTCTCACCCTACATCCTCCGCCTCCCTGCACCAACCCGTCACCCTGTTTCCTATATCACCCTGCATCTTCTATCCCTGCACAAACCTCTTCTCGCCGTGTGCCAACTCCCTCTCTCCTTGTCACCCTGCATAAACCACCTCTCACCCTACGTACTCCACCACCTTCACCAACCCCCTCTCACCCAGCACCAACCCCCATCTCACCCAGAGTCTTCTCTCATCCTGTGTCCTCCCACCCTGCACCAACCCTCTCTAACTCTGCTTCCCATGACCCCCTGCACCAACCCTCTCACACCCTGCATCCTCCACCCCCCTTCACCAAACCCCTCTCACCCTACACCAACCCAATCTCAACCTATGTCTTTCATCACCTCGTGTCCTGTCACCCTGCACCAACCCTCTTTAACCCTGCATCCCACGTCAAATTGCACCAACCCCCTCTCACCGTGCATCCTTCACCCCCCTTCACGAAATCCCTCTTACCCTACAGCAACCCTCTCTCACCCTGCATCCTCTGCCCCTCCTTCACCAACCCCCTTTCACCCTGCGCCCTCCACCCCCTTCATCAACCCCCTCTCACCCTGCATCTTCCCTCACCCTGCACCAACCCACTTTCATCCTGTGTCTTCCTCACCCTGTGTCCTCTCACCCAGCACAAACCTCTCAAACCCGGCATCCCATGCCCCCCTGCACCAACCCACTCTCACCCTGCATCCTCCACCCCCCTTCACCAACCCTCTCTCACCCTGCATTCTCCGCTTTCCTTCACCAACCCCATCTCACCCAGCATTTTCCCTCGCCCACCCACTCTCACCCTGCATCCTCCACCCCCCCTGCACCAACCCTCATTCACCCTGCATTCTCCGCTTCCCTTCACCAACCCCATCTCACCCAGCATTTTCCCTCACCCTACACCAACCTCCTCTAACCCTGCATTCTCTGCCCCCCTTCACCAACACCCTCACACCCTACACCAACCCACTTTAACCCTGTCTTCTCTCACCCTGCATCCCACGACCCCCTGCATAAACCCCCTCTCACCTTGCATCCTCAGCCCCCCTTCACCAAACCCCTATTGCCCTGCACCAACCCTTTCTCACCCTGCATCCTCCGCCTCCCTGCACCAACCCGTCACCCTGTTTCCCATATCACCCTGCATCTTCTATCCCTGCACAAACCTTTTCTCGCCGTGTGCCAACCCCCTCTCTCCTTGCCACCCTGCATAAACCACCTCTCACTCTACGTACTCCACCACCTTCACCAACCCCCTCTCACCCAGCACCAACCCCCATCTCACCCTGAGTCTTCCCTCACCGTGTCCTCCCACCCTGCACCAACCCTCTCTAGCCCTGCTTCCCATGCCCCCCTGCACCAACCCTCTCACACCCTGCATCCTCCACCCCCCTTCACCAAACCCCTCTAACCCTACACCAACCCAATCTCAACCTATCTCTTCCATCACCTCGTGTCCTGTCACCCTGCACCAACCCTCTTTAACCCTGCATCCCACGTCCCATTGCACCAACCCCCTCTCACCCTGCATCCTTCACCCCCCTTCACGAAATCCCTCTCACCCTACAGCAACCCTCTCTCACCCTGCATCCTCTGCCCCTCCTTCAACAACCCCCTTTCACCCTGCGCCCCCCACCCCCTTCATCAACCCCCTCTCACCCTTCATCTTCCATCACCCTGCACCAACCCACTTTCATCCTGTGTCTTCCCTCACCCTGTGTCCTCTCACCCAACAAACCCTCTCAAACGCGTCATCCCATGCCCCCCTGCACCAACCCACTCTCACCCTGCATCCTCCACCCCCCTTCACCAACCCTCTCTCACCCTGCATTCTCCGCTTTCCTTCACCAACCCCATCTCCCCCAGCATTTTCCCTCGCCCACCCACTCTCACCCTGCATCCTCCACCCCCCCTGCACCAACCCTCATTCACCCTGCATTCTCCGCTTCCCTTCACCAACCCCATCTCACCCAGTATTTTCCCTCACCCTACACCAACCTCCTCTAACCCTGCATTCTCTGCCCCCCTTCACCAACACCCTCTCACCCTACACCAACCCACTTTAACCCTGTCTTCTCTCACCCTGCATCCTACGCCCCCCTGCATCAACCCCCTCTTACCTTGCATCCTCAGCCCCCCTTCACCAAACCCCTATTGCCCTGCACTAACCCTTTCTCACCCTACATCCTCCGCCTCCCTGCACCAACCCGTCACCCTGTTTCCTATATCACCCTGCATCTTCTATCCCTGCACAAACCTCTTCTCGCCGTGTGCCAACTCCCTCTCTACTTGCCACCCTGCATAAACCACCTCTCACCCTACGTACTCCACCACCTTCACCAACCCCCTCTCACCCAGCACCAACCCCCATCTCACCCAGAGTCTTCCCTCATCCTGTGTCCTCCCACCCTGCACCAACCCTCTCTAACCCTGCTTCCCATGACCCCCTGCACCAACCCTCTCACACCCTGCATCCTCCACCCCCCTTCACCAAACCCCTCTCACCCTACACCAACCCAATCTCAACCTATGTCTTTCATCACCTCGTGTCCTGTCACCCTGCACCAACCCTCTTTAACCCTGCATCCCACGTCAAATTGCACCAACCCCCTCTCACCGTGCATCCTTCACCCCCCTTCACGAAATCCCTCTCACCCTACAGCAACCCTCTCTCACCCTGCATCCTCTGCCCCTCCTTCACCAACCCCCTTTCACCCTGCGCCCTCCACCCCCTTCATCAACCCCCTCTCACCCTGCATCTTCCCTCACCCTGCACCAACCCACTTTCATCCTGTGTCTTACCTCACCCTGTGTCCTCTCACCCAACCAACCCTCTCAAACCCGGCATCCCATGCCCCCCTGCACCAACCCACTCTCACCCTGCATCCTCCACCCCCCTTCACCAACCCTCTCTCACCCTGCATTCTCCGCTTTCCTTCACCAACCCCATCTCACCCAGCATTTTCCCTCGCCCACCCACTCTCACCCTGCATCCTCCACCCCCCCTGCACCAACCCTCATTCACCCTGCATTCTCCGCTTCCCTTCACCAACCCCATCTCACCCAGCATTTTCCCTCACCCTACACCAACCTCCTCTAACCCTGCATTCTCTGCCCCCCCCTTCACCAACACCCTCACACCCTACACCAACCCACTTTAACCCTGTCTTCTCTCACCCTGCATCCCACGACCCCCTGCATAAACCCCCTCTCACCTTGCATCCTCAGCCCCCCTTCACCAAACCCCTATTGCCCTGCACCAACCCTTTCTCACCCTGCATCCTCCGCCTCCCTGCACCAACCCGTCACCCTGTTTCCCATATCACCCTGCATCTTCTATCCCTGCACAAACCTTTTCTCGCCGTGTGCCAACCCCCTCTCTCCTTACCACCCTGCATAAACCACCTCTCACCCTACGTACTCCACCACCTTCACCAACCCCCTCTCACCCAGCACCAACCCCCATCTCACCCTGAGTCTTCCCTCACCCTGTGTCCTCCCACTCTGCACCAACCCTCTCTAACCCTGCTTCCCATGCCCCCCTGCACCAACCCTCTGACACCCTGCATCCTCCACCCCCCTTCACCAAACCCCTCTAACCCTACACCAACCCAATCTCAACCTATCTCTTCCATCACCTCGTGTCCTGTCACCCTGCACCAACCCTCTTTAACCCTGCATCCCACGTCCCATTGCACCAACCCCCTCTCACCCTGCATCCTTCACCCCCCTTCACGAAATCCCTCTCACCCTACAGCAACCCTCTCTCACCCTGCATCCTCTGCCCCTCCTTCAACAACCCCCTTTCACCCTGCGCCCCCCACCCCCTTCATCAACCCCCTCTCACCCTTCATCTTCCCTCACCCTGCACCAACCCACTTTCATCCTGTGTCTTCCCTCACCCTGTGTCCTCTCACCCAGCACAACCCTCTCAAACGTGTCATCCCATGCCCCCCTGCACCAACCAACTCTCACCCTGCATCCTCCACCCCCCTTCACCAACCCTCTCTCACCCTGCATTCTCCGCTTTCCTTCACCAACCCCATCTCACCCAGCATTTTCCCTCGCCCACCCACTCTCACCCTGCATCCTCCACCCCCCCTGCACCAACCCTCATTCACCCTGCATTCTCCGCTTCCCTTCACCAACCCCATCTCACCCAGTATTTTCCCTCACCCTACACCAACCTCCTCTAACCCTGCCCCCCTTCACCAACACCCTCACACCCTACACCAACCCACTTTAACCCTGTCTTCTCTCACCCTGCATCCTACGCCCCCCTGCATCAACCCCCTCTTACCTTGCATCCTCAGCCCCCCTTCACCAAACCCCTATTGCCCTGCACCAACCCTTTCTCACCCTGCATCCTCCGCCTCCCTGCACCAACCCGTCACCCTGTTTCCCATATCACCCTGCATCTTCTATCCCTGCACAAACCTCTTCTCGCCGTGTGCCAACTCCCTCTCTCCTTGCCACCCTACATAAACCACCTCTCACCCTACGTACTCCACCACCTTCACAAACCCCCTCTCACCCAGCACCAACCCCCATCTCACCCAGAGTCTTCCCTCATCCTGTGTCCTCCCACCCTGCACCAACCCTCTCTAACCCTGCTTCCCATGCCCCGCTGCACCAACCCTCTCACACCCTGCATCCTCCACCCCCCTTCACCAAACCCCTCTCACCCTACACCAACCCAATCTCAACCTATGTCTTCCATCACCTCGTGTCCTGTCACCCTGCACCAACCCTCTTTAACCCTGCATCCCACGTCAAATTGCACCAACCCCCTCTCACCGTGCATCCTTCACCCCCCTTCACGAAATCCCTCTCACCCTACAGCAACCCTCTCTCACCCTGCATCCTCTGCCCCTCCTTCACCAACCCCCTTTCACCCTGCGCCCTCCACCCCCTTCATCAACCCCCTCTCACCCTGCATCTTCCCTCACCCTGCACCAACCCACTTTCATCCTGTGTCTTACCTCACCCTGTGTCCTCTCACCCAACCAACCCTCTCAAACCCGGCATCCCATGCCCCCCTGCACCAACCCACTCTCACCCTGCATCCTCCACCCCCCTTCCCCAACCCTCTCTCACCCTGCATTCTCCACTTTCCTTCACCAACCCCATCTCACCCAGCATTTTCCCTTGCCCACCCACTCTCACCCTGCATCCTCCACCCCCCTGCACCAACCCTCATTCACCCTGCATTCTCCGCTTCCCTTCACCAACCCCATCTCACCCAGCATTTTCCCTCACCCTACACCAACCTCCTCTAACCCTGCATTCTCTGCCCCCCCCTTCACCAACACCCTCACACCCTACACCAACCCACTTTAACCCTGTCTTCTCTCACCCTGCATCCCACGACCCCCTGCATAAACCCCCTCTCACCTTGCATCCTCAGCCCCCCTTCACCAAACCCCTATTGCCCTGCACCAACCCTTTCTCACCATGCATCCTCCGCCTCCCTGCACCAACCCGTCACCCTGTTTCCCATATCACCCTGCATCTTCTATCCCTGCACAAACCTTTTCTCGCCGTGTGCCAACCCCCTCTCTCCTTGCCACCCTGCATAAACCACCTCTCACCCTACGTACTCCACCACCTTCACCAACCCCCTCTCACCCAGCACCAACCCCCATCTCACCCTGAGTCTTCCCTCACCGTGTCCTCCCACCCTGCACCAACCCTCTCTAACCCTGCTTCCCATGCCCCCCTGCACCAACCCTCTGACACCCTGCATCCTCCACCCCCCTTCACCAAACCCCTCTAACCCTACACCAACCCAATCTCAACCTATCTCTTCCATCACCTCGTGTCCTGTCACCCTGCACCAACCCTCTTTAACCCTGCATCCCACGTCCCATTGCACCAACCCCTTCTCACCCTGCAACCTTCACCCCCCTTCACGAAATCCCTCTCACCCTACAGCAACCCTCTCTCACCCTGCATCCTCTGCCCCTCCTTCAACAACCCCCTTTCACCCTGCGCCCCCCACCCCCTTCATCAACCCCCTCTCACCCTTCATCTTCCCTCACCCTGCACCAACCCACTTTCATCCTGTGTCTTCCCTCACCCTGTGTCCTCTCACCCAGCACAACCCTCTCAAACGCGTCATCCCATGCCCCCCTGCACCAACCAACTCTCACCCTGCATCCTCCACCCCCCTTCACCAACCCTCTCTCACCCTGCATTCTCCGCTTTCCTTCACCAACCCCATCTCACCCAGCATTTTCCCTCGCCCACCCACTCTCACCCTGCATCCTCCACCCCCCCTGCACCAACCCTCATTCACCCTGCATTCTCCGCTTCCCTTCACCAACCCCATCTCACCCAGTATTTTCCCTCACCCTACACCAACCTCCTCTAACCCTGCCCCCCTTCACCAACACCCTCACACCCTACACCAACCCACTTTAACCCTGTCTTCTCTCACCCTGCATCCCACGACCCCCTGCATAAACCCCCTCTCACCTTGCATCCTCAGCCCCCCTTCACCAAACCCCTATTGCCCTGCACCAACCCTTTCTCACCCTGCATCCTCCGCCTCCCTGCACCAACCCGTCACCCTGTTTCCCATATCACCCTGCATCTTCTATCCCTGCACAAACCTTTTCTCGCCGTGTGCCAACCCCCTCTCTCCTTGCCACCCTGCATAAACCACCTCTCACCCTACGTACTCCACCACCTTCACCAACCCCCTCTCACCCAGCACCAACCCACATCTCACCCTGAGTCTTCCCTCACCCTGTGTCCTCCCACCCTGCACCAACCCTCTCTAACCCTGCTTCCCATGCCCCCCTGCACCAACCCTCTCACACCCTGCATCCTCCACCCCCCTTCACCAAACCCCTCTAACCCTACACCAACCCAATCTCAACCTATCTCTTCCATCACCTCGTGTCCTGTCACCCTGCACCAACCCTCTTTAACCCTGCATCCCACGTCCCATTGCACCAACCCCCTCTCACCCTGCATCCTTCACCCCCCTTTACGAAATCCCTCTCACCCTACAGCAACCCTCTCTCACCCTGCATCCTCTGCCCCTCCTTCAACAACCCCCTTTCACCCTGCGCCCCCCACCCCCTTCATCAACCCCCTCTCACCCTTCATCTTCCCTCACCCTGCACCAACCCACTTTCATCCTGTGTCTTCCCTCACCCTGTGTCCTCTCACCCAGCACAACCCTCTCAAACGCGTCATCCCATGCCCCCCTGCACCAACCCACTCTCACCCTGCATCCTCCACCCCCCTTCACCAACCCTCTCTCACCCTGCATTCTCCGCTTTCCTTCACCAGCCCCATCTCACCCAGCATTTTCCCTCGCCCACCCACTCTCACCCTGCATCCTCCACCCCCCCTGCACCAACCCTCATTCACCCTGCATTCTCCGCTTCCCTTCACCAACCCCATCTCACCCAGCATTTTCCCTCACCCTACAACAACCTCGTCTAACCCTGCATTCTCTGCCCCCCTTCACCAACACCCTCACACCCTACACCAACCCACTTTAACCCTGTCTTCTCTCACCCTGCATCCCACGACCCCCTGCATAAACCCCCTCTCACCTTGCATCCTCAGCCCCCCTTCACCAAACCCCTATTGCCCTGCACCAACCCTTTCTCACCCTGCATCCTCCGCCTCCCTGCACCAACCCGTCACCCTGTTTCCCTTATCACCCTGCATCTTCTATCCCTGCACAAACCCCTTCTCGCCCTGTGCCAACCCCCTCTCCTTGCCACCCTGCATAAACCACCTCTCACCCTGCGTACTAGACCCCCTTCACCAACCCCCTCTCACGATGCACATACCCCCATCTCACCCTGAGTCTTCCCTCATCCTGTGTCCTCCCACCCTGCACCAACCCTCTCTAACCCTGCTTCCCATGACCCCCTGCACCAACCCTCCTCACCCTGCATACTCTGCCCCCCTGCACCAAACCCTCTCACCCTGCATCCTCTGCCCCCTTACACCAACCCCCTCTCACACTATATCCTCTGCCCTCTTCACTTACCTGCTCTCACCCTGCATATTCCCTTACCCTGAACCAACCCCCTCTCACCCTACACCAACCCAATCTCACCCTGTGTCTTCCCTCACCCTGCACCAACCCTCTCTACCCCTGCATTCCACGCACCCATGCACCAACCCCCTCTCACCCTGCATCTTTTCTCCCTGCACCAACCCTTTCTCACCCTGTGCCAACCCCCTCTATCCTTGTGTCCTCCATCACCATGCATCCACCGCCACCCTGCACCACGCCATCTCCTCCCCATCTTCTCTAACCCTGCACTCCCCTTTTACCCCGTGTCTTCTCTCACCCTGCATCTTCTCACCCTACACCACCCACCTCTCACCCTGCAAACTCCAGAACCTAAATTCATCAAGCTATAAACATAATGTAAGGAAGAGAGTCTATAGCAAACATACATATTTCATAAATATGCATGTATGCCAGGAAGATATTATCGCGCCTCCTTACCTGTAGTTTGTAGCTGCTCCTGCCATTGGACCTTTAGAAAATGACATCACAGTAGTCCAGAGATGTAGCTGGCTAAGTTGTTGACATTACAATTCCTTTGTGGAGAAGTCCTACCTGAAAAAAAATAGAAAAGGGGCGCGATAATATGTTCATGACATACATGCATATTTATTTTTACTGTGTCTTACATCTATCTCATCCCTGCACCCTCCCTCACCGTGTGTCTTCCATCACCCCGTGTCCTCTCATCCTGCACCAACCCTCTCTAACCCTGAATACCACGCTTCCATGCACCAACCCCCTCTCACCCTGCATCCTTCACCCCCCTTCAGGAAATCCCTCTCACCCTGCACCAACCCTCTCTCAACCTTTATCCTCTGCCCCCCTGCACCAACCCCCTCTCACTCTGCATCCTCCACCCTCTTCATCAACCCCATCTCACCCTGCATCTTCCCTCACCCTGCACCAGCCCACTTTCACCCTGGATTTTTACCCTCACCCTGTGTCCTCTCACCCTGCATACCACGCACCCCTGCATCAACCACCTCTCACCTTGCATCCTCAGCCCCCCTTCACCAAACCCCTATTGCCCTGCACCAACCCTTTCTCACCCTGCATCCTCCGCCTCCCTGCACCAACCCGTCACCCTGTATCCCATATCACCCTGCATCTTCTATCCCTGCACAAACCCCTTCTCGCCGTGTGCCAACCCCCTCGCTCCTTACCACCCTGCATAAACCACCTCTCACCCTATGTACTCCACCACCTTCACCAACCCCCTCTCACCCAGTACCAACCCCCATCTCACCCTGAGTCTTCCCTCATCCTGTGTCCTCTAACCCTGCACCAACCCTCTCTAACCCTGCTTCCCATGCCCATCTGCACCAACCCTCTCACACCCTGCATCCTCCACCCCCCTTCACCAAACCCCTCTTACCCTGCACCAACCCTCCCTCATCCTGCATACTCCACCCCCTTCACCAACCCCCTCTCACCCTACACCAACCCAATCTCAACCTATGTCTTCCATCACCCCATATCCTCTCACCCTGCACCAACCCTCTCACCCTGCATCCCATGCCCCCTTGCACCAACCCCCTCTCACCCTGCATCCTTCACCCCCCTTCACGAAACCCCTCTCACCCTGCACCAACCCTCTCTCACCCTGCATCCTCTGCCCCCCCTTCACCAACCCCCTCTCACCCTGCGCTCTCCACCCCCTTCATCAACCCCCTCTCACCCTGCATCCTCCCTCACCCTGCACCAACCCACTTTCATCCTGTGTCTTCTCACCCAGCACCAACCCCCTCAAACCCGTCATCCCATGCCCCCCTGCACCAACCCACTCTCACCCTGCATCCTCCACCCCCCTTCACCAACCCTCTCTCACCCTGCATTCTCCGCTTTCCTTCACCAACCCCATCTCACTCAGCATTTTCCCTCGCCCACCCACTCTCACCCTGCATCCTCCACCCCCCCTGCACCAACCCTCATTCACCCTGCATTCTCCGCTTCCCTTCACCAACCCCATCTCACCTAGCATTTTCCCTCACCCTACACCAACCTCCTCTAACCCTGCATTCTCTGCCCCCCTTCACCAACACCCTCACACCCTGCACCAACCCACTTTAACCCTGTCTTCTCTTACCCTGCATCCTACGCCCCCCTGCATCAACCCCCTCTTACCTTGCATCCTCAGCCCCCCTTCACCAAACCCCTATTGCTCTGCACCAACCCTTTCTCACCCTGCATCCTCCGCCTCCCTGCACCAACCCGTCACCCTGTTTCCCATATCACCCTGCATCTTCTATCCCTGCACAAACCTCTTCTCGCCGTGTGCCAACCCCCTCTCTCCTTGCCACCCTGCATAAACCACTTCTCACCCTGCGTACTAGACCCCCTTCACCAACCCACTCTCACGATGAACCAACCCCCATCTCACCCTGAGTCTTCCCTCATCCTGTGTCCTCCCACCCTGCACCAACCCTCTCTAACCCTGCTTCCCATGACCCCCTGCACCAACCCTCTCACACCCTGCATCCTCCACCCCCCTTCACCAAACCCCTCTCACCCTACACCAACCCAATCTCAACCTATGTCTTTCATCACCTCGTGTCCTGTCACCCTGCACCAACCCTCTTTAACCCTTCATCCCACGTCAAATTGCACCAACCCCCTCTCACCGTGCATCCTTCACCCCCCTTCACGAAATCCCTTTCACCCCACAGCAACCCTCTCTCACCCTGCATCCTCTGCCCCTCCTTCACCAACCCCCTTTCACCCTGCGCCCTCCACCCCCTTCATCAACCCCCTCTCACCCTGCATCTTCCCTCACCCTGCACCAACCCACTTTCATCCTGTGTCTTCCCTCACCCTGTGTCCTCTCACCCAACCAACCCTCTCAAACCCGGCATCCCATGCCCCCCTGCACCAACCCACTCTCACCCTGCATCCTCCACCCCCCTTCACCAACCCTCTCTCACCCTGCATTCTCCGCTTTCCTTCACCAACCCCATCTCACCCAGCATTTTCCCTCGCCCACCCACTCTCACCCTGCATCCTCCACCCCCCCTGCACCAACCCTCATTCACCCTGCATTCTCTGCTTCCCTTCACCAACCGCATCTCACCCAGCATTTTCCCTCACCCTACACCAACCTCCTCTAACCCTGCATTATCTGCCCCCCTTCACCAACACCCTCACACCCTACACCAACCCACTTTAACCCTGTCTTCTCTCACCCTGCATCCCACGACCCCCTGCATAAACCCCCTCTCACCTTGCATCCTCAGCCCCCCTTCACCAAACCCCTATTGCCCTGCACCAACCCTTTCTCACCCTGCATCCTCCGCCTCCCTGCACCAACCCGTCACCCTGTTTCCCATATCACCCTGCATCTTCTATCCCTGCACAAACCATTTCTCGCCGTGTGCCAACCCCCTCTCTCCTTGCCACCCTGCATAAACCACCTCTCACTCTACGTACTCCACCACCTTCACCAACCCCCTCTCACCCAGCACCAACCCCCATCTCACCCTGAGTCTTCCCTCACCCTGTGTCCTCCCACCCTGCACCAACCCTCTCTAGCCCTGCTTCCCATGCCCCCCTGCACCAACCCTCTCACACCCTGCATCCTCCACCCCCCTTCACCAAACCCCTCTAACCCTACACCAACCCAATCTCAACCTATCTCTTCCATCACCTCGTGTCCTGTCACCCTGCACCAACCCTCTTTAACCCTGCATCCCACGTCCCATTGCACCAACCCCCTCTCACCCTGCATCCTTCACCCCACTTCACGAAATCCCTCTCACCCTACAGCAACCCTCTCTCACCCTGCATCCTCTGCCCCTCCTTCAACAACCCCCTTTCACCCTGCGCCCCCCACCCCCTTCATCAACCCCCTCTCACCCTTCATCTTCCCTCACCCTGCACCAACCCACTTTCATCCTGTGTCTTCCCTCACCCTGTGTCCTCTAACCCAACAAACCCTCTCAAACGCGTCATCCCATGCCCCCCTGCACCAACCCACTCTCACCCTGCATCCTCCACCCCCCTTCACCAACCCTCTCTCACCCTGCATTCTCCGCTTTCCTTCACCAACCCCATCTCACCCAGCATTTTCCCTCGCCCACCCACTCTCACCCTGCATCCTCCACCCCCCCTGCACCAACCCTCATTCAACCTGCATTCTCCGCTTCCCTTCACCAACCCCATCTCACCCAGTATTTTCCCTCACCCTACACCAACCTCCTCTAACCCTGCATTCTCTGCCCCCCTTCACCAACACCCTCACACCCTACACCAACCCACTTTAACCCTGTCTTCTCTCACCCTGCATCCCACGACCCCCTGCATAAACCCCCTCTCACCTTGCATCCTCAGCCCCCCTTCACCAAACCCCTATTGCCCTGCACCAACCCTTTCTCACCCTGCATCCTCCGCCTCCCTGCACCAACCCGTCACCCTGTTTCCCATATCACCCTGCATCTTCTATCCCTGCACAAACCTTTTCTCGCCGTGTGCCAACCCCCTCTCTCCTTGCCACCCTGCATAAACCACCTCTCACCCTACGTACTCCACCACCTTCACCAACCCCCTCTCACCCAGCACCAACCCCCATCTCACCCTGAGTCTTCCCTCACCCTGTGTCCTCCCACCCTGCACCAACCCTCTCTAACCCTGCTTCCCATGCCCCCCTGCACCAACCCTCTCACACCCTGCATCCTCCACCCGCCTTCACCAAACCCCTCTAACCCTACACCAACCCAATCTCAACCTATCTCTTCCATCACCTCGTGTCCTGTCACCCTGCACCAACCCTCTTTAACCCTGCATCCCACGTCCCATTGCACCAATCCCCTCTCACCCTGCATCCTTCACCCCCCTTCACGAAATCCCTCTCACCCTACAGCAACCCTCTCTCACCCTGCATCCTCTGCCCCTCCTTCAACAACCCCCTTTCACCCTGCGCCCCCCACCCCCTTCATCTTCCCTCACCCTGCACCAACCCACTTTCATCCTGTGTCTTCCCTCACCCTGTGTCCTCTCACCCAGCACAACCCTCTCAAACGCGTCATCCCATGCCCCCCTGCACCAACCAACTCTCACCCTGCATCCTCCACCCCCCTTCACCAACCCTCTCTCACCCTGCATTCTCCGCTTTCCTTCACCAACCCCATCTCACCCAGCATTTTCCCTCGCCCACCCACTCTCACCCTGCATCCTCCACCCCCCTGCACCAACCCTCATTCACCCTGCATTCTCCGCTTCCCTTCACCAACCCCATCTCACCCAGTATTTTCCCTCACCCTACACCAACCTCCTCTAACCCTGCCCCCCTTCACCAACACCCTCACACCCTACACCAACCCACTTTAACCTTGTCTTCTCTCACCCTGCATCCTACGCCCCCCTGCATCAACCCCCTCTTACCTTGCATCCTCAGCCACCCTTAACCAAACCCCTATTGCCCTGCACCAACCCTTTCTCACCCTGCATCCTCCGCCTCCCTGCACCAACCCGTCACCCTGTTTCCCATATCACCCTGCATCTTCTATCCCTGCACAAACCTCTTCTCGCCGTGTGCCAACTCCCTCTCTCCTTGCCACCCTGCATAAACCACCTCTCACCCTACGTACTCCACCACCTTCACAAACCCCCTCTCACCCAGCACCAACCCCTATCTCACCCAGAGTCTTCCCTCATCCTGTGTCCTCCCACCCTGCACCAACCCTCTCTAACCCTGCTTCCCATGCCCCGCTGCACCAACCCTCTCACACCCTGCATCCTCCACCCCCCTTCTCCAAACCCCTCTCACCCTGCACCAACCCAATCTCAACCTATGTCTTCCATCACCTCGTGTCCTGTCACCCTGCACCAACCCTCTTTAACCCTGCACCCCACGTCCCATTGCACCAACCCCCTCTCACCCTGCATCCTTCACCCCCCTTCACGAAATCCCTCTCACCCTACAGCAACCCTCTCTCACCCTGCATCCTCTGCCCCTCCTTCACCAACCCCCTTTCACCCTGCGCCCTCCACCCCCTTCATCAACCCCCTCTCACCCTGCATCTTCCCTCACCCTGCACCAACCCACTTTTCATCCTGTGTCTTCCCTCACCCTGTGTCCTCTCACCCAACCAACCCTCTCAAACCCGGTATCCCATGCCCCCCTGCACCAACCCACTCTCACCCTGCATCCTCCACCCCCCTTCACCAACCCTCTCTTACCCTGCATTCTCCGCTTTCCTTCACCAACCCCATCTCACCCAGCATTTTCCCTCGCCCACCCACTCTCACCCTGCATCCTCCACCCCCCCTGTACCAACCCTCATTCACCCTGCATTCTCCGCTTCCCATCACCAACCCCATCTCACCCAGCATTTTCCCTCACCCTACAACAACCTCGTCTAACCCTGCATTCTCTGCCCCCCTTCACCAACACCCTCACACCCTACACCAACCCACTTTAACCCTGTCTTCTCTCACCCTGCATCCCACGACCCCCTGCATAAACCCCCTCTCACCTTGCATCCTTAGCCCGGCTTCACCAAACCCCTATTGCCCTGCACCAACCCTTTCTCACCCTGCATCCTCCGCCTCCCTGCACCAACCCGTCACCCTGTTTCCCTTATCACCCTGCATCTTCTATCCCTGCACAAACCCCTTCTCGCCCTGTGCCAACCCCCTCTCCTTGCCACCCTGCATAAACCACCTCTCACCCTGCGTACTAGACCCCCTTCACCAACCCCCTCTCACCCTGCATCCTCCACCCCCCTTCACCAACCCTCTCTCACCCTGCATTCTCCGCTTTCCTTCACCAACCCCATCTCACCCAGCATTTTCCCTCGCCCACCCACTCTCACCCTGCATCCTCCACCCCCCTGCACCAACCCTCATTCACCCTGCATTCTCCGCTTCCCTTCACCAACCCCATCTCACCCAGTATTTTCCCTCACCCTACACCAACCTCCTCTAACCCTGCCCCCCTTCACCAACACCCTCACACCCTACACCAACCCACTTTAACCCTGTCTTCTCTCACCCTGCATCCTACGCCCCCCTGCATCAACCCCCTCTTACCTTGCATCCTCAGCCACCCTTCACCAAACCCCTATTGCCCTGCACCAACCCTTTCTCACCCTGCATCCTCCGCCTCCCTGCACCAACCCGTCACCCTGTTTCCCATATCACCCTGCATCTTCTATCCCTGCACAAACCTCTTCTCGCCGTGTGCCAACTCCCTCTCTCCTTGCCACCCTGCATAAACCACCTCTCACCCTACGTACTCCACCACCTTCACAAACCCCCTCTCACCCAGCACCAACCCCTATCTCACCCAGAGTCTTCCCTCATCCTGTGTCCTCCCACTCTGCACCAACCCTCTCTAACCCTGCTTCCCATGCCCCGCTGCACCAACCCTCTCACACCCTGCATCCTCCACCCCCCTTCACCAAACCCCTCTCACCCTACACCAACCCAATCTCAACCTATGTCTTCCATCACCTCGTGTCCTGTCACCCTGCACCAACCCTCTTTAACCCTGCACCCCACGTCCCATTGCACCAACCCCCTCTCACCCTGCATCCTTCACCCCCCTTCACGAAATCCCTCTCACCCTACAGCAACCCTCTCTCACCCTGCATCCTCTGCCCCTCCTTCACCAACCCCCTTTCACCCTGCGCCCTCCACCCCCTTCATCAACCCCCTCTCACCCTGCATCTTCCCTCACCCTGCACCAACCCACTTTCATCCTGTGTCTTCCCTCACCCTGTGTCCTCTCACCCAACCAACCCTCTCAAACCCGGTATCCCATGCCCCCCTGCACCAACCCACTCTCACCCTGCATCCTCCACCCCCCTTCACCAACCCTCTCTTACCCTGCATTCTCCGCTTTCCTTCACCAACCCCATCTCACCCAGCATTTTCCCTCGCCCACCCACTCTCACCCTGCATCCTCCACCCCCCCTGTACTAACCCTCATTCACCCTGCATTCTCCGCTTCCCATCACCAACCCCATCTCACCCAGCATTTTCCCTCACCCTACAACAACCTCGTCTAACCCTGCATTCTCTGCCCCCCTTCACCAACACCCTCACACCCTACACCAACCCACTTTAACCCTGTCTTCTCTCACCCTGCATCCCACGACCCCCTGCATAAACCCCCTCTCACCTTGCATCCTTAGCCCCCCTTCACCAAACCCCTATTGCCCTGCACCAACCCTTTCTCACCCTGCATCCTCCGCCTACCTGCACCAACCCGTCACCCTGTTTCCCTTATCACCCTGCATCTTCTATCCCTGCACAAACCCCTTCTCGCCCTGTGCCAACCCCCTCTCCTTGCCACCCTGCATAAACCACCTCTCACCCTGCGTACTAGACCCCCTTCACCAACCCCCTCTCACGATGCACATACCCCCATCTCACCCTGAGTCTTCCCTCATCCTGTGTCCTCCCACCCTGCACCAACCCTCTCTAACCCTGCTTCCCATGACCCCCTGCACCAACCCTCCTCACCCTGCATACTCTGCCCCCCTGCACCAAACCCTCTCACCCTGCATCCTCTGCCCCCTTACACCAACCCCCTCTCACACTATATCCTCCGCCCTCTTCACTTACCTGCTCTCACCCTGCATATTCCCTTACCCTGAACCAACCCCCTCTCACCCTACACCAACCCAATCTCACCCTGTGTCTTCCCTCACCCTGTGCCAACCCCCTCTATCCTTGTGTCCTCCATCACCATGCATCCACCGCCACCCTGCACCACGCCATCTCCTCCCCATCTTCTCTAACCCTGCACTCCCCTTTTACCCCGTGTCTTCTCTCACCCTGCATCTTCTCACCCTACACCACCCACCTCTCACCCTGCAAACTCCAATCTCACCCTGTGTCTTCCCTCACCCTGCACCAACCCTCTCTAACCCTGCATTCCACGCACCCATGCACCAACCCCCTCTCACCCTGCATCTTCTCTCCCTGCACCAACCCTTTCTCACCCTGTGCCAACCCCCTCTATCCTTGTGTCCTCCATCACCATGCATCCACCGCCACCCTGCACCACGCCATCTCCTCCCCATCTTCTCTAACCCTGCACTCCCCTTTTACCCCGTGTCTTCTCTCACCCTGCATCTTCTCACCCTACACCACCCACCTCTCACCCTGCAAACTCCAGAACCTAAATTCATCAAGCTATAAACATAATGTAAGGAAGAGAGTCTATAGCAAACATACATATTTCATAAATATGCATGTATGCCAGGAAGATATTA
This sequence comes from Crinia signifera, assembly GCF_055691185.1. Classification (NCBI taxonomy): domain Eukaryota; kingdom Metazoa; phylum Chordata; class Amphibia; order Anura; family Myobatrachidae; genus Crinia; species Crinia signifera. Next base: position 149,418,106 of record NC_139221.1, on the reverse strand, counting down.
TCGCGCCTCCTTACCTGTAGTTTGTAGCTGCTCCTGCCATTGGACCTTTAGAAAATGACATCACAGTAGTCCAGAGATGTAGCTGGCTAAGTTGTTGACATTACAATTTCTTTGTGGAGAAGTCCTACCTGAAAAAAAATAGAAAAGGGGCGCGATAATATGTTCATGACATACATGCATATTTATTTTTACTGTGTCTTACATCTATCTCATCCCTGCACCCTCCCTCACCGTGTGTCTTCCATCACCCCGTGTCCTCTCATCCTTCACCAACCCTCTCTAACCCTGAATCCCACGCTTCCATGCACCAACCCCCTCTCACCCTGCATCCTTCACCCCCCCTTCAGGAAATCCCTCTCACCCTGCACCAACCCTCTCTCAACCTTTATCCTCTGCCCCCCTGCACCAACCCCCTCTCACTCTGCATCATCCACCCTCTTCATCAACCCCATCTCACCCTGCACCTTCCCTCACCCTGCACCAGCCCACTTTCACCCTGGGTTTTTACCCTCACCCTGTGTCCTCTCACCCTGCATACCACGCACCCCTGCATCAACCACCTCTCACCTTGCATCCTCAGCCCCCCTTCACCAAACCCCTATTGCCCTGCACCAACCCTTTCTCACCCTGCATCCTCCGCCTCCCTGCACCAACCCGTCACCCTGTTTCCCATATCACCCTGCATCTTCTATCCCTGCACAAACCCCTTCTCGCCCTGTGCCAACCCCCTCTCCTTGCCACCCTGCACATACCCCCATCTCACCCTGAGTCTTCCCTCATCCTGTGTCCTCCCACCCTGCACCAACCCTCTCTAACCCTGCTTCCCATGACCCCCTGCACCAACCCTCCTCACCCTGCATACTCTGCCCCCCTGCACCAAACCCTCTCACCCTGCATCCTCTGCCCCCTTACACCAACCCCCTCTCACACTATATCCTCCGCCCTCTTCACTTACCTGCTCTCACCCTGCATATTCCCTTACCCTGAACCAACCCCCTCTCACCCTACACCAACCCAATCTCACCCTGTGTCTTCCCTCACCCTGTGCCAACCCCCTCTATCCTTGTGTCCTCCATCACCATGCATCCACCGCCACCCTGCACCACGCCATCTCCTCCCCATCTTCTCTAACCCTGCACTCCCCTTTTACCCCGTGTCTTCTCTCACCCTGCATCTTCTCACCCTACACCACCCACCTCTCACCCTGCAAACTCCAATCTCACCCTGTGTCTTCCCTCACCCTGCACCAACCCTCTCTAACCCTGCATTCCACGCACCCATGCACCAACCCCCTCTCACCCTGCATCTTCTCTCCCTGCACCAACCCTTTCTCACCCTGTGCCAACCCCCTCTATCCTTGTGTCCTCCATCACCATGCATCCACCGCCACCCTGCACCACGCCATCTCCTCCCCATCTTCTCTAACCCTGCACTCCCCTTTTACCCCGTGTCTTCTCTCACCCTGCATCTTCTCACCCTACACCACCCACCTCTCACCCTGCAAACTCCAGAACCTAAATTCATCAAGCTATAAACATAATGTAAGGAAGAGAGTCTATAGCAAACATACATATTTCATAAATATGCATGTATGCCAGGAAGATATTATCGCGCCTCCTTACCTGTAGTTTGTAGCTGCTCCTGCCATTGGACCTTTAGAAAATGACATCACAGTAGTCCAGAGATGTAGCTGGCTAAGTTGTTGACATTACAATTTCTTTGTGGAGAAGTCCTACCTGAAAAAAAATAGAAAAGGGGCGCGATAATATGTTCATGACATACATGCATATTTATTTTTACTGTGTCTTACATCTATCTCATCCCTGCACCCTCCCTCACCGTGTGTCTTCCATCACCCCGTGTCCTCTCACCCTGCACCAACCCTCTCTAACCCTGAATCCCACGCCCCCATGCACCAACCCCCTCTCACCCTGCATCCTTCACCCCCCTTCAGGAAATCCCTCTCACCCTGCACCAACCCTCTCTCAACCTTTATCCTCTGCCCCCCTGCACCAACCCCCTCTCACTCTGCATCATCCACCCTCTTCATCAACCCCATCTCACCCTGCACCTTCCCTCACCCTGCACCAGCCCACTTTCACCCTGGGTTTTTACCCTCACCCTGTGTCCTCTCACCCTGCATACCACGCACCCCTGCATCAACCACCTCTCACCTTGCATCCTCAGCCCCCCTTCACCAAACCCCTATTGCCCTGCACCAACCCTTTCTCACCCTGCATCCTCCGCCTCCCTGCACCAACCCGTCAACCTGTTTCCCATATCACCCTGCATCTTCTATCCCTGCACAAACCACTTCTCGCCGTGTGCCAACCCCCTCGCTCCTTGCCACCCTGCATAAACCACCTCTCACCCTACGTACTCCACCACCTTCACCAACCCCCTCTCACCCAGCACCAACCCCCATCTCACCCTGAGTCTTCCCTCATCCTGTGTCCTCTAACCCTGCACCAACCCTCTCTAACCCTGCTTCCCATGCCCATCTGCACCAACCCTCTCACACCCTGCATCCTCCACCCCCCTTCACCAAACCCCTCTTACCCTGCACTAACCCTCCCTCATACTGCATACTCCACCCCCTTCACCAACCCCCTCTCACCCTACACCAACCCAATCTCAACCTATGACTTCCATCACCCCGTATCCTCTCACCCTGCACCAACCCTCTCACCCTGCATCCCATGCCCCCTTGCACCAACCCCCTCTCACCCTGCATCCTTCACCCCCCTTCACGAAACCCCTCTCACCCTGCACAAACCCTCTCTTACCCTGCATCCTCTGCCCCGCCCTTCAACAACCCCCTCTCACCCTGCGCTCTCCACCCCCTTCATCAACCCCCTCTCACCCTGCATCCTCCCTCACCCTGCACCAACCGACTTTCATCCTGTGTCTTCTCACCCAGCACCAACCCTCTCAAACCCGTCATCCCATGCCCCCCTGCGCCAACCCACTCTCACCCTGCATCCTCCACCCCCATTCACCAACCCTCTCTCACCCTGCATTCTCCGCTTTCCTTCACCAACCCCATCTCACTCAGCATTTTCCCTCGCCCACCCACTCTCACCCTGCATCCTCCACCCCCCCTGCACCAACCCTCATTCACCCTGCATTCTCCGCTTCCCTTCACCAACCCCATCTCACCCAGCATTTTCCCTCACCCTACACCAACCTCCTCTAACCCTGCATTCTCTGCCCCCCTTCACCAACACCCTCACACCCTGCACCAACCCACTTTAACCCTGTCTTCTCTCACCCTGCATCCCACGACCCCCTGCATAAACCCCCTCTCACCTTGCATCCTCAGCCCCCCTTCACCAAACCCCTATTGCCCTGCACCAACCCTTTCTCACCCTGCATCCTCCGCCTCCCTGCACCAACCCGTCACCCTGTTTCCCATATCACCCTGCATCTTCTATCCCTGCACAAACCTCTTCTCGCCGTGTGCCAACCCCCTCTCTCCTTGCCACCCTGCATAAACCACCTCTCACCCTGCGTACTAGACCCCCTTCACCAACCCCCTCTCACGATGAACCAACCCCCATCTCACCCTGAGTCTTCCCTCATCCTGTGTCCTCCCACCCTGCACCAACCCTCTCTAACCCTGCTTCCCATGACCCCCTGCACCAACCCTCTCACACCCTGCATCCTCCACCCCCCTTCACCAAACCCCTCTCACCCTACACCAACCCAATCTCAACCTATGTCTTTCATCACCTCGTGTCCTGTCACCCTGCACCAACCCTCTTTAACCCTGCATCCCACGTCAAATTGCACCAACCCCCTCTCACCGTGCATCCTTCACCCCCCTTCACGAAATCCCTCTCACCCTACGGCAACCCTCTCTCACCCTGCATCCTCTGCCCCTCCTTTACCAACCCCCTTTCACCCTGCGCCCTCCACCCCCTTCATCAACCCCCTCTCACCCTGCATCTTCCCTCACCCTGCACCAACCCACTTTCATCCTGTGTCTTCCCTCACCCTGTGTCCTCTCACCCAACCAACCCTCTCAAACCAGGCATCCCATGCCCCCCTGCACCAACCCACTCTCACCCTGCATCCTCCACCCCCCTTCACCAACCCTCTCTCACCCTGCATCCTCTGCCCCTCCTTCACCAACCCCCTTTCACCCTGCGCCCTCCACCCCCTTCATCAACCCCCTCTCACCCTACATCTTCCCTCACCCTGCACCAACCCACTTTCATCCTGTGTCTTCCCTCACCCTGTGTCCTCTCACCCAACCAACCCTCTCAAAACCGGCATCCCATGCCCCCCTGCACCAACCCACTCTCACCCTGCATCCTCCACCCCCCTTCACCAACCCTCTTTTACCCTGCATTCTCCGATTTCCTTCACCAACCCCATCTCACCCAGCATTTTCCCTCGCCCACCCACTCTCACCCTGCATCCTCCACCCCCCCTGCACCAACCCTCATTCACCCTGAATTCTCCGCTTCCCTTCACCAACCCCACCTCACCCAGCATTTTCCCTCACCCTACAACAACCTCGTCTAACCCTGCATTCTCTGCCCCCCTTCACCAACACCCTCACACCCTACACCAACCCACTTTAACCCTGTCTTCTCTCACCCTGCATCCCACGACCCCCTGCATAAACCCCCTCTCACCTTGCATCCTCAGCCCCCCTTCACCAAACCCCTATTTTCCTGCACCAACCCTTTCTCACCCTGCATCCTCCACCTCCCTGCACCAACCCGTCACCCTGTTTCCCATATCAACCTGCATCTTCTATCCCTGCACAAACCCCTTCTCGCCCTGTGCCAACCCCCTCTCCTTGCCACCCTGCATAAACCACCTCTCACCCTGCGTACTAGACCCCCTTCACCAACCCCCTCTCACGATGCACATACCCCCATCTCACCCTGAGTCTTCCCTCATCCTGTGTCCTCCCACCCTGCACCAACCCTCTCTAACCCTGCTTCCCATGACCCCCTGCACCAACCCTTCTCACCCTGCATACTCTGCCCCCCTGCACCAAACCCTCTCACCCTGCATCCTCTGCCCCCTTACACCAACCCACTCTCACACTATATCCTCCGCCCCCTTCACTTACCTGCTCTCACCCTGCATATTCCCTTACCCTGAACCAACCCCCTCTCACCCTACACCAACCCAATCTCACCCTGTGTCTTCCCTCACCCTGCACCAACCCTCTCTAACCCTGCATTCCACGCACCCATGCACCAACCCCCTCTCACCCTGCATCTTCTCTCCCTGCACCAACCCTTTCTCACCCTGTGCCAACCCCCTCTATCCTTGTGTCCTCCATCACCATGCATCCACCGCCACCCTGCACCACGCTATCTCCTCCCCATCTTCTCTAACCCTGCACTCCCCTTTTACCCCGTGTCTTCTCTCACCCTGCATCTTCTCACCCTACACCCCCCACCTCTCACCCTGCAAACTCCAGAACCTAAATTCATCAAGCTATAAACATAATGTAAGGAAGAGAGTCTATAGCAAACATACATATTTCATAAATATGCATGTATGCCAGGAAGATATTATCGCGCCTCCTTACCTGTTGTTTGTAGCTGCTCCTGCCATTGGACCTTTAAAAAATGACATCACAGTAGTCCAGAGATGTAGCTGGCTAAGTTGTTGACATTACAATTCCTTTGTGGAGAAGTCCTACCTGAAAAAAAATAGAAAAGGGGCGCGATAATATGTTCATGACATACATGCATATTTATTTTTACTGTGTCTTACATCTATCTCATCCCTGCACCCTCCCTCACCATCACCCCGTGTCCTCTCATCCTTCACCAACCCTCTCTAACCCTGAATCCCACGCTTCCATGCACCAACCCCCTCTCACCCTGCATCCTTCACCCCCCCCCCTTCAGGAAATCCCTCTCACCCTGCACCAACCCTCTCTCAACCTTTATCCTCTGCCCCCCTGCACCAACCCCCTCTCACTCTGCATCATCCACCCTCTTCATCAACCCCATCTCACCCTGCACCTTCCCTCACCCTGCACCAGCCCACTTTCACCCTGGGTTTTTACCCTCACCCTGTGTCCTCTTACCCAGCATACCACGCACCCCTGCATCAACCACCTCTCACCTTGCATCCTCAGCCCCCCTTCACCAAACCCCTATTGCCCTGCACCAACCCTTTCTCACCCTGCATCCTCCGCCTCCCTGCACCAACCCGTCACCCTGTTTCCCATATCACCCTGCATCTTCTATCCCTGCACAAACCCCTTCTCGCCGTGTGCCAACCCCCTCGCTCCTTGCCACCCTGCATAAACCACCTCTCACCCTACGTACTCCACCACCTTCACCAACCCCCTCTCACCCAGCACCAACCCCCATCTCACCCTGAGTCTTCCCTCATCCTGTGTCCTCTAACCCTGCACCAACCCTCTCTAACCCTGCTTCCCATGCCCATCTGCACCAACCCTCTCACACCCTGCATCCTCCACCCCCCTTCACCAAACCCCTCTTACCCTGCACTAACCCTCCCTCATACTGCATACTCCACCCCCTTCACCAACCCCCTCTCACCCTACACCAACCCAATCTCAACCTATGACTTCCATCACCCCGTATCCTCTCACCCTGCACCAACCCTCTCACCCTGCATCCCATGCCCCCTTGCACCAACCCCCTCTCACCCTGCATCCTTCACCCCCCTTCACGAAACCCCTCTCACCCTGCACAAACCCTCTCTCACCCTGCATCCTCTGCCCCGCCCTTCAACAACCCCCTCTCACCCTGCGCTCTCCACCCCCTTCATCAACCCCCTCTCACCCTGCATCCTCCCTCACCCTGCACCAACCCACTTTCATCCTGTGTCTTCTCACCCAGCACCAACCCTCTCAAACTCGTCATCCTATGCCCCCCTGCGCCAACCCACTCTCACCCTGCATCCTCCACCCCCATTCACCAACCCTCTCTCACCCTGCATTCTCCGCTTTCCTTCACCAACCCCATCTCACTCAGCATTTTCCCTCGCCCACCCACTCTCACCCTGCATCCTCCACCCCCCCTGCACCAACCCTCATTCACCCTGCATTCTCCGCTTCCCTTCACCAACCCCATCTCACCCAGCATTTTCCCTCACCCTACACCAACCTCCTCTAACCCTGCATTCTCTGCCCCCCTTCACCAACACCCTCACACCCTGCACCAACCAACTTTAACCCTGTCTTCTCTCACCCTGCATCCCAAGACCCCCTGCATAAACCCCCTCTCACCTTGCATCCTCAGCCCCCCTTCACCAAACCCCTATTGCCCTGCACCAACCCTTTCTCACCCTGCATCCTCCGCCTCCCTGCACCAACCCGTCACCCTGTTTCCCATATCACCCTGCATCTTCTATCCCTGCACAAACCTCTTCTCGCCGTGTGCCAACCCCCTCTCTCCTTGCCACCCTGCATAAACCACCTCTCACACTGCGTACTAGACCCCCTTCACCAACCCCCATCTCACCCTGAGTCTTCCCTCATCCTGTGTCCTCCCACCCTGCACCAACCCTCTCTAACCCTGCTTCCCATGACCCCCTGCACCAACCCTCTCACACCCTGCATCCTCCACCCCCCTTCACCAAACCCCTCTCACCCTACACCAACCCAATCTCAACCTATGTCTTTCATCACCTCGTGTCCTGTCACCCTGCACCAACCCTCTTTAACCCTGCATCCCACGTCAAATTGCACCAACCCCCTCTCACCGTGCATCCTTCACCCCCCTTCACGAAATCCCTCTCACCCTACAGCAACCCTCTCTCACCCTGCATCCTCTGCCCCTCCTTCACCAACCCCCTTTCACCCTGCGCCCTCCACCCCCTTCATCAACCCCCTCTCACCCTGCATCTTCCCTCACCCTGCACCAACCCACTTTCATCCTGTGTCTTCCCTCACCCTGTGTCCTCTCACCCAACCAACCCTGTCAAACCCGGCATCCCATGCCCCCCTGCACCAACCCACTCTCACCCTGCATCCTCCACCCCCCTTCACCAACCCTCTCTCACCCTGCATCCTCTGCCCCTCCTTCACCAACCCCCTTTCACCCTGCGCCCTCCACCCCCTTCATCAACCCCCTCTCACCCTGCATCTTCCCTCACCCTGCACCAACCCACTTTCATCCTGTGTCTTCCCTCACCCTGTGTCCTCTCACCCAACCAACCCTCTCAAAACCGGCATCCCATGCCCCCCTGCACCAACCCACTCTCACCCTGCATCCTCCACCCCCCTTCACCAACCCTCTTTTACCCTGCATTCTCCGATTTCCTTCACCAACCCCATCTCACCCAGCATTTTCCCTCGCCCACCCACTCTCACCCTGCATCCTCCACCCCCCCTGCACCAACCCTCATTCACCCTGCATTCTTCGCTTCCCTTCACCAACCCCACCTCACCCAGCATTTTCCCTCACCCTACAACAACCTCGTCTAACCCTGCATTCTCTGCCCCCCTTCACCAACACCCTCACACCCTACACCAACCCACTTTAACCCTGTCTTCTCTCACCCTGCATCCCACGACCCCCTGCATAAACCCCCTCTCACCTTGCATCCTCAGCCCCCCTTCACCAAACCCCTATTGCCCTGCACCAACCCTTTCTCACCCTGCATCCTCCACCTCCCTGCACCAACCCGTCACCCTGTTTCCCATATCAACCTGCATCTTCTATCCCTGCACAAACCCCTTCTCGCCCTGTGCCAACCCCCTCTCCTTGCCACCCTGCATAAACCACCTCTCACCCTGCGTACTAGACCCCCTTCACCAACCCCCTCTCACGATGCACATACCCCCATCTCACCCTGAGTCTTCCCTCATCCTGTGTCCTCCCACCCTGCACCAACCCTCTCTAACCCTGCTTCCCATGACCCCCTGCACCAACCCTTCTCACCCTGCATACTCTGCCCCCCTGCACCAAACCCTCTCACCCTGCATCCTCTGCCCCCTTACACCAACCCACTCTCACACTATATCCTCCGCCCCCTTCACTTACCTGCTCTCACCCTGCATATTCCCTTACCCTGAACCAACCCCCTCTCACCCTACACCAACCCAATCTCACCCTGTGTCTTCCCTCACCCTGCACCAACCCTCTCTAACCCTGCATTCCACGCACCCATGCACCAACCCCCTCTCACCCTGCATCTTCTCTCCCTGCACCAACCCTTTCTCACCCTGTGCCAACCCCCTCTATCCTTGTGTCCTCCATCACCATGCATCCACCGCCATCCTGCACCACGCTATCTCCTCCCCATCTTCTCTAACCCTGCACTCCCCTTTTACCCCGTGTCTTCTCTCACCCTGCATCTTCTCACCCTACACCCCCCACCTCTCACCCTGCAAACTCCAGAACCTAAATTCATCAAGCTATAAACATAATGTAAGGAAGAGAGTCTATAGCAAACATACATATTTCATAAATATGCATGTATGCCAGGAAGATATTATCGCGCCTCCTTACCTGTTGTTTGTAGCTGCTCCTGCCATTGGACCTTTAGAAAATGACATCACAGTAGTCCAGAGATGTAGCTGGCTAAGTTGTTGACATTACAATTCCTTTGTGGAGAAGTCCTACCTGAAAAAAAATAGAAAAGGGGCGCGATAATATGTTCATGACATACATGCATATTTATTTTTACTGTGTCTTACATCTATGTCATCCCTGCACCCTCCCTCACCATCACCCCGTGTCCTCTCATCCTTCACCAACCCTCTCTAACCCTGAATCCCACGCTTCCATGCACCAACCCCCTCTCACCCTGCATCCTTCACCCCCCCCCTTCAGGAAATCCCTCTCACCCTGCACCAACCCTCTCTCAACCTTTATCCTCTGCCCCCCTGCACCAACCCCCTCTCACTCTGCATCATCCACCCTCTTCATCAACCCCATCTCACCCTGCACCTTCCCTCACCCTGCACCAGCCCACTTTCACCCTGGGTTTTTACCCTCACCCTGTGTCCTCTTACCCAGCATACCACGCACCCCTGCATCAACCACCTCTCACCTTGCATCCTCAGCCCCCCTTCACCAAACCCCTATTGCCCTGCACCAACCCTTTCTCACCCTGCATCCTCCGCCTCCCTGCACCAACCCGTCACCCTGTTTCCCATATCACCCTGCATCTTCTATCCCTGCACAAACCCCTTCTCGCCGTGTGCCAACCCTCTCGCTCCTTGCCACCCTGCATAAACCACCTCTCACCCTACGTACTCCACCACCTTCACCAACCCCCTCTCACCCAGCACCAACCCCCATCTCACCCTGAGTCTTCCCTCATCCTGTGTCCTCTAACCCTGCACCAACCCTCTCTAACCCTGCTTCCCATGCCCATCTGCACCAACCCTCTCACACCCTGCATCCTCCACCCCCCTTCACCAAACCCCTCTTACCCTGCACTAACCCTCCCTCATACTGCATACTCCACCCCCTTCACCAACCCCCTCTCACCCTACACCAACCCAATCTCAACCTATGACTTCCATCACCCCGTATCCTCTCACCCTGCACCAACCCTCTCACCCTGCATCCCATGCCCCCTTGCACCAACCCCCTCTCACCCTGCATCCTTCACCCCCCTTCACGAAACCCCTCTCACCCTGCACAAACCCTCTCTCACCCTGCATCCTCTGCCCCGCCCTTCAACAACCCCCTCTCACCCTGCGCTCTCCACCCCCTTCATCAACCCCCTCTCACCCTGCATCCTCCCTCACCCTGCACCAACCCACTTTCATCCTGTGTCTTCTCACCCAGCACCAACCCTCTCAAACTCGTCATCCCATGCCCCCCTGCGCCAACCCACTCTCACCCTGCATCCTCCACCCCCATTCACCAACCCTCTCTCACCCTGCATTCTCCGCTTTCCTTCACCAACCCCATCTCACTCAGCATTTTCCCTCGCCCACCCACTCTCACCCTGCATCCTCCACCCCCCCTGCACCAACCCTCATTCACCCTGCATTCTCCGCTTCCCTTCACCAACCCCATCTCACCCAGCATTTTCCCTCACCCTACACCAACCTCCTCTAACCCTGCATTCTCTGCCCCCCTTCACCAACACCCTCACACCCTGCACCAACCAACTTTAACCCTGTCTTCTCTCACCCTGCATCCCAAGACCCCCTGCATAAACCCCCTCTCACCTTGCATCCTCAGCCCCCCTTCACCAAACCCCTATTGCCCTGCACCAACCCTTTCTCACCCTGCATCCTCCGCCTCCCTGCACCAACCCGTCACCCTGTTTCCCATATCACCCTGCATCTTCTATCCCTGCACAAACCTCTTCTCGCCGTGTGCCAACCCCCTCTCTCCTTGCCACCCTGCATAAACCACCTCTCACACTGTGTACTAGACCCCCTTCACCAACCCCCATCTCACCCTGAGTCTTCCCTCATCCTGTGTCCTCCCACCCTGCACCAACCCTCTCTAACCCTGCTTCCCATGACCCCCTGCACCAACCCTCTCACACCCTGCATCCTCCACCCCCCTTCACCAAACCCCTCTCACCCTACACCAACCCAATCTCAACCTATGTCTTTCATCACCTCGTGTCCTGTCACCCTGCACCAACCCTCTTTAACCCTGCATCCCACGTCAAATTGCACCAACCCCCTCTCACCGTGCATCCTTCACCCCCCTTCACGAAATCCCTCTCACCCTACAGCAACCCTCTCTCACCCTGCATCCTCTGCCCCTCCTTCACCAACCCCCTTTCACCCTGCGCCCTCCACCCCCTTCATCAACCCCCTCTCACCCTGCATCTTCCCTCACCCTGCACCAACCCACTTTCATCCTGTGTCTTCCCTCACCCTGTGTCCTCTCACCCAACCAACCCTGTCAAACCCGGCATCCCATGCCCCCCTGCACCAACCCACTCTCACCCTGCATCCTCCACCCCCCTTCACCAACCCTCTCTCACCCTGCATCCTCTGCCCCTCCTTCACCAACCCCCTTTCACCCTGCGCCCTCCACCCCCTTCATCAACCCCCTCTCACCCTGCATCTTCCCTCACCCTGCACCAACCCACTTTCATCCTGTGTCTTCCCTCACCCTGTGTCCTCTCACCCAACCAACCCTCTCAAAACCGGCATCCTATGCCCCCCTGCACCAACCCACTCTCACCCTGCATCCTCCACCCCCCTTCACCAACCCTCTTTTACCCTGCATTCTCCGATTTCCTTCACCAACCCCATCTCACCCAGCATTTTCCCTCGCCCACCCACTCTCACCCTGCATCCTCCACCCCCCCTGCACCAACCCTCATTCACCCTGCATTCTTCGCTTCCCTTCCCTTCACCAACCCCACCTCACCCAGCATTTTCCCTCACCCTACAACAACCTCGTCTAACCCTGCATTCTCTGCCCCCCTTCACCAACACCCTCACACCCTACACCAACCCACTTTAACCCTGTCTTCTCTCACCCTGCATCCCACGACCCCCTGCATAAACCCCCTCTCACCTTGCATCCTCAGCCCCCCTTCACCAAACCCCTATTGCCCTGCACCAACCCTTTCTCACCCTGCATCCTCCACCTCCCTGCACCAACCCGTCACCCTGTTTCCCATATCAACCTGCATCTTCTATCCCTGCACAAACCCCTTCTCGCCCTGTGCCAACCCCCTCTCCTTGCCACCCTGCATAAACCACCTCTCACCCTGCGTACTAGACCCCCTTCACCAATCCCCTCTCACGATGCACATACCCCCATCTCACCCTGAGTCTTCCCTCATCCTGTGTCCTCCCCCACCCTGCACCAACCCTCTCTAACCCTGCTTCCCATGACCCCCTGCACCAACCCTTCTCACCCTGCATACTCTGCCCCCCTGCACCAAACCCTCTCACCCTGCATCCTCTGCCCCCTTACACCAACCCACTCTCACACTATATCCTCCGCCCCCTTCACTTACCTGCTCTCACCCTGCATATTCCCTTACCCTGAACCAACCCCCTCTCACCCTACACCAACCCAATCTCACCCTGTGTCTTCCCTCACCCTGCACCAACCCTCTCTAACCCTGCATTCCACGCACCCATGCACCAACCCCCTCTCACCCTGCATCTTCTCTCCCTGCACCAACCCTTTCTCACCCTGTGCCAACCCCCTCTATCCTTGTGTCCTCCATCACCATGCATCCACCGCCACCCTGCACCACGCTATCTCCTCCCCATCTTCTCTAACCCTGCACTCCCCTTTTACCCCGTGTCTTCTCTCACCCTGCATCTTCTCACCCTACACCCCCCACCTCTCACCCTGCAAACTCCAGAACCTAAATTCATCAAGCTATAAACATAATGTAAGGAAGAGAGTCTATAGCAAACATACATATTTCATAAATATGCATGTATGCCAGGAAGATATTATCGCGCCTCCTTACCTGTTGTTTGTAGCTGCTCCTGCCATTGGACCTTTAGAAAATGACATCACAGTAGTCCAGAGATGTAGCTGGCTAAGTTGTTGACATTACAATTCCTTTGTGGAGAAGTCCTACCTGAAAAAAAATAGAAAAGGGGCGCGATAATATGTTCATGACATACATGCATATTTATTTTTACTGTGTCTTACATCTATCTCATCCCTGCACCCTCCCTCACCATCACCCCGTGTCCTCTCATCCTTCACCAACCCTCTCTAACCCTGAATCCCACGCTTCCATGCACCAACCCCCTCTCACCCTGCATCCTTCACCCCCCCCTTCAGGAAATCCCTCTCACCCTGCACCAACCCTCTCTCAACCTTTATCCTCTGCCCCCCTGCACCAACCCCCTCTCACTCTGCATCATCCACCCTCTTCATCAACCCCATCTCACCCTGCACCTTCCCTCACCCTGCACCAGCCCACTTTCACCCTGGGTTTTTACCCTCACCCTGTGTCCTCTTACCCAGCATACCACGCACCCCTGCATCAACCACCTCTCACCTTGCATCCTCAGCCCCCCTTCACCAAACCCCTATTGCCCTGCACCAACCCTTTCTCACCCTGCATCCTCCGCCTCCCTGCACCAACCCGTCACCCTGTTTCCCATATCACCCTGCATCTTCTATCCCTGCACAAACCCCTTCTCGCCGTGTGCCAACCCCCTCGCTCCTTGCCACCCTTCATAAACCACCTCTCACCCTACGTACTCCACCACCTTCACCAACCCCCTCTCACCCAGCACCAACCCCCATCTCACCCTGAGTCTTCCCTCATCCTGTGTCCTCTAACCCTGCACCAACCCTCTCTAACCCTGCTTCCCATGCCCATCTGCACCAACCCTCTCACACCCTGCATCCTCCACCCCCCTTCACCAAACCCCTCTTACCCTGCACTAACCCTCCCTCATACTGCATACTCCACCCCCTTCACCAACCCCCTCTCACCCTACACCAACCCAATCTCAACCTATGACTTCCATCACCCCGTATCCTCTCACCCTGCACCAACCCTCTCACCCTGCATCCCATGCCCCCTTGCACCAACCCCCTCTCACCCTGCATCCTTCACCCCCCTTCACGAAACCCCTCTCACCCTGCACAAACCCTCTCTCACCCTGCATCCTCTGCCCCGCCCTTCAACAACCCCCTCTCACCCTGCGCTCTCCACCCCCTTCATCAACCCCCTCTCACCCTGCATCCTCCCTCACCCTGCACCAACCCACTTTCATCCTGTGTCTTCTCACCCAGCACCAACCCTCTCAAACTCGTCATCCCATGCCCCCCTGCGCCAACCCACTCTCACCCTGCATCCTCCACCCCCATTCACCAACCCTCTCTCACCCTGCATTCTCCGCTTTCCTTCACCAACCCCATCTCACTCAGCATTTTCCCTCGCCCACCCACTCTCACCCTGCATCCTCCACCCCCCCTGCACCAACCCTCATTCACCCTGCATTCTCCGCTTCCCTTCACCAACCCCATCTCACCCAGCATTTTCCCTCACCCTACACCAACCTCCTCTAACCCTGCATTCTCTGCCCCCCTTCACCAACACCCTCACACCCTGCACCAACCAACTTTAACCCTGTCTTCTCTCACCCTGCATCCCAAGACCCCCTGCATAAACCCCCTCTCACCTTGCATCCTCAGCCCCCCTTCACCAAACCCCTATTGCCCTGCACCAACCCTTTCTCACCCTGCATCCTCCGCCTCCCTGCACCAACCCGTCACCCTGTTTCCCATATCACCCTGCATCTTCTATCCCTGCACAAACCTCTTCTCGCCGTGTGCCAACCCCCTCTCTCCTTGCCACCCTGCATAAACCACCTCTCACACTGCGTACTAGACCCCCTTCACCAACCCCCATCTCACCCTGAGTCTTCCCTCATCCTGTGTCCTCCCACCCTGCACCAACCCTCTCTAACCCTGCTTCCCATGACCCCCTGCACCAACCCTCTCACACCCTGCATCCTCCACCCCCCTTCACCAAACCCCTCTCACCCTACACCAACCCAATCTCAACCTATGTCTTTCATCACCTCGTGTCCTGTCACCCTGCACCAACCCTCTTTAACCCTGCATCCCACGTCAAATTGCACCAACCCCCTCTCACCGTGCATCCTTCACCCCCCTTCACGAAATCCCTCTCACCCTACAGCAACCCTCTCTCACCCTGCATCCTCTGCCCCTCCTTCACCAACCCCCTTTCACCCTGCGCCCTCCACCCCCTTCATCAACCCCCTCTCACCCTGCCTCTTCCCTCACCCTGCACCAACCCACTTTCATCCTGTGTCTTCCCTCACCCTGTGTCCTCTCACCCAACCAACCCTGTCAAACCCGGCATCCCATGCCCCCCTGCACCAACCCACTCTCACCCTGCATCCTCCACCCCCCTTCACCAACCCTCTCTCACCCTGCATCCTCTGCCCCTCCTTCACCAACCCCCTTTCACCCTGCGCCCTCCACCCCCTTCATCAACCCCCTCTCACCCTGCATCTTCCCTCACCCTGCACCAACCCACTTTCATCCTGTGTCTTCCCTCACCCTGTGTCCTCTCACCCAACCAACCCTCTCAAAACCGGCATCCCATGCCCCCCTGCACCAACCCACTCTCACCCTGCATCCTCCACCCCCCTTCACCAACCCTCTTTTACCCTGCATTCTCCGATTTCCTTCACCAACCCCATCTCACCCAGCATTTTCCCTCGCCCACCCACTCTCACCCTGCATCCTCCACCCCCCCTGCACCAACCCTCATTCACCCTGCATTCTTCGCTTCCCTTCACCAACCCCACCTCACCCAGCATTTTCCCTCACCCTACAACAACCTCGTCTAACCCTGCATTCTCTGCCCCCCTTCACCAACACCCTCACACCCTACACCAACCCACTTTAACCCTGTCTTCTCTCACCCTGCATCCCACGACCCCCTGCATAAACCCCCTCTCACCTTGCATCCTCAGCCCCCCTTCACCAAACCCCTATTGCCCTGCACCAACCCTTTCTCACCCTGCATCCTCCACCTCCCTGCACCAACCCGTCACCCTGTTTCCCATATCAACCTGCATCTTCTATCCCTGCACAAACCCCTTCTCGCCCTGTGCCAACCCCCTCTCCTTGCCACCCTGCATAAACCACCTCTCACCCTGCGTACTAGACCCCCTTCACCAACCCCCTCTCACGATGCACATACCCCCATCTCACCCTGAGTCTTCCCTCATCCTGTGTCCTCCCACCCTGCACCAACCCTCTCTAACCCTGCTTCCCATGACCCCCTGCACCAACCCTTCTCACCCTGCATACTCTGCCCCCCTGCACCAAACCCTCTCACCCTGCATCCTCTGCCCCCTTACACCAACCCACTCTCACACTATATCCTCCGCCCCCTTCACTTACCTGCTCTCACCCTGCATATTCCCTTACCCTGAACCAACCCCCTCTCACCCTACACCAACCCAATCTCACCCTGTGTCTTCCCTCACCCTGCACCAACCCTCTCTAACCCTGCATTCCACGCACCCATGCACCAACCCCCTCTCACCCTGCATCTTCTCTCCCTGCACCAACCCTTTCTCACCCTGTGCCAACCCCCTCTATCCTTGTGTCCTCCATCACCATGCATCCACCGCCACCCTGCACCACGCTATCTCCTCCCCATCTTCTCTAACCATGCACTCCCCTTTTACCCCGTGTCTTCTCTCACCCTACACCCCCCACCTCTCACCTTGCAAACTCCAGAACCTAAATTCATCAAGCTATAAACATAATGTAAGGAAGAGAGTCTATAGCAAACATACATATTTCATAAATATGCATGTATGCCAGGAAGATATTATCGCGCCTCCTTACCTGTTGTTTGTAGCTGCTCCTGCCATTGGACCTTTAGAAAATGACATCACAGTAGTCCAGAGATTTAGCTGGCTAAGTTGTTGACATTACAATTCCTTTGTGGAGAAGTCCTACCTGAAAAAAAATAGAAAAGGGGCGCGATAATATGTTCATGACATACATGCATATTTATTTTTACTGTGTCTTACATCTATCTCATCCCTGCACCCTCCCTCACCATCACCCCGTGTCCTCTCATCCTTCACCAACCCTCTCTAACCCTGAATCCTTCACCCCCCCTTCAGGAAATCCCTCTCACCCTGCACCAACCCTCTCTCAACCTTTATCCTCTGCCCCCCTGCACCAACCCCCTCTCACTCTGCATCATCCACCCTCTTCATCAACCCCATCTCACCCTGCACCTTCCCTCACCCTGCACCAGCCCACTTTCACCCTGGGTTTTTACCCTCACCCTGTGTCCTCTCACCCTGCATACCACGCACCCCTGCATCAACCACCTCTCACCTTGCATCCTCAGCCCCCCTTCACCAAACCCCTATTGCCCTGCACCAACCCTTTCTCACCCTGCATCCTCCGCCTCCCTGCACCAACCCGTCACCCTGTTTCCCATATCACCCTGCATCTTCTATCCCTGCACAAACCCCTTCTCGCCGTGTGCCAACCCCCTCGCTCCTTGCCACCCTGCATAAACCACCTCTCACCCTACGTACTCCACCACCTTCACCAACCCCCTCTCACCCAGCACCAACCCCCATCTCACCCTGAGTCTTCCCTCATCCTGTGTCCTCTAACCCTGCACCAACCCTCTCTAACCCTGCTTCCCATGCCCATCTGCACCAACCCTCTCACACCCTGCATCCTCCACCCCCCTTCACCAAACCCCTCTTACCCTGCACTAACCCTCCCTCATACTGCATACTCCACCCCCTTCACCAACCCCCTCTCACCCTACACCAACCCAATCTCAACCTATGACTTCCATCACCCCGTATCCTCTCACCCTGCACCAACCCTCTCACCCTGCATCCCATGCCCCCTTGCACCAACCCCCTCTCACCCTGCATCCTTCACCCCCCTTCACGAAACCCCTCTCACCCTGCACAAACCCTCTCTCACCCTGCATCCTCTGCCCCCCCCTTCAACAACCCACTCTCACCCTGCGCTCTCCACCCCCTTCATCAACCCCCTCTCACCCTGCATCCTCCCTCACCCTGCACCAACCCACTTTCATCCTGTGTCTTCTCACCCAGCACCAACCCTCTCAAACCCGTCATCCCATGCCCCCCTGCGCCAACCCACTCTCACCCTGCATCCTCCACCCCCATTCACCAACCCTCTCTCACCTTGCATTCTCCGCTTTCCTTCACCAACCCCATCTCACTCAGCATTTTTCCTCGCCCACCCACTCTCACCCTGCATCCTCCACCCCCCCTGCACCAACCCTCATTCACCCTGCATTCTCCGCTTCCCTTCACCAACCCCATCTCACCCAGCATTTTCCCTCACCCTACACCAACCTCCTCTAACCCTGCATTCTCTGCCCCCCTTCACCAACACCCTCACGCCCTGCACCAACCCACTTTAACCCTGTCTTCTCTCACCCTGCATCCCATGACCCCCTGCATAAACCCCCTCTCACCTTGCATCCTCAGCCCCCCTTCACCAAACCCCTATTTCCCTGCACCAACCCTTTCTCACCCTGCATCCTCCGCCTCCCTGCACCAACCCGTCACCCTGTTTCCCATATCACCCTGCATCTTCTATCCCTGCACAAACCTCTTCTCGCCGTGTGCCAACCCCCTCTCTCCTTGCCACCCTGCATAAACCACCTCTCACCCTGCGTACTAGACCCCCTTCACCAACCCCCTCTCACGATGAACCAACCCCCATCTCACCCTGAGTCTTCCCTCATCCTGTGTCCTCCCACCCTGCACCAACCCTCTCTAACCCTGCTTCCCATGACCCCCTGCACCAACCCTCTCACACCCTGCATCCTCCACCCCCCTTCACCAACCCCCTCTCACCCAGCACCAACCCCCATCTCACCCTGAGTCTTCCCTCATCCTGTGTCCTCTAACCCTGCACCAACCCTCTCTAACCCTGCTTCCCATGCCCATCTGCACCAACCCTCTCACACCCTGCATCCTCCACCCCCCTTCACCAAACCCCTCTTACCCTGCACTAACCCTCCCTCATACTGCATACTCCACCCCCTTCACCAACCCCCTCTCACCCTACACCAACCCAATCTCAACCTATGACTTCCATCACCCCGTATCCTCTCACCCTGCATCAACCCTCTCACCCTGCATCCCATGCCCCCTTGCACCAACCCCCTCTCACCCTGCATCCTTCACCCCCCTTCACGAAACCCCTCTCACCCTGCACAAACCCTCTCTCACCCTGCATCCTCTGCCCCCCCCTTCAACAACCCCCTCTCACCCTGCGCTCTCCACCCCCTTCATCAACCCCCTCTCACCCTGCATCCTCCCTCACCCTGCACCAACCCACTTTCATCCTGTGTCTTCTCACCCAGCACCAACCCTCTCAAACCCGTCATCCCATGCCCCCCTGCGCCAACCCACTCTCACCCTGCATCCTCCACCCCCATTCACCAACCCTCTCTCACCTTGCATTCTCCGCTTTCCTTCACCAACCCCATCTCACTCAGCATTTTTCCTCGCCCACCCACTCTCACCCTGCATCCTCCACCCCCCCTGCACCAACCCTCATTCACCCTGCATTCTCCGCTTCCCTTCACCAACCCCATCTCACCCAGCATTTTCCCTCACCCTACACCAACCTCCTCTAACCCTGCATTCTCTGCCCCCCTTCACCAACACCCTCACGCCCTGCACCAACCCACTTTAACCCTGTCTTCTCTCACCCTGCATCCCACGACCCCCTGCATAAACCCCCTCTCACCTTGCATCCTCAGCCCCCCTTCACCAAACCCCTATTGCCCTGCACCAACCCTTTCTCACCCTGCATCCTCCGCCTCCCTGCACCAACCCGTCACCCTGTTTCCCATATCACCCTGCATCTTCTATCCCTGCACAAACCTCTTCTCGCCGTGTGCCAACCCCCTCTCTCCTTGCCACCCTGCATAAACCACCTCTCACCCTGCGTACTAGACCCCCTTCACCAACCCCCTCTCACGATGAACCAACCCCCATCTCACCCTGAGTCTTCCCTCATCCTGTGTCCTCCCACCCTGCGCCAACCCTCTCTAACCCTGCTTCCCATGACCCCCTGCACCAACCCTCTCACACCCTTCATCCTCCACCCCCCTTCACCAAACCCCTCTCACCCTACACCAACCCAATCTCAACCTATGTCTTTCATCACCTCGTGTCCTGTCACCCTGCACCAACCCTCTTTAACCCTGCATCCCACGTCAAATTGCACCAACCCCCTCTCACCGTGCATCCTTCACCCTCCTTCACGAAATCCCTCTCACCCTACAGCAACCCTCTCTCACCCTGCATCCTCTGCCCCTCCTTCACCAACCCCCTTTCACCCTGCGCCCTCCACCCCCTTCATCAACCCCCTCTCACCCTGCATCTTCCCTCACCCTGCACCAACCCACTTTCATCCTGTGTCTTCCCTCACCCTGTGTCCTCTCACCCAACCAACCCTCTCAAACCCGGCATCCCATGCCCCCCTGCAACAACCCACTCTCACCCTGCATCCTCCACCCCCCTTCACCAACCCTCTCTCACCCTGCATCCTCTGCCCCTCCTTCACCAACCCCCTTTCACCCTGCGCCCTCCACCCCCTTCATCAACCCCCTCTCACCCTGCATCTTCCCTCACCCTGCACCAACCCACTTTCATCCTGTGTCTTCCCTCACCCTGTGTCCTCTCACCCAACCAACCCTCTCAAAACCGGCATCCCATGCCCCCCTGCACCAACCCTCTCTCACCCTGCATCCTCCACCCCCCTTCACCAACCCTCTTTTACCCTGCATTCTCCGCTTTCCTTCACCAACCCCATCTCACCCAGCATTTTCCCTCGCCCACCCACTCTCACCCTGCATCCTCCACCCCCCCTGCACCAACCCTCATTCACCCTGCATTCTCCGCTTCCCTTCACCAACCCCACCTCACCCAGCATTTTCCCTCACCCTACAACAACCTCGTCTAACCCTGCATTCTCTGCCCCCCTTCACCAACACCCTCACACCCTACACCAACCCACTTTAACCCTGTCTTCTCTCACCCTGCATCCCACGACCCCCTGCATAAACCCCCTCTCACCTTGCATCCTCAGCCCCCCTTCACCAAACATCTATTGCCCTGCACCAACCCTTTCTCACCCTGCATCCTCCGCCTCCCTGCACCAACCCGTCACCCTGTTTCCCATATCAACCTGCATCTTCTATCCCTGCACAAACCCCTTCTCGCCCTGTGCCAACCCCCTCTCCTTGCCACCCTGCATAAACCACCTCTCACCCTGCGTACTAGACCCCCTTCACCAACCCCCTCTCACGATGCACATACCCCCATCTCACCCTGAGTCTTCCCTCATCCTGTGTCCTCCCACCCTGCACCAACCCTCTCTAACCCTGCTTCCCATGACCCCCTGCACCAACCCTTCTCACCCTGCATACTCTGCCCCCCTGCACCAAACCCTCTCACCCTGCATCCTCTGCCCCCTTACACCAACCCACTCTCACACTATATCCTCCGCCCCCTTCACTTACCTGCTCTCACCCTGCATATTCCCTTACCCTGAACCAACCCCCTCTCACCCTACACCAACCCAATCTCACCCTGTGTCTTCCCTCACCCTGCACCAACCCTCTCTAACCCTGCATTCCACGCACCCATGCACCAACCCCCTCTCACCCTGCATCTTCTCTCCCTGCACCAACCCTTTCTCACCCTGTGCCAACCCCCTCTATCCTTGTGTCCTCCATCACCATGCATCCACCGCCACCCTGCACCACGCCATCTCCTCCCCATCTTCTCTAACCCTGCACTCCCCTTTTACCCCGTGTCTTCTCTCACCCTGCATCTTCTCACCCTACACCCCCCACCTCTCACCCTGCAAACTCCAGAACCTAAATTCATCAAGCTATAAACATAATGTAAGGAAGAGAGTCTATAGCAAACATACATATTTCATAAATATGCATGTATGCCAGGAAGATATTATCGCGCCTCCTTACCTGTTGTTTGTAGCTGCTCCTGCCATTGGACCTTTAGAAAATGACATCACAGTAGACCAGAGATGTAGCTGGCTAAGTTGTTGACATTACAATTCCTTTGTGGAGAAGTCCTACCTGAAAAAAAATAGAAAAGGGGCGCGATAATATGTTCATGACATACATGCATATTTATTTTTACTGTGTCTTACTTCTATCTCATCCCTGCACCCTCCCTCACCATCACCCCGTGTCCTCTCATCCTTCACCAACCCTCTCTAACCCTGAATCCCACGCTTCCATGCACCAACCCCCTCTCACCCTGCATCCTTCACCCCCCTTCAGGAAATCCCTCTCACCCTGCACCAACCCTCTCTCAACCTTTATCCTCTGCCCCCCTGCACCAACCCCCTCTCACTCTGCATCATCCACCCTCTTCATCAACCCCATCTCACCCTGCACCTTCCCTCACCCTGCACCAGCCCACTTTCACCCTGGGTTTTTACCCTCACCCTGTGTCCTCTCACCCTGCATACCACGCACCCCTGCATCAACCACCTCTCACCTTGCATCCTCAGCCCCCCTTCACCAAACCCCTATTGCCCTGCACCAACCCTTTCTCACCCTGCATCCTCCGCCTCCCTGCACCAACCCGTCACCCTGTTTCCCATATCACCCTGCATCTTCTATCCCTGCACAAACCCCTTCTCGCCGTGTGCCAACCCCCTCGCTCCTTGCCACCCTGCATAAACCACCTCTCACCCTACGTACTCCACCACCTTCACCAACCCCCTCTCACCCAGCACCAACCCCCATCTCACCCTGAGTCTTCCCTCATCCTGTGTCCTCTAACCCTGCACCAACCCTCTCTAACCCTGCTTCCCATGCCCATCTGCACCAACCCTCTCACACCCTGCATCCTCCACCCCCCTTCACCAAACCCCTCTTACCCTGCACTAACCCTCCCTCATACTGCATACTCCACCCCCTTCACCAACCCCCTCTCACCCTACACCAACCCAATCTCAACCTATGACTTCCATCACCCCGTATCCTCTCACCCTGCACCAACCCTCTCACCCTGCATCCCATGCCCCCTTGCACCAACCCCCTCTCACCCTGCATCCTTCACCCCCCTTCACGAAACCCCTCTCACCCTGCACAAACCCTCTCTCACCCTGCATCCTCTGCCCCCCCCTTCAACAACCCCCTCTCACCCTGCGCTCTCCACCCCCTTCATCAACCCCCTCTCACCCTGCATCCTCCCTCACCCTGCACCAACCCACTTTCATCCTGTGTCTTCTCACCCAGCACCAACCCTCTCAAATCCGTCATCCCATGCCCCCCTGCGCCAACCCACTCTCACCCTGCATCCTCCACCCCCATTCACCAATCCTCTCTCACCCTGCATTCTCCGCTTTCCTTCACCAACCCCATCTCACTCAGAATTTTCCCTCGCCCACCCACTCTCACCCTGCATCCTCCACCCCCCCTGCACCAACCCTCATTCACCCTGCATTCTCCGCTTCCCTTCACCAACCCCATCTCACCCAGCATTTTCCCTCACCCTACACCAACCTCCTCTAACCCTGCATTCTCTGCCCCCCTTCACCAACACCCTCACACCCTGCACCAACCCACTTTAACCCTGTCTTCTCTCACCCTGCATCCCACGACCCCCTGCATAAACCCCCTCTCACCTTGCATCCTCAGCCCCCCTTCACCAAACCCCTATTGCCCTGCACCAACCCTTTCTCACCCTGCATCCTCCGCCTCCCTGCACCAACCCGTCACCCTGTTTCCCATATCACCCTGCATCTTCTATCCCTGCACAAACCTCTTCTCGCCGTGTGCCAACCCCCTCTCTCCTTGCCACCCTGCATAAACCACCTCTCACCCTGCGTACTAGACCCCCTTCACCAACCCCCTCTCACGATGAACCAACCCCCATCTCACCCTGAGTCTTCCCTCATCCTGTGTCCTCCCACCCTGCACCAACCCTCTCTAACCCTGCTTCCCATGACCCCCTGCACCAACCCTCTCACACCCTGCATCCTCCACCCCCCTTCACCAAACCCCTCTCACCCTACACCAACCCAATCTCAACCTATGTCTTTCATCACCTCGTGTCCTGTCACCCTGCACCAACCCTCTTTAACCCTGCATCCCACGTCAAATTGCACCAACCCCCTCTCACCGTGCATCCTTCACCCCCCTTCACGAAATCCCTCTCACCCTACAGCAACCCTCTCTCACCCTGCATCCTCTGCCCCTCCTTCACCAACCCCCTTTCACCCTGCGCCCTCCACCCCCTTCATCAACCCCCTCTCAACCTGCATCTTCCCTCACCCTGCACCAACCCACTTTCATCCTGTGTCTTCCCTCACCCTGTGTCCTCTCACCCAACCCTCTCAAACCCGGCATCCCATGCCCCCCTGCACCAACCCACTCTCACCCTGCATCCTCCACCCCCCTTCACCAACCCTCTCTCACCCTGCATCCTCTGCCCCTACTTCACCAACCCCCTTTCACCCTGCGCCCTCCACCCCCTTCATCAACCCCCTCTCACCCTGCATCTTCCCTCACCCTGCACCAACCCACTTTCATCCTGTGTCTTCCCTCACCCTGTGTCCTCTCACCCAACCAACCCTCTCAAAACCGGCATCCCATGCCCCCCTGCACCAACCCACTCTCACCCTGCATCCTCCACCCCCCTTCACCAACCCTCTTTTACCCTGCATTCTCCGCTTTCCTTCACCAACCCCATCTCACCCAGCATTTTCCCTCGCCCACCCACTCTCACCCTGCATCCTCCACCCCCCCTGCACCAACCCTCATTCACCCTGCATTCTCTGCTTCCCTTCACCAACCCCACCTCACCCAGCATTTTCCCTCACCCTACAACAACCTCGTCTAACCCTGCATTCTCTGCCCCCCTTCACCAACACCCTTACACCCTACACCAACCCACTTTAACCCTGTCTTCTCTCACCCTGCATCCCACGACCCCCTGCATAAACCCCCTCTCACCTTGCATCCTCAGCCCCCCTTCACCAAACCCCTATTGCCCTGCACCAACCCTTTCTCACCCTGCATCCTCCGCCTCCCGGCACCAACCCGTCACCCTGTTTCCCATATCAACCTGCATCTTCTATCCCTGCACAAACCCCTTCTCGCCCTGTGCCAACCCCCTCTCCTTGCCACCCTGCATAAACCACCTCTCACCCTGCGTACTAGACCCCCTTCACCAACCCCCTCTCACGATGCACATACCCCCATCTCACCCTGAGTCTTCCCTCATCCTGTGTCCTCCCACCCTGCACCAACCCTCTCTAACCCTGCTTCCCATGACCCCCTGCACCAACCCTTCTCACCCTGCATACTCTGCCCCCCTGCACCAAACCCTCTCACCCTGCATCCTCTGCCCCCTTACACCAACCCACTCTCACACTATATCCTCCGCCCCCTTCACTTACCTGCTCTCACCCTGCATATTCCCATACCCTGAACCAACCCCCTCTCACCCTACACCAACCCAATCTCACCCTGTGTCTTCCCTCACCCTGCACCAACCCTCTCTAACCCTGCATTCCACGCACCCATGCACCAACCCCCTCTCACCCTGCATCTTCTCTCCCTGCACCAACCCTTTCTCACCCTGTGCCAACCCCCTCTATCCTTGTGTCCTCAATCACCATGCATCCACCGCCACCCTGCACCACGCCATCTCCTCCCCATCTTCTCTAACCCTGCACTCCCCTTTTACCCCGTGTCTTCTCTCACCCTGCATCTTCTCACCCTACACCCCCCACCTCTCACCCTGCAAACTCCAGAACCTAAATTCATCAAGCTATAAACATAATGTAAGGAAGAGAGTCTATAGCAAACATACATATTTCATAAATATGCATGTATGCCAGGAAGATATTATCGCGCCTCCTTACCTGTTGTTTGTAGCTGCTCCTGCCATTGGACCTTTAGAAAATGACATCACAGTAGTCCAGAGATGTAGCTGGCTAAGTTGTTGACATTACAATTCCTTTGTGGAGAAGTCCTACCTGAAAAAAAATAGAAAAGGGGCGCGATAATATGTTCATGACATACATGCATATTTATTTTTACTGTGTCTTACATCTATCTCATCCCTGCACCCTCCCTCACCATCACCCCGTGTCCTCTCATCCTTCACCAACCCTCTCTAACCCTGAATCCCACGCTTCCATGCACCAACCCCCTCTCACCCTGCATCCTTCACCCCCCTTCAGGAAATCCCTCTCACCCTGCACCAACCCTCTCTCAACCTTTATCCTCTGCCCCCCTGCACCAACCCCCTCTCACTCTGCATCATCCACCCTCTTCATCAACCCCATCTCACCCTGCACCTTCCCTCACCCTGCACCAGCCCACTTTCACCCTGGGTTTTTACCCTCACCCTGTGTCCTCTCACCCTGCATACCACGCACCCCTGCATCAACCACCTCTCACCTTGCATCCTCAGCCCCCCTTCACCAAACCCCTATTGCCCTGCACCAACCCTTTCTCACCCTGCATCCTCCGCCTCCCTGCACCAACCCGTCACCCTGTTTCCCATATCACCCTGCATCTTCTATCCCTGCACAAACCCCTTCTCGCCGTGTGCCAACCCCCTCGCTCCTTGCCACCCTGCATAAACCACCTCTCACCCTACGTACTCCACCACCTTCACCAACCCCCTCTCACCCAGCACCAACCCCCATCTCACCCTGAGTCTTCCCTCATCCTGTGTCCTCTAACCCTGCACCAACCCTCTCTAACCCTGCTTCCCATGCCCATCTGCACCAACCCTCTCACACCCTGCATCCTCCACCCCCCTTCACCAAACCCCTCTTACCCTGCACTAACCCTCCCTCATACTGCATACTCCACCCCCTTCACCAACCCCCTCTCACCCTACACCAACCCAATCTCAACCTATGACTTCCATCACCCCGTATCCTCTCACCCTGCACCAACCCTCTCACCCTGCATCCCATGCCCCCTTGCACCAACCCCCTCTCACCCTGCATCCTTCACCCCCCTTCACGAAACCCCTCTCACCCTGCACAAACCCTCTCTCACCCTGCATCCTCTGCCCCCCCCTTCAACAACCCCCTCTCACCCTGCGCTCTCCACCCCCTTCATCAACCCCCTCTCACCCTGCATCCTCCCTCACCCTGCACCAACCCACTTTCATCCTGTGTCTTCTCACCCAGCACCAACCCCCTCAAATCCGTCATCCCATGCCCCCCTGCGCCAACCCACTCTCACCCTGCATCCTCCACCCCCATTCACCAACCCTCTCTCACCCTGCATTCTCCGCTTTCCTTCACCAACCCCATCTCACTCAGCATTTTCCCTCGCCCACCCACTCTCACCCTGCATCCTCCACCCCCCCTGCACCAACCCTCATTCACCCTGCATTCTCCGCTTTTCTTCACCAACCCCATCTCACCCAGCATTTTCCCTCACCCTACACCAACCTCCTCTAACCCTGCATTCTCTGCCCCCCTTCACCAACACCCTCACACCGTGCACCAACCCACTTTAACCCTGTCTTCTCTCACCCTGCATCCCACGACCCCCTGCATAAACCCCCTCTCACCTTGCATCCTCAGCCCCCCTTCACCAAACCCCTATTGCCCTGCACCAACCCTTTCTCACCCTGCATCCTCCGCCTCCCTGCACCAACCCGTCACCCTGTTTCCCATATCACCCTGCATCTTCTATCCCTGCACAAACCTCTTCTCGCCATGTGCCAACCCACTCTCTCCTTGCCACCCTGCATAAACCACCTCTCACCCTGCGTACTAGACCCCCTTCACCAACCCCCTCTCACGATGAACCAACCCCCATCTCACCCTGAGTCTTCCCTCATCCTGTGTCCTCCCACCCTGCACCAACCCTCTCTAACCCTGCTTCCCATGACCCCCTGCACCAACCCTCTTACACCCTGCATCCTCCACCCCCCATCACCAAACCCCTCTCACCCTACACCAACCCAATCTCAACCTATGTCTTTCATCACCTCGTGTCCTGTCACCCTGCACCAACCCTCTTTAACCCTGCATCCCACGTCAAATTGCACCAACCCCCTCTCACCGTGCATCCTTCACCCCCCTTCACGAAATCCCTCTCACCCTACCGCAACCCTCTCTCACCCTGCATCCTCTGCCCCTCCTTCACCAACCCCCTTTCACCCTGCGCCCTCCACCCCCTTCATCAACCCCCTCTCACCCTGCATCTTCCCTCACCCTGCACCAACCCACTTTCATCCTGTGTCTTCCCTCACCCTGTGTCCTCTCACCCAACCAACCCTCTCAAACCCGGCATCCCATGCCCCCCTGCACCAACCCACTCTCACCCTGCATCCTCCACCCCCCTTCACCAACCCTCTCTCACCCTGCATCCTCTGCCCCTCCTTCACCAACCCCCTTTCACCCTGCGCCCTCCACCCCCTTCATCAACCCCCTCTCACCCTGCATCTTCCCTCACCCTGCACCAACCCACTTTCATCCTGTGTCTTCCCTCACCCTGTGTCCTCTCACCCAACCAACCCTCTCAAAACCGGCATCCCATGCCCCCCTGCACCAACCCACTCTCACCCTGCATCCTCCACCCCCCTTCACCAACCCTCTTTTACCCTGCATTCTCCGCTTTCCTTCACCAACCCCAT
This sequence comes from Crinia signifera, assembly GCF_055691185.1. Classification (NCBI taxonomy): domain Eukaryota; kingdom Metazoa; phylum Chordata; class Amphibia; order Anura; family Myobatrachidae; genus Crinia; species Crinia signifera. The sequence goes on along the minus strand of NC_139221.1, from coordinate 149,388,999 downwards.
CTCACCCAGCATTTTCCCTCGCCCACCCACTCTCACCCTGCATCCTCCACCCCCCCTGCACCAACCCTCATTCACCCTGCATTCTCTGCTTCCCTTCACCAACCCCACCTCACCCAGCATTTTCCCTCACCCTACAACAACCTCGTCTAACCCTGCATTCTCTGCCCCCCTTCACCAACACCCTCACACCCTACACCAACCCACTTTAACCCTGTCTTCTCTCACCCTGCATCCCACGACCCCCTGCATAAACCCCCTCTCACCTTGCATCCTCAGCCCCCCTTCACCAAACCCCTATTGCCCTGCACCAACCCTTTCTCACCCTGCATCCTCCGCCTCCCTGCACCAACCCGTCACCCTGTTTCCCATATCAACCTGCATCTTCTATCCCTGCACAAACCCCTTCTCGCCCTGTGCCAACCCCCTCTTCTTGCCACCCTGCATAAACCACCTCTCACCCTGCGTACTAGACCCCCTTCACCAACCCCCTCTCACAATGCACATACCCCCATCTCACCCTGAGTCTTCCCTCATCCTGTGTCCTCCCACCCTGCACCAACCCTCTCTAACCCTGCTTCCCATGACCCCCTGCACCAACCCTTCTCACCCTGCATACTCTGCCCCCCTGCACCAAACCCTCTCACCCTGCATCCTCTGCCCCCTTACACCAACCCACTCTCACACTATATCCTCCGCCCCCTTCACTTACCTGCTCTCACCCTGCATATTCCCTTACCCTGAACCAACCCCCTCTCACCCTACACCAACCCAATCTCACCCTGTGTCTTCCCTCACCCTGCACCAACCCTCTCTAACCCTGCATTCCACGCACCCATGCACCAACCCCCTCTCACCCTGCATCTTCTCTCCCTGCACCAACCCTTTCTCACCCTGTGCCAACCCCCTCTATCCTTGTGTCCTCCATCACCATGCATCCACCGCCACCCTGCACCACGCTATCTCCTCCCCATCTTCTCTAACCCTGCACTCCCCTTTTACCCCGTGTCTTCTCTCACCCTGCATCTTCTCACCCTACACCCCCCACCTCTCACCCTGCAAACTCCAGAACCTAAATTCATCAAGCTATAAACATAATGTAAGGAAGAGAGTCTATAGCAAACATACATATTTCATAAATATGCATGTATGCCAGGAAGATATTATAGCGCCTCCTTACCTGTTGTTTGTAGCTGCTCCTGCCATTGGACCTTTAGAAAATGACATCACAGTAGTCCAGAGATGTAGCTGGCTAAGTTGTTGACATTACAATTCCTTTGTGGAGAAGTCCTACCTGAAAAAAAATAGAAAAGGGGCGCGATAATATGTTCATGACATACATGCATATTTATTTTTACTGTGTTTTACATCTATCTCATCCCTGCACCCTCCCTCACCATCACCCCGTGTCCTCTCATCCTTCACCAACCCTATCTAACCCTGAATCCCACGCTTCCATGCACCAACCCCCTCTCACCCTGCATCCTTCACCCCCCCTTCAGGAAATCCCTCTCACCCTGCACCAACCCTCTCTCAACCTTTATCCTCTGCCCCCCTGCACCAACCCCCTCTCACTCTGCATCATCCACCCTCTTCATCAACCCCATCTCACCCTGCACCTTCCCTCACCCTGCACCAGCCCACTTTCACCCTGGGTTTTTACCCTCACCCTGTGTCCTCTCACCCTGCATACCACGCACCCCTGCATCAACCACCTCTCACCTTGCATCCTCAGCCCCCCTTCACCAAACCCCTATTGCCCTGCACCAACCCTTTCTCACCCTGCATCCTCCGCCTCCCTGCACCAACCCGTCAACCTGTTTCCCATATCACCCTGCATCTTCTATCCCTGCACAAACCCCTTCTCGCCGTGTGCCAACCCCCTCGCTCCTTGCCACCCTGCATAAACCACCTCTCACCCTACGTACTCCACCACCTTCACCAACCCCCTCTCACCCAGCACCAACCCCCATCTCACCCTGAGTCTTCCCTCATCCTGTGTCCTCTAACCCTGCACCAACCCTCTCTAACCCTGCTTCCCATGCCCATCTGCACCAACCCTCTCACACCCTGCATCCTCCACCCCCCTTCACCAAACCCCTCTTACCCTGCACTAACCCTCCCTCATACTGCATACTCCACCCCCTTCACCAACCCCCTCTCACCCTACACCAACCCAATCTCAACCTATGACTTCCATCACCCCGTATCCTCTCACCCTGCACCAACCCTCTCACCCTGCATCCCATGCCCCCTTGCACCAACCCCCTCTCACCCTGCATCCTTCACCCCCCTTCACGAAACCCCTCACCCTGCACAAACCCTCTCTCACCCTGCATCCTCTGCCCCCCCCTTCAACAACCCCCTCTCACCCTGCGCTCTCCACCCCCTTCATCAACCCCCTCTCACCCTGCATCCTCCCTCACCCTGCACCAACCCACTTTCATCCTGTGTCTTCTCACCCAGCACCAACCCTCTCAAACCCGTCATCCCATGCCCCCCTGCGCCAACCCACTCTCACCCTGCATCCTCCACCCCCATTCACCAACCCTCTCTCACCCTGCATTCTCCGCTTTCCTTCACCAACCCCATCTCACTCAGCATTTTCCCTCGCCCACCCACTCTCACCCTGCATCCTCCACCCCCCCTGCACCAACCCTCATTCACCCTGCATTTTCCGCTTCCCTTCACCAACCCCATCTCACCCAGCATTTTCCCTCACCCTACACCAACCTCCTCTAACCCTGCATTCTCGGCCCCCCTTCACCAACACCCTCACACCCTGCACCAACCCACTTTAACCCTGTCTTCTCTCACCCTGCATCCCACGACCCCCTGCATAAACCCCCTCTCACCTTGCATCCTCAGCCCCCCTTCACCAAACCCCTATTGCCCTGCACCAACCCTTTCTCACCCTGCATCCTCCGCCTCCCTGCACCAACCCGTCACCCTGTTTCCCATATCACCCTGCATCTTCTATCCCTGCACAAACCTCTTCTCGCCGTGTGCCAACCCCCTCTCTCCTTGCCACCCTGCATAAACCACCTCTCACCCTGCGTACTAGACCCCCTTCACCAACCCCCTCTCACGATGAACCAACCCCCATCTCACCCTGAGTCTTCCCTCATCCTGTGTCCTCCCACCCTGCACCAACCCTCTCTAACCCTGCTTCCCATGACCCCCTGCACCAACCCTCTCACACCCTGCATCCTCCACCCCCCTTCACCAAACCCCTCTCACCCTACACCAACCCAATCTCAACCTATGTCTTTCATCACCTTGTGTCCTGTCACCCTGCACCAACCCTCTTTAACCCTGCATCCCACGTCAAATTGCACCAACCCCCTCTCACCGTGCATCCTTCACCCCCCTTCACGAAATCCCTCTCACCCTACAGCAACCCTCTCTCACCCTGCATCCTCTGCCCCTCCTTCACCAACCCCCTTTCACCCTGCGCCCTCCACCCCCTTCATCAACCCCCTCTCACCCTGCATCTTCCCTCACCCTGCACCAACCCACTTTCATCCTGTGTCTTCCCTCACCCTGTGTCCTCTCACCCAACCAACCCTCTCAAACCCGGCATCCCATGCCCCCCTGCACCAACCCACTCTCACCCTGCATCCTCCACCCCCCTTCACCAACCCTCTCTCACCCTGCATCCTCTGCCCCTCCTTCACCAACCCCCTTTCACCCTGCGCCCTCCACCCCCTTCATCAACCCCCTCTCACCCTGCATCTTCCCTCACCCTGCACCAACCCACTTTCATCCTGTGTCTTCCCTCACCCTGTGTCCTCTCACCCAACCAACCCTCTCAAAACCGGCATCCCATGCCCCCCTGCACCAACCCACTCTCACCCTGCATCCTCCACCCCCCTTCACCAACCCTCTTTTACCCTGCATTCTCCGATTTCCTTCACCAACCCCATCTCACCCAGCATTTTCCCTCGCCCACCCACTCTCACCCTGCATCCTCCACCCCCCCTGCACCAACCCTCATTCACCCTGCATTCTCCGCTTCCCTTCACCAACCCCACCTCACCCAGCATTTTCCCTCACCCTACAACAACCTCGTCTAACCCTGCATTCTCTGCCCCCCTTCACCAACACCCTCACACCCTACACCAACCCACTTTAACCCTGTCTTCTCTCACCCTGCATCCCACGACCCCCTGCATAAACCCCCTCTCACCTTGCATCCTCAGCCCCCCTTCACCAAACCCCTATTGCCCTGCACCAACCCTTTCTCACCCTGCATCCTCCACCTCCCTGCACCAACCCGTCACCCTGTTTCCCATATCAACCTGCATCTTCTATCCCTGCACAAACCCCTTCTCGCCCTGTGCCAACCCCCTCTCCTTGCCACCCTGCATAAACCACCTCTCACCCTGCGTACTAGACCCCCTTCACCAACCCCCTCTCACGATGCACATACCCCCATCTCACCCTGAGTCTTCCCTCATCCTGTGTCCTCCCACCCTGCACCAACCCTCTCTAACCCTGCTTCCCATGACCCCCTGCACCAACCCTTCTCACCCTGCATACTCTGCCCCCCTGCACCAAACCCTCTCACCCTGCATCCTCTGCCCCCTTACACCAACCCACTCTCACACTATATCCTCCGCCCCCTTCACTTACCTGCTCTCACCCTGCATATTCCCTTACCCTGAACCAACCCCCTCTCACCCTACACCAACCCAATCTCACCCTGTGTCTTCCCTCACCCTGCACCAACCCTCTCTAACCCTGCATTCCACGCACCCATGCACCAACCCCCTCTCACCCTGCATCTTCTCTCCCTGCACCAACCCTTTCTCACCCTGTGCCAACCCCCTCTATCCTTGTGTCCTCCATCACCATGCATCCACCGCCACCCTGCACCACGCTATCTCCTCCCCATCTTCTCTAACCCTGCACTCCCCTTTTACCCCGTGTCTTCTCTCACCCTGCATCTTCTCACCCTACACCCCCCACCTCTCACCTTGCAAACTCCAGAACCTAAATTCATCAAGCTATAAACATAATGTAAGGAAGAGAGTCTATAGCAAACATACATATTTCATAAATATGCATGTATGCCAGGAAGATATTATCGCGCCTCCTTACCTGTTGTTTGTAGCTGCTCCTGCCATTGGACCTTTAGAAAATGACATCACAGTAGTCCAGAGATGTAGCTGGCTAAGTTGTTGACATTACAATTCCTTTGTGGAGAAGTCCTACCTGAAAAAAAAATAGAAAAGGGGCGCGATAATATGTTCATGACATACATGCATATTTATTTTTACTGTGTCTTACATCTATCTCATCCCTGCACACTCCCTCACCATCACCCCGTGTCCTCTCATCCTTCACCAACCCTCTCTAACCCTGAATCCCACGCTTCCATGCACCAACCCCCTCTCACCCTGCATCCTTCACCCCCCTTCAGGAAATCCCTCTCACCCTGCACCAACCCTCTCTCAACCTTTATCCTCTGCCCCCCTGCACCAACCCCCTCTCACTCTGCATCATCCACCCTCTTCATCAACCCCATCTCACCCTGCACCTTCCCTCACCCTGCACCAGCCCACTTTCACCCTGGGTTTTTACCCTCACCCTGTGTCCTCTCACCCTGCATACCACGCACCCCTGCATCAACCACCTCTCACCTTGCATCCTCAGCCCCCCTTCACCAAACCCCTATTGCCCTGCACCAACCCTTTCTCACCCTGCATCCTCCGCCTCCCTGCACCAACCCGTCACCCTGTTTCCCATATCACCCTGCATCTTCTATCCCTGCACAAACCCCTTCTCGCCGTGTGCCAACCCCCTCGCTCCTTGCCACCCTGCATAAACCACCTCTCACCCTACGTACTCCACCACCTTCACCAACCCCCTCTCACCCAGCACCAACCCCCATCTCACCCTGAGTCTTCCCTCATCCTGTGTCCTCTAACCCTGCACCAACCCTCTCTAACCCTGCTTCCCATGCCCATCTGCACCAACCCTCTCACACCCTGCATCCTCCACCCCCATTCACCAAACCCCTCTTACCCTGCACTAACCCTCCCTCATACTGCATACTCCACCCCCTTCACCAACCCCCTCTCACCCTGCGCTCTCCACCCCCTTCATCAACCCCCTCTCACCCTGCATCCTCCCTCACCCTGCACCAACCCACTTTCATCCTGTGTCTTCTCACCCAGCAACAACCCTCTCAAACCCGTCATCCCATGCCCCCCTGCGCCAACCCACTCTCACCCTGCATCCTCCACCCCCATTCACCAACCCTCTCTCACCCTGCATTCTCCGCTTTCCTTCACCAACCCCATCTCACTCAGCATTTTTCCTCGCCCACCCACTCTCACCCTGCATCCTCCACCCCCCCTGCACCAACCCTCATTCACCCTGCATTCTCCGCTTCCCTTCACCAACCCCATCTCACCCAGCATTTTCCCTCACCCTACACCAACCTCCTCTAACCCTGCATTCTCTGCCCCCCTTCACCAACACCCTCACGCCCTGCACCAACCCACTTTAACCCTGTCTTCTCTCACCCTGCATCCCACGACCCCCTGCATAAATCCCCTCTCACCTTGCATCCTCAGCCCCCCTTCACCAAACCCCTATTGCCCTGCACCAACCCTTTCTCACCCTGCATCCTCCGCCTCCCTGCACCAACCCGTCACCCTGTTTCCCATATCACCCTGCATCTTCTATCCCTGCACAAACCTCTTCTCGCCGTGTGCCAACCCCCTCTCTCCTTGCCACCCTGCATAAACCACCTCTCACCCTGCGTACTAGACCCCCTTCACCAACCCCCTCTCACGATGAACCAACCCCCATCTCACCCTGAGTCTTCCCTCATCCTGTGTCCTCCCACCCTGCACCAACCCTCTCTAACCCTGCTTCCCATGACCCCCTGCACCAACCCTCTCACACCCTGCATCCTCCACCCCCCTTCACCAAACCCCTCTCACCTTACACCAACCCAATCTCAACCTATGTCTTTCATCACCTCGTGTCCTGTCACCCTGCACCAACCCTCTTTAACCCTGCATCCCACGTCAAATTGCACCAACCCCCTCTCACCGTGCATCCTTCACCCCCCTTCACGAAATCCCTCTCACCCTACAGCAACCCTCTCTCACCCTGCATCCTCTGCCCCTCCTTCACCAACCCCCTTTCACCCTGCGCCCTCCACCCCCTTCATCAACCCCCTCTCACCCTGCATCTTCCCTCACCCTGCACCAACCCACTTTCATCCTGTGTCTTCCCTCACCCTGTGTCCTCTCACCCAACCAACCCTCTCAAACCCGGCATCCCATGCCCCCCTGCACCAACCCACTCTCACCCTGCATCCTCCACCCCCCTTCACCAACCCTCTCTCACCCTGCATCCTCTGCCCCTCCTTCACCAACCCCCTTTCACCCTGCGCCCTCCACCCCCTTCATCAACCCCCTCTCACCCTGCATCTTCCCTCACCCTGCACCAACCCACTTTCATCCTGTGTCTTCCCTCACCCTGTGTCCTCTCACCCAACCAACCCTCTCAAAACCGGCATCCCATGCCCCCCTGCACCAACCCACTCTCACCCTGCATCCTCCACCCCCCTTCACCAACCCTCTTTTACCCTGCATTCTCCGCTTTCCTTCACCAACCCCATCTCACCCAGCATTTTCCCTCGCCCACCCACTCTCACCCTGCATCCTCCACCCCCCCTGCACCAACCCTCATTCACCCTGCATTCTCCGCTTCCCTTCACCAACCCCACCTCACCCAGCATTTTCCCTCACCCTACAACAACCTCGTCTAACCCTGCATTCTCTGCCCCCCTTCACCAACACCCTCACACCCTACACCAACCCACTTTAACCCTGTCTTCTCTCACCCTGCATCCCACGACCCCCTGCATAAACCCCCTCTCACCTTGCATCCTCAGCCCCCCTTCACCAAACCCCTATTGCCCTGCACCAACCCTTTCTCACCCTGCATCCTCCGCCTCCCTGCACCAACCCGTCACCCTGTTTCCCATATCAACCTGCATCTTCTATCCCTGCACAAACCCCTTCTCGCCCTGTGCCAACCCCCTCTCCTTGCCACCCTGCATAAACCACCTCTCACTCTGCGTACTAGACCCCCTTCACCAACCCCCTCTCACGATGCACATACCCCCATCTCACCCTGAGTCTTCCCTCATCCTGTGTCCTCCCACCCTGCACCAACCCTCTCTAACCCTGCTTCCCATGACCCCCTGCACCAACCCTTCTCACCCTGCATACTCTGCCCCCCTGCACCAAACCCTCTCACCCTGCATCCTCTGCCCCCTTACACCAACCCACTCTCACACTATATCCTCCGCCCCCTTCACTTACCTGCTCTCACCCTGCATATTCCCTTACCCTGAACCAACCCCCTCTCACCCTACACCAACCCAATCTCACCCTGTGTCTTCCCTCACCCTGCACCAACCCTCTCTAACCCTGCATTCCACGCACCCATGCACCAACCCCCTCTCACCCTGCATCTTCTCTCCCTGCACCAACCCTTTCTCACCCTGTGCCAACCCCCTCTATCCTTGTGTCCTCCATCACCATGCATCCACCGCCACCCTGCACCACGCCATCTCCTCCCCATCTTCTCTAACCCTGCACTCCCCTTTTACCCCGTGTCTTCTCTCACCCTGCATCTTCTCACCCTACACCCCCCACCTCTCACCCTGCAAACTCCAGAACCTAAATTCATCAAGCTATAAACATAATGTAAGGAAGAGAGTCTATAGCAAACATACATATTTCATAAATATGCATGTATGCCAGGAAGATATTATCGCGCCTCCTTACCTGTTGTTTGTAGCTGCTCCTGCCATTGGACCTTTAGAAAATGACATCACAGTAGTCCAGAGATGTAGCTGGCTAAGTTGTTGACATTACAATTCCTTTGTGGAGAAGTCCTACCTGAAAAAAAATAGAAAAGGGGCGCGATAATATGTTCATGACATACATGCATATTTATTTTTACTGTGTCTTACTTCTATCTCATCCCTGCACCCTCCCTCACCATCACCCCGTGTCCTCTCATCCTTCACCAACCCTCTCTAACCCTGAATCCCACGCTTCCATGCACCAACCCCCTCTCACCCTGCATCCTTCACCCCCCTTCAGGAAATCCCTCTCACCCTGCACCAACCCTCTCTCAACCTTTATCCTCTGCCCCCCTGCACCAACCCCCTCTCACTCTGCATCATCCACCCTCTTCATCAACCCCATCTCACCCTGCACCTTCCCTCACCCTGCACCAGCCCACTTTCACCCTGGGTTTTTACCCTCACCCTGTGTCCTCTCACCCTGCATACCACGCACCCCTGCATCAACCACCTCTCACCTTGCATCCTCAGCCCCCCTTCACCAAACCCCTATTGCCCTGCACCAACCCTTTCTCACCCTGCATCCTCCGCCTCCCTGCACCAACCCGTCACCCTGTTTCCCATATCACCCTGCATCTTCTATCCCTGCACAAACCCCTTCTCGCCGTGTGCCAACCCCCTCGCTCCTTGCCACCCTGCATAAACCACCTCTCACCCTACGTACTCCACCACCTTCACCAACCCCCTCTCACCCAGCACCAACCCCCATCTCACCCTGAGTCTTCCCTCATCCTGTGTCCTCTAACCCTGCACCAACCCTCTCTAACCCTGCTTCCCATGCCCATCTGCACCAACCCTCTCACACCCTGCATCCTCCACCCCCCTTCACCAAACCCCTCTTACCCTGCACTAACCCTCCCTCATACTGCATACTCCACCCCCTTCACCAACCCCCTCTCACCCTGCGCTCTCCACCCCCTTCATCAACCCCCTCTCACCCTGCATCCTCCCTCACCCTGCACCAACCCACTTTCATCCTGTGTCTTCTCACCCAGCAACAACCCTCTCAAACCCATCATCCCATGCCCCCCTGCGCCAACCCACTCTCACCCTGCATCCTCCACCCCCATTCACCAACCCTCTCTCACCCTGCATTCTCCGCTTTCCTTCACCAACCCCATCTCACTCAGCATTTTTCCTCGCCCACCCACTCTCACCCTGCATCCTCCACCCCCCCTGCACCAACCCTCATTCACCCTGCATTCTCCGCTTCCCTTCACCAACCCCATCTCACCCAGCATTTTCCCTCACCCTACACCAACCTCCTCTAACCCTGCATTCTCTGCCCCCCTTCACCAACACCCTCACGCCCTGCACCAACCCACTTTAACCCTGTCTTCTCTCACCCTGCATCCCACGACCCCCTGCATAAACCCCCTCTCACCTTGCATCCTCAGCCCCCCTTCACCAAACCCCTATTGCCCTGCACCAACCCTTTCTCACCCTGCATCCTCCGCCTCCCTGCACCAACCCGTCACCCTGTTTCCCATATCACCCTGCATCTTCTATCCCTGCACAAACCTCTTCTCGCCGTGTGCCAACCCCCTCTCTCCTTGCCACCCTGCATAAACCACCTCTCACCCTGCGTACTAGACCCCCTTCACCAACCCCCTCTCACGATGAACCAAACCCCCATCTCACCCTGAGTCTTCCCTCATCCTGTGTCCTCCCACCCTGCACCAACCCTCTCTAACCCTGCTTCCCATGACCCCCTGCACCAACCCTCTCACACCCTGCATCCTCCACCCCCCTTCACCAAACCCCTCTCACCCTACACCAACCCAATCTCAACCTATGTCTTTCATCACCTCGTGTCCTGTCACCCTGCACCAACCCTCTTTAACCCTGCATCCCACGTCAAATTGCACCAACCCCCTCTCACCGTGCATCCTTCACCCCCCTTCACGAAATCCCTCTCACCCTACAGCAACCCTCTCTCACCCTGCATCCTCTGCCCCTCCTTCACCAACCCCCTTTCACCCTGCGCCCTCCACCCCCTTCATCAACCCCCTCTCACCCTGCATCTTCCCTCACCCTGCACCAACCCACTTTCATCCTGTGTCTTCCCTCACCCTGTGTCCTCTCACCCAACCAACCCTCTCAAACCCGGCATCCCATGCCCCCCTGCACCAACCCACTCTCACCCTGCATCCTCCACCCCCCTTCACCAACCCTCTCTCACCCTGCATCCTCTGCCCCTCCTTCACCAACCCCCTTTCACCCTGCGCCCTCCACCCCCTTCATCAACCCCCTCTCACCCTGCATCTTCCCTCACCCTGCACCAACCCACTTTCATCCTGTGTCTTCCCTCACCCTGTGTCCTCTCACCCAACCAACCCTCTCAAAACCGGCATCCCATGCCCCCCTGCACCAACCCACTCTCACCCTGCATCCTCCACCCCCCTTCACCAACCCTCTTTTACCCTGCATTCTCCGCTTTCCTTCACCAACCCCATCTCACCCAGCATTTTCCCTCGCCCACCCACTCTCACCCTGCATCCTCCACCCCCCCTGCACCAACCCTCATTCACCCTGCATTCTCCGCTTCCCTTCACCAACCCCACCTCACCCAGCATTTTCCCTCACCCTACAACAACCTCGTCTAACCCTGCATTCTCTGCCCCCCTTCACCAACACCCTCACACCCTACACCAACCCACTTTAACCCTGTCTTCTCTCACCCTGCATCCCACGACCCCCTGCATAAACCCCCTCTCACCTTGCATCCTCAGCCCCCCTTCACCAAACCCCTATTGCCCTGCACCAACCCTTTCTCACCCTGCATCCTCCGCCTCCCTGTTTCCCATATCAACCTGCATCTTCTATCCCTGCACAAACACCTTCTCGCCCTGTGCCAACCCCCTCTCCTTGCCACCCTGCATAAACCACCTCTCACCCTGCGTACTAGACCCCCTTCACCAACCCCCTCTCACGATGCACATACCCCCATCTCACCCTGAGTCTTCCCTCATCCTGTGTCCTCCCACCCTGCACCAACCCTCTCTAACCCTGCTTCCCATGACCCCCTGCACCAACCCTTCTCACTTTGCATACTATGCCCCCCTGCACCAAACCCTCTCACCCTGCATCCTCTGCCCCCTTACACCAACCCACTCTCACACTATATCCTCCGCCCCCTTCACTTACCTGCTCTCACCCTGCATATTCCCTTACCCTGAACCAACCCCCTCTCACCCTACACCAACCCAATCTCACCCTGTGTCTTCCCTCACCCTGCACCAACCCTCTCTAACCCTGCATTCCACGCACCCATGCACCAACCCCCTCTCACCCTGCATCTTCTCTCCCTGCACCAACCCTTTCTCACCCTGTGCCAACCCCCTCTATCCTTGTGTCCTCCATCACCATGCATCCACCGCCACCCTGCACCACGCCATCTCCTCCCCATCTTCTCTAACCCTGCACTCCCCTTTTACCCCGTGTCTTCTCTCACCCTGCATCTTCTCACCCTACACCCCCCACCTCTCACCCTGCAAACTCCAGAACCTAAATTCATCAAGCTATAAACATAATGTAAGGAAGAGAGTCTATAGCAAACATACATATTTCATAAATATGCATGTATGCCAGGAAGATATTATCGCGCCTCCTTACCTGTTGTTTGTAGCTGCTCCTGCCATTGGACCTTTAGAAAATGACATCACAGTAGTCCAGAGATGTAGCTGGCTAAGTTGTTGACATTACAATTCCTTTGTGGAGAAGTCCTACCTGAAAAAAAAATAGAAAAGGGGCGCGATAATATGTTCATGACATACATGCATATTTATTTTTACTGTGTCTTACTTCTATCTCATCCCTGCACCCTCCCTCACCATCACCCCGTGTCCTCTCATCCTTCACCAACCCTCTCTAACCCTGAATCCCACGCTTCCATGCACCAACCCCCTCTCACCCTGCATCCTTCACCCCCCTTCAGGAAATCCCTCTCACCCTGCACCAACCCTCTCTCAACCTTTATCCTCTGCCCCCCTGCACCAACCCCCTCTCACTCTGCATCATCCACCCTCTTCATCAACCCCATCTCACCCTGCACCTTCCCTCACCCTGCACCAGCCCACTTTCACCCTGGGTTTTTACCCTCACCCTGTGTCCTCTCACCCTGCATACCACGCACCCCTGCATCAACCACCTCTCACCTTGCATCCTCAGCCCCCCTTCACCAAACCCCTATTGCCCTGCACCAACCCTTTCTCACCCTGCATCCTCCGCCTCCCTGCACCAACCCGTCACCCTGTTTCCCATATCACCCTGCATCTTCTATCCCTGCACAAACCCCTTCTCGCCGTGTGCCAACCCCCTCGCTCCTTGCCACCCTGCATAAACCACCTCTCACCCTACGTACTCCACCACCTTCACCAACCCCCTCTCACCCAGCACCAACCCCCATCTCACCCTGAGTCTTCCCTCATCCTGTGTCCTCTAACCCTGCACCAACCCTCTCTAACCCTGCTTCCCATGCCCATCTGCACCAACCCTCTCACACCCTGCATCCTCCACCCCCCTTCACCAAACCCCTCTTACCCTGCACTAACCCTCCCTCATACTGCATACTCCACCCCCTTCACCAACCCCCTCTCACCCTGCGCTCTCCACCCCCTTCATCAACCCCCTCTCACCCTGCATCCTCCCTCACCCTGCACCAACCCACTTTCATCCTGTGTCTTCTCACCCAGCAACAACCCTCTCAAACCCATCATCCCATGCCCCCCTGCGCCAACCCACTCTCACCCTGCATCCTCCACCCCCATTCACCAACCCTCTCTCACCCTGCATTCTCCGCTTTCCTTCACCAACCCCATCTCACTCAGCATTTTTCCTCGCCCACCCACTCTCACCCTGCATCCTCCACCCCCCCTGCACCAACCCTCATTCACCCTGCATTCTCCGCTTCCCTTCACCAACCCCATCTCACCCAGCATTTTCCCTCACCCTACACCAACCTCCTCTAACCCTGCATTCTCTGCCCCCCTTCACCAACACCCTCACGCCCTGCACCAACCCACTTTAACCCTGTCTTCTCTCACCCTGCATCCCACGACCCCCTGCATAAACCCCCTCTCACCTTGCATCCTCAGCCCCCCTTCACCAAACCCCTATTGCCCTGCACCAACCCTTTCTCACCCTGCATCCTCCGCCTCCCTGCACCAACCCGTCACCCTGTTTCCCATATCACCCTGCATCTTCTATCCCTGCACAAACCTCTTCTCGCCGTGTGCCAACCCCCTCTCTCCTTGCCACCCTGCATAAACCACCTCTCACCCTGCGTACTAGACCCCCTTCACCAACCCCCTCTCACGATGAACCAAACCCCCATCTCACCCTGAGTCTTCCCTCATCCTGTGTCCTCCCACCCTGCACCAACCCTCTCTAACCCTGCTTCCCATGACCCCCTGCACCAACCCTCTCACACCCTGCATCCTCCACCCCCCTTCACCAAACCCCTCTCACCCTACACCAACCCAATCTCAACCTATGTCTTTCATCACCTCGTGTCCTGTCACCCTGCACCAACCCTCTTTAACCCTGCATCCCACGTCAAATTGCACCAACCCCCTCTCACCGTGCATCCTTCACCCCCCTTCACGAAATCCCTCTCACCCTACAGCAACCCTCTCTCACCCTGCATCCTCTGCCCCTCCTTCACCAACCCCCTTTCACCCTGCGCCCTCCACCCCCTTCATCAACCCCCTCTCACCCTGCATCTTCCCTCACCCTGCACCAACCCACTTTCATCCTGTGTCTTCCCTCACCCTGTGTCCTCTCACCCAACCAACCCTCTCAAACCCGGCATCCCATGCCCCCCTGCACCAACCCACTCTCACCCTGCATCCTCCACCCCCCTTCACCAACCCTCTCTCACCCTGCATCCTCTGCCCCTCCTTCACCAACCCCCTTTCACCCTGCGCCCTCCACCCCCTTCATCAACCCCCTCTCACCCTGCATCTTCCCTCACCCTGCACCAACCCACTTTCATCCTGTGTCTTCCCTCACCCTGTGTCCTCTCACCCAACCAACCCTCTCAAAACCGGCATCCCATGCCCCCCTGCACCAACCCACTCTCACCCTGCATCCTCCACCCCCCTTCACCAACCCTCTTTTACCCTGCATTCTCCGCTTTCCTTCACCAACCCCATCTCACCCAGCATTTTCCCTCGCCCACCCACTCTCACCCTGCATCCTCCACCCCCCCTGCACCAACCCTCATTCACCCTGCATTCTCCGCTTCCCTTCACCAACCCCACCTCACCCAGCATTTTCCCTCACCCTACAACAACCTCGTCTAACCCTGCATTCTCTGCCCCCCTTCACCAACACCCTCACACCCTACACCAACCCACTTTAACCCTGTCTTCTCTCACCCTGCATCCCACGACCCCCTGCATAAACCCCCTCTCACCTTGCATCCTCAGCCCCCCTTCACCAAACCCCTATTGCCCTGCACCAACCCTTTCTCACCCTGCATCCTCCGCCTCCCTGTTTCCCATATCAACCTGCATCTTCTATCCCTGCACAAACACCTTCTCGCCCTGTGCCAACCCCCTCTCCTTGCCACCCTGCATAAACCACCTCTCACCCTGCGTACTAGACCCCCTTCACCAACCCCCTCTCACGATGCACATACCCCCATCTCACCCTGAGTCTTCCCTCATCCTGTGTCCTCCCACCCTGCACCAACCCTCTCTAACCCTGCTTCCCATGACCCCCTGCACCAACCCTTCTCACTTTGCATACTATGCCCCCCTGCACCAAACCCTCTCACCCTGCATCCTCTGCCCCCTTACACCAACCCACTCTCACACTATATCCTCCGCCCCCTTCACTTACCTGCTCTCACCCTGCATATTCCCTTACCCTGAACCAACCCCCTCTCACCCTACACCAACCCAATCTCACCCTGTGTCTTCCCTCACCCTGCACCAACCCTCTCTAACCCTGCATTCCACGCACCCATGCACCAACCCCCTCTCACCCTGCATCTTCTCTCCCTGCACCAACCCTTTCTCACCCTGTGCCAACCCCCTCTATCCTTGTGTCCTCCATCACCATGCATCCACCGCCACCCTGCACCACGCCATCTCCTCCCCATCTTCTCTAACCCTGCACTCCCCTTTTACCCCGTGTCTTCTCTCACCCTGCATCTTCTCACCCTACACCCCCCACCTCTCACCCTGCAAACTCCAGAACCTAAATTCATGAAGCTATAAACATAATGTAAGGAAGAGAGTCTATAGCAAACATACATATTTTATAAATATGCATGTATGCCAGGAAGATATTATCGCGCCTCCTTACCTGTTGTTTGTAGCTGCTCCTGCCATTGGACCTTTAGAAAATGACATCACAGTAGTCCAGAGATGTAGCTGGCTAAGTTGTTGACATTACAATTCCTTTGTGGAGAAGTCCTACCTGAAAAAAAATAGAAAAGGGGCGCGATAATATGTTCATGACATACATGCATATTTATTTTTACTGTGTCTTACATCTATCTCATCCCTGCACCCTCCCTCACCATCACCCCGTGTCCTCTCATCCTTCACCAACCCTCTCTAACCCTGAATCCCACGCTTCCATGCACCAACCCCCTCTCACCCTGCATCCTTCACCCCCCTTCAGGAAATCCCTCTCACCCTGCACCAACCCTCTCTCAACCTTTATCCTCTGCCCCCCTGCACCAACCCCCTCTCACTCTGCATCATCCACCCTCTTCATCAACCCCATCTCACCCTGCACCTTCCCTCACCCTGCACCAGCCCACTTTCACCCTGGGTTTTTACCCTCACCCTGTGTCCTCTCACCCTGCATACCACGCACCCCTGCATCAACCACCTCTCACCTTGCATCCTCAGCCCCCCTTCACCAAACCCCTATTGCCCTGCACCAACCCTTTCTCACCCTGCATCCTCCACCTCCCTGCACCAACCCGTCACCCTGTTTCCCATATCACCCTGCATCTTCTATCCCTGCACAAACCCCTTCTCGCCGTGTGCCAACCCCCTCGCTCCTTGCCACCCTGCATAAACCACCTCTCACCCTACGTACTCCACCACCTTCACCAACCCCCTCTCACCCAGCACCAACCCCCATCTCACCCTGAGTCTTCCCTCATCCTGTGTCCTCTAACCCTGCACCAACCCTCTCTAACCCTGCTTCCCATGCCCATCTGCACCAACCCTCTCACACCCTGCATCCTCCACCCCCCTTCACCAAACCCCTCTTACCCTGCACTAACCCTCCCTCATACTGCATACTCCACCCCCTTCACCAACCCCCTCTCACCCTGCGCTCTCCACCCCCTTCATCAACCCCCTCTCACCCTGCATCCTCCCTCACCCTGCACCAACCCACTTTCATCCTGTGTCTTCTCACCCAGCAACAACCCTCTCAAACCCGTCATCCCATGCCCCCCTGCGCCAACCCACTCTCACCCTGCATCCTCCACCCCCATTCACCAACCCTCTCTCACCCTGCATTCTCCGCTTTCCTTCACCAACCCCATCTCACTCAGCATTTTTCCTCGCCCACCCACTCTCACCCTGCATCCTCCACCCCCCCTGCACCAACCCTCATTCACCCTGCATTCTCCGCTTCCCTTCACCAACCCCATCTCACCCAGCATTTTCCCTCACCCTACACCAACCTCCTCTAACCCTGCATTCTCTGCCCCCCTTCACCAACACCCTCACGCCCTGCACCAACCCACTTTAACCCTGTCTTCTCTCACCCTGCATCCCACGACCCCCTGCATAAACCCCCTCTCACCTTGCATCCTCAGCCCCCCTTCACCAAACCCCTATTGCCCTGCACCAACCCTTTCTCACCCTGCATCCTCCGCCTCCCTGCACCAACCCGTCACCCTGTTTCCCATATCACCCTGCATCTTCTATCCCTGCACAAACCTCTTCTCGCCGTGTGCCAACCCCCTCTCTCCTTGCCACCCTGCATAAACCACCTCTCACCCTGCGTACTAGACCCCCTTCACCAACCCCCTCTCACGATGAACCAACCCCCATCTCACCCTGAGTCTTCCCTCATCCTGTGTCCTCCCACCCTGCACCAACCCTCTCTAACCCTGCTTCCCATGACCCCCTGCACCAACGCTCTCACACCCTGCATCCTCCACCCCCCTTCACCAAACCCCTCTCACCCTACACCAACCCAATCTCAACCTATGTCTTTCATCACCTCGTGTCCTGTCACCCTGCACCAACCCTCTTTAACCCTGCATCCCACGTCAAATTGCAGCAACCCCCTCTCACCGTGCATCCTTCACCCCCCTTCACGAAATCCCTCTCACCCTACAGCAACCCTCTCTCACCCTGCATCCTCTGCCCCTCCTTCACCAACCCCCTTTCACCCTGCGCCCTCCACCCCCTCCATCAACCCCCTCTCACCCTGCATCTTCCCTCACCCTGCACCAACCCACTTTCATCCTGTGTCTTCCCTCACCCTGTGTCCTCTCACCCAACCAACCCTCTCAAACCCGGCATCCCATGCCCCCCTGCACCAACCCACTCTCACCCTGCATCCTCCACCCCCCTTCACCAACCCTCTCTCACCCTGCATCCTCTGCCCCTCCTTCACCAACCCCCTTTCACCCTGCGCCCTCCACCCCCTTCATCAACCCCCTCTCACCCTGCATCTTCCCTCACCCTGCACCAACCCACTTTCATCCTGTGTCTTCCCTCACCCTGTGTCCTCTCACCCAACCAACCCTCTCAAAACCGGCATCCCATGCCCCCCTGCACCAATCCACTCTCACCCTGCATCCTCCACCCCCCTTCACCAACCCTCTTTTACCCTGCATTCTCCGCTTTCCTTCACCAACCCCATCTCACCCAGCATTTTCCCTCGCCCACCCACTCTCACCCTGCATCCTCCACCCCCCCTGCACCAACCCTCATTCACCCTGCATTCTCCGCTTCCCTTCACCAACCCCACCTCACCCAGCATTTTCCCTCACCCTACAACAACCTCGTCTAACCCTGCATTCTCTGCCCCCCTTCACCAACACCCTCACACCCTACACCAACCCACTTTAACCCTGTCTTCTCTCACCCTGCATCCCACGACCCCCTGCATAAACCCCCTCTCACCTTGCATCCTCAGCCCCCCTTCACCAAACCCCTATTGCCCTGCACCAACCCTTTCTCACCCTGCATCCTCCGCCTCCCTGTTTCCCATATCAACCTGCATCTTCTATCCCTGCACAAACACCTTCTCGCCCTGTGCCAACCCCCTCTCCTTGCCACCCTGCATAAACCACCTCTCACCCTGCGTACTAGACCCCCTTCACCAACCCCCTCTCACGATGCACATACCCCCATCTCACCCTGAGTCTTCCCTCATCCTGTGTCCTCCCACCCTGCACCAACCCTCTCTAACCCTGCTTCCCATGACCCCCTGCACCAACCCTTCTCACTTTGCATACTATGCCCCCCTGCACCAAACCCTCTCACCCTGCATCCTCTGCCCCCTTACACCAACCCACTCTCACACTATATCCTCCGCCCCCTTCACTTACCTGCTCTCACCCTGCATATTCCCTTACCCTGAACCAACCCCCTCTCACCCTACACCAACCCAATCTCACCCTGTGTCTTCCCTCACCCTGCACCAACCCTCTCTAACCCTGCATTCCACGCACCCATGCACCAACCCCCTCTCACCCTGCATCTTCTCTCCCTGCACCAACCCTTTCTCACCCTGTGCCAACCCCCTCTATCCTTGTGTCCTCCATCACCATGCATCCACCGCCACCCTGCACCACGCCATCTCCTCCCCATCTTCTCTAACCCTGCACTCCCCTTTTACCCCGTGTCTTCTCTCACCCTGCATTTTCTCACCCTACACCCCCCACCTCTCACCCTGCAAACTCCAGAACCTAAATTCATCAAGCTATAAACATAATGTAAGGAAGAGAGTCTATAGCAAACATACATATTTCATAAATATGCATGTATGCCAGGAAGATATTATCGCGCCTCCTTACCTGTTGTTTGTAGCTGCTCCTGCCATTGGACCTTTAGAAAATGACATCACAGTAGTCCAGAGATGTAGCTGGCTAAGTTGTTGACATTACAATTCCTTTGTGGAGAAGTCCTACCTGAAAAAAAATAGAAAAGGGGCGCGATAATATGTTCATGACATACATGCATATTTATTTTTACTGTGTCTTACATCTATCTCATCCCTGCACCCTCCCTCACCATCACCCCGTGTCCTCTCATCCTTCACCAACCCTCTCTAACCCTGAATCCCACGCTTCCATGCACCAACCCCCTCTCACCCTGCATCCTTCACCCCCCTTCAGGAAATCCCTCTCACCCTGCACCAACCCTCTCTCAACCTTTATCCTCTGCCCCCCTGCACCAACCCCCTCTCACTCTGCATCATCCACCCTCTTCATCAACCCCATCTCACCCTGCATCTTCCCTCACCCTGCACCAGCCCACTTTCACCCTGGGTTTTTACCCTCACCCTGTGTCCTCTCACCCTGCATACCACGCACCCCTGCATCAACCACCTCTCACCTTGCATCCTCAGCCCCCCTTCACCAAACCCCTATTGCCCTGCACCAACCCTTTCTCACCCTGCATCCTCCGCCTCCCTGCACCAACCCGTCACCCTGTTTCCCATATCACCCTGCATCTTCTATCCCTGCACAAACCCATTCTCGCCGTGTGCCAACCCCCTCGCTCCTTGCCACCCTGCATAAACCACCTCTCACCCTACGTACTCCACCACCTTCACCAACCCCCTCTCACCCAGCACCAACCCCCATCTCACCCTGAGTCTTCCCTCACCCTGTGTCCTCTAACCCTGCACCAACCCTCTCTAACCCTGCTTCCCATGCCCATCTGCACCAACCCTCTCACACCCTGCATCCTCCACCCCCCTTCACCAAACCCCTCTTACCCTGCACTAACCCTCCCTCATACTGCATACTCCACCCCCTTCACCAACCCCCTCTCACCCTGCGCTCTCCACCCCCTTCATCAACCCCCTCTCACCCTGCATCCTCCCTCACCCTGCACCAACCCACTTTCATCCTGTGTCTTCTCACCCAGCAACAACCCTCTCAAACCAGTCATCCCATGCCCCCCTGCGCCAACCCACTCTCACCCTGCATCCTCCACCCCCATTCACCAACCCTCTCTCACCCTGCATTCTCCGCTTTCCTTCACCAACCCCATCTCACTCAGCATTTTTCCTCGCCCACCCACTCTCACCCTGCATCCTCCACCCCCCCTGCACCAACCCTCATTCACCCTGCATTCTCCGCTTCCCTTCACCAACCCCATCTCACCCAGCATTTTCCCTCACCCTACACCAACCTCCTCTAACCCTGCATTCTCTGCCCCCCTTCACCAACACCCTCACGCCCTGCACCAACCCACTTTAACCCTGTCTTCTCTCACCCTGCATCCCACGACCCCCTGCATAAACCCCCTCTCACCTTGCATCCTCAGCCCCCCTTCACCAAACCCCTATTGCCCTGCACCAACCCTTTCTCACCCTGCATCCTCCGCCTCCCTGCACCAACCCGTCACCCTGTTTCCCATATCACCCTGCATCTTCTATCCCTGCACAAACCTCTTCTCGCCGTGTGCCAACCCCCTCTCTCCTTGCCACCCTGCATAAACCACCTCTCACCCTGCGTACTAGACCCCCTTCACCAACCCCCTCTCACGATGAACCAACCCCCATCTCACCCTGAGTCTTCCCTCATCCTGTGTCCTCCCACCCTGCACCAACCCTCTCTAACCCTGCTTCCCATGACCCCCTGCACCAACCCTCTCACACCCTGCATCCTCCACCCCCCTTCACCAAACCCCTCTCACCCTACACCAACCCAATCTCAACCTATGTCTTTCATCACCTCGTGTCCTGTCACCCTGCACCAACCCTCTTTAACCCTGCATCCCACGTCAAATTGCACCAACCCCCTCTCACCGTGCATCCTTCACCCCCCTTCACGAAATCCCTCTCACCCTACAGCAACCCTCTCTCACCCTGCATCCTCTGCCCCTCCTTCACCAACCCCCTTTCACCCTGCGCCCTCCACCCCCTTCATCAACCCCCTCTCACCCTGCATCTTCCCTCACCCTGCACCAACCCACTTTCATCCTGTGTCTTCCCTCACCCTGTGTCCTCTCACCCAACCAACCCTCTCAAACCCGGCATCCCATGCCCCCCTGCACCAACCCACTCTCACCCTGCATCCTCCACCGCCCTTCACCAACCCTCTCTCACCCTGCATCCTCTGCCCCTCCTTCACCAACCCCCTTTCACCCTGCGCCCTCCACCCCCTTCATCAACCCCCTCTCACCCTGCATCTTCCCTCACCCTGCACCAACCCACTTTCATCCTGTGTCTTCCCTCACCCTGTGTCCTCTCACCCAACCAACCCTCTCAAAACCGGCATCCCATGCCCCCCTGCACCAATCCACTCTCACCCTGCATCCTCCACCCCCCTTCACCAACCCTCTTTTACCCTGCATTCTCCGCTTTCCTTCACCAACCCCATCTCACCCAGCATTTTCCCTCGCCCACCCACTCTCACCCTGCATCCTCCACCCCCCCTGCACCAACCCTCATTCACCCTGCATTCTCCGCTTCCCTTCACCAACCCCACCTCACCCAGCATTTTCCCTCACCCTACAACAACCTCGTCTAACCCTGCATTCTCTGCCCCCCTTCACCAACACCCTCACACCTTACACCAACCCACTTTAACCCTGTCTTCTCTCACCCTGCATCCCACGACCCCCTGCATAAACCCCCTCTCACCTTGCATCCTCAGCCCCCCTTCACCAAACCCCTATTGCCCTGCACCAACCCTTTCTCACCCTGCATCCTCCGCCTCCCTGCACCAACCCGTCACCCTGTTTCCCATATCAACCTGCATCTTCTATCCCTGCACAAACCCCTTCTCGCCCTGTGCCAACCCCCTCTCCTTGCCACCCTGCATAAACCACCTCTCACCCTGCGTACTAGACCCCCTTCACCAACCCCCTCTCACGATGCACATACCCCCATCTCACCCTGAGTCTTCCCTCATCCTGTGTCCTCCCACCCTGCACCAACCCTCTCTAACCCTGCTTCCCATGACCCCCTGCACCAACCCTTCTCACCCTGCATACTCTGCCCCCCTGCACCAAACCCTCTCACCCTGCATCCTCTGCCCCCTTACACCAACCCACTCTCACACTATATCCTCCGCCCCCTTCACTTACCTGCTCTCACCCTGCATATTCCCTTACCCTGAACCAACCCCCTCTCACCCTACACCAACCCAATCTCACCCTGTGTCTTCCCTCACCCTGCACCAACCCTCTCTAACCCTGCATTCCACGCACCCATGCACCAACCCCCTCTCACCCTGTATCTTCTCTCCCTGCACCAACCCTTTCTCACCTTGTGCCAACCCCCTCTATCCTTGTGTCCTCCATCACCATGCATCCACCGCCACCCTGCACCACGCCATCTCCTCCCCATCTTCTCTAACCCTGCACTCCCCTTTTACCCCGTGTCTTCTCTCACCCTGCATCTTCTCACCCTACACCCCCCACCTCTCACCCTGCAAACTCCAGAACCTAAATTCATCAAGCTATAAACATAATGTAAGGAAGAGAGTCTATAGCAAACATACATATTTCATAAATATGCATGTATGCCAGGAAGATATTATCGCGCCTCCTTACCTGTTGTTTGTAGCTGCTCCTGCCATTGGACCTTTAGAAAATGACATCACAGTAGTCCAGAGATGTAGCTGGCTAAGTTGTTGACATTACAATTCCTTTGTGGAGAAGTCCTACCTGAAAAAATATAGAAAAGGGGCGCGATAATATGTTCATGACATACATGCATATTTATTTTTACTGTGTCTTACATCTATCTCATCCCTGCACCCTCCCTCACCATCACCCCGTGTCCTCTCATCCTTCACCAACCCTCTCTAACCCTGAATCCCACGCTTCCATGCACCAACCCCCTCTCACCCTGCATCCTTCACCCCCCTTCAGGAAATCCCTCTCACCCTGCACCAACCCTCTCTCAACCTTTATCCTCTGCCCCCCTGCACCAACCCCCTCTCACTCTGCATCATCCACCCTCTTCATCAACCCCATCTCACCCTGCATCTTCCCTCACCCTGCACCAGCCCACTTTCACCCTGGGTTTTTACCCTCACCCTGTGTCCTCTCACCCTGCATACCACGCACCCCTGCATCAACCACCTCTCACCTTGCATCCTCAGCCCCCCTTCACCAAACCCCTATTGCCCTGCACCAACCCTTTCTCACCCTGCATCCTCCGCCTCCCTGCACCAACCCGTCACCCTGTTTCCCATATCACCCTGCATCTTCTATCCCTGCACAAACCCATTCTCGCCGTGTGCCAACCCCCTCGCTCCTTGCCACCCTGCATAAACCACCTCTCACCCTACGTACTCCACCACCTTCACCAACCCCCTCTCACCCAGCACCAACCCCCATCTCACCCTGAGTCTTCCCTCATCCTGTGTCCTCTAACCCTGCACCAACCCTCTCTAACCCTGCTTCCCATGCCCATCTGCACCAACCCTCTCACACCCTGCATCCTCCACCCCCCTTCACCAAACCCCTCTTACCCTGCACTAACCCTCCCTCATACTGCATACTCCACCCCCTTCACCAACCCCCTCTCACCCTGCGCTCTCCACCCCCTTCATCAACCCCCTCTCACCCTGCATCCTCCCTCACCCTGCACCAACCCACTTTCATCCTGTGTCTTCTCACCCAGCAACAACCCTCTCAAACCAGTCATCCCATGCCCCCCTGCGCCAACCCACTCTCACCCTGCATCCTCCACCCCCATTCACCAACCCTCTCTCACCCTGCATTCTCCGCTTTCCTTCACCAACCCCATCTCACTCAGCATTTTTCCTCGCCCACCCACTCTCACCCTGCATCCTCCACCCCCCCTGCACCAACCCTCATTCACCCTGCATTCTCCGCTTCCCTTCACCAACCCCATCTCACCCAGCATTTTCCCTCACCCTACACCAACCTCCTCTAACCCTGCATTCTCTGCCCCCCTTCACCAACACCCTCACGCCCTGCACCAACCCACTTTAACCCTGTCTTCTCTCACCCTGCATCCCACGACCCCCTGCATAAACCCCCTCTCACCTTGCATCCTCAGCCCCCCTTCACCAAACCCCTATTGCCCTGCACCAACCCTTTCTCACCCTGCATCCTCCGCCTCCCTGCACCAACCCGTCACCCTGTTTCCCATATCACCCTGCATCTTCTATCCCTGCACAAACCTCTTCTCGCCGTGTGCCAACCCCCTCTCTCCTTGCCACCCTGCATAAACCACCTCTCACCCTGCGTACTAGACCCCCTTCACCAACCCCCTCTCACGATGAACCAACCCCCATCTCACCCTGAGTCTTCCCTCATCCTGTGTCCTCCCACCCTGCACCAACCCTCTCTAACCCTGCTTCCCATGACCCCCTGCACCAACCCTCTCACACCCTGCATCCTCCACCCCCCTTCACCAAACCCCTCTCACCCTACACCAACCCAATCTCAACCTATGTCTTTCATCACCTCGTGTCCTGTCACCCTGCACCAACCCTCTTTAACCCTGCATCCCACGTCAAATTGCACCAACCCCCTCTCACCGTGCATCCTTCACCCCCCTTCACGAAATCCCTCTCACCCTACAGCAACCCTCTCTCACCCTGCATCCTCTGCCCCTCCTTCACCAACCCCCTTTCACCCTGCGCCCTCCACCCCCTTCATCAACCCCCTCTCACCCTGCATCTTCCCTCACCCTGCACCAACCCACTTTCATCCTGTGTCTTCCCTCACCCTGTGTCCTCTCACCCAACCAACCCTCTCAAACCCGGCATCCCATGCCCCCCTGCACCAACCCACTCTCACCCTGCATCCTCCACCGCCCTTCACCAACCCTCTCTCACCCTGCATCCTCTGCCCCTCCTTCACCAACCCCCTTTCACCCTGCGCCCTCCACCCCCTTCATCAACCCCCTCTCACCCTGCATCTTCCCTCACCCTGCACCAACCCACTTTCATCCTGTGTCTTCCCTCACCCTGTGTCCTCTCACCCAACCAACCCTCTCAAAACCGGCATCCCATGCCCCCCTGCACCAATCCACTCTCACCCTGCATCCTCCACCCCCCTTCACCAACCCTCTTTTACCCTGCATTCTCCGCTTTCCTTCACCAACCCCATCTCACCCAGCATTTTCCCTCGCCCACCCACTCTCACCCTGCATCCTCCACCCCCCCTGCACCAACCCTCATTCACCCTGCATTCTCCGCTTCCCTTCACCAACCCCACCTCACCCAGCATTTTCCCTCACCCTACAACAACCTCGTCTAACCCTGCATTCTCTGCCCCCCTTCACCAACACCCTCACACCTTACACCAACCCACTTTAACCCTGTCTTCTCTCACCCTGCATCCCACGACCCCCTGCATAAACCCCCTCTCACCTTGCATCCTCAGCCCCCCTTCACCAAACCCCTATTGCCCTGCACCAACCCTTTCTCACCCTGCATCCTCCGCCTCCCTGCACCAACCCGTCACCCTGTTTCCCATATCAACCTGCATCTTCTATCCCTGCACAAACCCCTTCTCGCCCTGTGCCAACCCCCTCTCCTTGCCACCCTGCATAAACCACCTCTCACCCTGCGTACTAGACCCCCTTCACCAACCCCCTCTCACGATGCACATACCCCCATCTCACCCTGAGTCTTCCCTCATCCTGTGTCCTCCCACCCTGCACCAACCCTCTCTAACCCTGCTTCCCATGACCCCCTGCACCAACCCTTCTCACCCTGCATACTCTGCCCCCCTGCACCAAACCCTCTCACCCTGCATCCTCTGCCCCCTTACACCAACCCACTCTCACACTATATCCTCCGCCCCCTTCACTTACCTGCTCTCACCCTGCATATTCCCTTACCCTGAACCAACCCCCTCTCACCCTACACCAACCCAATCTCACCCTGTGTCTTCCCTCACCCTGCACCAACCCTCTCTAACCCTGCATTCCACGCACCCATGCACCAACCCCCTCTCACCCTGTATCTTCTCTCCCTGCACCAACCCTTTCTCACCTTGTGCCAACCCCCTCTATCCTTGTGTCCTCCATCACCATGCATCCACCGCCACCCTGCACCACGCCATCTCCTCCCCATCTTCTCTAACCCTGCACTCCCCTTTTACCCCGTGTCTTCTCTCACCCTGCATCTTCTCACCCTACACCCCCCACCTCTCACCCTGCAAACTCCAGAACCTAAATTCATCAAGCTATAAACATAATGTAAGGAAGAGAGTCTATAGCAAACATACATATTTCATAAATATGCATGTATGCCAGGAAGATATTATCGCGCCTCCTTACCTGTTGTTTGTAGCTGCTCCTGCCATTGGACCTTTAGAAAATGACATCACAGTAGTCCAGAGATGTAGCTGGCTAAGTTGTTGACATTACAATTCCTTTGTGGAGAAGTCCTACCTGAAAAAATATAGAAAAGGGGCGCGATAATATGTTCATGACATACATGCATATTTATTTTTACTGTGTCTTACATCTATCTCATCCCTGCACCCTCCCTCACCATCACCCCGTGTCCTCTCATCCTTCACCAACCCTCTCTAACCCTGAATCCCACGCTTCCATGCACCAACCCCCTCTCACCCTGCATCCTTCACCCCCCTTCAGGAAATCCCTCTCACCCTGCACCAACCCTCTCTCAACCTTTATCCTCTGCCCCCCTGCACCAACCCCCTCTCACTCTGCATCATCCACCCTCTTCATCAACCCCATCTCACCCTGCACCTTCCCTCACCCTGCACCAGCCCACTTTCACCCTGGGTTTTTACCCTCACCCTGTGTCCTCTCACCCTGCATACCACGCACCCCTGCATCAACCACCTCTCACCTTGCATCCTCAGCCCCCCTTCACCAAACCCCTATTGCCCTGCACCAACCCTTTCTCACCCTGCATCCTCCGCCTCCCTGCACCAACCCGTCAACCTGTTTCCCATATCACCCTGCATCTTCTATCCCTGCACAAACCCCTTCTCGCCGTGTGCCAACCCCCTCGCTCCTTGCCACCCTGCATAAACCACCTCTCACCCTACGTACTCCACCACCTTCACCAACCCCCTCTCACCCAGCACCAACCCCCATCTCACCCTGAGTCTTCCCTCATCCTGTGTCCTCTAACCCTGCACCAACCCTCTCTAACCCTGCTTCCCATGCCCATCTGCACCAACCCTCTCACACCCTGCATCCTCCACCCCCCTTCACCAAACCCCTCTTACCCTGCACTAACCCTCCCTCATACTGCATACTCCACCCCCTTCACCAACCCCCTCTCACCCTACACCAACCCAATCTCAACCTATGACTTCCATCACCCCGTATCCTCTCACCCTGCACCAACCCTCTCACCCTGCATCCCATGCCCCCTTGCACCAACCCCCTCTCACCCTGCATCCTTCACCCCCCTTCACGAAACCCCTCTCACCCTGCACAAACCCTCTCTCACCCTGCATCCTCTGCCCCCCCTTCAACAACCCCCTCTCACCCTGCGCTCTCCACCCCCTTCATCAACCCCCTCTCACCCTGCATCCTCCCTCACCCTGCACCAACCCACTTTCATCCTGTGTCTTCTCACCCAGCACCAACCCTCTCAAACCCGTCATCCCATGCCCCCCTGCGCCAACCCACTCTCACCCTGCATCCTCCACCCCCATTCACCAACCCTCTCTCACCCTGCATTCTCCGCTTTCCTTCACCAACCCCATCTCACTCAGCATTTTCCCTCGCCCACCCACTCTCACCCTGCATCCTCCACCCCCCCTGCACCAACCCTCATTCACCCTGCATTCTCCGCTTCCCTTCACCAACCCCATCTCACCCAGCATTTTCCCTCACCCTACACCAACCTCCTCTAACCCTGCATTCTCTGCCCCCCTTCACCAACACCCTCACACCCTGCACCAACCCACTTTAACCCTGTCTTCTCTCACCCTGCATCCCACGACCCCCTGCATAAACCCCCTCTCACCTTGCATCCTCAGCCCCCCTTCACCAAACCCCTATTGCCCTGCACCAACCCTTTCTCACCCTGCATCCTCCGCCTCCCTGCACCAACCCGTCACCCTGTTTCCCATATCACCCTGCATCTTCTATCCCTGCACAAACCTCTTCTCGCCGTGTGCCAACCCCCTCTCTCCTTGCCACCCTGCATAAACCACCTCTCACCCTGCGTACTAGACCCCCTTCACCAACCCCCTCTCACGATGAACCAACCCCCATCTCACCCTGAGTCTTCCCTCATCCTGTGTCCTCCCACCCTGCACCAACCCTCTCTAACCCTGCTTCCCATGACCCCCTGCACCAACCCTCTCACACCCTGCATCCTCCACCCCCCTTCACCAAACCCCTCTCACCCTACACCAACCCAATCTCAACCTATGTCTTTCATCACCTCGTGTCCTGTCACCCTGCACCAACCCTCTTTAACCCTGCATCCCACGTCAAATTGCACCAACCCCCTCTCACCGTGCATCCTTCACCCCCCTTCACGAAATCCCTCTCACCCTACAGCAACCCTCTCTCACCCTGCATCCTCTGCCCCTCCTTCACCAACCCCCTTTCACCCTGCGCCCTCCACCCCCTTCATCAACCCCCTCTCACCCTGCATCTTCCCTCACCCTGCACCAACCCACTTTCATCCTGTGTCTTCCCTCACCCTGTGTCCTCTCACCCAACCAACCCTCTCAAACCCGGCATCCCATGCCCCCCTGCACCAACCCACTCTCACCCTGCATCCTCCACCCCCCTTCACCAACCCTCTCTCACCCTGCATCCTCTGCCCCTCCTTCACCAACCCCCTTTCACCCTGCGCCCTCCACCCCCTTCATCAACCCCCTCTCACCCTGCATCTTCCCTCACCCTGCACCAACCCACTTTCATCCTGTGTCTTCCCTCACCCTGTGTCCTCTCACCCAACCAACCCTCTCAAAACCGGCATCCCATGCCCCCCTGCACCAACCCACTCTCACCCTGCATCCTCCACCCCCCTTCACCAACCCTCTTTTACCCTGCATTCTCCGCTTTCCTTCACCAACCCCATCTCACCCAGCATTTTCCCTCGCCCACCCACTCTCACCCTGCATCCTCCACCCCCCCTGCACCAACCCTCATTCACCCTGCATTCTCCGCTTCCCTTCACCAACCCCACCTCACCCAGCATTTTCCCTCACCCTACAACAACCTCGTCTAACCCTGCATTCTCTGCCCCCCTTCACCAACACCCTCACACCCTACACCAACCCACTTTAACCCTGTCTTCTCTCACCCTGCATCCCACGACCCCCTGCATAAACCCCCTCTCACCTTGCATCCTCAGCCCCCCTTCACCAAACCCCTATTGCCCTGCACCAACCCTTTCTCACCCTGCATCCTCCGCCTCCCTGCACCAACCCGTCACCCTGTTTCCCATATCAACCTGCATCTTCTATCCCTGCACAAACCCCTTCTCGCCCTGTGCCAACCCCCTCTCCTTGCCACCCTGCATAAACCACCTCTCACCCTGCGTACTAGACCCCCTTCACCAACCCCCTCTCACGATGCACATACCCCCATCTCACCCTGAGTCTTCCCTCATCCTGTGTCCTCCCACCCTGCACCAACCCTCTCTAACCCTGCTTCCCATGACCCCCTGCACCAACCCTTCTCACCCTGCATACTCTGCCCCCCTGCACCAAACCCTCTCACCCTGCATCCTCTGCCCCCTTACACCAACCCACTCTCACACTATATCCTCCGCCCCCTTCACTTACCTGCTCTCACCCTGCATATTCCCTTACCCTGAACCAACCCCCTCTCACCCTACACCAACCCAATCTCACCCTGTGTCTTCCCTCACCCTGCACCAACCCTCTCTAACCCTGCATTCCACGCACCCATGCACCAACCCCCTCTCACCCTGCATCTTCTCTCCCTGCACCAACCCTTTCTCACCCTGTGCCAACCCCCTCTATCCTTGTGTCCTCCATCACCATGCATCCACCGCCACCCTGCACCACGCTATCTCCTCCCCATCTTCTCTAACCCTGCACTCCCCTTTTACCCCGTGTCTTCTCTCACCCTGCATCTTCTCACCCTACACCCCCCACCTCTAACCCTGCAAACTCCAGAACCTAAATTCATCAAGCTATAAACATAATGTAAGGAAGAGAGTCTATAGCAAACATACATATTTCATAAATATGCATGTATGCCAGGAAGATATTATCGCGCCTCCTTACCTGTTGTTTGTAGCTGCTCCTGCCATTGGACCTTTAGAAAATGACATCACAGTAGTCCAGAGATGTAGCTGGCTAAGTTGTTGACATTACAATTCCTTTGTGGAGAAGTCCTACCTGAAAAAAAATAGAAAAGGGGCGCGATAATATGTTCATGACATACATGCATATTTATTTTTACTGTGTCTTACATCTATCTCATCCCTGCACCCTCCCTCACCATCACCCCGTGTCCTCTCATCCTTCACCAACCCTCTCTAACCCTGAATCCCACGCTTCCATGCACCAACCCCCTCTCACCCTGCATCCTTCACCCCCCTTCAGGAAATCCCTCTCACCCTGCACCAACCCTCTCTCAACCTTTATCCTCTGCCCCCCTGCACCAACCCCCTCTCACTCTGCATCATCCACCCTCTTCATCAACCCCATCTCACCCTGCACCTTCCCTCACCCTGCACCAGCCCACTTTCACCCTGGGTTTTTACCCTCACCCTGTGTCCTCTCACCCTGCATACCACGCACCCCTGCATCAACCACCTCTCACCTTGCATCCTCAGCCCCCCTTCACCAAACCCCTATTGCCCTGCACCAACCCTTTCTCACCCTGCATCCTCCGCCTCCCTGCACCAACCCGTCAACCTGTTTCCCATATCACCCTGCATCTTCTATCCCTGCACAAACCCCTTCTCGCCGTGTGCCAACCCCCTCGCTCCTTGCCACCCTGCATAAACCACCTCTCACCCTACGTACTCCACCACCTTCACCAACCCCCTCTCACCCAGCACCAACCCCCATCTCACCCTGAGTCTTCCCTCATCCTGTGTCCTCTAACCCTGCACCAACCCTCTCTAACCCTGCTTCCCATGCCCATCTGCACCAACCCTCTCACACCCTGCATCCTCCACCCCCCTTCACCAAACCCCTCTTACCCTGCACTAACCCTCCCTCATACTGCATACTCCACCCCCTTCACCAACCCCCTCTCACCCTACACCAACCCAATCTCAACCTATGACTTCCATCACCCCGTATCCTCTCACCCTGCACCAACCCTCTCACCCTGCATCCCATGCCCCCTTGCACCAACCCCCTCTCACCCTGCATCCTTCACCCCCCTTCACGAAACCCCTCTCACCCTGCACAAACCCTCTCTCACCCTGCATCCTCTGCCCCCCCTTCAACAACCCCCTCTCACCCTGCGCTCTCCACCCCCTTCATCAACCCCCTCTCACCCTGCATCCTCCCTCACCCTGCACCAACCCACTTTCATCCTGTGTCTTCTCACCCAGCACCAACCCTCTCAAACCCGTCATCCCATGCCCCCCTGCGCCAACCCACTCTCACCCTGCATCCTCCACCCCCATTCACCAACCCTCTCTCACCCTGCATTCTCCGCTTTCCTTCACCAACCCCATCTCACTCAGCATTTTCCCTCGCCCACCCACTCTCACCCTGCATCCTCCACCCCCCCTGCACCAACCCTCATTCACCCTGCATTCTCCGCTTCCCTTCACCAACCCCATCTCACCCAGCATTTTCCCTCACCCTACACCAACCTCCTCTAACCCTGCATTCTCTGCCCCCCTTCAGCAACACCCTCACACCCTGCACCAACCCACTTTAACCCTGTCTTCTCTCACCCTGCATCCCACGACCCCCTGCATAAACCCCCTCTCACCTTGCATCCTCAGCCCCCCTTCACCAAACCCCTATTGCCCTGCACCAACCCTTTCTCACCCTGCATCCTCCGCCTCCCTGCACCAACCCGTCACCCTGTTTCCCATATCACCCTGCATCTTCTATCCCTGCACAAACCTCTTCTCGCCGTGTGCCAACCCCCTCTCTCCTTGCCACCCTGCATAAACCACCTCTCACCCTGCGTACTAGACCCCCTTCACCAACCCCCTCTCACGATGAACCAACCCCCATCTCACCCTGAGTCTTCCCTCATCCTGTGTCCTCCCACCCTGCACCAACCCTCTCTAACCCTGCTTCCCATGACCCCCTGCACCAACCCTCTCACACCCTGCATCCTCCACCCCCCTTCACCAAACCCCTCTCACCCTACACCAACCCAATCTCAACCTATGTCTTTCATCACCTCGTGTCCTGTCACCCTGCACCAACCCTCTTTAACCCTGCATCCCACGTCAAATTGCACCAACCCCCTCTCACCGTGCATCCTTCACCCCCCTTCACGAAATCCCTCTCACCCTACAGCAACCCCCTCTAACCCTGCATTTTCTGCCACCCTTCACCAACCCCCTCACACCCTACACCGACCCACTTTCACCCTGTCTTCTCTCACCCTGCATACCACGCCCCCCTGCATCAACCCTCTCTTACCTTGCATCCTCAGCCCCCCTTCACCAAACCCCTATTGCCCTGCACCAACCCTTTCTCACCCTGCATCCTCCGCCTCCCTGCACCAACCCGTCACCCTGTTTCCCATATCACCCTGCATCTTCTATCCCTGCACAAACCTCTTCTCGCCGTGTGCCAACCCCCTCTCTCCTTGCCACCCTGCATAAACCACCTCTCACCCTACGTACTCCACCACCTTCACCAACCCCCTCTCACCCAGCACCAACCCCCATCTCACCCAGAGTCTTCCCTCATCCTGTGTCCTCCCACCCTGCACCAACCCTCTCTAACCCTGCTTCCCATGCCCCCCTGCACCAACCCTCTCATACCCTGAAACCTCCACCCCCCTTCACCAAACCCCTCTCACCCTGCACCAACCCTCCTCACCCTGCATACTCTGCCCCCCTGCACCAACCCACTCTCACCCTGCATCCTCCACCCCCCTTCACCAACCCTCTCTCACCCTGCATTCTCCGCTTTCCTTCACCAACCCCATCTCACCCAGCATTTTCCCTCACCCTACACCAACCCCCTCTAACTCTGCATTCTCTGCCCCCCTTCACCAACCCCCTCACACCCTACACCGACCCACTTTCACCCTGTCTTCTCTCACCCTGCATACCACGCCCCCCTGCATCAACCCCCTCTTACCTTGCATCCTCAGCCCCCCTTCACCAAACCCCTATTGCCCTGCACCAACAGTCTCACACACTGCATCCTCCACCCCCCTTCACCAAACCCCTCTCACCCTACACCAACCCTCTCTCACCCTGCATCCTCTGCCCCTCCTTCACCAACCCCCTTTCACCCTGCGCCCTCCACCCCCTTCATCAACCCATTCTCACCCTGCATCCTTCACCCCCCTTCATGAAATCCCTCTCACCCTACAGCAACACTCTCTCACCCTGCATCCTCTGCCCCTCCTTCACCAACCCCCTTTCACCCTGCGCCCTCCACCCCCTTCATCAACCCCCTCTCACCCTGCATCTTCCCTCACCCAGCACCAACCCTCTCAAACCCGGCATCCCATGCCCCCTTGCACCAACCCACTCTCACCCTGCATCCTCCACCCCCCTTCACCAACCCTCTCTCACCCTGCATTCTCCGCTTTCCTTCACCAACCCCATCTCACCCAGCATTTTCCCTCGCCCACCCACTCTCACCCTGCATCCTCCACCCCCCCTGCACCAACCCTCATTCACCCTGCATTCTCCGCTTCCCTCCACCAACCCCATATCACCCAGCATTTTCCCTCACCCTACACCAACCTCCTCTAACCCTGCATTCTCTGCCCCCCTTCACCAACACCCTCACACCCTACACCAACCCACTTTAACCCTGTCTTCTCTCACCCTGCATCCCACGACCCCCTGCATAAACCCCCTCTCACCTTGCATCCTCAGCCCCCCTTCACCAAACCCCTATTGCCCTGCACCAACCCTTTCTCACCCTGCATCCTCCGCCTCCCTGCACCAACCCGTCAACCTGTTTCCCATATCACCCTGCATCTTCTATCCCTGCACAAACCCCTTCTCGCCGTGTGCCAACCCCCTCGCTTCTTGCCACCCTGCATAAACCACCTCTCACCCTACGTACTCCACCACCTTCACCAACCCCCTCTCACCCAGCACCAACCCCCATCTCACCCTGAGCCTTCCCTCATCCTGTGTCCTCTAACCCTGCACCAACCCTCTCTAACCCTGCTTCCCATGCCCATCTGCACCAACCCTCTCACACCCTGCATCCTCCACCCCCCTTCACCAAACCCCTCTTACCCTGCACTAACCCTCCCTCATACTGCATACTCCACCCCCTTCACCAACCCCCTCTCACCCTACACCAACCCAATCTCAACCTATGACTTCCATCACCCCGTATCCTCTCACCCTGCACCAACCCTCTCACCCTGCATCCCATGCCCCCTTGCACCAACCCCCTCTCACCCTGCATCATTCACCCCCCTTCACGAAACCCCTCTCACCCTGCACAAACCCTCTCTCACCCTGCATCCTCTGCCCCCCCTTCAACAACCCCCTCTCACCCTGCGCTCTCCACCCCCTTCATCAACCCCCTCTCACCCTGCATCCTCCCTCACCCTGCACCAACCCACTTTCATCCTGTGTCTTCTCACCCAGCACCAACCCTCTCAAACCCGTCATCCCATGCCCCCCTGCGCCAACCCACTCTCACCCTGCATCCTCCACCCCCATTCACCAACCCTCTCTCACCCTGCATTCTCCGCTTTCCTTCACCAACCCCATCTCACTCAGCATTTTCCCTCGCCCACCCACTCTCACCCTGCATCCTCCACCCCCCCTGCACCAACCCTCATTCACCCTGCATTCTCCGCTTCCCTTCACCAACCCCATCTCACCCAGCATTTTCCCTCACCCTACACCAACCTCCTCTAACCCTGCATTCTCTGCCCCCCTTCACCAACACCCTCACACCCTGCACCAACCCACTTTAACCCTGTCTTCTCTCACCCTGCATCCCACGACCCCCTGCATAAACCCCCTCTCACCTTGCATCCTCAGCCCCCCTTCACCAAACCCCTATTGCCCTGCACCAACCCTTTCTCACCTTGCATCCTCCGCCTCCCTGCACCAACCCGTCACCCTGTTTCCCATATCACCCTGCATCTTCTATCCCTGCACAAACCTCTTCTCGCCGTGTGCCAACCCCCTCTCTCCTTGCCACCCTGCATAAACCACCTCTCACCCTGCGTACTAGACCCCCTTCACCAACCCCCTCTCACGATGAACCAAACCCCCATCTCACCCTGAGTCTTCCCTCATCCTGTGTCCTCCCACCCTGCACCAACCCTCTCTAACCCTGCTTCCCATGACCCCCTGCACCAACCCTCTCACACCCTGCATCCTCCACCCCCCTTCACCAAACCCCTCTCACCCTACACCAACCCAATCTCAACCTATGTCTTTCATCACCTCGTGTCCTGTCACCCTGCACCAACCCTCTTTAACCCTGCATCCCACGTCAAATTGCACCAACCCCCTCTCACCGTGCATCCTTCACCCCCCTTCACGAAATCCCTCTCACCCTACAGCAACCCTCTCTCACCCTGCATCCTCTGCCCCTCCTTCACCAACCCCCTTTCACCCTGCGCCCTCCACCCCCTTCATCAACCCCCTCTCACCCTGCATCTTCCCTCACCCTGCACCAACCCACTTTCATCCTGTGTCTTCCCTCACCCTGTGTCCTCTCACCCAACCAACCCTCTCAAACCCGGCATCCCATGCCCCCCTGCACCAACCCACTCTCACCCTGCATCCTCCACCCCCCTTCACCAACCCTCTCTCACCCTGCATCCTCTGCCCCTCCTTCACCAACCCCCTTTCACCCTGCGCCCTCCACCCCCTTCATCAACCCCCTCTCACCCTGCATCTTCCCTCACCCTGCACCAACCCACTTTCATCCTGTGTCTTCCCTCACCCTGTGTCCTCTCACCCAACCAACCCTCTCAAAACCGGCATCCCATGCCCCCCTGCACCAACCCACTCTCACCCTGCATCCTCCACCCCCCTTCACCAACCCTCTTTTACCCTGCATTCTCAGCTTTCCTTCACCAACCCCATCTCACCCAGCATTTTCCCTCGCCCACCCACTCTCACCCTGCATCCTCCACCCCCCCTGCACCAACCCTCATTCACCCTGCATTCTCCGCTTCCCTTCACCAACCCCACCTCACCCAGCATTTTCCCTCACCCTACAACAACCTCGTCTAACCCTGCATTCTCTGCCCCCCTTCACCAACACCCTCACACCCTACACCAACCCACTTTAACCCTGTCTTCTCTCACCCTGCATCCCGCGACCCCCTGCATAAACCCCCTCTCACCTTGCATCCTCAGCCCCCCTTCACCAAACCCCTATTGCCCTGCACCAACCCTTTCTCACCCTGCATCCTCCGCCTCCCTGTTTCCCATATCAACCTGCATCTTCTATCCCTGCACAAACACCTTCTCGCCCTGTGCCAACCCCCTCTCCTTGCCACCCTGCATAAACCACCTCTCACCCTGCGTACTAGACCCCCTTCACCAACCCCCTCTCACGATGCACATACCCCCATCTCACCCTGAGTCTTCCCTCATCCTGTGTCCTCCCACCCTGCACCAACCCTCTCTAACCCTGCTTCCCATGACCCCCTGCACCAACCCTTCTCACTTTGCATACTATGCCCCCCTGCACCAAACCCTCTCACCCTGCATCCTCTGCCCCCTTACACCAACCCACTCTCACACTATATCCTCCGCCCCCTTCACTTACCTGCTCTCACCCTGCATATTCCCTTACCCTGAACCAACCCCCTCTCACCCTACACCAACCCAATCTCACCCTGTGTCTTCCCTCACCCTGCACCAACCCTCTCTAACCCTGCATTCCACGCACCCATGCACCAACCCCCTCTCACCCTGCATCTTCTCTCCCTGCACCAACCCTTTCTCACCCTGTGCCAACCCCCTCTATCCTTGTGTCCTCCATCACCATGCATCCACCGCCACCCTGCACCACGCCATCTCCTCCCCATCTTCTCTAACCCTGCACTCCCCTTTTACCCCGTGTCTTCTCTCACCCTGCATCTTCTCACCCTACACCCCCCACCTCTCACCCTGCAAACTCCAGAACCTAAATTCATCAAGCTATAAACATAATGTAAGGAAGAGAGTCTATAGCAAACATACATATTTCATAAATATGCATGTATGCCAGGAAGATATTATCGCGCCTCCTTACCTGTTGTTTGTAGCTGCTCCTGCCATTGGACCTTTAGAAAATGACATCACAGTAGTCCAGAGATGTAGCTGGCTAAGTTGTTGACATTACAATTCCTTTGTGGAGAAGTCCTACCTGAAAAAAAAATAGAAAAGGGGCGCGATAATATGTTCATGACATACATGCATATTTATTTTTACTGTGTCTTACTTCTATCTCATCCCTGCACCCTCCCTCACCATCACCCCGTGTCCTCTCATCCTTCACCAACCCTCTCTAACCCTGAATCCCACGCTTCCATGCACCAACCCCCTCTCACCCTGCATCCTTCACCCCCCTTCAGGAAATCCCTCTCACCCTGCACCAACCCTCTCTCAACCTTTATCCTCTGCCCCCCTGCACCAACCCCCTCTCACTCTGCATCATCCACCCTCTTCATCAACCCCATCTCACCCTGCACCTTCCCTCACCCTGCACCAGCCCACTTTCACCCTGGGTTTTTACCCTCACCCTGTGTCCTCTCACCCTGCATACCACGCACCCCTGCATCAACCACCTCTCACCTTGCATCCTCAGCCCCCCTTCACCAAACCCCTATTGCCCTGCACCAACCCTTTCTCACCCTGCATCCTCCGCCTCCCTGCACCAACCCGTCACCCTGTTTCCCATATCACCCTGCATCTTCTATCCCTGCACAAACCCCTTCTCGCCGTGTGCCAACCCCCTCGCTCCTTGCCACCCTGCATAAACCACCTCTCACCCTACGTACTCCACCACCTTCACCAACCCCCTCTCACCCAGCACCAACCCCCATCTCACCCTGAGTCTTCCCTCATCCTGTGTCCTCTAACCCTGCACCAACCCTCTCTAACCCTGCTTCCCATGCCCATCTGCACCAACCCTCTCACACCCTGCATCCTCCACCCCCCTTCACCAAACCCCTCTTACCCTGCACTAACCCTCCCTCATACTGCATACTCCACCCCCTTCACCAACCCCCTCTCACCCTGCGCTCTCCACCCCCTTCATCAACCCCCTCTCACCCTGCATCCTCCCTCACCCTGCACCAACCCACTTTCATCCTGTGTCTTCTCACCCAGCAACAACCCTCTCAAACCCATCATCCCATGCCCCCCTGCGCCAACCCACTCTCACCCTGCATCCTCCACCCCCATTCACCAACCCTCTCTCACCCTGCATTCTCCGCTTTCCTTCACCAACCCCATCTCACTCAGCATTTTTCCTCGCCCACCCACTCTCACCCTGCATCCTCCACCCCCCCTGCACCAACCCTCATTCACCCTGCATTCTCCGCTTCCCTTCACCAACCCCATCTCACCCAGCATTTTCCCTCACCCTACACCAACCTCCTCTAACCCTGCATTCTCTGCCCCCCTTCACCAACACCCTCACGCCCTGCACCAACCCACTTTAACCCTGTCTTCTCTCACCCTGCATCCCACGACCCCCTGCATAAACCCCCTCTCACCTTGCATCCTCAGCCCCCCTTCACCAAACCCCTATTGCCCTGCACCAACCCTTTCTCACCCTGCATCCTCCGCCTCCCTGCACCAACCCGTCACCCTGTTTCCCATATCACCCTGCATCTTCTATCCCTGCACAAACCTCTTCTCGCCGTGTGCCAACCCCCTCTCTCCTTGCCACCCTGCATAAACCACCTCTCACCCTGCGTACTAGACCCCCTTCACCAACCCCCTCTCACGATGAACCAAACCCCCATCTCACCCTGAGTCTTCCCTCATCCTGTGTCCTCCCACCCTGCACCAACCCTCTCTAACCCTGCTTCCCATGACCCCCTGCACCAACCCTCTCACACCCTGCATCCTCCACCCCCCTTCACCAAACCCCTCTCACCCTACACCAACCCAATCTCAACCTATGTCTTTCATCACCTCGTGTCCTGTCACCCTGCACCAACCCTCTTTAACCCTGCATCCCACGTCAAATTGCACCAACCCCCTCTCACCGTGCATCCTTCACCCCCCTTCACGAAATCCCTCTCACCCTACAGCAACCCTCTCTCACCCTGCATCCTCTGCCCCTCCTTCACCAACCCCCTTTCACCCTGCGCCCTCCACCCCCTTCATCAACCCCCTCTCACCCTGCATCTTCCCTCACCCTGCACCAACCCACTTTCATCCTGTGTCTTCCCTCACCCTGTGTCCTCTCACCCAACCAACCCTCTCAAACCCGGCATCCCATGCCCCCCTGCACCAACCCACTCTCACCCTGCATCCTCCACCCCCCTTCACCAACCCTCTCTCACCCTGCATCCTCTGCCCCTCCTTCACCAACCCCCTTTCACCCTGCGCCCTCCACCCCCTTCATCAACCCCCTCTCACCCTGCATCTTCCCTCACCCTGCACCAACCCACTTTCATCCTGTGTCTTCCCTCACCCTGTGTCCTCTCACCCAACCAACCCTCTCAAAACCGGCATCCCATGCCCCCCTGCACCAACCCACTCTCACCCTGCATCCTCCACCCCCCTTCACCAACCCTCTTTTACCCTGCATTCTCCGCTTTCCTTCACCAACCCCATCTCACCCAGCATTTTCCCTCGCCCACCCACTCTCACCCTGCATCCTCCACCCCCCCTGCACCAACCCTCATTCACCCTGCATTCTCCGCTTCCCTTCACCAACCCCACCTCACCCAGCATTTTCCCTCACCCTACAACAACCTCGTCTAACCCTGCATTCTCTGCCCCCCTTCACCAACACCCTCACACCCTACACCAACCCACTTTAACCCTGTCTTCTCTCACCCTGCATCCCACGACCCCCTGCATAAACCCCCTCTCACCTTGCATCCTCAGCCCCCCTTCACCAAACCCCTATTGCCCTGCACCAACCCTTTCTCACCCTGCATCCTCCGCCTCCCTGTTTCCCATATCAACCTGCATCTTCTATCCCTGCACAAACACCTTCTCGCCCTGTGCCAACCCCCTCTCCTTGCCACCCTGCATAAACCACCTCTCACCCTGCGTACTAGACCCCCTTCACCAACCCCCTCTCACGATGCACATACCCCCATCTCACCCTGAGTCTTCCCTCATCCTGTGTCCTCCCACCCTGCACCAACCCTCTCTAACCCTGCTTCCCATGACCCCCTGCACCAACCCTTCTCACTTTGCATACTATGCCCCCCTGCACCAAACCCTCTCACCCTGCATCCTCTGCCCCCTTACACCAACCCACTCTCACACTATATCCTCCGCCCCCTTCACTTACCTGCTCTCACCCTGCATATTCCCTTACCCTGAACCAACCCCCTCTCACCCTACACCAACCCAATCTCACCCTGTGTCTTCCCTCACCCTGCACCAACCCTCTCTAACCCTGCATTCCACGCACCCATGCACCAACCCCCTCTCACCCTGCATCTTCTCTCCCTGCACCAACCCTTTCTCACCCTGTGCCAACCCCCTCTATCCTTGTGTCCTCCATCACCATGCATCCACCGCCACCCTGCACCACGCCATCTCCTCCCCATCTTCTCTAACCCTGCACTCCCCTTTTACCCCGTGTCTTCTCTCACCCTGCATCTTCTCACCCTACACCCCCCACCTCTCACCCTGCAAACTCCAGAACCTAAATTCATGAAGCTATAAACATAATGTAAGGAAGAGAGTCTATAGCAAACATACATATTTTATAAATATGCATGTATGCCAGGAAGATATTATCGCGCCTCCTTACCTGTTGTTTGTAGCTGCTCCTGCCATTGGACCTTTAGAAAATGACATCACAGTAGTCCAGAGATGTAGCTGGCTAAGTTGTTGACATTACAATTCCTTTGTGGAGAAGTCCTACCTGAAAAAAAATAGAAAAGGGGCGCGATAATATGTTCATGACATACATGCATATTTATTTTTACTGTGTCTTACATCTATCTCATCCCTGCACCCTCCCTCACCATCACCCCGTGTCCTCTCATCCTTCACCAACCCTCTCTAACCCTGAATCCCACGCTTCCATGCACCAACCCCCTCTCACCCTGCATCCTTCACCCCCCTTCAGGAAATCCCTCTCACCCTGCACCAACCCTCTCTCAACCTTTATCCTCTGCCCCCCTGCACCAACCCCCTCTCACTCTGCATCATCCACCCTCTTCATCAACCCCATCTCACCCTGCACCTTCCCTCACCCTGCACCAGCCCACTTTCACCCTGGGTTTTTACCCTCACCCTGTGTCCTCTCACCCTGCATACCACGCACCCCTGCATCAACCACCTCTCACCTTGCATCCTCAGCCCCCCTTCACCAAACCCCTATTGCCCTGCACCAACCCTTTCTCACCCTGCATCCTCCACCTCCCTGCACCAACCCGTCACCCTGTTTCCCATATCACCCTGCATCTTCTATCCCTGCACAAACCCCTTCTCGCCGTGTGCCAACCCCCTCGCTCCTTGCCACCCTGCATAAACCACCTCTCACCCTACGTACTCCACCACCTTCACCAACCCCCTCTCACCCAGCACCAACCCCCATCTCACCCTGAGTCTTCCCTCATCCTGTGTCCTCTAACCCTGCACCAACCCTCTCTAACCCTGCTTCCCATGCCCATCTGCACCAACCCTCTCACACCCTGCATCCTCCACCCCCCTTCACCAAACCCCTCTTACCCTGCACTAACCCTCCCTCATACTGCATACTCCACCCCCTTCACCAACCCCCTCTCACCCTGCGCTCTCCACCCCCTTCATCAACCCCCTCTCACCCTGCATCCTCCCTCACCCTGCACCAACCCACTTTCATCCTGTGTCTTCTCACCCAGCAACAACCCTCTCAAACCCGTCATCCCATGCCCCCCTGCGCCAACCCACTCTCACCCTGCATCCTCCACCCCCATTCACCAACCCTCTCTCACCCTGCATTCTCCGCTTTCCTTCACCAACCCCATCTCACTCAGCATTTTTCCTCGCCCACCCACTCTCACCCTGCATCCTCCACCCCCCCTGCACCAACCCTCATTCACCCTGCATTCTCCGCTTCCCTTCACCAACCCCATCTCACCCAGCATTTTCCCTCACCCTACACCAACCTCCTCTAACCC
The DNA here is from genome assembly GCF_055691185.1 of Crinia signifera. NCBI lineage: Eukaryota > Metazoa > Chordata > Amphibia > Anura > Myobatrachidae > Crinia > Crinia signifera. Next base: position 149,345,564 of record NC_139221.1, on the reverse strand, counting down.
TGCATTCTCTGCCCCCCTTCACCAACACCCTCACGCCCAGCACCAACCCACTTTAACCCTGTCTTCTCTCACCCTGCATCCCACGACCCCCTGCATAAACCCCCTCTCACCTTGCATCCTCAGCCCCCCTTCACCAAACCCCTATTGCCCTGCACCAACCCTTTCTCACCCTGCATCCTCCGCCTCCCTGCACCAACCCGTCACCCTGTTTCCCATATCACCCTGCATCTTCTATCCCTGCACAAACCTCTTCTCGCCGTGTGCCAACCCCCTCTCTCCTTGCCACCCTGCATAAACCACCTCTCACCCTGCGTACTAGACCCCCTTCACCAACCCCCTCTCACGATGAACCAACCCCCATCTCACCCTGAGTCTTCCCTCATCCTGTGTCCTCCCACCCTGCACCAACCCTCTCTAACCCTGCTTCCCATGACCCCCTGCACCAACGCTCTCACACCCTGCATCCTCCACCCCCCTTCACCAAACCCCTCTCACCCTACACCAACCCAATCTCAACCTATGTCTTTCATCACCTCGTGTCCTGTCACCCTGCACCAACCCTCTTTAACCCTGCATCCCACGTCAAATTGCAGCAACCCCCTCTCACCGTGCATCCTTCACCCCCCTTCACGAAATCCCTCTCACCCTACAGCAACCCTCTCTCACCCTGCATCCTCTGCCCCTCCTTCACCAACCCCCTTTCACCCTGCGCCCTCCACCCCCTTCATCAACCCCCTCTCACCCTGCATCTTCCCTCACCCTGCACCAACCCACTTTCATCCTGTGTCTTCCCTCACCCTGTGTCCTCTCACCCAACCAACCCTCTCAAACCCGGCATCCCATGCCCCCCTGCACCAACCCACTCTCACCCTGCATCCTCCACCCCCCTTCACCAACCCTCTCTCACCCTGCATCCTCTGCCCCTCCTTCACCAACCCCCTTTCACCCTGCGCCCTCCACCCCCTTCATCAACCCCCTCTCACCCTGCATCTTCCCTCACCCTGCACCAACCCACTTTCATCCTGTGTCTTCCCTCACCCTGTGTCCTCTCACCCAACCAACCCTCTCAAAACCGGCATCCCATGCCCCCCTGCACCAATCCACTCTCACCCTGCATCCTCCACCCCCCTTCACCAACCCTCTTTTACCCTGCATTCTCCGCTTTCCTTCACCAACCCCATCTCACCCAGCATTTTCCCTCGCCCACCCACTCTCACCCTGCATCCTCCACCCCCCCTGCACCAACCCTCATTCACCCTGCATTCTCCGCTTCCCTTCACCAACCCCACCTCACCCAGCATTTTCCCTCACCCTACAACAACCTCGTCTAACCCTGCATTCTCTGCCCCCCTTCACCAACACCCTCACACCCTACACCAACCCACTTTAACCCTGTCTTCTCTCACCCTGCATCCCACGACCCCCTGCATAAACCCCCTCTCACCTTGCATCCTCAGCCCCCCTTCACCAAACCCCTATTGCCCTGCACCAACCCTTTCTCACCCTGCATCCTCCGCCTCCCTGTTTCCCATATCAACCTGCATCTTCTATCCCTGCACAAACACCTTCTCGCCCTGTGCCAACCCCCTCTCCTTGCCACCCTGCATAAACCACCTCTCACCCTGCGTACTAGACCCCCTTCACCAACCCCCTCTCACGATGCACATACCCCCATCTCACCCTGAGTCTTCCCTCATCCTGTGTCCTCCCACCCTGCACCAACCCTCTCTAACCCTGCTTCCCATGACCCCCTGCACCAACCCTTCTCACTTTGCATACTATGCCCCCCTGCACCAAACCCTCTCACCCTGCATCCTCTGCCCCCTTACACCAACCCACTCTCACACTATATCCTCCGCCCCCTTCACTTACCTGCTCTCACCCTGCATATTCCCTTACCCTGAACCAACCCCCTCTCACCCTACACCAACCCAATCTCACCCTGTGTCTTCCCTCACCCTGCACCAACCCTCTCTAACCCTGCATTCCACGCACCCATGCACCAACCCCCTCTCACCCTGCATCTTCTCTCCCTGCACCAACCCTTTCTCACCCTGTGCCAACCCCCTCTATCCTTGTGTCCTCCATCACCATGCATCCACCGCCACCCTGCACCACGCCATCTCCTCCCCATCTTCTCTAACCCTGCACTCCCCTTTTACCCCGTGTCTTCTCTCACCCTGCATTTTCTCACCCTACACCCCCCACCTCTCACCCTGCAAACTCCAGAACCTAAATTCATCAAGCTATAAACATAATGTAAGGAAGAGAGTCTATAGCAAACATACATATTTCATAAATATGCATGTATGCCAGGAAGATATTATCGCGCCTCCTTACCTGTTGTTTGTAGCTGCTCCTGCCATTGGACCTTTAGAAAATGACATCACAGTAGTCCAGAGATGTAGCTGGCTAAGTTGTTGACATTACAATTCCTTTGTGGAGAAGTCCTACCTGAAAAAAAATAGAAAAGGGGCGCGATAATATGTTCATGACATACATGCATATTTATTTTTACTGTGTCTTACATCTATCTCATCCCTGCACCCTCCCTCACCATCACCCCGTGTCCTCTCATCCTTCACCAACCCTCTCTAACCCTGAATCCCACGCTTCCATGCACCAACCCCCTCTCACCCTGCATCCTTCACCCCCCTTCAGGAAATCCCTCTCACCCTGCACCAACCCTCTCTCAACCTTTATCCTCTGCCCCCCTGCACCAACCCCCTCTCACTCTGCATCATCCACCCTCTTCATCAACCCCATCTCACCCTGCATCTTCCCTCACCCTGCACCAGCCCACTTTCACCCTGGGTTTTTACCCTCACCCTGTGTCCTCTCACCCTGCATACCACGCACCCCTGCATCAACCACCTCTCACCTTGCATCCTCAGCCCCCCTTCACCAAACCCCTATTGCCCTGCACCAACCCTTTCTCACCCTGCATCCTCCGCCTCCCTGCACCAACCCGTCACCCTGTTTCCCATATCACCCTGCATCTTCTATCCCTGCACAAACCCATTCTCGCCGTGTGCCAACCCCCTCGCTCCTTGCCACCCTGCATAAACCACCTCTCACCCTACGTACTCCACCACCTTCACCAACCCCCTCTCACCCAGCACCAACCCCCATCTCACCCTGAGTCTTCCCTCACCCTGTGTCCTCTAACCCTGCACCAACCCTCTCTAACCCTGCTTCCCATGCCCATCTGCACCAACCCTCTCACACCCTGCATCCTCCACCCCCCTTCACCAAACCCCTCTTACCCTGCACTAACCCTCCCTCATACTGCATACTCCACCCCCTTCACCAACCCCCTCTCACCCTGCGCTCTCCACCCCCTTCATCAACCCCCTCTCACCCTGCATCCTCCCTCACCCTGCACCAACCCACTTTCATCCTGTGTCTTCTCACCCAGCAACAACCCTCTCAAACCAGTCATCCCATGCCCCCCTGCGCCAACCCACTCTCACCCTGCATCCTCCACCCCCATTCACCAACCCTCTCTCACCCTGCATTCTCCGCTTTCCTTCACCAACCCCATCTCACTCAGCATTTTTCCTCGCCCACCCACTCTCACCCTGCATCCTCCACCCCCCCTGCACCAACCCTCATTCACCCTGCATTCTCCGCTTCCCTTCACCAACCCCATCTCACCCAGCATTTTCCCTCACCCTACACCAACCTCCTCTAACCCTGCATTCTCTGCCCCCCTTCACCAACACCCTCACGCCCTGCACCAACCCACTTTAACCCTGTCTTCTCTCACCCTGCATCCCACGACCCCCTGCATAAACCCCCTCTCACCTTGCATCCTCAGCCCCCCTTCACCAAACCCCTATTGCCCTGCACCAACCCTTTCTCACCCTGCATCCTCCGCCTCCCTGCACCAACCCGTCACCCTGTTTCCCATATCACCCTGCATCTTCTATCCCTGCACAAACCTCTTCTCGCCGTGTGCCAACCCCCTCTCTCCTTGCCACCCTGCATAAACCACCTCTCACCCTGCGTACTAGACCCCCTTCACCAACCCCCTCTCACGATGAACCAACCCCCATCTCACCCTGAGTCTTCCCTCATCCTGTGTCCTCCCACCCTGCACCAACCCTCTCTAACCCTGCTTCCCATGACCCCCTGCACCAACCCTCTCACACCCTGCATCCTCCACCCCCCTTCACCAAACCCCTCTCACCCTACACCAACCCAATCTCAACCTATGTCTTTCATCACCTCGTGTCCTGTCACCCTGCACCAACCCTCTTTAACCCTGCATCCCACGTCAAATTGCACCAACCCCCTCTCACCGTGCATCCTTCACCCCCCTTCACGAAATCCCTCTCACCCTACAGCAACCCTCTCTCACCCTGCATCCTCTGCCCCTCCTTCACCAACCCCCTTTCACCCTGCGCCCTCCACCCCCTTCATCAACCCCCTCTCACCCTGCATCTTCCCTCACCCTGCACCAACCCACTTTCATCCTGTGTCTTCCCTCACCCTGTGTCCTCTCACCCAACCAACCCTCTCAAACCCGGCATCCCATGCCCCCCTGCACCAACCCACTCTCACCCTGCATCCTCCACCGCCCTTCACCAACCCTCTCTCACCCTGCATCCTCTGCCCCTCCTTCACCAACCCCCTTTCACCCTGCGCCCTCCACCCCCTTCATCAACCCCCTCTCACCCTGCATCTTCCCTCACCCTGCACCAACCCACTTTCATCCTGTGTCTTCCCTCACCCTGTGTCCTCTCACCCAACCAACCCTCTCAAAACCGGCATCCCATGCCCCCCTGCACCAATCCACTCTCACCCTGCATCCTCCACCCCCCTTCACCAACCCTCTTTTACCCTGCATTCTCCGCTTTCCTTCACCAACCCCATCTCACCCAGCATTTTCCCTCGCCCACCCACTCTCACCCTGCATCCTCCACCCCCCCTGCACCAACCCTCATTCACCCTGCATTCTCCGCTTCCCTTCACCAACCCCACCTCACCCAGCATTTTCCCTCACCCTACAACAACCTCGTCTAACCCTGCATTCTCTGCCCCCCTTCACCAACACCCTCACACCTTACACCAACCCACTTTAACCCTGTCTTCTCTCACCCTGCATCCCACGACCCCCTGCATAAACCCCCTCTCACCTTGCATCCTCAGCCCCCCTTCACCAAACCCCTATTGCCCTGCACCAACCCTTTCTCACCCTGCATCCTCCGCCTCCCTGCACCAACCCGTCACCCTGTTTCCCATATCAACCTGCATCTTCTATCCCTGCACAAACCCCTTCTCGCCCTGTGCCAACCCCCTCTCCTTGCCACCCTGCATAAACCACCTCTCACCCTGCGTACTAGACCCCCTTCACCAACCCCCTCTCACGATGCACATACCCCCATCTCACCCTGAGTCTTCCCTCATCCTGTGTCCTCCCACCCTGCACCAACCCTCTCTAACCCTGCTTCCCATGACCCCCTGCACCAACCCTTCTCACCCTGCATACTCTGCCCCCCTGCACCAAACCCTCTCACCCTGCATCCTCTGCCCCCTTACACCAACCCACTCTCACACTATATCCTCCGCCCCCTTCACTTACCTGCTCTCACCCTGCATATTCCCTTACCCTGAACCAACCCCCTCTCACCCTACACCAACCCAATCTCACCCTGTGTCTTCCCTCACCCTGCACCAACCCTCTCTAACCCTGCATTCCACGCACCCATGCACCAACCCCCTCTCACCCTGTATCTTCTCTCCCTGCACCAACCCTTTCTCACCTTGTGCCAACCCCCTCTATCCTTGTGTCCTCCATCACCATGCATCCACCGCCACCCTGCACCACGCCATCTCCTCCCCATCTTCTCTAACCCTGCACTCCCCTTTTACCCCGTGTCTTCTCTCACCCTGCATCTTCTCACCCTACACCCCCCACCTCTCACCCTGCAAACTCCAGAACCTAAATTCATCAAGCTATAAACATAATGTAAGGAAGAGAGTCTATAGCAAACATACATATTTCATAAATATGCATGTATGCCAGGAAGATATTATCGCGCCTCCTTACCTGTTGTTTGTAGCTGCTCCTGCCATTGGACCTTTAGAAAATGACATCACAGTAGTCCAGAGATGTAGCTGGCTAAGTTGTTGACATTACAATTCCTTTGTGGAGAAGTCCTACCTGAAAAAATATAGAAAAGGGGCGCGATAATATGTTCATGACATACATGCATATTTATTTTTACTGTGTCTTACATCTATCTCATCCCTGCACCCTCCCTCACCATCACCCCGTGTCCTCTCATCCTTCACCAACCCTCTCTAACCCTGAATCCCACGCTTCCATGCACCAACCCCCTCTCACCCTGCATCCTTCACCCCCCTTCAGGAAATCCCTCTCACCCTGCACCAACCCTCTCTCAACCTTTATCCTCTGCCCCCCTGCACCAACCCCCTCTCACTCTGCATCATCCACCCTCTTCATCAACCCCATCTCACCCTGCATCTTCCCTCACCCTGCACCAGCCCACTTTCACCCTGGGTTTTTACCCTCACCCTGTGTCCTCTCACCCTGCATACCACGCACCCCTGCATCAACCACCTCTCACCTTGCATCCTCAGCCCCCCTTCACCAAACCCCTATTGCCCTGCACCAACCCTTTCTCACCCTGCATCCTCCGCCTCCCTGCACCAACCCGTCACCCTGTTTCCCATATCACCCTGCATCTTCTATCCCTGCACAAACCCATTCTCGCCGTGTGCCAACCCCCTCGCTCCTTGCCACCCTGCATAAACCACCTCTCACCCTACGTACTCCACCACCTTCACCAACCCCCTCTCACCCAGCACCAACCCCCATCTCACCCTGAGTCTTCCCTCATCCTGTGTCCTCTAACCCTGCACCAACCCTCTCTAACCCTGCTTCCCATGCCCATCTGCACCAACCCTCTCACACCCTGCATCCTCCACCCCCCTTCACCAAACCCCTCTTACCCTGCACTAACCCTCCCTCATACTGCATACTCCACCCCCTTCACCAACCCCCTCTCACCCTGCGCTCTCCACCCCCTTCATCAACCCCCTCTCACCCTGCATCCTCCCTCACCCTGCACCAACCCACTTTCATCCTGTGTCTTCTCACCCAGCAACAACCCTCTCAAACCAGTCATCCCATGCCCCCCTGCGCCAACCCACTCTCACCCTGCATCCTCCACCCCCATTCACCAACCCTCTCTCACCCTGCATTCTCCGCTTTCCTTCACCAACCCCATCTCACTCAGCATTTTTCCTCGCCCACCCACTCTCACCCTGCATCCTCCACCCCCCCTGCACCAACCCTCATTCACCCTGCATTCTCCGCTTCCCTTCACCAACCCCATCTCACCCAGCATTTTCCCTCACCCTACACCAACCTCCTCTAACCCTGCATTCTCTGCCCCCCTTCACCAACACCCTCACGCCCTGCACCAACCCACTTTAACCCTGTCTTCTCTCACCCTGCATCCCACGACCCCCTGCATAAACCCCCTCTCACCTTGCATCCTCAGCCCCCCTTCACCAAACCCCTATTGCCCTGCACCAACCCTTTCTCACCCTGCATCCTCCGCCTCCCTGCACCAACCCGTCACCCTGTTTCCCATATCACCCTGCATCTTCTATCCCTGCACAAACCTCTTCTCGCCGTGTGCCAACCCCCTCTCTCCTTGCCACCCTGCATAAACCACCTCTCACCCTGCGTACTAGACCCCCTTCACCAACCCCCTCTCACGATGAACCAACCCCCATCTCACCCTGAGTCTTCCCTCATCCTGTGTCCTCCCACCCTGCACCAACCCTCTCTAACCCTGCTTCCCATGACCCCCTGCACCAACCCTCTCACACCCTGCATCCTCCACCCCCCTTCACCAAACCCCTCTCACCCTACACCAACCCAATCTCAACCTATGTCTTTCATCACCTCGTGTCCTGTCACCCTGCACCAACCCTCTTTAACCCTGCATCCCACGTCAAATTGCACCAACCCCCTCTCACCGTGCATCCTTCACCCCCCTTCACGAAATCCCTCTCACCCTACAGCAACCCTCTCTCACCCTGCATCCTCTGCCCCTCCTTCACCAACCCCCTTTCACCCTGCGCCCTCCACCCCCTTCATCAACCCCCTCTCACCCTGCATCTTCCCTCACCCTGCACCAACCCACTTTCATCCTGTGTCTTCCCTCACCCTGTGTCCTCTCACCCAACCAACCCTCTCAAACCCGGCATCCCATGCCCCCCTGCACCAACCCACTCTCACCCTGCATCCTCCACCGCCCTTCACCAACCCTCTCTCACCCTGCATCCTCTGCCCCTCCTTCACCAACCCCCTTTCACCCTGCGCCCTCCACCCCCTTCATCAACCCCCTCTCACCCTGCATCTTCCCTCACCCTGCACCAACCCACTTTCATCCTGTGTCTTCCCTCACCCTGTGTCCTCTCACCCAACCAACCCTCTCAAAACCGGCATCCCATGCCCCCCTGCACCAATCCACTCTCACCCTGCATCCTCCACCCCCCTTCACCAACCCTCTTTTACCCTGCATTCTCCGCTTTCCTTCACCAACCCCATCTCACCCAGCATTTTCCCTCGCCCACCCACTCTCACCCTGCATCCTCCACCCCCCCTGCACCAACCCTCATTCACCCTGCATTCTCCGCTTCCCTTCACCAACCCCACCTCACCCAGCATTTTCCCTCACCCTACAACAACCTCGTCTAACCCTGCATTCTCTGCCCCCCTTCACCAACACCCTCACACCTTACACCAACCCACTTTAACCCTGTCTTCTCTCACCCTGCATCCCACGACCCCCTGCATAAACCCCCTCTCACCTTGCATCCTCAGCCCCCCTTCACCAAACCCCTATTGCCCTGCACCAACCCTTTCTCACCCTGCATCCTCCGCCTCCCTGCACCAACCCGTCACCCTGTTTCCCATATCAACCTGCATCTTCTATCCCTGCACAAACCCCTTCTCGCCCTGTGCCAACCCCCTCTCCTTGCCACCCTGCATAAACCACCTCTCACCCTGCGTACTAGACCCCCTTCACCAACCCCCTCTCACGATGCACATACCCCCATCTCACCCTGAGTCTTCCCTCATCCTGTGTCCTCCCACCCTGCACCAACCCTCTCTAACCCTGCTTCCCATGACCCCCTGCACCAACCCTTCTCACCCTGCATACTCTGCCCCCCTGCACCAAACCCTCTCACCCTGCATCCTCTGCCCCCTTACACCAACCCACTCTCACACTATATCCTCCGCCCCCTTCACTTACCTGCTCTCACCCTGCATATTCCCTTACCCTGAACCAACCCCCTCTCACCCTACACCAACCCAATCTCACCCTGTGTCTTCCCTCACCCTGCACCAACCCTCTCTAACCCTGCATTCCACGCACCCATGCACCAACCCCCTCTCACCCTGTATCTTCTCTCCCTGCACCAACCCTTTCTCACCTTGTGCCAACCCCCTCTATCCTTGTGTCCTCCATCACCATGCATCCACCGCCACCCTGCACCACGCCATCTCCTCCCCATCTTCTCTAACCCTGCACTCCCCTTTTACCCCGTGTCTTCTCTCACCCTGCATCTTCTCACCCTACACCCCCCACCTCTCACCCTGCAAACTCCAGAACCTAAATTCATCAAGCTATAAACATAATGTAAGGAAGAGAGTCTATAGCAAACATACATATTTCATAAATATGCATGTATGCCAGGAAGATATTATCGCGCCTCCTTACCTGTTGTTTGTAGCTGCTCCTGCCATTGGACCTTTAGAAAATGACATCACAGTAGTCCAGAGATGTAGCTGGCTAAGTTGTTGACATTACAATTCCTTTGTGGAGAAGTCCTACCTGAAAAAATATAGAAAAGGGGCGCGATAATATGTTCATGACATACATGCATATTTATTTTTACTGTGTCTTACATCTATCTCATCCCTGCACCCTCCCTCACCATCACCCCGTGTCCTCTCATCCTTCACCAACCCTCTCTAACCCTGAATCCCACGCTTCCATGCACCAACCCCCTCTCACCCTGCATCCTTCACCCCCCTTCAGGAAATCCCTCTCACCCTGCACCAACCCTCTCTCAACCTTTATCCTCTGCCCCCCTGCACCAACCCCCTCTCACTCTGCATCATCCACCCTCTTCATCAACCCCATCTCACCCTGCACCTTCCCTCACCCTGCACCAGCCCACTTTCACCCTGGGTTTTTACCCTCACCCTGTGTCCTCTCACCCTGCATACCACGCACCCCTGCATCAACCACCTCTCACCTTGCATCCTCAGCCCCCCTTCACCAAACCCCTATTGCCCTGCACCAACCCTTTCTCACCCTGCATCCTCCGCCTCCCTGCACCAACCCGTCAACCTGTTTCCCATATCACCCTGCATCTTCTATCCCTGCACAAACCCCTTCTCGCCGTGTGCCAACCCCCTCGCTCCTTGCCACCCTGCATAAACCACCTCTCACCCTACGTACTCCACCACCTTCACCAACCCCCTCTCACCCAGCACCAACCCCCATCTCACCCTGAGTCTTCCCTCATCCTGTGTCCTCTAACCCTGCACCAACCCTCTCTAACCCTGCTTCCCATGCCCATCTGCACCAACCCTCTCACACCCTGCATCCTCCACCCCCCTTCACCAAACCCCTCTTACCCTGCACTAACCCTCCCTCATACTGCATACTCCACCCCCTTCACCAACCCCCTCTCACCCTACACCAACCCAATCTCAACCTATGACTTCCATCACCCCGTATCCTCTCACCCTGCACCAACCCTCTCACCCTGCATCCCATGCCCCCTTGCACCAACCCCCTCTCACCCTGCATCCTTCACCCCCCTTCACGAAACCCCTCTCACCCTGCACAAACCCTCTCTCACCCTGCATCCTCTGCCCCCCCTTCAACAACCCCCTCTCACCCTGCGCTCTCCACCCCCTTCATCAACCCCCTCTCACCCTGCATCCTCCCTCACCCTGCACCAACCCACTTTCATCCTGTGTCTTCTCACCCAGCACCAACCCTCTCAAACCCGTCATCCCATGCCCCCCTGCGCCAACCCACTCTCACCCTGCATCCTCCACCCCCATTCACCAACCCTCTCTCACCCTGCATTCTCCGCTTTCCTTCACCAACCCCATCTCACTCAGCATTTTCCCTCGCCCACCCACTCTCACCCTGCATCCTCCACCCCCCCTGCACCAACCCTCATTCACCCTGCATTCTCCGCTTCCCTTCACCAACCCCATCTCACCCAGCATTTTCCCTCACCCTACACCAACCTCCTCTAACCCTGCATTCTCTGCCCCCCTTCACCAACACCCTCACACCCTGCACCAACCCACTTTAACCCTGTCTTCTCTCACCCTGCATCCCACGACCCCCTGCATAAACCCCCTCTCACCTTGCATCCTCAGCCCCCCTTCACCAAACCCCTATTGCCCTGCACCAACCCTTTCTCACCCTGCATCCTCCGCCTCCCTGCACCAACCCGTCACCCTGTTTCCCATATCACCCTGCATCTTCTATCCCTGCACAAACCTCTTCTCGCCGTGTGCCAACCCCCTCTCTCCTTGCCACCCTGCATAAACCACCTCTCACCCTGCGTACTAGACCCCCTTCACCAACCCCCTCTCACGATGAACCAACCCCCATCTCACCCTGAGTCTTCCCTCATCCTGTGTCCTCCCACCCTGCACCAACCCTCTCTAACCCTGCTTCCCATGACCCCCTGCACCAACCCTCTCACACCCTGCATCCTCCACCCCCCTTCACCAAACCCCTCTCACCCTACACCAACCCAATCTCAACCTATGTCTTTCATCACCTCGTGTCCTGTCACCCTGCACCAACCCTCTTTAACCCTGCATCCCACGTCAAATTGCACCAACCCCCTCTCACCGTGCATCCTTCACCCCCCTTCACGAAATCCCTCTCACCCTACAGCAACCCTCTCTCACCCTGCATCCTCTGCCCCTCCTTCACCAACCCCCTTTCACCCTGCGCCCTCCACCCCCTTCATCAACCCCCTCTCACCCTGCATCTTCCCTCACCCTGCACCAACCCACTTTCATCCTGTGTCTTCCCTCACCCTGTGTCCTCTCACCCAACCAACCCTCTCAAACCCGGCATCCCATGCCCCCCTGCACCAACCCACTCTCACCCTGCATCCTCCACCCCCCTTCACCAACCCTCTCTCACCCTGCATCCTCTGCCCCTCCTTCACCAACCCCCTTTCACCCTGCGCCCTCCACCCCCTTCATCAACCCCCTCTCACCCTGCATCTTCCCTCACCCTGCACCAACCCACTTTCATCCTGTGTCTTCCCTCACCCTGTGTCCTCTCACCCAACCAACCCTCTCAAAACCGGCATCCCATGCCCCCCTGCACCAACCCACTCTCACCCTGCATCCTCCACCCCCCTTCACCAACCCTCTTTTACCCTGCATTCTCCGCTTTCCTTCACCAACCCCATCTCACCCAGCATTTTCCCTCGCCCACCCACTCTCACCCTGCATCCTCCACCCCCCCTGCACCAACCCTCATTCACCCTGCATTCTCCGCTTCCCTTCACCAACCCCACCTCACCCAGCATTTTCCCTCACCCTACAACAACCTCGTCTAACCCTGCATTCTCTGCCCCCCTTCACCAACACCCTCACACCCTACACCAACCCACTTTAACCCTGTCTTCTCTCACCCTGCATCCCACGACCCCCTGCATAAACCCCCTCTCACCTTGCATCCTCAGCCCCCCTTCACCAAACCCCTATTGCCCTGCACCAACCCTTTCTCACCCTGCATCCTCCGCCTCCCTGCACCAACCCGTCACCCTGTTTCCCATATCAACCTGCATCTTCTATCCCTGCACAAACCCCTTCTCGCCCTGTGCCAACCCCCTCTCCTTGCCACCCTGCATAAACCACCTCTCACCCTGCGTACTAGACCCCCTTCACCAACCCCCTCTCACGATGCACATACCCCCATCTCACCCTGAGTCTTCCCTCATCCTGTGTCCTCCCACCCTGCACCAACCCTCTCTAACCCTGCTTCCCATGACCCCCTGCACCAACCCTTCTCACCCTGCATACTCTGCCCCCCTGCACCAAACCCTCTCACCCTGCATCCTCTGCCCCCTTACACCAACCCACTCTCACACTATATCCTCCGCCCCCTTCACTTACCTGCTCTCACCCTGCATATTCCCTTACCCTGAACCAACCCCCTCTCACCCTACACCAACCCAATCTCACCCTGTGTCTTCCCTCACCCTGCACCAACCCTCTCTAACCCTGCATTCCACGCACCCATGCACCAACCCCCTCTCACCCTGCATCTTCTCTCCCTGCACCAACCCTTTCTCACCCTGTGCCAACCCCCTCTATCCTTGTGTCCTCCATCACCATGCATCCACCGCCACCCTGCACCACGCTATCTCCTCCCCATCTTCTCTAACCCTGCACTCCCCTTTTACCCCGTGTCTTCTCTCACCCTGCATCTTCTCACCCTACACCCCCCACCTCTAACCCTGCAAACTCCAGAACCTAAATTCATCAAGCTATAAACATAATGTAAGGAAGAGAGTCTATAGCAAACATACATATTTCATAAATATGCATGTATGCCAGGAAGATATTATCGCGCCTCCTTACCTGTTGTTTGTAGCTGCTCCTGCCATTGGACCTTTAGAAAATGACATCACAGTAGTCCAGAGATGTAGCTGGCTAAGTTGTTGACATTACAATTCCTTTGTGGAGAAGTCCTACCTGAAAAAAAATAGAAAAGGGGCGCGATAATATGTTCATGACATACATGCATATTTATTTTTACTGTGTCTTACATCTATCTCATCCCTGCACCCTCCCTCACCATCACCCCGTGTCCTCTCATCCTTCACCAACCCTCTCTAACCCTGAATCCCACGCTTCCATGCACCAACCCCCTCTCACCCTGCATCCTTCACCCCCCTTCAGGAAATCCCTCTCACCCTGCACCAACCCTCTCTCAACCTTTATCCTCTGCCCCCCTGCACCAACCCCCTCTCACTCTGCATCATCCACCCTCTTCATCAACCCCATCTCACCCTGCACCTTCCCTCACCCTGCACCAGCCCACTTTCACCCTGGGTTTTTACCCTCACCCTGTGTCCTCTCACCCTGCATACCACGCACCCCTGCATCAACCACCTCTCACCTTGCATCCTCAGCCCCCCTTCACCAAACCCCTATTGCCCTGCACCAACCCTTTCTCACCCTGCATCCTCCGCCTCCCTGCACCAACCCGTCAACCTGTTTCCCATATCACCCTGCATCTTCTATCCCTGCACAAACCCCTTCTCGCCGTGTGCCAACCCCCTCGCTCCTTGCCACCCTGCATAAACCACCTCTCACCCTACGTACTCCACCACCTTCACCAACCCCCTCTCACCCAGCACCAACCCCCATCTCACCCTGAGTCTTCCCTCATCCTGTGTCCTCTAACCCTGCACCAACCCTCTCTAACCCTGCTTCCCATGCCCATCTGCACCAACCCTCTCACACCCTGCATCCTCCACCCCCCTTCACCAAACCCCTCTTACCCTGCACTAACCCTCCCTCATACTGCATACTCCACCCCCTTCACCAACCCCCTCTCACCCTACACCAACCCAATCTCAACCTATGACTTCCATCACCCCGTATCCTCTCACCCTGCACCAACCCTCTCACCCTGCATCCCATGCCCCCTTGCACCAACCCCCTCTCACCCTGCATCCTTCACCCCCCTTCACGAAACCCCTCTCACCCTGCACAAACCCTCTCTCACCCTGCATCCTCTGCCCCCCCTTCAACAACCCCCTCTCACCCTGCGCTCTCCACCCCCTTCATCAACCCCCTCTCACCCTGCATCCTCCCTCACCCTGCACCAACCCACTTTCATCCTGTGTCTTCTCACCCAGCACCAACCCTCTCAAACCCGTCATCCCATGCCCCCCTGCGCCAACCCACTCTCACCCTGCATCCTCCACCCCCATTCACCAACCCTCTCTCACCCTGCATTCTCCGCTTTCCTTCACCAACCCCATCTCACTCAGCATTTTCCCTCGCCCACCCACTCTCACCCTGCATCCTCCACCCCCCCTGCACCAACCCTCATTCACCCTGCATTCTCCGCTTCCCTTCACCAACCCCATCTCACCCAGCATTTTCCCTCACCCTACACCAACCTCCTCTAACCCTGCATTCTCTGCCCCCCTTCAGCAACACCCTCACACCCTGCACCAACCCACTTTAACCCTGTCTTCTCTCACCCTGCATCCCACGACCCCCTGCATAAACCCCCTCTCACCTTGCATCCTCAGCCCCCCTTCACCAAACCCCTATTGCCCTGCACCAACCCTTTCTCACCCTGCATCCTCCGCCTCCCTGCACCAACCCGTCACCCTGTTTCCCATATCACCCTGCATCTTCTATCCCTGCACAAACCTCTTCTCGCCGTGTGCCAACCCCCTCTCTCCTTGCCACCCTGCATAAACCACCTCTCACCCTGCGTACTAGACCCCCTTCACCAACCCCCTCTCACGATGAACCAACCCCCATCTCACCCTGAGTCTTCCCTCATCCTGTGTCCTCCCACCCTGCACCAACCCTCTCTAACCCTGCTTCCCATGACCCCCTGCACCAACCCTCTCACACCCTGCATCCTCCACCCCCCTTCACCAAACCCCTCTCACCCTACACCAACCCAATCTCAACCTATGTCTTTCATCACCTCGTGTCCTGTCACCCTGCACCAACCCTCTTTAACCCTGCATCCCACGTCAAATTGCACCAACCCCCTCTCACCGTGCATCCTTCACCCCCCTTCACGAAATCCCTCTCACCCTACAGCAACCCCCTCTAACCCTGCATTTTCTGCCACCCTTCACCAACCCCCTCACACCCTACACCGACCCACTTTCACCCTGTCTTCTCTCACCCTGCATACCACGCCCCCCTGCATCAACCCTCTCTTACCTTGCATCCTCAGCCCCCCTTCACCAAACCCCTATTGCCCTGCACCAACCCTTTCTCACCCTGCATCCTCCGCCTCCCTGCACCAACCCGTCACCCTGTTTCCCATATCACCCTGCATCTTCTATCCCTGCACAAACCTCTTCTCGCCGTGTGCCAACCCCCTCTCTCCTTGCCACCCTGCATAAACCACCTCTCACCCTACGTACTCCACCACCTTCACCAACCCCCTCTCACCCAGCACCAACCCCCATCTCACCCAGAGTCTTCCCTCATCCTGTGTCCTCCCACCCTGCACCAACCCTCTCTAACCCTGCTTCCCATGCCCCCCTGCACCAACCCTCTCATACCCTGAAACCTCCACCCCCCTTCACCAAACCCCTCTCACCCTGCACCAACCCTCCTCACCCTGCATACTCTGCCCCCCTGCACCAACCCACTCTCACCCTGCATCCTCCACCCCCCTTCACCAACCCTCTCTCACCCTGCATTCTCCGCTTTCCTTCACCAACCCCATCTCACCCAGCATTTTCCCTCACCCTACACCAACCCCCTCTAACTCTGCATTCTCTGCCCCCCTTCACCAACCCCCTCACACCCTACACCGACCCACTTTCACCCTGTCTTCTCTCACCCTGCATACCACGCCCCCCTGCATCAACCCCCTCTTACCTTGCATCCTCAGCCCCCCTTCACCAAACCCCTATTGCCCTGCACCAACAGTCTCACACACTGCATCCTCCACCCCCCTTCACCAAACCCCTCTCACCCTACACCAACCCTCTCTCACCCTGCATCCTCTGCCCCTCCTTCACCAACCCCCTTTCACCCTGCGCCCTCCACCCCCTTCATCAACCCATTCTCACCCTGCATCCTTCACCCCCCTTCATGAAATCCCTCTCACCCTACAGCAACACTCTCTCACCCTGCATCCTCTGCCCCTCCTTCACCAACCCCCTTTCACCCTGCGCCCTCCACCCCCTTCATCAACCCCCTCTCACCCTGCATCTTCCCTCACCCAGCACCAACCCTCTCAAACCCGGCATCCCATGCCCCCTTGCACCAACCCACTCTCACCCTGCATCCTCCACCCCCCTTCACCAACCCTCTCTCACCCTGCATTCTCCGCTTTCCTTCACCAACCCCATCTCACCCAGCATTTTCCCTCGCCCACCCACTCTCACCCTGCATCCTCCACCCCCCCTGCACCAACCCTCATTCACCCTGCATTCTCCGCTTCCCTCCACCAACCCCATATCACCCAGCATTTTCCCTCACCCTACACCAACCTCCTCTAACCCTGCATTCTCTGCCCCCCTTCACCAACACCCTCACACCCTACACCAACCCACTTTAACCCTGTCTTCTCTCACCCTGCATCCCACGACCCCCTGCATAAACCCCCTCTCACCTTGCATCCTCAGCCCCCCTTCACCAAACCCCTATTGCCCTGCACCAACCCTTTCTCACCCTGCATCCTCCGCCTCCCTGCACCAACCCGTCAACCTGTTTCCCATATCACCCTGCATCTTCTATCCCTGCACAAACCCCTTCTCGCCGTGTGCCAACCCCCTCGCTTCTTGCCACCCTGCATAAACCACCTCTCACCCTACGTACTCCACCACCTTCACCAACCCCCTCTCACCCAGCACCAACCCCCATCTCACCCTGAGCCTTCCCTCATCCTGTGTCCTCTAACCCTGCACCAACCCTCTCTAACCCTGCTTCCCATGCCCATCTGCACCAACCCTCTCACACCCTGCATCCTCCACCCCCCTTCACCAAACCCCTCTTACCCTGCACTAACCCTCCCTCATACTGCATACTCCACCCCCTTCACCAACCCCCTCTCACCCTACACCAACCCAATCTCAACCTATGACTTCCATCACCCCGTATCCTCTCACCCTGCACCAACCCTCTCACCCTGCATCCCATGCCCCCTTGCACCAACCCCCTCTCACCCTGCATCATTCACCCCCCTTCACGAAACCCCTCTCACCCTGCACAAACCCTCTCTCACCCTGCATCCTCTGCCCCCCCTTCAACAACCCCCTCTCACCCTGCGCTCTCCACCCCCTTCATCAACCCCCTCTCACCCTGCATCCTCCCTCACCCTGCACCAACCCACTTTCATCCTGTGTCTTCTCACCCAGCACCAACCCTCTCAAACCCGTCATCCCATGCCCCCCTGCGCCAACCCACTCTCACCCTGCATCCTCCACCCCCATTCACCAACCCTCTCTCACCCTGCATTCTCCGCTTTCCTTCACCAACCCCATCTCACTCAGCATTTTCCCTCGCCCACCCACTCTCACCCTGCATCCTCCACCCCCCCTGCACCAACCCTCATTCACCCTGCATTCTCCGCTTCCCTTCACCAACCCCATCTCACCCAGCATTTTCCCTCACCCTACACCAACCTCCTCTAACCCTGCATTCTCTGCCCCCCTTCACCAACACCCTCACACCCTGCACCAACCCACTTTAACCCTGTCTTCTCTCACCCTGCATCCCACGACCCCCTGCATAAACCCCCTCTCACCTTGCATCCTCAGCCCCCCTTCACCAAACCCCTATTGCCCTGCACCAACCCTTTCTCACCTTGCATCCTCCGCCTCCCTGCACCAACCCGTCACCCTGTTTCCCATATCACCCTGCATCTTCTATCCCTGCACAAACCTCTTCTCGCCGTGTGCCAACCCCCTCTCTCCTTGCCACCCTGCATAAACCACCTCTCACCCTGCGTACTAGACCCCCTTCACCAACCCCCTCTCACGATGAACCAAACCCCCATCTCACCCTGAGTCTTCCCTCATCCTGTGTCCTCCCACCCTGCACCAACCCTCTCTAACCCTGCTTCCCATGACCCCCTGCACCAACCCTCTCACACCCTGCATCCTCCACCCCCCTTCACCAAACCCCTCTCACCCTACACCAACCCAATCTCAACCTATGTCTTTCATCACCTCGTGTCCTGTCACCCTGCACCAACCCTCTTTAACCCTGCATCCCACGTCAAATTGCACCAACCCCCTCTCACCGTGCATCCTTCACCCCCCTTCACGAAATCCCTCTCACCCTACAGCAACCCTCTCTCACCCTGCATCCTCTGCCCCTCCTTCACCAACCCCCTTTCACCCTGCGCCCTCCACCCCCTTCATCAACCCCCTCTCACCCTGCATCTTCCCTCACCCTGCACCAACCCACTTTCATCCTGTGTCTTCCCTCACCCTGTGTCCTCTCACCCAACCAACCCTCTCAAACCCGGCATCCCATGCCCCCCTGCACCAACCCACTCTCACCCTGCATCCTCCACCCCCCTTCACCAACCCTCTCTCACCCTGCATCCTCTGCCCCTCCTTCACCAACCCCCTTTCACCCTGCGCCCTCCACCCCCTTCATCAACCCCCTCTCACCCTGCATCTTCCCTCACCCTGCACCAACCCACTTTCATCCTGTGTCTTCCCTCACCCTGTGTCCTCTCACCCAACCAACCCTCTCAAAACCGGCATCCCATGCCCCCCTGCACCAACCCACTCTCACCCTGCATCCTCCACCCCCCTTCACCAACCCTCTTTTACCCTGCATTCTCAGCTTTCCTTCACCAACCCCATCTCACCCAGCATTTTCCCTCGCCCACCCACTCTCACCCTGCATCCTCCACCCCCCCTGCACCAACCCTCATTCACCCTGCATTCTCCGCTTCCCTTCACCAACCCCACCTCACCCAGCATTTTCCCTCACCCTACAACAACCTCGTCTAACCCTGCATTCTCTGCCCCCCTTCACCAACACCCTCACACCCTACACCAACCCACTTTAACCCTGTCTTCTCTCACCCTGCATCCCGCGACCCCCTGCATAAACCCCCTCTCACCTTGCATCCTCAGCCCCCCTTCACCAAACCCCTATTGCCCTGCACCAACCCTTTCTCACCCTGCATCCTCCGCCTCCCTGTTTCCCATATCAACCTGCATCTTCTATCCCTGCACAAACACCTTCTCGCCCTGTGCCAACCCCCTCTCCTTGCCACCCTGCATAAACCACCTCTCACCCTGCGTACTAGACCCCCTTCACCAACCCCCTCTCACGATGCACATACCCCCATCTCACCCTGAGTCTTCCCTCATCCTGTGTCCTCCCACCCTGCACCAACCCTCTCTAACCCTGCTTCCCATGACCCCCTGCACCAACCCTTCTCACTTTGCATACTATGCCCCCCTGCACCAAACCCTCTCACCCTGCATCCTCTGCCCCCTTACACCAACCCACTCTCACACTATATCCTCCGCCCCCTTCACTTACCTGCTCTCACCCTGCATATTCCCTTACCCTGAACCAACCCCCTCTCACCCTACACCAACCCAATCTCACCCTGTGTCTTCCCTCACCCTGCACCAACCCTCTCTAACCCTGCATTCCACGCACCCATGCACCAACCCCCTCTCACCCTGCATCTTCTCTCCCTGCACCAACCCTTTCTCACCCTGTGCCAACCCCCTCTATCCTTGTGTCCTCCATCACCATGCATCCACCGCCACCCTGCACCACGCCATCTCCTCCCCATCTTCTCTAACCCTGCACTCCCCTTTTACCCCGTGTCTTCTCTCACCCTGCATCTTCTCACCCTACACCCCCCACCTCTCACCCTGCAAACTCCAGAACCTAAATTCATCAAGCTATAAACATAATGTAAGGAAGAGAGTCTATAGCAAACATACATATTTCATAAATATGCATGTATGCCAGGAAGATATTATCGCGCCTCCTTACCTGTTGTTTGTAGCTGCTCCTGCCATTGGACCTTTAGAAAATGACATCACAGTAGTCCAGAGATGTAGCTGGCTAAGTTGTTGACATTACAATTCCTTTGTGGAGAAGTCCTACCTGAAAAAAAAATAGAAAAGGGGCGCGATAATATGTTCATGACATACATGCATATTTATTTTTACTGTGTCTTACTTCTATCTCATCCCTGCACCCTCCCTCACCATCACCCCGTGTCCTCTCATCCTTCACCAACCCTCTCTAACCCTGAATCCCACGCTTCCATGCACCAACCCCCTCTCACCCTGCATCCTTCACCCCCCTTCAGGAAATCCCTCTCACCCTGCACCAACCCTCTCTCAACCTTTATCCTCTGCCCCCCTGCACCAACCCCCTCTCACTCTGCATCATCCACCCTCTTCATCAACCCCATCTCACCCTGCACCTTCCCTCACCCTGCACCAGCCCACTTTCACCCTGGGTTTTTACCCTCACCCTGTGTCCTCTCACCCTGCATACCACGCACCCCTGCATCAACCACCTCTCACCTTGCATCCTCAGCCCCCCTTCACCAAACCCCTATTGCCCTGCACCAACCCTTTCTCACCCTGCATCCTCCGCCTCCCTGCACCAACCCGTCACCCTGTTTCCCATATCACCCTGCATCTTCTATCCCTGCACAAACCCCTTCTCGCCGTGTGCCAACCCCCTCGCTCCTTGCCACCCTGCATAAACCACCTCTCACCCTACGTACTCCACCACCTTCACCAACCCCCTCTCACCCAGCACCAACCCCCATCTCACCCTGAGTCTTCCCTCATCCTGTGTCCTCTAACCCTGCACCAACCCTCTCTAACCCTGCTTCCCATGCCCATCTGCACCAACCCTCTCACACCCTGCATCCTCCACCCCCCTTCACCAAACCCCTCTTACCCTGCACTAACCCTCCCTCATACTGCATACTCCACCCCCTTCACCAACCCCCTCTCACCCTGCGCTCTCCACCCCCTTCATCAACCCCCTCTCACCCTGCATCCTCCCTCACCCTGCACCAACCCACTTTCATCCTGTGTCTTCTCACCCAGCAACAACCCTCTCAAACCCATCATCCCATGCCCCCCTGCGCCAACCCACTCTCACCCTGCATCCTCCACCCCCATTCACCAACCCTCTCTCACCCTGCATTCTCCGCTTTCCTTCACCAACCCCATCTCACTCAGCATTTTTCCTCGCCCACCCACTCTCACCCTGCATCCTCCACCCCCCCTGCACCAACCCTCATTCACCCTGCATTCTCCGCTTCCCTTCACCAACCCCATCTCACCCAGCATTTTCCCTCACCCTACACCAACCTCCTCTAACCCTGCATTCTCTGCCCCCCTTCACCAACACCCTCACGCCCTGCACCAACCCACTTTAACCCTGTCTTCTCTCACCCTGCATCCCACGACCCC
This sequence comes from Crinia signifera, assembly GCF_055691185.1. Classification (NCBI taxonomy): domain Eukaryota; kingdom Metazoa; phylum Chordata; class Amphibia; order Anura; family Myobatrachidae; genus Crinia; species Crinia signifera. The sequence continues at coordinate 149,323,307 of NC_139221.1, read as the reverse complement.
CTGCATAAACCCCCTCTCACCTTGCATCCTCAGCCCCCCTTCACCAAACCCCTATTGCCCTGCACCAACCCTTTCTCACCCTGCATCCTCCGCCTCCCTGCACCAACCCGTCACCCTGTTTCCCATATCACCCTGCATCTTCTATCCCTGCACAAACCTCTTCTCGCCGTGTGCCAACCCCCTCTCTCCTTGCCACCCTGCATAAACCACCTCTCACCCTGCGTACTAGACCCCCTTCACCAACCCCCTCTCACGATGAACCAAACCCCCATCTCACCCTGAGTCTTCCCTCATCCTGTGTCCTCCCACCCTGCACCAACCCTCTCTAACCCTGCTTCCCATGACCCCCTGCACCAACCCTCTCACACCCTGCATCCTCCACCCCCCTTCACCAAACCCCTCTCACCCTACACCAACCCAATCTCAACCTATGTCTTTCATCACCTCGTGTCCTGTCACCCTGCACCAACCCTCTTTAACCCTGCATCCCACGTCAAATTGCACCAACCCCCTCTCACCGTGCATCCTTCACCCCCCTTCACGAAATCCCTCTCACCCTACAGCAACCCTCTCTCACCCTGCATCCTCTGCCCCTCCTTCACCAACCCCCTTTCACCCTGCGCCCTCCACCCCCTTCATCAACCCCCTCTCACCCTGCATCTTCCCTCACCCTGCACCAACCCACTTTCATCCTGTGTCTTCCCTCACCCTGTGTCCTCTCACCCAACCAACCCTCTCAAACCCGGCATCCCATGCCCCCCTGCACCAACCCACTCTCACCCTGCATCCTCCACCCCCCTTCACCAACCCTCTCTCACCCTGCATCCTCTGCCCCTCCTTCACCAACCCCCTTTCACCCTGCGCCCTCCACCCCCTTCATCAACCCCCTCTCACCCTGCATCTTCCCTCACCCTGCACCAACCCACTTTCATCCTGTGTCTTCCCTCACCCTGTGTCCTCTCACCCAACCAACCCTCTCAAAACCGGCATCCCATGCCCCCCTGCACCAACCCACTCTCACCCTGCATCCTCCACCCCCCTTCACCAACCCTCTTTTACCCTGCATTCTCCGCTTTCCTTCACCAACCCCATCTCACCCAGCATTTTCCCTCGCCCACCCACTCTCACCCTGCATCCTCCACCCCCCCTGCACCAACCCTCATTCACCCTGCATTCTCCGCTTCCCTTCACCAACCCCACCTCACCCAGCATTTTCCCTCACCCTACAACAACCTCGTCTAACCCTGCATTCTCTGCCCCCCTTCACCAACACCCTCACACCCTACACCAACCCACTTTAACCCTGTCTTCTCTCACCCTGCATCCCACGACCCCCTGCATAAACCCCCTCTCACCTTGCATCCTCAGCCCCCCTTCACCAAACCCCTATTGCCCTGCACCAACCCTTTCTCACCCTGCATCCTCCGCCTCCCTGTTTCCCATATCAACCTGCATCTTCTATCCCTGCACAAACACCTTCTCGCCCTGTGCCAACCCCCTCTCCTTGCCACCCTGCATAAACCACCTCTCACCCTGCGTACTAGACCCCCTTCACCAACCCCCTCTCACGATGCACATACCCCCATCTCACCCTGAGTCTTCCCTCATCCTGTGTCCTCCCACCCTGCACCAACCCTCTCTAACCCTGCTTCCCATGACCCCCTGCACCAACCCTTCTCACTTTGCATACTATGCCCCCCTGCACCAAACCCTCTCACCCTGCATCCTCTGCCCCCTTACACCAACCCACTCTCACACTATATCCTCCGCCCCCTTCACTTACCTGCTCTCACCCTGCATATTCCCTTACCCTGAACCAACCCCCTCTCACCCTACACCAACCCAATCTCACCCTGTGTCTTCCCTCACCCTGCACCAACCCTCTCTAACCCTGCATTCCACGCACCCATGCACCAACCCCCTCTCACCCTGCATCTTCTCTCCCTGCACCAACCCTTTCTCACCCTGTGCCAACCCCCTCTATCCTTGTGTCCTCCATCACCATGCATCCACCGCCACCCTGCACCACGCCATCTCCTCCCCATCTTCTCTAACCCTGCACTCCCCTTTTACCCCGTGTCTTCTCTCACCCTGCATCTTCTCACCCTACACCCCCCACCTCTCACCCTGCAAACTCCAGAACCTAAATTCATGAAGCTATAAACATAATGTAAGGAAGAGAGTCTATAGCAAACATACATATTTTATAAATATGCATGTATGCCAGGAAGATATTATCGCGCCTCCTTACCTGTTGTTTGTAGCTGCTCCTGCCATTGGACCTTTAGAAAATGACATCACAGTAGTCCAGAGATGTAGCTGGCTAAGTTGTTGACATTACAATTCCTTTGTGGAGAAGTCCTACCTGAAAAAAAATAGAAAAGGGGCGCGATAATATGTTCATGACATACATGCATATTTATTTTTACTGTGTCTTACATCTATCTCATCCCTGCACCCTCCCTCACCATCACCCCGTGTCCTCTCATCCTTCACCAACCCTCTCTAACCCTGAATCCCACGCTTCCATGCACCAACCCCCTCTCACCCTGCATCCTTCACCCCCCTTCAGGAAATCCCTCTCACCCTGCACCAACCCTCTCTCAACCTTTATCCTCTGCCCCCCTGCACCAACCCCCTCTCACTCTGCATCATCCACCCTCTTCATCAACCCCATCTCACCCTGCACCTTCCCTCACCCTGCACCAGCCCACTTTCACCCTGGGTTTTTACCCTCACCCTGTGTCCTCTCACCCTGCATACCACGCACCCCTGCATCAACCACCTCTCACCTTGCATCCTCAGCCCCCCTTCACCAAACCCCTATTGCCCTGCACCAACCCTTTCTCACCCTGCATCCTCCACCTCCCTGCACCAACCCGTCACCCTGTTTCCCATATCACCCTGCATCTTCTATCCCTGCACAAACCCCTTCTCGCCGTGTGCCAACCCCCTCGCTCCTTGCCACCCTGCATAAACCACCTCTCACCCTACGTACTCCACCACCTTCACCAACCCCCTCTCACCCAGCACCAACCCCCATCTCACCCTGAGTCTTCCCTCATCCTGTGTCCTCTAACCCTGCACCAACCCTCTCTAACCCTGCTTCCCATGCCCATCTGCACCAACCCTCTCACACCCTGCATCCTCCACCCCCCTTCACCAAACCCCTCTTACCCTGCACTAACCCTCCCTCATACTGCATACTCCACCCCCTTCACCAACCCCCTCTCACCCTGCGCTCTCCACCCCCTTCATCAACCCCCTCTCACCCTGCATCCTCCCTCACCCTGCACCAACCCACTTTCATCCTGTGTCTTCTCACCCAGCAACAACCCTCTCAAACCCGTCATCCCATGCCCCCCTGCGCCAACCCACTCTCACCCTGCATCCTCCACCCCCATTCACCAACCCTCTCTCACCCTGCATTCTCCGCTTTCCTTCACCAACCCCATCTCACTCAGCATTTTTCCTCGCCCACCCACTCTCACCCTGCATCCTCCACCCCCCCTGCACCAACCCTCATTCACCCTGCATTCTCCGCTTCCCTTCACCAACCCCATCTCACCCAGCATTTTCCCTCACCCTACACCAACCTCCTCTAACCCTGCATTCTCTGCCCCCCTTCACCAACACCCTCACGCCCAGCACCAACCCACTTTAACCCTGTCTTCTCTCACCCTGCATCCCACGACCCCCTGCATAAACCCCCTCTCACCTTGCATCCTCAGCCCCCCTTCACCAAACCCCTATTGCCCTGCACCAACCCTTTCTCACCCTGCATCCTCCGCCTCCCTGCACCAACCCGTCACCCTGTTTCCCATATCACCCTGCATCTTCTATCCCTGCACAAACCTCTTCTCGCCGTGTGCCAACCCCCTCTCTCCTTGCCACCCTGCATAAACCACCTCTCACCCTGCGTACTAGACCCCCTTCACCAACCCCCTCTCACGATGAACCAACCCCCATCTCACCCTGAGTCTTCCCTCATCCTGTGTCCTCCCACCCTGCACCAACCCTCTCTAACCCTGCTTCCCATGACCCCCTGCACCAACGCTCTCACACCCTGCATCCTCCACCCCCCTTCACCAAACCCCTCTCACCCTACACCAACCCAATCTCAACCTATGTCTTTCATCACCTCGTGTCCTGTCACCCTGCACCAACCCTCTTTAACCCTGCATCCCACGTCAAATTGCAGCAACCCCCTCTCACCGTGCATCCTTCACCCCCCTTCACGAAATCCCTCTCACCCTACAGCAACCCTCTCTCACCCTGCATCCTCTGCCCCTCCTTCACCAACCCCCTTTCACCCTGCGCCCTCCACCCCCTTCATCAACCCCCTCTCACCCTGCATCTTCCCTCACCCTGCACCAACCCACTTTCATCCTGTGTCTTCCCTCACCCTGTGTCCTCTCACCCAACCAACCCTCTCAAACCCGGCATCCCATGCCCCCCTGCACCAACCCACTCTCACCCTGCATCCTCCACCCCCCTTCACCAACCCTCTCTCACCCTGCATCCTCTGCCCCTCCTTCACCAACCCCCTTTCACCCTGCGCCCTCCACCCCCTTCATCAACCCCCTCTCACCCTGCATCTTCCCTCACCCTGCACCAACCCACTTTCATCCTGTGTCTTCCCTCACCCTGTGTCCTCTCACCCAACCAACCCTCTCAAAACCGGCATCCCATGCCCCCCTGCACCAATCCACTCTCACCCTGCATCCTCCACCCCCCTTCACCAACCCTCTTTTACCCTGCATTCTCCGCTTTCCTTCACCAACCCCATCTCACCCAGCATTTTCCCTCGCCCACCCACTCTCACCCTGCATCCTCCACCCCCCCTGCACCAACCCTCATTCACCCTGCATTCTCCGCTTCCCTTCACCAACCCCACCTCACCCAGCATTTTCCCTCACCCTACAACAACCTCGTCTAACCCTGCATTCTCTGCCCCCCTTCACCAACACCCTCACACCCTACACCAACCCACTTTAACCCTGTCTTCTCTCACCCTGCATCCCACGACCCCCTGCATAAACCCCCTCTCACCTTGCATCCTCAGCCCCCCTTCACCAAACCCCTATTGCCCTGCACCAACCCTTTCTCACCCTGCATCCTCCGCCTCCCTGTTTCCCATATCAACCTGCATCTTCTATCCCTGCACAAACACCTTCTCGCCCTGTGCCAACCCCCTCTCCTTGCCACCCTGCATAAACCACCTCTCACCCTGCGTACTAGACCCCCTTCACCAACCCCCTCTCACGATGCACATACCCCCATCTCACCCTGAGTCTTCCCTCATCCTGTGTCCTCCCACCCTGCACCAACCCTCTCTAACCCTGCTTCCCATGACCCCCTGCACCAACCCTTCTCACTTTGCATACTATGCCCCCCTGCACCAAACCCTCTCACCCTGCATCCTCTGCCCCCTTACACCAACCCACTCTCACACTATATCCTCCGCCCCCTTCACTTACCTGCTCTCACCCTGCATATTCCCTTACCCTGAACCAACCCCCTCTCACCCTACACCAACCCAATCTCACCCTGTGTCTTCCCTCACCCTGCACCAACCCTCTCTAACCCTGCATTCCACGCACCCATGCACCAACCCCCTCTCACCCTGCATCTTCTCTCCCTGCACCAACCCTTTCTCACCCTGTGCCAACCCCCTCTATCCTTGTGTCCTCCATCACCATGCATCCACCGCCACCCTGCACCACGCCATCTCCTCCCCATCTTCTCTAACCCTGCACTCCCCTTTTACCCCGTGTCTTCTCTCACCCTGCATTTTCTCACCCTACACCCCCCACCTCTCACCCTGCAAACTCCAGAACCTAAATTCATCAAGCTATAAACATAATGTAAGGAAGAGAGTCTATAGCAAACATACATATTTCATAAATATGCATGTATGCCAGGAAGATATTATCGCGCCTCCTTACCTGTTGTTTGTAGCTGCTCCTGCCATTGGACCTTTAGAAAATGACATCACAGTAGTCCAGAGATGTAGCTGGCTAAGTTGTTGACATTACAATTCCTTTGTGGAGAAGTCCTACCTGAAAAAAAATAGAAAAGGGGCGCGATAATATGTTCATGACATACATGCATATTTATTTTTACTGTGTCTTACATCTATCTCATCCCTGCACCCTCCCTCACCATCACCCCGTGTCCTCTCATCCTTCACCAACCCTCTCTAACCCTGAATCCCACGCTTCCATGCACCAACCCCCTCTCACCCTGCATCCTTCACCCCCCTTCAGGAAATCCCTCTCACCCTGCACCAACCCTCTCTCAACCTTTATCCTCTGCCCCCCTGCACCAACCCCCTCTCACTCTGCATCATCCACCCTCTTCATCAACCCCATCTCACCCTGCATCTTCCCTCACCCTGCACCAGCCCACTTTCACCCTGGGTTTTTACCCTCACCCTGTGTCCTCTCACCCTGCATACCACGCACCCCTGCATCAACCACCTCTCACCTTGCATCCTCAGCCCCCCTTCACCAAACCCCTATTGCCCTGCACCAACCCTTTCTCACCCTGCATCCTCCGCCTCCCTGCACCAACCCGTCACCCTGTTTCCCATATCACCCTGCATCTTCTATCCCTGCACAAACCCATTCTCGCCGTGTGCCAACCCCCTCGCTCCTTGCCACCCTGCATAAACCACCTCTCACCCTACGTACTCCACCACCTTCACCAACCCCCTCTCACCCAGCACCAACCCCCATCTCACCCTGAGTCTTCCCTCACCCTGTGTCCTCTAACCCTGCACCAACCCTCTCTAACCCTGCTTCCCATGCCCATCTGCACCAACCCTCTCACACCCTGCATCCTCCACCCCCCTTCACCAAACCCCTCTTACCCTGCACTAACCCTCCCTCATACTGCATACTCCACCCCCTTCACCAACCCCCTCTCACCCTGCGCTCTCCACCCCCTTCATCAACCCCCTCTCACCCTGCATCCTCCCTCACCCTGCACCAACCCACTTTCATCCTGTGTCTTCTCACCCAGCAACAACCCTCTCAAACCAGTCATCCCATGCCCCCCTGCGCCAACCCACTCTCACCCTGCATCCTCCACCCCCATTCACCAACCCTCTCTCACCCTGCATTCTCCGCTTTCCTTCACCAACCCCATCTCACTCAGCATTTTTCCTCGCCCACCCACTCTCACCCTGCATCCTCCACCCCCCCTGCACCAACCCTCATTCACCCTGCATTCTCCGCTTCCCTTCACCAACCCCATCTCACCCAGCATTTTCCCTCACCCTACACCAACCTCCTCTAACCCTGCATTCTCTGCCCCCCTTCACCAACACCCTCACGCCCTGCACCAACCCACTTTAACCCTGTCTTCTCTCACCCTGCATCCCACGACCCCCTGCATAAACCCCCTCTCACCTTGCATCCTCAGCCCCCCTTCACCAAACCCCTATTGCCCTGCACCAACCCTTTCTCACCCTGCATCCTCCGCCTCCCTGCACCAACCCGTCACCCTGTTTCCCATATCACCCTGCATCTTCTATCCCTGCACAAACCTCTTCTCGCCGTGTGCCAACCCCCTCTCTCCTTGCCACCCTGCATAAACCACCTCTCACCCTGCGTACTAGACCCCCTTCACCAACCCCCTCTCACGATGAACCAACCCCCATCTCACCCTGAGTCTTCCCTCATCCTGTGTCCTCCCACCCTGCACCAACCCTCTCTAACCCTGCTTCCCATGACCCCCTGCACCAACCCTCTCACACCCTGCATCCTCCACCCCCCTTCACCAAACCCCTCTCACCCTACACCAACCCAATCTCAACCTATGTCTTTCATCACCTCGTGTCCTGTCACCCTGCACCAACCCTCTTTAACCCTGCATCCCACGTCAAATTGCACCAACCCCCTCTCACCGTGCATCCTTCACCCCCCTTCACGAAATCCCTCTCACCCTACAGCAACCCTCTCTCACCCTGCATCCTCTGCCCCTCCTTCACCAACCCCCTTTCACCCTGCGCCCTCCACCCCCTTCATCAACCCCCTCTCACCCTGCATCTTCCCTCACCCTGCACCAACCCACTTTCATCCTGTGTCTTCCCTCACCCTGTGTCCTCTCACCCAACCAACCCTCTCAAACCCGGCATCCCATGCCCCCCTGCACCAACCCACTCTCACCCTGCATCCTCCACCGCCCTTCACCAACCCTCTCTCACCCTGCATCCTCTGCCCCTCCTTCACCAACCCCCTTTCACCCTGCGCCCTCCACCCCCTTCATCAACCCCCTCTCACCCTGCATCTTCCCTCACCCTGCACCAACCCACTTTCATCCTGTGTCTTCCCTCACCCTGTGTCCTCTCACCCAACCAACCCTCTCAAAACCGGCATCCCATGCCCCCCTGCACCAATCCACTCTCACCCTGCATCCTCCACCCCCCTTCACCAACCCTCTTTTACCCTGCATTCTCCGCTTTCCTTCACCAACCCCATCTCACCCAGCATTTTCCCTCGCCCACCCACTCTCACCCTGCATCCTCCACCCCCCCTGCACCAACCCTCATTCACCCTGCATTCTCCGCTTCCCTTCACCAACCCCACCTCACCCAGCATTTTCCCTCACCCTACAACAACCTCGTCTAACCCTGCATTCTCTGCCCCCCTTCACCAACACCCTCACACCTTACACCAACCCACTTTAACCCTGTCTTCTCTCACCCTGCATCCCACGACCCCCTGCATAAACCCCCTCTCACCTTGCATCCTCAGCCCCCCTTCACCAAACCCCTATTGCCCTGCACCAACCCTTTCTCACCCTGCATCCTCCGCCTCCCTGCACCAACCCGTCACCCTGTTTCCCATATCAACCTGCATCTTCTATCCCTGCACAAACCCCTTCTCGCCCTGTGCCAACCCCCTCTCCTTGCCACCCTGCATAAACCACCTCTCACCCTGCGTACTAGACCCCCTTCACCAACCCCCTCTCACGATGCACATACCCCCATCTCACCCTGAGTCTTCCCTCATCCTGTGTCCTCCCACCCTGCACCAACCCTCTCTAACCCTGCTTCCCATGACCCCCTGCACCAACCCTTCTCACCCTGCATACTCTGCCCCCCTGCACCAAACCCTCTCACCCTGCATCCTCTGCCCCCTTACACCAACCCACTCTCACACTATATCCTCCGCCCCCTTCACTTACCTGCTCTCACCCTGCATATTCCCTTACCCTGAACCAACCCCCTCTCACCCTACACCAACCCAATCTCACCCTGTGTCTTCCCTCACCCTGCACCAACCCTCTCTAACCCTGCATTCCACGCACCCATGCACCAACCCCCTCTCACCCTGTATCTTCTCTCCCTGCACCAACCCTTTCTCACCTTGTGCCAACCCCCTCTATCCTTGTGTCCTCCATCACCATGCATCCACCGCCACCCTGCACCACGCCATCTCCTCCCCATCTTCTCTAACCCTGCACTCCCCTTTTACCCCGTGTCTTCTCTCACCCTGCATCTTCTCACCCTACACCCCCCACCTCTCACCCTGCAAACTCCAGAACCTAAATTCATCAAGCTATAAACATAATGTAAGGAAGAGAGTCTATAGCAAACATACATATTTCATAAATATGCATGTATGCCAGGAAGATATTATCGCGCCTCCTTACCTGTTGTTTGTAGCTGCTCCTGCCATTGGACCTTTAGAAAATGACATCACAGTAGTCCAGAGATGTAGCTGGCTAAGTTGTTGACATTACAATTCCTTTGTGGAGAAGTCCTACCTGAAAAAATATAGAAAAGGGGCGCGATAATATGTTCATGACATACATGCATATTTATTTTTACTGTGTCTTACATCTATCTCATCCCTGCACCCTCCCTCACCATCACCCCGTGTCCTCTCATCCTTCACCAACCCTCTCTAACCCTGAATCCCACGCTTCCATGCACCAACCCCCTCTCACCCTGCATCCTTCACCCCCCTTCAGGAAATCCCTCTCACCCTGCACCAACCCTCTCTCAACCTTTATCCTCTGCCCCCCTGCACCAACCCCCTCTCACTCTGCATCATCCACCCTCTTCATCAACCCCATCTCACCCTGCATCTTCCCTCACCCTGCACCAGCCCACTTTCACCCTGGGTTTTTACCCTCACCCTGTGTCCTCTCACCCTGCATACCACGCACCCCTGCATCAACCACCTCTCACCTTGCATCCTCAGCCCCCCTTCACCAAACCCCTATTGCCCTGCACCAACCCTTTCTCACCCTGCATCCTCCGCCTCCCTGCACCAACCCGTCACCCTGTTTCCCATATCACCCTGCATCTTCTATCCCTGCACAAACCCATTCTCGCCGTGTGCCAACCCCCTCGCTCCTTGCCACCCTGCATAAACCACCTCTCACCCTACGTACTCCACCACCTTCACCAACCCCCTCTCACCCAGCACCAACCCCCATCTCACCCTGAGTCTTCCCTCATCCTGTGTCCTCTAACCCTGCACCAACCCTCTCTAACCCTGCTTCCCATGCCCATCTGCACCAACCCTCTCACACCCTGCATCCTCCACCCCCCTTCACCAAACCCCTCTTACCCTGCACTAACCCTCCCTCATACTGCATACTCCACCCCCTTCACCAACCCCCTCTCACCCTGCGCTCTCCACCCCCTTCATCAACCCCCTCTCACCCTGCATCCTCCCTCACCCTGCACCAACCCACTTTCATCCTGTGTCTTCTCACCCAGCAACAACCCTCTCAAACCAGTCATCCCATGCCCCCCTGCGCCAACCCACTCTCACCCTGCATCCTCCACCCCCATTCACCAACCCTCTCTCACCCTGCATTCTCCGCTTTCCTTCACCAACCCCATCTCACTCAGCATTTTTCCTCGCCCACCCACTCTCACCCTGCATCCTCCACCCCCCCTGCACCAACCCTCATTCACCCTGCATTCTCCGCTTCCCTTCACCAACCCCATCTCACCCAGCATTTTCCCTCACCCTACACCAACCTCCTCTAACCCTGCATTCTCTGCCCCCCTTCACCAACACCCTCACGCCCTGCACCAACCCACTTTAACCCTGTCTTCTCTCACCCTGCATCCCACGACCCCCTGCATAAACCCCCTCTCACCTTGCATCCTCAGCCCCCCTTCACCAAACCCCTATTGCCCTGCACCAACCCTTTCTCACCCTGCATCCTCCGCCTCCCTGCACCAACCCGTCACCCTGTTTCCCATATCACCCTGCATCTTCTATCCCTGCACAAACCTCTTCTCGCCGTGTGCCAACCCCCTCTCTCCTTGCCACCCTGCATAAACCACCTCTCACCCTGCGTACTAGACCCCCTTCACCAACCCCCTCTCACGATGAACCAACCCCCATCTCACCCTGAGTCTTCCCTCATCCTGTGTCCTCCCACCCTGCACCAACCCTCTCTAACCCTGCTTCCCATGACCCCCTGCACCAACCCTCTCACACCCTGCATCCTCCACCCCCCTTCACCAAACCCCTCTCACCCTACACCAACCCAATCTCAACCTATGTCTTTCATCACCTCGTGTCCTGTCACCCTGCACCAACCCTCTTTAACCCTGCATCCCACGTCAAATTGCACCAACCCCCTCTCACCGTGCATCCTTCACCCCCCTTCACGAAATCCCTCTCACCCTACAGCAACCCTCTCTCACCCTGCATCCTCTGCCCCTCCTTCACCAACCCCCTTTCACCCTGCGCCCTCCACCCCCTTCATCAACCCCCTCTCACCCTGCATCTTCCCTCACCCTGCACCAACCCACTTTCATCCTGTGTCTTCCCTCACCCTGTGTCCTCTCACCCAACCAACCCTCTCAAACCCGGCATCCCATGCCCCCCTGCACCAACCCACTCTCACCCTGCATCCTCCACCGCCCTTCACCAACCCTCTCTCACCCTGCATCCTCTGCCCCTCCTTCACCAACCCCCTTTCACCCTGCGCCCTCCACCCCCTTCATCAACCCCCTCTCACCCTGCATCTTCCCTCACCCTGCACCAACCCACTTTCATCCTGTGTCTTCCCTCACCCTGTGTCCTCTCACCCAACCAACCCTCTCAAAACCGGCATCCCATGCCCCCCTGCACCAATCCACTCTCACCCTGCATCCTCCACCCCCCTTCACCAACCCTCTTTTACCCTGCATTCTCCGCTTTCCTTCACCAACCCCATCTCACCCAGCATTTTCCCTCGCCCACCCACTCTCACCCTGCATCCTCCACCCCCCCTGCACCAACCCTCATTCACCCTGCATTCTCCGCTTCCCTTCACCAACCCCACCTCACCCAGCATTTTCCCTCACCCTACAACAACCTCGTCTAACCCTGCATTCTCTGCCCCCCTTCACCAACACCCTCACACCTTACACCAACCCACTTTAACCCTGTCTTCTCTCACCCTGCATCCCACGACCCCCTGCATAAACCCCCTCTCACCTTGCATCCTCAGCCCCCCTTCACCAAACCCCTATTGCCCTGCACCAACCCTTTCTCACCCTGCATCCTCCGCCTCCCTGCACCAACCCGTCACCCTGTTTCCCATATCAACCTGCATCTTCTATCCCTGCACAAACCCCTTCTCGCCCTGTGCCAACCCCCTCTCCTTGCCACCCTGCATAAACCACCTCTCACCCTGCGTACTAGACCCCCTTCACCAACCCCCTCTCACGATGCACATACCCCCATCTCACCCTGAGTCTTCCCTCATCCTGTGTCCTCCCACCCTGCACCAACCCTCTCTAACCCTGCTTCCCATGACCCCCTGCACCAACCCTTCTCACCCTGCATACTCTGCCCCCCTGCACCAAACCCTCTCACCCTGCATCCTCTGCCCCCTTACACCAACCCACTCTCACACTATATCCTCCGCCCCCTTCACTTACCTGCTCTCACCCTGCATATTCCCTTACCCTGAACCAACCCCCTCTCACCCTACACCAACCCAATCTCACCCTGTGTCTTCCCTCACCCTGCACCAACCCTCTCTAACCCTGCATTCCACGCACCCATGCACCAACCCCCTCTCACCCTGTATCTTCTCTCCCTGCACCAACCCTTTCTCACCTTGTGCCAACCCCCTCTATCCTTGTGTCCTCCATCACCATGCATCCACCGCCACCCTGCACCACGCCATCTCCTCCCCATCTTCTCTAACCCTGCACTCCCCTTTTACCCCGTGTCTTCTCTCACCCTGCATCTTCTCACCCTACACCCCCCACCTCTCACCCTGCAAACTCCAGAACCTAAATTCATCAAGCTATAAACATAATGTAAGGAAGAGAGTCTATAGCAAACATACATATTTCATAAATATGCATGTATGCCAGGAAGATATTATCGCGCCTCCTTACCTGTTGTTTGTAGCTGCTCCTGCCATTGGACCTTTAGAAAATGACATCACAGTAGTCCAGAGATGTAGCTGGCTAAGTTGTTGACATTACAATTCCTTTGTGGAGAAGTCCTACCTGAAAAAATATAGAAAAGGGGCGCGATAATATGTTCATGACATACATGCATATTTATTTTTACTGTGTCTTACATCTATCTCATCCCTGCACCCTCCCTCACCATCACCCCGTGTCCTCTCATCCTTCACCAACCCTCTCTAACCCTGAATCCCACGCTTCCATGCACCAACCCCCTCTCACCCTGCATCCTTCACCCCCCTTCAGGAAATCCCTCTCACCCTGCACCAACCCTCTCTCAACCTTTATCCTCTGCCCCCCTGCACCAACCCCCTCTCACTCTGCATCATCCACCCTCTTCATCAACCCCATCTCACCCTGCACCTTCCCTCACCCTGCACCAGCCCACTTTCACCCTGGGTTTTTACCCTCACCCTGTGTCCTCTCACCCTGCATACCACGCACCCCTGCATCAACCACCTCTCACCTTGCATCCTCAGCCCCCCTTCACCAAACCCCTATTGCCCTGCACCAACCCTTTCTCACCCTGCATCCTCCGCCTCCCTGCACCAACCCGTCAACCTGTTTCCCATATCACCCTGCATCTTCTATCCCTGCACAAACCCCTTCTCGCCGTGTGCCAACCCCCTCGCTCCTTGCCACCCTGCATAAACCACCTCTCACCCTACGTACTCCACCACCTTCACCAACCCCCTCTCACCCAGCACCAACCCCCATCTCACCCTGAGTCTTCCCTCATCCTGTGTCCTCTAACCCTGCACCAACCCTCTCTAACCCTGCTTCCCATGCCCATCTGCACCAACCCTCTCACACCCTGCATCCTCCACCCCCCTTCACCAAACCCCTCTTACCCTGCACTAACCCTCCCTCATACTGCATACTCCACCCCCTTCACCAACCCCCTCTCACCCTACACCAACCCAATCTCAACCTATGACTTCCATCACCCCGTATCCTCTCACCCTGCACCAACCCTCTCACCCTGCATCCCATGCCCCCTTGCACCAACCCCCTCTCACCCTGCATCCTTCACCCCCCTTCACGAAACCCCTCTCACCCTGCACAAACCCTCTCTCACCCTGCATCCTCTGCCCCCCCTTCAACAACCCCCTCTCACCCTGCGCTCTCCACCCCCTTCATCAACCCCCTCTCACCCTGCATCCTCCCTCACCCTGCACCAACCCACTTTCATCCTGTGTCTTCTCACCCAGCACCAACCCTCTCAAACCCGTCATCCCATGCCCCCCTGCGCCAACCCACTCTCACCCTGCATCCTCCACCCCCATTCACCAACCCTCTCTCACCCTGCATTCTCCGCTTTCCTTCACCAACCCCATCTCACTCAGCATTTTCCCTCGCCCACCCACTCTCACCCTGCATCCTCCACCCCCCCTGCACCAACCCTCATTCACCCTGCATTCTCCGCTTCCCTTCACCAACCCCATCTCACCCAGCATTTTCCCTCACCCTACACCAACCTCCTCTAACCCTGCATTCTCTGCCCCCCTTCACCAACACCCTCACACCCTGCACCAACCCACTTTAACCCTGTCTTCTCTCACCCTGCATCCCACGACCCCCTGCATAAACCCCCTCTCACCTTGCATCCTCAGCCCCCCTTCACCAAACCCCTATTGCCCTGCACCAACCCTTTCTCACCCTGCATCCTCCGCCTCCCTGCACCAACCCGTCACCCTGTTTCCCATATCACCCTGCATCTTCTATCCCTGCACAAACCTCTTCTCGCCGTGTGCCAACCCCCTCTCTCCTTGCCACCCTGCATAAACCACCTCTCACCCTGCGTACTAGACCCCCTTCACCAACCCCCTCTCACGATGAACCAACCCCCATCTCACCCTGAGTCTTCCCTCATCCTGTGTCCTCCCACCCTGCACCAACCCTCTCTAACCCTGCTTCCCATGACCCCCTGCACCAACCCTCTCACACCCTGCATCCTCCACCCCCCTTCACCAAACCCCTCTCACCCTACACCAACCCAATCTCAACCTATGTCTTTCATCACCTCGTGTCCTGTCACCCTGCACCAACCCTCTTTAACCCTGCATCCCACGTCAAATTGCACCAACCCCCTCTCACCGTGCATCCTTCACCCCCCTTCACGAAATCCCTCTCACCCTACAGCAACCCTCTCTCACCCTGCATCCTCTGCCCCTCCTTCACCAACCCCCTTTCACCCTGCGCCCTCCACCCCCTTCATCAACCCCCTCTCACCCTGCATCTTCCCTCACCCTGCACCAACCCACTTTCATCCTGTGTCTTCCCTCACCCTGTGTCCTCTCACCCAACCAACCCTCTCAAACCCGGCATCCCATGCCCCCCTGCACCAACCCACTCTCACCCTGCATCCTCCACCCCCCTTCACCAACCCTCTCTCACCCTGCATCCTCTGCCCCTCCTTCACCAACCCCCTTTCACCCTGCGCCCTCCACCCCCTTCATCAACCCCCTCTCACCCTGCATCTTCCCTCACCCTGCACCAACCCACTTTCATCCTGTGTCTTCCCTCACCCTGTGTCCTCTCACCCAACCAACCCTCTCAAAACCGGCATCCCATGCCCCCCTGCACCAACCCACTCTCACCCTGCATCCTCCACCCCCCTTCACCAACCCTCTTTTACCCTGCATTCTCCGCTTTCCTTCACCAACCCCATCTCACCCAGCATTTTCCCTCGCCCACCCACTCTCACCCTGCATCCTCCACCCCCCCTGCACCAACCCTCATTCACCCTGCATTCTCCGCTTCCCTTCACCAACCCCACCTCACCCAGCATTTTCCCTCACCCTACAACAACCTCGTCTAACCCTGCATTCTCTGCCCCCCTTCACCAACACCCTCACACCCTACACCAACCCACTTTAACCCTGTCTTCTCTCACCCTGCATCCCACGACCCCCTGCATAAACCCCCTCTCACCTTGCATCCTCAGCCCCCCTTCACCAAACCCCTATTGCCCTGCACCAACCCTTTCTCACCCTGCATCCTCCGCCTCCCTGCACCAACCCGTCACCCTGTTTCCCATATCAACCTGCATCTTCTATCCCTGCACAAACCCCTTCTCGCCCTGTGCCAACCCCCTCTCCTTGCCACCCTGCATAAACCACCTCTCACCCTGCGTACTAGACCCCCTTCACCAACCCCCTCTCACGATGCACATACCCCCATCTCACCCTGAGTCTTCCCTCATCCTGTGTCCTCCCACCCTGCACCAACCCTCTCTAACCCTGCTTCCCATGACCCCCTGCACCAACCCTTCTCACCCTGCATACTCTGCCCCCCTGCACCAAACCCTCTCACCCTGCATCCTCTGCCCCCTTACACCAACCCACTCTCACACTATATCCTCCGCCCCCTTCACTTACCTGCTCTCACCCTGCATATTCCCTTACCCTGAACCAACCCCCTCTCACCCTACACCAACCCAATCTCACCCTGTGTCTTCCCTCACCCTGCACCAACCCTCTCTAACCCTGCATTCCACGCACCCATGCACCAACCCCCTCTCACCCTGCATCTTCTCTCCCTGCACCAACCCTTTCTCACCCTGTGCCAACCCCCTCTATCCTTGTGTCCTCCATCACCATGCATCCACCGCCACCCTGCACCACGCTATCTCCTCCCCATCTTCTCTAACCCTGCACTCCCCTTTTACCCCGTGTCTTCTCTCACCCTGCATCTTCTCACCCTACACCCCCCACCTCTAACCCTGCAAACTCCAGAACCTAAATTCATCAAGCTATAAACATAATGTAAGGAAGAGAGTCTATAGCAAACATACATATTTCATAAATATGCATGTATGCCAGGAAGATATTATCGCGCCTCCTTACCTGTTGTTTGTAGCTGCTCCTGCCATTGGACCTTTAGAAAATGACATCACAGTAGTCCAGAGATGTAGCTGGCTAAGTTGTTGACATTACAATTCCTTTGTGGAGAAGTCCTACCTGAAAAAAAATAGAAAAGGGGCGCGATAATATGTTCATGACATACATGCATATTTATTTTTACTGTGTCTTACATCTATCTCATCCCTGCACCCTCCCTCACCATCACCCCGTGTCCTCTCATCCTTCACCAACCCTCTCTAACCCTGAATCCCACGCTTCCATGCACCAACCCCCTCTCACCCTGCATCCTTCACCCCCCTTCAGGAAATCCCTCTCACCCTGCACCAACCCTCTCTCAACCTTTATCCTCTGCCCCCCTGCACCAACCCCCTCTCACTCTGCATCATCCACCCTCTTCATCAACCCCATCTCACCCTGCACCTTCCCTCACCCTGCACCAGCCCACTTTCACCCTGGGTTTTTACCCTCACCCTGTGTCCTCTCACCCTGCATACCACGCACCCCTGCATCAACCACCTCTCACCTTGCATCCTCAGCCCCCCTTCACCAAACCCCTATTGCCCTGCACCAACCCTTTCTCACCCTGCATCCTCCGCCTCCCTGCACCAACCCGTCAACCTGTTTCCCATATCACCCTGCATCTTCTATCCCTGCACAAACCCCTTCTCGCCGTGTGCCAACCCCCTCGCTCCTTGCCACCCTGCATAAACCACCTCTCACCCTACGTACTCCACCACCTTCACCAACCCCCTCTCACCCAGCACCAACCCCCATCTCACCCTGAGTCTTCCCTCATCCTGTGTCCTCTAACCCTGCACCAACCCTCTCTAACCCTGCTTCCCATGCCCATCTGCACCAACCCTCTCACACCCTGCATCCTCCACCCCCCTTCACCAAACCCCTCTTACCCTGCACTAACCCTCCCTCATACTGCATACTCCACCCCCTTCACCAACCCCCTCTCACCCTACACCAACCCAATCTCAACCTATGACTTCCATCACCCCGTATCCTCTCACCCTGCACCAACCCTCTCACCCTGCATCCCATGCCCCCTTGCACCAACCCCCTCTCACCCTGCATCCTTCACCCCCCTTCACGAAACCCCTCTCACCCTGCACAAACCCTCTCTCACCCTGCATCCTCTGCCCCCCCTTCAACAACCCCCTCTCACCCTGCGCTCTCCACCCCCTTCATCAACCCCCTCTCACCCTGCATCCTCCCTCACCCTGCACCAACCCACTTTCATCCTGTGTCTTCTCACCCAGCACCAACCCTCTCAAACCCGTCATCCCATGCCCCCCTGCGCCAACCCACTCTCACCCTGCATCCTCCACCCCCATTCACCAACCCTCTCTCACCCTGCATTCTCCGCTTTCCTTCACCAACCCCATCTCACTCAGCATTTTCCCTCGCCCACCCACTCTCACCCTGCATCCTCCACCCCCCCTGCACCAACCCTCATTCACCCTGCATTCTCCGCTTCCCTTCACCAACCCCATCTCACCCAGCATTTTCCCTCACCCTACACCAACCTCCTCTAACCCTGCATTCTCTGCCCCCCTTCAGCAACACCCTCACACCCTGCACCAACCCACTTTAACCCTGTCTTCTCTCACCCTGCATCCCACGACCCCCTGCATAAACCCCCTCTCACCTTGCATCCTCAGCCCCCCTTCACCAAACCCCTATTGCCCTGCACCAACCCTTTCTCACCCTGCATCCTCCGCCTCCCTGCACCAACCCGTCACCCTGTTTCCCATATCACCCTGCATCTTCTATCCCTGCACAAACCTCTTCTCGCCGTGTGCCAACCCCCTCTCTCCTTGCCACCCTGCATAAACCACCTCTCACCCTGCGTACTAGACCCCCTTCACCAACCCCCTCTCACGATGAACCAACCCCCATCTCACCCTGAGTCTTCCCTCATCCTGTGTCCTCCCACCCTGCACCAACCCTCTCTAACCCTGCTTCCCATGACCCCCTGCACCAACCCTCTCACACCCTGCATCCTCCACCCCCCTTCACCAAACCCCTCTCACCCTACACCAACCCAATCTCAACCTATGTCTTTCATCACCTCGTGTCCTGTCACCCTGCACCAACCCTCTTTAACCCTGCATCCCACGTCAAATTGCACCAACCCCCTCTCACCGTGCATCCTTCACCCCCCTTCACGAAATCCCTCTCACCCTACAGCAACCCCCTCTAACCCTGCATTTTCTGCCACCCTTCACCAACCCCCTCACACCCTACACCGACCCACTTTCACCCTGTCTTCTCTCACCCTGCATACCACGCCCCCCTGCATCAACCCTCTCTTACCTTGCATCCTCAGCCCCCCTTCACCAAACCCCTATTGCCCTGCACCAACCCTTTCTCACCCTGCATCCTCCGCCTCCCTGCACCAACCCGTCACCCTGTTTCCCATATCACCCTGCATCTTCTATCCCTGCACAAACCTCTTCTCGCCGTGTGCCAACCCCCTCTCTCCTTGCCACCCTGCATAAACCACCTCTCACCCTACGTACTCCACCACCTTCACCAACCCCCTCTCACCCAGCACCAACCCCCATCTCACCCAGAGTCTTCCCTCATCCTGTGTCCTCCCACCCTGCACCAACCCTCTCTAACCCTGCTTCCCATGCCCCCCTGCACCAACCCTCTCATACCCTGAAACCTCCACCCCCCTTCACCAAACCCCTCTCA
Source organism: Crinia signifera (assembly GCF_055691185.1). Taxonomy (NCBI): domain Eukaryota; kingdom Metazoa; phylum Chordata; class Amphibia; order Anura; family Myobatrachidae; genus Crinia; species Crinia signifera. The sequence goes on along the minus strand of NC_139221.1, from coordinate 149,303,279 downwards.
CCCTGCACCAACCCTCCTCACCCTGCATACTCTGCCCCCCTGCACCAACCCACTCTCACCCTGCATCCTCCACCCCCCTTCACCAACCCTCTCTCACCCTGCATTCTCCGCTTTCCTTCACCAACCCCATCTCACCCAGCATTTTCCCTCACCCTACACCAACCCCCTCTAACTCTGCATTCTCTGCCCCCCTTCACCAACCCCCTCACACCCTACACCGACCCACTTTCACCCTGTCTTCTCTCACCCTGCATACCACGCCCCCCTGCATCAACCCCCTCTTACCTTGCATCCTCAGCCCCCCTTCACCAAACCCCTATTGCCCTGCACCAACAGTCTCACACACTGCATCCTCCACCCCCCTTCACCAAACCCCTCTCACCCTACACCAACCCTCTCTCACCCTGCATCCTCTGCCCCTCCTTCACCAACCCCCTTTCACCCTGCGCCCTCCACCCCCTTCATCAACCCATTCTCACCCTGCATCCTTCACCCCCCTTCATGAAATCCCTCTCACCCTACAGCAACACTCTCTCACCCTGCATCCTCTGCCCCTCCTTCACCAACCCCCTTTCACCCTGCGCCCTCCACCCCCTTCATCAACCCCCTCTCACCCTGCATCTTCCCTCACCCAGCACCAACCCTCTCAAACCCGGCATCCCATGCCCCCTTGCACCAACCCACTCTCACCCTGCATCCTCCACCCCCCTTCACCAACCCTCTCTCACCCTGCATTCTCCGCTTTCCTTCACCAACCCCATCTCACCCAGCATTTTCCCTCGCCCACCCACTCTCACCCTGCATCCTCCACCCCCCCTGCACCAACCCTCATTCACCCTGCATTCTCCGCTTCCCTCCACCAACCCCATATCACCCAGCATTTTCCCTCACCCTACACCAACCTCCTCTAACCCTGCATTCTCTGCCCCCCTTCACCAACACCCTCACACCCTACACCAACCCACTTTAACCCTGTCTTCTCTCACCCTGCATCCCACGACCCCCTGCATAAACCCCCTCTCACCTTGCATCCTCAGCCCCCCTTCACCAAACCCCTATTGCCCTGCACCAACCCTTTCTCACCCTGCATCCTCCGCCTCCCTGCACCAACCCGTCAACCTGTTTCCCATATCACCCTGCATCTTCTATCCCTGCACAAACCCCTTCTCGCCGTGTGCCAACCCCCTCGCTTCTTGCCACCCTGCATAAACCACCTCTCACCCTACGTACTCCACCACCTTCACCAACCCCCTCTCACCCAGCACCAACCCCCATCTCACCCTGAGCCTTCCCTCATCCTGTGTCCTCTAACCCTGCACCAACCCTCTCTAACCCTGCTTCCCATGCCCATCTGCACCAACCCTCTCACACCCTGCATCCTCCACCCCCCTTCACCAAACCCCTCTTACCCTGCACTAACCCTCCCTCATACTGCATACTCCACCCCCTTCACCAACCCCCTCTCACCCTACACCAACCCAATCTCAACCTATGACTTCCATCACCCCGTATCCTCTCACCCTGCACCAACCCTCTCACCCTGCATCCCATGCCCCCTTGCACCAACCCCCTCTCACCCTGCATCATTCACCCCCCTTCACGAAACCCCTCTCACCCTGCACAAACCCTCTCTCACCCTGCATCCTCTGCCCCCCCTTCAACAACCCCCTCTCACCCTGCGCTCTCCACCCCCTTCATCAACCCCCTCTCACCCTGCATCCTCCCTCACCCTGCACCAACCCACTTTCATCCTGTGTCTTCTCACCCAGCACCAACCCTCTCAAACCCGTCATCCCATGCCCCCCTGCGCCAACCCACTCTCACCCTGCATCCTCCACCCCCATTCACCAACCCTCTCTCACCCTGCATTCTCCGCTTTCCTTCACCAACCCCATCTCACTCAGCATTTTCCCTCGCCCACCCACTCTCACCCTGCATCCTCCACCCCCCCTGCACCAACCCTCATTCACCCTGCATTCTCCGCTTCCCTTCACCAACCCCATCTCACCCAGCATTTTCCCTCACCCTACACCAACCTCCTCTAACCCTGCATTCTCTGCCCCCCTTCACCAACACCCTCACACCCTGCACCAACCCACTTTAACCCTGTCTTCTCTCACCCTGCATCCCACGACCCCCTGCATAAACCCCCTCTCACCTTGCATCCTCAGCCCCCCTTCACCAAACCCCTATTGCCCTGCACCAACCCTTTCTCACCCTGCATCCTCCGCCTCCCTGCACCAACCCGTCACCCTGTTTCCCATATCACCCTGCATCTTCTATCCCTGCACAAACCTCTTCTCGCCGTGTGCCAACCCCCTCTCTCCTTGCCACCCTGCATAAACCACCTCTCACCCTGCGTACTAGACCCCCTTCACCAACCCCCTCTCACGATGAACCAACCCCCATCTCACCCTGAGTCTTCCCTCATCCTGTGTCCTCCCACCCTGCACCAACCCTCTCTAACCCTGCTTCCCATGACCCCCTGCACCAACCCTCTCACACCCTGCATCCTCCACCCCCCTTCACCAAACCCCTCTCACCCTGCACCAACTCAATCTCAACCTATGTCTTTCATCACCTCGTGTCCTGTCACCCTGCACCAACCCTCTTTAACCCTGCATCCCACGTCAAATTGCACCAACCCCCTCTCACCGTGCATCCTTCACCCCCCTTCACGAAATCCCTCTCACCATACAGCAACCCTCTCTCAGCCTGCATCCTCTGCCCCTCCTTCACCAACCCCCTTTCACCCTGCGCCCTCCACCCCCTTCATCAACCCCCTCTCACCCTGCATCTTCCCTCACCCTGCACCAACCCACTTTCATCCTGTGTCTTCCCTCACCCTGTGTCCTCTCACCCAACCAACCCTCTCAAACCCGGCATCCCATGCCCCCCTGCACCAACCGACTCTCACCCTGCATCCTCCACCCCCCTTCACCAACCCTCTCTCACCCTGCATTCTCCGCTTTCCTTCACCAACCCCATCTCACCCAGCATTTTCCCTCGCCCACCCACTCTCACCCTGCATCCTCCACCCCCCCTGCACCAACCCTCATTCACCCTGCATTCTCTGCTTCCCTTCACCAACCCCATCTCACCCAGCATTTTCCCTCACCCTACACCAACCTCCTCTAACCCTGCATTCTCTGCCCCCCTTCACCAACACCCTCACACCCTGCACCAACCCACTTTAACCCTGTCTTCTCTCACCCTGCATCCTACGCCCCCCTGCATCAACCCCCTCTTACCTTGCATCCTCAGCCCCCCTTCACCAAACCCCTATTGCCCTGCACCAACCCTTTCTCACCCTGCATCCTCCGCCTCCCTGCACCAACCCGTCACCCTGTTTCCCATATCAACCTGCATCTTCTATCCCTGCACAAACCCCTTCTCGCCCTGTGCAAACCCCCTCTCCTTGCCACCCTGCATAAACCACCTCTCACCCTGCGTACTAGACCCCCTTCACCAACCCCCTCTCACGATGCACATACCCCCATCTCACCCTGAGTCTTCCCTCATCCTGTGTCCTCCCACCCTGCACCAACCCTCTCTAACCCTGCTTCCCATGACCCCCTGCACCAACCCTTCTCACCCTGCATACTCTGCCCCCCTGCACCAAACCCTCTCACCCTGCATCCTCTGCCCCCTTACACCAACCCACTCTCACACTATATCCTCCGCCCCCTTCACTTACCTGCTCTCACCCTGCATATTCCCTTACCCTGAACCAACCCCCTCTCACCCTACACCAACCCAATCTCACCCTGAGTCTTCCCTCACCCTGCACCAACCCTCTCTAACCCTGCATTCCACGCACCCATGCACCAACCCCCTCTCACCCTGCATCTTCCCTCACCCTGCACCAACCCACTTTCATCCTGTGTCTTCCCTCACCCTGTGTCCTCTCACCCAACCAACCCTCTCAAACCCGGCATCCCATGCCCCCCTGCACCAACACACTCTCACCCTGCATCCTCCACCCCCCTTCACCAACCCTCTCTCACCCTGCATCCTCTGCCCCTCCTTCACCAACCCCCTTTCACCCTGCGCCCTCCACCCCCTTCATCAACCCCCTCTCACCCTGCATCTTCCCTCACCCTGCACCAACCCACTTTCATCCTGTGTCTTCCCTCACCCTGTGTCCTCTCACCCAACCAACCCTCTCAAAACCGGCATCCCATGCCCCCCTGCACCAACCCACTCTCACCCTGCATCCTCCACCCCCCTTCACCAACCCTCTTTTACCCTGCATTCTCCGCTTTCCTTCACCAACCCCATCTCACCCAGCATTTTCCCTCGCCCACCCACTCTCACCCTGCATCCTCCACCCCCCCTGCACCAACCCTCATTCACCCTGCATTCTCCGCTTCCCTTCACCAACCCCACCTCACCCAGCATTTTCCCTCACCCTACAACAACCTCGTCTAACCCTGCATTCTCTGCCCCCCTTCACCAACACCCTCACACCCTACACTAACCCACTTTAACCCTGTCTTCTCTCACCCTGCATCCCACGACCCCCTGCATAAACCCCCTCTCACCTTGCATCCTCAGCCCCCCTTCACCAAACCCCTATTGCCCTGCACCAACCCTTTCTCACCCTGCATCCTCCGCCTCCCTGCACCAACCCGTCACCCTGTTTCCCATATCAACCTGCATCTTCTATCCCTGCACAAACCCCTTCTCGCCCTGTGCCAACCCCCTCTCCTTGCCACCCTGCATAAACCACCTCTCACCCTGCGTACTAGACCCCCTTCACCAACCCCCTCTCACGATGCACATACCCCCATCTCACCCTGAGTCTTCCCTCATCCTGTGTCCTCCCACCCTGCACCAACCCTCTCTAACCCTGCTTCCCATGACCCCCTGCACCAACCCTTCTCACCCTGCATACTCTGCCCCCCTGCACCAAACCCTCTCACCCTGCATCCTCTGCCCCCTTACACCAACCCACTCTCACACTATATCCTCCGCCCCCTTCACTTACCTGCTCTCACCCTGCATATTCCCTTACCCTGAACCAACCCCCTCTCACCCTACACCAACCCAATCTCACCCTGTGTCTTCCCTCACCCTGCACCAACCCTCTCTAACCCTGCATTCCACGCACCCATGCACCAACCCCCTCTCACCCTGCATCTTCTCTCCCTGCACCAACCCTTTCTCACCCTGTGCCAACCCCCTATATCCTTGTGTCCTCCATCACCATGCATCCACCGCCACCCTGCACCACGCCATCTCCTCCCCATCTTCTCTAACCCTGCACTCCCCTTTTACCCCGTGTCTTCTCTCACCCTGCATCTTCTCACCCTACACCCCCCACCTCTCACCCTGCAAACTCCAGAACCTAAATTCATCAAGCTATAAACATAATGTAAGGAAGATAGTCTATAGCAAACATACATATTTCATAAATATGCATGTATGCCAGGAAGATATTATCGCGCCTCCTTACCTGTTGTTTGTAGCTGCTCCTGCCATTGGACCTTTAGAAAATGACATCACAGTAGTCCAGAGATGTAGCTGGCTAAGTTGTTGACATTACAATTCCTTTGTGGAGAAGTCCTACCTGAAAAAAAATAGAAAAGGGGCGCGATAATATGTTCATGACATACATGCATATTTATTTTTACTGTGTCTTACATCTATCTCATCCCTGCACCCTCCCTCACCATCACCCCGTGTCCTCTCATCCTTCACCAACCCTCTCTAACCCTGAATCCCACGCTTCCATGCACCAACCCCCTCTCACCCTGCATCCTTCACCCCCCTTCAGGAAATCCCTCTCACCCTGCACCAACCCTCTCTCAACCTTTATCCTCTGCCCCCCTGCACCAACCCCCTCTCACTCTGCATCATCCACCCTCTTCATCAACCCCATCTCACCCTGCACCTTCCCTCACCCTGCACCAGCCCACTTTCACCCTGGGTTTTTACCCTCACCCTGTGTCCTCTCACCCTGCATACCACGCACCCCTGCATCAACCACCTCTCACCTTGCATCCTCAGCCCCCCTTCACCAAACCCCTATTGCCCTGCACCAACCCTTTCTCACCCTGCATCCTCCGCCTCCCTGCACCAACCCGTCACCCTGTTTCCCATATCACCCTGCATCTTCTATCCCTGCACAAACCCCTTCTCGCCGTGTGCCAACCCCCTCGCTCCTTGCCACCCTGCATAAACCACCTCTCACCCTACGTACTCCACCACCTTCACCAACCCCCTCTCACCCAGCACCAACCCCCATCTCACCCTGAGTCTTCCCTCATCCTGTGTCCTCTAACCCTGCACCAACCCTCTCTAACCCTGCTTCCCATGCCCATCTGCACCAACCCTCTCACACCCTGCATCCTCCACCCCCCTTCACCAAACCCCTCTTACCCTGCACTAACCCTCCCTCATACTGCATACTCCACCCCCTTCACCAACCCCCTCTCACCCTGCGCTCTCCACCCCCTTCATCAACCCCCTCTCACCCTGCATCCTCCCTCACCCTGCACCAACCCACTTTCATCCTGTGTCTTCTCACCCAGCAACAACCCTCTCAAACCCGTCATCCCATGCCCCCCTGCGCCAACCCACTCTCACCCTGCATCCTCCACCCCCATTCACCAACCCTCTCTCACCCTGCATTCTCCGCTTTCCTTCACCAACCCCATCTCACTCAGCATTTTTCCTCGCCCACCCACTCTCACCCTGCATCCTCCACCCCCCCTGCACCAACCCTCATTCACCCTGCATTCTCCGCTTCCCTTCACCAACCCCATCTCACCCAGCATTTTCCCTCACCCTACACCAACCTCCTCTAACCCTGCATTCTCTGCCCCCCTTCACCAACACCCTCACGCCCTGCACCAACCCACTTTAACCCTGTCTTCTCTCACCCTGCATCCCACGACCCCCTGCATAAACCCCCTCTCACCTTGCATCCTCAGCCCCCCTTCACCAAACCCCTATTGCCCTGCACCAACCCTTTCTCACCCTGCATCCTCCGCCTCCCTGCACCAACCCGTCACCCTGTTTCCCATATCACCCTGCATCTTCTATCCCTGCACAAACCTCTTCTCGCCGTGTGCCAACCCCCTCTCTCCTTGCCACCCTGCATAAACCACCTCTCACCCTGCGTACTAGACCCCCTTCACCAACCCCCTCTCACGATGAACCAACCCCCATCTCACCCTGAGTCTTCCCTCATCCTGTGTCCTCCCACCCTGCACCAACCCTCTCTAACCCTGCTTCCCATGACCCCCTGCACCAACCCTCTCACACCCTGCATCCTCCACCCCCCTTCACCAAACCCCTCTCACCCTACACCAACCCAATCTCAACCTATGTCTTTCATCACCTCGTGTCCTGTCACCCTGCACCAACCCTCTTTAACCCTGCATCCCACGTCAAATTGCACCAACCCCCTCTCACCGTGCATCCTTCACCCCCCTTCACGAAATCCCTCTCACCCTACAGCAACCCTCTCTCACCCTGCATCCTCTGCCCCTCCTTCACCAACCCCCTTTCACCCTGCGCCCTCCACCCCCTTCATCAACCCCCTCTCACCCTGCATCTTCCCTCACCCTGCACCAACCCACTTTCATCCTGTGTCTTCCCTCACCCTGTGTCCTCTCACCCAACCAACCCTCTCAAACCCGGCATCCCATGCCCCCCTGCACCAACCCACTCTCACCCTGCATCCTCCACCCCCCTTCACCAACCCTCTCTCACCCTGCATCCTCTGCCCCTCCTTCACCAACCCCCTTTCACCCTGCGCCCTCCACCCCCTTCATCAACCCCCTCTCACCCTGCATCTTCCCTCACCCTGCACCAACCCACTTTCATCCTGTGTCTTCCCTCACCCTGTGTCCTCTCACCCAACCAACCCTCTAGAACCCGGCATCCCATGCCCCCCTGCACCAACCCACTCTCACCCTGCATCCTCCACCCCCCTTCACCAACCCTCTCTCACCCTGCATTCTCCGCTTTCCTTCACCAACCCCATCTCACCCAGCATTTTCACTCACCCACCCACTCTCACCCTGCATCCTCCACCCCCCCTGCACCAACCCTCATTCACCCTGCATTCTCCGCTTCCCTTCACCAACCCCATCTCACCCAGCATTTTCCCTCACCCTACACCAACCTCCTCTAACCCTGCATTCTCTGCCCCCCTTCACCAACACCCTCACACCCTACACCAACCCACTTTAACCCTGTCTTCTCTCACCCTGCATCCCACGACCCCCTGCATAAACCCCCTCTCACCTTGCATCCTCAGCCCCCCTTCACCAAATCCCTATTGCCCTGCACCAACCCTTTCTCACCCTGCATCCTCCGCCTCTCTGCACCAACCCGTCACCCTGTTTCCCATATCACCCTGCATCTTCTAACCCTGCACAAACCTTTTCTCGCCGTGTGCCAACCCCCTCTCTCCTTGCCACCCTGCATAAACCACCTCTCACCCTACGTACTCCACCACCTTCACCAACACCCTCTCACCCAGCACCAACCCCCATCTCACCCTGAGTCTTCCCTCACCCTGTGTCCTCCCACCCTGCACCAACCCTCTCTAACCCTGCTTCCCATGCCCCCCTGCACCAACCCTCTCACACCCTGCATCCTCCATCCCCCTTCACCAAACCCCTCTAACCCTACACCAACCCAATCTCAACCTATCTCTTCCATCACCTCGTGTCCTGTCACCCTGCACCAACCCTCTTTAACCCTGCATCCCACGTCCCATTGCACCAACCCCCTCTCACCCTGCATCCTTCACCCCCCTTCACGAAATCCCTCTCACCCTACAGCAACCCTCTCTCACCCTGCATCCTCTGCCCCTCCTTCACCAACCCCCTTTAACCCTGCGCCCTCCACCCCCTTCATCAACCCCCTCTCACCCTGCATCTTCCCTCACCCTGCACCAACCCACTTTCACCCTGTGTCTTCCCTCACCCTGTGTCCTCTCACCCAACCAACCCTCTCAAACCCAGCATCCCATGCCCCCCTGCACCAACTGTTACCATATATAATTTTGTTTGCATAGAAATTGAATATGTATATCATTTAAATGTTTACAGAATGTAGCAATATTTGTATTTAGGTAGTCTGTGCTGTAACGAGTAAGCAATGTATACACTATGGGCCAGACCCCAGCCATCTGGAGAATGTAGCTGCTAGTACATCATCCAAGTTACTTTGCAGGACAGACAGGACACTATTGTGTATTTTGACAACAAGAGTGTAAAATAGATTGATGCACAGGGAGAGACCAGAACAGGAGATCTCGCAAAGGAGATTACCACTAGAGTCCAGACAAGCAGGAGACCCTGTCACCATTAGCATCCATAAATTCAATAACGTCATGAGAACAGGGAACTTCAATTCATGTATTTGGGATATAAGGAGAGAGATAGAGTAGACATTCACTCTCACACACACAGACACTCACAGACACACGGACAGTCAGCAAGAAACCCATTCAGAGAGTCAGGAGGAGAGATGTGAGAGAGAAGCAAGAGAAAGAATGGAATAAATAAGCAATGGGCAGGAGGTGAGGTGAATCATAGGTAGCTATACCCATGTAACTTGTAAGTATGTCATTTTATGTTAGTTTTGTAGCAATCTAAGTTTGTCAATTGTTTAATGTAATATAAGCAAGGAGGCGTATAAAAATATATATATAATAGCATATACATCAATTACTGTGTTAAAATTATTCTGTATGGTTTGTTTTGCCTATAAATAAAATCCTCCAATTGGAGCTAAAATTACAAGTCTCGAACTCTCATATTTGGGGAATCAAATTATGACAAGTACTCTGTATATTGTATTGTAAAGTCTATTAGAATATAATTGCAGATGTCAAATATATATATGTTATTATATCAATACCAGATATAATAAATATATTTTATATAATATTTCAATCTCAATAACCATTATTGGGATAAGAGAGATATATGATCCCTAAAATAAAACTCTACAATGGCGACCGCAGCAGGACTTGTACATTTTGGTATCTGATTGTATGATTATAATATTTATAAGGAGTAGCAGATGCGTGAAGCTGGCTACCTAACCTACAGAATCACAGTGAGGATGTATCTAGGAAAACGTAATACTATTGTGTATTTTTATCTTGCATTGTTTGTAGACCTAGAATAACGTATTGGTGAAACAGAACTGATATTCCATTGTTACCATTATCTGGGAGTGCACGCTTAGATATTGATAATATGGCATTATTCAGAAACATTTTTAACTAATACTATATTTACTAGGCTCAGCACAAGGGCTGTTTAGCCTGCTGACACATTGCAAGATCACAGTGGGGTATGTTACTAAATAGGCACTTGATAATTGTAAAGGCCTAGAATAAATAAACAGTGGAAATGAGCATTTCCAAATAAATTAAAATTAGTACCAGATATTAGAGTTAACTTTGAGAATCCGGACACTCTCATTGGGAGGATATCTTGTGTACAAAAGTATAAATACAGCATTGTAAAATAAGTGCAATGTTGAAAATGAAAAGAGTTGCTGTAGCATTTAGGAAAATGCACAGAGCAGCGACTTTAGAAGTTAAGCAGGAATGTAAAGAGAAATCAGGTTCACGTCTTAAAAGCGCATGCCTGAAAATGAATGCAAATGTGAATTCCTTCTTAAAATCCCTAAAGGTTAAGAAGTGTACTCAGAAGAATTCTGAGACAAAAGTAAATTTTCTGGCAGATTGTGAACAAACTGCCCAGATCTCTCATGAAGGGATCACAGAAGCACCCAGCAAAGGTGTTAGGAGCAGGGATGAGACCACAGAGGGGCTCATTCACAAACAGACTACAAAGTCTGAAATGGTCACAGATGCTAATCAGAGCTCTGTAATAGAGAGAGAACGTAATACTGTGTACGATGTACCTATACTCAAAGCACACATTACTGCAAATAAGGCAGGAGCAATGAGAGATATCCCCTGCACTGTTTTGATTAAGGGGGGAGATCAGTACAATGAGGAGAGTGATTCTGCAGAATCCACTCTCATAGTCCCTATTGTGACAAAAGAAATTGTGTTGCCCTCAGGGAAAAGGGAACTGACAATAACCTTGTATACACACACTCCAATTGTAGGTAAAGTTGTCACAGAATTAAATGAGCAAATGTATTCAGCCACAAATATGTCTGAGCTGAGCAATAGCATGAATTTGAGCATGCATGATCACACAAAAGGTTCCACCATCTCTGTAACCCCCACACAGCAGTTAGAGACATCTAGTGGTGGAGCAAATGTCCACAGTCTCTTAGAGAGACCACATGCAGAGTGTCAATCTGTGAACAACACACAGAAGTACAGGAATGCTAAAGAGCATCACCAGGATGAGAATGTTTATATGTCCTGGAGTCCTAACCATTTTATTTTAGGTTTGGTCAAACATGAAGCTCCGAGTCATACCAAGCATATATGGCACAGACTAACGAGTTTTTCGCCCCACAAGTATATTTTTCAGAAGCTCCAAGTTTCCAGACTGAAGAGACTCGCAGGACCACCAAAAGCAAATCAAGATAGGATGCATCCTGGCAATGACAACAGGGGGTATCGTTCTTTTACTTTTTAGATTAAATCTAGTTATTGGGTGGTGTAAGAAACTGCCACATGTTTAAATGGATACAAGATCCAGATTAAATGTAACCTGCATCATACCTGCAGCAAAGTTTATGTTGTCAGTGACATATACTATTACATAGAGGAGAGAAATGGCACAGACCAGAAAACATGGCCAGCAATGTTGGACCAGTAGATAGCACAAAAGATATAGCAGCATTGTCACACCAGTTTGTAAATAGCAATAATAGTAATTGTATTTCTTTTTGTTTCAATTTTAGGTTACAAGTTCTACACAGCAGCTTCAATACTAATGGATGCAAAGTTTTAAAGAAAGCCCCAAGTCGCAACAACAACCTCTACTAAACCTTTTATTGCTGCAATTATGCAAAGAACCAGTACCTTGCACAGCTTGTGTTTGTCATCTAAGGAGAATCCAAAAACTGTCACATGGACAAAAATCAAAGGACTTTTTTTTTATTAGTTTCTTTTTCTTTCTTCAGTCCTTCAGAGAAGGAAAAGGTTTAAATACAGCAACTACTATTTGTTTTCTGGACACATGGACAAAATCCCCTTTTCTCTTCTTCAGGAGAAGTTCATTAACCCCCTCACTACAGCAATCATTGTTTGTTTGTTTGTCAGGACACTGTGACACATGGACATTCCATTTACAGTGTGCTTTATTCTAACCACCAAGCATGCAGAATCCTTTTGTACATACATTTTTAATTGCCGATCAATTCACACATATGATCTTCATTCTTATGTATCTGTATATACCTTGTAAATATTGTATGTTTTTTTTTTCATCTTCTTCTTATGAGTATATGCTGATTATATATACGCTTCCTTCTTAAAAAGCTTCAAACTAATTTAAATATCAGACAAAGAATGGTATGCCTTACATCAAATTGCAAAAGAGAAACGTTTTGTTAGTTGTTGAGATGGACAATTCTCTTAATACAGACTCAACCAAGTCTAAGAGAATGAATAATAGCATAGATGGAATATTGTAGTTATTGTATATGCACATGGCTGCATATCACACACACTGGATGGAATTCGATATAGACAAACCCATTCTTAACAGATATCTAATATTAGTTTGAAGCAAAATCATAGTCATTTGTTGTATTGATAGGATGTTTTCATAGATACGTTAAATCAAAATATGTATTGATAGGATGTTGTCATAGGTATGTCAAATCAAAATATTATTGTTAGTTATTGGATTTAGTTGGTGAAGGGTTAATTTAGTTTAAGATAAGATAGTATATAGGAAGGTAGATAAGAGATCAGAGACTGAATGGTAAATTGTTATTCAGTGAGGAAATTTAGTATAGACGGAGTGGATCCTTTAGAATCTACCCCAGACATTTACCTGCCAATGCCTGAAGATAAATGTTCTTATCAACAACTAAAGGAAAAATACTTGGTTAAAGTTTCAACTGCTGTATTCAACGTCACAAACTGTTTTATTCAACACAACGAGGTTGGGGTTAAAGAGAGACATGGACACTTATGATTGCAGCGCGATAATCTTAAAGGACGCACAAGGACACTTGTCACGATCACAGCGATAATCGTAAAGGACATACAAAGCAAACTCGCTAAGGACTGCATTAATGAGGCTTATCAAAGGCCCCATGTTTTGCAAAACTGTGGTGAAGAAATTTATCAAGACCACAGCACTCCAAGGGCCACACAAGTAAAGCAACATTTCAAGCAAGTCAACAGCCTCTACACAAGTAAAGCAACATTTCAAGCAAGTCAACAGTGTCTATGAAGAATTCTACTTCTACGTCCACCATACTGCAAATGTAAAGTGTCTATGAAGAATTCTACTTCTACGTGCACCATACTGCAAATGTAAAGTGTCTCCAAGAACTGCAACCCACACAGGTGACAGCCCTCAGCCAGGAAATCACTGTGAGCAACAATACAAGGAAAGTGTCCTCACACATCGACCAAACAAGATCTACAAGGCAAGCTGTGACGTGGCATATAACTGTCTGTAGCAATGAAAATATTTTCCTCATGAATACTGAATATAAATAACCTCTGTCCCTGGTCAAATTTAGTTATTATAGGGTAAAATAGGTTAATTAAATGAAGGATATTTCATACCAATGGTTAATGTATGGTTAGGAGAGTTGGGAAAAGAATGTTTGAAAATATATATGAAGCAATTATGGTAATTTACTGTGTGACCAATCAAAATAATTTCTCATGGTCACAAGCGGGGGACTGTTACCATATATAATTTTGTTTGCATAGAAATTGAATATGTATATCATTTAAATGTTTACAGAATGTAGCAATATTTGTATTTAGGTAGTCTGTGCTGTAAGGAGTAAGCAATGTATACACTATGGGCCAGACCCCAGCCATCTGGAGAATGTAGCTGCTAGTACATCATCCAAGTTACTTTGCAGGACAGACAGGACACTATTGTGTATTTTGACAACAAGAGTGTAAAATAGATTGATGCACAGGGAGAGACCAGAACAGGAGATCTCGCAAAGGAGATTACCACTAGAGTCCAGACAAGCAGGAGACCCTGTCACCATTAGCATCCATAAATTCAATAACGTCATGAGAACAGGGAACTTCAATTCATGTATTTGGGATATAAGGAGAGAGATAGAGTAGACATTCACTCTCACACACACAGACACTCACAGACACACGGACAGTCAGCAAGAAACCCATTCAGAGAGTCAGGAGGAGAGATGTGAGAGAGAAGCAAGAGAAAGAATGGAATAAATAAGCAATGGGCAGGAGGTGAGGTGAATCATAGGTAGCTATACCCATGTAACTTGTAAGTATGTCATTTTATGTTAGTTTTGTAGCAATCTAAGTTTGTCAATTGTTTAATGTAATATAAGCAAGGAGGCGTATAAAAATATATATATAATAGCATATACATCAATTACTGTGTTAAAATTATTCTGTATGGTTTGTTTTGCCTATAAATAAAATCCTCCAATTGGAGCTAAAATTACAAGTCTCGAACTCTCATATTTGGGGAATCAAATTATGACAAGTACTCTGTATATTGTATTGTAAAGTCTATTAGAATATAATTGCAGATGTCAAATATATATATGTTATTATATCAATACCAGATATAATAAATATATTTTATATAATATTTCAATCTCAATAACCATTATTGGGATAAGAGAGATATATGATCCCTAAAATAAAACTCTACACAACCCACTCTCACCCTGCATCCTCCACCCCCCTTCACCAACCCTCTTTTACCCTGCATTCTCCGCTTTCCTTCACCAACCCCATCTCACCCAGCATTTTCCCTCGCCCACCCACTCTCACCCTGCATCCTCCACCCCCCCTGCACCAACCCTCATTCACCCTGCATTCTCCGCTTCCCTTCACCAACCCCATCTCACCCAGCATTTTCCCTCACCCTACAACAACCTCGTCTAACCCTGCATTCTCTGCCCCCCTTCACCAACACCCTTACACCCTACACCAACCCACTTTAACCCTGTCTTCTCTCACCCTGCATCCCACGACCCCCTGCATAAACCCCCTCTCACCTTGCATCCTCAGCCCCCCTTCACCAAACCCCTATTGCCCTGCACCAACCCTTTCTCACCCTGCATCCTCCGCCTCCCTGCACCAACCCGTCACCCTGTTTCCCATATCAACCTGCATCTTCTATCCCTGCAAAACCCCTTCTCGCCCTGTGCCAACCCCCTCTCCTTGCCACCCTGCATAAACCACCTCTCACACTGCGTACTAGACCCCCTTCACCAACCCCCTCTCACGATGCACATACCCCCATCTCACCCTGAGTCTTCCCTCATCCTGTGTCCTCCCACCCTGCACCAACCCTCTCTAACCCTGCTTCCCATGACCCCCTGCACCAACCCTCCTCACCCTTCATACTTTGCCCCCCTGCACCAAACTCTCTCACCCTGCATCCTCTGCCCCCTTACACCAACCCACTCTCACACTATATCCTCCGCCCCCTTCACTTACCTGCTCTCACCCTGCATATTCCCTTACCCTGAACCAACCCCCTCTCACCCTACACCAACCCAATCTCACCCTGAGTCTTCCCTCACCCTGCACCAACCCTCTCTAACCCTGCATTCCACGCACCCATGCACCAACCCCCTCTCACCCTGCATCTTCTCTCCCTGCACCAACCCTTTCTCACCCTGTGCCAACCCCCTCTATCCTTGTGTCCTCCATCACCATGCATCCACCGCCACCCTGCACCACGCCATCTCCTCCCCATCTTCTCTAACCCTGCACTCCCCTTTTACCCCGTGTCTTCTCTCACCCTGCATCTTCTCACCCTACACCACCCACCTCTCACCCTGCAAACTCCAGAACCTAAATTCATCAAGCTATAAACATAATGTAAGGAAGAGAGTCTATAGCAAACATACATATTTCATAAATATGCATGTATGCCAGGAAGATATTATCGCGCCTCCTTACCTGTTGTTTGTAGCTGCTCCTGCCATTGGACCTTTAGAAAATGACATCACAGTAGTCCAGAGATGTAGCTGGCTAAGTTGTTGACATTACAATTCCTTTGTGGAGAAGTCCTACCTGAAAAAAAATAGAAAAGGGGCGCGATAATATGTTCATGACATACATGCATATTTATTTTTACTGTGTCTTACATCTATCTCATCCCTGCACCCTCCCTCACCATCACCCCGTGTCCTCTCATCCTTCACCAACCCTCTCTAACCCTGAATCCCACGCTTCCATGCACCAACCCCCTCTCACCCTGCATCCTTCACCCCCCTTCAGGAAATCCCTCTCACCCTGCACCAACCCTCTCTCAATCTTTATCCTCTGCCCCCCTGCACCAACCCCCTCTCACTCTGCATCATCCACCCTCTTCATCAACCCCATCTCACCCTGCATCTTCCCTCACCCTGCACCAGCCCACTTTCACCCTGGGTTTTTACCCTCACCCTGTGTCCTCTCACCCTGCATACCACACACCCCTGCATCAACCACCTCTCACCTTGCATCCTCTGCCCCCCTTCACCAAACCCCTATTGCCCTGCACCAACCCTTTCTCACCCTGCACCAACCCGTCACCCTGTTTCCCATATCACCCTGCATCTTCTATCCCTGCACAAACCCCTTCTCGCCGTGTGCCAACCCCCTCGCTCCTTGCCACCCTGCATAAACCACCTCTCACCCTACGTACTCCACCACCTTCACCAACCCCCTCTTACCCAGCACCAACCCCCATCTCACCCTGAGTCTTCCCTCATCCTGTGTCCTCTAACCCTGCACCAACCCTCTCTAACCCTGCTTCCCATGCCCATCTGCACCAACCCTCTCACACCCTGCATCCTCCACCCCCCTTCACCAAACCCCTCTTACCCTGCACTAACCCTCCCTCATACTGCATACTCCACCCCCTTCACCAACCCCCTCTCACCCTACACCAACCCAATCTCAACCTATGTCTTCCATCACCCCGTATCCTCTCACCCTTGCACCAACCCCCTCTCACCCTGCATCCTTCACCCCCCTTCACGAAACCACTCTCACCCTGCACCAACCCTCTCTCACCCTGCATCCTCTGCCCCCCCTTCAACAACCCCCTCTCACCCTGCGCTCTCCACCCCCTTCATCAACCCCCTCTCACCCTGCATCCTCCCTCACCCTGCACCAACCCACTTTCATCCTGTGTCTTCTCACCCAGCACCAACCCTATCAAACCCGTCATCCCATGCCCCCCTGCACCAACCCACTCTCACCCTGCATCCTCCACCCCCATTCACCAACCCTCTCTCACCCTGCATTCTCCGCTTTCCTTCACCAACCCCATCTCACTCAGCATTTTCCCTCGCCCACCCACTCTCACCCTGCATCCTCCACCCCCCCTGCACCAACCCTCATTCACCCTGCATTCTCTGCTTCCCTTCACCAACCCCATCTCACCCAGCATTTTCCCTCACCCTACACCAACCTCCTCTAACCCTGCATTCTCTGCCCCCCTTCACCAACACCCTCACACCCTGCACCAACCCACTTTAACCGTCTTCTCTCACCCTGCATCCTACGCCCCCCTGCATCAACCCCCTCTTACCTTGCATCCTCAGCCCCCCTTCACCAAACCCCTATTGCCCTGCACCAACCCTTTCTCACCCTGCATCCTCCGCCTCCCTGCACCAACCCGTCACCCTGTTTCCCCTATCACCCTGCATCTTCTATCCCTGCACAAACCTCTTCTCGCCGTGTGCCAACCCCCTCTCTCCTTGCCACCCTGCATAAACCATCTCTCACCCTACGTACTAGACCCCCTTCACCAACCCCCTCTCACGATGAACCAACCCCCATCTCACCCTGAGTCTTCCCTCATCCTGTGTCCTCCCACCCTGCACCAACCCTCTCTAACCCTGCTTCCCATGACCCCCTGCACCAACCCTCTCACACCCTGCATCCTCCACCCCCCTTCACCAAACCCCTCTCACCCTACACCAACCCAATCTCAACCTATGTCTTTCATCACCTCGTGTCCTGTCACCCTGCACCAACCCTCTTTAACCCTGCATCCCACGTAAAATTGCACCAACTCCCTCTCACCGTGCATCCTTCACCCCCCTTCACGAAATCCCTCTCACCCTACAGCAACCCTCTCTCACCCTGCATCCTCCGCCCCTCCTTCACCAACCCCCTTTCACCCTGCGCCCTCCACCCCCTTCATCAACCCCCTCTCACCCTGCATCTTCCCTCACCCTGCACCAACCCACTTTCATCCTGTGTCTTCCCTCACCCTGTGTCCTCTCACCCAACCAACCCTCTCAAACGCGTCATCCCATGCCCCCCTGCACCAACCCACTCTCACCCTGCATCCTCCACCCCCCTTCACCAACCCTCTCTCACCCTGCATTCTCCGCTTTCCTTCACCAACCCCATCTCACCCAGCATTTTCCCTCGCCCACCCACTCTCACCCTGCATCCTCCACCCCCCCTGCACCAACCCTCATTCACCCTGCATTCTCCGCTTCCCTTCACCAACCCCATCTCACCCAGCATTTTCCCTCACCCTACACCAACCTCCTCTAACCCTGCATTCTCTGCCCCCCTTCACCAACACCCTCACACCCTACACCAACCCACTTTAACCCTGTCTTCTCTCACCCTGCATCCCACGACCCCCTGCATAAACCCCCTCTCACCTTGCATCCTCAGCCCCCCTTCACCAAACCCCTATTGCCCTGCACCAACCCTTTCTCACCCTGCATCCTCCGCCTCTCTGCACCAACCCGTCACCCTGTTTCCCATATCACCCTGCATCTTCTATCCCTGCACAAACCTTTTCTCGCCGTGTGCCAACCCCCTCTCTCCTTGCCACCCTGCATAAACCACCTCTCACCCTACGTACTCCACCACCTTCACCAACCCCCTCTCACCCAGCACCAACCCCCATCTCACCCTGAGTCTTCCCTCACCCTGTGTCCTCCCACCCTGCACCAACCCTCTCACACCCTGCATCCTCCACCCCCCTTCACCAAACCCCTCTAACCCTACACCAACCCAATCTCAACCTATCTCTTCCATCACCTCGTGTCCTGTCACCCTGCACCAACCCTCTTTAACCCTGCATCTCACGTCCCATTGCACCAACCCCCTCTCACCCTGCATCCTTCACCCCCCTTCACGAAATCCCTCTCACCCTACAGCAACCCTCTCTCACCCTGCATCCTCTGCCCCTCCTTCACCAACCCCCTTTCACCCTGCACCCCCACCCCCTTCATCAACCCCCTCTCACCCTTCATCTTCCCTCACCCTGCACCAACCCACTTTCATCCTGTGTCTTCCCTCACCCTGTGTCCTCTTACCCAACAAACCCTCTCAAACGCGTCATCCCATGCCCCCCTGCACCAACCCACTCTCACCCTGCATCCTCCACCCCCCTTCACCAACCATCTCTCACCCTGCATTCTCCGCTTTCCTTCACCAACCCCATCTCACCCAGCATTTTCCCTCGCCCACCCACTCTCACCCTGCATCCTCCACCCCCCCTGCACCAACCCTCATTCACCCTGCATTCTCCGCTTCCCTTCACCAACCCCATCTCACCCAGTATTTTCCCTCACCCTACACCAACCTCCTCTAACCCTGCATTCTCTGCCCCCCTTCACCAACACCCTCACACCCTACACCAACCCACTTTAACCCTGTCTTCTCTCACCCTGCATCCTACGCCCCCCTGCATCAACCCCCTCTTACCTTGCATCCTCAGCCCCCCTTTACCAAACCCCTATTGCCCTGCACCAACCCTTTCTCACCCTGCATCCTCCGCCTCCCTGCACCAACCCGTCACCCTGTTTCCCATATCACCCTGCATCTTCTATCCCTGCACAAACCTCTTCTCTCCGTGTGCCAACCCCCTCTCTCCTTGCCACCCTGCATAAACCACCTCTCACCCTACGTACTCCACCACCTTCACCAACCCCCTCTCACCCAGCACCAACCCCCATCTCACCCAGAGTCTTCCCTCATCCTGTGTCCTCCCACCCTGCACCAACCCTCTCTAACCCTGCTTCCCATGCCCCCCTGCACCAACCCTCTCACACCCTGCATCCTCCACCCCCCTTCACCAAACCCCTCTCACCCTACACCAACCCAATCTCAACCTATGTCTTCCATCACCTCGTGTCCTGTCACCCTGCACCAACCCTCATTAACCCTGCATCCCACGTCCCATTGCACCAACCCCCTCTCACCCTGCATCCTTCACCCCCCTTCACGAAATCCCTCTCACCCTACAGCAACCCTCTCACCCTGCATCCTCTGCCCCTCCTTCACCAACCCCCTTTAACCCTGCGCCCTTCACCCCCTTCATCAACCCCCTCTCACCCTGCATCTTCCCTCACCCTGCACCAACCCACTTTCATCCTGTGTCTTCCCTCACCCTGTGTCCTCTCACCCAACCAACCCTCTCAAACCCGGCATCCCATGCCCCCCTGCACCAACCCACTCTCACCCTGCATCCTCCACCACCCTTCACCAACCCTCTTTTACCCTGCATTCTCCTCTTTCCTTCACCAACCCCATCTCACCCAGCATTTTCCCTCGCCCACCCACTCTCACCCTGCATCCTCCACCCCCCCTGCACCAACCCTCATTCACCCTGCATTCTCCGCTTCCCTTCACCAACCCCACCTCACCCAGCATTTTCCCTCACCCTACAACAACCTCGTCTAACCCTGCATTCTCTGCCCCCCTTCACCAACACCCTCACACCCTACACCAACCCACTTTAACCCTGTCTTCTCTCACCCTGCATCCCACGACCCCCTGCATAAACCCCCTCTCACCTTGCATCCTCAGCCCCCCTTCACCAAACCCCTATTGCCCTGCACCAACCCTTTCTCACCCTGCATCCTCCGCCTCCCTGCACCAACCCGTCACCCTGTTTCCCATATCAACCTGCATCTTCTATCCCTGCACAAACCCCTTCTCGCCCTGTGCCAACCCCCTCTCCTTGCCACCCTGCATAAACCACCTCTCACCCTGCGTACTAGACCCCCTTCACCAACCCCCTCTCACGATGCACATACCCCCATCTCACCCTGAGTCTTCCCTCATCCTGTGTCCTCCCACCCTGCACCAACCCTCTCTAACCCTGCTTCCCATGACCCCCTGCACCAACCCTCCTCACCCTGCATACTCTGCCCCCCTGCACCAAACCCTCTCACCCTGCATCCTCTGCCCCCTTACACCAACCCACTCTCACACTATATCCTCCGCCCCCTTCACTTACCTGCTCTCACCCTGCATATTCCCTTACCCTGAACCAACCCCCTCTCACCCTACACCAACCCAATCTCACCCTGTGTCTTCCCTCACCCTGCACCAACCCTCTCTAACCCTGCATTCCACGCACCCATGCACCAACCCCCTCTCACCCTGCATCTTCTCTCCCTGCACCAACCCTTTCTCACCCTGTGCCAACCCCCTCTATCCTTGTGTCCTCCATCACCATGCATCCACCGCCACCCTGCACCACGCCATCTCCTCCCCATCTTCTCTAACCCTGCACTCCCCTTTTACCCCGTGTCTTCTCTCACCCTGCATCTTCTCACCCTACACCACCCACCTCTCACCCTGCAAACTCCAGAACCTAAATTCATCAAGCTATAAACATAATGTAAGGAAGAGAGTCTATAGCAAACATACATATTTCATAAATATGCATGTATGCCAGGAAGATATTATCGCGCCTCCTTACCTGTTGTTTGTAGCTGCTCCTGCCATTGGACCTTTAGAAAATGACATCACAGTAGTCCAGAGATGTAGCTGGCTAAGTTGTTGACATTACAATTCCTTTGTGGAGAAGTCATACCTGAAAAAAAATAGAAAAGGGGCGCGATAATATGTTCATGACATACATGCATATTTATTTTTACTGTGTCTTACATCTATCTCATCCCTGCACCCTCCCTCACCATCACCCCGTGTCCTCTCATCCTTCACCAACCCTCTCTAACCCTGAATCCCACGCTTCCATGCACCAACCCCCTCTCACCCTGCATCCTTCACCCCCGTTCAGGAAATCCCTCTCACCCTGCACCAACCCTCTCTCAACCTTTATCCTCTGCCCCCCTGCACCAACCCCCTCTCACTCTGCATCATCCACCCTCTTCATCAACCCCATCTCACCCTGCACCTTCCCTCACCCTGCACCAGCCCACTTTCACCCTGGGTTTTTACCCTCACCCTGTGTCCTCTCACCCTGCATACCACGCACCCCTGCATCAACCACCTCTCACCTTGCATCCTCAGCCCCCCTTCACCAAACCCCTATTGCCCTGCACCAACCCTTTCTCACCCTGCATCCTCCGCCTCCCTGCACCAACCCGTCACCCTGTTTCCCATATCACCCTGCATCTTCTATCCCTGCACAAACCCCTTCTCGCCGTGTGCCAACCCCCTCGCTCCTTGCCACCCTGCATAAACCACCTCTCACCCTACGTACTCCACCACCTTCACCAACCCCCTCTCACCCAGCACCAACCCCCATCTCACCCTGAGTCTTCCCTCATCCTGTGTCCTCTAACCCTGCACCAACCCTCTCTAACCCTGCTTCCCATGCCCATCTGCACCAACCCTCTCACACCCTGCATCCTCCACCCCCCTTCACCAAACCCCTCTTACCCTGCACTAACCCTCCCTCATATTGCATACTCCACCCCCTTCACCAACCCCCTCTTACCCTGCACTAACCCTCCCTCATACTGCATACTCCACCCCCTTCACCAACCCCCTCTCACCCTACACCAACCCAATCTCAACCTATGTCTTCCATCACCCCGGATCCTCTCAACCTGCACCAACCCTCTCACCCTGCATCCCATGCCCCCTTGCACCAACCCCCTCTCACCCTGCATCCTTCACCCCCCTTCACGAAACCCCTCTCACCCTGCACAAACCCTCTCTCACCCTGCATCCTCTGCCCCCCCCCCCCCCTTCAACAACCCCCTCTCACCCTGCGCTCTCCACCCCCTTCATCAACCCCCTCTCACCCTGCATCCTCCCTCACCCTGCACCAACCCACTTTCATCCTGTGTCTTCTCACCCAGCACCAACCCTCTCAAACCCGTCATCCCATGCCCCCCTGCACCAACCCACTCTCACCCTGCATCCTCCACCCCCATTCACCAACCCTCTCTCACCCTGCATTCTCCGCTTTCCTTCACCAACCCCATCTCACTCAGCATTTTCCCTCGCCCACCCACTCTCACCCTGCATCCTCCACCCCCCCCTGCACCAACCCTCATTCACCCTGCATTCTCCGCTTCCCTTCACCAACCCCATCTCACCCAGCATTTTCCCTCACCCTACACCAACCTCCTCTAACCCTGCATTCTCTGCCCCCCTTCACCAACACCCTCACACCCTGCACCAACCCACTTTAACCCACAGGCCACTCAGTCATATATAATGGATGACCATCGATAGCTAAAACTATCGATGGTTATCCATCAAATAGTTTACAGATATCGATGGATGGGTGCAGAATCACCATCGATGGCAACCATCGATGGCATATGCACTGATGGCCATCCCTAGGTCTAGGCAGTGGGGTTACAGTGCAGGGAGGGATAAAGGGGGGGGGGGGGGGGTGCAGAAGGAGGGTAGGTATACTAACCTGGCCCCCGTCAGGATTACTCATTTGGGATGCCGGCATCAGTGCTCTGGCCGCCCGCATCCCAACCGCCAGTCATTCAAATGTATCCCAATTAACAGTTAAGTTAGGTTCACCAAGCATTATTCTAAATTCAGCAGCGCATAGTGTTAACAATCCCATTCTGGCAATAGGATTACATTTTACAATGCGATCCTGGGCGGGAATATTCCGCCCAATCCTTCATAAATAGGCCCCTAAAATACATATAAATAATTCATGTACATACAGTATACATGTTATTAATTTTCTCAATTTATTCTATTTTATTTATTTTTTACTTTCATTTTATTATTTATTTATCTTTATTTTTATTATATTATTTTATTTTTATTATTTTTTATTTATTTTCAACCTCCTCTCCCGCCTGGACCAGTCATATCACACACCCCCTTTATTATTTTTAGCGCTCCTAGCACCAAACCCTTGAAGTACCTTTTTATATTGGAGAAGCTTACCAATCAGAGCGCGGTCATACACACACAAAAAAAAAACAACATGTTATGAAGTGAACCTAATGAAAAAATAGGAAATAAAACACCACAGAATACAAGTAAAAAGGAAAGTTAAATGGGGAGAATAAAGGCAAAAAATTATCGATTTTTTTCAAAACAATATTCACTGCGTTTTACTCATTAAGGTCCCTTGGGATGAGGGTGTCCTGAGTTAAAAACCATTCGGCCATACACTTATGCGATTTTGGGAGATTTCACCCAATTCTGTGGATCGAGCACAGAAATTGGAGATTGAACCTGCTGCACATAATATCAATCGTATTTGCTGCCGTCATTTGTGACTGCTTTTGCAGCAGCCGAACTGATTACCTGTGAGTGTGTGTGTTTAATATACAGGTCAGAAAAAGGTCAGAAAAAGCTGGTCATGGTTGACAGGAGGGATCAGCCTGGAAAACATCTCCTCCCATTGATGGCTGGTCCTAGCGGAGGGTTCAGCCAATGTGCAATCCTGCACATGATTGCACACAGTCTCCAGACCCAAATACATCAGTACTGTCCCTCTATTGGAGGCTGACCCGCAGTTTGGGTGGAGCAGGAGATCATATTGGTGATCGCTGAAGAGATGCCTTGCACCTGTGCTCAGCATCTCTTCACTACAGGCAGAAGAACAGGGAGTAGGGATGGCATTGACCATGGATGATTTCAAAATCATTGATGGTTTATGGCTGATACTGTCAAATACTTTTGCCATCGATGGGGGAGAACCAGATGGTTTGCTTTTTTTGTTGTTGTTTGTTTCAAAGTTCCGGGGCACGAAGCAAAGCCAAGCCCTTGTGTTCTGATTGGCCCACCAGCCAATCAGTGAAACACAATGGATGACCATCGATAGTTAAAAATACCGATGGTCATTCATTGCATATGTTAACACTATCCATGACCAGTTGCACAATTGGCATCGATGGCAACCATCGATGGCCATCCCTAAAAAAATTGTCAGGGAGAGAGTTTGGGGCTTGCCTAGTCACTAGGAAAGTTCTGGGAATGCCCCCCAAAATGATAAAAAAAACAGGTGGTCGTGGCAATAGACCATGCCCCTTTACCGATGCCCCGCCCATTTAGCTCCTCCTCTTTTCACGACAAATTTTAACATGCAATGTTGGGAGCTATGCACTGTGATGGGGGGGGGGGGGGGGGGGGGGGGGGGGGGCTAGTCTAACCTGCCCCAGGGCCAGCCCTCCACCAATAGCCGCGACACTGGGGACAGCTCTACCTCGCTCTCCTATTTGGCAGCGCCCGCCCACAACCCCTCGGTAGCAGTATCAGTGGGGGTACCTGCTACCTCTGCCTCCTCTCCCTCACCGTGCTGGGCAATATGCTGGCAGTCTATGGCTGTATAATCTTCATGAAGGGAAAGATGGGACAACTTCACACAGCCGCCTCCAGCGCATCTCTCAGCCCAACCGTCCTCGCTCGCGCATCTCTCAGCTCAAGCGTCCTCGCGCATCTCTCAGCCCAACCGAACCGTCCACTCGTTGTCACGTGACAAAAAGGTGAGTGATGACGTCAAGCAACAGCCGCGAGGGACGCGCCTCCCCCAGCGCTTAGGTGCGGGGCTTACTGACGTGGGTGTGGTGCGCGGGCCGAGCACAGTGTGAGTGTACTTGAACAAGTGATGAGCAGCAGCAGCAGCAGCGGAGTAGCTTGCACCCCCCAGCAACACTAGAACAGCTGCTTCCACCTGCCCAGCAGCAAAGGACAGCCCCTGCTACCCACCCCCAGCGGTAGCACAGCAGATGGCCATCGACCATCGATGATTATAAACCATCGATGGTTTATGGCCGATGTCGAATAGTTTTGTCATCGATGTGGGAGAACCAGATGGTTTCCCACCATCGATGTCAAGCTTAAAACAAATAGTTTCGTTTTTGCTTTTTCCCCAAGGTGCCCGGACATGGAGCATAGCTCCGCCCCCGGCACCCGCGAAGCACCGCCACCGCATTTTTATTGGCTTACAGGCCAATCAATCAAAGAAAATGGATGACCATCGATATATACAAACATCGATGGTCGTCCATGAATATTTATACACTATCGATGGAGGGTGTAAAGACCCAGTCTGCGCAGTGATATCCGCAGTGATCGCAGAAGCACATAGTCCGGCCAAGCCCAGTGATAATGTTAAGCCGGGCCCTGCGGGACACTATCGTAAGATCATCAGAGCTCACCTCGTTGTCCCTCCCGACTGTCCCAAACACGGACTTCCCACCCGTAATGCGGCGTAAGGGCAGCAAGGCATGTGTTCCTCTGTCATTCAGAAAATAGATTTTATTCTTTATTATTATATCCTGCACTGCAGCCAGGTGCCGAGTGTAGGGACAGGGGAAAAGAGTGGGGTTGGGACAGACAGGGAACTGCCTCCGCTGACAGCTGCCAAGAAGCAAGCCAGGTATAGAGGTGATACTCCAGGTGAGGCTGTTGTTTAGTACAGGGCCAGGCACAACAAGGCAGCAGATAAGTGCACCCAGTGATCCCCTCACCATCTCTATGTCCCCTTCCCATCAATCCCAGTGCCCCCCTATATATCAACCCAGGGCTGGCCCTACCTTTACACGGAGTACGCCACCCAGGCAGAATTGGCAGTCGGATCGAGAGCAGTGTGCTCTGTCCTCAGAGCAGGTCTGCAGCTATTTGAAATCTCCCGCCGACTCACGAGCCAATTGGAGCTCGCAGTCTGGGAGCCAATCAGGAGCAGCCGATTGGCTCGCGAGTCGGTGGGAGATTTCAAATAGTTGTGGACCTACTCTGAGGACAGTCGAGCATCCCACCACTCTCTGCCCGGCTATCAATCCTGCCTGGCTGGCGGCAGTATTTTACTCCCCCTTGAAAGCGTTTAACTACCCTGTGGCAATGAGCATGTAATACCCCTTGGCAAAGAGCATGAAACCCACTTGGCATTGAGTATGAAGCCCCTGGCATTGAGCAAGAAACCCCTAGCAATGAGCATGTAGGTAAGCGGCACTAATGTGGCAAAACAATGTGTATTGGGCATTAGTGTGTGGCACAATGTGTAATGGGCATCACAATGTGTGGCACAATGTGTAATGGTGCGGTGTGTCTAAGGGGCTCTAGCTGTTGCACTGTGTCTAAAGGTGTGTACACACGGGGGCGATATTGGTTAGAACCACAGGCAATATGGTCGCTGAGCGACCATATTGCCAGTGATTTGTAGTGCTGTGGACGATAAATCGCCGGCTGCGCGCTCCCGTGTGTAGCTGCTAATGGTCGCATGAGCATGTTTGGGTGAAAAACCCAGATTTGTGTATAAAAAAGCAGACACTTTAAAAAACCTGCTCGTGAGGAGTGCAATCCTCATCGATAGAAGACCATCTTGAATCACATCGAAGGGCTTCTATCGATGTGGCCAGTGCACCATGTGTAAAGTGTGCAAAACTGATAGTAAGATCATCAAATACAAATCTGTTATCACCAATGTGGAATATGATATACTGTAAGGCCGGTTTCACACAGTCCGGCTCCTGCCGGACAGCGAAATCCCGCACGGCCAGGGAGCCGTGCCGCACACATTAGTTGTGAATGGACACTATTGTGTCCATTCACACCGGACGGCCACGGCCCGGCCACACGGTTGCAGCCGGATCCCGCCACTGGAAGGGACGGCTGCCGGGCTGTGGCCATCCCCTCCATGATAAATTACTGTGTGCTGCACGGCTTTCTGGCCGTACGGGTTTTCGCCGCCCGGCAGGAGCCGGAGCGTGTGAAATAGCCCTTAGAGATTTTGGGGGAAATTTACTAATATGAAAAACCTAGTTTTTCGTATTAGTATTTCCCCTACGACTGCATAGTCGGCGGTCCGTGTCGTCCTCCAGGTCCATGGCGGTGTCCGGGTCCGAAGTAATCCATGTTGGAGCTGCGGAAGGAAATTCTACTCACCTGGTCCTGTGCTGACGATGTCTTGTCTTGGTCCGACGTAGTCCAGGTAATCTTCAAGCTGTCGCCGGTCCCCGCACTGTCCGCATCGCACTGAGGAGAGATGCAGAGATATTTCATACTCGGCGCCTCTCCTCAGAATGATTCCATTGGCCGCCTAGCGGCCAATCAGGAGCTAAGAAAGTCGGCTCCTGATTGGCCGCTAGGCGTCCAATGGAATCATTCTGAGGAGAGGCGCAGAGTATGAAATATCTCTGCATCTCTCCTCAGTGCTATGCGGACAGTGCGGGGACCGGCGACAGCTTGAAGATTACCTGGACTACGTCGGACCAAGACAAGACATCGTCAGCACAGGACCAGGTGAGTAGGATTTCCTTCCACAGCTCCAACATGGATTACTTCGGACCCGGACACCGCCATGGACCTGGAGGACGACACGGACCGCCGACATGGACCTGGAGGACGACACCGGACACCAGGACAGAGGGCTACCTACGGGATCAAGATAGGTAAGTATCAGTATGTGTGTAATGGATGTATTAAACTTTTATTTTCATTGTGTCAGTGTGTGTTTATTGTACTATTTTTATTACTGTGGAACAACAAGTGCCAGCGGGCCCTTTAATGCCCCTCAGGCTGGGACTTGTGGTTTTCCAAGTCCCAGCTTGCGGGGGAGGCTTGCTGGGACTCATAGTTCCACAGTTTTAAACAATAGGTTTTCATCTATTCTTTTACACAGAATCAGCCCGGTGGCCACTGGGGACAGCACCAGGCTTCAGCCTGGTCAGGTAAGTCCTGGAGGGGGGGGGACCCCTTTATTGGGTGGGTCCCCACTCCCCCAGGCCCCTGGCCAGGCTGACTGGTCGGTAGGGTTAATGTTTTGGCCGCGGGACCTGATATAATAAGTGTCCCCCGGCTGTGACATTACCTTCTTAAAATACGGGGGACCCCTACTCATTTTGTCCCCCGTATTTTGGGAACCAGCCCCGGACCTGGAGCCTGGGGCTGGTTGTTAAAAATCAGGGAACCCCTATTTGTCGGGTTCCCTGATTTTTAATTACCGGCCCCGTCTCCTTCAGCCTGGTGCTGGTTACGGCTGTGGGGGGGACCCCACACTGTTTTTTTTTTTATTATTATTTTTTTATTTTTTTTATTTTCTTTTCTGAAAAATTCGTATTAGCGACCGTTTATATGGCCAGCTAATACGAATGAATACACTATGGGGGACATTTACCAAAATGGATTCGTAGAAAAAAGGTGTATTCGTAGGGAGAAATACACCTTTTTTTTACGAATTTGTATTTTCGGGATTTACAATCCCAAAAATACAACAATTCGTAGTCCTAAAGATGGAACATTCGTATTTGTAGTTACAAATACGAATGTCTACACCATCGATAGAATACGACAGAAATCACCATTCAAAAGAATGGTGGTTTCTGATTTACTAAGCAGCCGTATGGATAATACGGCTGCTTAGTGGTGTAAAACACCCACGCAAATACGACAGGAAAATAGAACACCATTTTCATGTCGTATTTGCGTTTTTGCCTGCACGGATCAGTCAGATCCGTGCAGGCTTCGGTGTAAAACAATAGAAAAAAAAATAAATTAAAAAAAAAAACGGCGTGGGGTCCCCCCCACAGCCGAAACCAGCACCAGGCTGACAGAGCCTGGAGCCGGTAATTAAAAATCAGGGAACCCGACAAATAGGGGTTCCCCGATTTTTAACAACCAGCCCCAGGCTCCTGCTCTGGGGCTGGTTCCCAAAATACGGGGGACAAAATGACTAGGGGTCCCCCGTATTTCAAGAACCAGCCCCAGGCAAAACCAGCCAGCGGGTAATGCCACAGCCGGGGGGAGACTTTTTATGCAAGTCCCCCCGGCCAAAGCATTAACCCTACCGACCAGTCAGCCTGGCCAGGGGCCCTGGGGGAGTGGGGACCCCCCCAATAAAGGGGTCCCCCCCCTCCAGGACTTACCTGACCAGGCTGAAGCCTGGTGCTGTCCTCGATGCCCCTGGGCGGTGGGCATCGAGCTGATGGTTTTGTGTAAAAAATAGAATAAAAACCATTGTTTTTTACTGTGGCACTACAAGTGCCAGCAAGCCTCCCCAGCAAGCTGGGACTTGGATAACCACAAGTCCCAGCCTGCTGGGCATTAAAGGGCCCGCTGGGTCTTGTAGTGCCACCGTAAAAAAAATAGTTAAATAAAACACACTGACACCCGTTTTAAATAAAAGTTTAATACACACATTACATACATACTGATACTTACCTTTCTTGATCCCGTAGGTAGCCCTGGTCCTGATGTCCTGTGTCGTCCTCCAGGTCCATGTCGGCTGTCTGCGTCGTCCTCCAGGTCCATGTCGACGGTCCGTGTCGTCCTCCAGGTCCATGGCGGTGTCCGGGTCCGAAGAAATCCATGTTGGAGCTGTGGAAGGAAATCCTACTCACCTGTTCCTGCGCTGAAGAAGTCTTCTCTTGATCCGACGTAGTCCAGGTAATCTTCCTGCTGTCGCCGGTCCCCGCTGTCTCCGCTGTCCGTGCATCGCGCTGAGGAGAGATGCTGAAGTTTCATATTCGGCGCCTCTCCTCAGACTGAATTCTATTGGCCGCCTAGCAGGCCAATCAGGAGCCGACTTTCTCGGCTCCTGATTGGCCTGCTAGGCGGCCAATAGAATTCAGTCTGAGGAGAGGCGCCGAATATGAAACTTCAGCATCTCTCCTCAGCGCGATGCACGGACAGCGGAGACAGCGGGGACCGGCGACAGCAGGAAGATTACCTGGACTACGTCGGATCAAGAGAAGACTTCTTCAGCGCAGGAACAGGTGAGTAGGATTTCCTTCCACAGCTCCAACATGGATTTCTTCGGACCCGGACACCGCCATGGACCTGAAGGACGACACGGACCGTCGACATGGACCTGGAGGACGACACAGGACATCAGGACCAGGGCTACCTACGGGATCAAGAAAGGTAAGTATCAGTATGTATGTAATGTGTGTATTAAACTTTTATTTAAAACGGGTGTCAGTGTGTTTTATTTAACTATTTTTTTTACGGTGGCACTACAAGACCCAGCGGGCCCTTTAATGCCCAGCAGGCTGGGACTTGTGGTTATCCAAGTCCCAGCTTGCTGGGGAGGCTTGCTGGCACTTGTAGTGCCACAGTAAAAAACAATGGTTTTTATTCTATTTTTTACACAAAACCATCAGCTCGATGCCCACCGCCCAGGGGCATCGAGGACAGCACCAGGCTTCAGCCTGGTCAGGTAAGTCCTGGAGGGGGGGGACCCCTTTATTGGGGGGGTCCCCACTCCCCCAGGGCCCCTGGCCAGGCTGACTGGTCGGTAGGGTTAATGCTTTGGCCGGGGGGACTTGCATAAAAAGTCTCCCCCCGGCTGTGGCATTACCCGCTGGCTGGTTTTGCCTGGGGCTGGTTCTTGAAATACGGGGGACCCCTAGTCATTTTGTCCCCCGTATTTTGGGAACCAGCCCCAGAGCAGGAGCCTGGGGCTGGTTGTTAAAAATCGGGGAACCCCTATTTGTCGGGTTCCCTGATTTTTAATTACCGGCTCCAGGCTCTGTCAGCCTGGTGCTGGTTTCGGCTGTGGGGGGGACCCCACGCCGTTTTTTTTTTTAATTTATTTTTTTTTCTATTTTTTTTACACCATGCAGCCTGCACGGATCTGACTGATCCGTGCAGACTGCTAGAAATAATTCGTATTAGCAGCCGTATATACGGCCGCTAATACGA
Source organism: Crinia signifera (assembly GCF_055691185.1). Classification (NCBI taxonomy): domain Eukaryota; kingdom Metazoa; phylum Chordata; class Amphibia; order Anura; family Myobatrachidae; genus Crinia; species Crinia signifera. The sequence continues at coordinate 149,271,322 of NC_139221.1, read as the reverse complement.
ATCATTACACCATCGGAGGGTTACAAAGCAGTCGTATATGACTGCTTTGTAACTGATCCTCCGGAACACGACTTTGCATACGACTTAAACAGTCGTATGCAGTCGTAGGGAAAATACCAATACGAAAAACTAGGTTTTTCATATTGGTAAATTTCCCCCTATATGACTGCTTTGTAAATTCCCCTCCAGAACACGACTGTGCATACGACTGAAACAGTCGTATGCAGTCGTAGGGGAAATACTAATACGAAAAACTAGGTTTTTTATATTAGTAAATTTCCCGCATTGTATAGAATGTTTAAATATATTCTGTATTTTATAAGGGGGAAATTTACTAAAGGAAATTTGTAAAAAATAGGTGTATTTGTATCCAGAAATACACTTATTTTTGACATTTACTATCCCAAAAATACGGCAATTCGTATTCGTATTGATAGCAGATCAATACGAATACAAATTGCCGTATTTTCGGGATAGTAAATGTCAAAAATAAGTGTATTTCTGGATACAAATACACCTATTTTTTTACAAATTTCCTTTAGTAAATTCCCCCCTTATTGTGTGATGTATTTGTGTGTATTATATGGTCAATAGAAGCTAGACATATGGGGGGAAATTTACTACTATGAATTCGTAAAAAATAGGTGTATTCGTAGGCAGAAATACACCTATTTTTTACACATTTGTATTTTCGGGATTTACTATCCCAAAAATACAGCAATTCGTATTCCTAAAGATGGGACATTCGTATTTGTATTTACAAATACGAATGTCTACACCATCGATAGAATACGACAGGAATCACCATTCAAAAGAATGGTGGTTCCTGATTTACTAAGCAGCCGTATTGATAATACGGCTGCTAATTGGTGTAAAACAGGCACGAAAATACGACAGGATAATACACCTTGATTGTCCTGTCGTATTTGCTTTAAGCCTGCACGGATCAGTCAGATCCGTGCAGGCTTTAGTGTAAAAAAATAGCAAAAAATAAATAAATAAAAAAAACGGCGTGGGGTCCCCCCACATCCGTAACCAGCACCAGGCTGAAAGAACTGCGGCCGGTAATTAAAAATCAGGGCTACCTACGGGATCAAGAAAGGTAAGTATCAGTATGTGTGTAATGGATGTATTAAAGTTTTATTTTCATTGTGTCAGTGTGTATTTATTGTACTATTTTTATTACTGTGGAACTACAAGACCCAGCGTGCCCTTTAATGCCCTGCAGGCTGGGACTTGTGGTTCTCCAAGTCCCAGCTTGCGGGGGAGGCTTGCTGGGACTCATAGCTCCACAGTTTTAAACAATAGTTTTTTCATCTATTTTTTTTACACTGAAATCAGCCCGGTGACCACAGCCCAGGGTCACCGGGGACAGCACCAGGCTTCAGCCTGGTCAGGTAAGTCCTGGAGGGGGGGGGGACCCCTTTATTGGGGGGTCCCCACTCCCCCAGGTCAGGCTGACTGGTCGGTAGGGTCAATGTTTTGGCCGCGGGACCTTATATAATAAGTGTCCCCCGGCTGTGACATTACCCTGCTGGCTGGTTTAGGCTGGTTCTTAAAATATGGGGAACCCCTAGTCATTTTGTCCCCCGTATTTTGGGAACCGGACCTGGAGCCTGGGACTGGTTGTTAAAAATTGGGGAACCCCTATTTGTCGGGTTCCCTGATTTTTAATTACCAGCTCTTTCAGCCTGGTGCTGGTTACAGCTGTGGGGGGGACCCCACGCCGGTTTTTTTAATTTATTTATTTATTTTTTCTATTTTTTTACACCTTGCAGCCTGCACGGATCTGACTGATCTGTGCAGACTGCCTCCACAAATTCGTATTAGCGGCCGTATATATGGCCAGCTAATACGAATTACTACGACATCGGAGGGTTACAAAGCAGTCGTATATGACTGCTTTGTAAATTCCCCTCCAGAACACGACTTTGCATATGACTGAAACAGTCGTATGCAGTCGTAGGGAAAATACTAATACGAAAAACTAGGTTTTTAATATTAGTAAATTTCCCCCATGATGCACAATAACCCGGGCTAGGTACTCCAATTGGATGGTGAAAACCACGTTACCAGCAGACCAGCCTTTAAAAAGGAGCCCGGGAATGAGTACGGCATATCTTGATAAAGGAAAACTACTTTCCGAAACGCGTTGATGCCGCACCTGCTACTTACCTGTGCAGTCTACTTGTGAGGAGGACGGAGGGGTACATCTGAGGGCGAGAGATGTTTCCAAGTCTCCAGCGTCTGCAGCGCCTGTGACCGGTTCAGCCACATCTACCGCGTCCCTGCCTCATTCCTCCGACCTGTTTTTATCTTTTATGTCATCGTTTGGATTCTGTATTATCCGGACATTAAAGTCTTTTCTACCTTCTGAAGACCCTGAGCCTGATTAACAAGTAACTGCTACGTGTATGCGTGGCAGAACTATAAAGTAAGTGTCTCATGATTGTGCGTTTTACAGACGTGGATGTTTGCAGTGGTATTTCAGATAAAGAAACCATTACATGCACGCGGGGCAGAACCTATAAGTGTCTGCCAATTAAGGGTCAATTAGACCCCAGCCCTTCCATACGATCCTCCGTATCCATCTCCACGCCTGTAGAATAATTTGGATATATAGAAGTAGGAGCTGGATATGCTGGACACTTCAGTTGCTATATTATCACATTGAAGCTAATTGGACCACAGCGCTGGTGTTTTCCTACATTCTTTTATTGTATTTTCCCGTGTATTATATTGGGGAGATTGATGGTCCCCCAGGAAATAACCAACTGCCTGTTATTTAATTAACATCACCTTTGCGCCTGATTAAGAGTATCTGTGTATTTTTCAACGAACTCCTCAGCTACTGCACCAAGTGCTGCACCTCTTATATATCCCATCTAGACAGATACCATTCAGGCTCATTATGTTTTTCCCTTAATGCAGTGGTTCCCAAACTTTTTTGCATCACGGCACGCTAGATTATCAGAACATTTGTCAAGGCACCTATAGGTGCAAAGTTTGCTACCGAGAATTTCAGAAAACAATATTAAATTAAATAAGTTGTGCTTATATGTCATCCTTAGGTCCAGTTATGTGGTGAGGGACAGAATTTACTTCTGTTTATCCACATATTTAAAAACTGGAAGCCACAAGCACTGATTTTGCCTATTACATTGACCATAAATACTTTGAATTGGTTCTGGACAACCAAACCAAGGCACCCCTGCAAGTGCTCCGAGGCACCCCAGGGAGCCTAGGCGCACAGTTTGGGAACCACTGCCATAATGGATCCGTCAGTTCACGTACCTTCTGTATATGTGCTGCTATAGGGTTAGTAAAATAACAGCAGGCTGGTCCTACTATTTGACACATTCCTCCTTGAGCAGCAGTAAAGTAACCGAGTATTTGGTGTATTTTAGCATGATATTTTAAGGTTTTTTAAATAATCTCTTGTACATCCAATACTTCATTGATCGGTGACATTGTCAAGCAGCTTAGTAAAAGCTTTAATAATGTAATACTTTAAAGAAACATGTATGTTTCTGTGTCCACATACAAAATACCACTCCTGAAAGTAAAAAAACAATTGTCCCATTCTTTTTTTTTTAATTATACTTTATTGAGAAAATTCTATAAAAAAAAAAATACATATACTTTTTTTTTAAATAAATACAATATAAAAATAGTCAAGAAGTTTTTTTTTGTTACATACAAATATTTTTGCTATATATTTCTTGTTACCATGTTTTTCATTTTGTCTCATAAACAAATGTATCCTTTAATCCGCAAATATTTGCCCTACACCAACCCTCTCTAACCCTGCTTCCCATGACCCCCTGCACCAACCTTCTCACACCCTGCATCCTCCACCCCCCTTCACCAAACCCCTCTCACCCTGCACCAACCCTCCTCACCCTGCATACTCCGCCCCCCTGCACCAAACCCCTCTCACCCTGCATCATCTGCCCCCCTGCACCAACCCCCTCTCACCCTGCATCTTCCCTCACCCTGAACCAACCCTCTCTAACTCTGCATTCCACGCTCCCTGCACCAACCCCCTCTCACCCTGCACCCCCCTCTTACCCCGTGTCTTCTCTCACCCTGCATTTTCTCACCCTACACCACCCACCTCTCACCCTGCAAACTCCAGAACCTAAATTCATCAAGCTATAAACATAATGTAAGGAAGAGTGTATAGCAAACATACATATTTCATAAATATGCATGTATGCCAGGAAGATATTATCGCGCCTACTTACCTGTTGTTTGTAGCTGCTCCTGCCTTTGGACCTTTAGAAAATGACATCACAGTAGTCCAGAGATGTAGCTGACTAAGTTGTTGACATTACAATTCCTTTGTGGAGAAGTCCTACCTGAAAAAAATAGAAAAGGGGCGCGATAATATGTTCATACATGCATATTTATTTTTACTGTGTCTTACATCTATCTCATCCCTGCACCCTCCCTCACCGTGTGTCTTCCATCACCCTCTCTAACCCTGCATCCCACACCCCCACGCACCAACCCCTCTCACCCTGCATCCTTCACCCCCCTTGAGGAAATCCCTCTCACCCTGCACCAAGACTCTCTCACCCTGTATCCTCTGCCCCCCCCTACACCAACCCACTCTCACTCTGCGTCCTCCACCCCCTGCATCAACCCCATCTCACCCTGCATCTTCCCTCACCCTGCACCAACCCACTTTCACCCTGGGTCTTCCCTCACCCTGTGTCCTCTCACCCTGCATCCTACGCCCCCCTGCATCAACCACCTCTCACCTTGCATCCTCAGCCCCCCTTCACCAAACCACTATTGCCCTGCACCAACCCTTTCTCACCCTGCATCTTCCGCCTCCCTGCACCAACCCGTCACCCAGTTTCCCATATCACCCTGTATCTTCTATCCCTGCACAAACCCCTTCTCGCCATGTGCCAACCCCCTCGCTCCTTGCCACCCTGCATAAACCACCTCTCACCCTACGTACTCCACCACCTTCACCAACCCCCTCTCACCCAGCACCAACCCCCATCTCACCCTGAGTCTTCCCTCATCCTGTGTCCTCTAACCCTGCACCAACCCTCTCTAACCCTGCTTCCCATGCCCCCCTGCACCAACCCTCTCACACCCTACATCCTCCACCCCCCTTCACCAAACCCCTCTTACCCTGCACCAACCCTCCCTCATCCTGCATACTCCACCCCCCTTCACCAACCCCCTCTCACCCTACACCAACCCAATCTCAACCTATGTCTTCCATCACTCCGTATCCTCTCACCCTGCACCAACCCTCTCACCCTGCATCCCATGCCCCCTTGCACCAACCCCCTCTCACCCTGCATCCTTCACCCCCCTACACGAAACCCCTCTCACCCTGCACCAACCCTCTCTCACCCTGCATTCTCTGCCCCCCCTTCACCAACCCCCTCTCACCCTGCGCCCTCCACCCCCTTCATCAACCCCCTCTCACCCTGCATCCTCCCTCACCCTGCACCAACCCACTTTCATCCTGTGTCTTCTCACCCAGCACCAACCCTCTCAAACCCGTCATCCCATGCCCCCCTGCACCAACCCACTCTCACCCTGCATCCTCCACCCCCCCTGCACCAACCCTCATTCACCCTGCATTCTCCGCTTCCCTTCACCAACCCCATCTCACTCAGTATTTTCCCTCACCCTACACCAACCTCTTCTAACCCTGCATTCTCTGCCCCCCTTCACCAACACCCTCACACCCTGCACCAACCCACTTTAACCCTGTCTTCTCTCACCCTGCATCCTACGACCCCCTGCATCAACCCCCTCTGACCTTGCATCCTCAGCCCCCCTTCACCAAACCCCTATTGCCCTGCACCAACCCTTTCTCACCCTGCATCCTCCGCCTCCCTGCACCAACCCGTCACCCTGTTTCCCATATCACCCTGCATCTTCTATCCCTGCACAAACCTCTTCTCGCCGTGTGCCAACTCCCTCTCTCCTTGCCACCCTGCATAAACCACCTCTCACCCTACGTACTCCACCACCTTCACCAACCCCCTCTCACCCAGCACCAACCCCCATCTCACCCAGAGTCTTCCCTCATCCTGTGTCCTACCACCATGCACCAACTCTCTCTAACCCTGCTTCCCATGACCCACTGCACCAACCCTCTCACACCCTGCATCCTCCACCCCCCTTCACCAAACCCCTCTCACGCTACACCAACCCAATCTCAACCCATGTCTTCCATCACCTCGTGTCCTCTCACCCTGCGCCAACCCTCTTTAACCCTGCATCCCATGCCCCGTTGCACCAACCCCCTCTCACTCTGCATCCTTCACCCCCCTTCACCAAATCCCTCTCACCCTACAGCAACCCTCTCTCACCCTGCATCCTCTGCGCCCCTTCACAAACCGCCTTTCACCCTGCGCCCTCCACCCCCTTCATCAACCCCCTCTCAACCTGCATCTTCCCTCACCCTGCACCAACACACTTTCATCCTGTGTCTTCCCTCACCCTGTGTCCTCTCACCCACCACCAACCCTCTAAAACCCGGCATCCTCTGCCCCCCTGCACCAACCCACTCTCACCCTGCATCCTCCACCCCCCTTCACCAACCCTCTCTCACCCTGCATTCTCCGTTTTCCTTCACCAACCCCATCTCACCCAGCATTTTCCCTCGCCCACCCACTCTCACCCTGCATCCTCCACCCAACCTGCACCAACCCTCTCTCACCCTGCATTCTCTGCTTCCCTTCACCAACCCCATCTCACCCAGCATTTTCCCTCACCCTACACCAACCCCCTCTAACCCTGCATTTTCTGCCCCCCTTCACCAACCCCCTCACACCCTACACCAACCCACTTTCACCCTGTCTTCTCTCACCCTGCATACCACGTCCCCTGCATCAACCCCCTCTTACCTTGCATCCTCAGCCCCCCTTCACCAAACCCCTATTGCCCTGCACCAACCCTTTCTCACCCTGCATCCTCCGCCTCCCTGCACCAACGCATCACCCTGTTTCCCATATCACCCTGCATCTTCTATCCCTGCACAAACCTCTTCTCGCCGTGTGCCAACCCCCTCTCTCCTTGCCACCCTGCATAAACCAACTCTCACCCTACGTACTCCACCACCTTCACCAACCCCCTCTCACCCATCACCAACCCCCGTCTCACCCAGAGTCTTCCCTTATCCTGTGTCCTCCCACCCTGCACCAACCATCTCTAACCCTGCTTCCCATGCCCCCCTGCACCAACCCTCTCACAGCCTGCCTCCTCCACCCCCCTTCACCAAACCCCTCTACCCTACACCAACCCAATCTCAACCTATGTCTTCCATTACCTCGTGTCCTGTCACCCTGCACCAACCCTCTTTAAAACTGCATCCCACGCCCCGTTTACCAACCCCCTCTCACCCAGCATCCTCCACCCCCCTTCACGAAATCCCTCTCACCCTACAGCAACCCTCTCTCACCCTGCATCCTCTGCCCCTCCTTCACCAACCCCCTTTCACCCTGCGCCCTCCACCCCCTTCATCAACCCCCTCTCACCCTGCATCTTCCCTCACCCAGCACCAACACTCTCAAACCCGGCATCCCATGCCCCCCTGCACCAACCCACTCTCACCCTGCATCCTCCACCCCCCTTCACCAACCCTCTCTCACCCTGCATCCTCCACCCCCCCTGCACCAACCCTCATTCACCCTGCATTCTCCGCTTCCCTTCACCAACCCCATCTCACCCAGCATTTTCCCTCACCCTACACCAACCTCCTCTAACCCTGCATTCTCTGCCCCCCTTCACCAACACCCTCACACCCTACACCAACCCACTTTAACCCTGTCTTCTCTCACCCTGCATCCCACGACCCCCTGCATAAACCCCCTCTCACCTTGCATCCTCAGCCCCCCTTCACCAAACCCCTATTGCCCTGCACCAACCCTTTCTCACCCTGCATCCTCCGCCTCCCTGCACCAACCCGTCACCCTGTTTCCCATATCAACCTGCATCCTCCGCCTCCCTGCACCAACCCGTCACCCTGTTTCCCATATCAACCTGCATCTTCTATCCCTGCACAAACCCCATCTCGCCCTGTGCCAACCCCCTCTCCTTGCCACCCTGCATAAACCACCTCTCACCCTGCGTACTAGACCCCCTTCACCAACCCCCTCTCACGATGCACCAACCCCCATCTCACCGAGTCTTCCCTCATCCTGTGTCCTCCCACCCTGCACCAACCCTCTCTAACCCTGCTTCCCATGACCCCCTGCACCAACCCTCTCACACCCTGCATCCTCCACCCCCCTTCACCAAACCCCTCTCACCCTGCACCAACCCTCCTCACCCTGCATCCTCTGCCCCCCTGCACCAAACCTTCTCACCCTGCATCCTCTGCCCCCTTACACCAACCCCCTCTCACCCTATATCCTCCGCCCCTTCACTTACCTGCTCTCACCCTGCATATTCCCTTACCCTGAACCAACCCCCTCTCACCCTACACCAACCCAATCTCACCCTGCATCTTCTCTCCCTGCACCAACCCTTTCTCACCCTGTGCCAACCCCCTCTATCCTTGTGTCCTCCATCACCATGCATCCACCGCCACCCTGCACCACGCCATCTCCTCCCCATCTTCTCTAACCATGCACTCCCCTTTTATCCCGTGTCTTCTCTCACCCTGCATCTTCTCACCCTACACCACCCACCTCTCACCCTGCAAACTCCAGAACCTAGATTCATCAAGCTATAAACATAATGTAAGGAAGAGAGTCTATAGCAAACATACATATTTCATAAATATGCATGTATGCCAGGAAGATATTATCGCGCCTCCTTACCTGTTGTTTGTAGCTGCTCCTGCCATTGGACCTTTAGAAAATGACATCACAGTAGTCCAGAGATGTAGCTGGCTAAGTTGTTGACATTACAATTCCTTTGTGGAGAAGTCCTACCTGAAAAAAAATAGAAAAGGGGCGCGATAATATGTTCATGACATACATGCATATTTATTTTTACTGTGTCTTACATCTATCTAATCCCTGCACCCTCCCTCACCGTGTGTCTTCCATCACCCCGTGTCCTCTCATCCTGCACCAACCCTCTCTAACCCTGAATCCCACACCCCCATGCACCAACCCCCTCTTACCCTGCATCCTTCACCCCCCTTCAGGAAATCCCTCTCACCCTGCACCAACCCTCTCACAACCTTTATCCTCTGCCCCCCTGCACCAACCCCCTCTCACCCAGCACCAACCCCCATCTTACCCTGAGTCTTCCCTCACCCTGTGTCCTCCCACCCTGCACCAACCCTCTCTAACCCTGCTTCCCATGCCCCCCTGCACCAACCCTCTCACACCCTGCATCCTTCACCCCCCTTCACCAAACCCCTCTCACCCTACACCAACCCAATCTCAACCTATGTCTTACATCACCTCGTGTCCTCTCACCCTGCTCCAACCCTCTAAAACCCGGCATCCTCTGCCCCCCTGCACCAACCCACTCTCACCCTGCATCCTTCACCCACCTACACCAACCCTCTCTCACCCTGCATTCTCCGTTTTCCTTCACCAACCCCATCTCACCCAGCATTTTCCCTCGCCCACCCACTCTCACCCTGCATCCTCCACCACCCCTGCACCAACCCTCTCTCACCCTGCATTCTCCGCTTCCCTTCACCAACCCCATCTCACCCAGCATTTTCCCTCACCCCCTCTAACCCTGCATTTTCTGCCCCCCTTCACCAACCCCCTCACACCCTACACCAGTGGTGGCCAACCTGTGGCTCTTGAGCCTCATGTGGCTCTCCCCCTTGTAAAGTGTGGCTCCTGCTCCCACTGCTGCCCACCGTCTGTCCCAGTCCCCCCTGCTGCCGGTTCCCTGAATCCCTTCTCTTTCTGCGGGGAGGAGAGCGCACATCGCGCATCTCTCCTACCCCTTACTGTGTATCCTTGTGACTGGGCCGTCCGCCAATCAGAGCTTGTGGGCCAGCAGCCAATCAGGAGCCGGCCAGTGAGCTTTGATTGGTGGGCGGCCCAGTCACAGGGAAGTGAGGGGGAAGGAGTCACGCTGTGTGCTGTGCTCTCCTCCCATCGGTGACATGACAGGAGGACTGCAGGGGGACACCAGACTGTCCTCTCCCCACCTGGCAGCAGCCGCAACAATGGTGAGTGCTGCTGCTGGGAAATTTGCACTGTGGGGGCATAGCAGTTTGTGGCACTGTGGGGGCATACCAGCTTTTTGGCACTGTGGGGGCATACCAGCTTTTTGGCACTGTGGGGGCATACCCGGCACAGTGTGGTGCATACCTGGCACCGTGGGGGGCATATGTGTATCTGGCACTATTGGGGGCATATGTATATATGGCACTGCACTATTGGAGGCATATTTGTATCACACCCACCCAAGGGGTCAAAATAGAATACGCCCCTTTTTTTGGCGCACACATTATGTCGGCTCTTTAGCTTGACTACCAATATTTTTCGGCTCTTTACCTCTTACCGGTTGGCCACCCCTGCCCTACACCGACCCACTTTCACCCTGTCTTCTCTCACCCTGCATACCACGCCCCCCTGCATCAACCCCCTCTTACCTTGCATCCTCAGCCCCCCTTCACCAAACCCCTATTGCCCTGCACCAACCCTTTCTCACCCTGCATCCTCCGCCTAGCTGCACCAACCCGTCACCCTATTTCCCATATCACCCTGCATCTTCTATCCCTGCACAAACCTCTTCTCGCCGTGTGCCAACCCCCTCTCTCCTTGCCACCCTGCATAAACCACCTCTCACCCTACGTACTCCACCACCTTCACCAACCCCCTCTCACCCAGCACCAACCCCCATCTCACCCAGAGTCTTCCCTCATCCTGTGTCCTCCCGCCCTGCACCAACCCTCTCTAACCCTGCTTCCCATGCCCCACTGCACCAACCCTCTCACACCCTGCATCCTCCACCCCCCTTCACCAAACCCCTCTCACCCTACACCAACCCAATCTCAACCTATGTCTTCCATCACCTTGTGTCCTGTCACACTGCACCAACCCTCTTTAACCCTGCATCCCACGCCCCGTTGCACCAACCCCCTCTCACCCTGCATCCTTCACCCCCCTTCACGAAATCCCTCTCACCCTACAGCAACCCTCTCTCACCCTGCATCCTCTGCCCCTCCTTCACCAACCCCCTTTCACCCTGCGCCCTCCACCCCCTTCATCAACCCCCTCTCACCCTGCATCTTCCCTCACCCTGCACCAACCCACTTTCATCATGTGTCTTCCCTCACCCTGTGTCCTCTCACCCAACCAACCCTCTCAAACCCGGCATCCCATGCCCCCCTGCACCAACCCACTCTCACCCTGCATCCTTCACCCCCCTTCACGAAACCCCTCACCCTGCACCAACCCTCTCTCACCCTGCGCTCTCCACCCCCTTCATCAACCCCCTCTCACCCTGCATCCTCCCTCACCCTGCACCAACCCACTTTCATCCTGTGTCTTCTCACCCAGCACCAACCCTCTCAAACCCGTCATCCCATGCCCCCCTGCACCAACCCACTCTCACCCTGCATCCTCCACCCCCCCTGCACCAACCCTCATTCACCCTGCATTCTCCGCTTCCCTTCACCAACCCCATCTCACTCAGTATTTTCCCTCACCCTACACCAACCTCTTCTAACCCTGCATTCTCTGCCCCCCTTCACCAACACCCTCACACCCTGCACCAACCCACTTTAACCCTGTCTTCTTTCACCCTGCATCCTACGACCCCCTGCATCAACCCCCTCTGACCTTGCATCCTCAGCCCCCCTTCACCAAACCCCTATTGCCCTGCACCAACCCTTTCTCACCCTGCATCCTCCGCCTCCCTGCACCAACCCGTCACCCTGTTTCCCATATCACCCTGCATCTTCTATCCCTGCACAAACCTCTTCTCGCCGTGTGCCAACTCCCTCTCTCCTTGCCACCCTGCATAAACCACCTCTCACCCTACGTACTCCACCACCTTCACCAACCCCCTCTCACCCAGCACCAACCCCCATCTCACCCAGAGTCTTCCCTCATCCTGTGTCCTACCACCATGCACCAACTCTCTCTAACCCTGCTTCCCATGCCCCCCTGCAACCCTCTCACACCCTGCATCCTCCACTCCCCTTCACCAAACCCCTCTCACCCTACACCAACCCAATCTCAACCTATGTCTTCCATCACCTCGTGTCCTGTCACCCTGCACCAACCCTCTTTAACCCTGCATCCCACGTCCCATTGCACCAACCCCCTCTCACCCTGCATCCTTCACCCCCCTTCACGAAATCCCTCTCACCCTACAGCAACCCTCTCTCACCCTGCATCCTCTGCCCCTCCTTCACCAACCCCCTTTCACCCTGCGCCCTCCACCCCCTTCATCAACCCCCTCTCACCCTGCATCTTCCCTCACCCTGCACCAACCCACTTTCATCCTGTGTCTTCCCTCACCCTGTGTCCTCTCACCCAACCAACCCTCTCAAACCCGGCATCCCATGCCCCCCTGCACCAACCCACTCTCACCCTGCATCCTCCACCCCCCTTCACCAACCCTCTCTCACCCTGCATTCTCCGCTTTCCTTCACCAACCCCATCTCACCCAGCAATTTACCTCGCCCACCCACTCTCACCCTGCATCCTCCACCCCCCCTGCACCAACCCAAATTCACCCTGCATTCTCCGCTTCCCTTCACCAACCCCATCTCACCCAGCATTTTTCCTCACCCTACAACAACCTCCTCTAACCCTGCATTCTCTGCCCCCCTTCACCAACACCCTCACACCCTACACCAACCCACTTTAACCCTGTCTTCTCTCACCCTGCATCCCACGACCCCCTGCATAAACCCCCTCTCACCTTGCATCCTCAGCCCCCCTTCACCAAACCCCTATTTCCCTGCACCAACCCTTTCTCACCCTGCATCCTCCGCCTCCCTGCACCAACCCGTCACCCTGTTTCCCATATCACCCTGCATCTTCTATCCCTGCACACACCTTTTCTCGCCGTGTGCCAACCCCCTCTCTCCTTGCCACCCTGCATAAACCACCTCCCACCCTACGTACTCCACCACCTTCACCAACCTCCTCTCACCCAGCACCAACCCCCATCTCACCCTGAATCTTCCCTCACCCTGTGTCCTCCCACCCTGCACCAACTCTCTCTAACCCTGCTTCCCATGACCCACTGCACCAACCCTCTCACACCCTGCATCCTCCACCCCCCTTCACCAAACCCCTCTCACGCTACACCAACCCAATCTCAACCTATGTCTTCCATCACCTCGTGTCCTCTCACCCTGCGCCAACCCTCTTTAACCCTGCATCCCATGCCCCGTTGCACCAACCCCCTCTCACTCTGCATCCTTCACCCCCCTTCACCAAATCCCTCTCACCCTACAGCAACCCTCTCTCACCCTGCATCCTCTGCGCCCCTTCACAAACCGCCTTTCACCCTGCGCCCTCCACCCCCTTCATCAACCCCCTCTCAACCTGCATCTTCCCTCACCCTGCACCAACACACTTTCATCCTGTGTCTTCCCTCACCCTGTGTCCTCTCACCCACCACCAACCCTCTAAAACCCGGCATCCTCTGCCCCCCTGCACCAACCCACTCTCACCCTGCATCCTCCACCCCCCTTCACCAACCCTCTCTCACCCTGCATTCTCCGTTTTCCTTCACCAACCCCATCTCACCCAGCATTTTCCCTCGCCCACCCACTCTCACCCTGCATCCTCCACCCAACCTGCACCAACCCTCTCTCACCCTGCATTCTCTGCTTCCCTTCACCAACCCCATCTCACCCAGCATTTTCCCTCACCCTACACCAACCCCCTCTAACCCTGCATTTTCTGCCCCCCTTCACCAACCCCCTCACACCCTACACCAACCCACTTTCACCCTGTCTTCTCTCACCCTGCATACCACGTCCCCTGCATCAACCCCCTCTTACCTTGCATCCTCAGCCCCCCTTCACCAAACCCCTATTGCCCTGCACCAACCCTTTCTCACCCTGCATCCTCCGCCTCCCTGCACCAACGCATCACCCTGTTTCCCATATCACCCTGCATCTTCTATCCCTGCACAAACCTCTTCTCGCCGTGTGCCAACCCCCTCTCTCCTTGCCACCCTGCATAAACCAACTCTCACCCTACGTACTCCACCACCTTCACCAACCCCCTCTCACCCATCACCAACCCCCGTCTCACCCAGAGTCTTCCCTTATCCTGTGTCCTCCCACCCTGCACCAACCATCTCTAACCCTGCTTCCCATGCCCCCCTGCACCAACCCTCTCACAGCCTGCCTCCTCCACCCCCCTTCACCAAACCCCTCTACCCTACACCAACCCAATCTCAACCTATGTCTTCCATTACCTCGTGTCCTGTCACCCTGCACCAACCCTCTTTAAAACTGCATCCCACGCCCCGTTTACCAACCCCCTCTCACCCAGCATCCTCCACCCCCCTTCACGAAATCCCTCTCACCCTACAGCAACCCTCTCTCACCCTGCATCCTCTGCCCCTCCTTCACCAACCCCCTTTCACCCTGCGCCCTCCACCCCCTTCATCAACCCCCTCTCACCCTGCATCTTCCCTCACCCAGCACCAACACTCTCAAACCCGGCATCCCATGCCCCCCTGCACCAACCCACTCTCACCCTGCATCCTCCAACCCCCTTCACCAACCCTCTCTCACCCTGCATCCTCCACCCCCCCTGCACCAACCCTCATTCACCCTGCATTCTCCGCTTCCCTTCACCAACCCCATCTCACCCAGCATTTTCCCTCACCCTACACCAACCTCCTCTAACCCTGCATTCTCTGCCCCCCTTCACCAACACCCTCACACCCTACACCAACCCACTTTAACCCTGTCTTCTCTCACCCTGCATCCCACGACCCCCTGCATAAACCCCCTCTCACCTTGCATCCTCAGCCCCCCTTCACCAAACCCCTATTGCCCTGCACCAACCCTTTCTCACCCTGCATCCTCCGCCTCCCTGCACCAACCCGTCACCCTGTTTCCCATATCAACCTGCATCTTCTATCCCTGCACAAACCCCATCTCGCCCTGTGCCAACCCCCTCTCCTTGCCACCCTGCATAAACCACCTCTCACCCTGCGTACTAGACCCCCTTCACCAACCCCCTCTCACGATGCACCAACCCCCATCTCACCGAGTCTTCCCTCATCCTGTGTCCTCCCACCCTGCACCAACCCTCTCTAACCCTGCTTCCCATGACCCCCTGCACCAACCCTCTCACACCCTGCATCCTCCACCCCCCTTCACCAAACCCCTCTCACCCTGCACCAACCCTCCTCACCCTGCATCCTCTGCCCCCCTGCACCAAACCTTCTCACCCTGCATCCTCTGCCCCCTTACACCAACCCCCTCTCACCCTATATCCTCCGCCCCTTCACTTACCTGCTCTCACCCTGCATATTCCCTTACCCTGAACCAACCCCCTCTCACCCTACACCAACCCAATCTCACCCTGCATCTTCTCTCCCTGCACCAACCCTTTCTCACCCTGTGCCAACCCCCTCTATCCTTGTGTCCTCCATCACCATGCATCCACCGCCACCCTGCACCACGCCATCTCCTCCCCATCTTCTCTAACCATGCACTCCCCTTTTATCCCGTGTCTTCTCTCACCCTGCATCTTCTCACCCTACACCACCCACCTCTCACCCTGCAAACTCCAGAACCTAGATTCATCAAGCTATAAACATAATGTAAGGAAGAGAGTCTATAGCAAACATACATATTTCATAAATATGCATGTATGCCAGGAAGATATTATCGCGCCTCCTTACCTGTTGTTTGTAGCTGCTCCTGCCATTGGACCTTTAGAAAATGACATCACAGTAGTCCAGAGATGTAGCTGGCTAAGTTGTTGACATTACAATTCCTTTGTGGAGAAGTCCTACCTGAAAAAAAATAGAAAAGGGGCGCGATAATATGTTCATGACATACATGCATATTTATTTTTACTGTGTCTTACATCTATCTAATCCCTGCACCCTCCCTCACCGTGTGTCTTCCATCACCCCGTGTCCTCTCATCCTGCACCAACCCTCTCTAACCCTGAATCCCACACCCCCATGCACCAACCCCCTCTTACCCTGCATCCTTCACCCCCCTTCAGGAAATCCCTCTAACCCTGCACCGACCCTCTCACAACCTTTATCCTCTGCCCCCCTGCACCAACCCCCTCTCACCCAGCACCAACCCCCATCTTACCCTGAGTCTTCCCTCACCCTGTGTCCTCCCACCCTGCACCAACCCTCTCTAACCCTGCTTCCCATGCCCCCCTGCACCAACCCTCTCACACCCTGCATCCTTCACCCCCCTTCACCAAACCCCTCTCACCCTACACCAACCCAATCTCAACCTATGTCTTACATCACCTCGTGTCCTCTCACCCTGCTCCAACCCTCTAAAACCCGGCATCCTCTGCCCCCCTGCACCAACCCACTCTCACCCTGCATCCTTCACCCACCTACACCAACCCTCTCTCACCCTGCATTCTCCGTTTTCCTTCACCAACCCCATCTCACCCAGCATTTTCCCTCGCCCACCCACTCTCACCCTGCATCCTCCACCACCCCTGCACCAACCCTCTCTCACCCTGCATTCTCCGCTTCCCTTCACCAACCCCATCTCACCCAGCATTTTCCCTCACCCCCTCTAACCCTGCATTTTCTGCCCCCCTTCACCAACCCCCTCACACCCTACACCAGTGGTGGCCAACCTGTGGCTCTTGAGCCTCATGTGGCTCTCCCCCTTGTAAAGTGTGGCTCCTGCTCCCACTGCTGCCCACCGTCTGTCCCAGTCCCCCCTGCTGCCGGTTCCCTGAATCCCTTCTCTTTCTGAGGGGAGGAGAGCGCACATCGCGCATCTCTCCTACCCCTTACTGTGTATCCTTGTGACTGGGCCGTCCGCCAATCAGAGCTTGTGGGCCAGCAGCCAATCAGGAGCCGGCCAGTGAGCTTTGATTGGTGGGCGGCCCAGTCACAGGGAAGTGAGGGGGAAGGAGTCACGCTGTGTGCTGTGCTCTCCTCCCATCGGTGACATGACAGGAGGACTGCAGGGGGACACCAGACTGTCCTCTCCCCACCTGGCAGCAGCCGCAACAATGGTGAGTGCTGCTGCTGGGAAATTTGCACTGTGGGGGCATAGCAGTTTGTGGCACTGTGGGGGCATACCAGCTTTTTGGCACTGTGGGGGCATACCAGCTTTTTGGCACTGTGGGGGCATACCCGGCACAGTGTGGTGCATACCTGGCACCGTGGGGGGCATATGTGTATCTGGCACTATTGGGGGCATATGTATATATGGCACTGCACTATTGGAGGCATATTTGTATCACACCCACCCAAGTGGTCAAAATAGAATACGCCCCTTTTTTTGGCGCACACATTGGGGGAAATTTACTAATATGGATTCGTATTTTAAAGTAGAAAAAAGTCGTATTCGTAGGGAAATAATCGTGAATTTCTGTCGTATTCGTGAAATGTTCATTTATCAAGTGCAAAATTCGTAGATTCGTGAAATTTGTATTGTCATAAACATGTCATATTGAGATCGTATTCGTATTTTTAAATACGATTACGCATGTTTACGAAAAGTCTACACCATCGATAGAATACGCCTGATTTTTGCATTGGCTAGGCGTATTTTCACCATTTACTAAAAATTCGTATTCGTGAATTCGTAAAATCGGATTCGTAAACACCTACGATTCGTAAACAAACTCGTGAAAAAAAATACACCTTCCTTTGCAAGGTGTATTTTGAAGTGTCTTTCGCCTGCTTCAATGGGACACATGTGTTATCATTTTAACAATACATCACAGACCATTGTAATCCCAAATTTGTGCCTTATAAAAGCCAAATAACTACCTACAAACACTTCCTGACTTCTAGCATGGCAGACTATATGCTATATCAGGGTGCTTCAGTGTGGGCTTTGAGAGACCTGATGTCTTGGCAGTGCCAAGGAAGAAGACGACTCATGCGCTGTCTCAGGCCTGCACAAACTGCTGGCTGTGTTGTACTTTCTGGCATCTGGCAGTTCTCAACATGTCACTGGCCAAGGCATTGGCATATCTCAGCCCACACTGTCCAGGTACCTGACCCAGGCGCTTGAAGCCCTTCAGCCACATATAGATGCCTCAATCTGCTTCCCAAGCCAGGAGACAGAGTGGCATGATGCTAGGGTAGCATTCCATCGCATTGCATGCATGCCAAATGTGCTTGGTGCTATTGACTGCACACACATTCCGCTGAGACCACCTCGGGATACTGCCCGTTCCTATTATAACCGACATGGAAGCACAAGTACCAACGTGCAGGTGGTCTGTGATGCCAATCTTAAGATCATGAGTGTGTTTGCAGGCTTCCCTGGCTCATGTCATGACTCCTATATCCTCGGCCAGTCAGTCCTCTTTGATGAGTTTGAAGCCGGATCAATGGCAGAGGGCTGGCTACTGGGTAAGTCCCTAATACTGTATAAACTGCTGTATGCGATACATAGGGAATTGATTACACATGTGTGTTTATCTCTCTGGCTTTTTGTGTGATTATGAATACATTATAATCTGTCTCTGTCTCCCTCTATAGGAGCAGATTTATTAAGCTTGGAGAAGAGATAAACTGGAGATAAAGCGGAGAAAAGGTAAAAGGAGATAAAGCACCAGCCAATCAGCTCCCAACTGTCTTTTTTCAAACACAGCTGATTGGCTGGTGCTTTATCTCCTTTTACCTTTTCTCCGCTTTATCTCCAGTTTATCTCTTCTCCAAGCTTAATAAATCTGCTCCTATAGAGGGAGACAGATTATAATGTATTCATAATCACACAAAAAGCCAGAGAGATAAACACACATGTGTAATCAATTCCCTATGTATCGCATACAGCAGTTTATACAGTATTAGGGACTTACCCAGTAGCCAGCCCATATCTTTCTCTCTATCTCTCTAAGGACCAGATGCACTAAGCTTCAAAAGTAATAGAATGGAGAGTGATAAACAACCTGCCAATCAGCTCCTACCTTCCATGTCACAGGCTGTGTTTGAAAATTGTCAGACAAGAGCTGATTGGCTGGTTGTTTATCACTCTCCATTTTATCACTTTTCAAGCTTAGTACATCTGGCCCTAAGACAGATGTCAGCGAGGCACCACTACACACAGCTGATCAAATACACCTGTTACTGTTGTAAAGTCAGCTGTAACCAGCAGTTATGGTGACTCATACATCAGCTAAGTTGATCAAAGACATGGCCAGCAACTGACATCCTGGTACCAGCCAGCCCAGGAGAACAAGCCCCATACACATGTGTGAGAAGAACACACACTCATGCAGGAAAACATGCTGTGCTGTGGCCTGAGTTCATGTAACATTTGTAGTGTACAAATTGACTTTGTGTTAGCGTTGCACTATGCCTATTATTCTGTTATGATGGTAGTTCAATGTTTTCAACAACGTGGGTCAGAGCATGTGCAGTGCAGGTGGGTCAGATGTAACATGTGCAGAGTCAGATACAATTGGCTTGGGCAGTGCCGGTGTAAGGCGCCGGAGCGCCCCAGGCGGGGGGGCGCCCCGGCGCTCACCCGCTCTACGGGGGGTGGGGTGGGGGAGGAATACGGCCGCCATGCTGCTCCTGGGGGGGGGACACCACTCACCCTTAAGGAGGACCTCGGGTGACGGTCCAGCGAGCGGGCGGGCGGGAGGGAGAGCTCAGTCCCGATGCATGTTAATTGACATTTTCCTCCACCCGCACCGCGTACAGCCACTCAGCCGGGCAGCGCTGAGCACTTGGCTCACCCTCAGACGCTGAACGGCTGTACGCGTGGAGGAAAATGTCGTTAACATGCATCGGGACTGAACTGCGCACAGCGCAGTGAGCCCTCCCTCCTGCCCTGCTTCCAACCATTGCCTAGTGGTGGCGCCAGCCCTGGGCTTGGGTGTGTGGAAGCAGAAATGTAAAGTGCTGTGTTTTTACAAATAAGTACATTATTTAGGTTGCACAGGAATTAAAAATCATAGAAATATATAAAACTGTTTATATCCATGTTACATCTGCCCCACCTGCACTGCACAAGAGTTTGAAAATGTGGATTGTGAAATTTTGGTGTGCTGAGAGCAGAATAAATGTATGTCCACTAATAACCCTTGAGCAGCTAAAGCCCACCTGAAGCACTCACACAGTAAAACATACATGTATGTGATTGAACCTGTGATTTCCTAAACAAGATCAGTGACGCACAGCATTAATACACATTCAATTAGCAGGTCACATGATCAATAAAAACTGCAGTTAGTGGGTATAATGTTTACAACACTGTAATATTGCAAATGGCTAAAACCAGGATGAAAAGCAGTAACCTTCTGGACTTTCAGAGTAATGAAGAAATGATGTCAGCTGCTGCACTGATGAGCTGTGCAAACAAGGGTGTGTCAAATTAGGTGAGGAGAATCATTAATTCGTATTGAAGGTTATGAGCAGATATTATGTTATTGTCTGCATATATATATATATATATATATATATATATATATATATATATATAGTTCTGTACACACTTACAGATGTAAGTGTTGGGAACAAAAATCTGGAAAAGTAAGATTGGGAATTACAAGGGCAGAAATGGTGGCAAACGCTTGTAAAGAGTGATGAGTATTGTGGTTTGCAGTGTTTCTGCAGACCTAACCTGTGCTATTGTGTTGTAATGCAAACAGTGTGTGCTATACATTAAACTGAAGTTTTGGCGCCTCCACGATTTATATATGGCTGTGAGAGACCTCCCAAGTGTAAAACAAATACACCAATCACGATTCTGGTTTCATTTTCATAGTGATGCATGTGGAATTAAATACAATTTTTTGTATTTCATTTCACGAAAATTCGTAAAATATCCTGGTTTTTAAACAAACTTCCCTAGGACATTTGTATTTCAATTTACGATTCTACAAAAATACGAAACATTTGTAAAACAAAATACGAATGGCTACGACATCGAAAAATACGAATTTTTCAATTACGACTACATAGTAAATTAAAGCCCGGAACACGACTTTTTCTACAACAATACCATTCGTACACATTCGTAATCGGTCGTAGGTAAAATACGAATACGAATTTTTAGGTTTTCCATATTAGTAAATTTCCCCCATTATGTCGGCTCTTTAGCTTGACTACCAATATTTTTCGGCTCTTTACCTCTTACCGGTTGGCCACCCCTGCCCTACACCGACCCACTTTCACCCTGTCTTCTCTCACCCTGCATACCACGCCCCCCTGCATCAACCCCCTCTTACCTTGCATCCTCAGCCCCCCTTCACCAAACCCCTATTGCCCTGCACCAACCCTTTCTCACCCTGCATCCTCCGCCTAGCTGCACCAACCCGTCACCCTATTTCCCATATCACCCTGCATCTTCTATCCCTGCACAAACCTCTTCTCGCCGTGTGCCAACCCCCTCTCTCCTTGCCACCCTGCATAAACCACCTCTCACCCTACGTACTCCACCACCTTCACCAACCCCCTCTCACCCAGCACCAACCCCCATCTCACCCAGAGTCTTCCCTCATCCTGTGTCCTCCCGCCCTGCACCAACCCTCTCTAACCCTGCTTCCCATGCCCCACTGCACCAACCCTCTCACACCCTGCATCCTCCACCCCCCTTCACCAAACCCCTCTCACCCTACACCAACCCAATCTCAACCTATGTCTTCCATCACCTTGTGTCCTGTCACACTGCACCAACCCTCTTTAACCCTGCATCCCACGCCCCGTTGCACCAACCCCCTCTCACCCTGCATCCTTCACCCCCCTTCACGAAATCCCTCTCACCCTACAGCAACCCTCTCTCACCCTGCATCCTCTGCCCCTCCTTCACCAACCCCCTTTCACCCTGCGCCCTCCACCCCCTTCATCAACCCCCTCTCACCCTGCATCTTCCCTCACCCTGCACCAACCCACTTTCATCATGTGTCTTCCCTCACCCTGTGTCCTCTCAC
The DNA here is from genome assembly GCF_055691185.1 of Crinia signifera. NCBI lineage: Eukaryota > Metazoa > Chordata > Amphibia > Anura > Myobatrachidae > Crinia > Crinia signifera. The sequence goes on along the minus strand of NC_139221.1, from coordinate 149,249,321 downwards.
GCAACCAACCCTCTCAAACCCGGCATCCCATGCCCCCCTGCACCAACCCACTCTCACCCTGCATCCTTCACCCCCCTTCACGAAACCCCTCACCCTGCACCAACCCTCTCTCACCCTGCGCTCTCCACCCCCTTCATCAACCCCCTCTCACCCTGCATCCTCCCTCACCCTGCACCAACCCACTTTCATCCTGTGTCTTCTCACCCAGCACCAACCCTCTCAAACCCGTCATCCCATGCCCCCCTGCACCAACCCACTCTCACCCTGCATCCTCCACCCCCCCTGCACCAACCCTCATTCACCCTGCATTCTCCGCTTCCCTTCACCAACCCCATCTCACTCAGTATTTTCCCTCACCCTACACCAACCTCTTCTAACCCTGCATTCTCTGCCCCCCTTCACCAACACCCTCACACCCTGCACCAACCCACTTTAACCCTGTCTTCTCTCACCCTGCATCCTACGACCCCCTGCATCAACCCCCTCTGACCTTGCATCCTCAGCCCCCCTTCACCAAACCCCTATTGCCCTGCACCAACCCTTTCTCACCCTGCATCCTCCGCCTCCCTGCACCAACCCGTCACCCTGTTTCCCATATCACCCTGCATCTTCTATCCCTGCACAAACCTCTTCTCGCCGTGTGCCAACTCCCTCTCTCCTTGCCACCCTGCATAAACCACCTCTCACCCTACGTACTCCACCACCTTCACCAACCCCCTCTCACCCAGCACCAACCCCCATCTCACCCAGAGTCTTCCCTCATCCTGTGTCCTACCACCATGCACCAACTCTCTCTAACCCTGCTTCCCATGCCCCCCTGCAACCCTCTCACACCCTGCATCCTCCACTCCCCTTCACCAAACCCCTCTCACCCTACACCAACCCAATCTCAACCTATGTCTTCCATCACCTCGTGTCCTGTCACCCTGCACCAACCCTCTTTAACCCTGCATCCCACGTCCCATTGCACCAACCCCCTCTCACCCTGCATCCTTCACCCCCCTTCACGAAATCCCTCTCACCCTACAGCAACCCTCTCTCACCCTGCATCCTCTGCCCCTCCTTCACCAACCCCCTTTCACCCTGCGCCCTCCACCCCCTTCATCAACCCCCTCTCACCCTGCATCTTCCCTCACCCTGCACCAACCCACTTTCATCCTGTGTCTTCCCTCACCCTGTGTCCTCTCACCCAACCAACCCTCTCAAACCCGGCATCCCATGCCCCCCTGCACCAACCCACTCTCACCCTGCATCCTCCACCCCCCTTCACCAACCCTCTCTCACCCTGCATTCTCCGCTTTCCTTCACCAACCCCATCTCACCCAGCATTTTCCCTCGCCCACCCACTCTCACCCTGCATCCTCCACCCCCCCTGCACCAACCCAAATTCACCCTGCATTCTCCGCTTCCCTTCACCAACCCCATCTCACCCAGCATTTTCCCTCACCCTACAACAACCTCCTCTAACCCTGCATTCTCTGCCCCCCTTCACCAACACCCTCACACCCTACACCAACCCACTTTAACCCTGTCTTCTCTCACCCTGCATCCCACGACCCCCTGCATAAACCCCCTCTCACCTTGCATCCTCAGCCCCCCTTCACCAAACCCCTATTGCCCTGCACCAACCCTTTCTCACCCTGCATCCTCCGCCTCCCTGCACAAACCCGTCACCCTGTTTCCCATATCACCCTGCATCTTCTATCCCTGCACAAACCTTTTCTCGCCGTGTGCCAACCCCCTCTCTCCTTGCCACCCTGCATAAACCACCTCTCACCCTATGTACTCCACCACCTTCACCAACCTCCTCTCACCCAGCACCAACCCCCATCTCACCCTGAATCTTCCCTCACCCTGTGTCCTCCCACCCTGCACCAACCCTCTCTAACCCTGCTTCCCATGCCCCCCTGCACCAACCCTCTCACACCCTGCATCCTCCACCCCCCTTCACCAAACCCCTCTAACCCTACACCAACCCAATCTCAACCTATCTCTTCCATCACCTCGTGTCCTGTCACCCTGCACCAACCCTCTTTAACCCTGCATCCCACGTCCCATTGCACCAACCCCCTCTCACCCTGCATCCTTCACCCCCCTTCACGAAATCCCTCTCACCTTACAGCAACCCTCTTTCACCCTGCATCCTCTGCCCCTCCTTCAACAACACCCTTTCACCCTGCGCCCCCCACCCCCTTCATCAACCCCCTCTCACCCTTCATCTTCCCTCACCCTGCACCAACCCACTTTCATCCTGTGTCTTCCCTCACCCTGTGTCCTCTCACCCAACAAACCCTTTCAAACGCGTCATCCCATGCCCACCTGCACCAACCCACTCTCACCCTGCATCCTCCACCCCCCTTCACCAACCCTCTCTCACCCTGCATTCTCCGTTTTCCTTCACCAACCCCATCTCACCCAGCATTTTCCCTCGCCCACCCACTCTCACCCTGCATCCTTCACCCCCCCTGCACCAACCCTCATTCACCCTGCATTCTCCGCTTCCCTTCACCAACCCCATCTCACCCAGTATTTTCCCTCACCCTACACCAACCTCCTCTAACCCTGCATTCTCTGCCCCCCTTCACCAACACCCTCACCCCCTACACCAACCCACTTTAACCCTGTCTTCTCTAACCCTGCATCCCACGACCCCCTGCATCAACCCCCTCTTACCTTGCATCCTCAGCCCCCCTTCACCAAACCCCTATTGCCCTGCACCAACCCTTTCTCACCCTGCATCCTCCGCCTCCCTGCACCAACCCGTCACCCTGTTTCCCATATCACCCTGCATCTTCTATCCCTGCACAAACCTCTTCTCGCCGTGTGCCAACTCCCTCTCTCCTTGCCACCCTGCATAAACCACCTCTCACCCTACGTACTCCACCACCTTCACCAACCCCCTCTCACCCAGCACCAACCCCCATCTCACCCAGAGTCTTCCCTCATCCTGTGTCCTCCCACCATGCACCAACCCTCTCTAACCCTGCTTCCCATGCCCCGCTGCACCAACCCTCTCACACCCTGCATCCTCCACTCCCCTTCACCAAACCCCTCTCACCCTACACCAACCCAATCTCAACCTATGTCTTCCATCACCTCGTGTCCTGTCACCCTGCACCAACCCTCTTTAACCCTGCATCCCACGTCCCATTGCACCAACCCCCTCTCACCGTGCATCCTTCACCCCCCTTCACGAAATCCCTCTCACCCTACAGCAACCCTCTCTCACCCTGCATCCTCTGCCCCTCCTTCACCAACCCCCTTTCACCCTGCGCCCTCCACCCCCTTCATCAACCCCCTCTCACCCTGCATCTTCCCTCACCCTGCACCAACCCACTTTCATCCTGTGTCTTCCCTCACCCTGTGTCCTCTCACCCAACCAACCCTCTCAAACCCGGCATCCCATGCCCCCCTGCACCAACCCACTCTCACCCTGCATCCTCCACCCCCCTTCACCAACCCTCTCTCACCCTGCATTCTCCGCTTTCCTTCACCAACCCCATCTCACCCAGCAATTTACCTCGCCCACCCACTCTCACCCTGCATCCTCCACCCCCCCTGCACCAACCCAAATTCACCCTGCATTCTCCGCTTCCCTTCACCAACCCCATCTCACCCAGCATTTTTCCTCACCCTACAACAACCTCCTCTAACCCTGCATTCTCTGCCCCCCTTCACCAACACCCTCACACCCTACACCAACCCACTTTAACCCTGTCTTCTCTCACCCTGCATCCCACGACCCCCTGCATAAACCCCCTCTCACCTTGCATCCTCAGCCCCCCTTCACCAAACCCCTATTTCCCTGCACCAACCCTTTCTCACCCTGCATCCTCCGCCTCCCTGCACCAACCCGTCACCCTGTTTCCCATATCACCCTGCATCTTCTATCCCTGCACACACCTTTTCTCGCCGTGTGCCAACCCCCTCTCTCCTTGCCACCCTGCATAAACCACCTCCCACCCTACGTACTCCACCACCTTCACCAACCTCCTCTCACCCAGCACCAACCCCCATCTCACCCTGAATCTTCCCTCACCCTGTGTCCTCCCACCCTGCACCAACCCTCTCTAACCCTGCTTCCCATGCCCCCCTGCACCAACCCTCTCACACCCTGCATCCTCCACCCCCCTTCCCCAAACCCCTCTAACCCTACACCAACCCAATCTCAACCTATCTCTTCCATCACCTCGTGTCCTGTCACCCTGCACCAACCCTCTTTAACCCTGCATCCCACGTCCCATTGCACCAACCCCCTCTCACCCTGCATCCTTCACCCCCCTTCACGAAATCCCTCTCACCCTACAGCAACCCTCTCTCACCCTGCATCCTCTGCCCCTCCTTCAACAACACCCTTTCACCCTGCGCCCCCCACCCCCTTCATCAACCCCCTCTCACCCTTCATCTTCCCTCACCCTGCACCAACCCACTTTCATCCTGTGTCTTCCCTCACCCTGTGTCCTCTCACCCAACAAACCCTTTCAAACGCGTCATCCCATGCCCACCTGCACCAACCCACTCTCACCCTGCATCCTCCACCCCCCTTCACCAACCCTCTCTCACCCTGCATTCTCCGCTTTCCTTCACCAACCCCATCTCACCCAGCATTTTCCCTCGCCCACCCACTCTCACCCTGCATCCTCCACCCCCCCTGCACCAACCCTCATTCACCCTGCATTCTCCGCTTCCCTTCACCAACCCCATCTCACCCAGTATTTTCCCTCACCCTACACCAACCTCCTCTAACCCTGCATTCTCTGCCCGCCTTCACCAACACCCTCACACCCTACACCAACCCACTTTAACCCTGTCTTCTCTCACCCTGCATCCCACGACCCCCTGCATCAACCCCCTCTTACCTTGCATCCTCAGCCCCCCTTCACCAAACCCCTATTGCCCTGCACCAACCCTTTCTCACCCTGCATCCTCCGCCTCCCTGCACCAACCCGTCACCCTGTTTCCCATATCACCCTGCATCTTCTATCCCTGCACAAACCTTTTCTCGCCGTGTGCCAACTCCCTCTCTCCTTGCCACCCTGCATAAACCACCTCTCACCCTACGTACTCCACCACCTTCACCAACCCCCTCTCACCCAGCACCAACCCCCATCTCACCCAGAGTCTTCCCTCATCCTGTGTCCTCCCACCATGCACCAACCCTCTCTAACCCTGCTTCCCATGCCCCGCTGCACCAACCCTCTCACACCCTGCATCCTCCACTCCCCTTCACCAAACCCCTCTCACCCTACACCAACCCAATCTCAACCTATGTCTTCCATCACCTCGTGTCCTGTCACCCTGCACCAACCCTCTTTAACCCTGCATCCCACGTCCCATTGCACCAACCCCCTCTCACCCTGCATCCTTCACCCCCCTTCACGAAATCCCTCTCACCCTACAGCAACCCTCTCTCACCCTGCATCCTCTGCCCCTCCTTCACCAACCCCCTTTCACCCTGCGCCCTCCACCCCCTTCATCAACCCCCTCTCACCCTGCATCTTCCCTCACCCTGCACCAACCCACTTTCATCCTGTGTCTTCCCTCACCCTGTGTCCTCTCACCCAACCAACCCTCTCAAACCCGGCATCCCATGCCCCCCTGCACCAACCCACTCTCACCCTGCATCCTCCACCCCCCTTCACCAACCCTCTCTTACCCTGCATTCTCCGCTTTCCTTCACCAACCCCATCTCACCCAGCATTTTCCCTCGCCCACCCACTCTCACCCTGCATCCTCCACCCCCCCTGCACCAACCCTCATTCACCCTGCATTCTCCGCTTCCCTTCACCAACCCCATCTCACCCAGCATTTTCCCTCACCCTACAACAACCTCGTCTAACCCTGCATTCTCTGCCCCCCTTCACCAACACCCTCACACCCTACACCAACCCACTTTAACCCTGTCTTCTCTCACCCTGCATCCCACGACCCCCTGCATAAACCCCCTCTCACCTTGCATCCTCAGCCCCCCCTTCACCAAACCCCTATTGCCCTGCACCAACCCTTTCTCACCCTGCATCCTCCGCCTCCCTGCACCAACCCGTCACCCTGTTTCCCATATCAACCTGCATCTTCTATCCCTGCACAAACCCCTTCTCGCCCTGTGCCAACCCCCTCTCCTTGCCACCCTGCATAAACCACCTCTCACCCTACGTACTAGACCCCCTTCACCAACCTCCTCTCACGATGCACATACCCCCATCTCACCCTGAGTCTTCCCTCATCCTGTGTCCTCCCACCCTGCACCAACCCTCTCTAACCCTGCTTCCCATGACCCCCTGCACCAACCCTCCTCACACTGCATACTCTGCCCCCCTGCACCAAACCCTCTCACCCTGCATCCTCTGCCCCCTTACACCAACCCCCTCTCACACTATATCCTCCGCCCCCTTCACTTACCTGCTCTCACCCTGCATATTCCCTTACCCTGAACCAACCCCCTCTCACCCTACACCAACCCAATCTCACCCTGTGTCTTCCCTCACCCTGCACCAACCCTCTCTAACCCTGCATTCCACGCACCCATGCACCAACCCCCTCTCACCCTGCATCTTCTCTTCCTGCACCAACCCTTTCTCACCCTGTGCCAACCCCCTCTATCCTTGTGTCCTCCATCACCATGCATCCACCGCCACCCTGCACCACGCCATCTCCTCCCCATCTTTTCTAACCCTGCACTCCCCTTTTACCCTGTGTCTTCTCTCACCCTGCATCCTCCGCCTCCCTGCACCAACCCGTCACCCTGTTTCCCATATCACCCTGCATCTTCTATCCCTGCACAAACCTCTTCTAGCCGTGTGCCAACCCCCTCTCTCCTTGCCACCCTGCATAAACCACCTCTCACCCTGCGTACTAGACCCCCTTCACCAACCTCCTCTCACGATGAACCAACCCCCATCTCACCCTGAGTCTTCCCTCATCCTGTGTCCTCCCACGCTGCACCAACCCTCTCTAACCCTGCTTCCCATGACCCCCTGCACCAACCCTCTCACACCCTGCATCCTCCACCCCCCTTCACCAAACCCCTCTCACCCTGCACCAACCCTCCTCACCCTGCATCCTCTGCCCCCCTGCACCAAACCCTCTCACCCTGCATCCTCTGCCCCCTTACACCAACCCCCTCTCACCCTATATCCTCCGCCCCCTTTACTTACCTGCTCTCACCCTGCATATTCCCTTACCCTGAACCAACCCCCTCTCACCCTACACTAACCCAATCTAACCCTGTGTCTTAACTCACCCTGCACCAACCCTCTCTAACCCTGCATTCCACGCACCCATGCACCAACCCCCTCTCACCCTGCATCTTCTCTCCCTGCACCAACCCTTTCTCACCCTGTGCCAACCCCCTCTATCCTTGTGTCCTCCATCACCATGCATCCACCGCCACCCTGCACCACTCCATCTCCTCCCCATCTTCTCTAACCCTGCACTCCCCTTTTACCCCGTGTCTTCTCTCACCCTGCATCTTCTCACCCTACACCACCCACCTCTCACCCTGCAAACTCCAGAACCTAAATTCATCAAGCTATAAACATAATGTAAGGAAGAGAGTCTATAGCAAATATACATATTTCATAAATATGCATGTATGCCAGGAAGATATTATCGCGCCTCCTTACCTGTTGTTTGTAGCTGCTCCTGCCATTGGACCTTTAGAAAATGACATCACAGTAGTCCAGAGATGTAGCTGGCTAAGTTGTTGACATTACAATTCCTTTGTGGAGAAGTCCTACCTGAAAAAAAAAATAGAAAAGGGGCGCGATAATATGTTCATGACATACATGCATATTTATTTTTACTGTGTCTTACATCTATCTCATCCCTGCACCCTCACTCACCGTGTGTCTTCCATCACCCCGTGTCCTCTCATCCTGCACCAACCCTCTCTAACCCTGAATCCCACGCCCCCATGCACCAACCCCCTCTCACCCTGCATCCTTCACCCCCCTTCAGGAAATCCCTCTCACCCTGCACCAACCCTCTCTCACCCTGTATCCTCTGCCCCCCTGCACCAACCCGCTCTCACTCTGCATCCTCCACCCTCTTCATCAACCCCATCTCACCCTGCATCTTCCCTCACCCTGCACCAGCCCACTTTCACCCTGGGTTTTTACCCTCACCCTGTGTCCTCTCACCCTGCATACCACGCACCCCTGCATCAACCACCTCTCACCTTGCATCCTCAGCCCCCCTTCACCAAACCCCTATTGCCCTGCACCAACCCTTTCTCACCCTGCATCCTCCGCCTCCCTGCACCAACCCGTCACCCTGTTTCCCATATCACCCTGTATCTTCTATCCCTGCACAAACCCCTTCTCGCTGTGTGCCAACCCCCTCGCTCCTTGCCACTCTGCATAAACCACCTCTCACCCTACGTACTCCAACACCTTCACCAACCCCCTCTCACCCAGCACCAACCCCCATCTCACCCTGAGTCTTCCCTCATCCTGTGTCCTCTAACCCTGCACCAACCCTCTCACACCCTGCATCCTCCACCCCCCTTCACCAACCCCCTCTCACCCTACACCAACCCAATCTCAACCTATGTCTTCCATCACCCTGTATCCTCTCACCCAGCACCAACCCCCATCTCACCCTGAGTCTTCCCTCATCCTGTGTCCTCTAACCCTGCACCAACCCTCTCTAACCCTGCTTCCCATGCCCCCCTGCACCAACCCTCTCACACCCTGCATCCTCCACCCCCCTTCACCAAACCCCTATTACCCTGCACCAACCCTCCCTCATCCTGCATACTCCACCCACTTCACTAACCCCCTCTCACCCTACACCAACCCAATCTCAACCTATGTCTTCCATCACACCGTCTCCTCTCACCCTGCACCAACCCTCTCACCCTGCATCCCTTGCCCACTTGCACCAACCCCCTCTCACCCTGCATCCTTCACCCCCTTCACGAAACCCCTCTCACCCTGCACCAACCCTCTCTCACCCTACATCCTCTGCGCCCCCTTCACCAACTTCCTCTCACCCTGCGCTCTCCACCCCCTTCATCAACCCCCTCTCACCCTGCATCCTCCCTCACCCTGCACCAACCCACTTTCATCCTGTGTCTTCTCACCCAGCACCAACCCTCTCAAACCCATCATCCCATGCCCCCCTGCACCAACCCACTCTCACCCTGCATCCTCCACCCCCCCTGCACCAACCCTCTCTCACCCTGCATTCTCCGCTTCCCTTCACCAACCCCATCTCACCCAGCATTTTCCCTCACCCTACACCAACCCCCTCTAACCCTGTATTTTCTGCCCCCCTTCACCAACCCCCTCACACCCTATACCGACCCACTTTCACCCTGTCTTCTCTCACCCTGCATACCACGCCCCCCTGCATCAACCCTCTCTTACCTTGCATCCTCAGCCACCCTTCACCAAACCCCTATTGCCCTGCACCAACCCTTTCTCAACCTGCATCCTCCGCCTCCCTGCACCAACCCGTCACCCTGTTTCCCATATCACCCTGCATCTTCTATCCCTGCACAAACCTCTTCTCGCCGTGTGCCAACCCCCTCTCTCCTTGCCACCCTGCATAAACCACCTCTCACCCTACGTACTCCACCACCTTCACCAACCCCCTCTCACCCAGCACCAACCCCCATCTCACCCTGAGTCTTCCCTCATCCTGTGTCCTCCCACCCTGCACCAACCCTCTCTAACCCTGCTTCCCATGCCCCCCTGCACCAACCCTCTCACACCCTGCATCCCATGCCCCCTTGCATCAACCCCCTCTCACCCTGCATCCTTCACCCCCCTTCAGGAAATCCCTCTCACCCTGCACCAACCCTCTCTCACCCTGTATCCTCTGCCCCCCTGCACCAACCCGCTCTCACTCTGCATCCTCCACCCTCTTCATCAACCCCATCTCACCCTGCATCTTCCCTCACCCTGCACCAGCCCACTTTCACCCTGGGTTTTTACCCTCACCATGTGTCCTCTCACCCTGCATACCACGCACCCCTGCATCAACCACCTCTCACCTTGCATCCTCAGCCCCCCTTCACCAAACCCCTATTGCCCTGCACCAACCCTTTCTCACCCTGCATCCTCCGCCTCCCTGCACCAACCCGTCACCCTGTTTCCCATGTCACCCTGTATCTTCTATCCCTGCACAAACCCCTTCTCGCCCTGTGCCAACCCCCTCTCCTTGCCACCCTGCATAAACCACCTCTCACCCTACGTACTAGACCCCCTTCACCAACCCCCTCTCACGATGCACATACCCCCATCTCACCCTGAGTCTTCCCTCATCCTGTGTCCTCCCACCCTGCACCAACCCTCTCTAACCCTGCTTCCCATGACCACCTGCACCAACCCTCCTCACACTGCATACTCTGCCCCCCTGCACCAAACCCTCTCACCCTGCATCCTCTGCCCCCTTACACCAACCCCCTCTCACACTATATCCTCCGCCCCCTTCACTTACCTGCTCTCACCCTGCATATTCCCTTACCCTGAACCAACCCCCTCTCACCCTACACCAACCCAATCTCACCCTGTGTCTTCCCTCACCCTGCACCAACCCTCTCTAACCCTGCATTCCACGCACCCATGCACCAACCCCCTCTCACCCTGCATCTTCTCTCCCTGCACCAACCCTTTCTCACCCTGTGCCAACCCCCTCTATCCTTGTGTCCTCCATCACCATGCATCCACCGCCACCCTGCACCACGCCATCTCCTCCCTATCTTTTCTAACCCTGCACTCCCCTTTTACCCTGTGTCTTCTCTCACCCTGCATCCTCCGCCTCCCTGCACCAACCCGTCACCCTGTTTCCCATATCACCTTGCATCTTCTATCCCTGCACAAACCTCTTCTCGCCGTGTGCCAACCCCCTCTCTCCTTGCCACCCTGCATAAACCACCTCTCACCCTGCGTACTAGACCCCCTTCACCAACCCCATCTCACCCTGAGTCTTCCCTCATCCTGTGTCCTCCCACCCTGCACCAACCCACTCTAACCCTGCTTCCCATGACCCCCTGCACCAACCCTCTCACACCCTGCATCCTCCACCCCCCTTCACCAAACCCCTCTCACCCTACACCAACCCAATCTCAACCTATGTCTTTCATCACCTCGTGTCCTGTCACCCTGTACCAACCCTCTTTAACCCTGCATCCCACGTCAAATTGCACCAACCCCCTCTCACCGTGCATCCTTCACCCCCCTTCGCGAAATCCCTCTCACCATACAGCAACCCTCTCTCACCCTGCATCCTCTGCCCCTCCTTCACCAACCCCCTTTCACCCTGCGCCCTCCACCCCCTTCATCAACCCTCTCTCACCCTGCATCTTCCCTCACCCTGCACCAACCCACTTTCATCCTGTGTCTTCCCTCACCCTGTGTCCTCTCACCCAACCAACCCTCTCAAACCCGGCATCCCATGCCCCCCTGCACCAACCCACTCTCACCCTGCATCCTCCACCCCCCTTCACCAACCCTCTCTCACCCTGCATCCTCCGCTTTCCTTCACCAACCCCATCTCACCCAGCATTTTCCCTCGCCCACCCACTCTCACCCTGCATCCTCCACCCCCCCTGCACCAACCCTCATTCACCCTGCATTCTCCGCTTCCCTTCACCAACCCCATCTCCCCCAGCATTTTCCCTCACCCTACACCAACCTCCTCTAACCCTGCATTCTCTGCTCCCCTTCACCAACACCCTCACACCCTACACCAACCCACTTTAACCCTGTCTTCTCTCACCCTGCATCCCACGACCCCCTGCATAAACCCCCTCTCACCTTGCATCCTCAGCCCCCCTTCACCAAACCCCTATTGCCCTGCACCAACCCTTTCTCACCCTGCATCCTCCGCCTCCCTGCACCAACCCGTCACCCTGTTTCCCATATCAACCTGCATCTTCTATCCCTGCACAAACCCCTTCTCGCCCTGTGCCAACCCCCTCTCCTTGCCACCCTGCATAAACCACCTCTCACCCTGCGTACTAGACCCCCTTCACCAACCCCCTCTCACGATGAACCAACCCCCATCTCACCCTGAGTCTTCCCTCATCCTGTGTCCTCCCACGCTGCACCAACCCTCTCTAACCCTGCTTCCCATGACCCCCTGCACCAACCCTCTCACACCCTGCATCCTCCACCCCCCTTCACCAAACCCCTCTCACCCTGCACCAACCCTCCTCACCCTGCATACTCTGCCCCCCTGCACCAAACCCTCTCACCCTGCATCCTCTGCCCCCTTACACCAACCCCCTCTCACCCTATATCCTCCGCCCCCTTTACTTACCTGCTCTCACCCTGCATATTCCCTTACCCTGAACCAACCCCCTCTCACCCTACACTAACCCAATCTAACCCTGTGTCTTAACTCACCCTGCACCAACCCTCTCTAACCCTGCATTCTCCGCACCCATGCACCAACCCCCTCTCACCCTGCATCTTCTCTCCCTGCACCAACCCTTTCTCACCCTGTGCCAACCCCCTCTATCCTTGTGTCCTCCATCACCATGCATCCACCGCCACCCTGCACCACGCCATCTCCTCCCCATCTTCTCTAACCCTGCACTCCCCTTTTACCCCGTGTCTTCTCTCACCCTGCATCTTCTCACCCTACACCACCCACCTCTCACCCTGCAAACTCCAGAACCTAAATTCATCAAGCTATAAACATAATGTAAGGAAGAGAGTCTATAGCAAACATACATATTTCATAAATATGCATGTATGCCAGGAAGATATTATCGCGCCTCCTTACCTGTAGTTTGTAGCTGCTCCTGCCATTGGACCTTTAGAAAATGACATCACAGTAGTCCAGAGATATAGCTGGCTAAGTTGTTGACATTACAATTCCTTTGTGGAGAAGTCCTACCTGAAAAAAAAATAGAAAAGGGGCGCGATAATATGTTCATGACATACATGCATATTTATTTTTACTGTGTCTTACATCTATCTCATCCCTGCACCCTCCCTCACTGTGTGTCTTCCATCACCCCGTGTCCTCTCATCCTGCACCAACCCTCTCTAACCCTGAATCCCACGCCCCCATGCACCAACCCCCTCTCACCCTGCATCCTTCACCCCCCTTCAGGAAATCCCTCTCACCCTGCACCAACCCTCTCTCACCCTGTATCCTCTGCCCCCCTGCACCAACCCGCTCTCACTCTGCATCCTCCACCCTCTTCATCAACCCCATCTCACCCTGCATCTTCCCTCACCCTGCACCAGCCCACTTTCACCCTGGGTTTTTACCCTCACCATGTGTCCTCTCACCCTGCATACCACGCACCCCTGCATCAACCACCTCTCACCTTGCATCCTCAGCCCCCCTTCACCAAACCCCTATTGCCCTGCACCAACCCTTTCTCACCCTGCATCCTCCGCCTCCCTGCACCAACCCGTCACCCTGTTTCCCATATTACCCTGTATCTTCTATCCCTGCACAAACCCCTTCTCGCTGTGTGCCAACCCCCTCGCTCCTTGCCAATCTGCATAAACCACCTCTCACCCTACGTACTCCAACACCTTCACCAACCCCCTCTCACCCAGCACCAACCCCCATCTCACCCTGAGTCTTCCCTCATCCTGTGTCCTCTAACCCTGCACCAACCCTCTCACACCCTGCATCCTCCACCCCCCTTCACCAACCCCCTCTCACCCTACACCAACCCAATCTCAACCTATGTCTTCCATCACCCCATATCCTCTCACCCAGCACCAACCCCCATCTCACCCTGAGTCTTCCCTCATCCTGTGTCCTCTAACCCTGCACCAACCCTCTCTAACCCTGCTTCCCATGCACCCCTGCACCAACCCTCTCACACCCTGCATCCTCCACCCCCCTTCACCAAACCCCTATTACCCTGCACCAACCCTCCCTCATCCTGCATACTCCACCCCCTTCACTAACCCCCTCTCACCCTACACCAACCCAATCTCAACCTATGTCTTCCATCACTCCGTATCCTCTCACCCTGCACCAACCCTCTCACCCTGCATCCCATGCCCCCTTGCACCAACCCCCTCTCACCCTGCATCCTTCACCCCCCTTCACGAAACCCCTCACCCTGCACCAACCCTCTCTCACCCTGCGCTCTCAACCCCCTTCATCAACCCCCTCTCACCCTGCATCCTCCCTCACCCTGCACCAACCCACTTTCATCCTGTGTCTTCTCACCCAGCACCAACCCTCTCAAACCCGTCATCCCATGCCCCCCTGCACCAACCCACTCTCACCCTGCATCCTCCACCCCCCTTCACCAACCCTCTCTCACCCTGCATTCTCCGCTTTCCTTCACCAACCCCCTCTCACCCAGCATTTTCCCTCGCCCACCCACTCTCACCCTGCATCCTCCACCCCCCCTGCACCAACCCTATCTCACCCTGCATTCTCTGCTTCCCTTCACCAACCCCATCTCACCCAGCATTTTCCCTCACCCTACACCAACCCCCTCTAACCCTGCATTTTCTGCCCCCCTTCACCAACCCCCTCACACCCTACACCGACCCACTTTCACCCTGTCTTCTCTCACCCTGCATACCACGCCCCCCTGCATCAACCCCCTCTTACCTTGCATCCTCAGTCCCCCTTCACCAAACCCCTATTGCCCTGCACCAACCCTTTCTCACCCTGCATCCTCCGCCTCCCTGCACCAACCCGTCACCCTGTTTCCCATATCACCCTGCATCTTCTATCCCTGCACAAACCCCTTCTCGCCGTGTGCCAACCCCCTCGCTCCTTGCCACCATGCATAAACCACCTCTCACCCTACGTACTCCACCACCTTCACCAACCCCCTCTCACCCAGCACCAACCCCTATCTCACCCTGAGTCTTCCCTCATCCTGTGTCCTCTAACCCTGCACCAACCCTCTCTAACCCTGCTTCCCATGCCCCCCTGCACCAACCCTCTCACAACCTGCATCCTCCACCCCCCTTCACCAAACCCCTCTTACCCTGCACCAACCCTCCCTCATCCTGCATACTCCACCCCCTTCACCAACCCCCTCTCACCCTACACCAACCCAATCTCAACCTATGTCTTCCATCACCCCGTATCCTCTCACCCTGCACCAACCCTTTCACCCAGCATCCCATGCCCCCTTGCATCAACCCCCTCTCACCCTGCATCCTTCACCCCCCTTCACGAAACCCCTCTCACCCTGCACCAACCCTCTCTCACCCTGCATCCTCTGCGCCCCCTTCACCAACCCCCTCTCACCCTGCGCTCTCCACCCCCTTCATCAACCCCCTCTCACCCTGCATCCTCCCTCACCCTGCACCAACCCACTTTCATCCTGTGTCTTCTCACCCAGCACCAACCCTCTCAAACCCGTCATCCCATGCCCCCCTGCACCAACCCACTCTCACCCTGCATCCACCACCCCCCCTGCACCAACCCTCTCTCACCCTGCATTCTCCGCTTCCCTTCACCAACCCCATCTCACCCAGCATTTTCCCTCACCCTACACCAACCCCCTCTAACCCTGTATTTTCTGACCCCTTCACAAACCCCCTCACACCCTACACCGACCCACTTTCACCCTGTCTTCTCTCACCCTGCATACCACGCCCCCCGGCATCAACCCTCTCTTACCTTGCATCCTCAGCCACCCTTCACCAAACCCCTATTGCCCTGCACCAACCCTTTCTCACCCTGCATCCTCCGCCTCCCTGCACCAACCCGTCACCCTGTTTCCCATATCACCCTGCATCTTCTATCCCTGCACAAACCTCTTCTCGCCGTGTGCCAACCCCCTCTCTCCTTGCCACCCTGCATAAACCACCTCTCATCCTACGTACTCCACCACCTTCACCAACCCCCTCTCACCCAGCACCAACCCCCATCTCACCCTGAGTCTTCCCTCATCCTGTGTCCTCCCACCCTGCACCAACCCTCTCTAACCCTGCTTCACATGCCCCCCTGCACCAATCCTCTCACACCCTGCATCCTCCACCCCCCCTTCACCAAACCCCTCTCACCCTACACCAACCCAATCTCAACCTATGTCTTCCATCACCTCGTGTCCTCTCACCCTGCCCCAACCCTCTTTAAAACTGCATCCCACGCCCCGTTGCACCAACCCCCTCTCACCCTGCATCCTTCACCACCCTTCACGAAATCCCTCTCACCCTACAGCAACCCTCTCTCACCCTGCATCCTCTGCCCCTCCTTCACCAACCCCCTTTCACCCTGCGCCCTCCACCCCCTTCATCAACCCCCTCTCACCCTGCATCTTCCCTCACCCAGCACCAACCCTCTCAAACCCGGCATCCCATGCCCCCCTGCTCCAACCCACTCTCACCCTGCATCCTCGAAAACCCTTCACCAACCCTCTCTCACCCTGCATTCTCCGCTTTCCTTCACCTACCCCATCTCACCCAGCATTTTCCCTCGCCCACCCACTCTCACCCTGCATCCTCCACCCCCCCTGCACCAACCCTCATTCACCCTGCATTCTCCGCTTTCCTTCACCAACCCCATCTCACCCAGCATTTTCCCTCACCCCACACCAACCCCCTCTAACCCTGCATTTTCTGCCCCCCTTCACCAACCCCCTCACACCCTACACCGACCCACTTTCACCCTGTCTTCTCTCACCCTGCATACCACGCCCCCCTGCATCAACCCCCTCTTACCTTGCATCCTCAGCCCCCCTTCACCAAACCCCTATTGCCCTGCACCAACCCTTTCTCACCCTGCATCCTCCGCCTAGCTGCACCAACCCGTCACCCTAATTTCCATATTACCCTGCATCTTCTATCCCTGCACAAACCTCTTCTCGCCGTGTGCCAACCCCCTCTCTCCTTGCCACCCTGCATAAACCACCTCTCACCCTACGTACTCCACCACCTTCACCAACCCCCTCTCACCCAGCACCAACCCCCATCTCACCCAGAGTCTTCCCTCATCCTGTGTCCTCCCACCCTGCACCAACCCTCTCTAACCCTGCTTCCCATGCCCCACTGCACCAACCCTCTCACACCCTGCATCCTCCACCCCCCTTCACCAAACCCCTCTCACCCTACACCAACCCAATCTCAACCTATGTCTTCCATCACCTTGTGTCCTGTCACACTGCACCAACCCTCTTTAACCCTGCATCCCACGCCCCGTTGCACCAACCCCCTCTCACCCTGCATCCTTCACCCCCCTTCACGAAATCCCTCTCACCCTACAGCAACCCTCTCTCACCCTGCATCCTCTGCCCCTCCTTCACCAACCCCCTTTCACCCTGCGCCCTCCACCCCCTTCATCAACCCCCTCTCACCCTGCATCTTCCCTCACCCTGCACCAACCCACTTTCATCCTGTGTCTTCCCTCACCCTGTGTCCTCTCACCCAACCAACCCTCTCAAACCCGGCATCCCATGCCCCCCTGCACCAACCATCATTCACCCTGCATTCTCCGCTTCCCTTCACCAACCCTCTCTCACCCTGCATTCTCCGCTTTCCTTCACCAACCCCATCTCACCCAGCATTTTCCCTCGCCCACCCACTCTCACCCTGCATCCTCCACCCCCCCTGCACCAACCCTCATTCACCCTGCATTCTCCGCTTCCCTTCACCAACCCCATCTCACCCAGTATTTTCCCTCACCCTACACCAACCTCCTCTAACCCTGCATTCTCTGCCCCCCTTCACCAACACCCTCACACCCTACACCAACCCACTTTAACCCTGTCTTCTCTCACCCTGCATCCTACGCCCCCCTGCATCAACCCCCTCTTACCTTGCATCCTCAGCCCCCCTTTACCAAACCCCTATAGTCCTGCACCAACCCTTTCTCACCCTGCATCCTCCGCCTCCCTGCACCAACCCGTCACCCTGTTTCCCATATCACCCTGCATCTTCTATCCCTGCACAAACCTCCTCTCGCCGTGTGCCAACCCCCTCTCTCCTTGCCACCCTGCATAAACCACCTCTCACCCTACGTACTCCACCACCTTCACCAACCCCCTCTCACCCAGCACCAACTCCCATCTCACCCAGAGTCTTCCCTCATCCTGTGTCCTCCCACCCTGCACCAACCCTCTCTAACCCTGCTTCCCATGCCCCCCTGCACCAACCCTCTCACACCCTGCATCCTCCACCCCCATTCACCAAACCCCTCTCACCCTACACCAACCCAATCTCAACCTATGTCTTCCATCACCTCGTGTCCTGTCACCCTGCACCAACCCTCTTTAACCCTGCATCCCACGTCCCATTGCACCAACCCCCTCTCACCCTGCATCCTTCACCCCCCTTCACGAAATCCCTCTCACCCTACAGCAACCCTCTCTCACCCTGCATCCTCTGCCCCTCCTTCACCAACCCCCTTTCACCCTGCGCCCTCCACCCCCTTCATCAACCCCCTCTCACCCTGCATCTTCCCTCACCCTGCACCAACCCACTTTCATCCTGTGTCTTCCCTCACCCTGTGTCCTCTCACCCAACCAACCCTCTCAAACACGGCATCCTATGCCCCCCTGCACCAACCCTCCTCACCCTGCATACTCTGCCCCCCTGCACCAAACCCTCTCACCCTGCATCCTCTGCCCCCTTACACCAACCCCCTCTCACACTATATCCTCCGCCCCCTTCACTTACCTGCTCTCACCCTGCATATTCCCTTACCCTGAACCAACCCCCTCTCACCCTACACCAACCCAATCTCACCCTGTGTCTTTCCTCACCCTGCACCAACCCTCTCTAACCCTGCATTCCACGCACCCATGCACCAACCCCCTCTCACCCTGCATCTTCTCTCCCTGCACCAACCCTTTCTCACCCTGTGCCAACCCCCTCTATCCTTGTGTCCTCCATCACCATGCATCCACCGCCACCCTGCACCAGGCCATCTCCTCCCCATCTTCTTTAACCCTGCACTCTTCTCACCCTACACCACCCACCTCTCACCCTGCAAACTCCAGAACCTAAATTCATCAAGCTATAAACATAATGTAAAGAAGAGAGTCTATAGCAAACATACATATTTCATAAATATGCATGTATGCCAGGAAGATATTATCGCGCCTCCTTACCTGTTGTTTGTAGCTGCTCCTACCATTGGACCTTTAGAAAATGACATCACAGTAGTCCAGAGATGTAGCTGGCTAAGTTGTTGACATTACAATTCCTTTGTGGAGAAGTCCTACCTGAAAAAAAAATAGAAAAGGGGCGCGATAATATGTTCATGACATACATGCATATTTATTTTTACTGTGTCTTACATCTATCTCATCCCTGCACCCTCCCTCACCATCACCCCGTGTCCTCTCATCCTGCACCAACCCTCTCTAACCCTGAATCCCACGCTTCCATGCACCAACCCCCTCTCACCCTGCATCCTTCACCCCCCTTCAGGAAATCCATCTCACCCTGCACCAACCCTCTCTCAACCTTTATCCTCTGCCCCCCTGCACCAACCCCCTCTCACTCTGCATCATCCACCCTCTTCATCAACCCCATCTCACCCTGCATCTTCCCTCACCCTGCACCAGCCCACTTTCACCCTGGGTTTTTACCCTCACCCTGTGTCCTCTCACCCTGCATACCACGCACCCCTGCATCAACCACCTCTCACCTTGCATCCTCAGCCCCCCTTCACCAAACCCCTATTGCCCTGCACCAACCCTTTCTCACCCTGCATCCTCCGCCTCCCTGCACCAACCCGTCACCCTGTTTCCCATATCACCCTGCATCTTCTATCCCTGCACAAACCCCTTCTCGCCGTGTGCCAACCCCCTCGCTCCTTGCCACCCTGCATAAACCACCTCTCACCCTACGTACTCCACCACCTTCACCAACCCCCTCTCACCCAGCACCAACCCCCATCTCACCCTGAGTCTTCCCTCATCCTGTGTCCTCTAACCCTGCACCAACCCTCTCTAACCCTGCTTCCCATGCCCATCTGCACCAACCCTCTCACACCCTGCATCAACCCTCTCACACCCTGCATCCTCCACCCCCCTTCACCAAACCCCTCTTACCCTGCACCAACGCTTCCTCATACTGCATACTCCACCCCCTTCACCAACCCCCTCTCACCCTACACCAACCCAATCTCAACCTATGTCTTCCATCACCCCGTATCCTCTCACCCTGCACCAACCCTCTCACCCTGCATCCCATGCCCCCTTGCACCAACCCCCTCTCACCCTGCATCCTTCACCCCCCTTCACGAAACCCCTCTCACCCTGCACCAACCCTTTCTTACCCTGCATCCTCTGCCCCCCCCCTTCACCAACCCCCTCTCACCCTGCGCTCTCCACCCCCTTCATCAACCCCCTCTCACCCTGCATCCTCCCTCACCCTGCACCAACCCACTTTCATCCTGTGTCTTCTCACCCAGCACCAACCCTCTCAAACCCGTCATCCCATGCCCCCCTGCACCAACCCACTCTCACCCTGCATCCTCCACCCCCCCTGCACCAACCCTCTCTCACCCTGCATTCTCCGCTTTCCTTCACCAACCCCATCTCACTCAGCATTTTCCCTCGCCCACCCACTCTCACCCTGCATCCTACACCCCCCCTGCACCAACCCTCATTCACCCTGCATTCTCCGCTTCCCTTCACCAACCCCATCTCACCCAGCATTTTCCCTCACCCTACACCAACCTCCTCTAACCCTGCATTCTCTGCCCCCCTTCACCAACACCCTCACACCCTGCACCAACCCACTTTAACCCTGTCTTCTCTCACCCTGCATCCTACGCCCCCCTGCATCAACCCCCTCTTACCTTGCATCCTCAGCCCCCCTTCACCAAACCCCTATTGCCCTGCACCAACCCTTTCTCACCCTGCATCCTCCGCCTCCCTGCACCAACCCGTCACCCTGTTTCCCATATCACCCTGCATCTTCTATCCCTGCACAAACCTCTTCTCGCCGTGTGCCAACCCCCTCTCTCCTTGCCACCCTGCATAAACCACCTCTCACCCTGAGTACTAGACCCCCTTCACCAACCCCCTCTCACGATGAACCAACCCCCATCTCACCCTGAGTCTTCCCTCATCCTGTGTCCTCCCACCCTGCACCAACCTTCTCTAACCCTGCTTCCCATGACCCCCTGTACCAACCCTCTCACACCCTGCATCCTCCACCCCCCTTCACCAAACCCTTCTCACCCTACACCATTCCAATCTCAACCTATGTCTTTCATCACCTCGTGTCCTGTCACCCTGCACCAACCCTCTTTAACCCTGCATCCCACGTCAAATTGCACCAACCCCCTCTCACCGTGCATCCTTCACCCCCCTTCACGAAATCCCTCTCACCCTACAGCAACCCTCTCTCACCCTGCATCCTCTGCCCCTCCTTCAACAACCCCCTTTCACCCTGCGCCCCCCACCCCCTTCATCAACCCCCTCTCACCCTTCATCTTCCCTCACCCTGCACCAACCCACTTTCATCCTGTGTCTTCCCTCACCCTGTGTCCTCTCACCCAACAAACCCTCTCAAACGCGTCATCCCATGCCCACCTGCACCAACCCACTCTCACCCTGCATCCTCTACCCCCCTTCACCAACCCTCTCTCACCCTGCATTCTCCGCTTTCCTTCACCAACCCCATCTCACCCAGCATTTTCCCTCGCCCACCCACTCTCACACTGCATCCTCCACCCCCCCTGCACCAACCCTCATTCACCCTGCATTCTCCGCTTCCCTTCACCAACCCCATCTCACTCAGTATTTTCCCTCACCCTACACCAACCTCCTCTAACCCTGCATTCTCTGCCCCCCTTCACCAACACCCTCACACCCTACACCAACCCACTTTAACCCTGTCTTCTCTCACCCTGCATCCCACGACCCCCTGCATCAACCCCCTCTTACCTTGCATCCTCAGCCCCCCTTCACCAAACCCCTATTGCCCTGCACCAACCCTTTCTCACCCTGCATCCTCCGCCACCCTGCACCAACCCGTCACCCTGTTTCCCATATCACCCTGCATCTTCTATCCCTGCACAAACCTCTTCTCGCCGTGTGCCAACTCCCTCTCTCCTTGCCACCCTGCATAAACCACCTCTCACCCTACGTACTCCACCACCTTCACCAACCCCCTCTCACCCAGCACCAACCCCCATCTCACCCAGAGTCTTCCCTCATCCTGTGTCCTCCCACCATGCACCAACCCTCTCTAACCCTGCTTCCCATGCCCCGCTGCACCAACCCTCTCACACCCTGCATCCTCCACTCCCCTTCACCAAACCCCTCTCACCCTACACCAACCCAATCTCAACCTATGTCTTCCATCACCTCGTGTCCTGTCACCCTGCACCAACCCTCTTTAACCCTGCATCCCACGTCCCATTGCACCAACCCCCTCTCACCCTGCATCCTTCACCCCCCTTCACGAAATCCCTCTCACCCTACAGCAACCCTCTCTCACCCTGCATCCTCTGCCCCTCCTTCACCAACCCCCTTTCACCCTGCGCCCTCCACCCCCTTCATCAACCCCCTCTCACCCTGCATCTTCCCTCACCCTGCACCAACCCACTTTCATCCTGTGTCTTCCCTCACCCTGTGTCCTCTCACCCAACCAACCCTCTCAAACCCGGCATCCCATGCCCCCCTGCACCAACCCACTCTCACCCTGCATCCTCCACCCCCCTTCACCAACCCTCTCTCACCCTGCATTCTGGGCTTTCCTTCACCAACCCCATCTCACCCAGCATTTTCCCTCGCCCACCCACTCTCACCCTGCATCCTCCACCCCCCCTGCACCAACCCTCATTCACCCTGCATTCTCCGCTTCCCTTCACCAACCCCATCTCACCCAGCATTTTCCCTCACCCTACAACAACCTCCTCTTACCCTGCATTCTCTGCCCCTCTTCACCCACACCCTCACACCCTACACCAACCCACTTTAACCCTGTCTTCTCTCACCCTGCATCCCACGACCCCCTGCATAAACCCCCTCTCACCTTGCATCCTCAGCCCCCCTTCACCAAACCCTATTGCCCTACACCAACCCTTTCTCACCCTGCATCCTCCGCCTCCCTGCACCAACCCGTCACCCTGTTTCCCATATCACCCTGCATCTTCTATCCCTGCACAAACCTTTTCTCGCCGTGTGCCAACCCCCTCTCTCCTTGCCACCCTGCATAAACCACCTCTCACCCTACGTACTCCACCACCTTCACCAACCCCCTCTCACCCAGCACCAACCCCCATCTCACCCTGAATCTTCCCTCACCCTGTGTCCTCCCACCCTGCACCAACCCTCTCTAACCCTGCTTCCCATGCCCCCCTGCACCAACCCTCTCACACCCTGCATCCTCCACCCCCCTTCACCAAACCCCTCTAACCCTACACCAACCCAATCTCAACCTATCTCTTCCATCACCTCGTGTCCTGTCACCCTGCACCAACCCTCTTTAACCCTGCATCCCACGTCCCATTGCACCAACCCCCTCTCACCCTGCATCCTTCACCCCCCTTCACGAAATCCCTCTCACCCTACAGCAACCCTCTCTCACCCTGCATCCTCTGCCCCTCCTTCAACAACCCCCTTTCACCCTGCGCCCCCCACCCCCTTCATCAACCCCCTCTCACCCTTCATCTTCCCTCACCCTGCACCAACCCACTTTCATCCTGTGTCTTCCCTCACCCTGTGTCCTCTCACCCAACAAACCCTCTCAAACGCGTCATCCCATGCCCACCTGCACCAACCCACTCTCACCCTGCATCCTCCACCCACCTTCACCAACCCTCTCTCACCCTGCATTCTCCACCCACCTTCACCAACCCTCTCTCACCCTGCATTCTCCGCTTTCCTTCACCAACCCCATCTCACCCAGCATTTTCCCTCGCCCACCCACTCTCACCCTGCATCCTCCACCCCCCCTGCACCAACCCTCATTCACCCTGCATTCTCTGCTTCCCTTCACCAACCCCATCTCACCCAGTATTTTCCCTCACCCTACACCAACCTCCTCTAACCCTGCATTCTCTGCCCCCCTTCACCAACACCCTCACACCCTACACCAACCCACTTTAACCCTGTCTTCTCTCACCCTGCATCCCACGACCCCCTGCATCAACCCCCTCTTACCTTGCATCCTCAGCCCCCCTTCACCAAACCCCTATTGCCCTGCACCAACCCTTTCTCACCCTGCATCCTCCGCCTCCCTGCACCAACCCGTCACCCTGTTTCCCATATCACCCTGCATCTTCTATCCCTGCACAAACCTCTTCTCGCCGTGTGCCAACTCCCTCTCTCCTTGCCACCCTGCATAAACCACCTCTCACCCTACGTACTCCACCACCTTCACCAACCCCCTCTCACCCAGCACCAACCCCCATCTCACCCAGAGTCTTCCCTCATCCTGTGTTCTCCCACCATGCACCAACCCTCTCTAACCCTGCTTCCCATGCCCCGCTGCACCAACCCTCTCACACCCTGCATCCTCCACTCCCCTTCACCAAACCCCTCTCACCCTACACCAACCCAATCTCAACCTATGTCTTCCATCACCTCGTGTCCTGTCACCCTGCACCAACCCTCTTTAACCCTGCATCCCACGTCCCATTGCACCAACCCCCTCTCACCCTGCATCCTTCACCCCCCTTCACGAAATCCCTCTCACCCTACAGCAACCCTCTCTCACCCTGCATCCTCTGCCCCTCCTTCACCAACCCCCTTTCACCCTGCGCCCTCCACCCCCTTCATCAACCCCCTCTCACCCTGCATCTTCCCTCACCCTGCACCAACCCACTTTCATCCTGTGTCTTCCCTCACCCTGTGTCCTCTCACCCAACCAACCCTCTCAAACCCGGCATCCCATGCCCCCCTGCACCAACCCACTCTCACCCTGCATCCTCCACCCCCCTTCACCAACCCTCTCTCACCCTGCATTCTGGGCTTTCCTTCACCAACCCCATCTCACCCAGCATTTTCCCTCGCCCACCCACTCTCACCCTGCATCCTCCACCCCCCCTGCACCAACCCTCATTCACCCTGCATTCTCCGCTTCCCTTCACCAACCCCATCTCACCCAGCATTTTCCCTCACCCTACAACAACCTCCTCTTACCCTGCATTCTCTGCCCCTCTTCACCCACACCCTCACACCCTACACCAACCCACTTTAACCCTGTCTTCTCTCACCCTGCATCCCACGACCCCCTGCATAAACCCCCTCTCACCTTGCATCCTCAGCCCCCCTTCACCAAACCCTATTGCCCTACACCAACCCTTTCTCACCCTGCATCCTCCGCCTCCCTGCACCAACCCGTCACCCTGTTTCCCATATCACCCTGCATCTTCTATCGCTGCACAAACCTTTTCTCGCCGTGTGCCAACCCCCTCTCTCCTTGCCACCCTGCATAAACCACCTCTCACCCTACGTACTCCACCACCTTCACCAACCCCCTCTCACCCAGCACCAACCCCCATCTCACCCTGAATCTTCCCTCACCCTGTGTCCTCCCACCCTGCACCAACCCTCTCTAACCCTGCTTCCCATGCCCCCCTGCACCAACCCTCTCACACCCTGCATCCTCCACCCCCCTTCACCAAACCCCTCTAACCCTACACCAACCCAATCTCAACCTATCTCTTCCATCACCTCGTGTCCTGTCACCCTGCACCAACCCTCTTTAACCCTGCATCCCACGTCCCATTGCACCAACCCCCTCTCACCCTGCATTCTCTGCCCCCCTTCACCAACACCCTCACACCCTACACCAACCCACTTTAACCCTGTCTTCTCTCACCCTGCATCCCACGACCCCCTGCATAAACCCCCTCTCACCTTGCATCCTCAGCCCCCCTTCACCAAACCCCTATTGCCCTGCACCAACCCTTTCTCACCCTGCATCCTCCGCCTCCCTGAACCAACCCGTCACCCTGTTTCCCATATCACCCTGCATCTTCTATCCCTGCACAAACACCTTCTCGCCCTGTGCCAACCCCCTCTCCTTGCCACCCTGCATAAACCACCTCTCACCCTGCGTACTAGACCCCCTTCACCAACAACCTCTCACGATGCACATACCCCCATCTCACCCTGAGTCTTCTCTCATCCTGTGTCCTCCCACCCTGCACCAACCCTCTCTAACCCTGCTTCCCATGACCCCCTGCACCAACCCTCCTCACACTGCATACTCTGCCCCCCTGCACCAAACCCTCTCACCCTACACCAACCCAATCTCAACCTATGTATTTCAT
Source organism: Crinia signifera (assembly GCF_055691185.1). Taxonomy (NCBI): domain Eukaryota; kingdom Metazoa; phylum Chordata; class Amphibia; order Anura; family Myobatrachidae; genus Crinia; species Crinia signifera. Next base: position 149,223,185 of record NC_139221.1, on the reverse strand, counting down.
CACCTCGTGTCCTGTCACCCTGCACCAACCCTCTTTAACCCTGCATCCCACGTCAAATTGCACCAACCCCCTCTCACCGTGCATCCTTCACCCCCCTTCACGAAATCCCTCTCAACCTACAGCAACCCTCTCTCACCCTGCATCCTCTGCCCCTCCTTCACCAACCCCCTTTCACCCTGCGCCCTCCACCCCCTTCATCAACCCCCTCTCACCCTGCATCTTCCCTCACCCTGCACCAACCCACTTTCATCCTGTGTCCTCTCACCCAACCAACCCTCTCAAACCCGGCATCCCATGCCCCCCTGCACCAACCCACTCTCACCCTGCATCCTCCACCCCCCTTCACCAACCCTCTCTCACCCTGCATTCTCCGCTTTCCTTCACCAACCCCATCTCACCCAGCATTTTCCCTCACCCTACACCAACCTCCTCTAACCCTGCATTCTCTGCCCCCCTTCACCAACACCCTCACACCCTACACCAACCCACTTTAACCCTGTCTTCTCTCACCCTGCATCCCACGACCCCCTGCATAAACCCCCTCTCACCTTGCATCCTCAGCCCCCCTTCACCAAACCCCTATTGCCCTGCACCAACCCTTTCTCACCCTGCATCCTCCGCCTCCCTGCACCCTGTTTCCCATATCAACCTGCATCTTCTATCCCTGCACAAACCCCTTCTCGCCCTGTGCCAACCCCCTCTCCTTGCCACCCTGCATAAACCACCTCTCACCCTGCGTACTAGACCCCCTTCACCAACCCCCTCTCACGATGAACCAACCCCCATCTCACCCTGAGTCTTCCCTCATCCTGTGTCCTCCCACGCTGCACCAACCCTCTCTAACCCTGCTTCCCATGACCCCCTGCACCAACCCTCTCACACCCTGCATCCTCCACCCCCCTTCACCAAACCCCTCTCACCCTGCACCAACCCTCCTCACCCTGCATACTCTGCCCCCCTGCACCAAACCCTCTCACCCTGCATCCTCTGCCCCCTTACACCAACCCCCTCTCACCCTATATCCTCCGCCCCCTTTACTTACCTGCTCTCACCCTGCATATTCCCTTACCCTGAACCAACCCCCTCTCACCCTACACTAACCCAATCTAACCCTGTGTCTTAACTCACCCTGCACCAACCCTCTCTAACCCTGCATTCCACGCACCCATGCACCAACCCCCTCTCACCCTGCATCTTCTCTCCCTGCACCAACCCTTTCTCACCCTGTGCCAACCCCCTCTATCCTTGTGTCCTCCATCACCATGCATCCACCGCCACCCTGCACCATGCCATCTCCTCCCCATCTTCTCTAACCCTGCACTCCCCTTTTACCCCGTGTCTTCTCTTACCCTGCATCTTCTCACCCTACACCACCCACCTCTCACCCTGCAAACTCCAGAACCTAAATTCATCAAGCTATAAACATAATGTAAGGAAGAGAGTCTATAGCAAACATACATATTTCATAAATATGCATGTATGCCAGGAAGATATTATCGCGCCTCCTTACCTGTTGTTTGTAGCTGCTCCTGCCATTGGACCTTTAGAAAATGACATCACAGTAGTCCAGAGATGTAGCTGGCTAAGTTGTTGACATTACAATTCCTTTGTGGAGAAGTCCTACCTGAAAAAAAAATAGAAAAGGGGCGCGATAATATGTTCATGACATACATGCATATTTATTTTTACTGTGTCTTACATCTATCTCATCCCTGCACCCTCCCTCACCGTGTGTCTTCCATCACCCCGTGTCCTCTCATCCTGCACCAACCCTCTCGAACCCTGAATCCCACGCCCCCATGCACCAACCCCCTCTCACCCTGCATCCTTCACCCCCCTTCAGGAAATCCCTCTCACCCTGCACCAACCCTCTCTCACCCTGTATCCTCTGCCCCCCTGCACCAACCCGCTCTCACTCTGCATCCTCCACCCTCTTCATCAACCCCATCTCACCCTGCATCTTCCCTCACCCTGCACCAGCCCACTTTCACCCTGGGTTTTTACCCTCACCATGTGTCCTCTCACCCTGCATACCACGCACCCCTGCATCAACCACCTCTCACCTTGCATCCTCAGCCCCCCTTCACCAAACCCCTATTGCCCTGCACCAACCCTTTCTCACCCTGCATCCTCCGCCTCCCTGCACCAACCCGTCACCCTGTTTCCCATATCACCCTGTATCTTCTATCCCTGCACAAACCCCTTCTCGCTGTGTGCCAACCCCCTCGCTCCTTGCCACCCTGCATAAACCACCTTTCACCCTACGTACTCCACCACCTTCACCAACCCCCTCTCACCCAGCACCAACCCCCATCTCACCCTGAGTCTTCCCTCATCCTGTGTCCTCTAACCCTGCACCAACCCTCTCTAACCCTGCTTCCCATGCCCCCCTGCACCAACCCTCTCACCCTACACCAACCCAATCTCAACCTATGTCTTCCATCACCCCGTATCCTCTCACCCAGCACCAACCCCCATCTCACCCTGAGTCTTCCCTCATCCTGTGTCCTCTAACCCTGCACCAACCCTCTCTAACCCTGCTTCCCATGCCCCCCTGCACCAACCCTCTCACCCTACACCAACCCAATCTCAACCTATGTCTTCCATCACCCCGTATCCTCTCACCCAGCACCAACCCCCATCTCACCCTGAGTCTTCCTTCATCCTGTGTCCTCTAACCCTGCACCAACCCTCTCTAACCCTGCTTCCCATGCCCCCCTGCACCAACCCTCTCACACCCTGCATCCTCCACCCCCCTTCACCAAACCCCTATTACCCTGCACCAACCCTCCCTCATCCTGCATACTCCACCCCCTTCACTAACCCCCTCTCACCCTACACCAACCCAATCTCAACCTATGTCTTCCATCACCCCGTATCCTCTCACCCTGCACCAACCCTCTCACCCTGCATCCCTTGCCCACTTGCACCAACCCCCTCTCACCCTGCATCCTTCACCCCCCTTCACGAAACCCCTCACCCTGCACCAACCCTCTCTCACCCTGCGCTCTCCACCCCCTTCATCAACCCCCTCTCACCCTGCATCCTCCCTCACCCTGCACCAACCCACTTTCATCCTGTGTCTTCTCACCCAGCACCAACCCTCTCAAACCCGTCATCCCATGCCCCCCTGCACCAATCCACTCTCACCCTGCATCCTCCACCCCCCTTCACCAACCCTCTCTCACCCTGCATTCTCCGCTTTCCTTCACCAACCCCATCTCACCCAGCATTTTCCCTCGCCCACCCACTCTCACCCTGCATCCTCCACCCCCCCCTGCACCAACCCTATCTCACCCTGCATTCTCCGCTTCCCTTCACCAACCCCATCTCACCCAGCATTTTCCCTCACCCTACACCAACCCCCTCTAACCCTGCATTTTCTGCCCCCCTTCACCAACCCCCTCACACCCTACACCGACCCACTTTCACCCTGTCTTCTCTCACCCTGCATACCACGCCCCCCTGCATCAACCCCCTCTTACCTTGCATCCTCAGTCCCCCTTCACCAAACCCCTATTGCCCTGCAGCAACCCTTTCTCACCCTGCATCCTCCACCTCCCTGCACCAACCCGTCACCCTGTTTCCCATATCACCCTGCATCTTCTATCCCTGCACAAACCCCTTCTCGCCGTGTGCCAACCCCCTCGCTCCTTGCCACCCTGCATAAACCACCTCTCACCCTACGTACTCCACCACCTTCACCAACCCCCTCTCACCCAGCACCAACCCCCATCTCACCCTGAGTCTTCCCTCATCCTGTGTCCTCTAACCCTGCACCAACCCTCTCTAACCCTGCTTCCCATGCCCCCCTGCACCAACCCTCTCACAACCTGCATCCTCCACCCCCCTTCACCAAACCCCTCTTGCCCTGCACCAACCCTCCCTCATCCTGCATACTCCACCCCCTTCACCAACCCCCTCTCACCCTACACCAACCCAATCTCAACCTATGTCTTCCATCACCCCGTATCCTCTCACCCTGCACCAACCCTTTCACCCTGCATCCCATGCCCCCTTGCATCAACCCCCTCTCACCCTGCATCCTTCACCCCCCTTCACGAAACCCCTCTCACCCTGCACCAACCCTCTCTCACCCTGCATCCTCTGCGCCCCCTTCACCAACCCCCTCTCACCCTGCGCTCTCCACCCCCTTCATCAACCCCCTCTCACCCTGCATCCTCCCTCACCCTGCACCAACCCACTTTCATCCTGTGTCTTCTCACCCAGCACCAACCCTCTCAAACCCGTCATCCCATGCCCCCCTGCACCAACCCACTCTCACCCTGCATCCTCCACCCCCCCTGCACCAACCCTCTCTCACCCTGCATTCTCCGCTTCCCTTCACCAACCCCATCTCACCCAGCATTTTCCCTCACCCTACACCAACCCCCTCTAACCCTGTATTTTCTGTCCCCCTTCACCAACCCCCTACACCGACCCACTTTCACCCTGTCTTCTCTCACCCTGCATACCACGCCCCCCTGCATCAACCCTCTCTTACCTTGCATCCTCAGCCCCCCTTCACCAAACCCCTATTGCCCTGCACCAACCCTTTCTCACCCTGCATCCTCTGCCTCCCTGCACCAACCCGTCACCCTGTTTCCCATATCACCCTGCATCTTCTATCCCTGCACAAACCTTTTCTCGCCGTGTGCCAACTCCCTCTCTCCTTGCCACCCTGCATAAACCACCTCTCACCCTACGTACTCCACCACCTTCACCAACCCCCTCTCACCCAGCACCAACCCCCATCTCACCCAGAGTCTTCCCTCACCCTGTGTCCTCCCTCCATGCACCAACCCTCTCTAACCCTGCTTTCCATGCCCCGCTGCACCAACCCTCTCACACCCTGCATCCTCCAATCCCCTTCACCAAACCCCTCTCACCCTACACCAACCCAATCTCAACCTATGTCTTCCATCACCTTGTGTCCTGTCACCCTGCACCAACCCTCTTTAACCCTGCATCCCACGTCCCATTGCACCAACCCCCTCTCACCCTGCATCCTTCACCCCCCTTCACGAAATCCCTCTCACCCTACAGCAACCCTCTCTCACCCTGCATCCTCTGCCCCTCCTTCACCAACCCCCTTTCACCCTGCGCCCTCCACCCCCTTCATCAACCCCCTCTCACCCTGCATCTTCCCTCACCCTGTGTCCTCTCACCCAAACAACCCACTCAAACCCGGCATCCCATGCCCCCCTGCACCAACCCACTTTCACCCTGCATCCTCCACCCCCCTTCACCAACCCTCTCTCACCCTGCATTCTCCGCTTTCCTTCACCAACCCCATCTCACCCAGCATTTTCCCTCGCCCACCCACTCTCACCCTGCATCCTCCACCCCCCCTGCACCAACCCTCATTCACCCTGCATTCTCCGCTTCCCTTCACCAACCCCATCTCACCCAGCATTTTCCCTCACCCTACAACAACCTCGTCTAACCCTGCATTCTCTGCCCCCCTTCACCAACACCCTCACACCCTACACCAACCCACTTTAACCCTGTCTTCTCTCACCCTGCATCCCACGACCCCCTGCATAAACCCCCTCTCACCTTGCATCCTCAGCCCCCCTTCACCAAACCCCTATTGCCCTACACCAACCCTTTCTCACCCTGCATCCTCCGCCTCCCTGCACCAACCCGTCACCCTGTTTCCCATATCACCCTGCATCTTCTATCCCTGCACAAACCTTTTCTCGCCGTGTGCCAACCCCCTCTCTCCTTGCCACCCTGCATAAACCACCTCTCACCCTACGTACTCCACCACCTTCACCAACCCCCTCTCACCCAGCACCAACCCCCATCTCACCCTGAATCTTCCCTAACCCTGTGTCCTCCCACCCTGCACCAACCCTCTCTAACCCTGCTTCCCATGCCCCCCTGCACCAACCCTCTCACACCCTGCATCCTCCACCCCCTTCACCAAACCCCTCTAACCCTACACCAACCCAATCTCAACCTATGTCTTCCATCACCTCGTGTCCTGTCACCCTGCACCAACCCTCTTTAACCCTGCATCCCACGTCCCATTGCACCAACCCCCTCTCACCCTGCATCCTTCACCCCCCTTCACGAAATCCCTCTCACCCTACAGCAAACCTCTCTCACCCTGCATCCTCTGCCCCTCCTTCAACAACCCCCTTTCACCCTGCGCCCCCCACCCCCTTCATCAACCCCCTCTCACCCTTCATCTTCCCTCACCCTGCACCAACCCACTTTCATCCTGTGTCTTCCCTCACCCTGTGTCCTCTCACCCAACAAACCCTCTCAAACGCGTCATCCCATGCCCACCTGCACCAACCCACTCTCACCCTGCATCCTCCACCCCCCTTCACCAACCCTCTCTCACCCTGCATTCTCCGCTTTCCTTCACCAACCCCATCTCACCCAGCATTTTCCCTCGCCCACCCACTCTCACCCTGCATCCTCCACCCCCCCTGCACCAACCCTCATTCACCCTGCATTCTCCGCTTCCCTTCACCAACCCCATCTCACCCAGTATTTTCCCTCACCCTACACCAACCTCCTCTAACCCTGCATTCTCTGCCCCCCTTCACCAATACCCTCACACCCTACACCAACCCACTTTAACCCTGTCTTCTCTCACCCTGCATCCCACGACCCCCTGCATCAACCCCCTCTTACCTTGCATCCTCAGCCCCCCTTCACCAAACCCCTATTGCCCTGCACCAACCCTTTCTCACCCTGCATCCTCCGCCTCCCTGCACCAACCCGTCACCCTGTTTCCCATATCACCCTGCATCTTCTATCCCTGCACAAACCTCTTCTCGCCGTGTGCCAACTCCCTCTCTCCTTGCCACCCTGCATAAACCACCTCTCACCCTACGTACTCCACCACCTTCACCAACCCCCTCTCACCCAGCACCAACCCCCATCTCACCCAGAGTCTTCCCTCATCCTGTGTCCTCCCACCATGCACCAACCCTCTCTAACCCTGCTTCCCATGCCCCGCTGCACCAACCCTCTCACACCCTGCATCCTCCACTCCCCTTCACCAAACCCCTCTCACCCTACACCAACCCAATCTCAACCTATGTCTTCCATCACCTCGTGTCCTGTCACCCTGCACCAACCCTCTTTAACCCTGCATTCCACGTCCCATTGCACCAACCCCCTCTCACCCTGCATCCTTCACCCCCCTTCACGAAATCCCTCTCACCCTACAGCAACCCTCTCTCACCCTGCATCCTCTGCCCCTCCTTCACCAACCCCCTTTCACCCTGCGCCCTCCACCCCCTTCATCAACCCCCTCTCACCCTGCATCTTCCCTCACCCTGCACCAACCCACTTTCATCCTGTGTCTTCCCTCACCCTGTGTCCTCTCACCCAAACAACACACTCAAACCCGGCATCCCATGCCCCCCTGCACCAACCCACTCTCACCCTGCATCCTCCACCCCCCTTCACCAACCCTCTCTTACCCTGCATTCTCCGCTTTCCTTCACCAACCCCATCTCACCCAGCATTTTCCCTCGCCCACCCACTCTCACCCTGCATCCTCCACCCCCCCTGCACCAACCCTCATTCACCCTGCATTCTCCGCTTCCCTTCACCAACCCCATCTCACCCAGCATTTTCCCTCACCCTACAACAACCTCGTCTAACCCTGCATTCTCTGCCCCCCTTCACCAACACCCTCACACCCTACACCAACCCACTTTAACCCTGTCTTCTCTCACCCTGCATCCCACGACCCCCTGCATAAACCCCCTCTCACCTTGCATCCTCAGCCCCCCTTCACCAAACCCCTATTGCCCTGCACCAACCCTTTCTCACCCTGCATCCTCCGCCTCCCTGCACCAACCCGTCACCCTGTTTCCCATATCACCCTGCATCTTCTATCCCTGCACAAACCCCTTCTCGCCCGGTGCCAACCCCCTCTCCTTGCCACCCTGCATAAACCACCTCTCACCCTGCGTACTAGACCCCCTTCACCAACCCCCTCTCACGATGCACATACCCCCATCTCACCCTGAGTCTTCCCTCATCCTGTGTCCTCCCACCCTGCACCAACCCTCTCTAACCCTGCTTCCCAAGACCCCCTGCACCAACCCTCCTCACACTGCATACTCTGCCCCCCTGCACCAAACCCTCTCACCCTGCATCCTCTGCCCCCTTACACCAACCCCCTCTCACACTATATCCTCCGCCCCCTTCACTTACCTGCTCTCACCCTGCATATTCCCTTACCCTGAACCAACCCCCTCTTACCCTACACCAACCCAATCTCACCCTGTGTCTTCCCTCACCCTGCACCAACCCTCTCTAACCCTGCATTCCACGCACCCATGCACCAACCCCCTCTCACCCTGCATCTTCTCTCCCTGCACCAATCCTTTCTCACCCTGTGCCAACCCCCTCTATCCTTGTGTCCTCCATCACCATGCATCCAACGCCACCCTGCACCACGCCATCTCCTCCCCATCTTTTCTAACCCTGCACTCCCCTTTTACCCTGTGTCTTCTCTCACCCTGCATCCTCCGCCTCCCTGCACCAACCCGTCACCCTGTTTCCCATATCACCCTGCTTCTTCTATCCCTGCACAAACCTCTTCTCGTCGTGTGCCAACCCCCTCTCTCCTTGCCACCCTGCATAAACCACCTCTCACCCTGCGTACTAGACCCCCTTCACCAACCCCCTCTCACGATGAACCAACCCCCATCTCACCCTGAGTCTTCCCTCATCCTGTGTCCTCCCACCCTGCACCAACCCTCTCTAACCCTGCTTCCCATGACCCCCTGCACCAACCCTCTCACACCCTGCATCCTCCACCCCCCTTCACCAAACCCCTCTCACCCTACAACAAACTTATCTAAACCTATGTCTTTCATCACCTCGTGTCCTGTCACCCTGCACCAACCCTCTTTAACCCTGCATCCCACGTCAAATTGCACCAACCCCCTCTCACCGTGCATCCTTCACCCCCCTTCACGAAATCCCTCTCACCCTACAGCAACCCTCTCTCACCCTGCATCCTCTGCCCCTCCTTCACCAACCCCCTTTCACCCTTCGCCCTCCACCCCCTTCATCAACCCCCTCTCACCCTGCATCTTCCCTCACCCTGCACCAACCCACTTTCATCCTGTGTCTTCCCTCACCCTGTGTCCTCTCACCCAACCAACCCTCTCAAACCCGGCATCCCATGCCCCCCTGCACCAACCCACTCTCACCCTGCATCCTCCACCCCCCCTGCACCAACCCTCATTCACCCTGCATTCTCCGCTTCCCTTCACCAACCCCATCTCACCCAGCATTTTCCCTCACCCTACACCAACCTCCTCTAACCCTGCATTCTCTGCCCCCCTTCACCAACACCCTCACACCCTACACCAACCCACTTTAACCCTGTCTTCTCTCACCCTGCATCCCACGACCCCCTGCATAAACCCCCTCTCACCTTGCATCCTCAGCCCCCCTTCACCAAACCCCTATTGCCCTGCACCAACCCTTTCTCACCCTGCATCCTCCGCCTCCCTGCACCAACCTGTCACCCTGTTTCCCATATCAACCTGCATCTTCTATCCCTGCACAAACCCCTTCTCGCCCTGTGCCAACCCCCTCTCCTTGCCACCCTGCATAAACCACCTCTCACCCTGCGTACTAGACCCCCTTCACCAACCCCCTCTCACGATGAACCAACCCCCATCTCACCCTGAGTCTTCCCTTATCCTGTGTCCTCCCACGCTGCACCAACCCTCTCTAACCCTGCTTCCCATGACCCCCTGCACCTACCCTCTCACACCCTGCATCCTCCACCCCCCTTCACCAAACCCCTCTCACCCTGCACCAACCCTCCTCACCCTGTATACTCTGCCCCCCTGCACCAAACCCTCTCACCCTGCATCCTCTGCCCCCTTACACCAACCCCCTCTCACCCTATATCCTCCGCCCCCTTTACTTACCTGCTCTCACCCTGCATATTCCCTTAACCTGAACCAACCCCCTCTCACCCTACACTAACCCAATCTAACCCTGTGTCTTAACTCACCCTGCACCAACCCTCTCTAACCCTGCATTCCACGCACCCATGCACCAACCCCCTCTCACCCTGCATCTTCTCTCCCTGCACCAACCCTTTCTCACCCTGTGCCAACCCCCTCTATCCTTGTGTCCTCCATCACCATGCATCCACCGCCACCCTGCACCACGCCATCTCCTCCCCATCTTCTCTAACCCTGCACTCCCCTTTTACCCCGTGTCTTCTCTCACCCTGCATCTTCTCACCCTACACCACCCACCTCTCACCCTGCAAACTCCAGAACCTAAATTCATCAAGCTATAAACATAATGTAAGGAAGAGAGTCTATAGCAAACATACATATTTCATAAATATGCATGTATGCCAGGAAGATATTATCGCACCTCCTTACCTGTTGTTTGTAGCTGCTCCTGCCATTGGACCTTTAGAAAATGACATCACAGTAGTCCAGAGATGTAGCTGGCTAAGTTGTTGACATTACAATTCCTTTGTGGAGAAGTCCTACCTGAAAAAAAAATAGAAAAGGGTCGCGATAATATGTTCATGACATACATGCATATTTATTTTTACTGTGTCTTACATCTATCTCATCCCTGCACCCTCCCTCACCGTGTGTCTTCCATCACCCCGTGTCCTCTCATCCTGCACCAACCCTCTCTAACCCTGAATCCCACGCCCCCATGCACCAACCCCCTCTCACCCTGCATCCTTCACCCCCCTTCAGGAAATCCCTCTCACCCTGCACCAACCCTCTCTCACCCTGTATCCTCTGCCCCCCTGCACCAACCCGCTCTCACTCTGCATCCTCCACCCTCTTCATCAACCCCATCTCACCCTGCATCTTCCCTCACCCTGCACCAGCCCACTTTCACCCTGGGTTTTTACCCTCACCATGTGTCCTCTCACCCTGCATACCACGCACCCCTGCATCAACCACCTCTCACCTTGCATCCTCAGCCCCCCTTCACCAAACCCCTATTGCCCTGCACCAACCCTTTCTCACCCTGCATCCTCCGCCTCCCTGCACCAACCCGTCACCCTGTTTCCCATATCACCCTGTATCTTCTATCCCTGCACAAACCCCTTCTCGCTGTGTGCCAACCCCCTCGCTCCTTGCCACCCTGCATAAACCACCTCTCACCCTACGTACTCCACCACCTTCACCAACCCCCTCTCACCCAGCACCAACCCCCATCTCACCCTGAGTCTTCCCTCATCCTGTGTCCTCTAACCCTGCACCAACCCTCTCACACCCTGCATCCTCCACCCCCCTTCACCAACCCCCTCTCACCCTACACCAACCCAATCTCAACCTATGTCTTCCATCACCCCGTATCCTCTCACCCAGCACCAACCCCCATCTCACCCTGAGTCTTCCCTCATCCTGTGTCCTCTAACCCTGCACCAACCCTCTCTAACCCTGCTTCCCATGCCCCCCTGCACCAACCCTCTCACACCCTGCATCCTCCACCCCCCTTCACCAAACCCCTATTACCCTGCACCAACCCTCCCTCATCCTGCATACTCCACCCCCTTCACTAACCCCCTCTCACCCTACACCAACCCAATCTCAACCTATGTCTTCCAACACCCCGTATCCTCTTACCCTGCACCAACCCTCTCACCCTGCATCCCTTGCCCCCTTGCATCAACCCCCTCTCACCCTGCATCCTTCACCCCCCTTCACGAAACCCCTCTCACCCTGCATCCTCTGCGCCCCCTTCACCAACCCCCTCTCACCCTGCGCTCTCCACCCCCTTCATCAACCCCCTCTCACCCTGCATCCTCCCTCACCCTGCACCAACCCACTTTCATCCTGTGTCTTCTCACCCAGCACCAACCCTCTCAAACCCGTCATCCCATGCCCCCCTGCACCAACCCACTCTCACCCTGCATCCTCCACCCCCCCTGCACCAACCCTCTCTCACCCTGCATTCTCCGCTTCCCTTCACCAACCCCATCTCACCCAGCATTTTCCCTCACCCTACACCAACCCCCTCTAACCCTGTATTTTCTGCCCCCCTTCACCAACCCCCTCACACCCTACACCGACCCACTTTCACCCTGTCTTCTCTCACCCTGCATACCACGCCCCCCTGCATCAACCCTCTCTTACCTTGCATCCTCAGCCACCCTTCACCAAACCCCTATTGCCCTGCACCAACCCTTTCTCACCCTGCATCCTCCGCCTCCCTGCACCAACCCGTCACCCTGTTTCCCATATCACCCTGCATCTTCTATCCCTGCACAAACCTCTTCTCGCCGTGTGCCAACCCCCTCTCTCCTTGCCACCCTGCATAAACCACCTCTCACCCTACGTACTCCACCACCTTCACCAACCCCCTCTCACCCAGCACCAACCCCCATCTCACCCTGAGTCTTCCCTCATCTTGTGTCCTCCCACCCTGCACCAACCCTCTCTAACCCTGCTTCCCATGCCCCCCTGCACCAACCCTCTCACACCCTGCATCCTCCACCCCCCCCCTTCACCAAACCCCTCTCACCCTGCATTCTCCGCTTCCCTTCACCAACCCCATCTCACCCAGCATTTTCCCTCACCCTACACCAACCTCCTCTAACCTTGCATTCTCTGCCCCCCTTCACCAACACCCTCACACCCTACACCAACCCACTTTAACCCTGTCTTCTCTCACCCTGCATCCCACGACCCCCTGCATAAACCCCCTCTCACCTTGCATCCTCAGCCCCCCTTCACCAAACCCCTATTGCCCTACACCAACCCTTTCTCACCCTGCATCCTCCGCCTCCATGCACCAACCCGTCACCCTGTTTCCCATATCAACCTGCATCTTCTATCCCTGCACAAACCCCTTCTCGCCCTGTGCCAACCCCCTCTCCTTGCCACCCTGCATAAACCACCTCTCACCCTGCATACTAGACCCCCTTCACCAACCCCCTCTCACGATGCACCAACCCCCATCTCACCCTGAGTCTTCCCTCATCCTGTGTCCTCCCACCCTGCACCAACAATATCCAACCCTGCTTCCCATGACCCCCTGCACCAATCCTCTCACACCCTGCATCCTCCACCCCCCTTCACCAAACCTCTCTCACCCTGCACCAACCCTCCTCACCCTGCATACTCTGCCCCCCTGCACCAAACCCTCTCACCCTGCATCCTCTGCCCCCTTACACCAACCCCCTCTCACCCTATATCCTCCGCCCCCTTCACTTACCTGCTCTCACCCTGCATATTCCCTTACCCTGAACCAACCCCCTCTCACCCTACACCAACCCAATCTCACCCTGTGTCTTCCCACACCCTGCACCAACCCTCTCTAACCCTGCATTTTCTCTCCCTGCACCAACCCTTTCTCACCCTGTGCCAACCCCCTCTATCCTTGGTTCCTCCATCACCATGCATCCACCGCCACCCTGCACCACGCCATCTCCTCCCCATCTTCTCTTACCCTGCACTCCCCTTTTACCCCGTGTCTTCTCTCACCCTACACCACCCACCTCTCACCCTGCAAACTCCAGAACCTAAATTCATCAAGCTATAAACATAATGTAAGGAAGACAGTCTATAGCAAACATACATATTTCATAAATATGCATGTATGCCAGGAAGATATTATCGCGCCTCCTTACCTGTTGTTTGTAGCTGCTCCTGCCATTGGACCTTTAGAAAATGACATCACAGTGGTCCAGAGATGTAGCTGGCTAAGTTGTTGACATTACAATTCCTTTGTGGAGAAGTCCTAGCTGAAAAAAAAATAGAAAAGGGGCGCGATAATATGTTCATGACATACATGCATATTTATTTTTACTGTGTCTTACATCTATCTCATCCCTGCACCCTCCCTCACCGTGTGTCTTCCATCACCCCGTGTCCTCTCATCCTGCACCAACCCTCTCTAACCCTGAATCCCACGCCCCCATGCACCAACCCCCTCTCACCCTGCATCCTTCACCCCCCTTCAGGAAATCCCTCTCATCCTGCACCAACCCTCTCTCACCCTGTATCCTCTGCCCCCCTGCACCAACCCGCTCTCACTCTGCATCCTCCACCCTCTTCATCAACCCCATCTCACCCTGCATCTTCCCTCACCCTGCACCAGCCCACTTTCACCCTGGGTTTTTACCCTCACCCTGTGTCCTCTCACCCTGCATACCACGCACCCCTGCATCAACCACCTCTCACCTTGCATCCTCAGCCCCCCTTCACCAAACCCCTATTGCCTGCACCAACCCTTTCTCACCCTGCATCCTCCGCCTCCCTGCACCAACCCCTCTCACCCTGTTTCCCATATCACCCTGCATCTTTTTTCCCTGCACAAACCCCTTCTCGCCCTGTGTAAACCCCCTCTCTACTTGCATCTTCTGCCACCCTGCATAAACCCCCTCTCACCTTACGTACTCCACACCCTTCACCAACCCCCTCTCACCCCACACCAACCCAATCTCAACCTGTGTCTTCCCTCACCCTTGGTCCTCTCACCCTGCACCAACCCTCTCTAACCCTGCATTTCACACACCCCTGCACCAACCCTCTCTAACCCTGCATTTCAAACACCCCTGCACCAACCCTCTCTAACCCTGCATTTCACACACCCCTGCACCAACCCCCTCTCACCCTGCATCTTCCCTCACCCTGCACCAACCCAATCTCACCCTGCATCCTCTGCCCCCCTGCACCAACCCCCTCTCACCCTATATCCTCCGCCCCTTCACTTACCTGCTCTCCCCCTGCATCTTCCCTCACCCTGAACCAACCCCCTCTCACCCTACACCAACCCAATCTCACCCTGTGTCTTCCCTCACCCTGCACCAACCCTCTCTAACCCTGCATTCCACGCCCCCGTGCACCAACCTTCTCTCACCCTGCATCTTCTCTCCCTGCACCAACCCTTTCTCACCCTGTGCCAACCCCCTCTATCCTTGTGTACTCCATCACCATGCATCCACCGCCATCCTGCACCACGCCATCTCCTCCCCATCTTCTCGCACCCTGCACCCCCCTCTTACCCGTGTCTTCTCTCACCCTGCATCTTCTCACCCTACACCACCCACCTCTCACCCTGCAAACTCCAGAACCTAAATTCATCAAGCTATAAACATAATGTAAGGAAGAGAGTCTATAGCAAACATACATATTGATAAATATGCATGTATGCCAGGAAGATATTATCGCGCCTCCTTACCTGTTGTTTGTAGCTGCTCCTGCCTTTGGACCTTTAGAAAATGACATCACAGTAGATGAGATGTAGCTGGCTAAGTCGTTGACATTACTATTCATTTGTGGAGAAGAGTCCTACCTGCAAAAAAATAGGAAAGGGGCGCGATAATATGTTCATGACATACATGCATATTTATTTTTACTGTGTCTTACATCTATCTCATCCCTGCACCCTCCCTCACCGTGCGTCTTCCATGCCACCCTGCGTCTTTCCTCATCCTGAACCACCACCCTCTCACCCTGCATTTTCCCCACTCTCCACCCACCCCCCTCATCCTGCATTCCCTCACCCAGTGTTCTCTAACCCTGCATCCTCCACCACCCTTCAACAAAGCCCTCACATCCCGCATCAACCCACTGACCCTGCATCCTCCGCTTCCCTTCACCAGCCCCATCTCACCCAGCATTTTCTCTCACCCTGCACCAACCCCCTCTCACCCTGCATCCTCCGCCCCACTGCACCCACCCCCTTTCACCCTGTGTCCTCAGCCCCCTCTCACCCTGCATCTTCCCTCACTCTACTCCAACCCACTCTCACCTTGTGTCTTCCCTAACCCTGTGCCCTCTCGCCCTATAACCCTGCATTTTAAGCCACCCCCTGCACCAACCCCCTCATCCTGCATCCAATATCCCCCTGCACCAACCTCCTCACCATGCATCCTCCACCACCATTCACCAAACCCCTCTCACCATGCATCCTCCGCCCCCCCCATGTACCCACCCCCTTTCACCCTGTATCCTTAGCCCCCTCTCACTCTGCATCTTCCCTCACCCTGCACCAACCACCTCTCACTCTATACCAACCCACTCTCACTGTCTTCCCTAACCCTGTGTCCTCTTGTCCAGCACCAACCCTCTCTAACCCTGCATTTTACGCCCCCCCTGCACCAACCCCCTCTCACCCTGCATCCAACTCCTCCTGCACCAACCCCCTTTCACCCTGCATCCTATACCCCTTCACCAAACCCCTCTTAACCTGCACCAACCAGTTCACCCTGCATCCTCTGCCCCTCTGCACCAACCCGCTCTCACCCTGCACAAACCCCTTCTCACCCTACACCACCCCAATCTCACCCTGTGTCCTCTCACCCTGTACCAACCCTTTCTAACCCTGCATTCCAAGCCCACCTGCACCAATCCCTCTCACCCTGCACCAATCCCTGCTCACCCTACACCAACCCACTCTCACCCTGTGTCTTCCATCACCCCGTGTCCGCTCACCCTGCACCAACCCTCTCTAACCCTGCATCCCACGTCCCCCTGCACCAAACCCCTATCACCCTGCATCCTTCACCCCCCTTCACGAAATCCTTCTCACCCTGCACCAACCCTCAATCACAGTGCATAATCTCCACCCCTCCCCCCTGCACCCACTCCCTCTCACCCTGCATCCTCCACCCTCTTCATCAATCCCCTCTTACCCTGCATCTTCCCTCACCCTGCACCGACACCCTTTCACACTGGGTCTTCCCTCACCCTGTGTCCACTCACCCTTAATCCCATGCCCCCCTGCATCAACCACCTCTTACCTTGCATCCTCAGCCCCCCTTCACCAAACCCCTATTGCCCTGCACCAACCCTTTCTCATCCTGCATCCTCCGCCTCCCTGCAACAACCCCTCTTACCCTGTTTCCCATATCTCCCTGCATCTTCTCTCCCTGCACAAACCCCTTCTCACCCTACACCACCCCAATCTCACCCTGTGTCCTCTCACCCTGTACCAACCCTTTCTAACCCTGCATTCCAAGCCCACCTGCACCAATCCCTCTCACCCTGCACCAATCCCTGCTCACCCTACACCAACCCAATCTCACCCTGCATCCCACGTCCCCCTGCACCAAACCCCTGTCACCCTGCATCCTTCCCCCCCCTTCACGAAATCCTTCTCACCCTGCACCAACCCTCAATCACAGTGCATAATCTCCACCCCCCCCCCCTGCACCCACTCCCTCTCACCCTGCGTCCTCCACCCTCTTCATCAATCCCCTCTTACCCTGCATCTTCCCTCACCCTGCACCGACACCCTTTCACACTGGGTCTTCCCTCACCCTGTGTCCTCTCACCCTTAATCCCATGCCCCCCTGCATCAACCACCTCTTACCTTGCATCCTCAGCCCCCCTTCACCAAACCCCTATTGCCCTGCACCAATCCTCTCTCATCCTGCATCCTCCGCCTCCCTGCAACAACCCCTCTTACCCTGTTTCCCATATCACCCTGCATCTTCTCTCCCTGCACAAACCCCTTCTCGCCCTGTGCCAACCCCCTCTCTCCTTGCATCCTCTGCCACCCTGCCTAAACCCCCTCTCACCCTGCGTACTCCACCCCCTTCGCCAACCACCTCTCACCCAGCAGCAACCCCCATCTCACCCTGAGTCTTCCCTAATCCTGTGTCCTCTCACCCTGCACCAACCCTCTCACACCCTGCATCCTCCAGCCCCTTCACCAACCCCCTCTCACCCTGCCCCATCACTCTTTCACCCTGCATACTCCGCCCCCCTGCACCAAACCCCTCTCACCCTGCACCAACCACATCTCACCCTACATCGTCTGCCCCCCCAGCACCAACCCCCTCTCACCCTATGTCCTCCGCCCCCCTTCACTTACCCCCTCTAACCCTGCACCAACCCCCTCTTACCCTACACCAACCCAATCTCAACCTGTGTCTTCGCTCTTCCTGTGTCCTCTCACCCTGCACCAACCCTCTCTAACCCTGCATCCGCCACCCCCCTTCACCAACCCCCTCTAACCCTGCAATCTATTCCCCCCTTTACCAACCCCCTCACACCCTACACCAACCCACTCTATACCCTGTGTCTTCTCTCACCCTGCCTCCCACGCCCCCCTGCATCAACCCCCTCTCACCTTGCATCCTCAGCCCCCCTTCACCAAACCCCTATCACCCTACACCAACCATATCTCACCTTGCATCCTCCACCCCCCTTCACCAAACCCCTCTTACCCTCCAAAAACCCTCTTCACAAAAATCACATTATACCACACAGTATATGCCTAAGTTTACATTATGACACACAGTATGAGCCAAAATTCACATTATGTCACAAGGTAGAAGCCAAACTTTATACTATGCCACACTGTAAGAGCCTAAATTCACATTTTGCCATACGGTATGAGCCAAAATTCACATTATGACACAAGGTATAAGCCAAAAATCACATTATGCCACACAGTATATGCCAAAATGTACATTATGCCACATGGCATGGGACAAAATTCACATTATGCCACACGGTATGCGTCAAAATTCACATTATGACACACAGTATGAGACAAAAATGACATTACGCCACACCGAATGACACATAATTCTGTTATGCGGTGGGAGGTGGAGGGTGTCTCTTTGCAAGTGTAAGTTCATTCATCCCATTTGCCTGTCCAAAAGAAAAAAAAAAAAATATATATATATATATATATATATGTATATCTATCTATCTATATATAGATAGATCTATAGATATATAGATCTATCTATCTATCTATCTATCTATCTATCTATATATATATATATATATATATATATATATATATATAAGCAGTGAGGTGATTGGCACTCTAGATGAGGTGATTGGCACTCCAGATAAAGGTTTGTAGGTTTTATGCCGCGGTGCCTTCCACAGGAAAATATACACAATTAACAATCACCGAAAGCATTTAGAGATCAGCAGGCAGCACTCCATGGGCTTGTCTGAATCAAATTAGATTTGGTGCATGGTAGTAAAACATAAAAATTCCATAGTACCTAGGCAGTGGGGATTAGACCGTGGGGTAGGTTTAGGTAGGGATGGCCATTGACCACCGATGATTTCAAATCATCGATGGTCAATGGCCATCCCTACCTAAACCTACCCCACAGTCTAACGCTTTATGGCCAATGTCGAGTACTTTTGACATCGATTGGGAGAACCAGAAGGTTTCCCTACATCGATGGCAAAGGAGCACCGATATTTCCATTTTTTCCTTTCAAGGTGCCAGTACACGGAGTATAGCAACCCCCCCACCCCACCCCATGACACCCAGAAGTCCCACCCCGAGTTCTGTTTGGCCCACAGGCCACTCAGTCATATATAATGGATGACCATCGATAGCTAAAACTATCGATGGTTATCCATCAAATAGTTTACAGATATCGATGGATGGGTGCAGAATCACCATCGATGGCAACCATCGATGGCATATGCACTGATGGCCATCCCTAGGTTTAGGCAGTGGGGTTACACTGCAGGGAGGGATAAAGGGGGGGGGGGGGGTGCAGAAGGAGGGTAGGTATACTAACCTGGCCCCCGTCAGGATTACTCATTTGGGATGCCGGCATCAGTGTTCTGGCCGCCCGCATCCCAACCGCCAGTCATTCAAATGTATCCCAATTAACAGTTAAGTTAGGTTCACCAAGCATTATTCTAAATTCAGCAGCGCATAGTGTTAACAATCCCATTCTGGCAATAGGATTACATTTTACAATGCGATCCTGGGCAGGAATATTCCGCCCAATCCTTCATAAATAGGCCCCTAAAATACATATAAATAATTCATGTACATACAGTATACATGTTATTAATTTTCTCAATTTATTCTATTTTATTTATTTTTTACTTTCATTTTATTATTTATTTATCTTTATTTTTATTATATTATTTTATTTTTATTATTTTTTATTTATTTTCAACCTCCTCTCCCGCCTGGACCAGTCATATCACACACCCCCTTTATTATTTTTAGCGCTCCTAGCACCAAACCCTTGAAGTACCTTTTTATATTGGAGAAGCTTACCAATCAGAGCGCGGTCATACACACACAAAAAAAAAAAAAAAAAAAACATGTTATGAAGTGAACCTAATGAAAAAATAGGAAATAAAACACCACAGAATACAAGTAAAAAGGAAAGTTAAATGGGGAGAATAAAGGCAAAAAATTATCGATTTTTTTCAAAACAATATTCACTGCGTTTTACTCATTAAGGTCCCTTGGGATGAGGGTGTCCTGAGTTAAAAACCATTCGGCCATACACTTATGCGATTTTTGGGAGATTTCACCCAATTCTGTGGATCGAGCACAGAAATTGGAGATTGAACCTGCTGCACATAATATCAATCGTATTTGCTGCCGTCATTTGTGACTGCTTTTGCAGCAGCCGAACTGATTACCTGTGAGTGTGTGTGTGTGTAATATACAGGTCAGAAAAAGGTCAGAAAAAGCTGGTCATGGTTGACAGGAGGGATCAGCCTGGAAAACATCTCCTCCCATTGATGGCTGGTCCTAGCGGAGGGTTCAGCCAATGTGCAATCCTGCACATCGATTGCACACAGTCTCCAGACCCAAATACATCAGTACTGTCCCTCTATTGGAGGCTGACCCGCAGTTGGGGTGGAGCAGGAGATCATATTGGTGATCGCTGAAGAGATGCCTTGCACCTGTGCTCAGCATCTCTTCACTACAGGCAGAAGAACAGGGCTAGATGGCCATTGACCATGGATGATTTCAAAATCATTGATGGTTTATGGCTGATACTGTCAAATACTTTTGCCATCGATGGGGGAGAACCAGATGGTTTGCTTTTTTTTTTTTTTTGTTTCAAATTTCCAGGGCACGAAGCAAAGCCAAGCCCTTGTGTTCTGATTGGCCCACCAGCCAATCAGTGAAACACAATGGATGACCATCGATAGTTAAAAATACCGATGGTCATTCATTGCATATGTTAACACTATCCATGACCAGTTGCACAATTGGCATCGATGGCAACCATCGATGGCCATCCCTAAAAAAAATTGTCAGGGAGAGAGTTTGGGGCTTGCCTAGTCACTAGGAAAGTTCTGGGAATGCCCCCCAAAATGATAAAAAAAACAGGTGGTCGTGGCAATAGACCATGCCCCTTTACCGATGCCCCGCCCATTTCCCATTTAGCCCCTCCTCTTTTCACGACCAATTTTAACATGCAATGTTGGGAGCTATGCACTGTGATCGGGGGGGGGGGGGGGGGGGCCGCGACACTGGGGACAGCTCTACCTCTCTCTCCTATTTGGCAGCGCCCGCCCACAACCCCTCGGTAGCAGTATCAGTGGGGGTACCTGCTACCTCTGCCTCCTCTCCCTCACCGTGCTGGGCAATATGCTGGCAGTCTATGGCTGTATAATCTTCATGAAGGGGAAAGATGGGACAACTTCACACCGCCGCCTCCAGCGCATCTCTCAGCCCAACCGTCCTCGCTCGCGCATCTCTCAGCCCAAGCGTCCTCACGCATCTCTCAGCCCAACCGTCCACTCGTTGTCACGTGACAAAAAGGTAAGTGATGACGTCAAGCAACAGCCGCGAGGGACGCGCCTCCCCCAGCGCTTAGGTGCGGGGCTTACTGACGTCGGTGTGGTGCGCGGGCCGAGCACAGTGTGAGTGTACTTGAACAAGTGATGAGCAGCAGCAGCAGCAGCGGAGTAGCTTGCACCCCCCAGCAACACTAGAACAGCTGCTTCCACCTGCCCAGCAGCAAAGGACAGCCCCTGCTACCCACCCCCAGCGGTAGCACAGCAGATGGCCATCGACCATCGATGATTATAAACCATCGATGGTTTATGGCCGATGTCGAATAGTTTTGTCATCGATGTGGGAGAACCAGATGGTTTCCCACCATCGATGTCAAGCTTAAAACAAATAGTTTCGTTTTTGCTTTTTCCCCAAGGTGTCCGGACATGGAGCATAGCTCCGCCCCCGGCACCCGCGAAGCACCGCCACCGCATTTTTATTGGCTTACAGGCCAATCAATCAAAGAAAATGGATGACCATCGATATATAAAAACATCGATGGTCGTCCATTAATATTTATACACTATCGATGGAGGGTGTAAAGACCCAGTCTGCGCAGTGATATCCGCAGTGATCGCAGAAGCACATAGTCCGGCCAAGCCCAGTGATAATGTTAAGCCGGGCCCTGCGGGACACTATCGTAAGATCATCAGAGCTCACCTCGTTGTCCCTCCCGACTGTCCCAAACACGGACTTCCCACCCGTAATGCGGCGTAAGGGCAGCAAGGCATGTGTTCCTCTGTCATTCAGAAAATAGATTTTATTCTTTATTATTATATCCTGCACTGCAGCCAGGTGCCGAGTGTAGGGACAGGGGAAAAGAGTGGGTTTGGGACAGACAGGGAACTGCCTCCGCTGACAGAGCTGCCAAGAAGCAAGCCAGGTACAGAGGTGATACTCCAGGTGAGGCTGTTGTTTAGTACAGGGCCAGGCAGAACAAGGCAGCAGATAAGTGCACCCAGTGATCCCCTCACCATCTCTATGTCCCCTTCCCATCAATCCCAGTGCCCCCCTATATATCAACCCAGGGCTGGCCCTACCTTTACACGGAGTACGCCACCCAGGCAGAATTGGCAGTCGGATCGAGAGCAGTGTGCTCTGTCCTCAGAGCAGGTGTGCAGCTATTTGAAATCTCCCGCCGACTCACGAGCCAATTGGAGCTCGCAGTCTGGGAGCCAATCAGGAGCAGCCGATTGGCTCGCGAGTCGGTGGGAGATTTCAAATAGTTGTGGACCTACTCTGAGGACAGTCGAGCATCCCACCACTCTCTGCCCGGCTATCAATCCTGCCTGGCTGGCGGCAGTATTTTACTCCCCCTTGAAAGCGTTTAACTACCCTGTGGCAATGAGCATGTAATACCCCTTGGCAAAGAGCATGAAACCCACTTGGCATTGAGTATGAAGCCCCTGGCATTGAGCAAGAAACCCCTAGCAATGAACATGTAGGTAAGCGGCACTAATGTGGCATAACAATGTGTATTGGGCATTAGTGTGTGGCACAATGTGTAATGGGCATCACGATGTGTGGCACAATGTGTAATGGTGCGGTGTGTCTAAGGGGCTCTAGCTGTTGCACTGTGTCTAAAGGTGTGTACACACGGGGGCGATATTGGCTAGAACCACAGGCAATATGGTCGCTGAGCGACCATATTGCCAGTGATTTGTAGTGCTGTGGACGATAAATCGCCGGCTGCGCGCTCCCGTGTGTAGCTGCTAATGGTCGCATGAGCATGTTTGGGTGAAAAACACAGATTTGTGTATAAAAAAGCAGACAATTTAAAAAACCTGCTCGTGAGGAGTGCAATCCTCATCGATAGAAGACCATCTTGAATCACATCGAAGGGCTTCTATCGATGTGGCTAGTGCACCATGTGTAAAGTGTGCAAAACTGATAGTAAGATCATCAAATACAAATCTGTTATCACCAATGTGGAATATGATATACTGTAAGGCCGGTTTCACACAGTCCGGCTCCTGCCGGACAGCGAAATCCCGCACGGCCAGGGAGCCGTGCCGCACACATTAGTTGTGAATGGACACTATTGTGTCCATTCACACGGGATGGCCACGGCCCGGCCGCACGGTTGCAGCCGGATCCCGCCACTGGAAGGGACGGCTGCCGGGCTGTGGCCATCCCCTCCATGATAAATTACTGTGTGCTGCACGGCTTTCTGGCCGTACGGGTTTTCGCCGCCCGGCAGGAGCCGGAGCGTGTGAAATAGCCCTTAGAGATTTTGGGGGAAATTTACTAATATGAAAAACCTAGTTTTTCGTATTAGTATTTCCCCTACGACTGCATAGTCGGCGGTCCGTGTCATCCTCCAGGTCCATGGCGGTGTCCGGGTCCGAAGTAATCCATGTTGGAGCTGTGGAAGGAAATTCTACTCACCTGGTCCTGTGCTGACGATGTCTTGTCTTGGTCCGACGTAGTCCAGGTAATCTTCAAGCTGTCGCCGGTCCCCGCACTGTCCGCATCGCACTGAGGAGAGATGCAGAGATATTTCATACTCGGCGCCTCTCCTCAGAATGATCCTAGCGGCCAATCAGGAGCTAAGAAAGTCGGCTCCTGATTGGCCGCTAGGCGTCCAATGGAATCATTCTGAGGAGAGGCGCAGAGTATGAAATATCTCTGCATCTCTCCTCAGTGCTATGCGGACAGTGCGGGGACCGGCGACAGCTTGAAGATTACCTGGACTACGTCGGACCAAGACAAGACATCGTCAGCACAGGACCAGGTGAGTAGGATTTCCTTCCACAGCTCCAACATGGATTACTTCGGACCCGGACACCGCCATGGACCTGGAGGACGACACGGACCGCCGACATGGACCTGGAGGACGACACCGGACACCAGGACAGAGGGCTACCTACGGGATCAAGATAGGTAAGTATCAGTATGTGTGTAATGGATGTATTAAACTTTTATTTTCATTGTGTCAGTGTGTGTTTATTGTACTATTTTTATTACTGTGGAACTACAAGTGCCAGCGGGCCCTTTAATGCCCCTCAGGCTGGGACTTGTGGTTTTCCAAGTCCCAGCTTGCGGGGGGAGGCTTGCTGGGACTCATAGTTCCACAGTTTTAAACAATAGGTTTTCATCTATTCTTTTACACAGAATCAGCCCGGTGGCCACTGGGGACAGCACCAGGCTTCAGCCTGGTCAGGTAAGTCCTGGAGGGGGGGGGACCCCTTTATTGGGGGGGTCCCCACTCCCCCAGGCCCCTGGCCAGGCTGACTGGTCGGTAGGGTTAATGTTTTGGCCGCGGGACCTGGTATAATAAGTGTCCCCCAGCTGTGACATTACCTTCTTAAAATACGGGGGACCCCTACTCATTTTGTCCCCCGTATTTTGGGAACCAGCCCCGGACCTGGAGCCTGGGGCTGGTTGTTAAAAATCAGGGAACCCCTATTTGTCGGGTTCCCTGATTTTTAATTACCGGCCCCGTCTCCTTCAGCCTGGTGCTGGTTACGGCTGTGGGGGGGACCCCACACTGTTTTTTTTTTTTAATTTATTTATTTTTCTATTTTTTTTTACACCTTGCAGCCTGCACGGATCTGAGTGATCTGTGCAGACTGCCTGAAAAATTCGTATTAGCGACCGTTTATATGGCCAGCTAATACGAATGAATACACCATCGGAGGGTTACAAAGCAGTCGTATATGACTGCTTTGTAAATTCCCCTCCAGAACACGACTGTGCATACGACTGAAACAGTCGTATGCAGTCGTAGGGGAAATACTAACACGAAAAACTAGGTTTTTTATATTAGTAAATTTCCCCCATTGTATAGAATGTTTAAATATATTCTGTATTTTATTGTGTGATGTATTTGTGTGTATTATATGGTCAATAGAAGTTAGACATATGGGGGGAAATTTACTACTATGAATTCGTAAAAAATAGGTGTATTCGTAGGCAGAAATACACCTATTTTTTACACATTTGTATTTTCGGGATTTACTATCCCAAAAATACAGCAATTCGTATTCCTAAAGATGGGACATTCGTATTTGTATTTACAAATACGAATGTCTACACCATCGATAGAATACGACAGGAATCACCATTCAAAAGAATGGTGGTTCCTGATTTACTAAGCAGCCGTATTGATAATACGGCTGCTAATTGGTGTAAAACAGGCACGAAAATACGACAGGAAAATACACCTTGATTGTCCTGTCGTATTTGCTTTAAGCCTGCACGGATCAGTCAGATCCGTGCAGGCTTTAGTGTAAAAAAATAGCAAAAAATAAATAAATAAAAAAACCGGCGTGGGGTCCCCCCACATCCGTAACCAGCACCAGGCTGAAAGAACCGCGGCCGGTAATTAAAAATCAGGGAACCCGACAAATAGGGGTTCCCCGATTTTTAACAACCAGCCCCAGGCTCCAGGTCCGGGGCTGGTTCCCAAAATACGGGGGACAAAATGAGTAGGGGTCCCCCTTTTTTAAGAACCAGCCCCAGGCCAAACCAGCCAGCAGGGTAATGTCACAGCCAGGGGACACTTATTATATAAGGTCCCGCGGCCAAAACATTAACCCTACCGACCAGTCAGCCTGACCTGGGGGAGTGGGGACCCCCCCAATAAAGGGGTCCCCCCCCTCCAGGACTTACCTGACCAGGCTGAAGCCTGGTGCTGTCCCCGGTGACCCTGGGCTGTGGTCACCGGGCTGATTTCAGTGTAAAAAAAACTAGATGAAAAAACTATTGTTTAAAACTGTAGAGCTATGAGTCCCAGCAAGCCTCCCCCGCAAGCTGGGACTTGGAGAACCACAAGTCCCAGCCTGCGGGGCATTAAAGGGCCCACTGGGTCTTGTAGTTCCACAGTAATAAAAATAGTACAATAAATACACACTGACACAATGAAAATAAGACTTTAATACATCCATTACACACATACTGATACTTACCTTTCTTGATCCCGTAGGTAGCCCTCTGTCCTGGTGTCCTGTGTCGTCCTCCAGGTCCATGTCGGCGGTCCGTGTCGTCCTCCAGGTCCATGGCGGTGTCCGGGTCCGAAGTAATCCATGGAGGAGCTGTGGAAGGAAATCCTACTCACCTGGTCCTGTGGTGAAGATGTCTTCTCTTGGTCCGCCGTAGTCCAGGTAATCTTCAAGCTGCCGGCGCTCCCCGCACTCCCCGCATCGCACTGAGGAGAGATGCTGAGATATTTCATACTCGGCGCCTCTTCTCAGAATGATTCTATTGGCCGCCTAGCGGCCAATCAGGAGCTGGCTTTCTTGGCTCCTGATTGGCCGCTAGGCGGCCAATAGGATCATTCTGAGAGGAGGCGCAGAGTATGAAATATCTCAGCATCTCTCCTCAGTGCGATGCGGAGAGTGCGGGGAGCGCCGGCAGCTTGAAGATTACCTGGACTACGGCAGACCAAGAGAAGACATCTTCACCACAGGACCAGGTGAGTAGGATTTTCCTTCCACAGCTCCTCCATGGATTAATGTCCGGATATTGTGTCATGTCATGGATTGTGTCGAACCCGGACACCGCCATTGGACCTGGAGGACGACACCGACCGCCGACATGGACCTGGAGGACGACACAGGACACCGGACACCAGGACAGAGGGCTACCTACGGGATCAAGAAAGGTAAGTATCAGTATGTGTGTAATGGATGTATTAAAGTTTTATTTTCATTGTGTCAGTGTGTATTTATTGTACTATTTTTATTACTGTGGAACTACAAGACCCAGCGTGCCCTTTAATGCCCTGCAGGCTGGGACTTGTGGTTCTCCAAGTCCCAGCTTGCGGGGGAGGCTTGCTGGGACTCATAGCTCCACAGTTTTAAACAATAGTTTTTTCATCTATTTTTTTTACACTGAAATCCGCCCGGTGACCACAGCCCAGGGTCACCGGGGACAGCACCAGGCTTCAGCCTGGTCAGGTAAGTCCTGGAGGGGGGGGACCCCTTTATTGGGGGGGTCCCCACTCCCCCAGGTCAGGCTGACTGGTCGGTAGGGTCAATGTTTTGGCCGCGGGACCTTATATAATAAGTGTCCCCCGGCTGTGACATTACCCTGCTGGCTGGTTTAGGCTGGGGCTGGTTCTTAAAATATGGGGGACCCCTAGTCATTTTGTCCCCCGTATTTTGGGAACCAGCCCCGGACCTGGAGCCTGGGACTGGTTGTTAAAAATCTGGGAACCCCTATTTGTCGGGTTCCCTGATTTTTAATTACCAGCTCTTTCAGCCTGGTGCTGGTTACAGCTGTGGGGGGGACCCCACGCCGTTTTTTTTAATTTATTTATTTATTTTTTCTATTTTTTTACACCTTGCAGCCTGCACGGATCTGACTGATCTGTGCAGACTGCCTCCACAAATTCATATTAGCGGCCGTATATATGGCCAGCTAATACGAATTACTACGACATCGGAGGGTTACAAAGCAGTCGTATATGACTGCTTTGTAAATTCCCCTCCAGAACACGACTTTGCATACGACTGAAACAGTCGTATGCAGTTGTAGGGAAAATACTAATACGAAAAACTAGGTTTTTAATATTAGTAAATTTCCCCCATGATGCACAATAACCCGGGCTAGGTACTCCAATTGGATGGTGAAAACCACGTGACCAGCAGACCAGCCTTTAAAAAGGAGCCCGGGAATGAGTACGGCATATCTTGATAAAGGAAAACTACTTTCCGAAACGCGTTGATGCCGCACCTGCTACTTACCTGTGCAGTCTACTTGTGAGGAGGACGGAGGCGTACATCTGAGGGCGAGAGATGTTTCCAAGTCTCCAGCGTCTGCAGCGCCTGTGACCGGTTCAGCCACATCTACCGCGTCCCTGCCTCATTCCTCCGACCTGTTTTTATCTTTTATGTCATCGTTTGGATTCTGTATTATCCGGACATTAAAGTCTTTTCTACCTTCTGAAGACCCTGAGCCTGATTAACAAGTAACTGCTACGTGTATGCGTGGCAGAACTATAAAGTAAGTGTCTCATGATTGTGCATTTTACAGACGTGGATGTTTGCAGTGGTATTTCAGATAAAGAAACCATTACATGCACGCGGGGCAGAACCTATAAGTGTCTGCCAATTAAGGGTCAATTAGACCCCAGCCCTTCCATACGATCCTCCGTATCCATCTCCACGCCTGTAGAATAATTTGGATATATAGAAGTAGGAGCTGGATATGCTGGACACTTCAGTTGCTATATTATCACATTGAATCTAATTGGACCACAGCGCTGGTGTTTTCCTACATTCTTTTATTGTATTTTCCCGTGTATTATATTGGGGAGATTGATGGTCCCCCAGGAAATAACCAACTGCCTGTTATTTAATTAACATCACCTTTGCGCCTGATTAAGAGTATCTGTGTATTTTTCAACGAACTCCTCAGCTACTGCACCAAGTGCTGCACCTCATATATCCCATCTAGACAGATACCATTCAGGCTCATTATGTTTTTCCCTTAATGCAGTGGTTCCCAAACTTTTTTGCATCACGGCACGCTAGATTATCAGAACATTTGTCAAGGCACCCATAGGTGCAAAGTTTGCTACCGAGAATTTCAGAAAACAATATTAAATTAAATAAGTTGTGCTTATATGTCATCCTTAGGTCCAGTTATGTGGTGAGGGACAGAATTTACTTCTGTTTATCCACATATTTAAAAACTGGAAGCCACAAGCACTGATTTTGCCTATTACATTGACCATAAATACTTTGAATCGGTTCTGGACAACCAAACCAAGGCACCCCTGCAAGTGCTCCGAGGCACCCCAGGGAGCCTAGGCGCACAGTTTGGGAACCACTGCCATAATGGATCCGTCAGTTCACGTACCTTCTGTATATGTGCTGCTATAGGGTTAGTAAAATAACAGCAGGCTGGTCCTACTATTTGACACATTCCTCCTTGAGCAGCAGTAAAGTAACCGAGTATTTGGTGTATTTTAGCATGATATTTTAAGGTTTTTTAAATAATCTCTTGTACATCCAATACTTCATTGATCGGTGACATTGTCAAGCAGCTTAGTAAAAGCTTTAATAATGTAATACTTTAAAGAAACATGTATGTTTCTGTGTCCACATACAAAATACCACTCCTGAAAGTAAAAAAACAATTGTCCCATTCTTTTTTTTTTAATTATACTTTA
Organism: Crinia signifera; assembly: GCF_055691185.1. Lineage (NCBI taxonomy): Eukaryota > Metazoa > Chordata > Amphibia > Anura > Myobatrachidae > Crinia > Crinia signifera. Next base: position 149,193,550 of record NC_139221.1, on the reverse strand, counting down.
TTGAGAAAATTCTATAAAAAAAAAAAATACATATACTTTTTTTTTAAATAAATACAATATAAAAATAGTCAAGAAGTTTTTTTTTGTTACATACAAATATTTTTGCTATATATTTCTTGTTACCATGTTTTTCATTTTGTCTCATAAACAAATGTATCCTTTAATCCGCAAATATTTGCCCTACACCAACCCTCTCTAACCCTGCTTCCCATGACCCCCTGCACCAACCTTCTCACACCCTGCATCCTCCACCCCCCTTCACCAAACCCCTCTCACCCTGCACCAACCCTCCTCACCCTGCATACTCAGCCCCCCTGCACCAAACCCCTCTCACCCTGCATCATCTGCCCCCCTGCACCAACCCCCTCTCACCCTGCATCTTCCCTCACCCTGAACCAACCCTCTCTAACTCTGCATTCCACGCTCCCTGCACCAACCCCCTCTCACCCTGCACCCCCCTCTTACCCCGTGTCTTCTCTCACCCTGCATTTTCTCACCCTACACCACCCACCTCTCACCCTGCAAACTCCAGAACCTAAATTCATCAAGCTATAAACATAATGTAAGGAAGAGTGTATAGCAAACATACATATTTCATAAATATGCATGTATGCCAGGAAGATATTATCGCGCCTCCTTACCTGTTGTTTGTAGCTGCTTCTGCCTTTGGACCTTTAGAAAATGACATCACAGTAGTCCAGAGATGTAGCTGACTAAGTTGTTGACATTACAATTCCTTTGTGGAGAAGTCCTACCTGAAAAAAATAGAAAAGGGGCGCGATAATATGTTCATACATGCATATTTATTTTTACTGTGTCTTACATCTATCTCATCCCTGCACCCTCCCTCACCGTGTGTCTTCCATCACCCTCTCTAACCCTGCATCCCACACCCCCACGCACCAACCCCTCTCACCCTGCATCCTTCACCCCCCTTGAGGAAATCCCTCTCACCCTGCACCAAGACTCTCTCACCCTGTATCCTCTGCCCCCCCCTGCACCAACCCACTCTCACTCTGCGTCCTCCACCCCCTGCATCAACCCCATCTCACCCTGCATCTTCCCTCACCCTGCACCAACCCACTTTCACCCTGGGTCTTCCCTCACCCTGTGTCCTCTCACCCTGCATCCTACGCCCCCCTGCATCAACCACCTCTCACCTTGCATCCTCAGCCCCCCTTCACCAAACCACTATTGCCCTGCACCAACCCTTTCTCACCCTGCATCTTCCGCCTCCCTGCACCAACCCGTCACCCAGTTTCCCATATCACCCTGTATCTTCTATCCCTGCACAAACCCCTTCTCGCCATGTGCCAACCCCCTCACTCCTTGCCACCCTGCATAAACCACCTCTCACCCTACGTACTCCACCACCTTCACCAACCCCCTCTCACCCAGCACCAACCCCCATCTCACCCTGAGTCTTCCCTCATCCTGTGTCCTCTAACCCTGCACCAACCCTCTCTAACCCTGCTTCCCATGCCCCCCTGCACCAACCCTCTCACACCCTACATCCTCCACCCCCCTTCACCAAACCCCTCTTACCCTGCACCAACCCTCCCTCATCCTGCATACTCCACCCCCCTTCACCAACCCCCTCTCACCCTACACCAACCCAATCTCAACCTATGTCTTCCATCACTCCGTATCCTCTCACCCTGCACCAACCCTCTCACCCTGCATCCCATGCCCCCTTGCACCAACCCCCTCTCACCCTGCATCCTTCACCCCCCTACACGAAACCCCTCTCACCCTGCACCAACCCTCTCTCACCCTGCATCCTCTGCCCCCCCTTCACCAACCCCCTCTCACCCTGCGCCCTCCACCCCCTTCATCAACCCCCTCTCACCCTGCATCCTCCCTCACCCTGCACCAACCCACTTTCATCCTGTGTCTTCTAACCCAGCACCAACCCTCTCAAACCCGTCATCCCATGCCCCCCTGCACCAACCCACTCTCACCCTGCATCCTCCACCCCCCTTCACCAACCCTTTCTCACCCTGCATTCTCCGCTTTCCTTCACCAACCCCATCTCACCCAGCATTTTCCCTCGCTCACCCACTCTCACCCTGCATCCTCCACCCCCCCTGCACCAACCCTCTCTCACCCTGCATTCTCCGCTTTCCTTCACCAACCCCATCTCACCCAGCATTTTCCCTCACCCTACACCAACCCCCTCTAACCCTGCATTTTCTGCCCCCCTTCACCAACCCCCTCACACCCTACACCGACCCACTTTCACCATGTCTTCTCTCACCCTGCATACCACGCCCCCCTGCTTCAACCCTCTCTTACCTTGCATCCTCAGCCCCCCTTCACCAAACCCCTATTGCCCTGCACCAACCATTTCTCACCCTGCATCCTCCGCCTCCCTGCACCAACCCGTCACCCTGTTTCCCATATCACCCTGCATCTTCTATCCCTGCACAAACCTCTTCTCGCCGTGTGTCAACCCCCTCTCTCCTTGCCACCCTGCATAAACCACCTCTCACCCTACGTACTCCACCACCTTCACCAACCCCCTCTCACCCAGCACCAACCCCCATCTCACCCAGAGTCTTCCCTCATCCTGTGTCCTCCCACCCTGCACCAACCCTCTCTAACCCTGCTTCCAATGCCCCACTGCACCAACCCTCTCACACCCTGCATCCTCCACCCTCCACCAAACCCCTCTCACCCTACACCAACCCAATCTCAACCTATGTCTTCCATCACCTTGTGTCCTGTCACACTGCACCAACCCTCTTTAACCCTGCATCCCACGCCCCGTTGCACCAACCCCTTCTCACCCAGCATCCTCCACCCCCCTTCACGAAATCCCTCTCACCCTACAGCAACCCTCTCTCACCCTGCATCCTCCACCCCCCTTCACCAACCCTCTCTCACCCTGCATTCTCCGCTTTCCTTCACCAACCCCATCTCACCCAGCATTTTTCCTCGCCCACCCACTCTCACCCTGCATCCTCCACCCCCCCTGCACCAACCCTCATTCACCCTGCATTCTCCGCTTCCCTTCACCAACCCCATCTCACCCAGCATTTTCCCTCACCCTACACCAACCTCCTCTAACCCTGCATTCTCTGCCCCCCTTCACCAACACCCTCACACCCTACACCAACCCACTTTAACCCTGTCTTCTCTCACCCTGCATCCCACGACCCCCTGCATAAACCCCCTCTCACCTTGCATCCTCAGCCCCCCTTCACCAAACCCCTATTGCCCTGCACCAACCCTTTCTCACCCTGCATCCTCCGCCTCCCTGCACCAACCCGTCACCCTGTTTCCCATATCAACCTGCATCTTCTATCCCTGCACAAACCCCTTCTCGCCCTGTGCCAACCCCCTCTCCTTGCCACCCTGCATAAACCACCTCTCACCCTGCGTACTAGACCCCCTTCACCAACCCCCTCTCACGATGCTCCAACCCCCATCTCACCGAGTCTTCCCTCATCCTGTGTCCTCCCACCCTGCACCAACCCCCTCTAACCCTGCTTCCCATGACCCCCTGCACCAACCCTCTCACACCCTGCATCCTCCACCCCCCTTCACCAAACCCCTCTCACCCTGCACCAACCCTCCTCACCCTGCATCCTCTGCCCCCCTGCACCAAACCTTCTCACCCTGCATCCTCTGCCCCCTTACACCAACCCCCTCTTACCCTATATCCTCCGCCCCTTCACTTACCTGCTCTCACCCTGCATATTCCCTTACCCTGAACCAACCCCCTCTCACCCTACACCAACCCAATCTCACCCTGCATCTTCTCTCCCTGCACCAACCCTTTCTCACCCTGTGCCAACCCCCTCTATCCTTGTGTCCTCCATCACCATGCATCCACCGCCACCCTGCACCACGCCATCTCCTCCCCATCTTCTCTAACCATGCACTCCCCTTTTATCCCGTGTCTTCTCTCACCCTGCATCTTCTCACCCTACACCACCCACCTCTCACCCTGCAAACTCCAGAACCTAGATTCATCAAGCTATAAACATAATGTAAGGAAGACAGTCTTTAGCAAACATACATATTTCATAAATATGCATGTATGCCAGGAAGATATTATCGCGCCTCCTTACCTGTTGTTTGTAGCTGCTCCTGCCATTGGACCTTTAGAAAATGACATCACAGTAGTCCAGAGATGTAGCTGGCTAAGTTGTTGACATTACAATTCCTTTGTGGAGAAGTCCTACCTGAAAAAAAATAGAAAAGGGGCGCGATAATATGTTCATGACATACATGCATATTTATTTTTACTGTGTCTTACATCTATCTAATCCCTGCACCCTCCCTCACCGTGTGTCTTCCATCACCCCGTGTCCTCTCATCCTGCACCAACCCTCTCTAACCCTGAATCCCACACCCCCATGCACCAACCCCCTCTTACCCTGCATCCTTCACCCCCTTCAGGAAATCCCTATCACCCTGCACCAACCCTCTCACAACCTTTATCCTCTGCCCCCCTGCACCAACCCCCTCTCACCCAGCACCAACCCCCATCTCACCCTGAGTCTTCCCTCACCCTGTGTCCTCCCACCCTGCACCAACCCTCTCTAACCCTGCTTTCCATGCCCCCCTGCACCAACCCTCTCACACCCTGCATCCTCCACCCCTCTTCACCAAACCCCTCTCACGCTACACCAACCCAATCTCAACCTATGTCTTCCATCACCTCGTGTCCTCTCACCCTGCGCCAACCCTCTTTAACCCTGCATCCCATGCCCCGTTGCACCAACCCCCTCTCACTCTGCATCCTTCACCCCCCTTCACCAAATCCCTCTCACCCTACAGCAACCCTCTCTCACCCTGCATCCTCTGCGCCCCTTCACAAACCGCCTTTCACCCTGCGCCCTCCACCCCCTTCATCAACCCCCTCTCAACCTGCATCTTCCCTCACCCTGCACCAACCCACTTTCATCCTGTGTCTTCCCTCACCCTGTGTCCTCTCACCCACCACCAACCCTCTAAAACCCGGCATCCTCTGCCCCCCTGCACCAACCCACTCTCACCCTGCATCCTCCACCCCCCTTCACCAACCCTCTCTCACCCTGCATTCTCCGTTTTCCTTCACCAACCCCATCTCACCCAGCATTTTCCCTCGCCCACCCACTCTCACCCTGCATCCTCCACCCAACCTGCACCAACCCTCTCTCACCCTGCATTCTCTGCTTCCCTTCACCAACCCCATCTTACCCAGCATTTTCCCTCACCCTACACCAACCCCCTCTAACCCTGCATTTTCTGCCCCCCTTCACCAACCCCCTCACACCCTACACCAACCCACTTTCACCCTGTCTTCTCTCACCCTGCATACCACGCTCCCCTGCATCAACCCCCTCTTACCTTGCATCCTCAGCCCCCCTTCACCAAACCCCTATTGCCCTGCACCAACCCTTTCTCACCCTGCATCCTCCGCCTCCCTGCACCAACGTATCACCCTGTTTCCCATATCACCCTGCATCTTCTATCCCTGCACAAACCTCTTCTCGCCGTGTGCCAACCCCCTCTCTCCTTGCCACCCTGCATAAACCAACTCTCACCCTACGTACTCCACCACCTTCACCAACCCCCTCTCACCCATCACCAACCCCCATCTCACCCAGAGTCTTCCCTTATCCTGTGTCCTCCCACCCTGCACCAACCATCTCTAACCCTGCTTCCCATGCCCCCCTGCACCAACCCTCTCACAGCCTGCCTCCTCCACCCCCCTTCACCAAACCCCTCTACCCTACACCAACCCAATCTCAACCTATGTCTTCCATTACCTCGTGTCCTGTCACCCTGCACCAACCCTCTTTAAAACTGCATCCCACGCCCCGTTGTACCAACCCCCTCTCACCCAGCATCCTCCACCCCCCTTCACGAAATCCCTCTCACCCTACAGCAACCCTCTCTCACCCTGCATCCTCTGCCCCTCCTTCACCAACCCCCTTTCACCCTGCGCCCTCCACCCCCTTCATCAACCCCCTCTCACCCTGCATCTTCCCTCACCCAGCACCAACACTCTCAAACCCGGCATCCCATGCCCCCCTGCACCAACCCACTCTCACCCTGCATCCTCCACCCCCCTTCATAAACCCTCTCTCACCCTGCATTCTCCGCTTTCCTTCACCAACCCCATCTCACCCAGCATTTTTCCTCGCCCACCCACTCTCACCCTGCATCCTCCACCCCCCCTGCACCAACCCTCATTCACCCTGCATTCTCCGCTTCCCTTCACCAACCCCATCTCACCCAGCATTTTCCCTCACCCTACACCAACCTCCTCTAACCCTGCATTCTCTGCCCCCCTTCACCAACACCCTCACACCCTACACCAACCCACTTTAACCCTGTCTTCTCTCACCCTGCATCCCACGACCCCCTGCATAAACCCCCTCTCACCTTGCATCCTCAGCCCCCCTTCACCAAACCCCTATTGCCCTGCACCAACCCTTTCTCACCCTGCATCCTCCGCCTCCCTGCACCAACCCGTCACCCTGTTTCCCATATCAACCTGCATCTTCTATCCCTGCACAAACCCCTTCTCGCCCTGTGCCAACCCCCTCTCCTTGCCACCCTGCATAAACCACCTCTCACCCTGCGTACTAGACCCCCTTCACCAACCCCCTCTCACGATGCACCAACCCCCATCTCACCGAGTCTTCCCTCATCCTGTGTCCTCCCACCCTGCACCAACCCCCTCTAACCCTGCTTCCCATGACCCCCTGCACCAACCCTCTCACACCCTGCATCCTCCACCCCCCTTCACCAAACCCCTCTCACCCTGCACCAACCCTCCTCACCCTGCATCCTCTGCCCCCCTGCACCAAACCTTCTCACCCTGCATCCTCTGCCCCCTTACACCAACCCCCTCTCACCCTATATCCTCCGCCCCTTCACTTACCTGCTCTCACCCTGCATATTCCCTTACCCTGAACCAACCCCCTCTCACCCTACACCAACCCAATCTCACCCTGCATCTTCTCTCCCTGCACCAACCCTTTCTCACCCTGTGCCAACCCCCTCTATCCTTGTGTCCTCCATCACCATGCATCCACCGCCACCCTGCACCACGCCATCTCCTCCCCATCTTCTCTAACCATGCACTCCCCTTTTATCCCGTGTCTTCTCTCACCCTGCATCTTCTCACCCTACACCACCCACCTCTCACCCTGCAAACTCCAGAACCTAGATTAATCAAGCTATAAACATAATGTAAGGAAGAGAGTCTTTAGCAAACATACATATTTCATAAATATGCATGTATGCCAGGAAGATATTATCGCGCCTCCTTACCTGTTGTTTGTAGCTGCTCCTGCCATTGGACCTTTAGAAAATGACATCACAGTAGTCCAGAGATGTAGCTGGCTAAGTTGTTGACATTACAATTCCTTTGTGGAGAAGTCCTACCTAAAAAAAAAGAAAAGGGGCGCGATAATATGTTCATGACATACATGCATATTTATTTTTACTGTGTCTTACATCTATCTAATCCCTGCACCCTCCCTCACCGTGTGTCTTCCATCACCCCGTGTCCTCTCATCCTGCACCAACCCTCTCTAACCCTGAATCCCACACCCCCATGCACCAACCCCCTCTTACCCTGCATCCTTCACCCCCTTCAGGAAATCCCTATCACCCTGCACCAACCCTCTCACAACCTTTATCCTCTGCCCCCCTGCACCAACCCCCTCTCACCCAGCACCAACCCCCATCTCACCCTGAGTCTTCCCTCACCCTGTGTCCTCCCACCCTGCAACAACCCTCTCTAACCCTGCTTTCCATGCCCCCCTGCACCAACCCTCTCACACCCTGCATCCTCCACCCCTCTTCACCAAACCCCTCTCACCCTACACCAACCCAATCTCAACCTATGTCTTACATCACCTCGTGTCCTCTCACCCTGCACCAACCCTCTAAAACCCGGCATCCTCTGCCCCCCTGCACCAACCCACTCTCACCCTGCATCCTTCACCCCCCTTCACCAACTCTCTCTCACCCTGCATTCTCCGTTTTCCTTCACCAACCCCATCTCACCCAGCATTTTCCCTCGCCCACCCACTCTCACCCTGCATCCTCCACCACCCCTGCACCAACCCTCTCACCCTGCATTCTCCGCTTCCCTTCACCAACCCCATCTCACCCAGCATTTTCCCTCACCCCACACCAACCCCCTCTAACCCTGCATTTTCTGCCCCCCTTCACCAACCCCCTCACACCCTACACCGACCCACTTTCACCCTGTCTTCTCTCACCCTGCATACCACGCCCCCCTGCATCAACCCCCTCTTACCTTGCATCCTCAGCCCCCCTTCACCAAACCCCTATTGCCCTGCACCAACCCTTTCTCACCCTGCATCCTCCGCCTAGCTGCACCAACCCGTCACCCTATTTCCCATATCACCCTGCATCTTCTATCCCTGCACAAACCTCTTCTCGCCGTGTGCCAACCCCCTCTCTCCTTGCCACCCTGCATAAACCACCTCTCACCCTACGTACTCCACCACCTTCACCAACCCCCTCTCACCCAGCACCAACCCCCATCTCACCCAGAGTCTTCCCTCATCCTGTGTCCTCCCACCCTGCACCAACCCTCTCTAACCCTGCTTCCAATGCCCCACTGCACCAACCCTCTCACACCCTGCATCCTCCACCCCCCTTCACCAAACCCCTCTCACCCTACACCAACCCAATCTCAACCTATGTCTTCCATCACCTTGTGTCCTGTCACACTGCACCAACCCTCTTTAACCCTGCATCCCACGCCCCGTTGCACCAACCCCCTCTCACCCAGCATCCTCCACCCCCCTTCACGAAATCCCTCTCACCCTGCACCAACCCACTCTCACCCTGCATCCTCCACCCCCCTTCACCAACCCTCTCTCACCCTGCATTCTCCGCTTTCCTTCACCAACCCCATCTCACCCAGCATTTTTCCTCGCCCACCCACTCTCACCCTGCATCCTCCACCCCCCCTGCACCAACCCTCATTCACCCTGCATTCTCCGCTTCCCTTCACCAACCCCATCTCACCCAGCATTTTCCCTCACCCTACACCAACCTCCTCTAACCCTGCATTCTCTGCCCCCCTTCACCAACACCCTCACACCCTACACCAACCCACTTTAACCCTGTCTTCTCTCACCCTGCATCCCACGACCCCCTGCATAAACCCCCTCTCACCTTGCATCCTCAGCCCCCCTTCACCAAACCCCTATTGCCCTGCACCAACCCTTTCTCACCCTGCATCCTCCGCCTCCCTGCACCAACCCGTCACCCTGTTTCCCATATCAACCTGCATCTTCTATCCCTGCACAAACCCCTTCTCGCCCTGTGCCAACCCCCTCTCCTTGCCACCCTGCATAAACCACCTCTCACCCTGCGTACTAGACCCCCTTCACCAACCCCCTCTCACGATGCACCAACCCCCATCTCACCGAGTCTTCCCTCATCCTGTGTCCTCCCACCCTGCACCAACCCCCTCTAACCCTGCTTCCCATGACCCCCTGCACCAACCCTCTCACACCCTGCATCCTCCACCCCCCTTCACCAAACCCCTCTCACCCTGCACCAACCCTCCTCACCCTGCATCCTCTGCCCCCCTGCACCAAACCTTCTCACCCTGCATCCTCTGCCCCCTTACACCAACCCCCTCTCACCCTATATCCTCCGCCCCTTCACTTACCTGCTCTCACCCTGCATATTCCCTTACCCTGAACCAACCCCCTCTCACCCTACACCAACCCAATCTCACCCTGCATCTTCTCTCCCTGCACCAACCCTTTCTCACCCTGTGCCAACCCCCTCTATCCTTGTGTCCTCCATCACCATGCATCCACCGCCACCCTGCACCACGCCATCTCCTCCCCATCTTCTCTAACCATGCACTCCCCTTTTATCCCGTGTCTTCTCTCACCCTGCATCTTCTCACCCTACACCACCCACCTCTCACCCTGCAAACTCCAGAACCTAGATTCATCAAGCTATAAACATAATGTAAGGAAGAGAGTCTTTAGCAAACATACATATTTCATAAATATGCATGTATGCCAGGAAGATATTATCGCGCCTCCTTACCTGTTGTTTGTAGCTGCTCCTGCCATTGGACCTTTAGAAAATGACATCACAGTAGTCCAGAGATGTAGCTGGCTAAGTTGTTGACATTACAATTCCTTTGTGGAGAAGTCCTACCTGAAAAAAAATAGAAAAGGGGCGCGATAATATGTTCATGACATACATGCATATTTATTTTTACTGTGTCTTACATCTATCTAATCCCTGCACCCTCCCTCACCGTGTGTCTTCCATCACCCCGTGTCCTCTCATCCTGCACCAACCCTCTCTAACCCTGAATCCCACACCCCCATGCACCAACCCCCTCTTACCCTGCATCCTTCACCCCCTTCAGGAAATCCCTATCACCCTGCACCAACCCTCTCACAACCTTTATCCTCTGCCCCCCTGCACCAACCCCCTCTCACCCAGCACCAACCCCCATCTCACCCTGAGTCTTCCCTCACCCTGTGTCCTCCCACCCTGCAACAACCCTCTCTAACCCTGCTTTCCATGCCCCCCTGCACCAACCCTCTCACACCCTGCATCCTCCACCCCTCTTCACCAAACCCCTCTCACCCTACACCAACCCAATCTCAACCTATGTCTTACATCACCTCGTGTCCTCTCACCCTGCACCAACCCTCTAAAACCCGGCATCCTCTGCCCCCCTGCACCAACCCACTCTCACCCTGCATCCTTCACCCCCCTTCACCAACTCTCTCTCACCCTGCATTCTCCGTTTTCCTTCACCAACCCCATCTCACCCAGCATTTTCCCTCGCCCACCCACTCTCACCCTGCATCCTCCACCACCCCTGCACCAACCCTCTCTCACCCTGCATTCTCCGCTTCCCTTCACCAACCCCATCTCACCCAGCATTTTCCCTCACCCCACACCAACCCCCTCTAACCCTGCATTTTCTGCCCCCCTTCACCAACCCCCTCACACCCTACACCGACCCACTTTCACCCTGTCTTCTCTCACCCTGCATACCACGCCCCCCTGCATCAACCCCCTCTTACCTTGCATCCTCAGCCCCCCTTCACCAAACCCCTATTGCCCTGCACCAACCCTTTCTCACCCTGCATCCTCCGCCTAGCTGCACCAACCCGTCACCCTATTTCCCATATCACCCTGCATCTTCTATCCCTGCACAAACCTCTTCTCGCCGTGTGCCAACCCCCTCTCTCCTTGCCACCCTGCATAAACCACCTCTCACCCTACGTACTCCACCACCTTCACCAACCCCCTCTCACCCAGCACCAACCCCCATCTCACCCAGAGTCTTCCCTCATCCTGTGTCCTCCCACCCTGCACCAACCCTCTCTAACCCTGCTTCCAATGCCCCACTGCACCAACCCTCTCACACCCTGCATCCTCCACCCCCCTTCACCAAACCCCTCTCACCCTACACCAACCCAATCTCAACCTATGTCTTCCATCACCTTGTGTCCTGTCACACTGCACCAACCCTCTTTAACCCTGCATCCCACGCCCCGTTGCACCAACCCCCTCTCACCCAGCATCCTCCACCCCCCTTCACGAAATCCCTCTCACCCTACAGCAACCCTCTCTCACCCTGCATCCTCCACCCCCCTTCACCAACCCTCTCTCACCCTGCATTCTCCGCTTTCCTTCACCAACCCCATCTCACCCAGCATTTTTAATCGCCCACCCACTCTCACCCTGCATCCTCCACCCCCCCTGCACCAACCCTCATTCACCCTGCATTCTCCGCTTCCCTTCACCAACCCCATCTCACCCAGCATTTTCCCTCACCCTACACCAACCTCCTCTAACCCTGCATTCTCTGCCCCCCTTCACCAACACCCTCACACCCTACACCAACCCACTTTAACCCTGTCTTCTCTCACCCTGCATCCCACGACCCCCTGCATAAACCCCCTCTCACCTTGCATCCTCAGCCCCCCTTCACCAAACCCCTATTGCCCTGCACCAACCCTTTCTCACCCTGCATCCTCCGCCTCCCTGCACCAACCCGTCACCCTGTTTCCCATATCAACCTGCATCTTCTATCCCTGCACAAACCCCTTCTCGCCCTGTGCCAACCCCCTCTCCTTGCCGCCCTGCATAAACCACCTCTCACCCTGCGTACTAGACCCCCTTCACCAACCCCCTCTCACGATGCACCAACCCCCATCTCACCGAGTCTTCCCTCATCCTGTGTCCTCCCACCCTGCACCAACCCCCTCTAACCCTGCTTCCCATGACCCCCTGCACCAACCCTCTCACACCCTGCATCCTCCACACCCCTTCACCAAACCCCTCTCACCCTGCACCAACCCTCCTCACCCTGCATCCTCTGCCCCCCTGCACCAAACCTTCTCACCCTGCATCCTCTGCCCCCTTACACCAACCCCCTCTCACCCTATATCCTCCGCCCCTTCACTTACCTGCTCTCACCCTGCATATTCCCTTACCCTGAACCAACCCCCTCTCACCCTACACCAACCCAATCTCACCCTGCATCTTCTCTCCCTGCACCAACCCTTTCTCACCCTGTGCCAACCCCCTCTATCCTTGTGTCCTCCATCACCATGCATCCACCGCCACCCTGCACCACGCCATCTCCTCCCCATCTTCTCTAACCATGCACTCCCCTTTTATCCCGTGTCTTCTCTCACCCTGCATCTTCTCACCCTACACCACCCACCTCTCACCCTGCAAACTCCAGAACCTAGATTCATCAAGCTATAAACATAATGTAAGGAAGACAGTCTTTAGCAAACATACATATTTCATAAATATGCATGTATGCCAGGAAGATATTATCGCGCCTCCTTACCTGTTGTTTGTAGCTGCTCCTGCCATTGGACCTTTAGAAAATGACATCACAGTAGTCCAGAGATGTAGCTGGCTAAGTTGTTGACATTACAATTCCTTTGTGGAGAAGTCCTACCTGAAAAAAAATAGAAAAGGGGCGCGATAATATGTTCATGACATACATGCATATTTATTTTTACTGTGTCTTACATCTATCTAATCCCTGCACCCTCCCTCACCATCACCCCGTGTCCTCTCATCCTTCACCAACCCTCTCTAACCCTGAATCCCACACCCCCATGCACCAACCCCCTCTTACCCTGCATCCTTCACCCCCTTCAGGAAATCCCTATCACCCTGCACCAACCCTCTCACAACCTTTATCCTCTGCCCCCCTGCACCAACCCCCTCTCACCCAGCACCAACCCCCATCTCACCCTGAGTCTTCCCTCACCCTGTGTCCTCCCACCCTGCACCAACCCTCTCTAACCCTGCTTTCCATGCCCCCCTGCACCAACCCTCTCACACCCTGCATCCTCCACCCCTCTTCACCAAACCCCTCTCACGCTACACCAACCCAATCTCAACCTATGTCTTCCATCACCTCGTGTCCTCTCACCCTGCGCCAACCCTCTTTAACCCTGCATCCCATGCCCCGTTGCACCAACCCCCTCTCACTCTGCATCCTTCACCCCCCTTCACCAAATCCCTCTCACCCTACAGCAACCCTCTCTCACCCTGCATCCTCTGCGCCCCTTCACAAACCGCCTTTCACCCTGCGCCCTCCACCCCCTTCATCAACCCCCTCTCAACCTGCATCTTCCCTCACCCTGCACCAACCCACTTTCATCCTGTGTCTTCCCTCACCCTGTGTCCTCTCACCCACCACCAACCCTCTAAAACCCGGCATCCTCTGCCCCCCTGCACCAACCCACTCTCACCCTGCATCCTCCACCCCCCTTCACCAACCCTCTCTCACCCTGCATTCTCCGTTTTCCTTCACCAACCCCATCTCACCCAGCATTTTCCCTCGCCCACCCACTCTCACCCTGCATCCTCCACCCAACCTGCACCAACCCTCTCTCACCCTGCATTCTCCGCTTTCCTTCACCAACCCCATCTCACCCAGCATTTTCCCTCACCCTACACCAACCCCCTCTAACCCTGCATTTTCTGCCCCCCTTCACCAACCCCCTCACACCCTACACCAACCCACTTTCACCCTGTCTTCTCTCACCCTGCATACCACGCTCCCCTGCATCAACCCCCTCTTACCTTGCATCCTCAGCCCCCCTTCACCAAACCCCTATTGCCCTGCACCAACCCTTTCTCACCCTGCATCCTCCGCCTCCCTGCACCAACGTATCACCCTGTTTCCCATATCACCCTGCATCTTCTATCCCTGCACAAACCTCTTCTCGCCGTGTGCCAACCCCCTCTCTCCTTGCCACCCTGCATAAACCAACTCTCACCCTACGTACTCCACCACCTTCACCAACCCCCTCTCACCCATCACCAACCCCCATCTCACCCAGAGTCTTCCCTTATCCTGTGTCCTCCCACCCTGCACCAACCATCTCTAACCCTGCTTCCCATGCCCCCCTGCACCAACCCTCTCACAGCCTGCCTCCTCCACCCCCCTTCACCAAACCCCTCTACCCTACACCAACCCAATCTCAACCTATGTCTTCCATTACCTCGTGTCCTGTCACCCTGCACCAACCCTCTTTAAAACTGCATCCCACGCCCCGTTGTACCAACCCCCTCTCACCCAGCATCCTCCACCCCCCTTCACGAAATCCCTCTCACCCTACAGCAACCCTCTCTCACCCTGCATCCTCTGCCCCTCCTTCACCAACCCCCTTTCACCCTGCGCCCTCCACCCCCTTCATCAACCCCCTCTCACCCTGCATCTTCCCTCACCCAGCACCAACACTCTCAAACCCGGCATCCCATGCCCCCCTGCACCAACCCACTCTCACCCTGCATCCTCCACCCCCCTTCACCAACCCTCTCTCACCCTGCATTCTCCGCTTTCCTTCACCAACCCCATCTCACCCAGCATTTTTCCTCGCCCACCCACTCTCACCCTGCATCCTCCACCCCCCCTGCACCAACCCTCATTCACCCTGCATTCTCCGCTTCCCTTCACCAACCCCATCTCACCCAGCATTTTCCCTCACCCTACACCAACCTCCTCTAACCCTGCATTCTCTGCCCCCCTTCACCAACACCCTCACACCCTACACCAACCCACTTTAACCCTGTCTTCTCTCACCCTGCATCCCACGACCCCCTGCATAAACCCCCTCTCACCTTGCATCCTCAGCCCCCCTTCACCAAACCCCTATTGCCCTGCACCAACCCTTTCTCACCCTGCATCCTCCGCCTCCCTGCACCAACCCGTCACCCTGTTTCCCATATCAACCTGCATCTTCTATCCCTGCACAAACCCCTTCTCGCCCTGTGCCAACCCCCTCTCCTTGCCACCCTGCATAAACCACCTCTCACCCTGCGTACTAGACCCCCTTCACCAACCCCCTCTCACGATGCACCAACCCCCATCTCACCGAGTCTTCCCTCATCCTGTGTCCTCCCACCCTGCACCAACCCCCTCTAACCCTGCTTCCCATGACCCCCTGCACCAACCCTCTCACACCCTGCATCCTCCACCCCCCTTCACCAAACCCCTCTCACCCTGCACCAACCCTCCTCACCCTGCATCCTCTGCCCCCCTGCACCAAACCTTCTCACCCTGCATCCTCTGCCCCCTTACACCAACCCCCTCTCACCCTATATCCTCCGCCCCTTCACTTACCTGCTCTCACCCTGCATATTCCCTTACCCTGAACCACCCCCCTCTCACCCTACACCAACCCAATCTCACCCTGCATCTTCTCTCCCTGCACCAACCCTTTCTCACCCTGTGCCAACCCCCTCTATCCTTGTGTCCTCCATCACCATGCATCCACCGCCACCCTGCACCACGCCATCTCCTCCCCATCTTCTCTAACCATGCACTCCCCTTTTATCCCGTGTCTTCTCTCACCCTGCATCTTCTCACCCTACACCACCCACCTCTCACCCTGCAAACTCCAGAACCTAGATTCATCAAGCTATAAACATAATGTAAGGAAGACAGTCTTTAGCAAACATACATATTTCATAAATATGCATGTATGCCAGGAAGATATTATCGCGCCTCCTTACCTGTTGTTTGTAGCTGCTCCTGCCATTGGACCTTTAGAAAATGACATCACAGTAGTCCAGAGATGTAGCTGGCTAAGTTGTTGACATTACAATTCCTTTGTGGAGAAGTCCTACCTGAAAAAAAATAGAAAAGGGGCGCGATAATATGTTCATGACATACATGCATATTTATTTTTACTGTGTCTTACATCTATCTAATCCCTGCACCCTCCCTCACCGTGTGTCTTCCATCACCCCGTGTCCTCTCATCCTGCACCAACCCTCTCTAACCCTGAATCCCACACCCCCATGCACCAACCCCCTCTTACCCTGCATCCTTCACCCCCTTCAGGAAATCCCTATCACCCTGCACCAACCCTCTCACAACCTTTATCCTCTGCCCCCCTGCACCAACCCCCTCTCACCCAGCACCAACCCCCATCTCACCCTGAGTCTTCCCTCACCCTGTGTCCTCCCACCCTGCACCAACCCTCTCTAACCCTGCTTTCCATGCCCCCCTGCACCAACCCTCTCACACCCTGCATCCTCCACCCCTCTTCACCAAACCCCTCTCACCCTACACCAACCCAATCTCAACCTATGTCTTACATCACCTCGTGTCCTCTCACCCTGCACCAACCCTCTAAAACCCGGCATCCTCTGCCCCCCTGCACCAACCCACTCTCACCCTGCATCCTTCACCCCCCTTCACCAACTCTCTCTCACCCTGCATTCTCCGTTTTCCTTCACCAACCCCATCTCACCCAGCATTTTCCCTCGCCCACCCACTCTCACCCTGCATCCTCCACCACCCCTGCACCAACCCTCTCTCACCCTGCATTCTCCGCTTCCCTTCACCAACCCCATCTCACCCAGCATTTTCCCTCACCCCACACCAACCCCTTCTAACCCTGCATTTTCTGCCCCCCTTCACCAACCCCCTCACACCCTACACCGACCCACTTTCACCCTGTCTTCTCTCACCCTGCATACCACGCCCCCCTGCATCAACCCCCTCTTACCTTGCATCCTCAGCCCCCCTTCACCAAACCCCTATTGCCCTGCACCAACCCTTTCTCACCCTGCATCCTCCGCCTAGCTGCACCAACCCGTCACCCTATTTCCCATATCACCCTGCATCTTCTATCCCTGCACAAACCTCTTCTCGCCGTGTGCCAACCCCCTCTCTCCTTGCCACCCTGCATAAACCACCTCTCACCCTACGTACTCCACCACCTTCACCAACCCCCTCTCACCCAGCACCAACCCCCATCTCACCCAGAGTCTTCCCTCATCCTGTGTCCTCCCACCCTGCACCAACCCTCTCTAACCCTGCTTCCAATGCCCCACTGCACCAACCCTCTCACACCCTGCATCCTCCACCCCCCTTCACCAAACCCCTCTCACCCTACACCAACCCAATCTCAACCTATGTCTTCCATCACCTTGTGTCCTGTCACACTGCACCAACCCTCTTTAACCCTGCATCCCACGCCCCGTTGCACCAACCCCCTCTCACCCTGCATCCTTCACCCCCCTTCACGAAATCCCTCTCACCCTACAGCAACCCTCTCTCACCCTGCATCCTCTGCCCCTCCTTCACCAACCCCCTTTCACCCTGCGCCCTCCACCCCCTTCATCAACCCCCTCTCACCCTGCATCTTCCCTCACCCTGCACCAACCCACTTTCATCCTGTGTCTTCCCTCACCCTGTGTCCTCTCACTCAACCAACCCTCTCACACCCGGCATCCCATGCCCCCCTGCACCAACCATCATTCACCCTGCATTCTCCGCTTCCCTTCACCAACCCTCTCTCACCCAGCATTTTCCCTCACCTTACACCAACCTCCTCTAACCCTGCATTCTCTGCCCCCCTTCACCAACACCCTCACACCCTACACCAACCCACTTTAACCCTGTCTTCTCTCACCCTGCATCCCACGACCCCCTGCATAAACCCCCTCTCACCTTGCATCCACAGCCCCCCTTCACCAAACCCCTATTGCCCTGCACCAACCCTTTCTCACCCTGCATCCTCCGCCTCCCTGCACCAACCTGTCACCCTGTTTCCCATATCACCCTGCATCTTCTATCCCTGCACAAACCCCTTCTCGCCGTGTGCCAACCCCCTCGCTCCTTGTCACCCTGCATAAACCACCTCTTACCCTGCGTACTAGACCCCCTTCACCAACCCCCTCTCACGATGCACCAACCCCCATCTCACCCTGAGTCTTCCCTCATCCTGTGTCCTCCCACCCTGCACCAACCCTCTCTAACCGTGCTTCCCATGACCCCCTGCACCAACCCTCTCACACCCTGCATCCTCCACCCCCCTTCACCAAACCCCTCTCACCCTGCACCAACCCTCCTCACCCTGCATACTCTGCCCCCCTGCACCAAACCCTCTCACCCTGCATCCTCTCCCCCCTTACACCAACCCCCTCTCACCCTATATCCTCAGCCCCCTTCACTTACCTGCTCTAACCCTGCATATTCCCTTACCCTACACCAACCCAATCTCACCCTGTGTCTTCCCTCACCCTGCACCAACCCTCTCTAACCCTGCATTCCACGCACCAATGCACCAACCCCCTCTCACCCTGCATCTTCTCTCCCTGCACCAACCCTTTCTCACCCTGTGCCAACCCCCTCTATCCTTGTGTCCTCCATCACCATGCATCCACCGCCACCCTGCACCACGCCATCTCCTCCCCATCTTCTCTAACCCCACACTCCCCTTTTACCCCGTGTCTTCTCTCACCCTGCATCTTCTCACCCTACACCACCAACCTCTCACCCTGCACACTCCAGAACCTAAATTCATCAAGCTATAAACATAATGTAAGGAAGAGAGTCTGGGGGAAATTTACCAATATGAAAAACCTACTTTTTCGTATTGGTATTTCCCCTACGGCTGTTTCAGTCGTATGCAAAGTCGTGTTCCGGAGGGGAAAATACAAAGCAGTCAGATACGACTGCTTTGTAACCCTCCGATGGTGTAACCATTCGTATTAGCTGGCCATATATACAGCCGCTAATACGAATGTTTCTAGCAGTCTGCACGGATCAGTCAGATCCGTGCAGGCTTCAGTGTAAAAAAATAGAAAAATTAAATAAATGTAAAAAAAAAATCGGCATGGGGCCCCCCCACAGCCGAAACCAGCACCAGGCTGACGGAGCCTGGAGCCGGTAATTAAAAATCAGGGAACCCGACAAATAGGGGTTCCCCGATTTTTAACAACCAGCCCCAGGCTCCTGCTCTGGGGCTGGTTCCCAAAATACGGGGGACAAAATGACTAGGGGTCCCCCGTATTTTAAGAACCAGCCCCAGGCAAAACCAGCCAGCAGGGTAGTGCCACAGCCGGGGGGAGACTTTTTATACAAGTCCCCCCGGCCAAAGCATTCATCCCTACCGACCAGTCAGCCTGGCCAGGGGCCCTGGGGGAGTGGGGACCCCCCCAATGAAGGGGTCCCCCCCCCTCCAGGACTTACCTGACCAGGCTGAAGCCTGGTACTGTCCCCGATGCCCCCGGGCGGTGGGCATCGGGCTGATTCAAGTGTAAAAAAAAAGATGAAACTATTGTTTTTTACTGTGGCACTACAAGTGCCAGTAAGCCTCCCCAGCAAGCTGGGACTTGGAGAACCACAAGTCCCAGCCTGCTGGGCATTAAAGGGCCCGCTGGCACTTGTAGTTCCACAGTTAAAAAAATAGTACAATAAACACACACTGACGCAATGCAAATAAAAGTTTAATACATACATTACATACATACTGATACTTACCTTTCTTGATCCCGTATGTAGCCCTGGTCCTGATGTCCTGTGTCGTCCTCCAGGTCCATGTCGGCGGTCCGTGTCGTCCTCCAGGTCCATGTCGGCGGTCCATGTCGTCCTCCAGGTCCATGGCGGTGTCCGGGTCCGAAGAAATCCATGTTGGAGCTGTGGAAGGAAATCCTACTCACCTGGTCCTGTGCTGAAGAAGTCTTCTCTTGGTCCGACGTAATCCAGGTAATGTTCACAGCTGTCGTCGGTCCCCGCAGTCTCCGCATCGCACTGAGGAGAGATGCTGAGATATTTCATATTCGGCGCCTCTCCTCAGAAAGTCGGCTCCTGATTGGCCGCTAGGCGGCCAATAGAATTCATTCTGAGGAGAGGCGCCGAGTATGAAGTATCTCAGCATCTCTCCTCAGTGTGATGCGGAGACTGCGGGGACCGGCGACAGCTGTGAACATTACCTGAATTACGTCGGACCAAGAGAAGACTTCTTCAGCACAGGACCAGGTGAGTAGGATTTCGTTCCACAGCTCCAACATGGATTTCTTCGGACCCGGATACCGCCATGGACCTGGAGGATGACACGGACCGCCGACATGGACCTGGAGGACGACACGGACCGCCGACATGGACCTGGAGGACGACACAGGACATCAGGACCAGGGCTACCTACGGGATCAAGAAAGGTAAGTATCAATATGTATGTAATGTATGTATTAAACTTTTATTTTCATTGTGTCAGTGTGTGTTTATTGTACTATTTTTTTAGCTGTGGAACTACAAGTGCCAGCGGGCCCTTTAATGCCCAGCAGGCTGGGACTTGTGGTTCTCCAAGTCCCAGCTTGCTGGGGAGGCTTGCTGGCACTTGTAGTGCCACAGTAAAAAAAAATAGTTTCATCTTTTTTTTTACACTTGAATCAGCCCGATGCCCACTGCCCAGGGGCATCGGGGACAGTACCAGGCTTCAGCCTGGTCAGGTAAGTCCTGGAGGGGGGGGACCCCTTCATTGGGGGGGGTCCCCACTCCCCCAGGGCCCCTGGCCAGGCTGACTGGTCGGTAGGGATGAATGCTTTGGCCGGGGGGGACTTGTATAAAAAGTCTCCCCCCGGCTGTGGCATTACCCTGCTGGCTGGTTTTGCCTGGGGCTGGTTCTTAAAATACGGGGGACCCCTAGTCATTTTGTCCCCCGTATTTTGGGAACCAGCCCCAGAGCAGAAGCCTGGGGCTGGTTGTTAAAAATCGGGGAACCCCTATTTGTCGGGTTCCCTGATTTTTAATTACCGGCTCCAGGCTCCGTCAGCCTGGTGCTGGTTTCGGCTGTGGGGGGGACCCCACGCCGATTTTTTTTAAAATTTATTTAATTTTTCTATTTTTTTTACACTGAAGCCTGCACGGATCTGACTGATCCGTGCAGGCTTAAAGCAAATACGACAGGGAAAGCAAGGTGTATTTTCCTGTCGTATTTGCGTGGGTGTTTTACACCACTTAGCAGCCGTATTATCAGTACGGCTGCTTAGTACATCAGGAACCACCATTCTTTTGAATGGTGATTTCTGTCGTATTCTATCGATGGTGTAGACATTCGTATTTGTAAATACAAATACGAATGTTCCATCTTTAGGAATACGAATTGTTGTATTTTCGGGATTGTAAATCCCGAAAATACAAATTCGTAAAAAAAAGGTGTATTTCTGCGTACGAATACACCTTTTTTCTACGAATCCATTTTCGTAAATAACCCCCTCTATAGCAAACATACATATTTCATAAATATGCATGTATGCCAGGAAGATATTATCGCGCCTCCTTACTTGTTGTTTGTAGCTGCTCCTGACATTGGACCTTTAGAAAATGACATCACAGTAGTCCAGAGATGTAGCTGGCTAAGTTGTTTACATTACAATTCCTTTGTGGAGAAGTCCTACCTGAAAAAAAATAGAAAAGGGGCGCGATAATATGTTCATGACATACATGCATATTTATTTTTACTGTGTCTTACATCTATCTCATCCATGCACCCTCCCTCACCGTGTGTCTTCCATCACCCCGTGTCCTCTCACCCTGCACCAACCCCCTCTCACCCTGCATCCTTCACCCCCCTTCAGGAAATCCCTCTCACCCTGCACCAACCCTCTCTCAACCTTTATCCTCTGCCCCCCTGCACCAACCCCCTCTCACTCTGCATCATCCACCCTCTTCATCAACCCCATCTCACCCTGCACCTTCCCTCACCCTGCACCAGCCCACTTTCACCCTGGGTTTTTACCCTCACCCTGTGTCCTCTCACCCTGCATACCACGCACCCCTGCATCAACCACCTCTCACCTTGCATCCTCAGCCCCACTTCACCAAACCCCTATTGCCCTGCACCAACCCTTTCTCACCCTGTATCCTCCGCCTCCCTGCACCAACCCGTCACCCTGTTTCCCATATCACCCTGCATCTTCTATCCCTGCACAAACCCCTTCTCGCCGTGTGCCAACCCCCTCGCTCCTTGCCACCCTGCATAAACCACCTCTCACCCTACGTACTCCACCACCTTCACCAACCCCCTCTCACCAAGCCGCAACCGCCATCTCACCCTGAGTCTTCTCTCATCCTGTGTCCTCTAACCCTGCACCAACCCTCTCTAACCCTGCTTCCCATGCCCCCCTGCACCAACCCTCTCACACCCTGCATCCTCCACCCCCCTTCACCAAACCCCTCTTACCCTGCACCAACCCTCCCTCATCCTGCATACTCCACCCCCCTTCACCAACCCCCTCTCACCCTACACCAACCCAATCTCAACCTATGTCTTCCATCACCCCGTATCCTCTCACCCTGCACCAACCCTCTCACCCTGCATCCCATGCCCCCTTGCACCAACTCCCTCTCACCCTGCATCCTTCACCCCCCTTCACGAAACCCCTCTCACCCTGCACCAACCCTCTCTCACCCTGCATCCTCTGCCCCCCCTTCACCAACCCCCTCTCACCCTGCGCCCTCCACCCCCTTCACCAAACCCCTCTCACCCTGCACCAACCCTCCTCACCCTGCATACTGTGCCCCCCTGCACCAAACCCTCTCACCCTGCATCCTCTGCCCCCTTCACTTACCTGCTCTCACCCTGCATATTCCCTTACCCTGGACCAAATCCCTCTCACCCTACACCAACCCAATCTCACCCTGTGTCTTCCCTCACCCTGCACCAACCCTCTCTAACCCTGCATTCCACGCACCCATGCACCAACCCCCTCTCACCCTGCATCTTCTCTCCCTGCACCAACCCTTTCTCACCCTGTGCCAACCCCCTCTATCCTTGTGTCCTCCATCACCATGCATCCACCGCCACCCTGCACCACGCCATCTCCTCCCCATCTTCTCTAACCCTGCACTCCCCTTTTACCCCGTGTCTTCTCTCACCCTGCATCTTCTCACCCTACACCACCCACCTCTCACCCTGCAAACTCCAGAACCTAAATTCATCAAGCTATAAACATAATGTAAGGAAGAGAGTCTATAGCAAACATACATATTTCATAAATATGCATGTATGCCAGGAAGATATTAATGCGCCTCCTTACCTGTTGTTTGTAGCTGCTCCTGCCGTTGGACCTTTAGAAAATGACATCACAGTAGTCCAGAGATGTAGCTGGCTAAGTTGTTGACATTACAATTCCTTTGTGGAGAAGTCCTACCTGAAAAAAAATAGAAAAGGGGCGCGATAATATGTTCATGACATACATGCATATTTATTTTTACTGTGTCTTACATCTATCTCATCCCTGCACCCTCCCTCACCGTGTGTCTTCCATCACCCCGTGTCCTCTCATCCTGCACCAACCCTCTCTAACCCTGAATCCCACGCCCCCATGCACCAACCCCCTCTCACCCTGCATCCTTCACCCCCCTTCAGGAAATCCCTCTCACCCTGCACCAACCCTCTCTCACCCTGTATCCTCTGCCCCCCTGCACCAACCCCCTCTCACTCTGCATCCTCCACCCTCTTCATCAACCCCATCTCACCCTGCATCTTCCCTCACCCTGCACCAGCCCACTTTCACCCTGGGTTTTTACCCTCACCCTGTGTCCTCTCACCCTGCATACCATGCACCCCTGCATCAACCACCTCTCACTTTGCATCCTCGGCCCCCCTTCACCAAACCCCTATTGCCCTGCACCAACCCTTTCTCACCCTGCATCCTCCGCCTCCCTGCACCAACCCGTCACCCTGTTTCCCATATCACCCTGCATCTTCTATCTCTGCACAAACCCCATCTCGCCATGTGCCAACCCCCTCGCTCCTTGCCACCCTACATAAACCACCTCTCACCCTACGTACTCCACCACCTTCACCAACCCCCTCTCACCCAGCACCAACCCCCACCTCACCCTGAGTCTTCCCTCACACCAAACCCCTCTTACCCTGCACCAACCCACCCTCATCCTGCATACTCCACCCCCCTTCACCAACCCCCTCTCACCCTACACCAACCCAATCTCAACCTATGTCTTCCATCACCCCGTATCCTCTCACCCTGCACCAACCCTCTCACCCTGCATGCCATGCCCCCTTGCACCAACCCCCTCTCACCCTGCATCCTTCACACCCATTCACGAAACCCCTCTCACCCTGCACCAACCCTCTCTCACCCTGCATCCTCTGCCCCCCTTTCACCAACCCCCTCTCACCCTGCGCCCTCCACCCCCTTCATCAACCCCTTCTCACCCTGCATCCTCCCTCACCCTGCACCAACCCACTTTCATCCTGTGTCTTCTCACCCAGCACCAACCCTCTCAAACCCCTCATCCCATGCCCCCCTGCACCAACCCACTCTCACCCTGCATCCTCCACCCCCCTTCACCAACCCTCTCTCACCCTGCATTCTCCGCTGTCCTTTACCAACCCCATCTCACCCAGCATTTTCCCTCGCCCACCCACTCTCACCCTGCATCCTCCACCCCTCCTGCACCAACCCTCTCTCACCCTGCATTCTCCGCTTCCCTTCACCAACCCCATCTCACCCAGCATTTTTCCTCACCCTACACCAACCTCTCTAACCCTGCATTTTCTGCCACCCTTCACCAACCCCCTCACACCCTACACCGACCCACTTTCACCCTGTCTTCTCTCACCCTGCATACCACGCCCCCCTGCATCAACCCTCTCTTACCTTGCATCCTCAGCCCCCATTCACCAAACCCCTATTGCCCTGCACCAACCCTTTCTCACCCTGCATCCTCCGCCTCCCTGCACCAACCCGTCACCCTGTTTCCCATATCACCCTGCATCTTCTATCCCTGCACAAACCTCTTCTCGCCGTGTGCCAACCCCCTCTCTCCTTGCCACCCTGCATAAACCACCTCTCACCCTACGTACTCCACCACCTTCACCAACCCCCTCTCACCCAGCACCAACCCCCATCATACCCTGAGTCTTCCCTCATCCTGTGTCCTCCCACCCTGCACCAACCCTCTCTAACCCTGCTTCCCATGCCCCCCCTGCACCAACCCTCTCACACCCTGCATCCTCCACCCCCTTCACCAAACCCCTCTCACCCTAAACCAACCCAATCTCAACCTATGTCTTCCAACACCTCGTGTCCTCTCACCCTGCACCAACCCTCTTTAACCCTGCATCCCACGCCCCGTTGCACCAACCCCCTCTCACCCTGCATCCTTCACCCCCCTTCACGAAATCCCTCTCACCCTACAGCAACCCTCTCTCAGCCTGCATCCTCTGCCCCCCCTTCACCAACCGCCTTTCACCATGCGCCCTCCACCCCCTTCATCAACCCCCTCTCACCCTGCATCTTCGATCACCCTGCACCAACCCACTTTTATCCTGTGTCTTCCCTTACCCTGTGTCCTCTCACCCAGCACAACCCTCTCAAACCCGGCATCCCATGCCCCCCTGCACCAACCCACTCTCACCCTGCATCCTCCACCCCCTTTCACCAACCCTCTCTCACCCTGCATTCTCTGTTTTCCTTCACCAACCCCATCTCACCCAGCATTTTCCCTCGCCCACCCGCTCTCACCCTGCATCCTCCAACCCCCCTGCACCAAGCCTCTCTCACCCTGCATTCTCCGCTTCCCTTCACCAACCCCATCTCACCCAGCATTTTCCATCACCCTACACCAACCCCCTCTAACCCTGCATTTTCTGCCCCCCTTCACCAACCCCCTCACACCCTACACCGACCCACTTTCAGCCTGTCTACTCTCACCCTACATACCACGCCCCCCTGCATCAACCCCCTCTTACCTTGCATCCTCAGCCCCCCTTCACCAAACCCCTATTACCCTGCACCAACCCTTTCTCACCCTGCATCGTCGGCCTCCCTGCACCAACCCGTCACCCTGTTTCCCATATCACCCTGCATCTTCTATCCTTGCACAAACCTCTTCTCACCGTGTGCCAACCCCCTCTCTCCTTGCCACCCTGCATAAACCACCTCTCACCCTACGTACTCCACCACCTTCACCAACCCCCTCTCACCCAGCACCAACCCCCATCTCACCCAGAGTCTTCCCTCATCCTGTGTCCTCCCACCCTGCACCAACCCTCTCTAACCCTGCTTCCCATGCCCCCCTGCACCAACCCTCTCACACCCTGAAACCTCCACCCCCCTTCACCAAACCCCTCTCACCCTGCACCAACCCTCCTCACCCTGCATACTCTGCCCCCCTTCACCAACCCACTCTCACCCTGCATCCTCCACCCCCCTTCACCAACCCTCTCTCACCCTGCATTCTCCGCTTTCCTTCACCAACCCCATCTCACCCAGCATTTTCCCTCACCCTACACCAACCCCCTCTAACTCTGCATTTTCTGCCCCCCTTCACCAACCCCCTCACACCCTACACCGACCCACTTTCACCCTGTCTTCTCTCACCCTGCATACCACGCCCCCCTGCATCAACCCCCTCTTACCTTGCATCCTCAGCCCCCCTTCACCAAACCCCTATTGCCCTGCACCAACCCTTTCTCACCCTGCATCCTCCGCCTCCCTGCACCAACCCGTCACCCTGTTTCCCATATCACCCTGCATCTTCTATCTCTGCACAAACCCCATCTCGCCATGTGCCAACCCCCTCGCTCCTTGCCACCCTGCATAAACCACCTCTCACCCTACGTACTCCACCACCTTCACCAACCCCCTCTCACCCAGCACCAACCCCCATCATACCCTGAGTCTTCCTTCATCCTGTGTCCTCCCACCCTGCACCAACCCTCTCTAACCCTGCTTCCCATGCCCCCCCTGCACCAACCCTCTCACACCCTGCATCCTCCACCCCCTTCACCAAACCCCTCTCACCCTAAACCAACCCAATCTCAACCTATGTCTTCCAACACCTCGTGTCCTCTCACCCTGCACCAACCCTCTTTAACCCTGCATCCCACGCCCCGTTGCACCAACCCCCTCTCACCCTGCATCCTTCACCCCCCTTCACGAAATCCCTCTCACCCTACAGCAACCCTCTCTCAGCCTGCATCCTCTGCCCCCCCTTCACCAACCGCCTTTCACCATGCGCCCTCCACCCCCTTCATCAACCCCCTCTCACCCTGCATCTTCGATCACCCTGCACCAACCCACTTTTATCCTGTGTCTTCCCTCACCCTGTGTCCTCTCACCCAGCACAACCCTCTCAAACCCGGCATCCCATGCCCCCCTGCACCAACCCACTCTCACCCTGCATCCTCCACCCCCTTTCACCAACCCTCTCTCACCCTGCATTCTCTGTTTTCCTTCACCAACCCCATCTCACCCAGCATTTTCCCTCGCCCACCCGCTCTCACCCTGCATCCTCCAACCCCCCTGCACCAAGCCTCTCTCACCCTGCATTCTCCGCTTCCCTTCACCAACCCCATCTCACCCAGCATTTTCCATCACCCTACACCAACCCCCTCTAACCCTGCATTTTCTGCCCCCCTTCACCAACCCCCTCACACCCTACACCGACCCACTTTCAGCCTGTCTACTCTCACCCTACATACCACGCCCCCCTGCATCAACCCCCTCTTACCTTGCATCCTCAGCCCCCCTTCACCAAACCCCTATTGCCCTGCACCAACCCTTTCTCACCCTGCATCGTCGGCCTCCCTGCACCAACCCGTCACCCTGTTTCCCATATCACCCTGCATCTTCTATCCTTGCACAAACCTCTTCTCACCGTGTGCCAACCCCCTCTCTCCTTGCCACCCTGCATAAACCACCTCTCACCCTACGTACTCCACCACCTTCACCAACCCCCTCTCACCCAGCACCAACACCCATCTCACCCAGAGTCTTCCCTCATCCTGTGTCCTCCCACCCTGCACCAACCCTCTCTAACCCTGCTTCCCATGCCCCCCTGCACCAACCCTCTCACACCCTGAAACCTCCACCCCCCTTCACCAAACCCCTCTCAGCCTGCACCAACCCTCCTCACCCTGCATACTCTGCCCCCCTTCACCAACCCACTCTCACCCTGCATCCTCCACCCCCCTTCACCAACCCTCTCTCACCCTGCATTCTCCGCTTTCCTTCACCAACCCCATCTCACCCAGCATTTTCCCTCACCCTACACCAACCCCCTCTAACTCTGCATTTTCTGCCCCCCTTCACCAACCCCCTCACACCCTACACCGACCCACTTTCACCCTGTCTTCTCTCACCCTGCATACCACGCCCCCCTGCATCAACCCCCTCTTACCTTGCATCCTCAGCCCCCCTTCACCAAACCCCTATTGCCCTGCACCAACCCTTTCTCACCCTGCATCCTCCGCCTCCCTGCACCAACCCGTCACCCTGTTTCCCATATCACCCTGCATCTTCTATCTCTGCACAAACCCCATCTCGCCATGTGCCAACCCCCTCGCTCCTTGCCACCCTGCATAAACCACCTCTCACCCTACGTACTCCACCACCTTCACCAACCCCCTCTCACCCAGCACCAACCCCCATCATACCCTGAGTCTTCCTTCATCCTGTGTCCTCCCACCCTGCACCAACCCTCTCTAACCCTGCTTCCCATGCCCCCCCTGCACCAACCCTCTCACACCCTGCATCCTCCACCCCCTTCACCAAACCCCTCTCACCCTAAACCAACCCAATCTCAACCTATGTCTTCCAACACCTCTTGTCCTCTCACCCTGCACCAACCCTCTTTAACCCTGCATCCCACGCCCCGTTGCACCAACCCCCTCTCACCCTGCATCCTTCACCCCCCTTCACGAAATCCCTCTCACCCTACAGCAACCCTCTCTCAGCCTGCATCCTCTGCCCCCCCTTCACCAACCGCCTTTCACCATGCGCCCTCCACCCCCTTCATCAACCCCCTCTCACCCTGCATCTTCGATTACCCTGCACCAACCCACTTTTATCCTGTGTCTTCCCTCACCCTGTGTCCTCTCACCCAGCACAACCCTCTCAAACCCGGCATCCCATGCCCCCCTGCACCAACCCACTCTCACCCTGCATCCTCCACCCCCTTTCACCAACCCTCTCTCACCCTGCATTCTCTGTTTTCCTTCACCAACCCCATCTCACCCAGCATTTTCCCTCGCCCACCCGCTCTCATCCTGCATCCTCCAACCCCCCTGCACCAAGCCTCTCTCACCCTGCATTCTCCGCTTCCCTTCACCAACCCCATCTCACCCAGCATTTTCCATCACCCTACACCAACCCCCTCTAACCCTGCATTTTCTGCCCCCCTTCACCAACCCCCTCACACCCTACACCGACCCACTTTCAGCCTGTCTACTCTCACCCTACATACCACGCCCCCCTGCATCAACCCCCTCTTACCTTGCATCCTCAGCCCCCCTTCACCAAACCCCTATTGCCCTGCACCAACCCTTTCTCACCCTGCATCGTCGGCCTCCCTGCACCAACCCGTCACCCTGTTTCCCATATCACCCTGCATCTTCTATCCTTGCACAAACCTCTTCTCACCGTGTGCCAACCCCCTCTCTCCTTGCCACCCTGCATAAACCACCTCTCACCCTACGTACTCCACCACCTTCACCAACCCCCTCTCACCCAGCACCAACCCCCATCTCACCCAGAGTCTTCCCTCATCCTGTGTCCTCCCACCCTGCACCAACCCTCTCTAACCCTGCTTCCCATGCCCCCCTGCACCAACCCTCTCACACCCTGAAACCTCCACCCACCTTCACCAAACCCCTCACCCTGCACCAACCCTCCTCACCCTGCATACTCTGCCCCCCTTCACCAACCCACTCTCACCCTGCATCCTCCACCCCCCTTCACCAACCCTCTCTCACCCTGCATTTTCCGCTTTCCTTCACCAACCCCATCTCACCCAGCATTTTCCCTCACCCTACACCAACCCCCTCTAACTCTGCATTTTCTGCCCCCCTACACCAAAACCCTCACACCCTACACCGACCCACTTTCACCCTTTCTTCTCTCACCCTGCATACCACGCCCCCCTGCATCAACCCCCTCTTACCTTGCATCCTCAGCCCCCCTTCACCAAACCCCTATTGCCCTGCACCAACCCTCTCACACCCTGCATCCTCCACCCCCCTTCACCAAACCCCTCTCACCCTACACCAACCCTCTCTCACCCTGCATCCTCTGCCCCTCCTTTACCAACCCCCTTTCACCCTGCGCCCTCCACCCCCTTCATCAACCCCCTCTCACCCTGCATCCTTCACCCCCTTCACGAAATCCCTCTCA
This sequence comes from Crinia signifera, assembly GCF_055691185.1. Lineage (NCBI taxonomy): Eukaryota > Metazoa > Chordata > Amphibia > Anura > Myobatrachidae > Crinia > Crinia signifera. The sequence goes on along the minus strand of NC_139221.1, from coordinate 149,163,094 downwards.
CCCTACAGCAACCCTCTCTCACCCTGCATCCTCCACCCCCCCTGCACCAACCCTCTCTCACCCTGCATTCTCCGCTTCCCTTCACCAACCCCATCTCACCCAGCATTTTCCCTCACCCTACACCAACCCCCTCTAACCCTGCATTCTCTGCCCACCTTCACCAACCCCCTCACACCCTACACCAACCCACTTTAACCCTGTCTTCTCTCACCCTGCATCCTACGCCCCCCTGCATCAACCCCCTCTTACCTTGCATCCTCAGCCCCCCTTTACCAAACCCCTATAGTCCTGCACCAACCCTTTCTCACCCTGCATCCTCCGCCTCCCTGCACCAACCCGTCACCCTGTTTCCCATATCACCCTGCATCTTCTATCCCTGCACAAACCTCCTCTCGCCGTGTGCCAACCCCCTCTCTCCTTGCCACCCTGCATAAACCACCTCTCACCCTACGTACTCCACCACCTTCACCAACCCCCTCTCACCCAGCACCAACTCCCATCTCACCCAGAGTCTTCCCTCATCCTGTGTCCTCCCACCCTGCACCAACCCTCTCTAACCCTGCTTCCCATGCCCCCCTGCACCAACCCTCTCACACCCTGCATCCTCCACCCCCATTCACCAAACCCCTCTCACCCTACACCAACCCAATCTCAACCTATGTCTTCCATCACCTCGTGTCCTGTCACCCTGCACCAACCCTCTTTAACCCTGCATCCCACGTCCCATTGCACCAACCCCCTCTCACCCTGCATCCTTCACCCCCCTTCACGAAATCCCTCTCACCCTACAGCAACCCTCTCTCACCCTGCATCCTCTGCCCCTCCTTCACCAACCCCCTTTCACCCTGCGCCCTCCACCCCCTTCATCAACCCCCTCTCACCCTGCATCTTCCCTCACCCTGCACCAACCCACTTTCATCCTGTGTCTTCCCTTACCCTGTGTCCTCTCACCCAACCAACCCTCTCAAACCCGGCATCCCATGCCCCCCTGCACCAACCCACTCTCACCCTGCATCCTCCACCCCCCTTCACCAACCCTCTCTCACCCTGCATTCTCCGCTTTCCTTCACCAACCCCCTCTCACCCAGCATTTTCCCTCGCCCACCCACTCTCACCCTGCATCCTCCACCCCCCCTGCACCAACCCTCATTCACCCTGCATTCTCCGCTTCCCTTCACCAACCCCATCTCACCCAGCATTTTCCCTCACCCTACACCAACCTCCTCTAACCCTGCATTCTCTGCCCCCCTTCACCAACACCCTCACACCCTGCACCAACCCACTTTAACCCTGTCTTCTCTCACCCTGCATCCTACGCCCCCCTGCATCAACCCCCTCTTACCTTGCATCCTCAGCCCCCCTTCACCAAACCCCTATTGCCCTGCACCAACCCTTTCTCACCCTGCATCCTCCGCCTCCCTGCACCAACCCGTCACCCTGTTTCCCATATCACCCTGCATCTTCTATCCCTGCACAAACCTCTTCTCGCCGTGTGCCAACCCCCTCTCTCCTTGCCACCCTGCATAAACCACCTCTCACACTGTGTACTAGACCCCCTTCACCAACCCCCATCTCACCCTGAGTCTTCCCTCATCCTGTGTCCTCTAACCCTGCACCAACCCTTTCTAACCCTGCTTCCCATGCCCCCCTGCACCAACCCTCTCACACCCTGCATCCTCCACCCCCCTTCTCCAAACCCCTCTTACCCTGCACCAACCCTCCCTCATCCTGCATACTCCACCCCCCTTCACCAACCCCCTCTCACCCTACACCAACCCAATCTCAACCTATGTCTTCCATCACCCGTATCCTCTCACCCTGCACCAACCCTCTCACCCTGCATCCCATGCCCCCTTGCACCAACCCCCTCTCACCCTGCATCCTTCACCCCCCTTCATGAAACCCCTCTCACCCTGCACCAACCCTCTCTCACCCTGCATCCTCTGCCCCCCCTTCACCAACCCCCTCTCGCCCTGCGCCCTCCACCCCTTCACCAACCCCCTCTCACCCTGCATCCTCCCTCACCCTGCACCAACCCACTTTCATCCTGTGTCTTCCCTCACCCTGTGTCTTCTCACCCAGCACCAACCCTCTCAAACCCGTCATCCCATGCCCCCCTGCACCAACCCACTCTCACCCTGCATCCTCCACCCCCCTTCACCAACCCTCTCTCACCCTGCATTCTCCGCTTTCCTTCACCAACCCCATCTCACCCAGCATTTTCCCTCGCCCACCCACTCTCACCCTGCATCCTCCACCCCCCCTGCACCAACCCTCTCTCACCCTGCATTCTCCGCTTCCCTTCACCAACCCCATCTCACCCAGCATTTTCCCTCACCCTACACCAACCCCCTCTAACCCTGCATTTTCTGCCCACCTTCACCAACCCCCTCACACCCTACAATGACCCACTTTCACCCTGTCTTCTCTCACCCTGCATACCACGCCCCCCTGCATCAACCCTCTCTTACCTTGCATCCTCAGCCCCCCTTCACCAAACCCCTATTGCCCTGCACCAACCCTCTCACACCCTGCATCCTCCACCCCCCTTCACCAAACCCCTCTCACCCTACACCAACCCTCTCTCACCCTGCATCCTCTGCCCCTCCTTTACCAACCCCCTTTCACCCTGCGCCCTCCACCCCCTTCATCAACCCCCTCTCACCCTGCATCCTTCACCCCCTTCACGAAATCCCTCTCACCCTACAGCAACCCTCTCTCACCCTGCATCCTCTGCCCCTCCTTCACCAACCCCCTTTCACCCTGCGCCCTCCACCCCCTTCATCAACCCCCTCTCACCCTGCATCTTCCCTCACCCAGCACCAACCCTCTCAAACCCGGCATCCCATGCCTCCTTGCACCAACCCACTCTCACCCTGCATCCTCCACCCCCCTTCACCAACCCTCTCTCACCCTGCATTCTCCGCTTTCCTTCACCAACCCCATCTCACCCAGCATTTTCCCTCGCCCACCCACTCTCACCCTGCATCCTCCACCCCCCCTGCACCAACCCTCATTCACCCTGCATTCTCCGCTTCCCTTCACCAACCCCATCTCACCCAGCATTTTCCCTCACCCTACACCAACCTCCTCTAACCCTGCATTCTCTGCCCCCCTTCACCAACACCCTCACACCCTACACCAACCCACTTTAACCCTGTCTTCTCTCACCCTGCATCCCACGACCCCCTGCATAAACCCCCTCTCACCTTGCATCCTCAGCCCCCCTTCACCAAACCCCTATTGCCCTGCACCAACCCTTTCTCACCCTGCATCCTCCGACTCCCTGCACCAACCCGTCACCCTGTTTCCCATATCAACCTGCATCTTCTATCCCTGCACAAACCTCTTCTCGCCGTGTGCCAACCCCCTCTCCTTGCCACCCTGCATAAACCACCTCTCACCCTGCGTACTAGACCCCCTTGACCAACCCCCTCTCACGATGCACCAACCCCCATCTCACCCTGAGTCTTCCCTCATCCTGTGTCCTCCCACCCTGCACCAACCCTCTCTAACCCTGCTTCCCATGACCCCCTGCACCAACCCTCTCACACCCTGAAACCTCCACCCCCCTTCACCAAACCCCTCTAACCCTGCACCAACCCTCCTCACCCTGCATCCTCTGCCCCCTTCACTTACCTGCTCTCACCCTGCATATTCCCTTACCCTGAACCAACCCCCTCTCACCCTACACCAACCCAATCTCACCCTGTGTCTTCCCTCACCCTGCACCAACCCTCTCTAACCCTGCATTCCACGCACCCATGCACCAACCCCCTCTCACCCTGCATCTTCTCTCCCTGCACCAACCCTTTCTCACCCTGTGCCAACCCCCTCTATCCTTGTGTCCTCCATCACCATGCATCCACCGCCACCCTGCACCACGCCATCTCCTCCCCATCTTCTCTAACCCTGCACTCCCCTTTTACCCCGTGTCTTCTCTCACCCTGCATCTTCTCACCCTACACCACCCACCTCTCACCCTGCAAACTCCAGAACCTAAATTCATCAAGCTATAAACATAATGTAAGGAAGAGAGTCTATAGCAAACATACATATTTCATAAATATGCATGTATGCCAGGAAGATATTATCGCGCCTCCTTACCTGTTGTTTGTAGCTGCTCCTGCCATTGGACCTTTAGAAAATGACATCACAGTAGTCCAGAGATGTAGCTGGCTAAGTTGTTGACATTACAATTCCTTTGTGGAGAAGTCCTACCTGAAAAAAATAGAAAAGGGGCGTGATAATATGTTCATGACATACATGCATATTTATTTTTACTGTGTCTTACATCTATCTCATCCCTGCACCCTCCCTCACCGTGTGTCTTCCATCACCCCGTGTCCTCTCATCCTGCACCAACCCTCTCTAACCCTGAATCCCACGCTTCCATGCACCAACCCCCTCTCACCCTGCATCCTTCACCCCCCTTCAGGAAATCCCTCTCACCCTGCACCAACCCTCTCTCACCCTGTATCCTCTGCCCCCCTGCACCAACCCCCTCTCACTCTGCAATCTCCACCCTCTTCATCAACCCCATCTCACCCTGCATCTTCCCTCACCCTGCACCAGCTCACTTTCACCCTGGGTTTTTACCCTCACCCTGTGTCCTCTCACCCTGCATACCACGCACCCCTGCATCAACCACCTTTCACCTTGCATCCTCAGCCCCCCTTCACCAAACCCCTATTGCCCTGCACCAACCCTTTCTCACCCTGCATCCTCCGCCTCCCTGCACCAACCCGTCACCCTGTTTCCCATATCACCGTGCATCTTCTATCCCTGCACAAACCCCTTCTCGCCGTGTGCCAACCCCCTCGCTCCTTGCCACCCTGCATAAACCACCTCACCCTACGTACTCCACCACCTTCACCAACCCCCTCTCACCCAGCACCAACCCCCATCTCACCCTGAGTCTTCCCTCATCCTGTGTCCTCTAACCCTGCACCAACCCTTTCTAACCCTGCTTCCCATGCCCCCCTGCACCAACCCTCTCACACCCTGCATCCTCCACCCCCCTTCTCCAAACCCCTCTTACCCTGCACCAACCCTCCCTCATCCTGCATACTCCACCCCCCTTCACCAACCCCCTCTCACCCTACACCAACCCAATCTCAACCTATGTCTTCCATCACCCGTATCCTCTCACCCTGCACCAACCCTCTCACCCTGCATCCCATGCCCCCTTGCACCAACCCCCTCTCACCCTGCATCCTTCACCCCCCTTCATGAAACCCCTCTCACCCTGCACCAACCCTCTCTCACCCTGCATCCTCTGCCCCCCCTTCACCAACCCCCTCTCGCCCTGCGCCCTCCACCCCTTCACCAACCCCCTCTCACCCTGCATCCTCCCTCACCCTGCACCAACCCACTTTCATCCTGTGTCTTCCCTCACCCTGTGTCTTCTCACCCAGCACCAACCCTCTCAAACCCGTCATCCCATGCCCCCCTGCACCAACCCACTCTCACCCTGCATCCTCCACCCCCCTTCACCAACCCTCTCTCACCCTGCATTCTCCGCTTTCCTTCACCAACCCCATCTCACCCAGCATTTTCCCTCGCCCACCCACTCTCACCCTGCATCCTCCACCCCCCCTGCACCAACCCTCTCTCACCCTGCATTCTCCGCTTCCCTTCACCAACCCCATCTCACCCAGCATTTTCCCTCACCCTACACCAACCCCCTCTAACCCTGCATTTTCTGCCCACCTTCACCAACCCCCTCACACCCTACAATGACCCACTTTCACCCTGTCTTCTCTCACCCTGCATACCACGCCCCCCTGCATCAACCCTCTCTTACCTTGCATCCTCAGCCCCCCTTCACCAAACCCCTATTGCCCTGCACAAACCCTTTCTCACCCTGCATCCTCCGCCTCCCTGCACCAACCCGTCACCCTGTTTCCCATATCACCCTGCATCTTCTATCCCTGCACAAACCCCTTCTCGCCATGTGCCAACCCCCTTGCTCCTTGCCACCCTACATAAACCACCTCTCACCCTACGTACTCCACCACCTTCACCAACCCCCTCTCACCCAGCACCAACCCCCATCTCACCCTGAGTCTTCCCTCATCCTGTGTCCTCTAACCCTGCACCAACCCTCTCACACCCTGCATCCTCCACCCCCCTTCACCAAACCCCTCTTACCCTGCACCAACCCACCCTCATCCTGCATACTCCACCCCCCTTCACCAACCCCCTCTCACCCTACACCAACCCAATCTCAACCTATGTCTTCCATCACCCCGTATCCTCTCACCCTGCACCAACCCTCTCACCCTGCATGCCATGCCCCCTTGCACCAACCCCCTCTCACCCTGCATCCTTCACACCCCTTCACGAAACCCCTCTCACCCTGCACCAACCCTCTCTCACCCTGCATCCTCTGCCCCCCCCTTCACCAACCCCCTCTCACCCTGCGCCCTCCACCCCCTTCATCAACCCCCTCTCACCCTGCATCCTCCCTCACCCTGCACCAACCCACTTTCATCCTGTGTCTTCTCACCCAGCACCAACCCTCTCAAACCCCTCATCCCATGCCCCCCTGCACCAATCCACTCTCACCCTGCATCCTCCACCCCCCTTCACCAACCCTCTCTCACCCTGCATTCTCCGCTTTCCTTTACCAACCCCATCTCACCCAGCATTTTCCCTCGCCCACCCACTCTCACCCTGCATCCTCCACCCCTCCTGCACCAACCCTCTCTCACCCTGCATTCTCCGCTTCCCTTCACCAACCCCATCTCACCCAGCATTTTCCCTCACCCTACACCAACCCCCTCTAACCCTGCATTTTCTGCCACCCTTCACCAACCCCCTCACACCCTACACCGACCCACTTTCACCCTGTCTTCTCTCACCCTGCATACCACGCCCCCCTGCATCAACCCTCTCTTACCTTGCATCCTCAGCCCCCATTCACCAAACCCCTATTGCCCTGCACCAACCCTTTCTCACCCTGCATCCTCTGCCTCCCTGCACCAACCCGTCACCCTGTTTCCCATATCACCCTGCATCTTCTATCCCTGCACAAACCTCTTCTCGCCGTGTGCCAACCCCCTCTCTCCTTGTCACCCTGCATAAACCACCTCTCACCCTACGTACTCCACCACCTTCACCAACCCCCTCTCACCCAGCACCAACCCCCATCTCACCCTGAGTCTTCCCTCATCCTGTGTCCTCCCACCCTGCACCAACCCTCTCTAACCCTGCTTCCCATGCCCCCCCTGCACCAACCCTCTCACACCCTGCATCCTCCACCCCCTTCACCAAACCCCTCTCCCACTAAACCAACCCAATCTCAACCTATGTCTTCCAACACCTCGTGTCCTCTCACCCTGCACCAACCCTCTTTAACCCTGCATCCCACGCCCCGTTGCACCAACCCCCTCTCACCCTGCATCCTTCACCCCCCTTTTACGAAATCCCTCTCACCCTACAGCAACCCTCTCTCAGCCTGCATCCTCTGCCCCCCCTTCACCAACCGCCTTTCACCATGCGCCCTCCACCCCCTTCATCAACCCCCTCTCACCCTGCATCTTCGATCACCCTGCACCAACCCACTTTTATCCTGTGTCTTCCCTCACCCTGTGTCCTCTCACCCAGCACAACCCTCTCAAACCCGGCATCCCATGCCCCCCTGCACCAACCCACTCTCACCCTGCATCCTCCACCCCCTTTCACCAACCCTCTCTCACCCTGCATTCTCTGTTTTCCTTCACCAACCCCATCTCACCCAGCATTTTCCCTCGCCCACCCGCTCTCACCCTGCATCCTCCAACCCCCCTGCACCAAGCCTCTCTCACCCTGCATTCTCCGCTTCCCTTCACCAACCCCATCTCATTTAGCATTTTCCCTCACCCTACACCAACCCCCTCTAACCCTGCATTTTCTGCCCCCCTTCACCAACCCCCTCACACCCTACACCGACCCACTTTCAGCCTGTCTACTCTCACCCTACATACCACGCCCCCCTGCATCAACCCCCTCTTACCTTGCATCCTCAGCCCCCCTTCACCAAACCCCTATTGCCCTGCACCAACCCTTTCTCACCCTGCATCGTCGGCCTCCCTGCACCAACCCGTCACCCTGTTTCCCATATCACCCTGCATCTTCTATCATTGCACAAACCTCTTCTCGCCGTGTGCCAACCCCCTCTCTCCTTGCCACCCTGCATAAACCACCTCTCACCCTACGTACTCCACCACTTTCACCAACCCCCTCTCACCCAGCACCAACCCCCATCTCACCCAGAGTCTTCCCTCATCCTGTGTCCTCCCACCCTGCACCAACCCTCTCTAACCCTGCTTCCCATGCCCCCCTGCACCAACCCTCTCACACCCTGAAACCTCCACCCCCCTTCACCAAACCCCTCTCACCCTGCACCAACCCTCCTCACCCTGCATACTCTGCCCCCCTTCACCAACCCACTCTCACCCTGCATCCTCCACCCCCCTTCACCAACCCTCTCTCACCCTGCATTCTCCGCTTTCCTTCACCAACCCCATCTCACCCAGCATTTTCCCTCACCCTACACCAACCCCCTCTAACTCTGCATTTTCTGCCCCCCTTCACCAACCCCCTCACACCCTACACCGACCCACTTTCACCCTGTCTTCTCTCACCCTGCATACCACGCCCCGCTGCATCAACCCCCTCTTACCTTGCATCCTCAGCCCCCCTTCACCAAACCCCTATTGCCCTGCACCAACCCTCTCACACCCTGCATCCTCCACCCCCCTTCACCAAACCCCTCTCACCCTACACCAACCCTCTCTCACCCTGCATCCTCTGCCCCTCCTTCACCAACCCCCTTTCACCCTGCGCCCTCCACCCCCTTCATCAACCCCCTCTCACCCTGCATCCTTCACCCCCCTTCACGAAATCCCTCTCACCCTACAGCAACCCTCTCTCACCCTGCATCCTCTGCCCCTCCTTCACCAACCCCCTTTCACCCTGCGCCCTCCACCCCCTTCATCAACCCCCTCTCACCCTGCATCTTCCCTCACCCAGCACCAAACCTCTCAAACCCGGCATCCCATGCCTCCTTGCACCAACCCACTCTCACCCTGCATCCTCCACCCCCCTTCACCAACCCTCTCTCACCCTGCATTCTCCGCTTTCCTTCACCAACCCCATCTCACCCAGCATTTTCCCTCGCCCACCCACTCTCACCCTGCATCCTCCACCCCCCCTGCACCAACCCTCATTCACCCTGCATTCTCCACTTCCCTTCACCAACCCCATCTCACCCAGCATTTTCCCTCACCCTATACCAACCTCCTCTAACCCTGCATTCTCTGCCCCCCTTCACCAACACCCTCACACCCTACACCAACCCACTTTAACCCTGTCTTCTCTCACCCTGCATCCCACGACCCCCTGCATAAACCCCCTCTCACCTTGCATCCTCAGCCCCCCTTCACCAAACCCCTATTGCCCTGCACCAACCCTTTCTCACCCTGCATCCCATGACCCCCTGCACCAACCCTCTCACACCCTGAAACCTCCACCCCCCTTCACCAAACCCCTCTAACCCTGCACCAACCCTCCTCACCCTGCCCCCCTGCACCAAACCCTCTCACCCTGCATCCTCTGCCCCCTTCACTTACCTGCTCTCACCCTGCATATTCCCTTACCCTGAACCAACCCCCTCTCACCCTACACCAACCCAATCTCACCCTGTGTCTTCCCTCACCCTGCACCAACCCTCTCTAACCCTGCATTCCACGCACCCATGCACCAACCCCCTCTCACCCTGCATCTTCTCTCCCTGCACCAACCCTTTCTCACCCTGTGCCAACCCCCTTTATCCTTGTGTCCTCCATCACCATGCATCCACCGCCACCCTGCACCACGCCATCTCCTCCCCATCTTCTCTAACCCTGCACTCCCCTTTTACCCCGTGTCTTCTCTCACCCTGCATCTTCTCACCCTACACCACCCACCTCTCTCTCTGCAAACTCCAGAACCTAAATTCATCAAGCTATAAACATAATGTAAGGAAGAGAGTCTATAGCAAACATACATATTTCATAAATATGCATGTATGCCAGGAAGATATTATCGCGCCTCCTTACCTGTAGTTTGTAGCTGCTCCTGCCATTGGACCTTTAGAAAATGACATCACAGTAGTCCAGAGATGTAGCTGGCTAAGTTGTTGACATTACAATTCCTTTGTGGAGAAGTCCTACCTGAAAAAAATAGAAAAGGGGCGCGATAATATGTTCATGACATACATGCATATTTATTTTTACTGTGTCTTACATCTATCTCATCCCTGCACCCTCCCTCACCGTGTGTCTTCCATCACCCCGTGTCCTCTCACCCTGCACCAACCCTCTCTAACCCTGAATCCCACACCCCCATGCACCAACCCCCTCTCACCCTGCATCCTTCACCCCCCTTCAGGAAATCCCTCTCACAATGCACCAACCCTCTCTCAACCTTTATCCTCTGCCCCCCTGCACCAACCCCCTCTCACTCTGCAATCTCCACCCTCTTCATCAACCCCATCTCACCCTGCATCTTCCCTCACCCTGCACCAGCTCACTTTCACCCTGGGTTTTTACCCTCACCCTGTGTCCTCTCACCCTGCATACCACGCACCCCTGCATCAACCACCTTTCACCTTGCATCCTCAGCCCCCCTTCACCAAACCCCTATTGCCCTGCACCAACCCTTTCTCACCCTGCATCCTCCGCCTCCCTGCACCAACCCGTCACCCTGTTTCCCATATCACCGTGCATCTTCTATCCCTGCACAAACCCCTTCTCGCCGTGTGCCAACCCCCTCGCTCCTTGCCACCCTGCATAAACCACCTCTCACCCTACGTACTCCACCACCTTCACCAACCCCCTCTCACCCAGCACCAACCCCCATCTCACCCTGAGTCTTCCCTCATCCTGTGTCCTCTAACCCTGCACCAACCCTTTCTATCCCTGCTTCCCATGCCCCCCTGCACCAACCCTCTCACACCCTGCATCCTCCACCCCCCTTCTCCAAACCCCTCTTACCCTGCACCAACCCTCCCTCATCCTGCATACTCCACCCCCCTTCACCAACCCCCTCTCACCCTACACCAACCCAATCTCAACCTATGTCTTCCATCACCCGTATCCTCTCACCCTGCACCAACCCTCTCACCCTGCATCCCATGCCCCCTTGCACCAACCCCCTCTCACCCTGCATCCTTCACCCCCCTTCATGAAACCCCTCTCACCCTGCACCAACCCTCTCTCACCCTGCATCCTCTGCCCCCCCTTCACCAACCCCCTCTCGCCCTGCGCCCTCCACCCCTTCACCAACCCCCTCTCACCCTGCATCCTCCCTCACCCTGCACCAACCCACTTTCATCCTGTGTCTTCCCTCACCCTGTGTCTTCTCACCCAGCACCAACCCTCTCAAACCCGTCATCCCATGCCCCCCTGCACCAACCCACTCTCACCCTGCATCCTCCACCCCCCTTCACCAACCCTCTCTCACCCTGCATTCTCCGCTTTCCTTCACCAACCCCATCTCACCCAGCATTTTCCCTCGCCCACCCACTCTCACCCTGCATCCTCCACCCCCCCTGCACCAACCCTCTCTCACCCTGCATTTTCCGCTTCCCTTCACCAACCCCATCTCACCCAGCATTTTCCCTCACCCTACACCAACCCCCTCTAACCCTGCATTTTCTGCCCCCCTTCACCAACCCCCTCACACCCTACAACGACCCACTTTCACCCTGTCTTCTCTCACCCTGCATACCACGCCCCCCTGCATCAACCCTCTCTTACCTTGCATCCTCAGCCCCCCTTCACCAAACCCCTATTGCCCTGCACAAACCCTTTCTCACCCTGCATCCTCCGCCTCCCTGCACCAACCCGTCACCCTGTTTCCCATATCACCCTGCATCTTCTATCCCTGCACAAACCCCTTCTCGCCATGTGCCAACCCCCTTGCTCCTTGCCACCCTACATAAAACACCTCTCACCCTACGTTCTCCACCACCTTCACCAACCCCCTCTCACCCAGCACCAACCCCTATCTCACCCTGAGTCTTCCCTCATCCTGTGTCCTCTAACCCTGCACCAACCCTCTCACACCCTGCATCCTCCACCCCCCTTCACCAAACCCCTCTTACCCTGCACCAACCCACCCTCATCCTGCATACTCCACCCCCCTTCACCAACCCCCTCTCACCCTACACCAACCCAATCTCAACCTATGTCTTCCATCACCCCGTATCCTCTCACCCTGCACCAACCCTCTCACCCTGCATGCCATGCCCCCTTGCACCAACCCCCTCTCACCCTGCATCCTTCACACCCCTTCACGAAACCCCTCTCACCCTGCACCAACCCTCTCTCACCCTGCATCCTCTGCCCCCCCCTTCACCAACCCCCTCTCACCCTGCGCCCTCCACCCCCTTCATCAACCCCCTCTCACCCTGCATCCTCCCTCACCCTGCACCAACCCACTTTCATCCTGTGTCTTCTCACCCAGCACCAACCCTCTCAAACCCCTCATCCCATGCCCCCCTGCACCAACCCACTCTCACCCTGCATCCTCCACCCCCCTTCACCAACCCTCTCTCACCCTGCATTCTCCGCTTTCCTTTACCAACCCCATCTCACCCAGCATTTTCCCTCGCCCACCCACTCTCACCCTGCATCCTCCACCCCTCCTGCACCAACCCTCTCTCACCCTGCATTCTCCGCTTCCCTTCACCAACCCCATCTCACCCAGCATTTTCCCTCACCCTACACCAACCCCCTCTAACCCTGCATTTTCTGCCACCCTTCACCAACCCCCTCACACCCTACACCGACCCACTTTCACCCTGTCTTCTCTCACCCTGCATACCTCGCCCCCCTGCATCAACCCTCTCTTACCTTGCATCCTCAGCCCCCATTCACCAAACCCCTATTGCCCTGCACCAACCCTTTCTCACCCTGCATCCTCTGCCTCCCTGCACCAACCCGTCACCCTGTTTCCCATATCACCCTGCATCTTCTATCCCTGCACAAACCTCTTCTCGCCGTGTGCCAACCCCCTCTCTCCTTGCCACCCTGCATAAACCACCTCTCACCCTACGTACTCCACCAACTTCACCAACCCCCTCTCACCCAGCACCAACCCCCATCTCACCCTGAGTCTTCCCTCATCCTGTGTCCTCCCACCCTGCACCAACCCTCTCTAACCCTGCTTCCCATGCCCCCCCTGCACCAACCCTCTCACACCCTGCATCCTCCACCCCCTTCACCAAACCCCTCTCCCACTAAACCAACCCAATCTCAACCTATGTCTTCCAACACCTCGTGTCCTCTCACCCTGCACCAACCCTCTTTAACCCTGCATCCCACGCCCCGTTGCACCAACCCCCTCTCACCCTGCATCCTTCACCCCCCTTTTACGAAATCCCTCTCACCCTACAGCAACCCTCTCTCAGCCTGCATCCTCTGCCCCCCCTTCACCAACCGCCTTTCACCATGCGCCCTCCACCCCCTTCATCAACCCCCTCTCACCCTGCATCTTCGATCACCCTGCACCAACCCACTTTTATCCTGTGTCTTCCCTCACCCTGTGTCCTCTCACCCAGCACAACCCTCTCAAACCCGGCATCCCATGCCCCCCTGCACCAACCCACTCTCACCCTGCATCCTCCACCCCCTTTCACCAACCCTCTCTCACCCTGCATTCTCTGTTTTCCTTCACCAACCCCATCTCACCCAGCATTTTCCCTCGCCCACCCGCTCTCACCCTGCATCCTCCAACCCCCCTGCACCAAGCCTCTCTCACCCTGCATTCTCCGCTTCCCTTCACCAACCCCATCTCATTTAGCATTTTCCCTCACCCTACACCAACCCCCTCTAACCCTGCATTTTCTGCCCCCCTTCACCAACCCCCTCACACCCTACACCGACCCACTTTCAGCCTGTCTACTCTCACCCTACATACCACGCCCCCCTGCATCAACCCCCTCTTACCTTGCATCCTCAGCCCCCCTTCACCAAACCCCTATTGCCCTGCACCAACCCTTTCTCACCCTGCATCGTCGGCCTCCCTGCACCAACCCGTCACCCTGTTTCCCATATCACCCTGCATCTTCTATCATTGCACAAACCTCTTCTCGCCGTGTGCCAACCCCCTCTCTCCTTGCCACCCTGCATAAACCACCTCTCACCCTACGTACTCCACCACCTTCACCAACCCCCTCTCACCCAGCACCAACCCCCATCTCACCCAGAGTCTTCCCTCATCCTGTGTCCTCCCACCCTGCACCAACCCTCTCTAACCCTGCTTCCCATGCCCCCCTGCACCAACCCTCTCACACCCTGAAACCTCCACCCCCCTTCACCAAACCCCTCTCACCCTGCACCAACCCTCCTCACCCTGCATACTCTGCCCCCCTTCACCAACCCACTCTCACCCTGCATCCTCCACCCCCCTTCACCAACCCTCTCTCACCCTGCATTCTCCGCTTTCCTTCACCAACCCCATCTCACCCAGCATTTTCCCTCACCCTACACCAACCCCCTCTAACTCTGCATTTTCTGCCCCCCTTCACCAACCCCCTCACACCCTACACCGACCCACTTTCACCCTGTCTTCTCTCACCCTGCATACCACGCCCCGCTGCATCAACCCCCTCTTACCTTGCATCCTCAGCCCCCCTTCACCAAACCCCTATTGCCCTGCACCAACCCTCTCACACCCTGCATCCTCCACCCCCCTTCACCAAACCCCTCTCACCCTACACCAACCCTCTCTCACCCTGCATCCTCTGCCCCTCCTTCACCAACCCCCTTTCACCCTGCGCCCTCCACCCCCTTCATCAACCCCCTCTCACCCTGCATCCTTCACCCCCCTTCACGAAATCCCTCTCACCCTACAGCAACCCTCTCTCACCCTGCATCCTCTGCCCCTCCTTCACCAACCCCCTTTCACCCTGCGCCCTCCACCCCCTTCATCAACCCCCTCTCACCCTGCATCTTCCCTCACCCAGCACCAACCCTCTCAAACCCGGCATCCCATGCCTCCTTGCACCAACCCACTCTCACCCTGCATCCTCCACCCCCCTTCACCAACCCTCTCTCACCCTGCATTCTCCGCTTTCCTTCACCAACCCCATCTCACCCAGCATTTTCCCTCGCCCACCCACTCTCACCCTGCATCCTCCACCCCCCCTGCACCAACCCTCATTCACCCTGCATTCTCCACTTCCCTTCACCAACCCCATCTCACCCAGCATTTTCCCTCACCCTATACCAACCTCCTCTAACCCTGCATTCTCTGCCCCCCTTCACCAACACCCTCACACCCTACACCAACCCACTTTAACCCTGTCTTCTCTCACCCTGCATCCCACGACCCCCTGCATAAACCCCCTCTCACCTTGCATCCTCAGCCCCCCTTCACCAAACCCCTATTGCCCTGCACCAACCCTTTCTCACCCTGCATCCCATGACCCCCTGCACCAACCCTCTCACACCCTGAAACCTCCACCCCCCTTCACCAAATCCCTCTAACCCTGCACCAACCCTCCTCACCCTGCATACTCTGCCCCCCTGCACCAAACCCTCTCACCCTGCATCCTCTGCATCCGTCACTTACCTGCTCTCACCCTGCATATTCCCTTACCCTGAACCAACCCCCTCTCACCCTACACCAACCCAATCTCACCCTGTGTCTTCCCTCACCCTGCACCAACCCTCTCTAACCCTGCATTCCACGCACCCATGCACCAACCCCCTCTCACCCTGCATCTTCTCTCCCTGCACCAACCCTTTCTCACCCTGTGCCAACCCCCTCTATCCTTGTGTCCTCCATCACCATGCATCCACCGCCACCCTGCACCACGCCATCTCCTCCCCATCTTCTCTAACCCTGCACTCCCCTTTTACCCCGTGTCTTCTCTCACCCTGCATCTTCTCACCCTACACCACCCACCTCTCTCTCTGCAAACTCCAGAACCTAAATTCATCAAGCTATAAACATAATGTAAGGAAGAGAGTCTATAGCAAACATACATATTTCATAAATATGCATGTATGCCAGGAAGATATTATCGCGCCTCCTTACCTGTTGTTTGTAGCTGCTCCTGCCATTGGACCTTTAGAAAATGACATCACAGTAGTCCAGAGATGTAGCTGGCTAAGTTGTTGACATTACAATTCCTTTGTGGAGAAGTCCTACCTGAAAAAAAAATAGAAAAGGGGCGCGATAATATGTTCATGACATACATGCATATTTATTTTTACTGTGTCTTACATCTATCTCATCCCTGCACCCTCCCTCACCGTGTGTCTTCCATCACCCCGTGTCCTCTCACCCTGCACCAACCCTCTCTAACCCTGAATCCCACGCCCCCATGCACCAACCCCCTCTCACCCTGCATCCTTCACCCCCCTTTAGGAAATCCCTCTCACAATGCACCAACCCTCTCTCAACCTTTATCCTCTGCCCCCCTGCACCAACCCCCTCTCACTCTGCATCCTCCACCCTCTTCATCAACCCCATCTCACCCTGCATCTTCCCTCACCCTGCACCAGCCCACTTTCACCCTGGGTTTTTACCCTCACCCTGTGTCCTCTCACCCTGCATACCACGCACCCCTGCATCAACCACCTCTCACCTTGCATCCTCAGCCCCCCTTCACCAAACCCCTATTGCCCTGCACCAACCCTTTCTCACCCTGCATCCTCCGCCTCCCTGCACCAACCCGTCACCCTGTTTCCCATATCACCGTGCATCTTCTATCCCTGCACAAACCCCTTCTCGCCGTGTGCCAACCCCCTCGCTCCTTGCCACCCTGCATAAACCACCTCTCACCCTACGTACTCCACCACCTTCACCAACCCCCTCTCACCCAGCACCAACCCCCATCTCACCCTGAGTCTTCCCTCATCCTGTGTCCTCTAACCCTGCACCAACCCTTTCTAACCCTGCTTCCCATGCCCCCCTGCACCAACCCTCTCACACCCTGCATCCTCCACCCCCCTTCACCAAACCCCTCTTACCCTGCACCAACCCTCCCTCATCCTGCATACTAGACCCCCGTTCACCAACCCCCTCTCACCCTGCGCCCTCCACCCCTTCACCAACCCCCTCTCACCCTGCATCCTCCCTCACCCTGCACCAACCCACTTTCATCCTGTGTCTTCACTCACCCTGTGTCTTCTCACCCAGCACCAACCCTCTCAAACCCGTCATCCCATGCCCCCCTGCACCAACCCACTCTCACCCTGCATCCTCCACCCCCCTTCACCAACCCTCTCTCACCCTGCATTCTCCGCTTTCCTTCACCAACCCCATCTCACCCAGCATTTTCCCTCGCCCACCCACTCTCACCCTGCATCCTCCACCCCCCCTGCACCAACCCTCTCTCACCCTGCATTCTCCGCTTCCCTTCACCAACCCCATCTCACCCAGCATTTTCCCTCACCCTACACCAACCCCCTCTAACCCTGCATTTTCTGCCCCCCTTCACCAACACCCTCACACCCTACAACGACCCACTTTCACCCTGTCTTCTCTCACCCTGCATACCACGCCCCCCCTGCATCAACCCTCTCTTACCTTGCATCCTCAGCCCCCCTTCACCAAACCCCTATTGCCCTGCACAAACCCTTTCTCTCCCTGCATCCTCCGCCTCCCAGCACCAAGCCGTCACCCTGTTTCCCATATCACCCTGCATCTTCTATCCCTGCACAAACCTCTTCTCGCCGTGTGCCAACCCCCTCTCTCATTGCGACCCTGCATAAACCACCTCTCACCCTACGTACTCCACCACCTTCACCAACCCCCTCTCACCCAGCACCAACCCCCATCTCACCCTGAGGGGTGAATTTATGAAGCTTGGAGAAGTGTTATCTATCCCCATAAAGAACGTTATGAGCAAGGTGATAATGGTTTAGCCAATCAGCTACAATATGTAAATTGACAGGTAAGAGCTGATTGGCTGAACCATTATCACCTTGCTCATAACGTTCTTTATGGGGATAGATAACACTTCTCCAAGCTTCATAAATTCACCCCTGAGTCTTCCCTCATCCTGTGTCCTCCCACCCTGCACCAACCCTCTCTAAGCCTGCTTCCCACGCCCCCCTGCACCAACCCTCTCACACCCTGCATCCTCCACCCACCTTAACCAAACCCCTTTCACCCTACACCAACCCAATCTCAACCTATGTCTTCCATCACCTCGTGTCCTCTCACCCTGCACCAACCCTCTTTAACCCTGCAACCCAAACCCCGTTGCACCAACCCCCTCTCACCCTGCATCCTTCACCCCCCTTCACGAAATCCCTCTCACCCTACAGCAACCCTCTCTCACCCTGCATCCTCTGCTCCCCCTTCACCAACCGCCTTTCACCCCCTTCATCAACCCCCTCTCACCTTGCATCTTCCCTCACGCTGCACCAACCCACTTTCATCCTGTGTCTTCCCTCACCCTGTGTCCTCTCACCCACCACCAACCCTCTCAAACCCGGCATCCCATGCCCCCCTGCACCAACCCACTCTCACTCTGCATCCTCCACCCCCCTTCACCAACCCTCTCTCACCCTGCATTCTCCGTTTTCCTTCACCAACCCCATCTCACCCAGCATGTTCCCTCGCCCACCCACTCTCACCCTGCATCCTCCACCCCCCCTGCACCAACCCTCTCTCACCCTGCATGCTCCGCTTCCCTTCACCAACCCCATCTCACCCAGCATTTTCCCTCACCCTACACCAACCCCCTCTAACCCTGCATTTTCTGCCCCCCTTCACCAACCCCCTCACACCCTACACCGACCCACTTTCACCCTGTCTTCTCTCACCCTGCATACCACGCCCCCCTGCATCAACCCCCTCTTACCTTGCATCCTCAGCCCCCCTTCACCAAACCCCTATTGCCCTGCACCAACCCTTTCTCACCCTGCATCCTCCGCCTCCCTGCACCAACCCGTCACCCTGTTTCCCATATCACCCTGCATCTTCTATCCCTGCACAAACCTTTTCTCGCCGTGTGCCAACCCCCTCTCTCATTGCGACCCTGCATAAACCACCTCTCACCCTACGTACTCCACCACCTTCACCAACCCCCTCTCACCCAGCACCAACCCCCATCTCACCCTGAGTCTTCCCTCACCCTGTGTCCTCCCACCCTGCACCAACCCTCTCTAACCCTGCTTCCCATGCCCCCCTGCACCAACCCTCTCACACCCTGCATCCTCCACCCCCCTTCACCAAACCCCTCTAACCCTACACCAACCCAATCTCAACCTATCTCTTCCATCACCTCGTGTCCTGTCACCCGCACCAACCTTTTTTAACCCTGCATCCCACGTCCCATTGCACCAACCCCCTCTCACCCTGCATCCTTCACCCCCCTTCACGAAACCCCTCTCACCCTACAGCAACCCTCTCTCACCCTGCATCCTCTGCCCCTCCTTCACCAACCCCCTTTCACCCTGCGCCCCCCACCCCCTTCATCAACCCCCTCTCACCCTTCATCTTCCCTCACCCTGCACCAACCCACTTTCATCCTGTGTCTTCCCTCACACTGTGTCCTCTCACCCAACAAACCCTCTCAAACGCGTCATCCCATGCCCCCCTGCACCAACCCACTCTCACCCTGCATCCTCCACCCCCCTTCACCAACCCTCTCTCACCCTGCATTCTCCGCTTTCCTTCACCAACCCCATCTCACCCAGCATTTTCCCTCGCCCACCCACTCTCACCCTGCATCCTCCACCCCCCCTGCACCAACCCTCATTCACCCTGCATTCTCCGCTTCCCTTCACCAACCCCATCTCTCCCAGTATTTTCCCTCACCCTACACCAACCTCCTCTAACCCTGCATTCTCTGCCCCCCTTCACCAACACCCTCACACCCTACACCAACCCACTTTACCCTGTCTTCTCTCACCCTGCATCCTACGCCCCCCTGCATCAACCCCCTCTTACCTTGCATCCTCAGCCCCCCTTTACCAAACCCCTATTGCCCTGCACCAACCCTTTCTCACCCTGCATCCTCCGCCTCCCTGCACCAACCCGTCACCCTGTTTCCCATATCACCCTGCATCTTCTATCCCTGCACAAACCTCTTCTCTCCGTGTGCCAACCCCCTCTCTCCTTGCCACCCTGCATAAACCACCTCTCACCCTACGTACTCCACCACCTTCACCAACCCCCTCTCACCCAGCACCAACCCCCATCTCACCCAGAGTCTTCCCTCATCCTGTGTCCTCCCACCCTGCACCAACCCTCTCTAACCCTGCTTCCCATGCCCCCCTGCACCAACCCTCTCACACCCTGCATCCTCCACCCCCATTCACCAAACCCCTCTCACCCTACACCAACCCAATCTCAACCTATGTCTTCCATCACCTCGTGTCCTGTCACCCTGCACCAACCCTCTTTAACCCTGCATCCCATGCCCCATTGCACCAACCCCCTCTCACCCTGCATCCTTCACCCCCCTTCACGAAATCCCTCTCACCCTACAGCAACCCTCTCTCACCCTGCATCCTCTGCCCCTCCTTCACCAACCCCCTTTCACCCTGCGCCCTCCACCCCCTTCATCAACCCCCTCTCACCCTGCATCTTCCCTCACCCTGCACCAACCCACTTTCATCCTGTGTCTTCCCTCACCCTGTGTCCTCTCACCCAACCAACCCTCTCTAACCCGGCATCCCATGCCCCCCTGCACCAACCCTCCTCACCCTGCATACTCTGCCCCCCTGCACCAAACCATCTCACCCTGCATCCTCTGCCCCCTTACACCAACCCCTCTCACACTATATCCTCCGCCCCCTTCACTTACCTGCTCTCACCCTGCATATTCCCTTACCCTGAACCAACCCCCTCTCACCCTACACCAACCCAATCTCACCCTGTGTCTTTCCTCACCCTGCACCAACCCTCTCTAACCCTGCATTCCACGCACCCATGCACCAACCCCCTCTCACCCTGCATCTTCTCTCCCTGCACCAACCCTTTCTCACCCTGTGCCAACCCCCTCTATCCTTGTGTCCTCCATCACCATTCATCCACCGCCACCCTGCACCACGCCATCTCCTCCCCATCTTCTCTAACCCTGCACTCCCCTTTTACCCCGTGTCTTCTCTCACCCTGCATCTTCTCACCCTACACCACCCACCTCTCTCTCTGCAAACTCCAGAACCTAAATTCATCAAGCTATAAACATAATGTAAGGAAGAGAGTCTATAGCAAACATACATATTTCATAAATATGCATGTATGCCAGGAAGATATTATCGCGCCTCCTTACCTGTTGTTTGTAGCTGCTCCTGCCATTGGACCTTTAGAAAATGACATCACAGTAGTCCAGAGATGTAGCTGGCTAAGTTGTTGACATTACAATTCCTTTGTGGAGAAGTCCTACCTGAAAAAAAATAGAAAAGGGGCGCGATAATATGTTCATGACATACATGCATATTTATTTTTACTGTGTCTTACATCTATCTCATCCCTGCACCCTCCCTCACCGTGTGTCTTCCATCACCCCGTGTCCTCTCACCCTGCACTAACCCTCTCTAAACCTGAATCCCACGCCCCCATGCACCAACCCCCTTTCACCCTGCGCCCCTCACCCCCTTCATCAACCCCCTCTCACCCTTCATCTTCCCTCACCCTGCACCAACCCACTTTCATCCTGTGTCTTCCCTCACCCTGTGTCCTCTCACCCAACAAACCCTCTCAAACGCGTCATCCCATGCCCCCCTGCACCAACCCACTCTCACCCTGCATCCTCCACCCCCCTTCACCAACCCTCTCTCACCCTGCATTCTCCGCTTTCCTTCACCAACCCCATCTCACCCAGCATTTTCCCTCGCCCACCCACTCTCACCCTGCATCCTCCACCCCCCCTGCACCAACCCTCATTCACCCTGCATTCTCCGCTTCCCTTCACCAACCCCATCTCTCCCAGTATTTTCCCTCACCCTACACCAACCTCCTCTAGCCCTGCATTCTCTGCCCCCCTTCACCAACACCCTCACACCCTACACCAACCCACTTTAACCCTGTCTTCTCTCACCCTGCATCCTACGCCCCCCTGCATCAACCCCCTCTTACCTTGCATCCTCAGCCCCCCTTTACCAAACCCCTATTGCCCTGCACCAACCCTTTCTCACCCTGCATCCTCCGTCTCCCTGCACCAACCCGTCACCCTGTTTCCCATATCACCCTGCATCTTCTATCCCTGCACAAACCTCTTCTCTCCGTGTGCCAACCCCCTCTCTCCTTGCCACCCTGCATAAACCACCTCTCACCCTACGTACTCCACCACCTTCACCAACCCCCTCTCACCCAGCACCAACCCCCATCTCACCCAGAGTCTTCCCTCATCCTGTGTCCTCCCACCCTGCACCAACCCTCTCTAACCCTGCTTCCCATGCCCCCCTGCACCAACCCTCTCACACCCTGCATCAGCCACCCCCATTCACCAAACCCCTCTCACCCTACACCAACCCAATCTCAACCTATGTCTTCCATCACCTCGTGTCCTGTCACCCTGCACCAACCCTCTTTAACCCTGCATCCCACGTCTCATTGCACCAACCCCCTCTCACCCTGCATCCTTCACCCCCCTTCACGAAATCCCTCTCACCCTACAGCAACCCTCTCTCACCCTGCATCCTCTGCCCCTCCTTCACCAACCCCCTTTCACCCTGCGCCCTCCACCCCCCTCATCAACCCCCTCTCACCCTGCATCTTCCCTCACCCTGCACCAACCCACTTTCATCCTGTGTCTTCCCTCACCCTGTGTCCTCTCACCCAACCAACCCTCTCTAACCCGGCATCCCATGCCCCCCTGCACCAACCCTCCTCACCCTGCATACTCTGCCCCCCTGCACCAAACCATCTCACCCTGCATCCTCTGCACCCTTACACCAACCCCTCTCACACTATATCCTCCGCCCCCTTCACTTACCTGCTCTCACCCTGCATATTCTCTTACCCTAAACCAACCCCCTCTCACCCTACACCAACCCAATCTCACCCTGTGTCTTTCCTCACCCTGCACCAACCCTCTCTAACCCTGCATTCCACGCACCCATGCACCAACCCCCTCTCACCCTGCATCTTCTCTCCCTGCACCAACCCTTTCTCACCCTGTGCCAACCCCCTCTATCCTTGTGTACTCCATCACCATGCATCCACCGCCACCCTGCACCACGCCATCTCCTCCCCATCTTCTCTAACCCTGCACTCCCCTTTTACCCCGTGTCTTCTCTCACCCTGCATCTTCTCACCCTACACCACCCACCTCTCACCCTGCAAACTCCAGAACCTAAATTCATCAAGCTATAAACATAATGTAAGGAAGAGAGTCTATAGCAAACATACATATTTCATAAATATGCATGTATGCCAGGAAGATATTATCGCGCCTCCTTACCTGTTGTTTGTAGCTGCTCCTGCCATTGGACCTTTAGAAAATGACATCACAGTAGTCCAGAGATGTAGCTGGCTAAGTTGTTGACATTACAATTCCTTTGTGGAGAAGTCCTACCTGAAAAAAAAATAGAAAAGGGGCGCGATAATATGTTCATGACATACATGCATATTTATTTTTACTGTGTCTTACATCTATCTCATCCCTGCACCCTCCCTCACCATCACCCCGTGTCCTCTCATCCTGCACCAACCCTCTCTAACCCTGAATCCCACGCTTCCATGCACCAACCCCCTCTCACCCTGCATCCTTCACCCCCCTTCAGGAAATCCCTCTCACCCTGCACCAACCCTCTCTCAACCTTTATCCTCTGCCCCCCTGCACCAACCCCCTCTCACTCTGCATCATCCACCCTCTTCATCAACCCCATCTCACCCTGCATCTTCCCTCACCCTGCACCAGCCCACTTTCACCCTGGGTTTTTAGCCTCACCCTGTGTCCTCTCACCCTGAATACCACGCACCCCTGCATCAACCACCTCTCACCTTGCATCCTCAGCCCCCCTTCACCAAACCCCTATTGCCCTGCACCAACCCTTTCTCACCCTGCATCCTCCGCCTCCCTGCACCAACCCGTCACCCTGTTTCCCATATCACCCTGCATCTTCTATCCCTGCACAAACCCCTTCTCGCCGTGTGCCAACCCCCTCGCTCCTTGCCACCCTGCATAAACCACCTCTCACCCTACGTACTCCACCACCTTCACCAACCCCCTCTCACCCAGCACCAACCCCCATCTCACCCTGAGTCTTCCCTCATCCTTTGTCCTCTAACCCTGCACCAACCCTCTCTAACCCTGCTTCCCATGCCCATCTGCTCCAACCCTCTCACACCCTGCATCAACCCTCTCACACCCTGCATCCTCCACCCCCCTTCACCAAACCCCTCTTACCCTGCACCAACCCTCCCACATACTGCATACTCCACCCCCTTCACCAACCCCCTCTCACCCTACACCAACCCAATCTCAACCTATGTCTTCCATCACCCCGTATCCTCTCACCCTGCACCAACCCTCTCACCCTGCATCCCATGCCCCCTTGCACCAACCCCCTCTCACCCTGCATCCTTCACCCCCCTTCACGAAACCCCTCTCACCCTGCACCAACCCTCTCTCACCCTGCATCCTCTGCCCCCCCCCTTCACCAACCCCCTCTCACCCTGCGCTCTCTTAACCCCCTTCATCAACCCCCTCTCACCCTGCATCCTCCCTCACCCTGCACCAACCCACTTTCATCCTGTGTCTTCTCACCCAGCACCAACCCTCTGAAACCCGTCATCCCATGCCCCCCTGCACCAACCCACTCTCACCCTGCATCCTCCACCCCCCTTCACCAACCCTCTCTCACCCTGCATTCTCCGCTTTCCTTCACCAACCCCATCTCACTCAGCATTTTCCCTCGCCCACCCACTCTCACCCTGCATCCTACACCCCCCCTGCACCAACCCTCATTCACCCTGCATTCTCCGCTTCCCTTCACCAACCCCATCTCACCCAGCATTTTCCCTCACCCTACACCAACCTCCTCTAACCCTGCATTCTCTGCCCCCCTTCACCAACACCCTCACACCCTGCACCAACCCACTTTAACCCTGTCTTCTCTCACCCTGCATCCTACGCCCCCCTGCATCAACCCCCTCTTACCTTGCATCCTCAGCCCCCCTTCACCAAACCCCTATTGCCCTGCACCAACCCTTTCTCACCCTGCATCCTCCGCCTCCCTGCACCAACCCGTCACCCTGTTTCCCATATCACCCTGCATCTTCTATCCCTGCACAAACCTCTTCTCGCCGTGTGCCAACCCCCTCTCTCCTTGCCACCCTGCATAAACCACCTCTCACCCTGCGTACTAGACCCCCTTCACCAACCCCCTCTCACGATGAACCAACCCCCATCTCACCCTGAGTCTTCCCTCATCCTGTGTCCTCCCACCCTGCACCAACCCTCTCTAACCCTGCTTCCCATGACCCCCTGCACCAACCCTCTCACACCCTGCATCCTCCACCCCCCTTCACCAAACCCCTCTCACCCTACACCAACCCAATCTCAACCTATGTCTTTCATCACCTCGTGTCCTGTCACCCTGCACCAACCCTCTTTAACCCTGCATCCCACGTAAAATTGCACCAACTCCCTCTCACCGTGCATCCTTCACCCCCCTTCACGAAATCCCTCTCACCCTACAGCAACCCTCTCTCACCCTGCATCCTCTGCCCCTCCTTCACCAACCCCCTTTCACCCTGCGCCCTCCACCCCCTTCATCAACCCCCTCTCACCCTGCATCTTCCCTCACCCTGCACCAACCCACTTTCATCCTGTGTCTTCCCTCACCCTGTGTCCTCTCACCCAACCAACCCTCTCAAACCCGGCATCCCATGCCCCCCTGCACCAACCCACTCTCACCCTGCATCCTCCACCCCCCTTCACCAACCTTCTCTCACCCTGCATTCTCCGCTTTCCTTCACCAACCCCATCTCACCCAGCATTTTCCCTCGCCCACCCACTCTCACCCTGCATCCTCCACCCCCCCTGCACCAACCCTCATTCACCCTGCATCCTCCGCCTCCCTGCACCAACCCGTCACCCTGTTTCCCATATCACCCTGCATCTTCTATCCCTGCACAAACCTCTTCTCGCCGTGTGCCAACTCCCTCTCTCCTTGCCACCCTGCATAAACCACCTCTCACCCTACGTACTCCACCACCTTCACCAACCCCCTTTCACCCAGCACCAACCCCCATCTCACCCAGAGTCTTCCCTCATCCTGTGTTCTCCCACCATGCACCAACCCTCTCTAACCCTGCTTCCCATGCCCCGCTGCACCAACCCTCTCACACCCTGCATCCTCCACTCCCCTTCACCAAACCCCTCTCACCCTACACCAACCCAATCTCAACCTATGTCTTCCATCACCTCGTGTCCTGTCACCCTGCACCAACCCTCTTTAACCCTGCATCCCACGTCCCATTGCACCAACCCCCTCTCACCCTGCATCCTTCACCCCCCCTTCACGAAATCCGTCTCACCCTACAGCAACCCTCTCTCACCCTGCATCCTCTGCCCCTCCTTCACCAACCCCCTTTCACCCTGCGCCCTCCACCCCCTTCATCAACCCCCTCTCACCCTGCATCTTCCCTCACCCTGCACCAACCCACTTTCATCCTGTGTCTTCCCTCACCCTGTGTCCTCTCACCCAACCAACCCTCTCAAACCCGGCATCCCATGCCCCCCTGCACCAACCCACTCTCACCCTGCATCCTCCACCCCCCTTCACCAACCCTCTCTCACCCTGCATTCTCCGCTTTCCTTCACCAACCCCATCTCACCCAGCATTTTCCCTCGCCCACCCACTCTCACCCTGCATCCTCCACCCCCCCTGCACAAACCCTCATTCACCCTGCATTCTCCGCTTTCCTTCACCAACCCCATCTCACCCAGCATTTTCCCTCACCCTACAACAACCTCCTCTAACCCTGCATTCTCTGCCCCCCTTCACCAACACCCTCACACCCTACACCAACCCACTTTAACCCTGTCTTCTCTCACCCTGCATCCCACGACCCCCTGCATAAACCCCCTCTCACCTTGCATCCTCAGCCCCCCTTCACCAAACCCCTATTGCCCTGCACCAACCCTTTCTCACCCTGCATCCTCCGCCTCCCTGCACCAACCCGTCACCCTGTTTCCCATATCACCCTGCATCTTCTATCCCTGCACAAACCTTTTCTCGCCGTGTGCCAACCCCCTCTCTCCTTGCCACCCTGCATAAACCACCTCTCACCCTACGTACTCCACCACCTTCACCAACCCCCTCTCACCCAGCACCAACCCCCATCTCACCCTGAATCTTCCCTCACCCTGTGTCCTCTCACCCTGCACCAACCCTCTCTAACCCTGCTTCCCATGCCCCCCTGCACCAACCCTCTCACACCCTGCATCCTCCACCCCCCTTCACCAAACCCCTCTAACCCTACACCAACCCAATCTCAACCTATCTCTTCCATCACCTCATGTCCTGTCACCCTGCACCAACCCTCTTTAACCCTGCATCCCACGTCCCATTGCACCAACCCCCTCTAACCCTGCATCCTTCACCCCCCTTCACGAAATCCCTCTCACCCTACAGCAACCCTCTCTCACCCTGCATCCTCTGCCCCTCCTTCAACAACCCCCTTTCACCCTGCGCCCCCCCACCCCCTTCATCAACCCCCTCTCACCCTTCATCTTCCCTCACCCTGCACCAACCCACTTTCATCCTGTGTCTTCCCTCACCCTGTGTCCTCTCACCCAACAAACCCTCTCAAACGCGTCATCCCATGCCCACCTGCACCAACCCACTCTCACCCTGCATCCTCCACCCCCCTTCACCAACCCTCTCTCACCCTGCATTCTCCGCTTTCCTTCACCAACCCCATCTCACCCAGCATTTTCCCTCGCCCACCCACTCTCACCCTGCATCCTCCACCCCCCTGCACCAACCCTCATTCACCCTGCATTCTCCGCTTCCCTTCACCAACCCCATCTCACCCAGTATTTTTCCTCACCCTACACCAACCTCCTCTAACCCTGCATTCTCTGCCCCCCTTCACCAACACCCTCACACCCTACACCAACCCACTTTAACCCTGTCTTCTCTCACCCTGCATCCAACGACCCCCTGCATCAACCCCCTCTTACCTTGCATCCTCAGCCCCCCTTCACCAAACCCCTATTGCCCTGCACCAACCCTTTCTCACCCTGCATCCTCCGCCTCCCTGCACCAACCCGTCACCCTGTTTCCCATATCACCCTGCATCTTCTATCCCTGCACAAACCTCTTCTCGCCGTGTGCCAACTCCCTCTCTCCTTGCCACCCTGCATAAACCACCTCTCACCCTACGTACTCCACCACCTTCACCAACCCCCTCTCACCCAGCACCAACCCCCATCTCACCCAGAGTCTTCCCTTATCCTGTGTCCTCCCACCATGCACCAACCCTCTCTAACCCTGCTTCCCATGCCCCGCTGCACCAACCCTCTCACACCCTGCATCCTCCACTCCCCTTCACCAAACCCCTCTCACCCTACACCAACCCAATCTCAACCTATGTCTTCCATCACCTTGTGTCCTGTCACCCTGCACCAACCCTCTTTAACCCTGCATCCCACGTCCCATTGCACCAACCCCCTCTCACCCTGCATCCTTCACCCCCCTTCACGAAATCCCTCTCACCCTACAGCAACCCTCTCTCACCCTGCATCCTCTGCCCCTCCTTCACCAACCCCCTTTCACCCTGCGCCCTCCACCCCCTTCATCAACCCCCTCTCACCCTGCATCTTCCCTCACCCTGCACCAACCCACTTTCATCCTGTGTCTTCCCTCACCCTGTGTCCTCTCACCCAACCAACCCTCTCAAACCCGGCATCCCATGCCCCCCTGCACCAACCCACTCTCACCCTGCATCCTCCACCCCCCTTCACCAACCCTCTCTTACCCTGCATTCTCCGCTTTCCTTCACCAACCCCATCTCACCCAGCATTTTCCCTCGCCCACCCACTCTCACCCTGCATCCTCCACCCCCCCTGCACCAACCCTCATTTACCCTGCATTCTCCGCTTCCCTTCACCAACCCCATCTCACCCAGCATTTTCCCTCACCCTACAACAACCTCGTCTAACCCTGCATTCTCTGCCCCCCTTCACCAACACCCTCACACCCTACACCAACCCACTTTAACCCTGTCTTCTCTCACCCTGCATCCCACGACCCCCTGCATAAACCCCCTCTCACCTTGCATCCTCAGCCCCCCTTCACCAAACCCCTATTGCCCTGCACCAACCCTTTCTCACCCTGCATCCTCCGCCTCCCTGCACCAACCCGTCACCCTGTTTCCCATATCAACCTGCATCTTCTATCCCTGCACAAACCCCTTCTCGTCCTGTGCCAACCCCCTCTCCTTGCCACCCTGCATAAACCACCTCTCACCCTGCGTACTAGACCCCCTTCACCAACCCCCTCTCACGATGCACATACCCCCATCTCACCCTGAGTCTTCCCTCATCCTGTGTCCTCCCACCCTGCACCAACCCTCTCTAACCCTGCTTCCCATGACCCCCTGCACCAACCCTCCTCACCCTGCATACTCTGCCCCCCTGCACCAAACCCTCTCACCCTGCATCCTCTGCCCCCTTACACCAACCCCCTCTCACACTATATCCTCCGCCCCCTTCACTTACCTGCTCTCACCCTGCATATTCCCTTACCCTGAACCAACCCCCTCTCACCCTACACCAACCCAATCTCACCCTGTGTCTTCCCTCACCCTGCACCAACCCTCTCTAACCCTGCATTCCACGCACCCATGCACCAACCCCCTCTCACCCTGCATCTTCTCTCCCTGCACCAACCCTTTCTCACCCTGTGACAACCTCCTCTATCCTTGTGTCCTCCATCACCATGCATCCACCGCCACCCTGCACCACGCCATCTCCTCCCCATCTTCTCTAACCCTGCATAAACCACCTCTCACCCTGCGTACTAGACCCCCTTCACCAACCCCCTCTCACGATGAACCAACCCCCATCGCACCCTGAGTCTTCCCTCATCCTGTGTCCTCCCACCCTGCACCAACCCTCTCTAACCCTGCTTCCCATGACCCCCTGCACCAACCCTCTCACACCCTGCATCCCACGTCAAATTGCACCAACCCCCTCTCACCGTGCATCCTTCACCCCCCTTCACGAAATCCCTCTCACCCTACAGCAACCCTCTCTCACCCTGCATCCTCTGCCCCTCCTTCACCAACCCGCTTTCACCCTGCGCCCTCCACCCCCTTCATCAACCCCCTCTCAACCTGCATCTTCCCTCACCCTGCACCATCCCACTTTCATCCTGTGTCTTCCCTCACCCTGTGTCCTCTCACCCACCACCAACCCTCTAAAACCCGGCATCCTCTGCCCCCCTGCACCAACCCACTCTCACCCTGCATCCTCCACCCCCCTTCACCAACCCTCTCTCACCCTGCATTCTCCGCTTTCCTTCACCAACCCCATCTCACTCAGCATTTTCCCTCGCCCACCCACTCTCACCCTGCATCCTCCACCCCCCTGCACCAACCCTCATTATCCCTGCATTCTCCGCTTCCCTTCACCAACCCCATCTCACCCAGCATTTTCCCTCACCCTACACCAACCTCCTCTAACCCTGCATTCTCTGCCCCCCTTCACCAACACCCTCACACCCTGCACCAACCCACTTTAACCCTGTCTTCTCTTACATAGTTACATAGTTACATAGTAGGTAAGGCTGAAAAAAGACTTGCGTCCATCTAGTTCAACCTGGTATAGATATCCATTGCTGATTTGGTTGGTTCTGGTATTTTACAGACAAATTATATTTCTTATTTGTACCCATGGATGTTTTTCTCCAGTAAATGTTTGTCCAACTTTGCCTTGAACGCATTTAATGAGCCAGCCGTTACCACCTCTCTGGGAAGAGAGTTCCAGAGTTTGACTGTTCTGACCGTAAAGAAATTCTTTCTACTAGCTGAATGAAATCTTTTTTCTTCTAATCTATACTCATGCCCTCGCGTCCTAGATTCCTTTCTAGTAGAAAATAGGGTGTGTGACAGTTCCTTATATTGGCCCTTGATATACTTGTACATGTTGAGCATGTCCCCCCTTAAACGTCTCTTTTCTAATGTAAATAGTCCCAAATTGCTTAATCTCTCCCCGTAGCTTAAATTCTCCATTCCCCTAATAAGCTTTGTTGCTCGCCTTTGGACTTTTTCTAATTCTATGAAGTCCTTTTTATAGTGTGGGGCCCAGAACTGTACTCCGTACTCTAGGTGAGGTCTCACCAATGCTTTATATAGTGGCATAATTACCCTTGAGTCCCTAGTTTCCATTCCCCTCTTAATACATGCCAGAATTTTGTTGGCCTTTTTTGTAGCTACATTACAATGGGCACTACATCCTAGATTGCTGTCTATTTGGACTCCTAGATCCTTTTCAAGTATGGAATTACCCAGTTCCTCTCCGCTAAGGTTGTAACTTGCACACTGGTTGTGTCTCCCAAGGTGCATAACCTTACATTTATCTACATTGAACCTCATCTTCCATTTTTTTGCCCACTCATCTAGAATTGCAAGATCATTTTGAAGCATGGTGACATCTTCTGGTGATTTGATGACTTTGCTAAGTTTTGTATCGTCCGCAAAGATGGATACATTGCTGAGTAACCCTATCCCAATATCGTTAATAAAAATGTTAAACAAAATGGGCCCCAAAACCGAACCCTGGGGCACTCCACTTAGTACCGGTATCATATCTGATACGGCACCATTCACAACCACTCTTTGTTCTCTATTACATAGCCAATTCCCTACCCATCTGCAGATATTTTCACCCAATTCTAGGTTCTCCATTTTATTAATCAATCTCTTGTGTGGGACAGTATCAAATGCTTTAGCAAAATCTAGGAAAATCACATCTACAGCATTTCCATTATCGAGGTTTTTGCTAACCTCTTCATAGAACCCTAGTAGATTAGTTTGGCATGAACGATTTTTCACGAACCCATGTTGGTTAGTACTGAGTAGAAGGTGATTATCTAAATATTCCTGGATACCATCCCTTAAAAATCCTTCAAATAGTTTACCCACAATTGATGTTAAACTAACGGGTCTGTAATTAGCGGGATCTTCCTTTTTTCCTTTTTTGAATATTGGCACTACCTCTGCTATTCTCCAATCTTTTGGTACTATACCTGACGATAGTGACTTGCTAAAGATATAATGTAGGGGGGTAGCTAGTTCATCCCTTAATTCCATTAATACCCTCGGATGAATCCCATCTGGCCCTGGTGACTTATTTGTTTTGAGTTTGCTTAGCCTCAGTATTAATTCTTTCGGCGTGAAATCCACAATGAGATCTGGCTTATTTGTCCCGTTTGTGGTAAATGTTCGTTCCACAGTCTGCTCTCCCTTAGTAAATACTAATTACCCTGCATCCTACGCCCCCCTGCATCAACCCCCTCTTACCTTGCATCCTCAGCCCCCCTTCACCAAACCCCTATTGCCCTGCACCAACCCTTTCTCACCCTGCATCCTCCGCCTCCCTGCACCAACCCGTCACCCTGTTTCCCATATCACCCTGCATCTTCTATCCCTGCACAAACCCCTTCTCGCCATGTGCCAACCCCCTCTCCTTGCCACCCTGCATAAACCACCTCTCACCCTGCGTACTAGACCCCCTTCACCAACCCCCTCTCACGATGCACCAACCCCCATCTCACCCTGAGTCTTCCCTCATCCTGTGTCCTCCCACCCTGCACCAACCCTCTCTAACCCTGCTTCCCATGACCCCCTGCACCAACCCTCCTCACCCTGCATACTCTGCCCCCCTGCACCAAACCCTCTCACCCTGCATCCTCTGCCCCCTTACACCAACCCCCTCTCACCCTATATCCTCCGCCCCCTTCACTTACCTGCTCTCACCCTGCATATTCCCTTACCCTGAACCAACCCCCTCTCACCCTACATCAACCCAATCTCACCCTGTGTCTTCCCACACCCTGCACCAACCCTCTCTAACCCTGCATCTTCTCTCCCTGCACCAACCCTTTCTCACCCTGTGCCAACCCCCTCTATCCTTGTGTCCTCCATCACCATGCATCCACCGCCACCCTGCACCACGCCATCTCCTCCCCATCTTCTCTTACCCTGCACTCCCCTTTTACCCCGTGTCTTCTCTCACCCTACACCACCCACCTCTCACCCTGCAAACTCCAGAACCTAAATTCATCAAGCTATAAACATAATGTAAGGAAGAGAGTCTATAGCAAACATACATATTTCATAAATATGCATGTATGCCAGGAAGATATTATCGCGCCTCCTTACCTGTTGTTTGTAGCTGCTCCTGCCATTGGACCTTTAGAAAATGACATCACAGTAGTCCAGAGATGTAGCTGGCTAAGTTGTTGACATTACAATTCCTTTGTGGAGAAGTCCTACCTGAAAAAAAAATAGAAAAGGGGCGCGATAATATGTTCATGACATGCATGCATATTTATTTTTACTGTGTCTTACATCTATCTTATCCCTGCACCCTCCCTCACCGTGTGTCTTCCATCACCCCGTGTCCTCTCATCCTGCACCAACCCTCTCTAACCCTGAATCCCACGCCCCCATGCACCAACCCCCTCTCACCCTGCATCCTTCACCCCCCTTCAGGAAATCACTCTCACCCTGCACCAACCCTCTCTTACCCTGTATCCTCTGCCCCCCTGCACCAACCCGCTCTCACTCTGCATCCTCCACCCTCTTCATCAACCCCATCTCACCCTGCATCTTCCCTCACCCTGCACCAGCCCACTTTCACCCTGGGTTTTTACCCTCACCATGTGTCCTCTCACCCTGCATACCACGCACCCCTGCATCAACAACCTCTCACCTTGCATCCTCAGCCCCCCTTCACCAAACCCCTATTGCCTGCACCAACCCTTTCTCACCCTGCATCCTCCGCCTCCCTGCACCAACCCCTCTCACCCTGTTTCCCATATCACCCTGCATCTTCTTTCCCTGCACAAACCCCTTCTCGCCCTGTGTAAACCCCCTCTCTACTTGCATCTTCTGCCACCCTGCATAAACCCCCTCTCACCTTACGTACTCCACACCCTTCACCAACCCCCTCTCACCCCACACCAACCCAATCTCAACCTGTGTCTTCCCTCACCCTTGGTCCTCTCACCCTGCACCAACCCTCTCTAACCCTGCATTTCACACACCCCTGCACCAACCCTCTCTAACCCTGCATTTCAAACACCCCTGCACCAACCCCCTCTCACCCTGCATCTTCCCTCACCCTGCACCAACCCAATCTCACCCTGCATCCTCCGCCCCCTTCACTCACCCCCTCTCACCCTGCACCAACCCGTCACCCTGTTTCCCATGTAACCCTGCATCTTCTCTCCCTGCACAAACCCCTTCTCGCCCTGTGCCAACCCCCTCTATTTGCCACCCTGCATAAACCACCTCTCACGATGCACCAACCCCCATCTCACCCTGAGTCTTCCCTCATCCTGTGTCCTCCCACCCTGCACCAACCCTCTCTAACCCTGCTTCCCATGACCCCCTGCACCAACCCTCCTCACCCTGCATACTCTGCCCCCCTGCACCAAACCCCTCTCACCCTACACCAACCCAATCTCAACCTATGTCTTTCATCACCTCGTGTCCTGTCACCCTGCACCAACCCTCTTTAACCCTGCATCCCACGTCAAATTGCACCAACCCCCTCTCACTCTGCATCCTCCACCCTCTTCATCAACCCCATCTCACCCTGCATCTTCCCTCACCCTGCACCAGCCCACTTTCACCCTGGGTTTTTACTCTCACCATGTGTCCTCTCACCCTGCATACCACGCACCCCTGCATCAACCACCTCTCACCTTGCATCCTCAGCCCCCCTTCACCAAACCCCTATTGGCTGCACCAACCCTTTCTCACCCTGCATCCTCCGCCTCCCTGCACCAACCCCTCTCACCCTGTTTCCCATATCACCCTGCATCTTCTTTCCCTGCATAAACCCCTTTTCGCCCTGTGTAAACCACCTCTCTCCTTGCATCCTATGCCACCCTGCATAAACCCCATCTCACCCTACATACTCCACCCCCTTCACCAACCCCCTCTCACCCAGCACCAACCCCCATCTCACCCTGAGTCTTCCCTCATCCTGTGTCCTCACACCCTGCACTAACACTCTCTAACCCTGCTTCCCATGACCCCTGCACCAACCCTCTCACCCTGCATCCTTCACCCCCCTTCACCAAACCCCTCTCACCATGCACCAACCCTCCTCACCCTGCATACTCTGCCCCCCCTGCACCAAACCCCTCTCACCCTGCATCCTCTGCCCCCCTTCATCAACCCCCTCTCACCCTATATCCTCCGCCCTAATCACTTACCCGCTCTCACCCTGCATCTTCCCTCACCCTTCACCAACCCCCTCTCACCCAGCACCAACCCCCATCTCACCCTGAGTCTTCCCTCATCCTGTGTCCTCACCCCCTGCACCAACCCTCTCACCCTGCATCCTCCACCCCCCTTCACCAAACCCCTCTCACCCTGCACCAACCCTCCTCACCCTGCATCCTCTGCCCCCCTGCACCAACCCCCTCTCACCCTATATCCTCCGCCCCTTCACTTACCCGCTCTCACCCTGCATCTTCCCTCACCCTGAACCAACCCCCTCTCACCCTACACCAACCCAATCTCACCCTGCGTCTTCCCTCACCCTGCACATCCAACTTTCATCCTGTGTCTTCCCTCACCCTGTGTCCTCTCACCCAGCACCAACCCTTTCAAACCCGGCATCCCATGCCCCCCTGCACAAACCCACTCTCACCATGCATCCTTCACCCCCCCTGCAGCAACCCTCTCTCACCCTGCATTCTCTGCTTCCCTTCACCAACCCCATCTAACCCAGCATTTTCCCTCACCCTACACAAACCCCCTCTAAACCTGCATTTTCTGCCCCCCTTCACCGACCCACTTTCACCCTGTCTTCTCTCACCCTGCATCCCACGCCCCCCTGCATCAACCCACTCTCACCTTGCATCCTCAGCCCCCCTTCACGAAACCCCTCTCACCCTGCACCAACCCTCTCTCACCCTGCATCCTCTGCCCCCCCTTCACCAACCCCCTCTCACCGTGCCCTCCACCCCCTTCATCAACCCCCTCTCACCCTGCATCCTCCCTCACCCTGCACCAACCCACTTTCATCCTGTGTCTTCCCTCACCCTGTGTCCTCTCCCCCAGCACCAACCCTCTCAAACCAGTCATCCCATGCCCCCCTGCACCAACCCACTCTCACCCTGCATCCTCCACACCCCCATCACCAACCCTCTCTCACCCTGCATTCTCCGCTTTCCTTCACCAACCCCATCTCACCCAGCATTTTCCCTCGCCCACCCACTCTCACCCTGCATCCTCCACCCCCCCCCCCCGCTGCACCAACCCTCTCTCACCCTGCATTCTCCGCTTCCCTTCACCAACCCCATCTCACCCAGCATTTCCCTCACCCTACACCAACCCCCTCTAACCCTGCATTTTCTGCCCCCCTTCACCAACCCCCTCACACCCTACACCGACCCACTTTCAACCTGTCTTCTCTCACCCTGCATACCACGCCCCCCTGCATCAACCCCCTCTTACCTTGCATCCTCAGCCCCCCTTCACCAAACCCCTATTGCCCTGCACCAACCCTTTCTCACCCTGCATCCTCCGCCTCCCTGCACCAACCCGTCACCCTGTTTCCCATATCACCCTGCATCTTCTATCCCTGCACAAACCTTTTCTCGCCGTGTGCCAACCCCCTCTCTCATTGCGACCCTGCATAAACCACCTCTCACCCTACGTACTCCACCACCTTCACCAACCCCCTCTCACCCAGCACCAACCCCCATCTCACCCTGAGTCTTCCCTCACCCTGTGTCCTCCCACCCTGCACCAACCCTCTCTAACCCTGCTTCCCATGCCCCCCTGCACCAACCCTCTCACACCCTGCATCCTCCACCCCCCTTCACCAAACCCCTCTAACCCTACACCAACCCAATCTCAACCTATCTCTTCCATCACCTCGTGTCCTGTCACCCTGCACCAACCTTTTTTAACCCTGCATCCCACGTCCCATTGCACCAACCCCCTCTCACCCTGCATCCTTCACCCCCCTTCACGAAACCCCTCTCACCCTACAGCAACCCTCTCTCACCCTGCCCCATCACTCTTTCACCCTGCATACTCCGCCCCCCTGCACCAAACCCCTCTCACCCTGCACCAACCACATCTCACCCTACATCGTCTGCCCCCCCAGCACCAACCCCCTCTCACCCTATGTCCTCCGCCCCCCTTCACTTACCCCCTCTAACCCTGCACCAACCCCCTCTTACCCTACACCAACCCAATCTCAACCTGTGTCTTCGCTCTTCCTGTGTCCTCTCACCCTGCACCAACCCTCTCTAACCCTGCATCCGCCACCCCCCTTCACCAACCCCCTCTAACCCTGCAATCTATTCCCCCCTTTACCAACCCCCTCACACCCTACACCAACCCACTCTATACCCTGTGTCTTCTCTCACCCTGCCTCCCACGCCCCCCTGCATCAACCCCCTCTCACCTTGCATCCTCAGCCCCCCTTCACCAAACCCCTATCACCCTACACCAACCATATCTCACCTTGCATCCTCCACCCCCCTTCACCAAACCCCTCTTACCCTCCAAAAACCCTCTTCACAAAAATCACATTATACCACACAGTATATGCCTAAGTTTACATTATGACACACAGTATGAGCCAAAATTCACATTATGTCACAAGGTAGAAGCCAAACTTTATACTATGCCACACGGTAAGAGCCTAAATTCATATTTTGCCATACGGTATGAGCCAAAATTCACATTATGACACAAGGTATAAGCCAAAAATCACATTATGCCACACAGTATATGCCAAAATGTACATTATGCCACATGGCATGGGACAAAATTCACATTATGCCACACGGTATGCGTCAAAATTCACATTATGACACACAGTATGAGACAAAAATGACATTACGCCACACCGAATGACACATAATTCTGTTATGCGGTGGGAGGTGGAGGGTGTCTCTTTGCAAGTGTAAGTTCATTCATCCCATTTGCCTGTCCAAAAGAAGAAAAAAAAATAAATATATATATATATATATATAGGTATATCTATCTATCTATATATAGATAGATCTATAGATATATAGATCTATAGATATATAGATCTATCTATCTATCTATCTATCTATCTATATATATATATATATATATATATATATATATATAAGCAGTGAGGTGATTGGCACTCTAGATGAGGTGATTGGCACTCCAGATAAAGGTTTGTAGGTTTTATGCCGCGGTGCCTTCCACAGGAAAATATACACAATTAACAATCACCGAAAGCATTTAGAGATCAGCAGGCAGCACTCCATGGGCTTGTCTGAATCAAATTAGATTTGGTGCATGGTAGTAAAACATAAAAATTCCATAGTACCTAGGCAGTGGGGATTAGACCGTGGGGTAGGTTTAGGTAGGGATGGCCATTGACCACCGATGATTTCAAATCATCGATGGTCAATGGCCATCCCTACCTAAACCTACCCCACAGTCTAACGCTTTATGGCCAATATCGAGTACTTTTGACATCAATTGGGAGAACCAGAAGGTTTCCCTACATCGATGGCAAAGGAGCACCGATATTTCCATTTTTTCCTTTCAAGGTGCCAGTACACGGAGTATAGCAACCCCCCCACCCCACCCCACGACACCCGGAAGTCCCACCCCGAGTTCTGTTTGGCCCACAGGCCACTCAGTCATATATAATGGATGACCATCGATAGCTAAAACTATCGATGGTTATCCATCAAATAGTTTACAGATATCGATGGATGGGTGCAGAATCACCATCGATGGCAACCATCGATGGCATATGCACTGATGGCCATCCCTAGGTTTAGGCAGTGGGGTTACACTGCAGGGAGGGATAAAGGGGGGGGGGGGGTGCAGAAGGAGGGTAGGTATACTAACCTGGCCCCCGTCAGGATTACTCATTTGGGATGCCGGCATCAGTGTTCTGGCCGCCCGCATCCCAACCGCCAGTCATTCAAATGTATCCCAATTAACAGTTAAATTAGGTTCACCAAGCATTATTCTAAATTCAGCAGCGCATAGTGTTAACAATCCCATTCTGGCAATAGGATTACATTTTACAATGCGATCCTGGGCGGGAATATTCCGCCCAATCCTTCATAAATAGGCCCCTAAAATACATATAAATAATTCATGTACATACAGTATACATGTTATTAATTTTCTCAATGTATTCTATTTTATTTATTTTTTACTTTCATTTTATTATTTATTTATCTTTATTTTTATTATATTATTTTATTTTTATTATTTTTTATTTATTTTCAACCTCCTCTCCCGCCTGGACCAGTCATATCACACACCCCTTTTATTATTTTTAGCGCTCCTAGCACCAAACCCTTGAAGTACCTTTTTATATTGGAGAAGCTTACCAATCAGAGCGCGGTCATACACACACACAAAAAAAAAAAACATGTTATGAAGTGAACCTAATGAAAAAATAGGAAATAAAACACCACAGAATACAAGTAAAAAGGAAAGTTAAATGGGGAGAATAAAGGCAAAAAATTATCGATTTTTTTCAAAACAATATTCACTGCGTTTTACTCATTAAGGTCCCTTGGGATGAGGGTGTCCTGAGTTAAAAACCATTCGGCCATACACTTATGCGATTTTGGGAGATTTCACCCAATTCTGTGGATCGAACACAGAAATTGGAGATTGAACCTGCTGCACATAATATTAATCGTATTTGGTGCCGTCATTTGTGACTGCTTTTGCAGCAGCCGAACTGATTACCTGTGAGTGTGTGTGTGTAATATACAGGTCAGAAAAAGGTCAGAAAAAGCTGGTCATGGTTGACAGGAGGGATCAGCCTGGAAAACATCTCCTCCCATTAATGGCTGGTCCTAGCGGAGGGTTCAGCCAATGTGCAATCCTGCACATCGATTGCACACAGTCTCCAGACCCAAATACATCAGTACTGTCCCTCTATTGGAGGCTGACCCACAGTTGGGGTGGAGCAGGAGATCATATTGGTGATCGCTGAAGAGATGCCTTGCACCTGTGCTCAGCATCTCTTCACTACAGGCAGAAGAACAGGGAGTAGAGATGGCCATTGACCATGGATGATTTCAAAATCATTGATGGTTTATGGCTGATACTGTCAAATACTTTTGCCATCGATGGGGGAGAACCAGATGGTTTGCTTTTTTTTTTGTTGTTTGTTTCAAATTTCCGGGGCACGAAGCAAAGCCAAGCCCTTGTGTTCTGATTGGCCCACCAGCCAATCAGTGAAACACAATGGATGACCATCGATAGTTAAAAATACCGATGGTCATTCATTGCATATGTTAACACTATCCATGACCAGTTGCACAATTGGCATCGATGGCAACCATCGATGGCCATCCCTAAAAA
Organism: Crinia signifera; assembly: GCF_055691185.1. Lineage (NCBI taxonomy): Eukaryota > Metazoa > Chordata > Amphibia > Anura > Myobatrachidae > Crinia > Crinia signifera. Next base: position 149,122,555 of record NC_139221.1, on the reverse strand, counting down.
AAATTGTCAGGGAGAGAGTTTGGGGCTTGCCTAGTCACTAGGAAAGTTCTGGGAATGCCCCCCAAAATGATAAAAAAAACAGGTGGTCGTGGCAATAGACCATGCCCCTTTACCGATGCCCCGCCCATTTCCCATTTAGCCCCTCCTCTTTTCACGACCAATTTTAACATGCAATGTTGGGAGCTATGCACTGTGATCGGGGGGGGGGGGGCCTATCAGCCCTCCACCAATAGCCGCGACACTGGGGACAGCTCTACCTCTCTCTCCTATTTGGCAGCGCCCGCCCACAACCCCTCGGTAGCAGTATCAGTGGGGGTACCTGCTACCTCTGCCTCCTCTCCCTCACCGTGCTGGGCAATATGCTGGCAGTCTATGGCTGTATAATCTTCATGAAGGGGAAAGATGGGACAACTTCACACCGCCGCCTCCAGCGCATCTCTCAGCCCAACCGTCCTCGCTCGCGCATCTCTCAGCCCAAGCGTCCTCGCGCATCTCTCAGCCCAACCGTCCACTCGTTGTCACGTGACAAAAAGGTAAGTGATGACGTCAAGCAACAGCCGCGAGGGACGCGCCTCCCCCAGCGCTTAGGTGCGGGGCTTACTGACGTCGGTGTGGTGCGCGGGCCGAGCACAGTGTGAGTGTACTTGAACAAGTGATGAGCAGCAGCAGCAGCAGCGGAGTAGCTTGCACCCCCCAGCAACACTAGAACAGCTGCTTCCACCTGCCCAGCAGCAAAGGACAGCCCCTGCTACCCACCCCCAGCGGTAGCACAGCAGATGGCCATCGACCATCGATGATTATAAACCATCGATGGTTTATGGCCGATGTCGAATAGTTTTGTCATCGATGTGGGAGAACCAGATGGTTTCCCACCATCGATGTCAAGCTTAAAACAAATAGTTTCGTTTTTGCTTTTTCCCCAAGGTGTCCGGACATGGAGCATAGCTCCGCCCCCGGCACCCGCGAAGCACCGACACCGCATTTTTATTGGCTTACAGGCCAATCAATCAAAGAAAATGGATGACCATCGATATATAAAAACATCGATGGTCGTCCATGAATATTTATACACTATCGATGGAGGGTGTAAAGACCCAGTCTGCGCAGTGATATCCGCAGTGATCGCAGAAGCACATAGTCCTGCCAAGCCCAGTGATAATGTTAAGCCGGGCCCTGCGGGACACTATCGTAAGATCATCAGAGCTCACCTCGTTGTCCCTCCCGACTGTCCCAAACACGGACTTCCCACCCCTAATGCGGCGTAGTGGCGGATTTAGGGAGGGGCAGCAAGGCATGTGTTCCTCTGTCATTCAGAAAATAGATTTTATTCTTTATTATTATATCCTGCACTGCAGCCAGGTGCCGAGTGTAGGGACAGGGGAAAAGAGTGGGTTTGGGACAGACAGGGAACTGCCTCCGCTGACAGAGCTGCCAAGAAGCAAGCCAGGTACAGAGGTGATACTCCAGGTGAGGCTGTTGTTTAGTACAGGGCCAGGCAGAACAAGGCAGCAGATAAGTGCACCCAGTGATCCCCTCACCATCTCTATGTCCCCTTCCCATCAATCCCAGTGCCCCCCTATATATCAACCCAGGGCTGGCCCTACCTTTACACGGAGTACGCCACCCAGGCAGAATTGGCAGTCGGATCGAGAGCAGTGTGCTCTGTCCTCAGAGCAGGTCTGCAGCTATTTGAAATCTCCCGCCGACTCACGAGCCAATTGTAGCTCGCAGTCTGGGAGCCAATCAGGAGCAGCCGATTGGCTCGCGAGTCGGTGGGAGATTTCAAATAGTTGTGGACCTACTCTGAGGACAGTCGAGCATCCCACCACTCTCTGCCCTGCTATCAATCATGCCTGGCTGGCGGCAGTATTTTACTCCCCCTTGAAAGCGTTTAACTACCCTGTGGCAATGAGCATGTAATACCCCTTGGCAAAGAGCATGAAACCCACTTGGCATTGAGTATGAAGCCCCTGGCATTGAGCAAGAAACCCCTAGCAATGAGCATGTAGGTAAGCGGCACTAATGTGGCATAACAATGTGTATTGGGCATTAGTGTGTGGCACAATGTGTAATGGGCATCACGGTGTGTGGCACAATGTGTAATGGTGCGGTGTGTCTAAGGGGCTCTAGCTGTTGCACTGTGTCTAAAGGTGTGTACACACGGGGGCGATATTGGCTAGAACCACAGGCAATATGGTCGCTGAGCGACCATATTGCCAGTGATTTGTAGTGCTGTGGACGATAAATCGCCGGCTGCGCGCACCCGTGTGTAGCTGCTAATGGTCGCATGAGCATGTTTGGGTGAAAAACCCAGATTTGTGTATAAAAAAGCAGACAATTTAAAAAACCTGCTCGTGAGGAGTGCAATCCTCATCGATAGAAGACCATCTTGAATCACATCGAAGGGCTTCTATCGATGTGGCCAGTGCACCATGTGTAAAGTGTGCAAAACTGATAGTAAGATCATCAAATACAAATCTGTTATCACCAATGTGGAATATGATATACTGTAAGGCCGGTTTCACACAGTCCGGCTCCTGCCGGACAGCGAAATCCCGCAAGGCCAGGGTGCCGTGCCGCACACATTAGTTGTGAATGGACACTATTGTGTCCATTCACACGGGACGGCCACGGCCCGGCCGCACGGTTGCAGCCGGATCCCGCCACTGGAAGGGATGGCTGCCGGGCTGTGGCCATCCCCTCCATGATAAATTACTGTGTGCTGCACGGCTTTCTGGCCGTACGGGTTTTCGCCGCCCGGCAGGAGCCGGAGCGTGTGAAATAGCCCTTAGAGATTTTGGGGGAAATTTACTAATATGAAAAACCTAGTTTTTCGTATTAGTATTTCCCCTACGACTGCATAGTCGGCGGTCCGTGTCGTCCTCCAGGTCCATGGCGGTGTCCGGGTCCGAAGTAATCCATGTTGGAGCTGTGGAAGGAAATTCTACTCACCTGGTCCTGTGCTGACGATGTCTTGTCTTGGTCCGACGTAGTCCAGGTAATCTTCAAGCTGTCGCCGGTCCCCGCACTGTCCGCATCGCACTGAGGAGAGATGCAGAGATATTTCATACTCGGCGCCTCTCCTCAGAATGATTCCATTGGCCGCCTAGCGGCCAATCAGGAGCTAAGAAAGTTGGCTCCTGATTGGCCGCTAGGCGTCCAATGGAATCATTCTGAGGAGAGGCGCAGAGTATGAAATATCCCTGCATCTCTCCTCAGTGCTATGCGGACAGTGCGGGGACCGGCGACAGCTTGAAGATTACCTGGACTACGTCGGACCAAGACAAGACATCGTCAGCACAGGACCAGGTGAGTAGGATTTCCTTCCACAGCTCCAACATGGATTACTTCGGACCCGGACACCGCCATGGACCTGGAGGACGACACGGACCGCCGACATGGACCTGGTCACCGGGCTGATTCTGTGTAAAAGAATAGATGAAAACCTATTGTTTAAAACTGTGGAACTATGAGTCCCAGCAAGCCTCCCCCGCAAGCTGGGACTTGGAAAACCACAAGTCCCAGCCTGAGGGGCATTAAAGGGCCCGCTGGCACTTGTAGTTCCACAGTAATAAAAATAGTACAATAAACACACACTGACACAATGAAAATAAGACTTTAATACATCCATTACACACATACTGATACTTACCTTTCTTGATCCCGTAGGTAGCCCTCTGTCCTGGTGTCCTGTGTCGTCCTCCAGGTCCATGTCGGCGGTCCGTGTCGTCCTCCAGGTCCATGGCGGTGTCCGGGTCCGAAGTAATCCATGGAGGAGCTGTGGAAGGAAATCCTACTCACCTGGTCCTGTGGTGAAGATGTCTTCTCTTGGTCCGCCGTAGTCCAGGTAATCGTCAAGCTGCCGGCGCTCCCCGCACTCTCCGCATCGCACTGAGGAGAGATGCTGAGATATTTCATACTCGGCGCCTCTTCTCAGAATGATTCTATTGGCCGCCTAGCGGCCAATCAGGAGCTGGCTTTCTTGGCTCCTGATTGGCCGCTAGGCGGCCAATAGGATCATTCTGAGAGGAGGCGCAGAGTATGAAATATCTCAGCATCTCTCCTCAGTGCGATGCGGAGAGTGCGGGGAGCGCCGGCAGCTTGAAGATTACCTGGACTATGGCAGACCAAGAGAAGACATCTTCTTCACCACAGGACCAGGTGAGTAGGATTTTCCTTCCACAGCTCCTCCATGGATTAATGTCCGGATATTGTGTCATGTCATGGATTGTGTCGAACCCGGACACCGCCATTGGACCTGGAGGATGACACCGACCGCCGACATGGACCTGGAGGACGACACAGGACACCGGACACCAGGACAGAGGGCTACCTACGGGATCAAGAAAGGTAAGTATCAGTATGTGTGTAATGGATGTATTAAAGTTTTATTTTCATTGTGTCAGTGTGTATTTATTGTTCTATTTTTATTACTGTGGAACTACAAGACCCAGCGTGCCCTTTAATGCCCTGCAGGCTGGGACTTGTGGTTCTCCAAGTTCCAGCTTGCGGGGGAGGCTTGCTGGGACTCATAGCTCCACAGTTTTAAACAATAGTTTTTTCATCTATTTTTTTTACACTGAAATCAGCCCGGTGACCACAGCCCAGGGTCACCGGGGACAGCACCAGGCTTCAGCCTGGTCAGGTAAGTCCTGGAGGGGGGGGACCCCTTTATTGGGGGGGTCCCCACTCCTCCAGGTCAGGCTGACTGGTCGGTAGGGTCAATGTTTTGGCCGCGGGACCTTATATAATAAGTGTCCCCCGGCTGTGACATTACCCTGCTGGCTGGTTTAGGCTGGGGCTGGTTCTTAAAATATGGGGGACCCCTAGTCATTTTGTCCCCCGTATTTTGGGAACCAGCCCCGGACCTGGAGCCTGGGACTGGTTGTTAAAAATCGGGGAACCCCTATTTGTCGGGTTCGCTGATTTTTAATTACCAGCTCTTTCAGCCTGGTGCTGGTTACAGCTGTGGGGGGGACCCCACGCCATTTTTTTTAATTAATTAATTTATTTTTTCTATTTTTTTGCAGCCTGCACGGATCTGACTGATCTGTGCAGACTGCCTCCACAAATTCGTATTAGCGGCCGTATATATGGCCAGCTAATACGAATTACTACGACATCGGAGGGTTATAAAGCAGTCGTATATGACTGCTTTGTAAATTCCCCTCCAGAACACAACTTTGCATATGACTGAAACAGTCGTATGCAGTCATAGGGAAAATACTAATACGAAAAACTAGGTTTTTAATATTCGTAAATTTCCCCCATGATGCACAATAACCCGGGCTAGGTACTCCAATTGGATGGTGAAAACCACGTGACCAGCAGACCAGCCTTTAAAAAGGAGCCCGGGAATGAGTACGGCATATCTTGATAAAGGAAAACTACTTTCCGAAACGCGTTGATGCCGCACCTGCTACTTACCTGTGCAGTCTACTTGTGAGGAGGACGGAGGCGTACATCTGAGGGCGAGAGATGTTTCCAAGTCTCCAGCGTCTGCAGCGCCTGTGACCGGTTCAGCCACATCTACCGCGTCCCTGCCTCATTCCTCCGACCTGTTTTTATCTTTTATGTCATCGTTTGGATTCTGTATTATCCGGACATTAAAGTCTTTTCTACCTTCTGAAGACCCTGAGCCTGATTAACCCCTTCCTGACAGAGCTAGTTTTTGCGTTCCTGACAGAGCCATTTTTTTCAAATCTGACATGTCTCACTTAAGTGGGGATAACTTTTTTTTGCTTTTACTTATCCCAGTGATTTTGAGATTGTTTTTTCGTGACACATTGTACTTCAAGTTAGTGGTAAATTTTCGTCGATACGGTCTGTGTTTTTTTGTGAAAAATACCAAAATATCGTGAAAAAATGGAAAATTTAGCGATTTGCAAAATGTTAAATTTTCTGCTTGTGAGACAAATAATCTTACCACTCAAAATAGTGAATAACTAACATAGACCATATGTCTACTTTATGTTGACATCATTATTTCAACTTCCTTTTAATTTTTTTGGACACTAGGAGGCTTACAATATGAATAGCAAATTCTCAATTTTTCAAGAAAATTTCAAACACTGATTTTTTTAGGGACCAGTTCAGTTCTGATGTGACTTTGAGGGACTTGTATGTGAGACACCCCCATAAATGATGCCATTTCAAAAACTGCACCCCTCACAGTATTCAAAACAGCATTTTGGAAGTTTGTTAACCCTTTAGGTGTTTCACAGGAATTAAAACAAAGTGTAGGTGAAATTTCAAAATTTCTTTTTTTTTGCAGATTTGCAATTTTAATACATTTTTCTAAGGAACACAGTACATTTTACTAGAGAAATGTGACTAAAAATTGATTCCCCCAATTCTTTTGTTTTCATAAATATCCTATATGTGGCCCTAGTGTGCACGGTGACCAAACCACAGGCTTCATAATAGAAGGAGCACCTACTTGATTTTGGAGCCTCCTTTTTATGAGATTATTTTTTAGGCACCATGTAGGTTTCTAGGCACCATAACATGCTAAAAGTTAGGAACCCCCCCACAAGTGACCCCATTTTGCAAACTACACCCCTCAGGGAATTCATCTAGGGGTATAGTGTACATTTCAAACCCGCAGGGGTTTCACCAATTGTGGTACAACTGGGCAGTGAAAATGAAAAATTATTTTTTTTACACAAAAATGCAGTTCTGGCTCCAAATTTGTCATTTTCAGAAGGTATGAAGGAGACAAAGCACCCCAAAATCTGTGCCCCAATTTCTCCCGAGTACGGCAATGCCTCACATGTGACCAAAAAATACCAGTTGGGTGCATGGCAGGACTCAAAAGGGAAGGAGTGATTTTTGGATTTTGCAGCTCAGATTCTGGTGGAATTTTGGTGGGTGCTATGTCGCATTAGCAAGACCCCCCAAGCACCAATACAGTGGAACCCCCCCACAAGTCACCCCATTTTGAAAACTACACCCCTCAGGGAATTCATCTAGGGGTATAGTGTACATTTCAAACCCCCAGGGGTTTCACCAATTTTGATACAAGTGGGCAGTGAAAATGAAAAATTACATTTTTTTACACAAAAATGCAGTTCTGGCTCAAAATTTTTCATTTTCAGAAGGTATGAAGGAGAAAAAGCACCCCAAAATCTGTGCCCCAATTTCTCCCGAGTACGGCAATGCCTCACATGTGACCAAAAAATACCAGTTGGGTGCATGGCAGGACTCAGAAGGGAAGGAGTGATTTTTGGATTTTGCAGCACAGATTCTGGTGGAATGAATGGTGGGTGCTATGTTGCACCAATACAGTGGAACCCCCCCACAAGTCACCCCATTTTGCAAACTACACCCCTCAGGGAATTCATCTAGGGGTATAGTGTACATTTCAAACCCCCAGGGGTTTCACCAATTTTGATACAAGTGGGCAGTGAAAATGAAAAATTACATTTTTTTACACAAAAATGCAGTTCTGGCTCACAATTTTTCATTTTCAGAAGGTATGAAGGAGAAAAAGCACCCCAAAATATGTGCCCCAATTTCTTCCGAGTACGGCAATGCCTCACATGTGACCAAAAAATACCAGTTGGGTGCATGGCAGGACTCAGAACGGAAGGAGTGATTTTTGGATTTTGCGGCTCAGATTCTGGTGGAATTTTGGTGGGTGCTATGTCGCATTAGCAAGACCCCCCAAGCACCAATACAGTGGAACCCCCCCACAAGTCACCCCATTTTGCAAACTACACCCCTCAGGGAATTCATCTAGGGGTATAGTGTACATTTAAAACCCCCAGGGGTTTCACCAATTTTGATACAAGTGGGCAGTGAACATGAAAAATTACATTTTTTACACAAAAATGCAGTTCTGGCTCAAAATTTTTCATTTTCAGAAGATATGAAGGAGAAAAAGCACCCCAAAATCTGTGCCCCAATTTCTCCCGAGTACGGCAATGCCTCACATGTGACCAAAAAATACCAGTTGGGTGCATGGCAGGACTCAAAAGGGAAGGAGTGATTTTTGGATTTTGCAGCTCAGATTCTGGTGGAATTTTGGTGGGTGCTATGTCGCATTAGCAAGACCCCCCAAGCACCAATACAGTGGAACCCCCCCACAAGTCACCCCATTTTGCAAACTACACCCCTCAGGGAATTCATCTAGGGGTATAGTGTACATTTCAAACCCCCAGGGGTTTCACCAATTTTGATACAAGTGGGCAGTGAAAATGAAAAATTACATTTTTTTACACAAAAATGCAGTTCTGGCTCAAAATTTTTCATTTTCAGAAGGTATGAAGGAGAAAAAGCACCCCAAAATCTGTGCCCCAATTTCTCCCGAGTACGGCAATGCCTCACATGTGACCAAAAAATACCAGTTGGGTGCATGGCAGGACTCAGAACGGAAGGAGTGATTTTTGGATTTTGCGGCTCAGATTCTGGTGGAATTTTGGTGGGTGCTATGTCGCATTAGCAAGACCCCCCAAGCACCAATACAGTGGAACCCCCCCACAAGTCACCCCATTTTGCAAACTACACCCCTCAGGGAATTCATCTAGGGGTATAGTGTACATTTAAAACCCCCAGGGGTTTCACCAATTTTGATACAAGTGGGCAGTGAACATGAAAAATTACATTTTTTACACAAAAATGCAGTTCTGGCTCAAAATTTTTCATTTTCAGAAGATATGAAGGAGAAAAAGCACCCCAAAATCTGTGCCCCAATTTCTCCCGAGTACGGCAATGCCTCACATGTGACCAAAAAATACCAGTTGGGTGCATGGCAGGACTCAAAAGGGAAGGAGTGATTTTTGGATTTTGCAGCTCAGATTCTGGTGGAATTTTGGTGGGTGCTATGTCGCATTAGCAAGACCCCCCAAGCACCAATACAGTGGAACCCCCCCACAAGTCACCCCATTTTGCAAACTACACCCCTCAGGGAATTCATCTAGGGGTATAGTGTACATTTAAAACCCCCAGGGGTTTCACCAATTTTGATACAAGTGGGCAGTGAAAAAGAAAAATTACATTTTTTACACAAAAATGCAGTTCTGGCTCAAAATTTTTCATTTTCAGAAGGTATGAAGGAGAAAAAGCACCCCAAAATCTGTGCCCCAATTTCTCCCGAGTACGGCAATGCCTCACATGTGACCAAAAAATACCAGTTGGGTGCATGGCAGGACTCAGAAGGGAAGGAGTGATTTTTGGATTTTGCAGCACAGATTCTGGTGGAATGAATGGTGGGTGCTATGTTGCACCAATACAGTGGAACCCCCCCACAAGTCACCCCATTTTGCAAACTACACCCCTCAGGGAATTCATCTAGGGGTATAGTGTACATTTCAAACCCCCAGGGGTTTCACCAATTTTGATACAAGTGGGCAGTGAAAATGAAAAATTACATTTTTTTACACAAAAATGCAGTTCTGGCTCAAAATATTTCATTTTCAGAAGGTATGAAGGAGAAAAAGCACCCCAAAATCTGTGCCCCAATTTCTCCCGAGTACGGCAATGCCTCATGTGTGACCAAAAAGTGGCAGGACTCAGAAGGGAAGGAGTGATATTTGGAGTTTGCAGCACAAATTCTGGTGGAATGATGGTGGGTGCTATGTCGCATTAGCAAGACCCCCCAAGCACCAATACAGTGGACCCCCCCCACAAGTGACCCCATTTTGCAAACTACACCCCTCAGGGAATTCATCTAGGGGTATAGTGTACATTTCAAACCCCCAGGGGTTTCACCAATTTTGATAAAACTGGGCAGTGAACATGAAAAATTACATTTTTTTACACAAAAATGCAGTTCTGGCTCAAAATTTTTCATTTTCACAAGGAATGAAGGAGAAAAAGCACCCCAAAATCTGTGCCCCAATATCTCCCGAGTACGGCAATGCCTCACATGTGACCAAAAAATACCAGTTGGGTGCATGGCAGGACTCAGAAGGGAAGGAGTGATTTTTGGATTTTGCGGCTCAGATTCTGGTGGAATGAATGGTGGGTGCTATGTGGCATTAGCAAGACCCCCGAAGCACGGTGAAATGATGAACCTAATATTCCATAGATGTGTGGTATATTTTAAAACACTCCTTTATACATAGGCCGGGTTTGTCGGGGCAAGTGTCACACTGGAAAATAGTTTGCTTTCTTATTCCCTTTTTATAGCAAACTTTGCACCTTTTTTGTGTCCTGCCCTTTTTTCCAGTGGAGGGGATTTCATCAGGAAAATGCTGCCCTGGTACAATACGGGGGCCAGTACTAGAAGTACTGGGGCCCTCTGCCTGCTGGTTCCCAAATATTAGGCCCTTTATGACTTCCTCTTGAAAGTGCATAAATGTCCCCCTCTGGCCGGTAGAACGGAATAGCACGTAAGCGTTATACAGTGCCATCTGGATGATATACACGGCCACCTTCTTGTACCAGATTTTTGTTTTCCGCAGGGCACTGTACGGCTTCAGTACCTGATCTGAAAGATCCACTCCGCCCATGTACCTATTGTAATCCAGGATACAATTAGGTTTGGAGGTGTGGGTACTGGTACCTCGTACAGGGACGGAGGTGGTACTGTCTCCGTGAATTGTTGTCAGTATAAGGACATCCCTCTTGTCCTTATATTTGACCAACAACATATTTTCGGTGCATATTCCCCTGCTTTCACCCCTTCTCATTACTTGGGCAATGTGCGTTTTTGGGAGGCCTCTTTGGTTCTTGCGCACAGTACCGCAAGCTGCTGTACGTCTTGAACCAAGGGCCTTAAACAGGGGGATGCTGGTGTAAAAGTTATCCACATAGAGGTGATAACCTTTATCCAGGAAGGGGTGCACTAAATCCCAGACAATTTTCCCACTAACACCTACGAGGGAGGGGGGGCATTCTGGCGGTAGAATTCTTGAATCCTTCCCTTCATAAACCCTAAACCTGTGGGTGTACCCTGAGGTGCTTTCACACAGCTTATACATTTTTATGCCATACCTTGCCCTCTTACTGGGAAGGTACTGGCGGAATTTAACCCTTCCTTTAAAATGTATAAGGGACTCGTCGATACAAATAAATTTTTCAGGGATGTACACCTCTTCAAATTTGGCACTGAAATGATCAATGACCGGCCTGACTTTGAATAGCCGGTCAAAGGTGGGATCATCTCTGGGTGGGCACTGTGCATTATCGGTGTAATGTATAAATTTAAGAATTGTCTCAAATCGAGTCCGGGGCATGGCCATACGGTAAAATGGAGTACTGTACAGAACATCTGTACTCCAATATTGCCTAATTTCTGGCTTTTTTACTATGCCCATATGAAACACCAGACCCCAAAACGTCATCATCTCTACTGCATCTACAGGGGTCCACCTAGCAAATGATGACGTGGGGTTTTGAGCAATAAACTGCTGGGCATATAAATTAGTTTGGTCCACCATTAAATTTATAAAATCATCAGAGAAAAATAATTTGAAAAAGTCAATTTCTCTGAGACCTGTGGAATCAAATTGGATTCCTGGCATGGCCAAAAACTCAGGAACCTGGGGCTCAAAATTGTCTGGTGGTGGGGTCCATACTAGATCAATTATTGGGGGGGGAATCTCAGCTGATCTACGGGGGCGTCTTTGAGGGGGTCCCTCATCAGCAGAGGAGGAAGAGGAGCTTAAGGCAAATCCTTCAAATTCCCCGCTTGCATCACTGCCTGTGTCAGAGTCAGAAGCAAGCATGGCATATGCCTCCTCCACTGAATACATTCTCCTGGATGATTGGGAGGACATTTGGGAGGACATTTGGGAGGACATTTGGGATGCCATTTTTATTTTTGTGTTACCGGTAGTGAAATGTTTCAACACGTGTATAGTGTAGGGGGGGGCACAAACTTTATTTCAATCCGGGGGGTATGTAGTGTGTAGTGTGTATGTGGTGCAGAAAAAAAAAAAAATGCTTTATACCAATAAAAAAAAAAAAAATGAAGGGGTTAAAAAAAAAAAAAATTGAAGGGGTTAAAAAAAAAAAAAAGGAAGGGGTTAAAAAAAAAAAAGGTCCTGCGCCAAAAATTGAGCACAGATGTTGGTCAGTAACGTCTGTCACTGAACAGCGCTCAAAGGCAACAGGAATTTGATCAAAAAAAAAATAAAAATAGATCAACCCTGTGCCGAAAAAGATGATCAGTGATGTACGTCACTGATCAGCGCACAGCGGCCACAGGACACCCACAAAATCACAGTGTGTGTAAAAAAAAAAATTAAAAAAATACCCCACAGCACACACACAAAAAAAAAGGTGATCAGTGATGCGACACTGATTACCAGTGAGGTGCAGCAGGTGCACAACCTTTGGTGCAACTGACAGGTATATATAAAAAAAAAAAAACCTCTGTACCCCCAAAAAAGTTGCTGATCACCTCAGATATAGTGATCAGCACAAAAGGCGGGGACAGCAGACACAAAATTTAGCACTCTCTATCACTATCTCTCTCTATCTCTCACTATCTAACACTATCTAACACTCTATGACACTGCAGCAGCAGCACTCACAGGTATATCTATATATAAAAAAAAACCTGCGCCCCCAAAAAGTTACTGATCAGTTAATTTATACTGATCAGCACAAAAGGAGGGGGCAGCAGTCAGTTATATAAAAAATATATAGCACAATCTGTCACTATCTCTCTCTATCTCTCTCTCTCTATCTCTCTCTATCTCTCTATAACTATCACACTGCAGCAGCACAAAATATAGCACTCTGTCAGTAGGCCTCTCTCTCTATCTCTCTCTCTCTATCTCTCTCTCTCTATCTATAACTATATCACACTGCAGCAGCACAAAATATAGCACTCTCTGACACTATCTCTCTCTCTATCTCTCTCTATCTCTCTCTATCTCTCTCTATCTCTCTCTTTCTATCTCTCTCTATCTCTCTCTCTCTATCTATCTCTATCTATCTCTCTATCTATCTAGCTAATACTAATACAGTGCAGCAGCACAATATCACAGTATGGCACAATTAAAGCACAGGATCCAGGATCCAGGAAGCAATCAGCAATCAGCAGCGATCAGGTAAGTATTGCAGCAAGTATTTCTGGTCAGTATGGCGGCAGGGGGGTACGGTGACCGCACTGCACGCTTTCCAGACCGGAATGGCGTCTGCAGTGCAGTCACCGTTAGTTTAAATCTCCCTCCTTGGCTGTGATTGGTCCGTCGGTCCGACGGACCAATCACGGCCTTTGGGGGCGGGCGGGGTGAGGTGGGGTGACACCAGTGTCACCCTTACACCCCGCGGTGATTGGTGCTGTACTTTACAGCACCAATCACCTCTGATCCCGTGTCACCGGCGAACGTTATTCGCCGGTGACACAGGAAAACGCTGTGAATGGCTGTTCACACTGAACAGCCAATCACAGCGATCGCCGACGGGGGGGCGGCATCGCAGCCCCCCCGGGGCATGCACGGACATGTCTGCTGTCAGGGACAGCAGACATGTTGAAACTGTCACCGCGTCTATAGACGCGGTGACAGTTTAAATCCATGACGTACATTTACGCCATGTGTCGGGAAGTGCTTCCCGACCATGACGTAAATGTACGTCAAATGTCGGGAAGGGGTTAACAAGTAACTGCTACGTGTATGCGTGGCAGAACTATAAAGTAAGTGTCTCATGATTGTGCGTTTTACAGACGTGGATGTTTGCAGTGGTATTTCAGATAAAGAAACCATTACATGCACGCGGGGCAGAACCTATAAGTGTCTGCCAATTAAGGGTCAATTAGACCCCAGCCCTTCCATACGATCCTCCGTATCCATCTCCACGCCTGTAGAATAATTTGATTATATAGAAGTAGGAGCTGGATATGCTTGACACTTCAGTTGCTATATTATCACATTGAAGCTAATTGGACCACAGCGCTGGTGTTTTCCTACATTCTTTTATTGTATTTTCCCGTGTATTATATTGGGGAGATTGATGGTCCCCCAGGAAATATCCAACTGCCTGTTATTTAATTAACATCACCTTTGCGCCTGATTAAGAGTATCTGTGTATTTTTCAACGAACTCCTCAGCTACTGCACCAAGTGCTGCACCTCTTATATATCCCATCTAGACAGATACCATTCAGGCTCATTATGTTTTTCCCTTAATGCAGTGGTTCCCAAACTTTTTTGCATCACGGCACGCTAGATTATCAGAACATTTGTCAAGGCACCCATAGGTGCAAAGTTTGCTACAGAGAATTTCAGAAAACAATATTAAATTAAATAAGTTGTGCTTATATGTCATCCTTAGGTCCAGTTATGTGGTGAGGGACAGAATTTACTTCTGTTTATCCACATATTTAAAAACTGGAAGCCACAAGCACTGATTTTGCCTATTACATTGACCATAAATACTTTGAATCGGTTCTGGACAACCAAACCAAGGCACCCCTGCAAGTGCTCCGAGGCACCCCAGGGAGCCTAGGCGCACAGTTTGGGAACCACTGCCATAATGGATCCGTCAGTTCACGTACCTTCTGTATATGTGCTGCTATAGGGTTAGTAAAATAACAGCAGGCTGGTCCTACTATTTGACACATTCCTCCTTGAGCAGCAGTAAAGTAACCGAATATTTGGTGTATTTTAGCATGATATTTTAAGGTTTTTTAAATAATCTCTTGTACATCCAATACTTCATTGATCGGTGACATTGTCAAGCAGCTTAGTAAAAGCTTTAATAATGTAATACTTTAAAGAAACATGTATGTTTCTGTGTCCACATACAAAATACCACTCCTGAAAGTAACAAAACAATTGTCCCATTCTTTTTTTTTATTATACTTTATTGAGAAAATTGTATAAAAAAAAAAAATACATATACTTTTTTTTTAAATAAATACAATATAAAAATAGTCAAGATTTTTTTTTGTTACATACAAATATTTTTGCTATATATTTCTTGTTACCATGTTTTTCATTTTGTCTCATAAACAAATGTATCCTTTAATCCACAAATATTTGCCCTACACCAACCCTCTCTAACCCTGCTTCCCATGACCCCCTGCACCAACCTTCTCACACCCTGCATCCTCCACCCCCCTTCACCAAACCCCTCTCACCCTGCACCAACCCTCC
This sequence comes from Crinia signifera, assembly GCF_055691185.1. Classification (NCBI taxonomy): domain Eukaryota; kingdom Metazoa; phylum Chordata; class Amphibia; order Anura; family Myobatrachidae; genus Crinia; species Crinia signifera. The sequence goes on along the minus strand of NC_139221.1, from coordinate 149,107,503 downwards.
TCACCCTGCATACTCCGCCCCCCTGCACCAAACCCCTCTCACCCTGCATCATCTGCCCCCCTGCACCAACCCCCTCTCACCCTGCATCTTCCCTCACCCTGAACCAACCCTCTCTAACTCTGCATTCCACGCTCCCTGCACCAACCCCCTCTCACCCTGCACCCCCCTCTTACCCCGTGTCTTCTCTCACCCTGCATTTTTTCACCCTACACCACCCACCTCTCACCCTGCAAACTCCAGAACCTAAATTCATCAAGCTATAAACATAATGTAAGGTAGAGTCTATAGCAAACATACATATTTCATAAATATGCATGTATGCCAGGAAGATATTATCGCGCCTCCTTACCTGTTGTTTGTAGCTGCTCCTGCCTTTGGACCTTTAGAAAATGACATCACAGTAGTCCAGAGATGTAGGTGACTAAGTTGTTGACATTACAATTCCTTTGTGGAGAAGTCCTACCTGAAAAAAATAGAAAAGGGGCGCGATAATATGTTCATATATGCATATTTATTTTTACTGTGTCTTACATCTATCTCATCCCTGCACCCTCCCTCACCGTGTGTCTTCCATCACCCTCTCTAACCCTGCATCCCACACCCCCACGCACCAACCCCTCTCACCCTGCATCCTTCACCCCCCTTGAGGAAATCCCTCTCACCCTGCACCAAGACTCTCTCACCCTGTATCCTCTGCCCCCCCCTGCACCAACCCACTCTCACTCTGCGTCCTCCACCCCCTGCATCAACCCCATCTCACCCTGCATCTTCCCTCACCCTGCACCAACCCACTTTCACCCTGTGTCCTCTCACCCTGCATCCTACGCCCCCCTGCATCAACCACCTCTCACCTTGCATCCTCAGCCCCCCTTCACCAAACCACTATTGCCCTGCACCAACCCTTTCTCACCCTGCATCCTCCGCCTCCCTGCACCAACCCCTCTCACCCTGCTTCCCATATCACCCAGCATCTTCTCTCCCTGCACAAACCCCTTCTCGCCCTGTGCAAACCCCCTCTCTCCTTGCATCCTCTGCACCATCCCTCTCACAACCTGCATCCTCCACCCCCCTTTACCAAACCCCTCTCACCCTGCACCAACCCTTTCTCATCCTGCATACTCCGCCCCCCTGCACCAAACCCCTCTGACCCTGCACCAACCCCATCTCACCCTGCATCCTCTGCCCCCCCTGCACCAACCCCCTCTCACCGTATGTCCTCCGCCCCCTTCACTTAACCGCTCTCACCCTGAACCAACCCCCTCTCACCCTACACCAACTCAATCTCACCTTGTGTCTTCCCTCACCCTGCACCAACCCTCTCTAACCCTGCATTCCACGCCCCCCTGCACCAACCCCCTCTCACCCTGCACCAACCCCTGCTCACCCTACACCAACCCACTCTCACCCTGTCTCTTTAATCACCCAGAGTCCTCTCACCCTGCACCAACCCTCTCTAACCCTGAATCCCATGCCCCCCTGCACAAACCACCTCTCACCCTGCATCTTTCACCCCCATTCACAAAATTCCTCTCACCCTGCACCAACCCTCTCTCACCCTGCATCCTCTGCCCCCCCTTGCACCAACACCCTCTCACCCTGCATCCTCAAACCCCTTCATCAACCCCCTATCGCCCTGCATCTTTAATCACCCTGCACCAACATACTTCCACCCAGTGTCTTCCCTCACCCTGCACCAACCCTCTCAAACCCTGCATCCCATGCCCCCTGCACCAACCCACTCTCACCCTGCATCCTCCACCCCCTTTACCAACCCCCTCTAACCCTGCATTTTTCTGCCCCCCTTGACCAAACCCCTCTAACCCTGCATTTCCCTCAATGTGCACCAACCCCCTCTCACCCTACACCAACCCACTCTCATCGTGTCTTCCCTCACCCTATGTCCTCTCACCCTGCACCAACCCTCTCAAACCCTGCATTCTATGCCCCCCTGCACCAACCCTCTCACCCTGCATCCTCCAACCCCTTCAACAAACCTCTCTCACCTGCATTCTCTGCTTCCTTTCACCAACCCCATCTCACCCAGCATTTTCCATCAACCTGCACCAACCCCCTCTAACCCTGCATTTTTCTGCCCCTCTTGACCAACCCCCTCTAACCCTGCAATCTACTGTATGCCCCCCTTCACCAACCCCCTCACACCCTACACCAACCCACTCTCACCCTGTGTCTTCTGTCACCCTGCATCAACCCCCTCTCACCTTGCATCCACAGCCCCCCTTCACCAAACCCCTATCACCCTGCACCAACCCTTTCTCACCCTGCATCCTCCGCCTCCCTGCACCAACCCCTGTTTCCCATATCACCCTGCATCTTCTATCCCTGCACAAACCCCTTCTCGTCTTGTGCCAACCCCCTCTTTCCTTGCATCCTCTGCCACCCTGCATAAACCACCATTCACCCTGTGTACTCCACCCCCTTCATCAACCCTCTCTCACCCTGACCCCCATCTCACCCTGAGTCTTCCCTCATCCTGTGTCCTCTCACCCTGCACCAACCCTCTCTAACCCTGCTTCCCATGCCCCTCTGCACCAACCCTCTCTCACCCTGCATCCTCCACCCCCCTGCACCAAACCCCTCTCACCCTGCACCAACCCCCTCTCACCCTATGTCCTCCGCCTCTTCACTTACCCGCTCTCACCCTGCATCTTCCCTCACCCTACACCAACCCAATCTAACCCCATGTCTTCCCTCACCCTGCACCAACCCTCTCTAACCGTGCATTCCACTCCCCCCCACACACCATCCCACTCTCACCCTGTGTCTTCAATCACCCCATGTCCTCTCACCCTGCTCCAACCCCCACTAACACTGCATCCAACACCCCCCTGCACCAACCACCTCTCACCCTGTATCCTCCACCCCCTTTACTAAACCCCTCTCACCCTGCATCAACCCCCTCAACCTACGTCCTACGATTCCCTTCACCAGCCCCATATCACCCAGCATTTTCCCTCATACTGCACAAACCACCTATCACCCTGCATCCTCGCCCCCCCCCCCCCCCTGCACCAACCCCCTTTCACCCTATGTCCTCCGCCCCCTCTCAACCTGCATTGTCCCTCAGCTTGCACCAACCACATCTCACCCTACACCAACCCACTCTCACCATGTGTCTTCCCGCTACCTGAACCAACCCTCTCAAACCCTGCATCCCATCTCTCACCCTATGTCCTCCGCCCCCTTCACTTAACCGCTCTCACCCTGCATCTTCCCTCACCCTACACCAACCCCCTCTCACCTGAATCGGTACATCTGTCAGATCAGACTTAGGTCTACAGTCATTAGGTCGACCCCGGAAGGTTGACTGGCCCCAAGGTCGACAGGGATAAAGGTCGACGTGGGTTAAGGTCGACATGGGTTTAGGTCGACACTCATTAGGTCGACATGGACACAGTTGGAGTTGAACCGCAGCCTCTCGCTTCGCTCGCAATGCTTCGGGCAAGGTGCCTCGCTACACTCGGCACTCTATTTTAATCTCCCACCCCGCCCTAGTGGATGGTAGGGCATGAAATACTGCCTGTCGGCATATGTCGGCTCAAAAACAGTGAAAAATGCATGTCGACCTAATGACTGTCGACCTAAACCCATGTTGACCTTGGCCCATGTCGACATTGACCCATGTCGACTTTTAACCCTGTCGACCTTCCGGGGTCGACCTAAGTGTGGTCTGACAGATGACCGTTTCCCATCTCACCCCATGTCTTCCCTCACCCTACACCAGCCCTCTCTAGCCCTGTATCCCACGCCCCCCTGCACCAACTCCCTCTAACCCTGCATCCTCCACCCCCCTTCACCAACCCCCTCTCACCCTACACCTTCCCTCACCCTGCACCAATCCTCTCTCACCCTGCGTCCTCCGCCCTCCTGCATAACCCTTTCTCACCCTGTGTCCTGTCTCACCCTGCATCTTCTCTCCCTGCTCCAACTCCTTCTTGCCCAGTGCCAATCCCCTCTCCTCTTGTGTCCTCCGTCACCCTGCATCCATCGCCACCCTGTACCATGCCATCTCACCCCGCATCTTCTCGCACCCTGCACCCCGCCCCTTATCCCTCTGTCTTGTCTCACCCTGCATCTTCTTACTCTGCACCACCCCCTCTCACCCAGTGTCGTCTCTCACAATGCATCAACCCACTCTCACCCAGTATCCTCTCTCCCTGCACCAACCCCATCTCACCCTGCGCCAACCCCCTCTCACCATGTGTTCTCCTTCCCCCTGCATAAACCCCTTCTCACCCTGTGTTCTCCGCCCCCCTTCACCAACTCCTTCACTCCCTTCACCAACCCTCTCACCCTGAGTCTTCCCTCATCATGTGTATTCTCACCCTGCACCAACCACTTCACCATGCGTCCTCCGCCCTCCTTCATCAACCCCATCTAACCCAGCATTTTCCCTCAACCTGCACCAACCCCTCTCCCCCTGCGTTCTCCGCTCCCCTGCACCACCCACTCTCACCCTGCATCTTCTCTCCCTGCACCAACCCGTTCTCACCCTATGCCAACCTCCTAACATCACCCTGCATCCACCGCCACCCTGCACCACGCCATCTCCTCCCCATCTTCTCTCACCCTGCACCCCCCTCTTACCCGTGTCTTCTCTCACCCTGCACCAACCCACTTTCACCCTGCGTCCTCCACCCCCCTTCACCAACACTCTCTCACCCTGCATTCTAAGCGTCCCTTCACCAACCCCATCTCACCCAGCATTTTCCCTCACCCTGCAGCAACCACCTCTAACCCTGCATTCTCCGCCCCCTTCACCAACCCCCTCTCACCCTACACCAACCCACTCTCACCCTGTGTCTTCCCTCACCCTGTGTCCTCTCACCCTGCACCAACCCCCTCTAACCCTGCATCCCACGCCCCCCTACACCAACCCTCTCTCACCCTGCATCCTCCACCCCCCTTCACCAGACCCCTCTCACTCTGCATCCACCCCCTCAACCTGTGTCCTACGATTTCCTTCACCAGCCCCATCTCACCCAGCATTTTTCCTCACACTGCACCAACCACCTCTCACCCTGCATCCTCTGCCCCCCTGCACCAACCCCATTTCACCCTATGTCCTCCCTCAACCTGCACCCTCTCTGACCCTGCATCCTCCACACCCTTCACTAAACCCCTCTCACCCTCCAAAAACCCTCTTCACCCTGCATCCTCTGCCCCCCTATAACAACCCCACCCTGCATCTTCCCTCAGCCTGAAAGAATCCCCTCTCACCCTACACCAACATAATCTAACCCTGTGTCTTCCCTCACCCTTTGTCCTCTCACCCTGCACCAACCCTCTCTAACCCTGCATTCCACGACCCCCTGCACCAACCTCCTCTCACCCTGCATCTTCCCTCAACCTGCACAGACCCCCTCTCACCCTACACCAGCCCAATCTCACCCTGTATCTTCGCTCACCCTGTGTCCTCTCAACCTGCACCAGCCCTCTCTAACCCTGCATCCTCCACCCCCTTTCACCCTACACCTTCCCTCACCCTGCACCAATCCTCTCTCACCCTGCGTCCTCCGCCCTCCTGCATAACCCTTTCTCACCCTGTGTACCGTCTCACCCTGCATCTTCTCTCCCTGCACCAACTCCTTCTTGCCCTGTGCCAATCAACCTCTCCTCTTGTGTCCTCCATCACCCTGCATCCATCGCCACCTCACACCGCATCTTCTCTCACCCTGCACCCCCCTCTTACCCCCCGTCTTGTCTCACCCTGCATCTTCTTACTCTGCACCACCCCCTCTAACCCGGTGTCGTCTCTCACCATGCATCAACCCACTCTCACCCAGTATCCTCTCTCCCTGCACCAACCCCCTCTCACCCTGCGCCAAACCCCTCTCACCCTGTGTCCTCCGTCCCCCTGCATAAACCCCTTCTCACCCTGTTTTCTAAGTCCCCCTTCACCAACTCCTTCACACCATGCACCAACCCTCTCTCACCCGGAGTCTTCCCTCATCATGTGTATTCTCACCCTGCACCAACCACTTCACCCTGCGTCCTCCGCCCCCCTTCACCATCCCCATCTCACCCAGCATTTTCCCTCACCCTGCACAACCCCCTCTCCCCCTGCGTTCTCCGCTCCCCTGTACCAATCATCTCTCACCCTGCATCTTCCCTCATCCTGCACCAACCCTCTCTCACCCTGCATCCTCTGCCCCTCTGCACCACCCACTCTCAACCTGGATCTTATCTCCCTGCACCAACCCTTTCTCACCCTGTGCCAACCCCCTCTATCCTTGTGTACTCCATCACCCTGCATCCACCGCCACCCTGCACCACGCCATCTCCTCCCCATATTCTCTCACCCTGCACCCCCCTCTTACCCCGTGTCTTCTCTCACCCTGCATCTTCTCACCGTACACCACCCACTTCTCACCCTGCAAACTCCAGAACCTAAATTCATCAAGCTATAAACATAATGTAAGGAAGAGAGTCTATAACAAACATACATATTTCATAAATATGCATGTATGCCAGGAAGATATTATAGCGCTGACTTACCTGTTGTTTGTAGCTGCTCCTGCCTTTGGACCTTTAGAAAATGACATCACAGTAGTCCAGAGATGTAGCTGGCTAAGTTGTTGACATTACAATTCCTTTGTGGAGAAGTCCTACCTGAAAAAAAATAGAAAAGGGGCGCGATAATATGTTCATGACATACATGCATATTTATTGATACTGTGTCTTACATCTATCTCATCCCTGCACCCTCCCTCACCATGCGTCTTCCATGCCACCCTGCGTCCTCCCTCATCCTGAACCACCTCCCTCTCAGCCTGCATCTTCCCTCAATCTGCACCCCCCCTCATTTTGCATCTTCCCTCACCCAGTGTCCTTTAAACCTGCACCAATCCCCTCTAACCCTGAATCCTCCGACCCCCTGACCAAAACCCCTTCTCACCCTGTTTCCTCCGTCCCCATTCACCATGCATCTTCCCTCACCCTGCACCAAACCCCTCTAACCATACACCCACCCACTCAACCTGTGACCTCTCACCCCCCATGCACCAACCCTCACACCCTGCATCCTCCACCCCTTCACCAAACCCCTCTCACCCTGCCCCAACCCTCTCTCACCCTGCATACTCCGCCCCCCTGTACCAAACCCCTCTCACCCTGCACCAATCACATCTCACCCTATGTCCTCCGCCCCCCTTCACTTACCCCCTCTCACCCTGCACCAAACCCCTTTCACCCTACACCAACCCAATCTCAACCTGTGTCTTCCCTCACCCTGTGTCCTCTCAACCTGCACCAACCCTCTCTAACCCTGCATTCCACACACCCCCTCTCACCCTGCACCAACCCCTGCTCACCCTACACCAACCCACTTTCTCCCTATGTCTTCCATCACCCCGTGTCCTCTCACCCTGCACCAACCCCCTCTCACCCTGCATCCCACGCCCCCTTGCACCAACCCCCTCTCACCCTGCATCCTTCATCCACCTTCACGAAATCTCTCACCCTGCATCCTCTGCCCCCCCCCCCCCTCACAAACCCCCTCTCACCCTGCGTCCTCCACCCCCTTCATCAACTCACTCTGCATCTTCCCTCACCCTGCACCAACCCACTTTCATCCTGTGTCTTCCCTCACCCTGTGTCCTCTCACCCAGCACCAACCCTCTCAAACCTGGCATCCCATGCCCCCCTGCACCAACCCACTCTCACCCTGCATCCTCCACCCCCCTTCACCAACCCTCTCTCACCCTGCATTCTCCCTCACCCTGTACCAACCCCTCTAACCCTGCATTCTCCGCCCCTATTGACCAACCCCCTCTGACCCTGCATCTTCCCTCAACCTGCACCAACCCCCTCTCACCCTACACCAACCCACTCTCAGGGTGTCTTCCCTCACCCTGTGTCCTCTCACCCTGCACCAACCCTCTAAAACCCTGCATCCTATGCCCCCCTGCAACAACCCACTCTCACCCTGTATCCTCCACCCCCCCCCCCTTCACCAACCCTCTCTCACCCTGCATTCTCTGCTTCCCTTCACCAACCCCATCTCACCCAGCATTTTCCCTCACCCTGCACCAGCCCCCTCTAACCCTGCATTCTCCGCCCCCCTTCAACAACCCCCTCACACCATACACCAACCAACTCTCACCATATCTTCCCTCATCCTGTGTCCTCTCACCCTGCACCAACCCTCTCTAACACTGCTTCCCATGCCCCCCTGCACCAACCCTCACACCCTACATCCTCCACCCCCTTCCCCAAACCCCTCTCACCCTGCCCCAACCCAATCTCAACCTGTGTCTTCCATCACCCCGTGTCCTCTCACCCTGCACCAACCCTCTCTAACCCTTCATCCCACGCCCTCTTGCACCAACCCCCTCTCACCCTGCATTCTTCACTCCCCTTCACGAAATCTCTCTCACCCTGCACCAACTCTCTCTCACCCTGCATCCTCTGCCCACTCCTGCACAAACCCCTCTCACCCTGCGTCCTCCACCCCCTTCATCAACCCCCTCTCACCCTATATCTTCCCTCACCCTGCACCAACCCACTTTCATCCTGTGTCTCTGCCCTCACCCTTTGTCCTCTCACCCAGCACCACCCTTATCAAACCCGGCATCCCATGCCCCCCTTCACCAACAAACTCTCACCCTGCATCCTCCACCCCCCTTCACCAACCCTCTCTCACCCTGCATTCTCCGCTTCCCTTCACCAACCACATCTCACCCAGCATTTTCCCTCACTCTGCACCAACCCCCTCTAACCCTGCATTCTCCGCCCCCCTTCACCAACCCCCTCACACCCTACACCAACCCACTCTCACCCTGTGTCTTCTTTCACCTTGCATCCCACGCCCCCCTGCATCAACCCCCTCTCACCTTGCATCCTCAGCCCCCCTTCACCAAACTCGTATTGCCCTGCACCAACTCCTTCTCACCCTGCATCCTCCGCCTCCCAGCACCAACCCCTGTCACCGTGTTTCCCATATCACCCTGCATCTTCTCTCCCTGCACCAACCCTCTCTCACCCTGCATTCTCCACTTCCCTTCACCAACCCCATCTCACTCAGCATTTTACCTCACCATGCACCAACCCCCTCTAACCCTGCAATCTATGCCCCCCTTCACCAACCCCCTCACACCCTACACCGACCCACTCTCACCCTGTGTCTTCTCTCACCCTGCATCCCACGCCCCCCTTCATTAACCCCCTTTCACCTTGCATCCTCAGCCCCCCTTCACCAAACCCATATCACCCTGAACCCAACCCTTTCTCACCCTGCATCCTCCGCCTCCCTGCACCAACCCCTGTCACCCTGTTACCCATATCAACCTGCATCTTCTCTCCCTTCTCGCCCTGTGCCAACCCCCTCTCTCCTTGCATCCTCTGCCACCCTGCATAAACCACCTCTCACCCTGCGTACTCCACCCCCTTCATCAACCCCCTCTCACCCTACACCAACCCAATCTCAACCTGTGTCTTCCCTCACCCTGTGTCCTCTCACCCTGCACCAACCCTCTCTAACCCTGCATTCCACACACCCTTGCACCAACCCCCTCTCACCCTGCACCAACCCCTGCTCACCCTACACCAACCCACTCTCTCCCTATGTTTTCCAAAACCCCGTGTCCTCTCACCCTGCACCAACCCTCTCTAACCCTGCATCCCACGCCCCCTTGCACCAACTCCCTCTCACTCTGCATCTTCCCTCACCCTGCACCAACCCATTTTCATCCTGTGTCTTCCCTCACCCTGTGTCCTCTCACCCAGCACCAACCCTCTCAAACCCTGCATCCCATGCCTCCCTGCACCAACCCACTCTCACCCTGCATCCTCCACACCCCCTTCACCAACCCCAGTTCACCCAGCATTTTCCCTCACCCTGTACCAACCCCCTCTAACCCTGCATTCTCCGCCCCCCTTTACCAACCCCCTCTGACCCTGCATCTTCCCTCAACCTGCACCAACCCCCTCTCACCCTGCACCAACCCTCTCAAACCCTGCATCCTATGCCCCCCTGCACCAACCCACTCTCACCCTGCATCCTCCACCCCCCTACTTCACCAACCCTCTCTCACCCTGCATTCTCCGCTTCCCTTCATCAACCCCATCTCACCCAGCATTTTCCCTCACCCTACACCAACCTCCTCTAACCCTGCATTCTCTGCCCCCCTTCACCAAAACCCTCACACCCTGCACCAACCACCTATCACCCTGAACATCCTCCGCCCCTGCCTGCACCAAACCCTTTTCACCCTATGTGCTCCGCCTCCTCTCACCCTGCATTGTCCCTCACCCTGCAGGAACCACCTCTCACCCTGCACCAACCCACTCTCACCCTGTGTCTTCCCTCAACCTGTACCAACCCTCTCTGACCTTGCATCCTCCACCCCCCTTCACCAAACCCCTCTCACCCTCCACCAACCCTCTTCACCCTGCAAGAACCCCCTCTCACCCTACACCAACCCAATCTCACCCCGTGTCCTCTCACCCTACACCAACCCTCTCTCACCCTGCATCTTCTGCCCCCCATGCACCAACCCCCTCTCACCCTGCATCCTCCACCCCCTTCATCAACCCCTTCTCACCCTGCATCTTCCCTCACCCTACACCAACCCACTTTCCCCCTGTGTCTTCACTCACCCTGTATCCTCTCACCGTGTGCCAACCCTCTCAAACCCTGCATCCCATGCCCCCCCCCTGCACAACCCCACTCTAACCCTGCATTTTTCCGCCCCCCTTGACCAACCCCCTCTAACCCTGCATTTTCCCTCAACCTCCACCAACCCCCTCTCACCCTACACCAACCCACTCTCACCGTGTCTTTCCCCACCCTGTGTCCTCTCACCCTGCACCAACCCTCTCAAACATTGCATCCTATGCCCCCCTGCACCAACCCACTCTCACCCTGCAACCTCCGCCCCCTTCACCAAACCTCTCTTACCCTGCATTCTCCACTTCCCTTCACCAACCCCATCTCACTCAGAATTTTCCCTCACCCTGCACCAACCCCCTGTAACCCTGCAATCTATGCCCCCCTTCACCAACCCCCTCACACCCTACACCAACCCACTCTCACCCTGTGTCTTCTCTCACCCTGCATCCCAACGCCCCCTGCATTATATCCCTTTCACCTTGCATCCTCAGCCCCGCTTCACCAAACCCCTATCACCCTGAACCCTACTCTTTCTCACCCTGCATCCTCCGCCTCCCTGCACCAACCCCTGTCACCCTGTTTCCCATATCACCCTGCATCTTCTCTCCCTTCTAGCCCTGTGCCAACCCCCTCTCTCCTTGCATCCTCTGCCACCCTGCATAAACCACCTCTCACCCTGTGTACTCCACCCCCTTCACCAACCCCCTATCACCCTGCACCAACCCCCATCTCACCCTGAGTCTTCCCTCATCCTTTGTCCTCTCACCCTGCACCAACCCTCTCTAACCCTGCTTCCCATGCCCCCCCTGCACCAACCCTTTCTCACCCTGCATCCTCCACCCCCCTTCACCAAACCCCTCTCACCCTGCACCAACCCTCACTCATCCTGCAAATTCTGCCCCCCCCTGCACCAAACTCCTCTCACCCTGCACCAACTACATCTCACCCTGCATCCTCTGCCCCCCTGCACCAGCCCCCTCTCACCCTATGTCCTCCGTCCCCTTCACTTACCCACTCTCACCCTGCATCTTCCCTCACCCTGAACCAACCCCCTCTCACCCTACACCAACCCAATCTTACCCTGTGTCTTCCCTCACCCTGCACTAACCCTCTCTAACCCTGCATTCCACACACCCCTGCACCAACCCCCTCTCACCCTGCACCAACCCCTGCTCACCCTGCACCAACCCTCTCTAACCCTGCATCCCACGCCCTCCTGCACAAACCACCTCTCACCCTGCATCCTTCACCCCCATTCATAAAATCCCTCTCACCCTGCACCAACCCTCTCTCACCCTGCATCCTCTGCCCCCCCCTGCATCAGCTCCCTCTCACCCTGCATCCTCCACCCCCTTCATCAACCCCCTCTCTCCCCCCGCATCTTCCCTCACCCTGCACCAACCCACTTTCACCCTGTGTCTTCCCTCACCGTGTCCTCTCACCCTGTACCAACGCTCTCAAACCCTGCATCCCATGCCCCCCTACACCAACCCACTCTCACCCTGCATCCTCCACCTCCGTTCACCAACTCCCTCTAACCCTGCATTTTTTTGCCCCCCTTGACCAATCCCCTCTAACCCAGCAATCTATTTCCCCCTTTACCAACCCCCTCACACCCTACACCAACCCACTTTCACCCTGTGTCTTCTCTCACCCTGCATCCCACGCCCCCCTGCACCAAACCCCTCTCACCCTGCATCCTCCAACCCTCTCTCACCCTGCATCCTCTGCCCCCCTTCACCAACCCACTCTCACCCTGCAACAACCCCCTCTTACCCTGAGTCTTCCCATATCCTGTGTCCTCTCACCCAGCATCAACCCCCTCACCCTGCGTCCTCCGCTTCCCTTCACAAGCCTCCTCTCACACAGCATTTTCCCCCACCCTGCACCAACCCCCTCTCACCCTGCATTCTCCACGCCCCCCTGCACCAACCCCCTTTCACCCTATGTCCTCTGCCCCCTCTCACCCTGCACCAACCACCTCTCACCCCTACACCAACCCACACACCTGCACCAACCACCTCTCACCCCTACACCTTCCCACACCAACCAACTCTAACCCTGCATGCCACGCCCCCCTGCACCAACCCCCTCTCACCCTGCATCCTTCACCAAACCCTCTCACCCTACACCAACCCATTTTCACCCTGTGTCTTCCCTCACCCTGTGTCCTCTCGCCCTGCACCAACTCTCTCTAACCCTGTATTCCATGCCCACCTACACCACCCCCCCTCTCACCCTTTATCTTCCCTCAACCTGCACCAACCCTCTTTGACCCTGCATCCCATGCCCCCTGCACCAACCCCCTCTCACCCTCCATCCTCCACCCCCCTTCACCAAACCCCTCTCACCCTATACCAACCCATTCTCACCCTGTGTCTTCCGTCCCCCTGTGTCCTCTCACCCTGCACCAACCCTCTCTAACCCTACATCCCACGCCCCTCTGCACCAACCCCCTCTCATCCTCCGCTTTCCTTCACCAACCCCTCTCACCCTGCATCTTCCCTCACCCTGCACCAACCCTCTCTGACCCTGTATCGCATGCCCCCTGCACCAACCCCCTCTCACCCTCCATCCCCCTTCACCAATCCCCTCTCACCCTACACCAACCCATTCTCACCCTGTGTCTTCCCTCACCCCGTGTCCTCTCACCCTGCACCAACCCTCTCTAACCCTACAACTCATGCCCCCTGCACATACCCCCTCTCACCCAGCATTTTCCCTCACTATGCACCAACCCTCTTTAACCCTGCATTGTCCGCCCCCCCTGCACCAAACCCATCTCACTCTGCATCCTCCGTCACCTTCACCAACCCCCTCTCACCCTGCATCTTCCCTCACCCTGCACCAACCCACTCTCACCATCTGTCTTCCCTCACCCTGTGTCCTCTCACCCTGCATCTTCCCTCACCCTGTACCAACCCCCTCTCAGCCTACCAACCCACTCTCAACCTGTGTCTTCCCTCAACCTGTGTCCTCTCACCCTGCACCAACCTCCTCTCGCCCTGCACCCCCCCGCGCGCACCAACCCCCTATCACCCTGAGTCCTCCGCCCCCTCTCACCCTGCGTCTTTCCTCACCCTACACCAAACCCCTCTCACCCTGCATCAACCCTCTCAAACCCTGCATCCCAAGCCCCCCTGTACCAACCCTCTCTCACCCTGCATCCTCCACCCTCTTTCAACATACCCCTCACACCTCTGCCTTCCCTGCACCAACCCCCTCTTACCCTGCATCCCACGGCCCCCTGCACCAATCCCCTCTCACCCTGCATCTTCCTTTACCCTTCACCAACCCTCTCTCACCCTGTGTCCTCTGCCCCCCTGCACCATCCACTCTCACCCTGCATCTTCTCTCCCTGCACCCCCTTCTTACCCCACGTTTTCTTTAATCCTGCATCTTCTCTCAACCTGCACCTCCCCCCTCTCACCCTGCAAACTCCAGAACCTAAATTCATCAAGCTATAAACACAATGTAAGGAAGAGAGTCTATAGCAAACATACATATTGATAAATATGCATGTATGCCAGGAAGATATTATCGCGCCTCCTAACCTGTTGTTTGTAGCTGCTCCTGCCTTTGGACCTTTAGAAAATGACATCACAGTAGTCCAGAGATGTAGCTGACTAAGTTGTTGATATTACAATTCCTTTGTGGAGAAGTCCTACCTGAAAAAAAAAACCATAAGAAAGAGGCGCAATAATATGTTCATTACATACATGCATATTTATTTTTACTGTGACATACATCATAACACACATAAATGCAGTACTGTACAGACAACACAAGTCATCCTTATGAGTACCTGCCCCAGTGACTGCGAGTACACGCTACAGCACATATTTTACCCTGAACTGCGGACCTGAGACTCAGTTTTACAAACTGAGCAGGTCCCCGGAAACATGCTCTAATGCAGCCAGTCCTGAGGAGCTGGTAGGGAGTTTCACCTACCCAGCATCTCGCCACAGCCAGAACATCTCAGCCACCGGTTCCTGATTTCATCCCACCAAGCACCTTGTCTTATTACAGTAATAATATTGATGTCTATATTATATAGCTTAATTTCTTAAATGTAAATTTATTTTTTATATACAAAAGGCTAACGACTCACGTTGATGAGGTGAAGTACCGACAGTGGCCACTAGAGGCCACTCAACGGACCAAATTACTCCTTTGTGTTCTAAAATATGTCATAACAGAAAGTGAGAGCAATTTTTGCATGGACACTGATCTGTTTTAAACTTGCTGGATATGGAAAGAGGTAGCTATGAAGACAGATTGGAGGTAGGAAAAGATATGGACTGGGTGTGGGGTGGAAAGTTTGTGGCCTAAAACTGTCACAGCTCAAAGTTAATATACATTGAAGAAGCCATTTTGACTTGATATTGTCCATAACAACCAATCAGACTCTAGCTTTCATTTCTCTATTGCATTCTAGAAAATGATAGAAAGATTCTGATTGGTTGCTATAGACAACAGCACCACTTTACACTTTTAAAAGCTTTAGTAAATTTACCCCTAAGAGTGAGGGTTAGGGTATCTGAACTTAAGGGCCTTATTCAGATATGAACTCAGTACAAATCTGTCTGGAAAATGGGCAAAAACATGTGCACTGCAGGAGGATCAGATGTTACCTGTGCAAAGAGTTAAATATGGGTGGGGTGTGCTGAAACTGAAATCTAAATTGCAGTGTAAAAATAATGCAGCCAGTATTTACCCTGCACAGAAACAAAATAACTCACACAAATCTAACTCTCTCTGCACAGGTTACATCTGCTCCTCCTGCAGTGCACATGGTTTTGCCCATGTGCTGAGCTCAGATCTGAATAAGGCCCTAAGGGTGAAGGATAGGACATTAGTTTTAGGATTAAAGTTAAGAGTTACGTACTGTCGATATAAAGACTGGTATCCATTACCTTAATTGTTTCACTGAGGGCTATCCAATTAGCCCTGATGCTGGCATCTTTATCACACAAGGCCTGCATTTATCGGGGATTATGCTGAGGCACGCAAAGCATAATCCTTAGTAAATAGCAGCCGGAGCTGCTGTAATGCATGGGATTGGAGATTTATCCCCTGAACCTATACTTGTTCAAGTAATTGCTGGTTCGGTACTTGTTTCCTAGCACGGCCACAAATCTTATGGATCGTGTACCTTTAGTTAAGGTACACGATCCATAAGATGGACCCGATTTCCTTTGAAATCAGGTCCATTTGGCCGGCTAGGATAAAATATCGGGGGCATCGCGTCGGTCGGGACCGTTAACAATGGTCCCGACGCGACCGACGCGATGCCCGCGATTTCCCCATAGGCTTCAATGTTAAAAAATATTTTAACATTGAAATCGTGTCGGGAAAGGTAAAATATCGGGGGCATCGCGTCGGTCGGGACCATTAACAATGGTCACGACGCGATGCCCCCGATTTTTCCATCGGGTTCAATGTTAAAATATTTTTTGACATTGAAATAGTGAAAAAATGTGAAAAATGTGAAATGGGCCAATATGACCCATTTCACATTATAGATGTCCCCGTCGTCACCCCACGATAGACGCCAACCCGAAGCGTGGCGAGCGCAGCGAGCCCGCGAGGGGCGGCGGTGCGCGTCCTCCGACCTTTTCATTCCCCTACTATCCACGTCGGCGTGGAGTTGAGAATAGAATAGTGTGGCGAGCGCAGCGAGCCACCGAGCCCGAAGCGTGGCGAGCGGACGCGGATACCTTCAGTTATACGCGTCCCCTCGCGGGCTTCACAGGTGTCCGTGGCGACGCGGACACCTGTGAAGTCCGCGAAGGGACGCGTTTACCTGTGATGGTATCCGCGTCCCCTCGCGGGGCTCGCTGCGCTCGCCACACTATTCTATTCTCAACTCCACGCCGACGTGGATAGTAGGGGAATGAAAAGGTCGGAGGACGCGCACCGCTGCCCCTCGCGGGCTCGCTGCGCTCGCCACGCTTCGGGTTGGCGTCTATCGTGGGGTGCGGTGTACGCCGTTAAATTTGGGGGGGTTGGGAATATTTTTACATTGAATACAATGTAAAATCGGGTCCCAGGGACCCGATTTACATTTCATTAAAAAAAAAAATCGGGTCCAAAATCGGTCGGTCGCGACGTTCGCATCGCATGCGACCAAATCGCATGCGATGCGATCGACCCGATTTTTCCGACACGACCACCCCGATGTAAATCGGTGTGGCCGTGCTAGGAAACAAGTACCGCTGGTTCATTTTTGCCCAGTAAAAACAGCCTCTAATTGGATTCTGCGATAACGACCATCGGTCATAAATCGTGATATTAGGCCCTTATTATTGGCCGAAAATGCATTGGGGATTATTTGGATAACTCCTATAGAATTTGATGGCAGAAAAGAACCATATGGCCCATCCAGTCTGACCTTTATTTTTAAGGCAGTGGTTACCATACTGTGTACCACGGGACCTTAGGGTGCCATGGGACCATGGGTTGATGGTGCAGGATCAATTCAAAATGTGTTGTAAATGTAATAGGCAAAACCATTGCTTGTGGCTTCCAATCATAACATATGTAGACAAAAAGAAGCAAATCTGGACTCTTACCACATAACTGTGACAGTGCCCATACACGTTACAATAGTTGTATACAATATTGCAGGGGTGCTCAAACTATTTTGCTCTGAGACCCCATCAGACAATAAAAATAATTACAGGACCCAAGCAAGTTACTGCAGAAGGTCATCACATCGGATCCGATACGTAATCCCGGCGGTCGGGATCCCGGCGGTCGGAATCCCGACACTGGAATCCCGACCGCCGAAATCCCGACATGGGGGGGACGTGGATCGCCCCCCCTTGCGGGCTCACTGCGCTCGCCACGCAGCGGGCCCGGTGCCTCGCTACGCTCGGCACGCTATTTTATTCTCCCTCTATGGGTGTCGTGGACACCCACGGAGGGAGAAAGTTTCGGGATTTCGGCGGTCGGGATTCCAGTGTCGGGATTCTGAACGCCGGGATCCCGACCGCCGGCAAATTGGCCGCATCCCATCACATCACGTGTGTAGTCAGCAGACAGCACATACATGGCAGCATTGTGGCAGCACAAAAAAAGAACAGACAATTCAACAGATTTTTCAGACTCCTTGACTGAGATTAGAGAAGTCATCAGCCTCATGGTCAGCAACATGGAGTCGCGACCCCATGCTGAGAAGGTCGGGACCCACTTTGGGGTCAGGACCCACAGTTTGAGAATCGCTGGAATATTGTATACAATTAGGGTTACCACCTAGTCCCTTTAATTCCGGACACATATTAATTACACAGGTTCTGTGGCTGGCTGACTTCAAGACTCCACTTCACCTGATTTTAAACTGCCACAGAACCTGTGTAATTAACATGTGTCCGGAATTAAAGGGACTAGGTGGTAACCCTATATACAATATAGCATCTCATTGTATCTCGGTTTTGTGATGAGATGAGATCTAGTACAAAAAGTATGTGCTGCACATACTTTTTGTACTAGATCTCATCTCATCACAAAACCGAGATGCGATGAGATGCGATATTGTATACAATTGTAACATGTATGGGCACCTTAAGATATATATAGACAACTGCGAGTGAGAAATTCCTTTACACGGACCCCCGTTCTCACCGCAAGGCAAATTCCCGCGTGAATAAGTTCTACTTGGTAATTTGCCTTTTAACACGGGTTTCTATGCAGTGAGAACGGGTCAACCCGTGTCTGCATACCCGGATCTCAAACACAGGTAAAAAGAAAGGTTTTACCCATGTATGAGATCCGGATATGCGACCCATTCACAATGCAAATGCAAATTTCCAGGTTGCATACCTCCCAACTTCCGTCCGGAGGAAATAGGGACACTCGCGCGGCTTTGCCCGAAAAGGGGGCGGGGCGTATGCAAATGAGGGCGCGGCTTATGCTAATTAGCCGCGACCTCATTTTCATACGAGAATAGACGTTGTGTGCATGCGCACAGCGTCTATTCCAGGGGTCTTCAACCTTTACGACAGTGTGGGCCACATTAAAAAATTCAACGAAGCCCGAGGGCCACTAATCTCTACTGCGGTATTTAGCACAGCTCTTCCTAGACAGACATCACAGTCCCCATAAAGCACAGCCCTTTATAGATAGACAGCACAGCCCCCGCATACATAGTTGGCACAGCTGCCCATACACATAAACCCCACCTCCAAAATATAGTCAGCACCAGGGCTATTTCTAGACAATTAGGGTCCCAGTGCGAACAGAAAAAAAATGCAGCTCCCCCATACATAATATATTGAAGAAATTGCGCGCCCCAAAAAGGTGTGTCCTAATTCTAAGGGGCATTGTCTAATTATAAGAGTGTGAACTAGCAGGAAAACCATTACCTGACATCTCACTTTTGCAACCTGCATGACCAGACATTGGTTACAGCAGGAATGGTTGTTGTCTTTCCTCGCTTAAGTTGGATGGCTAAAGGCCGCACAGTGACATATAAACATGAAGGCCCACACAGTGACCTAGTACGCCTCACAAATCAAGCCCAAACAATGACAGGCTACTTAAATCAAAATACACTGTTTATCCGTAATGCCCATTACACATTATGCCACACACCATGATGCCCATTACACATTATGCCACACACCATGATTCACCTCTGGCGTGTCCCACGTGCAAAGGAGACTAGCGCGGAAGGTTTTTTTTTACATGGCAATGACAGGTGGCGGGCCACTCAAAACAACTCAGCGGGCCACTTGTGGCCCGCGGGCCATGGGTTGAAGACCCCTGGTCTATTCTACTAGATTGGGGGGTCTCCCAACTGCCACCCCCCGCAGCGGGACAATGCCTGCCGCGGGTGGGACGTCGGGACAGGACCCGAAAATCGGGACTGTCCCGACGGAATCGTGACAGTTGGGAGGTATGAGGTTGACATGCTAGGCCCGGGAATTTGCCTGCAGTGAGAACAGGGTATTTGAAACATATTATACTCTAGGGCAGGCTTTCCCAACCACGGTCCTCAAGGCACACCAACAGTGCAGGTTTTAGTGCTATCCAGGCTTCAGCACAGATGGTTTAATCAGAATCACTCAGGTACTAATTAAGTCACTTGTGCTCAAGCCTGGATATCTACAAAACCTGCACTGTTGGTGTGCCTTGAGGACCGTGGTTGGGAATGCCTGCTCTAGGGCACCGTAGTTGTGGTTTGGGATAGAATTAGGGCTAGGGTATTAGGTTTATAGCGTTATGCAAGTAACCAGACAGGGTATGGAAGGTGTAGAGCGGGCGTGGCCAGACTTTTGTAATCAGGGATCTACTTTTTGTACACTAATGGGCCCCACACATCAGCAATCACAATTAATGGATTTCCAGATCCAGGGATTTTTTGGCCAGATAAATGGATTGTACAATCTATTTGACTTGCCCACACATTACAGATTTATTTCAGTGATCGGCAGATTTTTCCATCTAAAGATTGCATCTTCATATCTGGAAATTGTCCAATCGATTGTCATTTCAGCTGTTCATAATGTAAATAGATGAAGACGACGAATTGGGAATGCCCACACATATAAAAAAAATCTGCAGATAATACCAGATTATTAAGCATGTTTAAAAATCTGATTAAGCAATTGATTGGCGATCTCTATTCATTTTTGATTGGGATTGCCAAAAGGGGGATCCCACACATCTAAAATTAATTGTGGCAATCATCTCCAGATCTCAGGATTGTCACAATTAATTGCTGATGTATGGGGACCATTACTTACTGGTGATCTACCGGAGTTTCCCCTGTGACAAATATTGCCCTCCCAGTGAAATACGCCCCCTTACGGAATCGGTACATCTGTCAGAATGAACTTAGGTCTACAGTCATTAGTTTGACCCCACTAGGTCGACTGGCAGGAAGGTCGACCTGATTTAAGGTCGACATGGGCCAAGGTCGACATGACTTAAGGTCGAATTTGCATAAAGGTCGACATGAGGAAGGTCAACTGGTCATAAGGTCGACATGGGTTTTTCACTGTTTTTTTTTAGCCGAATGTCGACACAGTCGACATGGACACAGTTGTCAATGAGAATCGGACCCTCGCATCGCTCGCTTCGCTCGCTGCATTAATAACCTCCTCCACGCCCTAGTGGATGGTAGGGCATGAAATACCGCCTGTCGGCACATGTCGGCTCAAAAAACAGTGAAAAACCCCATGTCGACCTTATGACCAGTCGACCTTCCTCATGTCGACCTTTATGCAAATTCGACCTAAAGTCATGTCGACCTTAAGTCAGGTCGACCTTCCTGCCAGTCGACCTAGTGGGGTCGACCTAATGACTGTAGACCTAATTTCATTCTAATAGATGACCGCTTCCCCCCCTTACACATTATGGGACACGGTATGAGCCAAACATCTCGTTATGCCACATGGTATGAGCCAAAAGTCTCATTATCCCACAGAGTATGAGCCCAAAATCACATTGGGGGTTATTCTAGTCCATTCTTTCTGACAAAATCCTTCTTAGAGGGACAAAACCATGTGCACTGCAGGGGGACAGATAGAATTAGAGAGAATTAGATTTGGTTGGGTTTTACTTCAAAGTGAGATCTATATTGCAGTGTAAAAACAAAGCAGCCAGTATTTACCCTGCACAGAAACAAAATAACTCACCCAAATCGAATTCTCTCTGCACAAGTTACATCTGCCCCACCTGCAGTGCACATGGTTTTGTCCATCTAAGAAGGATTTTGTCAGAAAGAGTGAACAAGAATAAGGCCCATAATTCTGTTATGCGGTGGGAGGTGGAGGGTGTCTCTTTGCAAGTGTAAGTTCATTCATCCCATTTGCCTGTGATGGAGTATTGTCCTGTCCAAAAAAAAATAATATATATATATAGGTGCTTTAGCGCCTACATCCAGAGCATTCTCATTTTGAATGCAGAGCGAGGAGGATACTGCAGAGAGAGCGTCCTGATATTGTTCTTGATAAGAACCTACACTAGACTCTCAACTGAGAAATTTCCATTTAATTGAGCCCCATCAAGAAGGACTTGGTGATATTTATTTTATTTGCATCAGCTGTGATCAGCAGAAATTTCAAATAGGACCAGCCACACAAAATCCACTCACCCATTGGTTCTTACCCCTGATGAAGTCTTAGAGACGAAACGCGTCGGGTTTCTTCACCAATAAAAGAACTATTTACCCAGAGATGGACTGAGCTTATTCATTGGGAACATCCTCAAATACAAGAACACTATTTCAGAAATGTGTATTCTGTTTTGAAATTGTTATATTGGGAGGTACAGTTTCTATACTAGGTAGCGCACCCCAATCACCCCCCACTTCCCTGATATATATATATATATATATATATATATATATATATATATAGGTGCTTTAGCGCCTACATCCAGACTGCAACCCTTCTTAGCGGCTTACAGGCAAGGCTGGATTCAGACGCTTTTGCGTCTGAATTTAGCGTGTACATGGGGAACACAGCGGTGTGCCGGGGTGTGTAGTTTAGAAGTCCCGGCACTTCAGCGTTGTGCCCGGGGTGTCTCCACTTGCCCCCGTTGTCAGCGCTGCCCAGGCACTGCCTATTTCACTGTGGAACTACAAGTGACCTGTCACAGTGACCTGTCAGCGCCTGGGCAGGGCGCTGCTGCTGCCCGGCCGCTACACTGTTAACGTAGCTGTCAATACGTAGCTTACAGCTAGAGCGGCACGAGCACAGTCAGGCAGAGCGAGAGCGGCATGCGCACAGTTAAACAGAGCTTCTGGCAGGCTGCCAAGTTTCTGTAACAGACTGTGCGCGCGGCGGCGCAGTGAAACTACACAAGTACTATATATATATATATATATACACATATGAAAAACCGCACACAGTAATGATGTATCCACTGGGGTGCCAGATCAATCACATAAACAATTGCATATGTAATATATCCACACAAGGTAGAAAGTGGTCCGCACACCAATTTAGAAGAAAAAGTTGTTTATAAACGGCAAAAAGGTTCTAAGCACATGGCAACATATTAGAAAAACATTAAGGAAGGTGCAGGTTACTTATCATAGGTCCATCACTGTTGCAACTATCGTTTATCTGGACACCCGTCACCAACTTCCAGCAAGATACCCGACAGCCTGTTTCGGTGGTGCTACCACCTTTATCAAGGGTACAAAGTGAAATGCTTCCTGCGTTCCATGGTCCCGCAGTTACCTTGAATAAGGGCGTAGTGACAATCAGCAGGTGAGGTATGTTTGAATGCTCCATTTATTTGGCAGCAGATGCATTTCACTTTGTACCCAGCAGTGAGGTGATTGGCACTCCAGATAAAGCTTTGTAGTTTTTATGCTGCGGTGCCTTCCACAGGTAAATATACACAATTAACACTCATGGTTAAGCATTTAGAGATCAACAGGCAGCAATTATATTTAGTGCATAGTAGTAAAACATCAAAATCCCAAACGACCTAGGCACTTACAGTGGGGATTAGACTGTGGGGTAGGTTTAGGTAGGGATGGCCATTGACCATCGATGATTTGAAATTATCGATGGTTTAAGGCCGATGTCGAGTACTTTTGACATCGATGTGGGAGAACCAGAAGGTTTCCGTACATCGAGGAGCACCGATATTTCCAATTTTTTCTTTCAAGGTGCCAGGACACGGAGCATAGCACCACCACCCCCCCCCCAACCCCCCCCCCCCCCCCCACAGCCGTCACTCGGAAGTCCCGCCCCCGAGTTCTGATTGTCCCACAGGCCATTCAGTCATATATAAAGGATGACCATCGATAGCTAAAACTATTGATGGTTATCCATCAAATAGTTTACTACTATCGATGGCTGGGTGCAGAATCACCATCAATATACACACACACACACAAGTACAGACTAACTAATTTGAATAAGTAATTAATTTACCTGGTTTTTGTAGAATATACAGGTCAGAAAAAGGTCAGAAAAAGCTGGACATGGTTGACAGGAGGGATCAGCCTGGAAAACATCTCCTCCCATTGATGGCTGGTCCTAGCGGATGGTTCAGCCAATGTACAATTTTGGCTAAAATGGGCTATCAATTATACTCAGGGACTACACTTTCACTATATTTAAGGGAGGGGATTTGATGAGTGTCCCGAATACTCGGATAGCCCCACCCCCATACTCAGCCCTCTGACACCAAACTCAGCCCTGTTGCAGATCTCTCTCTGCATGTGTCGTGGCCCGACCGCAATCCTGCACATCGATTGCACACAGTCTCCAGACCCAATTACATCGATACTGTCCCGCTATTGGAGGCTGACCCGCAGTTTGGGTGGAGCAGGAGATTATATTGGTGATCGCTGAAGAGATGCCTTGCACCTGTGCTCAGCATCTCTTCACTACAGGCAGAAGAACAGGGAGTAGGGATGGCCATTGTTGACCATGGATGATTCAAAATCATCGATGGTTTATGGCTGATGTCAAATACTTTTGCCATCGATGGGGGAGAACCAGATGGTTTGCTTTTTTTTGTTGTTTGTTTCAAAGTTCCGGGGCACGAAGCAAAGCCAAGCCCTTGTGTTCTGATTGGTCCACCAGCCAATCAGTGAAACACAATGGATGACCATCGATAGTTAAAAATACCGATGGTCATTCATTGCATGTTAACACTATCCATGACCAGTTGCACAATTGGCATCGATGGCAACCATCGATGGCAATGGCAACGATGGCCATCCCTAAATGTCAGGGAGAGAGCTCGGCTCTTTCCTAGTCACTAGGAAAGTTCTGGGAATGCCCCCAAAAATGATAAAAAAAACAGGTGGTCGAGGCAGTAGACCATGCCCCTTTAACGATGCCCCGCCCATTTCCCATTTAGCCCCTCCTCTTTTCACGACCAATTTTTAACATGCAATGTTGAGAGCTATGCACAGTGATCACCTGGGGGGGGGGGGGGCAGCCCTCCACCAATAGCCGCGACACTGGGGACAGCTCTACCTCTCTCTCCTATTTGGCAGCGCCCGCCCACAACCCCTCGGTAGCAGTATCAGTGGGGGTACCTGCTACCTCTCCCTCACCGTGCTGGGCAATATACTGACAGTCAATGGCTGTATAATCTTCATGAAGGGGGAAAGATGGGACAACTCCACACAGCCGCCTCCAGCGCATCTCTCAGCCCAACCGTCCTCGCTCGCGCATCTCTCAGCCCAAGCGTCCTCGCGCATCTCTCAGCCCAACCCCGTCCACTCGTTGTCACGTGACAAAAAGGTGAGTGATGACGTCAAGCAACAGCCGCGAGGGACGCGCCTCCCCCAGCGCTTAGGTGCGGGGCTTACTGACGTCGGTGTGGTGCGCGGGCCGAGCACAGTGAGTGTGAGTGTACTTGAACAAGTGATGAGTAGCAGCAGCGGAGGAGTAGCTTGCACCCCCCAGCAACACTAGAACAGCTGCTTCCACCTGCCCAGCAGCAACGGACAGCCCCTGCTACCCAGCGGCAGCACAGCAGCATCAACTACTCGGATGGCCATCGACCATCGATGATTATAAATCATCGATTGTTTATGGCCGATGTCGAATAGTTTTGCCATCGATGGAGGAGAACCAGATGGTTTCCCACCATCGATGTCAAGCTTAAAATGAATAGTTTTGTTTTTGCTTTTTCCCCAAGGTGTCGGGACACGGAGCATAGCTCCGCCCCTGGCACCCGCGAAGCACCGCCCCCACATTTTGATTGGCTTGCAGGCCAATCAAAGAAAATGGATGACCATCGATATATAAAAACATCGATGGTCGTCCATGAATATTTATACACTATCGATGCAGTGTCTGCGCAGTGATCGCGGAAGCACATAGTCCAGCCAAGCCCAGTGATAGTGTTAAGCCGGGCCCTGCGGGACACGATCGTAAGATCATCAGAGCTCGCCTCGTTATCCCTCCCGACTGTCCTAAACACGGACTTCCCACCCGTAATGTGGCGTAGTGGCGTATTTAGCAGGGACGTGCAGTCAGGGGAGGCAGTGCTTGAGCATGTAATACCCCTTGGCAGAGAGCATGAAACACACTTGGCATCGAGTATGAAGCCCCTGGCATTGAGCAGGAAACCCCTAGCAATGAGCATGTAGGTAAGCGACACTAATGTGGCATAACAATGTGTATTGGGCATTAGTGTGTGGCACAATGTGTAATGGGCATCACGGTGTGTGGCACAATGTGTAATGGTGCGGTGTGTCTAAGGGGCTCTAGCTGTTGCAGTGTGTCTAAAGGTGTGTACACACAGGGGCGATGTTGGCTAAAATTGCTGGCAATATGGTCGCTGAGGAGCTCAAGAGGAGCAAATAACCTTGTGAATCCTACAAAAAATGAAGTAACATATTGATCCAGCGCTGTAGTCAATCCCTGCTTGTAAAAATAATTTTTAAAGACTTAAGAAGCCCATACAAGCTCCGTTCTGTGCGTCCCTTCTGTACTTTTAAAGTACACATCGTATCGCATCGCATGCATTGTGCATGCAATGCGATACAATGTAAAGATAGTAAAAAAAGTATGTGCAGCACATACTTTTTGTACTATACTATAAGATAAGCAGGAGCGCGCATCTCATAGTACAGAACGGAGCATGTATGGGCTCCTTTAGTCCTGCCTTACTATAATATTTAACCATCCTAGCATCTTGCAATATCACTGTCTCAGTGGACATCAGGGGCGGATTGGCCATTAAATCCACCGGGAAGATTCCCGGGAGGCCGATTACAGTGAGGCCGGAAGATGTGGCCGGGCCCCTCATCACACATTGTATTATAGGCACTATGCAGGCGACAGCATGAGCCCGTGTCCCCAGGCGGCCCCGCCTCCTCTGACTGCATAGAGCAGGTGTGGCCAACCTGCGGCTCTCTCCTTAATGAGCCGCAGGCTGGCCACCCCTGCTCTATGCTGTCAGTGGAGGCGGGGCCGCCCGCTACGTCGTCGCAGATGCACGGAACGTTGTTCGTCGCGTCCTGATCACTGTGGGTGTGGGCACAGTGAGCGGCTGCATATGGGGGCTGGCCGCGGCATGCGGAGCACCCTCCCCCCCCTTCCCCATATCTGGAGGACGCCCGGCGTCACCCACCTCACTGCGCAGCGTGCGGTCCATCATCCATGGGATCCTGCTTAGTAAGTTACCCTGGGAAGGTGGCTTTGTTGGGGGGCCAACAGGGGCTGTGTTAGGGGGAGGGGGGGAGTATTAACATCTAAGGAGCCGCAGGAAAGCTGCGTTGGGGGGGGGGGGGAGGGAGAGGAGGAGAAGGAAGGAAAGGGGGTTGCATATCTATGTACAGTAGCTGCACCATGTTGTGTTGGTGGAGGTAGTGGATGGTTGTATATAAGAGACAGAGTGTATGTATGGATATACAGTATGTATGCATGTATGAAGGAGGCAGTGTATGGATGGATGAGAGTGGTGGTGTATGTACTGAATGTACAGTATGAGGGTGGTGGTGTGCTTACTGTATGTATGAGGGTGGCGGCGTATAAATGTATGTATGAGGGTGGCGGCGTATAAATGTATGTATGAGGGTGGCGGCGTATAAATGTATGTATGAGGGTGGCGGCGTATAAATGTATGTATGAGGGTGGCGGCGTATAAATGTATGTATGAGGGTGGCGGCGTATAAATGTATGTATGAGGGTGGTGGCGTATAAATGTGTGTATGGCGTGGCGGTGTATGTATGTATGAGAGCGGCAGGGTGTATGTATGTATGAGAGCGGCAGGGTGTATGTATGTATGAGAGCGGCAGGGTGTATGTATGTATGAGAGCGGCAGGGTGGATGTATGTATGTATGTATGAGAGCGGCAGGGTGGATGTATGTATGTATGTATGAGAGTGGCAGGGTGTATGTATGTATGAGAGCGGCAGGGTGTATGTATGTATGAGAGCGGCAGGGTGTACAGTATGTATGAGAGCGGCAGGGTCTATGTATGTATGTATGAGAGCGGAAGGGTGTATGTATGTATGTATGTATGAGAGCGGCAGGGTGTATGTATGTATGAGAGCGGCAGGGTGTATGTATGTATGTATTTATGTATTAGAGCGGCAGGGTGTATGTGTGTATGTATGTATGAGAATGGCAGGGTGTATGTATGAGAGCGTGAGGGTGTATGTATGTATGTATGAGAGCAGCAGGGTGTATGTATGTATGAGAGCGGCAGGGTGTATGTATGTATGAGAGCGGCAGGGTGTATGTATGTATGAGAGCGGCAGGGTGTATGTATGTGAGGGTGTATGTATGTATGTATGAGAGCGGCAGGGTGTATGTATGAGAACGGCAGGGTGTATTATGTATGTATGAGAGCGGCAGGGTGTATGTATGTATGTATGTATGTATGAGAGAGGCAGGGTGTATGTATGTATGTATGAGAGCGGCAGGGTGTATGTATGTATGTAAAAGAACGGCAGGGTGTATGTATGTAAGAGAACGGCAGGGTGTATGTATGTAAAAGAACGGCAGGGTGTATGTATGTAAGAGAACGGCAGGGTGTATGTATGTATGTATGTAAAAGAACGGCAGGGTGTATGTATGTAAGAGAGCGGCAGGGTGTATGTATGTATGAGAGCGGCAGGGTGTATGTATGTATGAGAGCGGCAGGGACCTAGGGTTACCACCCGTCTGGGATTACTCCGGACAGTCTGGTCTGATGCCGCCGGTTACTTCCCATGCACTGAAGGGACCCCGCCGGCAACTTCCCATACGCTGGAGGGACCACCTGTCTGCCTGGGCTACCGGACCCCGGGGTGATGTGACCGAGCCAGCCCAGATAGTATCTGTCTTTCCCGCGGCCCGCGCTAACCCCCCGGTGCCGCATCTTATCCGCAGACTCTCCTCCCATCACCTGGACAGCCCTGCCCCCTGACTTATTTTTCACCCACTATGACCCATTGACCACTATCTGTTTTTTACCATCTCCATCACCCTCTATGCTCCCTACGGCAGAAATGCGGTAAAATGCCCATTTTTGGGGATTTTACCCTATTTTTTAATTTACTAAAGCCCTACCACCAGTAGCCTAATGCAGTGATAATACCAGCTATACATGGCGTTACCCTGTAGAGGCCCATCGGCTTCTAACCGCAACACTGGGAGCATTCGTAGAGGGACTCCCGGATCACAGACCTGGAAGTCCAGGCACCAGAGTGCATCACAAAGGGCATCTCTTTTTGGGAGAGCTGTCCTTTGCATTACAAATCACATATGTTAGTGTATATGCGAAAAGTATTGGCACAATGGATGGCGGGATGTACCGCAAGTGGTTGGTACATCCTGCTCCCTGTCTCCCTCTGCCTTCTGTCACACTTTTACCTGTCCTTAGGTCTCCTCTATTGTATCACCTCACCAGTTTCTTTCTCCAGTGACTCCTGCTGCCTGTATGCTGACAAGTGTGTGTCCAGACTGACGCTTGATGTTATGGGCGTGGAGAAGAAGCAGTGAGGTACCTGTAACATTACCACCATTTGCTGACCATTTGCTGACCAGCTGTACAACAGTCGGGGACACTGGTCATCACAGGAGCAGGTGAGCAGAATATAGTGACTGGGGAATTTGTCCCCCTCTCTCTCCCATATGTCTCCCTCACTCTTTGCCTATGGTAAGAAAATGTATGAATGTTTCTGGATGCACCCACCTCATAGCAGTTACCCACTCGCTCCTTTGTCACCCTCTGATTCCTTTTTCCACCAATATCTCCCTGTCACCCACTAGTGACCTGGAAACATGCCCCCCTTTCTCTCCACATGTCTGCCTCGCTCTTTGCCCCTGGTCTTGACTCTCTCTATTTCTCTCTGTGTCACTGGTCTCTCTTTTTCTCTGCGCCTCTGCCCCTGGTCTCTCTCTCTGCCTCTCTGCCCCTGCTCTCTCTCTCTCTCTCTCTGCCCCTGGTCTCTCTTTCTCTGCCTCTCTGCCCCTGCTCTCTCTCTCTCTGCCCCTGGTCTCTTTCTCTGCCTCTCTGCCCCTGGTCTCTCTCTCTCTCTCTGCCCCTGGTCTCTTTCTCTGCCTCTCTGCCCCTGCTCTCTCTCACTTTCTCTGCCTCTCTGCCCCTGGTCTCTCTCTTTCTCTGCCCCTGGTCTCTCTCTCTCTCTCTTTGCCCCTGGTCTCTCTCTCTCTTTCTCTCTCTCTCTGCCCCTGGTCTCTTTCTCTGCCTCTCTGCCCCTGGTCTCTTTCTCTGCCTCTCTGCCCCTGGTCTCTTTCACTGCCTCTCTGCCCCTGGTCTCTTTCTCTGCCTCTCTGCCACTGGTCTCTCTCTCTCTTTGCCCCTGGTCTCTCTCTTTCTCTGCCCCTGGTCTCTTTCTCTGCCTCTCTGCCCCTGGTCTCTTTCTCTGCCTCTCTGCCCCTGGTCTCTTTCTCTGCCTCTCTGCCCCTGGTCTCTTTCTCTGCCTCTCTGTCCCTGGTCTCTTTCTCTGCCTCTCTGTCCCTGGTCTCTTTCTCTGCCTCTCTGCCCCTGGTCTCTTTCTCTGCCTCTCTGCCCCTGGTCTCTTTCTCTGCCTCTCTGCCCCTGGTCTCTTTCTCTGCCTCTCTGCCCCTGGTCTCTTTCTCTGCCTCTCTGCCCCTGGTCTCTTTCTCTGCCCCTGGTCTCTTTCTCTGCCTCTCTGCCCCTGGTCTCTGCCTCTCTGCCCCTGGTCTCTCTCTGCCCCTGGTCTCTTTCTCTGCCCCTGGTCTCTCTCTCTTTCTCTGCCTCTCTGCCCCTGGTCTCTCTCTGTTTCTGCCTCTCTGCCCCTGGTCTCTCTCTTTCTCTGCCTCTCTGCCCCTGGTCTCTCTCTCTTTCTCTGCCTCTCTGCCCCTGGTCTTTCTTTCTCTGCCTCTCTGCCCCTGGTCTCTCTCTCTCTCTCTCTCTCTGCCCCTGGTCTCTCTCTCTTTCTCTGCCTCTCTGCCCCTGGTCTCTCTCTTTCTCTGCCTCTCTGTCCCTGGTCTCTCTCTTTCTCTGCTTCTCTGCCTCTCTGCCCCTGGTCTCTCTCTCTCTTTCTCTGCCTCTCTGCCCCTGGTCTCTCTCTCTTTCTCTGCCTCTCTGCCCCTGGTCTCTCTCTCTGCCTCTCTGCCCCTGGTCTCTCTTACCCTCTTAAATACACATCAGGGTATGGCACTGGACTGGATAGGTGCTCTCCATGTACTGCTGCTCTGCTGCTGTACACTGTTGCGACCAATCAACAGTGAACTGAATTACAGGCAGCGATGCTGGCAGTATAAAGCACGTTCCCAGCAGCAGGCCCAGAAGTGTCCCAAATTTATAGTTTTCAGGGAGGCGCGGAACACCCTAGCACCGGCCCTGCCCGGGGTAATGCTGCAGGTGGAGGTGTTGATGATGCTGCAGGGGGGTTATATACATATATATATATATAGAGGGGGGGTTGGCGGCACTCGTAAATAACTGGAGACCACACTGGGACTTTACCCCGACGTTTCTGTGCCGTCTGGCACTTTTATCAAGGTGCAGGAACAACTGACATTACATACAATAGACATTTAAATACCCTTACCTGATCCGTCCGTGCCGCCCGCTGCGTCCTCCCGAGACGGCGTCTGATGATGACGTCACGCGCCGGGTGCCGCGTCGGGACGCACGGAGAGACCGCATGTGCGTCAGGTTGCCTAGGTGACCTGGCAACAAAAGAGCCGGCACCAGCGCAACCATCTAAAAAGGAGAAAACAAATAACAATACATAAATGAAAAACATCATACATATACAATAAAACAGTGACACCATAAAACACTTCTATAAGGGCTGCAAACACCTATCGCTGTTACTGCATTAATTGCTAATACATCTAAAAACGGGAATTTATGTTCCTAAGGTCCCGGATAGCCCTAATAACCATTGTTGAGGGCAATAACAACACTAACTATCTCTTAAAAAAGATTTGTTTAAAAAACTTTTTTAACTTTAAATATCCTGCATGGAAAACATTTAGCGGCTGACTGGCATTCAAGAAATATACAATTATATTAAAAAAGATACTAAATCACAGTGCTATAACAAGATTGCCAAAAACCAGGAAAATTAGATTATACATACTAATGCCCTGTGTGGAATATGTGCTATTTTACAGAAAACATGACAACCCAAGGTGCTCGTTTAGCCCTCTAGGGCTGAGGGTTTCCAAGGTGAAAATCCAGCGGCATTCTAGCTGGAGTAATCGCAGTGATCTGTCACCCCCTCTTTTGAGGGGGGGTACATGATCAATCAATCTGTAACGCAGGGAAGAAAGGTTATGCCTTGCCTCGGCAAAATGCCGGGCTACCGGTTGTTCATGGTGACCGGTTCTTATAGCAGCCTTAATGGCTGACCGGTGTAGAGCAGCCCTATCCTTGAAGGGTCTGTCCGTTTTCCCCACATAATGCTTGCCACAAGGGCAGCTAATGAGGTATATAACGAACTTGGTGTTACACCCTAAGCGATGCCGTATAAAAAACTTTTTGCCCGAATATGGGTGGAAAAAGCATTCACCGGGTACCATAAAGCTACATGTTGTGCAACCTGTGCACTTTATGCAACCTTTCTTAGGATTTCCCCAAAATGGGACCTGTTTCTCCTGAGGCACAGAGACATCGTTCTTCACTAAGAAGTCTCTGAGACTCCTGCCCCTTGTGTAGGAGTGCATCAGGGTCTTATGATTGAGAGATGGAAGGGAGGGATCTGTGTTTTAGATGTATTAGCAATTAATGCAGTAACGGCGATAGGTGTTTGCAGCCCTTATAGAAGTGTTTTATGGTGTCACTGTTTTATTGTATATGTATGATGTTTTTCATTTATGTATTGTTATTTGTTTTCTCCTTTTTAGATGGTTGCGCTGGTGCCGGCTCTTTTGTTGCCAGGTCACCTAGGCAACCTGACGCACATGCGGTCTCTCCGTGCGTCCCGACGCGGCACCCGGCGCGTGACGTCATCATCAGACGCCGTCTCGGGAGGACGCAGCGGGCGGCACGGACGGATCAGGTAAGGGTATTTAAATGTCTATTGTATGTAATGTCAGTTGTTCCTGCACCTTGATAAAAGTGCCAGACGGCACAGAAACGTCGGGGTAAAGTCCCAGTGTGGTCTCCAGTTATTTACGAGTGCCGCCAACCCCCCCTCTGCATTTTTGGCTAACAACCAAGGCTCAAGCCAGGCGGGCACCGGAGTATTCAAGTAACCATTTTTAACCCATTAAGGATTGTTTCTTTGGAGTGCCTCCTCACGAACTTGTATATATATATATATATATATATATATATATACACACACACACATACCTGCTATCTCCCTGTCACACCAGCTTCCCCTGTCCGCTGCTCTCTCCCTGTCACCATAGCCTCTCCAGTCACCCCAGCTTCCCCAGACAGTCACCCGCTATCTGCGTCACCCCAGCTTCCCCAGTCACCCGCTATCTCCGTCACCCCAGCTTCCCCAGTCACCCGCTATCTGCGTCACTAATGGATGTGTGACGTGTAATCGGCATTACATTGTATTTTTTTTGCGGCCCTTATGAGGCCACTTCCAGAAATTTTCCAGGGCCACTTTTAGTCCCCAATCCGCCCCTGGTGGACATATTATAAAATAAAGATTGAAAAATCGTGTTATAGGTAGATACTCCCATTCTAGTCCTAGCCAGATTCCAGGCTTTACAAGTTGAAGTTAGCAACAAATTACTGGATAAATTCGATGGGTATTTTGATGGACTCATATGCAACAATCTTGTTAAAGGTATTTCAGAGGAAAAAGCTTGTTCAAGAGCCAAGTTTACATAGTTCTCTGTCGAATGTATCCAGTCTATCGCATACCTAATGTAGGGTACACACCAGGACGACCACCGTCGTCCACGACCGATAGACGACCATGGAACGATTTCCCTTGGACTTCCCGGGAGCTCCCAGGCAGTCCACAGCAAACGATTAGCAAAAATTGTGTTTTTTTTGCGGAACGATCTAGATCCGATCCTGATGCGCCCGCGATGGTCGTTAAGACGGTCGGATCGCTGGTTTTTGTTTTTTTGCAAGCACACATGCGACCGTCGTCAGATTGGCCTTTGAAATTTGAATGAAGGGGCTGGACTAGCAGAGGGGGATAGGACTAGCAGAGGGGGATAGGAATAGCAGCAGCCATTTTAAACCAGTGTATTTCTGCTTTGTTACTAGTGAGGCTTGGTTTATACCTGCTGAACGCTGGACATAGCTATTTACACATTACTTTGTTTTGCCTGCCATTACAAAGTGTCTTTTAACCCTGCACTATGGAGAATGCAGTGATGGGTAGTCACCAGCAACAGTACCTGCTCTATTATGCAGTGCTGAAGCTCAGGCGTCAGAGAGCCCAGCGCAGGAGAGAAAGATCATGCTGGACAAAGCAGTGGCTACTTCAGCGTCAGACTCATTCGCACATGCCACTGCTCAGGGACATCAGGGAAAATAACCCAGACGATTTTCGTAACTAAGCAATAAAATAAATATAACCAAGCGCAGTGCACTAGTGACGGTCCCAGCTTCCGTTTAAGAGGGATACTCAGCCCTCCCAGAATACAAAAAACATACACACCAAGTAAACGGCGCTAATGGACCACACTAATTAGTAATCAAGAAAAATTTATAAATTTATTAAAAAATTAAATAAAATATACACAACAATACAAACAATACCACCGGCCGGTAGAGCTATTAAAATGTGCACAGTAATTTCTGGCCATAAAAAAGACAAGAAAAAAAGGCTTCTTTCATTAAGCTATGATGTATGCCTTAGACTCAGTGTTCCATTACCATTAGAAATAGGTTTGCCCAATTAGGCTGCAGCATATAATGAATTTGAGGCTTGGTAACTTTGAATCCTCTGAATATTTAGACAGTCCCAGAGAACTTTTGAAACACTTTGATAAGCATAGATGTTAACTGCAAGCGTGTTAGTCAGTCACACAGTAAGGCTCAAATGCAAAACGGCCTTTAGAACTGCTCCATATAAAAACTGCAGGTGCTCATTCATTCAGGCAAAGCAGCATATTTGGGTAAAGGATAATGTGATACTTAGGCTCTTCAGCGAATGCAGCGCTTTGTTGCCCACAAATGGGTGAGGGTTTGCTGGCCTGAAGCGGGTCCCCAGCTGCTGGTCTTCCCGATTCTGCAGCTTCTCTCAAGGACTCACAGCTCCGGCAGATAGCTCCCCAGCTCACGTGGTGTTGGTTTGTTTGCGGAAGTGACGCTCGATGACGCGTTTCCCCGCCTTCTGGTCAGCGGCTTCATCAGATTTTCGTAACTTCTTGAGGATGGATGATGCCACATTCCAGGAATTGCTGCGTCTGGTGACTCCCCACATCGAGAAGCAGGATACCAAGTATCGCATGGCTATCCCTGCTGAGGAACGGCTGGTGGTGACCCTGAGGTTTCTGGTGACAGGACGGTCTCTTGCTGACCTAAAGTTTGGATCCCTCATCTCCCCGCAAGCTTTGGGTCTCATCATCCCGGAGACCTGCAAAGCCATTGTGAAGGTGCTGAAGTACCAGTATTGCAAGGTAAGGATGAAATATACACCGTACACTTTATTGTGCAAACAAAATATTTTTATTTATAATTTAGGCCTAGGACAGAAACAGGTTTTTTAGGCCTTTCATAGGTAAAACATGTAAAATAGTAAATAGATTGTGTCAACACAAATATATTATAATACCATATATAAAAGATATTGTACAAAAACACACACTATATATAAAGATTTAAGTATGTATGACCCAGTTTAAACTTTCCCAATAAGTACGGGCTACTGTGTGGCAGAGGATGTCTGCCGCAGATAAGTAAAGGCTGCGGCCCATATGGCGCAGATGCAATGGCCCCGGCCCCATTGATGTGCGCCATACGACATGTGAGCAGTGGCCATCACATACCTGCAGCTGAGACCATGTCTGCCGCACAGTACCCCATACTATTGGTAAAGAAAAAAGGGCAATAAATGGAGTTTGCTCTCCAGATTGAGGAGAATCCTGTTCTCCCTCTGGTAATGCAGGTACAGGTAGCAGCATATAAAAAGAAAAAAAACACACTCTGGTAACTTCTGGAACAGGCCCTTACAACAGTAGGGATAAGGTACTGTGTGGCAGAGGATGTCTGCTGCAGATATGTAAAGGCTGCGGCCCACATGGCGCAGATGCAATGGCCCCGGCCCCATTGATGTGCGCCATACGCCATGTGAGCAGTGGCCATCACATACCTGCAGCTGAGACCATGTCTGCCGCACAGTACCCCATACTATTGGTAAAGACAAAAGGGCAATAAATGGAGTTTGCTATCCAGATTGAGGAGAATCCTGTTCTCCCTCTGGTAATGCAGGTACAGGTAGCAGCATATAAAAATACAAAAAAAGACACTCTGGTAACTTCTGAAACAGGCCCTTACAACAGTAGGGATAAGGTACTGTGTGGCAGAGGATGTCTGCTGCAGATATGTAAAGGCTGCGGCCCACATGGCGCAGATGCAATGGCCCCGGCCCCATTGATGTGCGCCATACGACATGTGAGCAGTGGCCATCACATACCTGCAGCTGAGACCATGTCTGCCGCACAGTACCCCATACTATTGGTAAAGAAAAAAGGGCAATAAATGGAGTTTGCTCTCCAGATTGAGGAGAATCCTGTTCTCCCTCTGGTAATGCAGGTACAGGTAGCAGCATATAAAAAAAACAAAAAAAGACATTGTGGCCCTTGTGTGGCAGAGGATGTCTGCTGCAGATATGTAAAGGCTGCGGCCCACATGGCGCATGGCGCAGATGCAATGGTCCCGGCCCCATTGATGTGCACCATACGCCATGTGAGCAGTGGCCATCACATACCTGCAGCTGAGACCATGTCGATGGTAAATGATAAAATAGCCTATTTTTTAAGACAGATCCTCAAAAACAGGAGACTCTGGATCTTCTATCAGTAAAGAACTGTAGAATTGACGGTACTGGGGGGGTTGAGAAGGCTGTGTAGGTGTTGACTGGGTATGTGTTGGAATTGTGCTCGACTGGCCTGCTACGGTGGCAGGCGGAGTAGGCACTGGTGATTCTAATGACAGTGGTGTGTCTGGTGCACTACCCATGCCAACTATTTTAGTGCCACTGTTGAGATACCCTAAACTGCCATTATACACCAACTCCATGCATAACTTTTCAAAAGTAAGTTGCTGGTCCGGAGCCATGTTGCGAACACACTCTGCCACATAAGTGAAGTAGTTGTCATGTTTGTCCGGGTTTCTTTGCAGGACTTGCTGTGCCCGCATCATAAATTCTTCATGTGCTGCTGCTTCTCCTTTTTTTCCTTTGCCACGCATTTTTTTGGCACGGGGGAGTGGTGGAGTGGGTTCCAGGGTGGGTGGCGGAGTGCGTGCCGGAGTAGGAGCTTCGCTCGATGTGCATGCATTATCAGATAGGACAGATAGGTCTGGGGTTGCAGGTGGGTAGTCACCAAGCTGTAAAAAAATTGAACATGTTTACTAATCAATTCTATTTACTTCTAATTTCAGTTCCCTACCAGCGTGAATGAATGGAAAGTCATCGCAGAGGAGTTTGAACAGCGATGGAACTTTCCAAATTGCGGTGGAGCCATTGATGGCAAACATGTCCGCATAGACCAGCCTATTAATAGTGGTTCCTACTATTTTAATTACAAGGGCTATTTTAGCATTGTACTAATGGCTGTTGTTAATGCGAACTATGAGTTTATCTTCCTGGATGTAGGAAGGAATGGCCGTGCATCGGATGGTGGCACTTTCAAGGACACAAAGTTCTACGAAAGGCTCATAGCGAACACCCTTCACTTGCCGTCTGTCCAGGAAACTAAACAGGGGCTTAACTTTGTGTTTGTGGCAGACGAGGCTTTTGGCCTGCACGAGCATGTCATGAAGCCATATGCGCAAAGGGGCCTGAACCATGACAAAAGGATCTTTAACTACAGGCTATCCAGGGCACGGCGTGTTGTGGAAAATGCTTTTGGCATCCTGGCTAGCCGGTTTCGCATTTTCCACACTGCCATTAACCTGAGGGTGGACAAAATTGACTGGGTTGTCACGGCGTGCTGTGTCCTGCACAATTTGCTCCGCAGAAAAGCCACACAGCAAAGGGCTACAGGCACAGCACTCCAAGAAGACCAAGAACTGCCAGAGGAGGTAGTGCAGATATCCTCCTTGCAAACCCCAACACAACACTACACAGGGAGTGCACGAGCCAAACAGGTGAGGGAAGAGTACATGGCCTACTTTAATGGGGAGGGCGCTGTGGATTGGCAGGAGGAATCAATTAGATAGCCAAAAAAATAGACTCACCGATGCAGACTGCGAATTCTCCTCCTCCTGCGCCGTGACTTCTTGGTTTTCCTGTTCGACCATCAGGACTACTCCTGTCCTCATTGACTCCTGGCTGAGGGTGAACGTCAACCTATCATAGTACCAGAGCGATGTTTGATACATCTCGTCGACTCCAGCACCAGACTTCTTTGCAGCCTCCACCTTCTTGTGTTCCTTTAAGAACACTGTGCGCAGATTCTGGATGCGTTTCCTCACCCATTCAACATTGACCTCTGGGTGAAATGGGAGACTGTAGCGAGCCAAGTCCTCCAAGGCTTGGTTTCTTTTCATTTGGTTTGAATATTCTTTGGATTTTGTTCGCCACAGGCATTCGTGTGAACGATATTTTTCTATAAACCCTTCTAAAAACTCTTGTTCCTTTGCGTTGGACATTTGGACTGTAAAAAGATAAAACCATTTTAGTTGTTATAGTTATATCCATGTTTTGTTTCATATTAAAATTTTTATAGTTATATCCATGTTTTGTTTCTGATTTAAATTTTTATAGTTATAGTTACCAGTTTACCTAGTTCTTATGTTTTAAGTATTTAAAATGTTAATAAACTTTTATGAAAACCACTATACATTTTATTGTGCATATTGCTATTCACACACACAGGTGAATGGGGCCTAGCAGAGAGGAGTGCATGGAATACTGCAATGGTGGACAATGGTTATATGTATATATCTATATATACACAAACACAGGTGAATGGGGCCTAGCAGAGAGGAATGCATGGAATACTGCAATGGTGGACAATGGTTATATGTATATATCTATATATACACAAACACACACACAGGTGAATGGGGCCTAGCAGAGAGGAGTGCATGGAATACTGCAATGGTGGACAATGGTTATATGTATATATCTATATATACACAAACACAGGTGAATGGGGCCTAGCAGAGAGGAATGCATGGAATACTGCAATGGTGGACAATGGTTTATGTATATATATATCTATATATACACACACACACACACAGGTGAATGGGGCCTAGCAGAGAGGAGTGCATGAAATACTGCAATGGTGGACAATGGTTATATATATATACACACATGGGGCCCACCCGAGCAAACAGTGACATGGTCGGGTGCACGGTTGACAAACCAGTGCTCTATACACACTATATACATTGGTGGCAACAGTGGGCATGCATAGGAGAGCATTGGAAGTGCAAACATACCAGGTTGTTGTTCTGGGAGATGAGACAAGAAGGAGAGTCCAACTGCTGCGCCAGCACTGTTTGCTATGTGGAAAAACATGGCGCCGGGGAAGTTTTTAGGAAATGCCACTCAAATAGGCTGGATCAAACGACGGACGCACCGACGGACGGACGACGGAGGTGGCAAAAAACACTCACGATCTGCATACGATTGACGGTCGGTCGGCCTGGGATTGCCGGATCCTACCTGCAGCACGTAGGACCAAAGATGCGACCAAACGAGTGGCGTGTACGCGCATCGGATCGGAATCGGATCAAATAAATGTCAAAAACACACGATAGTACATACAATCTGCATACAACCGGTCGGAATTGGATCTAAATTGACAGAATCGGGCCCTA
This sequence comes from Crinia signifera, assembly GCF_055691185.1. Classification (NCBI taxonomy): domain Eukaryota; kingdom Metazoa; phylum Chordata; class Amphibia; order Anura; family Myobatrachidae; genus Crinia; species Crinia signifera. The sequence goes on along the minus strand of NC_139221.1, from coordinate 149,068,039 downwards.
GTCGTCCTGGTGTGTACCCAGCATAAGATTCGCAGCTAAAGTATAGCTCTTAATACATGGGAGATTAATACCTCCTAACATGGTCTGTTGAGTTAATTTAAACATTAATATTCTAGGTATTTTTTCTCCCATGTAAATTTACTACTAGCTTTATTTAGAATTTGTATATCTGAATCTTTAATCAAACTGGGTAGCATTTGAATAACATATAATAGACGTGGAAGCGAGATCATTTTGATTAGATGGCACCTGACAGAGGGGGGGGGGGGGGGGGGGAGTTCCCGGACAGAATATAATTAAATAAAGTAAGTAAATGTGATGTTAAATGAGGTAATAATAACTTATAATGTTCTGCATGTAATCCGTCTGGGGATTTACCTTTGGCTAATTTTTTTATAACTGATGTGTGTTCCGCTTCTGTCACCGGGTCTACCAGCATATCACTTTCTGGCTGTATTAGTGTGGGGAGTCAGGCTCTTCTTAAAAAATACATCCCTAAAGCTGGATGATCTTGGGGTGAGGAATATAAATTTGTATAATATTTTAAGAAGGCGTCTGCTATATTTCCTATGCTTCTATTCTGACCGCCCTCCTTGGAACAAGGCACCGGACCAAGACCCAGGGACCTACCGACGGGCTCAAGATAGGTAAGTATCAGTATGTATGGGCTTTGGATGTATTAAAGTTTTATTTTTATTGTGTGTCTGTGTGTGTTTATTTCAATATTTTTTTTTACTGTGGAACTACAAGTGCCAGCGGGCCCTTTAATGCCCCACAGGCTGGGACTTGTGGTTCTCCAAGTCCCAGCTTGCGGGGAGGCTTGCTGGGACTCATAGTTCCACAGTAAAAAACAATAGTTTTTTATTCTATTTTTTTTACACTCAATCAGCCCAGTGGCCACCGCTCCAGGGCCACCGGGGACAGCACCAGGCTTCAGCCTGGTCAGGTAAGTCCTGGAGGGGGGGGACCCCTTCATTGGGGGGTCCCCAGGACCCCTGGCCAGGCTGACTGGTCAATAGGGATGAATGTTTTGGCCGCGGGACCTTATATAATAAGTGTCCCCCGGCTGTGACATTACCCTGCTGGCTGTTTTGGCCTGGGGCTGGTTCTTTATATACGGGGGACCCATAGTCATTTTGTCCCCCATATTTTGGGAACCAGCCCGGACCTGGGCCTGTTTGTAAAAAATTGGGGAACCCCTATTTGCCGGGTTTCCTGATTTTTTATTACCGTTCCCAGCTCCTTCAGCCTGGTGCTGGTTACAGCCGTGGGGGGGGGGACCCCACGCTGTATTTTTTATTTATTTTTATTTTTTTCCATTTTGTTTTTACACACTGCAGCCTGCACGGATCTGACTGATTCGTGCAGACTGCCTGAAAAATTTGTATTAGCGGCCGTATATATGTGCCGCTAATACGAATTACGACATCGGAGGGTTACAAAGCAGTCGTATATGACTGCTTTGTAAATTCCCCTCCGGAAGACGACTTTGCATACTGCTGAAACAGCCGTATGCAGTCGTAGTAAGAATACAATTACGAAATTTCGTATTTGTATTCTTTGTAAATTTCCCCCTAAATGTTATTCTAAACAACGTTATCCTAGTGTATGGCTCAAAAACCATATATTTGCAATACTGTGTCACGTTTACATGTGCTCCTGTGAAATTAAATATAAAAAAAAACATAAGTAAATATACTGTTTCTGTGCCAAACAGTGGCCCTTATTCTGATTGACGCGGACTTTACCGCATACTTTCGGATCGCGTGTTTTCGGCGTCTGCGCATGCGTGGAGAACGCAACGCGCATGTGCCACGCCTTGACTCCGTACCAGTTCGGCCAAATCCCGTCCAAAACTGTTCCCCGCAATCAGTCGGGAAATATGGGCGTATTATGGGCGTCATGCGGAATGACACATGGGCGTAGTTTCAAAGTGGGCAAAACGGGGCGGAAACATGGGCGGATACGGGGGAGTACACTTATGTTGGGGGGCGTACATTCGGATAGCACTCCGAATGCACGCGATCAAAAAGGGCAGAAATGTGCGGTGTCCACAAGTGTACTATTGCTTAGCGGACACCACTCGTTCATGCGGTAGGCGAACGTACGCCTAATGACTACAAGCATTAACACCTGAACCCAATAGAATCGACTCCTTTACGCATTACTCACTAATAGGACGCTTGTCAGTGCTTTAATTGAAACCATTGCACTTCAATTGCTGTAAGGGTTAATGTGTGCAATGCATGTGTTAGGCATGCTTGTAAGGATATATTGGCATCTAATTGATTCCAATTCCAAATAAGAAGTTTTTTATGAGGATAGGTAATTGAATAAGTGGGTCATGTGATGTATTGCAGAAGATACATAATAGTGGGTTGTTTGGCGTAAATACTCCGCTTACGTGCGGTAGCACCGCTTGGCTCCCGTTCGGATGCGGTATTCCCGAGCATACTCTGTAATACTCTGTAATACCGTGCAGAATCTGAGTGTTTCTCCCGCACACGCATGGTTTGTATGTCGTCCGTAAACACGCCCTGTTCTTAAAGAGTGAGTCCGTCCGAATGCGGAGGACCCGTGGGCGTTTCTACGGACGATGGCCGCACGCGGCAGAACACCGTGGCGTGCGGACCGCACCGTAAGAATGCGGGAATATCCGCACCGATCAGAATAAGGGCCAGTGTTATCATTGTGCTTAACTCTAAAGGCCATATACTTGCACTATCTTATCGTTATCAGTCCCCTTCCTTAGGTGTAAGGCCCTTGAGAAGAGAGTCCACACAGGCTTGAGCTGATGTAGGCATTTCAAATAGATACCGTGTTTCCCCGATAATAAGACACTGTCTTATTTTTTTTTCTTGAACAAAAAACACCATAGGGCTTATTTTAGGGGTAGGGCTTATTTTAATGAACATTGACAGCAAATGTCAAGAAACATGCCCCCAGTCCTCCTTAATAAACATGCCCCCAGTCCTTCTTGATACAGGTAAACATACCCCAGTACTCCTTAATAAACATGCCCCCAGTCCTCCATTATATCTGCAAACATGCCCCCAGTCCTCCATTATATCGGCAAACATGCCCCCAGTTCTCCATTATATCGGCAAACATGCCCCCAGTCCTCCTTACAGTAATAAACATGTCCCCAGTCCTCCGTGATAAAGGTAAACATACCCCAGTACTCCTTTAAGTCTCAATAATGTCCAGCTCTTCTTTGCTGTGACACAGCTCCGTTCTGCAGCTGCGTTATGTGCGCGGTGACGTACCGCACCGCAATGCATCCATGGGAATAGAAGCGGCTTCAGAAGAAGCCTGTGCTTTTACCTACACAACGGAGGTGAGGGGGGTTAGGGGTGGTGAGTGGGGGATCAGGGGGGTTTAGCAGGTGTAGAATCTATTGTCTGAACGCCAGATAATGAAATTTTACTAGGGCTTATTTTCGGGGTAGGGCTTATTTAGGACCAGTGTCCAAAATCAAGGGTAGGGCTTATTTTCGGGGTAGGTCTTATTATCGGGGAAACAGGGTATGTTTTACCAATATGTGATATCCGGAGTTTGGCCGGGTAAAGGAGGACGAACCTAATACCCTCTTCAAAAAGGGATTTGCAGATTGGAGAGTATTCTTTTTTTTTTTTTTGCAAACATCTTTATTATTGTCACACATAAAAAATATACAATGAGTACAAAATTACAGACAATCAATAAAAAAAATTTCATTTATACATATTGTTTTACATATGGCTTGTTAGATTTTTATTTTTTTGTTTCTTGTCATCTTACTATGATATATTACCTAGGTTTAATAGCCCTGTGTCTAGTTAATTATTCTTAACTATGTCTGTTTCCCTGCTAGTTCTCCCTCTTTTTCCCTCTTTACTTTACCTTCTCCATCTTTGTCGTGCGAGATATGTATGGCTCCTTTATAGGTATCTTATTGTTACATTATCCTGGGTCCTGATATTGGTATTAAAATGGTTCTGTTCCCAATTGTAGGGTCTCTGTGGTATACCACGAGGTTGTTCTTACTACTTGTCTTAGGGACTCTTTTATTGTTGGATCTAGTAATTTTACATGTGGCAGCCATATAGAGAAAAATTTATTTATCTTAGTTTCCTTGTTTAGTGACATTTCTAACCAGTCCATTTGGAACAAATGTGATATACGAGGTTCTAATAATTCTATATTTAATGTGTTGACTGAGATCCATTGGGATAATATAGTTTTACGTGCTGCTGCAAATATTTTTGCTATCAATATTTTTTGTCCCTTAGATATCCCTGTTGCTTGTGTTTGTGGTTGTATATCCCATAGTGCCCATTTTGGTGTTATTGAGATATGTATATTGTATCTAGTCCTCACAAGACTGTTAATTTCCTTCCAGAATGTATTTACTTCTTGGCACTGCCACATGCAGTGCATTATATCTCCCTCCGATTCTTTACACTTAAAGCATGCTGAATCGGACGCTATTCCCATCTGCCATCTACGCTTGGGGGTATAGTATGCTCGATGTAGTAATTTATACTGCATCTCTGTGTATGTAGTGGATACTAACGTTTTATTTAGTCGCACAAATGCCATCAGTATCGTTTGAGGTGAGGTATCTTGAAGGTCGGTTGACCATTTTGTGTATCCAGTTTTTACTCCTTCTATGGCTATTTGTTTTTTTAAATATGGATATATTGCTGAAGTTTTATTTAGTTTATTATTTGACCTTTTTATCATGATGTCTAAGCTATTCTCCCTATCTATTTCTGTCATTTTAGCTAGCATATTTGCTGCATGACTTCTCAATTGGAAATATACATACATAGGTATTGCAATGTTCACATACTTTCCACACAGTGTTTGATACGACATTACACCAGTACCTCTTACATCCAGGATATGGTATAATAGGCATAATCCTGCCCTGTTATACCCTCCAACAAGCTTAGCGTCTTGTAGTATTGGTATATCTATTGTACATTATAAAGTAAAGGTTGGAACACTGTATTATGTGTTGATATTCCTATTCTGGAACGTGCTAGTCGCCAGGCTGTACAAGTCGACGTCAGTAATAAATTGCCAGACACTGTTGGCGGATATTTTGATGGTTTCATATGTAACAAACCCGTTAGGGGTATACCAGGGCAGAGTGCTTGTTCTAATTCCAAATTAATTTTCAGTCAGATGTATCCAGTCTACTGCATATCTCATATTTGCTGCTAGTGTGTAACTCTTTATACATGGGAAATTTATTCCACCTAGTGATACCTGCTGGGTTAACTTGAACATTGAAATTCTTTTAGTTTCATCGCTACCTGATATGAAAAATCTTGAAATACAGATGGAGCGGGAGACATCTTTGGCCGGCGCTCGCCAGATCCCTTGCACTGGCTAGCGCCGGCGATAGATACTGGGACGCGCGTGCGTCTCACACGCACGTGCGTCCCAGTTTCCCGTTGGCGGGGTGATGGGAACCCTGTCCGTCTCCGCTTCAGGACGACGGACAGGGTTAGGGGGGGTGCGGCAATGCGGCGAGGACCCAGGGCGACCATCAGTGAGGCTGCGGGGACCCGGGGGGAGCCCTGTTGTAAGGGGATGAGCGTGCAAAAATGTCTCCATCTGTAAAAGCAGTTTATCTCCTTGATAGTACAGATCTCCTTTCTTCCTGTATGCATCCAAGACCATCCCTTTATCTAGATAATTCAAGAATTTGAAAATCACAGGGCGAGGCCTGCGACATTCCACTTGGTTATTCCGCTTGGCCGATTCTATGTGCCCTCTCAATCAATATGCCGCTTGGCCGATTCTATGTGCCCTCTCAATCAATATGGCGCCAGATTCCGGTAAACACTTTAATTCGCTTGGGAGCCATTTTAATACTAGCTCCATCAGTTGTCTTTGTTTTATAGATTTTGGTAGGCCGATCAAGTGTAGATTATTTTTTCTATTCAGATTTTCTTGGTCTTCTAATTTACTCTGGATCACTGAGATTGCTGCCTCCTGTGATGCTATGGTAGTTTTAGCTTCCAGCAGCTCATCCTCCAAATTAGAGAAAATAGGGGATGTGTATGTCTAGCCACACACAATCAGAGAGCACCAGACAATTGGATTTGGTATAAATTGTAATTAATTTATTTAAATAAGCACAAAATAAAAACTAAAACCAAAACAAACTTTAGACACAACACAGGGCGATGAAGATTTCCAATGGGCTTTCATAACTGGCTTCAACGCCCAACACAAAATCATCGAAAACTCATTTAGAAAAAATTGGAAAATCTTATTAAAAGATCCGATTATAGGTGCCCACCTCCCAAAAAAACCCAAATTCATATATAAAAAGGCACCCAACATTAAAAACAAACTAGTAAGGAGTGCTTTTAATACAGTTAACCCCTTCCCGACATTTGACGTACATTTACGTCATGGTCGGGAAGCACTTCCCGACACATGGCGTAAATGTACGTCATGGATTTAAACTGTCACCGCGTCTATAGACGCGGTGACAGTTTCAACATGTCTGCTGTCCCTGACAGCAGACATGTCCGTGCATGCCCCGGGGGGGCTGCGATGCCGCCCCCCCGTCGGCGATCGCTGTGATTGGCTGTTCAGTGTGAACAGCCATTCACAGCGTTTTCCTGTGTCACCGGCGAATAACGTTCGCCGGTGACACGGGATCAGAGGTGATTGGTGCTGTAAAGTACAGCACCAATCACCGCGGGGTGTAAGGGTGACACTGGTGTCACCCCACCTCACCCCGCCCGCCCCCAAAGGCCGTGATTGGTCCGTCGGTCCGACGGACCAATCACAGCCAAGGAGGGGGATTTAAACTAACGGTGACTGCACTGCAGACGCCATTCCGGTCTGGAAAGCGTGCAGTGCGGTCACCGTACCCCCCTGCCGCCATACTGACCAGAATACTTGCTGCAATACTTACCTGATCGCTGCTGATTGCTTCCTGGATCCTGTTCAATAATTGTGCCTTCCTGTGAAATTGTGCTGCTGCAGTGTACTAGCTAGATAGATAGAGAGATAGAGAGATAGATAGAGAGAGATAGAGAGAGATAGAGAGAGAGAGATAGAGAGAGATAGAGAGAGAGATAGTGTCAGAGAGTGCTATATTTTGTGCTGCTGCAGTGTGATATAGTTATAGATAGAGAGAGAGAGAGAGAGATAGAGAGAGAGGCCTACTGACAGAGTGCTATATTTTGTGCTGCTGCAGTGTGATAGTTATAGAGAGATAGAGAGAGATAGAGAGAGAGAGATAGAGAGAGATAGAGAGAGATAGAGAGAGAGATAGTGTCAGAGAGTGCTATATTTTGTGCTGCTGCAGTGTGATATAGTTATAGATAGAGAGAGAGAGAGAGAGATAGAGAGAGAGGCCTACTGACAGAGTGCTATATTTTGTGCTGCTGCAGTGTGATAGTTATAGAGAGATAGAGAGAGAGAGATAGAGAGAGATAGAGAGAGATAGTGACAGATTGTGCTATATATTTTTTATATAACTGACTGCTGCCCCCTCCTTTTGTGCTGATCAGTATAAATTAACTGATCAGCAACTTTTTGGGGGCGCAGGTTTTTTTTAATATATAGATATACCTGTCAGTGCTGCTGCTGCAGTGTCATAGAGTGATAGATAGTGATAGATAGTGAGAGATAGAGAGATAGAGAGAGATAGTGATAGAGAGTGCTAAATTTTGTGTCTGCTGTCCCCGCCTTTTGTGCTGATCACTATATCTGAGGTGATCAGCAACTTTTTTGGGGGTACAGAGGTTTTTTTTTTTTTATATATACCTGTCAGTTGCACCAAAGGTTGTGCACCTGCTGCACCTCACTGGTAATCAGTGTCGCATCACTGATCACCTTTTTTTTTTGTGTGTGTGCTGTGGGGTATTTTTTTAATTTTTTTTTTTACACACACTGTGATTTTGTGGGTGTCCTGTGGCCGCTGTGCGCTGATCAGTGACGTACATCACTGATCATCTCTTTCGGCACAGGGTTGATCTATTTTTTTTTTTTTTTTTGATCAAATTCCTGTTGCCTTTGAGCGCTGTTCAGTGACAGACGTTACTGACCAACATCTGTGCTCAATTTTTGGCGCAGGACCTTTTTTTTTTTAACCCCTTCCTTTTTTTTTTTTTTAACCCCTTCATTTTTTTTTTTTTTAACACCTTCATTTTTTTTTTTTTTTATTGGTATAAAGTATTTTTTTTTTTTCTGCACTACATACACACTACACACTACATACCCCCCGGATTGAAATAAAGTTTGTGCCCCCCCCTACACTATACACGTGTTGAAACATTTCACTACCGGTAACACAAAAATAAAAATGGCATCCCAAATGTCCTCCCAAATGTCCTCCCAAATGTCCTCCCAATCATCCAGGAGAATGTATTCAGTGGAGGAGGCATATGCCATGCTTGCTTCTGACTCTGACACAGCCAGTGATGCAAGCGGGGAATTTGAAGGATTTGCCTTAAGCTCCTCTTCCTCCTCTGCTGATGAGGGACCCCCTCAAAGACGCCCCCGTAGATCAGCTGAGATTCCCCCCCCAATAATTGATCTAGTATGGACCCCACCACCAGACAATTTTGAGCCCCAGGTTCCTGAGTTTTTGGCCATGCCAGGAATCCAATTTGATTCCACAGGTCTCAGAGAAATTGACTTTTTCAAATTATTTTTCTCTGATGATTTTATAAATTTAATGGTGGACCAAACTAATTTATATGCCCAGCAGTTTATTGCTCAAAACCCCACGTCATCATTTGCTAGGTGGACCCCTGTAGATGCAGTAGAGATGATGACGTTTTGGGGTCTGGTGTTTCATATGGGCATAGTAAAAAAGCCAGAAATTAGGCAATATTGGAGTACAGATGTTCTGTACAGTACTCCATTTTACCGTATGGCCATGCCCCGGACTCGATTTGAGACAATTCTTAAATTCATACATTACACCGATAATGCACAGTGCCCACCCAGAGATGATCCCACCTTTGACCGGCTATTCAAAGTCAGGCCGGTCATTGATCATTTCAGTGCCAAATTTGAAGAGGTGTACATCCCTGAAAAATTTATTTGTATCGACGAGTCCCTTATACATTTTAAAGGAAGGGTTAAATTCCGCCAGTACCTTCCCAGTAAGAGGGCAAGGTATGGCATAAAAATGTATAAACTGTGTGAAAGCACCTCAGGGTACACCCACAGGTTTAGGGTTTATGAAGGGAAGGATTCAAGAATTCAACCGCCAGAATGCCCCCCCTCCCTCGTAGGTGTTAGTGGGAAAATTGTCTGGGATTTAGTGCACCCCTTCCTGGATAAAGGTTATCACCTCTATGTGGATAACTTTTACACTAGCATCCCCCTGTTTAAGGCCCTTGGTTCAAGAGGTACAGCAGCTTGCGGTACTGTGCGCAAGAACCAAAGAGGCCTCCCAAAAACGCACATTGCCCAAGTAATGAGAAGGGGTGAAAGCAGGGGAATATGCACCGAAAATATGTTGTTGGTCAAATATAAGGACAAGAGGGATGTCCTTATACTGACAACAATTCACGGAGACAGTACCACCTCCGTCCCTGTACGAGGTACCAGTACCCACACCTCAAAACCTAATTGTATCCTGGATTACAATAGGTACATGGGCGGAGTGGATCTTTCAGATCAGGTACTGAAGCCGTACAGTGCCCTGCGGAAAACAAAAATCTGGTACAAGAAGGTGGCCGTGTATATCATCCAGATGGCACTGTATAACGCTTACGTGCTATTCCGTTCTACCGGCCAGAGGGGGACATTTATGCACTTTCAAGAGGAAGTCATAAAGGGCCTAATATTTGGGAACCAGCAGGCAGAGGGCCCCAGTACTTCTAGTACTGGCCCCCGTATTGTACCAGGGCAGCATTTTCCTGATGAAATCCCCTCCACTGGAAAAAAGGGCAGGACACAAAAAAGGTGCAAAGTTTGCTATAAAAAGGGAATAAGAAAGCAAACTATTTTCCAGTGTGACACTTGCCCCGACAAACCCGGCCTATGTATAAAGGAGTGTTTTAAATTATACCACACATCTATGGAATATTAGGTTCATAATTTCACCGTGCTTCGGGGGTCTTGCTAATGCCACATAGCACCCACCATTCATTCCACCAGAATCTGAGCCGCAAAATCCAAAAATCACTCCTTCCCTTCTGAGTCCTGCCATGCACCCAACTGGTATTTTTTGGTCACATGTGAGGCATTGCCGTACTCGGGAGATATTGGGGCACAGATTTTGGGGTGCTTTTTCTCCTTCATACCTTCTGAAAATGAAAAATTTTGAGCCAGAACTGCATTTTTGTGTAAAAAATGTAATTTTTCTTTTTCACTGCCCACTTGTATCAAAATTGGTGAAACCCCTGGGGGTTTTAAATGTACACTATACCCCTAGATGAATTCCCTGAGGGGTGTAGTTTTCAAAATGGGGTGACTTGTGGGGGGGTTCCACTGTATTGGTGCTTGGGGGGTCTTGCTAATGCGACATAGCACCCACCAAAATTCCACCAGAATTTGTGCTGCAAACTCCAAATATCACTCCTTCCCTTCTGAGTCCTGCCACTTTTTGGTCACACATGAGGCATTGCCGTACTCGGGAGAAATTGGGGCACAGATTTTGGGGTGCTTTGTCTCCTTCATTCCTTGTGAAAATGAAATATTTTGAGCCAGAACTGCATTTTTGTGTAAAAAAATGTAATTTTTCATTTTCACTGCCCACTTGTATCAAAATTGGTGAAACCCCTGGGGGTTTGAAATGTACACTATACCCCTAGATGAATTCCCTGAGGGGTGTAGTTTGCAAAATGGGGTGACTTGTGGGGGGGTTCCACTGTATTGGTGCAACATAGCACCCACCATTCATTCCACCAGAATCTGTGCTGCAAAATCCAAAAATCACTCCTTCCCTTCTGAGTCCTGCCATGCACCCAACTGGTATTTTTTGGTCACATGTGAGGCATTGCCGTACTCGGGAGAAATTGGGGCACAGATTTTGGGGTGCTTTTTCTCCTTCATACCTTCTGAAAATGAAAAATTTTGAGCCAGAACTGCATTTTTGTGTAAAAAATGTAATTTTTCTTTTTCACTGCCCACTTGTATCAAAATTGGTGAAACCCCTGGGGGTTTTAAATGTACACTATACCCCTAGATGAATTCCCTGAGGGGTGTAGTTTGCAAAATGGGGTCACTTGTGGGGGGGTTCTACTGTATTGGTGCTTGGGGGGTCTTGCTAATGCGACATAGCACCCACCAAAATTCCACCAGAATCTGAGCTGCAAAATCCAAAAATCACTCCTTCCCTTTTGAGTCCTGCCATGCACCCAACTGGTATTTTTTGGTCACATGTGAGGCATTGCCGTACTCGGGAGAAATTGGGGCACAGATTTTGGGGTGCTTTTTCTCCTTCATACCTTCTGAAAATGAAAAATTTTGAGCCAGAACTGCATTTTTGTGTAAAAAATGTAATTTTTCTTTTTCACTGCCCACTTGTATCAAAATTGGTGAAACCCCTGGGGGTTTTAAATGTACACTATACCCCTAGATGAATTCCCTGAGGGGTGTAGTTTGCAAAATGGGGTCACTTGTGGGGGGGTTCTACTGTATTGGTGCTTGGGGGGTCTTGCTAATGCGACATAGCACCCACCAAAATTCCACCAGAATCTGAGCTGCAAAATCCAAAAATCACTCCTTCCCTTTTGAGTCCTGCCATGCACCCAACTGGTATTTTTTGGTCACATGTAAAGCATTGCCGTACTCGGGAGAAATTGGGGCACAGATTTTGGGGTGCTTTTTCTCCTTCATATCTTCTGAAAATGAAAAATTTTGAGCCAGAACTGCATTTTTGTGTAAAAAATGTAATTTTTCATGTTCACTGCCCACTTGTATCAAAATTGGTGAAACCCCTGGGGGTTTGAAATGTACACTATACCCCTAGATGAATTCCCTGAGGGGTGTAGTTTGCAAAATGGGGTGACTTGTGGGGGGGTTCCACTGTATTGGTGCTTGGGGGGTCTTGCTAATGCGACATAGCACCCACCAAAATTCCACCAGAATCTGAGCCACAAAATCCAAAAATCACTCCTTCCGTTCTGAGTCCTGCCATGCACCCAACTGGTATTTTTTGGTCACATGTGAGGCATTGCCGTACTCGGAAGAAATTGGGGCACATATTTTGGGGTGCTTTTTCTCCTTCATACCTTCTGAAAATGAAAAATTGTGAGCCAGAACTGCATTTTTGTGTAAAAAAATTTAATTTTTCATTTTCACTGCCCACTTGTATCAAAATTGGTGAAACCCCTGGGGGTTTGAAATGTACACTATACCCCTAGATGAATTCCCTGAGGGGTGTACTTTGCAAAATGGGGTGACTTGTGGGGGGGTTCCACTGTATTGGTGCAACATAGCACCCACCATTCATTCCACCAGAATGTGTGCTGCAAAATCCAAAAATCACTCCTTCCGTTCTGAGTCCTGCCATGCACCCAACTGGTATTTTTTGGTCACATGTGAGGCATTGCCGTACTCGGGAGATATTGGGGCACAGATTTTGGGGTGCTTTTTCTCCTTCATACCTTCTGAAAATGAAAAATTTTGAGCCAGAACTGCATTTTTGTGTAAAAAAATGTAATTTTTCATTTTCACTGCCCACTTGTATCAAAATTGGTGAAACCCCTGGGGGTTTGAAATGTACACTATACCCCTAGATGAATTCCCTGAGGGGTGTAGTTTTCAAAATGGGGTGACTTGTGGGGGGGTTCCACTGTATTGGTGCTTGGGGGGTCTTGCTAATGCGACATAGCACCCACCAAAATTCCACCAGAATCTGAGCCGCAAAATCCAAAAATCACTCCTTCCGTTCTGAGTCCTGCCATGCACCCAACTGGTATTTTTTGGTCACATGTGAGGCATTGCCGTACTCGGAAGAAATTGGGGCACATATTTTGGGGTGCTTTTTCTCCTTCATACCTTCTGAAAATGAAAAATTGTGAGCCAGAACTGCATTTTTGTGTAAAAAAATGTAATTTTTCATTTTCACTGCCCACTTGTATCAAAATTGGTGAAACCCCTGGGGGTTTGAAATGTACACTATACCCCTAGATGAATTCCCTGAGGGGTGTACTTTGCAAAATGGGGTGACTTGTGGGGGGGTTCCACTGTATTGGTGCAACATAGCACCCACCATTCATTCCACCAGAATCTGTGCTGCAAAATCCAAAAATCACTCCTTCCCTTCTGAGTCCTGCCATGCACCCAACTGGTATTTTTTGGTCACATGTGAGGCATTGCCGTACTCGGGAGAAATTGGGGCACAGATTTTGGGGTGCTTTTTCTCCTTCATACCTTCTGAAAATGAAAAATTTTGAGCCAGAACTGCATTTTTGTGTAAAAAAATGTAATTTTTCATTTTCACTGCCCACTTGTATCAAAATTGGTGAAACCCCTGGGGGTTTGAAATGTACACTATACCCCTAGATGAATTCCCTGAGGGGTGTAGTTTGCAAAATGGGGTGACTTGTGGGGGGGTTCCACTGTATTGGTGCTTGGGGGGTCTTGCTAATGCGACATAGCACCCACCAAAATTCCACCAGAATCTGAGCTGCAAAATCCAAAAATCACTCCTTCCCTTTTGAGTCCTGCCATGCACCCAACTGGTATTTTTTGGTCACATGTGAGGCATTGCTGTACTCGGGAGAAATTGGGGCACAGATTTTGGGGTGCTTTGTCTCCTTCATACCTTCTGAAAATGACAAATTTGGAGCCAGAACTGCATTTTTGTGTAAAAAAAATAATTTTTCATTTTCACTGCCCAGTTGTACCACAATTGGTGAAACCCCTGCGGGTTTGAAATGTACACTATACCCCTAGCTGAATTCCCTGAGGGGTGTAGTTTGCAAAATGGGGTCACTTGTGGGGGGGTTTCTAACTTTTAGCATGTTATGGTGCCTAGAAACCTACATGGTGCCTAAAAAATAATCTCATAAAAAGGAGGCTCCAAAATCAAGTAGGTGCTCCTTCTATTATGAAGCCTGTGGTTTGGTCACCGTGCACACTAGGGCCACATATAGGATATTTATGAAAACAAAAGAATTGGGGGAATCAATTTTTAGTCACATTTCTCTAGTAAAATGTACTGTGTTCCTTAGAAAAATGTATTAAAATTGCAAATCTGCAAAAAAAAAGAAATTTTGAAATTTCACCTACACTTTGTTTTAATTCCTGTGAAACACCTAAAGGGTTAACAAACTTCCAAAATGCTGTTTTGAATACTGTGAGGGGTGCAGTTTTTGAAATGGCATCATTTATGGGGGTGTCTCACATACAAGTCCCTCAAAGTCACATCAGAACTGAACTGGTCCCTAAAAAAATCAGTGTTTGAAATTTTCTTGAAAATTTGAGAATTTGCTATTCATATTGTAAGCCTCCTAGTGTCCCAAAAAATTAAAAGGAAGTTGAAATAATGATGTCAACATAAAGTAGACATATGGTCTATGTTAGTTATTCACTATTTTGAGTGGTAAGATTATTTGTCTCACAAGCAGAAAATTTAACATTTTGCAAATCGCTAAATTTTCCATTTTTTCACGATATTTTGGTATTTTTCACAAAAAACCACAGACTGTATCGACCCAAATTTACCACTAATTTGAAGTACAATGTGTCACGAAAAAACAATCTCAAAACCACTGGGATAAGTAAAAGCAAAAAAAAGTTATCCCCACTTAAGTGAGACATGTCAGATTTGAAAAAAATGGCTCTGTCAGGAACGCAAAAACTAGCTCTGTCAGGAAGGGGTTAATCCCAGTGGCAGGATCCGGACGAAGGGTTTCCACAGATGTGGTTTATGTAAAGGCTGTCAGACAATTAAAAGCAACGGTCACTCAAAAACAACCGATCTGATAATAAATGGAAACTCCTTCTCAATAGAAAATTTCATCACATGCAATACCCCCAATGTCGTGTACGCCATCGAGTGCTCGTGTAATCTTTTTTATATACTGTAGGCCGTACATCCAGACCTTTCAAGACCCGGATTACAGAGCATTTGAATAATATAAAGAAAGGTCTTGACACACACAGTCTGTCCCAACATTTTAAAACTGTTCATAAGTCAAATCCTAACCATATTGTCAGATTTCTGGGCATCAAAGAGATCAAGGATGACCCAAGAAAAAAGAATAAGGCATCGCAACTGGCAAAAGAGGAAATGAAATGCATTTTTAATCTTAACACATTACATCCTAATGGTCTTAACAAAGATTTCGAGATTAAATGGTTTTTATAGCTTTTTTAAAACACATGCTTTTTTAAGTCCCCCTTATTTTTAAAGTTTCCATCGTACAAAATTTTATCTGTTTATTTAATACTGTATGGATTCAATTCTAATCTGTTCCCCCTTTCTTTCTATTTCTCATAAATTATTTACTGGAGGAAAACACGCTGCACGTTCTGCACTTTATATATAATACTCTGATGCCATGAACCTTCATGTTTATCTACACTCCGATATTGACATAACGTGAAGTGGAAGGGAAAGGATCTGTCAGAAATCTCCTGCCATTCCCGAGCATCTATAAAGAAACCGGAAGTGTGGCACGGACATATCGTCCTGCGGAGACGGAAGTGGGGCATGAATAACGATGACAACTTCCGGTATACACGACGCAGAACTTTTGGCGCGATCAAACGCACCGTTTCGATTGGCTACTTACTCCCTTAAATAAGGAAGCAAACAGCACGCTACTACATCCTTGATAAAGACCGTAGCAGGCGGTTGAAACGCGTTGGCTCCAAGCTGCTACCTGCCGATCTGGGGACCTTTCTGCCAGGACTTCAATGGTGTCTACTTGCCTGAAGTAGGGAGTTTCCGGGACTTCCACCTTTATGCTCGTTTGAGAACTTTTCCACCAAGTTCTCCACCGTTTCTGGTAATTGATTGAATCCCCATATACGGCTCATTTTACCATCTTGTCATAGAACAAATGTTTTTACTTGCCTTTTTAAAATATATTTTGTGACCCAATAAAAAAGATTGTATTACACTATATCTGGTTCCATTTTACTCCTATATGGTCTCCCGACTTACGGATAACTATATGGAGAAAGGAAGGATACC
This sequence comes from Crinia signifera, assembly GCF_055691185.1. NCBI lineage: Eukaryota > Metazoa > Chordata > Amphibia > Anura > Myobatrachidae > Crinia > Crinia signifera. The sequence goes on along the minus strand of NC_139221.1, from coordinate 149,051,913 downwards.
TATATAATCCAGTAGTCGGTGAAATATAATATCATTTCGGAGAAGAGGAAATGCTAATCCCTCACAAGGAACGTATGGTACCTCTTCCACTACTTTGAAGTGTGGTGCAGGGTCGCACACCTTTTTCTATGTTTATGGGATAAGGATACACAGTGGTGAATATACATCTAACTTTCCTGAGGCGGAGAAGAGGAACGCTCCTTGTAAGATAGGGAAGTTGTTTTTCATCCATACATCTATTCTGAAGCTCGCAGGAGGATTTTTGGAATGCAACATATGTGTCTAGTACACATTACCTTTTGAAAATTCTGTTCTTGTGGTACGGGGTTACCACACGCATTCCAAACCCACCTGCAGAACTCCAGCGCTTTGATTCGGTTCACCGTCCCTCCTTTTTTGTCAAAAACTATATCATTGATACAACATACAATAAAAATATATGATATTATAAAAAAGGTACATTACACTCCTTTGTGATCTATAGCAGCAGGTGATAGTCCCGATATTAGGATAACTCCTCTTTAGGGCAGAATGTTGGTAATATCAAGCTCAATTTTTATGAAGATGGCAATTTTTAGTGAAAACAAACCACTTAGGTAATGAATAGCCGATGATTACGTATATGCTCAGTCTTGTATGCAGACTGCTCTAGCTACTCCGCCGGCTGTCGCCGCCTGTTGACGACCAGCCGGTTTGTGTGTGAGTGGAGAGCGAGCTGTCCGCCTCCGGCAATAGCTCAGATGGAACACGCTGAATTGCCGGGGACTAGGAGCGGTCCAGTGAATACTGCAGGTAAACTCACCTAGGGTTTGTATGCCGATGTCCGGCTAGCGTGTTCAATGCTGTTGACGCTGGGGAGACCTTGATTTTGCAGATAATCGGCTGAAAAGATAAAAGCGCTTCTGGAGCTTTATGTAGATGCTGCTGGAGCTATAATCACTACAGGAGTGGACCTTATCTCTGTAGCTTGACGCGTTTCTCCGCTGTCACTGTGTGTAGCGGTTTCTTCAGAAGGGTATGAACAGAGAACTTTGTTGGAGGTTTTTAAAAGCACCAGTATCCAATCGTATTGAGTCACTAATTAGTGACTGCAGGTGATTAATTAACCCTCCATGATTTGGGTTAAGAAGGGAGTGTTCAATTTTCCAAGGGTGACAGGATATCAGATCATATAACGCAATATTCAGTTGTAAATAATAATTTTAGCAAATAAATACATATGAACAAAATATATACAAAAATTATATATACAGAAAATATATTATACAGAAGAAAACCAGACAATAAAAAAAGGGAAAAGAAAAGGAGGAATGGCATCCTATTAGAATATATAGAGAGAGCGAGAAGGCAATACAAATGACACACGTGGAGATCATGTTGGTAATCATGTTGGTAGACAAGTATTAGACAGAGCAGTTATATTTAATGAGGGACACGGTGGTTCAACTCATAAAGCTCTAGTCTAGCAATATGCATTATAGCAGGACACAGTGTAATCCCACACTCTCCCAGTATCAAGGATATGTAAGTGAAATTGATTTTTTCACACATCAATATTTTACCAGGGCCGGATTTGTGCCTAGGCCCATGAGGCACCGGCCTCAGGGCGGCACCAATTAAGGGCGGCAGGTAGGCTGACATTCAGCAGCACGGCAGAGCGGGTGGGCAGTGGCGAGTGACGAGCGCCGCCGCCACCCCAGACATGAATTATCATATGTCGGCGGCAGCGCCGCTCGTCACCCGCCACTGCCCACCCACTCTGCCATGCACATTACATCACCGCTTAGTGGCTGGGTCCGATGGTCCCCCTGCACGTCCGGAAATGGCTCAGGCTCACTGCTGCCGGCTCCCGCCCATTGGCTACTCTACACACACACAATCTATTGGCTGCTGTGTATCCAGCAGCTGAGCTGAGTGGCGCGCAGATCCTCCCTGCGCTCAGTCAGTCACAGTGTGTGAGCCGGAGAGAGACTGACGGAGACACTGTCCTAATCACTGTACTAATAAGTGCCTCCCTCCGGGTCCTCCGTTGAGTGAGCAGTCAAGAGTGCTTAAAAAAATATTATGGTGGGCTACAGTTAAATTTTAATGAAATATATAAATAACAATGTATATACATATATGATTACATTAAAATAGGGGGGGGGGGCACAAAAATGTTGTGCCTAGGGGCGGCCTGACCCCTAAATTCACCCCTGTATTTTACAAAGACACTAGTAATAATGTTCTTTATTATAATTAGTAAATTCTTTAGATATACCACATTTTTGTGCAAATTATCCAATATATATTGATTCTATGCTCCTGCATAGACCAATAATCTTTTACAACTATCTTATGATATTTGAAATATACATGAATCAAATCATAAATAGATCCACAGAAATACAAACAAATATATTATTGGTCTTAGGGTCTAACTTTTAAACCAGAATAAAACGTCAAAAATGAAAAAAAAAAAAAAATCACATATATGTATGTATGGGAAAGGATACTGCATATTAGATATTATTCAGCTCTATATTTCGTATATGTCGTGAAAGGCTGTGTGTAGTGACACGTTTAAGAATATTTCTTCTGTGTTCCAGAAACCTCACGTTCAATGAATGGGTCGTGCGGCCTACATACTGGGCGCCGCACGAGCAAGTAATCAAATAAATGACATATGTAGAGGTACAGTTCATAAATTTCTCAATTGTATGTACTGTGCCAATACTTGGGGAGGAAAAATGCGTGCTGTTATTGATAAATTTACAAGTTATACATTTTAATCGTTGACATTTATAACAACCTTTACGGCAATTAGTGGATGGATTTATATTTCTAGGGTCTGGGGGAAAATGGCTTGGTGCAACATTTTTTTTTATAGTGGTGTTTCTTTTAAAGACCACCCTTGGAGAATCCTCCAATGAATCTGCCAAGAATTTGTCACTTTTAAGGATTTTAAAGTCCTTGTGTATGATCTGTTTCAGCTGTTTTGAGTAAGTATTACATTTAGAGACAAAAATCGGTGTCGGATTCTCTAAAAAATCTGAATTTTTATGTTTAGTGCTATTAATCAGAAGAGAGTCACGATTAACTTCTAGTATATCACTCTTAGTTCTAGATAAAAGTTCCTCAGGGTATCCTGCTTCCCTAAAAGCTATAGTGAGTTCTTCTATTTGTCTCTCAAATTCAGAGTTATCGGAAGTATTGGCTCTTAGGGATATTTTCAACCCATGGCCGATGATGGCTACTTTGAAAATTCAAGTAGTTGTGGCAATCTACTTCTTTACAGTAGGTTGAAGTATGGATGACTCCATCTCTGACCGAGAGAGCAATATCCAAAAAATTGATTTCTGAAGTATGAACAGTGCTGGTGAAATTTAAACCATAAGTGTTAGATATAAGAAAAGTAAAAAATTAGATGTTCACTGCTCGATCTCCATTAATCTAGGGCCATATTCACCGAGCTGCGTGATTGTTGACTCAATCGCTTCTTTGAGGCCAGCTAGTCTTCATCAAGCAGTGGTGACAAAATAGCGGCAATTTCTTGAGCCGTAATGGCCGCGGTTGCACCATAAGTGGGAGAGTTTATACTTTTGGAGGTGGCAGGGTTAATAGGGGAGGCAGGTGGGCTAGCCATATATGATGAGTGCTGCTTTGTATATTTTCATTTACCAGATTTTCCGCTTCTAGCGTTTTTTCCCACAAATGTCTCCATTGTTTTCGGTTTGTATATTAATAGGCACTCAGGAGAGATTCCTTCTGCCAACCGGTGTAGGATACTCCACAATTTAAGCATGCAATAAAACGCAGAGCTAAGGGGAGTCACTCCTCCCAAAGTCCCCCTCGTTGTCAGGCCTGTCCTGTGGCTTTGACTCCACTATTTTGACTGAACAGTTCTCTATTCACTACCTTAAAGGCAGAGAGATGAGATCTGCCTGTCCTTCAATTGCCGTTTCACTTATTTTTTACATAGCTTTGCTTCTCCCAGCCTAGCATAAGGCTGGCCACAATATCTCCGTAATGAAAAAAAAAAGAGAAAAAAGGAAGGGCCAGTCACATACCAAGTCCTCCTCGCCAGGCCTCCCCTGCTCTCCTCCTCTCCGGGCCTTCCATAATCTCCTCCCTGGCAGGCACCGCTTCGCTCTCCCTCACCTCAGCCACCACCTTTCTGCGTCCACTGCCCTCCGTGCTCAGTCCCGTCGACTCCCAAGATGCACCACGCTTCTTTCGTCACCTCTCCTGTCTCAGCGCCGACGATCCCGTGAGACCGGCACGCTCACACGCCAGCGTCCAAGGTAAGCTGCTGCCGTTCTGCTGGCTCGGTGTATGGAGCCGCCGAGTAACCGCCTTCACCCACTAGAGGCTTTCTCCAGGCTCTGGATTCCGTGGGGTATCAGGGTGTTCGTGGGGGAGCTGGGGATCACCCTCTTTCTGCCCACTCTATCTCGCTGGCTCCCAGGGTGTCTATGGGAGCTGTGTCTCCGGGTTTAGCCACTAATTAGACCGTGGTCAGAGCCGGAGCCGAGAGCTCAATCTGAGATACGGCCTCTCTATTGGTCCGCCCACCGGAAGTTCCGCCTGTCTGCTGCCCAATTGTCCCATTCTAACAACTTTAGTGATCAAATATAACAAAATAGTGAGAATGAAAGTACCATAGTAATGAAGGAACACCTTCTGCTCATTGGTACAATTGCAATTCCCCAATTTGTTACATTGACTGATTCATACTGCCATGAAGGCAACTATAACATGGTTCTGTTGCATTCCACGCTAAGGTAGGCTATGGAGAGGTGATACAACTGGTTGGGTGTCTTTAACCATCCATAAAGGTAATGTTAGTTGCTTCCCACATGTTCCTTGTGGACCTGTGTTACACTAATCACATTAACCTTGCTGTAATTAACCCACAATGATATAACTGAGGAAACTCTGGTTATAACTTTCTCCTGTCTTGGGCAATAAGATTCTTGGGGATGTGGAAATAAAATATTATTTACTCATGGGGCCTGATTCTGGATGACTTGCTAAGCAGCAGGATTTCGTTGCTGAGCGAGCCATGTAACATCCCCAACGAATTTCCCCTCTGCACTGCAAATGGATGTTTTGCATAAACATCCATTTGCAGGGTAGTGCACGTGCCTAAAATCATTCGATGGTCATCTATCAAATCGTACAGCCAGCTTATTCCAACCCATTATTTAAATTGAGAGATTTGAAATCTCCCGTGCTGAATCTCCCATTATGATTCTCTGACACAAATCTCTTTGTATGTGGCTCATTATCTGAGAGAATGAAATCTTCCATGCTGAATCTCTGGCACAAATCTCTGCGTATGTAGGGCCCTTAAGTGTTTTGCTCTTTTCCATGAGCGCCTAGCTGCTGGCTGTGTCCCCCTTCGGCAGTGTCTCCTTTTCATCGCAGACGAGGGCTGGGGGGGTGCACAGCAGATGACCTCCTTGCCCCCATCGCAGCGGTTCCGGATTCAAGAACAGCCTGTGCCGGTGTAAAAGGTAACAAACGCCAGGTCGCACCCGGGTTAAAGCTAGGTCAAAAAACCCAAGTGCGACCTGGCGTTTTGGTGTAAAAGGGGTATTAGTGTACACAATCAGTCGCATGGGCCCGGCCGCTGGGAGGTGCAGCAAAGTGATATCACAGGCCGGACCTGCCGCTAGCGCAGAACCACATAGTCCTGCCAGGTCTGGCTTAAATACTGTCACTGACAGACAGTGTTCAAGATGGATCTGGCAGGACTACGTGCTTCCACGTTTACTGCGGGTCCGGGCAGGATTATCACTGCATAGTGCTGTTGCTAATCCAAGACTCTAATAGCAGCATCCTGCGCTATTTCTCCTGGCTCAGGGGCAAAAACAGGAATCTTATAGAGGGTGTTTCCATGTGTGTGTGTGTGTATGTATAGATAGATAGATAGATAGATAGATAGATAGATAGATACAGAAAGACAAGGGAAGTCAGCGCCAATTATACAGTGAGACAGGAGAGAGCTGGAAATTATTTTCTATTCTTGACAGATTACTCCCCCTGTGTGTGTGGGGTGTCTGCACAGGTCCTGTGAAGGTGGTGGTGTACCGCCTCTAGAGAAATAGTTATTGTAAAAGAATGTTTAGACCCCGGCGACTATAGTAAAAAACTAAGAATAGATATGTTTAAAATAAGGTTGGATAAACATTTATTGGTTAAAAACATCCACGGGTATGAGTAAGAAACAATCTGTCTTTAAAATATCAGAACATACTATACAACAAGGGATTAGCTACTATAAACATAGGTTGAACTAGATGGACTCAAGTCTTTATTCAGCCTCACCTACTATGTAACTATGTTATAAAATATAGACAAAGTTTATTTTTACATAAATACGGGTAAAAAAGTGGAGTAAATGAGGATAAGTAAAAATATATATGTGTATGGGAATATAAAAACACACAATATGAGCGACTACTAGGTATAACAAAATATAATATGGCAAAAAAAATGCATGTGAGATATACGTGAGAGTACAGTTTATAACAGGTTATGGGTACAGTTTACGATGAGAGTAAAATAGAAATAATAGAATAGCTTAACTTAGTGCAGAGAATAGGATTTCAGAAGCTGCCCACAAAAGGACTTCCTTAAGGGGTGGAGACAGACTGGTGGGAGCAGGTACTTATGCTATGGCAGACTGACAGCACTTCCTGTTACTAATTATCTATGTAGAGAGATTGTTCAGAGATGAACAAAGGCAAAACAAAGTGGGTTTTTGGGGCACACTTGTAAGGGTTAGATGAAAAGGTGAAAGTGTGTGAGTTAAAATTTAGCTTTTATTACACCTATTAAAAGGGTGTCCACTAAGGAGTTTCCCTCTTTTTCCCCGCCTTAAATTCTGCCTCACTCTCCAACTCTCCCATCCAATTAATATATGAATATACCATCTTGCACATGCAGTCTGATTGGGACATCTGCAAGACTAACATTTTGTGTGCATACTATTGTGAGTAATTTTTTCATTAATGGTAGAGGTGGATACCGTACAATAATCATTTTCGCCGCAGTTACAGTGCCAAATACCGGTCCTATTAAAGTACAATATATTATATAAGTGACGTGTTTTTTGTCTTTGTGTGTTTTTCTCCCCATCCTTTTAATAGGTGTAATAAAAGCTAAATTTTAACTCACACACTTTCACCTTTTCATCTAACCCTTACAAGTGTGCCCCAAAACCCCACTTTGTTTTGCCTTTGTTCATCTCTGAACAATCTCTCTACATAGCTTCATTGCTTAACACATTTGGGAGCACCGCCAACCCAGTACCTCATAGAACTTTTCTTGTAACAGGTCGTATGTTGGTTTTACAAACACAATAAATCAAATGATCATACAATAATTTTCGCCTGTGACAATCCCCTTCCCTTTGTACAAAAACTAATTATCTATACTGGGCACATAAGCATACTTCCATTAAGATAATCTAGTGATCGGTTCTATGGGGGACTTATAATAGTCAGCATTGATGTTATATTATATTCATTATAATATAATTCTAGCCATTCTAGCCATTCTAGCACTCGGGTCGCATAGTACTATTGCACCCATTTTATAAATTTTGGCCCGATCCCCAGTGCTCTCATTGCCTCCCATAGATAATGCCACTCAATGGCGTCAAATGCCTTGACTGCATCGAGTGACATCACTACCGGCAAGGGATGCTCTGTATGCGGGGCTTGCAGATGCATATGGAGTTTCCATAGATTAATTGATGTTGATTTCCCCGGCATAAAGCCGGTTTGATCTGCATGAACTATTTTACAAATGTGTCTATTCAGTCTAGCTGCTAGGACCTTAGCGATAATTTCGCTTCAGTGGCTATCAGCGAGATTGGTCTATAGGATTCTAATAATAGTGGGTCTTTTTCAGCCTTCAGTAGTACAATTATTTTTGCTTCTGACACGGAGTTGGGAAAGCTATCCTCTTTATAGCTTGCATTAAATGTCTCCATTAAGATGGGGGCCAGGATTTCTGAGTATCGCTTATATATCTCAGCCGGGATGCCGTCAAGTCCAGGAGACTTACCGCCTGGGAGGGAACTAATTGCAGATTTTATTTCTTGCATATTAAGTGGTTTCCCAAGCTCTAACATGGCTTCCCGTGGTAAGGTTGGTATGTCTATGTTGCTCAATAGCTCCCTTATTTCACTTTGGTTATATTTTACTCTGGACTCATAGATTCCCTCAAAATAGTCTCTAAACGTATTCACAATTTCCATATTTTCAAATACCACTTTCCCGGTTATATCTGTAATTTTTATGATGGTATTCGGGGGGCTATTTGCTTGAGCTAGATTGGCTAGTAGTCTACCTGTTCTATCTGCGGTCACATACCTGATTTGGGAGCTATGCAGCATCATCCTGGAATTCTCTTCCTTTACACAGTTAAGCCACTTCCCCTGTGCTTCTATCCATTCTTCTTTTGACGCTTTGTCACTGTTTACTATATATTGTTTCTCCCGATCTTCACACTCCATTTCTAACTCAGAGATTTTAGCTCTGCTTGCTCTTTTTAGGTCACTGATGCTTTTTTTTAGCCCACCCCTCATGAATGCTTTAAAACTATCCCAGACCACCCCTGCCGGTGCCGTATCTCTATTTATTTCCCAGTATTCTACCCATTGCTCCTGTAGTTTATTTTCCTCCTGTATTTTACCTAGCCATCTTCCATCTAATTTCCAGAAGGAGTTCTCCCTGCCCCTATGGTCCAACAACTCCAGAAGAACTGGAGAGTGGTCCGATATGCCTCTAGTTTTATATTCTGTTCTCACTACATTGGGCATCAATTTACTGGATACCAGCATCAAGTCGATTCTTGAAAATGACTGAAAGGAGGCCGAGAAGCAAGAGAACTGCACTGCGTTTGGGTTTCTCTCTCTCCACGAATCCACCCAGCCCAAATTTTTGACAAAGTCATCAAATCCTCTATTGCTCCTGCTGCCCCCTGTTGGCGATTTACTCCATCTATCACGTTGAATGTCTAATATATTATTGAAATCGCCAGTACACACTACTGGAAGATCTGGCGCAGTTGCCATGAACTCCACTTGCTTTTTTAAGATTTCGTAAGTGAATGTAATGTGGGATGTAAATTACCAACAGGAGTATTTGTTTTGAATGTATAGTACAGTCGAGAAAGATGTACCGCCCTAGCGGGTCTATTTTGTTCCAATTACACACAAAGGGAAGAGATTTTTTAACCATTATTGATATGCCCCTGGATTTTGTAGTGAATGGGGCATGGTATGTCCATCCCACCCAAGGCCTTTTAAGAGACATTAATTTATTGCCTGTTAAGTGGGTTTCAACCAAGCATGTTATGTCAGCATTGTATTGTTTTACTTGCTTCATAACCAGTGACCTCTTAATTTTATTATTCATGCCCCTGAATAATAGTAATGATACAATTACTACCATTCTATATCTATTTTCTTAACTTTTACCCTTATGGTTCCTGTCTCCATCCTCTTAGCGGATACCATGGCTCGGAACAAAATAGACCTTACACCAACATGCTTCCCAATACATAAGAGTAAATTATCAGTCATATGCTGACATATAGATGCTTCAAGAAGCCACTTCATCATGTCCTCTAATCCGTTCATCAGAGAGAACACGAGAAAAAAGGGAAAAAGGAGAAAAATAAAAAGGGGAGAAGCAACCAAAGAGCATAGAGCAACAGCCTTCGCATATCCAACCTGGAAATCCAGAAAGGGCTGTTGTTAAATCCTGGGCACATACATACAACAACATTACATATATATTCCCTTCCCTACTCCCTCCCACCCTCCCCCCAACCTGTATACCATTCCCCCTGTGGCATACTTAAATCCCTTACCAGATCCCCTCACCCCTTTCTTGGGACTATTACTCTTTTTGGCTCACCGTAAAGCGGTGAGCCCCCTGGACCATATCTAATAAATTTTACGGTACTTATGTAGTATCTGGGCTGCCGATTTTGTGATTGTATGCCTTACCTTAAGGCATACAATCAGATGCGATGCGATGCGATTTTGCATAGGATTCAATGTTAAGAAGGTCCTGTTCATTTCCCCACTATCCAAGTGGGCATAAAGTTGATTTTATATAGCGAGCCACCGAGCCCGAAGCGTGGCAAGCGAAGCGAGCCCCGCGAGGGGACGCATATTTCTTAAAAAGTATTCTGTGTCCCCTCGCGGGGCTCGCTACGCTCGCCACGCTTCGGGCTCGGTGGCTCGCTACGCTCGCCACAGGTTTATATCCAACTCCATGCCCACTTGGATAGTGGGGAAAGGAAAAGGACCCCTTTTTCCCATTGAATTCTATGTTAAAATGGACTCAGACCATTTTAACATTGAATCCTATGGAAAAATCTTGACCATCGCATCGCATACGATTTGGTCGCATGCGATGCGATACGATGCGATGCGATCCGATCCGATTTCTAAATCGGACGCCCAGATACTACATAAGTACCAATTTTACTATTATTATGCCTTGCTGGCCGCTTATGGTGGACCCCTGGCATCCATTTATCAACCCATGCTGCTGCCTCATTGGCGGTTTGAAAGAAGATGGTTTCGTCCTCGACCACAATTCTCAATTTTGCCGGGAAAACCATTGAGTACTTGACCCCTTTTTCCCAGAGTCTTTCTATAGCAAAGTCCGGAAATATTGAGATTCTTGCTCCATTATGTTCTAGCGGGCCTTTTTGCCTTGCTAGTCTGAGCACAGTGTCCCGATCCTGAAGATTTAAGAATTTAATGATAACTGTCTGTGGCGGGGCTTCCGGGGGTAGTGTTCTGGATGGAACCCTGTGGGCTCTTTCAATCATGAAAACTTTTGAGAATGATTCACTGCCAAGTTTCTCTTTTATCCATTTTTCCATAAACAATATTACCTCTGCGCCCTCCTCACGCTCAGGGAGCCCTACGAGTCTTACATTGTTTCTTCGTAGTCTCCCCTCCATGTCGGACATTTTGTATTTAATGTCCCGCACCTGGTCAGTGTATTGACTTTTGCCAGCAATATGTTATTACTATCCTCCAGGTTGGAGACCCGCGTCTCAGCCTCTTTAATTTGCTCTTTAACCTCTTTGATATCTTGTTTCATAGAGCTGATGTCTGACTGGATGTCCTAAATTTTTTCTGTTAGGCGCTGCTCACTGCCATTAATGGCTTCCAGCACTTGTTGCAGTGTAATTTCAGGAGGGGCCTGGGGATTTGTTCCCTTTGTGGGGGTGTTCTGGGGTGTCGATGCTGGGGATTACGTGCTGCTACTTGTTTGCAGCCGGGCATATCTTTCTAGCCATGCTGCTGCAGCTGCATTCCCAGTTTTCCCCATATCAGAGCACTTTTCTTATATGAAAGGGGGAGAAGGAGGGGGGAGCCGGGAGTGCAGAGCCACAGACTCAAGGATATTTTGTATTTTTATTCAAGGGGTATTAGGGTAAAGGGCGCACCAAATATATCTTTCACCCTGGAGCTCCCTGATGTACAGTCCCACAGAAAGATTTTAAATACAGACAGTCCCTTTCAATATTTCACACAGTCAGGTTTTATTTTTCCTTCTGACCTTGTTTAGGGTAACATGCATGATAAGACAGTCACTTTGGTTTTACCTTTTCCAGGTGATAACGTGTAATTTCTCTCTCGCTGTATACTCTGCAGTCCTTCCCAGTGTATTGCCCTTTTGATAGTGCAGGCTTCACAGGGCAGCCTCCTGGCAGTTAACGCCTCTAGGCTCCTCACCAATGAATATAACCCCTTGTTTGGGTAAGCCTGGGGAAGGGAATACAAATGGTGCCTTTAAGTTCCTTACTACAGGCAATGCTCGCAATGCCCGATTATATGGCTCCCCTTCTTGCAGGCAGCCCAGAGTGCAAGGAAGCCCCTATTGCCGGCTCTCAATCCCCCCTCACACGCCTCCTCTCCTTCCTTTCTTGGCGCCAGTCGCCAGGCAGTATGTGTCCTCAGATGGGTAGGGGACTCAGGCTGATGGTGGTGCGCCCGCCGGGTTCTCCTCTTGCCCGGCTCACGTCATGCTCGCCACTGGTGAGACGCCACGGACCCGCCGTGTCCCACTTCCGCATCTCTTGCCTGCCGCGTCACGCTCCTGCGCCTCTTGCACTCCGTCTCACTCCTCCAGACCTGGCACCCCAGCAGCGGGCGGGTAAAGACAATCTCCTCAGCCACAGATGTCTGACCTCTCGGCAATGGGCAGCAGGTATCGATCAGTGGAACTCAAGAGTCGGGGGTTTTGCAGCGGCTTGCTGCATATATCAGGATCTTAGTCCAGGGAGCTCTCTCCCCTCACTCCTTCACTCCCACCTCGTTGTAGCCACGCCCCCCATATTATATTCATTATTAAAGAATATATATATATATATATAGTGGGGAGGACGTTGTTCATAATCCTGATGCGGGCATCCCAAAGGAGGGAATCCAGACAGGGGTCAGGTAACTAACCCTCCCGCAGGCTAACCCCTCTCCCCCCCACAGCCTACATTTAAGATCACAGACCCTAGAAATGAAAAAAAGTACATATCTGTAAATTCAAGAAAAGTATATATTCTAAAAACTTGCTGTTTTCCCCTGTAATACGTAATCTGAAACTCTAAAAGAAGTGTCATCGCCCTGCAGTATCTCCCCATTCTATCCTATGGGGCATGTGTAGGTGGTCTGTTGCTGTATGGGAAGCTCAAAAAGAAATGCTAGTTGCCAGGGGATAACATGTTCCTTGCCATGGAGTTCATGCTCATTGCCAGTGGTTTCATGCTTGTTGCCATTGGGAGGGCTTAAATGCTCGCTGCCATGGGGGAATACATGCACATTGCCAGGGGGAGATACATGCTCATTGTCATGGGGGAATACATTTAATTTTGGAATACATGTAACTTGGGAAGTTACAGCTTGTTGCCCAGGGGGAGTTTGTTGCTCGTTGTCTGTGGAATACTGCACCCAGCACTCTTGGAATCCGCACTTCCGGGTATCGCCAGGCAATGTGTGTTAAATGCATATATATGCCAGATGCTATAAATGCAGGAGCACCACAATCATCTGTCTTCGCCAGCTCTGTGTCCTCGGGCAGTGAGCAGCACTCGGCCTGCTGCAAATTAGAGAATGCGGCTCCCCAAGATTAGAGAGGTGCTAAAGGGCCCCACATTCACAAACATGTCATTTACGGCCAGAGGGTCAGTGCTCATCAAAGTAACAGGGCCTGGGACAGTTGCCCCCATAGTACCCTCCTAATTGCAGCCCTGTATGAAAGCACCAAAGCTCCTAACCCGGGTAGACCAACCTGGCAATTTGACTCGGGTTACAAGAAGGGTTAAACCTAGGTCGCCCTCTGTATAATGGGAGACTGGTGTTTGCGATGTGAAATGGGGTATCAACATGCTCAAGTACTTTTAGGTTTCAGGATATTTTGGATATTGGATTTTTGGGTATCAGAAACTTAACCATAATAGCAAAACTGTGGAAGGGCATGCAGAGATGTATAGCTCCACAGCAGTCAGCCATGTGGAGTTACTCCACTGTACATTATTTTTTGTTTCCTTCCTTAACCTTTAGGGGAAAATTTACTAAGAATACGAATGCGATTGGTCGTATTCGTATTCTTAATACGAATGAATACGACTGCATACGGCTGTTTTAGCCGTATGCAAATTCGTATTCCGGAGGGGAATTTACAAAGCAGTCAAATACGACTGCTTTGTACTCCCCGATGTCGTATTCATTCGTATTCGTTCGTATTAGCGGCCGTATATAGGGCCACTAATACAAATTCGCATAGGCAGCCTGCACGGATCAGTCAGATCCGTGCAGGCTGCAGTGTTTAAAGAAAAAAAGTGTTAAAAGAAAACCGGTTATTAATAAAAAGAATAATAATCTAATTTCTTGGAACTTTGAGTCCCAGCAAGCCTCCCCCTCATGCTGGGACTTGGAGAACCACAAGTCCCAGCATGCGGGGCATTAAAGGGCCCGCTGTCACTTGTAGTTCCACAGTACAAGAAATACTTAAATAAACACACACTGACACACATGAGAAATAAAACTTTAATACATACATTACACATACATACTGATACTTACCTATCTTGAGCCCATAGGTAGCTCCCTGGGTCCGGAATATTTTTTTTTATCGATTTAGGTTAGTAAATTTCCCCCTTAATAACAATGACTAGACAACCTTTAATAACTAAACCAAAACTTGGTTGAAAAATTACAAAAAGTGGGAGCTTCTAGAAATCAGACAGACCTGACGTTCCTGTCATCAGGTAAGTACATACAAGCTGTATGCTCTGCTTTGGGAAATTCCTTTAATGACATTATGTAAAACACATTAAACACTTATTTGAGGGGGCGTGGCTACGGCGGCAAGCAGTTAGGACGTGTTGGGCCGGAGCTCCCCTGTCACCCATCCTGATCCTACATCCTGAGGCTGGGTAGCGCTTAATATCCCCCACCCACGGCTGCCCCAGTGTCTGCTGTGCCCTGGGCACCACTTACATTCTCCCCAGATTGTTCCCCTGGACTGGCTGGATCGAGCGGGGACCCGCGACCTGCCTGCTGCACCGTCCTGTGACCTTCCGGCCATACTCTCCCGCTGGACTGAGGAGTTCAGGTGAGGCTGCGGTCCCTGGTGGGAACCACCCGGCGCTGCCTGATCGCTACATGGCGGCTCCCTTCTTTGACAGGCAGCCGTCTGGACATTGTGGGCTACGGACCGCACGAGTCCCGTGCTCCGGTGGCCATATTGAATTTCAGAAGTATAGCGCACGGAGGTTTCTCTCTGGCCTGCTGCGGCTCTCCCTCTGCCCGGATCACCTGATATCCTCTGGCAGCGCCGTTACTATTATTCCCACAGATATTCACAGTTATCTGGACTGCAGGTCTTGGTCTGCTCAACAGCAGTTAGCTGCTTATATATTTATTATTGCAACTTGCGTTGCTCACAACTGTGCCTGCTCAGGCAGCTACACAGACCCATAATCCCTAATCATGGAGAAACAGCACCACCATAACACCCCTGCATCAAAACTGGCCAAATATGCAAGGGGTACTGAGGTGCAGGACCAATCGGCATTTAATGTTGAGGATATGCCTGGCCCTGACAACCCGGGTGGCTCCAAAGCACCCCCTACTGATGCCTTGCCTGAACCCCCATCCTTTCAACAAGTTCTTGACGCCATTGCCGGCAGTGAAAAAAGGCTTTCAGATAAAATGGGAAAAGTACAGTGTGACCTGTCCCTGCTTAGGCAGGATGTACAACGCATCAGGGAGCGAGTGGGAGAGGTGAAGACACAGGTTTCTACAGTGGAAGATGCAGTTGATCCCTTGAAAACTACCGTTACTACCCTGACACATCAGGTCACAAGTATACAGAATAAACTTATGGACATGGAGGGTCGCTTGAGGAGAAACAATGTCAGGTTTGTTGGCCTGTCAGAAAAGGAGGAGGGTTAAACGCCAGAATCCTTCCTGGAGTCCTGGCTCGTCGAGTTATACGGAAAGGAATCCTTCACCCCTCAATTTGCTGTCGAGAAGGCTCACAGGATTCCCACTAGCCTGCTTCCCCCGGGTGCTCCTCCTAGGACATTTGTAGCCAAGTTCCTCCACTACAAGGATCATGACACGGTTCAACAGCTGAACCGCACCAAAGGCCCATGATTAGGAATGGTGTGACTGTTTCAAAATTTCCTGACTTCGCCATGGACGTACAGAAAGAGAGGCCCTATTTAGGCCCATGAAACGAAGGCTGAGCGACTTGAACCTTCCCTACTCCATGTTATTCCCGGCTCGGCTATGGGTGGTGGCGGATGGAGAAACGAAATTCTTCAACAATCCCCTTGAAGCGGCGGCTTGGCTTGACCGGTTTGCGCCTGGTGCTAGACAACTGGCTCCGGCCTGAGTTTCCATGTTTGGTGGCTGTGGGCTGCCTGTTCTTGATGAGTTGCACCATCCTCTTAAATTCTTTGAGACCACCTTGGACCCACCTGCGGTCTCGGATGTTCAGGCAACTTGATTATAACCGTATATATGGTATAGCTGCTGTACTTCTGTTATACTGTGTGGGAAATTTCCTTATTGTTTACACTATATCTTCCTCAATAAGTGTTACTTACAGTAGATGTTTTACAGTTTATTACTATTACTGGGGAGCCCCGATGCTTGCATTGGTGGTTATTACTTGATAGCCTTTTGGGTTAACTGGTATTTTCCCTGCTCACTTAGGTTTTGTTAGTTATTAGTTTAGGGATATAAGTATGCCGCATTTGGGGGAGGTACTGTATACCGGAGGGGGTGTGTTTTATTGGGATTGTTTTATACCTGTTTTTCTATTTTTCTTTTCTCTTCTTGTCTATTTGTCATGCATTGGGTACTAGTTTTCTGTATCTAGGTGTTGAGGGTCTGGCATTTGCTGGATCAACAATGTGTATCCTATAATCTGGGGTGGTTATGTGTACTATGAACGTCCTGCATATGCCCAACTCTTTATTCTAAGATGACGCACCTTAATATTTTAGCCTGGAATGTCCGTGGGGTAAATGATAGAGTCAAGCGTTCCCTGGTTCTCAAAATGATTAGGCAATATGGTTCAGATATTACTTGCCTGGTGGAAACCCATCTAGAGGGAAATAGATTACTGTCTTTGTGTAGGCTCTGGGTGGGATGGACGTACCATGCCTCTCATACTACACATTCTAGGGGGTATCAATACTTATGAAAAAATCGGTACAATTTGTATTTCTTAATGATAAAACCGACCCTCTGGGTAGATATATATTCCTAAACTGCAAACTGTACTCACAGCCCTTTTTTATTCTGGCGGTCTATGTTCCTCCCCCCTTTAATTACAACGTTTTGAGACACGCAGCAGCGTATGTGGCCCAATCACCTGACACACCAGTATATGCCTCTGGGATTTTAATAAATGAATGAACCAAGGTCTAGCTAAGTGGTGGCCCCCTGGCTCCATTCCTATGGGTGACCGCCCTTCAAGTTTCGCCAGCGAACTCAAAAACCCAGCTGTCACTCAGTTCTCCTGCTTCTCTAAGACTCACCGCTCCTTCTCGCGAATTGACCTTGCCCGGGTCTCTCCCTCGATATTACCTAGACTTATAGCTGTCTGTTACAAGGCGAGAGGTGTCTCAGACCCTTCTCCCTAGTTGTTCACAGTGGAGATGGAATGCCAGAGAGGACAGTCCTTTTGGAAATGACACCCCTCATGGTTACTTCAGTTTGGGGAATCCTCGGACCTCCAGACTTTCTGGGAGGGGTACTTTAAACAAAACATAGGCACGGCTTCTACCCCGGTGGTTTGGGATGCATTTAAGGTGTATTTGAGGGGAACTCTGATATCTAAAATTGCTTCCCTTAAGCGGGCACATAGAGTCAGGGGTGTGCAGCTGGAGGAGGAGTGTCAGAGTCGAGAGACTGCACATCTGGGGGATGGTTCAGAAGAGTCTAGACTGAGGTGGGAGCAGGCGCAGACTGCTTGGGTTTCCCATCTAGAGGAGCGCAATGCTCACAGCCTTCTATTTAAATCTCGGCCTATTTATGAATGCAGATAAGACAGGCATTGTTTTGGCTCATTTGGTGCACTCAGACCGTCCAAATAATTCCATTGCCCAGATTTATAGTGCTGACGGAGTGCCGAGGACATCTACGGGGGAAATAGCTGAGGTGTTTCTTAATTTTTACCAGGATGTATATCGATTCAGACTGGATCCAGCTATCTGGAACGCATAAGCTTACCTGTAATGTCCGCTGAGGCCAGGTCCTCTCTTGAAGTCTCTATCACAGTTGACGAGATTGAGACTGCGATCCGGTCCTTCCCTAGTGGGTAGGCTCCGGGCGTAGATGGAGTCCCGGTGGAACTTTATAGGGCTCACATAGATATGTTTGCTCCAAAGCTGTTGAATTTATTTAATGGCCTCTTTGAAATAAATGTCATGCCGGACTCTATGTCAGAGGCTATTATAGTGGTCATACCCAAGCCTGATAAAAACCCTGACTACCCTGACTCAAACAGGCCCATTTCCCTAGTTACTACTGATGCTAAGATCCTGGCGAAAATCCTGGCTATTCGGCTTAATATGATACTGTCCATCATTCACCCAGACCAAACCGGCTGTATGCCAGGTATGTCTACCAGCACGAATTTAAGACGGCTGTTTACACATCTCCAGGCCACACATGTGGATAAGACGAATTCTGCCATTGTTTCATTCGACGCCAATAAGGCCTTCAATTCTATCGAGTAGCCTTACCTGTGGCAGGTAATGAGACACATGGGCTTTGGCTCACAATTCCTAAAATGGGTGCAGTTATTATACCATCACCCGATGGCCAGGATTTCTGTCAATAACCACGTCTCACTCCCTTTTGCTCTGGAAAGGGGCATTAGAAATAATTTGATGGTAGGTAATTTTTCTGTATACACGGCTACAAACGCATTTGCAGGGGGGATGGGGGGGGGGGGCTCAACGGTGTGGCATTCACCTGCTCACCGAGTTCCACACACTTGCAGCCCAGTAAGCAAGTCTGAATTAGACCTTTTGTGTGGTCAATTTACATAGTAGGTCATCTTCTACGTCATTAATAAATATATTGAAGAGAAGTGGTCCCAGCACCGGACCCTGTTGTACACCACTTAATAGTTGAACACAATTTAAAAATTAAAAATGAACCATTCACCACTACTCTCAGTTCCCTATTCTTCAGTGTGTTTATCACCCAGGTACATATGATATTTCCTAGACCCAACTCCCTCATTTTATAGGTAATCCTTTTATGAGGCACTGTATAGAAGGCCTTAGCAAAGTCTAAGTAAACCAAGAACATTACTTCGCCTTTGTCCAAATTCTCACTAACTTCCTCATAGAAGCTAATCAATGCTAATTAACTTATTTTGCACTAAATATTCCTAAATATAATCCCTTAATATTTCCTCTAATAATTTCCCTACCACTAATGTAAGACTAACCAGTCTTTAAATGACCTGGATCCATTATCTTTCCCTTTATAAATATAGGTGCTACTTCTGCTAATCTCCAGTCTCTTGGTACTAAACCAGATGAAACTGAATTTAAAAAAATCAAATGTACTTGCTAGCTTATTCCAAGATAAGTTCCATTAGTACCCTTGGATGGATTCCATGTGGTCCTGGGGTTTTGTTTGTTTTAATTTTGCAGAGACACTTACAAACATCTTCAGCAGTAATTTATATATTAAGTAACATGGTAATATTGACTTTATTGTTGCTTATCAGTTGCATAATTTGCTTATCTCTTATAAATACAGGTTAAAAAAAGGATTTCAGTTCCTCTGCCTTTACCATATCCTCACTGAGCGGTTTTCCTTTACCATTTATTATGGGTCCTATGTTATATTCTTTTAACCTTTTACCGTTCATATATTTTTTTAAAATGTTGGGGTTAGTTTTGCTTTCCAAAGCTAAATTATTTTCTTTTTCTCTTTTATCAGAGCAGATTTCAATTTTGCATGCTGTTACAATTCTTGTATATACTGAATGCCTCAGCTTCATACTGTCACGCTAGGCGGATGTTGTGGAACTGCAGGAGAGGAGGAGCTTCCAATACTCTGTCTACCTGTCTGCAATGTGATGTTCCCAAAGCACCTGGGAGACAACTGATCATAAATAAATGATGATCCCCGTAACCGATTGTCCTGCCTTTTTAATGATAAGTCCCCAACCACCATGATATGCCTAGGTGCCTTTGTATTTCTAGTCCTGTTTGTGCTTGAAGAACTGGTCCACTGGATGCTAGCAGAACCAGGTCCAAAATATCCTGATATATCACAGTATCCTCATCCAATTGGGTGAATCTACTGGGATTTGTAAAATCAGAGCTGGCCTGGCCCTGCTACGTGTTCTAACTGTTCAACCTCAGCGTTCCATTCTCCTATTGCTTTCTCTGTGAGCTGAAAGCTTTGCTCCCATATGGCAATATCCCTCAGTGTCGCAAAGGTCTCCTTTAGATCACAGTTAGGGCCATGATAGGAATCAAACCCCTGACTTCAGTACTGTACGGCAGTAATGCTAACCATGTTGTCCGTATGCACCATGGAGCTTCTGAATCAAATGTGCATGAATTCGATAAGATGTACACTAAAGCTGTGTACTACAGGGCCGGCGGAACCCACTCAGCGAGGGATGCAAAGCAGGGAGGTGCTGGCCAGCAGAGGCGCTCTCCCTGATCTGCACCCTGCTCCTGTCGGCTGCCGCTGCCTGTGAGATGCTGTTTCGGCGTCGGCAACATGAAGCACCCACCTGAACACGGGGAAGGGTGAGCTGAGCGTCGGAGGAGGCAGAGTAAAGCTCTGGTGTTACTGCTGCTAACTGCAGTACTTGCAAGAGCCACTAGATGCCCCCATCTCAGTGTGGAGCTCTGCACAAGAGAGATGTCTCGGGAGCCTACACAGGAGCTGGCTGTGTGAGTTTGTTTTTATTTGTCTGTGTCTGTCTATATCTCTCTGTCTGTCTATCTATCTAATAAACTATTTCCTCTCTCTCTGTCTCTATCTATCTATCTCTGTCTATGGGTGACATTCTATGGGATGCGATTTGTTTTTTTTTTGCGTTAATTAGACCACAAAATGGCGATATCGCATTTTTCCTTCAAAACGCCAATTTAATGGGAAGCGCTAAGGGACTGAAATCGCATATTATGTGCGTTAAGGCATGCGGACCAAAAGTGCGAGATTAATTCGCATTTTTATCGCATCCAGATGTTTTCGTACAGAAAACTATACAACTCGCTTATTTAATGCTATGCGCATTTGCACATCGCAATTTTTAGGTGTCTAATTATCGCACTTATTTCAGACCAGGGTCTGTTTGGCGAATGAGCCAGAACCCTGCACAGATCGCAATGTTCTGTGCAGGGTTCTGGTGTTAAAATAAAAAAAAAACGGATAAAATTAAAAAAAAAACGAGCGCGGGGTCCCCCGCCCGAGCATAACCAGCCCCGGACTCATTGAGCCGGTGCTGGTGACATAAAATCAGGGTCCCCGACAAATAGGGGTCCCCTTGATTTCATGAAACCAGCACCAGGCGCTGGTTCCCAAAATAGGGGGGACAAAATGACTAGGGGTCCCCCGTATTTTAAGAACCAGCACCGGACCCAACCAGCCAGCAGGGTAATGCCACAGCCGGGGGACACTTATTCTATAAGGTCCCGCGGCCAAAGCATTAACCCCCTGGCTGGTCAGCATGGGCAGGGGTCCTGGGGAAGTGGGGACCCCCCCAATGAAGGGGTCCCCCCCTCCAGGACTTACCAGCCCATGCTGATAGTCCGGGGCTGTCCCTGATGCCCCTGGGCGGTGGGCATCGGGCTGATGAATTGTGTAAAAAAAAAAGAAGTAAAACTATTGTTTTCTACTGGCGAACTATGAGTCCCAGCAAGCCTACCCCGCATGCTGGGACTTGGAGAACCACAAGTCCCAGCATGCGGGGCATTAAAGGGCCCGCTGGCACTTGTAGTTCTGCAGTACAAAACTACACACTGGTACCCGGCTCACAGGACTTCACCGGCGCAGAGATGTTTCTTCCTCGGCGTCTCTGGACAGAATGATTTCTGGCCAATCAGGAGCCGAGAAAGTCGGCTCCTGATTGGCCAGAAATCATTCTGACTGGAGACGCCGAGGAAGGAACATCTTTGCTCTAGATGCGCAGATATGTTTCTTCCTCGGCGTCTGTATTCAGAATGATTTCTGGCCAATCAGGAGTCGACTTTCTCGGCTCCTGATTGGCCAGAAATCATTCTGTCCAGAGACGCCGAGGAAGAAACATCTCTGCGCCGGTGAAGTCCTGTGAGCCGGGTACCAGCTGGGAGCAGCGCTTCAGCCGGAGAGGATGCCGAGGTCGTCGCCGGGGACCAGGTGAGTAGGATTTCCTTCCTTAGGTACCCCTGGGGACTACCTCGGATCCCGGACCCCGGATTCTTCAGGACAGGAGCCCCGGAACCCCAGGACCAGCCCCGGAACCAGGACCAAGGCCCCGGAACCGGACTCTTCTGCCCTGGAGCCCCGGAGCCCGGACCCAGGATCCAGGGACCGACCTACGGGCTCAAGGTAGGTAAGTATCAGTGTGTGTGTGTGTTCTGTGTGTATTAAACTTTTATTTTTCAGGGTGTCAGTGTGTTTTATTTAACTATTTTTTGTACTGCAGAATTACAAGTGCCAGCGGGCCCTTTAATGCCCCGCATGCTGGGACTTGTGGTTCTTCAAGTCCCAGCATGCGGGGTAGGCTTGCTGGGACTCATAGTTCGCCAGTAGAAAACAATAGTTTTACTTCTTTTTTTTACACAATTCATCAGCCCGATGCCCACCGCCCAGGGGCATCGGGGACAGCCCCGGACTATCAGCATGGGCTGGTAAGTCCTGGAGGGGGGGACCCCTTCATTGGGGGGGTCCCCACTTCCCCAGGACCCCTGCCCATGCTGACCAGCCAGGGGGTTAATGCTTTGGCCGCGGGACCTTATATAATAAGTGTCCCCCGGCTGTGGCATTACCCTGCTGGCTGGTTGGGTCCGGTGCTGGTTCTTAAAATACGGGGGACCCCTAGTCATTTTGTCCCCCGTATTTTGGGAACCAGCGCCGGACCTTGAGCCTGGTGCTGGTTTCATGAAATCAAGGGGACCCCTATTTGTCGGGGACCCTGATTTTATGTCACCAGCACCGGCTCAATGAGTCCGGGGCTGGTTATGCTCGGACGGGGGACCCCGCGCGCGTTTTTTTTTATACTTTGCGCTTTCCTGCAAACGTGCGATTTTCAGACATGAAAATCGCACATTTTCAGGACTAAACACAGTGCACCAATTCGCCGCAAATCGCACCACTTCGCACTTTTCATGCTCCAATGCGCATCACATTAAATATGCGAATTTTGACTGAAAAATGCGATTTGAAAAAGTGCGATTTGCGGCGATGTGGTGCGCTAAAAAAACATGCGCATTTATCTCAATCCATAGAATGTTACCCTATATCTCTATCTATCTATATTGTCTGTCTCTGTCTAAAATATATCTCTGTCTGTCTATCTGCCTAATATCTGTTTGTCTGTCTATCTATTTATCTAGCTATCTGATGAACGCCCTCATATGCCACCCATACACGGTGCGATGTGGGGACTATGTAAAAACCGGACCCGGACTAAACCCCGGACTGTCGGACCGGACATCAATATCTGCAGTCCGGAGCTTGTAGTGTCCTGTCGGGGGGGGGGGGGGGGGCCCTTCCCGGGGGTTTCTTTTCTTGATAGTTATCATCAGGGACGTGGGGAAGGGGAGATTACTGCCTCCCTGTGTGGTCCGGACCGTCCGGGTTTTGCTACATGCACGGACCATACAGGGAGGCTTTATTCTCCCCCCCCCCCCCCCAGGCAGGACACCCCCTGGTCCAGGCGTCTTGTCCTGGTCCGGTTTTTACCCATACCCTGCGATGTGTGCCATGCATTTTAAACTGGATTGCATTGCATCTGTTTAAAAACACATACGATGTACTCTTCCACCATGTGTTTTGAACTAGATATAATGCAATGTAGTTCAAAAAGTACCAGCAGCACATAGATCTCTAGCGTCTGTCTTTTCCAAGGCTGAGGAGTGCAGGTAAGGCAGCAGTGGGTGGAGAAGTGCGGCAGAAGGTAGCAGCGGTGGACATGGCCAACTATTCGACCCATGGGACCATGCTTTTCATGATTGTGTGCACACAATCTGCATGCAATATATTTTACGACTCCTCAAGATTGTACCCTTGGGTACAATCTCATTCAGGTGTATGGGGCCCTGAAATTAGGATACCAGTCCCACTAATGGCCATCCTATTTAAAGCTGTGTACACACGGTGCGATTTGGTCACTGAGTGATTTTGTCTTAAAATCGCTCAGCAATATATTGCTCAGCAAATATATTGCTCAGTGTACTTGCAATATCTCTCAGCAATATATTGCTGAGAAATATATTGCTCAGTGTACTGTTTTCATCAGCGACCAGCGACTTTGACTGAAAACTGCAAGCTATTCTGTCTCATTCTGTCTCTGCCGGGTGCACGCTCCCGTTTTCAGCCCTATTCTAATCGCTGGTCGCAGGAGCTTGCTCCTGCGACCAGCTGATTACCTCTACAGCACCGCCGGCAGAGGTTCCCTTTCATCGGCGACCATCTCTGGTTGCTGATGAAAAGGAGGAACTGAGCAATATATTGCTCAGCAGTATATTGCTTAGCAATATATCTCCCCCGTGTGTACAGGGCTTTTGACTAGAAATCGCTGGACCATATTGCCAGCGATATATGCTGAAATCGCCCTTGTATGTACACAGCTTTAGAGTCTGATTTAAGAGTCTAATTTGACCCCATATGTAAATGTGATTGGTATGAAATCCCGGCGGTCGGAATCCTGGCGTTCAAAATCCCAACGCCGGAATCCCGACCGCCGAAATACCGACAAGGGGGGACGTGTATCGCCCCCTAGCCGGCTCGCTCGGCTCGCCACGCAGCGGGCCCGGTGCCTTGCTATGCTCGGCACACAAATTTATTCTCCCTCTATGGGTGTCGTGGACACCCACGGAGGCAGAAAGTGTCGGGATTCCGGCGTTGGGATTTTGAACGCCGGGATTCCGACCGCCGGGATTTCGACTGCATCCCATGTAAATTGTGCAAGAGTTTTGGCCTTGGTGAACCTTTACGTTTGATTATCTGACAACTAGGTAGAAGACATAATGCAAAGAAAAAGAAAAATGAAGAGGCGCAAGATGCATTTTTCCCTCCCACCTACCCTTATGTTGTATAGTAAACAGGACATGCACACTGTCTTTAACAAACCAGTCATTTCAGAGACAGGGTCTGCCACATGACTGTGGCTGAAATGATTGGTTTGTTTGCATTCCCACAAAAAAAGAAGCAATGAATCTCTTCCTGTACAAACTGGGTCTACAGAGTCAAGATGTCATCCACCGATTTTTACCGAGTCAGTTCCAAAACTTGTGAAGAAGGTGTACAGTAGGCATGCTCTTTGTTATTTAGAATGCAGCCCATTTTCCTACATTTACACAAATAGAAATATACTAAAAAGCCACATTTTATACACAAATTAACTTTAAGGCTTGAAGGGGTTTGCGGAGGCTATTTCACCCATTTACCCTATTTTTTTTAAATACAGTAATACTATTGAAGCTGTCTTGTCCATTCAGGGATTGTAATAAGGGGAGTATTCCACAAGATGGCACCATAGGATTATTTAAAGAAAAAAAAAATCTTCAACTTGGAGATTTGAAATATATTGGTCTAAAATATACAAAATACAAAGATCAATTGCTTTACTACTGTTTTCTCATTATTACTATACTCCTTCTGTGTACTACATTCATAACAATACATCTACTCTATCTAGATATATACTGTATAACTATCTATCTATATATCTATCTATATATGTATATATATATAGATAGATAGATAGATAGATAGATAGATAGATAGATAGATAGATAGATAGATAGATAGATAGATCTATAAAGAAAGATCTATGAAGGTTCGCATTCAATATACATATATACTATGTATGTATATTGAATGCGAACCCCCCTGGTTTGTTTTTTTAGATGGGCTCACATTCTGATTATACATTATACTGATGGTTTACCAGTTTCGTGGCTAATTAATTAAATCCCCATTCATCTAATCCCAGGCACAGAGTTTTTGGTCAGTTTCCAGCCCTACTTTAATCTACATTTTTTGATTACCGGCAGCATGTAAGTAGATTTACCACTTTAAATGCCATATCCCCATACTAAATAGGAGATGGTTCTCTCAGTGGCGTAAGTTTGTCCCAGTTGCCCGGAGGCAAGATGAATATTGGTGCCCCCCCACACACAAAACGTTATTCAAAATATATATAGTCAGTTATGAAATATACATTATATGCTGTATGTATATACAGAAATAGAGGGAGAACACATATATTTCAGAACTCAGTCACAGAAGCGATTTTGATGGCTTTTAATTAATGGATTTAAACTGGCAGTGGTGGAGAGGTGCCCCCTTGAGAGCAGGAGCCTGGCGGCAGATGACTCCATTGCCTCCCAGAGTTCTGCCTCTGGGTTCTCTTATACAATTAAATGCTTCTCTCCTTAGATTCACTTCAAAACAATCTATATTTGGGGGTACAGGTCTCACCTTTGCAGCCTATATGAGATTTTCCCCCTTAAGAAGGTATATGATTTGAATTCTTTCTTGGTGTTCTCATTTTGGCCCTTATTCTGATTGACGCGGACTTTACCGCATTCTTACGGATCGCGTCTTTTCGCCGTCTGCGCATGCGTGGAGAACGCAACGCGCATGTGCCACGCCTAGACTCCGTACCAGTTCGGCAAAATCCCGTCCAAAACTGTTGCCCGCAATCAGTCGGGAAATATGGGCGTATTATGGGCGTCATGCGGAATGGCACATGGGCGTAGTTTCAAAGTGGGCAAAACGGGGCGGAAACATGGGCGGACACGGGGGAGTACACTTATGTTGGGGGGCGTACATTCGGAAACCACTCCGAATGCACGCGATCAAAAAGGGCAGAAATGTGCGGTGTCCACAAGTGTACTATTGCTTTGCGTACACCACTCGTTCATGCGGTAGGCGAACGTACGCCTAATGACTACAACCATTAACACCTGAACCCAATAGAATCTACTCCTTTACTCATTACTCACTAATAGGACGCTTGTCAGTGCTTTAATTGAAACCATTGCTGCTTCAAGGAACCCGTACTAAACACCCACATATGCTGTACTTGTCAGACACTTTCAAACTGCTAACAATGGACATGACAGAATATTAATACTAGCAATACACATGTGTATTTGACATGTACTCATGAAACCACACATTTTGGGTAAAGTAAACACATTTATTTATATTCATGTCACAGTCAATGGCAGTGTGATGCAATGACCATAAAATAATACATACAAACAATAAACAACATGGCAGGAATGCCGCAAAATAAATAATAATACAAAACAAATATAATTGCACACAGATGGACTCCAGCACCTCCTATGTGCCACTGCACATGCAGCCAGTGGGAAATGATGAGGCTGCTGGCCCTTCTACAGCAGGGCAAGCTGCACCTGACCATTCAACAGCAGGGCACCCTACACCTGGCCCTTCTGCAGCAGGCCAACCTGCAGCTGGCTCATATGCACCATCAGCAGAATCATTTGGAACACAACCGGGGACTTCACAAGATAGTACCATGGCCATCACTTCAAGTACAGCTGACAGTAATGCCAGGCAAAAGAGGGCAACAGGGGAACCACAAAGGACATATGAAGCAAGGGCTCAGCTGGTTCCCCTCAGCACGTGATTGGACACAAGAAGCTGACACACACAGCACAATGGAAGATTTGGGAACACATAACGGCAGAGATTAATGCAGCCACAAGTTCATTTCCGACCACGTTTGGCCTTGGTAGGCTCCTTGGCCTGTGCAGCAGCTCTTCGGGGACGGCCAGATGCTGGGGCAGGTGGAGCAGATGATGTGGAGGGGTTGGCTGGTCTACCCCTCCTGCCAGCAGGGAGTGTTGCCGCTGGTAATGCACCAGAAACGGATGCCATTAGGACCCTGTTGCTGGTAACCAGCTCCACCATAAGCTCATTATGGTGGAGGAGGAGATCATTTTGGCGGGTGGCTTGCTCGGCCAGCACCTGAGCACTTGCAGCCATGGCCTGCATGCTCGCAGCCATGGACTGCTGGGTGCTGACCAAGCTCGCCAGGATCTCCTCGGTCCTACGCACCCGTTCTGATGCCAAGTCTCCCTGCTGGTTGATGTCCCCAAGCACCTCGGCCAAGGCGGCCAAATCGGCTTGGCCCGATGCCTGCTGCTGCACAGGCCTACCTCTGGGGCCAGGTGGCACGGACTCCTCCACCTCCTGAACAGAGTCGTCACCAAGCGGTGGGGTGTCTGTGGGCAAAGATAAACACAATTAGGAGACATTCTACGATAATTACTTGCACAAGTTTATGGCATGACCAATATTTACCTTCCAGAAAAGACGCAAACACTTCAGCTGGGGCCTCGCTATCCATAGTGCTCACCCCCCGGATCTCCTCAACTGATATGCAGCTCTCGGCCATCACCTCCAGGGGGGTGAGCTCTAGCCCTGATGGCATGGGGCCGGCCCCAGATGTCTGGCTGTGGTCCCACCGCTTGGTCAGCTTCCTCTTCAGGTTGGTTTTGAAGTCCTGCCACCTGCAATGTAAGTTGACATATTAATACATGTCACTCCCAATGTTAGCTGTTGCAGCCATTGCTCTGTGCTACATATTACAACATGTGATTATTGTCCCATATATAATATTACATGCAACTATGATATCAACCGTTACAATACACATTCACAATCACCCTACTCTAACTCACAATGAAATTACATGGCAATAATGTATGTGTATCGTAACAACCTCACGGGCCATTTGCTAAATGCATCTAAGCATCAATTCAATCATTACTTGGCTATTACTGGCCACATGTATCACAAAACAACTTGCCTCTTCTTCACATGGTCCGTCTCACGAACTTGTGGCGCAACTTCATTAATCTCTGCCGTTATCTGTTCCCAAATCTTCCATCTGCGTGTGTGTGTCAGCCTCTCGGATGGACACTCTATCCAATCACGTGCTCGGGGAACCAGGATGGCCAGCTCCTGTGCTTCATATGCCTTATTTTTTTTGGGTGGTTCCGCTGTTGCACTGGCTCGCCCCTTGCCACGTCCCTGGCCACGCCCCCTGGCACCAGTCGCTGCACTTGAAGTGCTGGCCATGGTACTACCTTGTGAAGTCCCCTGTTGTGTTCCAAACAATTCTGCTGATGGTGGATATGAGCCAGCTGCAGGTTGGCCTGCTGCAGAAGGGCCAGGTGTAGGTTGCCCTGCTGTAGAATGGTCAGGTGCAGGTTCCCCTGCTGGAGAAGGGCCAGCAGCCTCCTCATTACCCACTGCCCGCATGTGCAGTGGCACATAGGTGGTGCTGGAGTCCATCTGGTCAAATAGTTGCTGCAGCACTGGGTCCACCTCTGGTTGGGATCCAGACATGTTAGCAACAACATTGTCACCTTCTAATACACCTTTATATACTGTTTGTGTAATCTGTTTGGCGGACATCAGCGGCAGCTGCGTTCCGTGCGTGAGCGTACGTCGCTGGTTTTTCGCGCCGCATACGGTGGCGGAAATTCCATTGTGTAAAACCTGGCGAAAGTTCGACATGAAATACTGGTCACCAATGCTAACATTGCATAGAATCTTCTGATACACCTGTGACTATTGCTCAATACACATGCTATTTGCTAGCATGACATGACATTTCATTCATGACTACTGTGGTATTGTGGCGTTTTAGTGCAAGCTAAAAGTAGCCCATTCCCTTAGAGAATCCAGGCCACAAGTCATGCAATACTCATCTCTACTGTTATAGACCACACATGTGAGAGCCCTATAAATAATGTCTTCCTGCTAGAATCATTTGTCTTCAGATCTGGACTTGTCAGGGTCTAAGGTAAGCTCTTCCATGCTCCTTGTAGATATGATATCCATTAACAATGTAAGTGTATGAATGTATGCACTATTGCCTCACTGACTACAGATTGTTGGGCCAGCAAAGTGGTGTATTATTATTGCAACATGTCACATGTTCACTATTTCACTCACAGGGCTTAAACCTGTGTGGGTTCATCTATTGCAGGACAACATGTCCCAGCAATAGATGAAATGTGTCATAGTACATGATGTCGGCAAAAAATGCTGACACCTTTATCTGTGTGTTTTGGACGGTGTGTATTGAGTTCATATTATTGTGTCATCATTAGAGAGTCAAATGGATCTGCGGGATTTCATGGGGCGCCCATCTATTGTACGTATTGAAGGCTACAAATCTATTTGTAGTGGGATATGGCCATTATGTGCATAGGTGCATCAGTATTTATGTTCATTTCTTTATAGGTTGCTGAAGCTATTATGCGCTACATGGAGAGGAGGCTAAGGGCACTTGCGGCTCTCCCCACTCGTCGGCCAAGGAGGCCAGGACGTGCTAGAATCTATCGCACACGGGTGACTCTGTTTGCTATGCCCGATGATGAGGTACTTACTAGGTACCGGTTACCGCCACATGTCATTCTGGATCTGCTCACCTTAATTCAGAGCGATCTGGAACCTCTACACGGGATCACGACAGCAATTCCGCCTCACACACAGCTGCTGGCGGTGTTGCATTTCTGCGCCTCAGGATCATTCCAACAAGTAGTGGCAGTACTTGCTGGAATATCTCAGCCGGCCTTCTGCCGAATCCTGAGGCGTGTGACGTCGGCCATGTTCAGGCGCAAGGGGCACTTCATGGCCATGACATTTGCCACTGAGACCCTGCGCAGAAGCCAGCAGGCCTTACATCAAATTGCTGGCTTCCCTAATGTGATAGGGGCTGTGGATGGCACCCATGTACCATTTGTGCCTCCATCTCGAAGTGAGAAGATATATAGGAACCGCAAATTGTTCCACTCACTGAACGTGATGGTGGTATGTGGCCCATCCATGGAGATTCTCGCCTTCAACTCGAAGTTTCCCGGAAGTGCCCATGACTCTCATGTCATCCGACAAACCGGGATATGGCATAGACTCCAAGAGCTGGAAGGCCGTGATGCGTGGGTTCTGGGTGACTCCGGTTACCCATGTACGCCCTGGCTACTTACGCCGTACAGCTACCCAGCACCGGGCCCACAGGAGGCATTCAATCGGGCGCATGTTGCCACCAGGCAAGTGGTGGAGCGCTCAATTGGCCTTTTAAAAGGTCGATTTAGAGTGCTCCACCGCACTGGTGGTGACTTACAATATGCGCCTGAAATGGTGTCGAGGATCGTGGGCCTGTGTATATTTTTCCACAACATTGCTGTGCGGCGTGAGATACCCTTTGATGAGTGGGAGGTACCATCTGAGCCGCAAGATCCGCCCATGCGCCCATCCCGCGCCCCTGAATGCCGGAGGGGATACCAGCTGCGGGACTCTGTGGCGCAAAGATACTTCAGGTACATGTTATTGAGTTGACAGAACACACCAATTATTGTACAAATCACCCCTTCAAATAAGTACAGTGTGTTAGTTGTCAGTGTTACAACACGAAAATTAGCCAGCCTGCCCTCCTAATGGCAAAGAAATAGGAGATATTTATCATATGTGCTTAGTTTGGGGGGAAGATAAATATTGGTGCTAATTATTATACCTTGTTAAAGGGATCTTATGTGTTTGTTATATCTTCATTATTGTAGTTGATACTATCCCTGATGACTGGTGAGTACATTGATTTATTCTGTAATGTGTTTTGGATTTTTTCATGTGTTGATGTCTGATTTGTTTGCAGATATATATATATATATATATATATATATATATATCTATATATATATATATATATATATATATATATCTATATATATGATATTAGAATTTATTCACATGTTTCAACATTTCAAGGAGCAGGCAGGCAGGCAGGCAGGCAGGCAGGCAGGCAGGCAGGGCTGTTGTATAATGCTGGTCTCAGGATACCTGCAAGTGTGTGTATGTGTCTTTTACACATAAATGTACGCATACACATAGATGCATAGAGTAAATAATGCTAAGTACAGCTATGCGTTGCTAAGCTATAGCACGCGTTGCTTGGCGGAGCGAGGCGTCATTGGATTTGCTAAGTGCATACACACTGTGTTTTATATATATCAGATTTGTTCATTGCCATACATCAACACTACTGTTTTGAAGGCAAGCGAATTTTTCACCATTTGTGTTGGCGCAGAGACGCTGTTCATGTGAAGATGAACAATAAAGTTATTAACACAAATAACTGTGATCAACCAATGCCACCAGCTGATTGGTTGATAGATGCCATTGTCAACATGGCGGAGACACGAAGGGCAGAACCCTTCACACATGCGGAGCTGAGGGTTCTTGTCTCCGTCATGGAGACAAGGCTGGGCCGTGCAGGGCCCTTCATAACCAACAGGCATAAGCGGAGGGCCTATGCAGCGGCAGGGTGCCGAATTTACGCCCGCACTCGGGTGCGGAGGTCCCTCGGGCAGCTGGAGAGGCGGTGGTCGGACCTCCGCAGGCGCCAGCCCCAGCTGCTTGAGCAACTCAGGGGCGAAATTGCTGAATGTGAGTATTTTAGCTATGAAATTTCGCACTTACAACATAGCATATATAAACAATAAAATGTGTCTCATGATAAGTGGGTGTCCATGGGTTTAAAAGTCCATAGACTGTTATGTGTGCTTCTTCCTGGTTAACATGCAGTCATGTGGCTTTTATATGTAATGCCATAGCATTGAGGATTATGATGCATACAATGTGCCAGATCTAATATGTGTTACACATTGCTAAATGCCTGGGTTGTAATGTGTGAACAAATTACTACCAATCACATACTACTTTAAATGTCACAATTTTGAATCCATTAACAGTAAGGAGCTACTTTCCTGCATCGTTTGCCATCATTATCACCCTTCCATGTATGTCTTGTTATGGATTAATACATGTGCCCCAATGACCCCACATTGACCATGATGTTTTTTTCTAACACACAGCACGAGCCCAAGCACAACAGGCCCGTGAAGAGGCGGAGGCTGCCCTGGCACAGGAGGAGGCCCAAGACCAGGAGGAGGAGGTGGCGGCAATGGTGGAGGAGGAGGAAGTGGAGGAGGAGGAGATGGTGGTGGAGGAGGAGGAGGTGGTGGAGGAGGATGTGGAAGCGGAGTTGGTTGCGGAGGAGGAGGTGTTGGTGGCGGAGGAGGAGGTGGAGGAGGAGGTGGTGGTGGAGGAGGAGGAGGAGGAGGAGGAGGAGGAGGTGTTGGAGGAGGAGGAGGTGTTGGAGGAGGAGGAGGTGTTGGAGGAGGAGGAGGTGTTGGAGGAGGAGGTTGTTGGTGCAGAGGAGCTGGCGGAGGAGGGTTCGGAGGAGGCCACGGTTGCCCCGGAGGACTCGGATGATGAAGGGGAGGAGGCGTGCCAGGCCCCGGAAGATCAGCAGATCGGTATGTTAACATAATGCATCATTCATGAAGTAGTTGTACTGGTATTTTTTATGTAGCACTGGTGATAAAAAAATTTTTTCCCATACTATTCATATAGACCCCAAAGTGGGTAGCTACAGATACAGGTACGGGTTAGATGGGGTGTCCAAGGCATCCCTTTCATCCAGGACACCTCTGAATTACACCGGTTTGTGGGATGGCGTGGAGCTCCATTTTGACTGCCACATAACCGTTGTAGTTAAACAGGATCCTGGCGTAAAGGGATGAGTGGATCATTTGTGGATTAAATTCACCTGCTGCAAGCGTTGATTATGACCCATCAAATAGTGGAATCTATATTGTTGGTGAATGTTATTTATAAACTCGAGGATGTATGCTATAAATGGAGTATGTCCCGGCCTACCTTGGAATGGAGTCAGAAGTTGCCAGTGTCCCAGGAGCCTCCTCTACCTAAACACCCCCTGTAGTTCTGATTTTTATTTTTCCCTCACAGAATTGTAGGTTGCTTTAGACAGAATTATGATTTTGAGGATGTGTACTGTGCATTCCTGACATTTGCATTACTCCCATGCCACGAACCATCACTGAACTTAGACTGAGCAGATTGTGACAAGTTCTTATTGACGGAGGCCATGACCTGCTTGTCATTGGTTAGTCATGGGTGGGTTGTGACTGAGAAGAAACAATATGACTGTTATGTCTTCTGCAGAGTAAAGGGTATAGGCCGAAAAAGACAGTATGTAGTAAATAAGTTAGCATGTATGTATATATGTATGTGTCATATCTATTTATCTATGTGTGTCTCTATCTCTCTACATCATGGGTCCTCAAACTGCGGCCCTCCAGATGTTGTGAAACTACAAATCCCGGCATGCCTTGCCACAGTTTTAACACTTCCTTATAGCAAAACTGTGGCAAGGCATGCTGGGATTTGTAGTTTCACAACATCTGGAGGGCCGCAGTTTGAGGACCCATGCTCTACATAGATATATATATATATACACACATGTCACCAAGCATTTGTGCAATTTATGTCGCAGTATGTGAAATGTATGCAAGAATAACATGACTAATTGTTGCCCCTTTGACATGCCCACAGATGACACCACACCGGCAGATGAGGGGGTGCGTGGGGCCCTCCTGCGACTGGAGCACCATCTGTGGCTGGCTCAAGCAGACCTGCAGGACCTGAAAGATCAGCTTCTTTAAATTATAATTTTCTATTTTTTTTTAGTTATGTTAATTGTGTGGTTTAATAAATTCTTTATGCAAGTTCACAGTTGTTGGTTTTATTTGCACTTTAAATAGTATATGTGTAGATTGTTTATAATCTTTTACACAGGGTGTAATACAAACCATTGCACTTCAATTGCTGTAAGGGTTAATGTGTGCAATGCATGTGTTAGGCATGCTTGTAAGGATATATTGGAATCTAATTGATTCCAATTCCAAATAAGCAGTTTTTTATTAGGATAGGTAATTGAATAAGTGGGTCATGTGATGTATAGCAGAAGATACTTCATAGTGGGTTGTTTGGCGTAAATACTCCGCTTACGTGCGGTAGCACCGCTTGGCTCCCGTTCGGATGCGGTATTCCCGAGCATACTCTGCAATACTCTGTAATACCGTGCCGAATCGGAGTGTTTCTCCCGCACACGCATGCTTTGTATGTCGTCCGTAAACACGCCCTGTTCTTAAAGAGTGAGTCCGTCCGAATGCGGAGGACCCGTGGGCGTTTCTACGGACGATGGCCGCACGCGGCAAAACACCGTGGCGTGCGGACCGCACCGTAAGAATGCGGGAAGATCCGCACCGATCAGAATAAGGGCCTTTATGTTCCATACCTATCTTTAGATAATCCTTTTCTGAGGACTCCATTTATTTATGTATGAGTTAGATCTATTCATATAGGGCCACGGTTGTATATGAATTTTTGTTTATATTGATAAATAATTGGTTATTAAATCTACAAATATGACCATCTATTTGTTATAATCCCTAATGGAATCCACTATTGTAATTATAAATTTCCATTATTTGTCCCCTTCTCCTTATCCTATTCTCCATCTGCATGATGCTTGTAAATTATCCCGATGTGTATGCATTTTATTGAATTATATTATTTGTATTATAATTTACAGTGCAAATATGTATCATTAATTCAATGCTTCCAATGCCCCTGATAAAGTCATCATTTTGATGAAACACCTTGGGCCCATTGCATCACTGAAAAGATCAAATCTTTGAAAGATTACTTATGCTTTATTGTATTGTATGTTATACTGCACATATTATGTTTGCCCATGGGGCATTTTTTTATAAAATATTGTTTTTATTTTTAATTGTGTATAATCATATAATCATTCATAGCACATTCTGAACTTCTTTACTTCTATCTCTATACCCCTCTGGTTCCCGCCTAACAGGTGATCCGTCAGAGGTGCTGCTGCTGATCCTTTGTGCGCGGTTGGGGTCCAGTGTACGAGAGGGAGGGTGCCAGGCCGCCACCTGCAATATATATATATATATATATATATATATATATATACCAAAGAATGACCCCACGTGCGCCCTTTTAGTACGAGCAGCTACTCTATAACCCCCCCTGTTAGTGGGAGGCGAAAATGGAAATAGAAATTTTATAGGGACCGTCCCATCTATAAAGAACTGTCAGCCAAATCTGTGCAGTGTGGTTGGCCTGGTTCGCAGTATCAGATGTTCAATTGTAGCGTGGATATGACACGTATGACACGTATGTGTATCAGCTATAAACAGCTCAATTTCTGGTCTGAGTGCAAAGTGCTGGACAAGGCTGTCTTCCTCAGGTACCCTCAGGTACCCCTGTGGACTTCATCGGATCCTGGACCCCGGACCAGCCCCAAGGCCCCGGAACCGGACTCTTCTGCCCTGGAGCCCCAGAGCCCCAGGACCAGCCCCGGAACCAGGACCAAGGCCCCGTAACCGGACTCTTCTGCCCTGGAGCCCCGGAGCCCGGACCCAGGGACCGACCTACGGGCTCAAGGTAGGTAACTATCAGTGTGTGTGGGCTGTGTATGTATAAAACTTTTATTTTTCAGGGTGTCAGTGTGTTTTATTTAACTATTTCTTGTACTATGGAACTACAAGTACCAGCGGGCCCTTTAATGCCCCGCATGCTGGGACTTGTGGTTCTCCAAGTCCCAGCATGCAGGGTAGGCTTGCTGGGACTCATAGTTCTTCAGCATAAGACAATAGTTTATCTTCTTTTTTTTACACTTTACATCAGCCCGATGCCCACCGCCCAGGGGCATCTGGGACAGCCCCGGACTTTCAGCATGGGATAATGCTTTGGCCGCGGGACCTTATATAATAAGTGTCCCCCGGCTGTGGCATTACCCTGCTGGCTGGTTGGGTCCGGTGCTGGTTCTTAAAATACGACGGGGGACCCCTAGTCATTTTGTCCCCCGTATTTTGGGAACCAGCGCCGGACCTTGAGCCTGGTGCTGGTTTCATTAAATCAAGAGGACCCCTATTTGTCGGGGACCCTGATTTTATGTCACCAGCATCGGCTCAATGAGCCCGGGGCTGGTTATGCTCTGGCGGGGGACCCCGCGCTCGTTTTTATTTTATTTTAACTGTTTATTTATTTTTTTACACCAGAAACCTGCACAGAACATTGCGATCTGTGCAGGGTTCTGGCTAATTCGCCCATCAGAACCTGGTCTGATTTTTGGGCGAATTATAGACACACTTTATACAAATCGCATACCATTAAATATGCGATTTGTATACTTTTCCATGTGAAAACATCTGGATGCGATGTGCTGCAAAAAGCAGCCATCGCATTTCCAGTGTGTCCAACTTGTTGGCAAAAATCGCACTTTTTTCACATTTTCGGAGCTCATTAAATATGCGGTAATGGAAAAAAATGCGATTTCGGCCGTTTTTGCGAAAAAATTTGCAAAAGTCTATTTATCTCACCCCATAGAATATCACCCTATGTGTTGATGTTGGTGGTGTTTGCCGGTTTAAAAGCCCGTATGACTCATTCTTACGTTCATTATTTAATAAAAAGTTGCTGTCTTGCCCCCCTCATATCTCAGTATTTCAACATACTGTACTTGTAAGTCACTGCACATGGGCATTGTTGAAGTGCATGGTTCAGCTCTGTCCTCCAGCAGTGTTGCAGATACTGCCATTAGCAGCACTGCTGGTTCCTGGTATAAGCTAAGGCTGTTGTCGAGCACCCAGGATGTCACTGGGCACATCATCAGGAGTTCCCCTGTTACTAGGCACCGGGGACACTGGACCACTATCACGTCCCAGGTTGCCCAGTTCCATACTCTATGCATGGCTGTAGCAGGGCACCTGCATCCAATCACTGATTTAGTACTTGTCTGCAGCTAGAGCCCTTGTGATTGGAGAGTGTGTATTTAAATGTTTCTGGCTGGCACATTCCCACCAGTGATAGTCTGTTAGTGCATGCTAGTTCTGTCCTCTAACATTTAGTGGATACTCTGTCTATAGGTTCTTGCCTGGATATTTTCTCTGCCTGATATGTTACCAGTAAACTGGCCTGCAATCTCTCAGCACCTGCACAGTGTAATACGGTTTTTGCAATCATCTACTTCTGCTTGTCTGAAGAGCTGACCTGCAATCTCTCTGCACCTGCACAATGAATACAGTATTTGCTATCCTCTGCTTCAGCTAGCCTGAAGAGCTGACCTGCAATCTCTCAGCAACTGCACAGTCAATATTGGGCTTGTTATCCTCTGCCTTTACATACTTGTAAAGGGTTGGCCTGCAATCTCCAAACCTCTGTACCTCAGTATTATTGCACTGCTTCATTCAGACTGCTTGCCTAAAACTTCTCAGCTAATTACCTGGAGTTCTTCAACTTTTCTAATTCGAAAGGTCAGTATTGTCTTCATGATTACTACTCTCCATTCTCCTGTTGTGTCCTAGTGACTCTATTATCTGAGTTTATCTGTAGCAGGTGAGTAGAGCAGAGGCATAGGTGCTTATGTTTTTGCTGGTGGGTGCTCAAGCCAAAAATATAGGGGAGTGGCTTCATGGGGAAGGGGTGTGGCCACAAAATAATACCAATTTATATTACGCAGCACAGTTGTCTCCAATATTCAAATTACCTACCACTGCTGCTTCTGTATGTTTACAGCATACAGCGCTGCTAGAAATCTGCTGTGGCTGTGGTGCTGGGGAAGTAGTCCGGGGGAAGCTCTTGCTGATCAGCATAGACGAATCTAGGGGGTGGTCCGGGAGTGCACAGGACCACCCATTAGCCCATTTTGTAGCTGAGGAATGGGGCTTTCCAACGAGCCCAGCCCCGTGTCTCTAGTGGGAACCAGAGATACTGCCAGGCAAAGCTGGAACGTTTTCCCTATAGGATAACATGGGACCCGCTAATTCCAACCCCCACCCAGTTCAACGTCTGCCAGTTCCCCCTTCGGCATCACTGAAGCTCGAGGTTGATCTCAGTCTAACCCAAATCGCTGGGCCTTCAATCTGATACCAGACTGGATCCATATGGGTTAATTGGTTCCAGGGATATTGAGGTTAAACCGTTTTTTTTTCATTTCTTAAATGTAATTTCATGACTTTTTATGTTCTTTGAGGGCAGATTTCTCTGGAACCAAACAGCCCAGTTTCACTGGACCAAAATCATTCGAAGCCAACTCAAAAGTTCTTCAGTATGATACTGGTCTCATGTAAATGGGTCAGTTGGTTCCGAAGATATAGCTGGTTGGTTAAAGGGGGGTAGGGAGAGGGGAGTTGTTGTCTCTCCCCCTCACACCAGAAAATGCAGGGACTAGGCTGGTGTTATAAGGGGTCAGCCTGGGAATGTCCCTGCATGATCCTGGGACCATATTCCCGGGTAAATCCCTACATTTTCTGTTGTGAAAGGGGTATTATTTCAAACTGCCGTGACCTGCAGTGCTCTGAATACAGCCGGGCAGCCCCCTGCTCTCTGCCCAGCTGTCAATGACTGTCACCCCTGCAGCTTCCTCTCAAATTCTTCTCCCCGCTTTCACCTTAGCCCGGCCCCCCCCCCCCTTAATCATGTGGTGCCGGCGACGTCATGCACAACAACAGAGTGCACAATATTTCAAATGTCCACTCGGCTAAAGGGGACACCAGGAGGGGAGTAGGAGTGTGCTCTGCCCTGCGCTGTGCTGCGCTCTGCTCCTCTCCCGATAGAAGCAGCTGCACCGCTCTGCATCTCTCCCTGCAGCAGCAGTGAAGGCTCATATAAAAATTTACAGTAAGTGGCACTTTTGGGGGCATTGCTTAAGGGACGCTACAAGTGGCGGTATGTGGGGGCATTATGCATAATGTGTGGCTTAATGTGTAAGGGGCATTACGGTGTGCAGCATCATGTGTAAGGGGCATTATGTGTGCAGCATCATGTGTAAGGGGCATTATGTGTGCAGCATCATGTGTAAGGGACATTATGTGTGCAGCATCATGTGTAAAGGGTACTATGGTGCGCAGCATCATGTGTAATGGGTACTATGGTGTGCGGCATCATGTGTAATGGGTACTATGGTGTGCGGCATCATGTGTAATGGGTACTATGGTGTGCGGCATCATGTGTAATGGGTACTATGGTGCCATCAAGCAAGAACCCCCTAGCAATGAGCACGTAGGTAAGCAGCACTTATGTGGCAAATATGTAATGGGCATTACGGTTTGTTATATAGTATGTAATGGGCATCATGATGTGTGGCACAATGTGTAATGGGCATAATGGTGTGTGGCCTTATGTGTAATTGGCATTACGGCGTGTGGCTTTATGTGTAATGGGTATTACGGAGTTTGCTAAAATGTGGAATGGGCATTACTGTGTATGGTGTAAAGTGTAATACCACACCCTTTTTGTAATGCCACGCCTCCTTCCCATGAGGCCACACACCCTTTTTGCTGCACTGCTGTTATGTCTAGATCTGGGACCATCCATTACCATAATTCTAGATTCGCCTATGCTGATCAGCTAACCCACTGCTGCTCGCTCCGGACATGTATGCTGTAAACATTCAGCAGTAAACATTTTTATAGTATTCCCTTCTCCCCCCAAAAAAGCTAAACATTCCTGCACCTTCCGCTGA
This sequence comes from Crinia signifera, assembly GCF_055691185.1. Taxonomy (NCBI): domain Eukaryota; kingdom Metazoa; phylum Chordata; class Amphibia; order Anura; family Myobatrachidae; genus Crinia; species Crinia signifera. The sequence goes on along the minus strand of NC_139221.1, from coordinate 149,011,717 downwards.
GGCATTTCTAAAATTGTGTTGTCAGACAAATAGAAATGAATTTACTATTCTAAATAGCAGTGAGACCTTTTTGCAATTTTAGAGAATAATGTTAATGGTAAAACCAGATAAAGCCACACGATGGCACTGGTTTATCTATATGATCTTAAAATTTCAGCAGTTTTCATAATAATTGAGGGTTCTTTCCAACCAGACAGCATATTTCAGCTGCATTTGGATTAGCACCACTTCCAATATGGTGTAATATTCAGGTCCTTCTTCACAGTGATAAGCTTTACTATGCTTTACACAGTCATTCCATGTCTCCCCTACATCCACCCCTGTAGCTCTTGTTAATATTTTCCTAGGTAATGAAATTTTATATAAGCAGTTTTGGAGAAGGCAAGTATTTACAGTATGATAAGAGTAGATTTTTAGCCATGGGGTACGCATACTGTAGATTCACCTCCTTGTACACAAAGAATATGTCATTTTGTCACAGATCTGTGTGAAGCAACATGAAACAATCTCAGCAGGTGTATAACAAGCCTCGTTCCTGGGTATCCTACACCGCATATCCAGTCAGTGATCATGTACTATTATTTAAGAGGTAAAAAAAAGGTGTGACTTAATTTTTTCAATTGAAGGGACATATATATATATTTTTAGCACATATAAAGAACGTAAATTTATGGTGTACAATACCTTTAACGGCTTGGAAATGGGGATGTAATGAAAAGGTTGATGATGACAATGTTAACAGTTTTATATCAACATTGTTGAGGTGTCATCAGGCAACATGTCTGCATTCCCAGAGTGACCACAAGTGACAAGCTGACAGTGTCAGAATGTTGACATTAGAGCTAGGCTGCGGTGGGGGCCTTAGGGATAGGCATGATGGCAAGGGATAGGGGTAATGTTTAGGGTGAAGGGAGAAATACTTAATCTAATGCTAGGGATCAGATATCTGAATTGAAAGTGACAGTCATATGACTGCCAGGACTTGGATGAAGCTGCTGCAGCTATCTGTGTCAGGTAAGTCACCTCTGGGCCATCAGGGACTATGGGCAGGATGTTCTATAGCAGAAATGCAGTAAAAACCCCATTATCTGAGTTTTTACCGCATATCTCTATTCTCTATTGCCCCTCCGCAGTGTCAGTGCTGCAGAGGGAATTGCCAGCAAAAGCTGGCGATTACCTGCAGAAACCTATGGGTTGCGGTACCCGGCGAAGGGGGGCGATATAGGACAGCGGATGTTAGTACATCCCGCCCCATATGTTGACACGCTAACATGTTTTCAGCACTAACTATAAGGGCCAGATGTATCAAGCTTTACAAAGGGATAAAATGGAGAGTGATAAACAGCCGGCCAATCAGCTCCTACCTGTCATTTTACACGCTGGGTTTGAAAAATAACAGGTTGGAGCTGATTGGCTGTTTTTTATCACTCCCCACTATCAATTTGTGAAGCTTGATATATCTGGCCCTAAGTATTGAATATGTGCATGTGCAAAACTCGGGACCAAACGGCTTCGGCGACTTTCACACTCGCCAGACCGCTCAGTGATGGGCGGGAAGGGGACGTGCATGGGTTGGTAAAACGGGAACGTTCAGTGTTTTATGGGTGTGCCCATAAAAAGGCTTGGCATACTCCTACAGGCATAAGTGTGTCGAAGCCTGCTTGGGGTGGGCGGCTGACGTCACATGAGGTCAGCACCTGCCCTGAATTCTTCCATCTGCGGCCAGGATAAAAGTTAGTTTAGACTGACTTTTATCTACCAACAGGAGAAAAATCATTTGATGGTGAGCGACCATCGAATGATTTTTCTCCAGTGTGGCTGCATGCAAGTGGATGTGTAAGCATACACATCCACTCGCATGCTAATCCACTGGCATGCTTAATATATATATTCACTATATATATTCAGTGGCGTAACTATGGTGTGGCAGCCTCAGCTGTGGCTTGGGGGAGCCAGCAATCTCGGGGTGCACTGAATACACAGTTTGCTGTCACTCAGTAGTAGTGGTAGGCCTACTACTGAGTGACAGCAAACTGTACTGTGTGTGTACTGTAGCTGCGTACCCTAGGTGACATCCCACCCCCCCTCCCCAGTCTCCTCGCCTCCTCTGCACCTGGAGGCTGCCGGTGTCATTACCCACACACTTCTGCTAGTATCCCCGGTCGGTCCTTGGAAGCTGAGGCTGGTGACGGAAGGCTATAGCAGAAGGGATGTCCTCCCTGTTACGCCGAATGGGCGCAAGTCTAGTTGTCAACCCTGCAGGGGTATTGCCATAATAAAGCCTCCATGCTGGTAGAGAACATAGGAAATGAACAGACTAAGGCTTTAAGATACAACAGTATATAACAAGGGCGAGATGTACTAAAGGGAAAATGCGGTAAAACCCCCGTTTTACCGCATTTTCCTATGTACTAAAACCCGTTCGCAGCCGTTTCGCAGGGCAGGGTATCGCCACCTTTGGGTGGCGGTACCCTATAGAAGCCTATGGCTTCTTTTCGCCGCCCGCCGCGTCGCCGCAACCCGCCGCCTCGCCGACCCCCCCTTTCCCCCCTCCCTTGGGCTTACCTTCTTGCAGGTCCTCCTGGACCCCGGAAGGTAAGCCCTTCCTCCCCCTAGCAACGCAGCCGGACGTCCTTCCGGCTGCAGGGGGAGGAGGAAGCGCCGGGGACAGCTTGCTTAGCTGTCCCCGGCGTGAAAACTGCAGAAGCCGGCTGGGAGGTGACGGAGACCCCCCGCAGACCACAGTACAGGTATCGCGGGGGGCCTCCGTCACTGCATCGCGATGCCAGCCGCATATGTTAGTACATATGCGGCGGCATCGCGGCGGGGGGGGGGCGCGAAGGGCGGCGATGTATTTTAATACATCCCGCCCAATCTCAGAGCCCAGGAAACATGCTTTGATGCAAAGTCAAAAAAATAACATACATGAATAATCCTGAATACACATAATTTCTGACAGGCGTTTGCTTTCCCTCGCTTTGCGTCATTGTCGGCATTGCAGTGTTCAGAAGCATTTACTTGTCTATGCATTCACTAGTGTGTTTTAAAATGCTTTAGTGTATGAGCCCTAAAGGTCTAATGTGTAAATATTTTAAAATCGTAATCATTTGGATATCTTCACATTGGGTTTCTTTACATTTTGTCAAATAATTTCAGCAGTTTCAGGTTAAAAAAAGGCAGATATTGAAATCCATTTTTCTCTTGTGTTGCTATGGAAACAACCAGTGTTGCTAAGGAAGTGATGCTGTAGGAATTCAATAGGTACAGATGTGTTTTACATCACACAGTAGTATCAGACCATATTGGGTAAGAAGTGGCATGATTTACACTAATGCACCCATGCGACCTTCTTTCAGTGATTAAATGTGCAGATAGCTCAGTATGCAGAAAAATTCAGCTCAGAAACACTAGACGTGTGTTCAGTGCTTCTACAATTCCTCTATCTTGGATGAAATAAGCTGCACCCGAGGCACATATACTGTATGTTATGACCACTTGCTTTGTCCTCTTTAGTTACTTTTGTTTTTCTTCAAAGAAAAATATTTGTCGTACTACTGTATATTCAAACTAGGGTGAAATGTTAGCTTCTTTGTGCCCTGCTTCTTCTTTAGTATGTATAGTGCAAATAAACGGAGCTATGCATTTTACCACTGACATTTTCCACAAAATATGCATCTAATACCCCTTTTACACCGCCGCAAAAACCCAGGTTTTTTCCCCTGTGGGTCAGTGGTGGTGTAAAATGGGTTAAACTGTGTCCCTTTACAAGGCACTTCTACCCAGGTCCACACCAGGGTAGAATAGGGGCAGGAACTGGGTAGAGGGCAGTGTAAACGGGTACGCCGGGTCATCCAACCTGGCTCCTGTTTACATCAATGGGGTTACCACCCGTCCGGGATTACTCCGGACTGTCCGGTAATTTATACCGGCGTCCGGAGTCCGGATGGGTGGCTTCCCCGGACTATACATAGTCCGGGAATGAGCCCCCTCTTTTGCCCGCCCCGACCGCCCGGCACCGCTGTCCGGCGTCCCGACTGAGCTCCCTCCCTGAGTCCCTCCGCTTGTTATGTGTGCTGAGCCGGACGCCTGGCGGCCATGATTGATTTGTCACTTCCAATCTACACACAGGATTGGAAGGATGCAGGCGGGGGGCGGCACCGCGGCACAGAGTCATGAGTGACACTGTCAGTCACTCCGCCGCGGTGCTCGCTGGGAGGAGGGAGGCGGGAGGAGAGAGTCGGGTCGGACACACATAGACAATGTGTGCGTGTCACTGACTCCTCCAGGCTCCCGCGCACATTCCGGGCTCCTCCTTCAGGGGGTTATTTTGCGTGCTCACAGTGACCAAGCTCAATCAGCGCCCCACCATCAGCCTCCTCCATGCCCAGCCCCCGTCACCCTCAGCCTCCACCACCTTTGGCCTCCTCCACCATGCTCAGCCTGCCTACACCACCACCACCCTCAAAGTCTCCACCAGCTCAGCCTCCTCGACCTCCACCAGTCACTGTCTGAGAAACACACCAGTCCCTTCCGTCACACCGTGCTGTGGTGAGTGACAAAAGTCATTTATTTTTACTACTGTTTATTCACTTGAACATTGTGTGTTCTGTGCTTTGTTCCTATGTGTTCTGTGCTGTCCTGGTCATTACTTCATTACTGCTCCCAGCATGTGGTACACTATGTAATGGGTGTGTGACGTGTAATCGGCATTACATTGAATTTTTTTTATAATAACTGTCCTTGTTGTCCTTGCTTTAGAAAAAATTTGAGTCCTAGCATAATAACGGGTAATGGACACGGTGTGTGGCATAAAGTGTAATGGGCATTATGGCATGTGGTATACTATGTAATGGGTGTGTGACATGTAATCGGCATTACGGTGAATTTTTTTGGCGCACGCCTTCGGTGCGCATTGTTTGTCCCTCCATTACAAAACATTTGTTGAGTCCTGGCATAACGTGTAATGGATATTACGGTGTGTGGCATAACATGTAATGGGCATTATGGCATGTGGTATACTATGTAATGGGTGTGTGATGTGTAATCGGCATTACGGTGTCCGTGTTGTCCCTATCTTAGAAAAAAAATTGAGTCCTGGCATAACAAGTAATAAGCATAATGTGTAATGGGCATCATGGTGTGTGGCATAACATGTAATGGGCATTATGGCATGTGGTATACTATGGCATTTTGTATACAATGTAATGGGTGTGTGACGTGTAATCGGCATTATGTTGAAAATTTTAGCTGCGCGCCTTCGACGCACACTGTCTGCATTGTTCCTCCTTTACAAAAAACTTTTTCAGTCCTTTTTCAGTCAGTTTCAGGCATATCGTGTAATGGGCATTGCGGTGTGTCAGGGGTAAGCAGTGGGTGTGTCAAGGGGCGGGCCACTGTCATGGAATCTCTCAACAAAAAGGTGGTAACCCTAGGCACACACAGCCTCTACTGCTGTCTGTAGACAGTAGTGGAGGCAGGAAGGAGGTGAATGGATGCCTGTGTGCAGCATCCATTCGCCTCACAGACAGGTGTTGGGGGAGGGGAGTGCACAGGGGCTGGGGACAGCCCAGCAGTTTACCTTGGTGCTAGGTTTGCCCCCAGCGCGACGATTGGCGGTCCCGGCGGGGTGATCGCTGGTCCCGCCGCTTGGAGATTATGTTATCTCCAAGCGCCACCTCCGATTACACTGCGGGTAGGCACCGCAGTGTAAACGGTTCAAATCCCAGATCCGACCTAGCTTGGAACTGTGTTCCAAATGCCGGGTCGGATCCGTGATATGCAGAGCCGGATTAACAATGGGCCTGATGGAGCTACATAGCTAATAGGCCCATTTTGTAGCTGAGGGCCAGGGCTTTCCAACGAGCTCAGCCCCGTGTCGCTAGCCCCCCGGAAACCGGAGATACCGCCAGGCAAAGCTGGAACATATTCCCCATAGGATAACATGGGACCTGCTAATTCCGACCCCCACCCGGTTCCAATGGCTGCCAGTTCCCCCTCCGGCATCACAGAAGCTTGGTTGATCTCAGTCAAACCCAACTCGCTAGGCCTTCAATCTGATACCAGGCGCGTTCATATGGGTTCATTGGTTCTAGAGATATTGAGGGTAAATCTATTCTTCATTTCTAAAATGTAATTTCATGGCTGTTCATGTTGTTTGAGGACAGATTTCTCTGGAACCAAACAGCACAGTTTCATGGGACCAAAATCATTCGAAGCCCACATGTAAATGGGTCAGTTGGTTCCGAAGATATAGCTGGTTGTTTAAAGGGGGTTCTCACCCCTCACACCAGAAAATGCAGGGACTAGGCTGGTGTAAAGGGGGCAGTTTATGGTGTGAATGGGATATTATTTTAAATAGCTGGGACCTGCAGTGCTCTGAATATAGCCGGGGAGCCCCCTGCACTCTGCCCGACTGTCAATGGTTATCATTTCTGCCCGGCGGCTGTCCCCCAGTTACCTCAAGCATTTATTCCCTCTTGACAATGAGTATGTAATCCCACATGGCAATGAGCATGGAACCTCTGGCAATGAGTATGTAGGTAAGCAGCACTTATGTAGCATAATTTTAAATAGGCATTATGGTGTTTGGCATAATACATAATGGACATTGTGGTGTGTGGCTTAACATGTAATGGGCATTATGGTGTACATTTTTAATGCCCCTGTGTATGAAGCTTGCTGTGCAGTATTGCACAATCTGTATGGCATAACGTGAATTTTGACTCAATCCGTGTGCCATAGTGTGAATTTTGGTTCAGTTGGTGTGAATTTTGGCTCATTCCATGTGGCATAATGTGTAAGAGGCAAGTACAGTATAAGGGGATTACTATTGTGTTGCATGATTTGTATAAGGGGTATAAGGTGTGGTAAACTTATGTGACCACATAAAAGGTGCTGAAATGTTGTCTACCAAGTTTCGGCTTTCAGTACTTTTTTTATGACTGGAGTTCCGCCTCACCCCGCAAGTATCTTAGGACATCGGCATCCTGCAGGCGTGCACCTTTGGAGGGCACCCACCAATATATCTCCCTGCATTTTTCCTTTGCCCGCCCCCTGCCTTTTCCAGGCATATATAATTAGTTGAAAGTATTTACACAAATAGAGACACACCCATGAGCAGACCACCCAACCAGAACACTGGTCACGCCACCCACATTATTAGGTGCTGGCCACAACCCCTATTATTGCGCATAATCGACCCTTGATAATTTTCTGCTCCAGGCCCATTTAGACCTTAATCTGGCACTGGTGATATGGGTGAAAAAGGGGAATTAGTTGAATCACTTATGCAACAAAACTACAATGCATGGGTACCTTGGATATTGGCCTTGGCAACTCGGATGTTAATATGTGTGAATAGGCAAAAGACAGAGGTTTAAAACAAGTGAGCCACGCCATGCTTTGTGCCACAAATCATTGAGCTTAATCCGTGACTTTGTACCAAGTCCTCTGTAAACATACTAATTCTGAGGAGCTGATTTATCACCATCTGTATTCTCATATGTGAATGTAATTAGTGGCGTAACACTCAGGGGGGCCCCCCTCTATTTAGGGCCCCCATGTGGTTGGCATGGTGTATTTTTTTAAGCTAAAGGTTTTATGCATGGGAGGGGGGTAGTGCTGCAGCTTCGCCTATCTGCCAATATGACAATGATTAATGGTGATGAGCATCGGGAGCCAAGGCACACTGACTGCACAAGTGTGCAGTGCATTACTGGGAGCTGACTAAGTCCCGTGAGACTTTGCACAAGAGGTCAGAGGCTCTGCTTGTCATATTCTTCGTTGGCCCATTGACCAAGTACACACTCTGTATTTTGACAGTGTAATATTCTCCCATTCAGTTTGCAGCCAGTAATGAAAAGTGGGAGGGGGCCCCCCTGTCTAAAGTGACCCGAGCCCCCTGAAGGCTTAATCCGGCTCTGACTTTAGGCTTATTGCTATCAAGAAAGATCTTCCATATACAGTATCCAAAACATGTAAAATGGGTCCACATACAGAATTGTCTCTACACAGCAGGGATGGGCAATAGGCGGCCATCCAGCTGTTGAAGAACTATACATCCCAGCTTACCTTGCCTTAGTTTTGATATTCAGCCATGTTGATACTGATTCAAGGCATGCTGGGATTTGTACTTCACTTTTAGCATGGGGAATGGGGCAGAATACCTGTGCACTAGTACCAACCTGATTATAAGGCGCCTAATGAATTATGCTGCTTGGCCTATACCTTTACTTAACTGTTAAGGTGCCCATACACGCTCCGATCCCGGCGGTGCAATGTGTGCTTTGAGGTGCGCGCTCCCGCGGCACCTCATCGCAGAGTACAAAAAGTATCTGATGCACATACTTTTTGTACTTGCTTTTCATCACATCGCATGCACAAGGCATGCACAAGGCATGCGATGCAATGGATGCTATTTTAGCCTAGAACGCACGCTGGGATCGGAGCGTGTATGGGCACCTTTATGCCTAGAAATAAATCACACCTTCATCTATAAATAATGACACAGACAACCACTGCGTAAGTTTAAATAGGTCATGAATATTTATTGTAATGGTATGACCCCTATTTGTCTAAGGGATGGCAAAGAAAGCACTTGAGACCAGCACCAGTTATCTCGGGTGTTGCTCATGGTAGTGACCGAAGCGCCCCAATCTGACAACACCCCTTCTTGTGGGGTACAGCCCGCGCTGTGATGGACACCACCCCTTCTATGGCCTGGCGAGGACACTTCCATGAAGTGTCCAAGGTCCCGCCACTTCAGCCAGGACTTGCCCTATGTCCTGGCAAGGGGGGCAATACCGCACAGAGACCACCTGACACCCTACCTGACTGCTGGTCGAGAGCCCATTCTCGCCGATTTATAATTGAAGCTATATAACCTCCTATTTCCCCTAGGCACTTTGCAATCACTTCTATATCTTTATTTACAACCATCAAATTCACAGGCTCTTAAATTCACTCGAGCCTATGCAGCCCTCATTCTATCTAAGGCGCCTAATGAATTATGCTGCTTGGCCTATACCTTTACTTAACTCTTATGCCTAGAAATAAATCACACAAATGCCTTAATGTATGAAGTGTCCAACGTCCCGGCGCTTCAGCCAGGACTTGCCAGCCATCCTGGCAAAGGGGGGGCAATACCACACAGAGACCACCTGACACCCCACCTGACCGCTGGTCGAGAGCACCTTCTCGCCACAGCCTAGGTTCCAAAAACCCTGCAGAGTCACCACGCACAACCAGGCCTAGCCACCCTAAACAAATGAAACCTACGCACTAAGCTAACCTAAACTAGAAAAATTGTCCTGTATCCGGTCCGCACAAACTGGTGTAGGATGCCGAAATGCCCTGCCGTCCTGTGACACAACATGCTTAGATATTGCATGAGTCACCTTCCTCCTGGCCTTCTCAATGGCTACTACGCTCCGAAAACCCGCCAGTGGAAATGGGGCACTATGTCAGACCACACAACTCGTAACCCAGGCCAGCGAGATGTCAGCTCCAACAAGTATGACTGAATCTTAATGGTAAGTGCAATGCCGGTCCTCTTGACCACATCATTACCCACGAGGTGAATAACAAGCACATCCAGGCGGCTCCATTTACGGGCTTTGGCAAACAGCAAATCCCATAGACCCTCCCACTGTAAGCCCCGAACCAATGCACAGCTCAGGCCCGAGACAGAACCGGAGCCATAGCGGCTATAGGGTGCCTAGCAGCCCAGAAAATAAATGAGTGCCCTACTAACCAAACCGTACCCAGAGTCATTGCGGGAAGGGGGGGGGGGGCTGTAAGAGAAAAACCTGCTGGTTAACATCAATGATATACTGTAACACAACCGTAAATGACATTGACTACAACCCAAGTGAAGGTGAATACCCTAAAAAAACTCCAGTGAACTTAATGGGACAGCCAATTGAATTAGTCCACAATCGGAGGAAAAGTAAAAAATTCTCTTCACACCGTCGATTCCGGAACGCTACCCGTTCCAGAACCGATTGTAAACTAACATTTTTGGGCTGGCGCAACAGGCGCATAATTACAACTTATCTAATCTTATATAACTCTTATAAGCGGAAGACTGAATGGCAGAAGGTGGAAGCCCAACCGCCACTGCATAAATAGCAGCCCCAATACGGAACGAGTGCGTCCCGAAATCTTGCTCCCGCAAACCTGAAACCACCAAACAGCCCCGAAACACAGCCACAAACTGGAATCGGGTCAGAGGCAACACATCAGCTTGTGCCAAAAACTGTGAAGCAGCACCCGGTCTGCGAGAACCAGCTCGAAAATGCGGAATGCGCCAAAGAAATAAATGAAAAAGCCGCCCTAAAGAGGGCCATCTCAAACTCATTCTCGGCCACGCATGCCACAATCTCGCCCAGCATGCGCTCGTCTATAGGCCTACGTGAGTCCGGTGCCACCGGCTGCACCCTAGCCCAACCCCTCATAGCCTTCGCCAGTACAAAAGACCAAATGGGATCGGGCTCATTATGCAAGCGGGAATGGCAGGCTATACCTGCCCTTCTGGTGGTGATCCCACACAAAAGCGAGTAACTGGTCTTCGACCGACTTACCGCTGACTTCGGGGAAACCCTGAAACGCTGACCAGTCCCGCCAAGCAGCCCCGTAAGCTCTACGCTTGGAAGGGGCTAAGGACAGTAAAGCCAAGTTCGTCATGCCGGCTCAATGACCTGCCACACAAAAGGGGGACAACTAATCCCCAGGGGGGACAACTATGCCCCGAACCCCATAAAGCCTGCAGCGTTAGAGGAGGGCTTGGAGGGCCATAGTAGCTCGCAATTAAACTGTGGAACTTGGACAAATTACCAGTTTATCCCTCATCTCCAGGCACAATCTAATACTGTGGCGTGGGTCCCTAACCCGTGCCGTGGCCCTCTCCAATTTTTGGCAGAAGACTCGCCCCATGGGGATGATACGACATGCGAAATTGAAAGATCCAAGCAACGACTGAATCAGCCGCAGCCGGACCCTCCTCTTTCGAAGGCATTACCCAATGAGAGCCAACAATTTGGCCACCTTGTCCTCGGGCAAGCGACAGCAGCCCTCAGCTGAATCAATCTCTATGCCTAGGTACGAAAGTACCCTAGTCGGGCCCTATGTTTTGTCAATGGGGACCTCCAATGACCCTAGGATAGTGACTGCCGCTGCAAGGATATCTGCGCACATACTGCAGTGTTCTGGCCCTACAAAGAGAAAACCATCCAAGCAGTGAGCCACACCACGGCAACCCGTGTTGGCCTGTATACACCACTGCAAAAAGGTGCTGAATTTCTCAAAATAGGAGCAGGAGACAGAGCAACCCATAGGCAGGCATTTGTCTATAATAAATGCCGCCGCCAAGCTGGAAACCCATAAACCAAAAAGACTCAGGGTGAAGGGGAAGGAGGCGAAAAGTGGACTCTATGTCCAACTTGGCCATGAGCGCCCCCTTACCAAAACCCCGGACCATGCTGAGCACCTCATCAAACAGCTGATAATGCTCACTGCACTGGTCATCGGTAATAGAGTCGTTGATGGAACTCCCGTTGGTGTAAGACAGGTGCTGTAATAGTCTATATTTCCAGGGTGTTTTCTTGGGAACAACCCCCAAAGGGGAAAACACATCCGGGGAAGGGGGTCAGCCAGGCAAGGACCTGCCATCCTGCCCAACTCTACTTCCGCATGCACCTTCTGTCTCACCACCTCGGGAAACTCCCTCACAGACTTAAGGTTCCTATTGGACACCACCATAACTCGGGTATGGGTAAACGAAAACCGTAAGTAAAACCTTATAACAAGAACTTAGCCTCAGTTTGCTTTGGGTAACCCACCACCTGCGGGCTAATTCGGGAACTACTATGGGAGAAGGGGCCTTATTTGCTGCCAGTCACCCTGCATGGATGCCTTGCAAGACTTGCTGGGGTGACCCGCCCTGCACACCCGGCATTCGTGATGAAAGCGCCCCTTTGCGCCCCTGTCACATTTGCCATCATTAAAGGTGAAACACTTCCCTTTGCTGCCGGGCTTTGCCCCAGATTTCCCCCCAGGAAAGGGCTTCTTGCCAGTGGGTTTGGCGGAGGGCTGGCCAGCCAGATTTCCACATGCTTGCACCCCATGGGCATGTTTTTGGACCCCTTATGGGTGTTACAAAATTTCTTGTTGTAATCACGCCATGCACTACCTTTATGGGTTATGAACATCTCGTTAACCAAGAACAGGTAACGTTCAAATGTTCCTCCGGTCTCATGCTAAGATAGCAAGAGGCGAAAATCAGGAACCCCTTCAGCCAATTGTGAAAGCTCGATAGCAGACGGTGCCTGGGTAACTGTATCGACTGGAACCCTTTGGACACTTCGTCCCCTCGATTTGCATGGCTGGTACCCTCCTTTGCCGGGTGAGTCAGGGAGGTACCTCTGCTTGTCTGCGCCCTCACATGCCCAAACCAGCATCTGCAGAGAGCACCATCGGAGCGACATCCAGTGGTGATGGCTCAGCCGCAGAGGAAATACAATCTGCAGCAACTGTGACCTTGGAAGAAACACAGGCATGAGACATCACAGTGCTAAACACCCTGGGAAACAACATGGTGGGAGGTCGCCTCAACTGACCCACGGCCCTCGGGGGGGGGGGGGGGGGGGGCATTGGGAAACTAGAGGAATGTGTAGAGACCCTAGCTGAAGGGAATCTAGCCCAGAAAAGCTTGAGAATGCGCCAGACTACCATACAGGGGACTGCAGCGGGGATGCGCCAGCCCTTGTAAGGGACGTATTTCTGATATGCAACCTGCTGCAATGGAAAAGCCTGGAAACCAAACTACTGTAGGCCATTATAAACAACTAGGTGCCCAGCGGTCTGAGGTGAGGTAAACGACCATGTATTCTGCAAACTGATGACCCACCAGCAACAAAAACATCGCTGGTAAACTTGTGGTAAAATTAAGAGGCAAAAGGCCCTGTAAGCAAGGCTACTCAGACTGGGGCCCGGCTATGCCAGTAGGCAGGGAGACCACATGGAGTGAGCCTTGGAGGGCATGCTGCTTCCTGTAGTGTCATAAGGAGGATTTAGGGGTAACTCCTGATAGGCTGGCTCTCAACTTAGATATATTGGTAAGTGCTGTTATCATGTAGCCTTACAGTAAGACAATTATATGGCCCAGATTGGGTGCTGTTATCAGGCAGTGTAGGACTTCCGGCATCAGAGAAGCCCAGACGAGGCCCGGAAGCTTATCATATCTTTTGCAAAATATATGTAACTAAGATCTCTGAATGACCCTCTATTATGTTGGTTTTTCAAATCTTATTACTAATGCCCTTTGGTGTGCTGGGGGTTAAAGCCCCCTCCCTTGCAGCACATGGGGTGCATTACTAGTTTGATTGAGCAGCTCTCACCACTGTTTTAGCTAACAGAGAGGGCAGAAATGGTGGGCCAACTGTAACAGGCATGGCTGCACCATCCCAAGTGAGGTAGGGAGCCCACAGACAGAAGGCCTTGTGCCTCAAAGACACCCCCATATTGTCACACTCTGTTATATTGTGTGAATACCTGGTACTCTGACATCACCTTGTCAGCTGATCTCAGCAGCCTATCACACCCCTACAGCTGAGTGATACTCCCTGTGAGAATTCCCACTGGTGCCAGAAGCAAGGTGTTATTTCCCTGAGCTACATGCTGTTCCTTGTCTCCCATGTCAAGTGAAAGATTCTGTTATCTGGCCCAGAATTGCAGTTGCTGTAATTCCCTGCACTCCAGCTAAGTACTTGTCTGCAAGTAATCAATCCTGCAAATACCTGTTCACCAAGCTCATCCTGCAAACTCCAGTGTTACCTGCCTATACAGCTGACTGCAATCACCATCTGCACAGTACCTGGGGAGATCCACTCTCAGTTTGCTCATTCAGTCTCTGTTCACTGCTTGTTGGTTTCAAGCTCATACCTGAAGTCATCCAGTGCTGCATAGTATTATCAGTGTCCAGTGTCTCAGGTACTCACACCATTCCAGCATTATACCTGTGTGTATCCAGCCTTCTGATTTACTGTTACCGACCTGGCTATCCCTGTGACCTGCAACTGCTAAATCCTTATCTGCACTACACTCCCTGATATCTAGTACTGACCTGGCTATCCCTGTGACCTGCAACTGCTAAATCCTTGTCTGCACTACACTCCCTGATATCTGGTACTGACCTGGCTATTCCTGTGACAAAGAACCTGCTCAATCCCTGTGTACCTCCAGCCATCTGTTATTTGCTACCGACCCGGCTATACCTGTGACCTGCACCTGCTAAACCCTTGTCTGACTACTGCTACTTCCAGTGTAACCAGCACCTGTACGAGAAGCCTGGGCAGAGGGCCGCGACCGACGTGCCAGGTGCCGCAAAAGCCCAAATCCCGCTTGGAGGGGTCACTGGCAGAAAACCCCTGGCACGGTTAGACTCCGCGCCTCTGCTCAGGTACAGTCAAATTCTCACACAGGTAGTGTCCTCCTCTGTGATCCGTGACACATATTAAATGTCACAAGTGGAATCAAACCTAGTAACCAGGGCACTAGCAGGTGGTGCTGTACCACCACCTCTGCCAGCATGGAAATCCCCAGCCCTGACACTGTCTACATGTGGCTGTGATCCAGGACAGGGTATTTTGTGCAAGAGGGAGCAGATAAGGTACACAGACAGAAAAAGAAAGCTACTGTATAAAGGGAGGAATGAGGAGTGTAAGTACAAAAGTGTGAGGAATGGGAGAGAATGTGAGCAATTGAGAAGTGTGACTTATCTGCTTCCAGACTGATTCAGACTCAAAGAGGAAGTACTTCCTACCAGCATCACCTAATATACCCCTATCTAAGCTGACGCCCCTATGCTACCTGATTGGCAGATCTAACTGCCACTCAACCTCCTATTTCCCCTAGGCACTTTGCAATCACTTCTATATCTTTATTTACAACCATCAAATTCACAGGCTCTTAAATTCTCTCGAGCCTATGCAGCCCTCATTCTATCTAATTATCAATTGTCAGTAACAGTAATTGTAATAAATCCACATTATTGGCATTTGAGTGCCTAGGTACTGATATATGGGGTGACATTTAATAGGATGCGAGTTTATCGCACTTTTCAAAATCGCACCATATTGCAGCACATCGCACTTTTTAAAATCGCATTTGCGGCAAAAAAGCACCATAAAGTGCAGTATAGTGCGATTTTTAGTCATGAAAATGTGCAATTTTCAGTCCTGAAAATCGTCACCTTTTCAGACATGTGCGATTCTAAAAATTGCACTTTTTTCAGATCAGGTTCTGATGGGCAAATTTGTCAGAGACATGCACAGATCATTGCGATCTGTGCATGGTTCTGGTGTAAAAAAAAGAGTTAAAACAAAAATGTAAAAAAAAAAAACGGCGTGGGGTCCCCCCTCCTGAGCATAACCAGCCCCGGGCTCAAAGAGCCGGTCCTGGTTTCATAAATCAAGGGGCAAAACAAATAGGGGTCCCCAGCATTTTATAAAACGAGCACCAGGCTCAAGGGCCGGTCCTGGTTCCCAAAATACAGGGGACAAAATGAGTAGAGGGTCCCCGTATTTCAAGAACCAGCAACGGGCCCAACCAGCCAGCAGGGTAAAGCATTCACCCCTGATCGGTCAGCATGGGCAGGGGTCCCCCCCCCCCCTCCAGAACAAGTCCCAGCGGGCCCTTTATTGCCCCGCATACTGGGACTTGTGGGACTTGATTCCCCAGCATTGGGAAATCCCAGACCATGATTGGCTGGTGGGCGGGCCTAAGTCCCGGTTGGGGGGCGGAGCCCCAGAAGTAAACCGGGACTTAGTAACAGCAGTGCAGGAGTCCCTGAGAAGCCTTGAAGACGTCTGGTGAGTATGTTTTATCTCCACAGGTACCCCACTATGGATTCTACTAGAGAAGGGGACCGATCTTCTATCAAGTCAGATGAGTTGGAATGTATGGGCTCCATGTGTAATAAAGTAATACTGTAAGTGTGTAAGCTTGCTGGGACTTGTAGTGCCACAGCAATACATAATGGTTTATTCTTTTTTACTATAATCAGCTCAATGCTCACCGCCCAGGGGCATCGGGGACAGCCCCGGGCTTCAACATGGGCAGGTAAGTTCTGGAGGGGGGGGGGGGGCCCTTCTTTGGGGGGGTCCCCACTTCCCCAGGACCCCTGCCCATGCTGACCGGTCAGAGGGCTGAATGCTTTGGCCGGGGGGACTTGTATAAAAAGTCTTCCCCCTTGCGGCATTACCCTGCTGGCTGGTTGGGCCCAGTGCTGGTTCTTGAAATACGGGGGACCCCTACTCATTTTGTCCCCCGTATTTTGGGAACCAGGACTGGCCCTTGAGCCTGGTGCTGGTTTTATAAAATCCTGGGGACCCCTATTTGTTTTGCCCCGTGATATTATGAAACCATGACCGGTTCTTTGAGCCCGGGGCTGCTTATGCTTAGGAGGGGGGGCCCCACGCCGTTTTATTTTTGTACATTTTTGTTATAACTCTTTTTTTTTACACCAGAACCATGCACAGATCGCAATGATCTGTGCATGTCTCTGACAAATTCACCCATCAGAACCTGGTCTGAAAAAAGTGTGATTTTTAGACACCTCAAAAATGTGAATTCCGTTTGCACATGCCATTAAATAAGCAATTTCTATACTTTAGAATGGGAAAACATCTGGATGCGATAAAAATGCTAATTTTTACCGCCAAGTGAGAAAGGGCGAATTATCGCACAAAATGTGCAATTTTCGGGACTTAGCAAATCCTATTAAATTGGCGATTTCAGCAAAAAATGCGATAACGCCATTTTGTTGCCTAATTATCGCCCAAAATCCAAAATCGCATTCTATTAAATGTCACCCATGATGTGGAGGTACTCCCCTGAGAGTAAATGGATTTTTACTTACTCAACATCTGGAGGGCCGCTTATAGCCCACCCATGCTTTTACAGCCTTACAGCCTTGCTGCTTTTAGCAGCGTGCTGTAGGGGGAAATGCATCATGTCATGCCATGAGCATTAGCGTCAGAGCCAGTTCCCATTGAAGTAAATGGAAACCAGACACAGGTGCCAGCCTATTCCCATTCAAGTATATGGCTTAGCAGGTAATTGCAATCATGACTGTCCTACTATGGCTTATTGTCCTAGTTGCGTAGTGTATGCATCACAACAAGAATGTGAAATTGGTATTACCACTGATAAAGTGGGCATGGCCACATCCCCTTTTCAAATGTGTACTGGGCATTACTGGGCCTCTTGGCACCCCCTTCACATTCACCACTGCTTACCGGTGGATGTCTGGAGGAGGAAAGTGCTTCACCTACTGTAGCACTGCAGCTCATGGACTTATTCTAGAGGAAGGTTCCTGCCACCCAGCCCCTCTGTGGTCACTTACGGATGACATGTTCATGACCAGAAACTAAAGCCCCCACAGGCAGCGTCACGGCCACCAAGCCTCTCTGTGGTCATGGACGGATGACACATCACGTCTGTGGCCAGAAACTAGAGCACTGACACGCACAGTAAGCAACACGGACAGAAGTAACAGCGCACGCTGTTAAACCTCAGCTCCTCCTTAATTCGACCCCAAACACATGGAGCCGGACTCTGGAGACGATGGAGAACTGGCGACCCCATTGCCTCTGGCAGAGAACCGTTAAAATTGGTACATACGTTTTTAGCCGGTACAGACCATTAAAAAAATGGTACTGTACCGGCTAAATCGGTACAGTTGAAGGGTATGCCTTCCCCTGCATCCTCGGGCGGTGGATGACATCACATGATGTTAGCGCCGGCCTCCAATTCGGACAACAATGTGTCGCAGAAAAGTAAGTCATTACTTTCATTAACTGCTGAGTAACCATCAAATTTTTCCTCTGTGCGGGCGCTTGAGCATACACATCCACTCGCAACGTAGCAAGGGGATTCAGGCGGCAGGGTGCATTCACCAGGGTGGTGTTAACCTGCTCGCTAGGCTCCGAATATACGCAGCCTAGCAAGCAGGTCTGAATCAGGCCCATTGTTATAGTCAAATCATCAGTTAGATGAAAAACTGTCCCTGAAATGTATGAGAACTATCCTAATTTGTGTGCTTAATGTCTTGCTTAAAAGCAAAAAAAGTGAATTATTGCAGGGATTACAATTTATTTTCTCTAACTAAAGGTATGTTTTGGATGACTCACATTCTGAAGCGCAATCTCAGCAACTGCATCTGCAAAGACAAATGCTAATGTTACTGACATTTTACCGAGCATACATCAGTGGTGAGTAAATACTGTACCAATTCCGTAGAGGGGGCCATTGTTACTTAGTTCATTGCAGAAAAGTATGCTGGTGTGTTTAAAGTAATATATACTTTTACATCTATATATTTCTGAATGGCAGTCATTTAGTGTCTTATATAACAGATATAGGGGTAGATTTATAATGCTCGGAGAAGTGATAAACTGTCTGGTTTTTATCACCGGCCAATCAGCTCCTACCTGTGA
The DNA here is from genome assembly GCF_055691185.1 of Crinia signifera. NCBI lineage: Eukaryota > Metazoa > Chordata > Amphibia > Anura > Myobatrachidae > Crinia > Crinia signifera. The sequence continues at coordinate 148,993,223 of NC_139221.1, read as the reverse complement.
AGTTACATGTGACTATTCACACCTGGCGATTGCTTCATGCGCAGTTTTCCTATGACTTTGCACATGCATACAAACTATTTATGGACACACATATTACTTATATACATGGCCTAACTGAGGAGGCTGTATATTCTCCATGAGTTTCCTCTGGGTACTCCGGTTTCCTCCCACAATCCAAACTGGAAAGTAAACTGGCTCATGACAAAAATTAATCCTAGTAAGTGTGTGTTTGTACATGTGTTTAGGGCAGACTAAATGGGCCAAGAGATTCTTATCTGCCAGAACTCGTGATTTCTGCCAATTTTTTAGCAATAAGAAGGTGCGATTTTTGTCCCCCCTCCCCAGCATAACCATCCCTGGGCTTTTTGAGACAGTCCTGGTTTCCCAAATTCGAGGGAAAAATTAACTGTGGTCCCCCCCGTATTTTAGAAACCAGCATGGGGCTCTTGGACCAGTCCTGTTACAACTGTCAAGAAGGCTCAGCAGCGGTTGTTCTTCCTGAGGCAACTCAAGAAATTCAACATCCCGCAGGAGCTGCTGCTCATCTTCTACACTGCCATAGTAGAGTCTGTCCTTTGCTCCTCGATCACAATCTGGTTCGGAGGAGCAAACGAGAATGACAGACGAAAGTTGCAAAGAGTGGTGAGGATGGCAGAAAAGATCATTGGGGCGGAGCTCCCCACTGTCCAAGAACTATACCTAGCCAGGGTCAATAAGCGTGCAGGAAAGATCTTGGCGGACAAGCTACACCCTGGCCACAACCTGTTTGAACCCCTTCCGTCAGGCAGACGTTTTAGGTCCATCCCAGCAAAGACGACAAGAACTACAAAAAGGCTTCTTCCCAATAGCTGTCCACCAACTAAACCGTATTGAACATACCAAATACGAACTTTTCTAGATACATGTGAAATGTATGTGATGTATGTTTATGCCTCTCTTCCCACCCCCTTTGTGTTCCCTGATTGATGCTGCACTGTTACCACAAAAAATTCCAAGCATACGCAAGTATACCTGGCCAATAAAGATGATTCTGATTCTGATTCTGAAAAATATGGGAGACAAAGAATAAGGGTTGAAACCAGCACTGGGCTCCAACAGCCATATTTGTAATGACACAGCCAGGGACACTTTTTATGTAAGCTCCCCGGCCAAACATGAACGCTGCTCAGCCCTGGATGGGGTCCCTGGGAGAGTGGGGACCCCCAATAAAGGGGCACCCCTAGGCTTCACCCCTGTCCAAGACTAAGGCCTGGGGCTGTCCCCGGCACCCCTGGGCAGCGGGTGCTGGGCTGATTATGTAAAAAATAGATTTAAGAAAAAAAATGTGTTTGTCCTGTGATACAACAAGAACAGTACAGTTTCGATAACATGCATTAATGGTGGAACTGTGCATCCTTTTAAGAAATATCCTATTGATAATGTATTTTGTTCACAGCTCTATCTTCCTATGTCCAGAGCTTTTGGGTTCCAGTTCATCTCAAAAATAAAGAGATTATTTTAGTGCATAGTACTATATATTAACTGTACCGTTTCAGCCCTCAACCAGGCCTGTTATGAAGCATATAGGACCAAATGGACCACTGGATAACACGACTGCCCAGGGTGCTTCACCAATATTGTTCCCAGTATCTTTAAATATATAGATAAAAACTCCACATAGAGTAATACTGATACAATTTATGAACAAATGATATATATAAAAACAGAAAGCCTGGAACCATAAATGGCCTTATGCAAAAGGCGTGTTTGTATGCATGTGCAGAGCTGGATCTTATACCGGGTCGCACCTCAGCAACGGGATGCAGTTAAAATCCCGGCGGTCGGGATCCCGGCATTCAGAATCCCGATGCCGGAATCCCGACCGCCGAAATCCCGACACATTCTCCCTCCGTGGGTGTCCACGACACCCCTGGAGGGAGAATAAATTAGTGTGCCGAGCGTAGCGAGGCACCGGGCCCGCTGCGTGGCGAGCGCAGCGAGCCCGCAAGGGGGGGCGATCCACGTCCCCCCCTTGTCGGGATTTTGGCTGTCGGGATTCCGGCGTCGGGATTCTGAACGCCGGGATCCCGACCGCCGGGATTCAGTACTGAATCCTCAGCAGCATCTCCAAATTGTACAAATGCACAGACCCCAATAGGTTAGCAGGGTTCTCCACAGACCCTCTACGTGTGTCAACCTACAAAGGTCTTCCTCGCAGGTCGGTCCTCTTGTCCAGTAATACTCCAGGGAGTTTAAAAACAAAACCGCAAACTAGGCAAAAGCCGCACTTGAAGAGCTGCATCTATGCCTAGTCAGAGGGAAATCGACTCCCCTCAACTAATCAGGGCTGAGCTCCAGAGGTTCCCCACCTGTTCGGGTGTAGCCTTCTCCATGAAGATGGCTACATCTAATCAGGGCTGATTATTATTTATTGTTCATCATAATGACCTGTAATGTTTACTTTACTGTATATACAAAATAACAATCTTTTTTACACATTTTTTATAGTATTTTATATCACAAATGTGAGCTACACTGGCATTTTTAGCAGCTATTATGCACATCTCTCACAGGGATGTTGGCACAAAAAATGGTTAATAGACAAGGTTCTGCACAAACCTTATAACCTTGGCCTGGTCTTGCTTTTTCTCTCTACCACTGTTAATTATATTTCATTATAGGAGTTTAGACAAGGGTTACCAGGGGCATCCAGGTTGTCAGCCAAAGTCAGATATAGTTAGGTATAGATGTTGACCATGCTTGTAGGATGTCGTAAACTCATGGATTGATATCCCATATTTGGATACCCAGAACATATGCGTGGAGTCTATCGTGTCAGTGCCTTTTGCCAGGGACGGAGACTATAAGTGGGAGTGCTAGAAGAGTAAAAGATTGATTTTTTATTTAGGTAGGTGCAATAATGCTTGTTTAAACAAACTAGGTACATAGTTGCAATAAAGAAATCAAATAGTGGTTCACTTCTTACCAACCAATGCCTGATGTCCAGATAGCCATATTAGAGCTGCATTTTCCATATCATTCGGTGCTTGGAAGCATGGAGTGATAGAGAATGGTCCGTTGACCATGCGTCCACAGTCTAGGTGATGGGCCTCTAGTTGGTGTGAAATGGCAGGGTGCAGGGTGCAGCGGCTTCTCTTTTGTGGCACATACGTGGGTAAATGGTGGTATACGCTACCAATGGCAAAGTCCGCTAAATGAGCGACTCTGTTGTGTCAGCCGATGGAAAGAAGCGGCTCCAGTAAATGAAGATGTCTCCCCAGACAGAAGTGGCCACAAGTGCATTTTCCATTGAAATCTAAATTAGTGTGTTTCATTACTCTCCACTTGTACTAGTGGAGAGCATGAAAACATTCTAAGCTTTACAAATTGAATAAGGACTAACAGGGGCGTAGCTAAGGGTTCATGGGCCCTGGTGCGAAAGGTCAGCTTGGGGCCCCCCTACATACAACAAAATTAAAATCTCGGTCTGGAGTCAGTGCTGTTGTGGAACTACACGTCCCAGCATGCCCTGCCACAGATTTTAGATAATGGATTTCTAAAACTGTGACAGGGCATGCTGGGACGTGTAGTTCCACTGTAACAGTGGAACTACACATCCCAGCAGTTTTAGCTATTTTCCCCATAATCTTAAAAGCCTGACAGACTGGACTCACTGTAGTCTGTGACTCTGTCCGATATAGGGCGCCGGGCGGTCCTGCTCCTGAGTCCTGTCCTAGCACAGCCTACACGTGCTGTGTGATGGCATTGGCGCGGAAGCGGTGGGAGAGGGAGGTTGAAGCCCGCGTGCGTCGCGCTGACGTCACGCGGCAAGGGGTCCCCTTCCTATTGGCTGCCTGCGGCTGGGGACGCTGCAGCCAATCACAGCTGAGATACGGCCACCGTGTCCCGTCCCCAGCCGCAGGCAGCCAATAGGAAGGGGACCCCTTGCCGCGTGACGTCAGCGCGACGCACGCGGGCCCGCAAAGCAGCACTGGGAACGGGTGCGTCCTGTTCGCATCCCTTTCCCAGGCCAGTGGCGGGGGTTGGGCCCCCCTGGCTCAGGGGCCCGGTCGCATCTGCGACCGCTGCGACCCCTGAAGCTACGCCACTGAGGACTAATGCTATATAAGGGTTTCTAGTGAACTGGACATATTTCATGGCCAACTGCATGAGTGTCGGTAAGATGTTCTTTATATTTATTCATTGAAAATATATGCAGAAAACGTTAAATTGACATGCACAATTAATGCATAAATCATTAAACATTTAGGGGGAAATTTACTAACGGAAATTTGTAAAAAATAGGTGTATTTGTATCCAGAAATACACTTAATTTTTACACTTACTATCCCGAAAATACGGCAATTCGTATTGATAGCACATCAATACGAATACGAATTGCCGTATTTTCGGGATAGTAAGTGGGAAATTTACTATAGGAAATTTGTAAAAAATAGGTGTATTTGTGTCCAGAAATACACTTATTTTTGACATTGACTATCCCGAAAATACGGCAATTCATATTCGTATTAATAGCACATCAATACGACTACGAATTGCCATATTTTCGGGATAGTAAATGTCAAAAATAAGTGTATTTCTGGATACAAATACACCTAATTTTTTTACAAATTTCCTTTAGTAAATTTCCCCCTAAATGTCAAAAATGAGTGTATTTCTGGATACAAATACACCTATTTTTTTTTACAAATTTCCTTTAGTAAATTTCCCCCTTAACATTTAAAAAGTGAACGTAATAAAATGTGTCTATATCCTGCAGAAATTCTCAGTCTGAGGATACTTGGTGCTATTATAATACATTAAAATTCCTATCACAATGTTATAATTTTTTTATGTGCTACGTAAACTTTCCACATAGTGCAGGAAATAAATAATAATTTTATAGGTGTGAGTTAGACTGTGAATAAACATCCATATTCAAATAACTCTTATTACATTCCTATAATTAGATGCCTTTTTTTATGCCCACAGCTATGGCAACGGTTGTTACTGTGGGTGGTGTTTTTAAGTATCCAGTTTGATAGGAGTATACCGTATTACTAAGCTAATTATCTTTATTAAGTGGAATAAAAATATAAGTATGTTCTAGTTTTAATATATAGTTGCATACAGACATATTATAAGTAGAGATGAGCAAGCCCGGATCGCCGGGATCCGGCAGATCCGAATATGGTGATCCGAGTCAGGATCCGAGTCGGTTCGGAAGATCCCGCCTGAATTCCGGACCGAAAAAGAGGCAAAACTTCATAATCGCGCTGTCGGATTCTCGCGGGATCTGGATTCTATATAAGACGCACGCACGCCCGCCATCTTTACTCCAGCATAGTAGAGGGAAGAGGGTGGTTGTGCTCTGTGCTGTGTGCTGTGCTATAATAATAATATATTATTTTGCTGCTGCTCACTCGATTAGGGTCTGCAGGGGCTGCTGTACACAAGTCCAGTGTACAGGGGCTGCAGTGGCCAGTGTACAAGGGGCTGTACAGGGGCTGTGTTCAGTGTGACAGGGCTTATGTCCAGTGTGACAGGGCCTGTGTACAGTGTGACAGGGTCTGTGTCCAGTGTACAGGGTTTGTGTCCAGTGTACAGGGGTTGTGTCCAGTGTACAGGGGCTGTGTCCAGTGTACAGGGGTTGTGTCCAGTGTACAGGGGCTGTGTACAGGGGTTGTGTCCAGTGTCCAGGGGCTGTGTCCAGGGGCAGTGTCCAGTGAGACGGCTGTGTCCAGTGTACAGGAGCTGTGTCCATTGTCCAGGGGCTGTGTCCAGGGGCAGTGTCCAGTGTCCAAGGGGCTGTGTCCAGTGTGACAGGCTGTGTCCAGTGTAAAGTAAGAAAAATAAATAAAAGTAATAAATAAAATAAAAACACATTTTTGGAGGATGATGGAGGAGGAAATAGTGGGAGATCAACAACCTGATAGAAGTGCTGAAGCTTCTACCACCAGTCAGGGGCGGATCCAGGATAAAATGACAGGGGGGGCACCATGATAAAAGAGGGTTTAGGTGGGGGAGGGGCGGTGTTAGTAATGCCAGTGTACATGCAAAGAGAGCGGCAGAGAGAGGGTGGGAATGGGATTAAAAATAGGCCCTGGCATTTAAAGTACGCAGGCTCACCATGGCGACAAAAGTGAAGGATGCAGTTGTGCGCGCGCCAAAGGCGCGCTCCGGAAAAGGGTGTGTGGCCACTCAACAAGGGGCATGTCCTTGAGTGTAGTGTACAACACTATATACAACTTCTATACATTATGCAACAGAATACTACACCCCACTATACTTGCCCCTACACATGATGACAAATGGAATGAGCCAAAATTCACATAATGCCACATGGATTGAGCCAAAATTCACATAATAACACATGGAGTGAGCCAAAATTCACATAATGCCACACAGATTGAGCCAAATTCAAAAAATGCCAAACGGATTGAGCCAAAATTCACATAATGCCACTAGGATTGAGCCAAAATTCACATAATGCCACACGCATTGAGCCAGAATTCACATAATGCCACACAGATTAAGTCAAAATTCTCAATACGCTTCATAAACAGGGACATTGTCCATCAAAGGCGCGCATTAAACATTTACACCATAATGTCCATTACACGTTAAGTTACATGCCATTATGTCCATTATGTATTATGCCAAACACCATAATGCCTATTAAAAATTATGCTACATAAGTGCTGCTTATCTACATGCTCATTACCAAGGGTTCCATGCTCATTGCCAGAGGTTCCATGCTCGTTGCCATGTGGGATTACATGCTCATTGCCAAGGGAGAATACATGCTCGCGGTAAATGGGGGACAGCCGCCGCCAGGAAGAAGTGATAGCCACTGATAGTGGCAGAGCCTGGCTGTATTCAGAGCACTGCAGGTCCCGGCTATTTGAAATAATACCCCTTTCACACCAGAAAATGCATTCCCAGGTTGGCCCCCTTTACACCAGCCTAGTCCCTGCATTTTCTGGTGTGAAGGGGAGAGAAAACCACCCCTCCCCCTCTTTAACCAGTTATCTCATTTAACTGGCTATATCTTCAGAACCAACTGACCCATTTACATGAGACAAGTATCATATTGATTTGAGTGGGCTTTGAATGATTTTGGTCCAGTGAAACTGAAACGTTTGGTTCCAGAGTAATCTGCCATCAAAGAACATAATCAGCCATGAAATTACATTTCAAAAATAAAAAAATTGGTTTACATACAATATCTCTGGAACCGATTGACCGATATGGACCAGACTGGTATCATATTGAAGGCCCAGGGATTTGGAATTGAATGCGATCAACCACAAGCTTCTGCGATGCCAGGGAATGAACTGGCAGCCGTCGGAACTAGGTGGGGGTCAGAATTGCCGGTTCCCATATTATCCTATGGGGAAAAAACGTTACAGGTTTGCCAGGCGATATCTTTGGTTCCCAGGGGGCTAGAGACACGGGGCTGGGCTCGTTGGAAAGCCCTGGTCCTCAGCTACAAAATGAAATGACAGGGGGCACGTGCCCAGGTGCCCCCTCCTGAATCCGCCACTGCCACCAGTCATGACAAGGCCGATACCTCTTTGTATTTTTTGCTCTTTGGAGCATTTCTCTTTTTTGGGGGTAGTTTATTAAACTGCCACACTGTCTGCCCCTGGAGTGCCGCTCTGCTTCTAAGATGTGCCAGGTTGGAAGTGTAAGGTCCACATGTATGTGATGCCCACTGCTGTCGCTTAGCTCAGTCATCCAGCTACCTCGGTATACCCTTTTGGCCCAACTACAGTAAATGAAAACAATTTTGTGAGCTGTGAAGTGATCAAAATTGACTAGAAATGAGTGTTATTGAGGTTAATAATACTTTAGGGGCAAAAACAGGCCCAAATTCTGTTATTTTAGCAATGTTTTGCATTTTTCCCAAAAAATCCAGATCCAAAACCAAAACCCGAAAGGGTGGTTTTGCTAAAACCAATCCAGATCCAAAACACGAAGGGAGATCCAGATTCAAAACCAAAACCCGAAAAAGTGGCCGCCGCACATCTCTAATTATAAGGGCACGGTGGTGATTTCTCCCATAGAGAACTTCTGAGATAGAGGCATGGTGTTTGAGGGGCTACACCTCAAAAGTGATTGAATGAAAGGTAAAATAGTAAAAATTTAGGAATTGGGAGTAACCTAAAGTTTCAACTGTCAGTTTTTTACTGCAACTTCCTGTTTGGCTTTTTCAGACCGTTTTCCCATATAGTCTATGAGGGGATTTTTGGGAAGGCATAACTCAGGATAGAGGAAGAATTAAGACTTGGGATTTATTTTATTAGCTAGAGCTTGTCCCAGTATAGTGCCTTTTGGGGTTAAGGTTTTTCAGATAGTTACAGGTTTTTTTTAATTTAGTAAATATGCCCCATTATAATGATAGGCATTTCAACTTTTTTTGCAACGGCAATTTGCATGAGAAGAGAGATTGGGAAGCAGTCTCATGCAGGGGGCTACACATAGTACAGTAGACTGTAGTGGGTGTGACACATGATGAAGGAGACTGTAGGGGGTGACTCACAGGGTGAAGCATACCTACCTACTTTTTGTAACAGGGTGCAGGGGGTTGTGTAGGTGGTGACACACATGGTCAGAGACGGCCCTAGGCATAGGCACTACAATGTCACAGGGTCGCCTTCAGAAGCTCTAGTGGACAAAGAGAAGACTTCAACATGGTAAGGACATGTGGAGGGTGGCACAAGAATGTGTTATTGTTATTATGGGGAATGTAGCGCAGTCATGTAGTGTAGGGAATATAGGGGTAGATTTACTGTAGGAATTAGGTGTTATATAGGGGGTATATAGTGTAGTGATGTAGTGCAGAGTATGAGCATATAGAGTAAGGTGCATTATGGTATGTGGCATTACAATTTGTGGCGTATAGTGTAAGGGGCAGGGGCAGAGGTGGAACTAGTGGTGGTGCTAGGGTGCACCAGCCAAAATCTTGCCTAGAGCATCAAATTGGATAGGGCTCAATCAGCTGTGGGGACCTCGTTCACTTATAGCAGCTTTGGCTGCAGGAGGCTAAATGGCCGCCGGGCAAAGTGCAACAGCGCCACCTATATCACCTTGGCGGCAATCCTAACACCACCACAATTTGATTACTTTCTCCCCAGGCTGTGTGCTTTGCTAGTAATATTTGCCTACTCCGAAGTTCCGTGATAGTAGGCAATTATGTTGAATATGCGCCAAAGCCGCACTGCGCATGCGCAGCAATTGAACTGCAATTCCAGTAAGTGATGGATGCGAGGTGGAGACAGTGGGTGACTCTATGCACAATATGGTTTCATTAGCATATTTTTACTATTATACCCTTTCAAACTGCAAATGCTGGATTGCACCCGGGATCGGTACACGTGTCCACCCCAGGAGAGGCGCGGCATTTGCGGTCTGAAAGCTTCCACAGCGTCCTGGCTCATTGCTGGGTCGCTGATGTCAGACAGGGTGGAGTGGTGCTATCTCCAAGCACTGCCTCTTCCATTTTGTGAATGGGAGCTGGGTCGCTCGACCCGGGTTACCTGTTCACACAGCCCAGCATCCCTGGTCACCACATGTTCAACCCTGCGCTTTCAGACCGCAGATCAACCCGGGTTAACACAGCAATAACTTGGGTTGATTTGGCAGTCTGAAAGGGTTATTACACAGCAAGCAAATTCATATCTGTAAATTAATTTGCATACTGCTCTAAATAGTAGGAACACATAAAATATTTTATTCCTTTGTCAATTGCACTAGTTTTTAATATATGTTAAAAGATTGGTGCCAGGCTCCACCTGCTAGGCACTAACTGTCATGTCATAATTACATTCAACGTGTCTCTAGGTCCATTATTTTCCTGAATACCTCAAGCAATATGTCTCTTTTGTTTTTGGTGTGTAAAGTTTTCGTTAAAAGAAATCCTCCTGTCATAGAGAATTAGCAACAGCGGGTACAATATCTGTTATGTAACTAGGTTTTCTGATAGCTCAGTGTTTTATCAAAATGGCTTCTAATATCTCACTAGCAACTTTCTGCCCCAAACAGAAACAGCTGTTGAACAGGAAGTTGTACATTATGTGTTATATTATTTCATATGCACAATTATAAATACATACATACATACATACCGTAAATACATACATACATATATAAATAGACATACTGTATATACAGGGGTGGGTTCCCAGTAGGTCAAAGCTTCTCTGATGCTGCCCATCACCCAATGACATTTTTTAAGATGCGACCATGCCGAGAGTAGTGCCCCTTCGTCCTGTCTCCCATACAAACAGCCTTTTCTAGTTCACAAAGCAGAGTACCTGATGGTGCAAATATCATCTAATGCCCATTCTACACCAAAGCACCGTGTCGCACCTGTTTTTTTGGCACTGGCTCCAACCTGGGTGCGACCTGGCATCTGACCCCTTTTATCTGCACCCGGCATTATGCTGGGTGGTAGACATCATGAGAAAGATATAATAATCAACATACAGTGCGCACAAACCTCTCGTGCAGGTAAAGGTATAAATGATACACAAAAAACATCCAGCATTTGTCTCATAAAATAAGATAAGGAAAAAAGTACAATTACACCACAGCGCGAATAAGTGCCCCTAAAATGCACACAATCGGAAATATACTGTCCTTTTTTAATCAGGAACAAGTCCCATATGATAATTCCAATGCAGTCCTAGGGCCAGGATCTGAAAAAGACAGACTCCCCTTTCAGTGCAGATCATTTTAAAACAAAACGGATGAATTTAATAGAATGCACTCACAAAATAAGACAATTAAAACAGCATATATATACATAAAACCCAGGCAAAGCCGCTCACATGTCGACTATCCATGGATGGAACTGGTCCAGTAACGGCTCTTACCATTATGGAGGGGGGGGGGGGACTGCCGCACTGCGCCCCCCCCCTCCGCTGCTGCTGTTGTTCCCGGCCTCCTCCGCTGTTGTCCCCGGCCACCTCCACTGTTGTCCCAGGCCGCTGCAGCTGTCACCGGAAGCCACACATACGCACTCCGGCCCCCTGCACGGGGCCAGCCCATGCGCAGTAATTTCATAGATACTGTGCATACACCGCAGCCCCCCCGGAGGCTTTATCAGGTTCCCGGGTTCCGGCGCATGCGCAGTATAATCTTCGGTACTGCGCATGCGCATAACCCAATTTGGGGGCTGCCGCGAATTTGCACAGAAAGAGGCATCCCAGAGGTAGGGAACACCTCCCGATGGGATGCCTTGAGTGACTGGCAGGTCAGACTTCCAAAAGGAAGTCACTGCCAGTCACAGTGAAACCAGTGCAGTCTCACAGACTGCATCTGGCTTCACTTTAGGCAGAGACAGTGGCGGATTTTACCTGGGGGGGATGCAGCCCTGCAGCCCATAGGTAAAAACCGCCACTGAACTGGTCACTGCGATTCCGGATAAAGCGGAGGACCTCCTGGTGAATGGGGTGACAGCGGTTGGGTAATGAAAAGCAGAGCCACGCTGCATTTTGGATCCTCCTTATCCTTCCTCTGAAGCAGTAGACATTAGCAGAAGAGCAGATGCGGGTCCTGGACCGCCTATTAGAGATTATATCATCTTCAAGTGCTGACAAATCTACCATCCTGGCTACGACATGGCATAGGTGCGTATCCTGTGATGTGGGCACTCGCCACCATGCTCGTTAGTCTTTTTTTTTGCACCCACGGCCATTGACTTTTTATGAGCCGCAGGCCAGCGTGCCTAGTCATAGGTGTGATGGTGTGCCATTCTTGATGTGCGGTCCCATTTCAGCCATGATGAGTAGGGCTACATCTGTATACCCATTGTGACATCTGTTAAAGATAGGAGTGGGTGCTACATGGGTGTGTAACAATTGTTGGGGTGTTTCTGGGCTCCACTGGGGGAGGGGTGGGGATATTTGTGATAATGGGGCGGGGGGGGGGGAATATAGTAATGAGTTGTTTGTCTGCTTGATGGAGGTTTTGCGGTCTGTGTTTAGTATTACTGAAGATAGTGGGGTATTTGAAATGTGGAGGTTTGTGTTTTGTCACAGCATCCTAAAGGTCTGGAGCATTCTGACAACATCCGCTTTCACACAGGTGTAGTGATGTATTAATGTTGCAAATTTTTGTGTTGGTCACATCTATATTTGATTTTGTGCCGCCCATGTGTGATTAATTTTAGACATTTTCCCAGGGCTACTTTTAGTTCCCGATCTAACCCTGTGTATATACCTACAAAGAACTACTGTATACTGTTTAGACACATAAAGGTAAAATTACTAAGATTGGGGCACTAATGAAGATGGGATTTTGCCCATAACCACCAGATTCTAATTCTTATTTATTTATTTATCAACTTCTAGAAGATAATGGATAGAATATATATTCATAGATATACTGTACACATACATATATAAACCTTTCACTAACAATAACTGACACTTAAACATCATCCACAATCAATCCTCATTATTTCATCTGAGGAACATAGGTATATTCAAGTGTTGTGTTTTTTTTTTTTTTTTTTTTTTCATTACGCTTAAGCTGGGTACACACAGAAAGATTTATCTGTAAAACCTGGTGGGAACAAGAACCATCTGGTAATGTACTGTATGGGAGCACGAGAAATGAACACTTGCTCCCAAACACTGGAAAAAAGACAATGGTCATTTAGACAAATTTTATAAATTTGTTAAATCAAATGGATTTAATTAAACAATTGTTTTTAACATTTTCCAGCATTTGAGAGCAAATGGTTGATTGTCATTTGCTGCCACGCAGTACCAGTATTTGTTCCCACCAGACAGATTTGACAGTTAAATCTGTAGGTGTGCACCCAGCTTTTGACTACTACAATGTCCTAGTTCAGTCTACCACAGTTATAGGAGATGTGGCCATGGGTCACAACAATGGCGTAACAATATAGGATGCAGAGGATGGACATGGTCCATTTGGCAATGTAGCCTTTACCTGATCTTGACAGGTTTGCTGGCCTGTGGATGAGGGAAATTCTGACCGGTGAGCATACTACTACTACGGAAACACCCAGGCTTCTGACTATGTAGCGAGGCAATGTTGGTATAGACCAAAGGACTCATTAAAAGTTGTTTAAGATTGGGACTAACATGTATTATGTTAGTAATTCATATTTAGTAATTGGAGAATAATTAATTAATATGAAGAATTACTAACTTTATACATGAATTTGATCCCAGTAACTAACATGTTTACACTGTTGCAAACAGTTAACCAGCAATAGAGACTGTACATTACTTTATAACAGTGATTTCAATACTACTACATTGTAGAACCAGTGTAAACGATACACCATTAATATACAAAGGGATACATGTCCCTACAATACTAGATCTACAAGACTGCCCATCTGTAGTGTCACTATACAGTACATACACACACACACATATATATATATATATATATATATATATATATATATATATATATATATACAAAGAAAGTCAGAGTGCGCTTAGGTAAAATACACCACTTTCCTTTTTTTTTTTTTTATATGTACAAATATTTAAGTCTTCAAAAAGGCTTAATGAAAAGACAAAACCACATGGTCATTTTACAGTCTTTACACAAAATGTACAGTAATCCAATAAGATGGCAGGCCCAACGCGTTTCGTCAACTACGTGACTTCATCAGGGGCGTTTGATGACTTGATTGAAAAAGTACGATAGCACTTCATGCAGTGTCTCTAATTGATGGAACCGCTATGTATCTCAAAACAAGAACTCTGTAGAAGTATATACAGTATGTTGCCAAATATCAGAACACTCGTTTAGACTGGCAAAGGGTATGTCTCCTTATACTTTGTTTTTCGCACCCTTTATCAGTGTCAACATCAAGGTTCAATCAACAAAATAAGGCTGGGTGACCGGATGTTCACTCTGGTGTATCCAAATTCAGCATTGTAAATCACTGTTATAAAGTAATGTGCAGTATCTAGTGCGGGTTAACTGTTGTCATAAATTTGCAACACTTCCGGCTCCTAGTGGATGTACGCTGATGTGTCTGTCACATCGCTGGGATACCGTCAGTTCCGGTTTCAATGGCCCAATTGACCCAATTTTACATAGGGAACAATGTTAAATGGCCCACAGACCCCGAATAGCCATCCTGAAGTGTGAAATGGCCCCCCCAATTGTTAACGCCACCCCACGTTCAACGTCAACACGAAGCGTGGCGAGCGCAGCGAGCCCGCGAGGGGCGGCGGTACGCGTCCTCCGACCTTTTCATACCCCCACTATCCACGTCAGCGTGGAGTTGAGAATAGAAAGTGTGGCAAACACAACGCGGGGACCCGGAATACGAGCCCGAAGCGTGGCGAGCGCAGCGAGCCCCGCGCGGGGACGTGGAATACATGTTCAGTAATCCGTGTCCCCTCGCGGGGCTCGCTACGCTCGCCACGCTTCGGGAGCGTGTTCCGCATCCCCTCGGGAGCGTGTTCCGCGTCCCCTGTTCTTTGGCACCTTGATAGAGTGGCGACACCAGCCACGAAATGTTGGTCTAACTAGCTTGCCTTTGGGTCTTTTTTTGCGAGTGCCGCCGCCCCTCTACATTACTATATATATATATATATATATATATATATATATATATATATATGTATATATATATACAGGTAGAAGAACCGCACACAAAGAATTTCAATTCCCAATGGTGGGTGCCAGATCACGTATTCAATATCATATGTTTTATTCCCACAAAAAGTAGAAAAGTGGTCTGCACACCAGTTTAGCAAAGATGAAAAAAAGCTTTTATAAGCATAAAAAGTCAATAGCACATGGCAACATACTGTGAAAAAATATTTTGTAACAATTGGGAAGGTTACTTATCATCGGTCCAATGCATCAGTGAACTGCATACTCTATAGGACACCCATCACCACTTCAAAGCAGGATACCCGACAGCCTGTTTCGGTGGTGCTATTACCTTCTTCAAGGGTATAAAACATACTAAGACTGTTGCCATTAAATAGAGCAGGAAGTGGCGCCAAAATCAAACGTCACCAAAGCGCTGGAACGCAGGAAGCATGCTGTGGAACGCATATACGCTTCCGGTTCCGGTCACTCGTTACACCAAGGTAAAGCAAATATAAATTCTTATAAACCGCAATGCCTGGAGTCTGGTATAGACATAGCTGCAGGGTGGTGCTGGTTACATCACCTGCTGCCGCTGTGTGATGTTCAGCACACCATCGGTATGCCTCTCATCATCACGCGGTCAGACCGGCGAATATAGCATTACTTCCTGTTAAGTGGAACGCACAAAGCAAGGCAATGGAACGCACGGCCATTGCTCTGGCTCCACCGCTGTCATTCACCTCTCCTATCTGGCACATGTGCGGCAGCTGTGAAATGCACAGCCATGACATATCAGCAGGGATTGAGAAACTGGCATTAAAGGTGTATCCCAAATATCCAACAGGTGTGAATAACAGTGAGGAATTACTGTCTGTAAAAGATGATGGCCACCACAGTACTGCCCCCGAAAAGGACCAACACCATGTGATATTATACACAGCATGTAGCAGCATGTATGTCCTACCCGGTTCGGACAACCAATGCATGCCATGAATAATTAATAAAGAAGGTGAATATATCAAACACCAAGTGACACACAATATCCTATATACAAGTCAATCAATCTATATATACTAATAATCACCCCACTATAGAAAGGGGAGTACGTATGAATATACACAGATACATAAAACATTAACACGTGATTAGTCCCACTATATAAAGACATTCAAATTTAACTCCTCATTCAATCCATTAGGGGCTAGGGAGTTAAAATTGTAAATGAATTCACACTCCTTCCGTAGAAGGGAAAGATGCCAGTCACCACCCCTTTTAGGGGGCTTAATTTGAAAAAGAGGCATAAATTTAAAGTCCCGCAGCGTATGTCCAGCCTCAAAGTAATGTCTCGCCACTGGCTGGGTAGTATTATCACGCACCAGCATCGCTTTTTTAATTGAGGAGCGATGCATCGCAATCCACTCTTTAAGCATTTGGATCGTTTTGCCCACGTAGATATAGTGACATGGGCAAACAACAGGGTAGACCAGTGGTTCCCAAACTGTGTGCCGTGGCACCCTGGGGTGCCTCAGAGCACTTGCAGGGGTGCCCTGGGATGGTGGTCTAGGGCCAATTCATTTTATTTATGGTCAATATAATAGGGAAAATCATTGCTTGTGGCTTCCAATCATAAAATATGTGAACAGACCAGAGTGAATACTGTCCCTCACAACATACCTGGACTTAAGGATCACATATAAACACAATTTATATATATTTTTTAAGTAATCAATAAGAAACTTTTGGCTATGGGGTGCCACGATAAAAATTCTGATACTCCAGGGTGCCGTGATTTCAAAGAGTTTGGGAACCCCTGGCGTAGACAATAAATTTGCTGTCACAATTCATGCGATGTTTAAGCTTGAATTCAGTACCATATTTCACATTATGAAAAGTGTCGCCAGTGATCATAAATTGGCAGTTGATACATCCGCTACACTTGAAGGCCCCATTTTTGCCACCCAACCAGGTGCTTCTATTGGCTGCCGGTCCAATATCTGAGGAGGTAATTTGGTCCTTAAAGTTACTACTCCGTTTATAAGCAAATAACGGCTTCTCCACGCAAAAAGGGCTCATGGTAGGGTCTGATTCAAGTATGTGCCAGTGCTCAAATATCACTTCCCTCAACTTAGCCGAAGCTATAGAAAAAGTGGTGGGAAAAATCATACGCTGTATTGTTTTGTCGCGTGCGGGTTGGGAAAGTAGAGTGTTCCTGTCCAGTTGTAAACATCTCTGGATGGCCTCTTCTACCTCCTTTTTGTCATAGCCTCTATCAATAAAGTCCTTGCCCATAGCTTGTAGGGCCTTGGGCAGTTCTACTGCATCGGAGGTGATCCTGACAACACGTAAAAGCTGAGAATAAGGCATCCCTCTTTTCAGAGAGGGAGGATGAAAACTTTCTGCTCGCAGAACAGAATTGGTGTCTGTAGTTTTCTTGTAAATCGAAGTGCCCAACTTATTGCCCTCAATCCTCACTTCTACGTCAAGAAAGCTAATTTTGGTGGGACTACTCACATGTGAAAACCGAATGGTACCTGGTAATCCATTAAGGTGCTGAATAAAGAGCTCCAGCCTATCAGGGCCCCCGGTCCACAAAAATAAAATGTCGTCGATAAATCTAACATAGGATGATATAAACCTTGAAAAAATACCATTATTCCAAACATGAGATGTCTCGTAATCATGCATGTAAAGGTTGGCATAGGCCGGGGCCATGTTAGAGCCCATGGCCGTGCCCTGTAGTTGCAGAAAAAAAGAATTATCGAACAAAAAATAATTTTTGTGCAAAATGAAATCAATCAATAACATAAAATAGTCGACCGGGGGACCCTTATAGGCTGGACTCTGGGTAATGATGCGCTTAATGGCATCTATCCCTGATATATGACTTATATTAGTGTATAGACTTGTGATGTCACAAGTGACTAGCAAGCTATTTGGGGGTACTGAACTGATTTTATCAATGCGGGTCAAAAAGTCTGTAGTGTCCTTCAAAATAATGTCTACTTCTAATACCACAGCTTGAAGAAAAAAGTCAACAAACTGGGACAGATTCTGGCACAGTGAGTTTTTTGAGGATATAATCGGCCTCCCTGGTGGTCTATGGAGGCTCTTATGGATTTTGGGCAGTACATATATAAATGGGGTGACTGGATATGGCTGAGTCAAAAACTCACAAGTGGCATCGTTAATCCAACCATTGGTCACCCCCATTGATAATATACCGTCCAACTCCTTCGAGTACATTGACGTGGGGTCATATCGCAATGCTTTGTAGCATTGCGTGTCGGCCAGTTGTCGTTTAATTTCAGCGACATAGTCGCAGGCATTCATGACAACCACGCCGCCGCCTTTATCGGCAGCCCATATTATGATGTTTTTGTTGGAGTTTAGATCTGAGATGGCCTGTTTCTCATTGGGAGAGACATTCGAGTAAGATACTCGCTGTTTTTTCATAAAGGGTATCAGATCTCGTCTGACCAATCTGATGAACATGGCGATGGAAGCATTAAGGCAAGGGGGGTCGAAGGAACTTTTCTTTTTAAATTGTTGGGCTGGGGTGTTAGAGGCGGGCTGTTTGGAAAAGTAATCCTTAAGTTTGAGTTGTCGGTGGAACTTATGAAGTTCCACCTCACAATCAAATACCTTCTGTTTAAAAGTTTGGACAAACTAAAGCCCCTTCTCTAATACCTGCTGCTCAACCGGGGTCAAATCATAGTCGGAAATATTATAGTCTGTCATCTTTTGGTGCCCCTTGGTGGCTGCTCCCTTTTTCCTGCCCCTGCATTTGCTCCGCCGGCATTTTTTCCTCGGTTCCGCCTCTGGGGTTGCCACCCTCTTTTAAAAAAAGATTATCGGGGTTAGTGCTAGATTGGTCGGAGTCTGATGTTTGAGACTCTATGTCAGTATAAGGTTTGTTAAACCTTTTCCTCCCCCCCATACAGGGCTTCCAGGTTCTCACATTATTCTGCGAGAAGATCCAAGGGTAAACTGGTACCTCTTTGTAATCTTCTCGAACTTTTTGGTATTTTTTTTTTTAAAAGCCAACAATTCATCCCTGAAGGTATTGATTCCCTCTTCAATTTTACTCAGCCAGTCTGTCCCACTATCTGTTTTAAGTATATCAAGACCGTGACTCTCGCATTCACTGATCTCACGCTCTAGCGTGGCTATATCGCTATTCACCTGTTGAATTACCAGTACCATAAGGTCCAAACTGCCCTGATTCAATATATGGCACCATTGTTTACAAAATTCTTTGTTATTACTGCCTAGGGTGGGTTGATTTCTGATCCTAAATCCCCTAGGGATCAGTTTTTCCCGATGATATTGAGATAAGGTCAGTCCGTGGAGGTTCAATTCGACTAGTCTCTTCTTCATCTTAAATAAATCGTCGTATACTTCTTGGGGGCTATCAACATCAAATTTGAGTGCCTCTGTATTAGAGAAGAGAATTTTACCAATGTCCTTATCCAAGAACTGTTTCGTACCAGCTAGATCACTTGCATCAAGATCCATGTTGTAGATAATACTCCACAGTGTTATCCAAATTTTTTTTTTAAAAATTAACCTAAAAAAAGGCTACATGAAAAAAAGGTGAAAAACTCAAAAAAACGTGAAAAACTACCAATCCAATTTTTTTTTATATATATATACAAGGATAGGTGCTGGCTCCACATAAGGTAATTTCATATATACAGGTAGAAGAACCGCACACAAAGAATTTCAATTCCCAATGGTGGGTGCCAGATCACGTATTCAATATCATATGTTTCATTCCCACAAAAAGTAGAAAAGTGGTCTGCACACCAGTTTAGCAAAGATGAAAAAAGCTTTTATAAGCATAAAAAGTCAATAGCACATGGCAACATACTGTGAAAAAATATTTTGTAACAAGTGGGAAGGTTACTTATCATCGGTCCAATGCATCAGTGAACTGCATACTCTATAGGACACCCATCACCACTTCAAAGCAGGATACCCGACAGCCTGTTTCGGTGGTGCTACCACCTTCTTCAAGGGTACAAAGCATACTGAGACTGTTGCCATTAAATAGGGCAGGAAGTGGCGCCAAAATCAAACAAACAAACCTCACCTGTTCGTTCTAACACCTGTGCTGGGAAGAGTCACCAAAGCGCTGGAACGCAGGAAGCATGCTGGTCACTCATTACACTCGTTGAATGTCTTTATATAGTGGGACTACTCACGTGTTAATGTTTTAAGTATCTGTGTATATTCATACGTACTCCCCTTTCTATAGTGGGGTGATCATTAGAGGATCAGAAATCAACCCACCATAGGCAGAAATAACAAAGAATTTTGTAATCAATGGTGCCATATATTGAATCAGGGCAGTTTGGACCTTATGGTACTGGTAATTCAACAGGTGAATAGCGATATAGCCACGCTAGAGCGTGAGATCAGTGAATGTGAGAGTCACGGTCTTGATATACTTAAAACAGATAGTGGGACAGACTGGCTGAGTAAAATTGAAGAGGGAATCAATACCTTCAGGGATGAATTGTTGGCTTTTAAAAAAAATAAATACCAAAAAGTTCGAGAAGATTACAAAGAGGTACGAGTTTACCCTTGGATCTTCTCGCAGAATAATGCGAGAACCTGGAAGCCCCGTATGGGGGGGAGGAAAAGGTTTAACAAACCTTATACTGACATAGAGTCTCAAACATCAGACTCCGACCAATCTTGCACTAACCCCGGTAGTCTTTTTTTAAAAGAGGGTGGCAACCCCAGAGGGCGGAACCGAGGAAAAAATGCCGGCGGAGCAAATGCAGGGGCAGGAAAAAGGGAGCAGCCACCAAGGGGCACCAAAAGATGACAGACTATAATATTTCCGACTATGATTTGACCCCGGTTGAGCAGCAGGTATTAGAGAAGGGGCTTTCGTTTGTCCAAACATTTAAACAGAAGGTATTTGATTGTGAGGTGGAACTTCATAAGTTCCACCGACAACTCAAACTTAAGGATTACTTTTCCAAACAGCCCGCCTCTAACACCCCAGCCCAACAATTCAAAAAGAAAAGTTCCTTCGACCCCCCTTGCCTTAATGCGTCCATCGCCACGTTCATCAGATTGGTCAGACGAGATCTGATACCATTTATGAAAAAACAGCGAGTATCTTACTCGAATGTCTCTCCCAATGAGAAACAGGCCATCTCAGATCTAAACTCCAACAAAAACATCGTAATACGGGCCGCCGATAAAGGCGGCGGCGTGGTTGTCATGAATGCCTGCGACTATGTCGCTGAAATTAAACGACAACTGGCCGACACGCAATGCTACAAAGCATTGCGATATGACCCCATGTCAATGTACTCGAAGGAGTTGGACGGTATATTATCAATGGGGGTGACCAATGGTTGGATTAACGATGCCACTTGTGAGTTTTTGACTCAGCCGTATCCAGTCACCCCATTGATATATGTACTGCCCAAAATCCATAAGAGCCTCCATACATAGACCACCAGGGAGGCCGATTATATCCTCAAAAAACTCACTGTGTCAGAATCTGTCCCAGTTTGTCGACTTTTTTCTTCAAGCTGTGGTATTAGAAGTAGACATTATTTTGAAGGACACTACAGACTTTTTGACCCGCATTGATAAAATCAGTTCAGTACCCCCAAATAGCTTGCTAGTCACTTGTGACATCACAAGTCTATACACTAATATAAGTCATATATCAGGGATAGATGCCATTAAGCGCATCATTACCCAGAGTCCAGCCTATAAGGGTCCCCCGGTCGACTATTTTATGTTATTGATTGATTTCATTTTGCACAAAAATTATTTTTTGTTCGATAATTCTTTTTTTCTGCAACTACAGGGCACGGCCATGGGCTCTAACATGGCCCCGGCCTATGCCAACCTTCACATGCATGATTACGAGACATCTCATGTTTTGAATAATGGTATTTTTTCAAGGTTTATATCATCTTATGTTAGATTTATCGACGACATTTTCTTTTTGTGGACCGGGGGCCCCGATAGGCTGGAGCTCTTTATTCAGCACCTTAATGGATTACCAGGTACCATTCGGTTTTCACATGTGAGTAGTCCCACCAAAATTAGCTTTCTTGACGTAGAAGTGAGGATTGAGGGCAATAAGTTGGGCACTTCGATTTACAAGAAAACTACAGACACCAATTCTGTTCTGCGAGCAGAAAGTTTTCATCCTCCCTCGCTGAAAAGAGGGATGCCTTATTCTCAGCTTTTATGTGTTGTCAGGATCACCTCCGATGCATTAGAACTGCCCAATGCCCTACAAGCTATGGGCAAGGACTTTATTGATAGAGGCTATGACAAAAAGGAGGTAGAAGTTTACAACTGGACAGGAACACTCTACTTTCCCAACCCGCACGCGACAAAACAATACAGTGTATGATTTTTCCCAACACTTTTTCTATAGCTTCGGCTAAGTTGAGGGAAGTGATATTTGAGCACTGGCACATACTTGAATCAGACCCTACCATGGGCCCTTTTTGCGTGGAGAAGCCGTTATTTGCTTATAAACGGAGTAGTAACTTTAAAGACCAAATTACCTCCTCAGATATTGGACCGGCAGCCAATAGAAGCACCTGGTTGGGTGGCAAAAATGGGGCCTTCAAGTGTAGCGGATGTATCAACTGCCAATTTATGATCACTGGCGACACTTTTCATAATGTGAAATATGGTACTGAATTCAAGCTTAAACATCTCATGAATTGTGACAGCAAATTTATTGTCTAAGCTGTTGTTTGCCCATGTCACTATATCTACGTGGGCAAAACGATCCGAATGCTTAAAGAGTGGATTGCGATGCATCGCTCCTCAATTAAAAAAGCGATGCTGGTGCGTGATAATACTACCCCGCCAGTGGCGAGACATTACTTTGAGGCTGGACATACACTGCGGGACTTTAAATTTATGCCTCTTTTTCAAATTAAGCCCCCTAAAAGGGGTGGTGACTGGCATCTTTCCCTTCTACGGAAGGAGTGTGAATTCATTTACAATTTTAACTCCCTAGCCCCTAATGGATTGAATGAGGAGTTAAATTTGAATGTCTTTATATAGTGGGACTACTCACGTGTTAATGTTTTATGTATCTGTGTATATTCATACGTACTCCCCTTTCTATAGTGGGGTGATTATTAGTATATATAGATTGATTGACTTGTATATAGGATATTGTGTGTCACTTGGTGTTTGATATATATACCTTCTTTATTAATTATTCATGGCATGCATTGGTTGTCCAAGCCTGGTAGGACATACATGCTGCTACATGCTGTGTATAATATCACATGGTGTTGGTCCTTTTCGGGGGGGGGCAGTACTGTGGTGGCCATCATCTTTTACAGACAGTAAATCCTCACTGTTATTCACACCTGTTGGATATTTGAGATACACCTTTAATGCCAGTTTCTCAATCCCTGCTGATATGTCATGGCTGTGCGTTTCACAGCTGCTGCACATGTGCCAGATAGGAGAGGTGAATGACAGCGGTGGAGCCAGAGCAATGGCCGTGCGTTCCATTGCCTTGCTTTGTGCGTTCCACTTAACAGGAAGTAATGCTATATTCGCTAGTCTGACCGTGTAATGATGAGAGGCATACCGATGGTGTACTGAACATCACACAGCGGCAGCAGGTGATGTAACCAGCACCACCCTGCAGCTATGTCTATACCAGACTCCAGGCATTGCGGTTTATAAGAATTTATATTTGCTTTACCTTGGTGTAACGAGTGACCGGAACCGGAAGCGGATATGCGTTCCACAGCATGCTTCCTGCATTCCAGCGCTTTGGTGACGCTTCCCAGCACAGGTGTTAGAACGAACAGGTGAGGTTTGTTTGTTTGATTTTGGCGCCACTTCCTGCCCTATTTAATGGCAACAGTCTCAGTATGCTTTGTACCCTTGAAGAAGGTGGTAGCACCACCGAAACAGGCTGTCGGGTATCCTGCTTTGAAGTGGTGATGGGTGTCCTATAGAGTATGCAGTTCACTGATGCATTGGACCGATGATAAGTAACCTTCCCACTTGTTACAAAATATTTTTTCACAGTATGTTGCCATGTGCTATTGACTTTTTATGCTTATAAAAGCTTTTTTTCATCTTTGCCAAACTTGTGTGCAGACCACTTTTCTACTTATTGTGGGAATGAAACATATATATATATATATATATATATATATATATATATATATATATATATAAACCAGCTGATGGACGGCGGCACTCAGAAATAACGACACATACATATGCCAGTGTCTGCCAGACAGACACTGGCATGTGTATGTGTCGTTATTTCTGAGTGCCACTGTCCATCAGCTGGTTTGTGTGGGAGCCATTATATATGGAGTCCAGTATCGGAGGAAGGCAACAGAACAAGTAACAGTGGAGTCGATTGAGTGCCAGAGCTACAGATGGTATATATATATATATATATATATATAGGCGAGCAGTTGGTAGCTCGGCACTCTGGATAAACCAAAAAGGCAATTGCCGGGGTGCCTTCCACAAAGGGTGATATAGCAGCAGGGCGTCACACACTAGCCAAAGCGTGTGTGAAACAGAGAGGCAGCACTCCACGGTCTTGTAGAAATAGGTGATAGTTTATTCAATGGATGTGTACATGGAAGATGACGACGTTTCAAGACCGGGGCGGTCTTTTCACCAGGTGAATAGTACAGAAGTGAACAATATACAACAGCGTCTTACCTGTGTGGCTATACTTATAGCAGTGCACGCGCTGGATACCGGTGTACACAGGAGGTAGGGATTTCCGGGGTCTGAGCGCCGCCCCTAAGAAGGGTGTATACTCTGGCCGCCTCTGTCCTCCCGTCTCCCTGGCAACCCGGGTAAACTAAGTGAAGAAAAATTGATATATAAAACACACATAGTGCATAAACGTTTTTGCAAACAACAAGTGTACAGTGATTCATTTTGCGGAGGTGCACGGCATTAAATAGAGACAAACGAACAAGATAAAATAAGAAATACTCATGTTGCTCAAAAACATTATTCATGAATAACATCTGCATTGTGAGACCCGGTGTACAGGAAAAAAGGCTATATCCAAGTCCGCACATGTAACGGCAAATAATAAGGCCAACATTAAACATAGAATTAATGATGGGGGCATACGTGCATGTAATCTTTATGATTAAGGCTTGATGGGGGTGTCCCTAATTAGCCGATTAGTTTGTATGCTTATATGAACATGTATTTGGACCTGCCGACATGTGTCGACACCTGGATAGCCTGTCATCCTGTGTTTTATTATAACCAGTTAACTGCCACTTCTAGTAGTTCCAATTTCAAAGAAAGATGTTCCACGAGAATTTCTCGTTTAAGCCTTTTGGGGCAATAGAATTCAATGTGTAAATCCACTTGGATTCACATTGGGATAGTTTTTTCAGCCGGTCGCCACCTCGAGGCATAGGAGGGACGTGATCGATAATTTTGCAGCGGAGACTGGATATATATATATATATATATATATATATATATATATATATATATATATATATATATATATATATATATATATATATAGTCTGTGTGGGGGTCCGGCACTGCCTGCCACCTCTGGCTAACTCGTTTTTTTTTTTTAATCATATATATTTTTTTCATTATTATAAGATATTTCCAAAATACAATAAGCGTACATAGAAAAAACAACAAAACAAGCAAAAAACAAAACAAAGACAAAATATTACAAAAAAGCCATCAATAAAATAATAGATTCATTGAGCTACCCAAGTATATATATTTTCCATTTAATTAGATCGATATACTAATTAGTCACATTTTTAAATTGAATTTTGATACAGTATGTTGCCACAGGTATAGGACAATCTAACTCCCAGGTTAAAAATCTTACTTAGACCTCCGCCCCACTGCCCAAGCTGGAGCTGCACCATCTATCCCATTTTTTGTAGTATTTACACATCGAACCACGTACCTTAGACATATGCCTCTCATGTCTAGCAACATCATTAACTAATGCCCTCCATGTATGTATACTAGGAGAATTTGCAGAGAACCAAACTCTGGCTATAACCACTTTAGCCAATGTGGTAAGACACATAACATATCTACTGTATACATTGTTTTGGATTGTGTCTCCTCAAGATCTAGTCCAAAAAGGCACACTCTAGGACTTATTCCTGGAAGAGTCGGAGCTGTCACCATCACATCATTCCAGACCTCTTCCAAGAATGAATTTACTAAAGGACAATTCCACAGCAGATGCCAGAAGCCTGAGTTCTCAGACTGGCATTTAGGACATAGAGAATTACCTCTGAGGCCGACTCTTTGCAAAAATAAGGGTGTACGATATATTCTAGGAAAAACATAAAAAAATACCTGCTGGTATCTAATACATGGAGATGTATATTCAATGGATCCCAAAATTTGGATCCACTGCTCATCTGACATAGGTCCCAGGTCAACCTCCCATTTTAATCTTAGGCCGTCTAATTGGTCAAGACTAAGTTTACTATTAAGAGCTGCGTATATATGTGACACCCTCCCCTTCTGACGCAGACCAGAAAGTAACACTTTAATCGGTGAATCTATAATTATTGGAGGATCGGTTGGGAATTGAGCTTGTATTGCATGTCGTAGTTGTAAATAGCGAAACAGAGCTGTATTAGGAATATTAAATTCCTCCTTCAACTGCTGGAAAGACTTAAATATCCCCCCACTATATAACTGACCCAATGATGTTATATTTGTTCGCCATATATTATCTAAAGACAATTTAAATAATTCAGGATATGCTTTATTAAACCATATTGGAGTACTATTATCATAAGCTGACCAATTATACAGGTCGTGAGCAAATTGCCATATCAATATGGCCTGTCTAAGTAATTGAGGTAACCCGGGCCCTGATAGACCTGATAGCAGGCTAACCCGTTTTACCTGGCCCGGGTGCCCGTTCCACCAGACAACTCCTCTGGTACATGTATAGCAGTGGGGAAAAAGAACGTCACTTCAGGTGACTTCCGGTTCCGGTCCCGATGTGAGCGGCCGCGGCTGACGATACCTCCGCTGCACCCCCGGTGCCGACCACCCCCCTGCTCCTCCGGGCGACCCTGGAGCCCTCCACCTAGCCCCCGGACAAGCAGAGACGGCCCCGCCGAGCACAGTGCCGCGCGATCGTGGCCGCAGCGCACTCCCTGGCGAGCCACGCCACGCCGGACACCAGACGCCGGGCGCATCCCCCATTCCCAGTCCCAGCATACAGAGGCTGAGCCGGACAGACACCGGCCGCCTATCCGAGCTGCCTGACAGCCCCAGAGCTCCGCTCAGCCCCATCAGAACACCCAAGACCACAAACAGAGCCGCAAGTCTGCGGCAGAGGACACTCCAGTACCTCACACTGGGGGCAGGGCGCCTCTGGAACCCAGACATAGCCCAAGGCAGAGCCTGCTAGACAGGACACAGCGGGGCACAAGACTCGGCCCATACCATACCCCTACACTAACCTCTGGCGGTGGATGGAGTGATTTCTCTCTCCACAGATGCCGAGGAGGTCACAAAAGCCAGAAGATAAGATGGCCAAATCCAGCACCAGATCACAGTCCAGATCCAAGATGGCCGCTGCACGTGATAAGAAGGGAGACACAGCTTCTCAGGTACTGTTTTCCCAAACCCCTGATACCATTGAAGGACCACCTGTCACATATTCTGAGGTTGTTAAGGCTATACAAGAAACTATGGGCCCCCTGATGGAGGCACAGGCAGCCAAATTCAACACAGCCATTAAAGATGTCACAGTCCAGTTGAAACAAGTAGCTCACATGCAACATACCACTGAATGCAGAGTGGGGGAACTCTTTCAAGATGTGGCCACACTTAAGGGCTCCTCTTCCAGCCTCCAGCAAACCTGTTATGAGCTGCAAAACAAGATTGACGATCTTGAAAACAGATCGAGAAGAAATAACCTGAGGATCGTGGGCCTAGATGAAACCATTAGGGGCCCTGACTTATACAAGTTTCTACAAACTTCCCTGCCTGAAATGCTACAGATATCGGAACAATGCAGAGACATGGTGGTCGAGAGAGCTCACCGCCTGGGCCCGACGCGCACCACGAGGGGAAATAGGCAGAGGGTCGTAATATTTAGATGCCTGAACTACCTACATAAGGATGCTATATGGTCGGCTTCCAGGAGACACCGCGACTTAAAATGGAATGACGCCAAAATATTCATCTTCCAGAACTACTCTGCGGAGGTCACCAGGGCCCGTAAGGAGTTCGCACCAGTGTGCACAAAATTATTCAACGCAAAGAAAAAATTTGCATTACTCTACCCGACTAGACTGAGAGTATTCAAGGGAGATAAGGTTAAAGACTTTACCTCTGCTGCTGACGTGGACTGTTACCTCGCTGAACAAGCCGAAACAGCAGAGGCTGGCCCTGATATTCGGGAGGCACCCGACTCTGCGGACTGAACAAGATGGGTAATGTTGTGATTAATGAGGGTTGGTGAGGGCTGCATTTCTCGAGGAATCGCCACACTTCATGGCAGCATTTCATGCTTCAAAGATATAATTTGGGATGTACTTTTGGTTGGTAGACTTAAGAACAATTCCCGCACATGCCTCATCGTTATTGCTATAAGTTGTAGCACAACATTTGCTAGGTGGTAGATATTTGGGTTGCTAATAATCATAGATCAACTATGTAAGGGAGAGCAATTCTATACACTGCCCAGCCTTATGATACCTGTTATATGTTTGTCTACCTGTTTGTTTTATTTTACGGTCTATTATTCTAGCTAGACTGAGAATCTACAATAGACATTACTATTAGATTGTTAGGTTAACTTTGGGGGGTTTCTGGGGGGTTTGGGGGGATGGGGGGGAAGGGGGTCTCGCTAGGGGGGATCGTTAGATAGGAGGGAGTTGAGTACGGAAGTTCTGATTAGAGTATTTTTGACCCTCACGCTGATTGCTGCTCAGCGGTGGGAGGTCTTGATGTTTGTTTCTTGTTTGTGTTTTGTTTCCCCCCAGTCTGTTTTTCTCTTTTTTTCCCCTTTCTTTTTCTTTCCCTCATGTGTCTTTTCCTGGAGCGTTTGGGGTATGAGATACTACTCAAGATATATATGTAAGATTCCGTGATGTTGATGCTTAAAATAGGCTCATTGAATGTGGGTGGTTTTAACACCCCTGCAAAATGCAGGAAAATACTAACGTATTTAAACAAAATGTCTCTAGATATCGCCTTCCTTCAGGAAACCCACCTTGTCCCCCGTGAAGTACTAAAGCTTAATATGCTAAGATGGTCGGTGATGGCATCGGCATCGTTCAATTCTAAATCACGGGGGGTGGTGATCCTCATCAGGAACGCTATCAACTATACAATAACATCGACTGAAGTTGATGAGGACGGTAGATACGTGATTGTAAATGTGACTGTTCATGATGTTCCATATACACTGTGTAACATTTATGCTCCCAATGCCAACCCCCGGGGGGTTCTATGCATCCCTGGTTGCCAAGCTTGATTCAATGCAGACCCACTCCCTGATACTGGGGGGGAGATTTCAATGTGGTAGCATCACACACATTAGACAGAAACACGCCCGATTCCAAACATAACCGTCACCCTGATGACACCATAGTTTCTCTCTGTGACCAATTCCTACTGGTTGATTCTTGGAGGTCGTGCTACCCCGTAGAAAAAGACTATACGTGCCTGTCTGCCGCACATGGTACTCTTTCCAGAATAGATTATATACTGATCCCCCGCCATATGTTCCCTAGAGTGGCTGACGCTAAGATAGAGACAATCAGCATTTCTGACCATGCTTTGTGTTGGGTACAA
This sequence comes from Crinia signifera, assembly GCF_055691185.1. Taxonomy (NCBI): domain Eukaryota; kingdom Metazoa; phylum Chordata; class Amphibia; order Anura; family Myobatrachidae; genus Crinia; species Crinia signifera. The sequence continues at coordinate 148,963,805 of NC_139221.1, read as the reverse complement.
CTTGCTGCCCAGGTTGATAAAGGCCCGATCCGTCAATGGCGCTTCCCGGCCTACCTGGCAAACTCCATTCAGTTCAGAGCTATGTTGGAGGCAGCATGGATGGACTTCAAACATAACCATGCAGAATTGGAAACTACAGATCCCCTGCTGTTTTGGCAGACCTCTAAGGCAGTGTTAAGAGGGAATATTGTGTCCTATTGCAAAAAAAGGGACAAAGACCTAGACAAAAATTACCTGGAAGCCCAGACCCAGTTGACTCAATCTTACACTAACTTTAAAAACAACCCAACGGGGCCCAATAAAGCCTGTTATTACAAAGACAAAATAACGTTGGACAATATTCTGGCGGGCATAGAAAAGAAATTTAGTTTTCACAAAAGTAGCAAATTCCATCGCTTTGGCAACAAGGCAGGGAGACTACTATCGCACTTATTGGCAGGCAGACGCCCCCCGACAATAGTGAGATCTATCAGAGACTTAACCGGGAAACTGAAAAAATCCAACACTGATATTGCAAAGGTGTTCTATGACTTTTACTCCCTTTATTCCGCCCCCGCAATAGACAAAGAGGCCAAAAATAAATTCTGGGCCAACCTTCAAATACTCGGCCTCTCGGAGGCTCAAAAAGAATCCCTGGTTGCCCCCATAACAGCAGAGGAAATCCAGTCAACAATAACGGGGCTTAAAACTGGAAAATCCCCAGGCCCGGACGGGTTCACCAATGAAATTTTGTCACCTAAGCTGGCTCCCCCCTTGGCAGTAGTGTTTAATACAATTATGGCAGGAAAGGCCCTCCCTACATATTTTAACTTGGCGGTAATAAGACTTCTACCCAAACCAGGCAGGGATGTAGAGGACCCCAGCTCCTACCGACCCATATCGCTATTAAACACAGATTACAAACTGTTTACAAAAATTATGTCTGATAGGCTTAAACTGATTCTCCCCCACCTGATTCATCCAGACCAGTCTGGATTCATTTGGGCTTCGAATTCACCTATCCGGGGAGCAGAATGTGGCCCTCTCCCTGGATGCGGAGAAAGCTTTTGACCTAATTACATGGGACCATGTATTTGAAACACTTCACAGGTTTGGAGCCCCCCCCCCAATTTATTGCCCTGCTTAAGATCCTATACACAGACCCGGCCACACAAATTCTCAATAATGGATTCCTTTCGCAACCATTTCAAACAAAACGAGGTACCCGACAGGGGTGCCCACTATCCCCATTACTATTTGCCCTGGCCCTGGAGCCTTTAGCCATAGCCCTTAGAGCATCCCCTACATATACCGGAATCAGAGTTGGAGGGGAGGAGGCCAAATTGTCTCTCTTCGCTGACGACATGTTGGTTTTCGCATCAAACCCGAAGGAAGCCATTCCCGAGATAATATCTCTGATAGAGCAGTTTGGTTCATTCTCCGGATTTAAAGTCAACTACACCAAGTCTGAACTGATGATTCTCACAGGCCCCAAAAACTCACCCATCACAGGCTCCCCACTGGCCCAGTTCTCTATAGTAAGGCATACAATGAAATATCTAGGCATACGTATACCCCACTCTATATCCGAGATCTATTCGGTTAACTTCCGTCCTGTGATAGCAGAGATTTCTGCACTCCTTCATAGATGGACCACCCTCCCCCCTCTCAACAATGGCAGTGGTCATTAAAAGCATTGCATTCCCTAATCTAGCATATCTACTCCAAATGATACCTTTGTCCCTCTCCAGACTGGATTGCTCCATTGTCAATACAGTCTTTTCTAAATTCTTATGGGCTGGCAAAAAAACGAAAGTAGCTTACGCAAAACTACAGCTTCCCAGATCCGAGGGAGGGCTCAATATCCCCGACCCTGCAACATTCAGCAGGGCAGTTTGCTTCAGATATATAACGGATTGGTTCTGGCTGCATTCAATATTTACTAATCGCGCTATCGAGGAAGCACTGTTTGCCCCATACTCACCGACAGCGCTAATACACACACCTAGAAAAATGATCAGGCAAGATATACTGGATAATATTTTATTTAAAGATACACACAAAGCATGGTTATACACAAATAAAACACTGAGAAGATCCCCCCAGGTCTCCTGCTTTATCACACTATGGGGTAATCCCAGGTTTACCCCTGGATTGGATAACCCCCAGTTCTTGGTTTGGAGAAAAGCTGGCTTGGCGGCAATCAGGGATGTATACGATCCGGGAGGACATCTCATGTCTTTCGCGGACCTGAGAGAAAAATATAGATTACCACAGAGCGATTTTTACATGTTTCTACAAACAAGGCACATGATTCAGTCCCTGCCCCGGCTGGCCCGGAGGGAGCAGAGACTGACCCAATCACCACCATTATGACGCTGGCTCACACTGGGATTTATAGACTGAGGTACTATTATGTAGAGGCAGGGGTCACGGCTGGAGAAAAGAAATGGAATAGAACATTGATGGCCTGGAAGTCAGAGATACCCTCGATTCCAGAGTATAGGGAGGTCCTGAAGCACTGCCAACAGACCATGAAACATCTCCATTCAGCGTCCCTCCAGGAGGTACATTGGAAAATAATGCACAGGGCATATACGTGGCCCCAATACAGAGGGCCCATATGCTACCTGGGGAGCCAGACTCCTGCGTTAAATGTGGTCAGAGGCGAGCTACCTTTTTCCACAATCTTTGGCAGTGCGGCAGGATAGCCACATATTGGAATAGGCTGATTGCATTCATAAACTGCACTTTTCAACTAAAAGTGGTAAAAAAAACCACGGCTTGCCTGCTACTGGTAATGAGAGATTGGGATTGGGGAGGTAGGAAAAAAGCTTTGCTGCCAGTTATTACGGTAATATTGGGCATAGCAAAGAGACTAATTATGAAGCACTGGATTAAAAAATCTGCCCCATCCATACTAGAAACGAAAAACACAATCTTAAATACCTTGACACATACCTTCACACATGCCTTGAGAAAGACCCGTTGGTTCAAGGGTCGAAACGCGTTGGAGGAGTACTTTTGGCAGCATCCCAGACAGAGGAGGACTTAAGGGACAACCAGAGGAAGTGTCTGACCCCCAGCCCTGTTACCCGGGACCGGACTGGTGATTAATTGATTGAACGCTTGTGAACTGATTAACACCCAGTTCTGATCCACCTCTTGGTAATTTGTACCCATCCCCCCTACTAGTCTAAATTTTATGATTGTTTTGTATTGTATTGTTTTTTCATGATTTTATGTGTACATGTCAATTAAACAGGCTTCACTATTATAAGCCCCTCTCTGTTTACATGTACTGAAGCACCTCACCCATCAGAGGAATTTTACTGGAGACAGGTGGAACATCAATTATATGGAAGTATCTTTCTTTGATTCCCCTTACTGCACTGTGTATTAGACCCACTCATCCTGGGTTTTTGGGCGCTGTTTGAAATTGGTATACCCTCTCTTGCTACTATTGTGATACCTGAAGGATTTTGGGATTGTCCTTCCATACCTATTTTCTGTAGCGACCTTTTTGGCGCAGAACCTTTAAGTTTTACTCTTGTTTTTTGTGGTCAATCTTAAATACATTGTACATGGAAAGACAGGCCACAATACCCGATGTTGAGACTGGTGTCATGAGGTTTTATAAAAAATGGGGGCCCTATATCGAGACCCTGCCTAGTACCACACAAAAACAAATCCTGAGCCTGTATGAAAATACTTCATGGTATTTAATACGTCAGCTGGGTCCCACATGAACAACTCGTTCAGTCATCAACAGTTGAGGAGGGGTTGTTTAAAAACCCTCATGTAATGTGTAACATCATCACTAAGGGGCAGATTTATTAAGCTTGGAGAAGAGATAAACTGGAGATAAAGCGGAGAAAAGGTAAAAGGAGATAAAGCACAACCAATCAGCTGTGTTTGAAAAAGACAGTTGGGAGTTGATTGGCTGGTGCTTTATCTCCTTTTACCTTTTCTCCGCTTTATCTCCAGTTTATCTCTTCTCCCAGCTTAATAAATCTGCCCCTTAACGTTCTGTTAGATTCTTGACATAACTATCTCATTACCTACCCTTCCCCGTACCTTCCCTTTGTCTAGTCCAGTTTGCTTAGTTTTTACTCATTTATTAGATTGACGGTTTAGAACCAAATGTGATATATTGGTGGATTACTCGAATTAAAGGCCAGAAAATACATCTAAATATGACCTAAATTAAAACTGACAAAATAAAAATTCATGTCAATTGAAACCAAGCCACCATGTGACTGTATTACACACTACTTACGGTTCTGTATGTTTTCATGTTATTCTCTGTATGTTTCTATATGTACTGTATGTACTTTCTTGGAAAAATGAAAAAATTGGTCACCCTGCGAGGTGTACTTCTGTCAAACAAGGAGTGATTTGTCGCCTTGATATAAGACACTGTATTGTAATTTGTGACCATTTCAATAAAACGTTTAAAAAAAAAAAAAAAGAACATCACTTCAGGCACTATTGAAAAAACAGTAATTTTACTGTATCTGATATTAATCCATGTGCAAAAGGGACAACGTTTCGGAGCTCGAGGGCCCCGTCGTCAGGTCAGGGAAAGCACAGAGAATACATTGCAAATAAGTGAATTATAAAGGTGACTTACCCACTCCCTGTGTGTCCCGTCCGTGTGCACCTCCTTCCCGGTTGGCGCAGTCTCCGTGACGCTGCAGTGACGGGACCAGGACGTAACCATCACGACCATCGCGACCATCGATGTTACGCATGCAGCGTCACGGAGACGGCGCCAACCCGGAAGTCGCTGGATGTGCACACGGACGGGACACACATGGGGCGGGTAAGTCACCTTTATAATTCACTTGTTTGCAATGTATTCTCTGTGCTTTCCCTGACCTGGTCCGGCTCAATGAGCCCAGGGCTGGTTATGCTCAGGAGGGGGGACCCCACACATTTTATTTTTCTTACAAACACAAAATCGCACATTACCTCAAATTCACACATTTTCATGCCTAAAATTTGCACATTTTCATGCCGAAAATTTGCATTATCGCACTAAATCGCACTTTTCTTTCCGGAACACGCACCTCATTAAATATGCGAATCTGCAGCAAAAATGTGATTTTAAAAAAGTGCATTAATGGGCGATTTTGAAAGTGCAAAAAACTTTCATTCTATTAAATGTCACCCCACATTCCTCGAATAGGCACTTTCATAAAATCTGTGTCATCTCCGAGATATGGTTTTCTATGACCTAGACAAAAGTCCCGTACATAAATATAGTTAATATGCTTATGTTAAGTGGTGTAACAGCTTCATTACAAATTACCTGGATATAGTCGATTTGCAGATTTTTCTTTGACAAAAGTGTGAATCAACTATTTGTAACAATGTATTTATCACCTTTGAATGCAACATGTCCTTGCTTATCACAGATAATTGGTTTCAAGATTAGGCAAAAATAGGAAATTCTTCCAAAGGGGAATGGGTCATGGGATCAACAGAACTTAGGTTGACGGTCATTAGGTCGACCACTATAGGTCAATAGTCACTATGTCGACACATGAAATAGATTGGTCATAGTGTCGACATGAAAAAGGTCTACATGAGTTTTTCATGCTTTTTGGTGTCTGTCGACCGTGTCCCCTCACATGGCTTGCTTCGCTCACCACACTATTGTATTCTCGCTCTATGCCCACTTGGATATGAAGTATGAAAAAAACACCTTTTTTTTGACGAAGAAGTAGAACTCATGTTGACCTTGTCCATGACGACCTAATGCATGTGTCGACCCAATGACCATGACGACCTTATTCATGTGTCAACCTATAGTGGTCAACTTAATGACAGTTGACCTAATGCTTGTAGACATAGTGATTGCATCCCCTTCCTAAGTATCTGTCAGGAAAACGTTCAATAGCCTAGACACTAACTATATACTGACCATAAGCTATGGCTATTCTTTCTGAATTACTTTGGTCTATATATATATATGATATTTTTTTTTTTAACCCCTTCCCGACATTTGACGTGCATTTACGTCATGGTCGGGAAGTACTTCCCGACACATGGCGTAAATGTACGTCATGGCTTGTAACTGTCACCGCGTCTATAGACGCGGTGACAGTTTCAACATGTCTGCTGTCCCTGACAGCAGACATGTCCCTGCATGGCCAGGGGGGGCTGCGATGCCGCCCCCCCCGTCGGCGATCGCTGTGATTGGCTGTTCAGTGTGAACAGCCAATTACAGCGTTTTCTGTGTCACCGGCGAATAACGTTCGCCGGTGACACGCGATCGGAGGTGATTGGTGCTGTAAAGTACAGCACCAATCACCGCGGGGTGTAAGGGTGACACTGGTGTCACCCCACCTCACCCCGCCCGCCCCCAAAGGCCGTGATTGGTTCGTCGGACCGACGGACCAATCACAGCCAAGGAGGGGGATTTAAACTAACGGTGACTGCACTGCAGACGCCATTCCGGTCTGGAATTGCGTGCAGTGCGGTCACCGTGCCTAGCTGCCGCAGTATACTGACCTGAACCGAGCAAAATACTTACCTGATCACTGCTTCATCACTGCTTGTAGTGTGCTGGATGCTTCCTGGATCCTGTTACTACTTGTGACTTCCTGTGTTGTGAACTTGTGCTGCTGCAGTGTAATAGCGTTAGATAGAGAGATAGATAGAGAGAGATAGAGAGAGATAGTGTCAGAGAGTGCTATATTTTGTGCTGCTGCAGTGTGATATAGTTATAGATAGAGAGATAGAGAGAGAGAGATAGAGAGAGATAGAGAGATAGTGACAGATTGTGCTATATATTTTTTATATAACTGACTGCTGCCCCCCCTTTTGTGCTGATCAGTATAAATTAACTGATCAGCAACTTTTTGGGGGCGCAGGGTTTTTTTTTATATATATATATATATATATATATACCTGTCAGTGCTGCTGCTGCAGTGTTATAGAGTGATAGATAGTGAGAGATAGAGAGATAGAGAGAGATAGTGACAGAGAGTGATAGAGACTGCTATATTTTGTGTCTGCTGCCCCCATTTTGTGCACCCCCAGCAACTTTTTGGGGGTGCAGGGGTTATTTTTTATATATATAACTGTCAGTGCTGCTGCTGCAGTGTCATAGAGTGATAGATAGTGAGAGATAGAGAGATAGAGAGAGATAGTGACAGAGAGTGATAGAGAGTGCTAAATTTTGTGTCTGCTGCCCCCGCCTTTTGTGCTGATCACTATATCTGAGGTGATCAGCAACTTTTTGGGGGTGCAGAGGTTTTTTTTTTTTTATATATATACCTGCCAGTTGCTGCCAGTTGCACTGTCAGTTGCACCAAAGGCTGTGCACCTGCTGCCCCTCACTGGTAATCAGTGTCGCATCACTGATCACCTTTTTTTTTTTTTTGAGGCTGCTGTGGGGTCTTTTTTTAATTTTTTTTTTACACACACTGTGATTTTGTGGGTGTCCTGTGGCCACTGTGCGCTGATCAGTGACGTACATCACTGATCAGCTTTTTCGTCACAGGGTTGATCTTTTTTTTTTTTTTTTTGATCAAATTCCTGTTGCCTTTGAGCGCTGTTCAGTGACGGACGTTACTGACCAACATCTGTGCTCAATTTTTGGCGCAGGACCTTTTTTTTTTTTTTTTTTAACCCCTTGAATTTTTTTTTTTTAACCCCTTCAATTTTTTTTTTTTTAACCCCTTCAATTTTTTTTTTTTTTGTATAAAGTATTTTTTTTTTCTGCACTACATACACACTACACACTACATACCCCCCGGGTTGAAATAAAGTTTGTACCCCCCCCTACACTATACACGTGTTGAAACATTTCACTACCAGTAACACAAAAATAAAAATGGCATCCCAAATGTCATCCCAAATGTCATCCCAAATGTCATCCCAGTCATCCAGAAGAATGTATTCAGCGGAGGAGGCATATGCCATGCTTGCCTCTGACTCTGACACAGCCAGTGATGCAAGCGGGGAATTTGAAGGCTTCGTCTTAAGCTCCTCTTCCTCCTCTAGTGATGAGGGATCCCCTCAAAGACGCCCCCGTAGAGCAGCTGAGACCCCCCCCCAATAATTGATCTCGTATGGACCCCACCACCAGACAATTTTGAGCCCCAGGTTCCTGAGTTTTTGGCCATGCCAGGAATCCAATTTGATTCCACAGGTCTCAGAGAAATTGACTTTTTCAAATTATTTTTCTCTGATGATTTTATAAATTTAATGGTGGACCAAACTAATTTATATGCCCAGCAGTTTATTGCTCAAAACCCCACGTCATCATTTGCTAGGTGGACCCCTGTAGATGCAGTAGAGATGATGACGTTTTGGGGTCTGGTGTTTCATATGGGCATAGTAAAAAAGCCAGAAATTAGGCAATATTGGAGTACAGATGTTCTGTACAGCACCCCATTTTACCGTATGGCCATGCCCCGGGCTCGATTAGAGACGATCCTTAAATTTTTGCATTACAACGATAATGCACAGTGCCCACCCAGAGATGATCCCACCTTTGACCGGCTATTCAAAGTCAGGCCGGTCATTGATCATTTCAGTGCCAAATTTGAAGAGATGTACATCCCAGATAAATTCATTTGCATAGACGAGTCCCTTATACATTTTAAAGGAAGGGTTAAATTCCGCCAGTACCTTCCCAGTAAGAGGGCAAGGTATGGCATAAAAATGTATAAGCTGTGTGAAAGCACCTCAGGGTACACCCACAGGTTTAGGGTATATGAAGGGAAGGATTCAAGAATTGAACCGCCAGAATGCCCCCCCTCCCTCGTAGGTGTTAGTGGAAAAATTGTCTGGGATTTAGTGCACCCCTTCCTGGATAAAGGTTATCACCTCTATGTGGATAACTTTTACACCAGCATCCCCCTGTTTAAGGCCCTTGGTTCAAGAGGTACAGCAGCTTGCGGTACTGTGCGCAAGAACAAAAGAGGCCTCCCAAAGACGCACATTGCCCAAGTAATGAGAAGGGGTGAAAGCAGGGGAATATGCACCGAAAATATGTTGTTGGTCAAATATAAGGACAAGAGGGATGTCCTTATACTGACAACAATTCACGGAGACAGTACCACCTCCGTCCCTGTACGAGGTACCAGTACACACACCTCAAAACCTAATTGTATCCTGGATTACAATAGGTACATGGGCGGAGTGGATCTTTCAGATCAGGTACTGAAGCCGTACAGTGCCCCGCGGAAAACAAAAATCTGGTACAAGAAGCTGGCCGTGTATATCATCCAGATGGCACTGTATAACGCTTACGTGCTATTCCGTTCTACCGGCCAGAGGGGGACATTTATGCACTTTCAAGAGGAAGTCATAAAGGGCCTAGTATTTGGGAACCAGCAGGCAGAGGGCCCCAGTACTTCTAGTACTGGCCCCCGTATTGTACCAGGGCAGCATTTTCCTGATGAAATCCCCTCCACTGGAAAAAAGGGCAGGACACAAAAAAGGTGCAAAGTTTGCTATAAAAAGGGAATAAGAAAGCAAACTATTTTCCAGTGTGACACTTGCCCCGACAAACCCGGCCTATGTATAAAGGAGTGTTTTAAAATATACCACACATCTATGGATTTTTAGGTTCATCATTTCACCGTGCTTCGGGGGTCTTGCTAATGCCACATAGCACCCACCATTCATTCCACCAGAATCTGAGCCGCAAAATCCAAAAATCACTCCTTCCCTTCTGAGTCCTGCCATGCACCCAACTGGTATTTTTTGGTCACATGTGAGGCATTGCCGTACTCGGGAGAAATTGAAGCACAGATTTTGGGGTGCTTTTTCTCCTTCATACCTTCTGAAAATGAAAAATTTTGAGCCAGAACTGCATTTTTGTGTAAAAAAATGTAATTTTTCATTTTCACTGCCCAGTTGTATCAAAATTGGTGAAACCCCTGGGGGTTTGAAATGTACACTATACCCCTAGATGAATTCCCTGAGGGGTGTAGTTTGCAAAATGGGGTCACTTGTGGGGGGGTTCCACTGTATTGGTGCTTTGGGGGTCTTGCTAATGCGACATAGCACCCACCAACATTCCACCAGAATTTGTGCTGCAAAATCCAAATATCACTCCTTCCCTTCTGAGTCCTGCCACTTTTTGGTCACACATGAGGCATTGCCGTACTCGGGAGAAATTGGGGCACAGATTTTGGGGTGCTTTTTCTCCTTCATACCTTCTGAAAATGAAAAATTTTGAGCCAGAACTGCATTTTTGTGTAAAAAAATGTAATTTTTCATTTTCACTGCCCAGTTGTATCAAAATTGGTGAAACCCCTGGGGGTTTGAAATGTACACTATACCCCTAGATGAATTCCCTGAGGGGTGTAGTTTGCAAAATGGGGTCACTTGTGGGGGGTTCCACTGTATTGGTGCTTTGGGGGTCTTGCTAATGCGACATAGCACCCACCAACATTCCACCAGAATTTGTGCTGCAAAATCCAAATATCACTCCTTCCCTTCTGAGTCCTGACACTTTTTGGTCACACATGAGGCATTGCCGTACTCGGGAGAAATTGGGGCACAGATTTTGGGGTGCTTTTTCTCCTTCATACCTTCTGAAAATGAAAAATTTTGTGCCAGAACTGCATTTTTGTGTAAAAAAATGTAATTTTTCATTTTCACTGCCCAGTTGTATCAAAATTGGTGAAACCCCTGGGGGTTTGAAATGTACACTATACCCCTAGATGAATTCCCTGAGGGGTGTAGTTTGCAAAATGGGGTCACTTGTGGGGGGGTTCCACTGTATTGGTGCTTTGGGGGTCTTGCTAATGCGACATAGCACCCACCAACATTCCACCACCAAAAATCACTCCTTCCCTTCTGAGTCCTGCCATGCACCCAACTGGTATTTTTTGGTCACATATGAGGCATTGCCATACTCGGGAGAAATTGGGGCACAGATTTTGGGGTGCTTTTTCTCCTTCATACCTTATGAAAATGAAAAATTTTGAGCCAGAACTGCATTTTTGTGTAAAAAAATGTAATTTTTCATTTTCACTGCCCAGTTGTATCAAAATTGGTGAAACCCCTGGGGGTTTGAAATGTACACTATACCCCTAGATGAATTCCCTGAGGGGTGTAGTTTGCAAAATGGGGTCACTTGTGGGGGGGTTCCACTGTATTGGGGCTTGGGGGGTCTTGCTAATGCAACATAGCACCCACCAACATTCCACCAGAATCTGAGCTGCAAAATCCAAAAATCACTCCTTCCTTTCTGAGTCCTGCCATGCACCCAAATGGTATTTTTTGGTCACATGTGAGGCATTGCCGTACTCGGGAGAAATTGGGGCACAGATTTTGGGGTGCTTTGTCTCCTTCATTCCTTGTGAAAATGAAAAATTTTGAGCCAGAACTGCATTTTTGTGTAAAAAATGTAATTTTGCATTTGCACAGCCCAGTTGTATCAAAATTGGTGAAACCCCTGGGGGTTTGAAATGTACACTATACCCCTAGATGAATTCCCTGAGGGGTGTAGTTTGCAAAATGGGGTCACTTGTGGGGGGGTACCACTGTATTGGTGCTTGGGGGGTCTTGCTAATGCGACATAGCACCCACCAAAATTCCACCAGAATCTGAGCTGCAAAATCCAAAAATCACTCCTTCCCTTCTGAGTCCTGCCATGCGCCCAAATGGTATTTTTTGGTCACATGTGAGGCATTGCCGTACTCGGGAGAAATTGGGGCACAGATTTTGGGGTGCTTTTTCTCCTTCATACCTTCTGAAAATGAAAAATTTTGAGCCAGAACTGCATTTTTGTGTAAAAAAATGTAATTTTTCATTTTCACTGCCCAGTTGTATCAAAATTGGTGAAACCCCTGGGGGTTTGAAATGTACACTATACCCCTAGATGAATTCCCTGAGGGGTGTAGTTTGCAAAATGGGGTCACTTGTGGGGGGGTTCCACTGTATTGGTGCTTGGGGGGTCTTGCTAATGCAACATAGCACCCACCAACATTCCACCAGAATCTGAGCTGCAAAATCCAAAAATCACTCCTTCCTTTCTGAGTCCTGCCATGCACCCAAATGGTATTTTTTGGTCACATGTGAGGCATTGCCGTACTCGGGAGAAATTGGGGCACAGATTTTGGGGTGCTTTTTCTCCTTCATACCTTCTGAAAATGAAAAATTTTGAGCCAGAACTGCATTTTTGTGTAAAAAATGTAATTTTTAATTTTCACTGCCCAGTTGTACCACAATTGGTGAAACCCCTGGGGGTTTGAAATGTACACTATACCCCTAGATGATCTCCCTGAGGGGTGTAGTTTGCAAAATGGGGTCACTTGTGGGGGGGTTCCTAAATTTTAGCATCTTATGGTGCCTAGAAACCTACATGGTGCCTAAAAAATAATCTCATAAAAAGGAGGCTCCAAAATCAAGTAGGTGCTCCTTCTATTATGAAGCCTGTGGTTTGGTCAACGTGCACACTAGGGCCACATATAGGATATTTATGAAAACAAAAGAATTGGGGGAATCAATTTTTAGTCACATTTCTCTAGTAAAATGTACTGTGTTCCTTAGAAAAATGTATTAAAATTGCAAATCTGCAAAAAAAATGAAATTTTGAAATTTCACCTACACTTTGTTTTAATTCCTGTGAAACACCTAAAGGGTTAACAAACTTCCAAAATGCTGTTTTGAATACTGTGAGGGGTGCAGTTTTTGAAATGGTATCATTTATGGGGGTGTCTCACATACAAGTCCCTCAAAGTCACATCAGAACTGAACTGGTCCCTAAAAAAATCAGTGTTTGAAATTTTCTTGAAAATTTGAGAATTTGCTATTCATATTGTAAGCCTCCTAGTGTCCAAAAAAATTAAAAGGAAGTTGAAATAATGATGGAAACATAAAGTAGACATATGGTCTATGTTAGTTATTAACTATTTTGAGTGGTATGATTATTTGTCTCACAAGCAGAAAATTTAACATTTTGCAAATTGCTAAATTTTCCATTTTTTCACGACATTTTGGTATTTTTCACAAAAAAACACAGACTGTATCGACCCAAATTTACCACTAATTTGAAGTACAATGTGTCACGAAAAAACATTCTCAAAATCACTGGGATAAGTAAAAGCAAAAAAAAGTTATCCCCACTTAAGTGATACATGTCAGATTTGAAAAAAAGGGCTCTGTCAGGAACGCAAAAACTGGCTCTGTCAGGAAGGGGTTAATGAAGTCATTTTTTATTGAGTTTTCAAACAGAGAAAACAAGCTAACATTAGGGTCCCGACATAGACAAAATGAACATAGAGCAAGTGGGCGCAAACAATAATTTGTACATACAGTAGAATTAAATAGGATGAGTGAAAAAGTGCTGACTCCCTTTGCCTATATAAATAAAACATAATTACCCAAAGGCGCCATCCAGGCAACTAAGACAACAGGAGGTATAGGAGCACAGTTATACAGTAATAGTATTTGAAAATATACTGCAACCCCATAGCTTAGGAGAAATAAACAATAAAGTGCTGTCTGCCAGAAACTCTTTACTAAGACCCAAAATAAACCTACTTAATACTAACAAAATAAATTCCCCCATCAGCCCAAAACAAACCTCCCCATAACCCCCCACCCTGTATAACCTACCCCCAACCTAGGCATACCTGGAGCCCATACCCACTAACCTCTATCCCACTAACTACACTTACTAAGTCTAAATTACTGGAGACCCATAAAAGACATTTGCCATATATGGTCTGAGATGAGCCAATAGGAGAAGAGGTGCGATACTCCCCATTGAGGGATGTATATTTTCTCTACCTTGCTAAATACCTTAACACCCACACTGAATACTAGTGATAGGTATATCGGAGAAGAGGAACGATACAACCCACTAAGGGACATACATCGATTCTGCATTCCTGTTTTCATTCACTGGTGGCGCCGAAGGGAACATCTTTCACACTTTTTGCATCTAAATCTACTCATACCTACCCTTATAGAGACTAACCCCCCTCTCCCCCCCACCCCAAATTATGAAACATAGGATATTTAAAAAAAAAGGATATATCGAGGGCTATAGACATATGACAATAGTCTCAGATATATTAGGTCAGCACATCCCTCTAAATATAGTAGTATACCACATTTGGCAATGAGGATATATAAAGACGGGAAGGATAACTCAAATTGTAATTCTGTACATAGTATTTACGCAGGGTGTAGAAACCTAAAATAAAAAGGAAAACAATGAAATATATAGACAACATCTCGATGTAGGATTAAAGAACCATTCTAGCCATTAATCCGGCCAACTCTTTGCTCCCTGAAGAAGTATGAGGATCCTAATATACTTATCGCCAGACAAAAGAGGAGAACAACTGAAATATACAAGTGAGGGAAAAGAGAGAGGGAGATGGGCGCTCTGCCTCGGTTGCCGGCTGCTAAGTCTGGTTTGTCCAAACCCAGGGTAAACTTTAAATAGGAGGTGACTAGCGCTCAGGCTTTAAATTGATAACAGCAACTTGCTGATGAATTGATATTAGACGGTGTGACCCGTGGAGACTAGTTGTATTATATAGCAATAACAATCTGACAGAATGTTATAAGAAAAGGTGTTTATTAAACTTAATATCATGGGTGTATAAATGACATACAAACATGAGGGGTATGAGTGGTGGGGGATGGGGGCCCTCTTAGAGGGATGCGGAAGGGCTGGTGGTGGCTGCAAGAGCCTAAGTCCAAAGTCACGGAGGGGGGCTGGAATCAAAGCACACACTGCTTCACCTCCTGCGGTGAACGCAGTCCGTGTGCTCTGGGGAGAATGGAGCTGTGGGGATAAACAGTGCACAGTTCTCAGCTTTGCTGTTGCTGGATGGTTTGAGTTTTTCCAGAGGGGTCAGAATAAGTGTCCAGGTGTCGCTCAGGTTAAGAGCGTCCTCTATTGTATCCCAGCGGTGCACCTAACACTTACCTGATACCCGCTGATGTCCTTAATCCTTCCGTCCCACGTCGCTTCGCTGGTGCCTGAACTGTATCCTGCTGGTGTCTGCACAGCCGTGCAGATCACCAGTGTAGAAACCGCGTTGCTTCTACAGAGACTGAAGCACTTCCGGGTCCCGCTGACTTGCGTTTGCCGGGTGCTTCTGGTCCTTGGAGTAACACGGGCTGCACTCCCGGTGGGGAGGAGAATGCTGGAGACTGCTGGGTGTGGTGGGTGCTGTCCAAGGGGACTCACGCCGTGAAACTACACACGTACCCAGGATTTTTTTTCTTCCTAGCTGCTACAGCGTCCAAAGCTCTTCTTGCATCAACTAAACGGACCCTCATCTCCAGCGCCGATGGATCAAATGTCAGCATAGCATGTGAGGGCGGCGCAGTGCAAGGCTTCCTCCCTGCGCCGCATACTCACTGTGACATGGCATTTCCTCCATGCCGCGTGATGTCACAACCCTTCTGCCCGCCTCCTCTGCTGCAGAAGTCTGTCTCTTGGTGTAAAGTCCCAGGCCAGGGGCAGGCAAAGGTTTAGGAGCTTCGTAATAGCATCCGCCCCGACTGACTTTTATCAACATGAATTGGCAGCCTAGAGCAGTGTCAGACGATATGTACATCCAAGGTTCCCCACACTGCACACATATTGCCCCAGCCTGCACACTCTACCACTACCTGGCCAGCAGCAGCAGCAGGGCAAAGCAGTGCTGTGACTCACAGGTGGAAAGGGGGAAGGGCCTAAAATATGCACCATCACTAGATTTTAGGTAAAATATGCAATAACCAGTGAGAATGGGCAAAATATGCCAATGCATATGCAAATATGCAAATACATATAATTCTGTCTCTAATGATCAATAATCAGATACCATTGCCATTTATTATCATAACTCACTGTTGGTGCATGAAACCAGATGACATGGCTACAGCAGCACTGTTCTCTACAAGCAGCGCTGTCTGCCGGGTCAGGTACTGTGGGATAATAGAATCCGGCACAGCATGGGGGCAATGACCTCTCCTCCTCCGGCCGAGGTTCCTAATCACTAGCTGGAGGAGAACTCTAGAGGAGGCGCCCGGGTAGAAGTGCGGGACAGTTCTGCTGCTCTGCTAAACCGACAGCTGGAGTACGCAGCATCCCACCAGCGCAAGCACCCTGTCAGGACTGGCAACCTCTTCTCTCCTTTGTTGGGCGCGGGTGGCCGTCTGGCCGCCACCCGCCGGAGATTAACGGGGATTGCTGCTGTGCCCTTGTGTCCAGTACGGGGTGGGGGGCAACGAATTGCGGCTGACCGATGAGGAGGGGGGGGCTAATGACCAGAATCTGGGTGCTCTTCTTCCTGGGCGCAGTGACTGCGCCCAGGAAGCACCCAGATGCTCGAAACGCGTCGGCAGTGACTGGTATCCACAATCCCAATCAGGACCAACCCAGTGCTAAGGTATTTGGAGCCTCAAGCAGGGTGCACAATCCGGATTGCATCCTGCCATATTCCATCCTTGCTGGCTCCAAATACCCTTAGGGGTAAGAAGATTCACACTTCCAATATTTGCTTGTGTTTTGTGTGTTTACACACTGTATTGTGTTTTACATGTTCTTAACATTTTAATTGTGTTTGTATCAATAAACCC
The DNA here is from genome assembly GCF_055691185.1 of Crinia signifera. Taxonomy (NCBI): domain Eukaryota; kingdom Metazoa; phylum Chordata; class Amphibia; order Anura; family Myobatrachidae; genus Crinia; species Crinia signifera. Next base: position 148,947,263 of record NC_139221.1, on the reverse strand, counting down.
TGTTATATCCTAAACTTTGGCACCAAGCACAATTATCACACCTATTGCTTACAAAAATTTCTATAACCCGAAGGTCTGAGGGTGACCTTAGTGATAATCGTTAGGCAGCCGAAGGAGGCGCGCAGGACCGAGTTCTCCCAAAAAACCATAACCAATATTGTGAGCTGTCAGTGTTCAGTGTAGACTGGAAATTTGTGAAATTAATGTTATTGAGGTTAGTAATATAGGAGGAAAAAAGAAAAATAATTCTGTCATTCTAGCTGTTTTATAATTTTTTTCAGAAAATAATACAGATCCAAAACCAAAACCCAGAAGGGTGGTTTTGGCAAAACCAATCCAGATCCAAAACACAAAACCTGAAAAAATTAAGTTGTTCATCTCTACAGAAAGTATAATCAAACAGGAAGTCTATATATAAATACAAGAACTCCAACAGTCTGGATATATACATTCTTTTATCTAAACTATATCAGCAGGCAGCTGAACACTGATGACATTTGGTTGTATAGTAAATATATTTGCGAACAGCGTTTGCAATATCAAAATGACACATGTTTAACAGGGAGATGGTCTTTCAATGGTCAATGCTTTAATACATACTGTACACTCATTGTGGAGTTCTTCTGTGTATTATTCATTAACCATCTGGATGCATAGACTTGCAAGTTTGGTTGAATGCACTATGTTGCCGACAGAACAGTCAAACAATAGAATAAATTTTTTTCAACATACGATGCCTAAATTCAAACTGAAAGATTTAGCCTGTAGCCTTTCTGGGGGACAAATGCATTTTGAGCCCCAGCTGTACATATTCTTTTTGCTTACAGTTTCATTGACTGATGCTTGTAGCAGCATCCTATAAATTTTACAAGCAAGGAGAGAACATGCTTAAATAGGTCAGTATTACACCAAATGCCATTGAAAGACAATTAGCACTATCAAAGCCAAGAATCCATCTCGATATGAAGATGGATATCCATCTACCCACGATCACTGATCAGTGTGTATGTGATATGTGTGATGGCGGCCTGACACCAGGAGTGAGCTTCGTGTATCTCAACTGCATTGTGGATGGAGCACTCAGCTTTTACTTCCTGTATAAAAGGGTAGCCCTATACTGAATGAAGTAGGGATGGCCATCGGTGCTATTGCCATTGATGGTTACCAAACAGTCATCAATGGCAGCATAATATCTAATGGATGACCATTGATGTTTTTGACTATCTACTGTCATGTATTTTCTTGGGGGCCTGGGGGTGTCTGGTTCTCCCCTTTGATGTCAAAACTATTCTACATTGGTCTTAAACCATCAATGATTTTTAATGGTCGATGGCCATCCATAGAATGAAGTACTTTGAGTGCAGTGCCAATGGCGGCTGTGAAAAACACAGCTCTGTAATCCTTGGGGTCAAGCAGCCATCACACAAACACACACATACACATACACACATTACAAAAAAAAAATTGAAGGTATGTTTATATGTGCTATCCTCCCCCACTAGCTATGTGAGTTTTTTACCACATCCCACAGACAGCAGTCACCACTACATGTGACTGTTTTCTTAAGACCTAATTATCAGATGTAGATAGATAGATATCTTCACGCTGTTAGTTTATATTAAATTCTGCACTACCAACTGCAAAAAACTATGTGCAGATGAAGTCTAAATTTATATGTCTGGTCCCTTATAAGTTTCTATTAACATTAAATGTGACTTTTTGTAGCACTTGTATTGTTACTATTTTTCTGTCTTTTTAAGTAGGACTGGACATTTTTCGTGTTTTGGTTTTGTATCTGGATTTGGACCGGTTTTGCCAAAAATAAAGCCGCCCGTTCTCCCTATTCAACGCCTCAGGGGCTCTCTGGCGGCGAATTTTAACCCCCCCCCCGGCGAATGCCGCCAGGGAGCTGGGGGACGGCTGCAGGCAGGGAGATGGAAGCCTCCTTGCCTGCGCCGGACACTGCGGGGGTGAAGGAGGGCTGTGGGGGACAGAGGGAGAGCCCCCAGAGCTGGCAGGGGGCTGTGTTAGGGAGCCGCTACACACTGGTCCCGATCGTGCATGTGTAATGATCGGGACTAGTGTGCAGTGAATATATGAATATTAATGAGTGGCTCCCGGCTCGGCCCCCTGCTGGTGAATGTGTAAAAAAAAAAATATATATATTGTTTAAAAAAATATAAAAATAAATTAAAATATAGCACATGAATAAAAAGAATAAAAATAGCATGCCCCTTCACAGAAAAAAAAATCTGATTTTTTGACACCAAAATAAAAATAAAAAACGCTTTATTTTCAAAGATCACATTCCAGTTCTCCAGAAAAAGATGACGAATGTAAAATGGAGAATCCGGGGAAAATTGCTGGAGAAAGCAGTTCTCCACTTCAGCATTGAATACACTCTCGGCGAATTCCACTAAAAACCCCATTGAAAACCACTGGCGAATCGTGGAGAATCACAAACAGAGAATCGCCAGACATTCGCTCTTCATTTGCAGAGAATTGTGTCCATTGAATAGGGCGAATTGTTTTTCCAGTGAGAAAATTCCCTGTAAACCCGGGGAATTGACTGATTCCCCAGAAAATATGGAGAATCAGAGGCATTGAATACTGGCCAGTGTGGCGAGCGCAGCGAGCCACCGTGCCCGAAGTGTGATGAGCGCAGCGAGCCCCGCGAGGGGACGCGGTCTCATAAGAAAAATGGGAGCCCAGATATTACATAAGTACCCAATTTTTTTATTTTGTATTTTGTTTGGTTTCCATTCTATTGTGAACACCTCACAGCTCACAATATTGTTTTTAGGCCAAAAGGTTACACTGAGGTAGCTGTATGACTAAGCTAACTAAGTGGGTTGAGCAAACCCGTGCACATCTAGGAGTGGTACTGCAGTGGCAGACAGGATAGCGGTTTAAAAACTAGGGCATATAATGCAAATAAAATAGGTGTAAGATGGAATTGTCCTTGGGCAGTCCCACCCAACCTTATGTTGTATAAATAGAACATGCACACTTTAATAAACTAATCATTTCAGCTAACAGAGTCTGCCACGCGACTGTGGCTGAAAGGATTGGTTTGTTTGGGCCCCCACAAAAAACTATAGAATTAATCTATCTCTGCACAAACTGGCTCTACAGAGGCAAAATGTCCTCATACTTCCTCACACCATTCAGTGTGTACATCCTGATCCTTACAGAGTATTAATTCGTCCCCACTGCAATATACTATCACAGGTCCCTCAGTACTTTGATGAGCATCATCTTCTCCACATTTTCTAGAATCAACCTCCTATGCTGATCGCTGACAAGGTTCCTGGCTGCACTAAAAACTCTTTCGGGGTACACACAGGAGTGGGGACAACTTACATAATATAAAGCCAGTTTTTACAGGGGCCTCCAAATTGCCTCTTTTTCCTGCCAGTATAGATACGGACTGTCTGGCAGGCCTACTTGGATGCTGTCACTGATATAATCCTCCACCATTCTTTCAATGGTAACAGCAATTTTAGTTTATTCAAGTTTAATTTATTTGTCATATGCAGTTTTACACAAAGTAAACATACAATGAAATGTGCTGGATAAAAAAGTCTGTCCTCTCAGCAAAAAACTAAATACTGAATACAAAAATGCAACCTTAAGGTATGCATTAAAGGATACAGAATCTAAACAAAATACAAATGGCACAAATAAAAAGATGTGTAATCAGTAGTGTATGTCAAAGATCATAATGAATCCATTGCTATAGGTTAGAGTTTAATAACCTAGTGGACTGAGGATAGAAACTATTTTTGAGTCTTGTAGTGGGAGCAGCCATGCTCCTGTACCTCTTCCCCGATGGTAACAGGGAGAAAAGGCTACAAACTTGGTGACTATGATCAGGGCTGGTGCTAGGGTGTTAGACACACTCCTAAATACTATAAATTTGTGCCCTCCCTCCCATACCTTATAATAGAGACAGTGCATGCTTGAGGCAGACACAATAAAAAAGGGGGTATGTTCTCATAAGGAGTGTTTTTTCAACTGACAGCACACTGTAGCATAATCTTATTCATATTACATTACATGTAGGGTTACTTATTTACATTACACCACACACTAGTATCCATTATTCATGTTACGACACACAGTACAGCACATTATTTGTTACTTCAGACAGTAGTACCCCTTATACGCATTACACCACACAGTAGTGCCAGTTATATATAATGCCAACAGTAAAAGTTCCTTTTACATATAATGTCCACAGTAATGCCACTTACACATAATGACCAGAATAGTGCAGGTTACACATAATGTCCACAGAAGCACCCCTTAAACATAATGCTAAGAGTAGTTGCCCTTACACAATGCCCAGATTAATGCCCCATACACATACTGCACAAAGTAGTGACACTTAAACATAGTGCCCAGAGTAGTTCCCCATACACATAACGCCCAGAGTAGTTCCCCATACACATTCCTCCTAATCTACAATATGCATTGTGCAGGCTATCCCCTGCCATACCTGCCTCTAGGCACTCAACTCCTGATCCAGTCTCCCATGTGTCTTCTGCATTCTGCAAGGAGTCACTTCCTACTCCATCCTGGCTGATCACTGTCAGCAGCCACAACTCCCCACTGTATACTTTGAGGCCACCCCTGTGCTGTGCACCTGTCTTTTTCATTTGGGGGCACCTGTCTCCTTTATTGTCCCCCAAACGCTTTAATAGTAGAGTCCACCGCTGCTCTCCCTCCTCCACATTTAACTTCCTCCTAAAGGGCTGTTGGACAGTCAATTGCTTAGTTACAGTAATAGGTCGTTTTCCAACTTCCACTCTGTGATGACAGTCAACTCACAGCAGCAACAGCATCAACAGGAGTTGGTGTGGCACTCAAGGATCCTCTAGAGGAATCCCAGAAAAGAGAGGAGTAGGTCATGCCAGTGACCTGGCCAGCAGGACTACTTTAGATCGTAATCTAGGTAGAAGATTACGATGAGTGAGTTGGTGGTGTGGATTGTAGGGGCCTCGATAGATAGAATAGATAGAATAGATAGAATCCCTTTATTCGTCTCACAATGGAGAAATTTCAGTGTTACAGCAAGGTTCAAGTACAGATAAGAGTAGTAGCATAATAATAAGAACACACATAATAAGATAAGATCCAAACAATATAACTCAAGAATCTAGGAACATGCAGGTCTTCTTCAGACCATGACAGTTGTACATTCTAATTGCAGCCGGAAGGAAAGATCTGCGATATCTCTCCGTTGAGCATCTAGGGTGAAGCAACCTATCACTGAAAGTGCTACACAGATCTGTCAAAACGTTTTTGAGCGGGTGTGAAGCATTATCCAATAATGATGTCATCTTGTTGATCATTCTCCTCTCACCCACAATCTCTACAGAATCCAAAGGCATTCCTAGGACAGAACTGGCCTTCCTTACCAGTCTGTTTAGTCTCTTACTGTCGGCTGTTGAAACACTGCTGCCCCAGCAGACCACTCCATAGAATATGGCCGATGCCACTACACAGTTGAAGAAGGTCTTCAGGAGCGCTCCCTGCACTCCAAAGGATCTCAGTCTCCTCAGATCCTTTGGAGTGCAGGGAGCGCTCCTGATACAACAGGAAAAAGCTATTTAGGTGTCACTGGACTGCTTACACTCTAAGTCAAAGTTTCTTATCTTGGCAATGACTTATGATGAATGCACTGCAGGTGATTTATAAGGGAGGATGTTTCTAGGTGGTTAGCATACTTACTCCTATTCATTATGCTTTTACACAGACTACAAGTGGTGAGACAGTTTTCCGTATTTGGGTAGAAATAATTCCAGCCTGAAGAGGTGGATTTTTTTGGTCTTTTGTCCAGGCATGACAATGGGCTTCTTCATTCCACGGCCAACAACTGTCTCCACCTGTGCCTTATTTAAACAAACCACATTATATCAGATCCTCCTAGCCAACTTCCTCCTCAGCTTAAGCTACACTAATATCCTCATCCTGGTGTACTTCTATTGTGACATCCTCAATAGAAATATCAGCAACTGGACTGGTGGTGCTTCTCATAGGACTTGCAGAGGGCATGCAAATGATGGAAGGAGCTGACACACTTGTGCTCTTGAGTATTTGTGATATCTCTGTAGAATGCACAGTTATTTCCTGTGCTTTTGCCAGCTTAATTTTTTTACTTTTTAGAGAGGGAGGAGGGCTTTCATCTGCATAAGAAGCTAAACCACTAGTCAGGAACATAGGCCAAGGCCTTAGCCTTTCCTTGCCACTTCCTGTCGTGAATGGCATTTTGCCAATATTACGTTTCTCATCAGATAATTAAAAAACATATTTTGGTTGTTAATTTTAGCTTCTTGAATTTTACATGCCCTCTGTGACAATAGGCATCAGCCTTAGCAGAAGATGTTGATGGAATGTCATGAATAGTGACAGCAGCTCCAGGACTAGGATGTGGTTCTTGATCTTACTATTTTTCCCTCCAAAACTTTATCCTCCATTTCACACAGTGGCAGCACTCAATTATAGGGCAGACAGTGGCAGCAGCCAATTATAGGGCAGACAGTGGCAGCACCCAGTTATAAAGCTGACCATGGCAGCACTCAGTTATAGACCAGACAGTGGCAGCACCTAATTATAGTGCAAACAGTGTCAGCACCAAGTTATAAGGCAAATATTGACAGCACCCAGTTTTAGGCATACAGAAGCAGCACCGTTATAGGGCAGACAATGTCAGCACAAAAATTATTTGGCAAACAGTGACAGCATCCAATTACAGAGCAGACAGAGGCAGCACCCAATTAAAAAGAAGACAGTGGCAGCACCCATTTTTGGCAGACAGGGCAACCCTGGAGTAAGACAACAGATACAGCAAGGACCCACCCGACGCCACCGCCCATAGGCTGAGGTTCCTCTCGCCCACACTCTCCTATGCCTTAGTGAAGATGACGCTGATCGGTGGGGACTTATATATGATACAAAACCTGCAAGAATCCATCAGCGGGATGATGAAGTTTTGCCTCATTCTGGGATCCGAGTCTGGCGGGAACTCTGACCCAGGCTTGGATCCCACCCGGGGGGAAGGGGGGGGGGGAGGTGTTCCTCGGATCTCAGAGATCGCAACTTGCTTTTGCCTACTTTTAAGAACCGCATAAATAAAGGAACTTGCTTCCTTTCCACTTTATCTCATCTCTGTAATCATCCTTATGGGCTGGCTCTACAATGAGGCAACTTTAGGCAGCTGCCTGGGATGCTGGGATCTGGGGGGGATTCCACAGTCTGCCTATCATAAAATAAAGTATGTCTATGAGGAAGACATCCTGCCCATTACTCATAATGTTTCTGTGTTAAAGCATATTTATGTGTCTATTCCACACCTAGCAATGGACACCAAACTCAACAAATGCATCAAATGGTGAAAACTTTTACACCTTTGCAGACATTGCTATTTTGTCCCAAACAAATTATATCCATATAATATTGTGTAAAGATAATTGAGATATGATAGAGAGGATGATTCATTTTTGTGTTCAATTTTCCATTTTTGGGGTTTATAATTTACTATAGATTATCACTTTCTAAAATGCTGCAAAACATGGAAATGCTTTATTTGCAAAATAATCTTTATCACGCTCTTTCATGTTTGCTCATCAAAAGTGATTGTATACCTACAAAATAGATTTTGTGCTAGAAAATCAATTATATGTCTCAACTGCAACAGTTGTGCAACAGTTGAAAAATGTTATTCAGAGAATACAAGGTTAATGGTTTCACCTGTCAGAATATGTTTTTCTCATCTGATTGATTTTGTAGGTAAAATATATTTGTAACATGGCAGCAAACATCATCCGTAGGGGGCAGTACGGATGGTGTAATGGTTAGCATTACTGCCTCACAGCACTGAGGTCATGGGTTGAATACCCACCATGGCCCTAATTGTGCAGAGTTTGTTTATTCTCCCCGTACTTGCATGGGTTTCCTCCGGGTGCTCCGGTTTCCTCCCACAATCCAAAAATATACTGGTAGGTTAATTGGCTCCCAAAAAATTAACCCTAGAATGTCTGTGCGTGTGCATGTACATGTGGTAGGGAATATAGATTGTAAAATCCACTGGGGCAGGGACTGAAGTGAATGGTCAAATATTCTCTGTAAAGCACTGCGGAATCTGTGTGCGCTATATAAGAAACTGCTAATAAATAAATAATAATACATAGTATTGTTTGCTAGTGATGTAAAACATTTCTCATCCTAAGACACAAGACATACCTGTCCATATAACAACAACACAAATGTTTTGAGTGTCAGGGAAAAAAGTCCTATGAATAATTTAACCATTGACGCATCAGCACAAAGCAGCAAGTGAATTATTCTGGTCATCTGGTCAACATCTGATATTTGACATGCACAAATATAAATGAACAAAAAACAAAACCGCATTTCACAAAAACAGTGGTTGAGTATTTGAGTGTCATTTCAACTATACAGAAAAGTATGACTATTTTTTTTTTTTTTAATAATGGATGTCTGAAAAGGCAATCTTGGAGCCCAGGGCTATGATTTTCTTTAGTTGCCTAGCAACCTGTGCAAATATAGAACTGCAGATGCAAAATCCAGTGACCTTTCTTCTGTTCAGCTTTGATATAGATGATTGCTTATTCTTTCCAATACTATGATTTTGGAAGCACCCCTTTAATACACAGTCATGTCAATATTTTGGTGGAAACAAACCTCTGAAAGGATTTCTCATACAGTAAATAAGAAATACAGAAGGTTGTTGAGATAGATAGATAGATAGATAGATAGATAGATAGATAGATAGATAGGAATGGATGAGCGGGACTATGTAAAAACCGGACCGGACTACACTCCGGACCGCCAGACAGGACATCACAATCTGCAGTCCGGAGCTTGTAGGGTCCGGTCCGGGGGGTGTCCTGTCCGGGGGGTGTCTTGTCCGGGGGGGTCCCTGTGATAGCTATCACCAGGGACATGGGGGAGGGGAGATTACAGCCTCCCTGTGTGGTCCGGACCGTCCGGTTTTTGCTACATGCCCGGACCATGCGGGGAGGCTTTATTCTCCCCCTGCTCCTCTCCCTGGTGACAGGTTTGACAGGCAGCCCCCCCGGACAGGACACCCCCCGGACCGGAGGCTACAAGCTCCAAAATGCAGAGTTTGATGTCTGGTCCGGCGGTCCGGGGGTTTTGTCCTGGTCCGGTTTTCACCCATACCCTGGATGAGCAGCACTCACGATCTTTGGGCAATCAGGGATGTAAAAACTTCCAACACGTTACTTGCATTCAATGTTTAGATTTTATTATCTTCTTCAGGAACAAGCTTACATGTTACTGCAGGGCTGGCCATAGGCATACTAGGCAATTGCCTGAGGGGGGCAGCCTATGCCTTGGGGCGGCAGCTTTGCAGAATGTTCTGAAGATGTCTACATACTTTATCAGCGTACTCAGGAACTGCAGCCACAGGCGCAGCTACTGTGTATGACTTCCGCCCAGCCAGTCATGGTGCACACTCACGTGACGCCCGGTGACACGGGCGGCTCAGTGCTCCAGTGTCAGGCCCGGCTGGCTAGAAGTACCTGCGCTGGCCTGGGCTCCTTCAGCATGAGTTTTCAAAAGGGGGCGTGATTAGGCCAAGCCCTTGACAGGGGGGGGGGGTGTCAAAGGCGTGGCCAAGGGTTAGGCCACGCCCTTGACAGGGGGGGGGGTCAAGGGCATCACAGGGGGGTCTGTGATTAGGCCACGCCCTTAACTTTTCCTGTGCTGTGTTCGGGTGGACTTGTGCAGCTGCAGCCCTGCCTATTGACTGAACTGTGACATGCTGGTTCTTGGAGGAAAGTAATGTAATGTGTGCACAGACTTGGAACCAGTGAGTGTATGTATATATATATAGTGAGGGAGTTGGTTGTGTGTGAGAGTGTACTAAGTGAGGGAAACAGCGGGCCTGATTTAGGATCGCTCGATAAGCAGCATTCTTTTGCCGCTTAGCGAGCTGAGTGCAGTCTGGTGAACGCCCATCCCCTGTATAATGTGAATATTGGTCAGTATGCACTGTGTAATGTGAATCGGTCACTACACACTGTGTAATGCGAATATGGGTCACTGCACGCTGTGTAATGCGAATATGGGTCACTGCACACTGTGTAATGTAATAATGTGTCACTACGTGCTGTGTAATGTGAATGTGGGTCACTACGCTCTGTGTAATGTGACTATGGGTCACTAAGTGCTGTGTAATGTGAATATGGGTCACTATGCACTGTATAATGTAAATATGTGTCACTGTGTGCTGTGTAATGTGAATATGGGTCACTATGTGCTGCGTAATGTGAATATGGGTCACTACGCACTGTGTAATGTAAATACAGGTATGGGTCACTACGTGCTGTGTAATGTGACTATGGGTCACTATGTGCTGTGTAATGTGACTATGGGTCACTACCTGCTGTGTAATGCGAACATGGGTCACTACACGCTGTGTAATATGAATATGGGTCACTATGTGCTGTGTAATGCGAATATGGGTCATTATGCACTGTGTAATGCGAATATGGGTCACTGCCTGCTGTGCAATATGAATTTGGGTCACTACGCAGCTATTTTCTCAGTGGTCTTTACCGCTGCTCTGCTGTACTGATGAAGAGGTGAGTAGAATAAAATGGTGGCAGGGTGTACAGCGTCTGGCACACCTTACACCCATTATGGATACGCCAGTGGATTGTGGGTGTTACTGGCTGCTGCTGAGTTATGGATACTTTGCTGTGAGAAGCGAGCTGGATCAGAGGTGGAACTAGCAGCAGTGCTAGGGGGCACCAGTAAAATTTTGGCTAGGGCATCAAATTGGCTAGGGCTAGCTCTGTGTTACAGGGACATACAATATATACACAATCAAAAGACACATTGTGTTAAGTTACGGTGCAGTAGACTGATATCATCAGTGGCACGCCCTTGATATATATCAAGCAGAATAGATCCTACTATTGCACAAACAATGGTTAATACATATGTTCTGGAGATATCAATTATATGGGCTGTGCAGCTCTCTCTTGTATGGGCTCTTCCACCTGCCCTACTCGGAAATTGCATAAAAAGAACAGGAGGCGCACAATAGTGTAGTAAGTTCTTAAATTATTGAAAAGTTTACTTTCAGAAAGATAAAAACAAGGATTTAACACAAATAGCACATAGATTATATCAGCGGCATTTCACCGTCCAGGATAGCACTGTTCTCCGGTATCCGCCTTCTGGGTCCTGACATCAGCATGCAAGCACCGTCGGTCCCATCCACTCTGCCCAGACTAGTTTCGTCGCCTTGACTTCATCAGTGGATGTGGGTTTGCTGGTTACTTCCTCTGATATTTCTAGCACAGCAGAAACAGCTCAATTGGATATCTGCTGTATCTGTGACACCTAACAGAATGCCATATTCATCAGTATCCCCCCCGTGATGCCCCTCCCGCAATTCGCGCCCCCCCCTCCCTCCCCCCTCCCGCTATTCGCGGACGCCCCCTCCCGCGATTATAGCCCTATGTAAAACAAGATACGTGGTGAGCTGGTGAAATGGCGAGGACTGAAACTTACCTGGCTAGGCTGCATAAATGTTATCAAAATGAACACCCTTCCTAGACTCCTATATTTATTTCAGACACTACCGATATCCCTCCCCGCACACTTTCTCTCAACAACACATAACATAGTTCGGGATTTTGTTTGGGGAGGAAGGAAGCCGAGATTCAAACACCAGATTCTATTTAGAAACAAGACACAAGGAGGTAGGCAACTCCCCCTGATCTCGGCCTATTATCAGGCATCCCTTCTTAGCAGGGTCATGGAATGGTCACGAGAATCTTCAAATAAACAATGGGTGTCTATTGAGTCTAAATCCACTGGGTTACAACTCAAATATATACTTTGGTGCTCAACTGTGGGACACTATACCCACCCGTTAGTTGGCCCAACGTTAAAACTATGGGTGAAGCTAAGAGTGAAACTAAAACTCACCTCTCTATTATCCCCAATGACGCCCATTGTTTATAATCCCAAATTTTCCCCGGGAAGCTCGGCACAACCGGTTTCCTGGAAAATAGCAGGAATCAACAGAATGCACCATTTGATCTCCACAGGGGCGTACACACCATTTGAGACACTGGCAATGAATAAGGGGTTAGATAAGTCGGATCACTGGTTTTATCTTCAGGTTCGACACGTTGTCACTTCAATGGGAGGTCTTCGGGCACTGGGGAGAGCACTCACACCCTTTGAGAGATTATGCTCCCAACAACAACCACCCACACATGTAATATCCACTATATATCAGCTGCTGTTGTCCGTTCTTATGCCGCCGGAGCCGTCATACCAGGGAGCCTGGGAGAAAGACTTCGCCTCCAAACAGATCAAAGTTAATTGGGACAAGATCTATCAAACCTCTAGTGTCTGTTCGGCCAGTCTGGAAGTGGTTGAGACTCAATATAAGTTACTAACTAGATGGTACCGCTGCCCAAATACTTTGCATACATTCTATAAGGGTGTGTTCCCGCTATGTTGGAGATGTGGACGGGAACAGGGAACCTTACTCCATATATGGTGGGATTGCCATTTGATAACACCTTTCTGGGATAGAATAAAGAAATTGGCTATTAAGATTCTGGGCCACCCTGTCCCAACGGGTCCTGACTTTTGGCTACTATCGCATTCAAGCATGCCCATATCTAAATACAAAAAGTCCTTCCTGAGACACATAAATAACGCGGCTAGGGCAGTACTTCCGGTCCATTGGCGCTCACCGACCCCCCCCCCCTCGTTGTGGGAATGGTGCCGTCGCATGGATGACATATACTATTCTACACCTGAGAAATTTCCCACATATACACACGTCTGGAATGCCTGGTCTGAATTTAAAAATACCCCCTCCTATAAAAGTCTAATTCCTTAGAACCTACAAAGGCATCGCCATACCAGGGAAGCCCTGGACAAGACTGGACCCTAAGACATGCCACACGAGGGCTAGAAACAACTGATAGCTGGACAGTTCCTCGATCCACACATCTACGAGCATACCCCCCTCCCCTCCCCTCTCTGTCCTTCCTGTCTTCTTTCTCATTATACACTTTACTACCTTCCTGCAAAAATGTTTAAATGCTTACATAATTTTTCCCTGTCCATGTTAATTGCCCAGAAGCAGACCAACAATAATGGCCAACACCTGCAAGCTACCCCACCACAGCATACTTTATGCCTGGCAACATGATAACACCTATAACAATGTCAAGTAAGTACTGTAGCTTTCTGTGTGTAAAAATGTTGGCAAATACAAATTAACATAGGCTTAATGGATGGAGGTGACATGAATCATTGATCTGAGGTGGTTGAAATGTAGCAAAACAAGTGGCGCCTACATACAGTATGCAATTCCCAATGCTTATCCCCTTCAAATGTGACTATTTCCTTAAAATTCCATGACAAATAAGCACACACAACCCAAAGTCCCGTGGCTGCTAAAATGTCACTAGTTGACAATACATAATAGAACAGTGTGGGTAATCATTTGTAAAGAATGACAACAAGTTTGCTGGATGCAAATAATTTTTACTTGCTGAAACATTTAGCCATAGGCCATACCATATAAAAAAATTTCATGAACATTCACTGCATGAGTGAAGGAAAAAAAGAAAGAACATGATACACATGTAAATGCAAACAACATTATTCATTTTTTAATACAGGCCGGGTATTAGCACCCTTACCACTAGTGGCAACACCACCCCTAGTACGGACACTACGCCGTGGGGGACCCACTCATGGGTGTGGAGGACACACTACTACTTTGGGTAGATGTGGTTTGGTGCTGACCTAACAAAGGAGTTGCACTGAGGCTGAGTTGCGTTTGTAGGGACATCAACGCAGTTGTTTGGCCATTAATAGCTTGGGTCTGTTCAACCATATTGGCATTTAGTGCTCTAAAATTAGTAGTTTGGCTCTGAATGGCTTGGCCAATTTCTGCTAAGCGTGTGTCTAATGTGGAGACAAGACGAATTTGTGTCCCTACATTAGCCCGCACACTTTGAGAAATTCGTCTCATTTGCAGAGCTATGTTACGCACATACCCCTTAATGGTTTCTAGTTGGGTGGTCTGCACCTCCATAAAAGCTAGTTGTTTCCCCTTGAAAAGATGGATGGATTGCGCCAACTGCTCCGCACTAGTGGGGGTGTTGGTGGCTGCAATGATTGGGGACTGCTGCCTATGTGACTGCGTATAGGGGGCCTCATTGACTGGGTGTGCTTGGTTTTGTGCAGGTTCCAATGATGGCACCGTCTCAAGGATGATTTTCACTCATGTCGTCCATATTTTGCATGGGATCCGTAGGTTCAGGCATCGGTTGTGAAGGGCCTACAAATGAGAAAAGAGTGGTAAGTATGCTATGCAGATTGGTGTATGGTGGGTCATGTTACCTTAGTTGGAATGGTGAGGTCTTGCTCATGCATTATGCATTGGCACAGGCTACTGTGGTGGGGACAGCCATGTGTGAAATGTGCAATGTGTTTGTGTAACACTATGATATCTCACCTGCAGACTGGACAGTGTGAACAATCGGATGTGGCTGATGTTGCTCAACAGCAGGCTGGGACTCCAGAGATGGAGCTGTTTGAAAGAAGAATACATTTTCCATAATGATCATTTGCACCTAACTGTCACTTTTTCAAATATGCTGATAAAAAGTTTCCCAAAATCAAACTTTTTTACTCTGATATGATTACATAAGGAATGTGAAGACTTTGAACTGAAGTGCTTATTTCAGTATTATGACTGTGAACGATATTTTTAATCCACTTGCAAATAACAGGCAAGACCAGCAGATTACACATGTAAAAGTGACTGTAAAGTGCTTTTCCAACTACCCAGAGGATTGATATGGATTAACAATCAAGTACACTGCAGCCCTACAGTGATTAGGACAGCACACATTAATTGGATCTGTGGAACTACATAACCCAGCAAAATGCAGAGTCCATTATTTAGCAATGCAAGCTAGCAAAATGTGATTTTGCTGGGATATGTAGTTCCACACACAGCAATCTTTTGGACACATAAAGCATACCACCATAATAGCATGCGCACATGACATAGCAAAATGTGTAGTTGACATGTGTGGACACTTACCAGTTGGCGGTGGAGTGGGGGGCCTGTCTGTGTCGGCAATGTGGATGCCGGGAAGCACCTCCGGTGGGATGATTCGGCGTAGCAGCCTCTCATAGGCCTTAAAGCGGACTTCCGGCCTAGGGCCACCTCCTGTGCACCAGGGCCATATTCTCCTCATAAGAGAACCTGACTTTCCTCCCACTAGCTGTACGAGCTGCTGCATCATCCTCCTCCTCCTCCTCCACATTTTCAGCCTCACCCTCTTCTTCCTCCTCCTCCTCCTCCTGTCCTGCTTCTTCCCCCAGCACCTCCAAGTCTGCTTCATCTGCCTCCTGCACAGGCCAGTCCACCTCTGAGAAATCCCCCTCTTGCAGCTCCTCCTCTGTGTGCCTGGCACTCTGTTCCTCCTGTGAGGACACATGGCTTGTGCCTGCTGCTTCCTCCTCATCCTCCATAGCCACCTGCTCAGCTTCCACAATGTGGCCTCTCCCTGGCACAGCTCTTGCTGGGAGCATGCTGGCTCTCCCTGTCCTGCCTCTGGCAGTGCTGCCTCTCACTCCCCTACCTCTCCCAGTGGTTGAGGTATTTGGGCCCAAGCTGGCTGTCCCTCTGCCTCCTCTGCACCTTATCACTGCTCCTCTCCTCTCCATCTCAAACGCCTTACTCCCTTTCAAAGGGTAAAATGGCGTCTGCACCCCTATATATAGGGGGTGTGATGCGTATTGCAAGGGACTAAGGTGGGCCAATAGGTTAGCATGTTGTATGGGCTGATTAGGTGTATTGGTGTAAATCGCATTCCGGTTGGCCGCAAATACGCACATGACCGAACCTGGAAATCGCACTTTTATGGCGTATTACATCGACTCAATTCGCACCTTATCACCGTCTATCGCCATCTATCGCACTTTTCAGGCGGCATTGCGCCAGCCATTCAATACGCGATTTCTGGAAAAAATGTGATTTTAAAAAATGGCGATACACGTCGATTTGGGTTAAAACCGCATTTTCTGAAAAACGGTCAACACTAAATCTCGCCCTATGTTCCTTACAGGGCAAGACAGAAATCCTGAAGCTTGACAAAATACTGTAGTGAAATAATGAGTGACCATACAGGCTGTTAAATGTGTCCCTGTTAGGAGCTCCACTAATCTTTTCCCGGCGGTTGCCGGGTTACTACGACGCCGTCGCGTCACCACCCGGAGACTTCCGGCGGACGGTGACGGGCGTCAGGCAGCCTGGGTGCAACACCTTCCTCCCCTGCCGCAGCGGTTGCCTAGGCGACGGGGGACGTCTGGCGGCCGCAGGGAGGAAGGGGTGCACGTGACGCCGCACGCAGCGTCAGGACAGCGCATTGGCGCGCTATTTAAACTACCTGGCCGGCTCACTCAGACGCCGGCTATAGTTCTTGATGTAGCGTCTTGAGTGTTCCCGGTTCCAGGCTCCTGCTCAGTGTTTGTTCCTGTCCCCAGTGGCCTTGTCCTAGCTGCCTCCAGGATTCCTGTCATCTCCTGGTTGCAGATCCCTCCGTGTTCAGATAAGTTGGGAGTGTCCCACTCTCTGTTTCTTTGCTTATCCATTTTGCATTGTGTCAGCCTTCTGTGTATTGTTACACCCATCAGCATTTCATTATTGCATCAGCATTTTGTGTATTGTTACACCCGTCAGCATTTTCATTATTGTGTCAGCGTTCTGTGTATTGTTACACCTGTCAGCATTTCCTATTGGGTCCAGCTTGTGTATTGTTACACCTGTCAGTATTATTTATTGTATCAGCTATTGTGTATTGTTACACCCGCTGGCAACAGCATTTGCCTAGGGGGTTCCTGCTTAGAGTGTTATCCACTGACACCCTCCTCCGTAGGGCAGGGTAGTTCTCGCCTTTTGTGGTTCAGTTAGCTTTCCCCTTGTTTACCTCTGGCCTTGGCGGCTGCGTTGTCACTAGTAAGACCAGGTTGCATCGGGGTGGGAGCCTGACTAACGGGCTCCCACGAATGCGGCTATTATTGGTGAAGGTTAGCTTAGCACGCGTCCGCCAACTCCACTAGGTAACAACGGAGTTAGGGTTGGCGAGATCTCCCGTGTCCCTAACAGTCCCTTAGTAGTTACGCAATGGTAGAGGTACATTGAGCCTGCATAGAAGCATGAGAAGGCAGTGATTGACAGAAATGACAGATAAACAGCATTTTTCATTACAGCTAAACCGTTGCCTCTTTATATCCCTGCCAGGGGGAATAGCTATTCACAGGTCCTGTATGCACACAAGCTTTATTATATAGAAAAAGCTGGTTGTCTATAATAAGAGAAAAATTAACTGAGCAGGAAACAAAAAAGAAATATGAGTTTCCTTTTAAAGACCACAGAAAACCTATGTTTAGTACAGATGCTTTAATGGGCCTGGAAACAGTAATGTTATTAGGCATTATTAAAGAAGCCTAAATTGTCAACTATAGGAAATAGTTCATTCATAAAGAGGAGCAAAACTGTCTGGAAAATGTTATAATTCATTGGTTTTAGAGTTCTTCAATCAATTCAATAAATGTGTTTGTAGACACCATGGAGCCTATGGGCCTTATTCTAGTTCACTCTTTCTGACAAAATCCTTCTTTGATGGACAAACCATGTGCACTGCAGGGGGGCAGATGTAACATGTGCAGAGAGATTTAGCTTTGGGTGAGTTATTTTTTTTCTGTGCAGGGAAAATACTGGCTGCTTTATTTTTACACTGCAATATAGATCTCACTTTGAAGAAAAACCCCACCCAAATCTAATTCTCTCTGCACATATTACATCTGCCCCACCTGCAGTGCACATGGTTTTGTCCAGCTAAGAAGGAATTTGCCTCTAAGAATGAACTAGAATAAGGCCCCATGTGCACTGCAGGGGGACAGATGTTACTTGTGCAGATATAATTAGATTTGGGTGGGGATTTACTTCAAAGTGAGATCTATATTGCAGTGTAAAAATAAAGCAGCCAGTATTTACCCTGCACAGAAACAAAATAACTCACCCAAATCTAATTTTCTCTGCACAAGTTACATCTGCCCCCCTGCAGTGCACATGGTTTTGTCCATCTAAGAAAGATTTTGTCAGAAAGAGTGAACTAGAATATATATATAGCAATGATATTAAAAGGTCTAGCATTTATATTTAGTGTGCACCTGCAAACTCCTCCTCCTGCTTGCTGCACTACAGGTCTCAGCAGGTAGCACCTCATATGTCCAGGGTGTGCAGTTTAGGGCCCCTCCCCCTATGTACTATATATTGTGTATTCATACACACTGGAAGGAATTAGAAACACCTTCCTCCTTAACTAGCACCCCTGCCACCTGTCCCAGATTGTTTTTAATTAGGTTGGAGTCCTACATTCAAGACTGCACGCTCCAGCTTGGCAATATGAGGGTAAGTCCTACTATACCTAAACAGGGCCGGTGCAAGGCACCGGAGCGCCCCAGGCGAGTCGGGGAGTCGGGGTGGGGGCGCCCCGGTTCCCGGGGGGGTGGTACCTGTGGTGGACGCTGTCGGCGTCCCTGCAGTGCTGGAGGGGGCAGGGGTGTCCATGCTGCGGGGGTATCTGCGGCGCTGTCACTGTATAAAGCTGCTGGCGGCAGCGTGGTCCCTGCAGTGTATAGAGAATAACTAGCGCTATGCGCGCAACGGCGCAGGAAGCGCTTCTGATTTTGAAAACACTTGCCGCACGCTGATTGGCTGAATCTCAGCCAATCAGCGTGCGCCAAGTAGTTTCAAACCCAGAAGCGCTTCCTGCGCCGTCGCGCGCATAGCGCTAGTTATTCTCTATTCCCTGCAGGGACCACGCTGCCGCCAGCAGCTTTATACAGTGACAGCGCCGCAGACACCCCTGCCCGCTCCAGCACTGCAGGGACGCCGACGCCGCCAGCTATATGCTGGGGGTGAGGGGCAAACTGCCGCCCTCCAGCTGCCGAGTGGTGGCGCCGACCCTGTACGTATATGCTGAGTGTTAGTCTGTGAGACTGTGTTTCAATTCAATTTACCATGGTAACTCACTGCAGGTAAAAAAAAAGAGTGGAAACCTCAGGTTTCAATGCCTGTGGCGATTCAAAAAGAAAAAGAAGAGTGGAGAGCTGAGGGATGGTGGCTGGTGAGAATTTCAATCCCTTCTCTAGTATCTGTATTTCTCCCCTACTTAGGGTCATTGGGCGATTCAACTCCACTAACTTTTTTCACCTGAGCCCCTTGCGCTCGTTAACTTAATGGGTAAAATTTACTAAAGGTGCCCATACACGTTACAATTATTGTGTCCAATATTGGATACAATATCGCATCTCATCGCATCTCGGTTTTGCGATAAGATGAGATGAGATCTAGTACAAAAAGTATGTGCTGCACATTTTTTGTACTAGATCTCATCTCATCTTATCACAAAACCGAGATGTGATGAGATGCGATATTGTATCCAATATTGGATACAATAATTGTAACGTGTATGGGCACCTTAAGAATATGACTATGTCTCAGTCGTATTCTGTTTACGACTGAGTACACCTGTTATCAGTGTCGTATTTTTGAGATTCAAATTTTTCTATGGTGTCGTATTTTTTTTACAATTTGTACTAGAATAGCCTAGTATACACATGTTAAAAGTCTAATTTTGTGAAATACAGCTGCAAATTAAGGTATAGTTTTGGGGAATATTTTTTTACAACTTGTACTAGAATATGCCTGGTATACATTAGTATTTTCAAATATGACTTGATAGTAGATTTCAAAATTACATTGGAGCATTGTAAAATTTGTATTTTTGTAAAAATACGAATACGACAGGTTGTTGTCGTCGTAAAATACAAAATACTAATGCTATTTCACATTATGAAATTACAAAAAGGGGATTTTGGTCCTACCTGTAAAATCCTTTTTTCTGAATCCATGGTGGACACTGGGACAGTGGGGTGTGGGTGGAGCTTCAGCTACAGGCACCAAGTAGAATAGAGTTCTTCAAGTGCAGCCCAGGCTCCTCCTCCTCCACGCCCCTACAGGCTTCAGTTTGTTCAACAGCTTACCCGCAAGATACAGGAAAAGGAAGAGAAACAGGAAAGAAACCAGCAACTCGGAGGAAGAATAAGTTTCAGGAAGGTGTAAGCCGACCCCCATTACTGTAGATCAGTGTGCGAGGGCGGGCGCCCAGTGTCCACCATGGATTCAGAAAAAAGGATTTTACAGGTAGGACCAAAATCCCCTTTTTTCATTCATGCCAATGGTGGTCACTGGGACAGTGGGACGTCCCAAAGCTGTCCCTTTTACGGGAGGGAACGCACCTGAGCTGCACTGATGACGCGTTGTCCAAAAGCAGAATCTGCCCTGGCGAACGTGTCAAAATGGTAAAATTTTAGAAAGGTGTGTGGAGAGGACCAAGTGGCCGCGCGACACAACTGTTCTGCAGAGGCTCCCTGATGAGCCGCCCAAGAGGCCGCTACCGAACGCGTGGAGTGGGCTCTGATAGAGGATGGAACTGGCTTATTGGAAGATACATAAGCATGTTTTATAGTTAGCCGCAACCATCGAGCCAATGTCTGCTTCGTTGCAGGCCAGCCTCTCTTGTTTGCATCATAGAGCACGAACAGGGCCTCTGTCTTGCTTAAGGATTGAGTCCTGTTAACGTAAACTTTTAAAGCTCTTGTAACATCCAAAGAGCGTAACTCTGGGGAGTCCTCCAACTGGGGAAAGGCAGGAACAACAATATCCTGGTTTATGTGAAAACTGGAAATAACTTTGGGTAGGAACTCCTTTTTTGTTCTTAAGACTGCCCTGTCCGGGTGGAACACCAGATACGGGGATGCACTCGACAAGGCTGACAGGTCCGAGACTCTTCTGGCTGAAGAAATAGCCAGTAGAAACACTGTTTTCCATGTTAGCCACCTGAGCTCTGAGGATTCAAGAGGCTCAAATGGTGGTTTTTGCAGTGCTGAGAGCACCACTGTGAGGTCCCAAGGTTGGATTGGGGGTACAAAGGGAGGCTGTATGTGAAGGACGCCCTGCAAAAAGGTCTGTATAGCCATCTTCTTTGCTAACTTCCGCTGAAACAAAATAGAGAGTGCGGAAACTTGGACCTTTAAGGAGGACAACCTTAGGCCCAAATCCAGGCCCGCCTGCAAGAAGGCCAGGATCCTGGAAAGTCGAAACTCCCTAGGCGGGAGGCTCTTCTTCGCACACCAGGTGAAAAAGGCATTCCAGATTCGATAGTAGATCCGGGAAGAAGCAGGTTTCCTTGCTGCTATCATGGTTTTTATGACCGGTAATGAAAATCCCTTCTCTCTTAAAACTTCCGTTTCAAGAGCCACGCCGTCAAAGCTAGTCTGCCTAGATTCGGATGAAGGCATGGTCCTTGTACTAGCAAGTCCGGACGAGCTGGCAGTCTCCAAGGTGGCTGCAGAGACATCTCCCGAAGGTCTGAGTACCAGGCCCTGCGGGGCCAGTCTGGGGCCAGGAGGATTGCTGTGGTCCCTTCTTGTTTGAGGCGTCTGAGGACTCTTGGTAGCAGTGCCACTGGAGGAAAAATGTAGACCAGGGAGAATGGCCATGGAGCCGACAGGGCATCCACCAGATGTGCCTGTGGGTCCCTGGAGCGAGCCCCGTAACGGGGTAACTTTTTGTTGACGCTTGAGGCCATTAGGTCTATTTGCGGGAGTCCCCATCTGTTGACTAGTTCCTGGAACACATCCTCGTGGAGCCCCCATTCGCCTGACTGTACCTCCTGGCGGCTCAGAAAATCGGCCTCCCAGTTCTGAACCCCTGGTATGTGTACCGCTGACAAAGCTAACAGGTGATGTTCTGCCCACTGCAGAATTGATGTTACCTCCCTCATGGCTGCTAGGCTCCTGGTCCCCCCCTGGTGGTTGACGTATGCCACCGCAGTGGCATTGTCTGATTGAATCTTCACCGGTTTGGAGTGAATCAGAGGGCCTGCTGACTTGAGGGCTAGCAGGATGGCTCTTAGCTCCAGTATGTTTATTGGGAGCAGCGCCTCCTCCCTCGACCAACGGCCTTGGAAGGAATGTTCTGCCAGAACAGCTCCCCACCCTCGGAGGCTGGCGTCCGTTGTTAACATCACCCATTGAGGGATGACAAACTGGCGCCCTTTTTGAAGGTTTAGAGGACTGAGCCACCATGTGAGCGACAGACGTGTCTGCCTGGACAGAACAAAGGTCTGCGATTTCAGGCTTGGTTGGGAACGGTTCCAGTGACGCAGCATTTCCCTCTGCAGGGGCCTGGAGTGGAACTGCGCAAATTCCGCCATGTCGTAACAAGAGACCATCTTGCCTAGGACCTTCATGCACAGGTGCACAGAGACCATTTGTTGCTTCAGGAACAGTTTCAGGAGGTCTCTGAGGAGTATCCACTTGTCCTCCGGCAGGTAAACCCTGAGAGTTTTTGTGTCTATCAAGGCTCCTAGATGCACCATCCGCTGTGATGGGGTTGTTGAGGATTTTTTCCAATTTATGAGCCAGCCGTGGGTCTGCAGGAGGGAAACAGTTAGCTCCAGATGCCTCTGGAGTGTCTGTGCGGATTGAGCCAGTATCAAGAGGTCGTCTAGATATGGTAGTAGACGAACGCCCTGGGCCCTTAGGGCCGCCGCCATGGTGGCCATGATCTTTGTAAAGATTCGTGGCGCGGTCGACAGCCCGAAGGGGAGGGCTATGAACTGGTAGTGGTTGCTTTTGACTGCAAACCTGAGGTAGCACTGGCTGTCCGATCGAATTGGCACATGGAGGTAGGCATCCTGGATGTCCAGGGATGCCATGAAGTCCCCCGGTTCCAGAGATTGCAGGATAGACCTGAGGGACTCCATCCTGAACTTGGGGATACAGAGATGTTTGTTCAGGCCCTTCAGGTTGAGGATGGGCCGGTATGACCCGTCCGGCTTTGTCACCAGGAACAGGCTTGAGTAGAAACCTGCTCCTCGCTGAGAAAGTGGGACAGGTACTATGACCCCTGCTGCCAGCAGGGTGTGAATGGAGCTGGTCAGAGCAGCCGCTCTGTCCTTCTCCCGGGGCATGCTTGTTGTGAAAAACCGAGATGGCGGACGCCCCTGAAAGGAGAGGGAGTAACCCTGGGCCACTATGGTGTTTACCCACCTGTCGGTGGTAGTGGCCTGCCAAACCCCGGCAAATGACAACAGGCGACCGCCCACCTGATGTGGTTGGTGGGCCACCTGATCCTCATGCTGAGGGCTTGTCGGCCTGTTTTGGGGCCTGACGGCGACCCGCCCAGGACTGTTTGGTCTTGGGAGCGGATGGACGCCTTGTGGGGGCCTGCGCCCTTGATGAAGGTTGACCCCTGGGCCTCCCCTGTGGACGGAAGGTCCGAAAGGACTGAGATCTAGGCCTAGCCGGTGCCGAAGGCAGAAAAGCTGTTTTGAACGTTGCAATGGTGGCTACAATCTTGTCCAGCTCGGAGCCGAACAGAACCTCCCCTGAGAATGGAAGGGCCTCCAATGCCTTTTTGGAATCAGAATCTGCGTTCCAAGTACGCAGCCACAGTGCACGCCGGGCAGCAATCGAAGAAGCTGAAATTTTTGAGGAGAGGGCAGCTGCATCTATCGCTGCCTCTTCCAGGTATGTGGCCCCTTCCCTAATGAGGTCCACCGTTGATAACAATTCAGAGCGACGTGTGCCTGAGGAAATCTGCTCCTGTAGGGAGTCAGCCCAAGTTGCAATTGCCTTTGCTACCCAGGCTGATGCCATAGCTGGTCTTGCTGACACGCCAGCATTGGAGAACACTGATTTTAGGCAGTGTTCAATCTTCCTGTCAGTAGGGTCCTTAAGAGAGGCCACTGTAGGAATGGGAAGGGTAGTAGCCTTAACTAGGCGGGCTACGTGAGCGTCGACCTGTGGAGGCTCCTCCCATTTCTTACGGTCCGCTGGAGCGAATGGGAAGAAGGAAATCAGGCGTTTGGACACTAAAAACTTTTTGTTAGGGTGTTGCCACGCTTCAGATAAGACCTCATTTAAGTCTGAATTTGAGGGAAAAAGAGCCAACTCCTTCTTTTTCTTTTTAAAAAGAAGTGTGTCAGGTGCTGTGGCCTGGGTGTCCTGTATATTGAGAGACATCCTAACAGCTTTAACTAAGGAGTCTACTCTGGACTGGGTCATTCTTTCCTCCTTATCAGGTTCATCTATGTCAACATCATCTATGTCAACATCTTCGTCTGTGTCGACCAGCACCTGGTCACCCAAGTCATCCCCAGCATCTGATTGATTAGAAGCTAAAGGAGCTTGTGCTTTGCGTTTAGGTGGAGCCCTCAATGCAGATTGCAGAGAAGCAGACACCTGGACTAAATCCTGAACAGAGGTGGATAAACCCTGTACCCAGGCCGGCTCTGATGCAGCAACAGCAGGCTGAGCTGGCAATGGCTGCGCAGCCGACTCTCTGTTTGCAGCTAACTGAGTAGTTAACTCCTTCATGGCTGCTGAGAGAGTGGAAGCCCAACTGGGTTCTGTTGGGACTGAGGGGCCCCCCAGGGAGTCCTGTGCAGAACAGCGTTCACACAAACCAGCTTGCTCCTGTATGGAGGAATAATTCTCCTTACAGTTAGTGCATGTATAAGCATGCAGCTTAGGTGAATCCCTAGCTGGCTTTGCTTTGGGGTTTTTCTGTGACATTTTAACACAGACAGGCCCTGTGTGCACTGGTTACAATAATACAGTGGACAGTAACACCCTCTGAAACTATAAAGGTATACAGATGGATGACAGTAGAAAAGACACTATACTCTCTGACACTCAGCCAAATACTGAGGTACAGAGGGCTGCAGACAAAACCTGTTCCTGTAGCGTGTAGAGGAGCAGGGATTCCGGTGCACTTCTCCCACAGTGTAGTCCCGCGTAATGGCGTCTTCAGTACGCTGCTGGGGCGTGGGGAAGCTAAGCTCAGGCGGGAAAACAGCGTTATGTCGCTCTGAGCGTGGAGGCGGGGAGCTGTGGATCAAGGCCCCGCCTCCCCTAGAACCATCAGTGCCCTGCGCCATTAACAAAAATGGCGCTCCACAGTACGGCTCCCTGGTGGTCTAGTGGCCGCGCAGAAAAGACTGGGTGCCACTGCCAGGGTCACCCGGGCTGCACCCCGCCCGGTGACTCGATCGCTAGCGGTGCGCACCTAAAATGGTGCGCGCGTCCCCTCACATGGAGGTCCCGCTTACCTGTGGTGGAGCGCGGCGTCCTCCGTGTCATGAGGAGAGCGGCGGGTCTGGCTATGAAAGTCAGCGCGCCGCTGCCAGCCACAGGGGAGCAGCGTAACGCTGTCTCCGTGTAAAAAAAAAAAAAAAAATGAAGATTTCAGACAGGGCACGGAGCCCTGTCCCATGGTACCTGTGCCTTGAGGCACCAAGAAACAACTGAAGCCTGTAGGGGCGTGGAGGAGGAGGAGCCTGGGCTGCACTTGAAGAACTCTATTCTACTTGGTGCCTGTAGCTGAAGCTCCACCCACACCCCACTGTCCCAGTGACCACCATTGGCATGAATGAAAAAATACGATTACGTGCCCAAATGAATACGCAAATTCCTACCTACTGGTAAAGTTCACAGATTTGTGCGTTACTAGGGTCACAGCATTTGCTAATCCCCTTGTTATATAGAATTTTTTCATATCTTTTCAGATGTGTATCAAAAAATCCCCAAAAGTGCTGTTTGTGGGCTCTTTGATGCTAATTGAATAGAAACATGGGATTAATTAACCCACGATAAATTATCATGGCTAATTGAGCTCCCCTTTATTTGATGTTATATCTTTCATTTAAGTGATATAATTGAACCAAGGTTTGTTTAGCCATTTAATGCTAACCTCAGGAGTACACAAATATCTCTCAGGTAAAATGCTAATACTTTCCACAAAGATTTTCATTTGTAATGTTCCTTAACAATGCTCGGCCCCACAAACTAAGACAAGCATGACAGATAATAATCACAATGGATATAAAAAGCAGACACTGCAACTGAGTATTGTGTCCATTAACTTTTATATCCTCATGTGTAAATTAATAATCCGTTACCTGCTCAAAGATCATTACACCGTGGGTTTGGTTTATGTGCCCCTTGACATTTAAATGTTTTCAGACTTCAGAAATAGACTACATCTTCCTTCTTGTATAAAAATCACAGGAATTTGCAGTTTAATATTTATGAGAGCATTCAATCTTAATATGTTACTTTTACATTGTAAAGGCAAGGGATATCAGAGAAAAGGTTGCTGGTGCATCTATCAGTAAAATGAGCTATCTATTTGTGAAGAGAACTGTGGAACCAGCCTGGACATTATGATCTTGTTCTAAAAAATATTTACCATTGGGAGACAAGGGGATCCTATCATATCCTTTTAGATAAGAAAGCAGTACAATTAATAGTATCCGAAAAATTACTATATTGCTCTTTCTCATCTGCACACTGTATATTCGATTGTTCACAACATCCCTATAATTCATACTTACCTACTATGCTGGAAGCTGTTGGAATCTCCTGATTTTTGGGGTTGTTCCCTGCAGCCCTGGATGAGTAGGCAACTCTCCCTCATCCTGTCCACTTCCTACTGAAGCAGGCAGGGTGGTGTGATAATCAAATGATATATGACAGGAATGCAGGAAGGAGGTGGGGTTAAATTACCAGCATAAACCCATGTAGCTCCTTGACTCACAAATGGGAGATGTTTCCCTGTGTTAGGGGCGGGGCCTAATTAGAAGCACTTCAGCCATGTCCCCTGAAGTGGCCTGCATTGTCTCTGCTCTGGCCTTCTTTAGGTAAAAATGCTTGAATTCAAGGCTGCTATGATTTATACAGGTTCTGATTAAAACTACGAGAAATGCAGGTTGGAATTTGCCAGCCATAGAACCTGTGTACATCATAGGTGTTCTGAGATATTATGGCAATTCTATTCACCTGCGAGGCCAGCAGTCAGCTAGTGAGTTTTTTATTTTTAAGATGTGGCCCTGCCCAGAGTATTGAACCTTTGCCTTTCCTGTCTCCAACACAAACAACCTTTGTTGGTTCGCAGAGTATATGATGCAGCAAAAACTCATGTAAACCAGCACCCATCTATATCCATCTGTTAAAGGAACAGGAGTAGGTGCTATCTGGGTGGGTTTGTAAGAATTTTTTAATACAATAATATCAAACTTCTTCACAGGTGTAGTGATGTATTAGTCCAACCTATTTTGGTGTTGGTTCACCTAGAAATTTTAGACCACCTAGAAATATTTCCAGGGCCACTTTTAATTCACAATCCCCCCCTGCATGGTTGTTAATTAGAGAATTTCTTAAGCAATTGTAAAGTATATTTATTTAAGAAAAACCTCTCTTTATTAATTCTTTTGTGCCTGTTTGTAATATTTTGTCGAATTTCTTATATTTTATTCTTAATATTGCAGGAAAAACTATAGGGCAAAAATCCTAATGAAATACTACTGGGTCGAAACCTATGCTATTTCTTTATTTCAGTCAGAGCTTACAGGAGAAAAGACAGGTGTTGGCACTCACTTATTTCACATCCAACTGCCAGGGATGACACAGCAATGGTCCTTTATGGATAACATACACTACCGTTCAACAGATTGCGGTCACTTCAAAATGTCCTTATTTTTGAAAGAAAAGCATTGTTTTTTTTCAATTAAATTAGTCAGAAATACATTGATAATGTGGTAAATGACTATACTTGCTGCAAATGTCTGTTTTTTAAAGGAATATCTGTATATAGAGACCCATTTCAAGCAACCATCACTCCAGTGTTCTAATGTTACATTGTGTTTGCTAATCACATTAGAAGACTAATGGATGATTATAATACCCTTGAAAACCCTTTTGCAATTATGTTAGCACAGCTGAAAACAGATGTCAAAGATATATATGTCTACTCAGTGTATATCTTTATTTTTATTTCAATATCAACTCATTGCAGCAACCATCTTGCATTCTCTGGTTAAATAATTAAGTCCAGATGTTCTGAAGAAAACAACAGGATGTGCTACGCAATGTTGCATAATCTTCAGTTACTTCTAGAATAATCTATGCACACGTTTCCAAATCACAAGACATGTTCAAGTTCGCCAGAACTAAACATTTTGTGCCAGAATGAAACACAGTTAGAAA
This sequence comes from Crinia signifera, assembly GCF_055691185.1. Lineage (NCBI taxonomy): Eukaryota > Metazoa > Chordata > Amphibia > Anura > Myobatrachidae > Crinia > Crinia signifera. Next base: position 148,919,027 of record NC_139221.1, on the reverse strand, counting down.
TGACCATATATAGCACAATATGACGTATTAGAGAGCCATAATAGGAGGGTCTGTAGAAAATGTCATAACATATAAGTGATTGTACACCACACCCAGGGCTGTGTAAGCAGTGTATTTGCCATAAAACACTGGGAAGCTGTGTGACCTGATGGTGTTGTCTTAGGATGTGGTATAGCATTAAATAAATAATAATGATTTTAAATATTGCACTCTAGCATCACACTGGCAGCATAGGAAATGAGGGTAATTCCACACAACTTTGCTCATTAGAGAAGCAAAAAAAACTGGACTTCCTTTGAGCTAGTGGAGTATTTGGAGCATCACATTTGTGGGTTCAATTATACTCTCAAAATGGGCAAAAAAAGAATGTGTGAAACTTGACTGTCTATTCTTGTTCTTTAAAATGAAGGCTATTCCATGTGAGAAATTGCCAATAAACTGAACATTTACTACAATGGTGTGTACTACTCCCTCCAGAGAACAGCAACAACTGCCTCTAACCAGAGTAGAAAGAGAAGGGTGAGGCCCCCGGTGCACAAATAAGCAAGAAGACAAGTACATTAGAGTCTCTAGTTTGAGAAATAGATGCCCCACAGATCCTCAACACCATCTGTCAAGCATGGTGGAGGTAATGTGATGTTCTGGGGCTGCTTTGGTGCTGGTAAAGTGGGATATTTTTACAAGGTAAAAGAGATTTTGAATAAGGAAGGCTATCACTCCAGTTTGCAATGCCATGCCCTTCCCTGTGGACAGCGCTTGATTGGAGACAATTTCCTCCTCCTAAAGGACAATGATCCAAAGCACACCTCAAACTTATTCAAGAACTATTTAGGGAAGTTGCAGGCAACTGGTATTCTGTCTGAAATGGAGTGGCCAGTGCAGTCACCAGATCTCAAACCTACTGAGCATAAGAAAGTACATAAGAAATGCCCATCAAGCCAATCCAACTCGTAGGAGGTGCTTCAGGAAGCGTGGGGTGAAATTTCTTCAGATTACCGCAACAAATTAACAGCTGGAATGCTAAAGGTCTGCAATGCTGCAATTGCTGAAAAATGGGCATTCTTTGCCAAAAGCAAAGTTTGAGGACAAAATTATTATTTCAAATAAAAATCATTATTTCTATCCTCGCCAATGTCTTTACTATATGTTCTCTTCATTTTGCAACATATTTGATAAATAAATGTAAGTTTTCATATAAAACACAAAACTGTGTGGGCGACCCCAAACTTTTGAAAGTTAGTGTGTATAAATAAATACTTCGATAGTTATCACTCACCCGGGCTTGTCTTAATTTTAAAATGAAAATTAAGACAAGTCCTCATGAATGCAATTTATCAAAGTATGTATGTATATATATATATATCTACAGTATATCATCTATATATATGTCTAATGTCCGTGTCCCCCCAAAACACTGCCATCTTTTTGCAATGAGTGAAACAAAATCTCTTTCTCTCTCACACATGCACAATCTCAGAGGCAATCACAAGGTAGCAGACTAGCTTTCGAAGCATTTGCTTTGGGCCAGCCTACTAGTATATAAGATTATTTTATTGCGGTGATACATAGGGGTTTATTTACTATGATGGGAGTTCTATTGTAGAGTCTATTTTGTTTACTTATTTTACACCTTCTACAAGATAACAGACTCGGTTTGATTGCCAATGCAACATCCCATCTTCAATAGAACTCCCATCTTAGTAAATAGGACATTTTCATATTCAAAGCCCACCACTAGCCAATCTACTCGTTATTACATTCCATGTCTGTATGTAACAAATTAGCCCCATCAAAAAACATTTTATTATAAATTCTCTAAATTTCATGGATGTCCCTGTAACCTGACTTACCACCTTTGACACCAGTTCTCATACTACTCTCTTTTTTAGAGACCATTTGTTCTCTCATATTTGCTCAAAACTATCAAGGTGGTGGCATTGAAGTTCATATCATCCACCATTGCATCTTCTAGATAATTTCCTACTTCTTTCTTGAGGAACATTTTTTTCTGCACGTTACTTCCTTGCTCCCCCGTTTTTGCTCCTTCAACCTTCCTTTTCACATCATGTGTTATGACAACATCCCAATAGACTATAGATTAATTACGCTGAATTTAAATGTTTCTTTTTTTCTCTATTCCTCTTTTGGTCTCAACCACTGTCATGCTTGCCCTCCTTCCTCTCTAATTATTCTTACTCTGACTCACCATCTGGTTCTGTTTCCCCCTATCTTAAGGTGCCCATACACGTACTGATTACCCGGTACTTTTTGTGCTAAAATAGCATCGTTGTGCATGCATTGTGCATGCGATGCAATGCTATTTTAGCACAAAAAGTACCGGATAATTGGTACGTGTATGGGCACCTTAACTCTACATATCGCCATTGTATTAGGGTCTGTTCTTGTCTAACTCTTTTCTCTCTAAATCTCACTATTTAGTGATAACACTGATAACACCCAAATAGACATTTTCTTCCAGCTGCACTTTCCATTTGCCTTCTCTTGCATTGTTCTAGTTCTACAATCTTTTTCTGGATGTGCTAGCACTTTCTCAAATTCAACATGTCCATCTTTAATTAAAATCCTCACCCTCTCATATAAAACACTTTATCATGCCATTCCCTCCTCCACCTTCAACCTTATTTATATTCACACTCTCTCCAGCAGTCTCTGCTCATCCACTGATAACCACTACACCTTAACTCTGGTCACATCCTCTCCTTCTCAAATTCAAGATTTCTCTTGTGTTGCCCCATCGATCTGAAACATCATTTTTCTCCTTCTCAGAATATGTAAACCTACCAATGGTCCTTCTGGCCTCTTCATAAATGCCTATTGACCTTTCAACCCTTTTGAAATCCCAACCACTCTTTCCCCCCACGTTACCCTCTTGGTTAAACCTCTATACTGCTCCCTTGTTCTCTATCTGTAGGATGATTGCACCTTTTTTCCTCTCTCACCCATCCTACACTTACAAATCTGACTGTGTGTACTCTCATTTATCTGTTAGAGGAACACTGTGTGCTTATTTTTTTCCTTCTACTTTCTTGTCAAAACTTCATAACTGGCTTTCACTAGCCATGAGTGACTCTACCCTTCCCTTCCCCCATAAACACCCCCTACACTTTTTTATGTTATTTTGTCATAGTAAACTTATGTATGGCTAATACATGTGTGTTGCTATGAACACCCTGTAGCACCATATAAATCAAAGATAATAATACTAGTAATAATAATAATAATACATTTAGGATATGCATATGACTAAACCAAGCAGTATTTTAGGACTCATTTAGAAACATTGTAGTTATTAAAAATAATTCATACCCCTTTCACACTGCAGCTCTTAACCGGTATATTGCTGTTTTTTTTTAGCCTTTTAAACTGGTTAGAGCTGCAGTGTAAAAGCTCCAGTCTGCATTTACCGGTTACAAATAACCAGTACTTGTAAACGGGTAAAAAGCAGAGTCCTACATGGTTCAGAGACATTTTTTACGCAGTGTGAACAGCTCTGAACCGGTATATAGGACTCAGGCAGCAGTTAGCACTGAGCTTGTAATCAACGCAGTGAATATTTAATAATCAGGAGCCGCTCATTACATATGCACATATGTAATGAGCAGCTCCTAGTGACCCGTGCACGCCCGCTGCCTACCACGCTGCCCGGATCCGCAGCCAGGTACCAGGGGAGGGAGGGGGTATTACTAGGTGCTGGCTGTGTGTGTGTTGGGTGGGGCTGCAGCTTTACCGACACCTGTGGCTGCCGCCCCGGGTCACCCCCTGAACCCGCTCTGCCTACTGCATGGTATATTACTGGTTAATTACTGTGTACCTTTCACAACGAGTTCAATGGGAAAGGTACAAAAACAGTAATTAACCAGTAATATACCATTTACAACATGCAGTGTGAATTGGGTTAAACTTGCTCTGACCCGGTTAAGGAAACGTTTAAAAAAAACGGGTCAGAGCTGGTTTGGCAGTGCGAAAGCAGCATAAATTGTTAGTCACACTTCTGTTTTATGAAGAGCGGAGTGGATAATTTGATGTGAGCTTGGTACACCATTTATCATTTTAGACAAAGCACTAATAGTGTACACTGATATTGTTATTGTTCTTAAATACATTCCTCTCTATACTGCAGGTAGAGTGTATTGACTTTTATGATGGATAGCCCCTCTTTCCACCTTTACTGGGGGAAGCTCACACACCTGTTTGATCACATTCTTTTATGTTGAAGTGATGCTACTACCAAATTCAAAGCAATAAATCCATTTTACAGGCAGAATTAGTAGAAAGTAAATGGAACCTCTCTCATGTTTGTAATTTATGTGCAAGCATGTGAATTACTGTAAAGGCATTCCCAGGTGAATTCCTTCATAAAGAGCTTTGCAGTTACATATCAACCACAATCATTTTAAAATTGTACAAAAATACCTCCTGTTTGTCCAGTGAAATTCTGCATTGCAGTAAGAATGGCTTGTACACCAGGGATCAAATTAGCTAAAGCTGCATCGGTAAATTCTGCTTTCTAAATATAAAACTTGCTGTCTAATAGCCAATAAGCAGAGCCTTTACTTTTACCAATGTATAACAGTTCAGCAAAATAAAGTGTTTAATAAAACAATACCAAAATAGCTATCTGAATGTATGCTTACCCAATTCAATTAAAAGTATTTAAAATAATATATCTAATATATTAGATTGTAATATTTAATATATATTTTATATTATATTTTCTCTTGCAGAAATACATGGAGTCATGAAGTATGTAATATTCAAAATCTTTTACAATTTTTAAGAGAACTTTTAAACTTTTAAAAGGACTATTAAGCACCCATTAAATGACAGGAAAAAAAGGGGTACTCTTTACCTAGAACGGCGCCCATCGCGGTGATCGCGACATCGCGGGCAGTACATAAACGGCCGCGACGCGATGCCCGCGATCACTGCGATTTTCCCATAGGGAACAATGTTAAAAAGCCTGATTGACCGCGATTTTGCATTCAATGCCTCAATGCCCGCGATTTTCACATAGGAATCAATGTTAAATGGGCTACAGAGCCCAAATAGGCAGAATTAACCCTTAAATGTCCCCCCAATTTTTGTACGCCACCCCACGATCCACGCCAACCCGAAGCGTGGCGAGCGCAGCGAGCCCGCGAGGGGCGGCGGTACGTGTCCTCCGACCTTTTCATGCCCTACTATCCACGTCGGCGTGGAGTTGAGAATAGAATAGTGTGGCGAGCGCAGCGAGCCACCGAGCCCGAAGCGTGGCGAGCGCAGCGAGCCCCGCGAGGGGACGCGGATACCTTCACAGGTAAACGTGTCCCCTCGCGGGCTTCACAGGTGTCCGCTTTTCGCCACGGATACCTGTGAAGCCCGCGAGGGGACGCGTATAACTGTGAAGGTATCCGCGTCCCCTCGCGGGGCTCGCTGCGCTCGCCACGCTTCGGGCTCGGTGGCTCGCTGCGCTCGCCACACTATTCTATTCTCAACTCCACGCCGACGTGGATAGTAGGGCATGAAAAGGTCGGAGGACGCGTACCGCCGCCCCTCGCGGGCTCGCTGCGCTCGCCACGCTTCGGGTTGGCGTGGATCGTGGGGTGGCGTACAAAAATTGGGGTGACATTTAAGGGTTAATTGTGACTATTTGGGCTCTGTAGCCCATTTAACATTGATTCCTATGTGAAAATCGCGGGCATTGAGGCATTTTAAAGTAAAATCGCGGTCAATCAGGCTTTTTAACATTGTTCCCTATGGGAAAATCGCGGTGATCGCGGGTACACGATTTTTATGTACCCGCGATTTACCCGCGATGCCCGCGATGACCGCGATTTTTTACCCCCGACGCCCGCGATTCTAATCGCGGGCGCCGTTCTAGGTAAAGAGTACCAAAAAAGGTTATAAGGTTGGTTGTGAATGTAATCTCTGAATAAAGTTTCTGTGAAATATGAAGGCACAGAACTGTACATAAGCATCACTGCACACACCGAACAAGTAAGCATGCTCTGTTTCTTCAAAAATTCATGGTGCTCATGAAACTCATGGAGCTAAACAGACCCATTCTGAACCACTGTGGTCTGCAAAATTTTGGTGCAGAAGATGGTACCCAGAAGATGAAGAGAACTGCAGCCAACATTTGTTTACCATCAATAAGGACAACATTGCTGCTGTGTGAGCCATAGTTGAAGTGGATGCCAGGTTTACCATGGTCCATTTACAGAATGAGATAGTCATCTCAATGGGAACCATCCACTTCATAATCCATGAAAAGAATAGCCTGAGCAAGGTAACCCATGGTGCTCAACATTCTGGCCAGCTAGATGAGGGTAATTTTAAACTTGACAAATCCTAGCTCTGCAATTTTTAACACAATATTGAACAACTGTTTTAATGACCAAGACTGGTAATGTAGCTATGGTACCACTTGTGAAGCAGCTCACGTGCCACAAATGCTGGAAGCTATTTCTAAGCACCATCCAAGAACCAGTGCTAGCCCTTCTCCCTCATGAAAAATGCACCTGCCCATTTGTCAGCTGTGAGCTGCTCGGAGGGGTGCTGGAGGGGTTCCGACAGTCAAGACCCAACAGTTATTTACACGAGTCAAAACCCCGAAACACGGAGGCTCGAAGGCCACCGGCTATTCTCCCTCGTGGGGTCCACGACCCCCCCAGAGGGAGAATAGAATAGATGGTGAGCATAGCGTGCCACCGTGCCCAGGGAAAAACTCAGGATTTTCAGAAGGGGGTTTCCAGAGGGGCGGAGCAAAGCACGGAGATGGACACTTAGGTGACCCAGTATATGCCGGGTCAGTTAAAGTATTATAGATAGATAAATGTATATAAATAATAATAATAATAATAATAATAATATATATATATATATATATATACATACATATACACACACACACACACACACACACACACATATATATATATATACACACACACATACAGGGGTGTCAACAGCAGTGTAGACCCCTGGGCATAGCAATGTATTGGGGCACCTACCCATCCTCCAGCGGTAGAGGTGTGGGGGGAGCTTTGATGTCCTGCAGGTGGTAGGGGGTATTATACCAACCGCTCAGCATGTAGGGCCTGGATCAGTAATTTCCACTAATTACCCCTTTACTGCACAGATGGTGGGAGATGAGGTGGGAGAAGGGGGAATTGGGCTAAATGAAGGGGTCCCAATACATAACTTCCAGGGTGGTAGAGGATGTGTAATATGCAGAGGAGGGGTGTATAGTGGAGAGGGCTTATTATTCATAATTTTCTGGTGGGAGGACAGCTTGCTTGACTGCATATATCTCCAGTTTCCAGAAATAGATTTCTTATATTGTAAAGGAATTAAAAACTACAGCATTCCACCTACCAAATGATATTGGGGACTAGGGGATAAGAGTTCAGGAGGCAGAGCAATCTGCCAACGAGCATATAAAACTACATACCAGGTGTGTGGAGCTGGAGAAGTAACCAGCTGCTGGAAGGCTGATATCTCTGGTTCCTAGGAACAGTAAAGACAAGCTACTAGTGTCCATCAAAGGGGGAGAGTCCCAGCTTTTGGAATATACCCTCAGAAAAACTCTTAAGTCAGACAGAACCTAAAATATCTGACTGGGAAGAGCAATTAACAGGCTTGGATGGGGACCACAGCTTTAAAGTCAGATATCTCCGGTTCCCATTTTAAATTATTGTACCCATGGAAAGAGGGGACCCTCAGCTTTCAGCCTAGGGCCATTAGACTCCTGGCGGGGTTTCTGGGTACTCAGAAACCCCCCCTGTACGTGCGCTATTGGTACCTGCAGCAAGGCGAGCACTTAGAAAACCAACAGCACCCAAACATATATTTATGGGGGAAATTTACTAAGATCGAATTGGTACGAATGCACCCACTCATACCCATTCGATGCGATATATGGCCAGGAAACGGTGCCCAGCATATTCACATAAAGTCGTTTTTTTTCCTTAATGTACCAATGCATACACCATCAATAGAACTCAGCCATATATGGTCATGAATTCTATGGTGGTCGTCAAAGTTACCATCATCGGTACTGTTACGAATTCAGCAAATGATACCAATGAAAAATGTGAAACCTTTTTCATCTGTATTTAGCTGAAGCCTGCGCGGTTCAATCAAATCCATGCAAGCTTCTCTGTGTACACTGTGGGGGTTATTCTAGTTCACTCTTTCTGCCAAAATCCTTCTTAGATGGACAAAACCATGTGCACTGCAGGGGGACAGATGTAACATGTGCAGAGAGAATTAGATTTGGGTGGGGGTTTACTTCAGAGTGAGATCTATATTGCAGTGTAAAAATAAAGCAGACAGTATTTACCCTGCACAGAAACAAAATAACTCACCCAAATCTAATTCTCTCTGCACATTTTACATCTGCCCCCCCTGCAGTGCACATGGTTTTGTCCATCTAAGAAGGATTTTGTATGTATATATATATATATATATATATTTGTAATCCTGGCACTCAGGCTGAGTCTGCAAAGACTTGGGTGTCCCTCAATCCTTAGTAGGAGATGTAGCAGTAAATGAGCAGAGGGCACTCGCAAGATTTTTAAAGCTGCACGGCGGCAAGCTGACAATAGATTGACACATAAATTGACACAAGGGTTTGTGAGTCAATGTTTCGAGCTGGTAGCCCTTTATCAAGACATGTCTTGTAACCACAATAAGACTAATTAAAAAAATTACACTATGCTTTTATATGTTAGATTAATTTTTTTAATTAGTCACAAGCCATAGGGCACCCCAAAACTAGGAAAGGTGAGTGCCGATGTTTAGTGTATATATTGTTTATTAGATTAATTTTTTTAATTAGTCTTATTGTGGTCACATTCTCTCATGCACCCTGCTTTAACTAAGACTCCATAGCTTATGTTAACCATTTCCCTAGATGATTAGTGACAGGTGTGTTGGTAACTGCTCACATATAAAAGCATAGTGTGCTGTGAGCCTTAGACCAGATAGCATGCCTGGAATCAAACATTGATGTGATAGCTATGTGTATTGTAGCCATTTTCAGTGTTAGGACCTGCAGAAAAGTGGGGTCCCGTGAAGGGGGCTGCAGGCTTAAATGCATTGATCAATTCATGAACCAAATCTCCACTATTTATTATCAGTTAATTTAGTGTGTGCAGAGCCCCTACAATGTCTGTTTATATATATATATATATATATATATATATATATATATATATATATAAAATCAGAATAAGAACAGGCACTCCATAGTGCAGATAAAATATATATTTATTTGAAGACAGGTTAACATGGATAGGGATGGGATCACGTACCAAGACAGGCGGTATGCAGGCGGTATGCAGACACAATCAGCATAAGTTTGGTGCCTCATTTATTGCGCACTGTATGTATTCAGTTTTTCAATATATATACATATATATATATATATATATACACACTGTATATATATATATATATATATATATATATATATATATATATATATATATATATATATATATATATATATATGTAGTGATCCCTCCAGAATCAGGGCAGGGAGTAGTGGGGAAGCGGGCAGTGTGAGTGCACTGCTGGGGGCATAAGTGTATCTGGCACTGTGGGTGCATACCTGGAACCATGGGGGCATATGTGTATCTGGCACTGCACTGGTGGGGTCATATGTGTATCACACCCTCATTTTCATTGGCAATGCCCCACACCCATTTTTCACAGTACCACGGAGTATTTTTTTTAAGTCTTGCTCCACTAGCTGGGGGACATTGTTTATCTGGCATTGCTGGGGGCATTGTGTATCTGGCATTACTGGGGGTATTGGGGGCATTGTGTAACTGGCACTGCTGGTTTCATGTGTATATATGGCATTAATTATGGCATGTGTATATATAGCACTGCTGGGGGCATTGTTTATATATGGTATATATGGCACTGCTGAGGGCCATATATATCATATATGTGTTAAAAAAAAAAGTTCATGCACCGAACGTCGCCCGGTCTATTAGGTAGCTCGACCCACAGCGCCGCCCACTTCTGCCCCACTCACAGTTCCTGAACCTATTTTCGTACAAAAATAGCACTGTATACTGTATATACATTAAATGGGGACCCCCTGTATTTCTATAACCAGCACCATGCTTTTGGCCTGGCTTTGGTTTCCAAAATATGGGAGACAAAAATGAGTAGGGGTCCTCTCTATTTCAGAAACAAGCAAAAGGCTCAAACAGCCAAAAGTCTCATGCCACAGCTGGGGGACACTTTTTGCATAAGGTCTACCCGGCCAAAGCATGAGCATTACCAATCAGGCATAAGGCAATACAGTGTTTCTTGGGTTTCTTGGGATTCTGAAACTTTTACAGGGAGTTCCTAAGAAACTATTCTTCTGTGGCAGCTCCTGTAACTGCACTAATGAATACTCAAGATTGGCCAATAGAAGCTAAGGAGGCCTTTCTCACTCTTAAACAATGTTTTATATCTGCACCCATCTTGAAACAACCAAACTGTGATCAGCCTTTTTTTTGGAAGTGGATGCTTCTTTGATGGGAGTTGGAGCAATTTTGGGGGACATTTACCAAAATGGATTCGTAGAAAAAAGGTGTATTCGTAGGGAGAAATACACCTTTTTTTTACGAATTTGTATTTTCGGGATTTACAATCCCAAAAATACAACAATTCGTAGTCCTAAAGATGGAACATTCGTATTTGTATTTACAAATACGAATGTCTACACCATCGATAGAATACGACAGAAATCACCATTCAAAAGAATGGTGGTTCCTGATGTACTAAGCAGCCGTACTGATAATACGGCTGCTAAGTGGTGTAAAACACCCACGCAAATACGACAGGAAAATAGAACACCATTTTCCTGTTCTATTTGCGTTTTAGCCTGCACGGATCAGTCAGATCCGTGCAGGCTGCTGTGTAAAAAAATAGAAAAAAAATTAAATATAAAAAAAAAAACCGGCGTGGGGTCCCCCCCACAGCCGAAACCAGCACCAGGCTGACAAAGGCTGGAGCCGGTAATTAAAAATCAGGGAACCCGACAAATAGGGGTTCCCTGATTTTTAACAACCAGCCCCAGGCTCCTGCTCTGGGGCTGGTTCCCAAAATACGGGGGACAAAATGAGTAGGGGTCCCCCGTATTTTAAGAACCAGCCCCAGGCAAAACCAGCCAGCAGGCTAATGCCACAGCCGGGGGGAGACTTTTTATGCAAGTCCCCCCGGCCAAAGCATTAACCCTACCGACCAGTCAGCCTGGCCAGGGGCCCTGGGGGAGTGGGGACCCCCCCAATAAAGGGGTCCCCCCCCTCCAGGACTTACCTGACCAGGCTGAAGCCTGGTGCTGTCCTCGATGCCCCTGGGCGGTAGGCATCGAGCTGATAAATGGTGTAAAAAAATAGATAAAACTATTGTTTTTTACTGTGGCACTACAAGTGCCAGCAAGCCTCCCCAGCAAGCTGGGACTTGGAGAACCACAAGTCCCAGCCTGCTGGGCATTAAAGGGCCCGCTGGGTCTTGTAGTGCCACAGTAAAAAAAATAGTTAAATAAAACACACTGACACCCATTTTAAATAAAAGTTTAATACACAAATTACATACATACTGATACTTACCTTTCTTGATCCCGTAGGTTGCCCTGGTCCTGATGTCCTGTGTCGTCCTCCAGGTCCATGTCGGCTGTCTGCGTCGTCCTCCAGGTCCATGTCGACGGTCCGTGTCGTCCTCCAGGTCCATGGCGGTGTCCGGGTCCGAAGAAATCCATGTTGGAGCTGTGGAAGGAAATCCTACTCACCTGTTCCTGCGCTGAAGAAGTCTTCTCTTGATCCGACGTAATCCAGGTAATCTTCAAAGCTGTCGCCGGTCCCCGCTGTCTCCGCTGTCTGTGCATCGCGCTGAGGAGAGATGCTGAAAAGTTTCATATTCGGCGCCTCTCCTCAGACTGAATTCTATTGGCCGCCTAGCAGGCCAATCAGGAGCCGAGAAAGTCGGCTCCTGATTGGCCTGCTAGGCAGCCAATAGAATTCAGTCTGAGGAGAGGCGCCGAATATGAAACTTTTCAGCATCTCTCCTCAGCGCGATGCACAGACAGCGGAGACAGCGGGGACCGGCGACAGCTTTGAAGATTACCTGGATTACGTCGGATCAAGAGAAGACTTCTTCAGAGCAGGAACAGGTGAGTAGGATTTCCTTCCACAGCTCCAACATGGATTTCTTCGGACCCGGACACCGCCATGGACCTGGAGGACGACACGGACCGTCGACATGGACCTGGAGGACGACGCAGACAGCCGACATGGACCTGGAGGACGACACAGGACATCAGGACCAGGGCTACCTACGGGATCAAGAAAGGTAAGTATCAGTATGTATGTAATGTGTGTATTAAACTTTTATTTAAAATGGGTGTCAGTGTGTTTTATTTAACTATTTTTTTTACTGTGGCACTACAAGACCCAGCGGGCCCTTTAATGCCCAGCAGGCTGGGACTTGTGGTTCTCCAAGTCCCAGCTTGCTGGGGAGGCTTGCTGGCACTTGTAGTGCCACAGTAAAAAACAATAGTTTTATCTAATTTTTTACACCATTTATCAGCTCGATGCCCACCGCCCAGGGGCATCGAGGACAGCACCAGGCTTCAGCCTGGTCAGGTAAGTCCTGGAGGGGGGGGACCCCTTTATTGGGGGGGTCCCCACTCCCCCAGGGCCCCTGGCCAGGCTGACTGGTCGGTAGGGTTAATGCTTTGGCCGGGGGGACTTGCATAAAAAGTCTCCCCCCGGCTGTGGCATTAGCCTGCTGGCTGGTTTTGCCTGGGGCTGGTTCTTAAAATACGGGGGACCCCTACTCATTTTGTCCCCCGTATTTTGGGAACCAGACCCAGAGCAGGAGCCTGGGGCTGGTTGTTAAAAATCAGGGAACCCCTATTTGTCGGGTTCCCTGATTTTTAATTACCGGCTCCAGGCTCTGTCAGCCTGGTGCTGGTTTCGGCTGTGGGGGGGACCCCACGCCGGTTTTTTTTTAATTTATTTATTTAATTTTTTTTTACACCTTGCAGCCTGCACGGATCTGACTGATCCGTGCAGACTGCCTACAAATAATTCGTATTAGCAGCCGTATATACGGCTGCTAATACGAATTCCTACGACATCGGTGGGTTACAAAGCAGTCGTATATGACTGCTTTGTAACTGATCCTCCGGAACACGACTTTGCATACGACTGAAACAGTCGTATGCAGTCGTAGGGAAAATACCAATACGAAAAACTAGGTTTTTCATATTGGTAAATTTCCCCCTTTATCTCAGAATGGTACTCCTGGGGGTTCTTTTCGTGCACGTTTTTGATTCCAGAAAGGAACTATTCCATCGGGGACAAAAAATTATTAGCCATCAAATTGTCATTTCAAGAGTGGCGATATTTACTAGAAGGAGCTAAATATCCAGTGACAGTTTATACTTACTATAAAAAGCTTTTGTATCGCAAAACAGCTCATTGTCTAAATTATCGCCAGTCCAGGTAGTTGCTCTAGTTTGATCATTTCAAATTAATAATCATGTTTTGCCCCAGTAAGAATAAAGTAAGGGCATTCATTTCAAAGAAGGAGGAGGATCAAGTACAGGAGGATAAGTCTATTCTCAATCCCAACTGTTCATTGCTGCAACCCGAGGAATGGAAATTGAAACAGGCAAGACATTTGTAGCTCCAAAGCTTCGTATAGATCCAGTGGGCACATTGCTTTCATTTTGCAGGTCATGCTGGAGTATTCTTGGAACCTATTCTCAGGAATCACTGGTGGCCAACAATGTGCCAAGAGGTGAAAAATCAGGTGCCTATCATATTTGCGCAAAGCACATTCTCCATTGGGATCTTTGCTTCCCCTCAATACCCCATCGTCCCTGGACACACATTTACAGTATATGGATTTTGTGACTGATCTTCTGCCTTCCCAAGGGTATACTACTATCTGGGTGGTGGTGGACAGGTTTCTAAACTCACTCATTTTGTGCCTTTGAAGGGTCTTTCCTCAGCTCCAGATTTAATGAGAGTTTTCAGTAAAGAGATCTTTAGGTTGCATGGTTTCCCTAAAGATCTTTGTTTCTGATTGAGAGTTACAGATTTCCTTAAGGTTTCGGAAATCATTATGCAAATGCTTGGATTCAAGTTAAGTTTTTCCTCTGCATATCACCCCCAGAGTAATGGTGATACAAGATTTGGAGAAATTCCTTTATATACATATCTGCCAAACAGGATGATTGGATTCTTGCCTTGAGCAGAATTTGCCCGCAATAATCTTTACTACAAATCTTTGTGTTATTCTCAATTTTTTAATCAAATATAGTCAACATCCGTTATTACCTGAGCTTCCAGACATTCAGTCAATTTCACTTCCAGGGGTACAGAAGACTGTGACCAATTTCCTTAACATTTTGAAAAATGAAAATGTGAAGCAGAATCTGTGTAGAGCTTTCCCTTTTTTGAAACCTGGTGATTAGGTTTGGTTATCAACTAAGCATCTCCTGTTAAATGCCCCAAACACTGGCATGGGACCACAGCGGCAGATGATACACACTAGTGCCACAGTAGATGGGATTACCGAGCACTGGATAGTGAACAGCAAAGGCTAAGGTGTTAGTGATGCAGTCACTGGTAGTGTCTATTCAGTACAGACAGACAGACAAGGGACAGGACCGGATGGCAAACAATGCTGGATACTAAGAAAACAGACTTACTGGACTGGACTGCTGAGCAGTGCCAGTTCAGGTAGGCAGAAATAAACAAAAAGAAAGGGCCAGTCCACAGAGCAGCACCGGTTTCAAACCCACAAACATGCAGGACCGGAATGCGGAGATATTCACTAATAGCAACACAGTACTGGTTACAAACAAGAATTTCAGAATAAACGCTAATAGCAAAAGAGACAGTACATGCTGGACATAGTTACATTCAACAGAATACAAACAGAAACCTCTATATACAGTAAGAACAGGTACAGGCTGGGTACAAGTTTAAGTTAAACACCCCAGTGTCAAAGCTCTCCGCAGTCTGCATGCACTACACACAACACCCCTCTGTCTGCACTACACACCACCTAATCTGTCTGCACACTAATGACTCAGTGATTGATGATGACAAGTACAAGTTCAAGTTAAACACCCCAGTGCCAAACTCCTCTGCAGTCAGACTCGGCATGCACGGCACACAACACCCCTCTGTCTGACTCTGCACTGCACAGCACCCCTCTGCAATTTGCACAACACCCTTCAGTTAAAGTTTAAAACACCCCAGTGCCAAACTCCTCTGCATTAAGACTCTGCATGCACTGCACACAACACCCCTCTGTCTGACTCTGTACTGCACAGCACCCCTCTGCAGTTTGCACAACACCCTTCAGTTAAAGTTTAAAACACCCCAGTGCCAAACTCCTCTGCATAAAGACTCTGCATGCACTGCACACAACACCCCTCTGTCTGACTCTGCACTGCACAGCACCCCTCTGCAGTCTGCACAACACCCCTCAGTTAAAGTTTAAAACACCCCAATGCACATTGCCCCAGAAGCCCACCACTGCCGTGAACAGCAGAGCTGTGCGCAGCAGGAACGTGACTGTGAAATGGCGCAGAATTCTCAGGACGCCAAGCTTTTATAGACTCACCGTCTCGCGAGAATCCGACGCCAGCTTCCTGCGTTCGGCCGCGCTCGGGTTTCCGAACAAAGCCGGAAAATCGTGAGTGCGGCTCGCTGGCACTCGGGCCGGCTATGTTCGGAGCGGTTCGGATAACGTGGAATCTGAACCGCTCATCTCTAAATCATTTAAATGCCAAGCATCCAAAGGGGGTCTCTAACACTGTATGTGGAGTTGTCTGGAGGTGTCCAGATTCTGGTAATTGGAACAAAATTACATTCAAACCACGCTCTGCATTTTCTTTACTCTTACGCCTGAGCGGACACTTATCTACCATCTTGTTGCAGGTTACCCATGGGACACCACTGCCTGATAGCAAAAATAACAGTGGAAGACTATATTGTCCCAATGGATCTCTACTGACGCTCTTACTGTTGTATTGCTGATGCCCTGTATCATTTATTTATTTAACGTAGACTGGTTGGATCTGTCCTTAAATAAAGAAGCAGAAGCAGAACATTTTTTACCATATGGTTGTCATATATATGAACCCTGCCTTCGGCACAGAAATATACTCTCCGTAAAGCAATAATGCTTACTTCTTGGTATAACCTTGGCAATACTTTCTACAAATTGCCCTCGTTTTAAAATTGGATTGCTATTAGTATTTCCTTTTGGATATGTGTGTCTTATTTTTTTTAAACTGTAGTGTGTGATCCCCTCTTCTCATTTTTTTCGATGTTAAGTTATGCGGTACACCATGTATACATACATTCATTTTTACTGTACTGTCACCCTTTTATTTCTTACCTCAGCAATTTTGTTATTTTTCAGTAAATGTGCCTGTTTGAATACTGTGCCTTACTTGAATTGCATGTATTGTACTGTATTGTATTGTAGTTTTTCAATAAAATATTTTGAAAAGAAGGAGTCTGGCTGCTGAGTTGAAATTACAGAGACCAGCTACATGTAGCTGGTAATGCCTCATTGACTTCCTTTTATAGGAAGAGCTGACCTCTGGCCTCAAGAACTATGGTCCTTATTCTAAACGGATCGGTGAAACGTGCGTACCGACGTGCACACCGAGCATTTTCCGCACTCTCACGGTGAGCGTGAGTCCCCCACAGAACAGCCGCACACGGACGGTCACAGACACCGACAAAGGGGAGTGGCGTACATTTGAGCGTACACCAACGTGCATGGACGGATCTCAGCCCTTTACCCACCGTCACCTGGCGTACATATGAGCGTTCGCCAACGTGCAGGGACGGATCTCAGCCTTTTTCGCTCAGAGACTCAGCGTGTCCATGAGCATAAGACATTTAACAAACATTGCAAGTAGAAAAGGTGACCCAAAAACACATTGTTGGTGTTAGACGTGATAGATGTGTGAAAATAAGTAATGTGACTTGTATGTTTGTGTTGCAGTGAAAAAGTTGACACATATCAACTCCTATGATTTGTGGGTCCTGTTTTCAAAATATGGGAAACACACTTGCATCAAGGGTGTAGATGTATACAAAATAAATACATGTACATATTGAAACATGTTTAATTGGATTAATACTACATAAAAATAAACCAACCTTTAAATGGTGAGAAGTGTAGAAAGAGAACCTTCCTATGTATTTCTGGGCTGTGTCTGGCTTGCAGGTACTGACATGAGGCATTTCACTTAATAGGCTGCAGCATTGCTTAATATTGCAGTCAGGTGTATGCAAATTACTTGTAATTGGCGTTAATTAGCAGATCAGGGCGTCCGCACTCAGGCGGAAACGCTAAGAGTGGTATTGAGCACTCTTTGGCGTCCGACTGTTTTTGGCCCAAAATGCAGGTTGCTCTCGCTGAGCGAGGCGATTATCTCTCTGTGCAGTTTGAGTGCACACCCCCGTGTACGCCCAGTATACGCCCAGTTTTCTAGCCTCTCCCCTAAAAATGCCCACATCACGCCCACTGTCAACGTGCGATTGCGGATAGGATTTTTCACCCGGGACAGTCTGTTCGTCAGCGGTATGCTGACGCAGCACATGCGCATAGCGAAAGATACGCATGCGCAGTAGAAAAAACCCTCCACACCAACCAGAATAACCCCCTATGTCAGAATCCAGGCTTAAAACCTTTTCTGCAGTAACTCACCTTTGCTGAAGTTCCTGATTAGTTACCTGTGTAACATTGCAGGGAAACTGGACTCTCTGCTCACAGAGGTAATTAAGGCCCAGATGCAATAAGATTCAAAAGTGATAAAATGGAGAGTGATAAACAGCCATCCAATCAGCTCCTACATGCCATGTCACAGACTGTGTTTGAAAAATGTCAGACAGGAGCTGATTGGCTGCCTGTTTATCACTCTCAATTTTATCACTTTTGAAGCTTAGAGAATCTGGCCCTATGCCTGTTCTTGCTGTCTTTGCACTCTCAGCTGATTAGTGTCTGTTCCTAGAACACACTGTGTATTCCATCTTGCCTAGAATCACATGATCTTAGCATGCAATACTCAAGCCACACCCTGCCTGTCCTCTGTGCTTTAAAAGGAAGTCCAGTCCTAAGCCTGATGCCAGAACAATTGCATAACTTGCGGTGTGTACTGGATCACACAGCGCTTCACATTCAGGTCCCAAATTCCAGGGTGAAATTACCAGTTCCGTCCAGCAGCTCCTGCTTCCTGGATCTGGTTCCATTCAGCACCTCCTGCCCTGAGTCTGGTCCTGTCTGGAATATCCTGCCTTCTTAATCCCGTCCCACAAGACTAACTACCAAAGCGGGTCAGTGTTCTAGCAGTTCTCTAGCCGGTGTTGCTACTTCATGTTCCCAGGTCATCTCCAGTGATACTAGAAGATTCTCTGCTTCCAGTAACAACAAATGCCAGTTCTTATTATAGTCAACCTTCATGCCAAAGGGTTACATAAACCCATCCTGCATGATTCTAGACCCTGTCACCAAGGTCCCACTTTGAAAGGCAGAGTCAGGGCTTCCCAATACACCAGCCGTGACAAACTAAAAGGATAAAAGAAGGGTGCTTATCTCTTTAAGGATGTGCACCCGCGATGTGCGCGCCCGACACAAACCAGTGCAACCAATCGGCTTTTACATATCATTTCATAGAATGTACTGTATAAATGATAGAGTATGATTATTTATTATGGGCAGCTTCTCTACTGGTACACGTCTCCAATTTTTTCCCTGCTTGATAAATCCACTTTGTCTTCTTGTTCACTCTCCATCTCTATTCCAGTTCATATTCACTGTTTATCCCACTGTTCCTACATTGAACACTTACAGTA
Organism: Crinia signifera; assembly: GCF_055691185.1. Taxonomy (NCBI): domain Eukaryota; kingdom Metazoa; phylum Chordata; class Amphibia; order Anura; family Myobatrachidae; genus Crinia; species Crinia signifera. The sequence continues at coordinate 148,900,125 of NC_139221.1, read as the reverse complement.
TGCCTGTGTCTTACTCCCCCACACTTTCTTGTATATGAAAGGAGGTATGTCGATGGATATTATAAATATCTGAAAATAAATCATGCCAACCATTGCATGTGTGTGCAGGTTCTTTGAAAGTCAATTTAATAAAGTTGTAAAAAAAATAATCATTAAATAAAATTTAAAAATAAAGTTTGTTATCCCGTATAATTAACATTACAAACTTTAAAAAAAATCGGTACTTATGTAATATCTGGGCTCCCGTTTTTCTTATGAGACCGCATCCCCTTGCGGGGCTCGCTGCGCTCACCACGCTTCGGGCACGGTGGCTCGCTGCGCTCGCCACACTATATAATATCAACTCCATGCGTAGTTGGATAGTAGAGGAATGAAAAAATGGGGTGCATTTAACATGGGAGCCCAGATAATACATAAGTACCAAAAAATCATTAAGAAAACATAGGTGGACTACAGGTTCTTTTGGTGACGTTTACATTTCCTTCAATTGGAATGTAATATATATATATATATATAGTTGTGCCTAATCATTTTATCTACTGTAATAGCAACTGTATTCGTTACAAAACATTGTTTTGCTTTGAAAATGATGTTGGCACAAAGAAAGTGAATTGGCTGCTAGGGTCACCCTGGGGAAGAATTGTGACAGGTCAGGAGCCAGTGGACTAAAGGTAGATCATCATTAAATTGGATCATACTGTAGCTATTCAGACCTCCTTTGTCAGGAAAGAAGTGATTTATCTATTATTGCTTACAAGAAAATACAGGTATAATTGGAACAGTGTATGAAGTAAGTTAGCTGCACATCACAGCTTATGCTTATGTTGCTATCTGTAAGATATACAGCTTGCTGGTAGGTCTATTAGATCAACAAGAAACGCTGTGCACCACATCTAGTATTTTACTTCCAAATAATTTACAGCTCATAAAATAATTTATAAAGTCAATGCCTGATTAACCAATTGGTTAATTAGGCTGCATCCTATGGCACCAGGTCTAGGGGTGGCGGGGGGGGGGGGGGGGTTATGTTGTCTTTCAGATGACAGCCGAGGAATAAAATTAAGACCTAATTTGTCCCATGCCAATTACCTATCACCCGTCCCGATGTACCGGCCAGTTTCATAACCTTTGTTACATGCAGTACATGGGCAGTATGAATGGCAAGTCCCTGAGTGCCCATACACATGTGTTTATCAGCATTACAAGGGAAGGTACATGTGTATTAGCCTAGAGCACCTGGAAAGTGTCATTTTATTACAAGTTTAAGAAAGAATGCAAGTTTAAGAAAGAATTAAACTTGCATAGAATTCACATAGAATAAAAATGTATACATGGTAAATTGCATTCCTAGCAGATGTTACTTCATTAACTTTGTTTCTCCTTGAAGGAAATCATTTGTCAGTCGGAAAAATTCCAGTTCCAAATCCAGTGTTTGAAGGATCACTCACACATTTGATCCAGGAGAGTACGGTATACTGTATCAGTACGCAGTCCTCAAGTGAAGTGGACCAAGAAAATACAGTAAAAATTAGTTCAGGTGATTGTAAAAAATGTTAATGTGAAAGTGGGAAGCTCAGATAAATCACTAAGATTAAGGGATCAAATTTGAGTCTGGTCCTATGAAAGTCACTTCAGAAGGACAAAAACAAAAAGATGGATTCTATGGGTGTGGTATAGCCCATCGACAGTCGGGATCCCGACAGTCATTAGCCCGACGTCGGGATCCTGACTGCCCAGACTCAGACAGCGGGTGTAGTGAAATGAAGCCCCTTGCAGGCTCGCTGCGCTCGCCTGCTGGCACAATGGCTCGCTACACTTGCCACCTATTCTATTCTCCCTCTATGTGGGTCGTGGACCCCCACAAGGGAAAATAGCCAGTCGCCATCGGGATCCCCAGTGTCGGGTTTAAACAGTCGGGAAACTGAAGTTGGTGTAATGACTGTCGGAACCCTGACTGACTGTCATCCGGCACCCAGATTCTATGACATCAAGAAAAAAGGGTACTGTAAATGTGCATTTACTCTATTAGCATATTATTTAATACTGTAGTGGAATAAATATCAGATTCCATAGCAATAGAGGATTATCAAAAGATCTTAATTTTAGGAAAAAAAGATTACGTGTGACATTTTGTGCTCATACAACTCTTTTACAATTATTGTTAGGAAATATTATATGATTTCACATTAAACATGGTTTATAATCACATTAACTAATTTTTAGAACTAATTTTCACAAGATGTTTATCCTTTACTCTTATTACTTAGTCCCTCTATAATGACTTTCATTCGGCTGACCCTTTAAATGGATTTATTGGCTGCCCCTCAATGTAGATGAAAATTGGTTCTAAATTACTTTCTCTGACTTTTCTGATTTGAATTCTTAATCTCACTACCTAAAAGCCTATGCAGAAACAACCTGTAAAAGATACACTATGGGGGGTATTCTCGACTGAGATTTTACAGGCGGGATTTAATGTCCCACCTGCCGATCGCTGAGAAGTCGGCACGGCCGCGAGAAGCGGCCCGGAATCGTCAAGCTCGTCAATTCCCAGCTGTTCTCGGCAGAACATGCCTGACTGCTTGTGAAGTTGGGCACGTTCTGCCGAGATCCCTGTTCAATGCTGTCGAGGAAGACAGCGTGGAATAGGGCCCTGCTGCCATTTTCCCCATCGAGAATGGCGGCAGGAGATTGAATATCCCTCTATGACTCAGTCTTAAGACATTGCACTTGGATATGACTTAACTGAAGGGAGTAGTCACATAAGATTTCCCTTGACCTGCCTGTCAACCTCCTAGGAGTCAGGGTACCATGTATCGCAAGGCCTGTGGGATCTGATAAATCTATAGTACAAGAAAAAAAAGCAAAGTACTATAACCACCTGCAGTTGCACCAACTATGTTATTGTAAACAACAAGTATACATACTGTACGTGATATTTCAGGATCCAAAAACTGACAAACTTCTTAGAGACAAAATGCAGTTTTCTCGTACATGAAATGAAAAAAATACAGAAGGACCTTATAGTGTAGTAGGTCATACAATGAATTTAGAGTTCGATAGTGTATAAAATGTTCATAAAGGGTGAGGTCCCCTATGGTATATGGGTTTGTGATGCGTAACTACTATGGATTCACCTTGGTTAAGCAGAGGAGGCTTACATGACACTTTCTTTAAAGGGTGCCGATTGGGGTCCCGACAGACGGGATCCCGACAGTCATTTACCCGATGTCGGAATCCCGACAGTCAAAACCCTGACACACGGGTGCCCGGCGGTCACTGGCTATTCTCCCTCGTGGTGGGCCACGACCCCCATAGAGGGAGAATAGAATAGGTGGCGAGCATAGCGAGCCACCGTGCCCGCAGCGTGGCGAGCGCAGCGAGTCCACAAGGGGCTTTGTTGCACTCACCATGCTGTCTGGGTCCGGCCAGTCAGGATCCCAATGTCGGGATAATGACTGTCAGAATCCCAACTGTCGGAACCCTATACCACGCCCACTTTAAAGAGGTGTTGGATTTACATATAAAGGTATATTTTCTAAATACACCAGCACTTTAAGATGCTCACATGAAGGCTTGCATGCATGTGTGGAGGATCCTCACATCAAGGTATCTCTGCTGTCTCCAACCTGTGGTCAAAAAAAGCTTGGATGGTAATAATATGAAAAGGATTTTATTTTTGTATATAAATAAAAATATACAGAAATGTACATATACGGCTATGGAGTAAGCCAAAGATTAAATGATTCTATACACAGATAACCTTACTGGGAAAGATAATAACCTGGGTTTTGTGCTCACCAGTAGGTCCAATGTGATAGTTGTGGCAGCTCCAAGTATCGCCAATATGATCACACCAACGCGTTTCAACACGGAGTGTCTTTTTCAAGGTGACACATGCATGTAAGCCTTCATGTGAGCATCTTAAAGCGCTTGTGTATTTAGAAAAGATACCTTTATATGTATATCCAACACCTCATTATAGTTGTCAGCACCGGGGTTCCTTGTGTTCCCGGCTGTGACCGTGGTGGACCAGTGGAGGGCGCTGGGTAGCAGGACGAAGGAGGTTTGAGGTAGCTGGAGCTCATGCACGGAGGAGAGAGGATGACCTGCCGGGGACACAGAGGATTGGCTGAGACCTAAAGCAGAGGCGCGGGGTCTAAGCCGACAGTGGTATTCACCAGGGACCCCCGCAAGGGGATATGGACTTCGCTGCAACTGCCGACCAGGTCGCGGCCCTCTGCCCAGGTTCCCCTGTGGCTTTGGCAGGGATAGAAACACAAGAGTCTTTTGAGGGGTACTTAAACCATCGATGGTGATCGATGGCACTGAATGCTATACAGCAACACGGAGGACACTGAGGATTGTGAATAACAGGGAGTACACAGTATTGGGGAACTGAGTACCGTGAGATGCGGCCTGGAAGCCGGGGATGACACGAGGGTAACACAGGAAGACGCTGGAGACCACTGGGGATTGCTGAGGCGGCTAGGGAGCCGATACTGGAGATCACTGGGGATCGCTGGAGCGGCTAAGGAGCCGATACTAGAGATCACTGGGGATCGCTGGGGCGGCTAGGGAGCCGACACTGGAGATCACTGGGGATCGCTGGAGCGGCCTGAGAGCCGAGGGGAGATGGGCTCGGGAACCCACTGATATCCGGACGCTGAGGAGATAACCTGGGCTGCACAGAGAAGGCTGGATCACACGGTAGATGGAACTCGTGGTAGCTTCTGGCAGGAGTGGAATAACCAGGGATGCTGAGAATGTCTTTGCAGACGGCCTGGGAGCCGGGGATGATAGCTGGCAGCCTGGGAGCTGCGAAGCGGCCTGGGAGCCGCGGTTGTAGTTGGCAGCCTGGGAGCTGCGAGGCGGCCTGGGAGCCGGGGTTGTAGTTGGCAGCCTGGGAGCTGCGGGATGGCCTGGGAGCCGGGGTGGTAGTTGGCAGCCTGGGAGCTGCGGGATGGCCTGGGAGCCGGTGATGACAGTTGGCAGCCTGGGAGCTGCAGGATGGCCTGGAAGCCGGAGATGACGACCTGGGAGTCGTTGGTCTATGATGTCGATAACCAGGAGAGAATGTCGGAGTCTCTGGAGGCACTTTGGAAAACAGTTGACACAGGATGTCGACAACAGGTGTATGTGTGACGATGCGGCAACTGGTGGACGTCGGAGATGACACAGATGTTGTTAGTCACCAGGAGATGACAGAACCACAGAGTCTCTGGAGGCACTTTGGAAAACAGTGGACACAATGTCGATAATGTGACAATACTTGGATACAGCAACTGATGGACGTCAGGGATGACACGGATGTTGTTAGTCAGGGATAGACGGCAGAAGCTGAGTGTCGACTGTGAGGTAGACAGTGCCTGTCGACAGATCAGGACTGTGATGGTAAAAAGTCACTGATGGGTTTGAAGGTAGCTTGGCCTGGGAGCCAAGGGGTCTAGCCTAGGAGCTAGTGGGGATTTGCTAGCCAGTGCCAGCGGTATCCTCTGCAGGGGATAGCTTGCACACTCAACCGCAGTGATGGAATTAGCAGGAGTCTCTGGAGATGAACAGAACCAGGTAAGTAGCAGCAGGACACTTGGAGATGGTATCGCTGGAGACTGGATAGCCAGGAGCCTTGGAACTCTCTGTCTCTGGGGTAACCACACAGGAAGCAGAATGAACATTTGTTCAAGGCAAGGAGGACTCTGGGAAGATGGCTTATATTCCTCCAGGTGATTGCTTGATTGTCTGCAGCAGCAGACAGAACCAGGAAGTATGCCTTGAGTTACCTGGATCATGTGACTGGTGCTGAACTCAGGGAGCCTCACTGGAGTCTTAATCACTGAGAATGCAGAGCAGCTGCAACAGCAGCAGCAGCAGCTAGGAAACAGACAGGCATGGAACATCAGAAAATAAATGTGAAACAAGTCAGGTTCATGACAATAGTAAGCTTCATGTAAGCCTCCACTGCTTAACCATAGGCACCCAAGGTGAATCCATAGGAGTTACGCATCACAGACCCATATACCATAGGGGACCCCACCCTTTATGAACATTTTTTACACTATCGAACTCTAAATTCATTGTACAACCTACTACACTATAAGGTCCTTCTATAATTTTTTCCATTTCATGTATGAGAAAACTGCATTTTGTCTCTAAGAAGTTCGTCAGTTTTTGGATCCTGATATTTCACATAGTCGGTGCACCTGCAGGTGGTTATACTTTCTTTATTTTTTTATTCATTCAATGTGTTTGTTGACACATCTTGCATTCCCACCTTAGTTGCCACCCACGGCGCAGTGTTGCCGGGTTTATTTCTGTATTGTAAATCTATAGTACAAGCCTTGCAATCTCCATCTCTGATATGATGCACATGGTATTGCACCTTGGAACGGAATTGGGGCTGCGATTTGACACTTTTCATCCAATTTCTTAACCCGATCCATTGAAAATGAATAGAAAGTGCCCACACCCACTAGAGTATAGGCACTTTACAGTTAAACACATATGTCTATACAACTGATGCCATGGGAGGGGCCACATGATTCAGGGCACTGCAACCCAGAAATAATCACCAGGTGATTGAGCAAAAAAAGGGGCACAAGCATTGGAAGCAACAATGGGGGCACAAACAGGGTTAGTAGCAAAAAAAGGGCTTCCTCTGTAATTTCTGTGTATTTTTCAAATTCCTGCTTGCCCCTGATGCTGTATTAGCAGCAGCTACTGGCAGCTGCTGCCGCATGCTTAGGAACTCTGCCTCCTTGAAGTGTGATCATCCCGGCTGCTTTCTCCCTGTCAGTGTCTGGAGGAGGAAAAGCAGACATGTTTTTTCAGCGGGAAAGAGGTGAGCAGAGGAGGGCGAGTGAAGGAGGTGGGAGGCTGGCTGTGCCGCTGGGAGCTCTCTCCTCTGACCAGCTATTATCTTCCACTGCTCTCCCTAACTTTACATTCACAAGACTTAAGCCTGTAAGCTCTGGCACCTCATGCTGTATCTGTGTGATAGCAGTAGGCACCCAGCAACTTTATCCTGCTCTGTGCAGGGTATATATAGTCCTCCAAGATAAGTATGTCCTGCAGCCTAACCTCCCATCCTGCAGCCAAACAATCACCTATATCACTAACCTCCCCTAAATATAACCTCCGATCCTGTAGCCAAAGCTCTCGCTAACTTTCCAGCCCACATCTGAACCTCCCATCCCACAGCTGAACCCCCATCATGCAGGTGAACATTCCATCCTGCAGCTGTGTCACTCCCCTATTCATAACCCCCCCAAAACCTAAGCTCCCATCCAGCAGCCAAACCTCCCATCCTGCAGCAAAACCTCCCCCTATCCTTATCGTTCCCCTTAATCTCCCATCCTGCTGCCTAACCTCCCATCCTGCTGCCAAACCTCCCATTCTGCAGCTGAACCTCCCCCATACCTATCCTTCCTCCTAAACCTAAGCTCCCATCCTTCAACTGAACCATACAGTACCATCCTGCATCAAACCTCCCATCCTGCAGTTGAACCTACCCCATGACCCTAAACTTACTCTAAAACCTAAGCTACCATCACAAAGCCTGCCTATCCCTAACCTTCCTCCTAAATCTAAGTTCCCATTGCGCAGCCAAACCTCCCACCCTGAAGCAAAACTTACCGATATCCCTAACCTTCCCCCTTAACTTAAGCTCCCAACCTGCAGCAGCACCCCACAATCATGCTTCCATTAATAACAATCCTCCCCTGTCACAGAAAGTAAACAAGCTTTCTGCGTCTCTCCTCAGTTTGTTAAGGGATTTGCTACCTTCAAAAAAAGAACAATCGCTGTGATCAACATTGGCATTTTTAGCGGATATTTTAAGGATCTCTCACAGCATTTTAAGGATCTCTCACAGTACTCAAAAGTTTAAAAAAAACATATTTCTTCCCTTATTTTACTCAGAAACTTGATGGGAAAGTTGCGTTGATGCACTGCAGCCTCTCAGACAAGATAAGATATTTTTAGCAATGAAAATTTCGATTACATTTTTTTTTTCTGCAAACGTAAAGATTTTACATTTTTGTGCTCTCTCACACTGTGGCATGCCTTGCTGAATCATATCAATCCTGTCAGCAAGATTCTTCAGAAAATTGATGAAAATATTTGTCTTGCTTTGATAGCCATAAACAAATTAAGATTTTTTTTTCGAAATAACGCACAGATGAAAGCTACAAACCCTTATTTCAAACATCAAAGCAACTTTGAGAAGATCTTGATGGAGAGCCTGAATTTAAAACAATAACTACAATTTGTAGAAAGAAAAAGTGTCTGCAATTCCAATTTAAGCATGTAGACAAATTACCTAAAACACTTAAAAATAAATTTAGAGTGACTTTTTTCTACACTGTTATGGAGTTTGTTATTGTCATCCCTTGATGAACGTTCTGAGCAGTTTAAAAAGCATAACAACTGATTTGCATTTTTGTATGAGATCAATAAATTTGATGAACCAAACATGGAGAAGATGAAACAACAATGCAATAACTTGCAAAGCCATTTATCTGACAATGAAAGCCGAAACATACTGTCAAAGGGTCAGAATTTTATGATGAACTATGTGCCTTCAAATATCTATTTTAATCAGAATTACCAAGATTAAGTTATCCTTATGAAATGCTGATATTCCCGAATTTTAGCATTGCCCTAAGAATTTTACTGACTCTGTTAGTTTAACAAGAGATGAAAGATCTTTTTCTAGGATAAAATTAATAAAGAATTATTTACATTCTACCATTTCCCAAGAAAGGCGTGCAAACCTACAGAAGCCCTGGTTGCTATTGAGAGTGATGTATGTGCCTGATTGAAGATTTGATTTCTAGATTTGCAAGTATGGTAGCACGCAAGGTTAAGTGGTTTTAAGAATTTTTCTTTCTAAAATGTCACCATCACCCATTTCAGCAGCATGATCTCGAAGATGCAAATCTCCCTCATCGGAATGATTCAATGACTCATGTATTACAGTAGAAGCTTTAACTCACTGCGGTGTAGAGACTTGTAGAGAAATGTTGTTTGCTCACTGCATGTTACTATTTTTTCTCTTCCATTTTACTATAAATAATAAGAATTATAAGAATAATTTATATTATCCATATAGCAATAGTGGTTTGCTGTTAATATATTTATATTTATTTTCTGATTTGAATTAAAAGATGTAAACCATTATTAAATGAACAAATCATTTCTAAAAGAGTTTTTTTTTTTTGCAGACATGCTAGCATTGGATATTATTACTACGAGGATTATATTTTCTCACTTAGTGAAATGAGTGGTATCCAGTGCATTTAAAAGGAGTATTGAGCAGCAAGGGGTCAAATAAGACATATATATATATATATATATATATATATATATATATATATACATATATAAATATATATAATGTATATGCGAAGGTCATGGGGAGAATAAGGCCTCTGCAGACATCAGCAGCTTTCCCTTTCAACAGTCGGGCACTGCCTGCATTTTCTGGGGCACTCCCAGAAAACACTGGAGTGCCGCCCACAAGTGGCAGCTACCTGTCAATCACCTTGCATGCAGACAGTGAAAGCTAGCCTTCGCTTGCTCCGTTTGCACAGATGGCTTGCACATGTGCAAGCAGACCACCTTAATGGGTCTGAATTAGACCCTGAGACACAGATGTACTCAATATTCGCATCTACAACCATTTGGCATAGTGAATTAGAAACAGTGAAATAAACAAAAAGCATCATGGGTTGATGAATAATAAATATAATCTAGATCCACCGGGTATCTCGTCCTCCAAAGGTCAAACAAATCCAATGGAGATGCTAAATAATTCAATCCAATTTTAGGCTTTTGAGGAGGGGTGCAGGGAAGTATTTTCTGTCTAATGCGAAGATGTGACTAAATTAAAGTCTATGCCTAATACAAATTGTGTGTCTGACAGGAGATATCATTTGTTAATCAAATGTAAAAGGAATGATTTGTTTTAAATTATGTAGACTATAAATTTCCAATGATAGTGTTGACAATAATGTTCATCTTCTTGATCTTATACAGTTGATTGAGTAGTATATGGGATGCCCTTACAGTAGGCTTTGGATGACTATGAAGAAGAGGCCAACACTTGCTGATGTAACATGTTTAGCTTGTAATGTTCAGGGGGAATTAGATGTGTCTCCATGAGACATGTAACATCAGCCTTCATCTTATTAAGTATGAAAGTATCCTCTTTGTAATCAGTGAGTGAATCCCCTGAACATTTGCAAAACCTAAGGTGGAAATACATAATACAGACTTAACATTGTAAGGTCCAAGGTGGAGTTCTTCATTAATCCAGGCCACGTCTCTGAGGTTGCAGGCAGGCCTTGCCAAGAGTAACTATATACGGGTGGAATCAGTTTAGTGTCTGTGATGTGAACAAGGATAAATTGTCCAGCTTAATTAGGGTGGCTGTTCTGAAGTAGAAAAAGCTTTTTAGATGTATTGGCTGTGAGAGTGCCCTCTTATAGCCAATACCAGATTCTTAGAGGAGGATGTGGTCCCTTGGCGGGAGGGGGTTTCCCCCTGTACCCTGGTGGGCCAGTCTTTACCTGGAATCTGGTGTGAGAGGAAAGTCTGAGGGAACTGGCAGATAAAAGGCAGCTGCAGCACAAATAGAGGGTGATAGAGTGAGGCTACTGTACTCTCAAGTAACTTGCTATAGCCATATCCATTCTGTGTAGCCATAGGTCTTCCCTAACAGTGTATGGTGGTGATTCAGACCTGATTACTGCTGAGCAAATTTGCACAGGGGCCGATTATCGATGAACTGTGCACACATATGGGCCATAATGCACGTGCACCACACCTGCTAGCGAAAAAATCCTGCTACTTTTTTTCTTTTGCTAGCCATTAGCAAGGTGATTGACAGGAAACCGGCATCTGGGGATCAGGAAACCGGCATCTGGGGATCCTAACCAGACGCTTATTGGGACTGCTAAGAAAAACCCCACTAGACCTGCCTAGGAAAATGCAGGCATTCCCAAGCGTTTTAGGAGAGGGTTTGTAATGTCAACTCCAGGTCGGAGAAAGCCTGTATTCACTGCAGCTGCTGGGTAAATCCCTGGCTACTCCTAGCTTGCAATGATTGGTGCCCAGTGGAAAAATCATTCAATGGTGAGAGGCTTGCGACGGATTTGGACATTTTCACTCAGCTGCAAACTCTTTGCTAGCCGCACACATCCATTCGCACAGCGGGCATATAAATTAGCAAGGGAGGATTTCACTATAGCGGGGCAGCGTCTACATGATCGGAGAATGCTTCTCATTTGCGCAGCAGAGATCTGGTTTGAATCGGACCCTTTGTACCTCGTTATTGTATATGTTGCATACTGTGGGCCAGATGCACTAAGCTTCAAAAGTGATAAAATATAGGGCCAGATTCTCTAAGCTTCAAAAGTGATAAAATGGAGAGTGATAAACAGCCAGCCAATCAGCTCCTACCTGCCATGTCACAGACTGTGTTTGAAAAATGTCAGGCAGGAGCTGATTGGCTGGCTGTTTTTCACTCTCCATTTTATCACTTTTGAAACTTAGAGAATATGGCCCGGAGAGTGATAAATCAGCTCCTGTCTTACATTTTTCAAAACAGTCTGTGAAATGGCAGGTAGGAGCTGATTGGCTGGCTGTTTATCACTCTCCATTTTATCACTTTTGAAGCTTAATGCATGTCGCCCAGTGTGCGTACACAGTTAAAAATCAGTGTGTGATTGCTCCACTGGGCATCTATCTTTATTCCTGGGTGACAATTCTTCTTGTGGTGATCAGCAATTCCATAGCCTACAAATTTGCAGCTGCATAGGCAAGTGCGTACAAACATGAATTACTGTAGGCCTTCTATTGTTATACACATAATAATACCATTGATTGTTATGCCACATGCAAGCAAAAGTGCCCCTTCCAAATAGTATGACATTTATGCCTAGCTATATTAGTAAGTTACATATTTAAAATGCCAAAATTGTATTATAGCCACATTCAGAATACTATATAATGGGGATTGTAAAGCTCCAAGGTAAACATGAAATGCTTAAGTACGCCGCTGTACGCCAACTAGGCAACAAAATATCCCTTAAAACTATATATTATTTTAGCAATTTTTATATCTCAACGTTCCCTCAAACAATCTGCAAAAGGAAAATAATCACACTTAAATAATGTCAGAGTCATACATTAATATACTCAGCTTTGTTGTCTAGGCAACTAAATTACAAGACTGGTGAAAACAAAATTATACAATTGCTCCCTTTGGTTGTCAAGGAAACTGATATTTAAAGTAAGTTGTTTAGATATACATTTCTCTATGCCTTTGATTTTATGCAATTGTCTTAATTACTTACATTATTAATTGTCAAACAGGTGTGTGTACACTATTTATTACTGAATAGTGAATATAGCAAATGTTATACCTTCATAAAAAATGGCTACAATAAGCTTGAAACATATACAGTTTAATATAATTGTATATTACATAGGCAGTCATAAGTCAAACATATAAGTCAACAAGTGAAATTTAAATAGCTTTACAAGTCGCTCTGTTTGTCATTCTGCCACAGTATTAATCTAAGGGTTTGGGAGGACAAAAGAGAGAGGTGCTATCATTCACTGTTTGAAATAAAAATCTTAGAGCCAGAGGAATCCATTGCATCCTGGCTCCAAGCACTGAAGGGGCACATGCATTTACAGCAGCATCTGTGTGGTTCACAGCATAGGTGCCAATTTATGTTTTTGCTGGTGGGTGCTCAAGCAAAAAATATAGGGGAGTGGTATCATGGGGAAGGAGTGTGGCCACAAAATAATCCAATTACATATATTAGATTTATTTAGTGAGACCACCTCATCAATGATTACTGTTAATGCCCAATGCTTGATTTGTGTCACACTGTCTCACACTGTAAAACGCACCTTGCCTCAGGCAGCCAGCACTGAGCACTGTAGCTAGGTAGTGTATACTGTATATATGGCTCCCTCTTTCTCCTCAGCCTCGCGCCTCCTCCAAGCATGTGACAGCACAATATATGCTTGGGAGTGCTGACATGGCTGGGCGGGGTGTGGGTGGCCTGTGGGTGCTGAACATTTTAGGGATGTGCAATATCGGTTTGGGGGAATCTGGAGACCCCCCAATCCGAATTGCTTTCCTAGCCTGTTCGGGAATTCCCACCCAGACTCGGAGCGCGGGTCCACTCTCCAGACCTTGCGAGAACGCGCCGTTGAATCTTGCGAGATCCGGACCCTTTAAAGGGGTGGGTGGCCAAATGCCATCTTCATTCCAGACACAGAGAGTGAAGAGGCAGCGTGTCCTGGCCACCTGTCTGACTGCCTGCCTCTCCGCCCACCCGCCCGCCGTCCCGCTATTCAGTCCAGTGATAGTGCTGTTCAGTCCAGTGATAGTGCTGTATATAGTTAAGTCCAGTGAGAGTGCTGTAAATTTCAGTCCAGTGAAAGTGCTGTATAGCTCAGTCCAGTGATACTGCTGTATAGTCCAGTCCAGTGATACTGCTGTATAGTCCAGTCCAGGGATAGTGTTGTATAGTCCAGTCCAGTGATAGTGTTGTATAGTCCAGTCCGGTGATAGTGCTGTATAGTCCAGACCAGTGATAATGCTGTATAGTCCAGTCCAGTGATAATGCTGTATAGTCCAGTCCAATCATAGTGTTGTATAGTCCAGTCCAGTGATGATGCTGTATAGTCCAGTCCAATCGTAGTGTTGTATAGTCCAGTCCAGTGATAATGCTGTATAGGCCAGTCCAGTGATAGTGCTGTATAGGCCAGTCCAGTGATAGTGCTGTATAGTCCAGTCCAGTGATAGTTCTGTATAGTCCAGTCCAGTGATAATGATGTATAGTCCAGTTCAGTGATAGTTCTGTATAGTCCAGTCCAGTGATAATGCTGTATAGTTCAGTCCAGTGATAATGCTGCATCGTCCAGTGATAATGCTGTATAGTCCAGTCCAGTGATAATGCTGTATAGTCCAGTCCAGTGATAATGCTGTATAGTCAGTCCAGTGATAATGCTGTATAGGCCAGTCCAGTGATAGTGCTGTATAGTCCAGTCCAGTGATAATGCTGTATAGTCCAGTCCAGTGATAATGCTGTATAGTCAGTCCAGTGATAATGCTGTATAGGCCAGTCCAGTGATAGTGCTGTATAGTCCAGTCCAGTGATAGTTCTGTATAGTCCAGTCCAGTGATCAGAGGCGTAACTAGAATTCTGTGGGCCCCATAGCAAAATCTTGAACGCCCCCCCACCTACTGTTGTCATTACAGTGCCGTGTGCACACAGGACTCAGTTCCGGCAAATTAGACTGAGCGCCGTGTGTGTCAAGATGTAGTTAAGCCATCAGAGAGACGGCTAACTACATCCTGCCAGCCACGAGAGCCACAGCCAAATACACAGTAAAGAAAAAATATTCTTGCCTTCACTGTCTATTTGGCCGGGCGATCGCGATGCTGCGGAGCCACACATCATTATCGCCCGCTGTGTACATATGGGGCGATTCAGGCAAACCTTCCAAGCGATTTTGACAATGTAGTCAAAAATCGCTTGGAAGAATCACCCCGTGTGCACACCCTTTTAGGGTTGGGGAATTGTAGTTAGGAGCAAGATAGAGAAAGAGAGGTGTGAGAGAGAGAAAATGGCAGGGCGAGAGGGGAGCAAGAGAGTGAGTGGATGTAAGGGGGAGACAAGGGGCAGAATTAGGGATGCCAATCCTGGGCCATTTTTTCAATCCCGGGATTGACTTAATAGTGTCAAAGCTGTTAGCAGCAGGGCTTTTTAGCTGCACTGCATCTTCTTTCTTAGCTCTACCCCCTGTCCCTCAGTCCTTACATCCCCTTTCTCTCCCCCACAGTCCTTCTATCTTTCCCCTGTCAGTCCTCTCTCCCTCTTGTCAGGCATTATTTATGGCTCCTCTTTCCCTCCTCCTGCCTACCAACTTCTATGTTTACTTTGCTGGCAGGTGTCTTGCTTCTGGCTGGAGACCCGGCGCGGTGATCAGGAGGGCGGGCGCGGCTGGCTTTTACCTAGCCAGTTTTCTTGGGATGGCTTCTTCAGAGTTGGCTGGAGACTCGGTGGGGTGGGCTGGAGACCAAGTGGGTGGATGCAGCTGTTGGGCTGCGTAGCGTGTGTGACCTCTAAGGTCACGCTGCGCACATACGAGGGACAGCCATGCAATGTTTGCAGGAGACAGAAGTGGGTGTATGCGGCTGTCAGTCTGCGTAGCGTGACCTCTGCACACCAGAGAGACAGTGAAAGATAGAGAAAGAGCGCGATAGAGGAGACGGAGAGAGAGAGATGGAGGAGACAGAGAGAGAGAGAGATGGAGGAGACGGAGAGAGAGAGACGGAGGAGACTGAGAGGGAGAGACGGAGGAGACGGAGAGAGAGAGAGATGGAGGAGAAGGAGAGAGAGAGATGGAGGAGACGGAGAGAGAGAGACGGAGGAGACTGAGAGGGAGAGAGGGAGAGACGGAGGAGACGGAGAGGGAGAGATGGAGAGGGAGAGACGGAGGAGACAGAGAGATAGAGACGGAGGAGACGGAGAGGGAGAGACGGAGGAGAGGGAGAGACGGAGGAGACGGAGAGGGGGGAGATGGAGAGGGAGAGAGGGGGGGAGATGGAGAGAGAAAGAGAGAGAGAGAGGGGGAGATGGAGAGAGAGAGAGAGGTCAGAGACGGAGAGAGGGGAGGGGGAGAGAGAGAGAGAGGAGACGGAGAGAGAGAGAGAGAGACACAGAGAGAGATGAGAGAAGGGTAGATGGGGAGAGAGAGAAGAGACGGAGAGGGTAGATGGAGAGGGGAGACGGAGAGTGAGAGAGGGGAGATTCAGAGGGGAGACAGAGAGAGAGAAAGAGAGAGACAGAGAGAGGAGGGGAGACGGAGAGAGGGAAAAAGAGAAGGGGAGATGCTCAAGATGGACAGAGGGAAAAAGAGAAGGGGAGATGGAGAGAGGGAAAGAGAGATAAGGGGAGACGGAGAGAGGGAAAGAGAGAGAAGGGGAGAAGGAAAGAGGGAAAGAGAGAGAAGGGGAGATGGGGAAAGGGAAAGAGAGAGAAGGGGAGACGGGGAAAGGGAAAGAGAGAGAAGGGGAGACGGGGAAAGGGGAAGAGAGAGAAGGGGAGACGGGGAGAGGGAAAGAGAGAGAAGGGGAAATGGATAGAGGGAAAAAGAGAGAAGGGGAGACAGAGAGTGAATGAAGTCAGCCAGGACTTTAAAAGGATTGTGACAGTGGCAATAATCCCATACCCCCTGTTCCAGTAAATGAAAGGAGGGGGAGAGGGAGGGAGAGGGGTGTCGCTTATACCTTGCACTGCTCCCTCCCCTCCCCACTTTCCCTTTAGTAAAGTTCTTACTTCCAGCAGCGCCGGGTCTCCATTGACAGGTCTCCCGCCGGGTATCCAGGGCCTCCCGCCGGGTATCCAGGGCCAGCCAGGCTTCCCCTTCCACCGGATCTCCACGTATGGCCTCCCACCAGGTCTACAGGTGCTGTGCCTCCTGCCTGCCGTGCCCCGGCTCCAGCGGCTAACTTCCCTGCAGATGTACTGACATCGGCGTGCCTCAGCGTCCCTCACAGCGCGCTGCTGTGCTCCCAGCAGTTAGGTTTCGTTACACGCCGGGGATGGTCACTAGGTTGTGACGTGGAGCCCCTGCACCAGTGCCACCAGAGAAGGAGTAGGAAAGGGGAGAGCCTCGATCAACTGGCCTCCAACCCCCACCGCCGCTGTGCTGTCCGGCTCGGGTCAGTACAAATTTAAAAGGGTGCAGGGGGTTTGCTGGGCCCTTGGGCCCCTCCAACCCGCCAGGCCCCGTAGCAGCTGCACCCTCTATAGTTACGCCACTGCCAGTGATAATGCTGTATAGTCCAGTCCAGTGATAATGCTGTAGTCCAGTTCAGTGATAGAAACATGAAAAGTGCCCGGTGCACACACTATTCACAACCAGTGGTGTAGCTAGGTTCCACGGTGCCCGGAGCAAGGGCATGTTTCGCGCCCCCCCCCCCCCCCTCCCCAATTTGTAGTAGGTGGGACCCTTGCATGGCGAAAAGGGGGCACAGCCTAACATTATACCACGCACCGTAATGCCCATTGCATATTTTAGCGAACTTTGTAATACCCATTACACATAAAGACACATGCCATAATGCCCATTACACATAAGGCCACACATGATGCCCATGATTGGTGGTGTGGGTGGGGGAGTACTGGGTGCCGAGTTACTGTAGTTATCAGCGGGGCAGATGTGGAGTGGGCGCAGGTGTGGGAGCATAATACAGGCACAGCTGTGGGCAGGGCCGGACTGTGACTATAAATAGGCCCTGGCATTAATAGCACACAGGCCCACTTTGACGTCAGCATCTGAGACTTTGCATAGACTCCTCCCCTTACTATTCTTGACTCCTCCTACATCAATGCAGTCCCCCTCCATACTTTTAACAAAAATTGTGCGTGCTGAAGGCATGCATCTAAAAAATAGGGATGTGTTCTTCCTACGAAAGAAATTGAGTGGGATGAGGGAGAGAGACAGGTAGGGAGATGCAGGGGAGGGAGATTGAGGAAGAGAGAAGAAGAGAGATGAAGGGAGCTAGAGAGTGTGGGAAGGAGAGGGAGAAATGGAGGAGGGATGGAGAGAGTGAGGGAGGGATGGAGAGAGTGAGGGACAGTGGGAGAGAGAGAGGGACAGTGGGGGAGAGTGTGTGTGAATGAGACGGAAGGGGAGAGAGGGAGATGTAAGGGGAGAGAGAGGGAGAGGCGGGTTGAGAGAGGGAGAGGAGATAGACAGTGAGGTTAATAGACAGAGGATGGTCGGAGAGGAGGGTGAGAGAGAAGGAGAGGATCATAAGAGAAGAGTAGTGTGCAGCAGAGAGTCAGTTTCTCCAGCACACCCAATGAACACACCTCTTAAAGAAACACTGCTCATTATTACAGCAGCTGTATTGTGTATACTATATTCGGGGCTGAGCGTGAGTGTGCAAGTTCCACAATGTATAATAGGGGAGTGGCCACACAGTGCGTAGTGGAGGGGGATAATGGTGGCACAGTTTATAGTGGGAGAAGTGACTGCACAGTGTATAGTGGGGGCACAGCACAGTGCATAATGGGGGAAGTGGCCACACAGTGCATAGTGGAGGGGGGGGAAGACGGCACAGTGTATAGGGGGGGGGGGGAGAGGCTACACAGTGCATAGTGGGTAGGAGTGTCGGCCCAGTGTATAGTGGGGCCCCAGTGTATAGTGGGGTACAGTGTATAGTGGGAGGAGTGGAGGGCACACGGCACATATGTAGAGGGGGTCAGTACTCACCCTGCACCTTGAACATTGGTCCCAGTGGCGGTGGGCTGGTCTTGCCGATGGCATGCTGAGGCAGATCAAGCAGGACAGAAGGTCAGAGATCCAATTTGAAATATTTAGCTCTGGGACCTGGCTGGCTGGCTCTTCACATCCTGAAAGTGTGCTAGGTCCTCTCTGTCTGCTGCCCTCGCCATGCGCAGGCTGTTCAGTGTGTGCTGCGCTGCGCACTGGAGCCAGCACTCCGGAGTCTGGACATCTGACAGGCCCAGCCTTGCGGCTGTGGTCGCAAGGGGATAGGCAGCTCCCAGAGTGGCTGTGGTGTAGGGTTGGCTGAGGGAGCACATCGCTGCAGTGCTGTGTTTCCTGTCAGACGCTAGAGGTCAAATATGACCTCCAGCGTCTGTCTCCTCCGAAGTGAGGAGTGTGTGCACTGTGCAGGGGAAGGCGGCAGGCAACGGACACACGGGAGGGCGGGCGGACGGACACACGGGAGGGCGCAGGAGGGCACAGTGGAAGAAGGTGCCTGGCGGCTGCCCTGGGGAGCGGGCGAGCAGGGTGGAGGAGCCGGTGGCAGAGCTCCGGCGCCAGGTGACATGTCTGCGCCCGGAGCATGTGCTCCACCGGCTCCACCCTAGCTACGCCTCTGTTCACAACAGGATCCAAGCATGACAGCTGTTCTTCTAACTGAGCTCTGCGGTGCACCCACTGCTGCTGCAGAGTTATAGGCTTTATCCCAGAAGCCCTGTCAACACCTGCAATAGGGAAAAGGATGGTTCCTACCTGGTACTGCTCAGCCTGTGCTACAGCAAATGACAGTGCACCCGTCACTACTACTAGACTTTGATATGGGACTTGCTGGTGCATTCTGATTCTGAATGCTGCAGATGACCCTGACCCACAGGCCATTGTCACACAGCTGAACTGGAGGGGTATGGGTCATTGGGTCCACCAAATTTAGGTCGACATGCATTGGGACGACCACTGAAGACAGGCAGGGCTTAGGTCAACACCTGTAATTGATTGACATGGCTAAGGTCGACAGGGTTGGAAGGTCGACACAAGCATTAGGTCAACAGTCAAAAGGTCGACATGAGTTTTTCTTTACCCGAATGTTGACACGGTTGACATGGACACTGTCGAAGTGTACCGCATTCCCTCGAATGCGGTACACTATTCAGGCACTATGTTATTCTCCCACCACGCCCTAGTGTATGGTAGGGCATGAAATACCGGCACATGTTGGCTATCTTTTGCCAACTCCTATCAGATAACAGTTGGCAGGATGAAATAACGACAAGGCAGTGTTATAGAGCAAATGATCATCAGCCAATTACTTCCAAAAGGCCTAAATAGAAATAGTCCAGTGAATTGGAAGTGCCAAAGTGCAGCAACTCCTGATTTGGCTCACTGATGTCAGACATGTTACCTGGAGTGACGAGTAGCTCAGTCTTATCTTCCCTGCTTGGTTTGTGTTTCTAGTGCATGGTGGCTACTTAAAAAACAATGAACAAATGTAATAACGAGGACTAACTAGCTGGTAATTACTGTGATACAAGCTGCTTTGCAAATGTGGTAGGTTGGCTTGTGTAATATCCAGCAGATACGAGTTTTGGTGACAAGCTGTTCTGCAGAAGAGTTACTTGACAAGTGCCTCTACAGAGGTAGGAGTTGTGCTTATTCTTAATGGCATACACTTTATCATTTATTTTATTTATTGTTCATTTATTTTATTTATTGTTCATTTATTTTATTATTTTAATTATTAAGCTCTGTTTTAAAGGAGGACTGTGGGTTGACAGTGGGCCTAATTCAGAGATTTACACTAACCTGATGATTTAGCCTTCTGAGAAAAGATGGTTAAATCAAATTGACTGGGGTACTATTTAAGTCAGTTGTGCCCAAGCATTGGATTAACTTAACACCTGGACAATTGGAGGGCCATGAGGACCAAAGAGTTTATTCAGACCTGATCACATGGCTGCAAATTTGCAGGCCAAGTGATAATCAATCGACTGCGCATGTGTATGGCTCACAGTACACATGTGTGCAGTGGCGTAACTAACATTTTTGCGCCCACCCCCCGCCGATATTGACATCGCCGCCCCCCCCCACCCGCCCACCCAGGTAAAGTTAAGCACCCCCTTGCCCTTTGCATGCTGCCGCAGCATTCTTAGTCCAGCACCGCAGATATCCTCCTGGATCCGTCTCCTGCAGTTCTAATGAAAAATTACATGACAAAATGGCTGCCCCCTAATTGCAGACAGTTTTTAAGGATGCTAGAGGAGGCCGCCGCCTCCTCTAACATTCCTAAAAAAATGTCTGCTGTATGGGGGCAGCCATTTTGTTGTGTAATTTTTCATTAGAACTGCAGGAGACGGAGCCAGGAGGATAGCTGCGGTGCTGGACCTGGAATGCGGCGGTGGCGGCTGCGGCATGGGCAGCTCTCAGCGGGCGCTGGGAGACTCTCTGCCCTGATGAGCACCGCTGTGCTTGCTCCCCCAAGCAGCCGCGGTGGCTGCCGTACGGTAGCTACGCCACTGCATGCGTGAGGCCATCCTCCGATAAAATCCAGCATATATTTTAATTGCTGGCTGCACTGAATATGATTGACAGGCAGCCAGCATTTGTGGGTGTCAGCGAACGTTTACTGGGAGTGTCAGGGAAAATGTAGGTGTGCCCAATTATTTGCACATAGCGGAAAAACCATTCAATGGGGAGCGATTGCAATTGTGGTTGCAGCTAATTACAGGGCTGCAATATTTTCAAGCTTTTTTAAGATTTGCACAGCACAGAATTTCATTCTGGCTGGGCAGCAATTACCTGATCGTAGGGCTCTGCAAATTAGCAGCCCAGCAGTCAGGTCTGAATAACCCCCCAAGTTTGAGAACCTTTGTTGTATATTAATTCAGGAAGCTAATTTGTAAGTTACAACCAGCAATGGATTTACCATCAGTGCATTCTACACGCATACAGATGTAACCACGCCCATTGCACCCATGGCACAGCCACAAGGGCACACAGAATCAGAATTAACTTTATTGGCCCCGTGTGCTTGCACACACTAGGATTTTTTTGTGGATTACAGTGCAGCATCAAGCAGGAATGAGGGGGGGAGGAAATTGTATCCATTACATTAAGACATTACAAGCAGGGAACACATACCCGCCAAGCTACACAGTGCCTAGGCAGCCATCAGCGGCGCCACTGGTCGCTGCAGCAGCCAGTTAGGTAACATGGCATGGTTGTGACTTAATATGCTGGGGTGCGACTAGCTGCAGCACCATGTAAATCCTATGGTGGTGCATGCATGTGAGCACGAGTGTCATAGTACAAGGGCACATTAGCTGCACAAGCTTTGTCACAAGAAGGATGCTCAATGACAAAGTTGAGCATGGCTACATCTGTATACATGGGTCAGGTAGTAAATGTCAGCAGTGATATTATTGACATTCACCATAAGAATTTTGACATGATCATGCTGTCAACAATGATCATGTCAACATCGATCATGCTGACAATGTAATGTTGATAAAATAGAAGGTTGATATATCGTCCCTGATCATCGGTGACTAGCCTACTCTGGATGGCGCAGCTACTTCGGAGGGTCTTGTCAGTCATGTAATTATCACTTCTGGTCAGACCTCCAATCCTTTTTCTTAAGTAATTGTTTCTCAGCTATCCCTAACCCTAATCCATAACTACTGTGTTACCCAGAGGCAAAGTGTGTGTGTGTGGGGTCTTAAGGGTCCCCCTGGCTAGAGCTGCTCTACCGCTGCTCAGGGGCTGCAACAAGAGTCATGCAATCTCCAGCCTCCGCTGCTGTCAGTGGAGATTCCATGAATCAGTTGTGCAGCCAATAGGAGGGGACAGTGCTCAACCATGCGCTGGAAAAAACACAGCCACCAGCCTGCCATCCCTGATTGCCTGGAGTCTTCTCTCCCCCTGCAACGTCAGGATCCTGCATCACTCAGGGGAAAGCGCAAGGTGAGTGCAGCCAGGGTGAGCTGCCTGTCTTCAGTGCCCTGGGCCCTCCTACAAAAATGAATCTGGCCATGCCATAACCTCACATCTGGTACTTAATGCTTATTTCCTCCCTCGTCAGCCTAACTCTAATCTACCCTTACAGCCTAACCCTACCACCTGCAGCCTAGCCCTAGTGCCAACATTATAAAAATATCAACATTTCACCCATCAACATTCTAAATTAAAATAGCCCACACATATTCCGCAGTGCTTTACAGAGAATATTTGACCATTCACACCAGTCTCTTCCCCAGTGGAGCTACAAGCACACACACATTTATTTTAGGGTTAATTTTGTTGGGAGCAAATTGACCTACCAGTATATTTTTGGAGTGTAGGAGGAAAACGGAGTACCCAAAGGAAACCCATGCAAGCATGGGGAGAATATGATAACATTATGAGTGTTGATATTGTGATCGTTGACCACATTCCATAATACAGACTATTTTGTAAATTTGCTATGAAATGGTTTTGGTCACTAGATTGAAAGGTGCCATAATATTAAATACGGTATATGCTTTCAGAAAGGGTAGTATTTCTGATTCTGTCTGGTGTTTGGTTTGGAGAGGAGGTACCAATGGAAGCTATCAAACTTTGTCTCATCATCATTAGTTGCTGCATCTGCAAGGTGAAGTTTGGGTGCAGAATTTTTTGAGGATCATTAATTTTTCTGTGCCTAATGTAAGGAGATTTTATTTATAAATTCTGATACATATAAGTATAAAAAAAACATTTTAAACAGTGTATAAGCTGGAAACTATCACTTGTGAGTTAACCCCTTCCCGACATTTGACGTACATTTACGTCATGGTCGGGATGTACTTCCCGACACATGACGTAAATGTACGTCATGACTTTAAACTGTCACCGCGTCTATAGACGCGGTGACAGAGGGACGATGTCTGCTGTCCCTGACAGCAGACATCTTCCCTCATTGCCCAGGGGGGGCACCGATGCCCCCCCCCTCAGCGATCGCTGCGATTGGCTGTTCAAACGTGAACAGCCAAAAGCAGCGTTTACTGTGTTAGGTGTATAATTTTGACTCTGCTGCCCCCTAGTGTCCAAAAAAAATAAAAGGAGTTTAAAAATAATGATTAAAACATAAAGTAGACATATGGGGTGAAATTTAATAGGATGAGAGATTCAGAAAGTGAGAGATTTGGTGAGAAATCTCCAGTTTTTTTAAAGCAGCAATCATTTACACTGCAATACCAGTGTGATTTTGCAGTGTAAATGATTGCCGCCTTAAAAAAACTGGAGATTTCTCACCAAATCTCTCACTTTCTGAATCTCTCATCCTATTACATTTCACCCATGATCTTTGTTAGTTATGAACTATTTTGAGTGGTATGATTATTTGTCTCACAAGCAGAAAATTTAACATTTTGCAAATTGCAAAATGTTCAATTTTTTTACGACATTTTGGTATTTTTCACAAAAAAAAAGACTGTATCGACCAAAATTTACCACTAACTTAAAGTACAATGTGTCACGAGAAAACAATCTCAAAATCACTGGGATAAGTGAAAGCAAAAAAAAGTTATCCCCAGTGATACATGTCAGATTTGAAAAAAAGGCCTCTGTCAGGAAGGCAAAAACAGGCTGCGTCGGTAAGGGGTTAATGTTATTTAGGGGATTATTTTTCAACATGTTTTAGCTAGATTGTAAATAGCTCTCCAGCCAATCAGCTCCTAAATATCATGTGTTTGAAAAATTACAGGTTCTGATTAGATGGAGTGCCATTTATCATATCCAATAAGTTGGCTAAAACATGTTGATAAATGGGCCTTTAGTTCATGAGTACAGCATCATTTGGATATTTATTAAATAGACTTTTTTTTTCTTGTCATGATGGTCTATATAAATGGTCTGTGATAAATGCTCTTTCAAAATGTACCCACAATAAGGCCTTTATTCAGATCTGATCGCAGTACAAATTTGTTTGGAAAATGGGCAAAACCATGTGCACTGCAGGTGGGGCAGATGTAACGTGCAGAGAGAGTTAGATTTGTGTGAGTCATTTTGTTTCTGTGCAGGGTAAATACTGGCTGCATTATTATTACACCAATGTATATTTCAGTTTCAACACACCCCACCCAAATGTAACTCTCTCTGCAAATTTTACATCTGCCCCACCTGCAGTGCACATGGTTTTGCCCATTTTCCAAACAAATTTATACTGCAATCAGATCTGAATAAGGGCCATATCAAAAAGTTTTTGGGAAGAAATACTGAAATTAATTTTACTTATAAAATTCTTTACAAGTATTGATGACAAACATTGGCAAACACCTATTTCATTTATATAATAATTTGTTATAATGGAACAATGTATTTTAGAACCCACTAAACTTGTTGTTGTTATTATTGTTATTATAATTATTATTATTATTATATATTCAAACAAATGTGAAATTCAGCTGTAAAAATGTTTTCAATGTATACAATTGTTGTTATTTTTTTTTTTAGTCTAGATTTTGTCATTAATTTAATTTAGAAGAGTTTGTTTTATTTCCTACAGTTTTTTCTAAAATGTAAAACTATTTTTGGTATTTGTGAAATATTGCAGTAGCTCTAGTACACTGAAATTGTGGAGATTATAACATTTACTAAAGAATTTAACTGGAATTCAAGATTTAGTACTCAACTGTTATTCAAAGGGCATGAAATAAAATATTTACAAATCTGCATTACCACTGCAAAAACAGACTGTATTTATTATGGACTTATGGGAAGTAGCTCATTGAAGTGGCATAAAAGAGAACTTTTGAAAATTGTATGGATCTATTTAACAAGAATACAAATAGTGGCTTTATGGGGGTTTCATTTATTTGCTATATATTGCACCTAAAACTATCTCAGTGTTTTCACTTACTTAAAGTTAGTCTTTTCTACTGCTTAATGATTCCAATTTCTGTGGAGTTCTAGATAAACAGATAATTGTAGAGTGATTGATATTTTCAATTAAAAAGGAAGGAAAGAAAATAAATAAAACAGAAACAAACCACGTTTTCTTCAAGTGAAATATAAAAAATTCATTGGTTCTTAATTAAACCAATTACTGACAAAAGTGTAGAAGGATATGGGAGCTATATTTTTTCCATGTACAATATTCCTAATTGTTCCTATTAAAAAAGTATTAAAAGCACTTTTGCACAACTCATATAATTATTAACAGTTATTTATATAATACACACACATTAAGCTGCACCTTACAGAGAAAAATGTAGTCATTCACATCAGTCAGTACGGGGCAGTACGGATGGTGTAATGGTTAGCATTATTGCCTCACAGCACTGAGGTCATGGGTTCGATTCCCACCATGGCCCTAACTGTGCGGAGTTTGTATATTCTCCCCGTACTTGCGTGGGTTTCCTCCGGGTACTCCGGTTTCCTCCCACAATCCAAAAATATACTGGTAGGTTAATTGGCTCCCAACAAATTAACCATAGAATGTCTGTGTGTGCGTGTTCATGTGGTAGGGAATATAGATTGTAAGCTCCACTGGGGCAGGGACTGATGTGAGTGTTCAAATATTCTCTGTAAAGCGCTGCGTAATATGTATGCGCTATATAAGAAACTGTTAATAAATAAATAATAAATAAATAAATCAGTCCCTGCCCTAGTGGAGCTTACATAAATAAATTTCCCACCAAGAATAAAGCCAATTAAACAATTGTGTTGTGACCTATCTTGTGACAATTATGACACTTGTACTTCACACTTTTTGGTCAGCATTTGATTCACAGTTAATCTGCCCTAGTTTTGCTCTGTTTGCTATCAACTGTTCTGTGTGCCACAAGTAGGGAGTCAAATTCAAGCCCTAAACTCTGCAGCATAGCTGTACCTGTTTCTTCATCTACAAAACCTTCATTCCAACAGATAGTTACTGCTGAAAGACAGACATTATCCTGTCTACATACACACACAGAAAATATAAAGCTGTGCTATGGTATAGCACATGTAAAAACCTTTACATGAACTATACCATAGCATTGCTATATATTTTATTTGTGTGTGTGTGTGTGTGTATATAGGTTTTACTACATTTTTAAGCTACTGCTTTAGAAAGACAACTTTTACCAGATCATGAGGGTGTTTTTTTTCATGTAACTTTGCATTGCATAATGCAATACAAATGTTTATGTGCATGCGCAGTCACTAAACACCGCTCCCCAGTGTGAACGCAAAGGGGAGCGATCGAAATAGATCCAAATAGTATTAGGGCCAATGTGTAGACATATTTTGATAGATTGTAAAAATAATAAATTAAGGGTAGATTTCGCGGGTGCTGGATGGGGTCCCAACAGTTGGGATCCCGACAGTCATTTACCCGACGTCGCTATCCCTAGAGTCAAAACCGGCACACGGGGGCCCGACGGCCACCGGCTATTCTCCCTTGTGGGGGTCCTCGCTACGCTCCGCACCATGCCCACAGCGTGGCGAGGGCAACGAGCCCGCAAGGGGCTTTGTTGCGCTCACCATGCTGTCTGAGTCCGGCCAGTCGGGATCCCAATGGCGGGATAATGACCTTTGGGATCCCAACTGTCGGAACCCTATACCACACCCGATTTCGCTCACTGAAAATGTAGTTAGCAGCATAACTCACTCACCCAAATTCATATGGATAAACATATATCAAGGTATCTTTTGTAAAATGAGTGGGCATACCCCAAATCAAACGGGATCTCTAGATGACATTCGTATCTGGGTTTTATTTTTGAGAATTCCTGTATCCAGAGCTCTTAAGGTGGCCATACAGCAGAAAGACCGGTTTTAAAATCATGATTGTGTCAAATTTCGCTTCAACTCCCCGACAGTTCTTGGACACACAACGGTGGTTTTTGGACACACAACGTACTCACAATCTGTCATACAATCCATCATACAATCCATCATACCATCCAGCTGCTGCATGATTGTATGATTGAATCTTCATTTAAATAGGGGGCTGGCCTACTAGGATCAAAAGTACATCCTGTTTTTAAATTTGTTTAATTTACAGGTTGCCGGCAACTACCAATCTGCTCACATCTGTTGCTCTACTCCATTATTAACCACTTCAGTGGTGGGGTTTTTGGGGGGAGTGCTCTCCACTGGGCGAGTTTTTAATGGGGAGCGCTCCCTTAAAAAAAAAAACACCACTGAACTGTCAATCAGCTGCTGCCCGGCCCTGCGCCATGGTGCCCCGTCCCTGTCCCCAGCAGCCGGCTTGTCATAAGCCGGCGCTGGAGACTTGTATAGAAAAGAAGGAGGGGAGGGGGGAGGAGGAGGGAGGAGGATGTGCGGCAGAGGGGAGTGAGCCAGGCAGCACTGGCAGCACTGAAGCTCTAAACAGTGAGCGATTGAACTCAGCAGCGCTGCCCGGCTCTAAACAGTGGCAATCCTGAGAATTTTCAGGGCTTGCCAGACTGGGCTCTGAGGCACAGCCCGGAAAATTCTCGGGATTGCCACTGAAGGGGTTAAATAGCCCTAATGCAGCAATCCTCTGAAACTGTTTTCAGAGTAGTGACAGAAATGTGCAAAAGGACGTCCACTGATCTCTTCAACTGCCTGCCGCTTGGAAACCTCTGCGGCTCCCAGCGTCTTCACACCCGGAAGCTGCCCCTGGGTCAGTATCAGTATCACTGTTCACCTTAACAAAGGGGGTCAGACCCCAAAACGTTGGATTGATGTGATAATACACGTTTGTTTGATAAAAGACCTGAGTGCCGCCATCTTTTGTTTGCTACCCAACTATCATTGAGGGCACCAGGGCCAGTGTATCGTTTATTGGAGTTCCGGACGTACAACCATATGTGTATATATATGTATATATATATAGATACAGAAGTACCAACACACTCGCCAATCCCAGGAATGGGGTGCAAACAGCACCCACATCCCTGGGTGGGGTGCGGTGGCCTGTGACCACACACTAGTAAATACAAACACAGGGGGCCCAGCACTCACTACAACAAACTAACTCACCTTAACATTCAAATAATCAATAAATAAATAATGGGGTTTTAGTTCATGAATTGATCAATGCATTTAAGCTTGCAGCCCATCGCCAAGGGACCCCATTTCACTGCAAGTCCTACACTTGCAGTGAAATGGGGTCCCTTGGCGATGGGCTGCAAGCTTAAATGCATTGATCAATTCATGAACTAAAACCCCATTATTTATTTATTGATTATTTGAATGTTAACCCCTTCATGACAGAGCCAGTTTGTGCCTTCATGACAGAGCCCTTTTTTTCAAATCTGACATGTCTCACTTAAGTGGGGATAACTTTTTTTTGCTTTTACTTATCCCAGTGATTTTGAGATTGTTTTCTCGTGACACATTGTACTTCAAGTTAGTGGTAAATTTTGGTCGATACAGTCTGTGTTTTTTTGTGAAAAATACCAAAATATCGTGAAAAAATGGAAAATTTAGCAATATGCAAAATGTTAAATTTTCTGCTTGTGAGACAAATAATCATACCACTCAAAATAGTGAATAACTAACATAGACCATATGTCTACTTTATGTTGCCATCATTATTTCAACCCCCTTTTCATTTTTTTGGACACTAGGAGGCTTCAAATATGACTAGCAAATTCTCAAATTTTCAAGAAAATTTCAAACACTGATTTTTTTAGGGACCAGTTCAGTTCTGATGTGACTTTGAGGGACTTGTATGTGAGACACCCCCATAAATGATGCCATTTCAAAAACTGCACCCCTCACAGTATTCAAATCAGCATTTTGGAAGTTTGTTAACCCTTTAGGTGTTTCACAGGAATTAAAACAAAGTGTAGGTGAAATTTCAAAATTTCTTTTTTTTTGCAGAGTTTCAATTTTAATACATTTTTCTAACAAATACAGTAGATTTTACTAGAGAAATGTGACTAAAAATTGATTCCCCCAATTCTTTTGTTTTCAAAAATATCCTATATGTGGCCCTAGTGTGCACGTTGACCAAACCACAGGCTTCATAATAGAAGGAGCACCTACTTGATTTTGGAGCCTCCTTTTTATGAGATTTTTTTTTAGGCACCATGTAGGTTTCTAGGCACCATAAGTGCTAAAAGTTAGGAACCTCCCCCACAAGTCACCCCATTTTGCAATCTACACCCCTCAGGGAATTCATCTAGGGGTATAGTGTACATTTCAAACCCCCAGGGGTTTCACCAATTTTGGTACAACTGGGATGTGAAAATGAAAAATTTCATTTTTTTACACAAACATGCAGTTCTGGCTCAAAATTTTTCATTTTCACAAGGAATGAAGGAGACAAAGCACCCCAAAATCTGTGCCCCAATTTCTCCCGAGTACGGCAATGCCTCACATGTGACCAAAAAATACCAGTTGGGTGCATGGCAGGACTCAGAAGGGAAGGAGTGATTTTTGGATTTTGCAGCAAAGATTTTGGTGGAATGAATGGTGGGTACTATGATGCATTAGCAAGACTCCCAAAGCACCAATACAGTGGAACCCCCCCACAAGTCACCCCATTTTGCAAAGTACACCCCTCAGGGAATTCATCTAGGGGTATAGTGTACATTTCAAACCCCCAGGGGTTTCACCAATTTTGATACAACTGGGCAGTGAAAATGAAAAATTACATTTTTTTACACAAACATGCAGTTCTGGCTCAAAATTTTTCATTTTCACAAGGAATGAAGGAGACAAAGCACCCCAAAATCTGTGCCCCAATTTCTCCCGAGTACGGCAATGCCTCACATGTGACCAAAAAATACCAGTTGGGCGCATGGCAGGACTCAGAAGGGAAGGAGTGATTTTTGGATTTTGCAGCACAGATTTTGGTGGAATAAATGGTGGGTGCTATGTTGCACCAATACAGTGGAACCCCCCCACAAGTCACCCCATTTTGCAAAGTACACCCCTCAGGGAATTCATCTAGGGGTATAGTGTACATTTCAAACCCCCAGGGGTTTCACCAATTTTGGTACAACTGGGCTGTGAAAATGAAAAATTACATTTTTTTACACAAACATGCAGTTCTGGCTCAAAATTTTTCATTTTCACAAGGAATGAAGGAGACAAAGCACCCCAAAATCTGTGCCCCAATTTCTCCCGAGTACGGCAATGCCTCACATGTGACCAAAAAATACCAGTTGGGTGCATGGCAGGACTCAGAAGGGAAGGAGTGATTTTTGGATTTTGCAGCAAAGATTTTGGTGGAATGAATGGTGGGTACTATGATGCATTAGCAAGACTCCCAAAGCACCAATACAGTGGAACCCCCCCACAAGTCACCCCATTTTGCAAAGTACACCCCTCAGGGAATTCATCTAGGGGTATAGTGTACATTTCAAACCCCCAGGGGTTTCACCAATTTTGATACAACTGGGCAGTGAAAATGAAAAATTACATTTTTTTACACAAACATGCAGTTCTGGCTCAAAATTTTTCATTTTCACAAGGAATGAAGGAGACAAAGCACCCCAAAATCTGTGCCCCAATTTCTCCCGAGTACGGCAATGCCTCACATGTGACCAAAAAATACCAGTTGGGCGCATGGCAGGACTCAGAAGGGAAGGAGTGATTTTTGGATTTTGCAGCACAGATTTTGGTGGAATAAATGGTGGGTGCTATGTTGCACCAATACAGTGGAACCCCCCCACAAGTCACCCCATTTTGCAAAGTACACCCCTCAGGGAATTCATCTAGGGGTATAGTGTACATTTCAAACCCCCAGGGGTTTCACCAATTTTGGTACAACTGGGCTGTGAAAATGAAAAATTACATTTTTTTACACAAACATGCAGTTCTGGCTCAAAATTTTTCATTTTCACAAGGAATGAAGGAGACAAAGCACCCCAAAATCTGTGCCCCAATTTCTCCCGAGTACGGCAATGCCTCACATGTGACCAAAAAATACCAGTTGGGTGCATGGCAGGACTCAGAAGGGAAGGAGTGATTTTTGGATTTTGCAGCAAAGATTTTGGTGGAATGAATGGTGGGTACTATGATGCATTAGCAAGACTCCCAAAGCACCAATACAGTGGAACCCCCCCACAAGTCACCCCATTTTGCAAAGTACACCCCTCAGGGAATTCATCTAGGGGTATAGTGTACATTTCAAACCCCCAGGGGTTTCACCAATTTTGGTACAACTGGGATGTGAAAATGAAAAATTACATTTTTTTACACAAACATGCAGTTCTGGCTCAAAATTTTTCATTTTCACAAGGAATGAAGGAGACAAAGCACCCCAAAATATGTGCCCCAATTTCTCCCGAGTACGGCAATGCCTCACATGTGACCAAAAAATACCAGTTGGGTGCATGGCAGGACTTAGAAGGGAAGGAGTGATTTTTGGATTTTGCAGCTCAGATTCTGGTGGAATTTTGGTGGGTGCTATGTCGCATTAGCAAGACCCCCCAAGCACCAATACAGTGGAACCCCCCCACAAGTCACCCCATTTTGCAAAGTACACCCCTCAGGGAATTCATCTAGGGGTATAGTGTACATTTCAAACCCCCAGGGGTTTCACCAATTTTGGTACAACTGGGATGTGAAAATGAAAAATTACATTTTTTTACACAAACATGCAGTTCTGGCTCAAAATTTTTCATTTTCACAAGGAATGAAGGAGACAAAGCACCCCAAAATCTGTGCCCCAATTTCTCCCGAGTACGGCAATGCCTCACATGTGACCAAAAAATACCAGTTGGGTGCATGGCAGGACTTAGAAGGGAAGGAGTGATTTTTGGATTTTGCAGCTCAGATTCTGGTGGAATTTTGGTGGGTGCTATGTCGCATTAGCAAGACCCCCCAAGCACCAATACAGTGGAACCCCCCCACAAGTCACCCCATTTTGCAAAGTACACCCCTCAGGGAATTCATCTAGGGGTATAGTGTACATTTCAAACCCCCAGGGGTTTCACCAATTTTGGTACAACTGGGATGTGAAAATGAAAAATTACATTTTTTTACACAAACATGCAGTTCTGGCTCAAAATTTTTCATTTTCACAAGGAATGAAGGAGACAAAGCACCCCAAAATCTGTGCCCCAATTTCTCCCGAGTACGGCAATGCCTCACATGTGACCAAAAAATACCAGTTGGGTGCATGGCAGGACTTAGAAGGGAAGGAGTGATTTTTGGATTTTGCAGCTCAGATTCTGGTGGAATTTTGGTGGGTGCTATGTCGCATTAGCAAGACCCCCCAAGCACCAATACAGTGGAACCCCCCCACAAGTGACCCCATTTTGCAAACTACACCCCTCAGGGAATTCATCTAGGGGTATAGTGTATATTTCAAACCCCCAGGGGTTTCACCAATTTTGGTACAACTGGGATGTGAAAATGGAAAATTACATTTTTTTACACAAACATGCAGTTCTGGCTCAAAATTTTTCATTTTCACAAGGAATGAAGGAGACAAAGCACCCCAAAATCTGTGCCCCAATTTCTCCCGAGTACGGCAATGCCTCACATGTGACCAAAAAATACCAGTTGGGTGCATGGCAGGACTTAGAAGGGAAGGAGTGATTTTTGGATTTTGGAGCACAGATTTTGGTGGAATGAATGGTGGGTGCTATGTTGCATTACCAATACAGTGGAACCCCCCCACAAGTGACCCCATTTTGCAAACTACACCCTCAGGGAATTCATCTAGGGGTATAGTGTACATTTCAAACCCCCAGGGGTTTCATCAATTTTGGTACAACTGGGCAGTGAAAATGAAAAAAATACATTTTTTTACACAAAAATGTACTTCTGGCTCAAAATTTTTCATTTTCACAAGGAATGAAGGAGACAAAGCACCCCAAAATCTGTGCCCCCATTTCTCCAGAGTACGGCAATGCCTCACATGTGACCAAAAAATACCAGTTGGGTGCATGGCAGGACTCAGAAGGGAAGGAGTGATTTTTGGATTTTGGAGCACAGATTTTGGTGGAATGAATGGTGGGTGCTATGTTGCATTACCAATACAGTGGAACCCCCCCACAAGTGACCCCATTTTGCAAACTACACCCCTCAGGGAATTCATCTAGGGGTATAGTGTACATTTCAAACCCCCAGGGGTTTCACCAATTTTGATACAAGTGGGCAGTGAAAATGAAAAATTACATTTTTTTACACAAAAATGCAGTTCTGGCTCAAAATTTTTCATTTTCAGAAGGTATGAAGGAGAAAAAGCACCCCAAAATATGTGCCCCAATTTCTCCCGAGTACGGCAATGCCTCACATGTGACCAAAAAATACCAGTTGGGTGCATGGCAGGACTCAGAAGGGAAGGAGTGATTTTTGGATTTTGCAGCTCAGATTCTGGTGGAATGAATGGTGGGTGCTATGTGGCATTAGCAAGACCCCCGATGCACGGTGAAATGATGAACCTAATAATCCATCGATGTGTGGTATATTTTGAAACACTCCTTTATACATAGGCCGGGTTTGTCGGGGCAAGTTTCACAGTGGAAAATAGTTTCCTTTCTTATTCCCTTTTTATAGCAAACTTTGCACCTTTTTTGTGTCCTGCCCTTTCTTGCAGTGGAGGGGATTTCGTTGGGAAAATGCTGCCCTGGTACAATACGGGGGCCAGTACTAGAAGTACTGGGGCCCTCTGCCTGCTGATTCCCAAATGTTAGGCTCTTTATGACTTCCTCTTGAAAGTGCATAAATGTCCCCCTCTGGCCGGTAGAACGGAATAGCACGTAAGCGTTATACAGTGCCATCTGGATGATATACACGGCCAGCTTCTTGTACCAGATATTTGTTTTCCGCAGGGCACTGTACGGCTTCAGTACCTGATCTGAAAGATCCACTCCACCCATGTACTTATTGTAATCTAGGATACAATTTGGTTTTGAGGTGTGGGTACTGGTACCTCGTACAGGGATGGAGGTGGTACTGTCTCCATGAATTGTTGTCAGTATAAGGACATCCCTCTTGTCCTTATATTTGACCAACAACATATTTTCGGTGCATATTCCCCTGCTTTCACCCCTTCTCATTACTTGGGCAATGTGCGTTTTGGGGAGGCCTCTTTGGTTCTTGCGCACAGTACCGCAAGCTGCTGTACCTCTTGAACCAAGGGCCTTAAACAGGGGGATGCTGGTGTAAAAGTTATCCACATAGAGGTGATAACCCTTATCCAGGAAGGGGTGCATTAAATCCCAGACAATTTTTCCACTAACACCTACGAGGGAGGGGGGGCATTCTGGTGGTTCAATTCTTGAATCCTTCCCTTCATATACCCTAAACTTGTGGGTGTACCCTGTGGTGCTTTCACACAGCTTATACATTTTTATCCCATACCTTGCCCTCTTACTGGGAAGGTACTGGCGGAATTTAACCCTTCCTTTAAAATGTATAAGGGACTCGTCGATACTAATACATTTATCAGGGATGTATAGCTCTGCAAATTTGGCACTGAAATGATCAATGACCGGCCTGACTTTGAATAGCCTGTCAAAGGTGGGATCATCTCTGGGTGGGCACTGTGCATTATCGGTGTAATGTATAAATTTATGGATTGCCTCAAAACGAGCCCGGGGCATGGCCATACGGTGAAATGGGGTGCTGTACAGAACATCTGTACTCCAATATTGCCTAATTTGTGGCTTTTTTACTATGCCCATATGTAACACCAGACCCCAAAACGTCATCATCTCTACTGCATCTACAGGGGTCCACCTAGCAAATGATGACGTGGGGTTTTGAGCAATAAACTGCTGGGCATATAAATTAGTTTGGTCCACCATTAAATTTATAAAATCATCAGAGAAAAATAATTTAAAAATGTCAATTTCTCTGAGACCTGTTGAATCAAATTGGATTCCTGGGATGGCCAAAAACTCAGGAACCTGGGGCTCAAAATTGTCTGGTGGTGGGGTCCATACGAGATCAATTATTGGGGGGGGGGGTCTCAGCTGCTCTACGGGGGCGTCTTTGAGGGGGTCCCTCATCATCAGAGGAGGAAGAGGAGCTTAAGACAAATCCTTCAAATTCCCCGCTTGCCTCACTTGCTGTGTCAGAGTCAGAGGCAAGCATGGCATATGCCTCCTCCAACGAATACATTCTCCTGGATGACTGGGACGACATTTGGGATGACATTTGGGATGCCATTTATATTTTTGTGTTACTGGTAGTGAAATGTTTCAACACGTGTATAGTGTAGGGGGGGGTACAAACTTTATTTCAACCCGGGGGGTATGTAGTGTGTATGTATGTAGTGCAGAAAAAAAAAAAATACAAAAATAAAAAAATTGAAGGGTTCAAAAAAAAAAAATGGAAGGGGTTAAAAAAAAAAAAAATGGAAGGGGTTAAAAAAAAAAAAATGGAAGGGGTTAAAAAAAAAAAAAAGGTCCTGCGCCA
Organism: Crinia signifera; assembly: GCF_055691185.1. Classification (NCBI taxonomy): domain Eukaryota; kingdom Metazoa; phylum Chordata; class Amphibia; order Anura; family Myobatrachidae; genus Crinia; species Crinia signifera. The sequence goes on along the minus strand of NC_139221.1, from coordinate 148,864,488 downwards.
AAAATTGAGCACAGATGTTGGTCAGTAACGTCCGTCACTGAACAGCGCTCAAAGGCAACAGGAATTTGATAAAAAAAAAAATAAAATAGATCAACCCTGTGCAAAAAAAGCTGATCAGTGATGTACGTCACTGATCAGCGCACAGTGGCCACAGGACACACACAAAATCACAGTGTGTGTAAAAAAAAAATTAAAAAAAGACCCCACAGCACACACAAAAAAAAAAAAGGTGATCAGTGATGCGACACTGATTACCAGTGAGGTGCAGCAGGTGCACAACCTTTGGTGCAACTGACAGGTATATATATAAAAAAAAAAAACCTCTGTACCCCCAAAAAAGTTGCTGATCACCTCAGATATAGTGATCAGCACAAAAGGCGGGGGCAGCAGACAAAAAATTTAGCACTCTCTATCACTCTCTGTCACTATCTCTCTCTATCTCTCTATCTCTCACTATCTATCACTCTATGACACTGCAGCAGCAGCACTGACAGGTATATCTATATATAAAAAAAAACCTGCGCCCCCAAAAAGTTGCTGATCAGTTAATTTATACTGATCAGCACAAAAGGGGGGGCAGCAGTCAGTTATAAAAAAAATATATAGCACAATCTGTCACTATCTCTCTATCTCTCTCTCTCTATCTCTCTCTATCTATCTATAGCTCTATCACACTACAGCAGCACAAAATATAGCACTAGGCCTCTCTATCTCTCTCTATCTCTCTCTATCTCTTTCAGTTATATAAAAAATATATAGCACAATCTGTCACTATCTCTCTCTCTATCTCTCTCTCTCTATCTCTCTCTATCTCTCTCTATCTCTCTATCTATAGCTCTATCACACTGCAGCAGCACAAAATATAGCACTAGGCCTCTCTATCTCTCTCTATCTCTCTCTATCTCTCTCTCTCTAACTCTCTCTCTATCTAATAAATCGCAGCAGCACAAGATGTCACAGGATGTCACAAGATGTCACAAGCATAAGCAATCTCAATGATCAGGTAAGTATTTTGGATGGGTTCTGGTCAGTATAGGCGGCAGCTGGGCACGGTGACCGCACTGCACGCTATTCCAGACCGGAATGGCGTCTGCAGTGCAGTCACCGTTAGTTTAAACCCCCCTCCATGGCTGTGATTGGTCCGTCGGTCCGACGAACCAATCACGGCCTTTGGGGGCGGGCGGGGTGAGGTGGGGTGACACCAGTGTCACCCTTACACCCCGCGGTGATTGGTGCTGTACTTTACAGCACCAATCACCTCCGATCCCGTGTCACCGGCGAACGTTATTCGCCGGTGACACAGAAAACGCTGTGAATGGCTGTTCACAATGAACAGCCAATCACAGCGATCGCCGACGGGGGGGCGGCATCGCCGGCCCCCCTGGGCATGCACGGACATGTCTGCTGTCAGGGACAGCAGACATCGTCCCTCTGTCACTGCGTCTCTAGACGCAGTGACAGTTTTAAGCCATGACGTATATATACGTCAACGGTCGGGAAGTACTTCCCGGCCATGACGTATATATACGTCAAATGTCGTGAAGGGGTTAAGGTGAGTTAGTTTGTTGTAGTGAGTGCTGGGCCCCCTGTGTTTGTATGTATATATATATATATATAAAAATGCAGCAGGGTCCGGCACTGCCTCCTATGTTGCACGTGCTTGGGTGCCTCCAGCGGGGGGAGTAGATACAGAGAAGGAGAAGTGGCACTCCAAAGACTTTCAAAAACACGATTTTAATTCAGCGGTAACAGCAACGTTTCAATGCCAGCTAGGGCATTATCTTCAAGGCTAACAGCAGAAGTAAATACACATACCTTATATGCAAAGACAAGGACTCCGCTTTGCCGCGAACGGGACCACGCACCCGAGCGGCGGCGCAGGAGGAGTGACGTCATTACGCCGGCGCGTCGCCTAGCGTCGGCGGTGATCGTCACTGGGCTACCCTGTATTCAACAAAAACAAAGAAATAGAAACATACATTTAAAATGACATATAGTACAATCAAACATTACAGATAGTCAACATAGCATGGACAACAGCGTACATATACCTAAGTCTGCCTATAAATGCAATAATCTATTGCAGCAAAGCGATGCTAACATGGGTTATCGTATAGTACCACAAATTAAAGAAAGCATCTAAGCAAGCGGACCTAACCAATATTCTTGCTCAATAGCCTGATCAAAAAGGAAGGCAAAACTATGGAATGCAAAGTGGAGAAAACAGGAAAAAATTACACATAGGTGGAGGATTATGAGGATAGTACACTTATACCTGAATGTTCATTAAGACCATTAGGGGTCACAGTACCCAATCTGAGTATCCACCTAGCCTCACACTTAAGTAAACTCAGCGCCCTGTTCCCACCCCTCAATGACCCAGGTACATGGTCAATCATACGGTATTTAAGTTGGGACATAGTATGAGATGAAGTAGACCAATGGCGGGCCACAGGCTGTTCACTTTTTTTGGTCAACAATGCATTTTTGATAGCTGACCTGTGGGCCGTCATACGCTCCTTAAAGGTGCGCTCGGTTTTACCGATATATGACAGCCCACAGGGACAGACAATTTGGTACACCACGTAGCGGGTATTACATGTAAGGGTATGGTTAATATACATAGTTCTCCCAGTCTGAGGGTGGGGAAAAGTATTGCCTGTAATTAAAAACCGACACGTGGTGCATGTGCAGCGAATGTTACCCTTATAAGCAATTTTAGTGCTAGGGCCAATGAGGATATTTGTCTTCACCAATGTATCTTTTAAATTTCTAGGTCTTTTATAGCATGCCATGAGATCAGTAGATTGTAGGCCCAAATCCGGATCAGATTTTACCATATGCCATAACCTTTTCGAGGTGGAATTGATCATGGGGCTACTGGTATTAAAAGAGGTTACCCAAGGCATACGGTTACCCAATTCTTTTGTTGTTTTAGGTAACAATAAATCATTTCTGTCAAGGGCGTCAACTTTTTTGCGAGCTGCTTCTAAGACCGATGGGGGGTACCCCCTGTCTTCAAATTTGCCAACCATACTATCCATCTGCTTATTGGCTATGCTTGAGTTAGAATTAATGCGTTTTGTACGTAATAGTTGGGAGTACGGTAACCCCTGAACGGAGGCTCTAGGGTGGCAGCTTGAGTAGTGGAGCAGGTTGTTTCTGTCAGTAATTTTTGAAAATAGACTAGTGGATATCTGGCCAGCTTCACATCTTATCTCGACGTCTAGGAATGTGATACATTCCCTGCTATGCATGAATGTAAATTTAACAGGGCTAGGTGTCGAGTTATGTACTTCGATGTGCCTGATGAGATCCTCTGGGGGGCCCCTCCAAAAAATCAGCAGATCATCTATATAGCGGGTATAGAAAATAATTCTCCCCGCTATATGATGATCGCTGAAAAACACTTTTTCCTCCACATCAAACATAAAGATGTTTGCATATGAGGGGGCTACCGCCGCCCCCATAGCACATCCAGTCAGTTGGAGGAAAAATGATCCATTGTAAATAAAGAAATTTTTTGTCAAAATTAGCTCAAGGAGCTGTAAGACTAACTCCACACTAGGACCACTATACAGAGGGTGATTAGTTATGTAGTCCCTAACCGCGGCCATACCCATATCATGGGGGATGACCGTGTAGAGACTACACACATCAACTGTAAAAAGACTGGTATCCCCATCAATGGGCCCAAGGGATTGTAATTTACAAAGAAGGGACGTGGTATCTAGCAAGTACCTGGGGTGGGCACGTATACATGGCTGCAACACACTGTCCACAAGAATGGAAGAGGGTTGGAACAGGGATTCCCGGGCTGCGATAATGGGGCGGCCGGGGGGGTCCACTAGCGTCTTGTGTATTTTAGGAGTCGTGTACATAAGTGGTACCAATGGGTAGGCAGGAATTAAAGCATCTTTCACCTGTTGGGTAATTATTTTCATGTCAACTGCTCGCTGAAGGACTGCAATCAGCTCAATTTTAAAGGTACTAGACGGATCATGTGACAATTTTTTATAGGTAAGTACATCATTAAGATGCTCCATGACTTGCGCGTGATATTTGTCACGGTCTTGCACGACAAGGGCGCCCCCCTTGTCCGCTGGACGGAATATCAATTTATCATTCTTGGACAAGTCCTGTAATGCCAACCGTTCGGCTTTGGAGAGGTTATCCCTGGTAGGTTTCTTCTTAGGGATTTCAATATTGATTTCATTATTGAGCAACCGCATGTAAGTTCTGATGGTGGGGTTAAAGGACTGGGGATCAAACTGAGACTTTGGTAGAATTTTCTTCAGTTGGGGGGGTATGGTACCCCAACCACTCTGTTCGACCTGTGCACATAGTGCCGTATCTCTAGGTTTAGAGAAATAGTCCTTTAGTCTTAGCTGGCGTGCAAGGCGGTGCTGCTCAATGTACCAGGTGTCCTTATCGAAATGTGAGGTAGGGGCGAATGAGAGACCTCTAGCCAAGAGGCTCGATTCGACTGGGGTAAGGGGGTAGGAAGACAGGTTAATAACTAGCTCCTGCCCCTCCCCACTGGTGGTTTTCTTCCAGCGTTTTTTCCTTTCGGCCTGGCCCCCTCTGCGGGTATATGGGCGCCACCTCCTTGAGGGCTGCGCCGGTTGCGAACCCCTAAAGGGTGGGGCAGGCTGACTGATGAAGGTTCCCCCCCTACACATTCTCCTTCACTGTTGGAAGAGTTAAATTCTGTAGAGGACCCCTGGTACCTCTCTTGGCCACGCTTGTACCTTCGAAAAAATGGTTTTTTAGGCCCACTGGTTTGCTGTGGGGCTGTCCACTGGTAAACCAAATTGAGTTCGTAGTCTGTGTCGACTTTAATTTTCTTTTCTCTTTTAAATTTGATCAGATTCCTTTTATAAGCTTGCAGTTGCTCATTCAACTTTGCATACCAATCGGTAGTGGTATCTTGGCTCAAGCTGGTTTTGTGGCTAGCTTCAAAATCAATAATTTTATTTTTCACTAACTTGACTTCTTGTGTGGAATATTCGATGATTAGAAGCATCAAGTCATATGAACATTTGTTCATAATGGAGACCCACTTCCTACAGAAAGTAGGGTCATGCTTGCCGATTGTGGGGCCATTTTTCATACGTAGACCCCTAGGGATTTTATGGGCCCTATAGTACTCACTGAGAGACAGGCCGTGATAGTAGTAATCGATCTCTCGTTTTTTTAGCTTTAACAGATCCCTGTAAAGCTCTTCCAGAGATGCAGCCTCTGATAAATCATCCAGCAGGCTGCTATATAGGATGGCCTCCGCGTCCTCAGGTGTGTAACTATGAGCCGACCCTATTGGGTATATAGTTGGACAGTAGCCACCTGCCGACTGGTCTGATGCCGCCTGTGACATACTATGTTGACACTGTCAATGTCGACCAGGACCCAAACGGTCCACAAGAGGTTAAAAGAGAGCGGGGAGCACTCACAGCGCCTACCCGTTATCCACGGGTGGCAAAAGCAGTCCTTAAGAATGCACAAAAGGCTTTAGTTCTGGGGGTGCCTGGACAAGGGGATACAGAAGCAGGTCCGTTTTCTCCTATAACAAAAATGCAGCAGGGTCCGGCACTGCCTCCTATGTTGCACAGGTCAGCTATCAAAAATGCATTGTTGACCAAAAAAAGTGAACAGCCTGTGGCCCGCCATTGGTCTACTTCATCTCATACTATGTCCCAACTTAAATACCGTATGATTGACCATGTACCTGGGTCATTGAGGGGTGGGAACAGGGCGCTGAGTTTACTTAAGTGTGAGGCTAGGTGGATACTCAGATTGGGTACTGTGACCCCTAATGGTCTTAATGAACATTCAGGTATAAGTGTACTATCCTCATAATCCTCCACCTATGTGTAATTTTTTCCTGTTTTCTCCACTTTGCATTCCATAGTTTTGCCTTCCTTTTTGATCAGGCTATTGAGCAAGAATATTGGTTAGGTCCGCTTGCTTAGATGCTTTCTTTAATTTGTGGTACTATACGATAACCCATGTTAGCATCGCTTTGCTGCAATAGATTATTGCATTTATAGGCAGACTTAGGTATATGTACGCTGTTGTCCATGCTATGTTGACTATCTGTAATGTTTGATTGTACTATATGTCATTTTAAATGTATGTTTCTATTTCTTTGTTTTTGTTGAATACAGGGTAGCCCAGTGACGATCACCGCCGACGCTAGGCGACGCGCCGGCGTAATGACGTCACTCCTCCTGCGCCGCCGCTCGGGTGCGTGGTCCCGTTCGCGGCAAAGCGGAGTCCTTGTCTTTGCATATAAGGTATGTGTATTTACTTCTGCTGTTAGCCTTGAAGATAATGCCCTAGCTGGCATTGAAACGTTGCTGTTACCGCTGAATTAAAATCGTGTTTTTGAAAGTCTTTGGAGTGCCACTTCTCCTTCTCTGTATCTACTCCCCCCGCTGGAGGCACCCAAGCACGTGCAACATAGGAGGCAGTGCCGGACCCTGCTGCATTTTTGTTATAGGAGAAAACGGACCTGCTTCTGTATCCCCTTGTCCAGGCACCCCCAGAACTAAAGCCTTTTGTGCATTCTTAAGGACTGCTTTTGCCACCCGTGGATAACGGGTAGGCGCTGTGAGTGCTCCCCGCTCTCTTTTAACCTCTTGTGGACCGTTTGGGTCCTGGTCGACATTGACAGTGTCAACATAGTATGTCACAGGCGGCATCAGACCAGTCGGCAGGTGGCTACTGTCCAACTATATACCCAATAGGGTCGGCTCATAGTTACACACCTGAGGACGCGGAGGCCATCCTATATAGCAGCCTGCTGGATGATTTATCAGAGGCTGCATCTCTGGAAGAGCTTTACAGGGATCTGTTAAAGCTAAAAAAACGAGAGATCGATTACTACTATCACGGCCTGTCTCTCAGTGAGTACTATAGGGCCCATAAAATCCCTAGGGGTCTACGTATGAAAAATGGCCCCACAATCGGCAAGCATGACCCTACTTTCTGTAGGAAGTGGGTCTCCATTATGAACAAATGTTCATATGACTTGATGCTTCTAATCATCGAATATTCCACACAAGAAGTCAAGTTAGTGAAAAATAAAATTATTGATTTTGAAGCTAGCCACAAAACCAGCTTGAGCCAAGATACCACTACCGATTGGTATGCAAAGTTGAATGAGCAACTGCAAGCTTATAAAAGGAATCTGATCAAATTTAAAAGAGAAAAGAAAATTAAAGTCGACACAGACTACGAACTCAATTTGGTTTACCAGTGGACAGCCCCACAGCAAACCAGTGGGCCTAAAAAAACATTTTTTCGAAGGTACAAGCGTGGCCAAGAGAGGTACCAGGGGTCCTCTACAGAATTTAACTCTTCCAACAGTGAAGGAGAATGTGTAGGGGGGGAACCTTCATCAGTCAGCCTGCCCCACCCTTTAGGGGTTCGCAACCGGCGCAGCCCTCAAGGAGGTGGCGCCCATATACCCGCAGAGGGGGCCAGGCCGAAAGGAAAAAACGCTGGAAGAAAACCACCAGTGGGGAGGGGCAGGAGCTAGTTATTAACCTGTCTTCCTACCCCCTTACCCCAGTCGAATCGAGCCTCTTGGCTAGAGGTCTCTCATTCGCCCCTACCTCACATTTCGATAAGGACACCTGGTACATGGAGCAGCACCGCCTTGCACGCCAGCTAAGACTAAAGGACTATTTCTCTAAACCTAGAGATACGGCACTATGTGCACAGGTCGAACAGAGTGGTTGGGGTACCATACCCCCCCAACTGAAGAAAATTCTACCAAAGTCTCAGTTTGATCCCCAGTCCTTTAACCCCACCATCAGAACTTACATGCGGTTGCTCAATAATGAAATCAATATTGAAATCCCTAAGAAGAAACCTACCAGGGATAACCTCTCCAAAGCCGAACGGTTGGCATTACAGGACTTGTCCAAGAATGATAAATTGATATTCCGTCCAGCGGACAAGGGGGGCGCCCTTGTCGTGCAAGACCGTGACAAATATCACGCGCAAGTCATGGAGCATCTTAATGATGTACTTACCTATAAAAAATTGTCACATGATCCGTCTAGTACCTTTAAAATTGAGCTGATTGCAGTCCTTCAGCGAGCAGTTGACATGAAAATAATTACCCAACAGGTGAAAGATGCTTTAATTCCTGCCTACCCATTGGTACCACTTATGTACACGACTCCTAAAATACACAAGACGCTAGTGGACCCCCCCGGCCGCCCCATTATCGCAGCCCGGGAATCCCTGTTCCAACCCTCTTCCATTCTTGTGGACAGTGTGTTGCAGCCATGTATACGTGCCCACCCCAGGTACTTGCTAGATACCACGTCCCTTCTTTGTAAATTACAATCCCTTGGGCCCATTGATGGGGATACCAGTCTTTTTACAGTTGATGTGTGTAGTCTCTACACGGTCATCCCCCATGATATGGGTATGGCCGCGGTTAGGGACTACATAACTAATCACCCTCTGTATAGTGGTCCTAGTGTGGAGTTAGTCTTACAGCTCCTTGAGCTAATTTTGACAAAAAATTTCTTTATTTACAATGGATCATTTTTCCTCCAACTGACTGGATGTGCTATGGGGGCGGCGGTAGCCCCCTCATATGCAAACATCTTTATGTTTGATGTGGAGGAAAAAGTGTTTTTCAGCGATCATCATATAGCGGGGAGAATTATTTTCTATACCCGCTATATAGATGATCTGCTGATTTTTTGGAGGGGCCCCCCAGAGGATCTCATCAGGCACATCGAAGTACATAACTCGACACCTAGCCCTGTTAAATTTACATTCATGCATAGCAGGGAATGTATCACATTCCTAGACGTCGAGATAAGATGTGAAGCTGGCCAGATATCCACTAGTCTATTTTCAAAAATTACTGACAGAAACAACCTGCTCCACTACTCAAGCTGCCACCCTAGAGCCTCCGTTCAGGGGTTACCGTACTCCCAACTATTACGTACAAAACGCATTAATTCTAACTCAAGCATAGCCAATAAGCAGATGGATAGTATGGTTGGCAAATTTGAAGACAGGGGGTACCCCCCATCGGTCTTAGAAGCAGCTCGCAAAAAAGTTGACGCCCTTGACAGAAATGATTTATTGTTACCTAAAACAACAAAAGAATTGGGTAACCGTATGCCTTGGGTAACCTCTTTTAATACCAGTAGCCCCATGATCAATTCCACCTCGAAAAGGTTATGGCATATGGTAAAATCTGATCCGGATTTGGGCCTACAATCTACTGATCTCATGGCATGCTATAAAAGACCTAGAAATTTAAAAGATACATTGGTGAAGACAAATATCCTCATTGGCCCTAGCACTAAAATTGCTTATAAGGGTAACATTCGCTGCACATGCACCACGTGTCGGTTTTTAATTACAGGCAATACTTTTCCCCACCCTCAGACTGGGAGAACTATGTATATTAACCATACCCTTACATGTAATACCCGCTACGTGGTGTACCAAATTGTCTGTCCCTGTGGGCTGTCATATATCGGTAAAACCGAGCGCACCTTTAAGGAGCGTATGACGGCCCACAGGTCAGCTATCAAAAATGCATTGTTGACCAAAAAAAGTGAACAGCCTGTGGCCCGCCATTGGTCTACTTCATCTCATACTATGTCCCAACTTAAATACCGTATGATTGACCATGTACCTGGGTCATTGAGGGGTGGGAACAGGGCGCTGAGTTTACTTAAGTGTGAGGCTAGGTGGATACTCAGATTGGGTACTGTGACCCCTAATGGTCTTAATGAACATTCAGGTATAAGTGTACTATCCTCATAATCCTCCACCTATGTGTAATTTTTTCCTGTTTTCTCCACTTTGCATTCCATAGTTTTGCCTTCCTTTTTGATCAGGCTATTGAGCAAGAATATTGGTTAGGTCCGCTTGCTTAGATGCTTTCTTTAATTTGTGGTACTATACGATAACCCATGTTAGCATCGCTTTGCTGCAATAGATTATTGCATTTATAGGCAGACTTAGGTATATGTACGCTGTTGTCCATGCTATGTTGACTATCTGTAATGTTTGATTGTACTATATGTCATTTTAAATGTATGTTTCTATTTCTTTGTTTTTGTTGAATACAGGGTAGCCCAGTGACGATCACCGCCGACGCTAGGCGACGCGCCGGCGTAATGACGTCACTCCTCCTGCGCCGCCGCTCGGGTGCGTGGTCCCGTTCGCGGCAAAGCGGAGTCCTTGTCTTTGCATATAAGGTATGTGTATTTACTTCTGCTGTTAGCCTTGAAGATAATGCCCTAGCTGGCATTGAAACGTTGCTGTTACCGCTGAATTAAAATCGTGTTTTTGAAAGTCTTTGGAGTGCCACTTCTCCTTCTCTGTATATATATATATATATATATATATATATATATATATATAGAGAGAGAGAGAAAGAGAGAAAATGGGGGGTTTTCAGGGTGCGCTAAAAACCTTATATGATTAAACTGTACAATTCAAATTATAATAAAAACAATTTATTAAAAAGTTGCTCACAGGAGCATAGCAGTAATTATGTAAGGTTCAATTACAGTTGCAGTGAACCGATGGTGTTACAACAAATTGTACAAATAAACAAATTTCCATAAACGCCAGTTTAGCCCAACGCGTTTAGTCGTACAAACAATCTCTCTCTATCTCTCTCTCTCTAACTCTCTCTCTATCTAATAAATCGCAGCAGCACAAGATGTCACAGGATGTCACAAGATGTCACAAGCATAAGCAATCTCAATGATCAGGTAAGTATTTTGGATGGGTTCTGGTCAGTATAGGCGGCAGCTGGGCACGGTGACCGCACTGCACGCTATTCCAGACCGGAATGGCGTCTGCAGTGCAGTCACCGTTAGTTTAAACCCCCCTCCATGGCTGTGATTGGTCCGTCGGTCCGACGAACCAATCACGGCCTTTGGGGGCGGGCGGGGTGAGGTGGGGTGACACCAGTGTCACCCTTACACCCCGCGGTGATTGGTGCTGTACTTTACAGCACCAATCACCTCCGATCCCGTGTCACCGGCGAACGTTATTCGCCGGTGACACAGAAAACGCTGTGAATGGCTGTTCACAATGAACAGCCAATCACAGCGATCGCCGACGGGGGGGCGGCATCGCCGCCCCCCCTGGGCATGCACGGACATGTCTGCTGTCAGGGACAGCAGACATCGTCCCTCTGTCACTGCGTCTCTAGACGCAGTGACAGTTTTAAGCCATGACGTATATATACGTCAACGGTCGGGAAGTACTTCCCGGCCATGACGTATATATACGTCAAATGTCGTGAAGGGGTTAAGGTGAGTTAGTTTGTTGTAGTGAGTGCTGGGCCCCCTGTGTTTGTATGTATATATATATATATATATATATATATATATATATATATATATATATATATATATAGAGAGAGAGAGAGAGAGAGAGAGAGAGAGAAAATGGGGGGTTTTCAGGGTGCGCTAAAAACCTTATATGATTAAACTGTACAATTCAAATTATAATAAAAACAATTTATTAAAAAGTTGCTCACAGGAGCATAGCAGTAATTATGTAAGGTTCAATTACAGTTGCAGTGAACCGATGGTGTTACAACAAATTGTACAAATAAACAAATTTCCATAAACGCCAGTTTAGCCCAACGCGTTTAGTCGTACAAACAACTTCCTCAGGGGCATGATGCAATACGATGGTCAAACGATGGTGGTCGGACACTAGGAGTTTCCTAGAAGGCACAATTTTTTGGTTGTGGAAACTCGATTTATAGACAATGAACGTGGTGTCCATCAGCCGTGATAAATATAAGTATAGAAATAGATTTCTTGGCGTGCAGATAATATTTTGGCATCCAGTCAATCAGGAGTTTACTGCTAGGCTCCACAAAAGTGATTCACGTTTGACCATCGTATTGCATCATGCCCCTGAGCAAGTTGTGTGTACGACGAAACGCGTTGGGATAAACTGGCGTTTATGGACATTTGTTTATTTGTACAATTTGTTGTAACACCATCGGTTCACTGCAACTGTAATTGAACCTTACATATTTACTGCTATGCTCCTGTGAGCAACTTTTTAATAAATTGTTTTTATTATAATTTGAATTGTACAGTTTAATCATATAAGGTTTTTAGCGCACCCTGAAAACCCCCCATTTTCTCCATTTCTTTAACCGGGTCCCATCTAACAGGGGATCCTTTCAGGGTTGCAGCTTGTCGCATCACTCCCATTGAGCGCACTGTGTGGCCCCCCTTTGCCATTCCCCATATATATATATATATATATATATATATATATGTATATATATGATCCAAAACAGAGCACTCTGGAGACTTGAATAGCGGTATAGAAAAAAACAATCTGTATTCAGGTTATAAACATTTTCGGGGCCGCACCCCCTTCCTCAGACAACCAACAGCAAATTGTACAACAAACAATCACCCCTACATACAGATGGAGTGGGCATCATCCCTTGCACTGGCGAGCGCCGGCGATAGAGACTGGGATGCGCGTGCGTCTCACACGCACGTGTGTTCCAGTATCACGGCGGCTGGGCCAGTCTCCGCTTCAGGGAGATGCTGCCCAGTTCGGGAGGGGGTTGGTGAAGCAAGGGGGACCAGCGTGGGAGGCGGGGGAGGCGGCAGGGACCGGCGACAGGCTCGATTTGCAAAGAGTGTCTTATGTGCGCGCGCCCCTGGCGGAAGCCAGCCGCTGCAAAGATGGAGCTTGCTCCATCTGTATACCCCACTACTTACCATGCCATAGCGTCCATTCCCATTCCGTCACGCCATAAGCCCCAGATGCCGCACTTCTGGTCGAGGCATCAACGATACAATGGTAACCGTACAACTTGCATTCCACCAGGTCCTGAGTGCGCTCCAACGACTGCACATCCTTATGCGGTCAGACAGCGTCCTATGGTCAGCGGTGGTATCTATCAACATGGCAACTGTACATAAAACATAACACACATACATATAACAAATGCAAGGATACCCAATGATAATAGTACATATTAACTACACAATTCTGAGATAAATGTGTTTAGACTAAGGAATTCCAGTTTATCTTATCGTTCAAGCCACCTGGTATAGTGGTCCCCAAAAGCAAGATCCACTGGGACTCCAGTATCAACAAGGCTTCAGTCTTGTCACCCCTGCGTAACGATAAAGGCACATGGTCAATCATATAGTATTTGAGGTCCTCTAGCACATGCACCGCTGCCTTAAAATGTCGGTGCACAGGTTGATCTACTGCCTTGCCCCGCAACGTCAAACTAATAGAGGACCTATGTGCAGCCATTCTCTCTTTAAATTTTTAAGAGGTCTGGAAAGCCACAAGAGAATGTGACAATATATACCACGATTGACGAATTACAGGAGAGGACATGCCTAATGTCATAAATATGATCACAATGGGGGTGTCTGAAGGATTTACATGCAATCATGAAGGAACAAGCTACACAGTTACTACATTTGTAGCAACCCGGGGGGCTTGACATACACATTTAACATTGGGAGATAATTCTCAGTGATGTCTGCATGAACTAGACGGTCACTTAAGTTTCTACCTCGTCCATTTAACAATAAAGGCCTGGTTTGAGCTAACATAGACAAATCCTTATTGGTGCCCACAATGGGCCAAAGGGCTTTAACGGCCCTCGCCACAATGGGACTAGATACCGAAAAATCACTGACAAAAAAGGTATTTTATAAGTCAGTGCCTTAGGTGGGGTCCCAACTAGCTGCTCTTTTGACATCAAGCTAACTTTAGATTTCTGTTGTTCCAACAGATGAGGATCATAGCCTCTATACCAGAATTTTTGGACTATTTTGTCCAATTCTTCAGGAACTTTCTCAGGCTGACTGGTGATGCGGGCAGCTCTCACCATCTATGAAAGTTGGATCCCCGGGGGGTGATCCCGGGGGGTGATGGCTGGTGGCCCGAAGCAGGGTGTTACGGTCAGTACTTTTTGAAAAGACCCCTGTCAAAAACCTCAGAGTTACAGCCACGTCTAAAAAATTGACTCCCTCCATTAGAGTTTCAAAAGAGTCCCTCCCACCTGACCTCAACATAAAAATTTCATTGATGTACCTCGTATATAATAAAATATGAAGAGATACATCAAGTTCTAACAAAACATCTCTCACTCAACAAGAAACATATAGACACTAGCATACGTGGGTGCTACCGATGATCCCATCATGCACCCACGTAGCTGTAAAAAGAACGAACCATAAAATATAAAGTAGTACCTACATAGCGTAAGTTCCAATAATGTAAAAAAAACAATTGATGATCAAAAATATTGCAAAGTTGTAATTTCTGTAAGAAAGATGTGGTATCCTTCAGGAATGAATCATGACAGGACAATCTGGAAACCGGTTGTAAAAGTGACCCCCAGGAGGAGATGATGGGTCTGCCCAGGGGTTTGGTGGCATTCTTGTGTAATTTTGGCAATGTATAAATCAATGGGACTGCCGGATGTTGAACTGGTAAGGCTCCAAGCACCTTTTGGGGAATCAGGTGTTTATCAAAAGCAGACTTTAAGATGGATAACAGTTCCTTCTGATATTTGAGGGTAGAGTCATTACTCAATTTACAGTAGACATCTCTATCACCCAATTGAGAATACATTTCCTCTTTGTAATCATGAATGTCCTGTATCACGATGGCCCTCCCCTTGTCTCCGCCCCCTTTGGAAATACTCCTATCATTCTCTATTGCCTTGAGTGCTTGAATCTCCAACTTATTCAGATTGGGGCGAATCTTGCATGTAGTGGCCAAATATCTCTGGGCCAAATCAGGTGACTGAAATTTTTAATGGAGCTGTTCCCAGATACTCAAACGATGATTGATAATTTTTGGACAAAAAGGGATAAAAAACAGAGGGTGCTTTGTATATTACAGCTTCTTTAAAGTGTTCTTTGAGACGAAGGCGTCTGGAGAACTGATGAATGCTTAGTTTCCATTTGAATACATCATGCCCATTTGTAGGGACAAAGCTGAGACCCTTGTTTAGGACATCCACTTCAATGGGTAAGAGGCTACGGCTGGAAAAGTTGAAGATCAAGCTTTCAGCTCCTCCCCCTGAATTTTGCGGGCCCCTCTCGTTTTGACCCCCCCTTCTGGTGGCAAATTGTTTTTGCGAGCATTTCTGCACGGTTTTCTTCCTAAAGGGCCGCTTGGTGGTCTGCTTGCATCATCAGTTTCAGAAAACTGGAAAGCAATGTCACTACTTTTAAAGTGATCCTTATCAGCACCCTGACCCTTCCTCTGGTGCCAGGGAATCCGGCGTCTGCCCTGAAATCGGCCCAAAGAAATTTCTTCCAAACCGCGTAAAGCCAGTTATATATTTTGTTTTCTTCATAATCGTTATCGACAGTCATTTTTTTGTTCCTTTTGAACTGCAACAGTTCATTATGATATTAGTCACATTGCGATTCCAGTTTGGTAAGCTATTCATTATTCGCGTCCTCCTCCAGGGTTTTAGAGTATTCTTTTGCCAAATTAGCAATTTTATTCCGTGTCTTTCCCAATTCTCTATTGGTTTCTTCGACTACCAAAATCATTAAATCAAAGGCGCATTTATTTAAAATCGCGATCCACGTTACGTACCCCAAACCCACGTGGAATCTTACAGTCACAGTAGTAGTTAGAAAGGGAAATACTGTGTAATTGGTAATCAGTTTCTCATTTTCTTGCCTTTAATAATTGATAATACGCATCTTCAGCTTTGAATCCCAAATCAGAGGTGGTAATAGTCTCTTTAGAGAGAATTTTATCAATCTCATCCAGGAAGAAGCTAAACGTCTCACCAGCTTGTGCGGTGAGCCTTACCAGTTCAACATCCAGCAGTCCCGTTGATTTATACATTGCCGAAATTACACAAGAATGCCACCAAACCCCCGGGTAGACCCATCATCTCTGGCTAGGGGTCAGTTTTACAACCGGTTTCCAGATTGTTGGATAGTCTTGCCCAGTCATTTATGTCCTGTCATGATTCATTCCTGAAGGATACCACCATTTTTTCTTATAGAAATTACAACTTTGCAACAATATACCTGAAGGCACTTTGATGTGCAGTTTGGACATCAAAAGTCTTTATACATCTATCCCCCATGAGGGTGGACTAAAGGCCATGAAAGTCTTTTTGGAGGAACACATGGACCCCAATATTTTTGATCATCAATTGTTTTTGACATTATTGGAACTTACGCTATGTAAGAACTACTTTTTATTTGATGGTTCGTTCTTTTTACAGCTACATTGGTGCGTGATGGGATCATCGGTAGCACCCACGTATGCTAATTTCTATATGTTTTTTGTTGAGCGAGAGATTTTTTTTTAGACCCAGCTGCATCTCGTCATATTTTATTATATACAACGTACATCGATGACATTTTTATGTAATGGTCAGGTGGGAGGGACTCTTTTGAAGCTCTAATGGAGGGAGTCAATGCGTTGGACTCTCCAATCAAATTTACATATTCTTGTGATCTGACAAATGCTAACTTTTTAGACGTGGCTGTAACACTGAGTGAGGGCAGGTTTTTGACAAGGGTCTTTTCAAAAAGTAATGACCATAACACCTAACTTCAGGCCACCAGCCATCACTCCCCGGCCCTTAAGAAGGGGATCCCACTTTCACAGATGGTGAGAGCTGCCCGCATCACCAGTCAGCCTAAGAAAGTTCCTGAAGAATTGGACAAAATGGTCCAAACATTTTGTGATAGAGGCTATGATCCTCATCTGTTGGAATAACAGAAATCTAAAGTTAGCTTGATGTCAAGAGAGCAGCTAGTTGAGACCCCACCTAAGGCACTGTCTAATAGAATACCTTTTTTTCAGTGATTTTTCGGTATCTAGTCCCATTTTGGGGAGGGCCATTAAAGCCCTTTGGCCCATTGTGGGCACCAATAAGGATTTGTCTATGTTAGCTCAAGCCAGGCCTTTATTGTCATATAGATGAGGTAGAAACGTAAGGGACCGTCTAGTTCATGCAGACGTCACTGAGAATTCTTGCCCAATGGCAAATGTGTATGTCAAGCCCCCCCGGGTTGCTACAAATGCAGTAACTGTGTCACTTGTTCCTTCCTAATTGCATGTAAATCCATCAGACACCCCCATTGTAATCGTATTTATAACATCAGGCATGTCCTCTCCTGTAATTCATCATTTGTTGTATACATCATCACGTGCCCTTGTGGCTTGATGTATGTGGGCCAGACCTCTCGAAAATTTAAAAAGAGAATGGCTGCACATAGGTCCTCTATTAGCTTGACGTTGTGGGTAAGGCGATAGATCTACCCGTGCACCAACATTTTAAGGCAGTGGGGCATGTGCTAGAGGACCTCAAATACTATATGAATGACCACGTGCCTTTATCGTTATGGAAGGGTGACAGGACTAAAGCCTTGTTGATACGGGAGTCCCAGTGGATCTTGTGTTTGGTGAACACTATACCAGGTAGCTTGAACAATAACATAAACTGTAATTCCTTAGTCTAAACACATTTATCTCAGGATTGTGTTCTCAGTAGTTAATATGTACTATTATCATTGTGTATCCTTGCATTTGTTATATGTGTGTGTGTTATGTTTTATGTACAGTTGCCATGCTGATAGATGCCACCGCTGACCATAGGACGCTGTCTGACCCCATAAGGATGCGCAGTCTGTGGAGCGCACTCAGGACCTGGTGGAATGCAAGTTGTGTGGTTACCATTGTATCGCTGATGCCTCAACCGGAAGTGTGGCATCTTGGGGTTCCGGCGTGACGGAGTCAGCGGGAATGGATGCTACGGCATGGTAAGTAGTGAGGTATATGTAGGGGTGATTGTTTGTTCTACCTCACGTACCTGCCTCACGTACTCACCCTACCTCTTTACCTCACCTGTCCTCCTTTCCTGTTCTTCTCTTCCTCTGCTTCATCTTCAGTCTCCTCGACAATTTTGACACCTACTTCTGAACTGATGCTGATTTTATTTCTACCAGCTATACCCCTATTTATACTGTATTTTTCAACACACCCTGTACGTTACCTTGTCATTTGTTTTTTGTTTGCTATGTCCGGCGCTGCGGACACTTTGCGGCGCCATATAAATAAAAGTACTACTACTACAATTTGCTTTAGGTTGTCTGAGGAAGGGGCTGCGGTCTCGAAAATGTTTAGAACCTGAATATAGATTGTTTTTTCTATACCGCTATTAAAGTCTCTGTTTTTAAATAGTTTTTTACCTTTTGATGTGGCACCGGAGCAGTTGAAAGTATTAGAGTGCCGGCATATATGGATATTTATATGTACCAACTACTGTCCAAGATAATGAGGAATTCATGAATAATTGGAATAAAATACTAGATGATTGCTCTCTGAAGCTCATTTCACTCATAACCAATGAGAGAAAAAAAGAACTGAGCAAATATGAGGATGAAATAAAAAACTTGAATCCTCTTTAGTTAGATTTGAAGATAATGAGGATTTTGAGAGGGATGTGACCGATCTTCAAGGCAAAATTGACAGTTTAGAAACTGAAATTATTTCCAGAAAACAAAAAAAGTTTGCTAGAGACAAACAAGATTATGAAAAAGGGAGGGTACATAATTGGGCCCAACCCGAGAATGATTTTACTACTTACCCTCCACGAACAAGAAAATTCTCTAGGAATTACAGAGATCACAATGATGAGGTTTTTTCAAATAGAAAGGAATATAATATCCCCTACAGACAAAATTCCTATCAAAAAAGGAAGAATTCCTATCAAAGACCAGAGTGGAATAATTCAGATCCCCAGTGTATAGAAAACACTATGACAGGAAGGATCAAGATAGGCAGTATGCTACATCAAGAAGGGTTTACTACCCAGAAACTCACAATAGGTATGAGTGTCTAAGGTCCCCCTCCCCAGGTCATCATTTTTTAGAAGGAAGGAGCACAACAATTTTTCCTCATACACAAGGAAAAGAAACCTTATACCAGAGGTTAGAATCCCCCATGAGTACCAAAAGAACATTAGGAGAAGGGGAAAGAGTGGCGGCAGAAAGCTCCCCAGAAAAGAAAAGGGTAACCCATTACCAGGGAGAACCCTCAGCACAGGAATCGTCAACCTTTCTCTGAAGACCCTTTCTCAATCCCAAGTCCAGGTATTGAACAAGGGTCTTAAATTTGCACTGGATCAACATTCCAATAAATTAGACTTATTTGTCGATCTGAATAAATACATTAGAAGATTGACTCTTGAGAGACATTTCTTAAAGAATCCACCAAATGAATCCACCACACCTAAACCTATTGTAGCCTTGCCTTCCAAATATTTCCCTATCGAATCAAAAGGACGCCACATGGAGATGTTTTATGGACTTGTCAAGAATGATTTAAAGAAACTAAATATTAAAGATCAAAAATGTAGCAATCTTACCCCTCAAGAACAGAAAGCAGTCAAAGATCTAAAAAATTATGACAAAATAGTCATCAAGATTGCGGATAAGGGGGGAGCTGTGGCAATTCAAAATCGTATAGATTATATATCTGAAGCAAATAGGCTAATAGACGACCCTACCACTTATGAGAAGCTTGATTCCAATCCTATTGAAATTTATAAGGAGAAGCTATATGCTTTACTGTATAAAGCACACAAGGAAAATCTAATATGTAAAAAAGAATTTGAGTATCTTTATGTAAAAAATCCAAGAACTCCTATTTTGTATCACATTCCAAAAATACATAAGGATAAGACACACCACCCTGGCCGCCCTATAGTGGCAGGGGTTGAGTCGCTAACAGCCAATCTATCACACTATCTTGATATAAGACTCCAGCCCTATGTTAAGGCCCAAAAATCTTATTTGAAGGACTCTACCCAAGTACTGAGAGAACTTGATAATATCAATTGGGAACCCACTTTTAGATGGGCCACAGTTGATGTACAAGCGCTTTATACTTGTATACCCCATTTAAAAGGATTGGAAGCAGTTAATAACATATTATCTGAAGATACTAATATAACGGAAAGGAAGAAATTGTTCAACCATAATCACTTTGAATTCAATAATACTCATTACGTTCAAAGGCAAGGTACGGCAATGGGCACTAAATTTGCCCTGTCCTATGCCAACATTTTCATGGACAGCTGGGAACGTGAAGTACTATATACTGAAGGAAATTATAAGGTTAAAAATATCAAATTTTATAGAAGGTATATAGATGACCTTATTGTCATATGGGAAGGTGACAAAATGAGTTTAGATCGGTTTATCCAAAACTTGCAAACCAACAATCATAATCTTAAATTCACATATAAAGATGATGAAGTGGAAATAGATTTTTTGGATATTGTATTGACAGTGGATTCAGAAAATAAAATTAATACAAAAACTTTTTTTTTATAAACAGATGCTAACAGCTATATTCCTGCCAACAGCTGCCACCTTGATAGATGGAAGAATAATGTCCCGTATGCACAATTTATTAGAATCCGTAAAAATGGTAGCTCATTACAAACATACTGGGAACAATCAGAAATCTTATTGAACAACTTCATCGAAAAAGGTTACAAAAATATTGATTTAAAAAGAGATCAGAAGAAGGCAGCTTTACTTAATCGACAGGACCTTCTTGTAACAAGGGATAAAAAAACTCCGAAAGAAATAAGACCCTTTATCACACAGTACAGTCAAGAGAATAGACGTGTAAAAAAATGCCTGGAAAAACACTGGCATATTATAAAAATGGACCCCATTTTGGGTCCCCATCTCCCTAATAAACCCGATTTAGTATTTCGAAGGGCAAAAAACTTGAAAAGCATTTTAGCCCCAAGTCAATTAAAACAAATGAAAACTCCAAATACAACCAGTTTAATAGCCTGTTTTATAGAAAAGGGTTATACCCTTGCAATAAATGTATCTGTTGCAGACATGTAGAGAAACAGGGTCCTGTTTTACCTGACCACTTACAAAAGGGAATATAGATTGAACAGTGTGGTAACTTGTAACTCCACATATGTGGTTTACATTGTGAAGTGTGGTTGCAATATGTCATATGTGGGCAAAACAAAAAGAAATGTAAAAATTAGAATACAGGAACACCTGCGGAATATTAAAAGAAAGGTACAGACGCATAGCCTACCAAGGCATTTTGAACAAAAACATAATTCAGATATTGGCACTTTCCAATTTCCGTTTTAGAGCATATTAAAGAGGACCCAAGGGGAGCCGATAGAGAAAAACAATTAACAATGAGAGAATCCTTTTGGATATTCTCTCTCGACACCCTAGCCCCCAAGGGTCTAAATGACCACACTATAATTACATTGTTGATTGTAAAATTTAAGATGTATGCAAATACTTATCATGTATGTTTGCCCGTTTGAAATATATTCTTTTTACCTATTCTACGCCAATTGTGTTATACATGTTGTTGGGGTAGATTGTTCCAATAATAATAGTGTTGAATGGATATTCTGTTCTTTAAATTGATCTACGGGTATTTAATATTCAACATATCAGATTGAATCGATCATACAGAGAAGCACTACCTTTATACCCATTCAAGGGCTTAGCGCTTAAAGTTTAATAGGGTTTGTTGATCTATTCTTGTGTATTATTTATGAAACGTTATTCTTTGTAGTTGTATGAAGGTTCAAGTGGTATTATATTCAGTCTAAAAGCGATAGATTACTTTGACCTTTAATATGTATTGTACAAATTATACTGGTAATTTTTATTTTGAAATCACTGCTCATGATTTAGTCATCTAACAGCTGTAAAATATACAAATATCACTTGCTACATATATCAATTATATTATATATGAATGTATTTGAGACTGCAATGTGTAGGAATTAATATTCGTTATGTACTTTTTATACTGCCTTGTGATAGATCAAATGATCAGGAGTCAAAATATCCCTTAATAAATAATGAAATATACCGACAACATGATAATTGATTATGCAGTTAAATAAAATGATCTATGCAGCAAAACATCAAAACCACTATAACTAGAGACCGTGCGTTCCACTTCTTATTAGGTGGAGAGCACATCTTTTATATTTATATTTATATTTATCCCCCAATATGGTGGTTCCATATGATGTATAGAGCTATATCTGCCTTATCCATAAGGCAAGATGGCTGTGCGTTCCACCTTCAATCAAGTGGATCACATACAACCCACTACTCAGGGTTGTTTTGAATGGTGTGCTCCGCCTTCAATCACTGCTGAATTTAACATTTAAGATGGCCGTGCATTCTACCAGCGGCCAGGTGGAACGCAGGCTATAATCAGAATTAGAAAAACCTGGAAAATGGCGGTGCGTTACACCTGCAGACAGGTGGAACGCAAGCCATGTTATTAGCTTAGATCACACCATCCATAATGGCTGCTACACCCCTATGTCCATTTGCAGGTTCCCACCCATTAGATGAAGCCACCGAATAAAAAGTAGACTCTTAAATCTATACAGTAAGATAAATGAGGACACACATTGCCTCATGCGACGTCCAAGATGGCCGTGCATTTCACCAGTGGCCAGGTGGAACGCAGGCTGCATTAGTAGATATTAGTTACTTCCTGGATAATGGCTGTGCATTCCACCAGCTTATAAATGGAACGCAAGCCATATAAGTAATGGTTTTTATACTTTTCTAGGGAGATTTACACCCTTATTTTTCACCTCATATGTTCCCGCATATTAGAAATAGTTACCCAATAAGGATTTATATTTTTAAACCATGAAAAAGGCACATTAATATTCGGAGCGCTCTCACTTTTTCAAAAAATTCCCAAAAAATTCTAAAAATTAAATTTAAAAAAATAAAAATTCTAAAGTAATCTAAAAAGGTTTTCACATGAATAAGGTCACATATTTACATGTTATAATACTAATATTAACTTTAATTTAAATTAGTAACACACCTACAGGAAGTGATGTCACAGTGCTTCCCTATAAATACCCTCACTTGGGCCCACATCTATCACTTGCCCTTTGGCTACTGGAGAGCACACATGCACAGGCGAGGTAAGAGGAAGGAGAATTGCAGACTTTCCCAGTAATAGAAACCTTATTCCCCTGTTCTAATATTGCAAATATTTTCCATTTTTTGTTAGGGGATCTTTTACTTCACCCCAATATAATTAGAAGGTGTCTATACCATTTACTTTGAGGTATGTACCCATCAGAAAGTTTATTAGAAATGTATCCACTAATGGATGTAAATGGACTATAAATATGTATATCTACCTATAGGTTTGAGAATTAGAGTCCTGATACCAGTTCACACCATTGTCTCAAACCCTAAAGTTAATAAAGTGGTCTTATGTTGGAGGTATGTACTTATTATGTCATTACGATTAAAATCAATTAACTAATTAATCAGCAATCTATTAAACAAATGTATCCTCCTATAGGTTACAAAATAAGGGACTTAGCCACAATTGGCGACCCTGATCCATATCAGTATGTTTCACCCATCTGGAGGGTCATTCCTTTATTAAAGTCTATTAGTGATTGGAATCACATTTTACGCATGATCGGTACGTATATAATGGGGCACACTCCTTAGTTTAATCATAAATAATCATCCTTAAAGAGCTGACCAGTTACATTTTTATGTATTTTAGGTTCAGCTACACTATCGGAATAAAGATTAATTACATATACTTATATAAAATAAATCCTCTAATTAAGGAAATAAGTACTACAGGTATATTTAATCTTGAAATAATTAAAATTAAATGATTAATTAAATACACATGAGGAATAATAATCAAAACATTCTATTTACAGTATTATCGTTACATTTGGAAGATCCAATGTGAATTAATCGTTCAAATTTCCTTACAAGTTAAAAACATCTCTTATTGCTTAAAGGTATGCCAGTATATGTATTTTTATACATTTATAAATTCCATTTCTGGTAAATTAATATCTTTGTTTTTAACACGGTTGAAAAATTCATCAACTTTATAATAGTTAAGTATGACAGACTCTTAATCATTTCTTCTTCCATTTATCTGTTCTGTATCCATTCTGTTCGCCATCTCTGTCTCACCCAATGTTATTCATGTCAAGCTGTAAAAAGATGTTTATAAATTATCGATGTCTTTCCTATTGTATATACTTACAATTATGTTCTACTCTTGTAGATTAATATCAAACCCCTGATGAAGTCACATAAAGAGACGAAACGCGTTGGTATGATCCCTATTCCAAGAAAATTCTTCTAATTCCAAGTGTATTATCTTCTTTTATATATTTTTTTAAATAAATGTTTTATATTTGAAAGAAGTCTTGGTTGATGATAATTCTATATTGAGTGGAAAGACTTAATACATTGTATTGTTGAATTGTACATGGGCGCTTAATAACACTATTGGGTTGTGTATTGGATTGTGTGGATCCCTCTAGTAGGGGATCTAGTGTTAATAGCGACCGCCCCATTTCTAGTGCAAGTATCTAGTGATATTGTATTGTCCAGCATGACGAAACGCGTTGAGGGTGTTCCTGTCTGACGTGAACCGGTGGTCTGATCCCGCGGTGAAGCCGAGCTGATATCCACGCTGCTCTGTATGCTTCTGCATCCGTGCTGGGGAAACCTGAGTGTACCGAAATCTTTGGACGCTGGTGACGAATAAGCTGTTTATCTTAAACTTCTGTGTACGTGAGCTTTTATGGATTAGTAAAATTGTCATATTTTATACTCATATGCGCACCTCCTCCCATTTCTTTCTTCACATGTGCAGGAATTCTTGAGGTTGGAGATAGCCTCTACTGTCACCAGCACCACCACCAGCCTGTACACCAGCATCCCACAACAGGAGGGTATGGCGGTAATGAGACGGTTCCTAAGGGATAACCAAATGGAGTCACTAGACTTGAACCTGTATATGGAACTACTACGCCTTACTTTAACTAATAACTTCTATTTAATGGGCAGTTCTTCCAACAAAAGACTGGATGCGCTATGGGCAGTTGTGTATCGCCATCATTCGCGAACATCTATATGACATGCATTGTCTCGTGCTTAGGACATTCCCCCCAATATAAACCTTCGAGCATCTATCTCCACAATGTATAATTTGGACACAGAGGGGGAAATTTACCAATATGAAAAACCTAGTTTTTCGTATTGGTATTTCCCCTACGGTTGCATACGACTGTTTAAGTCGTATGCAAACTCGTGTTCCGGAGGGTCAGTTACAAAGCAGTCAGATACGACTGCTTTGTAACCCTCCGATGGTGTAACCATCCGTATTAGCGGCCGTATATACGGCCGCTAATACGAATTATTTTTAGCAGTCTGCACGGATCAGTCAGATCCGTGCAGGCTGCAAGGTGTAAAAAAAAATAGAAAAAGAAATAAATGAAAAAAAAAAAAACGGCGTGGGGTCCCCCCCACAGCTGTAACCAGCACCAGGCTGAAGGAGCCGGGGCCGGTAAATAAAAATCAGGGAACCCGACAAATAGGGGATCCCCGATTTTTAACAACCAGCCCCAGGCTCCAGGTCCGGGGCTGGTTCCCAAAATACGGGGGACAAAATGACTAGGGGTCCCCCGTATTTTAAGAACCAGCCCCAGGCACAACCAGCCAGCAGGGTAATGTCACAGCCGGGGGACACTTATGACATAAGGTCCCGCGGCCAAAACATTAACCCTACCGACCAGTCAGCCTGGCCAGGGGCCCTGGGGGAGTGGGGACCCCCCCAATGAAGGGGTCCCCCCCCTCCAGGACTTACCTGACCAGGCTGAAGCCTGCTGCTGTCCTCGATGCCCCTGGGCGGTGGGCATCGAGCTGATAAATGGTGTAAAAAAATAGATAAAACTATTGTTTTTTACTGTGGCACTACAAGTGCCAGCAAGCCTCCCCAGCAAGCTGGGACTTGGAGAACCACAAGTCCCAGCCTGCTGGGCATTAAAGGGCCCGCTGGCACTTGTAGTTCCACAGTTAAAAAAATAGTGCACAAAACACACTGACACACTTTTAAAATAAAACTTTAATACATACAAAGCCCACACATACTGATACTTACCTATCTTCTTCCCGTAGGTAGCCCTGGTCCTGATGTCCTCCGGGCCTGTGTCGGCGTTCCTCTTCATGTCGACGTCCTTCTTGAAGTCGACGTCCCTGTCGGCGATGGCGTCCGGTGTCCGGGTCCGACGAAATCCATGTGGAAGCTGTGGAAGGAAACCATACTCACCTGTCCCAGCGCGACGTAGTCCAGGTAAGGGTCTTGGCAAAAAAACAAACCGAACACCCCGAATCCAGCCGGACAGAGAGCCACACGGTGTTTGTTTACATCGTGCGGCTCCGCCTCCCGAATGCCGCTATTGGCCGCCTTGCGGCCTAGCGGCTCCTGATTGGCCGCTAGGCCGCAAGGCGGCCAATAGCGGCATTCGGGAGGCGGAGCCGCACGATGTAAACACTGTGCGGCTCTCTGTCCGGCTGGATTCGGGTGTCGGTTTGTTTTTTTGCCAAGACCCTTACCTGGACTACGTCGCGCTGGGACAGGTGAGTATGGTTTCCTTCCACAGCTTCCTCCATGGATTTCGTCGGACCCGGACACCGGACGCCATCGCCGACAGGGACGTCGACTTCAAGAAGGACGTCGACATGAAGAGGAACGCCCACACAGGACCGGAGGACATCAGGACCAGGGCTACCTACGGGAAGAAGATAGGTAAGTATCAGTATGTGTGGGCTTTGTATGTATTAAAGTTTTATTTTAAAAGTGTGTCAGTGTGTTTTGTGCACTATTTTTTCAACTGTGGAACTACAAGTGCCAGCGGGCCCTTTAATGCCCAGCAGGCTGGGACTTGTGGTTCTCCAAGTCCCAGCTTGCTGGGGAGGCTTGCTGGCACTTGTAGTGCCACAGTAAAAAACAATAGTTTTATCTATTTTTTTACACCATTTATCAGCTCGATGCCCACCGCCCAGGGGCATCGAGGACAGCACCAGGCTTCAGCCTGGTCAGGTAAGTCCTGGAGGGGGGGGACCCCTTCATTGGGGGGGTCCCCACTCCCCCAGGGCCCCTGGCCAGGCTGACTGGTCGGTAGGGTAATGTTTTGGCCGCGGGACCTTATATCATAAGTGTCCCCCGGCTGTGACATTACCCTGCTGGCTAGTTTTGCCTGGGGCTGGTTCTTAAAATACGGGGGACCCCTAGTCATTTTGTCCCCCGTATTTTGGGAACCAGCCCCGGACCTGGAGCCTGGGGCTGGTTGTTAAAAATCGGGGAACCCCTATTTGTCGGGTTCCCTGATTTTTAATTACCGGCCCCGGCTCCTTCAGCCTGGTGCTGGTTACAGCTGTGGGGGGGACCCCACGCCGTTTTTTTTTTTAATATTTAATTTTTTTTCTATTTTTTTACACTGCAGCCTGCACGGATCTGACTGATCCGTGCAGGCTAAAACGCAAATAGAACAGGAAAATGGTGTTCTATTTTCCTGTCGTATTTGCGTGGGTGTTTTACACCACTAAGCAGCCGTATTATCAGTACGGCTTAGGGTTGCCAATCCCGGGGCATTTTTTCAATCCCGGAATTCGGGATTGAAAAATGCCCGATCCCGGGATTCCCGGGATCCCGGGATTGGCTTCCCTAATACAAAAACCCGCCCCGGCCGCCCGCATATTTACTTACAGGTGCGGTGCGGTGCGGCCGGGCGGGTGATGAGAATGCAGGCTGGGTGGGAAGGAGGGCGGGCGGCGGGAGGTCAGCGCAGGAGTGAGATGAGGAGGCGGCGGGCGGCGGGAGGTCAGCGCAGGAGTGAGATGAGGAGGCGGCGGCTGTTGTGTGCCCTGCGCAGCGTGACCTCTGACGTCGTCACGCTGCGCAGAGCTGCACTGCCCGGGACGGGAGAAGCCGGGCAGCGTCTGAGCACTAGCTCAGACGCTGCCCGGCATTAGACTGCGCATGCGCAGTCTAATCCCGAAATCCCGGGATTGGAAACTCCAATCCCGGGATTGAAATCCCGGAGTTTTAGGGGCCAAATCCCGGGATCCCGCCGATCCCGATCCCGGGATTGGCCACCCTAGTACGGCTGCTTAGTAAATCAGAAACCACCATTCTTTTGAATGGTGATTTCTGTCGTATCCTATCGATGGTGTAGGGCATTCGTATTTGTAACTACAAATACGAATGTCCCATCTTTAGGACTACAAATTGTTGTATTTTTGGTATTGTTAATCCCGAAAATACAAATTCGTAAAAAAAAGGTGTATTTCTCCCTACGAATACATCTTTTTTCTACGAATCCATTTTGCTTAATGTCCCCAGGGGCTGGCTGGCAACTTTTAGCCTGGGGGGCAAGTCCAGAGCACTGGCCCATAAATAACAGTCACAGACTGTGACATCAGCTCTGGCGCTGTTTGTCACAACATTCAGTTATTGTATTGTTTCTTACCTGGTTTGTGGTTTCTCCTGTCTGTTCAGCCTGCTCCATGCTGCAAGGAAAGTCTGTGTGGCCTGAGCTTTGCTAATTACAGCACCTGGAGGAGTCCTTGCTGCTGACAGCTCTGTATAGTTGAACTGTGCTGTGAGATCTGAGCTCAGCTAATTAGTTACACCTGGGTAACTCTCCTGCAGGAGAGTTCAGTGTAAACTGAGCATGCTCAGCCCACTGATTAGTTCACCTGTGGGTTCCCTGTGCTTCCTATAAAGGGCAGCCTCTGGGAGACAGAAGCTGCCAGAGTATAGGTTCACACCAGCTCCAGCGTTCCAGTGCCTTGTACTATTCCAGACTTCTGATTATTGCATCTGACCTCGGCTTGTTCCTGACCATTCTCCTGCCTGATCCTCGTGTACCGTACCCAGTGTTTACCAGTGTATGATTCCGGCTATTCTCCTGACTATTCTCCTGCCTGCTCCTTGTGTACTACATCCGTGACATCCAGTGTATGACCTTGGCTAGTTCTGTTACCATTCTCCTGCCTGCTCCCTGTGTGCCGCATTCCTTGGTACCGTATCTGCTCACCTGTTACTAATCCGGCTTGACGACCACGCTCCATATTCCACAAGCTACCACCACTCATACGGGGAACCTGACCAGGGGGCCACGACCGACGTGTCGGGTGCCGCAGAAGCCCATATCCCGCTTGGAGGGGTCACTGGCAGAAAACCCCCGGCACGGTTAGACTCCGCGCCACTGTGTCAGGTCTAGCCAATCCCCGAGTGGTAGTGCACCCCAAGTTTGTGACAGAATACTCTGGCCCAACTGGAATATGGATGCTGTTAGTGGCATGTCTCATAAAGAACTCCTGGAACACCTGCTGGTCCGGGTTGACAAGCAAGGACAGGACCAAGCTCTGATTATGCAAAGCTTGCAAACTCTGCAGCAGCAATTGGACCTCGCTCCACCCTCTCCAACACCAGTGATTTCTGATCCGGAGTCCATTAGGGTGCCTCGCCTGCTAATACAGCAGTTACAGGAGCTGCTGTCTAACGTCCTCACCCTTGTCACCAAACTGCTCGGCGAGTCTACTGTGGGCTTGGTGCCTACAAGACCCTCAGATTCCACTCCGGGTACCCCATTGGCAAATACATCTGTGCCCTTTAAGGACAAGTATGTGAGTCGGCCTCGTCCCCAGTTGTCAAATGAGGAACGCCAGCGACGCAGGTCCTTAAATTTATGTTTTTATTGTGGAGGCCAGGACCATTTGATTGAGGATTGCCCCCTCCGAGAGGCCAGGAATAAGGTTATTGCTTCTGTGCCCACTCAGGAAGAGTTTCATGGCTATCACTGGGGT
This sequence comes from Crinia signifera, assembly GCF_055691185.1. Classification (NCBI taxonomy): domain Eukaryota; kingdom Metazoa; phylum Chordata; class Amphibia; order Anura; family Myobatrachidae; genus Crinia; species Crinia signifera. The sequence continues at coordinate 148,834,741 of NC_139221.1, read as the reverse complement.
CCAAGAACCAAGATCTTTTTACCTAAAACAAATAAAATTTTGATCCAGGCCCCGAGTAAGGGTCCACAGTCTTCATTTCCAGCCCCAGGAGGGGGCGTCTCAGAATGTCACAAGCCCCAGGAGGGGAATCCGAGTATCAAGACCCGAGATGAAAGTCCAAGTATCAAACCCAAAGATGGGGTTCTGTCCAGCCAGCCCCAGAAGGGGGTTCTGTTAGTCCAGCCCAATGAGGGGCTTCCAATTATTGTGCTCCAGGAGGAGCTTCCTAGTGTCTTGCCCAAGGAAGGGCTTCCTAGTGTCTTGCCCGAAGAGGGGCATCAAAGTGTTTCACCCCAAGTGGACTCTCACAGTGTCGAGTTCCGAGAGGGGTCTCAGAATGGCGAGCCCCAAGAAGGGGTACAGAGTCTTTTTCCTCAGAAGGGGTCTCGGAGGGTATTTTCCCAGGAGGGTTCTCAAATTCTCAAGCCGCAGAACGGGGTTCAGAGTGTTGTGCATCAGGAGGGGTCTCAGACTGTCAGACTCCAAGCAGGGTCTCAGAGTACCACACCCCAAACAGGGTCTCTGAGCATTGCGCCCCAGGAGGGTTTCCCGAGCACTGCACCCCAAGAGGGGTCTCTGAAAGTGGTACCCCAAAAAGGGCCTCTGAGTACACTACCTCAAGAGGAATCTCCGAGAGTTGCACCCCAAAAGGATCCTCTGGTAGCCACACCCCAGGAAGGGTCTCTGAGTGTGGCTTCCCAGGTTGGGCCACTGAGCACTTTGCCTCAAGAAGGGGCTTCCGTCACCCCAGGTGGGGGTTCCGAGTCCGTCACCCCAGGTAGGGGTTCCGAGTCAATCGCCCCAGAAGGGGGTTCCGAGTCAATCGCCCCAGAAGGGGGTTCCGAGTCAATCGCCCCAGAAGGGGGTTCCGAGTCAATCGCCCCAGAAGGGGGTTCCGAGTCCGTCACCCCAGGTGGGGGTTCCGAGTCCGTCACCCCAGGTGGGGGTTCCGAGTCATTTACCCCAGGTGGGGGTTCCGAGTCATTTACCCCAGGTGGGGGTTCCGAGTCATTTACCCCAGGTGGGGGTTCCGAGTCACTCACCCCAGGTGGGGGTTCCAGGTCTGTCACTCCTGGTGGAGATCCATCTGCCCTTGCCTCCGGGCATGAGGACCCATCTGCTATTGCCTCCGGGCATGAGGACCCATCTGCCCTTGCCCCCGGGCATGTGGACTTGTGTGTCGTGGCCTCCGGGCCTGCCTCTGTGGTCTCCAGGTCCACTTCCATGGCCTCCGGGCCTGTCTCCGTGGCCTCCGGGCCAGTCTCCACAGCCTCCGGGCCAGTCTCCGCGGCCTCCGGGCCAGTCTCCGCGGCCTCCGGGCCTACCTCCGTGGTCTCCGGGCCTGCCTCCGTGGTCTCCGGGCCTGCCTCCATGGTCTCCAGGTGTGCATCCGTTGCCTCCGGGCCTGTCTCCATTACCTCTGCGGTCTCCAGGGCTGCTTCCATGACCCCTGGGCCTAAACATATCAGCCAAGAAAAAATTTCTAGAGTACCGATGCCTACTGTACTGGACATCCATAAGGCTTCAGCAGTGCCTCAAGTTCAAGAGACGTCCATTGTGTCTAAGGTCCCACCAGGGTTGGCTAGTACACAAAAGCCAGCTGAAGAGTCTTCTGAAGATATTTGTTTTGATGGGAACCTTGCCCATTACCAGGCTTTAGCGGATCACTACTTAGATGCCATGAATCATGATCCATCTTCCAGTGTCAATATGGCAAATATTGTAAGATTTATGATCTTATCCTTCCGGGGAGAAGCACTAAAATGGGTCAATCCACTTGTTGAAGCCAATGATCCTCGACTGCAAGATCTAATATCATTCTCCAGGGCTGTGATCGAGGAATTTGAATCTAAGACTCCTTCATCCTCCCTGGCTAAAAGTCTGCCTATGCCTCTTCAAAACCATGGGTCATCTTGACGGCATACCGAGAGTACTAGAGCTTCTGCAAAATTTTTTTTGCCAAGATCTGAATCGAAGAACTCAACACTGTTCCTGTTTCTATCGCAGCACCAGAGTAAGTCATGGGCTACGCACAGACTGCACACACTAGGAAAATCATTTGATGGTAAAATGGATTTGCAGATAACATTTTCAAAGGCTTATGGCATACTTTACTGCACATTTTACTGGCAGTACACTATAATGCCCATTACATATTACGCTGAACACCGCAATGTCCATTACACGCTAAGCCACACACTGTGATGCCCATTACATGCTACACCACACACCATTATGCCCATTACACGTTACACCACACATTGTGATGCCCATTACATGTTTCGCTACATGCCATGATGCCCATTACAGGTTACGCCAAACACAGTGATGCCCATTACATGATACACCACACACCATTATGCCCATTACTCGTTACACCACACATTGTGATGCCCATTACATGTTTCACTACATGCCATGATGCCCATTACAGGTTACGCCACACACCGTGATGCCCATTACAGGTTAAGCCAGACACTGTGATGTTGATTACACTTTATACCAGGTCTCAACAAATTTTCTGTTAATGTAAGAGCCAGGATAAAAGTGTAGGAGCCAGCCAAACCAAAAATAGGGAGACAAAAATTTATACCGTAATGCTTATTACATGTCACACACCCATTATACGTGCCATAATGCCCATTACACATAATACCAAACCCTGTAATGCCCACTTGCTGAGCTGCCTGCTTCTGGGGCCACCTGGGTGCAAGTGAGGGCACCAAACAACTTTGACTGTCCCTTTCATTGAGCTGCTGCCTTGCTCTGCATCCTGGTGTCTGGGGACCTGGGATCCACTGGCCAGGGCACACATTAGGGGGTGCAGGACTGCCATGATCTGCTCTGCATCCTGGAGCCCTGGGGAGCCTGGGGCCGCTGCTTGGGCGCCGCCAGCCAGGGCACATGCTAGGTGGTAAGGGACTTCATTTAGCTGTGCCTGTGCAGGGCCGAAACTAGGCTCTAATCTTTGATCTGGTGCTTCCCCCGTTCTCTAGCAACCCACACCCAGAACACCCCCCCATTCCTACCTCTGTGCTGCTGCCCTGCGTGTGTCCCCTGAAGCAGCAGCAGCAGGGATGAAGGTAGAGCGGCGATGGCGAGCAGCTTTGGAAGCTGCCAATGGCAGCCTGCCATTGACAGTACATGGAGGAGCTGCGGGCTGCTGTGCGACGCCAGCCACCACATGCTGCAGCACGGCCATCATCACGTCAGACACTGGAGCAGGAGGGGTCGAGGTGAAGGCACATGATACACTGTCACTCTCCCTCCTCTTGCTCCCAGTGTGCGGCGCGCCACGGCGGAGCATAGACTGACTAAGTGACACAACACCGTCAGAATCAATAATACCGGCCGGGCTGCGGGCGCCGGGTGGACAGAAGCTGCCTGCGGCTGCCACCCTTAATACTCTGGACCACCAGGGCCCTTTTCCGTGTATGAGGCGGCCCGCAGCATTAATTGATAAAGCGGCCTGGGGGGCACATGGCACCCTGCCCCCCGGCCCAGCCTGCCACTGAATGTCCCCCAGTGTCTTCCTCTCCCTAAACAGTTTACTCGGATTTAGGAGACTTTAGGTTCCCCAATCTATACCAGGGATCTCACAGCCCCCGCAATTTGTCACATGCACCGTTTTCACTGAATTGAGTCTAGTTGCGCTGCAAGATTATAGTACAGCGCATCTTAATGTGCCACAGTTATCACGTCACATGACCATAGCACAGCACCTGACACAGCATGTTTTTAAATTTTGCAACCACAGCTATACATCATGTGCAATGTATGCCATATTTTCACTGTATGTAATTTATGTAATTTTTGTATACACAGGGAGCGTGACATGCAGCGGCCAATCACCAGCCACTGGGACCAGCATGCATTCACCTATGGGTAGCCTTGACTACCTCACAGTTTGCGTTCCACCAGCGCGCCATAGGCCGGAAGAACACGGACTTCCTCTCCATGTACTTCGGGCGGTCAGACCAGCCGGCGGCGGTCCTGCCTCCCTACACTTCTCCTTTATAAGGTAAGCACAGTCCACATTGTTCTTGTTATCACCCACGCACCTTGACAAAGGGGGACCACCCCCGAAACGTTGGTCGTTTGCTTGTAAATACAGCACATTTTTTCAAGACCCCAGAGTGCCAGCCTTTCTTTTGCTTCCTACACCATACTTTGGATGGGCACCAGGGCAGCTGACCCACAACGGAGAGTGCCAGGCTGCACCAATCTTCTATATATATATATATATATATATATATATATATATATATATATATATATACATATACAGAGTACCACAACACTCGCCATCCCTGCGAATGGGGTGCAAACAGCACTCGCCATTCCCAGGTTGGGGTGAACTGGCCTGTGACCACATGCTCTAATAAATACAAATACAGTATCCATAATGAACTAACTCACCTTAGTATACAATTAATCAAATAAATAATGGGGTTTTAGTTCATGAATTGATCAATGCATTTAAGCTTGCAGACCATCGCCAAGGGACCCCATTTCACTGCAAGCCCTACACTAACAATAGTCTCTCAAGAGCCTACCAACTGCTGACATATCATAGCTAAAGTGGACATGTGTTTTTTTTCTGGTTTAAATAAAATATGTATGTATATATATATATATATATATATATATATATATATATATATATATATATATTTATACACACACACACACACACACACACACAAACACACATGCGTGCATACATACAGATCATATATGCATAATACATATATATATATATATATATATATATTTATACATGCAACATACATACATACATGCAGCATACTAACATACATACATACATACATACACAACATACATAGAACATACATACATGCATACCGAGCATACATACATACAAACATACTTACCTACTTTTGAAATCTAGTTTCAGGGAGGTTATAGTTGGTAATAGAATTTTGCACAGCGCCACATTGAGGGGGTATGTCATGCTCCTCCCATTAGGCGTGTCTAGTTCCATATATGGAGAGATTGTGAAAAGAGATTGTGAAAGTAGCACCTAGAAGTGTGGGTGTGTACTACTAAATTGCAGAGGAATCTTTTAAAATGACTTATATTCAAATGTAGATGAGCCCCAAAGCAGTTAGTAAGAGCTACTATACTGTACTTGATAAAGTGCTGGAAATGGTGCTGATGATTCAATGTAAATGTATCTATCTTTTATTACTTTTTTTCCCAAAAATGTAACAGTGTAATGTGGGCTATGTGAAAAGAGGGAGATTGCTAGACTAATGAGGGAGAGAGGGATATTGCTGCTATTTCAGGGAGTCTCCTGCAGAATGCAGGAGGATAGGCAGCTATGCATACAAACAACATACATATATATATATATATATATATATATATATATATATATATACACACATACAAACAGAGCATACATACATAATAAAGAGCATGCATGCAGGCTAACATACATACAGTACCTACAAACACACATATCATACAGCACTTACCGAGTAGGAGGGCAGGAGGCGATCCCTATGTGCTGGGGCCATGTGAGCAAAGCTGCTGCTGCAGGGGCAGTAGCTCCCCCTGCTGCTCTGCCTGGGTTCCGTACTAACTTCAGAGAGCTCTGCTGGCTCCAGAGCTCTGTACATTGTGCTGCTCGGGGGGGGGGGAGATGGGGGGGGGGGGGGGGGAGATGGAGGGTGCTTGGGTTCATACCCCCTGCACCCCACCCTAATCCGGCTCTGCTTTGATGCATCTATGTTTTCTATGTATGCTTGAGCAAACTCACTATGGAGGATACTGTATGTATCAACCTTTGAAGAGAAATAAAATTAAGAGAGATCAACCAATAGACTTCTGCCATTTTACAGGCTACATTTGAAAAATTACAGGATCTGATTGGTTGGTAGTTACTCCACTGTATCTCTCTCCAAGGTTTGATGTATATTCCCCTATGTGTTTTTGTTTTGCTGTTGTATAATCTGTAAAAGTTGTTCACACCATGCTTCATTGTGTCATCTTCAATTACCGTATATACTCGAGTATAAATCGACCCGAATATAAGCCGAGGCACCTAATTTAACAACAAAAAACTGGGAAAACTTATTGACTCATGTGGGACCCTCACTCGAGTATAAGCCGAGGGGGGCTTTTTCGGCATAAAAAATGTTCTGAAAAGGTAGGCTTATACTCGAGTATATATGGTAAATACAAAATTTAAATGCAAGTATGTAAATTAAATTGAGCTAGGGCCTAATTTGAGTTGTGTACAAAATATGCTGTTGGAGATCTCTGCATGCTGAGCCTTAAGGCCCCATACCTGATTGATCGGCCGAGAAATTGGGTGAAATTGTCCCGAATCGCATGTGTTTGACATCGCATCTGATCTTATGCACGGCCCTGTGTGCGTGGGACCGAAGTCAAAGGTCAGACCTGGCTGCACGTCTGACCTCCGATTCAAACCCCCTCCCAGCAAAACGGGGTAATACATCTCATGCAGAAGGGCTGCATGTGATCCTGCCATGGTCATACACTGCTGCGACTTCTCGCAGTAGTTTATGGTCTCCTTTAGATTTGGGTGAGCTATTTTTTTCTGTGCAGGGTAAATACTGGCTGCTTTATTTTTACATTTTACACTGCAATTTAGATTTCCGTTTGAACAAACTAAATCTAAAGCTGGGTATACACCTAAAGATTTATCTGTCCAATCTGTCTGGTGGGAACATGAATCTGGAAAGTATTGGACCTTCTGACAATCAACTATTCACTCCCATACGCTTAAAAATGGATACAAATGATTGTTCAGATAAAATCGTTAAATAAAATGGTTTTACCAAAATTGTATGAATGAATATTGTCTGCTCCAATACATTTCCAGATTTTTGTTCCCACCAGATAAATTGGACAGACAAATCTGTAGGTGTGTACCCAGGTAAAGGCTATCTGCACATTTTACATCTGCCCCACCTGCAGTGCTGCATAGTTTTGCCCATTAGAAAAAAAAAATGTGCTTTGCAATTCAGTATGAATTAGGCCATAGCACTCAGATCTGTGATGCTAGCAAGAGGCCTCCTGTGGCATTCACATATTTTTACATCCATCTCTGAATCAGACCTTTAAATTCTAAAATATACTAGCTCTTTAATCTTTCTTCAATGACGTGTTTTACATTTTAGAAAAGGGCCATTTTGTGTCTGTTGTTTATGTTTTAAATACACTGTATGTGCATTCAAATTATCATCATATAAAGAATTCCCCATTCGCTAGTGCAGATACATTTTTCACCTAAGCATTCCTTTGGTTGTAACAATATTTATTTCACATTAGACATATATAGGTTTATCTTAATAAATAACCAGATATTAAGTATTGATATCCCACAGATGCTGGAAATATGTGCTCTATGTGTTTTTGCTGGATGAATCTCTGATGAGCTGTAAAGTGCTGTGTAAATCATATAGCTGAGAGGAAATGGTTGCCATAGTAACAAGACAGACCAATCAGCAGCCTGGGCTCTCCCGAGACATCTAATTTATGCAGCAGATAGAGCAGGTGGTTAGATGAGAGTGTGGCAGACTGCAGGGAAAGGCCCACACTACATATACAGTATATTTCCTCTGCCAATTCTCACATAGAAACTTTTGTGTCTATTTTTTTAAATAATTACAATAATCAGCATATTTTTTACCTGAATCAATATGTACTATTAGACAATAATCAGGAAGAAATCAGCAGCTTTGATAAATTAACAGCACATGATGAAGGCAACAATCGACTGTTTGGATTTTCCCAAACTGACAGTATGTAATAATTGCATATTTATCTATAAATCTAACTTTCACAGATGTTTATGACTGTTTTTTATGCAATAATCTTCTCCCTTCAGTATTAATCTTTATCCACTTACAGTGAGTGGCCCCAGGTTATCTTTCTACTTTTTAATTTACATAGCTTGCTTTTTATCATTATTCCGAATTGTACATTATTCTGATCAATTAGTAGCAATCAGCACTGCTTGACCAGAGTAGGAGTTGATCTCTGAAAAGCTTGTCTTGCAATAAGTACGATCAGCTAGCATTACAGGGGCTCATGTACAGATGAAAGTATTACCCCTTTCAGACTGCCAATGCTGGGTCGCACCAGGGATAGGGACAAGGATCCCTCCTGGGAGCGATCCTGCATTTGCGGTCTAAAAGCTTATTGCTGGATCACTGACATCACACTGGGGCAGGGCTGAGCTATGGAGCATCATCAGGGGCAGGGCCGTTTCTAGACAATTTAGCTCCAAGGGCGAAGAAATAAAAATGCGCCCCCCCCCCCCACACACACACACACAGAAATACATGAGATGGCACGCCAAAATAGGGTGTGTGGCTTAATTTGAAAGGGGTGTGGCTTAATATAAGGGCGGGGTCTAGCAGGAAAACAATTACCTTACATCTCTTCTTTGCAACCTGCATGTCCAGACATTGGTTACCGCAGGAATTGTCATTGTCCTCCCACACTTAAGTTGGCGGGCTGAAGGCCACACAGTGACATAAAAAAATATAAAGGCCCACAAAGAGGCCTAGTACGCCTCACAGATCAAGGCCAAACAATGACAGGCTACTTAAATCATTATACACTATTTATCCGAGCTGCCATTTACACATTACGCTGCACACTGTGATGAGAATTTCACATTATGCCACACACTGTGGTGACAAATTACATATTACGCCGCACACCATGATGACAATTACACATTATGCCCCACGCACCGCTACAGCACAACTGATGCCGTTTACTAATATGCCCCCACAGTGCCACACATATAAGCCCCCACAGTGACAGCTATGCCCCCACCGTGCCACACATATATGCCCCCACAGTGACAGCTATGCCCCCACAGCACCACACATATATGCCCCCACAGTGACAGCTATTCCCCCACAGTGCCACACATATGCCCCCACAGTGCCAAATATGCCCCCACAGCGCCACACACATACCCTCCAACATCTGAGGGGAAGAATTCGGTACACAATAGGAAAGGGGGCATAACCACTGGGAAAGGGGGCATGGCAAAGCCTCCTTTCCTATACTTTCAATGGTAAAATCGTGCAGCCTGGCTGAGCACCCTGCCCCACGGCCCAGTGGCTGAGCTCATGTCACATGGTGGCTTGGTGGGCTGCTGGCATATTAAATAAGTATATTTAATATACTTTTTTAATAAATAAGTATATTAATATACTTATTTAATATGCCAGCAGCCCACCAAGCCACCATGTGACATGAGCTGCAGGCAAACAGGTGCTGGATAGACAAGAGAAGACTGAAGTGATTTAGACAAAGTGCAGCCTGGCTGAGCCACCTACTTGTTGCGCTGTACTGGATCATCATCTGCTGTGCTGACAAGTTAGTGGCAGGCTCCGGACGGTCCGCTGTGAAGATGCTGAGGAGATCCCCACTCACGTTCGCCGGGGCTGACCACCGCACATCTCTCCCTCAGGCGAGGGGAGGGGAGCGCATTGCGCGTCTCTCCTTCCCCTTCACTGTGTACCTGAGCTGTCAGCCATATCTCGCGGGCTGGCTCCTGATTGGCTGCCGGCCCGTGAGCTCTAATTGGCTGACAGCCCAGTGAGCGAGGGGGAATGAGAGATGCGCTCCCCTCCCTTGGGATTAATCAGCTCAGCTGTGCCTTGCCCTGTGGTGCCGCGGCAGCGGACAGGTAGAGCGGACAGGGGGAGGAAGGGAGGCGGCGGCATCGCTGTGGGAGCTGCCGTGCGCCCCAGCTGTTAATTAGAGGCGGACAAGCCGTGCGGCGCCCCGGGCTGCTGCACGGCTTGTCCGCCTCTAGAAACGGCCCTGATCAGGGGTGGGGGTGGAGGCAGCATTCCAAGCTGACGAAGTCTCCAAGTGCTGCCTCCTCAATGGTTTGAACGGGACCCGGGACTCATGACCCGGGTTACCCATTCACACTGCACCTCGACCCGGGTCAGATCTGTGTTCAACCCTGTGTTCAGATCTTAGTCCTCGAGAGCTACCAACAATTAATGCTTTCCGGGTATCCTCACAGAATCAGAAGTGAAGTAATTACTTCCACCCGTGGATCTTTGAAAATGTGTCAGCGAGTAATGAGTGCAGCTGTGCAGCAGCTAGGTTGTCTGGAAAATGTGAACTGTTGGTAGCTCTCGAGGTCTGAAGTTGGCTACCACTGCACTAGGGTGACTTCTCAGCTCAGAACCACTGCTCTAGTGTATGCGAGCCTTACAATATTGACTTTCCTTTATAGTCCTTATCACAAACTTGTGATTGCCTAACATAAAAGTACAGTATTATTTTCCACTTCATTTCTCAAATTTCATATCAAAATAATGACACTAATTTGTCTAAGGAATGCTTTATATTTTTGCATATAGGGCCAGAAACCTATTTTTGCAAACATAATAATAATTTCAACTAATAAACATTTTGCCAACTGTGCAGGGCCGGATTTGTGCCTAGGCCCATGAGGCACGGGCCTCAGGGCGGCACCAATTAAGGGTGGCCATATTTTGACATTAATAGCAGTATGGCAGAGTGGGTCAGCAGCAGCGAGTGAGGAGCGGCGCCGCCGCCGATATGATTCATCATATGTTGGAGGCAGTGTCGCTCGTCACCCGCCGCTGCCCACCCACTCTGCCATGTATATTACATCACCGCGGTTATCTGCTTGGTCCCCCTGCGCCTCCGGGAAGGCTCTGCCGCTGGGTGCGCTGAATGGCTACTACTACTGAGAGCTCAGGCTCACTGCTGCCGGCGCCCATTGGTAACTCAATACACACAGCCTATTGGCTGCTGTGTATCCAATGGGCAGGTACAGTAGCTGAGCAGAGCGACACGCCTGTCCCTGCACTCAGTCAGTCACAGTATGAGAGAGCTAGACTGACTGAGACAGTGTGCCAATAAAGTGACCAGGTGTGCACGGTGGCCAGGGGGTGTCCGGGGCTTCGTCCATGGGGGCCAAGGTGCTGCTGGTCGTGGATGAGAGGCACACAGACTGGTGAGAGCGGCCACTGAAGAAGGGGGCATGAGAGGCTGACAGGGTACTGGGAGAGAGGGTGGCAGAGCATGGGAGGTCACAGGGAATATAAGGGAAGCGGGGCACTGGGGGTGATGATTACATTAAAATGGGGGGGGGGGGGGCAAAAATGTTGTGCCTACAATGACACACAGAGCATGGTCTCCTAGCTGAGGCAGATACAGGTGACTCAGTACAGCAGTCATTAGTTGAAAACTAGAGAGGCCCTGCACTTCTAGTTAGTAGTAATCAGGAGTTTGGGGGGCAGATTTATTAAGCTTGGAGAAGAGATAAACTGGAGATAAAGCGGAGAACAGGTAAAAGGAGATAAAGCACAGCCAATCAACTCCCAACTGTCTTTTTCAAACACAGCTGATTGGCTGTGCTTTATCTCTTCTCCGCTTTATCTCCAGTTTATCTCTTCTCCAAGCTTAATAAATCTGCCCCAAAGTGAGGGGGAAAGGGGTGGAACTGAGGGGCAGATTTATTAAGCTTGGAGAAGAGATAAACTGGAGATAAAGCGGAGAAAAGGTAAAAGGAGATAAAGCACAGCCAATCAGCTGTGTTGGAAAAAGACAGTTGGGAGTTGATTGGCTGGTGTTTTATCTCCTTTTACCTTTTCTCCGCTTTATCTCCAGTTTATCTCTTCTCCAAGCTTAATAAATCTGCCCCTGAGTTCCACCACCTCTAATTGGTGGGGGAACTGAGGGGTAGATTAATACCCCTTTTACACCAAGGAATAACCCAGGTTGGACCCAGGTCGGACCCAGGTCAGCTTTGGTGTAAAAGGGGCCAACCCAGGTCCAGTAACACTGGTCTTCTACCCAGGTCCTGACCAGGGTTGAACACTGGTTGGACCTGGGTCGTGGGCGGTGTAAATGGTCCCAACCCAGGTTGGGACATCCAGGTAGTGCTGAAAGGATACCAGAAGTGCTGGACGCCTTTCCACAGTGCGCTGTAGTGGCAAAAGACAGCAGCCAGGAAGGATACGGGCAGTGCACACACAAATCATAATTGGATGCAGTATTAGTTATATTATTTTTTTTTGGGGGGGGGGGGGGGCTGGGGGAGCACATGGGAGATTTGGTCTGCTGCTGCAGGGACCGAATGGGTGATGCTGCACTTTTATACCGCTATGTATGCTTGAACACTGAATAAAACTTTTTGAAAAATATTTTACAAAATAAACAAACCAACATTTTTCAATGCTAACTTGTCATGTCTTTTAATTTTTATTTTAAATCATTGACGGAAGGTTGGATCGCAGTTTATCGGTCCTAGAAAGGAAATTTTTAATGTCATCCATAGGGAAAAGCAGGGCTGACCCAGGTTCAGTGTAAACAGCGCAGACCTGGGTCACAGTGCTGTGTAAATGGGGTATGAAGCTGGGTCCAACCTTGGAAACTCCTGTGTTCAAAGACCAGGGTCCGACCAGGGATTTTGGTGTAAAAGGGGTATTATTAAGCTCGGAGAAGTGATAAACTGTCTGGTTTTTATCACCGACCAATCAGCTCCTACCTGTGAAGCTACAGGCTTGGTTTGAAAAAATGACAGGTAGGAGCTGATTGGCCGGTGATAAAAACCAGACAGTTTATCACTTCACCGAGCTTAATAAATTTACCCCTGAGTTCCACCTATACCACAGCCCTCAACAGTAATTCCAACACAAAATCCTGTCCCTGGCCTCTTCTGGCATGGCATATGTGATGTCTTGCCATCATTGATGCTGAAGTGAAGAAGAGCCACTGTGCTTGCTGAAGACAGTGTGAGAGGGGGTTGGAGGGACACAGAGAGGTGGGGAAGCTGCTGGAGGGACCAGGGCCGGTGTAAGGCTTTTCAGCTACCTAGGCAAAACTTCAACCTACTCCCCCCTACCTCCCCCCCACCATTTTTTTTAAAATCATGTGGTTCTCCAATCCCCCTTCCCTCCCGGGAAGGAGGCCAAGTCCCCTGCTTTCCTTGGAGATCCTCTGCACCCTCCCATTTGCCATGCACAACAGAGTACAAGGAGGAGGGGGCAGCAATGTAGGAAGTATGACTCAAGGGAAAGTATAGAGGTCTTAAAAGTTCCACAGCCACCACCTGCATTAAGTACAACAAGGATCCTCATAGACATCCTTGATTTTTTTGATTTGTAGACTTGGTGGCGCCCCCCCAGATCCTGGCACCCTAGGCAGCTGCCTAAAAGGCCTAGTGGTAGAGCCGCCCCTGTGAGGGACACAGGGCATGGAGCTGCTGAATGGCAAGGACAGTGAGCTGCTGGAATGACCGAGACTGATGTGTATAAGCAGCACAACTGTGTATATTATGTGTAAGGGGCACTACTGTGTGATTTAATATGAATCAAGGGCACTACATGTGGTGTAATGTGTATACGATTGTGCTACTGTGTGTCGTTATTTTAATTGGCGTTACTACTGTGTGACCATGCCCCTTCCTTGTGCAACAATTATCCCTTTATGGGAGGTAGGGCACAAATTCCCTGGCACTGCTCTAGGCTCTGCCTAAAAGGAAGGGGGGATGTCGGAGTTAGGGGAAAGGAGTTCCAGCACCTCTCCGGGACCACTTTAAACCCTGGTAGTAATGCCTGTTCTTTTAGCTTGTCTTATAGGAAACTGATAGAACAAAGTCAGAGCTTGCAGGTTAATCAGAATGGCAGAAACTCTTCAGATAGTCTATGAGCTGCAAAAACAGTGTATAATGCAATCCAGGAATTTGATAACAACACAGATCCAGTATTACAGATTATAGAATTGCAAAGCAGGAATATAACTAGCAGATAAGGGTACTGGAGAAATAAGCACAGAGGCACTGTTTTGAAGATAAAGTAATGAATGATATCAAGAGAGCAGGATAAAAGCCATTAAGCACAATGGTGGTCAAACAAGCTGGGGAGTATATAGATTCCAAGAAAAATCCATAAGAATGATCAAACAAGCTGGGTCAAAAACAGGCAAGGTTGCATGGAAAGTTCAGGTTCAAGTTGTGTAGTAATGATCTAGCAAGGAATTACTGTATACTGGCCTACTTAAGCATACAGTAGGTACAGTATATTCATATGTGGAGCTAGACACGCCCTTTGGGCAGAGTGTGACCCGCCCGCCTCAACAGCATGTCCTACTGTAATCTCCCTGATTCTAGTTTTCAAAAGTAGGTAAATAAGGATGGACTTTTGCTTTTTAGAACTGTATTCCATTAAAAGAAGTGCCCATCAATCAATGATGTGTATTGTGCATTGTTAATTGTACTGGACCATTCTCCTATCACTGCATACCTGCATCTTCCATATATGCTTATGTCTTTATTTGCATGTCATGTTACACAGAGTAATTCAGGGTTGCCTACCCTCCCGGAATGGCTGGGAGTCTCCCGAAAATCGGGTCCCCTTCCTGGCAACCCTCCCGGATTCAGGGGGGAGCCCTGCTGGGCCCCCGATCGCGGCATTTAAATGCCGAAATCCGCGGGTCTCAGAGGAGGGGGTGGAGCTAAAATGGCAAAATCGCGTCATTTTAGCCCCACCCTCCACGGAGATCCGCAAATTCACCTGTTTGACATCATGTGGGCGGGCTTAGTGACGTCATGCTCAATGCCCCCCCCCGAGCAGCTTCTCCCGGAGAGGAGAATATTAAATTCGGCAACCTTAGAGTAATTTGACGATTAAAACTGAAATAGGCAGGAGATTATTGTGTGGCTGAGAGACGTTTTATATTGTAGTGACTGCTAATATATGATGGTAGACACGTTTGATTGGTGTGCTAGACACATCCAATGGGTAGTGCTAGGCATACTCCTTTGACTGTGCATCCCCTTCGACTGTGCTCCTCCTAAAATAATGTGCTGCAGCCTATGTATGTGCTGAACAGTGTCATTATCTCATATATCATCCACAAAGAATGGCGATGTCACGTTGGAAATACAGTATAAGTTTCTGGTATATATAATACTTTACTGATATAAACCTCAGGAAGTAAGCATGTGTATTGAAAAGCCCATTTTATTTTAAGAATGTTCTAATGAAATTAAACATTAAAATATGCAAATTAATTATTTATTTTATATTATATAATTATATTAGCTAAACATAGCTGTCACTTTACTGTTAATTGACATCATCATACAAAGTTGTTATACAGTATGTGTTTTAGTATCGAGAGTGTAGCTGAGTATATACTCCAAATTAGCATGTTAGAAGTGTGCATTGAGAACAGGTTGAAGACAAGGACCCTGACTCTGGTAGTCTCGGCACACTTTGTCTCACCAGCATTTGCATGGAAACGGCCAGCGTTTTGATGGGGACATGAAATGCTGGGCGTTTCCATGTCCCAGTGCCGTCTCAGCATTCCCCCAACCCATCCCCCTCCTTCAGTCTGGCGAAAAAGTAAATTGTTAAACTGCCACTCGCAGTCGGGTTTGCACATGTGCATAAATGCGCATGCACAAACCCGACAATCAGGTCAGGGGACAATTTTGGTTCACAGTGATTGAGCCACAGTTGGCCCCAAGGTGTCACTAAAGAGCCACTTGATACAGTAATTATATAAGTCTGTAATATAGTAGTATGTATTAGCCCAACTACAATTTGCCCTTATGCTGCATACTTTACAATCCCCTGCACCCTTGTTAGTTTTATTATTTTATTATAGAGTGGGCCTCCACCAACACAGGGAGAGTAAAGGGCCATGTGAAGGAGCCGGTCGTGGGTAGCGCCGTGTAGAAGGAGCCGGAATGGGGGTAGTGCCGTGCAGGAGAAGCCGGGCGGGGGGGGGGCATCCTGCTTGACAGACTGGCCATCCACCTGCGCTGCCAGCTGAGTGCCTGGGACAGAAAGTTAGGTGTGTGCAACGGGCAGTTTTCATATTTTGGGTTTTGGGTCTGTATCTCCAGCTGTGTTTTGGTTCTGGATCTGTTCCAAAACACTGCCCCCCGTTTTTTGTGTATTGTGTTTTGGATCTGTATTTAAAAAAAAAAAAAAAAACGGCTAAAATCGCAGAATTTGGGTGTGTTTTTTTTTGCTCCTACATTATTATTAACCTCAATAACATTAATTTCCTTTCTTTTTCAGTCTATCCTGAACACCTCACAATGTTGTTTTTAGGCCAAAAGGTTGCACAGAGGTAGCTGGATGACTATGCTAAGCGACACAAGTGGGTGGCACAAACACTGGACTGATATGGCACACTTAGCAGCAACCCTGGACTGATCCGACACACTTATCCTCATCCCTGGACTGATACAGCACACTTGGCAGCACCCCATGAATTATACAGCACACTTGGCAGCATCCCAGGAATTATACAGAAGACTGGGCTCACCCCAGGAATCATTCGGCACAGATGATGGCACCCCTGACCTGATACAGCACACATGGCAGCACACATGGAATTAAACGGAACAGATGGTGGCACCCCTGGACTGATACGGCACACATGGTGGCACACATGGAATTATACAGAACACATGGGGACACTCCTGCAGTAAAAATAAGATGGGGCACCCCTGGAATTATACACAACACACGGCAGCACCCCTGGAATTATACAAAACATATGGCAGCACCCCTGGAATTATACAGCATTATCACTGGACTGGACTACAGCACCTCGCCACCCCTACAGACCACCACAGCACCAGAGACCCATCCACCCACTTTCCTCTCCCATGCTGGAGTGAAAGATGGTGCCGACAGAGTGGGACTTATATCGAGTCCGGATCTCGTGAGATCCAACGCAGGATGATGACATTTTGCCACGTTCAGAGCTCCAAGTCTGGGTGGGAATACCCAAAGTGTGCTTGGGTCTGTACTTAGATCAGGGGTGTCCGGGTGGATTCAGATTTTGGAAATCCAAACCCGCTTACCTCTACAGAAAAGGCGAAGATGGTCCTTCTGTCTGCTGCTTCTGGTGGGATGGACTACTCTAAATAAACATGTTGCAGCAGCAGATGCAATATGATCATATTGAAATAATAAGTTTAAAATGTTTTACTTAATTTTTTTTTTAAATGTGTTCATCTGATCTACCTTTGTTTTTAAGTTCTGGCCCTGGTGTTCTGACAGTAGTCAGGATGCTGGCGTCTGTATACTGAACTCCAACATACTGTCTTCGATTACGCTGATTGCATCCCATATATAACAGGCATTACGGTGTGTGGCAATTTGTGTAATAGGCATTGCTGCATGTGGTGTAAGGTGTAAGGGGCAATACAGTATGGCACATTTTGTGTAAGGGGCATTATGGTGTGTTGTATAATATGTAAGGGGCATTGCGGTGTGTTGCATAATGTGAAAGGGGTATTACGGTGTGTGGCATATTGTGTCAGGGGCATTGTGATGTGTGGCATATTGTGTAAGGGGCAGTGGCGTAGCTACGTTTTGGGCCCCGTCGCCCATGCAAACCCCCCCCCCCCCAATCCCCCACAGACTTACCTCTCGTGCTGGTCCCTGGCGGCTCCGTTATTCTGCTGAGGACCACCACAAAATGGCTGCCCCATACAGCGGACAGTTTCAGAGAACTGTGTGCTATATGGGGGTGGCCATTTTGTGGTGGTCCTCAGCAGAAGAACGGAGCCGCCGGGACCAGCGAGATAGGTAAGTCTGCGGGAGATTGGGGGGGGGGGGGGGTTAACTATTGCACCGCAGCCCCCGGCGCCCCCACATGCACAGAGCCCCCCACGGTGGCGGGGGCTGCGGTGCTATAGTTACGCCACTGGTAAGGGGCATTGTAGTGTGTCGCATAATGTGTATTGGGCCTTACAGTGTGTAACATAATGTGTAAAGGTATTATGGTGTGTCGCATATTGTGTAAGGGGCATTACGGTGTGTCGCATAATGTGTAATGGGCATTGCCAGGGGGCCCTATTATAAATTTTGCCACAAAGTTCTACTTACGCCCCTGTTGCAGATATTTGTATAACACTTCACTATCTGTTGCCACAAGTGAATTATACACCATCTGAGACTCATGGCTGAGATTAATGATGTGGTACTTGAATTCAATGAAATAAAACAGAGTAGTGTACTGAACAAATAAATGTGATGCCCTTTTGTGAATACTGAATACACATAGAAAAAGCTGAGAGCATATAAAATGCATAAAGAACACCAGCAGTGGTACTGTGCAGTCAGTATTTGCATTACAGATTATAGATTACAAATGCCAAGAATGATATCAACCATAAAATAAAAATAGCAAAACTTTGCAAAAGAATAGGAAATGCTCAGAATTCCAATGAAAATGAGTATGCAGTCATGCACATATGACAGCTGGAAATAGTCAAAGTAAATTTGTACGCATGTCATACAGTAAGTTACAGTATTTAACCAGATACCAGCCACCTATAGAATCAAAATAAAATAGAATCAACTTTATTGGCCATGTATGCTTGTGCACACTAGGAAATTTTTGTGGATTACAGTGCAGCATCAAGCAAGCATTGAATATGGCCCCCGGGCCTGAGGTTTCCCACCCCTGGTGTAGAGAGAGAAGAGCAGAGGGGAGAGGACGCATCCTTGAGGGGCTCCAGTACTGATTGTTCATGTGCTGGATGAGAAGGTGCCGGCTTTGACCACCTGTTCCCTTACCGTTAGAAAGTCGACTATCCATGAGCATGTTGATCCTGGGACTCCTAAGGAGAGGAGTTTTGGCTAGAGGATGCGGGGGACGATAGTGTTAAATGCTGAGCTGAAGTCCACGAACAGGACTCTCGCATAGGTGCCTAGTGTTTCTAGCTTACATAATATTATGCTCATTAGGGGCACTCTTAATTCTCTTCTTTTCTCTATTTGGGTGTGGATCGTTTGGTCTACAACAACTAGGTCAACAAGCATTGGGTCGACACCACTAGGTCGACATGCAGCAATGTCAACATGGGTTAAGGTCGACATGGGTCAAGGTCGACAAGGAACTAGGTCAACATGGACACAGTTTGAAGTGCACCGCATCCCCTTGCTTCGCTCGCAATGCTTTGGGCACGGTACCTCGCTACGCTCGGCACACTATTTTATTCTCCCATCACACCCTAGTGGATGGTAGGACATGAAATACCGCCTGTTGGCACGTCGGCTCAAAAAACAGGCAACACCCATGTCGACCTTTTGACTGTCGACTTAGCCCATGTCGACCTAATGCTTGTGTCAACCTAATGCCATGTCGACATAGACCCATGTCGACCCAGATCCATGTCGACCTTGACCCATCTTGACCTTAACCCATGTCGACCTTGCTGCATGTCGACCTAGTGGTGTCAACCCAATGCTTATCGACCTAGTTGTTGTAGACCTAATGACCGTATCCCCTGTATTTACTATTTCCATGCCCTAGGCAATATTTGGCTGTTGCCCCCTAGCACTGCCGCCAGTTCTGCCTCTGCCCCAGCACCTCTCTTCCAGCACAGCACCCAGCAGCAGTAGCCAAACTTCAAACTAAATTTTCAGGTGTTTGGCGGCATTTATTGTGTTGATTCATCCTGCTCTAGAGTTTGCATTTAACTCTACAACAAATGAGAACCTAGTCAAACATCTATGGGAACATTTGCATATATATTTGTATATTCCAATAGCTGCTCCCTTTACGGAATTAAATATATAGTTTAGGTCCAGTGGAGGATGCCACCTTACCACTTTCTGCTATCATTTACTACATTTACCCCAATGTAATTCAGCCTGATTGGCTGAGCTATGCGTCTCCATGGAGACGCATAAGCCAAAGATGCTCTCAGCTTCTGTAGCGCTGGGACAGCGCTACAGAGGCTGTTAGCGGCATCGGAGAGAGCCGGTTCTCCCCGCTGTCAGTGCGGGGGGAGCCGGCTGTGAAGAGGACAGCACTGGACCTGGATTGGTGAGTACGTGGGTGTAAAAGTGAGGAGTGTGAATGTGTGTGTAATAAAGTTTTACTTCTCTGTGTGTGGTTTTTTTTTTAACATTCTTTTTACAGGTGGACTACAAGTCCCAGCGGGCCCATTAATGCCCCGCATGCTGGGACTTGTAGTTCTCCAAGTCCCAGCATGCGGGGGAGGTCTGCTGGCACTTGTAGTTCTCCTGTATAAAGCAATGTCGTGTTCTAGATTGGTTACTAGCATTGCTCAGTGTGCTGAGGGAAAAAATGTCTTGTTTTACTTACCCAGTAATTAACCCCTCCCTCATGCACCTGGGAAATGCTACTGAACTAATTGAGCATCTACCACTATCTGTATGTATGTTGTTAGAGGCAGAAGGGAGCCCATATTAGGAGGAGATGTGGGTCCTGATATGCCACATGGAGTAGTCCGGGGTTGCTCCAAGGTAGGTAGCTCTTAGTTTGGATATATCAAGTAAGGAGTCATTATCATGTGGCTCCTTGCTGGTTAATCGTAGACCCAATTTAGGGTAACGGTGGTGTGGGGTGCGGTGCTCCTGGACTGGATGGGCTGGGTGGCTTTAGTGCGGCATGCCCTTACATTCTATTAACACTTTTCCCTCACTAACACTATCTCTATCCTATTTTAATTACATTCATATATCTCTCTCTTTTTATATAGCTTCGGCTTCCTATCACTAATTATTAACACTATAGTATATCACTGGCATGCCACACTGGGCTTCCCAGCTTATGATGGTTTTTTGGGGTGCCACACCCTGCACCTAGATATAGTGCTAGGGACCCCCAATATACAGAGAAGCCTTGACGCGGCTTGGGGGCATAGCATACACCTGCGCAGGTATATGTAACCAATATCTCTGAATTCTATTATAATGTAGTGTTCTAGATTGGTTACTAGCATTGCTCAGTGTGCTGAGGGAAAAAATGTCTTGTTTTACTTACTCAGTAATTAACCCCTCCCTCATGCACCTGGGAAATGCTACTGAACTAATTGAGCATCTACCACTATCTGTATGTATGTTGTTAGAGGCAGAAGGGAGCCCATATTAGGAGGAGATGTGGGTCCTGATATGCCACATGGAGTAGTCCGGGGTTGCTCCAAGGTAGGTAGCTCTTAGTTTGGATATATCAAGTAAGGAGCCATTATCATGTGGCTCCTTGCTGGTTAATCGTAGACCCAATTTAGGGTAACGGTGGTGTGCGGTGCGGTGCTCCTGGACTGGATGGGCTGGGTGGCTTTAGTGCGGCATGCCCTTACATTCTATTAACACTTTTCCCTCACTAACACTATCTCTATCCTATTTTAATTACATTCATTTATCTCTCTCTTTTTATATAGCTTCGGCTTCCTATCACTAATTATTAACACTATAGTATATCACTGGCATGCCGCACTGGGCTTCCCAGCTTATGATGGTTTTTTGGGGTGCTGCACCCTGCACCTAGATATAGCGCTAGGGACCCCCAATATACAGAGAAGCCTTGACGCGGCTTGGGGGCATAGCATACACCTGTGCAGGTATATGTAACCAATATCTCTGAATTCTATTATCATGTAGTGTTCTAGATTGGTTACTAGCATTGCTCAGTGTGCTGAGGGAAAAAATGTCTTGTTTTACTTACCCAGTAATTAACCCCTCCCTCATGCACCTGGGAAATGCTACTGAACTAATTGAGCATCTACCACTATCTGTATGTAAAGCAATGTTATGTATGGAAGATTTAACCATATCAGGCCGGCGTCCACTGGCCACGGACGCCGGTGACAGCCCCGGGCTTCAGCCCTGGACGGGTGAAGCCTGGGGGGGGGGGGGAGACCCCTTTATGGGGGGGTCCCCACTCCTCCAGGTACCCCGTCCAAGGCTGACCAGCCACGGTGCTCATGTTTCGGCCGGGGGACCTTATATAAAAAGTGTCCCCCGGCTGTGGCATGACACTGTGGGCTGTTTGAGCCCGGTGCTGGTTTCAAAATACGAGGGACCCCCAGATTTTTTGTCCCCCGTATTTTTGGAACCAGGACCGGCTCAATGAG
Source organism: Crinia signifera (assembly GCF_055691185.1). Taxonomy (NCBI): domain Eukaryota; kingdom Metazoa; phylum Chordata; class Amphibia; order Anura; family Myobatrachidae; genus Crinia; species Crinia signifera. The sequence goes on along the minus strand of NC_139221.1, from coordinate 148,812,777 downwards.
CCCGGGGCTGGTTATGCTCAGGAGGGGGGAACCCACGCATTTTTTTTTTTAAGAACAAAAAATCGCACATTTCCTTAAATTCGCACATTTTCATGCCTAAAATTCGCACATTTTCATGCCTAAAATTCGCACATTAATCGCACTTTTTTCTCCGAAATTCGCATGTCATTAAATATGCGAAAAACGGCCAAAAAATGCGATTTTAAAAAGTGCGTTTGGTACTTGTGGAGTATCACGGCTCCCACGACCTGCATCGTATGCAGATCGTATGCTAAAAATCGCATCGCATACGATCAAATCGCATGCGATGCGATCACACCCGATTTTGCACTGAAATGCATCAGAATGCATTGAAATGTGTATTAAACTTGTGAAATGTCCCCAAATGCCATTTTTCAAAGTACATAACCCCCACCCGAAGCGTGGCGAGCGCAGCGAGCCCGCGAGGGGCGGCGGTACACATAGAAACATAGAATTTGACGGCAGATAAGAACCACTTGGCCCATCTAGTCTGCCCCTTTTTTAAACCTGTTACCTCAAACCATATTTGATCCTTATTTTTTTTTGTAAGGATATCAATATGCCTATCCCAAGCATGTTTAAATTGTACTACTGTATTTGCCTCTACCACCTCTGATGGGAGGCTATTCCACTTATCTACTACTCTTTCTGTTAAGTAATTCTTCCTCAAATTTCCCCTGAATCTTCCTCCCTCTAGTTTCAGTGCATGTCCTCGTGTTCTGTTGCTCCTCTTCCTGTGAAGAATGTCTCCCACCTGTACCTTGTTAAAACCCTTGATATATTTGAAAGTTTCTATCATGTCCCCCCTTTCCCTTCTCTGCTCTAAAGTATACATATTAAGATCTTTTAGTCTTTCCTGGTACGTTTTGTGATGTAGGCCATGCACCATTTTAGTTGCCCTTCTTTGTACAGTCTCTAATGTATTTATATCCTTCTGGAGATATGGCCTCCAGAACTGAACACAATACTCTAGATGAGGTCGTACCAATGACCTATACAGTGGCATTATTACTTCTTTCTTTCTACTGCTGATACCTCTCCCTATGCAACCAAGCATCTGACTTGCCTTCTTCATTGCTTTGTTACATTGCCTACCTGCCTTTAAGTCCCCTGAAATAGTGACACCTAGATCCCTCTCTTCCTCAGTAGTTTCCATTATAGTGCCATTTATACTATATTTAGTCTTTGGATTTTTGCAACCCAAGTGCATGATTTTGCATTTTTTGGCATTAAACTGTAGTTGCCATGCTCTTGACTCCTCTAATCTACCTAGATCATCAATCATTTGTTTTACCCCTCCTGGTGTGTCTACCCTGTTGCATACCTTTGTGTCATCTGCAAAAAGGCACATTTTACCCTCAATTCCATTTGCAATATCACCAATAAAGATATTAAAAAGCACTGGTCCAAGTACAGATCCCTGGGGTACTCCACTTGTAACCTTTCCCTCCTTTGACTGTACTCCGTTTACTACAACTCTCTGTTTTCTGTCCTGCAACCATGCTCTTATCCATTCAACTATCTTAGAATCCAATCCCAAGCTTTCAAGTTTATTTAACAGTCTGCGATGTGGGACAGTGTCAAAAGCCTTACTAAAGTCTAGATAAGCTACATCTACAGCCCCACCTTGATCTATTACTTTAGTCACCCAGTCAAAAAAGTCAATAAGATTTGTTTGACATGATCTTCCCCCAGTAAACCCATGCTGTTTTGGATCCTGTAAATTGCTGGTTTTGAGATATTCTACAACTCTTTCTTTTAAGAGTGTTTCCAGCAATTTCCCTACTACTGATGTAAGGCTCACTGGTCGATAGTTGCTTACCTCTTCTTTGCTTCCACTTTTGTGCAGTGGGACTACATTCGCTGTTTTCCAGTCCTCTGGGATTACTCCAGTAGCTAGTGACTGGTTGAATAATTCTGTTATTGGTTTTACCAGCTCCCCTTTGAGCTCTTTTAGTATCCTTGGATGTATCCCATCTGGCCCCATTGATTTATCCACTTTCAGTTTTGAGAGTTCTGTGAGGACTTTCTCCTCTGTAAATGTACTTGTTTCTCCCTCAGTTTTCTGACTATACTTGCAACTTAATTGTGGCCCCTTCCCCTCCCTTTCAGCAGTGAATACTGAGCAGAAATAATTATTAATATTATCTGCTATAACATTGTCCCCCTCAAGAAAACTTCCACTCTCTCTGTCTTTAGTCTTATTATTCCACTTATTGTTTTTCTCCTTTCACTTATATACCTAAAAAAAGTTTTCCCCTCTGTACCCACTGATTTTCTCTTCAGCCTGTGCTTTTGCATATCTGATTACCTTCTTAGCCTCCTTCTGTCTAACAAGATACACCTCTTTGTCCTCATTCTTCTGCGTCTTCTTAAATTTCTTAAAGGCCAACTTTTTTGCTTTCACAATACTTGCTACTTCTTTTGCAAACCACAATGGCTTCCTTTTTCGTGTGTTTTTCCTAACTCTTCTGACACAAAGTCCTACGACCTTTTCATACCCCCACTATCCACGTCGGCGTGGAGTTGAGAATAGAATAGTGTGGCGAGCGCAGCGAGCCACCGAGCCCGAAGCGTGGCGAGCGCACGCGGATACCTTCACAGCTATACGCGTCCCCTCGCGGGCTTCACAGGTATCCGCGTCCCCTCGCGGGGCTCGCCACGCTTCGGGCTCGGTGGCTCGCTGCGCTCGCCACGCTATTCTATTCTCAGCTCCACGCCGACGTGGATAACGGGGGTATGAAAAGGTCGTAGGACACGTACCGCTGCCCCTCGCGGGCTCGCTGCGCTCGCCACGCTTCGGGTTGACGTTGATAGTGGGGGTGGTGCACTATGAAAAATGGCATTTGGGGGCATTTCACTAGTTTAATACACATTTCAATGCATTCTGATGCATTTGAGTGCAAAATCGGGTGCCATCGCATCGCATGCCATCGTATGGAATCCGATGCGATCGCATACGATTTTTGAGCAAAAATGCTCAAAAATCGGTAAAAATCGTATCGCAACGTATGCCATCGTAATCGGGTGCCATCGCATCGCATCGGATGCCATCATATGGCATCCGATGTGATCGCATACGATTTTTGAGCAAAAATGCTCAAAAATCGGTAAAAATCGTATCGCAACGTATGCCATCGTATGCCACTACATATGGCATACGATGGCATACGATGGGAGCCGTGATACTCCACAAGTACCGTGCGTTTTGGTGCGAATTTTAGACATGCCTAAAAATCGCAACCCATAGAATGTCACCTATTGTCCCATCAAAACTATAAAACAACAAGTATTGCTCTAGCATCCCAAATGAGACCTGACCTGTTCTACCCTCAGCTGTAGCCTCAGTGACAATCACAACAGAAAAATGTGCTGTAAGGACTAGATGTTTTTTTCATGTTACAGTCACCATCAATGGCAATCAACGATCGGGGGTCACCAGGTGTGTGGGAAAGGTTCAGATGGAGAGGTGAACCAGGTGTATGGTGGGGCCACATTCATCCATGGGGACACCAGGTGTGTGGGAAAGGATCAGGTGGAGAGGTAAACTACAGTAGGTGTATGGTGGGACCACCATCATCAATGGGGACACCAGGTGTAGTGAAGCGGTGTACTTGTTGTGCCTGGTGGAGGGGGACACCAGGTGTGAGGGATCAAAGGACAACTGTTATGGTGAAGGGGGAAGCACCATGGTGTGGAGGAGGGTAGCAACTGATGTGAGCCATGTGGTGGAAAAGAGGAGGCACCAGGTATGTGGCCATGGTGCACCATCAAAGTACTGCATTGCATGGGAATATTCACATCAATTGTGTATTTTTATGCTTTTCTAGCTGATTCTGCCAGATTGGTTGGTGAGTTTCCCCTATGTTATTGCGTTTCAAATCATGTAAAAACGCATGGGTGCTGACATCTTGAATAGTTGCTGCTAAGGGTTGTTTTTTTTTTTTGTTATGTGTGTGATTATTGGTTTATTATATGTAATTGTATGATTTTTTAAACTTGTTTGTGTTATGCCCCCCATACATCAGCAATCACAATTCATTGTTTCTTAGATCCAGTGATTTTTTCCGCCCAGATAAATGGTTTCTTCAATCTATTTGATTTGCCCACACATTACAGATTTGTTTCAGTAATCGGCAGATTTTTACTGTTAAGGTGCCCACACACTAGAACGATTAATCGTCCGATTTCATTGTTTTTGCTCGTTTGGACGATTAATCGTTCGATTTGTGTGTGTACATCGTTCAGTATTTTTTATACTTACCTTCCGATGCGCGTCCCCGTGTGTCTTCTGCGGCGTCGGCTCATCTTCCCTGCTGCAGGGAAGATATGCAAATCTTCTGACCAATTTCTGGTCATGTGTTGGGGGCGTGGCTTGGACGCGGCATGTAAAGCCGGAAGCTGTGTTCCCCCGGCAGCTGACAGCCCGACACGTGCCAGAGCCGGCGGGGACCGAGCAGGAGAAGCGCCAGGTGAATCGGCGTGTGCCCCGACGTGTGCCCCGGCAAGAGAGGTAGCAGGGAAGGCAGTTGCGGGACCCGGCAGGAGACACAGCGGGGACTGAGCACAGGAGAACGGAGCACAGCAGGGCATATCTGGCGCACTGTGGGGGGTCATATGTTTGGCATTGGGGGCATATCTGTGGCACTGGGGGAATATCTGTGGCACTGTGGGGGTATATGTTTGGCACTGTGGGGGCATATCTGTGGCACTGTGGGCATATCTGTGGCACTGTGGGCATATCTGTGGCACTGTGGGGGCATATGTGTGGCACTGGGGGCATATGTTTGGCACTGTGGAGGCATATCTGTGGCACTGGGGGCATATCTGTATATCTGTGGCACTGTGGGCATATCTGTGGCACTGTGGGGGCATATTTTTGGCACTGTGGGGGCATATGTTTGGCACTGTGGGGGCATATCTGTGGCACTGGGGGCATATCTGTATATCTGTGGCACTGGGGGCATATCTGTGGCACTGTGGGGGCATATGTTTGGCACTGTGGGGGCATATGTTTGGCACTGTGGGGGCATATATTTTTAGACTGTGGGGGCATATCTGTGGCACTGTGGGGGCATATCTGTGGCACTGTGGGGGCATATCTGTGGCACTGTGGAGAGCTCCAGAAATGGACATTCTTGGACATCATACAAAGCAGGTTCATTGTGACAGAGCAGAATGTGCACTGAGCTGTCAATACCTTCTACATAGCCCAGCCCATTACCTTCTACATAGCCCAGCCCATTATTATAATTTTTCTGAAATCTTAAGATAAATATTTTGTCAAAATGTACTCTTTTGAACGAAATCTTTTGTGTTGGGCAGATGGGGAGTTCAAGGGAAACCTTAAGATAAATCTTAAGATCACAGATCTTTCTAGTGTGTGGGCACCTTAAGAATGCCCACACATACAAAGATGAAACGCCAATAAAACCAGATTTTTAAACATGTTTAAAGGCCCCCATACATTAGTCCGACTTGTCCTAAGGACAAGTCGGACCCGATTTCACCCTGCAGCTCCCCGGGAGGGGGACACACGATTAGGCACTTGATGTGCCAAGGTTTGCATATGATAAATTGCATGGATTTATCATATGCGGTCCACGGCGAGCAGCAGGAGGAGGGAGCCGTGTGGGGGGAGCCCGTCCGACCTCCCGACCCCGATCCGATGCACATGGGACCGCGCATCGGATCGGACGGGGTGTCTGCAAGTGCGATTTGGGCCGATTTCACGGCCCGATTCATCCGAATCGGGTGAAATCGTGCCCAAATCGCATAGTGTATGGGGGCCTTAAAACTCTGATGAGGAGTCATTTCTATTTTGGTATGTTACCCAAAAGTTTTGAATAATCCACAACCAACCCTTTGGAAACCTTTTTCTTTCACCTGTTCTTTTCAGCTGTTCTTCCGTATCTGTATAACTTTTGCCAATCATCAATTGATGTATTTAGATGACGCGGCCAATTAAGTTGTAACATAATTGTTTAAAAGTGAAGTTCATTGATTTTATTATCAGTTTTTATTGTCATTATAGAAGAAATAAGTGTTTAAATTGTCATTATGTATTTTTAAAGTATACATCTCTATATTTGTAGTGAACCCCTGATGAAGTCCCTTTAGGGACGAAACGTGCTGGGAACGTCAATTTGCTAATCTGAAATATCTGGAATGCACTATTGAACTTTTTATGGTCTGGAATATCCACCACTGTTATGTGGAATAAGAGACTTTTTAATAAATGTGTATAAACTTTGGACTTTACTTTTATTTTATTTTGCTTTGAAGTTTGTCGAAGGCCTATAGAGACCCAATAACTAAAGGTCTGAACAAGGGCGCCAACTTACGACTGCTATCCACATGTTTAAAACTCGGGGCGTGGCCTAGCAGCCATATCGGGCAGCAGCACCTCTATTGAGCTCCCTAACTCACCGGCACACAGTGGCCCTTAGGAGCCACTACTTATTGCAGTAAGCAGCCCAGCGTCTTCCGGGGGATCTTCTGTCCACTCCGGTTCTGGGAGCAGACACCTGCGTGGCCAGGGGACCCTTCTGCGCCGTCCGGCGTTTTGAGGCCTACTCGCGTCTCAAGCCGGGGCCTCGATTTGCGGAGGTACCCGGGAATCGGGCTCCGTGGCGAAAAGACGCCGCCGGAATCACAGTGGGACAGTGAACGGACTGCCCAGAGCTCCCCAGGAGCCCCCTGACACTCCCCAGGTCTGTGGATAAGAGGTGAGGGGAGCTGGGAGGCTGTTTTTGTCTTCCCTGGCCCAGCTTTTCTGTGCTGTGTGGCGGCGGCCATATTGGTTGAGGCATATATATATACAGAGACAGTACAATCTCACAGCTACTTTCATAAAGTATGTAACTGGTGCCCCAGGCATTGTGTGTCCCTTCCCTACACCATATGCAGTGCCCTTGTTCCCCCTGCCTCCCTCTTGAATGAGTAAGAAGTCATCCCTGCCTCCCTCTTGAATGAGAAAGAAGCACACAGTCAGCTCCTGCTTATTACAGTCATGCAGATGTGAGGCTCCCATAGTGCCTGACCACAGTGTGCAGCTGTCCTATGCATTAACAGCTTTTTCTCCACCCTGCAGTCTATGAGCTCATAAGGAATATATGAGCCTGGTATCCATTGATCAGCAGTAAATGGAAGTGTGTGTGTAATATCTTCTATTGACCCTTCACGCCCGTAGTTTAATATATCCCGGTGATAATTACAGCATTTCATTCTTGTCACTATGCCTTCTCGGAGGCACAAAGTTTCCAAGACAGTGTCGCAGGTGGCCTTCTTCAAACCATCACCCCAGTCCTCTGCCACTAGAAGTTCCAAGCCTTCTTCCTCAACCTCAGCCCCTCCCCCACCGCCGAATGTGGCTTCCCCTGCTCCGCCCCCACAGCTGGGTTCCCCGATCTGGATGGAGGTTGCAGACGATGAGGCTCTGATGGTAGGCACATTAAAATTGTTGCTAACACAGGTTAAATTGGATGTCACTGCAGAGATCCGCGCTTCGCTCCAGTCATGCCAGCGATCCATAGATAATTTGGGGGACCGCACGGTTGCTCTGGAATCCAAAATGGGAAAAGTGATTGGCTCCCATAACGATCTGGTTGAGTCGCATGCTGCACTGGAGGGAGAGGTCGCATCTCTACGAGATAAACTGGCGGACATGGAGGATCGGTCACGCAGAAACAATCTTAAAATAAGAGGCATCCCTGATAACATTTCCAATAGTAGCCTTCATGATTTTGTCATGGACATCTTCAGAAAACTCCTGCCTTCGGCCTCATCCTCAGATCTGCTCTTGGACCGGATACACAGGCTCCCGAAGGCTAGGAGCGCATCTGAAGGGGTACCCAGAGATGTCCTTATGAGGGTACAATTTTTCCACATCAAGGAAGCTCTGCTGAAGGCTGCTAGACCTACTTCTGAGACTGCGGCTGCACTGGAATCATACCAGTTGTTTGGAGACCTGTCCCAGACGACTCTTGCCAAACGGCGCTCTCTTCAGCCTATCACCACAGCTCTCAGAAAGGCAAGAATCCTTTACCGTTGGGGTTTCCCGACCAGCCTGCTCATTATGCGTGAAGGGTCTACCATCTCCATCTCCTAGGTAGACGGGGGTTTGAAACTTTTGCAAAGATGGAACCTATCTGGTTCCCAACTGGACACTTCCCCTGCCCGTCGACTCCAGCAGGACTGGTCGGCGACAGAGTAGGGACTCATTAGTAAGGAGATTCATACTCCTTCGAATTTCTCTGATCACCATCTCTGATATACGTTCTATCTTCCTTATACATAATATGGTTACTCTGGTTGTTAGTAAATATTGGACTGCTATGTTACATTAGTTAGTTCAAGTATTCAATGTTATTTTTTGAATTACTTCACTTAATCATCCGATTAGTAAGTTTATTACCTGTACTATTTTTGCTGTGTGTAGCCACTGAGCATATTCCGGTATGCCCTCTTTGTGGTACTCAAGCATTCATTAACCTGCACTCATCTAACTAACGAGCGTTACAACTAATGCCTGCTGCTGGCGCCCTGGGGTATGCTTAGTTGGTCCTATATATATTAATATTCAGGAATGTTAAGTATACTTCCCATATGCTCTTACTTTCCCTTTGCTGGTAGTCATAGGTCCTAAAGACTGCTTTTCCTAGCTTGACCAGTGCTTAAGTGTATTTCTACTACCTAGGAGGCTGCGGGGTGGATAGCCACTACCCCCCCCTGTAACTCTGGGTGAGGCGTTTCTATTATGGCGCCTTACTATGACTCTTCTTAGAGTCGCTGTCTTCCCATTCCCCATCCCCTTCTTTACCCTCATTTTGTCCTGTTCGTCTTTCCCGTTCTGTCCCCCTCGCCTCAACTTGTGTAAATTCCCTGTGATTGGTATAATGGTTCAATGTATTAAGCATCTCTCTTTTGTTTTGAATAATGGTTAATATTCTCTCGTTAAATGTGAAAGGGTTGAATTCTCCCCAGAAACGTAAAGTGGCTTTGACCTCCTTCCACAAACTAAAAGCCCATATAGTCTCTGTCCAGGAAACACACTTTAAGAAGTCGGCCCCTCCCAAATTTTTCGATAACAGATATCCCCAGTGCTACACTGCTAATGGCCCTCTCAAAAATGCTGGGGTGGCCATATTGGTTTCTGCTAATTGTTCCTTTTTAGTTACCTCTCAACACTGTGACCCGGAGGGGAGATACATTATATTAGTTGGCTTGCTGGAAAACACAGAGGTTACCCTCGTCTCATGCTATGCCCCGAACACTAGACAGGTGTCCTTTTGCAGGAAACTCTGTGCTCTAGTGCAGAGATACGCTAAGGGGGCTCTTCTAATTCTTGGGGACTTCAATATGGTTCACGATCCCGTTGTTGACAGGTCTCAGCTTTATAGACACGGGCCCCCATGTTGCAGCAGACCATTCTACTGGTTTTTGTCTGATCCTGGGTGAATATGATCTGCATGACGCCTGGTGAGCCAAACACCCTACAGCGCGGGACTGGGTGGGAGGGTGGGTGGTCTGGCCCAAGGACAAATCCATCTTGCACCTCTTTTTTTGCAGTATCGCTCCTAGATGGGCCATGTGTTTGTGCCGCACACTTGTGTTGCTTATCATAGTCATCCAGCTACCTCAGTGCAACCTTTTGGCCTAAAAATAACATTGTGAGTTGTGAGGAGTTCAGAATAGACTGCAAAGTGGAAATTAATGTTTTTGAGGTTAATAATAGCGTAGGAGCAAAAAAAAAAAAAAAAAATGCTTTTTTTCAAAAAATTCCAGACCCAAAATCCGGAAGGGTGTTTTTGGCAAAACCCATTAGAACCCAAAACCCGAAGGAAATCCAGAACCAAAACCCAAAAAGTGTCCGGTGCACATTTTTTTTTTTTTAGTTCATACACAGGTTAACGCAACACAATGACACATTGCCACAAATTTTATATTAAAGAACGCTATGTCATATGCAATCCTGTCCTATGTATTTATAAAAGTACACACATGTACAGGGACACACATTCAACAAAATCCAAACATAAATGTATGTTTAACAGAATAAATTGCAGTGAACGGATTGCATATTACAATGCTATCTTATGTAGGGTACACACCAGGACGACCCGCTCACGATGCACATCGTGAGCGGGTCGTCAGTGTCTAGTCCGACCCGCTCACGGTGACACGGGGGGGCACGACCCGCTCACGATGTGCACCGTGAGCGGGTCCGATCCGATGGCGACCCGCACCCGGCTGTATGGTCGTCATTGAGATCCTACCTGCAGCAGGTAGGATCTCAATAACGACCGACCAACCCGCGGGACCGCGCATCGGATCGGTATCGGTCCACACCAGGACAGAAAAGGGCCCAATCAGCACACAATCTACATCCAATTGGTCGGAATTGGATCTAGATTGAGGGGATCGGGCCCTAGTCGTCCTGGTGTGTACCCAGCATTACACACTAAACTGACATAGTTAATAAATACAATATTAAGGGCATTCATGATACAGAAGTTTAAATTCATTTTAGCATCATTTTAAAATACATAACCATTAAAACACGTGAGTATACATTAAAAAGCACACTTTTTCCACTATACACGCATTTAATATAATAAACACACTCATGAGTTTTTGACATTCATATCCAGGACATTTTTAGGTTAAAGGTAGCTGTGGAAGTAATACATAAAAAAAACACATCCATGTAATAAAACTTCCTTGCTAATTGTTATTGGGCAGTCATTTAGAAAATTAATTTCAATAAACACAATGAAGTGATCAAAATTCTGTAATTAACTATATTGTTGAGGATGGGTTGGCTGCATGTGTATGGTTCGAGTTGCGAATTAAAAAAAACCACAGAGGGCGTTTGCATGCAAAGTGCATGATTCTGCGCTCACGCAAATGTGCCTAGGAGCACACAAGTGTGTGGGTAGTTTGAGTACACTCCCCTTAGTGTACCATTGCAAATACTCCCGTAAAATTGTGCCATTTTCCTTGGTCACAATCAACACTAGGTTTCCAACTAGTAGGAACCACTACACAAAATATCACCAACCAATAGTGTTATCAGCTCCCGAAAGGTTTAAAAAGTCCTACAAGGAATATAAAAAGAATACAGATGGGGCAGGCTTCATCCTGGCTGGCGGATCGCCAGAATGTCCCCACTGGGGATCCGCCAGCAGCCTCGCCATCCATCAGACTGAGACGCGCGTGCGTCTCACGCGCACGCGCGTCTCAATCTCCGTTGGCGGGGCGACGGAAACCCTGTCCGTCTCCGCCTCAGGGAGACGGACAGGGTTAGGGGGGGTTAGGGGGGGGGGGTGCGTGCAGGCGGCGGGGACCCCGGGTCTCCATTGATTTGACTATGTCATAGGTAGCTGTGTAGGCTTGAATGGCCGTTTGCTGCTCCTCCATCCTCTCCAGTATATAGAGAGTGAAGTTGTACCATGTCACAACCTCTTGTTTAAGGTAATGTCAGGTTCAGGAGGGTTTGCTAGTGCTCCAGTCTTTGGCAGGCAGTGTCAAAATGTCGTAAGTGTCCTGTAATTTTTCGGGCCACCGCAATTATCTCCTGCACACCCCTATCACTTTTTAGGAAATACTGCACCACCAAATTTATTTGTGGGCAAAAACATGGCACATGTTGGAATTTGTCCATATATAATGTTTGTGGCATTGTCAGATACCATAAATCCCCAGGAGAGTCTAAGAAGGGTAACCATTGCTCAATTATAACCTTCAGCTTCTCTTTCTCTTCTCTCTCTCACTAAGAGGTTATCAGCATTGTGCCTCTTAGTGAAAATGGTGATACACAGCACAGCCTGCCTTGGAATGAGATGGCATTTCCAAGATACTGCTACTGGTTCTGCTGTTGCTGTGGAAGGTGATGTATCTAACATTGGGCTGTCACAGTCATACAGTCCTTAGTTTGCCCTGTACCACTTGTCCACATGTCCATGGTGAAGTGGACAGTGGGTACATCTGCATTTTTTAGGGCACTGAGGACACTTTATAGGATGTATGTGTACATCCTGGGTATCATCTGTCTAGTGAAGTGGATCTAGAAGGGATTGATACCGGGACACACTTCTTCACACATCTTCATCAATTGTCTAAATCCCACTGCACTAATGGCAGATAGACGCACGTCTAACACCAACATACCCGTCAAGCAGTGGCGTAACTATAAATTGTGCTTCCCCCCAAAAAAAATTTCCTGGCGCCCCCCCCCCCCCCCCCCCACCCGCCCCCCCCACCCCCATGTCATGTTTGCTTTTAGCATCTATGTCCGCTAGCCAGTGGCGTGGCTAGCAGATTTAGACATGCTGACATCAAATGCTTGACTCCCATTGTGGGAGTCCGATTTACTTACTTGCGCACGTGTCACTGTGCCGAAGGTTTCTGAAAGCACCGTCAATCGAGACATTAGACAAATTGTATCTTATTTTAGATGTATGTATTTGTGTACTATTAAAAGTGTTATCTTTCACTTAAATTGACTGCACCCCTATTCCTGGACTGACTACTAAGGACAATCTGCACATTTGAAAGTTTCACTGTATGTATGTATGTATGTATGTATGTGTGTGTGTGTGTGTGTGTGTGTATATATATATATATATATATATATATATATATATATATATATATATATATATATATAATATATATATACACGCATACATACACACGCACAAACTATATAGCTTTGGAAAAGTTAAGAGCACACTTGCAGCTGCTTACTGTAAATATCCAGGTGAGAAAGGGTTACATCTGTGCAGCAGCATGTAGAGGGGGAGGTCCCAGTAATCAGAGTGTCCAGACGGAGAAGAGAGTTCCCTCCCTCATAGAACTAGCTTGAGAAGCCTGGTTGTACTTTCTGCCAGCCTGTGTGGAAAGACATTTAGGCAGGGTTGCCGACCCTCCCGGAATTTGCGGGAGTCTCCCGAAAATCGGGTCCTTCCTCCCGGCCCCCGGAAGGGTGGGCAACCCTCCCGGAATCAGGGGGACCCCCACTGAGCCCCCCGATCGCGGCATTTATATGCCGCAATCCGCGGGTCTCAGGGGAGGGGGCGGAGCTAAAACGACACAATTGTGACGTTTTAGCCCCGCCCCCTCCATGGATAGCAGTTATTTCTGCTATTTGATGTAATGGGGGCGGGGCTTAATGACGTCACAGTTAAGCCCCACCCCCAAAACTCGTAATGCCAGATTCCTCTCCGGGCTTCTCCCGGAGAGGATTTTTTTAAAGTCGGCAACCCTGCATTTAGGGCAGGGTGTATGTGCAGAAACTCTGCTGTCCATACAGCCTATGCTTCTGGCAGGATGGAGGAAGGGACAGTCAGGAGGAGATAAGCTGGTGGACAGGGCTTCAGGGCAGGAAGCAGCTCCGCTTTCAGCCTACACCACTGCCTGTCCCTGCAGGAGTGCAGAACAGCCTCTTTTACACTTCGCCCTGCACGCAGTACCCGTCGGCTGGCTCCCCCAAGCCACAGCGGTAGCTGCCTCACTATTGTTACGCCACTGTCATCAAGGCCTTAGGATGACTGCTGTCGTATTTCATCATAATTGTAAAGGAATGTTCGATGGTCAATTGCTTAGTTAAAAAGTAGTGGTGTCCCGAATTCTCCTCTGGGATGATGAACGACTCCCAGCAGCAACTACAGCAGCAGTAGGCTTAGCATTGTAGAATCCTCCGGAGAAATCTCAGATGGGAGAGGAGTCAGTCTGGTTCATCACAGTGACATGGCCTGGAGTACTACCCATCCTAAATGAGGAGGAAATTGCAGAGGAGGGAGATGGTGGTGTGAATTTCTGGCGCTTAGGTACCACTGTTTTGCGGCTCCGTTATGTACTTTTAAAGTACACATCGTATCGGATTGCATGCCTTGTGCATGCACTGCAATCCGATACGATGTGTAGCTAGTACAAAAAGTATGTGCAGCACATACTTTTTGTACCGTACTATGTGATGCGCGGGAGCGCGCATCGCATAGTACAGAATGGAGCCGGACCACAACCGAGCGTGTATGGTGAAATTTAGGTGTCAATGGAATGCTTACAGTCCTAGCCACAGTTTCTGAACTAAACAGTGATTTATGAACGAGCTTCAGATGATGTATAAAGGAGGATGTCCCTAGGTGGCCAACATCCTGCTTAGTGCAGCTTTACATAAGCTACATACTGTATGGCAAGACAATTGTTGTCTGGATCTAGATAAAAATAATTCCAGACCAAAGAGGTGGATTTTTTTAATCTTCTGCCCAGGCATGGCAATGGGTTTTTTCATCCCACAGACAATAACTGTCTTGCACGGGGGCTCATTTAAGCAAATCACATCACCATCAGCATCCTCCTCGTCAACCTCTTCCTCAGTGCCAGCCATCAATATGGTACTTCAACAGTGACACCTTCAATATCAATATCAGGAATTGCACTGTGGGTGCTCCTTCCAGCATATGCAGAGGGCGTGCAATGTTGGAAGGAGACAACTCTTCCCATACAGTCATGGGAAGGTCAGGCATCAAAACCACCAACACACTTGGACTCTCCTTGGGGATTTGTGATACCATTGCATAGTTTTTTGACAGCTTAACTCTCTTAAATTTTCTAGCGAGGGGGAGGAGGGCTTACATCATCATGGGAAGCTGAACCGTTAGTCATGAACAAAGACCAAGGCCTTAGCCATTCCTTGCCACTCCGTTTTGTTCTTTGCCCCTCTGTGTTGTAAATCGTTTCTCCTCAAACGATTTACAGTACATAATTTTTTTTGCTTTTTGTTACTGAATAGTGGCATTTTGAATTTTACGTTCTCTCTTTGATGACATTCGGCATCGGCCTTGGCGGATGACGTTGATGGCATTTCAGCGTCTGTGTCATCACAAGAGGCAGCAGCTTCAGCACTAGGAGGAAGTGGTTCTTGATCTTTCTATATTTTATCCTCCAATTTTTTATTCTCGATTATCTTTCTGGAGTATCACTGGACTGGACTTATACAGCAGTATCACTGGACTGGACTTATGCAGCAATATTACTTGAATGGACTTATGCAGCAGTATCATTGGATTGGAGTTATGCAGCAGTATCATTGGATTGGATTTATGCAGCAGTATCATTGGATTGGATTTATGCAACAGTATGACTAGACTGGATTTATGCAGCAATATCACTGGATTGGATTTATGCAGCAGTATAACTGGACTGAACTTATGCAGCAGTACCAATGGACTTTAACGGCAGTACCACTGGACTGGACTTATGCAGAAGTATCACTGGACTGGACTTATAGAATGTAGCAGTATCACTGGACTCTAACGGCATTATTACTGGACTTATGCAGCAGTACCAATGGACCTTAACATCAGTGCCACTGCACTGGACTTATGCAGCAATATCACTGGGCTGGACTTATGTAGCAGTATCACTAGACTGGACTTATACAGCAGTATCACTGGACTAGACCTATGCCACAACACCAATGGACTTTAACAGCAGTACCAATGGACTGGACTTATGCAGCAATATCACTGGACTGGACTTATGTAGCTGTATCACTGGGCTGGACTTATGCAGCAGGATCACTGGACTAGACTTATGCCGCAGTACTAATGGACTTTAACGGCAGTACCACTGGACTGGACTTATGTAGAAATATCACTGGACTTATGTAGCAATATCACTGGATGGCACTTATGCAGCAGTATTACTGGACTGGACTTTCCAGCTGTAACACTGGACTGGACTTATGCAACAGTACAAATGGACTTTAACAGAAGTACCACTGTACTAGACTTATACAGCAGTATCACTGGACTGGACTTACAGGGCTGCCGTCAGAGGGGTTCTGGGGGTACATGAGTCCTGGTCCAAAACAGGAATGGGGCCCGGATGGCAGTGTTGTAGGCGTCATACTTGCAGCACCGCTGCTGTCTCTGTAAGATAGAGCTGATGGTCACTAGGACCCGTCGCAGCTCTCTGCAGACAGCAGAAATTGAGTCCTCCTCTGCTTCTTCTCCGGGAGTTGGTGAGAAGTTGGTGGGGGGGGGGGGGGGGGGGTATACTGTGGATAAATACTATACAAGCTTTGTGTGGGATTTAATGATAGTTGTTCATGTATATAAGGGGTGGGGGTAATAGGTATAAGGTATATAAGGGGTGGATGGGGCGATAGGCATGTATGTATATAAGGGGTGGTTGGGGCTTTAGGTGCTTGGGTCGGATGGCAGTTTTGTGCTAACTGTATCAGGTTGCCAGTGCACACCAACAAGCCAAGATGTAACTATATGCGGACAGCTACATGTATATGGAACATATAAAACAAACACAATTCAGCGGCTGCTCCCCACCTACATTATCCACAGCTCTTACCACCTATGTACCCCACCTTTCCCCTATGGGGGCCCTAATCATTTTGTCAGTCACGGGCCCCACAATTTGTGATGGCAGCCCTGTGGATTTATGCAGCAGTACCACTGGACTGGTCTTATGCAGCAGTATCACTGGACAGTATCGACACCTCAGATGCTCAACACCAGACCACTAGTACCACGGTCCCTTCCTCCCAGTTCCCTCTTCAATGCTGGAGTGAAGATGGCAGCAAACTGCCCGGACTTTATAAACGCTGTCTGGATCTTTCGAGAGCTGATGCAGGATGATGCCGTTTTACCTCTTTCTGAGCTCCGAGTCTGGGCTGGAATATTCGAGCAGTGCAGTGTTTCCAGGCTCAGATCGGGGGTGCTCGTAGTTGTCCGGATTCCCCAAATCCAAACTCGTTCATTCATACCTTAAACCAAACACAGGGCTTGAGACTCATAGATCCTGCAGAAGGTAAACTTGAATTGAAGGATATGTAGATGCAGATAGAGCAGGTGATTGCAGGGATCACAAGTCAACCTGTGGCTATTTGTTCAAACTTGGGAACAGTGCAATCTCATGGTACAGTAAAAAAACAAATGTCAGTTGCTTTATCGTCAACTAAACTTTAAAGCCAAATACATTTCATCTGCCTGTCAAAAAGCTGTTTTGTTATGTCAGCTACAGTATTACAGGGTTGGGAGAGTTATTAGCTCACTCAATATTTTTGTTTGAGGAAATCAAGGATGTATAAAGCTTGCAAACAGTGAAAAGATAAACACTTGAACCAAACATGTTTATGTGAATCATCTTTCCCTTGGTAATCTAATGGAGTAAGCTGTCATTGCTTTTAGATATTGTGAGACTGGGAGACTGAAATATGTAGACAGATTTTTTGACAAATCCAATCTTAAGGCCAAAGTTTGAGGGCATTACACCCAAGATGGGACTGGTTTGAGAAGCAGTTGTTGGGGGGTTGGGTTGTGGGGCGGTGTTAGATATGTGTTATTTTGGTATTGCAACCACTGTTCTCAAACTGTGGGTCCTGACCCCAAAGTGGGTCCCAACCTTCTCAGCATGGGTTCGCGAATCCATATTGCTGACCATCCGGTTGATGACTTTTCTAATCTCAGTCAGTGATTCAAGAAGTCTATAAAACTGTTGAATTGTCTGTTCTTTTAGACTCCTCACAGCATTCTGTGCCTCCACAATGCTGCCATGTATGGGCTGTCTGCTGACTACACATGTGATGTGATGACCTTCTGCAGTAACTTGCTGGGGTTCTGTCATTATTTTTATTGTCTGATGGGGTCCCAAATAGTTTGAGGACCCCTGATCTAAAGAACTCACTGAGAGATAGGCCCTTATTCTGATCGGTGCGGCCGGATCCGAATATGCGGCCAGGACCGTGCGTGCGAAACCCCGCCTTCCATACAGATCGCCAACTCCGTCCGTACGCGGTAAGAAGCTGGCCGAACGGACCGCATGTGTATTTTTCATGGAATACGCCTCCTCCATCTCAGGGAACCTCCCCCATCATTCGATGGTCGCAGACCATCGAATGCAGGACCGAGTGGTCCACCATCTCCCGCAACCTCAGACCACATGGACATTTTTCCGTGCAAAAGCAGGGATCTGGGTGGGCAGCTGACATCCGGCGATGTCATATGTCTGCCCCCTACACGTGCGTCACGACCGCATTACCATACGTACGCCCAGCGTTTGCATGGGAACGCCCATGAAACGTGGGGCGTATGCATATGGTAATGAGCCCAAATAGCCCTTCACGCCCCTCTCCACCCCCTGTTCGGAGTGTTCACATTTCATGCGGGATTTGGCCGTACGCCCCGCTCGCACATGCGCAGAGACGCCTCTGCACATGCGCAGACACAAAACATCGGCGGCACGAACGCACGCGGATATTACCGCACCAACCAGAATAAGGGCCCCAGTGAGGGGAAAAGTTACCTAGGCCCTTGCATGTACCGTATAAGTAATGGTTTATTTGCTGATTCATATACAACACATGAAATAACTGTATACATTTCAAGAAACAGATCAATAAGCATGTGAGAGTGTGGAAATGATGTATGGTACATATTGAGTCACTAGATTCCCTGATCACACAGGACACTTTTTATAGCTTAGTAAATGTTGGTAAAAATAGCTTTTCCATGAAAAATACATGTGCACACATTTGTCTGCATAGGGAATAAACCTGATCTGCCATAACGGAATGTGTTTAAACATAATCTACTGTACCATCTCTCTTCACTATGATTTGCAGTTTCGTCACTCTAATAACATTCTTCTTGTGCATGAATACTGCTGGGAATCAATGCTATTCAGAATCATTTTGTGTCATTTGACTGAAACATAAACACAATTCAGATGGATCTACAATTCAGTGACTCGCCATTCAAATCCGATATTTTATATAATCATTGGCCTTTGATTTCAACATTAGAACCAGTAACATGCAGACAGTCACTTTTTTTTATATGTTGGGCTAAAAATATTAGAGATGAGCGCCGGGGCCGAAGATTTGGATTTGGATTAGTCTCCGGGATTCTGATTTGTCAAAAAGCAGTGAAAGGCTTTGGATTTGGATTTTTTCAAAAATGGTAAAAAAAATCCCAAATCACGTAATTTTTGTGGGGGGGGTTTTGTCCCTAGAATAATATTAACCTCAATAAAATTAATTTCCAGCCCTTTCCAGACAATTTTGACCACGTTACAGCTCACAATGTTGTTTTCAGAAAATTTAGGCCAAGGTCTGCAGCAAGCTGACTGGTTATTAACACACTGAACTTCTGACAGTATCATTATGGTGTACACACAAACAATAAAGAAGAGCAAAATATTTTTATTTTCTTTAATTTTTAATGTGCATAGCGCTGCGTGGAGGCCGAAAAATCACACAAGGAAATTCCGACAGTATACTATGGTTGCAGAACACACAAAGAATAAAGAAGAGAAAAAATTATTTCGATTTTTTTAGTTTAATATCTTAATTTATTTTTATTGTGCAGCTTGTATAATTATTTATTTATTAACAGTTTCTTATATAGCGCTTACATATTCCGCAGCGCTTTACAGAGAATAATGCGGTGTGGACGCAGAACAATCACACAGGGTACTTCTGACGGTATACTCTGTGTGCAGTACACACAAACAATGAATAAAGATTTTGATTTTTACTGTTATTTTTTTGTATAATGCTGCGTGGAGGCAGAACAATCACACATGGAACTTATGGTGTATACTATTGGGGTGCAGTATACACCAAAAAAAAATAAAGAACAGCAACATTTTTAAAATATTTTTAATGGATGGGGCTTGTAAAACACTGCATGGACCGTGGAGGCAGAACAATCACACACCAAACTTGTTCTGACAGTAGTATATGGATTGCAGTGCAGCACACCACACACCACAATGAAGAAAAAAAAAAGTTGACTGAAAGCCTGCCTGTGTACTACTGTACCCCACTACACTGACTGACAGACAGCCTGCCTAACACACCACCAGTACAATTACTACAATATAAGAATATATAATATATAACCCAGCACAAACCCCAGCACACAAACCTCTCTGCAGTCTGCACAGCACAAACCCCTCTGCACTGCACAAACCCCTCTGTTCTGCACTGCACAAACCCCTCTTCACTGCACAACATCCTCTGACTGCACAAACCCCTCTGCACTGCACAATACCCCTCTGCACTGCATAAACTCCTCTGCACTGCACAACACCCCTCTGAGTCTGCACAGCACAAACCCCTCTGAAGTCTGCACTGCACACGCACAACACCCCTCTGCACTGCACAGCACCCCTCTGCACTGACTGCACTGCACTGCACCCCTCTGCACAACGGCCACACCCCTGAACTGCAGAGCTGTGTGCAGCTTGTGAAAGTATGACTGTGAAATGGTATTCTCAGGACACCAAGCTTTTATAGACTCGACGTCTCGCAAGAATCTGATGCCAGATTCCCGCGTTTCAGGAATCCTCCCGGGTTTCCAAACAAAGCCGGAAACTCGCAAGCGCGTCTCACGGGACGTCGGGACGGCTGTGTTCGGAGCTGTTCGGATTCCATGGAATCCGAACCACTCATTACTAAAAAAAAATAAAGGCATACAAGATTCATTTATTTGAAATATTTATAAATCTTAGGCCATTCCTTGTCTTGTTACCACAAGAGTACATTCCTTTTGCCATCCCTCTACAAGCCCTGCAGGTGACAACATTTCTAGGGTAGTCTCCTACAGCCCCGGAACAGTAGGAGTCCAACCTCCGTATCCTGCCCGCTTCCTAGTGAAGTATGCAGTATGGTGTTATAATGACCGGAAATCATGGGTCTGCAGGAAGAGGCGGGTCTAAATGTCTGAGTTCACATCATGTAGCCCTGCCTCCTCACCATGGACAAGGTTCTCCAGGAAAAGAGACAATAAAAGTGGGTAAGTATGACTTGAGAAAACATGCAATGAAAGGTCAGTGGGTGGCACTGTTAGAACTCACATCATACATTCAGTTTCATCAGAGAGTTTGGAAAGTAAAGGGGAAGAATCTCATTCTCAGTGCTTGTTATCCACTTCCCACAGTGTTGCGCTTCACTTAAGCCCCTTGCACACTACGTTAGCCCACTACCCACAATATCAGCAAGTGCATACATACTTGCCAATGCTCGGATTATGTCAAATGAATTCCCATAAATAAAATATGACTAAAAAGGTAAGAGTACTGAAGGTGAAAAAGCTGAAAAACATGAATATATCTACAGTAGTTAGCTCGCAGCAGGATCTTTAACATATTATAATGTGCCACAGAATGGAACAATATACTTGTATACAATAACTGTATGGAGTGTTTTAACTAAACGCCACCTATTGCATCATTTCCTTCAGTTTTTTATGCTTTCATTTAATGCATTTTTTGTATGTATGCATAATAAGCCTGTTAATAAAAGATGACCTGCAGACCATTTGCCTAGGGACTGTAAATTGATTACATGAACTAATTTGTAAGTTTAAGAATAAACATACAGTAACCATGGATCATGCCCTCGTTGAAAGAATGAAGGTCATCTGGAATTAAGCAATTAGCTGTCTCGCTAATCGCAATTCATTAGATACACTTACAGTATGCTGTTATATGCAGTAGATAGAGCATATGGTCCAATTTAATGTGCGCAAAATATCGCATTTCAAAAAGACTGGAAATGTTTGTAATGCTGGGGCCCTGTGAATAATGCAACTTAATAAGCATTTTTTTTTTTCGTTTTCCTTAATGTTCCACAAATGTAGGAAAAGACTGAAGATAAATCAGTGTGAATGAACTCTTCAGTTTATTACAGCTGAATCATACAGTACGCAAAACTTCACTTATCCATTACTGATTGCATTTAATTACATATAGAAGCAAATTGGGATGGCTTGCTCAGTGTCAAAGACTCTTTTGGACATTTGAAATGCAGAGCCATACTGTATTTAGCAAAGGTCAATGAGTGATTTCAGTCAAAATGCAATGTAGCCCTAATTGCAACAATTAAAAAGCCCATTTAAATCTTTTTGTAGCATTTAATATTTAAATACACACAGTGTTTATTTTATGACCTTGTGATGCTGTTTTTAGCCCTTAGTAAATCTGAAACGTTGCCATGTGTTTAACATGAACAGTATAATGGTTAGCGTTACTGCCACTCAGTGCTGAGGTCATGGGATTGATTCCCACCATGGCCCTAACTGTGCAGAGTTTTTATATTCTCCCTGTGACTGCGTGGGTTTTCTCTGGGTACTCCCTCCCACAATCCAAATATATATTGGTAGTTTAATTGGCTCCTATCAAAATTATCCCTAGAATGTCTGTGTGTGCGTGTGCATGTGGTAGGATATATAGACTGTAAGCTCCACTAGGGCAGGGACTGATGTGAATGTTCATATTTTCTCTGTAAAGCGCTGCGGAATATGTGTGCGCTATATAAGAAACTGTTAATAGATAAATAAACACACTCACACAAGAACTTTAAAATACCTTTGTAAAGATTCATTTTACATGTAGTACAGGTTGAGTATCCCCTTTCCGAAATGCTCGGGACCACGAGCATTCCGGATATTGGAATTTTCCCGGTTTTTGGAATAAATATTTGTAGCCATACTTACCTGTCCCCTGATGGTGTCCGGTGGTCCCTCGGCGTCCGCGCAGTCCCCGGGCGTCCACAGCAGGCCTCCGGCATCTTCTCCAGGTCTCCAGCGGTCCCAGGAATGCATTGCGCGAGTGTGCGCGCGCACCGGTGACGTCACAGGCAATGCATTCCTGGGACCGCTGGAGACCCTGGAGAAGATGCCGGAGGCCTGCTGTGGACGCCCTGGGACTTGGTAAGTATGAAAAGAGGGTTAGGGGGGTTAAAAAAAAAAAATTTGAATGATTCCAAAAACCACGGTTTTTGGAATAATTCGGATAGGGGATGCACGGATAGGGGATACTCAACCTGTACAACATTTTGCGGCATTTTTATATGAACATTTTACATGTAGCAAACCAATAGCAATAGAAAATATAGTGGTGCACTTGCAATTATCTAGGCTACAGAGCTACTAATGTTAGCAAGTGAAGCTTGCATACAAATCCGTTGCCTACATGCAAAAATAAAGAACATTGAGACTGAAGACACTAGTGCAGTGATTTTCAACCTTTTTACCTTGTGGCATACTAAATAAGATTTTAAAATTGCCAAGGCACACCTTGAGATCCCCACAGGGCAAAACACATTGGCCCCCACAGGAAAAAAACAAACCTATTGGCCCCCCATATAAAAAACTGGTCACACTGGTCCCCACAGGTAACGAAAATAAAATACATTGGCCCTTTACATGAAAAGAAGAGACCGGTAAGTAACAGTTGAACTGGTGGTGGCTGTAAACCGGTTTGGGTATCGCTAGATCTGGGGGCACACTTGAGAACAGCTCAAGGCACACTAGTGTGCCACGGCACAGTGGTTGAAAAACACTGCACTAGTGTGATATGGCCGTTTTCACCCGATTGGGATGATAAATCAGGTAAAACCAAGCCAAATCGCATGTGTTTGACATCCAAATAGACCTGATACGCTATCCCATGAACATCGGGACGGAGGTCGGATGTACTGCACAATAAGACAAATCGTACTGTATGTGCAGCTGTCAGGTGCACATCATTGGTGCATTCTAGCTCGCATCCAGATGAATGCACTCCTGAGGAGCTGCCGGGGATATTCAAGGGAAATTAGGTCCGACTTTTCAGGCAGGTGAATGAGGGCCTTAACGGTTGCTCTATGGCTACACAGATTGGACACAGCAGTAGCGACATAGTTTTTGAACTTAGCAAAGTCACAGCTATATACACATTCTCAACATCCCCGACAACTCCTTGTTAACCCCTCTGGACTGTCACTTCCTGTGAACCACTTTAACATGCAATTCACCTTGCGAATGAGATTGCAGCGGTACATTGGTGCATGTGCAATGCGACCAAAGCACACGTGCAAGATAATTGCCATTGCATAGAAACATGACTAAGGTGCTGTACTGCATAACTAGAACAATAAAGAAGAAAACTGACATTGTCATTGAATCTGTCAGAATGGAAGACAACAAGGGGCCTTATTTTGGTTCATTCTTTCTGACAAAATCCTTCTTAGATGGACAAAACCATGTGCACTGCAGGGGGGGCAGATGTAACATGTGCAGAGAGAATTAGATTTGGGTGAGTAATTTTGTTTCTGTGCAGGGAAAATACTGACTGCTTTATTTTTACACTGCAATATAGATCTCACTTTGAAGTAAAACCCCACCCAAATCTAATTCTCTCTGCACATGTTACATCTGCCCCACCTGCAGTGCACATGGTTTTGCCCATCTAAGAAGGATTTTGTCAGAAAGAATGAACCAAAATAAGGCCCAATGTATCACTGAAAAAACCTTAGTAATAGTGATGCAGAAAACGTTTTTTTTTTTGTTTATTATTTAAGATTTTTCTATCAAAAATGAGTTTTTACATAATTTTGTGTTTTATGTTGTGTTGTGGTTCCTTGCTAGACTGTGGGTTTGACGTTATACATATTAGGGACATTTGTATTAAAAAATAAAATATCCGCTGCAAAATACAATGGGCCGCAATCATTATTACATGTGTCCCTGAATAAGCTACATGATTAAGCACACCCTATTTAGGGACGGGTTGGGATCATTTGGTCTACAGCACGGGTATTCAACCTATGGCCCTCCAGATGTTGTGGAACTACATGTCCCAGCATGCACTGACAGTTTTGGCATGCTCTTATAGGAAAAAATCTGGCAATGCATGTTGGAACATGTAGTTTCACAACATCTGGAGGGCCACAGATTGAAGACCCATGGTCTACAGCATGATGGTCGACATGGGAAAAGTTCAACATGGGTCTAGGTCGACATAGTAAAAGGTCGACATGGTAGGACATTAGTTCGACAGGTCATTAGGTCGACATTCAAAAGGTCGAAATGGGGTTTTTCACATTTTTTTGACCCGAATGTCAACACAGTTGACATGGACACAGTTTAAAGTGCACTGCCTCCACCTCGCTACGCTCGCAATGCTTCGGGCACGGTACCTTCCTATGGTCGGCATACTATTTTATTCTCCCGCCACACCCTAGTGGATGGTAGGGCATGAAATACTGCTTGTCGGCACCTGTTGGCTCAAAAAACTGTGAAAAACCCCATGTCGACCTTTTGACTGTCAAACTAACGACCTGTCAAACTAATGACCATTCGACCTAGAACCATGTCAACCTTTTCCCATGTCGATCTAGATTCATGTCGACATTTTCCCATGTCGACCTAATGTTGTTGCCCTAATGACTGCCTTCCTTTCTAACTGTCTGATACAACCTAGTGTTGTACTATTACCGTGTTCCAAATTGTAAACCTCAATTAAA
Organism: Crinia signifera; assembly: GCF_055691185.1. Classification (NCBI taxonomy): domain Eukaryota; kingdom Metazoa; phylum Chordata; class Amphibia; order Anura; family Myobatrachidae; genus Crinia; species Crinia signifera. The sequence goes on along the minus strand of NC_139221.1, from coordinate 148,787,441 downwards.
TATGATGCATACCCTCCAATAGTTTAGCCATGGAAATCGGTACAGGTGGCGTGGTCACGGATATAGGGGGCGTGGGCAAATGTAGAGGTGGTGTGGCAACACCTCATATATTCGTGGCCACGCCCTTACCTGAGAACGGACAGTAATTGTACTGTACCCCATTGAGCTGCTCTGTTGTCCGAATCCTGTGGCGCCAGTCAGATCAACAGGCGTGCAGGCAGTGTGGGCACCCAGCCTTTGGTTGATGTGAGGGGACCGGTAGCCGCCGTCGCAGAGCAGACCAGGCCCAGGCTGATCGATTCCTCTGACTTATGGTGAGCTCACAAGCGGTGATCCCGGGAGTGGGGAGAAGGCTTTGCCTGTAAGGGAGTGTGACTGGGGGGCTGCTATGGAGCATAGATCTGGTATTTGCGAGGGACTGCACCGAATCCCGTAATCATATTGGCAGCACATCACGGCCCTTAAAGGTTAGATGGGTGGAACATCTATGCAACTTCAAAAACCATTTTAGATGTGATCACAAATGTTCCACCAAACACTAAACATTTATGGGATTAATAGTAGTGGGAAGCAATAAAAGACAAAAAAAATCCTCCACCGGCATTGGCCAAGTCTGAAATGCACTTTGTTTATAATTTTAACACCCTTAAACCAGGGGGTACTAATGCAGATTTCGAACTGAAATGGTTCCTATAAACTTTGGAGTCACAGCGTGGTATATAGTGAGTGGCTGAGCTGGCAAAGGGACATGCCGACTGTGATTGTTGTGCGTGGTCTAGCGAGTGGGCAGCCGCTTATCACTCGCTGCTGCCCACTTGGCTCAGCCATTCATTGCTAACAGTCTGGACTAAACTGGTGACACTCACTGGCAGCCTGCCATGCCGCCCATAGTAGGTGCTGCCCCTAGGCCTGTGCCTCACGAGGCTAGGCACAAATCCGGCCCTGCTGGTTTTATTTGTCTTTCCTTTATATCCTATTTTATCTGTTACATACTGAATCTATTCCCATTGTCATAACCAATTATTGTTATTTATATTTTATTTATGTGTAGGGGATGCCACTTCAGTCACCGTTAGTGCCTAGAAGCGGCGGGTTAACACATTTGTGGTGGAAGTGCTGGTGGTTTGTGAATATTCCATTGGACAATAAGGACTACTGCTTGAGTGGACACCCCCCCTTTTTTGAAAAGTAACCAATCCCTGTTTAATTAAGGGTATATATTACAGTGGCATAGCTAGTGTAAGGCAGCCCCCGCTCCCACTTGGGGGAGCAGGGGCTGCGTGGGCGCCGGCACCCACCTGGCGCACTGACTCACTTTACCCCCCCGGCACTAGCAGCATACTGTAACTGTACCTGCTGCGTACTCCTTCCTAAGTTGCTGAGCAATGGAAGGCTTGCTTCACAAGCCCTGCCCCCAGCATCCTTGCACTGTGTACACAGTGTGCCTGACGTCGCTCCTGGCACCAGCACCCGTGGCCCAAGCCCTGCAGGAAGTTCATACAACAACAGCAGCAGCACAAGGTCTGCTCTGTAAGAGCTGCCTGACAGCGTAATAGATCTTCCTAAGGTGAGCTGCCTTCCTGCTGGCTAGCAGTGCAATAGCGAGCAGGTCGGCAGCTCACCTTAGGAAGATCTATCACGCTGGCGGTGCACCACAGCAGCTTGCTGGAAGCAAGAGCCTGGAGACTGTCACCGAGCACGAGAGGATCCTGCAGGAGATCGAGAGCACGGACACGGCCTGCCTGTGGCCCACACTGTGGTAAGATGCCGGGCAGGGGGGTGTCAGGTGAATGAGGGCTCCTTGATTCATTGGGGGATCGTATTTCCTCCTTTGTCTCTCTGCTCCCCTCCCACCCGGCCTGACCTGGGTCCTGCACACCCACTGCATGCAGCCCTCCCACATTCCGGTGCCCCCGGCAGGCAGCTTCCTCACTTCCATGTTATTGCCAGTATTTTCTATGTGTGTTCTGTAGTTAGTATGGCAGGGTTATAATGCTGGCTGCTGTGCTTTACCTGGTGAGCACAGTGCTGTGTGTACTGTAGGCTCAGGACTGCCCTGTGCCAGTGGCCACCCAGAGTTGTGCCCCTTCCATGCTGCTGCTGCTGTATGAGGGCACTGCCAGCCGCAGCAGTGCCCCTTCCATGCTGCCACTGTATGAGGGTAGTGCCACTTCCATGCTTCCACTGTATAAGAGAAACTGCCACCCACAGTAGTACTGCTTCCATTATCTTGCTGTGGCACTGACGGCCACAGTATTGCCAGTTCCATGTTGCCGCTGCATGAGGGCACTGCTAGTCACAGTAGTGCCTCTTCCATGATGCCACTGCATGAGGGCACTGACAGCCACAATGGTGCCGCTTTCATGTTGCTGCTGTATGGGGCAGTGGTGCTGTGGCCATACGTTCTACACTGTCACCCACCACATCTGCCCTGTAGACAAGACTCACAAACCACATCTGCTTGGCAGACACTATATATACAGACACACAATGTGTGTGTGTGTGTATATATATATATATATATATATATATATATATATATATATATATACAGTGTTCGTGAAACCACCCCTTCTCCCCAGCATGGCACATGTGGGTCGGGGGGGGGGGGGGAAGTATCAATTGGCCCACTCGCATAAAGATACATATATACTAGAAACTATATAAACCTGAAAACAGGGAGTTTGGGGACTGGCTAGTGCCTCTATAGGACAGAGGAGCATGTATGAATTACACAGGTGTGCAGAGACTGGCCAGTGCCTCTATATGATAGATGAGAGGAGCATGTATGAAGTACAGGGAGGTGTATGGGGACTGGCCAATGCCTCTATAGGACAGAGAAGAGGAGCGTGTATGAAGTACATGGAGGTGTATGGGGATTGTCCAGTGCCTCTATAGGACAGAGGAGACGAGTGTGTTTGAAGTAAAGGGAGGTGAATGGGCACTGGCCAATGCCTCTATAGGACAGAGGACAGGAGCATGTATGAGGCACACCGAGGTGTATCATACCCTCCAACATTTGAAGAGTACAAATCGGTACAACCACAGAAAAGGGGCGTGGCCACGAGTAAAGGGGGCGTGGCCACGACCCCTAAACTAAAAAAAAAAAACGAAAAAAAAAAACACTGCATCTGTATGAGGTGAGTAGGCTGCCCAGTGCCTACCTGTGTCCATCAGGCTGAGAGCAGTCAGCGGCAGTTGGTGTGCAGGGGCTGAGAGTGTATTCATGCAGGTGGCTGAGACGAAGCCTGATAGCACACACACGTAGGGGGAGAGAGGTGGTAGAGGGAGAGAGATGCTGCTGCTTACTGGACACACGGCACATAGGAGGAGGGCAGGGGTGGCTCTGTCATTAACAGTCAGAGAGAGGGTGAGCTGCTTTTCAAAGTGTCTCCTGCGCTGCACTATCCTGTCATATACTGTGTGTGACAGGCTCAGCGCAGCCAGTAGCAGCAGCGGCGGGGCACAGCAGCAGAGTCGGCACTCGGCAGGGCAGGCGCAAACTGGCTCGCGTCGTGATAGGGTGTGTGACATGGCACCCTAAGCCCTCTGGGAGTTGTAGTTTGGTCGGCCACTCCCCCTCCCCGAAGAGCAGCCGGCTGTGAAAGAATGAAACTACAAACATATGGATGCCAGTTTGCCGGAAGCCAGAGGAGGAGCCAGTTGTAGCCCTCTTTTAGGTATGAGGGTAACGGTTAATGTATTGTGCCTCCACCCAAGTTTTAGCAGTATATATATGGGTCACTTGGGTAACCCACTATCTCTATTTATTTATCTAGATACCAGTGAATGGCGTCAAGGAAATACCCCACAAATGGTAAGTATACTTAGAATTAATTTAATTAGATGCAGTAAATACTTAAAATACAAACATTGTATTACATTTCATATATCCTTATATATGTAATATCAATAACACACTAAAACCCTTATGTTTGCCTATACAATAAAAATATGCATGCATCTACAAAAAAATACCATTTACTGGCCAGTAGCATAAAAATGATACGTTTCAATTAGCAACACATAGCAATGCCATATTAATATTTCGTTGGTGCACGTTGGGGCCCTTACGTTTACTGAAGATGTAGATAGGTAAGTATATAAACTCAATCTGCCTAAGAAGTTAGTCTTTACGCTGGTCTTCACTAGGTATCCCTAGCACTGTAGGAAAAGTCTATATATCTGTCCCTTGGATATATGATGCTACTTACACAGTGTATTTAAGTTATTGTATTTTGTTACCATAGTCCTGCATTCCCTATATAGAACAGAAACTTGCTATCCTTTTTCTGCAATTGTTTGGCTGTAAGCCCAGAAGCAACTATTGAAAGAGCTTTAAATCAATGCTTCCTCTCCTATCTTGTGTAGCATAGGATATATATGTCCGCACTAAAAACAGCTGTCTCTAGATGCTACTGACTTAATTGTCTAGTATTCCTTGTGGTGTAAAGTGCGTAAAAGGGGGTCATTCAAGCTCACCCAAATCTGGCAGCTGTTCCCAGTCCAGCAGTCTGTCTCTTTCTTCTCTCTCTATACTCTTCTTATCCTGTGCTCTACTTGGCTTGCTGTGATAATTCTAGCTTCTGATTCTGTCCCTGCACATTCTTCCTGAGAGTGGCTGCTTTATGTTGTGTTAGTCTCTTACTTACAAACTTTAAGGTAGTTCCCTGTCACACCACTTCCCGACCCCCGCTGGTGACTGCCTAATACACAAGCAGCACCAGGGTGTAGAAAGGTATGACTGGGGCAGCTTTCTATGTGCCTTGCTGGGATGGTTCTTGCTGCTTTCCCCCTTGCCTCCTCCCGTCTCCCTCAGACAGCTCTGCTAATTAAGCAGGCGGAGCCCGGGTGTAGAGGGGCGTGAATGGGGTGTCCCTAGGAGTCTGTGCTAACTTGCAGGCTGCTATCAGTGATAGGTGGGGAGCAGCAGTGATGAGCGGCAGCGACTCCTTCCCCTACTGTCGGCGCCGCCTCCCGTCTCCCGCTGGTGACCGCCTATAAGGTGGGCAGCACCAGGGTGTAGAGGGGCGCAACAGAGGGTGACTCCTGGCCAGTGCTGGGCGGCTCCGTACCTGGCTTGGTCTGTCGGGCAGCCGTGTCCCACCTTCCACACTCCTCCCTCCGCCTCCTCCCGTCTCCCGCAGGGCTTCCCCGTATGTGAGGGAGTCCCTGGGTGTAGAGGGGCGGTCTTATGGAAGGGGGCGGCGGTTCCCCTATTCGGGCAGCGCCTCTCAGTCTTCGGCCGCAGATGCCGGCATCAGCTGGGCGGTGACAAGCTCCGTCATAGGCAGTGGGCGGGGAAGAGGCGGCTCCTTCACCTGGCTTGGTGTAGCGCGGCTTTACTGAGAAACGTGCTGTCAGCGCTTCTTCACACAGCGCTAGGCCTTCCTCTCCGCAGCGTCTCTGGTGCCAGATGCTTGTGCGGCGGTGACGAGGATGCGGCTGTCAATTCTGACAGGGCGGCTGGGCGGCTCTTTAAGGTGGGACGACCTTCGGCTATCTTCTTCTCCCTGCCCCGCCTCCCGTCTCCCGCTGGTGGCCGCTGCTTAAGCGGGCGGCACCAGGGTGTGGAGGGGGGTGAATGGGAGTCGCTCCGGCCGGCTTCTTCAAATAGCAGCGCCCTCCGTCAGCTGAAGAGGCGGTGCCAGCGGAGGCGCGCTTGTGACTGACACCTTCACTCCTCCGGCTGTGGGATAAGGAGGCGGTGATTCTTCCCCGACTGGGGGGTACCTTCTCTCCGTCGGGATGATTACCCTGGAATGGGCTGAAGGCGCGGCTGGTGTAACTGGTCCTCTTATGCTGATGAGCGACACCCTTTCTTCTCCTCACTGGATGTAGGTTAGTAGCAGTGTGGGCGCGCTTCTACTTGGGATGTGTGGCTGTTCCACTGGGCGCTGTGCTCACTGACACTTTTGCCAGCATTCAGTGTGAGCTATATATTGATCTCCCAAGCCAGGCATGATGTTAAGGATCCTTTCTCAGGCTCTTAGTCTCTCCTGCTGCGGGCAATGTTTTACAGCTCAGTTTACAGTCTATAGCCACTAGCAGGGAGGTGAGCACACGAAAGGAGGAACAGCTGTCTCCCTGTCAGCTGTGCTGACAGTCCTTTTATACTCCAACGGGGAGGTCAGCTGACGTGCCTCGAGAGCAGCTGTTCTCCCGCTCAGGTCTCGAGGCACGCTGTTTTCCCGCACATTTAGTGTCCTCGGGGACACTTTCAGAGCCTGGCTGATTGACAGTTGGCTGCAGGGTCAGCAAGAGGGCAATACACAGTAAATCACAGTCTCACCAATGTCCCTCTGAAAGTTCCTAGATATTACTGTCACCAATGTCTATATGGCAATAACTTAGCAACAAAACACATATATAGTTGGATTCTATGACAATCATCATTGTTTAGCAGGCATAGTTCCAAGCCACACTCTTTTAGGCAGTTTCTAAGCAACATGTGCATTTTGGTTGCTTGATCAGCGCTACCACATTTATATAAGAGTCCATCACACAACATAGGATTTTGCGGCAAAGCAGCTTATGATGTACCTCCTTATTCTCTAACATATATACAGGCATATATGTTACATTCTTCCCCTGATGATACAAGGCAATAAATGAACTTGGATCATCATAGCAATATTGACATTTATTAATATACAACTTCAGTATTTGCAAAATAAGGCCACACTGCTAAGTTGGCAGGGTAGGTCACTCTTGGAATATAGGTGGGTACCCCTGACTGATCATAGGTAACAATGTTTGGGGGCCTACATGCTCTCTTAGGCCTAGTTGTAGTTACTTCCCCAAATGCTTCCCCATCTTCCCAGGTATAGTCACTGGGATAATCCTCTGTTACATCCTCCTCCCCCACAACCCATTCTTCAGGGACAGGACAGTCAGAGTCATTAATTGTAAAATCCCAATCTGCTACGGCAGGGCTTGGCGTAGGGGGTTCATCATTAAGTACACGTTCCTCAAGGCTTTTGGCAATGTCTCTTTCATAGTCTTTGAAGTAACAGCCTTGGCCAATTTCATCTCCATTCTCTTCTGGTTCTGTAGAATGAGGTATCTGTGCAGTGTCATTTGTAGGCGTTTCTTTTCTTACAGGTTCTGTGTCTCTTTCTTTCAGGTCCTCCATTCGAGTATCCCGTCCAATGGGAAGAAGATTCTGCCGATGATGGGTTAAGATGGATCCCTCTCCATCCTCCCTTTGAATTTTGTAGACAGGTGAGTCTTTAAATTTCTCCATCACTACATAAGGTTCTTCCTTCCACCTGTAGGATATTTTGAACTTTTTAGGATGTCCCAGCCGTCTCAGTAGTACTCTGTCTCCAGGATGGAGAATGTGATCACGCACAGTGCGGTCATAATTGGTTTTATTCTTCTTCCCTAACTTATCAGCAGTTTTTTCAGCCAGTTCATATGCCTCTTGTAGTTCTCTTCGAAGAGTCTGTATATACTTTAGATGGGACATGTTTGACTGGTTGGGATCTGGGGTCCCAAAGCTGACATCAATGGGGAGTTTAGCTTCCCGCCCAAACATGAGGTAGTATGGCGAGTATCCTGTGGCGTCACAACGGGTACAGTTGTAAGCATGTACTAGCCTAGAGATTTGTTGTTTCCAACGACGCTTGTCTAATGGACTCAATGTTCCCAGCATGTCCAACAGAGTACGATTAAATCTCTCAGGTTGTGGGTCGCCTTGCGGATGGTAGGGAGTTGTTCTGGACTTCTTTATCCCGCAGCTTTGGCACAGTTCCTTGATGAGCCTGCTCTCGAAGTCACGGCCTTGATCGGAATGTATTCTGTTGGGAAGGCCATAATGTACAAAATATTTCTCCCAGAGCACATTGGCGACTGTAATGGCCTTTTGATTTGGGGTGACATACGCCTGTGCATAGCGAGTGAAGTGGTCAGTGACTACCAAGATGTTGCACTTGTTCCCTGGGTCTACTTCTAATGTCAAGAAATCTATGCACACTAAGTCCATGGGGCCTTGACTTTTTATATTCATCAAAGGGGCCATCCTCCCCGGGAGGGTCTTCCGGACAATACAATTTCCACATCTCTTGCAGTACATTTCCACATCTTTCCTCATATTAGGCCAGTAGAAACGGTCAGATATTAACTTCAATGTCTTCTCCATTCCCGCGTGACCATGCTTGTCATGTAAGGCCTTCATTACTGTTGCTCGATGTTTCTTGGGGAGCACAATCTGCCACCGGCCTTTCTCAGTTTCATGCTTTCGGTACATCACTCCCTTCTTAGTGATAAAGTTTTTTCTCTGTCGCCTCAACAATTCAGCTTCTCTTTTAATGTCTGGGGAAACATTCAGGTCAGACTTATTCGAGAATGCATATTTCATACCGGGATCAGTTCGTTGGTTTTTTCTTAATTGATCCTGTCTCACTCTCGGCAGTCCCTCCATCTCAACTTGACTGAGCCAGCAATATGATAGTGGCAGGACTTGCGGCGGAGGCCCTAGACAATCCACGCATCTCTTTTCAGACTGCAGCTCCACTCCAATACTATGGCACATTCCTTTAATACAGCTGGCAGGCACTTCAATCCAGTCGTCTTCTACGCTGTTACTTTGTTGGCCTGGAATGCGAGAGAGTGAGTCGGCATCTGTATTGTTGACACCAGGACGGTATTTCAAGGAGAAGTCATAGAGAGCTAAGGCGGCCAGCCACCTGTGCCCGGTGGCATCGAGCTTGGCGGTGCTCTGTACATAGGTGAGTGGATTGTTGTCAGTGTGCACTATAAACGATGTCCCATACAGATAGTCATGAAACTTGTCGACAATGCACCACTTCAAAGCCAAAAATTCTAGCTTGTGCGTCGGGTACCGCCTTTCGCTCTCACTCAGTCCTCTGCTGGCAAATGATACAGGCCGTAATTCATTCTCGTGCTCCTGGTATAACACTCCCCCTAGTCCATCTAGAGAGGCGTCGATGTGGAGTGTGTAGGTTCTGTCAGGGTTCGCATAGCTTAGTACTGGTGCTTCTGTCAAACATCTCTTCAGAGACAGGAAAGCTGCTTCGCACGCTGGTGTCCATCGTTCTCCAAAAGGCTCACCAACCTTATAACACTCTTTCTGGCTCTTAATTTTCTTGTTCAGCGAAGGGTACCCCTTGGTGAGGTCGGTTAGGGGCTTGGCCACACTGGAGTAGTTGGGAACAAATCTCCGGTAATACCCGCAGAAACCTAGGAATGACCTCAGTTCTTTCAATTTAACAGGCCTTGGCCATTTCTTCACCGCCTCCACCTTCTCGGGGTCAGTAGCTACCCCATCCCGACTGACGATGTGGCCCAGATACTTGACTTTTGATTGACACAGCAGACACTTGTCGATCGATAGTTTCAATCCGCCTTCGATTAATCTCTCTAGTACTTTTAAAAGGCGCTGATTGTGTTCTTCCAAAGTGGCTCCGAATACTATGATATCGTCGAGGTATACAACCACCTCTCGGTACGCCATGTCCCCGACAATCTTTTCCATGGCCCGTTGGAACGTAGCAGGGGCTCCCTTGATCCCTTGGGGCATATTCAAGAATTCAAAGAATCCTAGGGGACATATAAAGGCAGTCTTTTCCCTGTCTTCTGGCTTCATAGGGATCTGATAGTAACCATTTCTAAGATCAAGCACCGAGAACCAGCTACTCCCCTGCAAACAGTCTAGGGCCTCATCCACTTTGGGCACGGTGTATTGGTCAGTGATAGTACGTTGGTTTAGCGTACGATAGTCTACGCACATTCGGATTTTGCCGCTTTTCTTTCGAGCCACCACTATGGGGGAAGCGTAAGGGCTCCGAGATTCAATAATTAGTTGGTTCTCAATCAATCCCTTCAAATGCTGTCTCACATCTTCGAAGTCTGCTGGGGCAATCCGTCGGGAGCGTTCTCTAAAAGGGGTCTCGTTGGTAAGTCGTATGCTGTGCTCAACTCCTTTTGCTGTGCCAAGGTCCCACTCTCCCTCGGAGAATGCCTGTTGGTATTTTTCAAGTTCAAGGATCAGTTCATCTTTATCACTTTTATGAATGTCGCTCCCCTCAAAGCAGACATGGAATTTATCTTCTTTAGATTGTATGCAAAAAGAAGTCGTCTTGAACTGCTCACTCTCACCCTCCTGCCATTCTTGTAACAAGGAATACAACCGGGTATTTGTCCCCACGATCACTGGTGTCTCACCTCTCTCTTTCGATAAATCAGGGCACACCAAGGCAATTAAAGGGATCTCCAAAGTGTCACTTTCTTCCGATGATTCTTGATGGAATTTAAGAGTCACTTGTACATAGCCCGAATAGGGATATTTTTCGGCACTAAGTCCCCATATCACGAGCCCGCTGAGTGGTTTAATGGGTACATCAGACAAGTTTTCTTGGTACCAATTTTCAAAGATTATGGACACTTGAGATCCGCTGTCGAGGAGTATTCGGCATGGTTTGTCGTTGATGGTCGCATTCAAATGGCAGGAGGGCCCCACCAAACCTTTAGGCAATTCCCCATTCCACCATGAGTTTCCCATGGCACAGTACGTGATTTCAAGGGAGTCTATGCGGGGTTCATAGGTCTCCCTCTCCCGTTTCCCTGATTCTGGTTTTCTTGTTGTTGCTCATCATTCTCAGTTCTTCTGCCAGGGTTTCTGTATGCATTTCTATTACATTCAAATGCTCGGTGTCCAAATCTTCCGCAATTGAAGCACCCTCTACCGCTTCCTCTGCCCAAGCCTCTCACTGGGGTATAGCTGTTCACATTAGGAGTCTTGGAGTTCTGTTGGGTTAAAAAACCTTCTATCTTTTTATTCTGTTCTTCTAACATCTTAAGCACCTTGCTCTCGAACTCACTGCTTTCTGTCGTAGGCTGGACCACCTTCACTTTCTTCACGGTCTTTTCCCTCATTTCGATCAGTGCTTCATCTTGCTTTATGTCTCTGAGTAAGTCATTAAAGGTAGGAGGAGGTTCTTGCATTGTTGAGCACCTCAATTTCTGCGCTACAGGGTCAGCAAGAGGGCAATACACAGTAAATCACAGTCTCACCAATGTCCCTCTGAAAGTTCCTAGATATTACTGTCACCAATGTCTATATGGCAATAACTTAGCAACAAAACACATATATAGTTGGATTCTATGACAATCATCATTGTTTAGCAGGCATAGTTCCAAGCCACACTCTTTTAGGCAGTTTCTAAGCAACATGTGCATTTTGGTTGCTTGATCAGCGCTACCACATTTATATAAGAGTCCATCACACAACATAGGATTTTGCGGCAAAGCAGCTTATGATGTACCTCCTTATTCTCTAACATATATACAGGCATATATGTTACACAGTTATCAAAAAAAGGTACATTCGGTACACTTTGATTTAGCCGGTACAGACCGTTAAAAAACGGTACTGTACCGGCTAAATCGGTACAGTTGGAGGGTATGGTGTATGGGGACTGGCCAGTGCCTCTATAGGACAGAGGAGAGCGTGTATGAAGTATAGGGAGGTGGACTGGCCAGTGCCTCTATAGGACAGGCAGGATGACACAGTAATGAGGTATCATGTCTTCCCATCCCACCATTGGTCTCTGTCACACTAGCACCCAGCGGCAGTACGCCCGTTACCAGGCAGGCTCTCAGAGACGCTATGAGCACCATAGCATGAAGGCAGGCCTGACGGTAATGAATAATGGAAGCCATTATCACCTCAGGAATAATTCCCAACATGAGGTTCCGAGTCAGTGACAAGAGCATCCCAAATCGGACAGTCTGCAGCCGCTCAGGGAGAGAATTCATTCATAGAGCTGAGAGACCAGACAGAGGATCCATAGTCGCTGGTCTGCAATTACTGAGCCCTTTGTAGTGTCTAATTACCTTCCTGAGACTTACTTGTAGCCGGGATACCTTCGGCACCCATGTCAGCAATCGGACCTGCAGGAGTGATAAAGAGAACTCCCAGACTTGCTGGCATAAGAGAGATGCCGCTGCAGTGCATATGTGCTATAAGGCTGCTCTCAGATGACCACCATGAGCACTGACAGGCCGCGGAGAGTCAGGTTATTGAGCAAGCCTCGCTCTCAAAATGCAGGGCGCGCGGCTTTAGGGTGCGCAGCGGCAGCAACCTGTAAAACCTACAGCGATTGGCTGCCGGACGGCCACTGTTCAATCATTGGGTCCCGGTGGCCGCTGCAGTGATTGGCTCGCAGCGGCTCACGGAGGTGGCTCACACGTTCAGCACAGCACGTCCTCGGGGACCCCTTTAGTTTAAAAAACTGAGAGTCCCCGGGGACCGTTTTAGGCTAAAATACATGCTATAGCGCATTTTTGCGAACCCTGTATATATATATATATATATATATATATATATAAATAGCGAAGAAATGCGGCACTCAAAGGGTCTTTATAAAGTCACTTGTTTGTATTCAGCAAAACAATCAAAAGTTACATGCAGTACATGGGGTAGACCCCGACGTTTCAATGCCTGTTATGGCATTTTCCTCAAGGGCCCATGTATCTGTAAAACAATGCAAACACATGTACAGATAATGACAATGATTTATACCTGTCTTGCCGGGTGCTGGGCGGGAGCCGGTTGTAGCGTGGAGCCGTAGCACACGTTTCCGTGTGTTTGTCTCCCGCTGATGACGTCACCAGGCTCTGTTTCTCCGTTGCCATGGTGACGCTTACCTCTCAGCAGCGTCTCCTCTGGTTCCCGGTCACTGGAGCCGGCGATCGCCTCCCCGGCCCCCACACCAGCACAGAGCTACAATAAAATCAAAACAGAACAAAGCATCAAGTTAATGTGTGCTTTCTGCCAATGTTGACACTAACATAGCGAAGATGCAGATACTGGAGAGATAGAAACGGAGCTGTTAGGACGTGCATCATTAGGGTGCCTGTGTACAGCGTTTAACTCGTAGGTTGCTAAGGGGCTCTTCCACTATAATAGTGGCTGCAATAGTGGAATATTGAGAGCTAAGAAGTGTTGGCATATAGCAGACTAGTCCCACTATGGTGTTGAAAGGGAGATTTAAAGAGATGAAATTTAGCAGATAAGACACACTTTAGGGGTGAAAGAGAGAGATAAGGTCTGTTTTTGGCGACCTTCAAAAGGTGTGAAATTTAGTAGAGAAGACACACTATTACTCTTTAAATCTCCCTTTCAACACCATAGTGGGACTAGTCTGCTATATGCCAACACTTCTTAGCTCTCAATATTCCACTATTGCAGCCACTATTATAGTGGAAGAGCCCCTTAGCAACCTACGAGTTAAACGCTGTACACAGGCACCCTAATGATGCACGTCCTAACAGCTCCGTTTCTATCTCTCCAGTATCTGCATCTTCGCTATGTTAGTGTCAACATTGGCAGAAAGCACACATTAACTCGATGCTTTGTTCTGTTTTTATTTTATTGTAGCTCTGTGCTGGTGTGGGGGCCGGGGAGGCGATCGCCGGCTCCAGTGACCGGGAACCAGAGGAGACGCTGCTGAGAGGTAAGCGTCACCATGGCAACGGAGAAACAGAGCCTGGTGACGTCATCAGCGGGAGACAAACACACGGAAATGTGTGCTACGGCTCCACGCTACAACCGGCTCCCGCCCAGCACCCGGCAAGACAGGTATAAATCATTGTCATTATCTGTACATGTGTTTGCATTGTTTTACAGATACATGGGCCCTTGAGGAAAATGCCATAACAGGCATTGAAACGTCGGGGTCTATCCCATGTACTGCATGTAACTTTTGATTGTTTTGCTGAGTACAAACAAGTGACTTTATAAAGACCCTTTGAGTGCCGCATTTCTTCGCTATTTGTACCAATCCCTTTGGAGGCACCTGGGCACTTACCTGCATAAAGCGAGTGCCAGCTCAAACAACTATCTATCTATCTATCTATCTATATCTATATATATATATATATATATATATATATATATATAGAAAAGCAGGGAATAGAGAGCGCTTTAGCCACCAACTAGAATTTCCACCAATTACAGTCAAATATAATACAGTACAATATGTAATCATAAAACCAGAGTGCTTTTATTAAAGTTTCAAGAATCACATCTGGAGATGGTATCCCTTTCGGAAATGTAATGTCAATAACCCGACGCGTTTTGTCTTTAAAAAGACTTCATCAGGGGTTTAACAAGATTTGAAATTATAACGCTTGTACCGGCGTGTAATTTCTTCAGTACTTCGTAAGTTGTTATAGCATCCCCCTCAATGGGGTATCAAAAAGAACGCATACATTGGCGCGTAATTTCTTCAATGGTAAGGAGGGCTGTAATAACCTTCCCGTCAAACGTAGAACACTCCTTGTATCAGATTGTCCCTATATAGGGTCTAAGGGTACGAACAGGTCTATAATATCTACTGATCCGCTGATTTTAATGCATATAAGAGACAGCAAAAAATGAAGGTTCAATCACAGTTCAATTTCTGATCCGTGTGGAGCATACATGAACTGAACTGTCTGTAAACATTAGCCACATTATTTACTTACGGCTAGTTGAGCCATCCTGCTTGCCGTTGGTTGGGTGTCCGGTGGTTGGGGGGGTCAGGAGCAAGGGGGATGGGATTGGACTTGGGATAGAGGTAGTGGGTTGGAGTGGGGATTGGAGAGGTTCGGGGGTGGGTGGTGGGGAGGTGTAGGGGGGTTGGAAATGGGGTGGGGAGGGAGTTTGGGTGGGTGTAGGGGTGTGGGTGTGGGTAGGGGTGGGGGTGGGGGTAGGGGTGTGGGTGGGGGTAGGGGAGTGGCTGGTGGAAGGGGATGTAGAAATGGGGTGGGCACCAGCAGGCCCCAATGTCTCCTCCTCTTCCTCCTCCTCTTCGTCCTCCTCTTCCTCCAATGCCTCCTCCCGGCCTGCCTCCTCCCGGGCTGCCTCCTCCCGGGCTACCTCCTCCCGGGCTGCCTCTTCCTGGGCTGCCATACGTGCCCTTGCGCGTGCTGAAATGTTCATGTTGATGGCATAGAAATCGAAGGTTGGGTTTCATAAAAATGGGGGATAGAAAAATTCACATTAGTCATGCTCATAACCTTACAAATTATCATTTCACTTATATTTAATACATTTGTCATGCTAACTAATTGATATGCTACACCCAAAAACAGAGGGACCACATATACCCCCCATATACACCCCTATACACCCCCTATACACCCCCTATACACCCCTATACACCCCCTATACACACCCCATACACACCCCATATACACCCCCTATACACCCCATATACACCCCTATACACCCCCTATACACCCCCTATACACCCCTATACACCCCCTATACACCCCCTATACACCCACATACTCATGCACATATTGATAAATACTACAGAAATCATTGCTAACAAATGCATACATATTTGAAAATATATACTTACATCGCCCAATATGGCGGCGAATTGAGCATAGCAGCACTGGCTGCCGCCGGCGCAGGTCAGACCAGCGCCGCTCTACTTGGCCCAGGCTTCTGCGGACGCCAGTCCGGGCATAGATTAGCCGATTCACACATCCACACCCCTGTTGGACACATATGGGCCCCTGGGCCCCAGGCGCCGGTCCATGACCTCAACCAGGGCCACCAGCTCCTGGGTAGAAAAGGAGTTAGCCCTGGTTGAAGACATATTGGCAATGGCGCAGTTATTAATTGCAGGTACATATATAACTTTTGGTGGTTACTGATTGGTCTAAAAACTTGTTTGTTTAGTATTAACTTTATTAATCCTTCTTACATTAACAATATGTATGCGAATATAAACTTTCGCGGACCGTTCAGATATACACACCATAACCAACAGTATGCTTTCAATTTATAGAGAAACGTACTGTATATACAGTGTGCTAAAAATAATACACGCAACCATCTACTAATACATACGCTGATAACAAGGCACATACAACATGCTTTCAATGTAGAGACGTACTGTATATACAGTGTGCTAAAAATAATACACGCAACCATCTACTAATACACACGTTGATAACAAGGCACATACAACATGTTGGTGTATGCCAAATTCATCCTCATAACATATGTAAGGAAAGCATTGTTATGTTTTTAAATGTGATTCCGAAAGCATACACGAACTCCAACAGATACCACCTGAAAACACTCATCATTGGAATGACAGGTGCACACATTTAACCATGTAGCACACAATGGTCAACAACCTGTGTATGTGCATGTACAGGTGAATGTTCATGTGCGTTGAGACCTGCGTAATTTAAGCGGGAATTATCGGCGGGAAATATCGGCGTAAATTAGCCTCTACATTGCGGGGAAAAATATACGCCCCCTTGTTCATGGCGGGAGTTTACCATATAAATATCCAGTCAGATGCAGGCCATAATTGCTGCAAACATGTCTAGCTCAGATGATTCCGCAGCTGAGGACGCTCTACAGAGAGCAAGAGCAGAATCCTTGCTTGAAAGGTTGAGGCAGAGGGAGCAGGAGAGGACAAGGTGTCACAACTGAAGGGCTGGATGAAGTCGTGTGGTGTGTAGCAACCGGAGACGGACCAGAGGAGGAAGGATTAAATCGTGCAGGTTTAATAATAGAATTCATAAATAGAACAATACACGCTTGAATACTTTGTTAAGTGGCAGTTTAGCAGTAATAAGAATTGAGCCGGCACGGCACTTTGTAAAGAAGAAAAAGTTCATTTAAACAATGACAGTTCAAGCACTGCGGACTGCAGGTTGGGGTCTTGGGAAATGAAGAAATCCGGAAAGAGAATGCACTTGATGGTAATGAGGGATCCTTGAAGACTGAAAGAAGATGGATGATGACAGAAGAATGGGAAGTTGCTTGGAAGCAGACGACTTGAAGAACTTAGGCCAGGAAGCTCAGGGATGCAGGCAGAGACCAGACTGTGGAGAGATCTGGCAGCAATGGGGTTAAGCTGAATCGAGACCAACACAGAGCACTGAAGCAAGGCACCAAGTCAGGAGAGGTGAGTCAGAGAGCCGGAGTCAGCTGGGAGCTGTGAACGCCTCTGGAGACTCTTTGTACTGACACTGAACAGGCCTAGGCAGATCCCCTATATCCCTAGAGGGCGGCTGCCATTGGCTGTCAGGTCAGTATGGGCGGAAACCTCAGACAAGGACCAATCTGCTATTTTCCCTTAATCAAGATGGCGGCGCCGGCCTCCCAGCGCCCCTACAGCACATACCGCTACACTTGCTGGCGTCCCACGCTGCCTGCTGCCCACCAGACTGCCGCTGCCTGCTGCCGCTGACCTGGAGACCACTACACGCTAGCCGACGACGGGCACGAACGGGTGAGTAGTAAGCCCGCCGCGCACCGCCGCGGCTGCGTGTGACACAAGGAGGACCCAAGAGCAAGGGGGCCCCTCACTAACAGGCACTACTGCAACGCCACCAGCTACACAAGGGCCAAGCAACCAGCCAGAACAAGAGGTTGCATCTCTCCAAACAGGTGTGACCCAGCAGGTGCATGGTGAGAGAATTGGGGCCGCCAGAAAACGAGCTGCAACATCTAGAGCGAGGACTGAGCAGGATCCCACCACCAAAAAGAGAAACCCTGCATTTGTAGAGGCAGAATTGAGAATTTTAGTGCCCAGGGCACGAGAATGGATCGAATTGGCTACCAGGAAGCCGAGTGCCAGTGCAAAGAGAAACCTTTGGGAAAAGATCACAGAGGAAGTGAACCAGGTGTCACCAGTGGTCAGAGATTGGCTAGCAGTGAAGAAAAGGCAAGTGTGTTTGTCCCACTGATAATGTCATATGTGTGTACATATGTTACATGTATGTTTTGAGAATAATAGAAAGGTGTGTTTGTAGATAGTGCTACACTTCAATGTCACATGTGAACACAACCATGTTTCACATTTATATATGAAACATGCACCATTGGTGTGATGTGAGGTTATGGGCACAGTTCTGCTCATGTGAAGTATGTGATGGGACAACAGAAAGTGTGTTTTTGAAAAAGAGTTGTTGTAACATGTTCCATATGATGCTACTGAAACAAGAATGTCCAAACTGTGCACATGTAGCTGGTGAGAAACTACACATCCCAGTATGCCTTCCCATAGTTAAATTACTCCATAATAACAACACTGTCAAGCTATGATGGAATGTGTAGTTTCACACCAGGTAGAGGTGCAGAATTTGGCCATGGATGATGTCATTTCTGCATAGTGATCTATGTATGTGCATTTAGTGGCCTAATGAATGAGATGAGACACTGAAATGGCTCATAATAGAGACATTAATGTGTGTGTGGGAAAAATATGCCTAAAAAACATAAGATCACCCACACTAGGAAATGTAACGTAGTCATGATGTTCACTAGCACAGTGGTGCACATATCTCATGGTGATAATTGTATTTTTGAACTTGTAGGTGGTCAGACTTCAAAAATACACTGAAGAGGAAGATGACTGACCGGTTCAACCACAGCATGTCCACCGGGAGGGGGCCTATGCCAGATAGTTTGGAATATACCCCCCTGGAGCAGGATGCCTTGGATGTTATTGATGAGGCCGAGGTAAGGGGGATATCCAATATGGATAGTGAGCTCCCGGTGGAGGTCTTTAATGCTGCTTTTGATGGTAAGTCACAGTAATGCATTGTATTTGGTAAGATAGGTTTTTGTGTGTATGTGATGGTGACATTGTTTTCAATTATTATACTAGAAGAAGCAAAAACACAGGATGAACCGGCAGCATCTTCCTCTGCAGAGCCACAGGTGGAGCAAGTGGTCCAGCCTCCACCAACACGCCACCCCAAGCCACAGGACACATGGGATGCCAGGTGGATGGTGATGCTGGAGAGGATTGAGCAGCAAGGGGAGGAGGCTGCGGTCTGTCAGCAGCAGGTTGTGGAATTTCTGGCAGATTGGAAGGCCACAAACAGCCAGCAGTGTGAGGCCTTAAACCGCATGAATGACACTCTGGCGGCTGGCATGCAAAACATTGTCCAGCAAATCAGCCGCCAGAATGACATTCTGGTGGAGCTGCTGACCACCGCCAGGTCCCTAAGGGACAATCCCCCATCTGCTGGGCCACCACAAGCTGCTCCCCAACCTTCCACCTCTGCTGACCCTCCTGTGTCCAGTAGGGGAAGACGGCGCAAGCCATCAGAGCCAAAGGCCCCTGTCCCCAAGGCCCCATCTAAAAAGGGGAAAAAAGGGCCAAAATAATGACACCTTGTTCACTTCCTCTGTGGTTGGACCCCAAATGTTTAAATTGCACTGGACATCCACTTCCTGAGTTGGCCATCGATCCATTTTCGTGCCATGGGCAGTAAAGTTCTTTTTTTGACCTCTAGAAATGCAGGATAAATTTTTGGTGGTGTGTATCATGCTTAGTATTCACCCTGGTTGTTGCAGTTCGTATTCTGGTGTCCACATTTCTTTCACCATTGCATTTGCAGGGTAACACATGTTTGGAGATATGCAACCTCTTGTTCTGGCTGATTGTTATTTTTGTGTATATTTTATATTTTATTTTTATTTATGACATTAAAGTGGCAAATAAGCTGTGATGCTGAACAGCAAATAAATTTATTTTCCCAATTACAACACAATTGTTGTATGTGTAATTTCTTGTGTGAAACAAATAATACATTTATGTGTACTTACTGACCAGGGTATTTTTGTGCATTTCTTGAAGTGTGGTAGAAGTTTCCCATGTGTAACCCTCTCCATGGCCATTCACATGTTCATATCCAACTTTTCCCAGCTAATTAGTTTGTGTCAGCACATGTGCAGAGCAACTTAATAGGTGAGAAAGCAGTTTGTGTGCAGGTGAGGTAGCTCCTACATTAGTAGGTAAAAGCAGGTCCAGAACAATGATTTCCTCATGGAGTGGGTGAGGTAGACAAACAAGGGTCAAAAGGGACATTTGTGTAGGAATGCATATGTGTCCTCCCTAAAAAACCAGTCATGTGTTGGTACAGGTATGTTAAAGATGTGTGAATCGGCCAAACATGATAAAATTGCTTGTGAACAAACATGTTTAACTATTTAAATATATATGATTTCATAGTATCACAAGCAGATGTAGGAATCCTTTGTTAGAGAGATGTGATTGCAATAATGTAATTGGTGGCATCTTACATCCAGAGTGTAGTAAAATCCAATTCATAGCAGATCAGAAAGTGGTACAGTTCTGTATTTTGGGTACTATACTAAGATTGTGTGCAAAATAGTGGGCATGGGCTTAAAACATTGCTGAAACATCCTTTGTAGGTGTTAGATGTGGTTTATGTATTTGTATAATAATAAATACAAAACCTATGTTTGTATTAGAGTGAACACATTGACACATGTCGACTTGTGTAGATTGAGTGTGCTACTGTGTAAAGTCTATGAAAACACGTAGTGAATGTGTATAAATGTTTACCAAATACCTACCTTAGCATATATAAGCAGGTCTTAAAAAGATTCTTACCTTAAATTAAACAAACCTTTAAATGTAGAGAAGTATAGAAAGATAAGCTTCCAAGGTGTTTGAGTGCTGTGTGTGGCTTGCAGGTAGTAAAATAATGGTTTGGACTTAATAGACTGCAGCATTGCTTATTACATTCAGGTGTATGTGTTTGAGTAGTAATCAGCGTAAATTAGCAGACCCAGGCGTCCGCTGTCATGCGGTATCTGTAGGGGTGGTCTGAGATGGCGGTTGGCGGCCGCCTTTTTTGTGTCCGTAATAAACGGTGCTTTAGCCGATCGAGTGGTAGTAGCACCGTTCATTTTTGGTGCACACCCCCGTGTACGCCCATGTTTATGCCCATTTTCCCTCATTATTTCGGCCGTTCCCCTCAACACGCCCCTATGCCGCCCCCAATGACCGTACACTCGCGTACAGGTTTTTTCGCACGGAAAGACGCGTCCGTGAGCGTTGTGGAGTGGTCGCGCCTGCGCATTGGAGATGGTAAGCATGCGCATATCAATAAAAGCCCCGGAACGTACGCGTACGGCCCAGCCGCACGAACCAGAATAAGGCCCACAGTGAGCCATAAAGAAGGGATTTTGAAAGTGCATTGGATGAGAGAAAAGCAACGTACTGTGTATGGTTTTCCAGTCTTAGGTGGCGCATTGACTCTGTTGTCATTTGTATTTTTGAACTTGTAGGTGGTCAGACTTCAAAACTACACTGAAGAGGAAGATGACTGACCGGTTCAACCACAGCATGTCCACCGGGAGGGGGCCTATGCCAGATAATTTGGAATATACCCCCTGGAGCAGGATGCCTTGGATGTTATTGATGAGGCCGAGGTAAGGGGGATATCCAATATGGATAGTGAGCTCCCGGTGGAGGTCTTTAATGCTGCTTTTGATGGTAAGTCACAGTAATGCATTGTATTTGGTAAGATAGGTTTTTGTGTGTATGTGATGGTGACATTGTTTTCAATTATTATACTAGAAGAAGCAGAAACACAGGATGAACCGGCAGCATCTTCCTCTGCAGAGCCGCAGGTGGAGCAAGTGGTCCAGCCTCCACCAACGCGCCACCCCAAGCCACAGGACACATGGGATGCCAGGTGGATGGTGATGCTGGAGAGGATTGAGCAGCAAGGGGAGGAGGCTGCGGTCTGTCAGCAGCAGGTTGTGGAATTTCTGGCAGATTGGAAGGCCACAAACAGCCAGCAGTGTGAGGCCTTAAACCGCATGAATGACACTCTCGCGGCTGGCATGCAAAACATTGTCCAGCAAATCAGCCGCCAGAATGACATTCTGGTGGAGCTGCTGACCACCGCCAGGTCCCTAAGGGACAATCCCCCATCTGCTGGGCCACCACAAGCTGCTCCCCAACCTTCCACCTCTGCTGACCCTCCTGTGTCCAGTAGGGGAAGACGGCGCAAGCCATCAGAGCCAAAGGCCCCTGTCCCCAAGGCCCCATCTAAAAAGGGGAAAAAAGGGCCAAAATAATGACACCTTGTTCACTTCCTCTGTGGTTGGACCCCAAATGTTTAAATTGCACTGGACATCCACTTCCTGAGTTGGCCATCGATCCATTTTCGTGCCATGGGCAGTAAAGTTCTTTTTTTGACCTCTAGAAATGCAGGATAAATTTTTGGTGGTGTGTATCATGCTTAGTATTCACCCTGGTTGTTGCAGTTCGTATTCTGGTGTCCACATTTCTTTCACCATTGCATTTGCAGGGTAACACATGTTTGGAGATATGCAACCTCTTGTTCTGGCTGATTTTTATTATTGTGTATATTTTATATTTTATTTTTATTTATGACATTAAAGTGGCAAATAAGCTGTGATGCTGAACAGCAAATAAATTTATTTTCCCAATTACAACACAATTGTTGTATGTGTAATTTCTTGTGTAAAACAAATAATACATTTATGTGTACTTACTGACCAGGGTATTTTTGTGCATTTCTTGAAGTGTGGTAGAAGTTTCCCATGTGTAACCCTCTCCATGGCCATTCACATGTTCATATCCAACTTTTCCCAGCTAATTAGTTTGTGTCAGCACATGTGCAGAGCAACTTAATAGGTGAGAAAGCAGTTTGTGTGCAGGTGAGGTAGCTCCTACATTAGTAGGTAAAAGCAGGTCCAGAACAATGATTTCCTCATGGAGTGGGTGAGGTAGACAAACAAGGGTCAAAAGGGACATTTGTGTAGGAATGCATATGTGTCCTCCCTAAAAAACCAGTCATGTGTTGGTACAGGTATATTAAAGATGTGTGAATCGGCCAAACATGATAAAATTGCTTGTGAACAAACATGTTTAACTATTTAAATATATATGATTTCACAGTGTCACAAGCAGATGTAGGAATCCTTTGTTAGAGAGATGTGATTGCAATAATGTAATTGGTGGCATCTTACATCCAGAGTGTAGTAAAATCCAATTCATAGCAGATCAGAAAGTGGTACAGTTCTGTATTTTGGGTACTATACTAAGATTGTGTGCAAAATAGTGGGCATGGGCTTAAAACATTGCTGAAACATCCTTTGTAGGTGTTAGATGTGGTTTATGTATTTGTATAATAAATACAAAACCTATGTTTGTATTAGAGTGAACACATTGACACATGTCGACTTGTGTAGATTGAGTGTGCTACTGTGTAAAGTCTATGAAAACACGTAGTGAATGTGTATAAATGTTTACCAAATACCTACCTTAGCATATATAAGCAGGTCTTAAAAAGATTCTTACCTTAAATTAAACAAACCTTTAAATGTAGAGAAGTATAGAAAGATAAGCTTCCAAGGTGTTTGAGTGCTGTGTGTGGCTTGCAGGTAGTGAAATAATGGTTTGGACTTAACCCCTTCCCGACATTTGACGTACATTTACGTCATGGTCGGGAAGTACTTCCCGACACATGGCGTAAATGTACGTCATGGCATTTAACTGTCACCGCGTCTATAGACGCGGTGACAGTTTCAACATGTCTGCTGTCCCTGACAGCAGACATGTCCGTGCATGCCCAGGGGGGGCTGCGATGCCGCCCCCCCGTCGGCGATCGCTGTGATTGGCTGTTCAGTGTGAACAGCCAATTACAGCGTTTTCCTGTGTCACCGGCGAATAACGTTCGCCGGTGACACGGGATCAGAGGTGATTGGTGCTGTAAAGTACAGCACCAATCACCGCGGGGTGTGAGGGTGACACTGGTGTCACCCCACCGCACCCCGCCCGCCCCCAAAGGCCGTGATTGGTTCGTCGGACCGACGGACCAATCACAGCCAAGGAGGGGGATTTAAACTAACGGTGACTGCACTGCAGACGCCATTCCGGTCTGGAATAGCGTGCAGTGCGGTCACCGTACCTCCCTGCCGCCATACTGACCAGAACCTTGCTCCATAGCTTGCTCCATACTTACCTGATCGCTGCTTCATCACTGCTTCCTGGATCCTGTTACTACTTGTGCCTTCCTGTGAAATTGTGCTGCTGCAGTGTACTAGCTAGATAGATAGAGAGATAGAGAGATAGATAGAGAGATAGAGAGATAGAGAGATAGAGAGAGATAGAGAGAGATAGAGAGAGATAGAGAGAGATAGAGAGAGAGATAGTGTCAGAGAGTGCTGATCGCTGCTTCATCACTGCTTCCTGGATCCTGTTGCTACTTGTGCCTTCCTGTGAAATTGTGCTGCTGCAGTGTACTAGCTAGATAGAGAGATAGATAGAGAGATAGAGAGAGATAGAGAGAGAGAGATAGATAGAGAGGCCTAGTGACAGAGTGCTATATTTTGTGCTGCTGCAGTGTGATAGTTATAGAGAGATAGAGAGAGATAGAGAGAGATAGTGTCAGAGAGTGCTATATTTTGTGCTGCTGCAGTGTGATATAGTTATAGATAGAGAGAGATAGAGAGAGAGAGATAGATAGAGAGGCCTAGTGACAGAGTGCTATATTTTGTGCTGCTGCAGTGTGATAGTTATAGAGAGATAGAGAGAGAGAGATAGAGAGAGATAGTGACAGATTGTGCTATATATTTTTGATATAACTGACTGCTGCCCCCTCCTTTTGTGCTGATCAGTATAAATTAACTGATCAGCAACTTTTTGGGGGCGCAGGTTTTTTTTTATATATAGATATACCTGTCAGTGCTGCTGCTGCAGTGTCATAGAGTGATAGATAGTGAGAGATAGAGAGATAGAGAGAGATAGTGACAGAGAGTGATAGAGAGTGCTAAATTTTTTGTCTGCTGCCCCCGCCTTTTGTGCTGATCACTATATCTGAGGTGATCAGCAACTTTTTTGGGGGTACAGAGGTTTTTTTTTTTTTATATATACCTGTCAGTTGCACCAAAGGTTGTGCACCTGCTGCACCTCACTGGTAATCAGTGTCGCATCACTGATCACCTTTTTTTTTTTTGTGTGTGTGCTGTGGGGTCTTTTTTTAATTTTTTTTTTACACACACTGTGATTTTGTGGGTGTCCTGTGGCCGCTGTGCGCTGATCAGTGACGTACATCACTGATCATCTTTTTCGGTACAGGGTTGATCTATATTTTTTTTTTTTTGATCAAATTCCTGTTGCCTTTGAGCGCTGTTCAGTGACAGACGTTACTGACCAACATCTGTGCTCAATTTTTGGCGCAGGACCTTTTTTTTTTTTTAACCCCTTAAATTTTTTATTTTTAACCCCTTCATTTTTTTTTTTTTTATTGGTATAAAGTAATTTTTTTTTTTCTGCACCACATACACACTACACACTACATACCCCCCGGATTGAAATAAAGTTTGTACCCCCCCCTACACTATACACGTGTTGAAACATTTCACTACCAGTAACACAAAAATAAAAATGGCATCCCAAATGTCCTCCCAAATGTCCTCCCAAATGTCCTCCCAGTCATCCAGGAGAATGTATTCAGCGGAGGAGGCATATGCCCTGCTTGCTTCTGACTCTGACACAGCCAGTGATGCAAGCGGGGAATTTGAAGGATTCGCCTTAAGCTCCTCTTCCTCCTCTGGTGATGAGGGACCCCCTCAAAGACGCCCCCGTAGAGCAGCTGAGACCCCCCCCCCCAATAATTGATCTCGTATGGACCCCACCACCAGACAATTTTGAGCCCCAGGTTCCTGAGTTTTTGGCCATGCCAGGAATCCAATTTGATTCCACAGGTCTCAGAGAAATTGACTTTTTCAAATTATTTTTCTCTGATGATTTTATAAATTTAATGGTGGACCAAACTAATTTATATGCCCAGCAGTTTATTGCTCAAAACCCCACGTCATCATTTGCTAGGTGGACCCCTGTAGATGCAGTAGAGATGATGACGTTTTGGGGTCTGGTGTTTCATATGGGCATAGTAAAAAAGCCAGAAATTAGGCAATATTGGAGTACAGATGTTCTGTACAGTACTCCATTTTACCGTATGGCCATGC
Organism: Crinia signifera; assembly: GCF_055691185.1. NCBI lineage: Eukaryota > Metazoa > Chordata > Amphibia > Anura > Myobatrachidae > Crinia > Crinia signifera. Next base: position 148,761,631 of record NC_139221.1, on the reverse strand, counting down.
CCCGGACTCGATTTGAGACAATTCTTAAATTTATACATTACACCGATATTGCACAGTGCCCACCCAGAGATGATCCCACCTTTGACCGGCTATTCAAAGTCAGGCCGGTCATTGATCATTTCAGTGCCAAATTTGAAGAGGTGTACATCCCTGAAAAATTTATTTGTATCGACGAGTCCCTTATACATTTTAAAGGAAGGGTTAAATTCCGCCAGTACCTTCCCAGTAAGAGGGCAAGGTATGGCATAAAAATGTACAAACTGTGTGAAAGCACCTCAGGGTACACCCACAGGTTTAGGGTTTATGAAGGGAAGGATTCAAGAATTGAACCGCCAGAATGCCCCCCCTCCCTCGTAGGTGTTAGTGGGAAAATTGTCTGGGATTTAGTGCACCCCTTCCTGGATAAAGGTTATCACCTCTATGTGGATAACTTTTACACCAGCATCCCCCTGTTTAAGGCCCTTGGTTCAAGAGGTACAGCAGCTTGCGGTACTGTGCGCAAGAACCAAAGAGGCCTCCCAAAAACGCACATTGCCCAAGTAATGAGAAGGGGTGAAAGCAGGGGAATATGCACCGAAAATATGTTGTTGGTCAAATATAAGGACAAGAGGGATGTCCTTATACTGACAACAATTCACGGAGACAGTACCACCTCCGTCCCTGTACGAGGTACCAGTACCCACACCTCCAAACCTAATTGTATCCTGGATTACAATAGGTACATGGGCGGAGTGGATCTTTCAGATCAGGTACTGAAGCCGTACAGTGCCCTGCGGAAAACAAAAATCTGGTACAAGAAGGTGGCCGTGTATATCATCCAGATGGCACTGTATAACGCTTACGTGCTATTCCGTTCTACCGGCCAGAGGGGGACATTTATGCACTTTCAAGAGGAAGTCATAAAGGGCCTAATATTTGGGAACCAGCAGGCAGAGGGCCCCAGTACTTCTAGTACTGGCCCCCGTATTGTACCAGGGCAGCATTTTCCTGATGAAATCCCCTCCACTGGAAAAAAGGGCAGGACACAAAAAAGGTGCAAAGTTTGCTATAAAAAGGGAATAAGAAAGCAAACTATTTTCCAGTGTGACACTTGCCCCGACAAACCCGGCCTATGTATAAAGGAGTGTTTTAAAATATACCACACATCTATGGAATATTAGGTTCATAATTTCACCGTGCTTCGGGGGTCTTGCTAATGCCACATAGCACCCACCATTCATTCCACCAGAATCTGAGCCGCAAAATCCAAAAATCACTCCTTCCCTTCTGAGTCCTGCCATGCACCCAACTGGTATTTTTTGGTCACATGTGAGGCATTGCCGTACTCGGGAGAAATTGGGGCACATATTTTGGGGTGCTTTGTCTCCTTCATTCCTTGTGAAAATGAAAAATTTTGAGCCAGAACTGCATTTTTGTGTAAAAAAATGTAATTTTTCATGTTCACTGCCCACTTGTATCAAAATTGGTGAAACCCCTGGGCGTTTGAAATGTACACTATACCCCTAGATGAATTCCCTGAGGGGTGTAGTTTGCAAAATGGGGTCACTTGTGGGGGGGTTCCACTGTATTGGTGCTTTGGGGGTCTTGCTAATGCGACATAGCACCCACCATCATTCCACCAGAATTTGTGCTGCAAAATCCAAATATCACTCCTTCCCTTCTGAGTCCTGCCACTTTTTGGTCACACATGAGGCATTGCCGTACTCGGGAGAAATTGGGGCACAGATTTTGGGGTGCTTTGTCTCCTTCATTCCTTCTGAAAATGAAAAATTTTGAGCCAGAACTGCATTTTTGTGTAAAAAAATGTAATTTTTCATTTTCACTGCCCACTTGTATCAAAATTGGTGAAACCCCTGGGGGTTTTAAATGTACACTATACCCCTAGATGAATTCCCTGAGGGGTGTAGTTTGCAAAATGGGGTGACTTGTGGGGGGGTTCCACTGTATTGGTGCAACATAGCACCCACCATTCATTCCACCAGAATATGTGCTGCAAAATCCAAAAATCACTCCTTCCCTTCTGAGTCCTGCCATGCACCCAACTGGTATTTTTTGGTCACATGTGAGGCATTGCCGTACTCGGGAGAAATTGGGGCACAGATTTTGGGGTGCTTTTTCTCCTTCATACCTTCTGAAAATGAAAAATTTTGAGCCAGAACTGCATTTTTGTGTAAAAAATGTAATTTTTCTTTTTCACTGCCCACTTGTATCAAAATTGGTGAAACCCCTGGGGGTTTGAAATGTACACTATACCCCTAGATGAATTCCCTGAGGGGTGTAGTTTGCAAAATGGGGTCACTTGTGGGGGGGTTCCACTGTATTGGTGCTTGGGGGGTCTTGCTAATGCGACATAGCACCCACCAAAATTCCACCAGAATCTGAGCTGCAAAATCCAAAAATCACTCCTTCCCTTTTGAGTCCTGCCATGCACCCAACTGGTATTTTTTGGTCACATGTGAGGCATTGCCGTACTCGGGAGAAATTGGGGCACAGATTTTGGGGTGCTTTTTCTCCTTCATACCTTCTGAAAATGAAAAATTTTGAGCCAGAACTGCATTTTTGTGTAAAAAATGTAATTTTTCTTTTTCACTGCCCACTTGTATCAAAATTGGTGAAACCCCTGGGGGTTTGAAATGTACACTATACCCCTAGATGAATTCCCTGAGGGGTGTAGTTTGCAAAATGGGGTCACTTGTGGGGGGGTTCCACTGTATTGGTGCTTGGGGGGTCTTGCTAATGCGACATAGCACCCACCAAAATTCCACCAGAATCTGAGCTGCAAAATCCAAAAATCACTCCTTCCCTTTTGAGTCCTGCCATGCACCCAACTGGTATTTTTTGGTCACATGTGAGGCATTGCCGTACTCGGGAGAAATTGGGGCACAGATTTTGGGGTGCTTTTTCTCCTTCATACCTTCTGAAAATGAAAAATTTTGAGCCAGAACTGCATTTTTGTGTAAAAAATGTAATTTTTCATGTTCACTGCCCACTTGTATCAAAATTGGTGAAACCCCTGGGGGTTTGAAATGTACACTATACCCCTAGATGAATTCCCTGAGGGGTGTAGTTTTCAAAATGGGGTGACTTGTGGGGGGGTTCCACTGTATTGGTGCTTGGGGGGTCTTGCTAATGCGACATAGCACCCACCAAAATTCCACCAGAATCTGAGCCGCAAAATCCAAAAATCACTCCTTCCGTTCTGAGTCCTGCCATGCACCCAACTGGTATTTTTTGGTCACATGTGAGGCATTGCCGTACTCGGGAGAAATTGGGGCACATATTTTGGGGTGCTTTTTCTCCTTCATACCTTCTGAAAATGAAAAATTTTGAGCCAGAACTGCATTTTTGTGTAAAAAAATGTAATTTTTCATTTTCACTGCCCACTTGTATCAAAATTGGTGAAACCCCTGGGGGTTTGAAATGTACACTATACCCCTAGATGAATTCCCTGAGGGGTGTAGTTTTCAAAATGGGGTGACTTGTGGGGGGGTTCCACTGTATTGGTGCTTGGGGGGTCTTGCTAATGCGACATAGCACCCACCAAAATTCCACCAGAATCTGAGCTGCAAAATCCAAAAATCACTCCTTCCCTTTTGAGTCCTGCCATGCACCCAACTGGTATTTTTTGGTCACATGTGAGGCATTGCCGTACTCGGGAGAAATTGGGGCACAGATTTTGGGGTGCTTTTTCTCCTTCATACCTTCTGAAAATGAAAAATTTTGAGCCAGAACTGCATTTTTGTGTAAAAAATGTAATTTTTCATGTTCACTGCCCACTTGTATCAAAATTGGTGAAACCCCTGGGGGTTTGAAATGTACACTATACCCCTAGATGAATTCCCTGAGGGGTGTAGTTTTCAAAATGGGGTGACTTGTGGGGGGGTTCCACTGTATTGGTGCTTGGGGGGTCTTGCTAATGCGACATAGCACCCACCAAAATTCCACCAGAATCTGAGCCGCAAAATCCAAAAATCACTCCTTCCGTTCTGAGTCCTGCCATGCACCCAACTGGTATTTTTTGGTCACATGTGAGGCATTGCCGTACTCGGGAGAAATTGGGGCACATATTTTGGGGTGCTTTTTCTCCTTCATACCTTCTGAAAATGAAAAATTTTGAGCCAGAACTGCATTTTTGTGTAAAAAAATGTAATTTTTCATTTTCACTGCCCACTTGTATCAAAATTGGTGAAACCCCTGGGGGTTTGAAATGTACACTATACCCCTAGATGAATTCCCTGAGGGGTGTACTTTGCAAAATGGGGTGACTTGTGGGGGGGTTCCACTGTATTGGTGCAACATAGCACCCACCATTCATTCCACCAGAATCTGTGCTGCAAAATCCAAAAATCACTCCTTCCCTTCTGAGTCCTGCCATGCACCCAACTGGTATTTTTTGGTCACATGTGAGGCATTGCCGTACTCGGGAGAAATTGGGGCACAGATTTTGGGGTGCTTTTTCTCCTTCATACCTTCTGAAAATGAAAAATTTTGAGCCAGAACTGCATTTTTGTGTAAAAAAATGTAATTTTTCATTTTCACTGCCCACTTGTATCAAAATTGGTGAAACCCCTGGGGGTTTGAAATGTACACTATACCCCTAGATGAATTCCCTGAGGGGTGTAGTTTTCAAAATGGGGTGACTTGTGGGGGGGTTCCACTGTATTGGTGCTTGGGGGGTCTTGCTAATGCGACATAGCACCCACCAAAATTCCACCAGAATCTGAGCTGCAAAATCCAAAAATCACTCCTTCCCTTCTGAGTCCTGCCATGCACCCAACTGGTATTTTTTGGTCACATGTGAGGCATTGCCGTACTCGGGAGAAATTGGGGCACAGATTTTGGGGTGCTTTGTCTCCTTCATACCTTCTGAAAATGACAAATTTGGAGCCAGAACTGCATTTTTGTGTAAAAAAAATAATTTTTCATTTTCACTGCCCAGTTGTACCACAATTGGTGAAACCCCTGGGGGTTTGAAATGTACACTATACCCCTAGATGAATTCCCTGAGGGGTGTAGTTTGCAAAATGGGGTCACTTGTGGGGGGGTTCCTAACTTTTAGCATCTTATGGTGCCTTGAAACCTACATGGTGCCTAAAAAATAATCTCATAAAAAGGAGGCTCCAAAATCAAGTAGGTGCTCCTTCTATTATGAAGCCTGTGGTTTGGTCACCGTGCACACTAGGGCCACATATAGGATATTTATGAAAACAAAAGAATTGGGGGAATCAATTTTTAGTCACATTTCTCTAGTAAAATGTACTGTGTTCCTTATAAAAATGTATTAAAATTGCAAATCTGCAAAAAAAAAGAAATTTTGAAATTTCACCTGCACTTTGTTTTAATTCCTGTGAAACACCTAAAGGGTTAACAAACTTCCAAAATGCTGTTTTGAATACTGTGAGGGGTGCAGTTTTTGAAATGGCATCATTTATGGGGGTGTCTCACATACAAGTCCCTCAAAGTTACATCAGAACTGAACTGGTCCCTAAAAAAATCAGTGTTTGAAATTTTCTTGAAAATTTGAGAATTTGCTATTCATATTGTAAGCCTCCTAGTGTCCCAAAAAATTAAAAGGAAGTTGAAATAATGATGTCAACATAAAGTAGACATATGGCCTATGTTAGTTATTCACTATTTTGAGTGGTAAGATTATTTGTCTCACAAGCAGAAAATTTAACATTTTGCAAATCGCTAAATTTTCCATTTTTTCACGATATTTTGGTATTTTTCACAAAAAAACACAGACTGTATCGACCCAAATTTACCACTAATTTGAAGTACAATGTGTCACGAGAAAACAATCTCAAAATCACTGGGATAAGTAAAAGCAAAAAAAAGTTATACCCACTTAAGTGAGACATGTCAGATTTGAAAAAAAGGGCTCTGTCAGGAACGCAAAAACTGGCTCTGTCAGGAAGGGGTTAATAGACTGCAGCATTGCTTATTACATTCAGGTGTATGTGTTTGAGTAGTAATCAGCGTAAATTAGCAGACCCAGGCGTCCGCTGTCATGCGGTATCTGTAGGGGTGGTCTGAGATGGCGGTTGGCGGCCACCTTTTTTGTGTCCGAAATAAACGGTGCTCTAGCTGATCGAGCGGTAGTAGCACCGTTCATTTTTGGTGCACACCCCCGTGTACGCCCATGTTTATGCCCATTTTCCCTCATTATTTCGGCCGTTCCCCTCAACACGCCCCTATGCCGCCCCCAATGACCGTACTCTCGCGTACAGGTTTTTTCGCACGGAAAGACCCGTCCGTGAGCGTTGTGGAGTGGTCGCGCCTGCGCATTGGAGATGGTACGCATGCGCATATCAATAAAAGCCCCGGAACGTACGCGTACGGCCCAGCCGCACGAACCAGAATAAGGCCCACAGTGAGCCATAAAGAAGGGATTTTGAAAGTGCATTGGATGAGAGAAAAGCAACGTACTGTGTATGGTTTTCCAGTCTTAGGTGGCGCATTGACTCTGTTGTCATTTGTATTTTTGAACTTGTAGGTGGTCAGACTTCAAAACTACACTGAAGAGGAAGATGACTGACCGGTTCAACCACAGCATGTCCACCGGGAGGGGGCCTATGCCAGATAATTTGGAATATACCCCCCTGGAGCAGGATGCCTTGGATGTTATTGATGAGGCCGAGGTAAGGGGGATATCCAATATGGATAGTGAGCTCCCGGTGGAGGTCTTTAATGCTGCTTTTGATGGTAAGTCACAGTAATGCATTGTATTTGGTAAGATAGGTTTTTGTGTGTATGTGATGGTGACATTGTTTTCAATTATTATACTAGAAGAAGCAGAAACACAGGATGAACCGGCAGCATCTTCCTCTGCAGAGCCACAGGTGGAGCAAGTGGTCCAGCCTCCACCAACACGCCACCCCAAGCCACAGGACACATGGGATGCCAGGTGGATGGTGATGCTGGAGAGGATTGAGCAGCAAGGGGAGGAGGCTGCGGTCTGTCAGCAGCAGGTTGTGGAATTTCTGGCAGATTGGAAGGCCACAAACAGCCAGCAGTGTGAGGCCTTAAACCGCATGAATGACACTCTCGCGGCTGGCATGCAAAGCATTGTCCAGCAAATCAGCCGCCGGAATGACATTCTGGTGGAGCTGCTGACCACCGCCAGGTCCCTAAGGGACAATCCCCCATCTGCTGGGCCACCCCAAGCTGCTCCCCAACCTTCCACCTCTGCTGACCCTCCTGTGTCCAGTAGGGGAAGACGGCGCAAGCCATCAGAGCCAAAGGCCCCTGTCCCCAAGGCCCCATCTAAAAAGGGGAAAAAAGGGCCAAAATAATGACACCTGGTTCACTTCCTCTGTGGTTGGACCCCAAATGTTTAAATTGCACTGGACATCCACTTCCTGAGTTGGCCATCGATCCATTTTCGTGCCATGGGCAGTAAAGTTCTTTTTTTGACCTCTAGAAATGCAGGATAAATTTTTGGTGGTGTGTATCATGCTTAGTATTCACCCTGGTTGTTGCAGTTCATATACTGGTGTCCACATTTCTTTCACCATTGCATTTGCAGGGTAACACATGTTTGGAGATATGCAACCTCTTGTTCTGGCTGATTGTTATTTTTGTGTATATTTTATATTTTATTTTTATTTATGACATTAAAGTGGCAAATAAGCTGTGATGCTGAACAGCAAATAAATTTATTTTCCCAATTACAACACAATTGTTGTACAGTATGTGTAATTTCTTGTGTGAAACAAATAATACATTTATGTGTACTTACTGACCAGGGTATTTTTGTGCATTTCTTGAAGTGTGGTAGAAGTTTCCCATGTGTAACCCTCTCCATGGCCATTCACATGTTCATATCCAACTTTTCCCAGCTAATTAGTTTGTGTCAGCACATGTGCAGAGCAACTTAATAGGTGAGAAAGCAGTTTGTGTGCAGGTGAGGTAGCTCCTACATTAGTAGGTAAAAGCAGGTCCAGAACAATGATTTCCTCATGGAGTGGGTGAGGTAGACAAACAAGGGTCAAAAGGGACATTTGTGTAGGAATGCATATGTGTCCTCCCTAAAAAACCAGTCATGTGTTGGTACAGGTATATTAAAGATGTGTGAATCGGCCAAACATGATAAAATTGCTTGTGAACAAACATGTTTAACTATTTAAATATATATGATTTCACAGTGTCACAAGCAGATGTAGGAATCCTTTGTTAGAGAGATGTGATTGCAATAATGTAATTGGTGGCATCTTACATCCAGAGTGTAGTAAAATCCAATTCATAGCAGATCAGAAAGTGGTACAGTTCTGTATTTTGGGTACTATACTAAGATTGTGTGCAAAATAGTGGGCATGGGCTTAAAACATTGCTGAAACATCCTTTGTAGGTGTTAGATGTGGTTTATGTATTTGTATAATAAATACAAAACCTATGTTTGTATTAGAGTGAACACATTGACACATGTCGACTTGTGTAGATTGAGTGTGCTACTGTGTAAAGTCTATGAAAACACGTAGTGAATGTGTATAAATGTTTACCAAATACCTACCTTAGCATATATAAGCAGGTCTTAAAAAGATTCTTACCTTAAATTAAACAAACCTTTAAATGTAGAGAAGTATAGAAAGATAAGCTTCCAAGGTGTTTGAGTGCTGTGTGTGGCTTGCAGGTAGTGAAATAATGGTTTGGACTTAATAGACTGCAGCAGGTTTTTTCGCACGGAAAGACCCGTCCGTGAGCATTGTGGAGTGGTCGTGCCTGCGCATTGGAGATGGTACGCATGCGCATATCAATAAAAGCCCCGGAACGTACGCGTACGGCCCAGCCGCACGAACCAGAATAAGGCCCACAGTGAGCCATAAAGAAGGGATTTTGAAAGTGCATTGGATGAGAGAAAAGCAACGTACTGTGTATGGTTTTCCAGTCTTAGGTGGCGCATTGACTCTGTTGTCATTTTTAACTCTTGTTATGTCCTGATTAAGAGGTTAAGGGAATACCTTTAGGACTACAAGGTCATAGGCTGCCACCTTTTTTTGCAATTTGTCTTTGAGAATACCTACATATTAGTTCAAAAGTCAGTTTCCACTGACTTTTATTTGCGAAGGCAGGAGAATCATTAGATGGTTGGCAAACTTTCAATGATTTCTCCCGCTGCGGAGACATGCGAGGGGATGTGTCTTCGTTACATATCCCTTTGCATGTTAAAAAGTGGAATTGTCGGCGGGCGCATAGATGGGCATTGGGCGGCATCTCTGGTGCTCAGTAACCTGCAATCCTCACAGCACACCGAGCCAAACAGAAGACCCTCTAAATGTTCTAGCCTCTGAGTTGTCGTAGGTATGGAATTTTGTGCAAATCTGCCCTTTTTTTACTGCAGCAATTATTTACAAGACATACCAGGTAGGATTTATATTGTAATAATTACTGCTTTAAAAAAATAGCAGTCAAAATCTTGGAGGCATCATCTTTACCACTACTCTATCTGATTGTATTAATTACAGACCTGCCAAATCACTCTTATCATATTGTGATTATCATATTTTTCTGGGAAGAACAGTTGAAGAACTAAATCATGCCAAATAGCTGATGTAAATCATGATGCTAGAAAATCAGTTAGTCTTGGAACTCAGTCTTTTGCTTTGCTTAAATGAAAAGGGAGATTGGTCTATTAAGTTAATTTAAGTCAGGGCTCAATGTTCCTTATTACAAAAGTGTACAGTAGTTCTAGAATGATCTAAATGAATTAATAGTAGTGTTGAAAGTCAGGACAGATAGTATGAGCATAGCACCTTCTACCAGTGATGAAATCACTAACTACAATAATAAATTTTGTACAAGATAAGCAGTGTTCATTGGTTGTCCTCCTTTGCATCATTACTTACTAAATAGATTTCCTTTTTACTTCTTACCCTGTACTAATAATACATCTGAATCTACTTCTGAAGCTTTGAAAATGAAGAACTTATTAGTTCTATAAGTTACTACAGAGACATATTAATAATGTGAGAAAAGAATAAAGCTTATGCAAATAAAAATAGTCAATAGAAAAATAGTATAAAAGATCTCACGGTGTGATGTTATAGTCAACATGACACTTAAAGGCCCGTATGGCTTGTGCTGTCTTTAAAAATGGTGGCCTAACTAATGGAATAAACTAAGCCAAGCATTTATCGTCTCTGTTAATGTAAAGTCCAGATGGGGAACCACAATATCTGATTTATTCATTTAATATGAATAAATGTCTCAAACCCATTAAATGTATAAAACATTGCAGAAAGTGGAATACAAGCTACAGTATATAACCATTACTGTACATGCAGTTATAATACTAACAAAAGCATTGTCAGCTGAACCCAAAGATTTGGTGCCATTGTTGGCAATGAGGAGTAGACAATTTCATAAAACCAATTTCTGGTTACTACTGCTCTATATATGAATATATGTGAGGCTGATGGATGACAAACATATAGAAGTTTAAAATGAAATAGTAAACAGACATTTGTTTAATTGGGCTTGTACTCTTGCAATTAAGGTGTGTCTCCACAAACACTATACTACTATGCAGATGGATAATTAAATTAAAAGTAACAAATACGTATAACAATTTATATATATATATTAAAAAAAAAGATATCTGGTGTATGTTAATTACATTAAACTGGCAATGTTGTTAAGATATTACAAGTTAATTCTAAAATAAAAAAATATATATTCTTAAAAAATTAAAGTGCAATAGTGAGTGTACTAATAGTAGAATCTCCCTAAACTCATTAAAGTTGTAAAGAAACACACACACACACACACACACATCTAAACCATACTCCATTTAATTGTTAAACTAATAGCATCCACCAAGCTCAGCTCCATTCTAACAAATGTAATTTTTTTTTTTATATATACACTATGTAGACAAAAGTGATTGGATATTACACAAAATAGTACATTTTGCTAATCACCAGCCTAAATTAAACTACTGTACATATACACACCACTCAATTATTGGTTCGAATAGCCTGTATTCTTCAGCTTGGTCCATAATTGCACTGTGTGTACACAGTACCTGCAGCCAATTATTGTTCAGATCTGCCCATTTGATCTGGCCTGCTGAGTGACATTTGTCGGAAACAGTGAGGAATTATCATGAACATTTTGTAGATCTAATATAGTTCATTTATAAATGCCACCTACAGTATGATAACATTTAGAGCATATAATTTTTCAAAAGGTAACAGATACGGTAAATCAGTAGATATTTTATGGTATTAAGATAGTTTCATCTCTGGTACTGTCCCATAGCCCAACACAACATACTGTAGATCTGCAAAGCTTAATCATCCATCTACAAAAGAGAAACAATGGCCAGTACTCAATGCTCCTGATTCACATTTTTTCGGCGAATCGGGATGTTTTCACTCCTTGCCGTGAATCTTTTTCACTTAAAATGTGATTCACCCTATTCAATTTATTTATTTATTTATTTATTTATTTAAAGTTTCTTATATAGTGCAGCAGATTCCATTGCGCTTTACAATAGTAGACATTGATAAAACAAACTGGGTAAACAACAGACAGATTTGGGGGTTAGAGGGCCCTGCTGCAAGCTTACAATCTATAGGGATATTGGAGGGAAACACAAGGACAGGCAGCAGTAATAGCATAGCAGTCCCACCAAGTTACAAGTCCAGAAGGGAAGCTATATAATACATAAGTGCCTCAGAGGGTTATGCGTGTAGAACTTAACTATGATAGGCTTGCCTGAAGAGGTGAGTTTTCAGGGAACGCTTGAAAGTTTGGAGGCTAGCGGAGAGTCTTATTGTGCATGGAAGGGCATTCCATAGGATGGGAGAAGCCTGATGAAAGTCATGTAATAGTGAATAAGAGCTAGTGATCCGTTCAGAAGAGAGACACAAATCTTGTGCAGACCGGAGTGGTCGAGATGGGAGATATTTTGTGATAAATAGAGAGATATGTGCTGGTGCAGTATGGTTAATAGCTTTATATGCTAGTAGAAGTGTTTTATATTGAATACGGGGTACTCTTTACCTAGGACGGCGCCCATCGCGGGCATCGCGTCCATCGCATGCACTAAAGTAACGGGTGCGACGCGACCGACGCGATGCCCGCAATTTCCCATAGGGATCAATGTTAAATTTTTCAATGGACGCGATTTTTCAGTTCAATGCCTCAATGCCCGCGATTTTGCCATAGGAAACAATGTTAAATGGGCCACAGAGCCCAAATAGGCACCCTTAGCAGTGAAATGTCCCCCACAATTGTTAATGACACCCCACGATCCACGCGAACCCGAAGCGTGGCGAGCGCAGCGAGCCCGCGAGGGGCGGCGGTACGCGTCCTCCGACCTTTTCATACCCCCACTATCCACGTCGGCGTGGAGTTGAGAATAGAATAGTGTGGCGAGCGCAGCGAGCCACCGAGCCCGAAGCGTGGCGAGCGTAGCGTGCCCCGCGAGGGGACGCGGATACCTGTGAAGCCCGCTGCGCTCGCCACGCTTTGGGCTCGGTGGCTCGCTGCACTCGCCACACTATTCTATTCTCAACTCCACGCCCGCTGCGCTCGCCACGCTTCGGGCTCGGTGGCTCGCTGCGCTCGCCACACTATTCTATTCTCAACTCCACGCCGACGTGGATAGTGGGGGTATGAAAAGGTCGGAGGACGCGTACCGCCGCCCCTCGCGGGCTCGCTGCGCTCGCCACGCTTCGGGTTCGCGTGGATTGTGGGGTGTCGTTAACAATTGTGGGGGACATTTCACTGCTAAGGGTGGCTCTGTGGCCCATTTAACATTGTTTCCTATGGCAAAATCGCGGGCATTGAGGCATTGAACTGAAAAATCGCGTCCATTGAAAAATTTAACATTGATCCCTATGGGAAATCGCGGGCATCGCGTCGGTCGCGTCGCACCCGTTACTGTAGTGCATGCGATGCCCGCGATGCCCGCGATTTTTTACACCCGATGACCGCAATGGACATCGTGGGCGCCGTGCTAGGTAAAGAGTACCGAATACGGTAAGATACAGGTAACCAATGGGGGGACTGGCAGAGCGGATCAGCAGACGATTAGCGTCTTGCAAGGAAGATCAGCCTAGCAACAGCATTTAAAATGGATTGTAGTGGTGAGAGTCTGTTCTTGGGAAGACCAGTTAGGAGACTATTGCAATAATCAATGCGGGATATAATGAGTGCATGGATAAGAGATTTAGTAGTATCTTGTGTGAGATACGGTCGTATTTTGGATATGTTTTTTAGATGCATGTAACATGATTTGGAGACAGATTGAATGTGGGGAAGAAAGGACAAGTCAGAGTCGAGGATGACCCCTAAGCAACGAGCTTGTGGGGTAGGGTAGATTGTCGAGTTGTCAACAGTAATGGAGATATCGGGATGGTAACTGTTCTTAGTTGGCGCGAATATAAGTAATTCTGTTTTGGAATCATTGAGTTTGAGTTGGCAAATAGACCACTGGTGACAACTCTGGGGTTGATAGATAGATTTGAGTATCATCTGCATATAAGTGATACTGAAATCCGAAAGAGCTGATTAGTTTGCCAAGTGAGGAGGTATAGATTGAGAAAAGCAGAGGACCTAAGACTGAGCCTTGCGGAACTCCGACTGACAGAGGTAGTGAAGAGGAAGTAGAGTCAGAGAAGCGAACAGTGAAAGAGCGATCAGATAGGTAAGATGTGAACCAGGAAATGGCTGTATCATTAAGACCTAGGGAGTTTAGTGTTTGTAAAAGTGTTTGTAAAAGGAGAGTGTGATCCACAGTGTCAAATGCAGCAGAAAGATCTAGAAGAATAAGCAGTGAGTAATGGCCTTTAGACTTAGCAGTTACCAGATCATTCACCACTTTAGTCAGTGCTGTCTCAGTGGAGTGTTGAGAGCAAAATCCTGACTGAAGCGGGTCTAATAGGGTGTTAGAGTTAAGAAAGTTTGTGAGATGAGAGTAGACAAGTCTCTCAAGTAGCTTGGAGAGGCATGGGAGCTGAGAGTTAGGGTCAGAATTGTGTTTTTTAAGAATGGGAGTAATCACTGCATATTTGAGCAGAGACGGAAAAGTACCAGTAGCAAGAGAGAGATTGCAGATTTTAGTTAAGGTTGGAATAAGCACTGGAGATAGATTTTTAATGACTTGTGCAGGTATAGGATCAAGAGGAGAGGTATTAGAGTAGGAGGATAAGAAGAGTGCGGATACTTCCTTTTCATTTGTGGGCTCTAACGAAGAGAAAGTGCCAGAGGGTTCAGGTGTGGAAGAAAGCGGGTTAGAGGTTGTGGAGCATACCATTTCATCTCGGATGTTATCAATCTTATCCTTAAAGTAGGAGGCAAGTTCTTATGCACTGATGGTAGCCGGTGGGGGAGGAGGGGGAGGGTACAGAAGAGACTTAAAGGTGTTAAAAAGTAGCTTAGGGTTGGTGGCATGAGAAGAGATGAGAGATTGGTAGTATGTTTGTTTGGACGGGTCCAAAGCATTGCGGTAGGAGTGGTAGCTAGTCTTATATGTGAGGAAATCAGTATAACGAGATTTATGCCATTGGCATTCTACTTTACGTGACTGATTTCATAGTTGTCTTGTTGTTTTGGAGTGCCACGGTTGGCATCTAAGCCTACGTGGGGTATAATGGGTAGCTGGAGCCACTTCATCAAGGGCTGTTTCAAGAGTCAGGTAGAGGTGGGAAACAGCAGAGTCAGGAGAGGTAAATGTAGAAATTAGTGAGAGCTGTTGTTGGAGGGAGGTGGAAAGTTGTGGAAAAATAATAGCATTAGTATTTCTGCGGGTTAGAGAAGGCATGCATGATTTCTGTGTCAGTGAGCTTGAGGTAATGGAGGAGAGCGAGAGGGTAATGAGATTGTGATCAGAGAGAGGGAAGGGAGGGTTAGTAAAATCAGAGACTGAGCACAGCCTGGTGAAGACAAGGTCAAGGCAGTGGCCTTACTCATGAGTAGAGGCGTCGGACCACTGGGAGAGGCCAAGAGAGGAGGTTAGAGAGAGGAGTTTGGAGGCATGCAGAGATGGTGGACTGTCAATAGCAATGTTGAAGTCACCCAGGATGATAGTAGAGATGTCAGAGGGTAAGAAATGGGGGATCCAGGCAGAGAAATCTTCCAGAAATTTAGATTTGGGAAGCACAGGTGGGCTATAGATACAGTAACAGCAACACACAGAGAGAAAGGGGAAAAAACCCTAATGGAGTGTACTTTAAATGATGTAAATGTGAGTGAAGGAACTGGTGGTAGAACTGAGTATGTGAAGGCTTGTGACAGTAATATACCAACTCCACCTCCTTTACAGTTACCAGGCCTGGAGGTGTGAGTGAAGAGGAAACCACCATGTGACAGTGCTGCAGGCGAGACCGTGTCTGATTGTTTGAGCCAGGTTTCTGTAATGGCCATCAGATTGAAGTTGTGAGAGATGAAGAGGTCATGGATGGATGTTAATTTATTGCAAACAGAGCGTAAATTCATATTCAATGTTCACTGAAAGCGAACAGTGAATGCCGGCCAGTTCTCCGTTTCATGCTCGCTGCAATTCACTGGTGTATTTCATTGGGCTTTTCACCGAGAGTGTATTCAAAGCTAGGATGGCGAATTGCTTTCTCCCTGATTTTTGCCATGATTCACCGATTTGCATTCGACATCTTTTAAGATAAAGTGTTTTTTTTTTTGGTGTAAAAAAATCAGATTTTTTTTTCTGTGAAGGGGCATGCTATTTTTATTCATGTGCTTGAAGCACATTAATATATACTTACTTTTTTATATATATTTTTTTTTACACATTAACCAGCAGGGGGCCGGGAGCCGCTCATTAGATATTCATATATTCACTGCACACTGGTCCCGGCTTCTTACGAGCGGGACCAGTGGAGCGGCTCCCTATCCCTGTCCCCTGCCAGCCCTCCTTCACCCCACAGTGTCCGGCGCAGGCAGGGAGGCTTCCATCTCCTTGCCTGCCACCGTCCCCTGGCTCCCTGCGGCATTTTCTGGGGGGAGGGGGGTTTAAAATTCACCACCAGGGGCAACGAGCCCCTAAGGCGGTGAATAGTGTGAGAGGGAGGGCTGGCAGTGAATGCTCCAGCCCTCCGGAACACGGCGACTGTGCAGCGAATCCAAAACAGGATTCGCTGCACAGGGTGAATTATGTAATTGAATACCTGCCAATGAGGTATGTCAGCACTCATTTTGCATCAATATTTAAAATAGGTATTCTTTACATTATTAATATACAAAATACAGTAAATAAATTAAAATATTGATGCGGAACTTGAACAGTTCAGGGATATGTGACCTTTTGACAAAATATTGTGTCGATTTTTCCATATCTTTCAAGCTACGTAAACACTCAACATGCTTTCAAATGAAGCTACAGAATGTGTACCTAGAATTTCACATTATACAGGACTAAACATTATTGCAGTTTAATTTTCCAGTACAGTCACTTAAAGGGACTCACATTGTAAAGTACAGTTTTCTAGACTATATAGGAAATATTTACTTATGTATAATGCACATTTGTTGTCTACACCAAGTAGTAATCCATGCTACAGTCAGCAGCTGAGTGTCATGCCTGTGGTCAGATCCTGGCTGGTACTGGAACCGAGAAGCTTTAATGAGGGTACTGTGTATGCCAGAGACCCTCAGACAGTAGCTTTAAGATGTGACCACGGAAGTAAAATATAAAATCTTTATTAACCACAGAAGATAACAATGGTAACTGAAAACTCGGAAGAATGGTATTGGTAATAGCAGGTAATCACAGGCAATGAAATATATGCATTACTGGTTAATAGCAAGATGGTAAATAGCTGCAGTGCAAGAACACTGATGAAGACCAATACTATGATATAACGTACTGTAGGTGTTGAAGATAGGCTGGTGCAGTGTAAAGACACTGATAAAGCCCAGAGCATACTGTATATGAATACTGGGCACTAACTAGTGCAGTGTAGGAACACTGATGAAGTCAATGGCGTAAGTTTGTTCCAGTTGCCCGGAGGCAAGATATATTTATTAGTGCCCATCCCCCCCCCCCCCCACACACACACACAAAACACCTTAAATAATATATATATATGTGTGTGTCAGTAACGCACGCAGGGGGGTTTCTGAGTACCCAGAACCCCCCCCTCCCCATGAGTCTAAGGACTCATGGGGGGGGGGGGGGGGTAGCTTGTCTCTACGTTTCCCAGAACCAGAGATATCAGCCTTCCAGTAGCTGGTTACTACTCCAGCTCCACACACCTGGTATGTAGTTTTATTTTCTCGTTGGCAGATTGCTCTGCCTCCTGTACTCTGACCCCCTAGTACCTAATAGCATTTGGTAGGTGGGATTCCCTAGTCTTTAATTCCATTAAAATCTAAGAAATATATTTACGGGAACTGGAGATATCTGCAGTCAAGCAAGCTGTCCTACCACCAAAAAATTATGAATAATAAGCCCACTCCACTATACACCCTCCTCTGCATATTAAACATCCTGCATAACCCTGGACGTTATGTATCAGGGCCCCTTCATTCAGCCCAATGCCCCCTTCTCCCACCCCATCTCCCACCATCTGTACAGTAAAGGGGTAATAAGTGGAAATTACTGATCCAGGCCCTACATGCTGAGCGGTTGATATAATACCCCCTACCACCCGGGGGACATCAAAGCTTCCCCCACCCCTACCGCTGGAGGATCGGTAGGGGCCCCAATACATTGCTATGCCCAGGGGTCTACACCGCTGTTATATTTGTATGTGTGTGTGTGTGTGTGTGTATATATTTTTTTATATATATATATATATATATATATTTTTTTTTATAATTATTATTATTATTATTATTATTTATATACATTTGGTCTATATATAATACTTTAACTAACCGGCATACACTGGGTCACCTAAGTGTCCATCTCCGTGCTTTGCTCTGCCCCTCTGGAAACCCCCTTCTGAAAATCCTGCGTTTGCCCCTGTGTGTGTGTGTCTGTTCTGAAATATATATGTCTATACAGATATATAGAGAGAGAGAGACAGAAAGGACACATACTGTATTTCAGACCTCAGCCACAGAAGCAATATCAATGGCTTTCAATTAACTAATTTAAACTTGCAGGGGAGGAGAGGTGCCCCCTTGGGAGCAGGAGCCCGGTGACAGATGCCTCCATTGCCTACCAGAGGTCTGCCACTGGATAAAAAGGGGGTTATTCTCGTCTGTTCGCACAGAACCATACGTTCGCACAGGGAGCGATGTTTTGCATATGCACATGCTCAGCCGCATTTCTGTGCATGTGCATACGCCGGGTGCGTGCGACTACAGCGAAGAAACTGTTCGCCGGGTGCATGCACCCAACATTGCGGGCGTGGGGAGGCCGCAGATAGGCGGGCCCATGGGAACGGCCAGAGTTTCATGGGTGTTCCCATGAAAACGCTGGGCATTCCCATGGAAATCGCCGGTGACGTAGGCATCGGGGACCTGCATCTGACATCACCGGATGTCAGCTGCCCACCCACTTCCTTCTTAATGCCCACGCATGTCTATGGTTACCTCAGAGTAACCTTAGATGTGCGTGTGCCTTCCACATCATTCGATGGTCGGCAACCATTGAATGATGGGGGTGTTCCTCCACAGCCTGCGAATGGATGTTTATGGAAAACATCCATTAGCAGCCTGTGTGAGCATACACGGTGTGCAAGAGGGGGCCAGGTACACGGCATTCGCAGGGTGGCATCTGGTGGATTCACAAGGCTGCTTTTCGAAATAACTAGAATTAGGTCCAAAGTCCAGAATAAATACAGTAATGCAGATAATAATGTCAGCAGTGGAATACTGATCGATGTGGACCTGGAGAATACCACGTAAGCTGGGTCACGATACTAGAGCACCGATGGTGAGGAACATCAACAATGGGATCACTGATACTGCACCGATGGTGAAGCGTATCGATGAAGGACACTGATGGAGCTGAGTATGGATGAAGGAGGCACCCTTGGCGATTAATAGTGGTGAAGGAGCACCGATGGTGATGGATATTGATGAAAGAGACACCAACAGTGATGAGCAACAATGGTGATAAGGGTCATGATAGACACACCGATGGTTAGTAGTATTGATGGCGAAACACTGATGGTGAGTAGTATCAATGGCGGAACACTGATGGTGAATAGTATCGATGGCAGAACACTGGTGGCAAGTATAATCGATGGTGGAACAACATTGGCAAGTATTATCAATGGCAGAACCCCAATGGAGCCAGGCAGCAGCTTGTAGGAGATGACACAGGACCTGGGAGTGGAGTCCTTGGGAACAGGGAACCTGGAAAGCAGCTTAGAAACAGAGAGACACCTTGCAGGTTATACCCTCTGGATGAGATCAGTATCTGTAGGAAGGAGTGGGAGTGGATTGGCTGGGTAATTAGCCAGACTGGGGAACTCACAGAATAGGCTGGAAATGGACATGTAACAGAGAAAGACAGGGCTACTCCCATGTCTGGGAAAGGCGGGAAACCTGTTTGTTTTGCACATGGTTTGAGGCCTACTGTAGTGGCGGAGGCATGGAAGCCGCAGGAGACTGGAGCTGAGCATGAGGGATGACAGACAGGGGGTCCTCAGTAAATCCCTCAGGATGACATCGGTAGCACTGGCAATTGGCCTTAGTTACCCAGCATTCTTATGGAAGGAGGAGAAGTGGATTGGCTGGGTATTTAGCCAGACTGGGGAACTCACAGGATAGGCTGGAAATGGACATATGACAAGGAAAGACATGGCTGCTCCCATGTCTGGGAAAGATGGGAAGCCTGTTTGTTTGGCACATGGTCTGAGGCCTATTGTAATGGCAGAGGCATAGAAGCCACAGGAGACTGGAGCTGAGCATCAAGGATGACAGGCAGGGAGCAGAGTCCACAGGGATAGCGGCGCCGGGAGACTCCTGGACTTGCACACTGCGGCCTGAGCGCACACAGTGCTGATTGAACAATGACTGGAGCACAGCGACAGTCTTCTAAGGCATTTGGAAGGTAAAAATGCCTGCTTTAATACCCGGATCGTGATACCAAGGAATTGTACAATGTAGTGGATATGAACTGGCAGGAAGTAAGAAACAAAGACGTGTCCCTACAATGGTCCAAAATTTCTTCTATTCAGGAGTTGGGTAATATGGGTAGGTAATGGTGTGTGTGTGTGTGGGGGGGGAGGAGGCATTTCTACTTCAACTGCGTCCCTCCCCCACACACACACACACACACACACACACACACAGACACCGCGTATTACTGATGCGGCCATCCCATCCATCATGCCAGAGTCACAGTCAGTGACACATACCCCATGTGAGGTTGCTGGGGGCGGGCGCAGGGCGGTGACACACATCAGACTGTCCTCTTCAGTGTCTGTAATCCTGAGGATTGACACTCCGCCGCCCCATTTGCTGGGAGGAGGCGGGAGGCAGGACACATGTGTCACTCATTAGTATCATGTGCCCTCCGGCTCCTCCTGCGGGCTACAGTGCTGCGTGACGTGAGTGTCTGTGAGCGACTGAGTGAGGCTACCAGACGGTCGGACAGTGAGTTAATTTGTGGCGCAGTTTGGCAGTTGTTGTCCCAGTCTGCGGCCAGAGAGCCAGCAGCAGTACAGAACCCACCCGCAGCGCAGTCGGCAGTGCCAGATTAAGGTCTAAATGGGCCTGGAGCTGAAAATGACCATGGCCTATTATGCACAATAATAGGGGTTGTGGCCAGCACCTAATAATGTGGGGGGCGTGACCAGTGTTCTGGTTGGGTGGTCTGCTCATGGGTGTGCCTCTATTTGTGCATATTCTTTCAACTAACTATATATGCCTGGAAAAGGCATGGGGCTGGCATAGGAAAAATGCAGGGAGATATATTGGCGGGTGCCCTCCAAAGGTGCACCCAAAGGATGCCGATGTCCTAAGAAATTTGCTGGGTGAGGCGGCACTCCAGTCATAAAAAATTTGGTAGACAAAATTTCAGCACCTTTTATGTGGTCACCTAAGTTTACCACACCATATACCCCTTATACAAATCATGCAACACAATAGTAACCCCCTTATACTGTATTTGCCTCTTACACATTATGCCATATGGAATGAGCCAAAATTCACACTGACTGAGTCAAAATTCACATTATGCCAATACAGATTAAGGCAAAATTCACATTTTGCCACATGGATTGAGCCAAAATACACACTATACCAAACAGATTAAGCAATAATGCACAATATGCTGCACAAACAGGGGCATTGCGCACCGAAGGTGCGCATAAAAAAAATTACACCATAATGCCCATTACATGTTAAGCCACACACCATAATGCCCATTACATATTATGCCATACATAAGTGCTGCTTACCTACATGCTCATTGCCAGGGTTTCCATGCTCGTTGCCATGTGGGATTACATGCTCATTGCCAATTGGGAATACATGCTCGCGGTAACTGGGGGACAACCGCCGCCAAGCAGAAATGACAGCCATTAACAGCTGGGCAGAGAGCAGGGGCTGTATTCAGACCACTACAGGTCCCAGCTATTTGAAAGAATACCCCTTTCACACCAGAAAATGCAGGGATTTACCCAGGAATTTGGTCCCAGGATCATGCAGGGACATTCCCAGGCTGGTCCCTTTTACACCAGCCTAGTCCCAGCATTTTCTGGTGTGAAGGGGAGAGAAACACCCCCCCCCCCCCATTAAACAACCAGCTATATCTTCAGAACCAATTGACCCATTTACATGTGGGCTTTGAATGATTTTGGTCCAGTGAAACTGGGCCATTTGGCTCCAGAGAAATCTGTCCTCAAACAACATGAACAGTCATGAAATTACATTTCAGAAATAAAAACATTAGTTTACCCACAATATCTATAGAACCAATGAACCCATAGGGACCAGCCTGGTATTAGATTGAAGGCCCAATGATTACGGTTCGACTGAGATCTTCTGTAATGCAGGAGGGGGAACTGTCAGCCGTTGGAACCGGGTGGGGGTCGGAATTAGCGGGTCCCATGTTATCCTATGTTCCAGGTTTGCCTAGTGATATCTCCGGTTCCCGGGGGGATAGCGATGTGGGGCCAGGCTCGTTGAAAAGCCCAGGCCCTCAGCCAGAGGCGTAACTAGAACATTGCAGGCCCCATAGCAAATTTTTTAAAGGCCCACCCCCTCAGGGCAGGCATAGACAGACGGACGGATTGAAGGAGCATACATAGACAGATGGGAGGGGGCATGGATGGACGGAAGGGGCATACATGGCTGGATAGGAAAGAGCATAGACGGATGGATGGGAGGAAGCATAGAAGACGGAAGGTGTATAGACAGATGGATGGGAGAGAGCATAGATGGACAGATTAGCGGGGGGCATAGATGGACGGAATGAGCATACAAATGTAGATGGCTCAAGAAGTAGGAACAGGAGGGGGACTGATGAAAGAACCATAGACAGATAGACGGACATGAGAGGGCATAGAAAGACAGACAGATGTTAGGAGCATAGACAGATGGATGGGAGGGACATAGGTGGGTGGGTGGATGGATGGGAGGGGACATCGATGGGTGGATGGATGAGAGGAAGACATAGATTGGTGGAATTGCAGGATGGGGTACAGATGGACAGATAAATAGAACACTACAATTTACACAGGATTTCATAAGGCAATTTATGCAGAGGCTGCAGAATGTAGTAGGAATCTGGCTATGATGGATGGAGCTGCTGGAGGAGATACTTATCATTATTTCAGCCTCACTAGCAGCCCTACAGCCCGGACACCCTTCCCGACCCCTCCTCCAGACTGGCCTACCTTGCAGCAGCAGCTTCTCCCCCTCTTATGCAGCAGCAGCCTTTCTCCAGTCCTCCACCTTCCCCCTGCAGCACAGCCGTCTCTCATCTCCGCTCCTCTGGCTCCCCTCAAGTGCTTCAGCAACAGCCTCCAATTGAATTCATTATGATGTCAGGCGAGGCGCGCCTGCTGGTGCTGTTGTAGCAGCGCTAGGGATGTGCGGCTGACAGGCGTGTCAGTCAGACGCGCGGTGACGCTTCCGGTTCCGGGGTGCGAATCAGTCATCCTCTGCCGTCCTCCTCCACTCTCCGCATCCGGCCTGCGGTAGCAGCAGAAGAAAGCTTTTAAAAATGTAACAAAACAATGCAGAAGGTGCTGGGGATAGCCACGGGCCCCCCAAGCCGCCGGGCCCTGTAGCAGCTGCATCCCCTGCACCCTCAATAGTTATGCCACTGCCCTCAGCTACAAAATGGGCCTATTTGGAGAGTGGGCATATAGCTGTAGCTCCATCAGGCCCATTGTTAATCCGGCCCTGGCAGTCGGCAGTGCTGTGTCCCCTCCTGCAGTCACACTGTCACCAGTCCCCTTCTGCGCCATTTTCTGGTGACCACTCGCTGCTTTAGTCTCTCCACTGTCCTCTCCAGTCAGGTGGTCACGGTGGTCGATGTGCCCTGCCCCAGACCCCCAGCCTGCCTCCCAGGCCCAGCCAGCCCCAGTAGCAGCTACTGTAGATTACTACTGTGGCTGTCCCAATATTATGTGATAACACGCTCCCCCTGCCTGGCCTCACCGCTCACCCTGCCAGTACCTGGCCTCACCTCTCACTCCCCTCTTGGCAATGAGCATGTAACCCCTGTTAGAGCATATAACCTCTGGCATAGTGTAAGTACCCCCCTAGCACAGAGCATGCAATCCTTGACATCGAGCATGAAATATGAAACCCTTGGCATCAAGAATAAAACCCGTAGCAGCGAGCAAGTAGGTAAGCAGCACTTATATGTACAGTGTGTGTCATAACATGTAATGGGCATTATGGTGTTTGCTATAACGTGTAATGGGCATTAAGGTGTTTGCTATAATGTGTAATGGGCATTATGGTGTTTGGTATAAAGTGTAATAGGCATTACAGTGTGTGGCATAACTTAATGGGCATTATGGCATGTGGTATACTATGTAATGGGTATGTGACACTGTCCATGTTGTCCCTGCTTTAGAAAAAATTTGAGTCCTGGCATAACGAGTAATGGGCATAATGTGTAATGGGCATCACGGGGTGTGGCATAACATGTAATGGGCATTATGGCATGTGGTATACTATGTAATGGATGTGTGACGTGTAATTGGCATTATGTTGAAAATTTTCGGCGCGCAGTCCATTTTGTCCTTCCTTTACAAAAAAATTGTTGAGTCCTGGCATAACGTGTAATGGGCATTGTGGTGTGTGGAGTAACATGTAATGGGCATCCTGTGTGTGGCATAACTTGTAATGGGCATTACTGTGTGTGATGTAACATGTAACTGGCATTATGGTGTGCAAAATCAAGAATTAAATTAAAGCAAAGGTTAGAAAAAAAAACATAATGTGGGGCAAGGGGCGGGCTGGGGGCGGGTCAGTGGGTGGACTATGGGTGTATCAAGGAGCTGGCCACTGTCCGGGAATCTCTTAACACAAAGATGGTAACCCTAGCTACAGCTCTAATCAGCAAGGTAAATTTTGCAGTATGCTTTTAATAAAAAAGATACGTGCACAGGAATTATACAATTCTAAGCTGGGTGTTGTTGAAATAATTTTAAAAAGATAATATAATAATATAAATATGGATTTGGTTTAAGTTCATTAAGTAAAAAATAAAGAAATTATACTTTATTATAAAAACAAATAAATAAGTTGGAATGTAAATACAGTAGGCAGAGATTCAAACCTATATTTTATTGCAGTTTCGAAAAGGCTATAGTAGCAATCATTTGATTGGTTGTTAGCTCGATCTTCCTTAGCACCAGTTGTCATAAATATTTCATTTGTGCATCACTGTATACATTTATAATGTATTTCTAATACAAATGTTTATTACACAACCATTTTGTAACCTTGTTTTTATTTATTTTGGCAGAACCCCCATTGTTCTGCTTTTAATTAATTATTAGTGTTCTATTTGTACAGGTTGAGTATACCTTATTCAAATATCCATTATCCAAAATATCCCTTATCCATAGTTTCCAGAATGTATTTATTTTTTATTTTTGCTAAAAGCACTACTGGGACATCTGTAACTGGCACAACTGAGGATATGATATGTAACTGGCACTACTGAGGATATGATATGTAACTGGCACTACTGGTACATCTGTAACTGGCACTACTGAGAATATGATATGTAACTGGCACTACTGGGACATCTGTAACTGGCACAACTGAGGATATGATATGTAACTGGCACTACTGAGGATATGATATGTAACTGGCACTACTGGTACATCTGTAACTGGCACTACTGAGAATATGATATGTAACTGGCACTACTGGGACATCTGTAACTGGCACTACTGAGGATATTATGTGTAACTGGCACTACTGATGATATGATATGTAACTGGCACTACTGGTACATCTGTATCTGGCACTACTGAGGATATGATATGTAACTGACATTACTGGTACATCTGTAACTGGCACGACTGAGTATATGATACTGTATGTAACTGGCACTACTGGGACATCTAACTGGCACTACTGAGGATATGATATGTAACTGGCACTACTGAGGATATGATATATAACTGGCACTAAATATGGGCAAGAAAATGACTGCTTGGCATTCAAATTCAGTGCCTGAGATAGTACACAACAACCTTTGTTTCTTGTTTTGAAACCTTGTTTTGTGTACAAATAAAATATATTTGTGTGTATTTCATGTGTTTGATGTGTTTATACAACATAAATGCAAGATACCTCATTGAAATACAGGTTGAGTATCCCGTATCCGAGTATCCGTTATCCGAATTATTCCGAAAACCATACATTCCAGAAAGTGAAATTTTTTTTTTTGCTAAAAACTCACTGGGGACATTTGTAACAGCACTACTGGTGACATGATATGTAACTGTCACTATATATGTGCAAGAAAATGATTGCTTGGCATTCAAATTCAATATCTGAGATAGTACACAAATTTTGTTTCATGTTTTGAAACCTTGTTTTTTGAACAAATAAAATATATTTGTGTGTATTTTATGTGGTAATAAAATATATTTGTGTGTATTTTATGTGTTTATACAGCATACATGCAAGATACTTCAAAATACATAATTGAAATATTAAAATATTCCAAAATACGGAATAATCCGTTATCCAAAATTCTCCTGGTCCCGAGCATTTTGGATACGGGATACTCAACCTGTATAACATTATTCTGAAATTCTTCTGGTGCTGAGCATTTTGGATAACGAATACTCAACCTGTATCAAATTTTACACATCAAAATGTGTATTGTTCCGCTAGATGCCTTTTGGCAAACTACGAGATGTGAACAACATAATACATACAATTTCTGAGAACTGCAATATGGCGTGGAAATGGAAGCCAAGCTAAATTAATATTGAATGATGAAACTACTGTGCTTTTTATGTTTTCTAATATCAACGTATTATTCTAACAATAGGATGTCTCTGCCTTTTGTCTGCAGGAGTGAGTTGTGCTTCTTGATCAGTGGTGCCTGGTTAATGTGGTAGCAGGATCTCTGTGATGCTTGATGTGACATTCAGTTCTGAGGAGATGCAGTGATTTGTACACAAGAAGGAGGAATTGTATGTGCTGTGACCTAGATTCACATTCTGCATTAGAGACTGGCATGCAACAGGACTTTCTAAAATCCCTTATAAGAACTGTTAAATATCCACAAATAATAAGTTTTATGTGTTAAAATCAGGTCAAAATGATCTTGCATTTCTTTCTGAAAATCTATCATTTCCAAATAGCATAAAGTTAACTTATTTATAATGGTTAGTTACTGAGTACAGGGTTAGAAGTACAATATACAATACACAAAGCCTGCAGTCAATATATATAATAAGGATGTCATTTTCTTTTCTTAATTCTGGATATATGGGGTAATTTATGGAGACAAAGATTAGATTATGTATCTATGCACATCAGCAGAATTACTGATATAATCTAATTTTCTTCCAAAATGTATCATCATCTAATTAGATTTAATTTCATCACATGTAAAAAGATATTTTGTTTTTATGGCTTTTATATCTAGTACTTTACACCAAGGCCATTATTCTGGTTCACTCGCAAAGGCAAATTCCTTATCAAATGGATAAAACCATGGCCCTTATTCAGATTTGATTGCAGTACAAATTTGTTCTCAAAATGGGCAAAACCATGTGCACTGCAGGTGGGGCAGATGTAACATGTATAGAGAAAGTTAGATTTGTGTGAGTTATTTTGTTTCTGTGTAGGGTAAATACTGGCTGCATTATTTTTACACTGCAATTTAGATTTCAGTTTGAACACACCCCACCCAAATGTAACGCTCTCTGCACATGTTACATCTGCCCCACCTGCAGTGCACATGGTTTTGACCATTTTGAGAACACATTTGTACTGTAATCAGATCTCAATAAGGCCACATGTGCACTGCAGGTGGGGCAGATGTAACAATAGCCGAGATAATTAGATTTGGGTGGGGTTTTACTTCAAAGTGAGATCTATATTGCAGTGTAAGAATAAAGCAGTCAATATTTACCCTGCACAGATACAAAAATAACTTACCCAAATGTAACTCTCTGCACATGTTACATCTGCCCCCCCCCCCCCTGCAGTGCACATGGTTTTGTCCATTTGAGAAGGAATTTGCCTTTGCGAGTGAACCAGAATTAGGGCCCAAATGTGTACGACAGCAATTCTGGTGTATATAATCTTACACTTATGATGTTATTACTAAAGTGGGGGTTAAACTGCAGATACTGTGCAATCCATTCCACACACTGATCATGTTGCAAAGTATAATGCAAATTAGTCGTATATGATCCTGCATCAGTTTTAATGTATTTGTCTATTTGAACGTGATTTGTATACATCTTAATCAGGGTTGCCTACTATTAAGTTTTCCTTTCTGGGAGAGAAGGACAGCCAGCTAGAAGAAGCTTGGCCACGCCCCCAGCTGTGACATGCCGATATTACAGGCAGTTCACAGCATGGGGTGAATCCACGATGATGCAATTTGCATCATCATGTCCGTGGACCCCCCTCCGAGGGCGGGTTGTGGGAGGCTGTGGAGATTGCAGGGACTTGCCCACCTTCCCAGATGGCCAGGATCCGGACACAATTTTTGGGATCCTCCTGGCCATTCCAGGAGGGTAGGCAAGTATGATCTTAATTCTATCAACAAGTCATTATTGAAATTATCATGTATGTAATATCTTCAATACAGCATAATAAAAGGGCAAGGAAAATGTCCGCCATTCAATTTTCCCAGAGACATACTGGACATCTAGCAACAATAGATTCTAGCTAGCTTTAGAGTCTACTACGTAATAATGGAGTGCTGCTCACTAGAGAAGAGTAAGGGCTGGACAGAGACTGCACACAGGTCCTCTCCTATCGTAATGTGCCCCTGGCCTGAATAACACTCAAAGATAATAAACAAAGAGAAACAACATAAGAAGCACTGCAGTCTCCCATTCTCCATGATACCTATCTGGGATGGAATAAATTGCATAAGAAACTCAAGCTGGCTTATACAGCCACTCCCTATGTTACATTATGGGGCAACCCTTCTTTTCATCCTCCTCTAGACAACTCCCATTTCTTGAAGTGGCGTGTGGTAGGGCTGTGCAGGGCAAACCAGATGTTTGACCCAAGTGGCCATCTTCTGTCTTTCTCTAGATTGAAAGAGCAGTTTCAGATTTTAAATTCTCACTTCTTTATGTATCTACAAACGCGTCACTATAGACAATCACTCCGGCTAGACCCATACTTACCTTTACCAGTGTCAGATTAAGCAAAAATTTCCAAGTACTGGGAATCACACCCATATAAAACCAAACGTATATACTCTCTTCTAATACATCCCTCATGAACATTTACCTTTAATGTACTGGCAGAAATGCAAGGTGGATATACCCGAGGTGACCTCTGCAGATTCTTTATTTCCCCGCTATACCTCCATTATGAAAGTCCTGGGTTCTGCCTACCTGCATGAGGTGCATTCTAGATCTATACATAGAGCATATCTGCCTTCCTCGATCAGAGCATATTCTACTCCTCCTACTGATGACCGCTGCCCCAAAGGCAGTAACACATGAGCATCCTTCTTTCACTGTTTCTGGGACTGCTATAAGGTACTGTAGGTTCTGGAATAAGCTGTTCTCTTTTCTGAATAATGCTTTCTCTTTTTCTCTAACACTGTCTCCCATGGCTTGTTTATGCATAAATTATAGTAGTTGGGACCAAACATCGATTGCTATTAAGCACCTTTATTCCTTTTTCATAGTACTGTTCACTGTAGCCAAGAAGCTCATTCTGATACACTGGGTGTCTAAATCTGCACCTAACCTATCTGCATTACATATGATGCTTCTCCAACAATTGTACTGTGACCGTAAGGCCATTTCCCTCATTACATTCCAAGGCAGCAAATTTTTTCATTGCAAATGGGATTACTACATATCTACTTTGGACCCAGAAACACAATTCAAAATATTTAAGTTTTCTAAATACCAATCTTGGTCTATGCTAAGATCTTCTACTTGGTGCATACAGTAATCCCCTCCCGCTCACCCCTACAAAGTGTTGTGTCAGAATAATTACTCTCAGGCAGGCGGACCCAGTAATGTTTACACTCCTCATATTGTATCGTATTTCTCAATAACTTAATAAAGTACAGTAGCTTGTTCATTACTATTACCCCGACCCCTCCTCTACCTCCTGCCCCTCCTCTATCTTCCCTACGTATTGATTTAGCTGATTTACTGTTAATGTTTTTGGTATTATGTGGTATTATGTGGATGGTAATATTATTATGTTGTACTGGGATGTACTGTATGCTCTGCATAACTGCATTATCCTGTTCGCTAATAATGGTTTCCCAAAACAGACCTCGATATGTATGTTTACATTTCATATGATATACCTCATCTGAGTTGTTTTCAGCTTGAAAGCCACCCAGTGTGTACAGAAATAAGTACAGTGATGAGCTGTCCCACTATGGAAAGCCGACCTGCTATGAAAATCCGTCCACCCCAGGGAAAAACACAGGAAGTGGGCGAAAAACATTCAGTGCGTATGCGCCGAGCATTTTTTTCAGTCCAGCAATTTTCCCCACAATCGTTTTCCATAGACACTGGTTTCATGGTTCCCATGAAAGGTCCAGAAAACTTTAGACTGACACAGCACTTATCTAACCTTCCAGAGGGTACTGTTATCAGTTATCTTGGCTCGGTTCTGCACAGGGTCAGTTATCATGTGGCTTTGGCATGTCTTTGGCTTTTGTGCTCAGTTTTGGTAAAGGAGCATTGATGGCCAACGTTGATATTGAATCAGTCTTTTACCTTCATCCTCTTCACTCGTTTAGTGTCTTGTGTGCCATCCCCTGTTCATGGTTTGAATTTTTTGATCTCATTCTTACATGGTATATATTTCCCAGTACTGGGCACCATGGTTCTAATGCATTACATTGATAACTTTATTATTTTTGTTCCCAGAGATGGCTCACTGTGGGCCTTATTCTTGTTCACTCTCAAAGGCAAATTCCTTCTCAAATGGACAAAACCATGTGCACTGTAGGTGGGGCAGATGTAACATGCGCAGATAGAGTTAGATTTGGGTGGGGTTTGTACTTCAAACTGATATCTATTTTGCAGTATAAAAATAAAGCAGCCAGTATTTACTCCGCACAGAAACAAAGTAACACCCAAATCTAACTCTCTCTGCACATGTTACATATGCCCCACCTGCAGTGCAGCATGGTTTTGTCCATCAGAGAGAGAATTTGCTTTTGCAAGTGAAACAGAATCAGGCCCGGGATGTGTTCAGTTGGCTTCAGGACATACTGTACATGGACATTGGGTGGTGTGCAGCCCCATGTCCTCAAGCATGTAACCTCAAATGACATACAGCTAACCTGCTTCTATTAGAATAGTTTCTGATTATTGAAACAGTTGATTTCTGTGATGGTTGGTTGAAGAACCAGAATATTCAATTCTGATGGGACAACTTAAGGCATGTTTAGGCTGTCAATATCCAAAGTCCATTTGCTCACATACATTCTGCATTGGTTAGTGTTCTGCTGTTTGCAATTGAATTGTAAGTCAAGCAAGATGTTGATAACAGTATAGCAGATACATTGTTGTTCTGTGTCATGGCTCATTTACCCTTTGTGCATAGTTTATCTTGTTATTTGATCTGTCTTGCAGATTATCAGAGTAGCATGTGAGAGCCCTTGCCCCATCAACATTGAGGAACTACCTCATAGCTTGGGAGAAGTGGCAACTCTTCCTAAATGTGTAACAAACAGGCTAGCTAGGATCTACTTAAACTAGGTTTTCAATTTGTGTGGGGTCATTGTCAGTCAAGTAGTTCTAAACCATAATGTCTTCAGCCATTTCTGGAACAGCTTATTTATGTAATGTTTACGGGGTCCCTGATCCCACAAAGTCGTTTTTGTCATCTAAAGCTTTACATGGATGGGCTACATTGTCTGTGTATATTGTATAATGTATCTGATATTGTGCCTCTTCATCAATGTGATGTGGCTATTTTAGGAATAAGAGGAACAGTATGGTTGGCAAATATGTGGTTCTGCATGGTGGCTCTGTTCTTAGGCATCCAGATCTATTGTTTGATGTTCCTCATTTGTAGCATGCAGTGCTAAGGGTTGGATTTGTGTATAGATTGGTTATACATTTTTTTGGAGGTTGGAGTTGAAATAGGTGGTAGGCTTCAGTTCTTTGAAGAAAGCTTTGCCAATAATACACTGCTCTTTGGCAGCCATACTTGTTAAAAACATAGTTGCTCGGCTGAGGTTTTTACCTTGTTGATGGCCTTGACCTCTGTCTCAGGTAAAGCAGAGAGGGTCCTTAGTAAACCAGGTTGCGCAAAAGGCTGTTATAGAGTTTCTCCCTTTTACATTTATATACTGTAGTACTTTCAGATTGGCTGTTGCCAGTTTTCAGTGCCTTTATTCCACCACACATTCATTAACTACCATTTAACAGGATCATAACTATGGTGGTTTCAGCTGGTGTCATTCTGGAGGCATAACAAGCTACTGCCAAACTGTCCATTTGTTGGGCATCCATTGTAATATTTGTATTTGTGTGTGGGACAATATGAATAAAGCGTGCTACTTTGTGAATAAGCATAATGTAAATAAAGTTGCATAACTATGCTGTGTACTTATAGCTTATGTACTTAGGTCAGGGGTTCCCAATCTTTTTCTAATCACGGCACCCTAGAGTATCAGAATTTTTCCAAGGCACCCCTCGGCCCCAAAAAATATATGTCAAACTAAGTAGATTGTGTTTATATGTGCTTCTTAGGTTCAGTTATGTGGTAAAGGGCAGGATTTGGTTCTGATTGTATACATTTTATGATTGGCAGCCACCAGCACTGGTTTTGTCCAGAAATAATTGATCATAAATAATTTGAATTGGTCCTGGACGACCAACCCGAGGCACCCCTGCAAGTGTCCCGAGGCACCCCAG
Source organism: Crinia signifera (assembly GCF_055691185.1). NCBI lineage: Eukaryota > Metazoa > Chordata > Amphibia > Anura > Myobatrachidae > Crinia > Crinia signifera. The sequence continues at coordinate 148,729,178 of NC_139221.1, read as the reverse complement.
GGAGCCTAGGCGCACAGTTTGGGAACCACTGACTTAGGTCCTCATTCTGGTTGACTCGTAAAGCAGCGATATTTTGCTGCTTTGCGAGCCAAGTAATGCCGTCTGCCCCCGTTGGACGCCGAATGTCCTTGCAGGCCTGCAAATGGATGTTTTGCATAAACATCCATTCACAGGCTTTCATGTGGGCCTGAAATCAAATGATTTTTTTAAGCGCTTACTTCGCTGTTCGCATGTTTTCCTTGGAGCACCCAGTGTTTTCATTGGTAAGCCCAGGAAACACCCCCGGCCCACCTCCTGCATGCCCCCTCGCTGCATGCGCCTCGGAGACTATGCAAGTCTCCGAGGGCACCCACAATGAAGACCTGCACATGCGCATAAGCGATTATGTGCATGCGCAGTCTGTCACCATCGGTCCCCATTGCAAATTTGCAATGGGATGAATAAATCAGAATGAGGGCCTTATGCTTAAATACGTTAAAGTTAATGAAAAAGTTTCAGTGCTTATGATTTAAGGCCATCAACCAACTAATATAGGTTATTGCTTCTGGTGTATAGTTTTTACTATTGTTTTTTGGTTTGGTTTGTTTAGTTTTCTCTGAGACTTTAGAAAACAAAGGGTGACATTTAAAAGGATGCGAGTTTTAGTAACATTTCAAAATCGCACATTATCGCACCATATCGTACTTTTCCAAATTGCATTTTTTTCTACAAAACGTATTATTCAATGGGATGTGCTAATGTGCCCAAAAAGTGTGGTGAAGTGCGAAGAGATGCGATGTGGTGCGAATTGATGACACAGTAATGTGCGATTTCCAGCACTGGTCATATGCTATTTTCTGACCAGCCGGAATGCGAATTACAACACTGCCTCCGCATGCCAAATAATCCCCTAACCTATTGGCCCACTTAAGTCCCCTACAATATGCATCATATAAAGGGGCACAGGTACCATTTTGACCTTTGAAAGGTAGTAGGGAGCATGGAGAGGAGAGGAGGAATGTCAGGGCGTGGAGGCATGTCTGGGAGTGCAGGTAGCAGAGGCAGCAGGGGGTCAGTCACAGCCAGCACTAGCAGAGGAGCCAGGGGGAGAGCCAGCAGAGGCACACCAACACCCAGCAGTGTGAGAGGGAGAGGCAGCACTTTGGCAGCCAGCATGGCCACATCAAGGTCTGGGCCAGGGTGGGCCCTGGAGGAGCAGGCACAGCAGGAGGAGGTGGAGGACCCCCCTGAACAAGAGGACCTGTTCAGCACACAGTCCGAGGAGGAGCTGCAGGAGGGCCAAATCTCTGAAGTCGACTGGCCTGAGGTGGAGGAAGATGGAGGTGAGGAGGAGGGTGATGCTGCCCTGGAGGAGGAGGGGGACATGACTGCAGAGGAGGTTGAGGAGGAGCCAGAAAGTGCCCGCACCCAAAGTGGCCATAAGGTGCGTTTCTCCTACGAGGAAAATGCGGACCTTGTCCATGCCATAGTGCCTTTATTTGACAGGCTGCTGTGGAAGCACAACAAAAGGACCACTCTGCAGCAGAAGAGGGCCTTGTTGGAATCTATCACTGGTGCAGTCAATGCCGTTAGCAGCCACAAAAGAAGCGTAAGAAATGTCAAGAAGCACTTTAATGACATCAAAAGGCTACTCAAAGCCAAGCTGCCCACCAAAATTAAAGAAGCCAGCTGCATTGGAGGAGGCACCACGCAACCGATCACATATACGTCCTATGAGAAGTAACTCAAAAGAATAATCCCACCAGAGGTCCTTCCTGGGCTCCATGTGTGCAGCTCCTCCAAACGGTCAAAGTCACAAACAGCCAGCGCAACACCACTCTGCACAATCTCCATCTCTCAACCCCTCACAGGGTATACAGTATGTAGGGGAGTTTATGTATAAATTTGTGGACAACTGTGTGAAAATTAACCATTTCTGCATTTGACCAAAGTTGCTTTTTGGTCAATTCGCCCATCATAACCTGGTCTGCATCATTGGTGATTATTAGACACTTTTGAAATGCAAATTCTGTTAAATAAGCGATTTGTATACTTTTCAATGTGAAAACGTCTGGATGCGAAAAAAATGCAAATTTAAACCGGCAAGTGAAATAGTGCGAATTATCACACAACATTACTTGACTTACCCTATTAAGTAAGCAGTTTCGCCAAAAGGTGCAAAAACGCCATTTTGTTGCCGAAATATTGCACAAATTCAACTAGCGTATCCTACTAAATGTCACCCAAACCATCTGCTGAGCTCTGCAGTGGTTTATTGACACTGGGTGAATAAGAGTAATGCTAGCTGTCATTTTAATTGGATGTGGGGATAGATAAGTATAGATTTTATAGAGTTTGGTCATTTACAAAATAAGTGTACTAAATTATATTTAATCAGGCATCCCAATCTTGAAATCCTGCAACACTTGATCAGGTGGTTTAGTATGTCCTTGAGTGGGCAGCTTCATTTTAGTTTTCATACCTTTTCACAAAGTGGGCGACAGTAAATTACTCAAATCTCAAAGTGAAAGAAATATTCCATCCTCATCTAAATAAAAGTATTTAAGCAGAATTTCACATATACAGTAATGATATTGTGAATTACACAGCATATCAATAAAGTAGTTCTAATTTCTTATTCTGTGACCACCAGTACTCGGATGCTAATTCAACCCTGTGATGTCAATGCTTTTATCCAGAATGGTCTGGGTATTAAATGAATCCATACACCTCTAATATGAAAAAAAAAAATAGATTTTTCCAAAACTATGGGTGACATGTAATAGAGCAGGGGTCTTCAACCCGTGGCCCGCCTACTTGTTTTTCCTGGCCCTCCAGTGAATAGCATTATTAAAATGATTGGCGTGCTGAATGAAAAAAAAATCCTTCTGCGCTGTCCTCTTAGCAGTGGGACGTGGCAGAGGATGCTGCTCGGTGAGGTTGAGGTTGGGGTGGGCGGGACTGTGCGCGGACATACGCATTGTCTACTACCTGATGCCGCACACACGTCCCGCCCGCGCCCTTTCAGACAGCCGGGAGACTGGAGTGACAACCGTCGCCAGCCGCGCACTGCACCTGTCCCTGCCTGCTCCTTAGCTGTTAAGACAGCAAAGACAAACGCCGCCAGCAGCAGTAGCCCTCTGCAAGGGACACTAAGGCAGGTGCCTCAGGAGAGGGTGAGCTGGCTGTATTTAGAAATGGTTTGTTGAACGTGGGGGTGGGGGTGAGTTGAGCTGGCTGGCTGGCTGCATTTAGAAATGTTTTGGTGGGGATGCGAGGTGAGCTGGCTGCATTTAGAAATGTTTTGGTGGGGGGTGAGGTGAGCTGCCTGCATTTTTAAATGGTTTGCTGAACATGGGGTGGTGGGCTGGCTGCATTTTGAAATGGTTTGCTGAACATGGGGTGGGGAGTAAGGTGAGCTGGCTGCATTTTGAAATGGTTTGCTGAACATGGGGTTATGGTAGGGTTACCACCCGTCCGGGATTACTCCGGACAGTCCGGTAATTGACACCGGCGTCCGGAGTCCGGAAGGGTGGCTGTCCCGGACTATACAAAGTCCGGGAATTGATCTCCCCCGCCCGCCCGGCCACGGCGCCGGCACCGCCGATTACACTGTGGGGCGGCACTGTAGTTATTCATCTTGAGTGACACACAGTCACTCCGCCGCGGCCGGAGGAGGGAGGCGGGACACAGTTTGTGTGTCACTGTGTGACGTGTTGACCAACTCCTCCCCAGCTCCACCTGCGGGCAGCGGCTGTGGCGCTGCCGCGTGACACCCGCCCACCCAGTGACACTCGGACGCGCCGGCGGTGGTGAGCGCTCAGCGCTGTGGGCGGCATGATGATGCATCCGCAATCCGCATCAGTGGTATTATTCGGCAGCACTGTAAGTTCGTCAGTGGGGTGGGCAGGCAGCGGGCTGTGGGCACAGGATCAGTAGTAATAATACATTATTCAGTTCAGTATACTGTAAGTTTGGCAGTGGGGTGGGGCGGGCTGTGGGCACAGTTATGTATGTTGTAACAGACTACTGAGTCTGTGATCTGTCCAGTCCAGTCTGTCTGTCCAGAGTCTATGGCCGGGCAGGCAGAGAGCCAGACCAGCCCAGGCCAGCAGTACTTAGACAACCGCAGGCTGCCTGCAGCTCACAAACCTACAGTACGGTTGCCTGTGTCTGGGCCCGGGGTCCCTCCGAGTCCCAATCATTATCTGTCCCACTGTCACTAACCCACCAGACAGTCCAGGACTCTAGTGAGAGTCCTGCGCACTCAGAGGCCCAGGTCACCTGCTGGGCGATGTGACGTCACTGTGCCCTGTCCCAGGCCCCCAGCCAATCTCCCAGGCCCAGCCAGTGCCGGCTGTTCCTCTGTCACCAGTCCAGGACTCCAGATAGTTCCCTTCTGTGTGCTCAGCGGCCCAGGGCACTTACTGGGCGGTGTTACTGTGCCCAGGCCCCCAGCCAATCTCCCAGGCCCAGCCAGCACCGGCTGTCCCACTCTCACCAGTCCAGAATTCCAGGTAGTTCCCTTCTGTGTGCCCAGCGTCCAGGTCACCTGCTGGGCAATATCAATGTGCCCAGGCCCCCAGCCAATCTCCCAGGCCCAGCCAGCCCCAGCACAGCAGCTACTCTAAAAGTACTACTGTGTCCACTGGCATTTGGCATTTGCCATCCCCCTTGGCAACGAACATTTGCCTTCCACTGTGGCAACAGGCATTTGCCCTCACCCTTGTCAATGAGCATTTGCCCTCCATCTTGGCAAAAGGCATTTGCACTCCCCCAACGCATCGTATGAAGGCCCTGGCATCGAGCAAGAAGGCCCTGGTATCGAGCAAGAAACCCCAAGCAATTAACATGGAGGTAGGCGGTATTTATATTTCATAATATATAATAGCCATTACGGTGTGTGCTATATGTAATGGGCATTATGTTGTGTTTGGGATAACTTGTAATGGGCATTAGAGTGTGTGGCATAATGTGTAATGGGCATGTAGTATACTTATATATTGGTTGTGTGGGACGTATAATAGGCACTCTGGTGTGTTTTTGGTGCGCGCCTGTCCCTGTTGTCCTTGGTTGAAAAAAAATTGTTGAGCCCTGGCATAACGTGTAATAGGCACTATGGCATGTGGTATAATATGGATGTGTGATGTGTAATAGGCATTACGGTGTAAATTTTTGGTGTGCACCTTCGACACGCACTGTCCATTTCGTCCCTATTTTTTTTTCAATTGTCCACTCATGGCATAACGTGTAATGGGCATCACGGTGTGTGCCATAATTTATAATGGGCATCAGTGTGTGGCATAACGTTTAATAGGCATTACAGTGTGTGACGCAACGTCTAAGTGGCATTACCATGTGCAAAATCAAGAATAGATTTGAAGCAAATGTAAAAAAACATCAACCATAAGGCGGGTTAAGGGGTGGGGCTGGGGGCGGGTCAATGGATGGGCTGTGGGTGTGTCAAGGGGTGGGTCACTGTCCGGGAATCGCTCAACACAAAGGTGGTAACCCTAGGTTATGGATGAGGTGAACTTGCTGCATTTTGAAATGTTTTGCTGAACATGGGGTCCGAGGTGAGCAATGCCAAGTTTCGCACTGACTTGAAGAAAACAAAAGTAAGCAGACAATTCTATGACTGAAACCTTATTGTTTGAAGTCTTTATTATGGGTTTGTTAGTATGGAAAATGTCTTGTAATCATACATTCACATTTTTAAATAGTTTTAATAGTTAAAACACCACAGTATAACTTAGTGGCCCTCGGGCTTTGTTAATTTTTTTATGTGGCCCACTCGGTCTTAAAGGTTGAAGACCCCTGTAATAGAGTGTGATTTTTGGTAAGGTTCTGAAATCACAGTAAATAGCATGTCTAAAAAGCGCAACATTTTGACAAATTCGCACATTAAAAGGCAGAAACGGAATTTGCATGCAATTTGGTGTAATTTTTAGGCATGTAAATGTGTGTTTATATTCTCGGCTCCTCCCCCGAACCTGGGGATTTGTCCTGCCCACCAGCCAATCAGGAGCGGACTTCGGAAAATCTCCTGTCCCGGGGATGCGCACAGCCTAAGAACTGGACCGAGGCCTTGGGTGACTATAGTTTCCTTCAACAGGTATCCCAATTGGATTCTATCATTTCTGTCCCCTGAATTTCTAAAACATTTTTTTTTTTTTCATTTTACACATTTTTCTGGACAGATCTATGCAGAGATCTCACTGATCTGTGCATGGTTCTGTCAAATTCGCCAGTCTGAACCTGGTCTGTTTGTTTTGCAATTTTTGTTTACCAAATATCGCACCCTATTACCGGATGCAATTTGAAGTGTGAAAATAAACCGACAGCTCAAAATGTGCAAATATCTCAGCAAACAGTGCGATTTTTCTACCGCAATTTGAATGTGCAAATTACACAATACTGGTGAATTCAGAAGTTTTTTGCCTAAAAGTCTCAAAAGTCAAAAAATCGCAGCCTATTACAGGTCACCCCATGTGTTCCTTCACTTGAAAAAGTCAGTCATCCAAAAATATGGTATTGTGCAATGACTGATTCACAACATACTTCTTTAGCTAAACAGTTCAAGCTTTTCCAGAACTTTTGTATTTTTTATACAACTATTACTTAACAAATGTGTATTTGACAAAGCTAAAAACTCTGCCTTACTGCAAACATAATAATGCAGCTAACCTTAATGGCACAATTAAAATTCGACACACAGAATAATACTTGCAATTATGCAACATGCTTTATTTATTTATGCACATTGAATAACAGTCACATGTTTATACTTTAGGATAATTCATTACATAGCATTTACTGTGATATGATTACGAGGGGATTAGACTGCGTCCAGCCTTGGTCAAGGGAATTTCACAGTAATCTTTATGAATAATGTACTTGTGGGATTTATGATCTTTGTTCCTGTAAATAATGTAACTCGCTCATAACAAAATACAGTGCAGCACATTAGGGAATTAACCCAAGTGAGACATAGAAAATGTAGACAAGTAGCACTTTGATTTTGTACATTCATGCATGCTGTATGTGGTAAAACTGTTGTGACCTTTATGTACAGCATGGGTGGTGAACCTCAGGCCCGGGGGCCGTATGCGGCCCCCGTAGCCGGTCTGAGTGGCCCTCCCACACGCCTGGCAGGTTTGCGGGGAGTCAAGTACAGGGGAATTCCTCTTAATCAACAGCAGCCGGAGACTGTCAGTCCTATTCAGCGGCAGCCGCCAGAGCGTGGGACAGCAGGACAGCAGGACAATTTGTAAGAATTTTTTTTACATATGGCCCTCAGGATTTTTTCCCCATACAAACGGCCCTTGGCACAAAAAAGGTTCCCCACCCCTGATGTACAGTATATTGGGGTGACCTGTACTATAACTGCAGCCCGTTACAGTCAGATCTACTATAAGTTTTAAGCCACAACTGTATTACAACTTTCATTATTCATGAAAAAGGTGTAGCATCCAAGTTAATGGTCAATGTCTTCAGCACGACTGAGAATGTATGCAACTGTCCATTGTTTAGTGGGACTATAAAGGCGATGCGCACACACACACACACACCCTTAAGGGGGCAATCTTAGGTCCAATATGAGGGTCATTGGTACTTCTTTATCTTTGAGGCCACCAGTTAAGTTTGCCGATACGTGAATTACGATTGTCCCCTCGCGTGCTTGCTACGCCCACCACGCTTCCGGCGCAGTGGCTCGCTTTGCTCGCCACAACATTACTGAAGGTAATAGATGGGTGTCATGGACCCAAAAAATAACCCTTGATGCTTGCCGTATGCTACGTTAGTTCCGTGGTGGCCGCAAAGATGAGGAAGCACCATGTCATTTTAGAAGAGATAACATCCCTGTGTCTCGGTATTGGGTTGGTTTTGGCAAAATGACCCTCTAAAGCACCATTACAAAGGGGGCAATTCAGACCGGCTCGCTGCAAGGTGAATTTGCTCCCCTGTCTGGTGATCAGGGTTTGTGCATGTCGAATATGCGTATATGTGCAAACCCCAGGAGCAGACGGCTTTGCCAAGTTTCACACTTGCTGGGCTGCTCGCTCGATGGTTGGTGGGAAGGAGGCGGGCATTGGGCAGAAGCAGGGTAACGCCCATCGTTTTATTGGCTTGCCCCAAAAAATGCTGGAAGTACTACTGCAGATGCAGGTGCGTGTGTGCCTGCTTGGGGTGGACGGTTGACATCCCATTTGGTCAACACCAGCACCCTTTTTGGCCATCTCCATCCAGAATAAAGGTAAGTATAGACTACTTACATTCACGAACTGAGAAAAAATCAGTAGATGGTGAGGTTACCTAGAGGTTCAAAAAATGAGGTAGACTATATTGGCCAAGTGGTTCTTATCTGACATGAAATTCTTGGGGTTTCTATAGGGCAGATTTATTAAGCCTGGTGAAGTGATAAAGTGGCCGGTGATAATGCTCCTAACTTTCAAGTTAAAGGCTGAGTTTAAAAATGTACAGAAAAATGACAGTTACAAGCTGACTGGCTCCTTCATTATCACCAGCTACTTCATCCCTTCACTAGGTTTAATAAATCTTCCTTTATGTTCTACAAGTGTTTTGTTTTTGGCAAAACCACCCTCAAGTGTTTTTTCTCTCACCTACTCAAAATGCTCATACCATGTTACTTGCGTTGGTTGGTGCATTGGAAATGATAAATCATGAAGAGAGCCTTAGCAGGCCAAACTATTTTGGGATCACAACTTTGAGTCTTTCCAACTGATAAGCACCAGTATGCCTCTTAAGGGGGGTATTCAATCTGCTGCCGCTATTTCCGACGTGGGAAATAGCGGCAGCTCCCTATTCAATGCTGTCATTAACGACAGCATTGATGCAGGATCACACCAGAACGGGCCCGACTTCAGAAGCTGTCGGGCCCGTTCTGCCGATACCGGCCGTGGATTGTCGTTATCTGGGCCGCAGATCAACAATCCACGACCATTTTTGCTGCCACGCTCCCTTTGCGCCAAGCGGCAGACGGGACATTGAATCCCGCCTGTCGTTCTGCGGTCAATCTGACTGCAAACAGGCCTGGATCACGGCTGTCGGCGGGGATCAACAGCCGTGATCACACATTGAATTCCCCCCTAAGCCTTGTACACATGGTGCCATTTATTGGGTAATTTTGAGTAGATAGTCAAAATTGTTTAGAAAATTTAGCCCGAATCGCACTGCATGTGCACTGAGGGCGATAGCGATGCACGGCACCACAGCATTGCTATAACCTAGCCAAATAGACTCTGACAAATCTGACTAAGCTGCAAACAAAGTGTTTTTGGCCTGTGGCTGTTCCAGCCTGCCATGTGTATACCTCTTTAGAGTGTAGCTTGCCTGTGAACAAGCTGGGGTTGTGTATGTGTACTGCTAATTTTGCTGAGAGCTATACACCAAACCAGTGAGATGTCACAGTCATGTATCCTTGTAGAAAGTAAGTTAGTACTCCTTGATCATAAGTGGATACTTGGCATTTTCAAGTCAAAAATCGAAATGATGATGGTCAACACACATATGGTCAAAACACTTCTTTGTTGCTGTTCACATATCTTTAAACTTTTGCTTGATTTACATGGACTACCATCCACTTGGACTGCAATTGGGAAAAAAATAATGTCGAGTGTCATTACAGATGATGAAAATGATACCCAAATTTTTTTTAAATATTGTGTTGACCTTTTTTGTGCTGTCAACCTATTGCATGTTTACCATATGGAATCAGCATAAGAATTGTTTAACTAATTACTATAGCTCTTCTATATCGCACCCATATTGATGAGCTAAGAAACAATGTTGGTATGCAGTTGGGGCATGTGTGTTAAATGCATATTGGTGTACCGGTCAGCCTGTTACTGTGTTGGGAGACAATGTCAGTGCACGGAGGACATGTTGGAGGTGTAGGGAAAGAATATATATCTGCAGAGGTGTGCAGGGGCATGTTTGTGTGGAGGGAGTTCATAATACAACATGGTAGCTAGCTGATAATTCTACTACTGGGCTGTTGGCTTATGTTTTCTGTAAACTTTCCACCGGTGTTACTGTGTAATATCATGGAAGTACGCCCAGGAGAGAACATTGTGCATACTTGCTTTCTAATTGCAGGTTGCTACCTCTTACTTTGGAGTGTTAAGGTCCCCATACACTAGCCGATTTTGGTCAGATTTCAGCCAGATCAGTCGGATCTGGCCGAAATCGGACCAAAATCGGCTAGTTTTGATGTCCCCTCAGATCCGATGCGCGGTTCCGTACGCATCGGATCTGCGTTGGGTGGTCGGACCTGCTGCACGTCCGACCACCCGACTTGGGACCTAGTGGGGCGGCGCGGCGGTAGAGGGAGCAGGGGGGGCTGGGGACGCTGCGGGGGACACAGGCGGCATAGAGCCGGGCAGGGGGAGCCGGCGGGAGCTGTCAGTACGGAATAAAAAAAAAAGCCCATACAATGAATGGGCGGCCTGTGATTGGCTGAGCGCTCTCTCAGCCAGTCAGCAATTGGCTGAGAGAGCGCTCAGCCAATCACAGGCTGCCCATTCATTGTATAGGCTTTTTTTTTCTAGCACTGACAGCTCCCGGCTCTATGCTGCCTGTGTCCCCCGCAGCGTCCCCAGCCCCCCTGCTCCCACCAGCAGTCCTGCTCTGTAGGCCCCCCCCCTTCCCCCTGCTCCCCTGGGTTTTTTACATGTGATAAATCGAGACGATTTATCACATGTAAAAAATGGCACATCAAGTGCCAATCTAATCAAGCTCCCCGGGGAGCAGCCGGGGAAGCTCAGGGGGAAGTCGGGGGCGACTTGTCCTAAGGACAAGTCGCCCTAGTGTATGGGGGCCTTTACACCTGTCTGGTACTGGATATGGCAGAATACCCGACATTGGGGCAGATGTATTAAGCCTTAACAAGAAATAAATGCAAGGTTGATAAAGAGAGATAAACGTCCAGCCAATCAGCTCCTTACTGACTTTTTTCAAACACAGCCTGTAACATGGCAGTTAGGATGTGATTGGCTGGACGTTTATCTCTCTTTATCAACCTTGCATTTATCTCTTGTTAAGGCTTAATACATCTGCCCCAATGTCACAGTTGATATCATTTACACTAACTCTGCTCTGGCTGGTCATGGGTTAGGCATAAGTACCAGTGGGAGCCCTGTATGCTAAGGAGTTACTTACAGAAGCCTTGTGGTAGTAGGTTACAAATGCCCGTGCAGTGCAGTGCAGCAAGCATTGGAGCCATGCCATCTCATTACAAATAGCGTACAGTTTATTTAAAGTTCAAACAGGGTTATCAATGAAATGACATTTATTCTTCTCTCCAGCACTACACTTGTAATTGTGACATCAATTTGCATCAGACTAGCATAAATAATAATGATGGGATCAGGCACTTTACATACTGAAAAAAAGTCCAGCACTTCCATTCATTCACATAAACAATAATGATGTGACAGCAATACATTACATATCAATGTATTCATGTGGCAGCCACAAACTGGGACTCTTTTTGGTGTGTTCTCCCTCAGGAGGGCAATTTTTCAATCAGGATCCTGGGATTGGCTTTCCTAAAAAAGTACAGCGCTGTGTGCTGTTGGCTTTCCTAAAAAAGTACAGCGCTGTGTGCTGAGAGATCTATGCTTCACTAAGTTAGATAGCTCAGCACACTGCACCAGTCACTCCGTGTGTGCAACGCATAACTCCATTTTTTGTTTAGTATAGAAATCACGGTACTTATGTAATATCTGGACTCCCGTTTTTCTTATGAGACCGCGTCCCCTAGCGGGGCTCGCTGCGCTCACCACGCTTCGGGCACGGTGGCTCGCTGCGCTCGCCACACTATATAAAATCAACTCCATGCGTAGTTGGATAGTAGGGGTATGAAAAAATGGGGTGCATTTAACATGGGAGTCCAGATAATTCATAAGTACCGAAATCACAATGCAAATAAGAACACACCAAACCTCGTGACAGGTCTTCCTTAACTAATACCAAATAGAAATATTAAAATTACAGTAGGATTGTGTTTTTTTTTTTCCATAACTTTGTATGCTCCTCTATGTTTCAGTAAATGTGCTTCATTTTGCTTGACAACCACTGTCTCCCTTAGGCTTTTGGTTAGCAAATGCTAAGTAGACATGACATGAAGAATTCATTCTCTTCCTTTGTGAAGATATAATTTTCCAGTCATTCAAGACGAAAAATAGACATGGTTTTTCCACCCTCAACAATTTTAGTATTCTTCTAATATTTGTGTGTACTTTTTAAATATGATTTGATGTACAATATAAAAAAATAATAACGGAACCCTAGATAATATACTGTATTGCATATTATTATTTATGTCATTACCAAGGGAGAGGGCCGTTACTTTATTCTTCTACGTCCGGGGCATTATTGTACCTATAGATGCAAAAACAACAGGAAGGTGTAAAGCAGCACTAAATTAAATGAACGGTTAATCTACCAAATGAATCAATGTAAAAGTATTAAATGGCACAATAAAATTAACAAAGTACACAAATCCAGAAATCATGTGTAAACAGGATTGTGAATGTGGCTACAAGAAAGAATGAGCATAACCTGCACTGGAACGGGCTGAATGACCCTTTGGAGGAGCCCTGCACGTATTTTGTCCTAGGTCCCACTGGAGGTGTTGTCCTTATGGTTCTACAGTAGTTGTAAATTACCAAGTCTAGACAGCCTCTACTAGTGTGCGGATTGCATCCAGGTATCAAATGGCAAGGTACTTCCGGATATTGGGACAGTCCTTCAGATGAATTAGCAGGTGTAATTGTAGATTTTTGAAGCAGTAGATCCTGAGTTACTAACGCATTTCACTGACCTCAGTCAGCTTTATTAAGGTCACTAAAAGCAGCAGCTGTGATTAAGCAAACTGCTCTGGTCAGTCTGATTCCCTGGGAAACAGACTGACCAGAGCAGGTTATATTACATCTCCATTGACAGGTTTCCATTGCGACACTGTTTTTAACCATTGATCTTTGCCTTTTTATATTCAATAATATTGTTACCCCTTTATTATTAATATTTCTTCATTTATTTAATAAATATGCGTTAAACATTTTATTGGGTACAATCATTGAAAAACAAGCGCTGCAATACCTTCTTTGTTTTATATTACCTTAAGGGACCGGACTAGTCCCTCCTGCAGCTGCTCTATTTGAGAAATCTTCCTTGATAAGCGCTCTACACAGTTTTTACTGTAATCTGTGATTAAGCAAACTCACTATAAGCAGGGCCGTTTTTAGAGGCGGACAAGCCGTGCAGCAGCCCGGGGCGCCGCACGGCTTGTCCGCCTCTGATAATTAGCTGGGGCGCCCGGCAGCTTCTCCAGCGCTGCCGCCGCCGCCTCCCCCCTTCCTATCCCTTGCGCCCGCCGCCCGACTCCGTGGCGGGATATTGCGACTGCGCAATGGAGTCCTGGCTCCAGCAACAAGCTGGCCGCCGGGATTCTGCTGCAGTCTAAACAATTCCCCACCGATGTGTGCGGCGTGACGTAATGACGTCACGCCGCGCTCGAAAAACAAGGAGCAGCGCCAGCATGGAGAGAGGAGCTGCCTGACAGCCACCCTGACGGCTTAAGGTATGGGGAGGGAAGTGTGCCCACTGCCCACCAATGTATATATTTATACATCCACTGCCCACCAATGTATATATTTTAATATGCCCACTGCCCACCAATGTATATATTTTAATATGCCCACTGCCCACCAATGTGTATACATTTATACATCCACTGCCCACCAATGTATATATTTTAATATGCCCACTGCCCACCAATGTACATATTTTAATATGCCCACTGCCCACCAATGTACATATTTTAATATGCCTACTGCCCACCAATGTATATATTTTTATATGCCCACTATTGTGTATATTTTTATATATCCACTGCCCACCAATGTGGATATTTTTATATGCCCACTGATGTATATATGTTTATATGCCCACTGCTACCAATGTATATTTAAACACCACTGCCCACCAATGTTTATTAACAATAGGTGGTAACGTATAAATTAATGGCGCACGCCAGCAATATATATGTTACTGCCTATTATTAATAAACATTGGTGGGCAGTGGTGTTTAAATAAATATACATTGGTGACAGTGGGCATATAAATATTGGTGGGCATAAAAATATATACATCAGTGGGCATATAAAAATATACATTGCTGGGCAGTGGGCATATACAAATATATACATTGCTGGGCAGTGGGCATATAAAAATATATATATTGGTGGGCTCATCACATTGTGCAGCGTAATGTGTAATTGTCATCACAGTATGCAGTGTAATGTGTAATTGGCATCACAGTGTGCGGCGTAATGTGTCATTAGCATCACAGTGTGCGGCGTAATGTGTCATTGGCATCACAGTGTGCGGCGTAATGTGTAATTGTCATCACGGTGTGAGACATAATGTGTAATTGTCATCACGGTGTGAGACATAATGTGTAATTGTCATCACGGTGTGCGACAATGTGTAATTGTCATCACGGTGTGCGGCGTAATGTGTCTGTCATCACAGTGTGCGGCGTAATGTGTAATTGTCATCACAGTGTGCAGCGTAATGTGTAACTGTCATCACAGTGTGCAGCGTAATGTGTCTGTCATCACAGTGTGCGGCGTAATGTGTCTGTCATCACAGTGTGCGGCGTAATGTGTCTGTCATCACGGTGTGCGGCGTAATGTGTAATTATCATCACGGTGTGAGACATAATGTGTGATTGTCATCACGGTGTGTGACAATGTGTAATTGTCATCACGGTGTGCGACGTAATGTGTAATTGTCATCACAGTGTGCGACGTAATGTGTAATTGTCATCACAGTGTGCGGCATAATGTGTAATTGTCATCACGGTGTGCGACATAATGTGTAATTGTCATCACGGTGTGCGACAATGTGTAATTGTCATCACGGTGTGCGACAATGTGTAATTGTCATCACGGATAAATAGTGTTTAATGATTTAAGTAGTAGCCTAAAGTGCAGGAGTACAATAACAATTCCTGCGGACATGCAGGTTGCAAAGGTGAGATGTAAGGTAATTGTTTTCCTGCTAGACCACGCCCTTATATTAAGCCACACGCCTTTTAAAAATAAACCACGCCCCCTATTTCGGCGCGCGCAGTTTCTTCTCTGTCGCGTTAACTTTTTTGGGGGGGGGGGGCGCATTTTTATTCCTTTGCCCTGGGAGCTAAATTGTATAGAAACGGCCCTGACTATAAGCGCTCTACTACTGACACATTGTCAGTTTCCTATAAGCGCTCTACTACTGACACATTGTCAGTTTCCTTTTTTTTCACTTTATGTGTTAATTTTTGTTTCCAATTCTCACAGGCAAGATGGCTCAAACAGAGTGAACCACATCTTTTTTTTTTTTACTAATAAGAAGCGAATCTGAATTGGTCTCTGGTAAATCACCCAGTATATAAACTCACCGATCAAGAAACCCAACAATTTAACCATACCTCCCAACTTTTAGAAGTCCCCAGTTGGGCCCACCATGCACGGGCTCCAAAATGGGCGTGGCTTTGCAGGATGCCCAAACATGCTATGGTAACCAGTTATTGAAAAAATTTTCAGCCAGACTCTTTTTATTGCCTGCCATAGCTGTCCATTCCATGTAACAAAGATAGGACAGCCTGGGAGTAAATTGTCCACTCCCGCAATTTTGGATAAAAGTAATTTGTTACCTTTAAATAAAGCGGGAGAGGACAGTCCAGAGAGAGCGCCAGATTAGCCAGGAGCTAGTAAGGGAAAATGAATATGAGGTACATTGATGATATAATGGAAAAAAATGTGTGGTGCGCAAATCAACAGCGGCTGGCACAGGGCGGTCAGGCCCTAAGGTACAAGAAGAGAATAAAGAAAATTGTGCCTGCGCTGGCTGCTTCCAAATAATTGTATCAGACGTTTCTCAAAAAGATATATAAACAATTTATTAAAACATGAATAAAATCACACTAAATGATATATCATTTTAACTGAGAGTCCTTTTGTTGAAGGTATTGTCTCACTGAAAGCGATATAGCAAGTGCTAGCTGAGAATAATAATAATAAAGTGCTGTAAAATTTGTATTACCATCCTGGTCGGTCTGGAAGATATTTATGTACCAGAGTCGGGATCACAGTCCTGAATTAGGCCCTATGGCGGGCGGGGGTATGTCACTCCCCTCAGATGGTGATGTCCTTAGGAGACTGGGATTAGGGATCATGCAGGTATCCCAAAAGCTGGAACTCCAGTTTTTTCCAAAAAGGACTTCTAAAGAAGGTAGGTGGCTGTGTCCCTTTAAGCAGCAATGGATTTTTCAAACGACCAAATTTTGGATGCGTCCCATTTAGGGGAATATGGGGTACCGGGCACCGGATCTCAGCAGCACAATGGGGGTGTCTTTTGGCAAGGCTCAACGCGTTTCCCCGGATGTAACCTCCGGCTTCTTCAGGAGCAAGTGTATCTGTGTGAGTTCTCAGCTCACTATTTATGCCTGAGGACTAATTGTCTATGACAAACACCTGAGTGTGATAACCATTTAAAAACTCTGAATAGTATGAGAAACGTCTCTAATTGTACATAGGAAAACTCTTTATATTGAGATGGAGGCAGTCATCTGTATATAAACACCTTTTTCATAGGGATAAATAATTTTCTTTTTTATATATATAGGTATATATGTGGTCATGTGACCCGGAAATAACCAGCATTGAGGTCCACCTAGATATACATACAATTAAACCAGGCATTAGTGTATAATAAAAATGTGCGGTTTTTGTACAGGGCGATCAGGGTAGTGAAGAGGGCCGCGGCGCCGTGCACCGATTGCCGGTAGCGGTAACACGATCGCCACAGGCCCCTCCGCTTACCTGAACGCTATTCCGCCCGTTGCCCAGCAACCGCACCCGGTCACGTGCACGTCACATGACCCGGGAGCGTGCTGGACGGCACACAGCGATGCGTCCTCTCCGTCCAGGAGATAGGGGCGTATGACGCCCTGTTCACGCGTGGCGGCTCGCGAGAACTGACTGTTCTCATGTTAGGCCGCGCGTGTCTCCAGTGACAGAGTCCCAGCATCGCTGAGTTGCCTAGCAACAGACGGAGAATGGTCTATGAGACCAAACCACTGTAATCGCCGCATTTATCTGAGTATATTATGCAAACATTGCACATAGAAAAAACATTAACAAATAATAATATAGATTATGTTTGAATAGCTATAATCTATTAGTGGATAAATTAATCGTAGTGTATTATAGTACAATGAAAATTCAATATACATATAGTATTGGTTATTAGAAAATATACAAAATATTCAATGAATACAGATCTATAGTTTTATCAAAGATGTCATTTTTTATATTTTATGTATAAACATTACAGAAACACAGAAACACAATAGATGATAATTAGATAATAATTCATAAAGAAGATTCATATATAAAAAGACATTGGATTCTTGTACATAACCAATTTATAACACTGTATTTAGCTCTATTGATTCGTTTAATCCATCAGGATGTAATGAGTTGTACTTCAAGGTCCAAAAGATCTCTTGTTTACATAGAATATTAAATCTGTCGCCTCCACGGGCTGTATAACCAATGTATTCCAGACCTGTTATGGTTAAACATGCCGGATTTGAATTGTGATGGGTCTTATAATGACGTGAGACACTATGTTTCAAGAAGCCCTTTAGAATATTGCGACGATGTTCCATAAAGCGAGTCCTTATGGATCTAGTTGTCCTTCCCACATATGGGAGATTACAACTACAACGTAACAGGTATATCATGTATGTGGAATCACAGTTCATAAAGGATTTGGGATTCTCAAATTTATCTACTCCTGTTATTGCTAACATGGTTTTTTTTGGAATATGTGTACACATGGTGCATTTGTTCTTACCGCACTTAAAGAAACCATTGGGTTTATTAGGGAGCCATGCTAGATGGTCATTAGTTTCTGTTTTTTTCGGTACATTTGTTTTTTTCAAGAAGCTGGGTGCTAATATTGTTTTCAAGGTTTTATTCTTTTTATACACAAAAGCTGTTTTTTTAGGAATAATATTAGAAAGAATCTTGTCCTGGTGTAGCACTCTATAATTACGAAAAACAATGTTTTTGATATCATTAGCTCTAGTATTGAATTTGCTTATAAAAGCAATATCTTTTTTATCATTTGTTTCTTTGGAGGTGTTTTTGATCTTAATTTTATTTTTTGGAATTAGAAGGTCGTTTCTATTCATTTCTAGTGCTTTAGAATAAGCCTGATTTAAAAGTTCCTCTGGGTACTCTCTCTCCCTGAAGGAGTTAAACATATTTTTTGCTTGTATTATGAATTGATCTTCATCAGTGCAATTTCGCCGTAGGCGCATAAATTGGCCTTTTGGGATATTGGTTTTCCAAGGCATGTAATGTGCACTTTTAAAATGCACATATGCATTTGTGTTCACAGGTTTTAAATAATTAGAAGAAATTATTTTGTTTTCTCTGGTATTGAGAGTCACGTCAAGAAAGTCAACAGAAATCCGACTATAGGTGTGGGTGAATGATAAATTATAAGAATTTTGATTAAGTGAGTGAACAAAAGAAGTGGCTGAATCTAAATCCCCATCCCAAATAATAAGAAGATCATCTATGTAGCGGCCATAGAAGACCAGGCTCGACGCCCAGCTGCTCCCCCACACTAGGGCCTCCTCCAACTCGCCCATGTATAGGTTTGCATAGCTGGGCGCGAACCTGGTCCCCATGGCCGTCCCCATAGTCTGTAAATAAAAATCACCGTGAAAAACAAAATAATTGTGAGTGAGAATGAAAGTTATACTGTCCAAGATGAAGTCCCTATGTTCCGGCCTGAGGTCCCTGTCTTGAGACAGGCGTCTCTGAACAACTTCACATCCCAATTTATGTGGGATGTGTGTGTACAGGGCGTTGACGTCTAGAGTGAGGAAGGCATAATTCTCCTTCCACACTATCTTCTGGATTTTAGTCAACAGATCAGTGGTGTCTTTTATATATGACCTCAGGTTCGGAACATAGGGCTGTAAAAAGAAATCAACATAGTGAGAAAGATTTGCTGTGATAGAACTAATACCTGATACTATGGGTCGTCCAGGAGGTGAAAAAAGTGACTTATGGATTTTAGGTAAAAAATAAAAAGTTGGAGTGATGGGGTGTGTGGGAAGAAGGAAGCTGTGTTCCTCTCTTGACGTGACTCCCTTATCCAGAACTCCCTCAAGGAGAGTTTTTAATTCACCCAGGAACTTTTTTGTTGGATCTTGTGATAGTTTCCTGTAAAAGTTTGTATCATGTAACTGCCTATATGATTCTTCTAAATAGTAATCTCTAGTCTCTAGTCATAATAACGACCCCCCCCTCCCTTGTCAGCCTTTAGAAGTCCTTTTTGGAAAAAACTGGAGTTCCAGCTTTTGGGATACCTGCATGATCCCTAATCCCAGTCTCCTAAGGACATCACCATCTGAGGGGAGTGACATACCCCCGCCCGCCATAGGGCCTAATTCAGGACTGTGATCCCGACTCTGGTACATAAATATCTTCCAGACCGACCAGGATGGTAATACAAATTTTACAGCACTTTATTATTATTATTCTCAGCTAGCACTTGCTATATCGCTCTCAGTGAGACAATACCTTCAACAAAAGGACTCTCAGTTAAAATGATATATCATTTAGTGTGATTTTATTCATGTTTTAATAAATTGTTTATATATCTTTTTGAGAAACGTCTGATACAATTATTTGGAAGCAGCCAGCGCAGGCACAATTTTCTTTATTGATGATATAATGGTGGATCTGAACCCAGAAGTCTACTACAAAGATATATGACCAAAGGCAATGGTAGATATAAGCTTCAGGGGAACTACACTGAAAGCAGCTGGCATTATCTGATTGCCGAATTAAAGAATTTAGCTTGGGAGTCAAATAGAGCATAAGCAACCTTTTTGTTAATTCATTTGAATTGGGGACTAATTGTTTGTTTAAAGATTTGGTGATCTTTGTCATCTATCAGTGTTAACTGTCATCTAGGTGTAAGTGTTATCTGTCATCTATGAGTGAGTGTTAGCTATCATCTAGGTGTGAGTGTTAGCCCTGGAAAGACATCTTTCCATTGCCCTGTGATCCCAAAAGTACTAGAGGTCTAAGCCACAGTGCACCAGACAAACAGAGTACAGACATTCATCGCTTAAGGGCCTATCTGTTTATCGACCGCTCAGACTTACGACTTGGCCTTTTTTTATTGACTGCACTGCGACTGCTCAGACTTATGACTAGACTAGACTAGAAAGACGTTTTAGACTAGAAAGACACAAAACATATTTTCTCAGAGCACACAATGGATCATTAGCAATAGGAGTTGAATAACCACATGGATGTGAAAAACATATATGCAAAAATATGGTTGACTTTGGGCTGCGCAGATGTAATTGTTAGCATTACTGCCTCACAGCGCTGAGGTCATGGGTTCGATTTCCACCATGGCCCTAACTGTGCAGAGTTTGTATATTCTGCCCGTGTTTGCGTGGGTTTCCTCTGTTTTCCTCCCACAATATCTGGTTTCCTCCCACAATCCAAAAATATAGTGGTAGGTTAATTCGGACCCAACAAAATTAATGTGTGTGTGTACATGTGGTAGAGAATATAGATTATGAGCTCCCGGGGCACTTTGGCGGGGCACAGAGCTTCTCAGCTCAACAGACCCCCTTCATATTGCACCTCAGATCCAGGAATTTCCCGTCTCTGCCCCTTTCACACTGCTTTCCATGGTCTGCCTTCCAACAAGTGTGTGGGATTTGATTGGGTGTTGGGAAATTTGTACAAATTGCTGTGATTGGCTGTTTAAAAACCAGCTTTTATTGGCTGGCTGTCACATATCACATGATTACATCCCCCAATGAACTTGCTTTTTTGCATTTTGTGAGAAAAACCCTGGTCTGTGCTGTTCACACTGCCATACACCCGTGTATTACCCAGGAAAAACCCTGCAAAAACCCGTGTCTAATTCCCAGGGCATAACACCCGGGAATTTCACAAAGACCCTTTCACACTGAGATAGGACACGGGAAATTACTGCTTGCCCTGGCAAATACCTGGGTTTTTGTGGCAGTGAGAACGGGGTATATATGAATATAAGGGCTAAATTCTTTTTCGAAAGAGATAATGGTGTAATGATTGACAGCCTAACTAGCACATAGCAAAAGAATATCCCCAAATTCAGAACAATCCTGGGGCATTTTTTTGTCCAAATGAAGTGTTTTGCTTCTTTGTTTAATATATTTCTTCAGGAGGAAGAGAGGAAATATCTGGCGGACATATAAGATGCAGGGGAAAGTGACTATCTTAATTACATGACATCTTCCTATGTAGGTGAGGGAAAGCATGCTATTTCCTAAAATTAGGGTTAATTTGATTAGGTGTTTAGAATATTTATTAGCCAAATAAAGTTGGGAGGGGTTAGAGGGTATCTTAATGCCCAAATATTCTGATGTACCTATGCCCATTTAAAGGGGGAAGGAACCACCCCAGCCCAATCTAGTGGCAGGATTAAACCCCAGTGCTTCCATCTTTGTGATGTTAATAAGAAAAATCAAAACAATTGGATTAGGTGCATCACATACTGTAAAAAAGAAGGTATAAGATTATGAAAGAAATAATTATTTCTATATACAGTAACTGATCTAAGAAAATAGCAGCAGATAAAACAATGTGTTTGTGGAAAATACATCAAATAATCATATCTCATAGAGGGTGGGATGTATTAAAATACATCGCCGCCCTTCGCGCCCCCCCCCCCCGCCGCGATGCCGCCGCATATGTACTAACATATGCGGCTGGCATCGCGATGTGGTGACGGAGGCCCCCCGCGATACCTGGAATGTGGTGCTCGGGGGGTCTCCGTCACCTCCCAGCCGGCTCCTGCATCCCTCACGCCGGGGACAGCTAAGCAAGCTGTCCCCGGCGCCTCCTCCTCCCCCCTGCAGCCGGAAGGACGTCCGGCTGCATCACTAGGGGGAGGAAGGTGTTACCTTTCGGGTCCAGGAGGACCTGGACCAGGTAACAGAGGGAGGGGGAGAGGGCGGTCGACGGGTTTTACTGCGGAGGCGTCGGGCGGCGAAAAGAAGCCCATAGGCTTCTATAGGGTATCGCCACCCAAAGGTGGCGATACCCTACACTGCGGTGATATGGCAGTCGGGTAATAGTACATAGGAAAATGCGGTAAAACGGGGGTTTTACCGCATTTTCCCTTTAGTACATCTCGCCCAGAGGGCGGGATGTATTAAAATACATCGCCGCCCTTCGCGGCCCCCCCGCCGCGATGCCGCCGCATATGTACTAACATATGTGGCTGGCAGTGCGGTGCGGTGAAGGAGGCACCCCGCGATACCTGGAATGTGGTGTGCGGGGGTCTCCGTCACCTCCCAGACGGCTCCTGCATCTCTCACGTGGCGTCACGCCGGGGACAGCTAAGCAAGCTGTCCCCGGCGCCTCCTCCTCCCCCCTGCAGCCAGAAGGATGTCCGGCTGCGTCACTAGGGGGAGGAGAGGTTTACCTTCCAGGGTCCAGGAGGACCCTTCAGGAAGGTAAGCCAGAGGGGGGTCGGCGAGGCGGCGGGTTTGCGTTGGCGGCGGCGAAAATAAGCCCATAGGCTTCTATAGGGTATCGCCACCCAAAGGTGGCGATACCCTTCACTGCGGTATCATTTTTGATACATAGGAAAATGCGGTAAAACCGGGGTTTTACCGCATTTTCCATTTGATACATCTCGCCCAGAGAATGATTACAAAGCTAAAAAAGTAGTCTAACTGCGCTTTTTCATTAATTGAATAGTTGACATGGATGAATTTGAGACTACACAGTGGTAAGTATAAATAATATATTTATAATTCAAAAATAATAAAAAATCAAATATATCAAACAATAAATAATGATGACAAATTGACAGGTCACTAACACGTTTTGTCCCTGGTGGGGACTTTATCAAATGCATTCAGCAAAACTGTCTACACTGATTGTGGATTACAGAACAACACATTTATCGCTTACACCCAATATAACATACTATAGGAGCAAGTTTTATAATGTGACTGAATGAAAGAGATCCAACTTTTTTGAATCTAGTTTGCTATTCTATTATGTACTGTATTATACCTATATCTGTATGCCCTGCTTTGTGGTGTTAATATAAGATTTTTTTGACTGGTCATTTTTGAATATTATTTATTGTTTGATCTATTAGATCTATTATTTTTGAGTTATAAATGTATTCTTTATACGTACCACTGTGTAGTTTTAAATACTTCCATGTCAACCATTTAATTAATTAAGAAGCGCAGTTAAACTTCTGTATTTTCTAGTGTTAATAAAAAGCCCACTATCATTTCAAGAGCATATACTGTAGTTTTACCATGAGTAAGGGGAGAGCTTTTTTGGGGTTACGAAAGTATAAAAGGAGATCATCAGTGAAAGTAAAAAATTTTAATCTCATGTTTCATTATGGTGATGCCCTTCCAACCAGTTAAGTTCATAAATTGGTAAATCAGAGGATCAATTACCAAATTAAAAAGACAGGAGAGAGTGGGTAGCCTTGTCTTTTTGCCCTATGGAGTTGGAAGATGTCTCGTATTAAGCGAATTGACAGTTAAAAAAAGCTAAAAGTTAAAAAGTGGTTGAAAAAAAGGAGCAAATTCCAGACCATGGAGCTGAAAAGATACATACAGTAGTAAGTACGACGAGCTGACCCTATAAAATTCCTTGTTAGCGTCACAGCTGGCTACTATGTTTTTTGATGCTTTAGTTTGATGGGTATGGCTCATGTAGGTAATAGGTGTATCGTATTCACTCGCCATGCTTCGGGCACGATGCACTCAGCACATTATTATATTCTCACTCTATGCCCACGTGGATACTAAAGTATGAAAAATCTCCTCTTTGAAAGAAAAAGAAAAAAACATGAAATACTCAGATCAACATTTTTCATGTTGACCTTTTCCATGTCGACCTAAAGCTTGTGTAGACTTAATGCATGTCAACTAAGTTCATGCGCCGACCTAGTGACTGTAGACCTATAGTGATCAACCTAATAACTGTCGACGTAATGCTTGTAGACCTAGTGACCGCAAATAAAATATATAATAAATAAATATAAATATAAAATATAAACAGTGGTGTAGATGTTCTCGGTTAAACTTGGACACTTTTGAAGGTATCTTCTGGGGTGCTACTGTCTGCATCTCCATTACATCTCAAATAAAAATTTTGAGAATTATATATGAGAGTTTACTGTATCCAGTATATGATGATTACAGTAATAAGAACTCAGTGAAGAGAACTAGAAGCAAAGTTTTAGGCAGCAGTGCTAATTGACACAAGATAACATTTATGTGTAATAGGTCAGACAGTAGAAACTTTCATTGATTTTAATGTTGAACATACGGGATAGTCAATGTCAAAACATTTTCAAAATTCCAACAGGGCACAAAAAGCTTTGGTGGCAGCTGTGTTTAGGTCATTAATTCCAGCAATTTGACAGCCTTATTTCCTTTCTGCAACCTTTGATAAAACTTCCATTAGGCAGAACATCGACCTGTAATTTGCCCAGCTATTTCAGTCGTTTCTCCGACCCCTGAAAATCACATTAACCTTTCCACTACCGTACCTGTCACCATGTTTTACAATAACCTATATAATTTAATGTTACCATTTTACCAGGATAGGTGTAACATGTACATTCCTTTAAATATATATTTTTTTATCCTCCCCTCCGCAGCCTAATGCTAACACACCCCACATACTTGTGATTGGCATGCTGGCAGTTGAGATTCCGGTATTGGTATCCTCTTTATGTCGGGATTCTGGCACTGGTCTTCTGGCCGATAGTCATGGCCAGCATCAGTATTCTGTAGAAAAGAAATAGATGTACACTCTAGCGCTATCCTGAAATTCTACCGGTTGGGTACACCTGGTGTGTAAATTTTTTCTGTTATTTTTTGGGGCCTCAGTTCTTCTTATGGACACCCTTTTGAGACCTTACTGACCTTAAGTCAGATCCCTATTTTCAAATAAAGGTATCTTTCTTTTCGGATTCCACCTTCAATTCACGATTCCCTCAGTCCAAAATATTCCCAAAGTAAAAACGTCCTACTGATTACTGACCTTAAATTAAGGCCCTATTTTCACATCAAAGGTATCTTTACTCTGCGACAACAATATTTCCACATTCCCTTGATTCAACCGTCTGCACACCATGTGTGTTAGGCTCGACACTCACCTCTATATGAGGCCCTATGTTCACTGCAAGGTTTCTTTGTTGGAGACCACCGTACACACTGTTCTCCACGGCAAAAATCTCCAAACACGGGGAATTCAGTATAAAGAATTTATTCCATCCAACATGCAAAAAACATAGTAAAAAGTTCCAAAGATTAAAAAAGTACCCGCACAGGGATGATGTGAGACCACAATTACCCTCCTCCTAGGAGTGTACATCTATTTCTTTTCTACATATGCTCCTTGGGAAACTGGTGTCCCATAGATATACATATAGCTGCAATCCTTGGCGCAAACCACCTACCTGTAACCCTTTTTGTTTAGCATCAGTATTCTGACTGTTGACATCCCCGGTGCCCTCCGGGATAGATGTAGATAGTATAAACTGGAACAAACTATGGCACTCTGAGGAATTTTCAAAAGCGGTGGATTTCAAAAGCTTGTAAAAATGCAAACCCTACACCCTGACAAAGTGATACACTTGCATGATAGAATGGCGCTACATCGCTCTGCAATTGCTAGTACATTAAAAATACAGAAAGAGGAGCAGCCGGTTGCACGGAATTTTCTTGAAGCCAAATATAAACTGTCAGACCTCAAACATATTATTGTTGACCATATTCCTAGTAATCTGAGAGGTGGAGATCGTAACACTAAATTGCTCCAACTGAAAATAGGGAAAAATGGATCTAAATTGCACACCCTCAGTAATGAAATGTGCCATCTGCTGAGAAAAAAATGGGTTACACAGAGAGAGAGAATGCAAATGCACTATGTGATCATTACATTACATTATAATATATCATAAGAGGTTGTTAGTATATCATTGGCTAGTGATATTGGCCTGCCCACCAATCGTCTAGGTCACCTCTTGTCAAGCCGTCTGAAGGTGTTGAAGAGCCAAAACATGGAGAAAACAATCATTGGATCCACTTGCTATTCTGTGTGGGCCTGGCTTGATCCTAATATTAAAGTTTTTTTTTTCCTGAATGATGTGAACTAGTTTTAATGGAAACCAGACCAGTCTGAAGCCGTATCAACAGCAGCCAACATTGCAAGACAGCAATGGATTTCCGTTTTAGGTAACATTGTAAAAAATTAAAATAGGACCTTATTAAGTATTTTATATACTTTCCCAAATTGAGTGGTTAGGATCCCAGATCCCAGATTTTATTTGATTTGCCCCAGCCTGTCTAACCTTTTACTGGTTTCTACCATATGCTCGTTCTCCAGTTTCAGTGAAAGCCAACCCATGCTCTAGTGCTGGTGCTTATAGTGGAACAGATGAGGCTCTATTAAAAAAATATATATATATATTTTATCAATTAAGTATGCAGAAGTAATCATTATCAACTGCTAGTTGTGTACCTTTCTTCATTAAATGTAAAGTGTACATGAAAAATAAAAGTTTCTAAAGATAGTTTTAACTCTTATTTACATACTTTGCTGAAGATTATGCCTAGTCTGCATGTGAATAACTGTACTGTACATTTCTGATACATGCACAATTCCAATCCACCCCTTCAGATGCAAACTTTAATGTCATCTTGTCCTCTGCACGGTGGCGAGTATGAAAAGATCATTACAATGGCGTAACTACTGAATGTAGGCCCCCCCCCCCGCCACAAATATGCTATAATATGCTGCTATAATGAAAAGTTACACTTAGAAAATGGCTGCCCCCATACTGCAGACAGTTTTTAAGGATGCTAGAGGAGCCGCCGCCTCATCTGCCGAGCATCTCACACACACTCATGCCTCATTTGCGCTGTGGAGCTGCTTAGATGTACGCAACTCCATCTGTAGATCATCGATCGTTCATTTTAAAATTCCTGGCATGTCTACCCTGTTGCCTACAGTACCTTTAATTCATATGCCAAAAAAACATACTTTCCCTTCAACACCATTTGCAATGTCACCAATAAAGATAATAAAAAGCACTGGTCCAAGTACAGAACCCTGGGATACTCCACTGGAAACATTTTCCTCCTGTAGTGTAGATAAGCTATATCTGTGCCCTTCCCCCACCTTTATCTATTACTTTAGTCAAAGAAAATGTATCCTGGGCGGCCAAATTGAATTATCCCTTTTAGTTTTCAGAGTTCAGAGTTCTGTTAGGACTTTCTTCTCTGTAAATGTGCTTATTTCATTTTTTTCTGAATATCTCTGCAACTTAAGTGTAGCCACATCCCCTTTTTCAGTAGTGAATAATGAGCAAAAAATAATTTAATATATGATTTGTTATTACATTGCCAATCTAATGCTATGGTATACATTTGTGATTTATTTTAGCATTCCAAATATTTTTCAGTTTCAGCGTATTGCTTTATATGAATTATGAAATGGTTTACTTTAATTTAATAACACCTTTTAATATATACATTTAATATATACATTTTAATATATCATTTAGCTTTTTGTCCAGACACAACAGCTGATGGGCTGACTAAACAACCAAAGTCCCTACGTGTCTCATATAATTAAGAGGACGTACTATTCACTGTCCAACTGCCCTGAGGTGTTGCCGTACACGTCTCTAAAGATATGTAGTATCTATTATGAACATACTATACATAATATTGTGTCTCCTTATTTTTCCTAAAAACCATAATTTTTTGCTTTACCAATACTCGTTACTTCTTTAGTAAACCACACTGGCTTTCTTTTCCTTGTATTTTTCCTGATCCTATTTGCAAACTTCTGTTGCCTTTAGTATTCTTCTTCACACCCTTAATTAACAACATCAAAAACATGGGACAAGGTGTCTATGAATCATGGCCAAGGCTTCCTTTGTCTACTCTAATTGCTGCATCCACATTGTCTTCTGAATTCACCAATAGAATCAGCTTCTAAGGAGATAAATTGTTAATTTGTCAAGACAAATTTCAAGTTGTTTGTTATGGAAATGTCTCAGTGAAACATAGAATTTGATGGCAGATAAGAACCACTTGGTCCATCTATTCTGACTTCTGACTGTCCATGGGATTGTTTTTTCACAATTCAATTTTGTTTGAGAGTCTAAAAATTTTACTCTGACATTCTTCTATTCAAGTTTGTGTCCGAGTACCTGGCTATCTGGGTTCTCAGCAAATCTTTCATGTCTGCGTTTCATTTACATACAAATACATTATTAAATAAGGTGGTATACCATATACAGACTGTTACCGTACAACTATGGTCAGAACAGGTTCAGTCTCTATTACATGGATGTAGATATTGGCTGATTCCTACAAGTTGGTAGGTGCATAAGTATTAATCTCTTTTGAGCTCAGTACTGCACTCAGGTGCTCCCATAAACTAGTAACAGACATACTTTTATAGAGGCATGTAAATGTCTTGCACATGGAGTCTAGATAATCTGAACTTTAATATTAATGAATAGTATTTACTCACTGTGAAGAGACCGCACATGAATATTTATTTAACTACAAATCAACAGCAGAAGTTAAAAGACTGAGATATGTGTTAAAAATTAATTAATTATTAGTACCTCAGCAAAAATAAGTGGCTGGACATTGACTCTTGCCAACCAGACTGAAAATTAGAAGTTTTAATCTTTCCAAATCATTTTTAAATAATTAAAACAACTATACATATATATATATATATATATATATATATAGAGAGAGAGAGAGAGAGAGAGAGAGAGAGAGAGAGAGAGAGAGAGAGAGAGAGAGAGAAAGAAAGGGAGAGAGTTTGTGGACGGCGGCACTCAAGATTTATGGCGGCACTGTCATCCTTTAAGGAGGGCACCAACTTACTTGCTATTTTTGAAGTACATTAACTTTTGCACAATTTTTTCAACCAACACCCTCCCTGACATGATAAAAGAAAAGAACGAGCCAAGGGTAAGTTGCATTATATATCAAGTACATCCTGGGTCACCATGCAGCATAGGTGCCGATTTATGTTTTTGCTGGTGGGTGCTCAAGTAAAAAATATAGGTAAGTGGCTTCATAGGGAAGAGGTGTGGCCACAGTATAATACCAATTTATATTACGGAGCACAGTTGTCTTTAATATTCAAATTATGGCAGCAGAGTGCCAAATACATAAATGTCCCCACAGTGCGGGTACACAAATGACCCCACAGTACCTGTCCAGGCAATGAGGGAGGGGGAGTGCGGTGGGACACGGGCGGGTGCGCCGCTGCTGAGTTACTCATTCGGTGCGCACTGTGCGGCACCGGTGTCTGGCATCAGGCACCAGCGCAGCAGAGCACACACAGGCTGGCCCGCCCCACGTCTGCGTATTACTCTGCGGACGGAATACACTCTTCCCGCGGTCCCAGCATACTGTTTCCCAGGTGGCGGGTCCAGCGATGCGGATGCTGCAGTCGCAAATTAGCAAGTTAATATGGCGGCACAGCAATGGGAGTCGTGCCCGTGGGTGCTCATCAATTTCCGTGGGTGCTCGGGCCCTTGAGCACCCACCAAATCGGCGCCTATGCCATGCAGCATCATGCTTGTTCACTAGAACAAGAAATGTTGCTTTAAAAAAAGTATATGAATTGACTATACCTTTGGCTTCATTTGTTTTGTATTAATTATGATCCTGAATTTCCATGTGGCATCTGATTAGAATTATGCCATCCAGTACTTTCAATTAATGTTGGAAAGCCCCAACATTAGGGGCATTGATAGGTGCATCAGGGGCATGGACAAAGGACCTTATTCTCATCCACATGCAATGCTTCCAAAGTGGATGAAAGCCGGCCACTGCTTGCACAGTCGTGTCCCCCCCCCCCCCCACCCACCCTCATTTGACGAATTACCCTGCACGCTGCAAATGGATGTTTAGCAAAAAAAATCCTTACTGTCCTTGACCTATCACACATTCCTTCCTATACGTTTCTGTATAAGATGAAAATCTGTTTTCGTGCAAAAAGCCTGCTAATGGTAAAAAAGAGGCATACAGTATTTGCCGATATTAGTAAGAGTACAGTTTATGGAAGAACAGAAACACATGATTATAAAATTGAAATGCTAAATGTTGACACTAACCAAAGCTGTATATTACATTATTTATAGCAGAATGATAACAATGTTTATACATTCTTCCTTCTTTGTTTACTGTCTCGCTGGAATGTCCTTGAAATTCCTAATTTTAAGAATGCAAAAGAAAAAAGCTTAGTTTCAAAAGAAACACACACATGCTATTATTGAATTGCACATTTGAGTTATTGTACTGAGAATTTTAAAGTAGGAATAGATCTACCACCAGGGCCAGTGCTAGGGTGTTCGTCGTCCCCCTGCAAACTATAAATTTGCACCCTCCCTTACTTTACAAACAGCAAGTGCTGAATGCACATGCTGAAAAAAAGTGTATAATGCCAGTAGAAGTAGTGCCTCTTATACACATGTTCCCAGTTGCAGCCGTGTTGTAACTAGACATTTTGGTGCCCTGTGCCACAAATGGAATTGGAGCTCCCTCTCTCACATACACACAGTAAAGACAGGGAGACTGCAAAAATTTAGAGAGTGGCTTCAGGGGGAATGGTGTGGCCTCATAATAGTACCAATTCACATTACACCACACAGTAGTGTCTGATATTCACATTAAACCATGCAACCATGCATCTTTTACACATTGTGCCAGCTAGAGCTCCTTGGGCACACTGTGCCTGGATTACGCACCTTTTATGCACATTATACATTATACTGCACACCGAAATGCCCATTACGCCTTTTTCCACACATTTTAATGCCTATTACACATTAAGGGCCTTATTCTAGTTCAATCTTTCTGACAAAATCCTTCTTAGATGGACAAAACCATGCAGGGGGGCAGATGTTACTTGTGCAGAGAGAATTAGATTTGGGTGGGGTTTTACTTCAAAGTGAGATCTATATTGCAGTAAAAATAAAGCAGCCAGTGTTTACCCTGCACAAAAACAAAATAACTCACCCAAATCTAATTCTCTCTGCACATTTTACATCTTTCCCCCTGCAGTGCACATGGTTTTGTCCATCTAAGAAGGATTTTGTCAGAAAGAGTGAACTACAATAAGGCCCTAAGTCACACCATAATTTCCATTGCACATTATGACACACTGTAATGCCCATCACATATTATGCCACATAAGTGCAGCTTACCTATATGTGAGTTACATAGTCAATGCTTGTTGCCATGGGAGATCACATGCTCGTTGCCAGGGGGCGTTAAATTCTCATGGTCCAGTGGGATTAAAGTACAGGGGGATTACAGTACATGTTCATGGCCCTGTGCGGCCCACTTCTACCCATACTGTACCCCTTGTATACCCATCACACATCCCTCCTGTGCCTGTACCCTACAATCATACACAGGTGTAGGTGGTTAAGGGAGTATCTGACCTGAAACATGAAAGAAGATGACAGAGTGTGAGGGCCTCCTGTTGCTGATAGTGGCACCCCTCTGCCCCTACAGATGGGCAGCAGCTACCATGGCAGAGATTTTCGGGTGCTTTGCTCAACACTCAGCTAATTCAGTCTGTGGCAGACTTTATAATCAATCTACAGTAAAAGTCTCCCGGCAATGTAAGCATCATTTTGCTGCCAGGATTTTAGATTGATTACATACCTCCCAACTTTTCATGTCCAGGAGCCGGGACAAAGCAAATTCCGGGGGCGTGGTCTAATTCCAGGGGTGTGGCCTATACTCACGGCTCTCCCGTGAGGCCACGCCCCCATTTTCCCGCTATGGGGGCATGACCCAGAGGCTCTAGCCATGCCCCCAGCCCGCTGGCTGCGGGAATAGACGCTTTGCGCATGCTCACAGCGTTTATTCCCCGCTGCTTAGAAAGCCGACAGGGGGGACTCCCAACAGCCCCCCCTCACCGCGGGACACTGCTGGCCGCGGGGGGACAGCGGGACAGGCCCTGATAATCGGAACTGTCCCGCTGAAATCGGGACTGTTGGGAGGTATGTGATTATAAAGCCTGCCACAAACTGGATGTGTAGAGAGGAGACTGTGCTCGGACCAGGGCTGCACTGCAGTGGAGGGACCAGGTGCTGCCCATTATTGATGCTGCCAGCACCACTGCCTGTTTCATAGTTAGGCACAGTACTGGTGCAGACTTGTAGTTTCGCATCATTGTAAAACAGTTTATTCTATTTTTTTCTTTTTTACACTGAAATCAGCCTGATGCCCACCACCCTATGGCATAGGGGACAGCCCTATGTAGGGTTAATTCTGGAGGGTAGGAAACCCTTCATTGGGGGTCCCTGTCTGGCCTGAGCAGCCACAGTGTGAATGCTTTGGCTGTGTGAACTAATAAAAATAGGTTCTCCTGGCTGTGGTATTACCCTGCTGGCAGTTTGGGCCTGGTGCTGGTTCTCAAAATATTGGGGACCCCTAGTCATTTTGTCCCCTGTACTTTGAGATCCAGGCAGTTGCGTAACTAAGTTTTGGGCGCCCCCCCCCCCCCGTGCAGCCGCCCAGCCAAGCACCCACAATCCCCCGCCGCCCCGCCGCCCATGCAAACCCCCCCCCCCCCCAATCCCCTGCAGCCTTACCTATCGCGCTGGTCCCTGCGGCTCCGTTCTTCTTCTGCTGAGGACCACCACAAAATGGCCGCCCCCATACAGCAGACAGTTTCAGAGAACTGTGTGCTATGTGGGGGCGGCCATTTTGTGGTGGTCCTCAGCAGAAGAACAGAGCCGCCGGGACCAACGAGCTAGGTAAGTCTGCGGGGGATTGGGGGGGGTGTAACTATAGCACCGCAGCCCCTGGAGCCCCCACATGCACAGCGCCCTTCCCCCCCCCCCCCCCGCGGTGGCGGGGACTGTGGTGCTATAGTTACGCCGCTGGATCCAGGACTGACCCTTGAGCCTGGTGCTGGTTTTAGAAATTCCGGGGAACCCCTATTTGTTTTAACCTGTGAATTTCTACAACCAGGACCAGCTCTTTGAGCCAGGGGCTGGGTATGGCCGATGGGGAGTGGGGGACAATATGCCATTTTTAAAATGTAATTAGTTATTTGCATTTTCTAATTTAATATACACACGGCAGCCTGCAGACTGTTCCATGCAGGATGCCGATTAGTATTTGGCAACCGAATATACGGCCGCAAAATATGAATACGTAAAGAAAAAGATTAAATGTCACATTTTAGTCAGCCCCCGCCAGCCGAAGGCAGGGGACGCACGTGCACGAGATGCACATGCATCCCCTTACTACAGAGCTCTCTGATGGTCTCCGATCCTACCTCCCCACTCCCCCCCCCCCCCCCCTAAACCTGTCCGTTTCCCTGAAGTGGAGACGGGCAGGGTTTGCGTCCCCCGCCACCAGGAAACTGGAACGGGTGTGCATGTGGGACGTTCGCTTGTCCCAGTCAGTTGGAGCGCCAGCTCGCCAGCTGGGGAGTTCTGGCGAGCCCCAGTGCTGGCTGAGAGGCACTCCATCTGTAGCTTTGCAGTTTATTGATACTGTAATCGATTTTGCTGAAGATCCTTTCTCTATCATTCCTTTGAATACTTTGGATACCTTACACTATGGGCCTTATTCTAGTTCACTCTTTCTGACAAAATCCTTTTTAGATGGACAAAACCATGTACACTGCAGGGGTGCTGATGTAAAATGTGCAGAGAGAATTATATTTTGGTGAGTTATTTTGTTTCTGTGCAGGTAAATAATGGCTGCTTTATTTTTACACTGCAATATAGATCTCACTTTGAAGTAAAACCCCACCCCAATCTAATTTTCTCTGCTCAAGTTACATCTGCCCCACCTGCAGTGCACATGGTTTTGTCCATCTAAGAAGGATTTTGTCAGAAAGAGTGAACTAGAATAAGGCCCTATGTGTTTCCTAATCTAAGAATCAAACACGTGCAACAAAAATGCTATATTCTTCACAGCAGGTCATTTATTTTCTGTAAATATCAATTCAGGAATACAATTTTTTTTTATTTAAATAATTAAAGAAAAATACAACCTGCCTGATACAAGTAAGTAGTACAGTACTACTCTATTGAAAAAATAGAATTAAGCTGTAAGGATGCATATTGTAATACATAGCTTTTTAACTAAAGTTAACTAATTAGCTAGCGACATAAGCTGATGGAGTGATTCTCATGACAAAGAATTTTTGCACAGCCCCAGCACAAGTAAGTAATACTAGGGCCAGAGATGATGAATAAAACTGTATAAAATACAGTATTATTAATTAAAGAATCCAAAAAATCAGTCACTCTATTTTCCATTTTCTATATACTGTATACACCTATTTTCGTTATGGTCACATTTTAGTCACAGAAAAAACCTTTGTCAACGAATAGATTTAGGGGGGTAGTCAATCGCAGGTCACCACTGTGGATTCGTCACGACAGCCGTGACCCTGGCCCGTTTTCATATTTCTCGACCACATATTGCCAGGCAGGATTCAATGTCCCGGTTGGCTATTGGCGAAAAGTGGGCGTGTCTGCATAAATGGCCGTGAATTGTCGTGATTCGGCCGTGACAAAATGGGCCCGACTGTTTTTAAAGTTGGGCCCGTTCTGTCGATCTGCCTCTTCAATGCTGGGAAAGACAGCATTGAATAGGCGCCCCCCGCTATTTCCACCATCGAAAATACCGGCAGGGATTGAATACCCCCCCTAAATCTATATTTTCGTTGATGAAATTAACACTGGTCCCTAAGTGATTGGCCAGTTAGATGTGAGAACTCTGTCAGAGGGCTGCGTCCTGTCCACCGAATGCAGCGATGTCCAAACCCCTTTACGGAAGTCCCTGGTGAAACCGTTGGTGGGGTAGGACTCCGCTCCTCTGTTCAGAGGCTCGTCAACTTCCCCACCTAGCTGTGTCCTCACTGCCCTGTGCTCTATGAACTGTCCTCTTAAGTCTTAAGTCTCCCGTGTTCTTGTTCCCTAACTCTTCCACTGGCTCACTGCTGCCACAGTGAGGACACAGATACCCGATCTCTGACAACACCACTTCATTTTTTTTAAGTTTTCCTCTTTCTATTTTATTATTATTATTATTTTGCATGTATATTATGTGGTACTATACATTAAGGGTATCATCATACAAACTAACAACATGCTATGATCTTGGGTTATTGGGAAATAAAGGTTAGAAACGTCTACTTAAGAATTGCACCACTGAAAGTTGTGGAAGGGTCAGAGTTACTCACATTTGCACAGACTGGTAAAACCATTAGATGGTGAGTTATTTGCATATGGATTTGCAGCTGTCCGAACTGCAATATTTTCACAAGCCATTGGTAGACCTGCACAGGGTGGGTTTCACTCTGTCAGGGGTGGCCACTATCTGATTGAAGAGCTCTGCAAATTCGCCCATGAGCAATCAGGTCTGAATTAGGCCCATGTTTGTTAACTAAAGGCCCCCATACATTAGGCCGACTTGTCCTTAGGACAAGTCGGACCCAATTCTCCTGTGAGCCGCTCGACAGCTCCCCGGGAGGCTCACATAAAATTTGGCACTTGATGAGCCAGATTTTACATGTGATAAATCGCTTGCGATTTATCACATGTAAAACAAATGGGGAGCTGCAGGGCGGTGAGGAGCAGTGGGGCGGGCAGCGGCAGAAGTTGGGGCGGGCAGCGGCAGTAGTTGGGGCGGGCAGAGGCAGTAGTTGGGGCGGGCAGCGGCAGTAGTGGGGGCGGGCGGCGGCAGTAGTGGGGGCGGGCGGCGGCAGTAGTGGGGGCGGGCGGCGGCAGTAGTGGGGGCGGGCGGCGGCAGTAGTGGGGACGGGCGGCGGCAGTAGTGGGGACAGGCGGCGGCAGTAGTGGGGGCGGACGGCAGCTCACAAATAAGTTCCCGGCGGGTGATGCTGACCTGGCCGGCATGCTGTGGTCACAAATAGTAGCGCTGCGGGACGGGACGCACAGTGGCGGCTATTAGATTTTCAAAATAGCTGTCAAATGACCGGCCGTTCTGTGATTGGCTGAGAGAGCTCTCAGCCAATCACAGAACGGCCGGTCATTTGACAGCTATTTTGAAAATCTAATAGCCGCCACTGTGCGTCCCGCAGCGGCAGCGCTGCTATTTGTGACCACAGCATGCCGGCCAGGTCAGCATCACCCGCCGGGAACTTATTTGTGAGCTGCCGCCCGCCCCCACTACTGCCGCCGCCTGTCCCCACTACTGCCGCTGCTATTTGTGATCACAGCCGGCCAGGTCAGTGTGTCTGCCCGCCGTGCACCCCCGGTGTCTGCATGCATATGCCTGACAGGTGGACAGGCATATGCATAGCATACAGGGAGGTCGGATGATCTTATGTGCTGACCGTCCGACCTCCCTGATCCGGTCCGATGCGCACGGGACCGCGCATCGGATCGGATCATATATCACACACCTGCGATTTTGGGGCGATTTCCTCTGGTTATCGGCCCAAAGTGCCGAAATCGGATGAAATCGTCCCAAAATCGTATAGTGTATGGGGGCCTTTAGAAAGAGATGCTGGACAGTTGAAACCTGCAATATGTAAGTATACCCAAGATGTATGTAGGGGGTACATCAGCAAATATTGGAGACATTTGCTGCCTTACCCCCATTTTTTTATCTCAAAAGCAGTCTGAAAAGGTTACTATATTTATTTTTTAACAGTTTCTTATATAGTGCACACTTATTCTGCAGAACTTTACAGAGAATATGTGAACATTCACATCAGTCCCTGCCCCAGTGGGGCTTACAATCTATATTCCCTACCATATGTACACGCACACACAGACATTCTAGGGTTAATTTGTTGGAAGCCAATTAGCCTACCAGTATATTTTTGGATTGTGGGAGGAAACCGGAGTACCCGGAGTAAACCCACGCAAGCACGGGGAGAATATACAAACTCTGCGCAGTTGGGGCCATGGTGGGAATTGAACTGAAGACTTCAGTGCTGTGAGGCTGTAATGCTAATCATTACACCATCCATACTGCCTAGTCTGAAAAGGGTACTATGGGGGTTGCTACAGTACATTGGGCCTTATTCTGGTTGGTGCGTACATTTCCGAATTCTTACGGATGTCGTTTTTTAGCCGTCTGCGCATGCGTGGGGAACGCTATGCGCATGTGCCACGAATGGTCTACGTACTTGTACTCACTAATACCGTACAGAAATGTGCACCGCAATCACTCGGGAAATATGGGCGTATTATGGGCGTCATTCGGAACTACACAGGGGCGTAGTTTCAAAGTGGGCTAAACTGGGCGGAAACATGGGCGGACACGGGGGAGTGCACTTATTTTGGTAGGCGTGCATTCGGACAGCACACCGAATGCACGCGAACAAAAAGGCAAGAAATATGCGGTGTCCATAAGCAAGTATTGCTTTGCGGACACCACTCGGTCATGCGCTAGGCAATCGGAACGCCTAATCACTAAAACCATTGTCAGCTGATCACAATACAATCCACTCCTTTACTCATTACTTGTTAATTACACGCTTGTCACTGCTTCAATTGGAACCATTGCAGCTTAAATGGTCCATTACTAAACACACACATATATGCTGCACTTTTCACACACTTTTACACTGCAAATAATGAACACAACTTAATATTATTAATACTAATACACATGTCACTTTTACATGTATCAATTAAACCACACATTTGGGGAAACAAAAAAACATTTATTATATGAACTTATAAAATAAAATAGAAACCATCATAAATGAAAAGGTACCATTGCAGGAATAAAATAAAATAATATATAATAAATACATGTATTCTTGACATACATAGCCACAGCAGAATCATTAGGAACACATCAGGTGGCTTCACAACAAAAGTATAGCACCAACACTTCAAGTACAGCAGACAGTAATGGTAGCCGAAACAGGGCAACAGGGGAACCAAACATGACATTCGAAACGAGGGCAAATGTGGGTACCCTCTGCACGGAATTGGACACAGGAAGCTGACACACACAGCTCAATGAAAGATTTGGGAAGACATAAGGGTGGAGATTAATGCGGACACAAGTTCATCTGCGGGCACGTTTGCCCCTGGCAGGCTCCTTGCCACGTGCAGCAGCTCTTCGGCCACGGCCACGCTCAGATGGTGGCCCAGGTGGAGCAGATGCTGGTGAGGGGGGGGATGGTCTTCCCCCTC
Organism: Crinia signifera; assembly: GCF_055691185.1. Classification (NCBI taxonomy): domain Eukaryota; kingdom Metazoa; phylum Chordata; class Amphibia; order Anura; family Myobatrachidae; genus Crinia; species Crinia signifera. The sequence goes on along the minus strand of NC_139221.1, from coordinate 148,690,838 downwards.
TGGCAGCAGGGAGTGCTGATGGTGGGAGTGCACCAGAAACGGATGACATTAGGACCCTATTGCTGGCAACTAGCTCCACCATAAGTTCATTATGGTGGAGGAGGAGGTCATTTTGCCGCAGGGCTTGATCAGCCAGCACCTGCAGGCTAGCAGCAATTGATAACTGGGTGGCAGCCATAGCCTGCAGGCTCCCAGCGATAGTCTGCTGGCTGGTGACCAAACCCTGCAAGACCTCCTCGGTCCTACGCACCCGCTCTGATGCCGACTCTCCCTGCTGCTGAATATGGGAAAGCACCTGCACCCACCTGTTCAATTCAGCCTCGGCCAGTGGCTGCTGCTGCTGCTGCATGGGCCTGGTACTGGGGGCAGGTGGCACAGACTCCTCAACCTCAAGAGGTTTTTGACCAAGCGGTGGGGATGCTGGTGAAAGAGAAAATTACAATTACAACACATTCCAAACAAAATTTGGACCAGCTACTTATGGCATGGCAAATAATTACCTTCAAGAAAAGAAGCCATGACTTCCGCTGGGGCCTCGCTGTCCATGGTGCTCAACCCCCGGACCTCCTCGACTGCAATGCAGAACTCTGCCATCTCCTCCAGGGGGGTGAGCTTCAGCTTTGATGGCATGGGGCCAGCCCCAGAGGTGTGGCTGTGTTCCCACCGCTGGGTCAATTTCTTCTTGAGGTTGGTTTTGAAGTCGTGCCACCTGCAATCAAAGTTTACATATTAATACATGTCACTCCTCATGCTTGCTGTAGCACCCATTGCAATCTGCAACAGATTACAACATGTGCCTCATGACACCAAACTTACATTAGATTACATTTGAAAACCAACCCTTAGAAGATACACTCACCCTAAAATAACTATCGATTAAATGACATGGCAAACATGTCTGTGCCTCCAAGCAATGTGACCGGCCATTGACCAACTCCATCTAACATCTAATGTAAACATTACTGGTCTTGTACTGCTCAAATGTAACACACATGAACTTGCCTCTTCTTAACGTGCTCCGCCTCACGAACTTGTGGAGCCACCGCATTAATCTCCGCCGTTATTGTCCTCCCAGATCTTCCATCTCCTTGTGTGTGTCAACAGTCTGTTGTGGCGCATACACGCTGTTACTGTCAAAATGAACAATAAAGTTAATACCAAATATCACTCTGATCAACCAATGACAGGACATGATTGCTTGAATTGTGCCATTGCTAAGATGGCGGCCTATGGCAGAGCAGCACCTTTCTCGCCAGCGGAGCTGAGGACACTGGTCTCCGTTATGGAGACCAGGCTGGGGCGGGCGGGCCCATTTATTACTTACCGCCAGAAGCGGAATGCTTATGTGGTGGCCCGCCGGCGCATATACGCACGCACACAGGTGCGGAGGACCATCGCTCAGCTGGAGCGGCGATGGTCAGACCCGAGGCGTCGGCAGCCGGATTTGCTCCAGCAAATCAGGGCCAGGATTGCGCGATGTGAGTGTTTACACATTAAATGGCCATTTGTACATGATTGCTTACATGACCTTATTTAAGCCAATAAGGTAACCAGCCTGATCATGAGTTAAACATGGCATACAGTATATGTGTGCTACTTCCTGTTTGACACCCTGTAATGGTGATAAAATATGTAATTGTGTAGGATTATTGTTTGTGATGCTTACAATGGCCCAAATGTCACATCATAACTGCCATGTTACAGACTGTGTTTTATAAAAGCCAGTAAGGAGCTGATTGGCTGTACATTTATCTCTACTTATAACCTTTGGATTTATTGCTTGTTAAGGCTTAATACATATGTCCAAATGACCCCTAATTTGAATTTTTTTTTTTTTGTTCTCAAACACAGCACGTGATCGAGCAAGACAGGCCCGGGAGGAGGCAGAGGCGGCCCAGGCCCAGGAGGAGGGCACTGATGGGATGGCCGAGGACCTAGTGGCAGAGGAAGGGGAGCAAGTGGAGGAGGAGGTGGTGGCACTAGAAGAGGAGGAGGTGGTGGCACTAGAAGAGGAGGAGGTGGTGCCACTAGAAGAGGAGGAGGTGGTGGCAGCCGAGGAAGAGGTGGTGGCAGCCTAAGAGGAGGTGGTGGCATCCGAGGAGGAGGTGGTGGCAGCCGAGGAGGGCCAGGAAGAGGAGGAGGATGTGGAGGCCTGTGAGGTTGTGCAGGCGGGCGAAAGTGGTATGTATACATAAAGAATCATTATTCCTTTTGTCATCTACTATTTGCTATGTAGCACTGGTGATTCAATTGTGTTTGAAAATACTATAAAGTCCAACAACAAAGTGGGTAGCAACAGACACACTTTGGGGTTAGATAGGGTGGCCAAACCATCCCTTTCATCCTGGACACATATTAATGACACAGGTTGTGAGGATGGCTTTCAGGTAGATTTTAAGTGCCACTGAACCTGTGTTGTTAATCTGTATCCCGGAAGAAAGGGATGAATTGCTCATGTAAGGGTTACATGTCCCTGCTGCAAGCATACAATCTGTAGCCTCATATCGGTGAGTAGAGTTTACTGGTGATTGATCTTTCTAAACTAGATTAAGTATGACATAAATGGAGTATGGACAGGTGTGGCTTAGAATGGAGTAACAAGTGGTCAGTGCCCCTGGGCCCTCCTCTAGCTAAACCCCCCCTGCGGTCTGCATGTATTGTTGGCACCATAATTGTGTGTTGATTTGGTCTTAGTAATGATTTTGTGCATGGGAGTGGGTTAGTGCTGCAGCTTCACCTAACTGGCATTATGACAATGATTTATGGAGCAGACCATCAGCAGGGAAGCCATGCTTGATTGCACAAATGTACTGTGCATTCCTGAGAGTTGACTAAGTCCCATGCCACGCTCCATCATATAACAGACACTGAGCGCTTTTTGATGAGTTGGGATTGGTGCAGCGCATGACATGCTTCTCAGAGCTTAGTCATGGGGGGGGTTGGATTCAGAAGGAGCACTATGACTGTGAGGTGTTCTACAGAGTAAAGGGTAGAGGGAAAAAAACAGGCTTTCCATCTAGGATGTATGCATGAATGTATAGCTGTATGTGTCATATATATAGTTATATATGTGTCTATATACATATATATATATATATATATATATATATATACACACACACACACCTGTCACCTTGCATTTTTTAAATTTAGGTTTTAGGTATGATTATGTTAAATGTATGCATGAATATCATTAGTAATTTGACCCTTTTTAATATGTCCACAGATGAGCCAGCCCAAGCAGAAGAGGGTCTACGTGGGGCTCTCTTAAGAATAAGGGAGCACATGCGCCTGGTCATGGCCGAGTTGGACCAGCTGCTCGATGTAGCTTTATAATTTTTTTTTTTTTTTTACATTAAAAATTTGTTAATTTAATAAATAGTTTATTACAGTTCGAAGTTGTCTGTGTGTTTTGTTTACATGGAACAGTATATGTGTAACTTGTTTATACTCTTTTAAATTAGCAAAATGTACATACTGTATATAGATGTATGTTATGTTCACATGATGTAAGGGTTAATGTGTGTAATGAATGTAGTAGTAATGTGTTTCAGTATGTATTAGGATTAAATTGATTCCAATAGAAAACAATCCCTTTTTAATGAGGTTGCCTAATTGCATAAGTGGGTCATGTGATCGATTTCTGTGTTCAGATAAATAGTGTGGAATTGTGCGTAAATACACCGCATCGGTGCGTACGGCCAGGTTGCCGTCCGTTCTAACGCGGTAAGACCGTGCTTACGCTGTAAGACCGTGCAGAATCTGTGCGTGTCCACCGCACACGCAAGGTTTATATGTCGTCCGTACACACGCCCTGTTCTTAAAGAGTGAGTCCGTCCGAATGCGGAGGCTCGGTGGGCGTTTCTACGGACGATGTCCGCATAGCGTGGCGTGCGGCCCGCTCCGTAAGAATGCGGGAAAGTACGCACCAACCAGAATAAGGGCCATTGTGAGATTTATCAAGCTCCAATAAGCAATACCTATCCTTACTTCATCTCTGTAAACCTTACATTCTTACTACGGCTATAAGAAATTATAATTTTTTTTTTCTAAAACCGTATATTAAATAAACTATATTCACAATAGCATTTTCTGCGGTGAAATTGTGGGAAGCACATTTAGAATGTTAAGCATTCGGCTGTGTTACCTAGAACTTCACTTGGGGAATACTTGCTTATCCAACCGAAACTGCCGTTAAGCTCCCTTCCGGTCCCTGAAAGTTGGGCAAGTCCACAGCATTCCCCCTGAACCCCTTCACCCCTCAGGTACAACTGGTTGGACTGTTGGGGACCCGATCTTGCGATTTGTGATGAATTGCATTATCATAGACCCACTCCTCTCTATGCATGTTTTACAGCACTGTATAAGGGGGAAAGGGGAGCCTTGATGATGCAATCATGTGGCCACTCCCTGATCTGCCCACCATCCCACCGGTCATGCCCCCCAATTCACCAATCAGCCTTCCCCCTACTGCAGGAGGGGGAGCCAAAATATGCCTTGAGGTGTACAGCCAGCGCTGTTGTAGAAGCTTTAGGGTTACTGTCATCTGGGTCAGTAATGGGAACTGCTTTATAAACCTATCAGTTCAGCAGCTTTCTGTCTCTTTTGGTGACATCCCCTTTCTGCAGCTAGGATTTGTTTACACCTCTTCAGACGTGTGGCATTATAATGCACTGATAAATATCTGAAGCCAAGCAGGAGATAAGCAATCTAAAGGTCCCTGGAACAAGAGGGCCTTATATATTTCATGAAGGGTTTTCCTATCAGCAGCCATGTACAAGAGTCGGAACAAAGACATGCTGCTGTTTGTACAAACGATTAGTTTAGCAGAAAAATGTAGGTCTCTAGTAATTTCTTAATCCTGTATTAATGTACTGTACTATTTTGTGCTAGGATCTGCATTACAGACTTTGGCATTTATTCTACTATGTAACTTATTAAGCAGGCTATGTTGTATACCGTTTGCCGTCTTTCTTGCTCCTTCAATATGTCTTTTACTTTTTATCCTTTCTTACCTGACATTTTCAGTGTGTCTTATATATTTTTAGACCATATATTTGGAGAAATAAAATCAATTCTGTAAATAATTACTTGACATTAACAATTATATGAATACATTTTGTTTCAATTATAATTTTAGCATTGCAAACTTGGAAACAATTGTAGCAATGTCTTGATTTCCATATGGAAGAATTCCAAGTGTGCTAGAATTGTTTAGAAGCTGCACGTGGAAGACACACACTTTACTATACCATAGGATACCATTATTTTTATCTTTATTTAGGTTGATGTATATGATCTGAAATCCTAGATGTGTAGATCGGATAAAATGAAAATATAACACATCAACATTCATCAGAATAGTTAGGACTGGCGCTACATCTGCCTTGGGCGCAGAGATGTGGCGTGTGAGTGCTTGCGGAGTGGGGGGCGTGCCACTGAGTCTGCCTATCACACATTTCAGGATGTTTATGAGAAAGATGCTCTTGTTGTCTTGACTTAATGCAGGTACACATTATCTTGAGGCTCTGGAAAGTGGGTATTGGTGGCAGTTGGGGGAGGGGGATGTCAATGGATTTAATATTTGCCTAGGGCACCAAGAAGCCTTAAGAGGCATACCCATTGGGTGATCCTTGCCCAAGCTGATATAGTTTAATGTGGGTGGCTGATTTAAGAGAACACAATGAACGATATTGGTAAATGATATAATTCAGTGGCATCACCGGGACCCGCTGAACATGCGACTCGTTCTCTATATAGTCAAAATGACCTGCATGTTCAGCAGATGGGGACGGGGATGAGGGGGGGGGGGGGGTGTCATTACCAATGTGCGGGAGTGTGCATCCTTAACTATATTGAGGGTGCACACTGGAGGGTATTGTAAAAGAGATCGCTCAGTAAGGGCCTTCTGAGTGATATCTTTAACAATATCCTCCATTATTCCTAAATAGTCATAACATGTGCAAGGTATCATTCTCTGCTATAAATCATTTCTAATTTAATAGAACCACTTTATAAGTTACATTTCACATGTTAGACCAAAGTGGTGCAAAAATGTGAATAAATGGAGGAAGAAATAAGCAAACATGGGAAGATTACACTTATAAAATATAAATAGTAATTTATGAAGTTGCCTGGCATATATCATGGCTGTACACCCAGGTAAAGCAATTCACTTGGGCCCCTATCCACGCATTCAAAGGAACCAATAAATAAAATCCTAACATGCCCCTTCTGTGGTCCTGTGCAAATGCTGTCAATGACTGGTGGAGAATTTAGTCATCCAGCAATTAGCATGCTGACAGCAATTCACTGGCTGCCTGTGACCACCAACCACGCCTCCTCCAAGGCCCCTAAATGATGGGGCCCATGGTGCCTATGCATTATGGTGTCTCTTGATTAAGCCAGGGGTTCCCAATCTTTTTTGAATAACGGCACCCTAGAGTATCTGAATTTTTTTTACGGCACCCCTAACAAAAGCCTTTCAAATATAACTTTAGGTGGATTGGGTTTATATGTGATTCTTAGGGTCAGTTTTGTGGTAAAGGCCATGATTTGCTTCTGTTTGTACACATTTTATGATTGGCAGCACTGGTTTTGCCCATAAATAATTTACCGTACATAATTTGAATTGGTCCTGAACCACCAACCCGGGGCACCCCTGCATGTGTCCCGAGGCACCCCAGGGATCCGCAGCACACAGTTTGAGAACCACTGGACCTAGCCTTCAAAAGAGATAAGGTGGAGACAGTGAAAGTACAGCCAATCAATTCCAAACTGCCATGTTACAGGCTGTGTTTGAAAAATGACATTTAGGAGATGTTTAGTTGTACTTTATCTCTGTTCACTTTATCTTTTTCCAATGCTTAGGGGTCTATATACAAAGCACTGGAGAGAGAGAATTTGTCTAGAAATAAAGTACCAGCCATGTACAGTCTGTGTTCGAAAAATGATCTCCTGTCCCTCCACTGTATCTCTCGACAAGGCTTAGTACCTACTAGACCCCTTAGTATATAGATCGCTAAGATGGCCCTGCTTCTAATTACATTTCTTTTTCTCCTGTGCAATTTCTGGCAACTTTCAAGCAAGTAAATATGATTGTATCTCAAAGCATCATTTACACAGTACTGTATATGGAACACTTGGTCCTGCCTAAACGTTTTTGTTGCTTTGGTGAAGAGCAGTTAGTTGTGAGAGGCTAGGACGGACAGAAAGATCTATATACTGTAATAACACAAAATGTCTCTAGATGGACAAACTAGACACGTTCTGGGCTGTGTGCTCACTTCTCCTCCCTGACAATGGCTCAGGTAAGGACAATATTGACCAACTTCACAGAAGCACCTCATATGGGAAACTCATTTACACTAACTGAAAGAAAAAATCATAAGACACACCCAATATAATACATATCAATGCACCCAATATTATAAGGCATTACCAATGTCCCCTTACCTTGATTAATGCTGAGGATAAAGATGAGCAATGTTTTTGGAGAAAAATTGAAAAGGTCAATAAATTAAGTGCTTGTAGCGAGACATTACCCCTCTCTTTGAGGGTTTTTCTGGTTCACTTGCAGAGGCACACTCACAATGCACTGCAGGTGGGGCAGATGTAACATGTGCAGAGAGAGTTACATTTTGGTGGGGATTAAACTGCAAACTGCACATGTTAAATATTGGGGAGTGTTCCCAGCTTTAGTCAACAAAAAAAAGGTCGCAAACTAATTTTGCAACTAATCTTACTTTCCATTATTTATAATGTAGTTTGCAGCATATACTCTCTATAAAAATTAGTCCTGTAAAAGTGGAATTTTCTTAAGTGATTTGTGCAGTTATCAGTACCTTGTCATGTCATTATCCCTTTTCATTTTTTTCTCAATTCTCCTGAACAGTCTGCTTTTAAATGGATTGTGAAGTGTGCTGCCCCTTTTAGCAGAGATCACGCCAAAGACATACAGTACATCATGAATGCCCAAGGAAGTGGCACAGAAGATAAAATACCAGGTATGAGTCATAACAAATATAGCCATATCCTTTTTTAATTAATTAATGCAACGCTACAGGTATGTGTGAACTATGTTTTCAGATAATGGTAATACAGATATTCTACACTTCTATCAATCATCTGAAGTCCATCTGAGAGCAGCAACTGTAGAAAGATTCTCTTCCTGTTGACACCCATAGGGGGAGATTCTCTAAAGCAGAAATGCGGTAAAAACCCAGTAATCTGGGTTTTTACAGCATTTCTGTATGCTCTAATGGCCCTCCGCAGTAACAGCGCTGCGGAAGGAATCGCCAGCAAAAGTTGTTTCCCTGTTGAAGCCTATGGGCTTCTTACCGCAGCGCTACTGTGAGGGATTTTTCACGGATCCCTCCCAGCATGCCCCCCCCCGCCGTCCCCGACACTCTGCGCATGCGCCTTCGGACTCACGGGTCTCTGACCCGGAAGTCCAGTGCCGGCACCGCATCACAAGGGACAGCTCTTATCTCAAGAGCTGTCCCTTGCATTAATAATCGTATATTTATGTTAGAGCATATGCGATTATTAAGAATGCGGTGGCCGACAAAGGGGGGCGAAAATGGGCAGCGGATGTTAGAACATCCCGCCCATAGGGTTTTCTTATTGGTAGCATTAGATTATTATTTTTATTATTATTATTATTGTTATTACCAGTTCTGTATATAGCACACACATATTCAGCAGCGCTTTACAAAGGATATTTGGCCACCCCCAGTGGACCTTATATTCTATATTTCCAATCACACCCATACACACACACACACACAAACTCACACAGTCAGATATGACCGTTTCAGAAAAGCCAAGTCTAGTAAGGTCGCATCTGATGTGACCACGCCAGGTAAATATATAATCAAGCAGCTATTTTGAAAAGTAAAATAAGTGCTTTGAAAATCTGCCAAACAAAAAGATTGTTCAAATAGGTGAGAGAAAATCAAACCGAATGATTATTAAACTATCTGCACTATAAATGTAAAGAGCAGGTGAATAATTAAGCTATAACATAGCTCAATAATAGGATATTGAAATAGATCTTGCTTCCTTCTTTAACATTTTCGGGGCGCAGGGGTCCAGGGCACGGCGCCACAAGTTATGCCTGAATAGATTATTTAATTATGGTTTAAATGTGTACATAAAGGATAACTTGCTCAAACCCTGTCTGCACACAGGTACTGATTATTTGTGTACGATGCTATACAGACTTTCTATACTCTTTTTGTTTTTATAATTTATATCATAAAATAATAAATAAAGATTGAAATAAAAAAAGTGAAAAACTGCATTTTTGACTGGGCCAATAATTCTTATATTTTTATATTGGCACCAGTTATAGCATACCTCCCAACTTCTGATGCTTCCAAGGAGGGACAGGGCGCACGCCAAAATTTTGAGGGCATGGCCTAGCAGGAAGAGGGCGTAACCTGTACTCGAGAAGCTGCAGCGAGGCCAATCTCCATTTTCACAGCTATGGGGGCATGCCCAGCAGCTCCATGAGCTGCTGACTATGCCCCAGCCCCTCTGACTTCATGGGTGACAGGAGGGGACTCCCAACTGCCCCCCCCCCCCCCCTTGCCGCAGGACATTGACGACCCTGGGCAAGAAGCGGGAATGCCCCAAATAAAGGGACATTCCTGCGAAATACCGGACAGTTGGGAGATATAGTTATAGTGTCATATTCATTGTTGTGCCCATTATAAATAAAAACATTTGTCCCCATTAGCAAAGGAAAACAATAGATGTGCTTATGGCAGACAAGATAGAGGCAACTAACATTATCTGGCTTGTCACTTTGTTATAAAATGCTACGGGCTGGGATTTTTGTGCTGACTGGCTAGAGTGCTTCACTGGGACAAAGGCACTAGAAACCTCTCCTGAGGCTGTGACTTTTGGGACCCCTTCTGAGGATATGGCCTTTGCGACAGCCTGTAAGGTTGTGGTCTCTGGGACCTCCTCTGAGGCTGTAGCATTCAAGCCCTTCTGTGAGGCTGTTGCCTTTGGGACCTCCACTGAGGCTGTGGCCTTCAGGAATTCCACTGATGCTGTGGCCATTGCGACCTCTGTTGAGACTGTGGCCTTTGGGACCTTCACTGAGGCTATGGCCTTTGGGATCTCTGCTGAGGCTGTGGCAGGCGACAGGGGGGGTCAAGGGGGACAAGTGTGACGGGCCCCAGAGATCTGAAGGGCCACAAAGCTTTTATGCCCCGGCACGGCCACTGCCTGTACTAGCTGGCCTGTCAGTGACCCTTGCGGCCCAGCCATATACTGTGCACCATCTGTTTTTGGCTGAGTCTGACTGACTCACTGTGTGCCACTGCCGTCTACTGTGTGTGCCACTCGGCGCTCAGAGCTATATACTTTGTGTGTGCACACGGCCTGATGCTGCAGGTGCACAGCCTTACCTGCCGCTTTTACTGTGTGGTCGTTTGTTCTGCACTCTGCGAAAGACCTGCCCTGCCTGCTCGTAGTGCTCAGCATTCTTTTGTGAAAGTGACAGGCCAGCAGCAGCCGATGCCAGCAGGAAGCAGCAACCAGGAGCCAAGCCAGCAGGACTGAGATCGAGAGAAGTCCGCACCAGGTCGGTTGGTCAGATAATCAGCAGGTTCCGACTACCTGCTCGGGTCCGATGTACATGGGACCGCGCATCGGTCCTGAGGGGACATCAAACTGAGCAAATTTGGGTCGATTTCACGCCTCAATTTGTCGTATTCGTCCGAAATCGGCCCAAATCAGCTCAGTGTATGGGCATCTTTTTTTCTGCATTCATATTTTTTCTTTAAGGCCTTTAAAGGTGCACACTGAAAATATAGGTGTCCCAAAATAATCCATTCATGCAAGTTGAAGCTTGTTTGTTTGTATCAAACAGTAGCTTTAAACATTTACTGATTAATTGACTGATTAGCCTGAAAGCAGCCAGTTTGGAGCTCTGTGTATTTGCTGAGTGGCAACTTGGAACCTGCTTCTGCTGACTGTAGTGGACTGACATTCAAACCTCTGTAATCCCACGGTGAACTTCTATCAGTTCTTCTGTGTGCTTAGAATCACTGTTAATTAATCAGCTTGGAGATTTTAATGCAGTATATAGTTGCCTTGAACAGATAGCAAAGTTGCTTATGCTTTTAAATTTGGGGAATCAATGTTGTAAAAATAAAACTTCAAGGTGTCTATTTATTGTGTTTGCTATGGCAGAATGGCCCTTATTCTGGTTGGTGCGGTCAGAGCCGCACACGGGGCTCCGACCGCACAAACCAAGGGACGCCCACCGGACGGATCGCCACGGCCGTCCGTACACGGACGGCTGGCGATCCGCACAAAAATGGTGGAGGCTACGCCTCCACCATGGTGGGAGCTGCCCCCTGCCTTCGATGGTCGACGACCATCGAAGGCAGGCCCGCACGCCGCGGCAGCTCCCGCAAGCTCAGACCACACGGACAATCGTCCGTGTGGGAGCTTGTAAGGGGGCTGAAAGCTGACATCCGGCGACGTCAGCTTTCCGCCCCCATGTCATGGTAATGAGGGCGTCATGCCCTCATTACCATGCATACGCCCCGCGTTTTCATGGGAACGCCCATGAAACGCGGGGCGTACACATAGGGAAATGAGGGGCTGAAGCCCCTCACGCCCCTATACGCCCCCTTTGCGGCGGACGAAATCCGTCTGCGGCGAAGGGGGCTGCACATGCGCAGAATGACCTCTGCGCATGTGCAGACCACAAACATCGGCGGTACGGCCGCACGCGGGCCGTACCGTGCCGATCTGAATAAGGGCCAATGTGACGTGGACGTTACATCAGCATCACTTGATAGACTAAAATACACTGCATTATTTTTTCTATTTGTTTTTTTTTTTTATCACATTTTATCGTCCTAATATATAGTATCCACTCTCACTTATCTAAAGGCCCCCATACACTGGCCCTGATTTGTCCTAAGGACAAGTTGGACCAGTTTGCCCAGAGCCCCCCGGCAGCTCCGCGGGAGGCTCACATGCGATCTGGCACTTGATGTACCATTTTTACATGCAATAGTTCTCCTGGGGAGCTGCTGCTTTAGTGGCGGGGGGCGGGCAGCGGGGTCCATCCAAGCGACGGAGGCTGGGAGGCTGCTGGAGCTTGTAGCGGCATTCTGCCGGCCGGCAGGATGGGGCTGCTAAATATTTTGAAATGACTGGCCGGCCGTTGATTGTGCGTATACATTTTTAAACAATAAACAAAATAGTTCAATAGTAATATTAATATATAATAAATAAATGTGTGTACTTGTTATTCCTCTTCTGTCCTAGAAAATAATATGTAATAAGTTTGCCCTCTTGATGTTGGTGTTTACAAAAAATATATACATACAGGCTCTTGGTGATTACTCATCTGGCCGTGATTCGAGTAACCAACACACAGGAGCCGATGCAAGGCAGATTTGTATATGTACAGTGTATGTACAGTACTGTGTTTTGCATGTTTTTGCACTGTGCATACCCCAGACTGGTTCCTGAGGTTAATTCAACAGTGAATAGGTCACCAATCAATTAGTTGACATTATTTTTTAGGGGTTTTCTTGGTTTTCCAACTTTAGCTTGATTTATTTTACATGGCTACTATGATTGAGAATACTAAAAGTACATTAAATGATTCCTTCAAAGTAGGGTATGCAAATGTACTGTAGTAGGGTGTACTGTAGGTGTTGTTTGGTAGAAGATACAACAACTGTGTTATGTCCTATCGAACAGCACTAAGCCATTAAATTCTATATGGGACTCGGAAAATTGGTTATGGAGACATTGGCCATGATTCAGAAAGTGCATTGCCACCAACTGAAAGCTGCATCACGACAATGCAACAAGCCACACCTGCTTTGTAATCAATGACTACCTGGCCCAGAATGGCATTGCAACGCTTCCCCAGTCCCCCTACAGTCCCGATCTGGTCACAGCTGACTTTTTTCTGTTCCCTAGAGTGAAGATAGCCCTCAAAGGACACCACCATAGGACCGTAGCAGAGGCCAAAGCAGCTTTGATGTGCTGCTTGAAGGACGTTCCGGAAAAGGAGCCTTCCAAGCAAGGACAACTCATTGGAAGAAGTGTGTGTCGACGCACAAGGGTCTTATTTAGAAGAATTTTATTTGTTTGTAGCAATATCTTCAATAAATATTTTTTCCCAAATTTAGTCTTATTATTTGTTATACAAACCCTGCATATCCTTTTATAACACTGCTTTTGTATTTATAAACGTTCACTTTTGGAGAGCTCAATTTAAAAAAAAAATGTTACAGTGAAAGTCAACTCTTATCAGTGCAGTACATTACAGCTATCATTTCAGTAGATAACAGCTCATACTCTATGTCAACAGTAATTTATGATGCAAAAATGTGGAGTACCGAACCAACAGCAAATGGGAGAAAACATTGTTGTTATTACAGTTTGTTACAAGGATTTAAAATGTTAAGAGAGTTGGATATATGGGGGTTATTCAGACTTAATTGCTGTTGTGCAAATTTCCACAACGACAGATTATCGAATAACTGCACATACATATGAATCACAGTACACATCAGCAATATTTTTCATTGCAAGTTTGACTGACAGAAAGCTGGATTTTGGGTTACTCCTTTATCTAGGAGTGTCATGGAAAACACAGGCATGCCCAAACATTTTCCATGAGGTTGGGAGATGTTAGCTCCGGGCTCAATCAGCCTGTTTTTATCGCACAAGTTTATTATAGCAGTGATGTGAGGGTAAGAGAGTTGCATATGGATTTACAGCTATCTGCCAATCGGCATGATTTTCACTAGTCATTCAAGGCCTGGCACAGGGTGGGTTTTCACTTTGGTAGGGCAGCTGCTATCTGATTTCAGGGTTCTGCAATTTCCCAGAGCAGCAATCAAATCTGAATAAGGCCCATAGATCAAGCATTAGGAGAATAGAACAAACCAATAACATACCCTCCAACAGTACTGAATTTGCCAGTACAGTACAGTTTTTTAACGGTCTGTACCGGCAAATAAATCCTGTACCGAATGTACCATTTTTTTAAAGAAATGATAGCCGGGCAGAGAGAGAGCTGTCTGTGCGCTGCCCGGCTGGATCTAGTCTCTACCGTATAGTCAAAGCAGTGGCAGCAGCCTGGTCTTTAGCTATTATCAATTCTCCCTCTGGACGGCCACGAGCCAATAGGAGCTTGCAACGGATCAGCCACTCCTGATCCATCCAGCCGGAGAATTAAAAATAGTAAGGGACCAAGATGTGTGCATCCGACAGCTCCCCCTTGGCAACGAGCAATTCTCTTCCCCTTGACAATGAGCAAACACCCCCCCTGGCAACGAGCAATCCCCCCCTTGCAATGAGCATTTAACTCCCCCTTGACAACAAGCAATTTCTCTCTCCCCTTGGCAACGAGCAATCCCACCCCTTTCCAATGATCATTTTACTCCCCCTTGGCAACGAACAATGCACTCCCTCTTGGCAACAAGCCCTTGACATCAAACATGAAGCCCCTGGCATCGAGCATGATGAAGCCCCTTGCATCAAGAAAGAACCAGCAATGAGCATGTAGGTAAGCAGCATTTATGTGTCAAATATGTAATGGGCATTATGGTTTGTTATATAGTATGTAATGGGCATCAAGATGTGTGGCACAATGTGTAATGGCATTACGGTGTTTACTAAAATGTGTAATGGGCATTATAATGTGAGGTATAATGTGTAATACCACGCCCCTTATTTTATGATGCCATGCCCCCTTTCCACGAAGACACGCCCTCTTTCTGAATGTGTACCGATTTCTGCCCTTCAGATGTTGGAGGGTATGCAATAAAGTAGTAATGTAAGGTATTTGTTTCCTAGCACAGCGCCCCAGATTTTGATCGTAGTGCATCTTATACAATCACATCGCATGCAATATAGCGGCATGCGATGCGATTTTTAATTGTACAAGCACCCTGATGGGTGGTTACAATGTTAAATGCACCCCCATTGTCAATGCCACCCCCAATATCAACGCCAACCCGAAGCGTGGCGAGCGCAGCGAGCCTGCGAGGTGTGGCGGTACGCGTCCTCCGACCTTTTCATACCCCCACTATACGCGTATGCGTGGAGTCAATTGTAGACAGTGTGGCGAGCGCAGCGAGCCACCGAGCCCAAAGTGTGGCGAGCGCACACGGATTACTTTACATGTATTCCGCGTCCCCTCGCAGGGCTTGCTGCGCTTGCCGTGCTTTGGGCTCGTATTCCGCATCCCCTCGCCATGCTTTGGGCTCGGTGGCTCACTGCGCTCACCACGCTATATAAAGTCAACTCCATGCCGACATGGATAGTGGGGGTATGAAAAGGGGGGAGGACGCGTACCGCCGCCCCTCGCGGGCTCACTGCGCACGCCACACTTCGGGTTGGCGTTGATAGTGGGGGTGGCATTGACAATGGGGGTGCATTTAACATTGTAAGCACCCATCAGGGTGCTTGTACAATTAAAAATTGCATCATATTGCATGCCATTTGCTGGCATGCAATGCTATGCGATATTTCATTGTACAAGCACTCCTTTTAATTTAACGGGAATATCGCATCGCATCGCATGCATCGCACACCACTAAGTATGGTATGCAATGGGCGCCATGCTAGGAAACAAGTACCTACTGTAACTTAAGTAAAGGAATTTTTTTTTTTGTAAAGGCCAGTTAAGCCCTTTTCACACCACACTTTCAACCCGGGTTGCTGACGTCATGACCAGGGTCGAGGTGCAGTGTCAAACACTTTTTTCTTTCCTTCTTTACCTTTGTAAAGCTTAAACCACCATCTCTGCAGCATACAGTACCACCGCTAACAGCCTATCTCAAGCAGGAATGAAAGCAGCCTAAAGTACCACTGGTACCAGCCCAGTGACCAGCTCAAGCCTGCTATCCCAGCAGCATACAATAACACTGGTACACTTTTCAAGCAGCGTAGAGTTGTACAGGTTCATTGTGCCAGACCAGAGTTTCATTATAACTAAAGAGCTCAAGTCTATAGCATCTATTACTAATACTATTGTTATTCTACTCAAGCAGCTGATATCCTGTCAGCTGCTATCCTGTCTGCATATGCACACCAACTCCAAGCATGAATACGAAGTCAGGAACACGAACAAATCAAGTTCCAGTTATGAAAGTTTATTCTGGGCTCATGTCTATAAACCATCACATGTGATATCTATGGCTCCAGCTTCCTCTGTTCCTGACAGGGGTATTATGAAAGCCATACCTCCCAACTTTTGAAGTTGGGAGGTCGGGACGTACGCGCGGCAGAGCCGCGCGCTCCCGAAAAGGGGGCGTGGCCTCGAGAAAAGGGGGCATGGCCTCACGGGGTGACGCGACATCCGGCCACGCCCCCGTTTTCGCCGCTCGTCGTCGCTGAATAGACGCTGTGCGCATGCGCACAGCGTCTATTCTCGGCAAGCTGGGGGGCTCCCAACTGTCCCCCCCACCGCGGGACAATGGCGGCCCCGGGCGGGACGCGGGAACGTCCCCGAATATCGGGACTTTCCCGCGGTAATCGGGACAGTTGGGAGGTATGTGAAAGCTGCCTGAATGGAAGCTCAAAAATTCCCTATTTCAAGTTTGGGAACCAAGGAAGGTATTTTAAAGACATTTAGCATCAGAGATGCCAGATTCCATAGCCTCAGTTAGGGCATCTGTTCCTGTAGTCCTAAGGGAGGCATCTGATCTGTCAGCTACATACAGTATGAGGCATCTGTTCCTGTAGCCACAGGAGAAGCAGACAATGTTATAGCTTCAAGAGAGGCATCTGATCTGTCAACCCCAGTAGGGGTATCCAATGTTCCAGCATTAAGAAGGTAATATAATGTGTTAGCTCCAGTTCTGAGATAAATATCTGATCTACTGTACCAATGGCTAGTGGAGCATCCAGTTCTGCAACCCCATAATGATGGTTTATGGGGCAGTACGGATGGTGTTATGGTTAGCATTACTGCTTTACAGCGCTGAGGTCATGGGTTCAATTCCCACCATGGCCCTAACTGTGCGGTGTTTGTATATTCTCCCCGTGCTTGCGTGGGCTTACTCCGGGTACTCCGGTTTCCTCCCACAATCCAAAAATATACAGATAGGTTAATTGGATTCCAACAAAAATTAACTCTAGTCTGTGCATTTACATGTGGTAGGGAATATAGATTGTAAGCTCCACTGGGGCAGGGACTGATGTGAATATTCTCTTTAAAGCGCTGCCTAATATGTATGCGCTATATAAGAAACTGTTAATAAATAAATAATAAATAAATGGTTTAAGGCATCTGATTTAACAGCCCCAGGAGGGCATCTGACTTTATAGCCTCAGAAAAGGCTGTTTTGACCCCTGAAAGGGGGGTAACTGAACTTTAAACCCTTGAACAGACATCTGACTGTTCATGTTTTAGTGGGATTCCTTGTATCATAAACTTGGACGCCATTTCCTGAGCATTTCACCATGTCAACTACCAGGACCAGGTTTTAGATGAATCTCCAAACTCAGATTTCATTATGTGTCCACATAAAGGACTTAAATCTACATGTTCCAGTAAGGGATCTAAGCTTGTCGTCATTGAAAGTTATGACATTTTAACTACCTTGGCAAATAATCCAGAGTCTTTAGCCCCAGTAAAACACAAAAATGCCTCAACGCATGTGGTGGCTTTAAGCATCCAACACACTGCGATGGGACAACAAGTGTCCTGTCAGTCCCAGCGGGGGACTTCTGCTGAACATTTCAAATGATTGCACCCTCTCTCCATTTTGTATCTCTGGATGACTCTACTGCTTCTATAGGTTTTTCACATGTTTCGTCCTCCATCAAAATACTCCAACCCAAAGGCGTAACTACCATAGGTGCAAGGAGTGCAGCTGCTATGGGGCCCAGAGCTGAAGGGGCCCATCTTTACTGTCTAAGTAATATGTTTTACATAAATTTATCACCATCAGTGGCTAAAAGGGGGCCCTTACAAACTTTTGCTATGGAACCTTCAAATATCTAGTTACGCCCCTGCTCCAACCAGTTTTAAAGATTGCATTCTATTTTTCTGTGCATAATTCAAGTGCTGCTAATCATGGGCACCAAGAGTCTGTAGATCACATCTGCTAATGAGTCTGGTCTAGAGCAGAAAGGTATACATAGACTGACTCTGGCTTTGAGCTTCAGTTATGATACAGATGTTGCCAAGGGTAAAGTTGCTGTAAAGATGTGAACAAGTACTGTAATGATCACTTTAAATAAAGGGTACATGTTTTGCCTCTCATCCGTTACAATAAGTGCCACCCACATGCCAAGATTGCATCCTTGTCAATGTCATAACACATACAGGGGCCCTCAGTCCTGCTTTGGGAAAGAATGAGACCCTTCTCTTCACCTTCTACTGTTTAATGCACACCCAAAAACTAACAAGTAGCAAATAGTGGGTGGTTGTTTTAGTTTCCATAATGAGGATGTTATCACTACCTGCTAAGCTGTAGGGTGAAAAGAATAATAACAGATTTAATTGTGTTTGGTGATATTTTTCTTGCCTGCAACCGCTGTAAATCTTTTACTAATTCCAGAGTATTTTCCAAATGTACTCAGGTGTCCGTTATATTCTCTCCAAGGTAAACAGTTAAAGAGGGATGGACAAAGTCTGGTGTAATGAATTATGGCATCAGTTGTGGCAGTATTAGCTTACTTCTGCATTGCAATTTGAAACATACACTATATGGCCCGCAGAGCCGCAGCGCAATCGACAGTCACAGTGCCAGTGCTGTGTCCACTCCTGTCCCCTCCCCTCCTGCAGTCACACTGCAGTGTCACCTCATCAGTCCCAAGTTCTATGCCCTTTTCTGGTGCCCTGCTCTGCCCAGGCCTGGCCTAGCAGCTCGCTGCTTTAGTCTCTCCACTGTCCTCTCCAGTAAGGTGGTCACCTGCTGGGCGATGTGTCCGGCCCCAGCCCGCCTCCCAGGCCCAGCCAGCTCCAGCAGCAGCAACTCTAGATTACTACTGTGGCTGGCCCAATATTATGTGATCACATGTCCCCCCTGCCTGGCCTTACCACTCCCCCTGCCAGTCCCTGGCCTCACCTCTCACTGCCCCCTTGGCAACGAGCATGTAACCCCTGGCAGCGCATATAACCCTAGCATAGTGTATGTTACCCCCTGGCACAGGGCATGCAATCCCTGACATCGAGCATGGCATCAAGAATGAACCCCGTAGCAACGAACATGTACTGTAGGTAAGCAGCACTTATAAGCAATAGGCTTTATGGCATGTGGTATTATATATAATGGGCATTACAGAGTGTGACATAATGTGTAATGGGCATTACAGTGTTTGCTATAACGTGAAATGGGCATTACGGTGTGTGACATTTAATCGGTATTACTGTGATTTTTTTGACATGCACCTTCAGCACGCACTGTCCATGTTGTCCCTGCTTTAGAAAAAATTTGAGTCCTGGCATAACGAGTAATGGGCATAATGAGTAATAACACGGTGTGTGGTATACCATGTAATGGGCATTATGGCATGTGGTATACTATGTAATGGGTGTGTGACATGTAATCAGCATAATGTTGCAAATTTTTGCCGCGCGCCTTCGACGCGCACTGGTCATATTGGCGCTCCTTTACAAATAGTTTGTTGAGTCCTGGTATAACATGTAATGGGCATTGCAGTGTATGGCGTAACATGTAATGGGCATCTCGGAGTGGCATAACTTGTAATGGGCATTACTGTGTGTGATGTAACATGTAACTGGTATTATGGTGTCCAAAATCAAGAATGAAATTAAAGCAAAGGTTAAAAAAAACATAATGTGGGGCAAGGGGCTGGGCTGGGGGCAGGTCAGTGGGTGGGCTTTGGGTATGTCAAGGAGCGGGCCACTGTCCGGAATCTCTCAACACAAAGGTGGTAACCCTATCTGTGTATAACGCTGGGTGGTGTCACTCTGGGTGAAGTGACAGATCTGGCAAGTGCACTTGCTTCCCCCAAACATTAGAGAGTGGCTACCTGAAGGAGCACAGGAGGGACGACCCCATGCAGCTGCAGCAGCAAACTTAAAGTGTAATGCCGAAGCTGGGTGCATTGTAGGGAAGAAACAGAAAATAAACTACAATTCCCAGAAGCCCTTGCTGCAGTGAGCTGTGTAGTTCACTTTCAGTTTCCTCACTGTGTGGTGCAGCCCAGCACTAAAAGATCTGGATCTTTTAGACGGATCATCGACTCACTTTGAAAAAAGGGGTAATTTGATAATAACGAAGCATAATTTGTTCTACAATCATTTTTTTTTTTTTTAAAACAGTGAGCTGAACAAATAAGAACATACATGACCAAGTAAAACACTGAGCGATGGCTGGGTGCAGAATCGCCATCTATGGCAACCATCTGCACCGGCGTCTACACCGATGGCCATCCCTAGCACCAGCCTTGTTATTCATTCTTTCACTTGCAGTCGCAGCACTGTACTCATGGGTAGATTTATTATAGCGGCGCTAAGAGCACCGCTATAACACTACCTGCTTTGCCTCATTAGCGAGGGGAAGCAGGAGGGGACACAGACAAGATCTACTAAGATCTTGCCGCCAAAGCGGGGGAGCGTTAACTCCCCCCTCCGGGGATCTCCCCTCCAGCTGACAGTGCATCAGTTTACACCGACGCGCTGTCTGCTTCTCCCTGGCCGCCTGGAATGCGCATGCACGCGAGATCCCAGCGCAGCTCAGAGCCAGCAGCAGGGACAGCGCTGTCCCTGCTGTAGGCATAGGGCATCGCCGTTTGCAGCTGTCGAAGTCGTCAGCTGCAGGCGGCGGAACGGTCAGCGATGATGACCGTTCATAAATTAGGTTTCACTGGTGAGCGCTGTACTAGAAATAGTACATGTGCTATGTCCCCGCCCTACTATCGCCGCCGTTAGAACACCTGCACCGCAGGTATAATAGATCAGGAGATCCCCGTGCTTCAGCGCATGGGGATAGCGCATTTAGCCCACAGCGCCACATGATAAATCTACCCCTCAGTCTCCAGAGTTAGTATATCGCAGCTGCCACAGGTGGCAGTGCTGAGCTCAGGCAAATGCATTGAAATTAAAACTGAAAGTAAAAGAATGACGGTTCATTCACCTTTTTGGGATCGGCAGCTCACTCACTCTTTTATGGGATCCGTTCAAAAGATCCACCTCGTTCTCGAACGACCCATCTCTACCGAGGACCAGCAGAGCAAAATGAAGAATTGGGAGCACAGAGGGTAAGTTACTTCAACCCACTCCCTGTCAGGCTCCCAAGTGTTTTACCAGCCCAGCAATGCAGCCAGAGATCCAAAAAGGGGGCAGTGCTACATGGCACTTTACTGTACAGTGTATACACAGTGCAAGGCCAGCCAGCAGCATGAGCAGGGGAGGACACCTCCAGCACCAGCCTGAGCCACCTTAAATGGTGAGTGTGACTCATGGCAGAGGCACTGTATGTGTGTGTGTGTGTGTGTGTGTGTGTGTGTATGTGTGTGTGTGTGTGTGTGTGTGTGTGTGTGTGTGTCTGTATGTGAGTGTGTGTGTGCATAACTACTAAATATTTTGACTGTATAAATGTGTGCATGTGTATGTTTAGATGTGTGAAAATATGTGTGCATGTGTGTGAAAGTTAATGTGCATGTCTATAGGTGTGTGTGATTTTAACCCACCCCTCTCACAGCCTAACCCTAACCTCCTCTAAGGCAGCCTAACCCTAACATCCCCTAATGCAACCTAACTCTAACCTTCCCTCCAGCAGCCTAACCCTAACCTCCCCTCCCACCCCACAGCCTAACTCTAACCTCCTGCAGCCTAACTTACTCCTCCCGCATCCTGACCCTAACCTGCCCTCCCGCAGTCTAAACTCAACCACCTCTAATGCAGCCTAACCCTAACCTCTCCTAACCCTAACCTGCCCTCCAGCAGCATAACCTCCCTCCACTAGCCTAACATCCCTTAACCTGCCCTGCAGCAGCCTAACCTCCCCTCATGCAACCTATCCCTAACCTCTCCCGCTGCCTAACCCTAACCTTCTCCCCCACAGCCTAACCCCCCCTTCCACAGGCTAACTCTAACCTCCCCTCACACAGCCTAACCCCCAGTGCCGGTGCAAGGCGCCGGAGCGCCCCAGGCAGGGGGGGGGCGCCCCGGCGCTCACCCGCTCCACGGGTGGGGGGGGGGGTGGGGAGGAATAAGGCCGCCGGGGGTTCCGGTGTATATATTCCGGTGTATATATTACTCACCCTTCAGGAGGTGAGGCGCTTGGGTCTAGCTCAGCGGGCGGGAGGGAGAGCTGGAGAGCTTAGCAGGCAGGAGGGAGGCCTCGCAGTTCAGTCCCGGCTTGGTGTGACTGACATCTTCCTGACTTCCTCCACCCGCACTGTGTACAGCCGCTCAGCCGGGCAGCGCTGAGCACTTGGCTCACCCTCAGACGCTGCCCGGCTGAGCGGCTGTACGCGGTGTGGGTGGAGGAAAATGTCAGTTAACATGCACCGGGGTCCGGGACTGAACTGCACACAGCGCAGCGAGCCCTCCCTCCTGCCCGCTAAGCCAGACCTCCAGCTCTCCCTCCTGCCCTGCTCCCAACTACCGCCCCCCAGTGGCCGGCGCCCTAGGCAAATGCCTAACACTGCCTAGTGGTGGCGCCGGCCCTGCTAACCCCCATTCACACAGCCTATTAAAAGTATGTTTTCTTAAAAAACAAAACAATAAAAAAACATTGACACCCCTTTTGCATGACCACTCCCTTTTATGTGGTCACGCCCCTTTTTAGGAGTGAGCGCACCTACCCTCCATCCCCACTGACTACAAATCATTTACCCTCCTTCCCCACTGACTGCACATCATCTACCCTCCTGCCCCACTGACTGCACATCATCTACCCTCCTGTGGCACTGACTGCACATCATCTACCCTCCTGCCCCACTGACTGCAAATCATCTACCCTCCTGCCACACTGACTGCACCTCATCTACCCTCCTGTCCCACTTACTACACATCATCCTCCCTTCACTGCAGCCTGCCTACAGGCTGCCCTCAGGAAAAAGCCTGTCAACGTCACCCCCCCCCCCCCCCTACCACAGTATGGACCTCCACAACACACCAAAGCAGCCCCTTAACACCCACACTACCCTTGCACATGCCCAGCACATCCGTACCCACCCCTCCCACACCCACAACATCACTGGACACTCTCCACTACCTGCGGTAACTCCACAATGACCGATCTCCCACCCAACTAATGCACCCACCCATGGCACCCCGCAATCAGACCACCTCAACCCGTAGTACTCAGCCAAACCAACAGTTTCAGCCAAACTCAGACCTCCTCAACCCCCAACTCAGCCAAACCAACACCGCACCCACCCATCACCCATTCACAGTACACATGCACCCATACCTACCCCACCCCAGCACCATTGTTACCGCACCCAAAGCACCCCCTCAAATGCCCCTCACTCAACCGGGGCAGCCCACCAACCCACAACACTCACACGAGGCACACCTGCAACTTCACTACCTGCATTATCTCCACCCACGTCACCACCACACAGGCCACTCCACCAACCAAAGCAGCACCACATCCACCTGTCAAAACACCACACCTGCCCCTCCTGCACCCACACTACTTACCCACCCCTCCCGCATAAACCATATATTACGCAATAAAGGCATTCAGAGGTTAAGGGGGCACAGTATACCAGACCCATCCCTCAAACACAAACCATATTTCATGCAATAAAGACGTTCACAGGTTAAGGGGGTGGAGCCCCTTATGAGGGTGTGAAGAGCACCCGTAGGGCGTGATGAATCACCTAGTGTATATATATATATATATATATATATATATATATATATATATATATATATATATATAGATGTAGGGTCCTGCACTCACATCCAAGAGACTTGATTGATAGGGGTGCACCACTAAGGCAGTTCAATCCAAAAAGCCAAATATATGAGTGATTCTTTGCATTAAAAATTGCTGACTGAAGCTAAATTAGTGAGTGCCCCTGCTTTCTGCTTTTTACTAAGCATCCTGGATATATATATATATATATATATATATATATATATATATATATACACACACACATATAGTAACTCATGCTCATGACAAGACCAAAGTTTCTACCACTTATCTGTGCCACAGTTATAATAAAACACTGTAAACATTAGCTATCAACATAGAGTATGACTTGTCTCTGAGTCAGTCAATTTGTCAGCTGTCACTATGTTTACATGTGACTGATTAGCTGTACTGTAATGTAGATTAATCATGTATTAGCTGAAAGTAGGAAATTACATTCCTCGTATGCTGCTAATTCATCTGGTTGAAATCCAGAATATTATAAGCAGGATCAAACTTGAGGATTGGCTTTCCTTTGTATGTTTGTCATTATTGTAATGCATTGTAGGAGGATGTCATTTTACAGCAATCTCTTAATAATATTTGGAGGCAGTTTTTAAAAGTGCACACCATAGTTTCCATGTGCACACACCATCATAAGTGTCCCTACTACATACTTGCCTACCTGACCCTCTCCATGCGGGAGAAAATGCTCTGCTCCTGGACTTCCCTGGTAATGTATGATTGCCATCACCTGTGGTGAAACAACTATACCTAGCTCCCCACAGGTGATGGCAATCATACATTACCAGGGAAGGCCAGGAACAGAGCATTTTCTTCCGCATGGAGAGGGTCGGGTAGGCAAGTATGCCCTACTATTATAACTATATCACATAAGTTGTGTAACTTGTCTATTTTATAATATTTTAACCACTTTAAGGTTTGCTTTCTGAACAAAAAAATAGGGTTGCATAATGCAGCTAAAGCCCTAACACCAAAGAACTATATCTATATAATAAGTTGTGTGTGCATGTCTGTCATATGGCAGTGACAACGTGGCACTCAGAGATGCTAAATTTGGCAACAAGGTACCTCTGGACCCGGTGATGTGCTTCTCTGAGGCGTTTTGGGGAAATTTCACTTAGAAATTTAAAAACACAAACAATTTGCCTTGTTTGATGATCTGGAAAAAAGATTGATGATCTAGAAAACAGATGACGAAGGAACAACACCACATGTGGACACAAAGCAAACACATTCTAACATTATGGTAGAGGATTTCAATAATTAGGAATAATTTGGGATATACCGACAGTATACCACACAATCACACACATGTACACATTGTACACACACACACACACACACATACCAGAGTACAAAACATACGCACACACTATATATGTATTGCACCTCACACACTCACACATTGAACAGATACACACAACACACACATAACGCACCACTCACAGTACAACACACACTCCCACAGATCGCTGGGAGACGCTCTAATGAGAGTGACTCCATCTGTAAACATTGCACAGATACACAAACACAAAACACACAGACTTAAACATTGCACAGATACACACAGCACACTACACACACATAGGCGTGTGCACATTGAGTGTTAAGGGTGCACAGGCACCCGCCAATGCTGTGCCCCCACCCCCACACTTATTGCTGCTAGTAATACCAGCAATACATTTTACCAAAGACTTTTGCTTTTTAGACCTGTATTCCATTAAAATAAGTGCCAATCAATCAATTATATGTGTGTTTTGCATTATTAATTGTATTACACCATTGTCAAATCACT
This sequence comes from Crinia signifera, assembly GCF_055691185.1. Classification (NCBI taxonomy): domain Eukaryota; kingdom Metazoa; phylum Chordata; class Amphibia; order Anura; family Myobatrachidae; genus Crinia; species Crinia signifera. The sequence goes on along the minus strand of NC_139221.1, from coordinate 148,665,167 downwards.
ACATATCTGTGTCATGCAGATATGATTTTGACTTTATTTGCATGTACTGTTACACAGAGTAATTAAAAGATAAAACTGAAATAGGGAGGATATAATGGTGTGGCTGAGAGACGTTTTATATTGTAGTGAGTGCACGCCTGATTGGCGGTGTTAGACAGACCCAATGGCGGTGTTAGACATGCCCAATAGGTGGTGCTAGACACACCGCTTTGACAGTGCACCCCCTAATAAAATGTGCTGCGCACGCCTATACACACACATATATATGTAGTGCACTTCCCACACTTACAAATTGGACAGATACTAATAACACCCACACATACATAACACACAACACACAGTCACATACACTACAACACACACAAAAAAAACAGTACAACACACACAAACACACAGAACGCACAATAAAATAAATGCATCATAGGTGCTAAATCTCAGACGTAGATGTGGAGTTCATAAACACACAAGCTATCAAGTCAGGACACCACACCACACCTGGGGTGACATTTAATGGGATGAGATATGCTGACTTTTGCAATTTTAGTAAAAAAAACAGCTGTGATATCGCCAACTTAATAGGATGCAAATTGTGCTTAATATCGCATTTTTCTCTGGCTAATTCGCACATGGTTACCTGTTGGTTTCAATTCACACTTCATATCGCATCCAGATGTTTTCTCATTCAAAAGTATACAAATCGCAGATTTAATAGGATGCAAATTAGGAATTCGCCTCTGATTTTTTACTAAAAATCGCCACATAAACAGACCAGGTTTTGATGGGCATTTTTCAAACCGACCAACTTAAAAAAATATAGAAATGGTTAATTTTTACACAGGTGTCTCCTACTATAATCAGAAAATCCCCTACATATACCCCAACATCATCAAGGGCACCTGTGAGGGTTTGAGAGATGGAGTATTTGCTGTGTGGAGTAGAGATGGTCATTTGGGGTACTGACCGTTCGGAGGAGCTGCACAGGAGGAGTGAGCAATCTGTGCACCAGATCCAGGTCCCCAAGCACTTTGTGCTTCACGTAGGTACCTGCAAGGGTGTACCTGGACTCCCTCTCAGATCAACAGGTGGTGGGGATGTTTCGGCTGAACCGCAATAACCCGTTGACCTTATATGAGCAGGTGAGAAAGGATTTAGAGCCTTTTGGAAATGCCAACTATGCAGTGTCTGGGCTGCAAAAATTAATGTGTGCCCTCTACTTCTTTGACACAGGCTCCACTCAGTCTGTGAGCTCATGGTTGTTGGGGGTGTCACAAGTTACTTTCTCTAAGCATTTAACTCAGGTGTTATATGCCTTGAAGAAGCTGTGGCACATATATATCACATTCCCACATTCTGAGCCAGAGTGGCAGGAACTGAAGGTGATGTTCTACACATTGGAATTCAGGCACCACATGTGAGGGGGTACATCTTCGTCAATAGACATGGGTGTCACTCCCTCAACATGCAGGTGGTATGTGATGCTAACCTGAAAATTGTGTGGTTGCAGGCTACTCCGGGAACTGGCATGTTGCCTATATCCTGTGTCACTCTGGCTTTTGACCGCTCTCAGGAGCGCACCATGCCCAAGGGCAGGATACTTGGTTAGTACATTTTTTTAGATTACAGATGGAGTGCCTGTCAATGCCTGAAGCGGAGATGGGCGGGGAAGCCGCTCCCTGCCACCTTGCTAATGGGGATGCTCACGCGTCCCTGTCAGATGGCGTTCCTGTCCACTAGCCTGCGCCAGCTCTAGACATCTGGTGATCTTCAGTGAGACAGGCAGGGAGAGGGGGCAGACTGGGGGAGCTGCGGGGGAGCTGCTGGAGACCGGCGGAGGGTGCCGAAAGAAGGGGGCATGTGCCCCCTTCTGTCGGCTGGCACGCAGCGGCAATTGACGATTCTATTGCCAGGAGCAGCTCCATTGAGAGCTGTTTCATCTATATATTCATGTGTTTGCCTCTATAGTGTATGCTGAAAATGTTTAACATAAAAAAATTGCACAAAAAAACAGTATACTGGTGTGTTTATGTGGTGTATATTGCTTTAAATCATGTACATGTGAGTTATATTCCAAATGGCATGTTGCTAAGGTCAACCAATATGAATGGTCACCATTTCCACTTCAAATTTTCCCCTGATTATACTTGCTTAGCCTCTAGCAATATTCCATGTGAAAGTGTAGGTAAATTAACTGGAAGGTACAAATGTGTTTTTGTTGATATGTAAAATATCATTAGTGTCATTTTTCATTATTTCTGTGTTAGAATTTACATAACTTTTACAAACAACACTGTGATGTGTTACCTTACAAACATAACAATACACATGGGACCTTACACTCTTACACCAAAATGATGTTTTATAGGTGACTCAGGATATGGTTGTCTCCCTTGGCTCATGACACCTCTGTGTAACACACAAGGCCCTGCACAGCACTGCTAGAATGATGCACACATTGCCACCCGCAATGTTGTGGAACGTACCTTTGGGGTGCTGAAAAGTCATATCCAGTCTTTGGACAGATCATCCGGTACCCTGCTTTACCACCCAGCCAAGGCAATTATGCAGAGGATGGCATTGCAGCAGTCGTGGTGGAAGCTGAATCTACCCAACCTATGGTATTTTCAGAATGTTTTCCCCAAAAATAATTTAAATGCCTTCGTGTACACTAACATTTTGATTTTTACTGGCACCAAGGGGATTAAGGCCCAACTCCAGAGAAGTTCTGGCATTCCTTTTGGATTCTTTCATACATGCTGGTGAGTATGGTGTACAAATCTAAAAAATGTACCATTGTCAATGTACTTAACCTTTTTACCCATTAAAAATGACATCAATGCAATCAAATATTAAACCATTTTCCATGCATACTTAAAATACATCATTATTATGTAAAGCAATGAAACAAAAAAAAGAAATGCAGGTTACAGTAGCCAAACAAGTTTTACTCAGCAGTAAAATGTACATATATACATTTGTACAAACAGTGTAGTTGTACGAAAAAATAATGTTAATCAAGGATTGTCAGAGAAATACACCCCCTCCCCCCTAATTAAGGCTTTTTGGGCTGGGTTTGACTCAGGACTGGTGCTAGGGTGTTCTAAACCCTCCTGCAAACTTTACATTTGCGCTCTCCTATATGCTACAAAGAGTCAGCGTGTATCCAGTGGATACTGCTTGGCAAGATTTCAGACAAGCTTTATGTACAGAGGCTGTCTTGAAGCTCTGGACTTCAGTTGGTGTTGCATATGGATACCTCTGAGACAGGATTAGGGGCAGTCATTTCCCAAGAGGTAGATGGGGAGGAGAAGCCTATCCTCAACCTTAGCCATAAATAAATACTCTACACTTCTTATTGATTTATCTTTGTTAATTTGTCCTGATAATGGTTCTATGGAACTGAAATTTCTACAGCACTACTTGATATATTGCAGCCTTCTGATGTGACCAATACAAGACCTTAAATTGTGGTGAGTGCCCTCTTTCCCATGCTTTGTGTGGAACTTTGTGAATCATCCGTGATGGAACGTGTTGAGGCGTGGCTTCCAGCATTGACATTGAAGTCATCTTCCATCACCCGGAAACTGCTTGTGCTTGCAGTGTGTTGTATATGTATATCTATCTATATATATGTATATATATATATCTATATATATATCTACATATATATATATATATATATATATATATATATGATATATACACCTTGACAAAGGGGTTTGCTAACCCCGAAACATTGGTATCACTAAACTTTGTTTGATTGTAAAGACCTCCGGAGTGCCTCTGCCTGCTTATTGGACTGCCTTTATACCATTACCACGAGAGGGCACCGGGGCAGGTGTTGACCTTTAAGGAGAGTGCCGGGCTGACCCCTACTCCTATATATCTATATATCTATATATATATATATATATAGATATATAGATAGATAGATATGCAAAGAAAGGAGAAGGAGCGCAGTGTAAGCATATATTTCAAAGATAATTCTCCTAAGGTATAAAATCTCACATGCATTAAAATAAACAATGAAAATGTGGCATCCCCTAACAAGTGTAGGGTATTTAGGTATTTTCTGGTTACCTGTATATATGTCTAATGTAATGACTTGTACTAAAGTCTCCCTTATGGAGCCCTGGATCTATAATTTTAGAGCGCTGGAAGGCAAATGCCGCAGGGCATAACACTTTAACAGCAAGGAGACTGGCTGAGTATGAAATCTGCAGCCACGGAGTATTGTGGACTGCAGATTACAGTGTAAATAAAGTTGGACAGCACGTGCACTAGGCTCTGAGCAGTGCACGCGAGGAAGGGGTTAAAAGACACAGCCGTTAACGGCTGTGTCGCAGTTGTTCAGGAAAAAGCTGGAAGGCAGAGCTCTGCAGCTAGTCTGTGGCTGCGACGGTGACGGTACGGAAGAACCCGGGTGCTACTCACGGCTGGTGTGTCCGCTGGCGTGTTCGCCGGTAAGCGGTAATCGGTGACGGAGCGTCCGGGCAGCTTAGGCGGAGAGAAGCCGGAGGAGGAGTTCAGACCCGGCTTGCAGCGTCATCAAGGGGGACGGGCCGAGAAGCTAAAGTAAGGCAGCCTGGGCGTGACGGAGGAGTGGAGAGGGTGTTTCATACTCGGCTACGCCCATGGAGTGGTGAGTGACACTTGGGCCAACACTATGTTAACACCGCATAGCTACTACAACCCAGCACAGGACTAATAATGAGCTGTTCTAGTCTGCCTATGCCCCAGATTTCCATCCCAGGCCAATTAGTATACTAGCCTAGACTGTCCGTATCCAGGATAGACAGTGGCAGCTCTAAATCAAATAAAGTACAGCTGGTGCAGCGAATGTGTTGATTGCCATAGTACAGCCACCGTCACACATACCGAACAGTACAGTGCAGTTAATTGGGCTAAACCCGGCTCACGCCAGGGGACGCCCCACTACAGAGTTGGAAAAGGACAAGTATTTAACCTTGGACCTTAATAGATCAGACAGCGTGGAGAGTTCAGCAAGTAGATAACCAAGAGGAGGGCTAAACCCGACTAGGGTCAGGGGACGCCCCAGAAACATTCGGTTTGAGGTCTTCTAGGGACAGCGTAGACAGCACAGCAATACCAAAATAGTTCAAGATATTCCCCGGCATTCCGGATATTTCAGGTTCTCTCAATACATAGTCTGTGCACAGTGAAGCAAAAGGATATTTAACCTACATCTGCAGTACTAGATATATAGGGACAGGTCGAGACATTTTGGGACTTCCAGGACCCATAGATATTAGATATTTGTTTGGGGTCAGATCGTTGTGGTAGTGTATTGACAAGTATTCACTACCTTAAGTTATTGAGTCTATTTGTTTTCACTTACCGTTAAGAAGAAATACCTGTAACTTCATGTGGTAGAGTTCTAGAACACCATAAGTTAGTTGTTAGTATTTAGCAGTAACCTGGTAAACAAGTAGCATTATTGCGCAATAATAGCTTTGGTTATTATATGCATACCGGCAATAGACAAAAGTAGATAAGTATCCGATGTTTAATGTTGTGTAATTGAGGCAACAAAGGTAAGATTGCACGATCTATTCCTACTGGGAACCAGAAGTGAACACGTAAATAATCTTCAAAGGATTCATGTTCCGGTTTAATAAAAGTTGACGTGCGGTCTGGTAGATGAATATTTAATGTTATCACTGTTGTGGTTGATCCTGTGATATTTGTATCCTTGTTATTTTTCCTGTGAATGTTATAATAATAAAAAGGAATCTGTTTAACTGATACTTACATTGTCTCACCTGTAAAGAAGAAATTCAATAACTTCCTAAGTTGCAAGTACTTACCTGGACACCAGGAGGGTGACATTTGGCGTCGTTCGAACAGGATCCGGATAAAAGTTACAACATGGACGAACAAGATGAAGCGCTGGGAAACCAGGGAAATGGCGTGTCGTCTAGCGCACAAACAGAGCCTATGGACACGGGCACGAATCCTATCACGCTGCCCTATTATTTCGGTGCACCATGGCTTCCCATGTATTCAGGGGAAGAAACAGATGGGGATGGAAGTGTGTTCAAGGCATTCAGGAAAAGGATCAGGTCAATGTTCAAATTATATAAGCCAGGAAACGAACAACAAATTGAAATCCTGCTGGGTCAACTCAAAGGAGCAGCTGCCAGAGAGGTGACATCTTGGCCATCAAAACAGAAGCGGACGGCAGAACAGATTCTTCAAAAATTGGCCACGACCTTTGATACAAGTACGCTGCCAGAGCGTAAAAGTCGCTTCTATAGCCGAAAACAAAAGGCAGGAGAAACGCTCAGAGACTTTGCGTTAGGATTGCAGGAGGCGTTGCGTGACATCAACGGAGAAGGCCACGTGGAGGGCAGAGAAGAGGATGATGATATGTTAATCACCCAGTTTATTGAAGGAGCTTATCACGAGGGAATCAAAATTCAGCTGAAGATGTTAAAATTACAAAATGAGCTTAAAACTTTCGCAGAATTTAAAGAAACAGCTATTAAAGTGATGGGAACTAAAAAGCCCAAGGAAGTGACCTTCTCGGAATCCACCAGGTATCCTGAAGTGAGCAGCGGTGAGTGGGACGAAGCTATAGCCGGAGAAGATATCAAAATGCGGCCGGCAATTGCACAGGGTGTGCAAAATCCTGCAGCTGATTTAACCTATACATTAAAGGGGCAGGTTGAGGATCTGGCTGTCAGTGTGAACCAGATTAAGCATGATTTACAGCGGCTTGCTCAGAGAAGCGTGTCACCCTCCAGTGAAGGTGGCTGGCGAGCAAATAATAGACAAGAGCGAAGTGAATGGAGAACCACCCCAACCGGGGGAAGACGTCGCTCTACGGATCGTTTTGATCCCCAAGGTCGACCTATCTGTAGAAGGTGTGGACAAAGCGGTCATATAGAAAGGGGGTGTCGCAGTGAGGAGGCGTTAAACACACAACCCCCGAGGATGGAGACCGATCCTCGGGGGCATTAATAGTTCAAGGTCCCTCGTCTGAAGAGTGGAGTTTTCAATACATTGGACATTGCCCCATTGTGCCCATCACTATCGGTGGAAAAGAAGTGTTAGTTTTACTTGATACGGGATCTCCTGTCACCACTATACAACGGGGATACTTTGTACAACATTGGGGAACCCCAGAGGTTTTGCCTACGCCACCAGCATGGCTGAGACTTTTGGCCAGCAATGGTCAAGACATTTCATGCATCGGTTACTGTGAAATGACCATACAAATTAGAGAAGCTGTTATGCCCAATCAGGGATGCTTGATCACCGACGTGAATGACCCGTTAGTTCCTGCAATCATCGTGGGCATGAATGTCCTAAGAAATTGCCCTGCAGAGCTAACCTCGATACTGACACAAAACTCGTACAGCCAACCTCAGACTTTGAACCAAATTATGCAGCACTCTATTTATGGACGGAGAAGCCCGGCAGGGAAGAGAGTGCTGGCTACTCAGGTACAAGGAACTGTTACGTGGTTTAATGTCCGTAAGAGGTATGGTTTCATCAACCGGAATGACACTAAAGTTGATGTCTTCGTTCATCAGACGGCTATAACAAGAAACAACCCCCGGAAGTTGCTGCGCAGTGTCGGAGACGGCGAGGTGGTGGAGTTTGATGTGGTCGAAGGAGAGAAGGGTACTGAGGCAGCCAATGTGACTGGCCCTGGCGGTCTACCGGTTAAAGGAAGCCGTTTTGCTCCCAACAGACGCCGGTTCCGCAGGTGGTCCTACCCACCAAAAGTAGAGTACGCTGCAGAAGCTAGAGTAGAAGAAATCAGTAGGTACCAAGCGAGAGAAGAGGACAGAGTGGAAGACACATTCCCTCCGCAGAGATCTAGTCAATGTGAAAGTCCACCGCCATTTCTCCACCGAAGACGTTTTGGCAAAAGAAACCGAGGCGCGAAACAGGAACTTAACACCATGCCCGAGGGAACCGAAGGTATAAAGCCTGATGGGGTGAATGAACATGGGCATCGGCTTGAACTGGCTGAGAAGGTAGTGAAAGAAGAGACGGAGACAGCTCACTCTCAATCAAGGCTAAGTTATGGTCACACTACGAATGTTGCATCAGACCGAGTTTGGAAGATGGATGGTCAACGGAGAGACGAGTTAGCTCCCTTCCGGGAATCAGGATCAGATGCAATTGTCCATCTTCCGGCTACAGACACCGGGGTGTGTGAGATAAGAACGGATGTGAATAACCATCAAGTTCTTAGCATGGTAGTTAGTACCTATGTTAAGTGTATTTAGTTATTGATGTTTATAACTGATGAAAGTAAGATGGCTTTAATATGCATGAGGACATGCTATTATTTAGAGGGGAAGAATGTGGCATCCCCTAACAAGTGTAGGGTATTTAGGTATTTTCTGGTTACCTGTATATATGTCTAATGTAATGACTTGTACTAAAGTCTCCCTTATGGAGCCCTGGATCTATAATTTTAGAGCGCTGGAAGGCAAATGCCGCAGGGCATAACACTTTAACAGCAAGGAGACTGGCTGAGTATGAAATCTGCAGCCACGGAGTATTGTGGACTGCAGATTACAGTGTAAATAAAGTTGGACAGCACGTGCACTAGGCTCTGAGCAGTGCACGCGAGGAAGGGGTTAAAAGACACAGCCGTTAACGGCTGTGTCGCAGTTGTTCAGGAAAAAGCTGGAAGGCAGAGCTCTGCAGCTAGTCTGTGGCTGCGACGGTGACGGTACGGAAGAACCCGGGTGCTACTCACGGCTGGTGTGTCCGCTGGCGTGTTCGCCGGTAAGCGGTAATCGGTGACGGAGCGTCCGGGCAGCTTAGGCGGAGAGAAGCCGGAGGAGGAGTTCAGACCCGGCTTGCAGCGTCATCAAGGGGGACGGGCCGAGAAGCTAAAGTAAGGCAGCCTGGGCGTGACGGAGGAGTGGAGAGGGTGTTTCATACTCGGCTACGCCCATGGAGTGGTGAGTGACACTTGGGCCAACACTATGTTAACACCGCATAGCTACTACAACCCAGCACAGGACTAATAATGAGCTGTTCTAGTCTGCCTATGCCCCAGATTTCCATCCCAGGCCAATTAGTATACTAGCCTAGACTGTCCGTATCCAGGATAGACAGTGGCAGCTCTAAATCAAATAAAGTACAGCTGGTGCAGCGAATGTGTTGATTGCCATAGTACAGCCACCGTCACACATACCGAACAGTACAGTGCAGTTAATTGGGCTAAACCCGGCTCACGCCAGGGGACGCCCCACTACAGAGTTGGAAAAGGACAAGTATTTAACCTTGGACCTTAATAGATCAGACAGCGTGGAGAGTTCAGCAAGTAGATAACCAAGAGGAGGGCTAAACCCGACTAGGGTCAGGGGACGCCCCAGAAACATTCGGTTTGAGGTCTTCTAGGGACAGCGTAGACAGCACAGCAATACCAAAATAGTTCAAGATATTCCCCGGCATTCCGGATATTTCAGGTTCTCTCAATACATAGTCTGTGCACAGTGAAGCAAAAGGATATTTAACCTACATCTGCAGTACTAGATATATAGGGACAGGTCGAGACATTTTGGGACTTCCAGGACCCATAGATATTAGATATTTGTTTGGGGTCAGATCGTTGTGGTAGTGTATTGACAAGTATTCACTACCTTAAGTTATTGAGTCTATTTGTTTTCACTTACCGTTAAGAAGAAATACCTGTAACTTCATGTGGTAGAGTTCTAGAACACCATAAGTTAGTTGTTAGTATTTAGCAGTAACCTGGTAAACAAGTAGCATTATTGCGCAATAATAGCTTTGGTTATTATATGCATACCGGCAATAGACAAAAGTAGATAAGTATCCGATGTTTAATGTTGTGTAATTGAGGCAACAAAGGTAAGATTGCACGATCTATTCCTACTGGGAACCAGAAGTGAACACGTAAATAATCTTCAAAGGATTCATGTTCCGGTTTAATAAAAGTTGACGTGCGGTCTGGTAGATGAATATTTAATGTTATCACTGTTGTGGTTGATCCTGTGATATTTGTATCCTTGTTATTTTTCCTGTGAATGTTATAATAATAAAAAGGAATCTGTTTAACTGATACTTACATTGTCTCACCTGTAAAGAAGAAATTCAATAACTTCCTAAGTTGCAAGTACTTACCTGGACACCAGGAGGGTGACAAACAGCTTGCCACTGATGCTATCAACGTCCTTTACGCCGACGACGGAGACCGGGACTAGTCTTGCAGCACCGCCGATATACCGGTGGACCAGGACGTCTGTGGAACAGGTTGTTTTCAGAGGCCATGCCTGATGTGTTTCATCATTACAGGACTTTGTCAGGGGGTGTGGCTTATCTGACGTGATAGGCGCTCCCTCTCCTTTCTTTGCATGAACCATTGGGACATTGGAGCTTTGGTCGAGATCTCTGGAGATAGCTGCGGCATACCAACTAAGGACCCATATTTGATTGACTGTGCGCGGCTGAACTTCCAATATTTATATTGGGCCTCCACAAGTGGTCGCATTGACAGCACCACTCTATCTACATTAATGTTAGGCTTAGAAAAGCTGCAGCTTGTACCTCTGGAGTGACCTGGGTGGCGGGGACCGGAAGCGGAAGTGTGTTTAACGGACGCTTCCTGCATTCCACAGCACCGCAGTCACAGTAAAGCAGTGGATTTCTTGGAGATGCTTACATGTGAGGTAGGTTTGGCTGATTTTGGCGGCACCTAGGTCTCTATTTATTTGGCAGTATCTCATTCATGTTTATACCCTTGATGAAGGTGGTGTGACCACTGAAACAGGTTGTTGGGTACTTTGGCTTGGAGGATGGAGACAGGTTTCCTTTATTCACTATGTTACAGTGAGGGAGTTTTTGATATATAACCTGTACCATGTATGTTTTTCCAATATGCTGCCATGCAGGGCCGGATTTACCACTAGGCCCGTGAGGCACGGGCCTAGGGGCGACAGATGTTAAGGGCGGCAGCGAGCAGGGAGTTTTTTATGGGTGACGAGCTGTGCAGCTGCATGGCTCATCCTAGAGCAGCATCCTGCCGGTCTATAGCACTTCAGCGGGCTGTGTTGCTGCTTGCACACGGACCAAGAGCTGCGCTGGATCCGGGGCTGCTGCGGACCGGAGAGGAGCTGGTGACCTAGAAGGCTCTGGCAGCAGCCTGAATGACATGTCCAGGGGGCGGAAGCTGGATAGGTGAGAGCTGGCGGCATCATATGTGGTTCACCGGCTGCTGTAGCTTGTGAGCCCGCAACCCTCCTCCTGCATGCACACACACTCCCGCTATCATCCGCCATCCATCCCAACAGCACCCGCTGGGGTCAGTGCTGCCAGTGACTCTGGGCTCCAAGAGTGTCTGCCTGTTTGCACCTCCCTCAGTCCTGTCAGGCTGAGGGACCCCGCTCCTTGCTCAATACTGCTATTGCCCGCCAGTGACTGCTGCTGCGGAGCACGGTGACCAGACTGCCAGTGTTACAGTTGGTGCCCACCACCACAGCTATTGCCGCTGCTTCTGCTGCCCGGGTGTCTCAGTCCTCCACCTGCCCGCTTGTCCGTGACTGCGGAGGAGGAGGAGCATGGTGTCCTGGCTGCCGGTGCCTGAAGACGTGCAAGAGGTAATTCTGGGGAGCAGCCTCTTGATCTCCCTCCACTCTGACCTATTTTAAAAATGTCAAAAGGGTCCTCACTCCAGGTCCAGGGGGCGGCCAAAAATTATGTGCCTAGGGGCGGCCTGACCCATAAATCATGTGTGCCATGTGTTGTCTTTTCCTGCTTGTTTGCAGTATATAAAGCATTCTGACCTTTAAACTGGTGTGCAGATCACTATCTACCATTGTCTGGATAAAAGTGTATATATATATATATATATATATATATATATATACAGGTATTTCTATATATATATATATATATATATATATATATATATATATATATATATATATATATATATAGGAGAGTAGGTTTCAATCAGCAGCACTCCACGGATTTAGTGAAAAAGATTTATTGAGGTGACCGATGTTTCGGGGAATGAATACCCCTTTGTCAAGGTGTACAGAGTACAGTATATATATATATATCAGGGTTGCCGACCCTCCCGGAATTCCCGGGAGTCTCCCGAAAATCGGGTCCTCCTCCCGGCCCCCCGGAAGGGTGGGCAATCCTCCCGGAATCTGGGGGACCCCCCTGAGCCCCCCGAATCGCGGCATTTAAATGCCGCAATCCGCGGGTCTCAGAGGAGGGGGCGGGGCTAAAATGGCACAATCGCGTCATTTTAGCCCCGCCCCCTCCATAGAGATCAGTCATTTTTCCTGTTTCCCGTAATGGGGGCGGGGCTTAATGACGTCACAGTCAAGCCCCGCCCCCGATCGGGTAAGGAAAGTCTCCTCTCCGGGCTTCTCCCGGAGAGGAGCATTTATAAGTCGGCAACCCTGATATATATATATATATATATATATATATATATATATATATATATATATATATATATATCTGAGGAAGGAAGCCAAATGGATTTTGAGGTTGGACACGGTTGCTCCTAGGGGATTGAATGAGGTTAACCCTCTAAATGTTTTTCTATAGGCATCAATAGTGCAATATGAAAAAATTCTTCTGCTAATATTACATTGCGTCTGGTACACATTTCACCTGTTTTTAAGTGAATTTTAATGTTTTTTTTTGTGATTATATTTTTTCTGTATGTATCTTTATGTCTTTAATATTTTGTTATAAGGGTGCTCCTATATGTGGGTCTGGCACACTAAAAGTACAGTGTATTTAGGAGTAATTAATTCAATTTAGGTGTACATAAACATTGGCTCAAATCTAAGATGAATATTATCATACTTTATAGTGTCTGCCCGTTATTAATATGTATGTACGTTCTTGCGTTCCAATTGAGGCCGCACTTCCGCGTGTCAAAGGGCGGAAGTGACTATTGTTGAGCCTGAATTCTACGTGGAAGCGGCGGATGTACGCCGCGCACGTATTGGATGTAGGGGGACGCCGTGCTTCCTGCGGTCCAAAGGGCGGAAGTGCATAGCGCTATGGCTATGTTTGGAATACTCAGAATACATATAAGTCTCGACAATAGGCTAAACATTGAGCGGACAGATAGTCTCGCGGGCTTGGTTCCCATACGGAATGGGGCTTGCTTTACGGGCACACACTTCCGGAAATTTGTTGTGGAACGCACGCCATGGTTATTGATACCGGGTAAGTGCACGGTGGATGATATTTATTGTTAATGTACACCTGATGATTTGCTTTCGATAGCTTGATTGTAAGAGATGCGGTTCCCATTCATGAATACTTGTATATGGAGCTTTTGGGACCTTTGAATGATGTAATAGTGTACTTCCTGTTGTGAAAAGGGGAGTGGCTGTACTTTTGGTATAAAAGACCCACATGGGGCAAGGGTAGTTGCACACTGGAGGAGGCAGAAAGGGGGTCTTGACAAAGGTCCAGCCAGGACCGAAACGTCGACCTGTACCCACTGTTATGCACATGTTGATCTAAAAGGTGGTATTTAAATAGTGCACAAGTGGCTGTGTACACTCACCCCTGAGGAAAACTGGCAGAGTCCAGTTGAAACGGCTGTTGGGTGCAGCTGCTGTATGTATTTACTGCACATCATGGAATAAAATCCTTTTTCTTCAAACCATCGCTGAGTGCCGGTCTGGATTCTTCACCAAGTGTGGGGGGTAAGTGCTTTATACGTTCCCTTTATGGACCGGGCACCGGAGTCTTAATTTCATTTTTATGTGGAGTGCCGACCTGCTGCCCACTGTGTGTGTATATATATATATATATATATATATATATATACGAAAACTTGGGGAATCCGCACTCCAAAGCAAATGTAGAGAGTTAGGTGCCAGTCCAGAAGTACTAATAAGCAAACAGTATATCCAGGGAGATAGACGAGACAGCACTCAATTTGAATCACTGTGAATCCATCACAAATTTTATATGAAATTCAAGTATCAGCCAGATACATTAAGGTTTTTCAAACAGTTAGCAAGGAACACTTTGGGAATTTAGGAACATAGTCACCCATCCATGCAAGACTTCATTGGTCAAAATTGGCAGTCGACAGATCTGTTTCGGCACCACATGCCTTCATCACAGACTGACCCACAATGGCTGTTACTAGAAGCTGTTATATAGCCACCAATACAAACAATCAACTAATTACACAAATCGTGCCAGCTGTGTGCAGATTTAAATCAATCAATCAGCAGGTCAGAGCCCCAACAACGTCACCTATCCGGATGCCCATATATAGTCATGGGTCTGTTAATACTAAGTATGCAAATGGGTATGGGAGTATTGAGCAATGGGATAGCGCACTTACCACCTGGTTGTGTCACTCAGGTCGGATGGGGCAGGTAGACAGCAGCGCTTCGCGCCGTGTCTCCCGCGTCATCATTCTGTACCTATGGACGCCGGACCAATCAGGGAGCAGGCGCGCAGCAGCATCGCTGACCGCGTCACCCGCTCACACTGGTGGACCGCATCCTGACACGCACGGCCATATTGGTGTGTGCAGCCCTCACCAAACAATGTACTCCGGTGCGCGGCCATGTTGGGGGAGGCACAGATTACATGTCCCCGTCTCGGCGCGTTGCCCTGGTGACCCAAATAAACAAATAAGCGGAATATAGAAATAGCAAAGTTACGTGTATGGGGTTGGCCCCTTACATGATTTATCCACCCATTAACAACACCCATGTCAATAATAGAGTCAATTTCCCTCTTGTAACCAGTCGTCGGGTCAAATGCTAGTTGTTTATAGCATATTGGGTCAGTGAGTTGTCTCATGAGTTCGGCTATATAGTCTGTGCGGTTCAAGATCACGATCCCCCCGCCTTTATCGGCGGGGCGAATCGCGATCTTGGCATTATCATGCAGTGAGCACACTGCCAAATTCTCTGCCCTGGTGAGGTTGGACCTAATTTTCTGCTGCTTTGATGAAGCAGTAGCAACATCTGCCCTCACTAGTCTATGAAAGGTTTCAATTGAGGCGTTGCTAGTCGGTTGGTCGAACGTACTTTGGGCCCTAAAGCGGCTAGCTGGTTTGTCATCTGTGGTCCCTTGTTTTTTAAAAAAGTCGATAATGTTAAGTTTTCTACGGAATTTGTAAAGCTCAACCTCAAAGTCCATGGGCTTTTGTTTGTATGTCTGGACAAATGTCAGCCCCTTAGAAAGGACTGTCATCTCGTCTACACTGGGTGTATAGTCTGAAAGGTTGAACACTATTTGTTCCGTCGGCCTGTGGCTGCGGTCACCCCTTTTCCTCCTGTGTGAGACTGTCAGAATGTTAAAAGAGAGAATAGGGATGCATAGGTCATCGATTAAAAAAGCACTGAATGGCACAGATGCCAATACACCCCCTGTCGCACGCCACTTTATTGAAGCGGGACATACAATTAAGGACTTTCGCTGCATGCCCGTTGACCACATACCACCTCTAAGGAGGGGTGGTGATAGACATAAACTACTTTTGCAGAGGGAGTGCCAATGGATACAAAAATTGGGCACTCTATCTCCCTCCGGTCTAAATGAGGAATATCCACTGTCCGTGTTTCTATAATGTCCTTGAGCCTTACTAAAGCTTTACCTATATGGATTATTAACCAGCTAAATATATTGTTGTATTAATCTCCCTTTTAACCATACCCTTGCACTTGTATATATTTGTATAAGCTTTTCTGCACATTGCCAGCTGTTTGTGGGCGATTAATCATGTAAGGGGCCAACCCCATACACGTAACTTTGCTATTTCTATATTCCGCTTATTTGTTTATTTGGGTCACCAGGGCAACGCGCCGAGACGGGGACATGTAATCTGTGCCTCCCCCAACATGGCCGCGCACCGGAGTACATTGTTTGGTGAGGGCTGCACACACCAATATGGCCGTGCGTGTCAGGATGCGGTCCACCAGTGTGAGCGGGTGACGCGGTCAGCGATGCTGCTGTGCGCCTGCTCCCTGATTGGTCCGGCGTCCATAGGTACAGAATGATGACGCGGGAGACACGGCGCGAAGCGCTGCTGTCTACCTGCCCCATCCGACCTGAGTGACACAACCAGGTGGTAAGTGCGCTATCCCATTGCTCAATACTCCCATACCCATTTGCATACTTAGTATTAACAGACCCATGACTATATATGGGCATCCGGATAGGTGACGTTGTTGGGGCTCTGACCTGCTGATTGATTGATTTGAATCTGCACACAGCTGGCATGATTTGTGTAATTAGTTGATTGTTTGTATTGGTGGCTATATAACAGCTTCTAGTAACAGCCATTGTGGGTCAGTCTGTGATGAAGGCATGTGGTGCCGAAACAGATCTGTCGACTGCCAATTTTGACCAATGAAGTCTTGCATGGATGGGTGACTATGTTCCTAAATTCCCAAAGTGTTCCTTGCTAACTGTTTGAAAAACCTTAATGTATCTGGCTGATACTTGAATTTCATATAAAATTTGTGATGGATTCACAGTGATTCAAATTGAGTGCTGTCTCGTCTATATCCCTGGATATACTGTTTGCTTATATATATATATATATATATATATATATATATATATATATATATATATATATATATATATATATATAAACATTGGCACTACTTTCCTAGTTTTGGGGTGCCCTAACAACTCAATAGGTCGACATGCTTTTAGGTCGACATACCATTAGGTCGACATACCATTAGGTCGACATACCATTAGGTCGACATGCCATTAGGTTGACATGCCATTAGGTCGACACTGCCATTAGGTCGACAGTCAAAAGGTCGACATGGTTTTTTCACTGTTTATTGACCCAAATGTCGACACAGTGGACATGGACACAGTTTGAAGTGAACCGCAGCCCCTCGCATCGCTCGCTTCGCTCGCGATGCTTCGGGCACGGTGCTTCGCTCCGCTCGGCACACTATTATAATGTAACTCCACGCCCTAGTGGATGGTAGGGCATGAAATACCGCCTGTCAGCACATGTCGGCTCAAAAAACAGTGAAAAAAACCATGTCGACCTTTTGACTGTCGACCTAGACACTGTCAACCTAATGGCAGTGTCGACCTAATGGCATGTCGACCTAATGGTATGCCGAACTAATGGTATGTTGACATAAAAGCATGTCGACCTATTGAGTTGTCGAACTAATGGTTTCGACCTAATGGCTGTCTATCTTCTTGTTGTAGACAAATAGTCCGGATACCCCCCAAAACTAGGAAAGGTGAGTGCCGATGTTTAGAGTATATATTGTTTATTAGATTAATTTTTTTAAATTAGTCTTATTGTGGTCACATTCTCTCATGCACCCTGTTTTAGCTAAGACTCCATAGCTTATGTTAACCATTTCCCTAGATGATTAGTAAAAGCATAGTGGCCCTTATTTTGATCTGGGCGGTACGGCCCGCGTGCGGCCGTACCGCCGATGTTTACACTCTGCACATGCGCAGAGGTCACTCTGCGCATGTGCAGGGGAATTCTCCGAGAAAAAAATTTAGACGCCGCAAAGGGGGCGTATAGGGGCGTGAGGGGCTTAATAGCCTCATTACCCTATGTATACGCCCAGCGTTTCATGGGCGTTCCCATGCAAACGCGGGGCGTATGCATGGTAATGAGGCTATGACGCCAGTGATGGGGGCGGAAAGCTGACATCGCCGGATGTCAGCTGCCCGCCCCAATACAAGCTTTCACACGGACGATTGTCCGTGTGCTCTAAGCTTGCGTGAGCGGGGGGAGCGTGCGGCCCTGCCTTCGATGGTCATCGACCATCGAATGCAGGGGGCAGCTCCCACCATGGTGGAGGCGTACGCCCCACCATTTTCATGCGGATCGGCAGCCGTCCGTGTACGGACGGCCGTGCCGATCCGTCTTGTAGGCGGGGATTCGTCTGGTGCGGTCGGAGCCGCATATGCGGCTCGGCCGCACCAACCAGAATAAGGGCCAGTGTGCTGTGAGCCTTAGACCAGATAGCATGCCTGGAATCAAACATTGATGTGATAGCTATGTGTATTAGAGCCATTTTCAGAGATAGTGTTAGGACCTGCAGAAAAGTGGGGTCCCGTGAAGGGGGCTGCAGGCTTAAATGCATTGATCAATTCATGAACCAAATCTCCACTATTTATTATCAGTTAATTTAGTGTGTGCAGAGCCCCTACAATGTCTATAGTAGCACATCCAACTTCCAAAAGAAAAGAGCACTCAGGAGACTTTGTCATCAATGCAACATAACTGTATTCACGGTATACACAGATGTTTTCGGGACCGCAGCCCCTTCGTCAGATACCTACAGCTGTAGGTATCTGACGAAGGGCCTGCAGTCCCGAAAACGGCTGTTTATACCGTGAATACAGTTATGTTGCATTGATGACAAAGTCTCCTGAGTGCTCTTTTCTTTTGGAAGTTGGATGTGCTACTATTGCGGCACTGGGAGCAGGTGAATCTATTAGAGTGCCGGCATAAGTTGATTGCTATATATATATATATATCTATATATCTATATATCTATATATCTATATATCTATATATCTATATCTATATATATATATATATCTATTCTGCATGAAGATCTGACTATATATAAATCATTAATCAGGTAGGTTTCACCTACGCAACATCTCACGCATCAGACCATTCCTCTCCACTGACGCGACCAAAATTCTCATTCATTCTCTTGTCATCTCCCGCCTTGACTACTGCAACATCCTTCTTTCTGGGCTACCTCTCACCCGCCTCGCACCTCTCCAATCCATTCTTAACGCTGCTGCTAGGCTCATCTTCCTCTCCCGCCGCTCTACCTCCGCCTCCCCCCTCTGTATATATCTTCACTGGCTCCCCATTCCTTTCCGAGTTCTCTTTAAACTCCTCACCACCACCTACAAGGTTCTCTCCTCCTCCACCGCTCCTTACCTCTCTTCACTGATCTCTATCCACACTCCCTCCCGTCCTCTTCGCTCCATCGCTGACCGCCGACTGACCTCTCACCTAATCACCTCCTCCCACTCCCGTGTCCAAGACTTCTCTCGCGCTGCCCCCCTGCACTGGAACAACCTCCCGCCACCCATCAGGCTTTCTGATTCCCTTACCTCCTTCAAGCGCTCCCTCAAAACCCACTTTTTTCGACTAGCCTATCCCTCCTCCTAACCTCTTTTGATCCTCCTATCCTGCCTCCGTTCCCCTCCGTTCCTACTTATCCTATTGTTTTTCGTTTGTCCACCCACCTAGTTTTAGTATGTTAACTCTTATGAGTAGGGTCCTTCTTCCTCACGTACTCACCCTACCTCTTTACCTCACCTGTGCTCCTGTCCTGTTCTTTCCTTCCTCTACTTCATCTTCAGTCTCCTCGACAATTTTGACACCTACTTCTGAACTGATGCTGATTTTAGTTCTACCAGCTATACCCCTATTCATACTGTATTTTTCAACACACCCTGTACGTTACCTTGTAATTTGTTTTTTGTTTGCTATGTACGGCGCTGCGGACACTTTGCGGCACCTTATAAATAAACGTACTACTACTAGGTTGTCTTGATTAATGCTGTTTCAGTTTATGTGTAATGCTGCCCATACATGCTCCGATACGAGTTTGCGTTCCGTGCTTAACAAGCACGGATCACATTGCATTGCATTGCCTGTGCATGCGTTGTGCATGCAATGTGATGCAATGTGATTAAAACAAAGTACAAAAAGTATGTGCAAGCACATACTTTTTGTACTGTGCGATGAGGTGCCGCGGGAGCGCGCACCTCAAAGCACAGAACGCACAGCCTGCATCGCAGCGTGTATGGGCTGCTTTAGTCTAGTACTGTATATGGCAAGGCAGTCACAATATGAGATGGCAAGACTTTCTTTGTAAAATCTGTTCCAGTCAGCACATCCATGCTGGCAAATGTTCGTAGATAATAACAATAATATAGCCATTCATTGTACATTAACACAAATAACATTGTAAATTATTATTGTACAAATTGTTTGAACATTATTTATTTAATTTTCCAAGCTATGCCATCAATGTTAGGTTCCTACAAATTTACAAAAACCTTTCAAAATACTTGTTGAGATCTAATCCCCCGAGCTTTAATATATTTTTACATACCTCCCACAGATAATTTTCACAAAAACATGTTTTCATTTGTGCATTTATATCATGTTTGTGTTTTAAGTGATGTGATTATTTTTGCTGTGCATGAAACTATTTAAAAGTTAGTTGCATTACAATCAGGCCTGAGATTACAATTTAGACCAGCGGTTCCCAACCTTTTGCTGGACCCTATGTGTCTGGTCACTGGCTGTGTACTGTCTACGGGGTTCCAGCGGACACCTGAAGAATTAATGCCACTGTGAGGTAGATGATTGGTGATGTCTTAAGGCAATTCAGGTAGCTCCCAGTTGATTGCTGGTCGGGCAAAAGCTCAAGGATGTGCTGATGGTGCTGCAGATAGAACCATCAGTGACGCGAAGTGGTTCACCTCTATGTCAAAGCGAGACTTATTCTGCCATTGGGAGACTTCTTGTTCTTCTTCCGCTATTAACAGTATTGTTTTCAAGTACCCACAACCAATCTGCAGAAGACCCCCAGGGGTACATGTTGGAACCGTTGATTTAGACCAAATAGGAACAGACATAGGACAGCACCCTTCCCGGTACCAGAATACATTTTCTATATTGATGTATTTTGCATAGATTCCTTTGAGCTTACTTTTCTTGCTACAGTCACTGTATGTGGTATAATACCTATTTAAGGCACTCCCATGGCATGGATTTTTTTAATACATACCGTATTTTACATATATAGTAATATGATAATAAGGGGGAAATTTACTAAGAATACGAATACAAATAATTGTATTCGTATTCTTGCTACGAATGAATACAACTGCATACCTCGTATGCAAAGTCGTGTTCCGGAGGGGGATTTACAAAGCAGTCATATACGACTGCTTTGTAACCCTCCGATGTCATATTAATTCGTATTAGCTGGCCATATATACGGCCACTAATACGAATTCCTACAGGCAGTCTTGGCTACCAAGAAAGTCGGCTCCTGATTGGCCGCTAGGCGGCCAATAGAAATCATTCTGAGAAGAGGTGCAGAAGATGAAACATCTCTGCGTGTCTCCTCAGTCCGATGCGGAAAGTGCGGGGAGCACCGACATGCTAAAGAATACCTGGACTACGGCGGATCAAGAGAAGAGATCTTCGCCAGAGGACCAGGTGAGTTGGATTTCCTTCCACAGCTCCACCATGGATTACTTCGGACCCCGGACACCGCCATGGACCTGGAGGACGACACGGACCCCCGACATGGACCTGGAGGACGACACGGATGCCGACACAGGACCATGACACCGGACACCAGTACCGAGGGCTACCTACGGGCTCAAGATAGGTAAGTATCAGTATGTATGGGCTTTGGATGAATTTGGATGAATTAAAGTTTTATTTTCATTGTGTCAGTGTGTATTTATTTTACTATTTATTACTGTGGAACTACAAGTGCCAGCGGGCCCTTTAATGCCCCGCAGGCTGGGACTTGTGGTTCTCCAAGTCCCAGCTTGCGGGGGAGGCTTGCTGGGACTCATAGTTCCACAGTTTTAAACAATAGTTTTTCATCTATTTTTTTACACTTTAATCAGCCCGGTGGCCACCGCACAGGGCCACCTGGGACAGCACCAGGCTTCAGCCTGGTCAGGTAAGTCCTGGAGGGGGGGACCCCTTTATTGGGGGGTCCCCACTCCCCCAGGGCCCCTGGCCAGGCTGACTGGTCAGTAGGGATGAATGTTTTGGCCGCGGGACCTTAAATAAGTGTCCCCCGGCTGTGACATTACCCTGCTGGCTGGTTTGGCCTGGGGCTGGTTCTTAAAATACGCGGGACCCCTAGTCATTTTGTCCCCAGTATTTAGGGAACCAGCCACGGACCTGGAGCCTGGGGCTGGTTGTAAAAAATAGGGGAACCCCTATTTGTCGGGTTCCCTGATTTTTTATTACCGGCCCCGGCTCTTTTAGCCTGGTGCTGGTTTTAGCTGTGGGGGAGACGTGGGGTGATTTTTTTTCATTTATTTATTTATTTTTATATTTTTTTACACTAAAGCCTGCACGGATCAGACTGATCCATGCAGGCTAAAGCCAAATACGACAGGAAAATAAGGTGTATTTTCCTGCCGTATATTCGTGGCTGTTTCATGGCAATTAGCAGCCGTATTTTCAATACGGCTGCTTAGTAAATCAGGAACCACCATTCTTTTGAATGGTGATTCCTGTCGTATTCTAACGATGGTGTAGACATTCGTATTAGTAAATACGAATGTCCCATCAATACGAATATTTGTATTTTACGAATACACCCCAAAAAATCGTATTTTCCTAGGAAAATATGATTTTTTTCCCACTAATTCGTATTAGTAAATTTACCCCTAAATGTCGGTGACAAAATCAGGTATAAGTAAGTGCAATTGTCCACTAAATGTTATTGTTATATCGCTACAGTATCTGTGGTGTTTTATGTAGTCAAGCTGAGCAAACATCACTGATAGCAATCACAAGACTAAACGCTAATAAGAAAATAAATTAATGTTGACACATGCATAGGACATAACATGTCACATTTTCTCATAGCATTCTGAAGCTTAAAAACAGAAATGTAATATATTTACTTTTCCCTCTTGACTGTTGCAACTCTGTCCCTTCCTACTAGATTATATGATGTTTTTCATATGATATATTTGATAGAATTGAACTGAGCAATGTATTTCAAAAGTATCCAGAAGCTTAAATATATTTTGAGTCTAATAATACCAGAGTCATAAACTTAATATAAATGGCTGGTAACCAATAATTCTATTTTTGGGAAAGAGAAAAGAACATGCAGAAAAATATGTGTCTGCAACTGTTTCCTATCACTCATAGGGCTGGAGTGGAATTCTGGAGTCCTCTAGACAGGATTAATAAGGGATAATGATGTCCCACCATGATAATGAACTCCAAATCCTCTATGTAGCAGCATGAAGTGCACAGGCCTCATTTTTTTACTGTCTCTTCTGACACAGGTCATCCCTTCACTGGTATTGTAAAATTCAGCTTATTTTTCTGTGTGTCACAGTGGTGAATCTGACCAGGCTACTGTAATAAAGACCAGATGCTGTTGGGAAATTGTAAAGTTTTTTTGAAGTCTGAATAGCAGAACAAAGTACTGACTGTTAGCACATGTGAAGAAAAGACACCTAAAAGATAACCCATATGGTTCTCTTTTACTGAGAGATGATGTAGTCTGCAGCTTCAAAACTATGTCCGGCTTTTATTTTGTGTCTCCCTAAAACCCTCCCCCGCCTCTCTCTCTCCTCTTCATTTTATTGGAAAGGAAGGACAATATTTAGTTTATAAAAATAACTGATTGTGAAGATTATCATTCTGTAACTACAGTATGGATTCCAAACCTTGCTAAGGGTTCCAAACCTTGCTAAGGGGTGTATTTATTAAAACATGTATTATTGCTGGATATATCATATATATTTGGGATGATTTTTCAGAGAGATTCAACAGCAGTGATTGAAAGCACAGCAGGTATTGGGGGTTGGAACCAGGAAGCAGAGGGACCAGAGGTCCCTCTTAGAGAGACACAGTGAGCATCAGATGTGATCATGTCAGGGACAGCCCAGCCTGATGTGGTCGAATCTGATGGGACCATGCCAGATTAGTGGTTACAAAACAGGACCCTAAATGTTTCATTCTTATCTCGTAAATGGAAAGCATTTCTTTCCATGCTTCTACTACTTCCAGAGTTTAAGCAGAGAGCATGGAACAAATGAGGGTCAGTACTGATGGTGTAATGGTTAGCATTACTGCCTCACAGCACTGAGGTCAGAGGTTCGAATCCTGCCATGGCCCTAACTGTGTGGAGTTTGAATATTCTCCCTGTAGATGGGTGGATTGCCTCCGGGTACTCCAGTTTCCTCTCATATTCCAAAAATACACGGGTAGTTTATTTGGCTCCTAACAAAAATTAACCCTAGAATGAATGAGTGTGCATGTACATGTGGTAGGGAATATAGATTGTAAGCCCCACTGGGGCAGCGACTGATGTGAATGTTCAAATATTCTCTGTAAAAGTGCTGTGGAATATGTGTGCGCTATATAAGAAAGTGTTAATAAATAAATAAAATTAGGTCGTGTTTTCAAACATGTTCCAGTTGTTATTTTTTGTATTGTCCACCAATGCATGTAAGTGTTCTAACTTCTAACATGCTCAGATTCCTTACAGTAGTCAGTGGTGGAGGAGTTGTACATTATGCAAACTAATCTGTATTGGGAGTGAGGCAAAAAAAAAAAGTAACTTTGCACCTTGCAACTAATGATTTGGAAGGTGCACGCAAAACTAAGACACTCTCTGTATGAAAAGAGGGCGGGCAGCTGACATCCAATGATTTATTTATTTATTAACACTTTCTTATATGGCACACACATATTCCGCAGCGGTTTACAGAGGATATTTGAACATTCACATCAGTCCCTGCCCCAGTGGAGCTTACAATCTATATTCCCTACCACATGCACACAAAGATATTATATGGTTAATTTGTTGGGAGCCAATTAGCCTACCAGTATATTTTTGGATTGTGGGAGGAGACCGGAGTACCCAAAGGAAACCCACGCAAATATGGGGAGAACATACAAACTCCGCACAGTTAGAGCCATGGTGGGAATCGAACCCATGACCTCAGTGCTGTGAGGCAGTAATGCTAACCATTACACCATCCGTACTGCCCAATGATGTCAGCTGCCCATCCCCGTACCCACATCATGGCCTAATTTACATGGGAATGCCCAGCGGGATGGCGAACAAGCAGATTGCCATGCCCGCATCTGCACATACTCAGAAATGAGCATGTGCAGACACAAAACATTGATCCCTCATGCAAACGCACGGGGGAGCGAAAGAATCAGAATAAAGCCCTTAGTTCATGTATTGATCAATGCATTTAAGCCTGCAGCCCCCTGCAATGCAATTAATTTAAGCCTGGACATCCGGCACACAGCTGGAGTAGCAGCAGGCAGCAGCACACGGCGGTCCCCAGCGTCATCCCCTATCTTCTTAGTTCCCCCATCTCTTAGGCTGATCTGGGGACAAGCTCCACCCCAGGCATGGAGACACACTCCCATGTCCCTTCCTGTGCATCAGTGCCTGTTCCATATGCATGGCCGTCGCACGCTTCCTCTGACACTGAGCCCTGGGAAGGCCCTGCCTGCAGCTGCCGCTCTGATGTGACCAGTAGTGGTCGCGCTGCACTGACGTTTCTGGTCTATGGGACGTCAGTACAGCACCACTTTCTGCTGTGGCCAGTGTGGCTGGGCACGCTGTGCAGACACGGAAGACACCAGATGCCCGGGCTGCCAGGTCACATCATAGTGCGGGTCACATTACACCAGGTTTAGCCCCAGTAGTGCCGCTGAGGAGGAGAGGCTGCAGCAGCTCCCATCTCCCACTTCCTCTCCCCACAGCCCGGTTCATGCAGCGCTCTGATGCATGATGTAGCTTAGAGCATGTACTGTACTTTACAGCACTGCAGGACCCCGACAATGAGGTCCGACAAAACAGTCTGGAAAGTGAAGGTTTAAAACATTGAATGGGGAGTAAAAAGTGCAGGGTATTATGCATGGGACACTACTAAATTTTATTTGCAGGGGGGAGCCATATTTGTAGTTAAACCACTGACTCCCTCGGGTACAATATTCTGTGGCCAATTTCATAGGAGGAATCATGGCTGGTAGCTCCACCTCTGACCATGCCAGTGCCTTCCACTTGCCTATGAGACTCCTTTATGTCAGACCCCACTTTCTGGAAATGTTGCAGGACCACATAGAGTGCTCCGCCAACCATATCCCCAAACCCATCTTCATTCTTAAAAAAAGAAAGTGGCTGGTCTGGACCACAGGATATGCGCAGTAAGACAGGACCGGCTCTCACCCACCTACGCCATCACCACACAAACCACACCCGCCACTCCACCACCCACATCACCTCCACATCCACCTGTAAAAATACCACACCCGCCCCTCCCACAACTACGGTATTTCCCCACCTCCCGCACAAACCATATTTCACATAATAAAGGTGTTCACAGGTTAAGGGGCACAGTATACCACACCCGCCTCTCCAGCACAAACCATATTTTATGCAATACAAGCATTCACAGGTTACAGGGGTGGAGCCCCTGACATCGTTGTGAAGAGTGCGTTGAATCACCTAGTACATATATATGTATATACTGTATATACATAGTTACATAGTTACATAGTAGGTAAGGCTGAAAAAAGACTTGCGTCCATCTAGTTCAACCTGGTATAGATATCCATTGCTGATTTGGTAGGTTCTGGTATTTTACTGACAAATTATATTTCTTATTTGTACCCATGGATGTTTTTCTCCACTAAATGTTTGTCCAACTTTGCCTTGAACGCATTTAATGAGCCAGCCGTTACCACCTCTCTGGGAAGAGTTCCACAGTTTGACTTTTCTGACCGTAAAGAAATTCTTTCTACTAGCTGAATGAAATCTTTTTTCTTCTAATCTATACTCATGCCCTCGCATCCTAGATTCCTTTCTAGTAGAAAAGAGGGTGTGTGACAGTTCCTTATATTGTCCCTTGATATACTTGTACATGTTGAGCATGTCCCCCCTTAAACGTCTCTTTTCTAATGTAAATAGTCCCAAATTGCTTAATCTCTCCCCGTAGCTTAAATTCTCCATTCCCCTAAATATATAAACTAGTATGCGCGCTCGAACCAAATGCTTTGAAATCTAGTAAGGCACTGAATTGTACATAGATCGCTTTTGAAGACTATATATCTCAGCATATATAAATGGAACTACTTCACAAAATGATCAAAGAAAGATACTTCAGCTACTTTCAAATAAACTACCCAGGGCAAACGACTTGGACGTATCTCTTTGGAAGCCCCATGTGGCCATTCTTCTTGGAAGGAAATTTACATAAGCAACTGCAGGGTTAATTCAAGAAGTATTTCTGTTCAGCATTTGGATGATTATTAAGAGCAAATATGTCTGCAGTTTGATTTGCTCTTGGTATTCTTTTTCTCTCTGTGGCAGCTTTTTGTCGCTCTTCGTCATCAGCATTCTTTCTTGGCCTAGGCATGTTGTTATTTTGGCTGCTAATCTGCGTTGTATCTCAGATATCTCAGTCTTTCTTTTCTACTCGCACTTCGGCAATAAAAAGTAGGTCTATAAGATTGTAGATAGGTAGGTAAGTTGATAGGAAAGGTAGGTAAGGTACTGTAGATAAAGCAGGAAAAAAGGAGTGCATTTAAAGTCTCTTAAAATGTATAATGGTAATCTATGAGCATTATAGGTAAATTCACACTTTTTAGTAACGACTGTATTGTCTCCAAGCAAGTTTTTGAGCCCAATTATTTTGTTCTGTTTGGTGTAGTTGTATACAGCAGGTTACAGATGAAATATTGCTGCATATAAATTCCAGGAAATGCAGGGGCATGAATACATTCCCACTGTTATTTTTCATACAGCCTTGTGAGTGCTGCTACCTTGGGATTGCCTCTCTGGAAGAGAGAAGGCAGTGGCGGAACTCCCAGAGGCAATGGAGTCATCTGCCACCGGGCGCCAGCCTTAATGGGTGCACTGGCTCCATTGCCTCCCGGTGTTCCATTTCCTCATTCATCTATATTGTATAAAGCGACGGCTAAAAGTACCCTGGTGTTGGGGAGAAACTTGGCCCCCAGCAGCATCTCTTTGTCACGCCCTCCCCGACCTTCAGTGGTAGCAGCCAGCGGCTCCCGCTGCTGGCTGTCACTTACAGCTGGATATTCTGCATATATGGGAGACGGAGACAGCAGCGATAGTGGTGCTGTGCTTGCAGCAGTAACACAGTATAGCGGAATCCTGTGACCGCTCACTCGCTGGCTGCCCGCTCCCATGTGCCGCTCCCTAGCTCACCCGGTGGCTGCTGTGATCCAGCTGTGGCCTCGATGACTGGTTCTGGGGGAAAGGGTGTACTGCCCTGCAACAGATGGATCCAGGAGTCAGACCTGCTGATCCCAGTCCCAGCTATAAAAAAGCTCCAGCGTGGCTGACAGAAGGATCGCCCGCAGAACTGCTAGTGAGTACATTAAAGCACATAAAAAACCTTCCCTTACAACCAGCATGCCACCTCTCTCCCCATGGTCTTGTTTCTGCCCCCTCTGCACTGTCCCTGTCACTTCTGCCTCCATTCTGACCCCACTATTCTTACATGTTCCCTTGGCCTGGTCCTACC
Source organism: Crinia signifera (assembly GCF_055691185.1). NCBI lineage: Eukaryota > Metazoa > Chordata > Amphibia > Anura > Myobatrachidae > Crinia > Crinia signifera. The sequence goes on along the minus strand of NC_139221.1, from coordinate 148,636,874 downwards.
ACCTCTGTCCTTTCCCTGTTCTCTTTGTTGACGTCCCCTCTGTCCTGGAACTGTGTCAGGTCCTGTCCCTCCCCGAAGCCTGACCCTCCCCTCTAGTCCATAAATCTAACTGTGGGATCCAGTGATCGTACCCTCCGTCTAGACACCTCTATCTTCTTCTTCTGTTAGAGACATGCATTATGCCTAAAATGTAGTTTGGATTCCTGTCCTCTAATAATTTAACATTTTATATAACTCACATTTGGGACACAGGAGGGAGACTAACATTTACTGTAACTAGTTAACACTGGCATTTGAGGGACAGATTTTCCATTTGATAAATAATTTATTTTGCTTAGGGTTCAAGTTTCCCTGATTATAGAACATTATACATATAGGAGTGCTACAAAGAGGCTACAATATAACAGATGGTTAGGAGATTTATTTGAACACTACTGTAGGTGACTTCATTCAAACTGATTCTAATGATGCAGTGTTATATTTTGAAACAGATCACACTGTGTATCCTGTTCCAACCTTTCTGCACATGTAATAACCCTGTAATACCAAGCAAATGCCTCGGCATGTGTAAAAATAATCGCCAAAGGCGTTTGCAATGGGAGTCTGCACATGAGCATATACACGCATGTGCAGACCCAACATCGAAAACGGGGCCGAATTTGGACCTGAGCAAACAGGTCTGAATTGGCCCCAAAGTCTGCTTTGAAATCAGGAATATTGGGGGTCAGGGGGCACAAATATGTGTCATGCCCCCGGGCAACTGGGATGAACTTACGCCACTGAGAGAAAGAGATCTAGTTTCACTCGCTGCCAACAGATGGCAGTGTTTCTGAGACATACAGACACTATACATATTATATATATATATATATATATATATATATATATATATATATATTATGCTAATATATAGGGTGCTAATAACAAGTATAATTAGATAGGCAATTAAAAAGTAATTTAATAAAATGAAATTTACATTCGTTAGACATCACAGTTGAAATGAGCATATGATAAATTGAAACTCCATGTGAGCGGACAATGATCTGCCAATAATTCTTATAAATTGATGGTGGCATGAACATCAAAATGAGAATAGAACTCAACGCATTGTTATCATAGATGACTTCATCAAGGGTAGAAATAAACATTTTAAAGTTTGGTAGCTCACAACAATTTGAAGTCAGAGTGGTAACTCCTCATAAAGATGAGCCAACTTAATTCACTTGGAATTTCTTATTATAACAGTCCAATTGTGGGGTGATTCCAAGGTAAGCTATAATTATAACAACGTCTTTTACAAATAAAGGTAGACCAGGATCCTCAGCATTGTATGCTTCAAAAGATGGTTCGCTCTACAAAAGTCAGTAGAAAGCAGTGTTCAATTCCAGGCTCCAAGTAGAAGTTCATGTTATTATGAACCATCCTTGCTGTGGAGGTCTATGTTCTATATATATATATATATATATATATATATATATATATCAGCAGGAAAAGTGCTTGATAGCAGGTATGTGTCACTGAGACTGCTGATCATCGCTGTCCATACATGCTGGGCATAGTCGCCCAATGTGTATGGATCTTAAGTATGCTTTTTTGAGGAATATCTTTCACCTACTGTAGCAAAAGATAGAAACAAGTTCTAACTGATGATAATGATGATGAGAATTAATAGCAAACCATGAGCATATACTGCAGGAAGGACTGTGTCTCAAGATACATATAAGCAAATCAGATATACTGTATATACATCAGTTACTTTCAACCATGCACCAGGCTCAAAGAGCAGAGCATATGAGATGTCCTGCTAGTTGAGATAGAACCTGCAGGCTTAGCTTTAGCGGTACTTGTTTCCTAGCACGGCCACAATCGCGGGCATCGTGTGTCATTTTTAGTGGTAAACGACGCGACCGACGCGATGCCCCCGATTTTCCCATTGAAATGCATTGAAAACAGTGAAAATCGTGTCGGTCGCGTCGTATGCGGCTAAAAAAGGCTTAAATGGTGCAGACGCGATGCCCACGATTTCCCCATAGGAAACAATGTTAAATGGCTCAATGTACTCGCGATGCCCCCGATTTCCCATAGGGAACAATGTTAAATGCCTCAATTTCACCAAATCATCATAGGAAACAATGGTAAATGGCCCAGAAACCCCCCAAAACACCCCTGAACATTGAAATGTCCCCCCAAAAGTATTTTACTCCACCCCACGATCAACGCGAACCCGAAGCGTGGCGAGCGCAGCGAGCCCGCGAGGGGCGGCGGTACGCGTCCTCCGACCTTTTCATACCCCCACTATCCACGTCGGCGTGGAGTTGAGAATAGAATAGTGTGGCGAGCGCAGCGAGCCACCGAGCCCGAAGCGCCGACGTGGATAGTGGGGGTATGAAAAGGTCGGAGGACGCGTACCGCCGCCCCTCGCGGGCTCGCCACGCTGCGGGTTCACGTTGATCGTGGGGTGGCGTAAAATACTTTTGGGGGGACATTTCACTGTTCAGGGGTGTTTTGGGGGGTTTCTGGGACATTTACCATTGTTTCCTATGGGAAATCGGGGGCATCGCGGCTAAATTGAGGCATTTAACATTGTTCCCTATGGGGAAATCGCGGGCATCGCGTCGCGGCCATCGCACCCGATTTTTTAGTGCATGCGATGGCCGCGATGCCCCCGATTTTCCCTTACGATGGCCACGATCATGATCGTTGTGGCCGTGCTAGGAAACAAGTACCGCTTTAGCTTCAATAATCATTATCTAGCATTAAAATAGGACAGGTAAACCAATATGAGTTCTACAGTATGCGTTAGATGACACCGGGTGATTTTACCCCATCTATTACGTTTCTCTATTTTGCACAAAATCTGATTTCAAATTGCTACCATACAGTAGTTGTCATACATTGGAAAAGTTCCCCATAAACACAAAATATGTATTTGAAATAATGAATGAAAGACAAATATATGGACAAAAATATACGGGCATGGCCATACAAAATCAGAAAACACTCAGTGCAGTATTAATACACTGAAGCAAACATAAAATAAGTCAATTTAAATAAAAGGACAGAATCTGGTTACAGTCAGTAGTAGACAGCAGTTATGGAGAAATCCACTTGTTGCAGAGCCGGCCCCGGTTTTCACTCTTTGTATATTATTGACAGGGGCATAGTGCCAGTTCTCTAATGTGTGCTCTGGGAGATGCGAGAACACTAAATTCACAGTTCAATAAGAAAACAGAAGATGGCATATGACTGTAAATCCTACTGTTGTCACTAATGTAACCTAAGCAGATCCAACCGATAATAACGACAGACTTTGGGCCTAATTCAGGTTGGCTCGCAACAGCAAACTAAACAAAACCATGTGCACTGCAGGTGGGGCAGATGTAACATGTGCAGAGAGCGTTAAATTTGTGTGGGGTGTGTTCAAACTGAAATCTAAATTGCAGTGTAAAAATAAAGTAGGCAGTATTGACCCTGCACAAAAACAAAATAACATCCAAATATAGCTTTCTCTGCACGTTACATCAGCCGCACCTGCAGTGCACATGGGGGTAATTCTTGTTAACTCGGACGGGGACAAATTTGCAGACCATGGCAATGAATGGCCTCGACAAGAAACACACACACCAAGATATTCATTTGGGGGGGGGGGGGGGGGGGAGGGATGGGGTTGATAGCGGTGGGGATTGCGTTGGCCCATGGGAATGCCTAGAATACACTGGGTAAGTGAAAATGATGGGCGTTCCCATGGGAATGCGGGCTAATGTCTGCTGGGGGTGGACGGCTCGCCCCATCTCCGCCCCATCTTCGTTCAGGGACACGCAAGTAAAAGTCAGTTTTCACTAACTTCTATTTGCGAAGGCAGAACAAATAATTTGATAGTTGATGACCCTTGAATGATTTCTCCTGCAGTGGAGGCATGCGAGGGGATGTGTTTTCGTTAAACATGCATGGTACCAAGGGGAATTCATGGGGCGGCATCTCAGGTGCTCGTTAAGTTTACCGAACAAACCAGAATCAAGCCCATGGTTTTGCCCATTAAAGAAGCAGTTTGCTTTTGCAATCCAAAATGCGGAATACGAGCTGGAAGCGCGGCAAGCACAGCGAGCCCCACAAGGGGATGCGGAATACATGTAAAGTAATCCGTGTCCCCTAGCGGGGCTCGCTGCGCTTGCCACACTTCGGGCTCGGTGGCTGGCTGCACTCACCACACTATCTAAAATAAAGTCCACGGCGACGAGGATAGTGGGGGTATGAAAAGGTCAGAGGACGCGTACCGCCGCCCCTCGCGGGCTTGCTGTGCTTGCCACGCTTCGAGTTGGCGTTGATAGTGGGGGTGGCGTTGACAATGGGGGTGCATTTAACATTGTAAGCACCCATTAGGTTGCTTGTACAATTAAAAATTGCATCGCATCGCATGCATTGCATGCCGCTATATTGCATGAGATGCGATGCGATTGCATAAGATGCACTTCGATCAAAATTGGGGGCGCCGTGCTAGGAAACAAGTACCCATTTACTTTTGTCACTAGCACAGTTTTGTTCATTAAAATAAATATTAAACTGCTCATACAGTATTCTCAAATGTGTTTTATTTTTCTCTATAGAACCACATTGTTGAAAATCCAGACAAAATAAAAAAAAAGGCTTTCATAACGCCAGACTTCCACTAGGCAAGAATCAGTGCCGACCTTGAATTATCTATTCTTGACCTTGTAAGCATTTCCACATCTTAGATTCTGTGTCTGTGAAATGTTAAAAGCAACTGCCCTCAGAACTGCTTCTGTTTAAGATACTATAGGACTCTTTAAGTTATAGATGTCATGGCAAATCAAAATGTTTAGAAACAGGCGTTTAATGCAAAGCATATTTTGGACAATGACCTGATGACACCATTGTTTGTATTTAATGAGTGCTATCAAAATCATGATGGTTTAAATTAAGAGTTCAAAAGAAACAAGAAATAAACAAGACTGTGAGTTGGGATAATTACATATGCCTCCAATATAAACTTTATAATGCAGACTACTGGTAGCAAGCGCTTACAGAGTGAACATACTGTATATACAGTATATATTTTGGAGAACATTCATGTAATGTACAAAGGGGTGGCCATCAACTGTGTCTGGTCACTTTTGCACTGGCACTGGCAGCCATGTTCAGGAAGTTATTTTGCAGCTCCTGAGGGTTGGTGTCCAATGTGTCTTTGTACACAGAGCAGCAGATTAGCCCAGCTGCTTGCGAGAGACTTAATAGGAGGTGGTAGCAGCATTGCCATAATGACACAGGAATGACTGCAACGTCATCCACATGTAACTCAAGCCCTCCATGTATCCTCTATTTCACTATCACCCTTTTTTTAAATCTCTATGCACTTTCCCTTCCCCTCTTTCTGTCTATCTCCTATTTTCCCTCTCTAAACCATTTTGTCTCTAAGATTCTCTGCTCTCTCTCATTTTCTTAGCTCTCGCTGTTACTCTTGGCTAGCATCCATGCTACTCCTTTGCAGACTACAAGGTCTTCACTTCTAACAGACCCCATTCCTGGGTGATGTAAGTTCACCTGATATTATGATGCCTTCAGGACTTAACACTGGGGCACATTACCACTTCAGCTCACTCCTTGGTCTAGGTGAGCTAAACAAGAGTGAGCTGAAGTAGTAATGTGGACACTGGCAATGCAGTAGACATGGGTCAAGATGTACTAAGCTTGAAAAGGGATAAAATAAATCAATCAGCTCCAACCTGTCATTTTTTCAAACACAGCTTGTGCCATGGCAGTTACGAGCTTATTGGCCGGTGGTTTGTCATTCTCCATTTTATCACTTTTCAAGCTCAGTACATATGGCCCATAGTCTGGAAACAAAACTACAAAAAAAAGACTGGTATATCCCGGCCCAGGCAAAGCAAGAACAACCTCAAATACAGTAACAAGAGTAAGGCTGATATAAAGGTAGGATGCTTATAGAACCTGACAGAAAATCCACCTTAACCTAAAAGGGCAGATGACCTCTGATTAGCAGAAGCAATTAGCAGCAGGGAGGATACTGTAAGTTGTCCAAGCAATTTAACAGGAGAATGGTCCAAATCCGCAGATGTTAAGAACTGCAGGGAAGGCTCCTAACAGTAATCAATTCTTAAGGAGGGTTTAAGGAATACCTATATCCATACTTACCCAGGAACTCTTTGAAGTTATCTTTAGATTGTCAGTATGTAAATGTCTTTCCAGAACTGGAGTAAACTTGGCCTTGAACTTTCTTAGAACTTTCTTAAAGATTTTCTCCACTCTTGAAGACCATCAATGACATCTGGAGACAGTTTCCTCAGATGATAGAACCTGAATATGCTTAAGGAGAGAACAGTAAAAAGGTATTTGGACCATGAAAGTTTTAAATAAAACTTGCTTGACGATTTGAAATGTCCAATGATGCCCTCTCTATCCTTTTCATTCTTCCCTCTCATACCTTTTCTCTTTCACCCTGACACCCTCTCTCTCTCTCTCTCTCTCTCTCTCACGCTCTCTCTCCCTCTCTCCTTTTTCCATGGAACCCTCCCTCTATTTCTCTTCCTGACCCCCCTATTCTTGCTCTGCTCTCTTTCTTCCTCACACTCTGTCTCTCAAGGTGCCCACACACTAGAACAATTTTTTGGACGATTTCCGATAAATCGGCCAATATATCGTCCAATGTTTACCGATAATCTGACGAAAATCGGCCGATTTCGGTCCGATGCACCCTCCCGTGGATCTTTTGCTAAATCTTCTGATCTTACGTGCTGCATGAAAGATCAGAAGATTTAACAAAAGATCCATAGGAACGCACATGGGATCTTAAGAAAAATCTTTGGTAAAGATGTGCGCTTGCCTGAAATCTTTTGTCCAGGACAGGCAAACGATTTGAAGGCTAATTTATGCGCACATCTTATGATCACAGATCTGTGTAGTGTGTGGGTACCTTGACTCCCATAACTCTCTCTTTCCTGCCCCCCTAAGGGGATAATAGCAGGGGGGAGGGCACTTTCAAGATTTTGCTATGGGGCCCACAACATTCTAGTGATGCCCTTGCATGTATCTTTAGCAAGGAAAGTAATGGTAGCCAATGTCAGAAAAAGGTTACCCTTTAACAATATACCCTTGAATGTGCTCAGAAACTTTGACCTTGTATAAATAATTGCATTGTGCTCTCAACATAGGGACTGTATCCTTGTCTAATATTTAAACTATTGTAAACAGCACAGTACAGACAGTCTCCAATTGTCATTTGTGTGACATCTCCTGTTAATTGCTAAAGTAACCCATGGAGTGGGAAGCATTGCCCCTGGAGGTCCTAAATCATAAACAGGCCAAATAACACTTCAGTGAAAAGTAGAGTATTACACTGTGCTGACAAAAAGAAAAAAACGAAAAAAAAATCAACAGTCAATCAATTCTCATTAGAACGTGAAGTCCTAAATAGAAAATATTGACCTTTACTAATGTGCCATAGTCTGTGTACTAGAAAACATGCGCATGAAATCCAAATGCAAATGCTCATTTGTCATTATAATAATCTATTTTTGATTGAAAAAGCAGGTCTTTATTGTACATAAAAAATGCAAAAAACAGACGATAACAAATATCACACATATACCGTGTCTCATCACAGCCAAAACACAGTACACATGCAAACAGTATAGTACCTATTATAAAATACAGCACAAGATAAACTCACACCATAGACCAGGGGTAGGCAAGTAATTTTTAACGGAGTCCGAATATTTCAAATTATTTTGATCGAGGTCCACAAAATCAAACATCATTTTATATATATATATATATATATATATATATATATATATATATATATATATATATATATATATATAATATATATATATTTATATAAACAACTGCTGTGGGGGAGGGGGGGGCAGCACTCGGAAATAAAGACAGGAGACGGGCAGCTTGAATGTCATTCAATTGTCATAATTTACTGCCCCCCCCCACACACAAACACACACACACACACACATAACCACCCTACACCCCCTTTGTGCAGATGATCAGAAACAAACCTGAGTATTCATAAGCCACCCTGAGCTTTGCCATGGCACCTGGATGTAACTTTCCACACAGGAGCAGCACTCTCAGCAGCCGGTGGGGACAAGGAGCTGCCGCCGCTGCCAGGCTCATGGCGACAAAAGGCACTACAGCACAGGATCAACGGGGAAATCAGGCTGTGCGGCGCGACTCTCTGCCCAACCCCAGGAGGTGAGGGGTGTTCCTGAGCACCCTTCTCTCTCTAATGGGGGCAGCCAGCTGCAAGCCTGGGTCTGACAGCCTCATGTCTCATGTGAGAGCGGCAGCCCCAGTGCCCCTGATACAGGCAGCAGCTTGTACTTGTAGCACTATGTGCCGCCGGGCGGCGGGGCGGGATGCGCTGCTGAATTTGAAAAGACTGGCCGGACGCTGATTGGCTGAATCAGCGTCTGGCCAGTCTTTTGAAATTCAGCAGCGCTTTCCGCTCCGCCGCCCGGTGGCATATAGCGCTGCACTACAATTTCTCAGCCCCCTCTGCCCACCGCTGTGTCGTCTTTCCCAGTGGGGTGGGTGCAGCAGCACTCACACAGTCGTGGGAGGGAGCATCTGACGGCTGCAGTCCCGGCACCGGATGGGGTCAGACGGAGATCTGTGTGTCCGCGTCCCCCGCCATCTTGGTAATTGGCGGTCCCGAGATCTGGCTTCCGCGGTCCGGAGATGGACCGCGGTCCACCAGTTGCCGGTCCCTGCCATAGACTATACTATGTACTATGCATTCTAACGGTAACATTTACACAACAGTATACAAGACTATGGGTGTGGAGGTTAGGGGGGTGAGGGAGGGGGAATCACATACCCAAAGCTTTATTGACCAGACAGACACAATAAATAGAAAGACATCAACAAAACAACAGACATAGTGAAGTGAGGGGGAAGGAGCCACGGTCCCAAAGTCTTATAAAACAGTCCTAACAAGGGGAAAGGACCAGAAGAAAAGGGGTTTAGTCCTCTTCTTCCTCAGGGCTATCCCGAATGGAATAGTCTCTGAGCAGGCTGTGAACCAGCCTGCGGCAGTCCTAAACGGACATTCTCTCCCTCCGCAGTATAAGACGATTTCTGGCAAACCACAATGTGTCCTTAACACAGTTTATAAGGTGCCAGGCTTCCTGGGTCGCCCCATAAGTGTGGGTGCCTGGGAATAGTCCATACAGTACTGAAAGGTACGAAAGACAGTTCCTGGGCACAGAGTCTTTAAATTCAGTCTCAATGGTATCCAACAACAACTGTGCGTAGGTGCAGTCCCAGAAGATGTGCATGGAGGTTTCTTCATGCACAAAGCACCAGGGACAATGTCTATACCTACACAAGTTTTGGGGGTGCATGAATGACCGGTGAGGCAAGCCCCCTGAATGGCCATCCATGACATGTCCTTATGTCTATTTGTGAGCCTTTTGGAGGCCACATACTCCCAGACAAACTTGACAGTTGCTGAAGGGAGCCCAGAAATCGGTTCCATAACGTCTTTGGCTCTGATGAGCTTGTGGACAGTTTTTGGCTTCCACAAGTCGAGTTTCAATCCCTCCAGTTGGTGTTCCCTCACAAACTTGGACACGTCCAGGTAGAACCATGGAGTAGTCCAGTTGTAAGGGATGGAGCTGTCCCACTTGTCCCATTTAAGGGTCCTCCACATTGGTAGGAGGAAGAAGCGGGACATGGAGTTCCCCGCAGAGCCGGCACAATTGTCTATCAAAGTTCTGCGGATACAGTTACATGCAAAGAAGGCTCTCAGCATAGTTGGAATGTCTGGAATGCCTCTGCCACCTTTGAGGGGTTCTTTGTACATAACAATCCACTTCACTCTGTCCATTTTGGAGCCGCAGATGAAGTGGAAAATGGCCCGTGTGATGGCCTTGCAGATCGTGGCCAGAGGTGGCCAGGCCTGGGCAGTGTACTAAAGAACAGGAATAATCTCATTCCGCAGCACAAGTGTTTTCCCTTCGATGGTAAGGTCTCTGAGACTCCACAATCCCAATTTTTGACATTGTCGCTAGACTTTCATCCCAGCACTTCAGGGCCGCTCCATCTCCCCTGAACCAGACACCAAGGATCTTGATGACGTCTGGCTTGATGGCGAATGGGAATGGAGCAAAAGACGACAGGTGCCACTTTCCGAAGAGCATAGCCTCTGACTTCCCAAGGTTGACCTTTGCTCCTGAAGCACGGCCAAAGTCTTCGCAGGTCTGGAGGAGGGCCGTCACCGATCTCTGGTCTGCGCAGAACACAGTGACATCATCCATGTACAGCAAAAACTTGGCCTCCGGGTGGTCTGGAACCGGTGCAGTGATCCCTCTGATCTCTTGATTTTACCTGATGGATACAGCGAAGAGCTCTATAACACAAACAAAAAGAAGAGGTGAAAGAGGGCAGCCTTGTCTGACCCCAGACATAACAGAGAAAGGCTCAGTCTTCCAGCCGTTCACCAACACCGAGCTGTAAATGTCAAGGTACATCAGGTTAACATAAGAATAGAATAGCTCACCAATACCAAATTTACGCAGTACCTTGCCCATCAGCTCATGGGAGACACGGTCAAAGGCCTTTTCCTGATCAAGACTGATCAGGGCCGTGTGCACATTATGGTCTTTAACATAATGGACTGTGGGTGACATTCTATGGATTGAGATAATCTGACTTTGGCGATTTTTTTCGCAAAAACGGCCTAAATCGCATTTTTTTCCATTTTCGCATATTTAATGAGCTGCGAAAATGTTAAAATTTCGATTTTGGCCAACAAGTTGGACACACTGGAAATGCGATGGCTGCTTTTCGCAGCACATCGCATCCAGATGTTTTCACATTAAAAAGTATACGGTACTTATGTAATATCTGGGCTCCCGGTTTTCTTATGAGACCGTGTCCCCTCGCGGGGCTCGCTGCGCTCGCCACGCTTCGGGCACGGTGGCTCGCTGCGCTCACCACACTATATAGAATCAACTCCATGCGTAGTTGGATAGTAGGGTTATGAAAAAATGGGGTGCATTTAACATGGGAGTCCAGATAATACATAAGTACCAAGTATACAAATCGCATATTTAATGGTATGTGATTTGTATAAAGTGTGTCTATAATTCGCCCAAAAATCAGACCAGGTTCTGATGGGCGAATTAGCCAGAACCCTGCACAGATCGCAATGATCTGTGCAGGGTTCTGGTGTAAAAAAAAGTTGAAACAGTTCAATTAAAAAAAAAACCAGCGCGGGGTCCCCCGCCAGAGCATAACCAGCCCCGGGCTCATTGAGCCGGTGCTGGTGACATAAAATCAGGGTCCCCGACCAATAGGGGTCCCCTTGATTTAATGAAACCAGCACCAGGCTCAAGGTCCGGCGCTGGTTCCCGAAATACGGGGGACAAAATGACTAGGGGTCCCCCGTATTTTAAGAACCAGCACCAGACCCAACCAGCCAGCAGGGTAATGCCACAGCCGGGGGACACTTATTATATAAGGTCCCGCGGCCAAAGCATTATCCCCCTGGCTGGTCAGCATGGGCAGGGGTCCTGGGGAAGTGGGGACCCCCCCAATGAAGGGGTCCCCCCCCCCTCCAGGACTTACCAGCCCATGCTGAAAGTCCGGGGCTGTCCTCCATGCCCCTGGGCGGTGGGCATCGGGCTGATGCAAAGTGTAAAAAATTGAATAAAAACTATTGTTTTCTACTGTAGAACTATGAGTCCCAGCAAGCCTACCCCGCATGCTGGGACTTGGAGAACCACAAGTCCCAGCATGCGGGGCATTAAAGGGCCCGCTGGCACTTGTAGTTCTACAGTACAAAAAATAGTTAAATAAAACACACTGACACCCTGTAAAATAAAAGTTTAATACACACATAACACACACACTGATACTTACCTACCTTGAGCCCGTAGGTCGGTCCCTGGATCCTGGGTCCGGGGCCCGGGGCTCCTGGACAGAAGAGTTCGGTTCCGGGGCCTTGGTCCTGGTTCCGGGGCTGGTCCGGGGTCACCCTTCTCCAGATTCTCCACCTTGGAACGGAAGACGATACGTCTGGACTCCTCCTCAAAGTGCCTTTTCAGGCTCTTTTGGTCATCTTTCACATCCCAGACGCACCGCTGGAGGTCCACCAGGGACTGGTTCCTCTTACGGTCGCATGCCTGGATACGCCCTTTGACCTGAAAGAAACTGCGGATGTTAGATTTTGGCAAATTCCCACCAATCAGACATCAAGTCAAAGTATCATTTGTCATTCTTCCATGTGATGTAGACATCCTTAAGCTCAGCCAGTACTTCCTCTCTTTCCAGTAGGGAACAGTTCAACTTCCAGGAGCCTGGGCCAGATGGAAAACCATGGCCCAGAACCTCTTGGAAGAGAATGGCCCTGTGGTCAGAGAAGAAGCAGGTAACCATAGAATGAATACCCTGCTGCACTGCCCGGGATGTGAACACAAAGTCAAACAGGAACGCACGGAGCCATCGGGGCGGCTCCAAGTGAAATTCACGGAGCCAGCCCCCATGGAGCCCACAGCGTCCCGCAGTGATGCTTCGGCCACCATTTCCCTGAGCAGGTTGGACGTAATGTCCAGCTTCGCAGAGTTGCAGGTGCTTCGACCATCCCCTTCAATTGGGCAGTTGAAGTCCCTGCCAATCACTACAGCCCCGGTGGTGGCAAGCTGGGCCTGCAGGGTCTGGAATAGTTCCAAGCGCTCATTCCTAATAGGAGAAGCGTACATGCAGATTAGCCTGATAGGCTCACCTGCCCAGGAGCAGTCTACGATGAGCAATCTGCCGCAGACAAATTCCTGAACAGAATCCAATGTGAAGAGGCTACCCCTGATAAGAATGGCTACCCCTGCAGACTTATACTCACCTCCACCGGACCAGTAGGATGGACCATGAGACCACTGCCTGGCCAGGTGCCTGTAGGACCTGGAGAAAGGGAGAGAGCATTCCTACAACATACACACATCACATTTCTGAATGTCAAGAAAGGTAAAAATAGATTGCTGTCTGCTCTTATCCTTAATGCTCCTTACATTAATGGTAAAAAGATTAAAAGCTACCATTTGTTAAGAGAAAAAGGCAGGGTCATTGTACGTTTACATTACCACTCCCATCTGGAGGCGTTTCATCACAGGATCTGCAGCCGGATCTCCCTGTTGGGTTGTCTGGATGCAGTCAAATATTTCATCGATCTCACACAGGCTGTTGAGCTCAGTTACTCCGCTCTCCTCGAAGACCTCTACATAGGCCTCCATCTCCTCCTCGAGGGTGAGGGAGCCCTGGACTGGCTCGATCGATTCCACTGCTGCTTTCTTAAAAGATTCTGGGTCAGCAGCTGGGCTGTCCAACTCCTTCCTCTTTCTTCTCGGCTGTACATTTCCTGCAGGGGCAAGAGGTGGAAACTCTTCCTTGTAGAGGAGAGGGACAGGGGGAGGGGTAGAGGGGGTGGTGGGAGGAAGGGTGGGCTGGAAGACAGGTCGAGAGGGTGAGGGAGGGGGGTGGTGCGATCAGCTGGGGTGGGGGTTGCTGTCGCAGAGGGAGGGAGGGGAGGAGGGTTAGGGATGGTGGGGGGAGGGGAAGGTTTCTTACCACCTTGTTTCTGCTGGATCTGTTTCTTCTGTGCAGGCCTGGGTGGTACCTTGGCAGGGGCGACCACACCCGATACTGCTGTGGCGTAGGATCTCACTCTGTCGGGACAGTCCCGGTAGACGTGTTCCACTCTGCCGCACAGGAGGCAGGTCATCCTCGTGGGGCAATCCTTTGTCTCATGACCAGCCATGTGACAATGTTTGCAGGCTGGGTCCTTGCAGTCCTTTGCCATGTGATCCTTCTCGCTGCACTTCCTGCAGTTGCGCGGCTGGTTGGAGTAATGGAGAAGTCCTGCTGTTCCCCCCAGGGAGAAGCACTGTGGAAGGTGCTTCACTCCTGGGCACGAGGTGTCCTTGTGCAGCCAGACGAACACTGCCCACTTTGTGGACCAGAATCCATCGTCGGTAAGAATCCTTGTGGGATTCCTCACGACCGTGCAGAATCGGCCCAGAAATGTGGTGATGTCTCCGGCTGGCTTGTGAGGGCTGTGCATTGAAACTTCTCCTCCCTTTTGAATAGGGCAGTTGCCCACAAAGCGAGAGAGAGGGGATTCGGGTCTTGCCGCTTTCACTGCCTCCCAGTACATCTTACAGATGGCAATGGAGCTGAAGGTGACATAGAAGATCTCCTTCAGATAATTCTGAATGCTGAGTGTTTCAGCCTTCGTGAATCCCTGGTCGAGGACCATCTTCTTGCTGAAGGTGTAGATAGTCATATCCGGCACCTGTCCATCTGTCTCCTTAAACTTCATCACCACGGTCTGCCTCATCCAGGGCTCCAGGGCTGGGAGGCCTTTGGAGTGGTCCTGGACGGGCACCATTGGTGGTGTCGCAGAAGGGGCAGTGGAGCAGGGGCCGGTTGAGACGGCCGGACCTTCGGCCGGTGACTTACCCTTCTTCCTGAGCTTCTTCCTCCCAGCAAGGAGGGCCGGAGTGGAGGCTGAGGCCGGCACCATGACTGGAGCAGCTGTGGCCATCCTTCCGGCTTCTCGGGGCAGCTGAAGTCGGGGCAAAGGTTCTTCTTCCGCGTTTAGAGGAGGAGATGAAGGGGTCACTTCAGAGGGCAGAGCAACACAAGTCTAACCCTACATGGAGGCTGGGGAGCATTGCAGAGCTTCGGAGGGCAGAGCAGAAGGTCTGACCCTCGTCGGCGGCTCCGGAGCGGTGGAGGCTTCAGAGGGCAGAGCAGACAAGTCTGACCCTCCTAGGCAGCTTGGGAGTGCTGCAAGGCTTTGAGAGGGCAGAGCAAACAAGTCTGCCTCTCCCAGGTGGCTAGAGTGCATTGCAATCCTCCTCTTCTCGCAGTCGGGGCGAAGCTTCTTCCTCGGCGTCGAGAGGAGGAGGGGTCGGCAGTCGCTCCAGAGGGTAGAGAGTCATTATAATAATCTATATGTGACTATCTTTCAGTTCTCCACATAATTGTGTGGTACTAAATTGCATTATTCCTTTGTAAATGGTCCCACTATCATACAGGTGGAGTGTTATACAATTGAAAAATACAATGTTGCATTTGCGAATCAGGAATTAGAAAATAGGAGTACTGTATTATTCCATTTTGTTATTTAATTGTATATGAAATATATATGCCTAGCAGGGGGTATAACTAGCACTTTGTAGGCATCCTATAAAAAATCTCTAAAGCCCCCTCCCCCCCAATTACAATGCCCCTTGGGGGAACGCAGCAGAAAGAGTGAGGGGAGTGAGAGACAAAGGGGAGTATTTAATGCGTTTTTTCACGATGTGCAGCTAATCCGGTTTAGGATTCGCTGCATATTCACAGGGTTCCGGAGGGCGAATGTGTGTGTGTGTATGTGTGTGTGTGTGGGAGGGGAAGGGGGGTTGGAGGGCTCCCGGGGACACAGGCAGAGCTGGCAGGGAACACGGGTAGGGAGTCCCTGCACTGCTCTCGCTTGTGCATATGTAATGAGCGGGAGCAGTGTGAAGTGAATATATGAATACATTTTTTTTTACAATTTTAAATTAAATATATATCCATGTGCTTCAAGCACATGAATAAAAATAGCATGCCCCTTCATAGAAAAAAAAATCAGATTTTTTGACACCATAAAAAAAAAAAAGACTTTATTTTAAAATATCACTTTCCAGTTCACCTTAAAAAGATGTTGAATGCAAAACGGTGAATCATGGCGAAAATCATGCTGAGAGCAGTTCTCCATCCTAGCACTGAATACACTCTCGGCGAACCCCAGTGAAAACCCCATTGAAATACACCAGCGAATTGCAGCGAGCATGAAACGGAGAACTGTCCGGCATTCACTGTTCGCTTTCGGCGAACAGTAAACATTTAATAGGGTGAATCACATTTTTCAGTGAAAAATACCGCAAGGAGTGAAAACAGTCCGATTCGCCGAAAAAAACGGTGAATCGGGAGCATTGAATACTGCCCAAAGGGTATATACTGTATGTGCTGTGTGATCCCCCCCTGCACAACTTGGTCGGCGTTGCAGCCCAGGACTGCAGCCACCACTGGTAGACACTTGTAAAAGATATAAAGTAACTTGCTGTTTTTGATCCTAATTCAGAATCAGCTCATTTTACACATAAAATACTCAAAAGCTTTCATACAGATACAGCCATGCTCATGTATCCTACCTATTGCAGTCCCATCGCAATGCAATCCAAACCACAGCATGTCTCAGCATGTCACAGTTTTGCACAACATGGCTAGTGTGGCATTTGGCATTACTGATGAGTGTAATGATTATGTTCATTCACCAGATTAAGCTAATTTGAAGAGTGTGTTACCTAAATTTTATAAATCGGTATTTGTTCCTACTTGAGTCATCTTTGGTAGAAGACCTAAGCCAATTCTACGCTAGATTTGACAGACAATTTGTCAAATATATGTAAACTTTCCCTGTTAGAGGAGGAACCGTTGTTTGTTCTTTTTGAACATGAGGTGAGAAAGGGTTTGTTGGGGGTTAATGCCAGGAAAGCAGCTGGTCCCGATGGAATCCCAGGTAGGGTCCTGAAGGGCTCTTCCAGTGAATTGGCCATAATCTTCACTTATATTTTTAATATGTCCTTGCAAACTGGTGTTGTCCCTGAAATGTTTAAGTCCACCTTGGTTGTCCCCATCCCAAAGAGAACCAAAATCGAAAGTCTTAATGACTTACGACCAAATGCATTGACTCCCCTTATCATGAAATGTTTTGGGAGGTTAGTTCTGGCAGACATTAAAAGTCAGTTGCCCACTAGTTTTGACAATAATCAATATGCTTACAAGCCTAAAAGGTCAACCGAGGATGCTTTGTTATCTGTTATCCACTCTTCTCTTTCACATTTAGAAAAGCCCAATACTTACTTTAGACTGCTTTTTATTAATTATAGTTCTGCATTTAATTCGATTCTTCACAATATATTGGTAATCAAACAGCGTGATTTAGGGTTTTCAGCAATTTTATGCAATTGGATTTTGGATTTTCTCATTAACAGGCCTCAACAAATAAAATTTGGAGGTCTGATGTCTTCATTTATAAGGATTAGCACAGGTACTCCCCAAGGCTGTGTTTTTGAGTCCATTTTTCTTTTCTTTATGCACTTATGATTGTTATCCACGGGCGGATACCAATTTGATAACAAAGTTTGCTGACGACGCCACAGTGATGGCACTTATCTCGGACGGTGAGGAGAAGGCCTATCGAGATGAGTTGAATAGTTTAGTTAACTGGAGCAAAGAAAACAATCTATTGCTAAATTTGACTAAAGCTAAAGAAATTATCATTGATTTAAGGCGACATAGGAAATCAGAATTGGAGCCCCTACTTATCGATGATTTGGAAGTAGAGAGAGTGACAGATTTCAAGGTATTAGGAGTCATTATCTCACATGATTTAACTTGGTCCTCAAATATTATAGCGATGGCAAGAAAGGCTCAGCAACGCTTATTTTTTTAAGAAAACTCTCAAGAGAATTTGATCAGGTTTTATAAATGTGTTATTGAAAGCATCCTGTCATAATGCATTGTAGTTTGGTTTGGGAATAGCACCAAGAGAGAACTTAAGAGATTGGAGCCCATAATACATACTTCGGCGGTCATTATTGGTTGCATTTTGTCTTCTATTGAGGACATTTTTATTAGGAGTTGTCGGCAAAAAAGAAAGAGCATTGTTTATTTATTTATTTATTTACAGTTTCTTATATAGCGCAGCAGATTCTGTTGTGCTTTACAATAGTAGACAGTGATAAAACAAACTGGGTAACAACAGACAGACTTGGAGGCAGTGGCGTAACTATGGAGGGTGCAGGGGATGCAGCTGCTATGGGGCCCGGCCGCTGGGGGAGCCCGAGGACCAGCTGCTATCCCTGCACCCTTTAAAATTTGTTTTTAAATTAAAGTAGCACCTCAGGGCAGATCTTTGGCGGCACTGCAGTGGGGACCCCGCTGTCCTGTGAAAACCCGCACCACCCATATTGTGGTGGTCACACAATGATAGAGGAGGATCAGCTGATCCAGCCTCTTCTACCCCTTTCTTGGGCCTCTGGGTTCGTTGGCAGGATTCATCTGGCCCCAGCGGAAACAAAGTAAAGCTGTGCAGTTGACGCTGACGTACAGGAGGACCAGGTGCGTGAGACCCGGCGTCTACGTTCAGGAGACCCGGCTTTCACAGAGCCGATGTACAGGAGACACAGAGAGCCAGCATTGATGTGCAGGAGACCCGGCACTCACGTGGAGAGACCCGGCACTGACGAGGCCACTGATCACCAATGCTGCAGGTACAAAGTGCTGCTTGCAGTGAAGGGGGAGGGGGACAGTGCAAGCTACATAGTGTACCTGGAGGGGGAATGGTGTTATAAGTTAAAGGTTGATGCATGTCTAAAACACCTCAACCCAATGCTCCCCCCTTTCTCTCCTCTTTTTCTGTGTCCACTCATTTTCTCTCTCTCACTTTCCCTTCCCCTCACTGTCTCACCCACATCTCTTGTCACCTTCTGCCCCAATATCTGCCTGCTCTCTATCCCCTGGCCCTTTCAAACCTCTCTCTCACCCCCCCAACGCACACACTCCCTCCCCCCTCTTCCTACCTGGTGGAGCTTTCTCTCTCCCATCGCTACTTTCACTCCATGACACTCTCTCTCTCTCTTGTCCTCTCTCTCTCTCATATCTCCCTGATGCCCTCTCTCTCATCTCTCCCACTGGGACCCCCTCTCTCTTTCTCTCTCTCCCTCACATAGTCACATTCCCCATTATCTTATTCCATCTCTCCCTGACACCCTCTCTCTGACACTCTCGCTCTTGCGCTCTTTCATCTTCCCACCTGAGGGGAATTGTAGTAACAATAGGCGGGGGGGGGGGGGGGCTTTCAAAATCTTGCTATGGGGCCCACAAAGTTCTAGTTACGCCCCTGCTTGGAGGTAGGAGAGCCCTGCTGCAAGCTTACAATCTATGGGGATATTGGAGGGAAACACAAGGACAGGCACCACTAATAGCATAGCAGTCCCACCAAGTTACAAGTCCACGAGGAGTCCGTGGTGGAGTACGTGTTGAGGCTCCGGGATCGGCTGGAGAAACTCGTGGGGCTTGCGCAAGCCAATCTCGCGACGGCGCAGGCCAAGCAGAAGGCGTGGTATGACCAGGGCGCGCGTGCCCGAGTCTTTGAAGTGGGGCAGAAGGTGCTGGTTCTGGTACCCACCCGCCAGAACAAGCTCCAGGCTGCCTGGGCGGGACCGTACACGGTCGCTAATCGCCTAAGCGACATTACTTATGTAGTGTCATTTGACAGCGAGGGTAGGAAGCAGCGTACCTACCATGTTAATATGCTCAAGGCATACCATGAGCGCGTGGAGACGGTAGCCGCGGTGTGCTGCCTACCAATGGAGGACCCAGGAAGCGACCCCATTCCTGACCTCCTGGCTAACACCCAGGGCGACGGTGGCGTAGAGGAAGTTAAGTGGAGCGATGAACTCGGCCCCCGCAAAAGGGCGCAGCTTGAGGCAGTGCTGCGGTCCTTTGAGGCCCAGTTCAGCCGTAAGCCCGGCTTGACCACCCTACGTGCCCACCATGTAGACACTGGTGAGCATCGGCCGATTCGGCAACCCGCCTACCGGGTCTCACCAGAGGCGCAGGCGAGTATCTACCAGGAGGTGCAGGAGATGTTAGCGCTAGGCGTAATTACGCGTTCCAACAGTCCCTGGGCCGCCTCTGTTGTACTGGTTCCCAAGAAGGACCGGACAACCAGGTTTTGTGTAGACTACCGCCGGCTGAACGAGGTGACCAAATCTGACGCTTACCCCTTACCCCGCATTGATGCATTGTTAGATGAGTTAGCTGGAGCAAAGTACATCTCCACGTTTGACCTGAGCAAGGGGTATTGGCAAATACCCCTGACGCCGGAAGCTCAGGAACGGTCCGCCTTCATCACCTCATTTGGCTTGTTTGAATTCAAAACCATGCCATTCGGGATGAAGAATGCGCCAGCCACCTTCCAGAGCGTGGTTGATGAACTGCTGGAAGGGTACAGGGATTTCGCTCAGGCCTACCTAGATGACATTGCTGTTTTCAGCCGAACCTGGGGAGATCACCTGAGACAGGTGGGGTTGGTACTAGAGAGGATCCGAGCCGACAAGTGTCAAATGGGGATGGCTGAGGTACAGTACCTGGGGCACCGTGTAGGAGGGGGTAAGGTGAAGCCCGAACCCGCCAAGATAGAGGCCATACGGGACTGGCCACGACCCACCACCCAGAAACAGGTTTTAGCTTTCCTAGGGGTAGCAGGGTACTACCAACGTTTTGTCCCTGACTTCAGTTCCATAGCAAAGCCCCTGACTGACCTGACGACAAAGAAGAAACTCCCCAAGGTGGTTAGCTGGACACCCGCGTGTGAGTTGGCATTCCAGACTTTGAAATCGGCTCTAATCCAAGCTCCAGTGCTGATGGCGCCGGACTACAGTAAAGACTTTGTGGTACAAACTGATGCGTCACAGTACGGACTCGGAGCGGTGCTGAGCCAGGAGGGGCCCGATGGGCAGGAGCACCCTGTGGCTTATTTAAGCCGGAAACTCCTCCCGAGGGAGGTGGGATATGCCACGATTGAAAAGGAGTGTTTGGCCATTGTTTGGGCGGTGAAGAAGCTTCAGCCCTACTTGTACGGCCGCCGCTTTACGGTGGTAACTGACCACAACCCCTTGCGGTGGCTACAGCACACTACCGGAGAGAACGGCAGGCTGTTAAGATGGAGCCTGGCCCTCCAAGTCTATGACTTTCACATCATCCACAAGCAGGGCAGGGCCCACAGCAACGCCGATGGACTGTCCCGCCTGGATGAGCCTGAGCCCCCGAGGCACTCCCAGTAACCCCCAAATGGGCTGCGGGACCAGGAGCCAAATCGTTGGGACATGGCCCTCTGGTTTCCCGCTTGAAGGGGGGGGGAGAAGTGTGGCCGGAGAGCCCAGCACACGGGGTTAATGGCGGCTACAGCACTGAAGGGGTTAACTATCCGTGCTTGGCCGTTATTCAGAACAAGGGCACTTGCCCTGTTTTAAACTGTATGAGTAGCACTGAGCTGGGACAGGACCCCTGCTGCAGTGCTGATGTAAGTTATAGCACTGAGCTGGGCACCCGGCACACATATCATATGTATTTATGTAATATATGTTTGGCACTGAGCTAGGACTGCATCATATATTGTGTATTGAATATTGAATATTGAGGAATGCATTCTGGACTTACAATGCACTTTGTACTTTTCTGGGAGAAGGGATTTAGCAAATCTTGGTGATGAGGAAATGAAATGCTAATCTGCCTCTCTGGTCAGAATGTCTGAAAGTGTCCAAAACACAGCAGGGAGTAGGCCCTGTGTAAGAGGTGCTAAAAAGGAAATTTGTGTACCATATGTGATGGGTCCCTGAGCCCAGGACATCCTGTGTGTGAGGTGTTGATGAGGCACAGACATTTGTGTTTCGTTATGTAAACATGCTACCAGGAGATAAATATCTCCCCTGTTCCTGAAAGTTATATATTCTAAGGAAATTGGATTTATCCTTTGTAGTATGTAATCTTGGTTCGTTATGCACGGGAAGTAACGTATCAGATTGAGATGCAAGTTGTAAATGTATGGGGGAGGATCTGACAATGTCAAAGAGTTTTCTGCCTATATAAGCAGGGCCCTGTGAGCCCAAAGTGGTACTCTGTTCTACCTGTCCTGCTGTAAACATTCTGCTGTATGCTGCACTCTCCTATTCTAGGAGAGAGTTCTTTTAAGAACTTTGAGCAAATAAACATCTTCTTGCCTCAAGACGTCTCTGCCATCTTGCGACTAACAGAATTACCGCAATAATTCCGTTCTCCGGCTGTTCTGGGTAAAGGTATCCAGCGTCCTCCAAGCTCCGCTCTGCCAGCTACCAAAGCAGAGGTCTGGTCCGTGAACCAGAGGGGAAGCCACTGACGCCAGCCAGGAGTGTGTCAGCAGCGCGTCGACGCATACACTCTCGCAGGTAGTACTCAGGTGCCAGCGGTTGGTCCTGAGGAGGTAACCGTGGTTCCAGACGCCACGTATAAGGAGTCTGGTGGTGGCAGCGATACCCCGCCCACTGCGTAGTGGGCGGAGTCAGTAACAGGCGGTTGCTGACGGTAACAGGGAATCCCCTATTGGCCAGGTCCCGTGAGACCAGGAACCGCTATCTGTGGACCCGAAGGGCGTAGCCAGAGCTAAGGGCAGGCGTCCGGTCACAATCGCGAACTGTGCTTCCAGTGTATGACCCGGCCTGTCCTTGGATACTCCTTTGCCTTTCCCTTGTGTTCCTACTTGCCCGCACTGATACCAACTCGGCTAGACGACCACGCTTCCATATTTCACAAGCTACCGCCACTCATACGGGGAACCTGACCAGGGGGCCGCGACCGACGTGTCGGGTGCCGCAGAAGCCCATATCCCGCTTGGAGGGGTCACTGGCAGAAAACCCCCGGCACGGTTAGACTCCGCGCCCCTGTGTCAGGTCTAGCCAATCCCCGAGTGGTAGTGCACCCCAAGTTTGTGACAGAATACTCTGGCCCAACTGGAATATGGATGCTGTTAGTGGCATGTCTCATAAAGAACTCCTGGAACACCTGCTGGTCCAGGTTGACAAGCAAGGACAGGACCAAGCTCTGATTATGCAAAGCTTGCAAACTCTGCAGCAGCAATTGGACCTCGCTCCACCCTCTCCAAAACCAGTGATTTCTGATCCGGAGTCCATTAGGGTGCCTCGCCTGCTAATACAGCAGTTACAGGAGCTGCTGTCTAACGTCCTCACCCTTGTCACCAAACTGCTCGGCGAGTCTACTGTGGGCTTGGTGCCTACAAGACCCTCAGATTCCACTCCGGGTACCCCATTGGCAAATACATCTGTGCCCTTTAAGGACAAGTATGTGAGTCGGCCTCGTCCCCAGTTGTCAGATGAGGAACGCCAGCGACGCAGGTCCTTAAATTTATGTTTTTATTGTGGAGGCCAGGACCATTTGATTGAGGATTGCCCCCTCAGAGAGGCCAGGAATAAGGTTATTGCTTCTGTGCCCACTCAGGAAGAGTTTCATGGTTATCACTGGGGTCCAAGAACCAAGATCTTTTTACCCAAAACAAGTAAAATTTTGATCCAGGCCCCGAGTAAGGGTCCACAGTCTTCATTTCCAGCCCCAGGAGGGGGTGTCTCAGAATGTCACAAGCCCCAGGAGGGGAATCCGAGTATCAAGACCCGAGATGAAAGTCCAAGTATCAAACCCAAAGATGGGGTTCTGTCCAGCCAGCCCCAGAAGGGGGTTCTGTTAGTCCAGCCCAATGAGGGGCTTCCGATTATTGTGCTCCAGGAGGAGCTTCCTCGTGTCTTGCCCAAGGAAGGGCTTCCTAGTGTCTTGCCCGAAGAGGGGCATCAAAGTGTTTCACCCCAAGTGGACTCTCACAGTGTCGAGTTCCGAGAGGGGTCTCAGAATGGCGAGCCCCAAGAAGGGGTACAGAGTCTTTTTCCTCAGAAGGGGTCTCGGAGGGTATTTTCCCAGGAGGGTTCTCAAATTCTCAAGCCGCAGAACGGGGTTCAGAGTGTCGTGCATCAGGAGGGGTCTCAGACTGTCAGACTCCAAGCAGGGTCTCAGAGTACCACACCCCAAACAGGGTCTCTGAGCATTGCGCCCCAGGAGGGTTTCCCGAGCACTGCACCCCAAGAGGGGTCTCTGAAAGTGGTACCCCAAAAAGGGCCTCTGAGTACACTACCTCAAGAGGAATCTCCGAGAGTTGCACCCCAAAAGGATCCTCTGGTAGCCACACCCCAGGAAGGGTCTCTGAGTGTGGCTTCCCAGGTTGGGCCACTGAGCACTTTGCCTCAAGAAGGGGCTTCCGTCACCCCAGGTGGGGGTTCCAAGTCCGTCACCCCAGGTGGGGGTTCCGAGTCAATCGCCCCAGAAGGGGGTTCCGAGTCAATCGCCCCAGAAGGGGGTTCCGAGTCAATCGCCCCAGAAGGGGGTTCCGAGTCAATCGCCCCAGAAGGGGGTTCCGAGTCAATCACCCCAGAAGGGGGTTCCGAGTCAATCGCCCCAGAAGGGGGTTCCGAGTACGTCACCCCAGAAGGGGGCTCCGAGTCCGTCACCCCAGGTGGGGGCTCCGAGTCCGTCACCCCAGGTGGGGGTTCCGAGTCCGTCACCCCAGGTGGGGGTTCCGAGTCCGTCACCCCAGGTGGGGGTTCCGAGTCCGTCACCCCAGGTGGGGGTTCCGAGTCCGTCACCCCAGGTGGGGGTTCCGAGTCCGTCACCCCAGGTGGGGGTTCCGAGTCATTTACCCCAGGTGAGGGTTCCGAGTCACTCACCCCAGGTGGGGGTTCCAGGTCTGTCACTCCTGGTGGAGATCCATCTGCCCTTGCCTCCGGGCATGAGGACCCATCTGCCCTTGCCTCCGGGCATGAGGACCCATCTGCCCTTGCCTCCGGGCATGAGGACCCATCTGCCCTTGCCTCCGGGCATGAGGACTTGTGTGTCGTGGCCTCCGGGCCAGTCTCTGTGGCCTCCGGGCCAGTCCCTGTGGCCTCCGGGCCTGCCTCTGTGGTCTCCAGGTCCACTTCCATGGCCTCCGGGCCTGTCTTCGTGGCCTCCAGGCCAGTCTCCACAGCCTCCTGGTCAGTCTCCACAGCCTCCGGGCCAGTCTCCACAGCCTCCGGGCCTACCTCCGTGGTCTCCAGGTCCGCTTCCTTGTCCTCCGGGCCTTCCTCCATGGCCTCCGGGCCTGTCTCCATTGCCTCCATGGTCTCCAGGTGTGCATCCGTTGCCTCCGGGCCTGTCTCCATTACCTCTGCGGTCTCCAGGTCTGCTTCCATGACCCCTGGGCCTAAACATGTCAGCCAAGAAAAAATTTCTAGAGTACCGATGCCTACTGTACTGGACATCCATAAGGCTTCAGCAGTGCCTCAAGTTCAAGAGACGTCCATTGTGTCTAAGGTCCCACCAGGGTTGGCTAGTACACAAAAGCCAGCTGAAGAGTCTTCTGAAAATATTTGTTTTGATGGGAACCTTGCCCATTACCAGGCTTTAGCGGATCACTACTTAGATGCCATGAATCATGATCCATCTTCCAGTGTCAATATGGCAAATATTGTAAGATTTATGATCTTATCCTTCCGGGGAGAAGCACTAAAATGGGTCAATCCACTTGTTGAAGCCAATGATCATCGACTGCAAGATCTGATATCATTCTCCAGGGCTGTGATCGAGAAATTTGAATCTAAGACTCCTTCATCCTCCCTGGCTAAAAGTCTGCCTATGCCTCTTCAAAACCATGGGTCATCTAGACGGCATACCGAGAGTACTAGAGCTTCTGCAAAAAATTTTTTTCCAAGATCTGAATCGAAGAACTCAATAGTTAGGGGCATCCGTGTCGGCTCTTTAGCACTTCATGGTCTCAAAGAATCATCCGCTAAAAAATCTTTGATTTGCACCCCAGAACTAGACTCCAACTCAGATTATGATTCTGAACACGATGCTGCTCCTTTTTTGGGTGGTCTAGTGTTGGCCAGAGCCCACTTTGAAGAGCCAGAGGCGTCACCAGCCTTGAAGGGATCTAAGTGTTCTTCTAAGAAAAAGAACCACAGGCGACCTTGAAAGTATCCATGTGGGGTGTTCGGAGCCCACCCCTAGAGGGGAGGGTAATGTCACAACATTCAGTTTTTGTATTGTTTCTTACCTGGTTTGTGGCTTCTCCTGTCTGTTCAGCCTGCTCCATGCTGCAAGGAAAGTCTGTGTGGCCTGAGCTTTGCTAATTACAGCACCTGGAGGAGTCCTTGCTGCTGACAGCTCTGTATAGTTGAACTGTGCTGTGAGATCTGAGCTCAGCTAATTAGTTACACCTGGGTAACTCTCCTGCAGGAGAGTTCAGTGTAAACTGAGCATGCTCAGCCCACTGATTAGTTCACCTGTGGGTTCCCTGTGCTTCCTATAAAGGGCAGCCTCTGGGAGACAGAAGCTGCCAGAGTATAGGTTCACACCAGCTCCAGCGTCCTTGTGCTTAGTATATTACCAGTTTCCTGATTACCATATTTGACCCCGGCTTGTTTCCTGACTATTCTCCTGCCTGATCCTTTGGTACCGTGTCCAGTGACTCCGTGTATGACCCAGCTTGCCGTTTGACTATTCTTCAGCCTTATCCCAGTGTATCGCGAACTGTGCTTCCAGTGTATGAGCCGGATACTTGGATACTCCTTTGCCTTTCCCTTGTGTTCCTACTTGCCCGCACTGATACCAACTCGGCTAGACGACCACGCTTTCATATTTCACAAGCTACCGCCACTCATACGGGGAACCTGACCAGGGGGCCGCGACCGACGTGTCAGGTGCAGCAGAAGCCCATATCCCGCTTGGAGGGGTCACTGGCAGAAAACCCCCGGCACGGTTAGACTCCGCGCCCCTGTGTCAGGTCTAGCCAATCCTCGAGTGGTAGTGCACCCCAAGTTTGTGACACCTTACTTGTGTAGTTTGATGGCGGCAGTCTAAGCTACGTTATCAGCGTAGGCTGCCGCTGTGAAACTACACAAGTAACTACCGTACTGTTGCCAGGAACTGCATCTCTGTCCCCGGTGTCTCTGGCAAGCCTAGTCAGCGCCTCTCTCTCACACCGCCGGCGCCGGCATGATCCCCTCTCTTTGGTGGAGAGGGGATCATGGTGGCGCCGGTGTAAGGCGCTTCATCTGCTTGAGACGCAGGAGCATCTCAGACGCTCTAGTAATGAGACGCTCCTGCGTCTGAGTAGCTATTTTGGCAGGGTACAGCAACCCTGCCGAAAGGGTTAGGGGTTCTTTAGCACGTGCGTCTCCTGTCCAAAGATGCAAGTGCGTCTCATTCAAATGAAGGAGGCATTTTCCAGTGCTCCATGTTACATACTGGCAAACGCCTCTGTGGCCGGAGAGCCCGGCACACGGGGTTAATGGCGGCTACAGCACTGAAGGGGTTAACTCTCTGTGCTTTGCCGTTATTCAGAACAAGGGCACTTGACATGTGTTAAACTGTATGAGTAGCACTGAGCTGGGACAGGACACCTTCTGCAGTGCTGATGTAAGCTGTAGCCTGCTGCTGGGCACCAGGCACAGATTATATGTACTTATGAAATATATGTTTGGCACTGAGCTAGGACTGCATCATATATTGTGTATATTGTATTGAATATTGAGGAATGCATTCTGGACTTACAATGCACTTTGTACATTTCTGGGGGAAGGAATTTAGCAAATATTGGTGATGAGGAAATGAAATGCTAATCTGCCCCTCTTGTCAGAAGGTCTGTGAGTGTCCAAAACACAGCAGGGAGTAGGCTCTGTGTCTGAAGCCCTGTGTAAAAGGTGATAAGGAAATTTATGTACTATATGTGATGGGTCACTGAACCCAGGACATCCTGTGTGTGAGGTGTTGATGAGGCACAGACATTTGTGTTTCGTTATGTAAACATGCTACCAGGAGATAAATATCTCCCCTGTTCCTGAAAGTTATATATTCTAAGGAAATTGGATTTATCCTTTGTAGTATGTAATCTTGGTTCGTTATGCACAGGAAGTAACGTATCAGATTGAGATGCAAATTGTAAATGTATGGGGGAGGATCTGACAATGTCAAAGAGTTTTCTGCCTATATAAGCAGGGCTCTGTGAGCCCAAAGTTGTACTCTGTTCTACCTGTCCTGCTGTAAACATTCTGCTGTATGCTGCACTCTCCTATTCTAGGAGAGAGTTCTTTTAAGAACTTTGAGCAAATAAACATCTTCTTGCCTCAAGACGTCTCTGCCATCTTGCGACTAACAGAATTACCGCAATAATTCCGTTCTCCGGCTGTTCTGGGTAAAGGTATCCAGCGTCCTCCAAGCTCCGCTCTGCCAGCTACCGAAGCAGAGGTCTGGTCCGTGAACCAGAGGGGAAGCCACTGACGCCAGCCAGGAGTGTGTCAGCAGCGCGTCGACGCATACACTCCCGCAGGTAGTACTCAGGTGCCAGCGGTTGGTCCTGAGGAGGTAACCGTGGTTCCAGGCGCCACGTATAAGGAGTCTGGTGGTGGCAGCAATACCCGCCCACTGCGTAGTGGGCTGAGTCAGTAACAGGCGGTTGCTGACGGTAACAGGGAATCCCCAATTGGCACGGTCCCGTGAGACCTGGTACCGCAATCTGTGGACCCGAAGGGCGTAGCCAGAGCTAAGGGCAGGCGTCCGGTCACAGTAATTGGTGGCAGCAGTGGGATAACCCAGGCGGCTCCTCAGTCACCCGATTGGAGAAGCCGAGTTACTCAGGGAAGAGTAACGGCAGCCAGGAGAACGCGCAAGATGGCGGACTTCAGCGGAATGTCAAAGGATGACCTCGAGATCGTGTGTCGGAGGAAGGGTGTGGATATCCCTTCCAAAGCAACTGTAAACGAAATGAGGGCGGCGCTCAAGC
This sequence comes from Crinia signifera, assembly GCF_055691185.1. Taxonomy (NCBI): domain Eukaryota; kingdom Metazoa; phylum Chordata; class Amphibia; order Anura; family Myobatrachidae; genus Crinia; species Crinia signifera. Next base: position 148,608,376 of record NC_139221.1, on the reverse strand, counting down.
ACTTGGAGGAGTCAAGTCGGGAGGAGGTGCAGCACGCTGATGGTGACCGTGTCCAGGAGGACAGCCACACAGAGGACCTTCATCTGGACCCGGTGAGACTCACAAGCCCCACCCCCTCTAGCAGCAGCCACGTTTCCCAACACTCCCTAGCAGGGCCAGGATCCGTGTGTCCCAGGGTGGACGGCGCGGATAGCCTAGCGGATCGGCTAGCGGAATTAGGGGAGAGGGCAACGGAACAAGAACGCATGCTCATCATTCGGATGTGGCATGCGAAGCGGGCACCACAGGCCGTGGTACCCCGAGGACCGTTGTCAGCTGCTACCCGCCGAGTGGGACAGATTCAGTTTGCCAAGTTTGCTGACAGCGATGGGGACATTGATGGACATTTGCAAGTTTTTGAGAGGACTTGTAAACTGCATGATTTGCCCAAACAGGAGTGGGTAAGACACCTTGTGCCCACCCTGCATGGAGAGGCTTTGGAGGCCTATCGAGGAGTGGCCAATGAGGACTGTGGGAACTATGATGTTGTCGCCAAGGCCCTCCTCCAACGTTTTTTTGTAACTCCTGAGTCCTACAGGAAAAAGTTTCGGGACTTGCCAAAGAATCCGGGCAGCACCCACGAGCAGTTTGCCACCCAGCTGCGGCAGTACTTGGTGAAGTGGGTGCAGGAATCAAAGGCCACAACCTGGGACACCCTGATTGATGTGATCTGCAGGGAGCAGTTCTACCGCAGGTGTGCCCAGGAAGTGAAGGAGTGGGTGCTAGATCGGGAGCCACCCAGTGTAAAGATGGCTGCCCAGCTAGCGGACAAGTATGTGGCAATTCGGTCACAGGGGCTGAAACGCCCAAGTAGCAGCCCACTACAAAGGACTTTACCACCAGGGGGACACCCCTCTTCAGCTCATCGCCCCCCAAAGCAAGCATCTTCCAACCCGGGTGCTCTTGGCCAGCAATCGCCCCGCAGCGTCCCTGCGAGTAATCAGGGATCATCGGAGCCCCACCTGGTCAAGAAATGCTACAGCTGTGGGAAAATCGGACATCTGAGGATGAACTGTCCCACACTGCCGGCACCCCAGATTCGCGCTACCAATCCGAATGCTGGATCCCGGCTTGCTTGCTTGACCCGTGGAGATGAGCCCACAGAGACTGTACCCCCTCCAGTCAGTCCGATGGAGTGTGGTGAGAAGCAGGCAGACTCTGCTGATAGAGTCACCTGCATGGCCATGCGGCCTCTACAAAATATGTGGCGGCACCTGCAGTCGGTCCAAGTGGGGCCCCTGCAGGGGGAAGGCCTGAGAGACTCTGGGGCCTCAATCACTGTGGTGAGCCCCAGACTGATTGATCCTGCTGCAATCTTGCAGGGTCGCACTGCCAAAGTTACAATGGCAGATGGAGCGGAGCGAGAGGTGCCCATGGCCAGAGTCTACCTGGATTGGGGGGCTGGACCAGAGTTGCGAGATGTTGCCGTCATGGATGGCCTCCCAACAGATGTAGTCCTGGGGAATGATCTTGGGGGTGGAATCGTTACTACATTTGTTAACGCCATCGCCTGGAGTCAAGCTGCCAGACTACAGTCCTTACCATCGACACCAGCACAGCCCAGCCCAGAGGAACAGACCACAGCGGCCAGACAACTGCCAGCACAGCCAACCACAGCATCAACCAGCCCAGAGGAAAAGACTACAGTGGTTAGATCAGCGCATCTCCCCAGCATGCCTTTTGCCTCTGGTGTGCCTACGTCCCCTAGCAACGCAGAGGATGTGTGTGCCAGCTTGTTGTATCCTGTGAGGGTGCCCAGCGATGCTCCTGTTCCTAGTGGTTTGCCAACTCCAGCGGTGAGTATGAGTGACCACACTGACCTTGACATGACTGACCCAAACCAGAATGACCCTAGACATCCCAACCTACCTACCCATGTAGAGTGTCCCCCTTTAGGAGAAAGTGAGGGGCACTGGCTGGGGGTTCAGGGGGCTCCGCTCTCTGACCCATCCCTGACAGGCATACGGTGCCAAGCTCGCAGCGGCCTTGATGGGGTGGGGGTGGGGAGTATGCCCGGGCAGGAAGGGTTCAGGCCCAGGGTAGTCAGGAAGGTAGAAGGGGATACACCAGAGAGGGTGGGTTCCCCAAGACGTAGGTCCTTTGAGGGGGACAGGAGGGCAGGTCTGACGGTTGTTGCAGACGGGTGCCCGGGAGAAGTGACAGGGGTGCAGTGCCTGGAGGATAGTGTGGGAGGAGACAGGGGTAAGCCCAGACCAGGGAAGGAAGAGGCGACCAGAGGCTGTCCCCGGCCCACAACCCCCAGACAGGTACTGACCTTAGGAATTGTAAGGCCCTACAGACAAGTTGTCCCTGACTCTAGTTTGGTAGTGACGTCCCTTACAGTAGTGACTAGGAAGGGTCTTCCCAAGACAGTGGACTGTACACCTGCTTGTGAGTTGGCATTCCAGTCACTGAGGGAGGCTCTGGTACCAGCTCCAGTGCTGACGACGCATATTTATTACCAGGACATTGTGGTAGGGACTATTGCATCACTGCACGGACTGGGAGCAGTACTGAGCCAAGACGAGCCATATGGGCAGGAGCACCCTGTGGCTTGTGTGAGCAGAATACTGCTATGGTGGGAGGTGGGGTATGCCACAATTTGGACACACTGGGTGGCAATTGTGTATGCAGCAGACCAGCTTTGGCACAGATGGTGCCACTGGCACCCCACTGGGGTGAAGGAACACCCACCTGATGAAGGTTTGCCCCCTTCATTGGGGGAAACAGACAGACTGTTGTTGTGGGGCCTTGGACTTGGACACTGTGGTGACTGTGTGGACTTTCAGCACCAACCGGATATGGCCCACTGCAGTCTGGAGGAACTGTCTAGGCTGGGGGCCAACACCCCCAGGCACTCCCAGTAACCCCCAAATGGGCTGCGGGACCAGGAGCCAAGTCGTTGGGACATGGCCCTCTGGTTTCCCGCTTGAAGGGGGGGGGGGAAGAAGTGTGGCCGGAGAGCCCGGCACACGGGGTTAATGGCGGCTACAGCACTGAAGGGGTTAACTCTCTGTGCTTTGCCGTTATTCAGAACAAGGGCACTTGACATGTGTTAAACTGTATGAGTAGCACTGAGCTGGGACAGGACACCTTCTGCAGTGCTGATGTAAGCTGTAGCCTGCTGCTGGGCACCAGGCACAGATTATATGTACTTATGAAATATATGTTTGGCACTGAGCTAGGACTGCATCATATATTGTGTATATTGTATTGAATATTGAGGAATGCATTCTGGACTTACAATGCACTTTGTACATTTCTGGGGGAAGGAATTTAGCAAATATTGGTGATGAGGAAATGAAATGCTAATCTGCCCCTCTTGTCAGAAGGTCTGTGAGTGTCCAAAACACAGCAGGGAGTAGGCTCTGTGTCTGAAGCCCTGTGTAAAAGGTGATAAGGAAATTTATGTACTATATGTGATGGGTCACTGAACCCAGGACATCCTGTGTGTGAGGTGTTGATGAGGCACAGACATTTGTGTTTCGTTATGTAAACATGCTACCAGGAGATAAATATCTCCCCTGTTCCTGAAAGTTATATATTCTAAGGAAATTGGATTTATCCTTTGCAGTATGTAATCTTGGTTCGTTATGCACAGGAAGTAACGTATCAGATTGAGATGCAAATTGTAAATGTATGGGGGAGGATCTGACAATGTCAAAGAGTTTTCTGCCTATATAAGCAGGGCTCTGTGAGCCCAAAGTTGTACTCTGTTCTACCTGTCCTGCTGTAAACATTCTGCTGTATGCTGCACTCTCCTATTCTAGGAGAGAGTTCTTTTAAGAACTTTGAGCAAATAAACATCTTCTTGCCTCAAGACGTCTCTGCCATCTTGCGACTAACAGAATTACCGCAATAATTCCGTTCTCCGGCTGTTCTGGGTAAAGGTATCCAGCGTCCTCCAAGCTCCGCTCTGCCAGCTACCGAAGCAGAGGTCTGGTCCGTGAACCAGAGGGGAAGCCACTGACGCCAGCCAGGAGTGTGTCAGCAGCGCGTCGACGCATACACTCCCGCAGGTAGTACTCAGGTGCCAGCGGTTGGTCCTGAGGAGGTAACCGTGGTTCCAGGCGCCACGTATAAGGAGTCTGGTGGTGGCAGCGATACCCCGCCCACTGCGTAGTGGGCGGAGTCAGTAACAGGCGGTTGCTGACGGTAACAGGGAATCCCCAATTGGCACGGTCCCGTGAGACCTGGTACCGCAATCTGTGGACCCGAAGGGCGTAGCCAGAGCTAAGGGCAGGTGTCCGGTCACAGCCTCCATTTAAAAACCCCAATTATCCACAGCTTTTCAAACCCCCACTATCCACGGCAGCCCGAAGCGTGGTGAGCGTCGTTATGCGTTCTCCCGACTTTTTATACCCCCACTTTCCACATCTGCGTGGAGTTGATTTTATATAGTGTGGTGAGCGCAGCGAGCCATCGAGCCCGAAGCGTGGTGAGCGCAGCAAGCCCCACAAGGGGACGCGGATTACATGTAAGGTAATCCGCTTCCCCTTGCACTCGCAACACTTTAGAGAATCAACTCCACGCCGACGTGGATAGTGGGGGTATGAAAAAGTTGGGAGGACGCATAACGCATCCCCGCGCAGGGCTTGGTGCGCTCACCACGCTTCCAGGCTGCCATGGATAGTGGGGGGTTTTCAGGAACACATTCACATCTGCCATATCATGCATCTGAGACAGTAATGACGACATGTGTTAACTTGTAACTGGATTTTAGTTAATAAGAAGAAGAAGAATTAAAGCAACTTAACACATTACAGTACAATCAGTACTTCTGACTGACTACGCTGGATCTGACAGGGACGCTTCAGCGGTTGCTGGAACACTTCGCTACTTCTGAATAACTACGCTGGCCACGGGAACACTACACTACGCTACTTCTGACTGACTACGCTACTTCTGACTGACTACACTAAATATGCTAGCCGCGGGAACTACACTGATTCTGACAGGGATGCTACACTGATGGCGTAACTGCCGCCATGAAACTAAACAAGCACCATGTATTTATATCCTTCTGAAGATCTGGCCTCCAGAATTGAACACAGTACTCTAGATGAGGTCATACCAATGACCTCTACAGTAGCATTATTACTTCTTTCTTTCTACTGCTGATACCTCTCCCTATGCAACCAAGCATCTGACTTGCCTTCTTCTTTGCTTTGTTACATTGCCTGCCTGCCTTTAAGTCACCTGAAATAGTGACACCTAGATCCTCCTTCTCTTCAGCAGTTTCCATTATAGTGCCATGTATACTATATTTATTATTTGGGTTTTTGAGACCCAAGTGCATGATTTTGTATTTTTATGGCATTTAACTGTAGTTGCCATGCTCTTGACCATTCCTCTAATCTACCTAGATCATCAATCATTTATTTTACCCCTCCTGGTGTGTCTACCCTGTTGCATACCTTTATATTATCTGCCCTCAATTCCATTTGCAATTTCATGAATAATTATATAAAGCACTGGTCCAAGGACAGATCCCTGGGGAATTCCACTGGTAACCTTTTCCTCCTGTGACTGCACTCCATTTACTAGAACTCTCTGTTTTTTAACCTGCAACAAGGTCCTATCCATTCAACTGTCTTAGAAACCAATCCCAATCTTTCAAGTTTATTTAACAGTCTGCTTTGTGGGACAGTGTCAAAAGCCTTACTAAAGTCTAGATAAGCTACATCCATGGCACGCCCTTGATCTACTACTTTAGTCATCCAGTCAAAAAAGTCAATAAGATTTGTTTAACATGATCTCCCCCCAGTAAACCTGTGCTGCTTAGGATTCTGTAAGTTGCTGGTTTTGAGATATTCTACAACTCTTTGTTTTAAGAATGTTTCCATCATTTTCCTTACTACTGATGTAAGGCTCACTGGTCGGTAGTTGCTTACTTTCTTCCTTGCTTCAACTTTTGTGCAGTGGGACTATTTTCCAGTCCTCTGTTATTACCCAGTAGCTATTGACTGGTTGAATAATACAGTAAATGGTTTCACCAGCTCCCCTTTAAGCTATTTTAGAATCCTTGGATATATCCCATGTGTCCCCATTGATTTATCCACTTTCAGTTTTGAGAGTTCTGTTAAGACTTTCTCCTCTGTAAACATACCTGTTTCTCCCTATTTTTTCTGTGTATACTTGCAACTTAACCATGGCTCCTTACACTCTCTTTCTGCAGTGAATACTGAGCAGAAATAATTATGACTTTATTACTAATAAGGCCCTTGGAACAGGCAATCATTTCTCAGTAGTGCATTGGAATTTGGGAGTTCTTATGTATATATGAGAAATGTGCAATAATTAATTGCAACCAGTCAGCAATTAACTTTCATTAACTTATTTCAATTTGGAAAGCACAATTCTTATTGATTGCTATAAGTAACTGGACATTTGCATTTTATTCACCTTGTTAGTGAATGATTAGGAGATGCTGATACAGTATATAGAAATTTTCTGCTGATCTCTTAAGTGATTAGTGAACTGCATTTTTATCACATTTCAACACTGTGTTTTGCACCACTATTTACATATTGGCATTAAAAAAATCCTTTACCATAAAATGTACAGTTATTTTCTCAAAAAACATTATTGTAACTTGTAACTGCTCTAATTTTGATATAATATTTTCTCCTTAAAAAGATGTTCCCTAAATATTTAAGTACAGTACTTTTTTATCCAGAATAATCACAGTTACTGACCATATGTTTGGATATAATCCAGTATTTCTTAGATTTACAACTTCCTTTGGCAAGAAGAATATTAGCATTCAAAAAAGAAAATTCCACGTCCAGTTTCATTTCAGCTGACCCTGTTATACAGCAATTTATAAGCTAATGCAGGGACTGACTTTACTCAAGTTGTAGGTATTCATATACTGTACTATAACTGGCTACTATTAGTAGGTTGTAGGTATGTGAATGCTGCTGAAACTGTGGTGCACTTAGGTGTTATGCTGTAGTGTGCTACACCTCCTTGAAGTGACTCATCCCTGCTATAACTATTGCAGGCAGAAGGGGGATCTGAAAAGTAGGGTGCTTAGCACATGGGGCCATATTCAAACTTCATCGCAGGACAAATTTGTTCTCATATGGACAAAACCATGTTGCACTGCAGGTGGGGCAAATGTAACATGTGCTGTGGGAGTTAGATTTGGGTGGGGTGTTGAAACAAAATCTAAATTGCAGTTCAAAAATAAAGCAGGCAGTATTTACCCAGCACAGAAACAAGGTATCCCAAATGTTACTCTCTCTGCACATGTTACATTTGCCCCACGTACCCCATACTCAAATGTGACTCTTGCCCGCTACTGAGGGAGTTCCCAGTGATGTCAGTCCCTGGGACTCCCATCAACCAATGAGGGCTGATTGAATTTCTCTAGTATCGGGAAAGAGCCCTTGGTACTTGTTTCCTAGCACGGCGCCCATCTTATGCCATCGCATACCACTAATTTAGGTATGCGATAGGACTCGATTTGGGGTCCTAAGAGCCGCACTGTACAACTTTAATATTGCGTCGGCTCGCATGCCATTACAATGGCATGCGATGCGATATGTAATTGTACAGGCACCCTGATGGGTGATTACTATGTTAAATTCACCCCCATTGTTAATGCCACCCCCATTATCAACACCAACCCGAAGCGTGACGAGCACAGCGAGCCCGCGAGGGTTGGCGGTAAGTGTCCTCCGCAGCAAGCCCCGCGAACGGATGCGGAATACATGTGAAGTAATCCGCGTCCGCTCGCCACGCTTTGGGCTCGGTGGCTCGCTGCACTCGCCACACTATATAAAATCAACTCCACGCCGACGTGGATAATGGGGGTATGTAAAGGTTGGAGGACGCGTACCGCCACCCCTCGCCACGCTTCGGGTTGGTGTTCATAGTAGGGGTGGCGTTAACAATGGGGGTGCATATAACATAGTAATCACTCATCAGGGTGCCTGTACAATTAAAAAATCGTTTTGATCGCATCAACCGCTCGCATGTGATCTGGTCGCATGCGATGCAATGCAATCGATGCCATCAAAACGATGGCATAAGATGAAAATCGTGGGCGCCGTGCTAGGAAACAAGTACCGAGCCCTTTAACGCCACACATGCTGGGACTTATGGTTCCCCATGTCACTGCATGTGTGTTTGAGGGGGGGGGGGCTTGCTGGAAATTGTAGTTTGACAGCACAACTAAATGTTATTTTAATAAAAAATTTGACAAAAACAATCATCCCTGGCTCCCACCACCCAAGGGTGTCTGGGACAACCCTGGGCTTCAGCTCTTGATGGGCAATGTCTGGACGGAACCCCTTTATTGGGGGGTTTTCCCTGTGCAGGGCATATTAGCCAGGGGTAATGTTTTGACCAGGGGAGCTTATGTAGAAGTTTCCCTTGGCTGTGGTGTCACCCTGATTGCTGTTGGAGCCCGGTGCAAATTCCCAAAAATGGGGACTCCCTACTCTTTTTGTCCCCAGTATTTTTGGATTCAGGACCAGTCCAACAATCTGGTACTGGTTTCTTAAATATAGAGGGGACCCCATCACTTTGTTCCTTCATATTTGGGAAACCAGGGCTGGCCTGGAGCTGGTTATGCTTGGGGGATGGAGGGGTTGCTAGACCCATGCACATGGTTCTGTCAAACTCAACAGCCAAAAGCATTTTTCTTGCATTTTGTTAATGTTTAGGGTGCGATTTGAAAAATTGCCACCTATTACATTTGCGATTTAGAGAAGACATCTCTATGCGATTTTTGAAGTCTGATTTTTTTGGTCATAGCAAAATATGCAATTTTTATGGCAGATCACACACTATGACGTGCAATTTTCAGTAAATGTGCGATTTTGGCTGTTTTCACCATAAAAATCTCACCCTATTACATCTAACCAAATGCGTAGAACTCATCCTCCACAGCAAATTGGATAAAAGAGCAAAAATCTAATTTTATTTTTATTGGCGTAATTAAAAATCAAGCAAACTAATAAATATTTATACTTTTTGGGTACAGAAACACAAATAGTCTGTTGTTTGTTGAGTGATTAGCTCAAGAATATATAGTATAGTACAATGCATAATATAATGTTCAAAGCACAGTTTTGTAACTATTGCATGATTTTATACATGCATTTACCAGATTTTATCATTTTGTAATTAGTATAATGAAAGTGATGCTTCTGTAGCTGCAAATGACAAGCACCACATATCTCTCTTGTATTGTGAAGTAGTAGGGTTTTATAAATGATTACGGACACTTTTAAGTTCTAGTCATTGTATTTCCTAGACAGCTTAGCTGTCCAGCTGTGGTCTTTTCGTAAGTTGAATTGACACGAGAATTAAGTTACTATGGCAACAGCAAGAATGATAATGAAACAACTGTGCACTGTACATGCAATAAGCTGTAATCAACCAGAAGATAAACCACAGATAAAGCAGCACTTTGATTTACTTTAGTTACTCTGACAATTAAGTAGGGCCAGGAACTCAAATATTGCTTGACCCATCACAACGCCTTTAAGACTTCATTATTCATATGTGTCTTTTAAAACACTGAGAAAGCTTGAGCTACTGTAGGCTTCTCAGATTTAACATAAAATACTATTTATTTATTTTTTTAGAATTTTTATTTAAGACAGTGACGTGTAGTAACAGTATTTACATGCAGGCTGCATATCTGTATAACTATATATTCCCAGGTCAAATTCTGTTTAAAAAAATAGACAGCATAGTAACATAGTGTTTTTTGTTTTTTTCTTAAAAGGTGGGGGGCAAAAAAAAAGACTAGTTCACCACAGAGTGCTAATCTGGTCATTCTTATTTAAGCAGAATTTAAGGTCTCCTTTGCCATATGCATGACATTCACGTAAACATGTATTTACAAAAAACATGTTTTTCTTTTTAAGTAAAAACATTCCTTTTTGACCAAAGACATAAAGGGGTATATTTTTTTTCATAAGTGCTTCCGACCATACAGAACTGCAGTGCCGGGATCCACAACGGAGGTACCGGCTGCACGGGGGTAGGTCGACACGGGGGGGGGGCTTCGACACGTGCGGGGGGAGGGGGTGTCGACACGCGCAGGGGGGGTCGTCGACACGCGCGGGGGGTCGACACGCGCGCGGGGGGGAGCTGCACGGAGGGGAGGGCTGAAGGCTGCACTGGCTTTGACCCTGTATTTGGAAAGTTTCCAAAAACGGGTCTGCCAGTGTCAAAAAATCGGCACTTAAACGGTAATATACCGTTTAAGAGCTGCGGTGTGAAAGGGGTTTTATCTGGCAGACCTGTTTTTGGAAACGTTTTCAAATACAGGGTCAAAGCCAGTTATGCGATCTGAAAGCAGCATTACTTACCTATATGTGGCTATTACAGAGACATGGTGCAATGAAAAGCATGACTGGGACAAAGCTATACCAGGATATACTTTATTTAAGAAGGAAAGAATGGGAAGAATCGGAGGAGGGGTTGCAATATATGTGAAAAAAAGCATAAAGACTACCTTAATACAAAGTATTGAAGAAAAACCGAGGCCCTTTGGGTGACCCTAGAAACAGGGGAGAAGGTGATTCTTTGTATAAGGGTAATCTGCAGACCACCAGGTCAGGAAGAGGAACTTGACAAAAGTCTATTGCAGGACATCAATAAAATGGCATTAAATGGAGAGGTGATAATCATGGGAGACTTTAATCTACCTGTTGCAAGTTCCACCAGAAGTAAGGACATTCTGAATTCCTTGCAAGGAGCATCCCTCCAGCATTTGGCGAGGGAGCCCACTTGTAAGGACGCAATATTAGACTTAATACTTACAAATGGTGACGGAATATCTGAAGTAAATGTGGTTGAAAACCTGGGATCCAGTGACCATCAAGCAGTATGGTTCAAAATAAAGACAGACACCGACTCATCGCACACAAAAACAAAGGCATTAGATTTTAGGAAGGCTGATTTTGTAGAGATGGGATACTCTGTATGGGATTCTTTGGCAGAGTTGAGGAACTTGAAAGGAGTGCAGGATAAGTGGGAAAAATAAAAAAGTACAATACTGAAAGCAACAGAACTTTGTGTCAAAAGAGTTAGGAAACACACAAAGAAAAGGAAGCCATTGTGAAAGATGTTGCAAATATTGTGAAAGCAAAAAAGTTGGCCTTTAAGAAATTTAAAAAGACGCAGAATAATGAGGACAAAGAGGTGTATCTTGTTAGACAGAAGGAGGCTAAGAAGGTAATCAGATGTGCAAAAGCACAGGCTGAAGAGAAAATGGCCCAGTCAGTGGGTAAAAGGGGAAAACTTTATTTTTTTAGGTATATAAGTGAAAGGAGAAAATCAAAAAGTGGATTAATAAGACTAAAGACAGAGAGTGGAAATCTTTTTAATGGGGACAATGTAATAGCAGATTATATTAATAATTATTTCTGCTCAGTATTCACTGCTGAAAGAGAGGGCAAGGGGCCACAGTTAAGTTGCAAGTATAGTCAGAAAACTGAGAGAGAAACAAGTACATTGACAGAGGAGAAAGTCCTCACAGAACTCTCAAAACTGAAAGTGGATAAATCAATGGGGCCAGATGGGATACATCCAAGGATACTAAAAGAGCTTAAAGGGGAGCTGGTAAAACCAATAACAGAATTATTCAATCAGTCATTAGCTACTGGAGTAATCCCAGAGGACTGGAAAACAGCAAATGTAGTCCCACTACACAAAAGTGGAAGAAAGGAAGAGGTAAGCAACTATCGACCAGTGAGCCTTACATTAGTAGTAGGGAAATTGATGGAAACACTCTTAAAACAAAGAGTTGTAGAATAACTCAAAAACAGCAATTTACAGGATCCTAAACAGCATTGGTTTGCTTGGGGAATATTTAATGTCAAACAAATCTTATTGACTTTTTTGACTGGGTGACTAAAGTAATAGATCAAGGTGGTGCTGTAGCTTATCTAGACTTTAGTAAGGCATTTGACACTGTCCCACATTGCAGACTGTTAAATAAACTTGAAAGTTTGGGATTGGATTTTAAGAGAGTTGAATGGATAAGAGCATGGATGCAGGACATAAAACAGAGAGTTGTAGTAAACGGAGTACAATCAAAGGAGGGAAAGGTTACAAGTGGGGTACCCCAGGGATCTGTATATGGACCAGTGCTTTTTTATATCTTTATTGGTGATATTGCAAATGGAATTGAGGATAAAATGGGGATGCAGTCAAAATCCAGACTGTCAAAATCCAGATGTTCAAAATACAGACAACCATTGACCGACGGTCAAAATCCCGACAAGGTCAAAATCCCGACAAGGTCAAAATCCCGACAAGGTCAAAAAACCAACATTTAAAATCCCAACAAGGTCAAAATACCGACATTTAAAATCCCAACAAGGTCAAAACACCGACATATAGAATGCAACAGCTGTTGTCAGGTTGCGAGGTCGACATGGGATTTTTCACTGTTTTTTGACCCGACAGGCGGTATTTCATGCCCTACCATCCACTATGGCGTGGTGGGAGAATAAAATAGTGCTTGAAGCATTGCGAGTAAAGCAAGCAATGCGAGGGGCTGCGTTTGACTTTCAACTGTGTACATGTCGACTGTGTCGACATTCAGGTAAAAAAAAACAGTGAGAAAACCCATATTGACCTAGCGACCTGTTGGCCCAAAGTCATGTTGACTTTTTCACCTGTCTACATTCTATATGTCGGTATTTTGACCTTGTCGAGATTTTAAAAGTCGGTATTTTGATCTTGTCGGGATTTTAAATGTCGATATTTTGACCTTGTCGGTATTTTGACCTCGTCTGGATTTTAAATATCGGTGTTTTGACCATGTCGGGATTTTGACCGTCGGTCAATAGCTGTCGGTATTTTGACCGTCGGATTTTCACCGTCGGTATTTCATACCGAATCCGTAAAATGTGCCTTTTTGCAGATGACACAAAGGTATGCAACAGGGTAGACACACCAGGAGGGGTAAAACAAATGATTGATGATCTAGGTAGATTAGAGGAATGTTAAAGAGCATGGCAACTACAGTTTAATGGCAAAAAATGCAAAATCATGCACTTGGGTCTCAAAAATCCAAAGACTAAATATAGTATAAACTAGGTGATTCATCGCGTCCTACAGGCGCTCTTCACACCGTCGTAAGGGGCTTTGCCCCCTTAACCTGATACAGCCTTTATTGCTTGAAATATGGTTTGGCCGGGTGGGGAAATGGTGCGGGTGCGGGAGTGGTGGTTGTGATGTTTGTACAGGTGGTTGTGGGGGTGCTGCGTGATAAGGGGTATAGGTGCAGGTGTATGGGTATACGTGGAGGTATAGCTGATACAATACTACATGGTATATGGGCAGGAATATGGGTATAAGTGGGGTATATATATATGGTAGGTATAAGGGGTATATAGGCAGCTATTGGGTATATATGTGGCAGGTATATGGGTATGGAATATGGGCAGCAATATGGGTATAAATGGGGTATATATGTGGCAGGTATATGGGTATAAAGGGGTATATGTGGAAGGTATAAGGGGTATATTAGCAGGGATATGGGTATATAAGGGGTGTGTGTGTGTATGTATGTATATATATATTCTCACCAGTGCAGAGAGCGGCATGGTTGCAGGCTCTGCCTTTCTTTTACTGCCCAATGCTGGAGGATGGGTCACTGGCCTTATCTGACCACAGGTGGCACCACCCACAGGACAGTCTGAAGACGGGGCTGAGGAGCGTGGTGTGCAGGGGGCTGCGATGTAGTAAGGTGAGTGGCGGACTCTTCAGACCCTCAGCATGGGCATCTCTGGCACCCAGTACATATGTACTATCAGAATTGCAGGGCTAGGCATTAGCGGCAAAAGGGGAGTGGCCATGCAAGGGGGGGGGGTGGTGGTGGTGTAATGAACCACACCAAAAATCGCATTATGCCAAAAAGTATGAGTTAAAATTCAGTGACAGAGTGGCACATAGGGACAGGGAGTGTGGCAGCAGGGACAGAAAGAGTGTCAGCAGAGACAGGGGAGTGACAGCAGGGACAGGGAGATAGACAGCAGGGACTTGGTGACAGGGAGTGTGACAGCAGGGAGATATAGGTGGGAGAGAAGGCAGCAGGGTATGATTACCTTACCTTAGGCTGTGATCAGTGGTATGGAGGAGGAGGCTGGGTTTGGCGGCGGTGTTGAGGAGGCTGTGGTTAGTTGCAGCTAGTGGGCAGAGGAGGCTGTGATCAGCAGTGTAGATGAGGCTGTGGTTGGCAGCTGAGGCTGTGATCTGCGGCAATGTGGAGGAGTAGGAGGCTGCGGTTAGCGGTGCGTAGGAGGCTGTGGTCGGCAGCTGAGATCTGTGGCAGTGAGGAGGAGTATGAGGCTGTGGTCGGCGGAGGAGGCTGTGGCTGGGACAGAGATAGTGAAAGCAGGGGCACACAGAACTTGACATGAACACAGTAACCCTGACACGCTGACACACTCATCTTGACACAGCCAGATACTAACACACTAATGTTGACACACGGACAGATGTGGATACAGTGATGCCTACACACAGACAGATCCTGAAACATGGACACTAACACAATAACAAAATGTTGACAGACTGATGCCGACATACAGACAGATGCTAACACATGGACACAATTATGCTGACAAATGGTCAGAAGCTGACACGCTGATGCCAACACACAGGAGCTGACACAGCCACACGACACTGACACACTAACCCCAACCATGCTGACACACTGATGCTGACACACAGACAAATACTAACATACCGACACACCAATGATGACACACAGACAGATGTAGACATACTGATGCCGACACACAGACATATGCAGATACATGGACACTGACACAGTAACCCTGACACATGATGACACATGGATGCCGACACACATACACATACCTCCCAACATGACCCTCTCCAGGAGGGACAAAATGCTCTGTTTCTGTACATACCTCTTAATGTATGATTGCCAGCACCTGTGTTGAACAGATTAATTGATAAGAAAGGTGTTTCAACACAGGTGATGGCAATCATACATTAAAAGGGAAGTCTATAAACAGAGCATTTTGTCCCTCCTGGAGTGGGTCTTGTTGGGAGGTATGCATACATATGCTAACACACTAACACAGTGATGCCGACACACAGACAAATGCTGACGTTGGCATTGATACTTACCATTTGGCTTCATTGCACAGGATGCCACAGCTTCCGGCTGTGTAAAAAAATGGTGGGTACTGTAGGAAGAGAGTGGGGGGCAGACACAGGCATCTGTGAGGGGGGAGAATTGAGGGGGTCGCAGGCCACATCTGACATGTGCAACCCACCTGAGACAGCACCGTCGGGAGGGTGAGGAGCGGCTGCCAGGACTGTTAGTAGGCAGGAAGACGAAGGGTGGCGGAGACAGGGGGGTGACACGGAGGAAGCGCCGATGGTGGGGGATAAGCTCCATGTGAAGCATCTGGAGCCGCCGGGCGGGTGAGGAGCAGCTGCCGGGTCGGGGGGGGGGGGGGGCGTTACGGAGGAAGCACTCACGGTGGGGGATGTGGCAGAGTGCATGGATCCGCCGGGTTTGGGAGGAGCGTCTGTCGGGTTAGGTATGTGAAAGTGGGGAGGAAGTGGGAGGCTCGCGGAGTCAGCACAGTTTGAGGCGGGCAGGCGGGCGGGCAGGCAGCCGGATCATGTGAAGTGTCAGGAGCTGCCGGCAGAGTGGGGAGCCTTGCCGGGTGTGTGAGAGCAGGGAGATTTGTGTGGCTCCTGCTCTAATACTGTCAGTCACTGCTGAGATGCCCCGCTGGTCTCTGTGCGGGGGGGCGGATCTGTGATTGGGGGGGCGTACGTGTGTATAATGCTGGGTCTGTCAATCACCCTGTGTGTATAACGCTGGCCAGGGGGCTGTAACTTCACCCAGCGTTATACACACAGGTGATTGACAGATCTGGCTAAATATATAAGAGATGGCACTATAATGGAAACTACTGAGGAAGAAAGGAATCTAGGTGTCACTATTTCAGAGGACTTGCATAGGGAGAGGTATCAGCAGTAGAAAGAAAGAAGTAAAAATGCCACTGTATAGGTCATTGGTACGAAACTCATCTAGAGTACTGTGTTCAGTTATGGAGGCCATATCTCCAGAAGGATATAAATACATTAGAGACTGTACAAAGAAGGGAAACTAAAATGGTGCATGGCCTACATCACAAAACGTACCAGGAAAGACTAAAAGATCTTAATATGTATACTTTGGAGCAGAGAAGGGAAAGGGGGCACATGATAGAAACTTTCAAATATATCAAGGGCATTACCAGGTACAGGTGGGAGACATTCTTCACAGAAAGAGGAGCAGCAGAACAAGAGGACATGCACTGAAACTAGAGGGTGGTGTAATTCAGGGGAAATTTGAGGAAGAATTACAGTACTTCACAGAAAGAGTAGTAGATACTGTAAGTGGAATAGCCTACCATCAGAGGTGTAGAGGCAAATACAGTAGTACAATTTAAACATGCTTGGGATAGGCATATTGACATCCTTACAAAAAAATAAGGATCAAATATGGTTTGAGGTAACATGTTTTAAAAAGGGGCAAACTAGATGGGCCAAGGGGTTCGTATCTGCTGTCAAATTCTATGTTTCTGTGTTTCTATATATCCCCTGTTGTCCTTCCAAAGATAAAACATACTATCAATTATATTGTTTACACTTGATTGGTATCAAATCGGCACCCACTGCTCAGGGGTGCAGGGGATAGGCCCAGGCAGAAGCCCTGGCTCTTTGGTGCCCTAGGGGGGGTACCCCTTTTATAGGGGATTTCCACTTCCTCTGAGACCCCGGCCAGGGCTGAATAGTTGGGGATAATTCTATGACTGAAGAGTCCACTATAAACATGTCCCCTGGCTGCGGCATTACCTTACTGACTAGTGGAGCCCAGTGTCAGTTTCTAAAATACGGGAGCCCACAAAATTTTTTCTTCCCATGTTTTTTAAACCAGGACCAGCTCAAGAGCCTGGTGTTTCAATATGGAGGATCCCTAAGCAAATGTACCCTTTATTTTTGGAACCAGCGCCATCAGAATCAGAGCACAGGGCTGGTTATGCTGGTTATAGGAGGGGGACCCACATTGTTTTATTTTCTTTGATTTTAACTCTTTACATTTTGCACACATATTTCACTGATCCAAGCATGCTTCTGCAAACTTGGAAGTCATAACCAGTTCTATATGAGAATTGCTTTTTGTGCTGAATTCAAGGCAGAGTTTTTAGATACAAATGATAGCAAATTCTTGTGTTGTAGTGGTGCCTATGGAAAGTCCTGCTGATGGTCTATTGATTCGTATATGTGTGCTCTGCCATGAAATTCATTTGTGTTTGAGTAAACTAACAGGTTTTGTGTTTTAGTAAATTACCAAAATGTAGTTTTAGAAAAAACTTGAATGAACATGAAAGGTAGTAAATTTACCCCTACCTTCGCACTGCTCATCCAGAAACATATTACACATCACTGTGGCCAGAGACCCTGGCACACATAAATAATGGCGGCCACAGCACTGAAGGAGTTAATCCTCTGTGCTGCAACACCATATTGGACAAGGGGCGCTTGGCTCCAAATTCAAAAAAATGTTTTATTCACATTGTGCATGGGTGCCTTGGCCCCAGTCTCCCTCCGGCAACCCCAGTGCCATCCAGCTGTAACCCCCATCCTCCAGTGGAAAGGGAATGTGGCGTGGCCGAGCGGTGTGCTGGGAGATGCTGCAGCCGGGATGCTGTCCTGGGCTGCAGTTCTACAGAAGCCGCTGCTACACGGCGGTGCTCTGGGAACTGCCGCTGCCAAGCGTCTGGGCACCGCAGGTTGTAAGCCGGCTTCCCAGCGCAGCCAGTCCAGTGTTAATGAGCCCCTGCAGCGCTTAAGGGAGTCCAGAGCTGGACAAAATGGGTTAAATAAAGATATTTTTAACGTATTAATATATGTGAAGCACTGAGCTGGGACTTAAGGTCCGCAGATGCAGTGTCTATATACTTATATAGAACGAGAGCTGCATAGGCTAGAGTGCATTTAAGAGCCTGGGAATTTGTAGGTGACTAATAAAGTTGTTGAAGAAGCAAGGTGCTGTGGGAGAAATCCAAGGCAGCAGGGTCATGGGACTTTGGTCCAATCAGGCAGCTTTGAGGAGGCAGCTGGAGGAGGGGTATATAAGAGATAGCTTGAGGGGTAGCACTTCCTCTTGGAATCCGGATCCCCACCCTCCCTTCACTCTCTTCTTTCCACTTTTGTGCTACCTTGCCTTCGGGCTGTCCAAACAATTTGGGGGAAATTTACTAATATGAAAAACCTAGTTTTTGGTATTAGTATTTCCCCTACGACTGCATACGACTGTTTCAGTCGTATGCAAAGTCGTGTTCCGGAGGGGATTGTACAGATAACCATTTGTAACCCTCCGATGGTGTAACCATTCGTATTAGCTGGCCATATATACGGCCGCTAATACGAATTCGTACAGGCAGTCTGCACGGATCAGTCAGATCCGTGCAGGCTGCAAGGTGTAAATTAAAATAGAAAAATAAATAAATTTTTTAAAAAAACAGCGTGGGGTCCCCCCCGCAGCCGTAACCAGCACCAGGCTGAAAGAGCCAGGGCCGGTAATTAAAAATCAGGGAACCCGACAAATAGGGGTTCCCCGATTTTTAACAACCAGCCCCAGTCTCCAGGTCCGGGGCTGGTTCCCAAAATACGGGGGACAAAATGAGTAGGGGTCCCCCATATTTTAAGAACCAACCCCAGGCACAACCAGCCAGCAGGGTAATGTCACAGCCGGGGGACACTTATTATATAAGGTCCCGCGGCCAAAACATTAACCCCCTGACCGGTCAGCCTGGCCAGGGGCCCTGGGGGAGTGGGGACCCCCCCAATAAAGGGGTCCCCCCCTCCAGGACTTACTTGACCAGGCTGAAGCCTGGTGCTGTCCCCGGTGACCCTGGGCTGTGGTCACCGGGCTGATAGTGGTGTAAAAAAAATAGATGAAAAAACTATTGTTTAAAACTGTGGAACTATGAGTCCCAGCAAGCCTCCCACGCAAACTGGGACTTGGAGAACCACAAGTCCCAGCCTGCGGGGCATTAAAGGGCCCGCTGGTTCTTGTAGTTTCACAGTTAAAAAAATAGTACAATAAACACACACTGACACAATGAAAATAAAAGTTTAATACATACATTACACACATACTGATATTTACCTATTTTGATCCCGTAGGTAGCCCTCTGTCCTGTTGTCCGGTGTCCTGTGTCGTCCTCCAGGTCCATGTCGGCGGTCCGTGTCATCCTCCAGGTCCATGGCGGTGTCCGGGTCCGAAGAAATCCATGTTGGAGCTGTGGAAGGAAATCCTACTCACCTGGTCCTATGCTGAAGATGTCTTGTCTTGGTCCGACGTAATCCAGGTAATCTTCATGCTGTCGCCGGTCCCCGCACTGTCCGCATCGCACTGAGGAGAGATGCAGAGATGTTTCATACTCGGCGCCTCTCCTCAGAATGATTTCTATTGGCCGCCTAGCGGCCAATCAGGAGCCAAGAAAGTCGGCACGGTCGGGAGAGATGTCAGGCAGTCACCGTGCGGTATGGCCCCCCTTTGCCAGGACCGTGGGCCAGTCCCCGATTGGGTGGGGACGGTGGACACTTTATGGAAGTGTCCGCGTCATACCTAGAAGGGGCGGTACGCTGTCACGGTGCAGGCTGTACTTCACGTAAGGGGTGTTTTGTTAGATTGGAGCGTCGTAGTCTCTACCATTGGCATACACCCCTGACTGTTGCTGGTCTCAAGTGCTTTTCTTGGCCATCCCTTTTGATAGACAAATAAGGGTCATACCACCTCAATAAATAATGTGACCAGTTTAAACTTATGCCATGGTTGTCCGAGTCGTTATTTTTAGTTAAGGTATCCTGTGTGATTTATTTCTAGGCACTTAAGTGTAAGTTAAGGTATAGGCCAACCAGCATAATTCCTTAGGCAGCTTAAGGAAAAAATCCCTGTGATAAGGAAATTAGATGTTAATTTATTTTTCCTCCTGAATGTCTGTGAGTGAGCACTGCACAGCAGGTAGCAGGCTTTGTGTCTGTAGTTCCTGTGTAATGTGGTAGTAGTACATCAGTTGTGTATGTGATGTGTCACTGAATCCATGCCATCCTGTGTGCAAGGTGTTGGTAATGCAAAGACATTTGTGTTTCTTTATGTAAACATGTCCAGGAGATAATCAAATGATCTCCACTTTTCCTGGAAGTTATATACTCTAAGGAAATTGGACTCATCCTTTTGGTACGTACAGATGGGTCAGGTCCCATCCTTGCAGGGGATGGCGCTGGCGTCGCCAGCCGCCATCCCCCGCCAGCGCCATGGCGATCGTGAGAAAGGGACGCGCGCGCACGAGAGGGCGCGCGCGTCCCCTTCCGACGGTGCTTCCAGCAGTTCCCCGGGTCCCCGCCGGCTTGCCGGCGGTAACCCGGGGTCCCCGCCGCCTGCCCGCACCCCCCACTAACCCCCCCTAACCCTGTCCGTCTCCCTGAGGCGGAGACGGACAGGGTTTCCGTCGCGCTAGCGACGGAGACTGAGACGCGCGTCTCAGTCTCCTCGCTGGCGAGGCTGCTGGCGGGTCACCAGCGCGTACGTTCTGGCGACCCGCCAGCAAGGATGTAGGACATCACATACTGTAATCTTGATTCATTATGCATTGGAAGTAAGATAGTCTGATTGATATGCAAATCCTAAAGGTATAGGGAAGGATCTGACCATGCCAGTTTGTTTTCTGTCTATATAAAGAGGGCCTGTGAGCCCTGGTATTTGAACATCTGCCTGTATCTGAATGCTGTAACATCTGTATGCTGTGCCTTCTAGGGATAGGAGAGGGCTCTTTTAAGAGCTTATGTTTGAGCAAATAAACCAGGCATGTCCAACATTGGCCCTCCACATGTTGTGAAACTACACATCCCAGCATGCTTTGTCACAGTTTTGCTATTAGAGAATGCTAAAACTATTGCAAAGCATGCTGGGATGTGTAGTTTCAAAACATCTGTAGTTTTTGAACATGTCTGAAATAAACCATCTTCTTGGCTCAAGATGACCGCTTCCATCTTGCGACCAACAGAATGACTGCACTAATTCCGTTCTCTGGCTGTACTGGGTATAGCATCCAGCATCTCCGAGTTCCGCTCTGCCAGCTACCGAAGCAGAGGTCTGGTCCATGACCAGTGGGGAACCAACCAATGCCAGTCGGGGGTGTGTCAACAGCGGGTCGACGCACACACTCGAGCAGGTAGTACTCAGGTGCCAGCGTTTGGGCCTGAGGAGGTATCCATATCCCAGGCACCACGTAGTAGGAGTCTGGTGGTGGCAGCAATATCCCCACCCACTGTGTAGTGGGCAGAGTCAATAACAGGCAGTTATTGACAGTAACAGGGAATCCCCAATTGGCCAGGAACCGCCATCTGTGGGCCCAACGGGCATAGCCAGAGTGGAAGGGCAGGCGTCCGGTCACAGAAATTGGTGGCAAGCAGTGGGATATCCCAGCCGGCTTTTCGGTCACCCAATTGGAGAAGCCGAGTTACTCATTGAGGAGTAACTGCAGCAAGGAGAACACGCAAGATGGCGGACTTCAAAAGAATATTGAAGGATGACCTCGAGATTGTGTGTCGGGAAAAGGTTGTGGAGATCCCTTTGAAAGCAACTGTAAGTGTAAGGAGGACGGCGCTCATGAGCTTGGAGGAGTCGAGTCTGGAGGAGGTGCAGCATGCTGATGGTGACCGTGTCCAAGAGGACAGCCCCACAGAGGACCTTCACCTGGACCCGGTGAGACTCACAAGCCCTGCCCCCTGTAGCACCAGCCACGTTTCCCAGCAGTCCCTATCAGGGCCAGGATCCCCGCGTCCCAGGGTGGATGACACAGATAGCGTAGCGGATCGGCTAGCGGAACAAAGGAAAAGGGCAACGGAACAAGCATGCATGCTCACTATTCAGATGTGGCATGCAGAACGGACGCCACAGGCCGTGGTACCCCGAGGACCTTTGTCAGCTGCTACCCCCCTTGCGGGACGGATTCAGTTTGCCAACAGCGATGGGGACATTGTTGGACATTTGCAAGTTTTTGAGAGAACTTTTACACTCAATGATTTGCCCAAACAAGACTGAGGAAGACACCTTGTGCCCACCCTGCATGGAGAGGCCTATCGAGGAGTAGCCACTGAGGACTGTGGGAACTATTATGTTGTCGCAAAGGCCTTCCTCCAAAGTTTTTTCATCACTCCTGAGTCCTACAGGAAAAAGATCCGGCACTTGCCTAAGAATCCTGGCAGCACCCATGAGCAGTTTGCAACCCAGCTGCAGCAGTACTTGGTGAAGTGGGTGAAGGAATCAAAGGCCACGACATGGGACACCCTGATTGACCTGATCTGCATGGAGCAGTTCTACCACAGGTGTACCCAGGAAGTGATTGAGTGGGTGCTACAAAATACTGTATGTGGCTGCACCTGCAGCCGGTCCAAGTGGGGCCCCTGCAGGGAGAAGGCCTGAGAGACTCTGGGGCCTCAATCACTGTGGTGAGCCCCCAACTTATTGATCTGTTGCACTGCCAAAGTTACAATGGCAGATGGAATGGAGCGAGAGGTACCCATGGCCAAAGTCTACCTGGATTGGGGGGCTGGACCAGAGTTGCGAGACGTTGCCATCATGGATGGCCTCCCAACAGATGTAGTCCTGGGGAATGATCTTTGTGGTGGAATCATTACCATGTTTGCTAACGCCATCACATGGAGTCAAGATGCCAGATTACAGAATTTACCATTGACACCAGCACAGCCCAGCCCAGAGGAACAGACCACAGCGGTCAGACACACACCATCCTGAGGAAGCCTTATTGGCAAAACTAGTCGATGTATGTGGAGATCCCGCCTACGCCGTTTTCGCAACACGGCATTGATAGGTAAGTCTGCCGGCAGACCCCCTGCACTCTGGGAACAGGTATTTACTTCAAATCGCTCTCAGGAGCACTACAAGACTTTCAAACAGCTACTTAAGCTACACCGACATGGCCTGGACTTTTTCATGTTTGTCCTGTGACCCCTGTCCATTTGTATATGTATACCGGTAGTAGCCGTCATCCTAATTTTATTAATATATTTTCATATATACAGCATATACCTTAGCGTATTTTAACACGTATTCACAGTGTTTTATTATTGCTATACTTTTAATACTGTCATTATTCTATTCTTAAACCCGCCTTAATAAATAAAAGTTCAATATCATTTTTTCACCTGAACCACTGTGTATGCATATCATTTGAATATTGGAAGTGAAGCACAGGGTGTACATCCCCACTTGCCTCACATCGGCCAGACAACTGCCAGCACAGCCAACCACAGCATCAACCAGCCCAGAGGAAAAGACCACAGCAGCTAGATCAGCGCATCTACCCAGCATGCCTTTTGCCTCTGGTGTGGCTACGTCCCCTAGCAACACAGAATATGTGTGTGCCAGCTCGTTGAATCCTGTGGGGGTACCCAGCGATGCTCCTTTTCCTAGTGATTTGCCAATTCCGGTGGTGAATATTAGTGACCACACTGACCGCAACCAGAATGACCCTAGAAATCCCAACCTAGATCCCCCTGTAGAGTGTCTCCCTTCAGGAGAAAGTTTGGGCCACTGGCAGGGGGTTAGGGAGGCTCAACTCTTTGACTCATCCCTGGCAGGCATCAGGTGCCAAGCTCGCAGTGGCCTTGATGGGGTGGGGACAGGGAGTGTGCCCTGGCAGAAAGGGTTCAGGCCGAGGGTAGTCACACTGGGTGGCAATTGTGTGTGCAGCAGACCAGCTTTGGCACAGATATTGCAACTGGTACCCCACAGTGATGAAGGAACACCCACCTGATGAAGGATTGCAACCTATCTTGGGGTGAACAGAAAGACGGTTGTGGTGGAGCCTTGAACTTGATGGTGACATTTGGGACATTGTACACCAACCAGGACAGACCCACTGCAATCTGGATGAATTGTCTAGGCTGGAGCCAACCCCGCCAGGCACTCCCAGTAACCGCAAAAGGACTGCGGGACCAGGAGCCAAATTGTTGGGACATGGCCCTCTGGTTTCCCGCTTGGATGGGGGGGGGGAGTGTGAACGGAGATCCCGTCACACGTAAATAATGGCGGCCACAGCACTGAAGGAGTTAATCCTCTGTGCTGAGACACCATCTTGGACAAGGGGCGCTTGGCACCAAACTCAAAAAATTGTTTTATTCACATTGTGCATGGGTGCCGTGGCCCTCCCTCCCTCTTTTTATAAAAGATATTTTAAATGTATTAATATATGTGAAGCACAGAGCTGAAGGTGCGCAGCTGCAGTGTTATGTGGTGTTTGAAGCCTGTGCTGAGCACAGGCTCTGTATGATGGAAATTAGATGCTAATTTTAGTTTCCTCCTGAATGTCTGTGAGTGACCACTGTACAGCAGGTAGCAGGCTTTGTGTCTGTAGTTACTGTGTAAAGATGTTAGTAGTACATCACTTGTGTTTGTGATGTGTCACTGAATCCATGCCATTCTGTGTGTGAGGTGTTGATAATGCACAGACATTTGTGTTTCTTTTTGTAAACATGTCCTGGAGATAATCAAATGATCTCCAACTTTCCTGGAAGTTATATATCCTAAGGAAATTGGACTCATCCTTTTGGTACGTAATCTTGATTCATTATGCATTGGAAGTTAGATGGTCTCATTGATATGCAAATTCTAAATGTATAGGGAAGGATCTGACCATGCCAGTGTGTTTTCTGTCTATATAAAGAGGACCTGTGCGCCCTGGTATTTGTACATCTGCCTGTATCTGAATGCTGTAACATCTGTATGCTGTGCCTCCTAGAAATAGAAGAGGGCTCTTTTAAGAACTTATATTTGAGCAAATAAACCATCTTCTTGCCTCAAGATGACCGCTTTCATCATGCGACCAACAGAATGACTGCACTAATTCCATTCTCCAGCTGTACTGGGTATAGCATCCAGCATCTCCGAATTCTACTGTACCAGCTACCGAAGCAGAGGTCTGGTAGTAGGTCCATGTAGTAGGAGTCTGGTGGTGGCAGCGATATCTCCGCACACAACGTAGTGGGCGGATTCAGTAACAGGCGATTTCTGATGGTAACAGGGAATCCCCTATTGGCCCGATCCCGTGAGACCAGGAGCCCCCATCTGTGGACCCGAAGGACGTAGTCAGAGCGTTAGGCGTCCGGACACAATCACTACTACTGTATTTCACTTTAATTACTACATTTGCCAAATAAATATGTTAACTAGGCTTACATCATTGTACAGTGTTAAGAGCAGGTATTGTTGAGTGTAAGGTTCAATATATAGTTTTCAGCTATTTCCTCTATGAAATCAACTTTTAACATCCACGGGCTACACAGGAGATGTGGCATTGAGTTTATTAAGGAATATATATATATATATATATATATATATATATATATATATACACAGTATATATATATATATATATATATATATATATATACACAGTATATATATATACAGTGTATATATATATATATAGTGTATATATATATATATATATATATATACACAGTATATATATATATATATATATATATGCAAAATTGTTCAGGCCTCATCAACTGTGTTTTTATGAAATCTGTCAAAATGATTTGTTTGTATCTATATTCATCTTTCATAACTACAGTACTTACCAAGATTAAATTGTCAAATGGTCGCATCAACACTTTGCACTGGTTCTCTTCCCTTAATATAAGATTCTCCCTGTGCACAATAGTAACATAGCATGAGCTGATGACCTGAAAAAGCTCACTGAAAAACCATTTCATGCATGAATTTGTGCATGAGTAAAGATTAGAGGCTTCCAGCAAGGTCACCGAATCTATAACAAACATGGAATTGGTAGTAGTGGGCTTGGTCAATGTCTTACAATGCACACATTGAATCCGATCAAAATTAATATAAGACATGTTTTTTTCTATTCATTGTTAAAATGGGTTCATTTTCTATTAACCAAATCTTAGCCCTTTGAGTACCAAGTGAATTTGTCAAAAGAGGTGTGAAAATTGGCAAGAAAACATTTTTATTCATCCATATGACCATGTAATGTTTACCTTATAGGAAATCTAAACAAAATTTTTACACAATATTTTTTATTTTAAATTTATATAGCAAATGTGAGCGACATGGCATTTTTTAGCTCACAGAGAAGTTGGCACTCAAAGTTTTAATAGCAACATTCATGCTGTTTTATAGCTGAATTTTTATTGTATTTATTAAAAATATAAATTGTATATGAATATGCTGCATGTGCATATATTGATTATATGTGTGTGTGAATAAGAGGTACTGCGCTGGATGCCCGCTTCAGAGAACAATATGCAGCATGGGGGTGGAAGCAGTACTCTAAACGACTTGGTACAAAAGACACTATGCAGACATGTTTACAGACAACGTTTCATTGGTCTTTTATTGAGCAATTTCCTCAGGTCGACCTGTCTGTAAATGTATCTGCATAGTGTCTTTTGTACCAAGTCGTTTGGAGTGCTGCTTCCATCCCCATGCTGTATATACTGTATAGAGATGCTGGGGTGACAAACCATATACCAGGCTGGGTTCCAGTACTATTGCATAATAGAAGGAGCGGAGTCACGCACCAGTCTTGAATTGGTGCAAGTTTTTAATCAGGCAGCACGGCAGGAGAAGGATCAACGTTTCGGTCCACCTCTGGGACTTTTATCAAGATCTTGATAAAGGTCCCAGAGGTGAACTGAAACGTTGATCCTTCTCCTGCCATGCTGCCTTATTAAAAACTTAGCACCAATTCAAGACTGGTGAGTGACTCCGATCCCTCTATTATATATATATATATATATATATATATATATATATATATATATATATATATATATATATATATATATATATATATATATATAGTTGGTTGGATAGAGGTGTAAGCGACTGCAAATACCTACATACTAGAAAAAGTTCTCTTTAAAACATATAAGAGTTTATTGTTATTTCGTCAAGGAGACTTCTTCAAGGGAAGTTCTCCTTGACGAAACGCGTTGGGTACTGCCTGCTGACTCCTCCACATAGATAAGTTTTTACTTTTATACTACGCTTTCAATTCCCTCCCCCTTTTTTAGCGATACCACCTGTAGGCATTTTTTTTAAAAAAACTCGCATTTTTTTATTAATGTCTTTTTTCTGTGTAATTGTATCTTACTGTTTGTTCTCTTAAATAGTGCTATTGTGCATTTTTTATATGTATGAAATAAACTCTTATATGTTTTAAAGAGAACTTTTTCTAGTACGTAGGTATTTGCAGTCGCTTACACCTCTATCCAACCAACTATATTTGTTTATGTGACACCCTTCACCAAGGTGTCTATTTTTTAAAGGCAAGCTGACACCCCTTTCTTTCTCAAAGGGTTACCTGCATTTTTTCTCACCACCAGAGAATTAAACAGTTTGGGACACAAGTGGCGCTATATATATATATACATACACACACTGCTCAAAAAAATAAAGGGAACACTAACATAACACATCCTAGATCTGAATGAGGGAATTATTCTTATTAAATACTTTGTTCTTAACATAGTTGAATGTGTTGACAACAAAATCACAAAAAAATGATCAATGGAAATCAAATTTATTAACCCATAGAGGTCTGGAAATGGAAAAACATACCACAGGCTGATCCAACTTTGATGTAATGTCCTTAAAACAAGTCAAAATGAGGCTCAGTAGTGTGCGTGGCCTCCACGTGCCTGTATGACCTCCCTACAATGCCTGGGCATGCTCCTGATGAGGTGGTGGATGGTCTCCTGAGGGATCTCCTCCTCCCAGACCTGGGCTAAAGCATCCGCCAACTCCTGGACAGTCTGTGGTGCAATGTGGCATTGGTGGATGGAGTGAGACATGATATCCCAGATTGGATTCAGGTCTGAGGAACGTGCAGGCCAGACCATAGCATCAATGGCTTCGTCTTGCAGGAACTGCTGACACACTTCAACCACATTAGGTCTAGCATTGTCTTGCATTAGGAGGAACCCAGGGCCAACCGCACCAGCATATGGTCTCACAAGGGGTCTAAGAATCTCTTCTCTGTACCTAATGGCAGTCTGGTGAGCACATGGCTTGGCGGCCTCCCAAAGAAATGCCACCCCACACCATTACTGACCAACTGCCAAACTGGTCATGCTGGATGATGTTGCAGGCAGCAGAATGTTCTCCTTGGAGTCTCCAGACTCTGTCTCATCTGTCACGTGCTCAGTGTGAACCTGCTTTCCTCTGTGAAGAGCACAGGGTGCCAGTGGCGAATTTGCCAATCTTGGTGTTCTCTGGCAAATGCCAAACATCCTGCACGGTGTTGGACTGTAAGCACAACCCCCACCTGTGGAGTCTGTTTCTAACCATTTGAGTAGACACATGCACATTTGTGGCCTGCTGGAAGTCATTTTGCAGAGCTCTGGCAGTGCTCCTCCTGGTTCTCCTGGCACAAAGACGGAGGGAGCTGTTGCCCTCCTACGGCCTCCTCCACATCTCCTGATGTACTGGCCTGTCTCCTGGTAGCACCTCCATGCTCTGGTCACTACGCTGACAGACACAGCAAACCTTCTTGCCACAACTCGCATTTATGTGCCATCCTGGATGAGCTGCACTACCGGAGCCACTTTTGTGGGGTGTAGACTCCGTCTCATGCTACCACTAGAGTGGTAGCTTTAAAAAGTGACCAAAACATCAGCCAGAAAGCATAGGAGCTGAGAAGTGGTCTGTGGTCACCACCTGCAGAACAACTCCTTTATTGGGGGTGTCTTGCTAATTTCCTATAATTTTCACCTGTTATCTGTTATCTATTCCATTTGCACAACAGCATGCAAAATTGATTGTCAATCAGTGTTGCTTTCTAAGTGGACAGTTTGATGTGACATAAGTGTGATTAACTTGGAGTTACATTGTTCCATTTATTTATTTGAGCAGTGTGTATATATATATATATATATATATATATATATATATATATATATATATATATATATATATATATATATATATATATATATATATATATATATATATATATATATATAGGGTTATTTTTCAGCAGGCTCCAGCAGGAACTGAGACCCTTATTCTAGTTCACTCTTTCTGACAAAATATTTCTTAGATGGACAAAACCATGTGCACTGCAGGTGAGGCAGGTGTAAAACCCCACCCAAATCTAATTATCTCTGCACAAGTAACACCTGCCTCACCTGCAGTGCACATGGTTTTGTCCATCTAAGAAATATTTTGTCAGAAAGAGTGAACTAGAATAAGGGCCTCAGTTCCTGCTGGAGCCTGCTGAAAAATAGCCCTGTATATATATATATACACACATATATACACTAGGTGATTCATTGCGCCCTAGGGGCGCTCTTCACATAGTCGGAAGGGTCTCCGCCCCCTAACCCGTGGACTTTTTATTGCGTGAAATATACTACTGTATAGTAACAGGTGTGTGCGTGGGTGGCAAGGGTATGGGTGGCAAAGTGGTGGGTGAAGGGGTACGTCAGTAGTGTGTGGCTTAGGTGCAGGGTAGGTGTGGCTGTGGGAGAGGTGTGTGCAAGTGTGCTGCAGGTGGAGGAGGGTTGGGTGCAGTGATGCTGGGGGTGCCGGAGGGTATCTGGGGTTGCTGTGGGTGGGGGAGCTGCGGGTGCGGTTCCTCCTGTACCTGAAGGAGGGCTCACGCCAAGCTCCCGCAGGCTCCGTGTGGCTATGTAAGGTGTCGGCGGCGCTGTGCTGGGTGAGGCCGGCCTTGCAGAATTTCTGGAAGGGAGGAGGGATCAGGAGCAGAGGGGGTAAGGAGGAGTTGATGATGGAGGTGGGGAAGGTTGGAGTTGGCCCATAGATAGAAGGAGGCGGATGGAGTGGATGCATATTCTGTGCGGGGTTATATGCGGGCTCACCCCTCATTCTACTGTTATTGGAAGTATGGTAATATATTGGAATTGAAACTTTTGTTTTATTTAGCCAGAACTGTCAATTGTGATTCCGCCCAGACTCCGTCCAGCGTTATACACACAGTCACAGAGTGACAGTTCTGGCTAAATATAATTTTTTATGTTCCAGCACCTGCAGTATTTAACCTATTAGTGTGCGGTTTCTCCATCATGTTGTATGTGTGTGTGTGTGTATATATATATATATATATATATATATATATATATATATATACACATAAACACACACACACATACAACATGATGGAGAAACCGCACACTAATGGGTTGAATACTGCAGGTGCTGAAACATAAAAAACTCTATATCCAAGGATCCACTCCAGTAATGGGTTAGGACACAAGAACCAGCACACCACCATTTGAATGCATAAAACACTTTAGTATTTCAAATGTAGGATTAAAGCCATAAACATCAATCCAGTTTCAAAGAAGTTACATAGGTACTTATCAAGATTCAGGGGGAGCTGATGACCAAAAGCAGCTTATCCCTCCATAGCCCTTCCTGCCCGATATATATATATATCGCACCATATCGCACGGTACATCCCCTCACATGGTAGCGAGGGGAATCGGCAATGGGGGGGAGGGGGGGTGTATTTCGTGGGGCAAACTAGAATCAGGCCCCTTGTCCACCACATCACCTTCTGCTTCTCCTTTTCACCAACTGCTTATGTTTCTCTTTCCGTCACTCTCTACCCCCCCCTTTCACCAACTCTAGGTCACCCTCTGTCTCTCCCTATTACCCACTGCTTCTTCCTGTCAAGTCGACCTCTCCTCGTTACATCCACAGCTTGTCAGTCACACCCTTCTTGTCACCCCCTCTTGTCACCCACTGCCTCTCCCTGTCATCCACAATCCTGTGAAGCCACATCCCAATTTTGACAATGTGTGCACCCTTGGCACCACTAACCACCCCTTTCCGCTATCATGGTGTGCTGTTGTCATTTTATTCTTGATCTGTCCCAGGCTGTGCCTGTCTCACCTATATGACCCAGTTGCATCCATCACATACACGACAGCAGCAAATCAGGTGCTTGCCTGCAGGACTCAGAAGCTGTACTGCTATTGCTGGGTATAGTGCAGAACCTGTAAGTGTGGCAGATGGGTGCTTCCGTTATGGCAGTGAGATTGCCTGAACAGTAAACAATGTCTGGTAACAGGATGAGCTATCCCAAGAGCCTCTACTGCAGCATTTAGAAGGCTCCCTTTCCCTGCCACTACTTGTCAGCAAGTGCCTTTTCCTTTCACCCTCTGTCGGTCACCCACTGCATCTCCCCAGCATTTACTCTTCATCTTCCTTTGTCACCCTCTGCTTGTCGACCTTTACTTCTCCATGCCACCCATTTTGTGTCACCCATCACGTCTCACTTTCTCCCTGTCACCCTCTCCTTGCCTCTCTCACTTTGACACCCACTATTTATTCATATTACCTTCTGCTTGTCACCCTCACCCTGTCACCCTCTTCTCATAGCCTTTGGCATTCTGTGCTACGCAGTCCCTTTCACCCACTGCTTCTCCCTGTCATCCTCAGCTTGTCACTCTCTCCTGGTCACCCTCACCCTTTCCCTCTCACCCCGTTAACCTTTGCTTGTCACCCATGCTTGTTGACTTCCTTCTCTCCCCACTACCCACTGCTGTATGGTACGGTATTTAAAACGGTAATCTTGTGCAATGTAAATGCTAATACCATTTTAAATACCATTTAAAAATACTGGTACTTTAAACGTCTCTGCAGTGGGAAAGCAGCATAAAATATACATCACAATAGTATATGGTGCTAGTTTCTTTGTAAAATGAGTTCTGTTGAGCAATAACAGACAGCGGTGTAGCTAGGTGCCATGGTGCCCAGAGCAAGGGCATGTTTCACGCAACCCCCCCTAG
The DNA here is from genome assembly GCF_055691185.1 of Crinia signifera. NCBI lineage: Eukaryota > Metazoa > Chordata > Amphibia > Anura > Myobatrachidae > Crinia > Crinia signifera. Next base: position 148,576,447 of record NC_139221.1, on the reverse strand, counting down.
AATGAATTGGGGGCGTGGCTAACATGTGTTGGCATGTTACATTTGAAAAGAAAAAACTTAAAAAATTCTAAATGGATGAAAGGGCCCATACTGTATCAGTGGCGTAAATTCATCCCAGTTGCCCGGAGGCAAGATACATGTTGGTGCCCCCTGCCCCATGCCTGATTTAAACTTGTCCTAAGGACAAGTCGGACCCAATTCTCCCGTGAGCCGCCTGGCAGCACCCTGGGAGACTCATATATGATTTGGCACTTAATGTGCCATTTTTTACATGTGATAAATCGCATGCAATTTATCACATGTAAAACCAGGGAGCTGCAGCGGGCGGTGAGGAGCAGTGGGGCGGGCGGTGGGTGCTGAGCACTAGCGCACGGTGATCAGTGGGATGGGCAGCGGCGGGTATAAGAATTTTAAAATAATGTGTCAAATGACTGGCCAGCCTCTGATTAGCTGAGAGAGAGCACTCTCAGCTGCCTCCCTTCCGGGCGGCCGCTGATTGGCTGAGAAAGCTCTCAGCCAATCAGAGGTCAGCCACTCATTTGACACATTATTTTAAAATTCTAATACCCGCTACTGCCCGTCCAGCTAGTGCTCAGCACCTGCCGCCCGGATGCAAGGTGACTTGCAGGGAAATCTACAGCATGAGCAAACAGAGAGTTCGGCTATCATCTTACATGCTGCATGTCCGACCTCCTGATAATCTCCCATGCGCACAGGACCGCACATATTATTGGATTGTATGCCGCACATGCGATTTTGGGCCGATTTCACCCGATTTATCCGGCCAAAGTGCCAAAATTGGGTGAAATCGGCCCAAAATCGCATAGCGTATCCGGACGGTGTAATGGTAAGCATAACTGCCTCACAGCGCTGAGGTCATGGATTCGATCCCCACCATGGCCCTAACTTGTGGAGTTTGTATATTCTCCCTGTGCTTGCATGGGTTTACTCCGGGTACTCCGGTTTCCTCCCACAATCCAAAAATATACTTGAAGATTAATTGGTTTCCAACAAAATGAACCCTAGACTGTCTGTGTGCGTGTACATGTGGTAGGGAATATAGATTGTAAGCTCCACTGGGGCAGCGACTGATGTGAATATTCAAATATTCTCTGTAAAGCGCTGCGGAATATGTATGCGCTATATAAGAAACTGTTAATAAATAAATACTGTTATGAATACAAACAATACCCCCTCCCAGCCCCCACAGCACTGCTCATCTTTCCCTCTCCATGCCTCCTTCCTGCCCCACAGTACTGCTCCGTCTGTTCCCCTCACTGCCCCCAGCACTGTCTGTTCCACTGTCCCACTCTCTGCCACTCTGCCACACAGCACTTCTCCCTTGTCCCTCTACTGCCCCCACAGCACTGCTCCTCTGTCGTTTTCCCCATAGCCCCCCAGGCACTACTCATGCCCCCCCCCCCCCCAGCCACCAACTTTACGTCTAAACCGATCCCCCCCACTCCTTCCAGGATCCTTTAATTTCCCCCCGACACACAGCTCCCGCAGGCTCCTTTAATTCCTCTACACATAGCTGCTTCCACACCCCCACCCCTCCACTACTTTCCCAGGCTCCGCTCCCTGCATCCATCCCTGGTGCAGGTACTCACAATGAAGATGAAGAAGTGCAGGGCACTATGGGCTGCAGGCAGACAGCAGAGTGTAGTCCTCCTTGGATGCCATCCGCGTGGTCGCTGCTGCTAAGCTCCTGCACGCATGTGACAATGCAGGAGCTCAGCAGCTTCTCCCGTGTGGGTGGGGGTGGATGGCTAGCGGAAGAGTCCATTATTCAGCGGCTGGGCTGAGAGCCTGAGACTAAGCGAGTCCCGGACTCCCGACTCATTTCTGGAGTGGGGGGCAGCACCGTGCGCCCCTTCGGCGTCCGGAGCATGGCTCCACTGGCTCCGCCCTCCCTACGCCTCTGCCCCCAGGGAGCCCTTCATGCCCCAGTCTGATGGTGTGAATAGCTGTACACTAGGGAAGGACCTGTAGAGGTCTTTGCAGTCCAAAATGCAAGACCGGCAACAGACAGACATGTCTAACAGAAATTGGATTTTCATCTTCAATTACACCCCCAGATCCAGGAAAGATGACAGAGCTGTAATGCTTCACTCCCATTTTAGATGAGAAGTGCATCCTTCATTGTTGCCAGTCCTACCCAAGCCCTAAACACAGCTGAATATCAGCTCTACTCATAGATCATAGTTGCCAACTTTTTGGCTGTCTTCTCCAGGAGAGGGCAGCCAGCTCAGTAAAACAGGGGGGCTGGGCCATCTCCGGGAGTGGAAAGGGGGCAGTTCGGGGCGGAGCCACAGGGCTGGCTGTCCTATTAGGGGCATGTCCATAGTGATCTCTTCATTTTAGCCCCGCCCCCCACTGTGCTATGCCTGTATTTAAGGCATTGCACGGCAGGGGCGGGGCTAAAAAGCCGCGATCGCGTCATTTAACCCGGGGACCCCCCGCCGGGTGGGGGTGTCCGCCGGTGATGAAGGGCAATGCGGGAGGGTTGCCCCCCTTTTCGGGGGGCCGGGAGATAGACCCGATTTCCGGGACACTGCCGGCCATTCCGGGAGGGTAGGCAACCCTGTCATAGATTATAAATACTTCCAAATCCAAATAGCAAACATATTTTAGAATGACATTCTGCAAAGAGGTGAAGCAAAAGTGAAACCTGAAGATCACATCACCAGAACTTTGCTCCTCTGCAAAACAGCCTCTTCTCCATGTGAAACTGATAACAACTAAATTCCAGCAGGGGATTACTTTTACAGTATGTCTGCACATCAGCGGGGATACCATTTCCTGAGCAGCAGTTATTTGCAACTGTCTCTTTCCTATGTAGGTCAGTAAGCAGTATCTGTTAACCAGAGAACTCCTCCTATACAGTCTTCCTAAAAAGTACACTGCATTGACCTTAGCATCATCACAAGATGACCAGGAATGGATTACATGAGAAAGAAAAATATTTGTCATTTATCACGAGTCTCCAGGAGAAAGCTTAAGCACTTGATAACTCATGTGGATTGATCAAGGTGCCTCAAGATGTGTGACTGGTATGCCAGATCAAGTATTTGCTCTTCTTATTTATTGGTATGTTGACTGTTTCTCTACATTCACATTCTAGTAACAACCAATCCCCTAATGGCAGACACTTTTAGGGGATTACCAGCGACTCATGCTGTGTGATGTGAGAACGCTGCATAAATTCCTTCACACAGCAAATAAACAAAAGGTTATATAAGAACTTCAACACATTGTGTATTTAACCCTTTAGTATGGCCAGGGTTGTAATACATTTGACTTTCAATAAACTCCAAGCAGAGTAAAATGTTGTTTCCTTTGCTAGCTTACAATTATGTGAATTGTGGGATACAAAATACTTTTTGTTATTCATTTTATTCTTCATACTAGGGATGTTTGCTAAATATTACCAATACTGCTGAAACCTCTCCCAATATAAAGCCACTTACTGTCATTTGAAAATTATTCATTTACTGTACAAATCAAACTTGCTCACATTCCCATAACGTTCTCCCACCCCGCAGGAGAGTAGCTCAACCTTCCGATGCCACTTCATAGTGCAGGAGGCGATCCAGGGTCTTGATGATACATATGATTCCTGTTAAATAGGATAAGCATGGCTGTACCGCCATGATGAGAATATTCCTGCAGTCCATGCACCTCCTTGGATCTCACTGAGGGAACTTTCACAAAGTAAGTATATATACTTAAAATATATTAATGCACTTTTATTCTTCTATACAAAATCAGGTAATTCCTCCACTGTGTTACAAACAACTCAAGGTTCATCATTACTAAAGGTGAACTGAGTATTGATCTGTTCATCAAAATGTGTCCATGAAAAATGTTATAGGGGCATGTCCTAGTAGCTGAGGAGACAGGTCATGAAGACACAAAGCTCCTGCTTGGACCTCTTTATTTTCTTTATTTCTGCTGGTAAACTGCACTTCCATGGGGTAACATTGCTGATGCTCACACATGTGACCATTTGACAACCTTTTGTGGCACTTTGAATGCACTGTGTACACATATATAGTGGCAGATGAAGCACAACAGTATTCGGCATGAGGAAAATTCATGGCTGCTCGTATGGGAGCCCTTGTAACAGAGATACAGTCACACACAGATGTACCGTACAAATGAGTTGCCTGTGTACTCAAGCAATTCAGTTTTATCACTTCCATTTATTTTAGTTATACAAATAAGATGCAAATTTTTAGTGTCGCCAACATGTGTGGAACTGGCACAACGAGAGGATTTATTTGCTGTGACTGAAGTCATAGTATAAGCCATAGCCACATCTGTAGTCTGGTTATAAAAGTCCTGCATTGACTTTTTTCAATATATTGTATTCCCTTTGCTGCTTTATTTAATAAAAGTTTAATTTTATTATGTACTGGTGGTAATTACACATACTCCAATCTTTAACAGTACTTTTTACAAAATAGTACATATTGTGTAACCTACCTTTTGCATACAATGGTTTGGGTAGGTTAAATCAATCATGGCGGTGTGCTTTCTCTTTCTTCCATGGCAGAGAGGTAAGGGTAACCTGACACCAGACCCAATAATCACACAGATTTTAAATACATTTCTTTTATATCACAGGTCACTGTTGGAGGAAAAGGTAGCATGTGGCTAAGACTTTAGATAGTGGAATAGTTATACAAATGTAAGCAGGGGTGTAACTAGATATTCATAGGCCCCATAGCAAAAGTTTGTAAGGGTCCCCTATTTAGCAACTGATGATGATAAATATGTGTAAAACATATTCCTTAGACAGCAAAGATGGGCCCCCTGCAGCTCTGGGCCCCATAGCAGCTGCACCCCTTGCACCTATGGTAGTTACGCCTTTGAATGTAAGCATTAATAACTTCACGTATGCATGCAATTCAGGTAAAGACATGTAAAACCACCTCTGAAGTTTGATAAACATATATTCTTGCCACAATAGCAAACATAAACTTAGCACTAAGAATATATTCTCAAACAATATGAATCCTGGCTATTACTACAGTATATACCTGGGGTAGCCAACCCTAGTCCTCGAGCGCTACCAACAGTGCATGTTTTGCAGGTCTCCTCACAAATTAGCTCCATCTGTGTATCTTTTAAAATGTGTCAGTGATTAATGAGTGCAGCTGTGCAGCAGCTAGGTTGTCTGGAAAATGTGAACTGTTGGTAGCTCTCGAGGGCTAGGGTTGGCTACCACTGGTATATACTAATTCACATACTGTAGTATAAGCTCCCAAATCTCAAATGTTACCAGAGTTTAAATGATGCTGCAATATTGACAATTTGCAACCAGCTCCAGCAGGTTAATTGGCTGACATGTATGTTGTAACAATTTGGACTTCTTATTAAGGCTACTTGCTCAGACACTGAGTAGATAAGCTCTATGAATGTCCAAATATATGGGTTTAGGGCTTATTTTAGACTTGACCACTAATTACAGAATTTTGCAAATTGAACAATTATTGAACAACTGTGCATGCGTACCTTACACATCATGCAGGCACAACTGGAATTAGCGACAGAAAAGGTGTATGGACCGTAAACAGAATTCTGTTGCAGTTTTACTGACAGGAAGCAAGTGTTTATAGGTGGTAATCTGCTGTTTTCTAAATGTGTCTGAAAAACTGCAGGCATGCCCAAGCATTTTGAGAAGGGTCTGTTGTCAGCACTGACTGCTACAGCCTGTCTCAGTCACAGATTAGTGGAAACCTCAGACCTACTCATATTTGTGCAGACAGTTACATCCTTTTAGATGGTTGTGAGTGGATACCGAATAGCGATCCATTTGCAATTCTCTCACCATTTTGCTTCCTCTTTCTGTCCACTGAAAGTTCTTAAATTAGCGGTCAAGTCAGATTCTGCATAAGTCTGTGGATAAGGCTGCTTATACAGTTATACAGGCTTCCATAACAAAGGTACTTTCTACAATATTATTTACTTATAGGAGAGACTTTCCTACTCAAAGGCTTTCTATAAAGTATTACTTATCTTCTTTACCACTTTAATGGTAGAATTTAGGCTGTAGCCATTCTTTCAACCACAAAGTAACTGTGGCTTGTTTCTACTGGGATTTTAGCATTATCCAATTAATTGCGATCAGAGAACTTGGTCATTGGACCTAATAAAGACGCAGGACAAATTTTTATCAGAGGGGGCAAAAAATGCTGCACTGCAGGTGGGGCAAATGTAACATGTGCAGAGAGAGAGAGTTACATTTTGTTAGGCCCGGACTGGGTGCGCTCAGCGCACACCTTGCGGTTGTTGGGTCCCGGGATGAGTTGCGTTCCAGCGCTGCGACAGTCCCCAAGCAGCCGGGCAGATATGTCTTGGTTGCTGGGGGACGGCAGCCAGGCGGAAGTCTACAGGTCGTTGCTAGGCAACGGTTGTAACCTTCCGCCTGCAGGGAGGTGGCTAGGACGCCGGAGGGGGCTGGCTGCTGACGTCACTGGGCTCTCCGTCCGCTGATGGGCTGCCTGTTTAGTTAAATTCCCAGCTAATGTTTTCCTTGGTGCCGGTGATAGCTTCTGCTCCTGCCCTGTGACATTGTTGGTCTTCGGGTCCTGTTCATGTTTAGTTGGCTGCTGGTTCCATTGGAGGTGTCTTAGTTGGTTTCTGTATCATGCTGGCTTCCAGATTAACTTCTGCCCCATACTCAACCAGCTGTCACTTTGCAGCATCACTTTACTGCACCAGGGGTCACAGAACAGCAGGGAGCACCAAAGACTAGCAGCACTCACCTGAGTAGCCCTCACCAGAGCAGCGATCACCGGACCCTGGGGAGGCACCATTTTTTTTACATTATTTTAGTAAATATATAGTTAATAAATGGACCCTTAAACATTTGGTCTTATAATACTCAAGAGTATCCCAGGTAGGAGTCTCTTTTGCTTCTTATAAATATCTTTTTGAGGGATTATCAGGATGTTGGAATATGATATGACAGTTTCTGCTTGTGGTGTCTTTAACAGACAAGCCTGTCCTTGATAAAAGTCTCCTTGGGAGAATGAAACATAGAAATAAAGATTTGTTTCACAATTACACAAAGGGAATATTATTTTGGATTAAAACAAATTATATATACACATTGACTTGCAAAAATCAACCCCTGAAAGTGAAAAGATTTGTCTGCATTAAATCTACAGTTACATGAATTGTCCCCACCAGTATTTTTATTGTGCAAAAGTATCTCTTGAAGTAAATGTTGTTAAAACTAATAATTATTTGTCTGAAGACTTATTTTTTGTTTATTCAAAATACATGTTAAAGCATGCTTAAGTATTCAAACCCTTTGCTGTGGAAGCTCCAATTGTACATAGATGATATTGCCCTAATGGTTGGTTTCCGCTATCCGTGAATCCTTAAAAAAAAAAAAAAAAAACAGATTTTATGGATTATAGACCCCCTGATTCAAATAACATTAGTCATACTGAAGGGAAGCTGTTAAAATAGAAATCAAGGCATTCTAAGATTATTATATATACAGTATATATATATATATATATATATATATATATATATATATATATATATATATATGAAAACCGGTGGGAGTAGCACACATTGATAGTAAACGTTGTTTTGGATGGGTGCAGGATCCTATACAAATTTTAGAAAAACTTCATGTCATGGAGACATATGAGGCAGCACTCCTTGTTAATATGCAAAAAAATAGAGATTTATTGCGTGGCCAAGGTCCTAGCCACAAGTGGACTGAGATGCAACTGATGGCAGAGGTAGAGAGGCATGGAGACATTAAGTAGCATAGTCACCCGGGTACAGCATCACTTTACACAGTCTGGTAGCAGTCAACGGAGCCGTTTCGGCTTATACAGCCTTCATCCTGGACTGACCCACACTAAATGAGTGCATCAGCCCAGTATATAAGGCTTCCACAAGATTGAATAAATCGCAAACACCTGTGCAGACCTGGAGTGCTGAATAGTCATAGGTCTAGCCGTTTAACACAGAATGCCAGTCGGAACTCCATATATGGAGCTTCCGACTGAAAGCCAATCAGACCTAGTCGTCTGTTACACACCTCCATGGAAAGGAATAGATGCCGATGACAGGCGCATCCAACGTCATGACGCATGCGTGCGTACCGCGTCATCCGTCAGCAGAGACCTCAGCGTCTCCCGACACTGCGTCCTGCGTTGCCAGGTAACAATACACACACTCGCGTCTGATATGCCGGAGACCATACAGACTACTAAGTGCGCTGGAGACACCAGAGCATATGCGCACAAGTCTGTTAATCATCGGCTAAGTCAGATCATAACATTCCGCAACGGGGTGCGGAGATCGAGGCAAAGTAAGCCTCCAATACATAACATGACTCCTCCCAGTGACGTGTACGGTCGCCCTGGCAACCCGTTACTGCAGTGTCACAGCATCTAACAACACTGGGCACAGAGCCGGGTCCCATCAGGGCTATAAACCTGTGGCGCTTAATCACAAAATCTGGGGAGTACAAGTCACAATGGTAGCCAGCCAAAGAGGATACTACCCTGGTACCCTGTAACATCAGAACACTGGTGCTCACGCAACAATGCCGATGTCAGGTCTCATCGGGGCATGTGTACCCAAAGGCAGGTAATAGCAAGATACTGACTTAAGAATTAATTGAGGTGTGTATAATAATTTACATGCAGGGATACTATGGCAGACCATGGTTACGGTGTAGACCAATGACCAGAGGCACCCCTCCTAGATCAAGTGTACAAAACAATTAGAAGAATGCATAAACAGAAACATGAAAAAGAATGTAAAAAGCAAATGAAAAAGATGCCTGCATAATTAATGAATACTTGAATCTATACGTGTTAGAAAAAAGAGAGCACGTATGATAATAATTAATCACTGCTCATGTACAGCATAAACCCCTTAACTTTCAGGAGCATGTGGTACTGGAGTAAAGAATGTCCATCAATAGGTATGACTATTATAGGTAGACTGATAAGGAAAATTCTTCATTAAGGCCGACAGGTGACAGAGAGTCCAGTTTCCTTATCCACTGGCATTCTCTCTGTAACAATAATTTGTGTCGGTCGCCCCCTCTTCTCAACGGGGGTATGTGATCAATAGGCATGAAAGAAAAGTCTCGTAGAGAGTGCCCAGCGGAATGAAAATGTCGGGCTACTGGTGGTATATTGGAGTCAATGCATTTCAATGCCTTTTTTATGGAAGACCTGTGCATCGAGATCCTTTCCTTTACCATCCTAATGGTTTTCCCGACGTAGATTCTGCCGCACGGGCATGTGATGGCATATACAATATACTTTGATTCACAATCGAGACGATGAAATAGCTTATGTTGTGACTTCGTTATTGGATGAATAAAAAAGGTCCCGGTCTTCAGAAATGGGCAGTTTACACATCCGGAGCATTTGTATGCTCCCGGTGGTCTATTCAGCCATGTTCTATTGATGTTAGGAGATGGGCTGATATCGGAGTATGTAATCCGTTGTTTTATATTTGGACTACGTCTGTAGCTGAACAATGGCAATTGTTGGCAATCGGGTCCAATGATGGGGTCCGTACTGATGATATGCCAATTTCTAGAGATAGCGGTCTTCATTATATTCGAAATAGTAGAGTAGGTTGTTGGAAAGACCACCCGGTCCAATTTGTCATTGGCTTTAGAAGTGGGGCTCAGAAGGGTCTCGCGTTCAATGGCCATGCACTTCTTTATTGCCATCTCTACCTCAGTTTTATCATATCCGCGGGCTAGAAATTTATTTGCCATCAATCACAAGTCATGTAATAGGTCCTCCTTCTCAGAGGTGATGCGAGTCACTCTAATTAGCTGAGAGAAGGGAAGACCTCTCTTTAGGGGAGCAGGATGGAAGCTTGAATTGGCCAATAGAGTGTTCTTGTCAGTTTTCTTCACAAAAACTTTGGTCATATATCTGTCCTCAGATGCAGTCACCGTTACATCAAGGAAGTCCATGGTGTTTATGTGATGATTAAAAGTAAAGCGGATGCGTCCGGGTAGTTGATTTAAATGGGTAATAAAAAGTTCCAGTTGATTAACACTGCCTACCCAAATCAAAAATAAATCGTCTATATACCTGGTGTAGAAACGGATGTACTTAGAAAACTCTGAATTAGACATGATATGACGACGCTCATAACTATACATGAACAAATTGGCATACGATGGGGCCATGTTTGACCCCATCGCAGTACCGGATAGCTGTAAATAAAAAGCGTTATTAAATAAAAAATAATTTTTGTGGAGTATAATGTTCATGAGTAAAATGAGGTAGTCAATCGGTGGACCATGGTAATCTGGGCTGTCGACGAGAATTTCTCGGACAGCAGCTGTACCTTCATCATTGGAGATGTTAGTGTAAAGACTACTAACGTCTAGGGTCACAAGTAGGCTTTGGGGAGGTGGTTTACCAAAGTTCCGTAATTTGAGTAAAAAATCGGTAGTGTCTTTGGTAAAATAGGGAGTATTGGTTACTACAGGTTGTAAGTGGTAATCCACAAATTGTGAAAGGGGTTGGCCTAGTGACCCCCTTGCCGAAATAATCGGTCTGCCAGGGGGGGCCACTAGGCTCTTATGCACCTTAGGAAGTATATACATCAAAGGGATTTTGGGAAACTCCTGTGTCAAAAATTCAGCAGTGTTATCGTCTATCCACCGATTAGACACTCCCACAGTAATTACTGCATCCACTTCTTTTTTATAAGTGGAAGTAGGGTCAAAAGTTAAACGCTTATAGCAAACAGGATCACTTAATTGCCTCATGACTTCAGTGACATATGCAGTTTTATTTAATATTACAATATCTCCGCCTTTGTCGGCGGGGCGAACTACTATACTGGTATTGTCATGGAGCGACCTGATTGCCTGAGACTCGGATCTAGACAGATTAGATCTCACTGGTCTCATATTTCTCTGTTCGATCTCGATCTCATTTTTGACAAGTCGGAAAAAAGTGTCAATAGATGGATTTATAGTGGGCGGATCAAACACACTAGTTCCCTTAAAAGGGGCTCTTTCAGTGGTAGTCTGTGTCCCATGTTTCTTAAAAAAATCCATGATGTTTAATTTCCTTTGAAATTTGTAGAGCTCAACATCTGTGTCGAGTGGCTTAGGTGTATAGGTTTGCACAAATGTGAGACCCTTCGATAGTACAGCCATTTCGTCCACAGATGGTGTGTAATCAGATAGATTAAATACCACTAATTCCGAGGTTTGGGATTTCCCTCCTTTCCTCTTATGTCTCCTCCCTCCCCGTCTAGTTGGGCGTCTCCCTTTCGATTTCGACTCCGCGTGTGAACGCGTTCCCGAAAAAAAGGGCGTCTCCTACCCCTAGATGGTTGGTCCGAGTCACTTTGGGAGGTATGGGATTCTACGTCCGTGAATTCTCTCGTACCCCCCCGTTTTCTTTGGCCCTCCGCTGCTTTCCACGGGCGTCTGTTATTCTGTCTATTGAGCCAGGGATAGACCCTCAGCTCCTTGTAGTCTTCCCTGACCTTTTTGTACTTGGATTTTTTAAAAACCAAGAGTTCAGCTCTGAATTTCTCCACCCCTTCTGTGATTTTAGTTAACCAGGGAGTGTTCTCGTCTGTTTTCAGTGTCTCGAGACCACTTTTCTCACAGTCTAATATATCAGATCTAATGGCATCAATTTCGGTGTTCACTTGTTGCACCACAAGGACCATGAGGTCTAGACTACATTGGTTAAGAATCATACACCATTGTTTACAGAACTCGGGGTTCCCCCTCCCAATGGTGGGTTGATTCTTAATCCGAAAGCCCTTAGGTATTAGCTTGTCCTTGTAGTACTGGGATATAGTGAGGCCATGTAGTTCCAGTTCCACAAGTCTCTTATTTAATTTTAAGAGGTCAGTGTAGATCTCGTCAGGGCTGTCTACATCAAAGGCTAGCTGTGATGTGTCAGTAAACAGGATTTTTGATATATCTTTTTCAAGGAATCGCTTGGTGCCTGTAAGGTCACCTATGGTCATTTCCATAACAATACACAGTATTCACAAGAGATGTTCAATAGTGTAAGCAATATAGGTCTCTGCTGACGGATGACACGGTACGCACGCATGCGTCATGACGTTGGATGCGCCTGTCATCGGCATCTATTCCTTTCCATGGAGGTGTGTAACAGACGACTAGGTCTGATTGGCTTTCAGTCGGAAGCTCCATATATGGAGTTCCGACTGGCATTCTGTGTTAAACGGCTAGACCTATGACTATTCAGCACTCCAGGTCTGCACAGGTGTTTGCGATTTATTCAATCTTGTGGAAGCCTTATATACTGGGCTGATGCACTCATTTAGTGTGGGTCAGTCCAGGATGAAGGCTGTATAAGCCGAAACGGCTCCGTTGACTGCTACCAGACTGTGTAAAGTGATGCTGTACCCGGGTGACTATGCTACTTAATGTCTCCATGCCTCTCTACCTCTGCCATCAGTTGCATCTCAGTCCACTTGTGGCTAGGACCTTGGCCACGCAATAAATCTCTATTTTTTTGCATATTAACAAGGAGTGCTGCCTCATATGTCTCCATGACATGAAGTTTTTCTATATATATATATATATATATATATATATATATATATATATATATATATATATATATATATACACATATACATACGTGCCAATTTGTTGAAACAAATTTCAGGGAGATTATTGTTGGTAGTAACCTTTAGCAAGTCACCCCATTGAGGGGACGAGTTATGCTCCACCCAAAGGACATGTCTTGCTCCATATATGGGTGTATATACTGTATAAATAAATGTTGCAGGATATCAAGATATTTCTATATAACATTATAAAATTTTGTAAGTATTGATAATAACATTTCAGCCTGCAACTTTGGATTAGTTTGTTTGCAACTCCATGCCCTGTGTCTCTCCAGCAATTACCCCTCTTCGCTGTGTCCCTCCAGTCACTCTCACCTTTTCTTCATTATGCAAAGAGCCTGCTCCTCATAGTGGCTCTTCTTCACTTCAGCGGTGGTAATGGCATGACATCACGTTCATTGTGCCAGAAAAGGAAGCTGGCGAGACATGCTTTTCTGTTGGAATTTCTGTGCAGGACTGTGGTGGTGGTGGTGGAACTCGGTTCCCCCTACCAATTACAGGTGGTGGAACTCAACTTGTGCCCTACTTTAATCTCTGGTTGTAAGGAATTGTAAGCCTCATCACACCATCCAGACAAAAGCTAGTCATACTTTTTCCTCCAAACTCAATGTCAGTGCAAGAAATAGACCTGTGGGGAAGGCAACAGAGAAACCACCGATCACTTACCACGAACTACAAAGTACAGAGGCTGAGACTGTTGCTGCAGTGATCCATACCAAGGGCACTTCATACAACTAGCCTGTATGGGAGGGTGGCTGTAAAGAAGCCATTACTGAAGAAATACCAAATCAAGACACATCTGGAGTTTGCAGGATAACCTCAGACCGGCTCAGCTAAAATGTGGCAGCGGAGAACCGGGGGGAGCTCCATTACCACGGGCGTGCGAGCGTCTATTGCCCTCTGGCGGGAGCTGGAGGCTGGTGAAAATTTCAACAGCCCCAGCCTGGATGAAGAAGGCTCCACTCTTCGTTGCTGTGCAAAGGCCAATCATGCTTGTTTGGTGAGTCAGTTTCGCACCCCAGATGCGGAGTTGCTATGCCGCAGATACAGTACACTATTCGGTACTTATGTATTATCTGGGCTCCCATGTTAAATGCAACCCATTTTTTCATACCCCTACTATCCAACTACGCATGGAGTTGATTTTATATAGTGTGGCGAGCGCAGCGAGCCACCGTGCCCGAAGCGTGGCGAGCGCAGCGAGCCCCGCGAGGGGACGCGGTCTCATAAGAAAAACGGGAGCCCAGATATTACATAAGTACCCACTATTCTTACAAAGAGGTATGACAGTTCATGCTATGCAGATACTTTAACTCAGTGGGGACTAGTCATCTTGATGAAATTGAAGGTAAAAAAAAAATAGAAGCCTTAGGAGACACTGGGTATTTTTATCCAGCTTAAAAAAAACCACCATTTCCCCCACATGAGTGGTTTCACAATTAAAAGAATTTGCACTTTTACAAGTAGTCGCTTAGTAAATAATCCCTTAAGCCTCGTTCATACTATGTGATAAAGGCAGACAACATGCACAATAACTATATCATTAATGATGTTATCATGCATATTGTTTAGTGGCCCTTGGCCCTTGGCCCTTATTCTGGTTGACTCAGTCTGCCGCAAATACGCAAGGGGGACCGATGTTTTGCGTATGCGCATGTGTATACGCTAGGTGCATGTGAAATCGGCAAAAAATTGCTTTGCTGGGTGCACGCTCCCTGCTCTTTTCTCTAGTATAGCGAAAAGACAGCCTCCTTACAAGCAATTGTGCAAAAAGGACAGAGGGCGGGATGTACTAAGGTAAAAAATGCGGTATAACCCCCATTGTCAGGGGTTTTAACACCATGTTTGGGCCTCTTCTAGCCACGCGAAGCAGACGACGAGCCCACTCCAACGAGTCTGCGGCATATAGTACCTCCGTCAAGTACCTCTAGCAACACAGCCGGAGGTCCTTCCGGCTGCAGGTGGAAGGAGGAGGCGGCCAGGATAACGTGACCTGCTTCCCTGCCCAGGGATGTTACAGAGACCCCCTCCCCGCACACCACATCACAGGTATTGAGGGGGGGCCACCATCACTGCATTGTGATGCTAGTCGCACATGTTAGTATATATGCGATAGCATCGCTGCGGTGGCGCGGCGAGGGGCGGTGATGCATTTTAATACATCCTGCCCTCAATCTGTCCACTCCATTCTGTTGAGCATTGTTCTAACTTTGTGGTGAAGTTCAGGAAGAAATAGTGTACAAAACTGGAAAAACCCTTTAAGTGTTTTTAATTGTTTAGTGCTAAATGTACTTGCCTGTGAAATGTGTCTTGCTTAATGTAAAACACAGTTGGCATATAAAAGCATAGGCAAACGCAGGGGGGGGGGGGGGGGATCCGGTTGCCCAGATACCCCCTCCTCTTGGTAAGTGACTTAAATGATGAAAATAGCACTGGAATATATGATCAATACAGCTACCGCCATAGCATGCAGTTTGAGGGACAGAGCATAGCTGCTGCCCATGCCTAGCGTACCAGCTTCTTCTACCACATTTACTGTATGTCTGTATCTGAGCCTTCAAACATAGCAATGGACCAGAGAGTAGCTGCCAGGAGGAAGAGACAGGTGCCTTAATATGAAGTGGCAGATTGTGAGCTTAGAAAGTGCAGTACTGGTTCTATTATGTTTGTGTATTTATTTATTATGATAGGTTTAATCTTTTCCTGACCACTTATCTAATTTAAATGTTAAATGAAACAGCCTATACTATAGACCATCTGCACTGTTTAATATTAATACTGTATTCCATACAGTATCCAGTGTATAAAAATACCAATTTTCAGGGCTGTTACCACTCCCCTAGACTCCCGTACTTACTCCATGCACTGCAGAGTGGGAGATTTTGTATTACAATTGGAAACCCCCCTGTAAAATTCTGCGGTTGCCTCTGAAGAGGAAGTATTTTAGAGAACCTCTTAATACAAACTGTAGAAATAATGTCAAATATTACAGGTTCCTGAACATTTCTACCAGTAAAAAGCCCATATTTGCTTACAGTCACATACATAGTACACACCTACATTCTCTGTTTTCTATTTTATTTTCTTTGCATAATCAGCCTGCTCTTCGGTTTTTCAGAATTGTAGAACTGACTTGAAATGTTCATTATGGAGACAATAAAAAACTTTCCATTCAATTACATTAGGGATCTTGCGGTGTGTTAGACACATGTACATCCAAAATGCACAAGTTTACTCTAAGCTGCAAACAGCTCCTACCTGAGTAGAGGAAGTGGGCTGCTCCAGGCCATGCTGCTGGGCATCTGCTACCTTGTTCCCACTGTAGACCATGTCCTGGCATGGTAGAATGTAGTTGACAGAAACCGGGCCTGAGGAATGCATAGAAGAAGCAATGGCACAAATGTCTAACTTCAAAGGGTTGCATTGGCTGCAGCCCATAGAAGCCAGCTAACACTGTGTGATAAGGAATAAAGTGTCTTCCTACAGGAAGCCAGCTCTCTGCTAATGGCAGCAAGGACTGGCAGTACCAGATGGAGGAAACTCCTCCCAATGGGCCTGCTTGTAGTGTTTGTGACTGGCAGGTGGGACTTCCAAAAGTATTTAATGCCAGGCACAGTAAAGTCATTGCAGTCTCTATGTCTTCATTGGGCCCTGGTGCAGGCTCATCCTTGGATTCTTCAAGGCGAACCACATATTCAAATGGGGTGATTACCATGGGGCTTTGCCTGCATTCATTGGAGCAGCTTCTTGCAAAGGCAACTCCGTTGTCCTGAAATGTAGATCTTGTCCTCTCTTGGGCATATCCTAAGACCAAAGACTGGCCTGGTGAATCAGTTGCCTGTATGTCTGGTTGGAGTTGTATTAAGAGAACCACCTTGAATAATGGAAAGTCACATCCCAAGATGAACTGGGACTACACGGTATGGACTCTTAAGTTGACGAGAGGGAGTGTCCTCTCGTATTTCTCAGATTTTTAATGGATACACAGAACCACCAAGTTTGCCAACCAAGCCATGGGCATATGGGCAGAACTTACTACAGGTGGCAGCTGTTGGACCTGCCTGCTCACCTCAACTTGTGAGTTGGCGCTCCTATTTTTGATCATCACAATTAGATCAATCAAGCCTTAGGTAATTTCACTGTAGAATACAGTAAAAATCCATATAATTTCAAATGTTTATTTACACACAGTGGTAGCAGTTATTCAAGTTATTTCTAAATTTCATTGAGACATCTCAGACACTTGGAAACAGCAGAAGATAACCAACGGGTTTCGCCCCTTAACGGGACTTCATCAGGGGTTAACGGATCACAGGAATAGGTTAAAGGCACTCTTCATATGAAGAAACAATTAATTACAGGATGGTTAATGGGTCCTTGCATACATGAAGTACCTATATCTATGTTAGTAGATCGGCTGAACGGAAAATGATCTTCCTCCAGACAATGTCGCTAAAGATTATTCTTTCTGATGACAAATTTGCAGGTAAGATCTCTTTAAGTGGGTATAGCTATAAGGTCAAAATTATGATATTTGTGCTGTGCTCAATTCACTTGTGCATTCTGTATGTCTATACCTCTGCTTCAATAAATAAAATATATAAAAAAAAAAAAAATTATGACGATATCACCAATTGGTCTGGGAAGACTCAATGTGTTATATATAAGAACCCATGCTAAATTCCTGGTGGATCCAGCTTAATTGAATTATAAAGCGATAAATTCAGTACAGAATCAGGGATTATTCTAGAGGCGATTCTCACCTTCAGTAGGTGTGCTCTGGTCACTGGTTCTGCCTTAATGACTCATTCATGAGGCTTAAATGCATTGATCAATTCATGAACTAAATCTCCACTATTTATTAATATCAGTTAATTTAGTGTGTGCAGAGCCCCTACAATGTCTGTTTAAACAATGTGGTCACAAGTCATAGGGCACCCCAAAACTAGGAAAGGTGGGTGCCGATGTTTAGTGTATATATTGTTTATTAGATAATTTTTTTTAATTAGTCTTATTGTGGTCTCATTCTCTCATGCACCCTGTTTTAACCTATATTTCATAGCTTATGTTAACCACTTTCCTAGATGATTAGTGACAGGTGTGTTGGTAGCTGCTCACCTTTAAAAGCATAGTCTGCTGTGAGCTTTAGACCAGATAGCATGCCTGGAATCAAACATTAATGTGATAGCTATGTGTATTGTAGCCATTTTGAGCAAGAGTGTTAGGACCTGCAGAAAAGTGGGGTCCCGTGAAGGGGGCTGCAGGCTTAAAATACCCAGCGTAAATAAGTCCCAAAGTGTCCAAATTATCAGGCTACGTCCAATCTCTTCCCATATGTGTGCAGCTTTATATAGGGATCCAACCACAACTCCCACGAAGTATGCTTGCAAAAAGAAAAGAAAATGAAGCGCACCAGTCAGCAACAGGTAGGTACAATTTTACTGATATACAGCTGACAAACATAGGTAAAACATACTGTATATCAGTAAAATTGTACCTACCTGTTGCTGACTGGTGCGCTTCATTTTCTTTTCTTTTTGCATATATATATATATATATATATATATATATATATATATATATATCTGTGTGTATGTATATATATATATATATTCTAAAAGAATAAATGAGAGTGCTTGTACAGGAGTGCTTGTACAATGAAATATCGCATAGCATTGCATGCCAGCAAATGGCATGCGATGCGATTTTTAATTGTACAAGCACCCTGTTGGGTGCTTACAATATTAAATGCACCCCCATTGTCCACGCCACCCCCACTATCAATGCCAACCCGAAGCGTGGCGAGCGCAGTGAGCCAGCGAGGTGCGGTGGTGCGCGTCCTCCGACCTTTTCATACCCCCACTATCCACGTCAGCGTGGAGTGGATTTCAGATAGTGTGGCGAGTGCAGCGAGCCACAAGCGCGGTGAGTGTAGTGAGCCCCACGAGGGTACGCAGAATACAAGCCCAAAGCGTGGCGAGGGGCTGCGGAATACATGTGAAGTAATCCGTGTCCGCTCCCCACGCTTCGGGCTCGGTGGCTCCCTGTGCTCGCCACATTATCTAAAATCATCTCGACATGAACCCCGTGCTTCAGGCACGGTGCCTCGCAGCGCTTGGCACACT
The DNA here is from genome assembly GCF_055691185.1 of Crinia signifera. Lineage (NCBI taxonomy): Eukaryota > Metazoa > Chordata > Amphibia > Anura > Myobatrachidae > Crinia > Crinia signifera. The sequence goes on along the minus strand of NC_139221.1, from coordinate 148,557,671 downwards.
ATTATATTCCCACTCTATGTCCACTGGGATGGTAAAGTATGTACAAGTCGGTTTCAATGAAAAAAAAAATAATTTTGGTGTTTTGACCTTGTCGGTATTTTGACCATCGGATTTTGATTGTAGGTAAATTGACCGCATCCTTCTGCACAATATGATGGATCTAGTTTTTTCCGGTTCCAACCACTTCCTTGTATGATGATCAAAGCAGAACACGGAGCTTTATCCAAAGTTTCTTTGGAGAAACGCCACCCATTTGTTAAGCTTGGCCTGGAACGGTAATGCTGACTTGAGCCAGTATTTCAGTTTTTTTAAGGTTGAGTACACAGATGCTGCCCTCTCCTCAAGGTCCATATGAACTATAAACCCACTGATCCTCACTAAATAAGTATGGGGCCAGCTTCACCACTGAGACCTAAGCATATTTGCCATTTTCTAAAGTGTGGTAGGGTAGGCTTGTTTGTCATCAGCTGGTTCTGGTTGTTAGGATGAAAGTAATTTGGTTAACCACCATTGTTTAACAGGCAAAAGTCCAACATGATCAAAAGGTTACTATATGAAACCATCAACATGAGTTTTTCAAGATTTTTTTCACTCCGATCACTTATTCATACTTTATGATCCACCAGAACTATAATTGGGATTAGTAAATTGTGCCGAACAAAGCAAAGCACCATGCCCAAAGCATGGTGAGCAATACAAGCATTACACTAATTGTGGGTCCATTTCAACAGCTGTCGACTGACACCAAAAGCTAGTGAAAACTAATTTCAACATTTTGCGTGTGTTAACTTTTTGTCCATGTAGACCTTTTTCCTGTGTAGACCTTTTCACTGTTGACCAATAGTGGTTAACCTAATGAGTGTAGACATTGTTACTGTCAACCTAAAGTTACATACCTGTCATTACCAGCTGTAGCGCCTGTAGTCTGGGAATCATGTGCTGGGGCTGCTTCCTGTTACACAGGAGCCGGAGCTACAGTACTGCGCAATACAGGGCCGGTGCTAGGGGATTCGGTGCCCTCCTGCAAACTATAAATTTGCGCCCACCCAAGCTTTACAAAGGGACAGTGCACACCAAAAGAAAAATGAGTGATCTCACAAGGAAGTGGAATGGGCACACAATAGTACTCCCACTCCAAATTATACCACATAGTAGCACAATATTATTCACCTTACTAGCCATTTTGGTGCCATGAGTTAAAAAACAGGGAGAGTTTGCGCCGTAGGAGCGTGCAAAAATGTAGCAGTGTGGCTTCATGGGGAAGGGGCATGGTCACATAAAAATACCAATTACATCGTAATCCCCATAACACACTATGCTTCACACCTCAATGCCCATTACACATTTTATCACACATTAGTAGCGCTGACTATACACGTGCCCACACAAGTTGCCGACATTAGTAGCGCTGACTATACACATGCCCACACCAGTTGCCGACATTAGTAGCGCTGACTATACACGTGCCCACACCAGTTGCCAACATTAGTAGCGCTGACTATACATAACGCCCACACCAGTTGCTGACATTAGTAACGCTGTCTACACACATGCTCACACCAGTTGCCGGCATTACTAGCAGTACCTATACACATGCCCACATCAGTTGCCGACATAGTACACTCCTACTTTAGTCTCCTGGCAATGGCAGCTCAGCCTCTCCTGTGTCTTCAGCCTTGCTCCCTCGTAGCCCAGCCCCCTACACCAGTGTAGCCCCGCTCCTTTTCATCCATGCTGCAGACCTGTTGTTTAGGAGCCTGGAGGGATGTATATAATATTATATACATAATTATTAGTACCACCCAACTGTTTTAACAACACGATAAAATACGTTAAAAACCAAATCACATTGATCCTTTTAATTATCCTTTTGCACGCTTATCAACGGCCCTAATATTGGTGGCGACTGTGGGACAACCTGCCTGAACACTTGTACTGCTGGACGGTGTGCAGAGACGAATCCTCTCAGTCAATCCGGCTGTCACATTCTAAGTGGCCCGCTGCTTCACCGGAGCCCGTGAGCGGGGGATCTGCAGGCCGAGTTTCCCTGCGACGGACGAAGTATCCTCCTGAACGGCGCCCTGCTTGAGGTGTTTGGACGGATGGGAGAAGGTGCGGGCTGGCGAAACTCCCAGCAAATTTTGCGGAGATAGCGGGAAGCGGTCTCGGCCAGGACACGCTGCCGCGTACCGCACTGGGAGAACCGGCGCCATCTTGCCCTGTCCATCGGAGTGCTGAGCAGTGTAAAAGGCTGCCTGAATACTGCTGGTGGTGAGTGGCGGTGGGACACGGAGTGACTGTTAAACCTCCCCTTAACTGCACGATCTCCAGGGGAACCCCTCAATATCCTAATAATATATTTGTGGACTCCCTAGATCACACAACAGTGCCAATATGGAACACTTCTCTGCACAAATAATTCAGGCTGTATATGCTTCAGCAGCCAGACTCTCTCGCTACTTAGACGATGTACAAAGGGGTGTCCCTCTGCCACATGTTTCCCATGGCTGTGAGTTGGAGGCTGTGGGCGATATTCCTACTTCGAACACTCTTCTGGATTATCCTGAGACACCTCTGAAAATAACACTGAACTTGTACCCTTATCTGGCTCCATATAACATTGTGACCAACTGGTGCACAGCTCCTGGGGACGGTGCCGATGGGAATTTACGCTTTCATCCTTCTTTTGTTTTAATAAAGACTGCACGATGCTCCTGGTCTCTGACTTTTTCGAATCCCAGACAATCCTCAAATAACCCCCACGAGAAAGACAATCCATGCCGGTCGATGGTATTGTACCCTCAAGGAACTAAAAACTGGCCAGACTAATGAATCCCTATAAACTGTAATGTGGACTTTGTTCATATTCATTCATATTAGCTCTTCTGCTAACCATTCGTACAGTTTACTATTATATAAGCTCTCTTCTGATGTTCTATATTTTTGCTATCCGTCACTATTTTTTTTTTTTTTTTTTTTTTTATATATTAGATTCGATGCAAGAGATGCCAGTATGTTATATTTACATGATCCTGCTGAATATTTATTTAAAGTGTCATATAGGCTGTCTCTTTATAACCAGTCACCACATCCTGATGTTGAACTAATTTAATTTATTAGGAGCCATTTATATTTGCAAAAGCTAGCCTTGTACTAGTTACAATACTTTGCTCTTATGCCCCGGTTAAATATCCGCTTAATATCCTGTAACTATGGGTGTGTGGGGAAGGGAGGGGGGGGGGGGGGAGGGTTTAGTTAGCGTAGCTATTATAGTTAGTTAGGGGGGGGGGCGCGGTTAAGGGATCCAGGTACACCTAGGTTGGGGTTGGGTAGTACAGGGTGGGGGGTTATAAGGGAGGTTTGTTTTGGGTTGTTCGGGTGGGTTTATTTAGTTATATTTTCTGTTTCTCCGGATAGACCAGACATATGTTACTGAACTGTACACTTCATTCCGACATCATATCCTACCCTGGACAGCGATAGTGGTGTCTTAGCAATCTTATACATATGCAATGTTCGAATTCTGCCATTCTGCAGTGGGACATTTTTAAATTGCTTGGTGCCCAAACGGCGCCTTTGGGCACTGGTAGTTGTTATGTCCTGCACTGGAATGTCCTAAATTGCTGTGTTCGCATACAATACCCTTGGTTTACTGATAGATACTTGATATTGACTATATACTGATTTGAATCACTGCCACTGTCCTTGCCTACCTTGATAAATGCATATTCCAGGTCATTGCCTTATGATTCGAGAAACCTACTGTCTGTGTCTACAATGTCCTCTGTTTGTAATGGGAACCTTGTTATACAATGTAAAATTTCAATAAAAATCATTGAATTTAAAAAAAAAACCAAATCACATTATAAGTCACTCTTCATGTACCTGATGTCAGCATATATTCAAGGGGATGCGGTCATTTGGTCTACTGCATTATGGTAGAAAGTCATTAGGTTGAATCCATTAGGTCGACATGCTAAAAGGTCGACATGACTCTAGGTCGACATGGGAAAAGGTCGACATGATTCTAGTTCGAAAGGTCATTAGTTCGACAGGTCATTAGTTCGACAAGGTCATTAGTTCGACATTGTCTATGTCGACATTCACAAGGTCGACATGGAGTTTTTCACTGTTTTTTGAGCCAACATGTGCCGACAGGCGGTATTTCATGCCCTACCATCCACTAGGGCGTGGTGGGAGAATAAAATAGTGTGCCGAGCGTAGCGAGGCACCGTGCCCGACGCATTGCGAGCGCAGCGAGCGATGCGAGGGGATGCAGTGCACTTTAAACTGTGTCCATGTCGACTGTGTTGACATTCAGGTAAAAAAACAGTGAAAAACCCCATGTCGACCTTGTGAATGTCGACATAGACAATGTCGAACTAATGACCTTGTCGAACTAATGACCTGTCGAACTAATGACCTTTCGACCTAGAATCATGTCGACCTTTTCCCATGTCGACCTAGAATCATGTCGACCTTTTAGCATGTCGACCTAATGGATTCGACCTAATGACTTTCTACCATAATGCAATAGACCAAATGATCCCAACCCTATTCAAGAAAGACGCAGGATCCATTGTAGGATATAGCTGTTTCTTTGGAAACCGCGTTTCATCTAACGACTTCATCAGGGGCATTTACAAAAAGGATCTTAAAATTCAGATCAGGGCTTCAAAGATTATTCTTTATCATAGTGACAAATTCAAAAATCAAATTATTCCGGTAGGACAAGAAAACCAAGGAACAGATTTATTAATGGTCAGAGAAAAGGTAGAAAAGAATGTTTGAAGGACAAAATTATTACTCTATTTCAAATAAAATCATTATTTCTAACCTTGCCAATGTCTTGGCTTAAAAGGTTACATCACAAAATTATCTGGATGACCCCAAACTTTTGAACAGTAGTGTATATATAAACAATTATTTGTGCCACTGAGCTCACCTCTCGCCACATATGGGCCCTTATTCTGATTGACGCGGACTTTACCGCATACTTTCGGATCGCGTCTTTACGGCGTCTGCGCATGCGTGGAGAACGCAACGCGCATGTGCCACGCCTTGACTCGGTACCAGTTCCGCCAGATCCCGTCCAGAACTGTTCACCGCTATCATTCGGGAAATAGGGGCGTATTATGGGCGTCATGCGGAATGACACATGGGCGTAGTTTCAAAGTGGGCAAAACGGGGCGGAAACATGGGCGGACACGGGGGAGTACACTTATGTTGGGGGGCGTACATTCGGAAACCACTCCGAATGCACGCGATCAAAAAGGGCAGAAATGTGCGGTGTCCACAAGTGTACTATTGCTTTGCGGACACCACTCGTTCATGCGGTAGGCGAACGTACGCCTAATGACTACAACCATTAACACCTGAACCCAATAGAATCTACTCCTTTACTCATTACTCACTAATAGGCCGCTTGTCAGTGCTTTAATTGAAACCATTGCTGCTTCAAGGAAACCTTACTAGTCCCCCACATATGCTGTACTTGTCAGACACTTTCAAACTGCTAACAATGGACATGACAGAATATTAATACTAGCAATACACATGTGTATTTGACATGTACTCATGAAACCACACATTTTGGGTAAAGTAAACACATTTATTTATATTCATGTCACAGTCAATGCCAGTGTGATGCATTGCAGAATTGACATAATAGTGGGTTGTTTGGCGTAAATACTCCGCTTACGGGCGGTAGCACCGCTTGGCTCCCGTTCGGATGCGGTATTCCCGAGCATACTCTGTAATACTCTGTAATACCGTGCCGTATCGGAGTGTTTCTCCCGCACACGCATGCTTTGTATGTCGTCCGTAAACACGCCCTGTTCTTAAAGAGTGAGTCCGTCCGAATGCGGAGGACACGTGGGCGTTTCTACGGACGATGGCCGCACGCGGCAAAACACCGTGGCGTGCGGACCGCACCGTAAGAATGCGGGAATATCCGCACCGATCAGAATAAGGGCCATGATGCTGCTTCACGGCGTCAGGACAATTCATTTGCGCTTGCAGCACCTGCGTCTCTCAGCCCAAGTACAAGAGGGTCTGCAGGACGCATGACGGGTGCAGGAGGCAGGCCTTTCACTGCTTCTTCTCATGGTAGGAGGGAGCAAGGTGCTGGGTCTGCCGGGTGGGTGGACAGGACGTCTGAGAGCTCTGGCATCCAGGGGAGAGGGGGATTCTCTGAGCTAACATGGCTGATGGCGGGCTGAGGTGGGTGCCCTTTTCTGCAGACACTGCAGTGTAACGGGGTGTAATGGTAACTGTGGGCTCTAGAGACAACTCGGGCGCCATAGCAGCTGCACCCTCGGAAGTTACACCACTAATTGTAAGGCATTGTTGGGAAAAACAAATTCTAGAGGGTAATGATAAATATGGTTATTTACAGTACTATATTTACAAAATCCATATATGAACAAAATGTATATTTATGTAATTTATATCATAATGCTTAGAAACATTAATCTTTTGCATTCTCTGCTTACAATTGCAGCCTAGCTGTACTATGGGGTCAAACCAATTATTGGTACTTCCTTATGCAATCACTGTGCACATCCTCCCCAGCCCCTCAATGTGGTGTGGTTACTACAGCAAAATGGACATTGGAGATCCCATACTGTATATTATCGTATGATTTCCAGATGCACTTAGTATTTTTTTAGAAATATCTAGTCAGTCTTCTAAACTTAAATAGCTCTAACTTATATCTAGTTCAAGGTTATTGCTACATCAGTAATAGAATAGATGAAAATCAAAACCGCAAAATAAAAAAATAAAAATTCAAAATGTGATATCATGCTCAACAAGGTATTATGCTTAACACTGGGAAATCCCAGCAGCCTCGGCACTTGTTCAAGAGGCGAGAAACAGGTCACATGACCAGAGTCAGTTGGTAAGGCCAGGGTAGGGATGGACATCGGAAGCCCATCATCAAATGAATCTTTCAATGCAATGGTAACGGACTATAGCATCAAAAGAAAAAATATACGATTTGTGCATGCGCAAAAAAAAAATCCCTTTTTGCGAATGCACTATCTTCAGCACGGCCATGCATGAGCAGTAGCACTGCCACATGGCTGGCCCGGGGTGGGGGGGCAGGACCATCAAATGTTTACCATTCCATGGTGGCAAACATCAGAATGCTGCCATAGAAAGCTACAAGTACATCGCTGGGGCTCACCAGAATGCCCCCGCTGGCAATCCGGCGCTCCATGTGACTGGGACACATGAGCTTCCCACACACATGCATGTTACCGTTTGGACCAGGACGTGAACTCTGCCCGTCTCCACTTCAGGGAGTCTGGCAGGGTTAGGGGGGGACACAACATATGCCGACAGGTGGTATTTCATACCCTACCATTCACAGAGCTCATGCACCCCGCTCCACCGCTCCCTCCCCCGCCCCCACTCCGAGTCCAGTGGCATATACGGTGTGGCAGCCTGCGGTGGTGCCGGCGGGGTCTGCGCCGCAGGGCGCATGTTAAAAAGGTAGAGCAATAGAGATGCGGGCGGCGCGAATTAGCGCTTCTATTGCTTTACACACAGGGCCTATTTGCTCTGCTGTGTGTAGCGTGATCTGTGAGAGCCGGAATCAGCCGGACTCTGCAGTCTGCCCAGCAGCCGGAGCTCCCTCACACACCTCTGGCTCCCTCCACTCTCAAGTACTGAGGAGCGGGAGGATTCCAGCAACTCGCCAAAGCCCCCAGCCTCCTACAGCAGCAGCATCCAGCACATGCATTGTGCTGTATGTATTTATGCAGTGTGTGTACGCATTGTATGTATAATTCTATGTATGTATGTTTGTTTTTGAAAGTCCTACGAGTGCCGTTGTCTTTTTCAAGTATCTGTATTCCCCACTAATATATATATATTAGCACACTTACACACACCAACTCTCCCCCCCACCACAGTCATATACATGATATATGCCGGGGGGGCTTACACTTTTTTGGGGGGGAGCAAAATTTATAGTTACCCCACTGTCAGAGTCCCTGCTCTGCCCGTCTGTCTGAATGAGAGACAGCGCTAGGCGTGCTGAATGCAGCGCAGACAGCAGTTGCAGAGTGGAGAGAAGCGCCACTCTCTCTCTCTCTCTACCGCCCCCCTCTCCCCCATCCAATTTACACACATATATATATATATATATATATATATATATATATATATATATATATATATATATATATATATATATATAAAATGTGATTGAAAATAGCGGCGGACAGGGCAGCCACAGCTAAGCCTGGCAGAGCAGGGAGTAGGCGGGGGGGGTGCAGGCTTCAGTCCCCCTTGGCAACAAGCTATTTTACTGTTTTAGTCCCTTGGCATCGAGCATGAAGCCCCTGCATCGAGCATGAACTTTCTAGCAATAAGCATGTAGGTAGGTAGCACTTATGTGTCACATGTGTAATGGGTACGGTTTGTTATATAGCATGTATTTGGCATTACGGTTTGTTATATAGTATGTTATGGGCATCATGTGTGGCCTTATGTCATGTTGCTTTATGTGTAATGGGTATTACAAAGTTCGCTAAAATGTGTGTGTGTGTGTGGGGGGGGGGGGGGGGGTGCAAAACAAACCCTTGCTCCGGGCACCTAGCTACACCACTGCACATGCCGACTTAATGGTGTCGACGCAATGACTGTCTAACAACTTGCTGGTGACCAAATGATCCACACACCTACAAACTGTATTCTGCAGAAAAGATTAGAAGAGCCATAAAACGTACCATATTTCAGGACAGTTTTCGGAGAGTGATAGTGAGGCTACTAATAATTCAGCATTCAGCAACCTAAAGGCTCAATTTACTAGAAGAAACTTATGGTTTTAACTTGTTTGCACGAATCATGGAGTGTTAGCAAAATAACACAATTTTAATGCTACAAATGACATGGTTCGCCATGCAAAGAAGCTCTTGAAGGATAAAGGGATTTTTATTAAGTCCAGATCAGAAAACAGAGAAAAGCCTTCCAGCAGAAACTGCACAAACAATTTGGTTGTGATGACATGAGCAGGGCGATGTGTGGTAAGAAAAATTGTGCATCAATGAAGGACAGCAGTGATTCCAAACTTCTGGTTTCAAAAAGGATAATTTTGTGTAATTTAATGGAGGCATTCATATTGTTTCAAGACAAGTTTTCCAATATCAAAAGCAGTTTTCTCTAAATTTGCAGAGCTTCAACCAAAATAAGTGTTTTGGTAGGTCAGAGTGGCGCACACACACACACACACATACAGTATGTGTATGTAGGATTCATCACAACAAGAAACAATTGAAAGGCTATGTTGGCCTTGTTAACAAATGGACCATTTAAAACAGGCATGTCCAACGTTGGCCCTCCAGATGTTTTAAAAACTACACATCCCAGCATGCTTTGCAATAGTTTTAGCATTCTCTAATAGCAAAACTGGCAAAGCATGCTGGGATGTGTAGTTTCACAACATCTGGAGGGCCAACGTTGGACATGCCTGATTTAAAACATGCAGACGGTCTTGCAAAGGTGATTTGCAACCCAGCATCAATAATTTGCCACACGGGGGACTATACTGTATATCTTATCCTAGTACTGCAGATATCAAAACCTTACTTGAGGAAGCATTTAATGAAAACGTGGGGGAAAGGTTATGTTCCACCAATGGATATCTGTTGACTGGTGCCCTTTATAAACAATGCACATATCAACATCAGAGTTCCTCAATTTATTTTGTGACAAATGGGATTTGCTGATTCACCACGACGTTGTGGCAAAACAACAAAGTTAATTCATGAACCATATTAAAGAAAACCTAAAAGATTAAAGAATTCACAGTATACTACCACAGATTATTTTTGTATAAAAGCATTTTCCTGCACTTGAGTAAAGTGCCTTGCTATGGTGTAGTTGGCACAGTTAAGAGATTAGCCTTGAGAGCAAGCCTGGAAGTATATATTATAATCAGATTCTTACACCGGGTGCCGGATGACTGACAGTCAGGATTCCGACAGTCATTACACCGACGCTGGAATCCCGACTGGGCAGTCGGGATTCAATCCGACGTTGGACTAATGACTGTCGGAATCCCGACGGTCGTTGTGCTATACCACACCCCTTACACCATGACAACTTTTTGACTGGGTAGAGGAAAACATTATAGGAATGCATTTTACAATACAAGTAACATGAGACAGCAATATTTCTGGATTATCACTTCAAAAACAGAGTAATAATTTGTGGGATCCAGAAATGCCATGCTTTCATACATATACTATACAGTACATGCAGTTTTCACAACAAAAATCTTTGTGAAGACCTTCTAACAAAATTCATTGGAACAGACCGTGACAACATCCCAAGAAAAGCTCCCTATTTCTATGACCACAAATGGTATCTAGCAATTTTTTCTGGAGAAAGATGAAAGCATCAATTAAGTGAAAGTGACATTGCTCCATCCAGCAGGTCCATCACCATTTGTTTCATACTCAAGGAAGCCAGATGTTTTATGGGATTGCTATGGCAGACATTCTGTGTAAGGGGAATCCGATAACTCAATTCCAACAGGTTGAATTAGTACACATTTGCTGAAATGCAATTGCTAAAAAAAACAAATAAAGACTTCACCCAGTTCCAACCCATCAAATAGCACCATCTATAAAGAGCAGCAGCACCAAATGGTAATGATTTGTAGTAGGCTTTCTTAAAATAAGTGAGACATGTATTTAAATCTTTTGTGATAAATTTATGTATTAGTATACTGTGTTATTGTGCATAATATACATCAAAGGGTTTAAGGCGGGGGTTCCCAGAAATGGAAGAAGGCGCTGCCTGTACAAACTCATCCACAAAAATACCTGAAGAGGCGCCTTTATTCCTCTAATGTTGTGAACTGGAAAAAATATTGCTTTGTTGATTTTTAAGTACAATTTTCATAAATCAAAAATTAAAACTCTTGTAGTAGGTGATCCCAAAATATGAGTTTGGGAATTTAGTAACAACAGTATGAACAATTTAAGATTTTTTTATTATTTTTGCAAACATTTTAAACATGTGATTTTATCACAATTTTGATTTAGAAAATAATTTAACATTTTCAATTTGCATGGAAACATACCGTGTATAAAGAAATGAATTGAAAGAGGTTTAAAAATGAGAGACATTGCTCCAATCTCTAACTCAATTAGGTGAGCTGCAAATACAATAAAAAAAATAAACGTTCATAGCAAATGTTTCATTAAAAAAATGAAAGTTTTAAAAAGGCATAGAACTTTAAAACCATTGGACATATCAGCCAAGATTTTTGGGTTTCTTTACAGTTTACACCCATGGCATTAATATACTTTATTTCATAGTAAAGGTATTGGAGCGCTCTATGTTGCGCTCTATGTTGCGTGCACTCTACAAGTAAGTGCAGATAGAAATGTAAATGGAGAAAATTAGGAATACAGATAATGGATGAAAACTAAAATAAAATAAAAATAGAATAAAAAATCAAAAATAAATAACAAAAAATATAACAAAAAATAAATAAATAGAAATAAAAATAAATAATAAAAATAAAAATAAAATTAAATAAAAATAAAAATAAAAATGCGAGTGAACACCTGTAAAGAAAATGTGCGTTAAAAGTTATGGATTTTACCAATGTTTACACTCCTTTTTGATTAGGTGGAGTTGCCCCTGATCCTGTATGTCACTAACTAAAGCCGGTGGTACAGCACGGAGGCTGCGATGTTACGTCGCGGCTTTTGTTACCTTCTCCCGTATGGCAGCGGGGAAGCAGCTGTCGGGTTCAGTTCTTCGCCGGCGTCCCGGCACAGAAATTCTTTAAATTAAAAGAAAACAGTCATCCACAGATAACAGTCACAGACTCTTTTAAACATACAGAACTGAGACCAACATCAACATTCAATCCAACTCATCTAAAAGGACCACATATCAGCACCTTTGAAAAACTAATGGAAGCTGAAATTGAAAAAATACCGGACACCCAGAAAATACAAAGAAACATTTCAAAAACAGAGAAAAAAGCAATAAAAGATCTAAGGTCGGACGACTCGATTATTATCAAACCGGCCGATAAAGGGGGAGGCGTCGTCATCATGTCAAAAGAAAAGTATGAGAGAGAAGCCGAAAACCTCTTATCAGATGCCACTACATACAAGATACTTAAATCAGACCCCACCAATCAATACAATAAAGAACTTTCAGAACATCTTCAGGAAGGATTTGAGATGGGAATACTAAATAAAAAAGAACATAAATTCCTTACACAGAAAAATCCAAAGATTCCAACCTTCTATTTCTTACCCAAGATACATAAAGATATTGAAAACCCACCGGGCAGGCCAATTATATCTGGTCTTCAGTCAATTACATCCAATCTATCAAAATACACAGACAGTTTTCTTCAACAATTGGTTTCACAACAAAAAAGCTATTTACAAGACACTACCAGCATCTTACAACTACTTGAAGCAATAGAATGGAAAGAAGATTATATCCTTTGTACAGCAGACGTCAAATCCCTGTACACCTGCATTCAACATGACAAAGGTTGCGATCACACCCGCCATTATCTGTCAGAACAATCAGATCTCAATAATGAACAAATAAATTTCATCATGGCGAATATCGAGTTAATATTGTCCCATAACTATTTCTGGTATAATGATACCTTCTACCTGCAGCTGTGTGGCACGGCAATGGGGACCCCCCTGGCCCCAAGTTATGCAAATTTGTTTGTTGCCAAATGGGAGGACGACAATATTTGGAACAACAACATTTACAGAGAACATCTTGTCGTCTGGCGTCGATATATCGACGATGTCTTCTTCATCTGGGAGGGGGGAGAAGAAGACTTAAAAATGTTCATTAAACACATGAACTCAAACAACCTAAACTTGGAATTCACCACTTCAAACAGCAAGCAAGAAATCATATACCTAGACCTTGTAATATATATAAAGAACAATACCATAAACACAAAGACACATATTAAAGAAGTTTCAGGCAACAACATGCTTCCCGCATCCAGTAATCATCACACAAAGTGGATAAATAATATACCGGGAGGACAACTGCGAAGACTGAAACGTAACTGTACCGAACAAGAGATATTCGAACAACAGAGTAAAACAATGCTAAGCAACTTTCAAGCAAAAGGATACAAAGAAAAACAACTGCAGATACATACCACCACAGTCAACAAGATAAAGAGAGAGGACTTGTTAAAATATAAAACAAAAGAACACACAGAAAACCAACCGACATCATTTATCACACAATATAACAGTAACTCAAAACAGATAGAAGATATGGTTAAAAAGAACTGGCACATCCTTCAATTGGATGAAGCACTACATACCATTATTTCTGAAAGACCAAGAATAATATATAAAAAAGCAAAAAACCTAAAACAAGAAATCACAGCAAGTTATGTACCTACAGAACAGACAAAAACCCACCAAACCAATGGAGGCTTCCACCAATGCGGGAACTGTAAAGGCTGCAAATTAAAACCCACAAGCACCAAATCAGTTAAAAGCTTCAAATCAAATATCACAGGTAAAGACTACAATATTAAAGATCAAGTCAGCTGTGAAACAGAGGGAGTTATATATCTTTTAGAATGTCCCTGTCAACTGCAATATATTGGCCAAACAAAAAGAAAAACAAAAAGTAAGAATAGCGGAACATATATATAATATAAGAAGAGGCTTAACCACGCACAGTGTCTCCAACCACTTCCTTGAAAAGCATAACAAAGACCCGACAGAACTAAAATTTACTATAATACAAAAAGTCCATAAAAACTGGAGAGGTGGAGACATCGTTAAAGATCTACTGAGAAATGAAATGCAATGGATCTACGAATTAAAAACCCTTCACCCCCGTGGTCTAAATATAGACATAGAATTGAATGCTTTCCTGGACTGATCAGCAATTATATCATGTACACCGAACTTCCAATACTTCACATAAACCTCTGTACTTATCTATATTTCTCTATTTTTTCCTTTATAATTATTCCCATTTTTATTTCCATTTCACTTGGATTTATTTATATATTTATTTCCAATTTTATCATTTTTCATTTTTATTTATTTTTATTTATTTTCATTTACATTTTTATCCATTTTTTTGAGTGACACCTTGAAGATAAAGAACCCATGAGGTTCCCACCAAAAACTATGGGCGGTATTCAATGAGCCGGAATCGCCAAGTTTTATGGCGATTCTGTGTTTTTATCGTGTCTGACGGTGATTTTTGGAGCCCCAAATGCGAATCACCCTATTCAATGAGCTGAAATCGCCGATGACGACCGGTGAATGAAGCAGCAATCGCCAAATGTTATTCTCTACAAATCACCGTTTTTTGTCTATAGGATTTTACATGGGGAATCGACGGTAGTTGAGGGGAATCGCCAAAAGTGTATTCAATGACAAGTTGGCGATTCCTTTTTCTTGTTACATATCGCCGTTCCTCACCGAGTGTCCCTCGTCATCTTTTTCTGGTGAACTTTTATAGGAACATGTGAAATAATTGGTTTTAAGTGTTCTATTTAACTATGCAAGTCTAATGTATTATTATTTGCTGCCCTTGTGTGATGTGATGGTCGTAGAAGTGCTATACAAATATATATTTAATTTTTTCAGGTATTTTTTTTTTCTCCCACAAAGCACTGTTCTTACCCATGGTGCACCTCACTTACCCATGATTCTCCTCCCCACCTCACTCCTTCGTTTGCCCTTTGAGCAGATTACCCAGCGTTTGCCGTATGCTGTATGGGAAGCGTTTGTCCAGGGTAATTTGCATATTTCTGGCATTTCTCTGCATTTTTTTAAACAACTGACTACATTAATGCGGCTGTATAGGGAAACGCCGGTATGGCTGAGAATCGCCGTTAGGGCCGGCGATTCTCAGCCACGTTGAATAGGGTGACTTGGCGACTCCCCACGAATCCCCATGCATGGCGATTCACAGCTAAAAACCGGCGATTGGCAGGCGAATGTTAAATCTGGATCACTGTGACCAACGATTCTGGCTCATTGAATACCGCCCTATGACGACACATCCGTCAATTAACTTCCTGTTTTATCATTAAAGTTTGAATAAAAAAGCGGAACTTTTAAATAGCCTGCATCCTTGAAAAAGTGCCCGTGCGGCATGAAACGCGTTGGAGCAGATACACAAGCCCACCTGCCTGCCACATCTGAAGTACCCTGCAGCAGAAGATCGTGGAAGCTGTGCCGGGACGCCGGCGAAGAACTGAACCCGACAGCTGCTTCCCCGCTGCCATACGGGAGAAGGTAACAAAAGCCGCGACGTAACATCGCAGCCTCCGTGCTGTACCGCCGGCTTTAGTTAGTGACATACAGGATCAGGGGCAACTCCACCTAATCAAAAAGGAGTGTAAACATTGGTAAAATCCATAACTTTTAACGCACATTTTCTTTACAGGTGTTCACTCGCATTTTTATTTTTATTTTTATTTAATTTTATTTTTATTTATTTTTTTTTTGTTATATATTTTTTGTTATTTATTTTTGATTTTTTATTCTATTTTTATTTTATTTTAGTTTTCATCCATTATCTGTATTCCTAATTTTCTCCATTTACATTTCTATCTGCACTTACTTGTAGAGTGAACGCAACATAGAGCGCTCCAATACCTTTACTATTACAACCTGTTATATAGCGGAGCTGCCAATACAATTACGAGCGCGGTCCACATCTCATCTATACTTTATTTCATAACAATCTGAAATGGTTAGTCTGAAAGCTGGTGTGAAAGAATGCTTGGTGCACATTCCAAGAGTGTGAGAATGCGGAGGGTAAGCTTCTTGTTAAAAGTATAAATTTTAGCTAAATAATTCTAGGTTTCTTTGATTAACAGTTAAATCTCTATTTCCTATGGTGCATTTACGTTAGGTTGCTTTTGGAAACCGCCTTCCACAAAGTTGGGAGGTATGCTGCGCCGGGACTCCTGCAGGGCCCCAATGTGCATGTTCCCAACAAGGGGTATGGCTTTGCGATTGCAAAGTCACCCCCGTTTAACTGATGAGGGGGCATGGACAGCGCTGTGTGAACTGCCAGCCTCTGCCTACTGAATAGATACTGTGCGCATGCACACAGTGTAACAGGGGGAACTTCCAAGCTACCCAAAAACAAAAATGGACGGTCCCGCAAAAATTGTGTACAGTTAGGAGGTACGCAACTCAGTTGTTGCTGGGGTTTATAGGGAAAGGTGCAGATAATTTTTCTTCTCAGAGTATTATTCTACACAGATAAATCAATATTTGTCACCAGAGTTTTAAGGACATGAAATCTCACTCTACAGCTGCATCATTTAAAATGAAGTATATTATACAGCCTTTTTTACGGTAGTCTCAACAAGGCTAGTGAATTCTTAGTAGAGCTGGGCTGATGTAATAAGCATAGGCATGCGCACATAGAGTGTTAGGGGTGTACAGGCAGCCCCTAATGCTGTGCCTTCCCTTATAAAAAACCTCCCTGCTGCTAACAAGCAATACCTTTTACCAAAGACTTTTGCTTTCTAGAACTGTATTCTATTAAAAGAAGAGCCCATCATTCAATTGTGTGTTTTGCATTGTTAATTGTGCTAGACCATTGTCATATCACTACATACCTGCGTCATCCATATATGTTTTTTACTTTAATTTGCATGAACCGTTACAGAAAGTAATAAGGAGATTAAAAACTGACTGAAATAGGCAGGAGATTATGTTGTGGCTGAGAGACTTTTACTGTATATTGTAATGAGTGCCAATAGATGATGGTAGACACGCCTGATTGGTGGTGTTAGATGCACCCAATGGGTGTTGTTAGATATGCACATTAGGTGGTGCACCTCCTAATAAAATGTGCTGTGCACGCCTATGGTAATAAGTACAGTACCTCTATCACTGAAATTCACAGTAACTAAACACTGCATGTACAATTGGGCCATTGTCTAAATTACAGTCAATTGACACTACTCAACCCTGACCACCATGGATATATCTCAATGTCTCTCATGTTAAATTTTATAGGGACAGAACAAGCAGTGCCACTATGCTGCTACCTCCTGGCTCAGTCCTGTATGAGTGCCACCAGGAGGGTAGGCAGCAAACAATTTCTGCTGCTTCACCTTGGTTGCCAGTCCTTTCTCTTTAGCAGGCCAACCCCTGACATTAAGTCACTGTCCGTGGCTGCATTGGTGCAATTATAGACACTGGGTTTGTGAGGTATGGCTCCCTCCCAGCTGCCACCAGTGGCACCTAAGTATTGCAGGTCCCAGTTCTCAGTGGTTACCTAAGAACAGGGCCTTCATGGACAGTACCTGCTCTATATTACATCCTGGGCCCTTTAACTCCATTTGACCCTTGTCATGTGATCGGTTTCTCTTCTCTCGAGCAGTTGCCAAAGCTGCTGGAAATTCCCAGTGTAAAACATATTTAACTTGGTATTACACATATATTGCAGACATATCCTGTTTTTCTTTGTGATGGAACGAAGTTTAATTACACAATTGCAGTCCTTACCACACTCGACATGTCCACATGGACACATGATTGTTACTCAAGTCCATAGATTAGAATTCTAAAAGTAACCATTCAAAGAATTGTAGTCATTTGAAATGCAGAAAACGTATATGTCCCCTTACCAGGTGGGGGCAAGCAGGTGCAAGAAGAGCAGTTCCATGTAGCCACACACCAGCATGCAGTACTGTAAATTCCCTTTTTCTGGTTTTAAAATATCCCCAGTAGCTTCAAATCAATTGAGTCTAAGGAGCCTTCAGGGCAGGCAAATGTTCGTAAAGGAATCTGATACAAAGGGAGGGAAACACTTTTGGCTAGAAGTAGACACCTGTCATATTAAACATTATAATATGTTGGGAGTTGTAGCATTTCAGGAAAACAGGCGGACTTTACTTTCATATTCCTAACTAGTAATCCCGCTCGAAGCAAAGCTTCGAAAGCTAGTCTGCTACCTTCTGTGTTTGTGCATGTGCGAGAAAGATGTACTGTAGTTTCACTCTCTGCCAACAAATGGCAGTGTTTCGGAGACTCACGGACACTAGACATTTATATATAGACGATTGCATTTGCAAACGAAATAACTGTTATTAAGCGCGGTTATCCTGATCACCTATTTAAATTTCTTACTCATCTTAAATTTAAAAATAAATACAATAAAAAAAAATGGTAGACATCTTCCAATTTATGACCAGATTACATTTTAGCAGCCAATTAAAAAAAATATGTTTGGCTTCATTAATTAATTCATTTTCCCAATTGCACATAAACCGGTCAAGCCCAGAATGCCTCTGGAATGGGGTATGTTTAGAGATCAGAATATCAGTAGTGCCAGGCTGAGAAAAAAGCAGCAGCCAGTGTGGAGGACAATATGAATATCACTTCTCTCATTCGCAAACTGTTCTGATATTTACCACAACAATGCAAATTGTTACACAGTGGTTTATTTACAAGGATGGGAGTTCTACTGAAGATGGGATGTTGCTATGGGCAACCAGTCATGTTCTATTATTTTCTAATCTAGAAGGTGTTAAGTAGATACTGATTGGTTTCTATGGGCATCATCACATATTCAACAGAACTCCCATAATGGTAAATAAACCATTCAGTCAGTGGCGTAACTATCGCCCTGCAGCCCCCGTGGTGGCGGGGAGGCGCTTGGAAGGTGAGGGCGCTGGGGGGGCTGCGGGGCTATTTTTACCTGCTGCGTCTGCCCCGGGACCTTTCACCGGCGAATCAGTCTCGCTCCGGCTCTCACTCTCCCTGCTCCTTCTGCAATAAAAAAAATGTGAAACACAGAAAATGGCTGCCCCCATAATGCAGACCGTTTTTGAGGATGCTAGAGGAGGCGGAGGCAGCCATTTTCTGAGTGACAAGCTTTTTATGACAGCAGGAGCCGGGAGAACAGGGAGACTGAGAGCCGCAGCGCAGACAGAGCCGGCGGAAGGTCCCGGGGCAGACGCACTATGTGGAGGGCTAAGGGGGTTGGGGTCGAGCTGGGGGGGGGCGCAAAAGATTTGTGGCAGGGGGGAGATTTTTTCATAGTTACGCCACTGCATTCAGTGTTTATATAGTGACAATTTAAAAAGGAAAATAGTAGCAAGCACCTGTACAAGGTACAGTGAACACACAGGCACATAACTGTAATGAATGAGGGCCCCCCCGTGCAAAGCAATGCACGGGGGCCCCTGCTAAAAAAAAAAAAAAAATCATAACTTCCTATTGGTGTCTCTCCACCTGCTATCAGCCACCCATTGCTCAAAACCATTAACTGTTTGGGCTGCAGGTCAGTACAATTATTTATTATTATTATTATTTATTAACAGTTTCTTATATAGAGCATACATATTCCGCAGCGCTTTCACAGAGTATAGTTGAACATTCAAATCAAGCCCTGCCCCAGTGGAAATTACAATCTACTGTATATTCCCTAACTCATGTACACACACAGACATTCTAGGGTTAATTTTGTTGGAAGCCAATTGACCTACAAGTATATTTTTGGATTTTGAGTACCCGGAGGAAACCCACGCTAACACGAAGAGAATATACAAACTCCGCACAGTTAGGGCCATGTGGGAATTGAACGCATGACCTCAGCGCTGTGAGGCAGTAATGATAACCATTACACCATCCGTGATGCCCTAGAGAAAAGATGGTTTCGCAGTTGCTCTGATTTAGTGTAATCCACAACCAAAGCAGCTGGGCAGCAATCTCTACTAGCTTTACAAGAAACTCCAGAGGCACCAGCAAGCGGCAGCTTCGAAAATCCCTAGAATTGTAGGGCCCTAGGACAGCTGCCCTTTAAGCCCATGCGTTAAGATGGTCCTGCATCTAACAGTGATGAGACAGTTGATTTCAAGTCTAATATGGACTACAATAATCACATGGGTTTGTGTGCAGTTGTAAATGCAGTTTCCCTTACAAAAGGGCCTACAGTATACTTCCTTTACCGGCTTCCATTTTGTCCCTGTATCTGATCACATTTTTATGTGCCACTCCCAATAACTGACCGCTTGGGGTTAAACTTTCTGCTTTGCTCCATTGAGCAGGTACAAGTTGCACATTGAACAGAGACTGAACCCAATCCCCTTTTTTGACTTCATGGCCTGACACTGCTTTTGTCACTCCAGATGTACCAGAAATGCAGGCTGCCCTTGGTGATGGTGTAGCGGCTCCTACATGGTGACAGGAGCCAGGTAATGTTACGGTGCACCACCATTTTGGTGTTAGTGATGCCAGTGTGTGTGTGTGTGTGTGTGTGTGTGAGATATATATTTATAGTGTCCATGTGTAACCGAAACACTGCCATCTGCTGGCGGCGAGTTAAACTACACCTCTCTCTTTCACACACACAGAAATAGGAGGCAATCACAAGGTAGTATACTATATTTTGAAGCAAGGTGGGACCTTTGTGGCTTGGACTTGTTTTTCCCAGAATACAGCACAGAAGTTTGAACAGAATAAAATATAGGTAATCGAGGTATTGCTTCAGTAGCAGCACCCTGATGCTCAGTCGTAGTAATGGGGATGAAGGCATTTAAGCAAGTTTTGGCATCAGAGAGTTCTGCTTTTCTGGAATGCTGAAGGTATTTTCAACCTGGGCAAAAATAAAAAAAATTGATGTACTGTCTATACACAACAAAAACTATACAAAAAAGTTTTCAGAATACAGTTGGCATTCCAGACCATAATACAGGTCAATGATTATTTAAAGAAACTCAGTAATATTGGGTTTCAGAAGTTCTTGTTAATGGTAGATTTCAGCAAATCTGGAGTAGAGGTTACTAGAAAACTAGGTACTTGTTTCCTAGCACGGCACCCGTCGTAGGTGAGCGCATACCTTAAGTTAAGGTATGCGATGGACGCGACTAACACAATTTCAGGGCTATTTTTAGCCTTTTCCCCGACAATTAAAAAATCTCGTCCATCGCATGCCTTAAGTTAAGGCATGCGATGCGACCGATGCGATGGATGCGATTTTACATAGGGAACAATGTTAAATGGGTATTTTACATGACAAATGCCCCCCCCCCCCATTGTTAACGCCACCCCACGATGAACGCCAACCCAAAGCGTGGCAAGTGCAGCGAGCCCGCAAGGGGGCGGCGGTACGCGTCCTCCGACCTTCTTATACCCCCACTATCCACGTCGGCGTGTAGTTGATTTTATATAGTGTGCCGAGTGCAGCGAGCCACCGAGCACGAAGCGTGGTGACCAATGTAATATCGGGTCTCAGGGACCATTTTACATTGATTCCAATGTAAAAATCGCATCGACCGCATCATATGCGATTTTGGTTGCATGTGATGGACGCGATTTCGGGGGGTCCCGATGGATACAATTTTTATCGCTGGCGCCGTGCTAGGAAACAAGTACCGAAAACGAATTGAGAAAGGGAAAACAAAATAAAATAGGAACAAAATATTTCCGAGGGGCAAATGTATCAAAGCTTGGAGGGAGATACAGTGGAGAGAAAGTACCAATCCATAAGCATTTTACATGCCGTTTACCCTATTGGTGATTTGGCTTGCATATTATGCAGTTTTACAAATAAATCTTTCAACATAGACATTGAATATAAATAGAAAAAAATGTATAGCTTTCTTTGAAGTCTAGAATAGTTCTTTATCATTTACTTGCATTATGCTATCTGGGGTCATGACCCAGATCGAAATAGCAAAATAAAGACAATGTAGATTTTGTAACTGTATGTACAAAGACAAAGCAAAAAATTGGCTTATAAATACCTGCAGTGATTATTACTTTTATTTTCCAGCATATCCAGTCAGCGGTGGGTCATTTTGCAGAGGTTGATTCATTTACAGAATTCGGTAAGTGGAGCAAGGATCCAGCAGAACTGTGCAATGCTCAGAGCGTCCTATCTCTAACGAGTGCTCCTGATTGCCTGACCATCTGTTATCAATCCGATATCAACTCCCTCCACTTCAGAACGTTCTGATGAGTGGTCCTTTTCATTCCACAGTTTTGTATTTATTAACACATTTTTTCACATGCTGTACATATTCAATGCGGGTTGCAGCGGCCGGCGAGAGGGTTAAACAGCGAGGATTGCAGAAAAACAGCGATCCTCACTGTTTAACTGCCTCACCGGCCACTCACCCTATTCAACGTTCCGGGGGAATCCTCGCCGTCACAGGACGGCGAGGAGTCTCCCAAACAGTGAAATACACGGCTAATGCAGCGAACTTACTGCATTTAGCCGCGGGTTTCGCTGCTTCTGCAGCCCCACATTCGCCGATTCCCACTAGCTCCCAAAACAGAATGAAGGGGAATCTACGAATTAGGGGGGGGGGGGGGTGTGTCAGTTGAATACTGTGGGGGCAAGCGGTGACAGCGAGCAGACAGCCCTGCTCTGTCACCGCTCGCCTCTGGCATTGAATGCGGGCCATAGGGTATTTAATATATTTATGACCCAATTTATATTCCACATTTAAAAATGTATAGCCATTACATAAATAAATGTGGGTTATAAGAAAAATGAATAATATAAATGGAACTACAGTACGACATTTCAAAAAAAAATTAAACATTATGGAGGTACATGAGGGGGTATTCAATCCTCGCTGCTATTTTTCCAACTGGGGAAATATAGTGGCGGAAGCCTATTCATAGAGGTCATTCCCGATAGCATTGAAGCAGCAGCTCGTCCGAAGGGACCAGACTTTAAGAGTAGTTGGCACGTTTTGCCGAAAACGGCAGTGGATTGTCAACAATCATCACCCGTTTTTTGCAGACACGCCCCCTTTCCATCATTCGACAGGCGGGACATTCAATCCCACCTGCCGGTCAACTGGCAAGCGGACCAAAAATGGGCCAGGATCCTGACTGTCGGAAACCGGGATTGAATACCCCCCATGGCCTTTGAGGGAAGTTTTATTTCTATCCTTTCAGACAGAAAACAAATTTGCCGGGTGAAGCAGTTCCACCTGGTAATTTTGTGAATAACACTGGTCCTTTTTCTGTGTGAAAGGGCACACCCGTGTCATAAATCCCATGTCTCCAACCCTGGAATTGACCAGGGTTGAGGACACGGGATTTATGACCCATTTTGACCTTTTCACACAGAAGAAATACCCGTGTTATTCAGAAAATTACCGGGTAGAATTTTCAACCTGGTAATTTGTTCTTCTGTAAGAAGGGTTGTCAGGCTGCTCCCGGTAAAATGACACTGCATTCGTAATGCCGTGTATTTGCCGGGATTTTCAGACTTTTTTGTCTGAAAGGGGTATCATTTTACAGTTTCCCCAAACTATAAATGTTATTTGATAAAAAAAAAAAAAAAAAAAAAAAAAAAAAGAATACCACCCAAAAAAGCTAGTTTAAAACACAGTACATGGGTTTTAAAACAATTCATCTTTAAATGCTGAAGACTTCAGAAATAAACAAAAACAGCTGCATAATGACGCTCACAGAATTCCAAAGCAGTTTAGTTATAAAAATAATATAATTATATATAAACGAATAATATATTACTAAAAACATGCACTAGGAGCCATGTCACCTACAAATCAGCTCCTAATATTTCTCCACTCAAAGCCATTCCTACCATGGCAACATCAATGTTTTACTTTGCCTAAGGGCCTCCTTGTCTGCTGAAGCAGTAATAGTAAATTAAAACAGATACAGGACTTTGAAGGAAAAGAAAAGTATTCACTGTCTTCTATTGAGAAGTTGCTGTATGGATTATAAATATTAGGTGTGCAAAAAGACAGGATGTAATAGTGGACGTTGCTTAGTTATATGGATTAAAGAAATACACACATACCCACCCTTGGAGTTATGTGGTGTGAGGTGAGGTAGAGACAGTCATACTCCAGCTTTTTGGCTATTAACATTACATGAAAACTACAAGATAAATATCATCTTTGCATTATTATAATAAATTTTATAGTAAAAAGTCTATGACCGGTCATGCAGTGCTACCCATGAACACGCTTTCTAAACTCCTCTGTTCAAAACTCACCAATAGCTAGCAGTATAATGCTGCACCGGTGTATAATGCCCACATGAACTCTTGGGTTCATATGTTGTGCGTGTAAATTTACTAGCCAGTGCCTACTCAACCACATACCTCACTGCACATCACTGTCATCACTCTGTCTGTGTTGTCTTTAATACAGATTATGGAAGATGATGCAGCATAAATGGACAGGCACGTGCTATGTAAAAATATATATAGATCTATCTATATATATATATAATATATCATGAAAAACGGTCAACCTTTTTCATGTGTCAACCTTTTGACTGTCAAACAATAGTGGTCGATCTTTACCAGTCGACCTAATGACCGCATACAATGCTAACTTGAGGACTTCAGAGTGTATCTAGCCAATCTTAACAGGAAGTTATATAAGCACTATAGAGACAATGTAGGTCTAGTATAATTCATTTAGAAACAAATATACAATCTTTGGTGCTGGTAAGGGCAGCTATAACCAACCAGGAGTTACCTTCCTGGTGTTCAAACAAGCAGTAATAGACAAATATAGAAGGTCAAGCGTCCAACAGTTAGGAACACAAAAAGAGTAAATGTTTTAACTCTTACTTATATAAATGGGGTGTGTCCTCAAGAAGTCCACAGTTTTTCATACATTTTTCTCCATAAAGAACATATATGTAAAATACAAAGATAAAGCAAACAATGTGTAGTCCAATTTTAACAACACTAAATGTTTTTAAGGGGTCCCAGGGTGTAAACACTTTGTATCCTTTCTTTCTTTTCCTCTTACCTTAAGTGCCTGCTGAGGTAGTTTTTACCGGTTCACCACGTGTCACCCAAGGTAAGATATGCGTACATGTGGAAAGATAAGGCTAAACACATCAAGGTTTCTTTAAAACTCGCCGCGCTTACTTGTATGCTTACTTTCAAGAGTGTGTGACTCCTCATATCACAGTTTCTTTAGGTAAAGACATCCCGGACATCGTTTATCAAAAAACTGTACTTTTATTGATAAAAACAAGGTGCAAATAAAAATTCCAAAAAGTATAAGACAGAGACCTGAAATATAACTATGACCCTTCAACTGGGAGACGATGGAATAACAAGCCCGGGACGCTCATCAGTCTAGGTGGTCCTAGTATCTACTCAGGGTCTGGATAAAAAAAGTGAAAACACCGCACCAACATGTTTCGACCTGGATGGTCTTTTTCAAGGTGTTTCAAGCACCTTGAAAAAGACCATCCAGGTCGAAACGCAGGTGCGGTTGTCACTTTATATCCAGACCCTGAATATTCCTTCAAGCACCTGTTTTTTGCAGAATGTGCTTAAATTCTAAACTCAGATTATGAAAACAATACTGTAATAACAAATTAACAAAAAGGCACAGACTATTTTATACTATGCACACAGATGTAGTGCCGCTCATCCAGTGCGAACACTACATCTGACTGGGATGGGCGTGTGTCCCAGTTTCTCGTCGGCGGGGGACAGGAACCCTGTCAGTCTCGGCTTCAGGGAGATGAGCAGGGTTAGGGGGTGGAGCGGAGAGGCGGGGGAACATGGCGGGGACCGGTGGCGAGGGAAGCTCCACTGTAAGGGGACGTGCACGCGCGCCCCCTTCCAAAGTCTGACAGGGGCTGGCGCATGGTGAATCCACCACCAGCCCCTGCAATGAAGAGAGATGCTACATCTGTATTAGCCAATCACACTGTGGAAAGAGCAGAACCCAAAACTCAAACAGAGGAGAGGGGAAGTAGTGGATATAGCAAGGGAAATGTGCTGTAACTAGTGAGTGAGAAGATAGTAGCATTAGTAAAGAGATGCATGTAAGCCAAGGTACTGTAACCAATATTGATTTCTTCACTAAAGTAAACTTTGAGCCGGATTCAGAGTTGATCTCAAAAGCAAAATCTTTGTCAAATGGGCAAAACCATGTGCACTGCAGGTGGGGCAGATTTAACATGTCCAGAGGGAGTTAGAGTTGGGTGAATCATTTTGTTTCTTTGCAGGGTAAATATTGGCGGATTTATTTTTTTCACTGCAATTTAGATTTCAGTTTGACCACATCTTACCTAAACTTTTTTCTCTCCGCACATGTTACATTTGCTCCACCTGCAGTTCAGCATGGTTTTATCCATTTGAGAAAGATTTGATGATCAACTCTAAAATAGGCCCTTCGCGTTTAAGGAGTGAGGAAATAACACTATTACATATTCAATTATTTTGGCACTTGTTGCATTGGTACTTTATGGGTTGTTTAGTATGTTGGGTACTTATGTAATATCTGGGCTCCCGTTTTTGTTATGAGACCGCGTCCCCTCGCGGGGTTCGCTGCGCTCACCACGCTTCGGGCACGGTGGCTCGCTGCGCTCGCCACACTATATAAAATCAACTCCATGCGTAGTTGGATAGTAGGGGTATGAAAAAATGGGGTGCATTTAACATGGGAGCCCAGATAATACATAAGTACCGTATGTTGTCCCACATGTATGCAGATACTGTACAACACAACACTATAAATGGACCCCTGAAAATGGCGAACACATGTTAAGTCCCATGATCAGTGGTCAGGGAACTCGGTCCTCATTACCCCACGCAGTGCATGTTTTGCAGGTCTCCTCACAGAATCACAAATTAAATAATTAACTCCACCTGCGGACCTTATAAAATGTGTCTGAGTAATTAGTACACCTGTGCACCTGCTGGGTTACCAGCAAAACATGCACTGTGTGGGGTAATGAGGACAGAGTTCCCTGACCACTGACATAGAACATTTTCTAATTGCTCAATTTTGCAGGTGTTTAGGCTGTAAGGTTGCTAAATGACTTCCTTCCTAAATTCTAAATAAACTTTAATCATTTAAGATATTACCGGCAAATATACTGATCTGTTGAGTAATTCAGCACCAACTAATTAGCCTCTAACCAGTGCCGTAAATACAAATACAGGCGCCCCCTCCCCTTACCCCCATTGCCAATTGCTGCTACCACCTCTGTAACCCGGACACGCAGATCTACTTCTCTGTGATGACCGGTCACTGCAGAGAAGTAGATCTGCGTGTCCGGGTTAGAGGCAGCGGCAAGCGGCAACTGGGGTAAGGCAGGCAGCAGCGGAACAATAGCCCCTGCAGATCCCGGCGCACACACTTTACTCAGCGCCTCCCACGGGCTATTGTTATGCCAATGCCTCTAACATGTAAACTGACTTTGTGCTAATTGATCTCTATGTTTTAGCGCTATCCATACTTTAACACATGGGCATTAGCATTAAAACATGATCTCTAGTTTAATATAGGTCTATTAAAGATGTATTACAATTATAGTATTGGTGTTTATTGTATTCTGAAAGCAAAGCAAACAATGAAGATCATTGCTTTCATGTTTAGACTACCCATATAAACAATAATGTAACACAGTGGTTCCCAACCCTGGTCCTCAAGTACCCCCAACAGTGCATGTTTTGCAGGTCTCCACACAGAATCACAAGTGCTATAATTAGCTCCACCTGTGGATCTTTTTAAATGTGCCTGAATAATGAGTGCACCTGCCGGGTGACCTGGAAAACGTGCACTGTTGGGGGTACTTGAGGACCAGGGTTGGGAACCACTGATGTAGCAGATGCAGTGCCTAACATGGTTATGGTTGCATGTATGTGTTTTCTTATTAATGTTGCTGTATCAAAAAGGAATGACTAGGGGACACAAGTTGAAATACAAAATAACAAGCACATGATGTTTACTGTATAAAAACAGATTTATGGATGTCATACACAAAACAGATCTGGTGGTTCCGACCCAACCACTGAATGGCCCAAACCGTTTTATTTGTCATTACACATCCACATATCTGAGAGGTCTGTCATCTGTGACCCAGCCCATCAGCTGCCAGTTTAGATACAAAACATCAGAACAGCTATGATCACTGTAGACATCCCCCATGCGATAAAGCAAGAAAACACGTATATTAAATGAAAAACACCCAATAAACAGTCATATGTTCCAAAATAAAAAAACTGAATAAAAAAATAATTCAACTGCTAAGTATTTGTTTCTTAATTATTTTACTTTTATTACTGTTGCACCATTTATACAATTACATATATTTTCAAAGCATCCATTTACATCTTCCTTTTTTTTGGTTTCTTTTTTAATTTTGCATTTTTTATTTATTTTTTATTTTTTTATTAGTTACTTGCTTTCCAATGAGTGTTGTGTTGGTGTCTGTGACATAGAATGGAAGAAAAACTGGAACTGCAAATCAACGCAGACTTTTTTTATTATTATTTCCACTGACCAATAAACAGAACTACAGGTGCACCCAACCACAGACATGCATTAATTCATCATGAGAAATCTAGGTAGACTAAGTAGAATGAGAATGTTGTTACTTCCAAAATATCTGGAGAGGAATAAGAGACAGCTAACGTGGGTTCGGTTGGAAACGTTTGGCCATTATTTAATGCATTTAAAAAAAAATAAACTGACTGCAAATGAAAAGAAAAATTAATAAAGATATTTGATTGCCTTGGCACAAGCCCTATGGGCAAATTCAGAAAACATTTCTCCTGCAATCTTATTGCAGAAGGGGAACAAAACTGTATTACTGTGTCTGGACTTTACATTTTGCAGCTGCTGCTTTGATGTAAAAAATAAAAAATGCTCACAAACATCTATATTTAAAGTTTTCTTGTTTCATTTATCTATTAATTAACAGAGTTTGTGGAATGTATATATTTTACATTTTCTCCCCCACAAAAATACTATTTGGATTTTTATATTGTTTCTGGCCATTACATGTACTTATTTCAAATCTAAATCAAGTTTGTTAGTATAGCTGAAAAAAAAATATATAATCAAAAACAAATAAAACATCATTGCAGGTTGTTTTAAGTGGTTATTTCAAACAGGCTGTCCATCTTACTCTTGAACTGCTACGGTTTGATCAGAATTAGCTGCTGGGATGTCAGCAGCTTTAACTTCATCAGCTGGTCCTGCAGGCTCTGAGGCC
The DNA here is from genome assembly GCF_055691185.1 of Crinia signifera. Lineage (NCBI taxonomy): Eukaryota > Metazoa > Chordata > Amphibia > Anura > Myobatrachidae > Crinia > Crinia signifera. The sequence goes on along the minus strand of NC_139221.1, from coordinate 148,528,674 downwards.
TTAGAAGAAGAACTAGATGCTTCAGGTTCTGGTGACTTCACGGAAGATGGAGCAGCCTCATTGCTAGGTTTTGAGTCTGAGGCTGGAGCGGTCTCCGTTTTGACCTCTGGTGCAGAGGGAGCCTCAGTCTTTTGCACTTCCCCATCCTCTTTGCTCTTTTCATCTACTTTACTTGGCGCTGGTGCTTCTGATGGCTGGGAAGCTTTTGCCTCGGTGGTAGGCTCAGAGACTTTAGATCCTTCACTATTAGCGGCTGGAGCAGGAGATGCAACAGTTGGTTCCTCTTGCTTAGATACAGGAGGTTCAGCACTCTGAGGTTCCACCTTGGCATCAGAGCAAGCCTCGGTCTTCTCAGGTTCTGTTTTTTGTACTGCATCCTTAGTGGTCTCCTTATCCCCTTCTTTGACCTCAGATTTGTTCTCAGCAGGCTGGGCCTCTTTATCGTTTTTCTCATCTTTATTTTCTTTTGCATCTGAATTTTCTACAACAGGTTGGGTCTCCTCAGTTTTAGTGGCTGCTTCTTCTTCTGTATTGGCTTCATCTGCCTTTTTGTCCTTATCTTTTGATTTGTCATCATTAACATTGTACCCCTTCTTCTTCTTGCTCAACTTTCCTCCCATGGTTAAAGCCCTGGAAAAAAGGAACACACAAGGTCACCGATGCATCAGAACACACCAGAATTTAGAACTTGCATAAAATACATAATTATCATCTTGACATCAACATGTGCGGTGAGTAAAATTCCAACAAAAATACAGTCTGTGCTCTTTAGTACTTATTCAAATACAATGACAATAATAATGAATACAGAATCTAGTAAATATTTTGAAAGGCAACTCTATTTTTTGTGAAATGAACTACTAATTAGTTGCCAGATTTCATTCTATGGTCCAGTTTATTTCTATACCTTACGCTGTTAGATTATATCATATTTGCGAAAGCTTTAACTAAAATGTAAGTTATGCTTTAACAATGTACCCATAATTGCTGACATAAGACTAACTACATATCACAAATAAAACTAGAATCCCAGATGTATACAAAAAAAATGCATAAATGTATCAGTTATCCAGTCGATTTTTGCCTTTATATTTTTCCAATTAATTATGCACTATTGCACCCAGAAGCAAATTAATGTCAAAGTTTTACAATGTCCATTTTATTCTAAGTCATCAATTATCAAATTTCCCAAGCTAAAAAAAAAAAAAATGCTAAATATATCATGATATATGGAAAATACATCAAAAAAGTATTCTAAATAAATATATTCATACTTAAAAAATAAAAAAAAAAGTGTCCCCATTCTGCCACGCAAAAACACTAAAGCAGTCTTCTACAAAATCCAGGGCTGACTAACTGTCACATTCAATAAGTGACTAAACACAATTTTTTAATATCAAGTGACAGGTAAGTTCAAGCATTATAATCCCGATTTCACTACCGCAAGGGTTACTCTTGCATAAGAACAGATGTAAAAAAAAAAAAAAAAAATGAAGTAATTCATAGGTTTACAACTATAATAACAAAAGTTACTTTCTATTTGAGTAGTACCAGCTGAAAGTCTGAGAGGGCACACACGGTGAGAGGTCTACAACTTTTCTTTTCGATTTTGCTTATAGAAGCAAAAAACTAACTGAAATGGAATGCACATCAAATGATTTTAGCAGCATGCGATGCAGATTCGATCCCAATGCATATTCATGTTTAGTGGAAATCTAAAAGAAAAATAGGCTTGTAGAAACTGAATTGAAATCAAATTCCATGTGTACCCACTATCAGGGGGAGTATTCATTCTGGGATTTCGACTGTTGGAACGTCAGTCGGAATATATATTTATTTTGAGATATGGCATAGGTCTCCATGGAGAACAGGAAGACTGGAGCCTGCGCAGGAAAACAACCCACACTGCTCACCCCCGCACCTGCAACTCAACTACCCCCTGTATCCGTGCGCCACCCACCCCACCGCCAAGCACTCACACCCATCCCACCCTCACTCACCAAATGCACCCCCACTGACAACACCACTGCACCTGCACCATCCACAGTACACCCCCATCCACTCTATACTAACATATATTATTTTTTTCAGGGGCAACGTCACAGCAACTTTAGGCGTCTGCACTGCAAGATTTGCACTCGCCCATCCCCACCCACAGTACACATGCATCCATCCCTCTCCCACCCACACCACCACTGCTCCCCCATCAGCTCCCGCATCTAACTAAAGTAGCAATGCAGCGCATCCTCCACAATATATGAACCATATTTCACATAATTAAAGGCGTTCACAGGTTAAGGGGGCGGAGCCCCTTACTATGGTATGAAGAGTGCCCGTAGGCCGTGATGAATCACCTAGGAAATAGATAGAAATATAGGTATGTGCACAGCACATATTAGGGGGTCCACATTCAAAGGGGTGTGCCTAGCACCACCTATTGGGTGTGTCTAACACCGCCCATTAAGTTTGTCTAACACCACCGATTGGTGGTCTTTTTTTAAAATGTATTGCTGGCATTGCTAGTGGCAGGGAGGTATTCCTAATGGTGTTCACACTATTAGGCGATGCCTGTGCACCCCTAACAATGTGCGCATACATACATATATACATATGTATGTATGTATGTATGTATGTGTGTATGTATGTATGTATGAGTGGCGTAGCAAGCGCCAGCGGGGTCTGAGGTGGGCGCCAGTGGGACAGGCAGTGTGGCATTGCGCTGCGCTCTGCAGTGCTCCGGGTTCCGTGACACTGACAGCCGCCGGCACCGTATAGGACAGGACACAATTGTGACTGGGAGGGGTAGTGGGCTAGGGGGCGCTGGGCACACAGCTGCTGGAGTAGAAGTAGGAGGATCCGGCTTCATCCACATCGCCGCCGGGTTCCTCCTCCTTATGTAGCTGTGCGGGTGACTTTATGACGCCGTCGCCGCCAGCACGCACGTCAGAGGGAGCAGCTGAAGAGCTACTTGGGAGGAAGAGATGGCCTGGGAAGATAGCACTGTAGCCACCACCAGGGCCGACCCATCGCTGCATCCGAGGAAGGTAAGAGCAGCAGCAGACAGCTTTAGAGAAACGGCCACCACACACCCACTCCAGCAGGTGGGTGCAGGTAAGAAGAGAAAGGGCAGCTGCTGGAGGGACACAGATGGGTTGAGCAGCTTGAGACACACATGTTGGGTGAGTTGCTGGAAGGACACAGTTGTGGTAAGCTAGAGAGATGAAGTAAAATGGTGCTGAAGAAACGCAGGGTGGGGTGAAGCTGCTAAAATGCAAGGGAAGGATGACACTTGTAAGACTCAGAGAACTTGGGCAAGAGATTTTGCATTCTGGAAGGGTGCTATGCTAATGTATGTGATATAAAAAAGGGGCATATGGGGGCTCTGAGCAAACATTAAAAAAAAAAAAAAAGAGTATGAGAAAACATTGAGGCATATTAAAGGGAATGAAGGGGCCATGAGGATAACATGTTGAAAGTATTGTCCTGAGAAAAGTCCATTTTTTTTCCATTTGAGAAAACATGTGCTTTTGCGATCCAGTCTGAATTAGGCCCTCTGCCCAGAGATCACACAGCACAGGAAGGTGCAAATGGTGAACAACTGCAGTAAATACTGTACAGCACCTGCTACTGGTGCAAGTGACAATGGATGTTTGGTGGCGAACTGTATGAAACAAGCTGCAGGATATATTCAGTCTGGATTTTAGATTCAGGTCAAGTAAATAGGTGATCACAGCAGATATACTGTATACAAAAGATTTCTGTCAGTGGTTTCTATGGACAAAATAAATGCAATCCACTACGCATAGGTGACAGGACCATGTTTATACTGGTTTTAAATAACTAGGTGATTCATCGCGCCCTACGGGCGCTCTTCACACCGTCGTAAGGGGCTGCGCTCCCTTAATTTGTGAACATTTGTATATGAGAAAGATGGTTAGAATTGTATGAAAGATGCCTGTATTGCAACTTGAGTTATAGGTGAAATGTGTTAAATAGAGATCATATGATGTGGAAGGGTGTGTGTATTGTTTTGTTTAATTAAAAAGCGGTTACAGAGTAAGATGTACATTGATAGTGTGGATGGTACAGTGACATTTGTGGGTGTGGGGGGGGGGGGCTGTGTGTGCATGTTGTTTAGGTGTGTGTGCAATAGTATAGTAGGGTGTTTCTGAGTCAGCGGCTCCCCACTGGCGGAGGTCACGACACAGGAAAACAGGAGGCTGGGTAGTGATAGGGGTGTGTGGGCATAAGGGGGACTAAAGAGGAGGGTGGGAGATACTGTGCAGCTTCTGCCAGTGGGTGAGGGTCCAGCATGGCAGTACAGGAGTACAGGATGGTGGCCCTTAGTCAGTGTCTCCTCCTACTGGGTGGGAGTTCGGGTGCATGAGAGCAGGAGGCTGGGCTATGAGGCATGATAGGGGCATGTGGGCAAAACAGCGTCAGCGACTCCCCAGTGGTGGAAGTTACGGTTCAGGAGAGGAGGAAGCTGGGTAGTGATAGGGGTGTGTGAGTATACGGGGGACTAAAGAGGGGCTTAGGGGTGCCGTGAATTGCGGGAGGGGCGGCGTGAATCAAGGGAGGGAGGGGGCGCAGGTGTCGGCGAATCACGGGAGAGGGCGGGGGTCCGCAAAGCGTGGGAGGGGGCGTGAATTGCGCGAGGGGGGGTTGCGAATCACGGGAGGTCCGTGAATTGCGGGAGGGGGGGGCACGGGGCGCGATGAATCACCTAGTTGGTTATATATTCTTCTAGAAGGATGGTAGGATCTTGCTGTCATTCAGAATGCATTTACATAAACAGTAATAGTAGCAGTAAAAGGTCTGACTTAAAACACCTACAGTAAAACAGAACAGGTGTTATATATTATACAAAGAATTGGTTGATGATGTGTAGGTTGACGTGCACATAGTTCATAGTTGTCACTGGAAAAAAATTGCTACAAGAAAAAAAATCAACACAGAAAGTTCAACACATGTAAATGTTGACAAAGTGTGGCACTTCATCGGTGTCCATGTCGACACATGAGAATGAATATGAAAACATTCAAAAAAAGAAAAATAAATCTTCAAAAACTCATGTCAACCTTTTTCATTGTCAACCATAGCCGTGCCAGTGTTTTGCATGTGCCATTTAATCCTGGGGTTGCCGTGAATCGCGCGCGGGGGTGGAGGGGGGGGGAGGAGGTGAGGGGTGTCCGCGATTCACGGGAGGAGGGGTCGTGGGTGGATGCCGTGAATTGCGGGGGGGGGGTTGTGGGTGCCGCGAATCGTGGGATGGGGGGGCTGCAGTGAATCGCGGGAGGGTGGGTCGCGGGGGCGGGGGGTTGCCGCAATGACAGGAGGGGGGGTCAGGGGCGGGGAAACGCGGTAGGGGGGGTCATGGGGGGCACCGTGAACCGCGGGAGGGGGGGCCCGGGGGGTTGCCGCGAATCGCAGGAGGGGGGTGTCACGGGGTGGGGCCGCGAATCGCGGGAGTCACCGGGGGTGCCGCGAATTGCGGGAGGTGTGCTGCAAATCGCGGGAGGGGGGGGGGGTCGCGGGGGGTGCCGCGAATCGCCACAAGAAAAAAAATCAACACAGAAAGGTCAACAAATGTAAATGTTTACATAAATGTGGCACTTCATTGGTGTCCATGTCGACACATGAGAATGAATATGAAAACATTGAAAAAGTGAAAAATAAATCTTGTCAACCTTTTTCATTGTCGACCATAGCCATGTCAGTGTTTTGCATGTGCCATTTAATCATGGGGATGCCCTGAATGGGGGGGGGGGGGGAGGTGCTCCACCCAGAGTTATAGCTCCAGACACACTTTGAGTGACAGATGTAGCCAAATATATAAGAGATGCCAAGTCTAGCTAAACGAGCTATATATCTATATCATGCACACGCACAAGATGTTTCCTAACCATTGTAGTCTCAGGTACAGGTTTCCAGGGACCGGCTTCATGGACCTGGTGCTAGACATGGTAATGTACCATTTGTTGTCTGTTATTGAAATTCAGGCTATTCATTTTTTTCTCTCAAATGCATTGCTGGCTTTGGTAAGCTGCTGCATGAATAGTTAATATTTTACATAGCTTTAATGATATATAATGAGGAAATACAGGTACATACAGGAGTGCTTGGCTAATGAACAGTAAAATGAGATGTGAAATATTTAATGAACATGGTCTACAGTCATTTATAGTATTGACAGAAAGCGCTGACCTTACTGTGAGATTGCCTGGCATTGCCATGTGATTCTGGCCTTATGAGCACTGTTGCAAAGTTAATGAGTAACTAGCTTTGAATCAACTATATTGTATTAGCCAGAAAATGTAGAATGTGTTAAGTCAAGTTTTAAATAACGACTCCAATAACCAGAGTCACAATGAAGCATGTGATTCATGTGATGGATTAGTTCCTGGACTTCAGTAAAACCACGGTGACTAGTTGGCAGTATGAAGACACAATCAGCAATTGTACAGGCATCTGTCCACAATAGCATGAGGCTTGGATTGTTGAGAAACAACTGAAAAGATCATAATCCTCTATGACACATGATTGAATAATCTCCTCTGCTAGAGGGGGGGGGGTTACAATTAAAATGAGTATAGTTTATGTCATAGCCTTACGTTGAATAAACGCCAAAGATACTGGAAACCAATGTTTGAAGAATAAAATGTTTCCCATTTTGTTATAGACTCTTACAATAAAATTCAGATTGGGGTATAGAAGGTAAAGAACAAATTAAAATGACCTTTGTATTTGTTTGAAAATCGATCCACTCAGGATAGGACTTCATACATTTTCTTACATTTCTTCAGGTACCTAAAAAGAATCCCCAGGTAAGTGTATCTGGCAGGCTCACTTAAAAGCTAATTAAATAGCCCCAGGGGGATCAAAATTGCCATTGCTGTGGTGTTTAAACACCACCCTATCTTGCATCCTTCACCTGTCGAGCAGTTTTGTGAAATTGCCAATTACTTTAGTGAACACTTTTGTACAAGATCCTTCCTTCCTAAAATGTGGCAGCTGCCTTGGTATTTCGGTTGGGCAAGAAGATTTGCTTGCAATTTAATTCCCCCTTCATCTTAAGTACAGTAACCTTATCGTCAAGAGTCATTGAAATTCTTAATGTCTACTGAGGCTAAAGGTTTTGTGCATGGGAGTGGGGTAGTTGCACCTATCTGCCAATGTGACAATGATTAATGGTGCTGAGCCAAGGCACACTGACTGCACAAGTGTGCAGTGCATTACTGGGAGTTGACCAAGTCCCATGAGACTTTGCTCAAGAGGGCAGAGGCTGAGAGGTTTGTCCTGAGCTCTGATTGGTGGAGCTCATCACATGCTTCTCAGGCCCATGGAGGACAGCAGCAGCCTTGTCATGGGAGGGTTTCTAATCCGAGGCAGCGCTGAGCCTGTGAGGTCTCCTACAGAGTGAGAAATACAGGCTTTTCATGTGGTATGTATGTACAGATGGGGCAGGCCTCTTCTTTGCTGGCGAATCGCCAGAATGTCAGCGCTGGCGATCCGCCAGCGGCCTGCCTCACCGTCTGACTAAGGCGCACGCGCATCTCAATCTCCGTCGGCGGGGCGACGGGAACCCTGTCCGTCTCCGCTTCAGGGAGATGGACAGGGTTAGGGGGGTGTGCGGGGAGGTGGTGGGGACCTCGGGTGACCGCCAACGAGCCGGCGGTGACCCAGGGGAAGCGCCGTCGGAAGGGGACACGCATGCCTCTCGTGCGCGCGCACCCCCTTCTCGCTATAGCGCTGGCGGAGGATGGCGGCTGGCGTCGCCATCGCCATCCCCTGCAAAGTTGGGACCTGCCCCATCTGTATGATAGAGATATAGAGCTTATATATTTTTATTTTTTAATTCCTCCCCCTGGCAGTTACCCATTGACCAAGTATACACTGCCTTTACTCTGTTTTGACATTGTAATATTCTCCCATGCAGTTCACGGCCAGTAATGACAAGTGGGAATGGGATGCCCTGTCTAAAGTGACCCGGGCCCCCCAAAGGCTTAATCCGGCCCTGTCTATGACAATGATTTTCAACCTCAATCCTCAATTATCCCTATAAATTCACATTTTCCAGGTCTCCACACAGAATCACAAATATAATAACATAGCCCCAACTGTGTATATATATATAAAAATATTAATAAATATCAGTTAATATTATGTATAAGTGGACCAACTTTACTACTGACAAAACATGTACATGGATACTCCCTGTTAACATTGTAGAAATGCAGGTTTTATCTGTAAAATCCAGAGAAGGTTTTTACATTAAAATAGTATGCATCTAAATCAGCATGCTTCTTATACATGCATCCAGGGCTGCCATCAGAAATTGTAGGGCCCAGGAGTGACCAAGTAGGCAGGCCAGCCCCCCCCCCCCCCCCTTCCCCCACAATGTCTGCCCTAACACTTGCAATATAGATGATGGATGATTACTCATTATAGAGTACCAACTTGGTTTTTTATGCAGTGTGAACGGCTCTGAACCAGTATATAGGACTCAGGCAGTAGCTATGAGAGCACAATGCATATGTAATGAGCCGATCATTACATATGTACATATGTAATGAGTGTAGTGCATATGTAATGAGCACCTCATTAATATGCACAGAGCTCATTACATATGCACTATGCTGTCTTATAGCTACTGGCTGTCCTGCTTTCACACTGCAAACCTGCTTAAGACCCGGTATTTATGTGCAGTGTGAAAGGGGTTTAAAACTGTAATATACAGTTTTAAATACAGTTTCAAAATACCGGGTCTCAAACGTTTAGGCAATGTGAAAGCAGCATGACATTGGTGGTAGTGTGGACGGTTCATTGGACAAACATTAGTGGCCAGTGGATGCTAAAACATTGGTGGGCAGTGTGGAGGACAAAATCATTGAAACATTAGTGGCATGTTGTATTAAGTGTGCATGTATGTATTCTTTAACCATGCATGCATACATACTAAAACATTGGTGCACAGTAGGGAGAACAAACTATTAGTAATATTACATGGCAAGGGGAATTAAAAAGTATTTAATATCATTGGTGACCAGTGGCCAAACTGAACTCACTTTAGACGGTGTTGAGCTTCGGCCCCAGCATCAGCGTGTGCCGCTGCTCCACTCTACCGCATATCTGGAGAGAGAGGTGGAGAGGCCGGGGAGTAGCTACATCCCAATATCATTAGGTTGTTCAGCGCAGCATACATACATGTGCCGAACAACATTAACGATATTGGAGGTGATTGACCTGCAAGTTCGGAAGCGCACATCATTAACAATATTAGGCATACACACTAGAAGACATTGGCCTCTTGCCTTAATTCTCAGCGTGCAGTACAAAGCCATCCATCTTTGCAGATTTTGCTTGTGCTCCCAATAGAGGTGAATATAGACGTCAAGACTGTCTGACTTATTTAATTCAATAGATTCAATTGTAATGTTCCCAGCAGGACATTAGCCCTGATGACATGGAATATCAAAACAAACTACTTGCTTATCTAATATAGACAGAGTGTTTTAATTGTGGTAAATGTTAAGGCCCTTCACAATGAAAGACCTTATGAAAAGCATACTGAATACAAAAAGAAAAAAAAAATCCATCCCCCTGCTTACTAAATATAATCGATCATATTCGGTATTTATAAATAGGAAATGAAAAAGCTGGCACTCAATTAAACTGTAATACATAGCCAGGCGCCTTCTATTAAACGGCCAACATGCACTGTAATAAAAAAAAGAAAGCACAAACATACTGTATACATAGTATACTGTATAATCACATACACAAATAGAAAACATTAACAAAAACATTAATATGGTTTTTAGGTTATCAAATTCAGTCTTTTGGGAATTTAATCACATTTCATGTTTTAATTATTCAGAAGTATGTCAATTTATTGTTCTAAATCCAGCTAGCTATAGTAAAGTGCAGTCTTATACATGGAATAGGTCTTGTCCACATGTTTAAACTAAAAGTCATGGAAAATTTTTATAATAATAAATCAATATTCATATATTATTAAATTGTTGTGAATGCTTCCCATGTTTCCAAAAAAATTAGGTACTTCTATTTGGCAATGAAAGCCCTTTTGGGGTAAAGTTTCTTCAATGACAAAAAGGAGTAGTGCTTTATCAGTGACTCACACCTAATGGCATCACAAAACACAAACCATGATCACCCTGACTGAATGCATCCCAATACACTGCAAAGGAACTCTGCCAAGAAACCATTACAAAATGTCTAATATGGTTGTTCATAGGGCCAGAGGCGTACTTAGATAATCGTAGGCCCCATAGCAAAAATTTGTAAGGGCCCCCTATTTCGTAAAGGATGGTGATAAATGTATTTAAAAAAAACATATTACTTAGACAGCAAAGATGGGCCCCCTTTATATCTGGGCCCCATAGCAGCTGCACCCCTTACACCTATGGTAGTTACGCCCTTGCATTTGGCACTATTCAGATGTGGTGTTCCATTTAACGGTACCTATAAATGCATGTGAGGTAGAAGCATATATCTATTATACAGGTTTTCAAACTCTGTCCTCAGGACCCCACACAGTGCATGTTTAGCAGGTCTCACAATCACAAGTGAAATAATTAGCTCCACCTTTGGATCTTTTATAAATATGTCAGTGAGCCAGGTGTCCTGGAAAACGTGAGCTGTGTGGGGTCCTGAGGACAGAGTTTGAGAATCACTTCTCTATATTATCCAAATTGCTAGGGACCAGGAATATTTTGGATAACGGATTATTCCGTATTTTAGAATAATTTTACATTTCAATGATGTATCTTAAATTTATGCTGTATAAAACACATCAACCACATGAAATTCACACAAATATATTTTTTGTGCATAAAACAAGGTTTCAAAACATAATACAACATTTGTGTACTACTGTATCTCAGGTACTGAATTTGAATGCCAAGCAATCATTGTCTTGCACATATAGTGCTAGTTACATATCATGCCCCCAGTAGTGCTGTTACAGATGTCCCCAGTCGGTTTTTAGCGATCATTTTTTTTTTTTCACTTTCTGGAATACATGGTTTTCGGAATAATTTGGATAATGGATATTTGGATAAGGGATACTCACCCTGTATTTATTTATTTATTTTAAATCCTTTCAATATAAAATCTTCTTTGGAGCACTAAGAGATAAAGAGCAGGCAGTTTTTAGTTATTCGATCACAGTAGATTACTCGCTTACCAGTGATCACCCATTTTACAGCAGCTTACTTTCTATGGTTTTATCCACACAGGCAATTGTTTATCCTGCATGGCCACATTTAATCGCATGGCAAGAATTTCAAGCTATTATTCATATCCTATGACTGTAATACGATGAGTAAATAATCAGTAATTCATGGTATTTTATTTAATGCTGTTCGGGGCAGGAAATGCTACTGTAATGAGATTTCAGAAAGATTCATCTCAGGCAATTAATCACTCAGAGTATCATAAAGCAGCATAGTGTTTTCCCAGCAATTAATCTCACTAATCAGCTGTGTACTAAAGGATTGTAGAGTGAAGCAACACTGCTATAACATTTCTATTATTTAAAAAATGTAATGGTTATGGTCTGCCTTTTAGTTTTTTTTTGCGGTGGGTAGAGGGCCATGGTACAGTATATTAGATTTACAGGTTGGCCGGTACAAAATCTAAACAAAAAATAAAATTAAGAGACACTGGGTAAAAGGTGCGTACACACGGGGGCAATATTGGCTGAAAGCGCTAGAAATATGGTCGCTGAGCGACCATATTGCCAGTGATTTGGAGAGCTGCTGGCGATAAATCGCCAGCTGCACGCTCCCGTGTGTACTCCCTAGGGATCGCCGTTCGCAGGACCATGCTCCCCCTCCCCCCCCGTGACAGCAGCAGTGTCTCCTTTTCATCGCTGATGAAAAGAAGACACTGAGCAATCATATGGCCCCGTGTGTACACACCATAAGTTTGACAGGACAAACTCCAACCAATTTATTTTTTTTTCAGTATTTTGGGTTAAATCTATGCATGTTAACATGTAAATCAACACCAGTAAAAGTATACCCTCACAGGCTCGCCATACTTCTAGACATTATCTACTGTAGTCATCATTCAGATACAGAGTAGAGAAGGGGGTTGTTAAGTGTCCAAACTAATTACTACAGGGCTGATGGAGAGCGGGAAATATCACATCACTGTCTGCATTGTGCATGCATTGGATCAAACATAGGCAAGTACAAGTGAAAGAGTTGTATACATTGAAGTCATATCACCACCTGTGAATGATGGGGCATAACTCTACTGTACATGAAACGGTCACAGTTCAGTGAGTGAAAGATGGAAATCTACGCTATGCCAGAGTTGGCTGGACGGAGGCGCTAAAGCAGGATTTATAAAGGGAGCGAGGAGGGCTTCCTTGACAAGCATTAGGTCGACATGCATTAATGTTGACATGACTGAAGGTCAACATGTGGTTATGTTGACAGGGTCATTAGGTCGACACAAGTATTAGGTCGACATGGGCTTTCGCTTTTTTTTCGAGCCGACAGGAGTTATTTCATGCCCTAATATCATCTAGGCTGTGGTGGAGGATTAAAATCGTGCTACAGTATACCGTACATCACATTCCAAGGAACAGTTTGGGAAAGAAAGGTCTACAAGGAAATATACAATCAAAACTCCAAAATAGTTATATATTGTTTATAGATCTGTATTTATCTCTGTAATGAAAACGTTTGTTTTCCTTTTTTTTTTTCATTAAGTTGAAGATTACAGGGTTTTACCAAGCTATTGTATTTTCTCCCTCAAGCATATATGTCTTAACAATATGAACCATTGTTTACGCAGCAACCAGAATGGGCCAAAGAACTAAAAAACAGCAATGCAATCTACAAACGACTGTATATAATAAGTATAATCAATAAAATGTACAAATGTGTTTGTCAGCCTGTCTTCTTCCTGTAAAACAGAGCATTGATCAAGTGTTGTTCCATAAATACTGTGGTGTGACACTGTACATTCCTTAAATGGTATATAACGCCATAAAGCGCATTTTAGCAGCTGGAGCACGGTGGCTCCTGTGCAACACACTAGCCATGCTCGCTGTAACTGAAAGCTTTATGTTCACTGCTTGAAAACCAGGGAATAGATTTTAGAAAATGGCAAAAAACTAATCAATCTAACCTGCAATGTGGGCTCTTTACCTGCGATTGCGGTGATCAATTGCAGGAAGAGCCCAAATAGCAGGTGAATGACAGCAGGTCCTGTGTGGAGATTGTGAGCTGCACCAGCCACAGAAGATAATCTTGTATTGTTATGCAGCCAGTATCTATCCTGCCACCTGGGAAGGTCCTGTGCGGCTTCGAGCAGAGATGTTACCAGAGTGCATGGGGGCCTTTAGGAATAGAATTCTGATACACAACACAAGAAATCCTCCACTGAAGAAATGAACAGCATCTATGAATTATCACTTGGTAGCCTATTAATGCACTGAGGGCATCACTACACCATGGAGTAGTACAGTATACAGAACATGGGCGGGATGTTATAACATCCGCGGCCCCCCTTCGCCGGACATCGCATTTTTAATAACGGCATATGCTGTAACATATGCCGTTATTAACGCAAGGGACAGCTCTTGCGGTAAGAGCTGTCCCTTGCGATGCGGTGCCGGTGCTGGACTTTTGGGTCTGTGACCCGGGAGTCCATCTGCGCATGCGCAGACCCCGGCGCCGGCCGCAGGGCACGCTGGGAGGGATCCGTGACGGATCCCTCAAACAGCGCTGCGGTAAGAAGCCCATAGGCTTCTGCAGGGATTCGCCAGCTCTTGCTGGCGATTCCCTCCGCAGCGCTGACACTGCGGAGGCACAATATAGCATATAGAGATGCGGTAGAAACCCCGAAAACGGGGTTTTTACCGCATCTCTGCTATATAGAATCTCGCCCCATATCTTTAAGTAAAGCCAATATCTGACAATATATAATCAAGGTCTGTATATGAATAGTTGAAGATATGCAAAATATTGACAATAAATAAAAAATAAATAGTGTGTGTTTAAATTAGAATGGATATTCAACATGTGTTATCATAGTCCTGTTCGGGTGGTCATGTCTACAGGGAGGCGCTTCTCTAACAGACAAGCTTTATTGTCCCCTTCAACCTATCAGAAAGTTTTTAGTTAGGGATGGCCATCGACCATCAATAATTTGAAATAATTAATGGTTTATGGCCGATGTTGAATACTTTTGCCATCAATGGGGAGAACCAAATGGTTTCCCTCCATCGATGGCACAGAAAAAACAATGTTTTGCTTGTTTTTTTCCCCCAAAATGCCAGGACACAGCATATCTGTGCCCAACACCCACGAAGCCCCGCACCAGTGTTTTGATTGGTCCACAGGCCAATCGTCACAAAAAAATGGATGGACAGTTGCACTATTGCCATTGATTCGTAAATAAAACCCCATGTGACACCTAGACAGACTTGCTTTGTAGAAATGCACTGTATGAACTGATTGGCTTGCATACAGGGATGTTGAGATTATAGTAGCACAAATAATTCCTATTAGTCATGATGATGATCACTTTGTGAATCATTGCGGCAGCAGCCACACTTTATGGTAGCCTGAAAAAATGCCCGTTAGCCTAAAAGGAATGTGAAGGCTGCCAATGCTGGTGGTAAAATGCAGCAGCATAGGTCACTGCACTCTTCCCAGCGAATAGGATGGACCCCTGTGTAACACATTTTAAATAAAATGTGGGAGAGGCTTCAGCAGTCTGTTCTGGATGAGGGGAAAGTTTATACTTTACTAATATCCGTTTAACAAGTATTTGTGAGCAATTGTGTTGGCGCCACCTTTCCTCTACAGGTATTATCTCATAGGTGTTTAGGGGTCTGTTGATGGTGTAGCAGTAAATGCATTTGGGTATAATTTATAAATGTTGAAAACAATGTGTCAATCCTTAATTTAATAATGCAGAATTCTATACACGTAATACAGTAATGGTGGCGGTGAGGTACAGTACAGTGATTATTTTGGAAAATAAACAGAAAACACAAACACCTATAAAGATACTACCTGTAGAGGGCAGGTGCAGCTAACCCAATTGCTCATTTATTTTCACAACGGTAACAGACCTTGCATTAGCTTGCAAAACCACCCGTCACACCCTAGGGATCAAGTGCACAGGTCCATATTCTATTTACACCAAGTATTTCACCTGTGTTATTGACGGGTTAACCCAGGTCATGTCGACATATCGGAGAAGATGCACTGATCCCCTTTCTGGACAGTACATATAGTACTGGAATTCCATAAAAAGGGACGTATTGCTTGTTCTATTGCGTCATTTGTCACTTTGGGAGGCGCCACACCACAGTGTGCGTTATAATTTTATTTCAATCAATAACCCAGGTCATGGCTTGGTGTGAAAGATTTGCCCGCAAAAAATAACTCTGTTCCAGTTACCTAGGAAACCAACCCAGGTAGCTTGCATGGTTGATCCTGTGAAGGACCAGGGGAACAGAGGTGTGAATGTATGACCCAACTTATCCAACCAGTGACACATTCACAGCACAGAGAGAGACACACATTTTAGGCGCTTGGAGGTGAAGTAATCATGCAATGGTGCCAACCCAGGAATAACCCAGGTCAGAGCCGAGGTATGAAAAGGGATATGTCAGACACAGGACTTTAGTTTGAAAGGGGTAGAATTAAAAAGAGCTGTAGTGGAAAGTCAAGGTAACCCTTTATCTATATTGTTGACGAATGGAATATGTCAGGAATTATTTAAATATCTAAAATTCAGATTTTGTAGTCATTTCACAGCACCAGGCCAACCATTACTATCTGGTGGTGAAACTGGAGTACTGCAGTCATGCAGAATTTTTTTTTTTTTTTTTTAAGTAGGAAGGCAATATGACCGAAAGGGTTAAAGCTCCTTAGTCTCCCCAGATCATGTATATTTTGAGGTTTAGTGGGGCTTTAAATGTAAGACCGTTTATTGTCTTGCATATCATCTCAGTGCTTGTTCCCATTTTTCAGGAAGATCTAACGAAGAAGGGGTGTTATTTATCAGCAACCAGAATGCGAACTACATTGTTATAGATGTGTTGATTAAACAAAGAGCTGGCACAAAGCACTGTACTTCATACACCATGCCCATTCTTTCAGGTACAATACTGGGTCATTTCCATATGTACAGTATATCATGTAAACAAATAACTTCTATAACAGAAGATCATTTACTGTGACTCATGTAGATTGTTAAAAAAAACGGACATTTCACTATTGTCTTTGTTAATACATCAGGTCCTCTAAAGGTAAATTATAAATTTATCCTAAACACATCACCAAACTCTTTATGGGTTATTTTGCTGAATGGATTTGCTTGACTCGGTTTGTTGTGTAAGCTGGACAAGCAAATACTGCACAGTTGGATAGTGGAACAGTAGTATGCCTGTACTGTGCTTGTTAATCTTGTGATGTAACCGCTTCCTACCGTGGCATATAAATAAGGGTATCATCATCAAGCCAAAACACGGATTATAAAATTAGAATACAGCACAGGAGTGTATTATTAGATCAAAACACCATCTTTGAACATTTTACATTGAACATCCAACTCTCATTACCAGCAATATAAAAATTCCCACATATATAGTATACGTATTGCATTAATTGAGGTCTACTCCACTCAATAAGCAAAATTTTATAAATTTCTCACTCAGGGCAATGATGTTTGGGAATAGGTAACAGGGCCCAATGTGCTGAAATTTAGCAGCCCTAACTGAAGTTCAGCTTGTACACAGATGTTCTGGTCTAACAATGAGGCAGATGTATTAAGCCAAATAAAGTGATAATGCATCAGCCAATCAACTCCTGTAATTTTTCAAACACAGCTGATTGGCTGGTGTAATATAACTACTTTATCACCACTTTTTCAGACTTAATACATCAATGGGTCTAATTGAGAGCTGACCGCAGGACAAATTTGTTCTCAAAATGGGGAAACTGTAAACCATGTTGAACTGCAGGTGAGGCTGTAACGTGTGCAGAGAGTTAGATTTGGGTAGGGTGTAACGGAAATCTAAATTGCAGTGTAAAAAATAAAGCAGTAAATATTTACCCTGAACAGAAACAAAAATAACTCTTCTAAATCTAACTCTCTGCACAGGTTACATCTGCACCACCTGCAGTGCACATGGTTTTGCCCATTTTTAAAACAAAATGTGTCCTGCAATCAGGTCTGAATTAGGCCCAGTGTATTTTGAGCTATATTGATTTGGTGTACTGTACCATAGTATCTACATAAATATTACTTAGAAAAGAGGACAAACTTGCATAGTATGTATGCCCCTTAACAGCGACCAATAGAGGTTTGCCACTAATCAATGGACAATAGTTAGCCAGCATAGCAATTCCTCTAATACAACATTTCCCAGATTGCTTTGGTATAGCAAATTTGCAGCATCTAGATCAGCCGTCAAGAAAATTAGTGGCCAGCGTTAGATTGGTTACTAGGTTAACATGATTTTTTTTTTTTTGGTACCTACGTACAGCATGAACAACTAAGGTTTACTTTAAATGTGACACAGGTATTAAGCCTACTTCCAAAGCAGATCTTGATTCAGATTTGTACTCAATGCGATGTTCATGCAGCTGAGGATTAGTCAGTTGACTGTGCATCAGTCAGTGTACTCTGTTGATGCTGGTAGCAATCAGAGGCAAAAATTTAGTAGTGCTATGGATTGATTGAGGAGGGCCCCAAAGCAGCATCTTGCCTAGGGCCCCAAGGAGGTCTAAATCCACCTCTGCAGTGGTCTAAATCCACCTACGCAACAAGGAGGAGGGTTAGGTTAGAATTGAGCTTTCTGTTAAATCTCTTAATGGGCTGAACACTCCTCTCCCTGGGTTACAAGCTTGTTATTAGGTTGTGGTTGGAAAAGATTATCTGTAACAGAAGAGTGTGCAGGATGATGGGATAACACACAATGTGGATGAAAATGATCCCCAGGGGCTAGTGCAATGGAAGGGTTAGGCCAGTGGTTCCCAAACTGTGTGCCGTGGCTCCCTGGGGTGCCTCGGGACACATGCAGGGGTGCCCTCGGTTGATGGTCCAGGATCACCTCAATTTATTTATGGTTAATTATTTATGAGCAAAACCAGTGCTGGTGGCTGCCAATCATAAAATGTGTACAAACAGAAGCAAATCCTGCCCTTTACTACATAACTGAACTTAAGAATCATATATAAACCCAATCTAATTAATTTTTGGAGTGCCGTGAAAATATTCTGATACTCTAGGATGCCGTGATTCAAAAAAGATTGGGAACCCCTGGGTTAGGCTCATAATTATTAGTGGAATGATATGGTTTCATTTTTTTTGTGTTCCATTCAGTATTAATTTATCAATCAGTAGTGTTCTTCACATAATAAGAAAATATTTAGTTTCTAGTTTCCGGTTAACCTCTGAATACTGCTGCATTGCACATTGGTTCTTCTAGAGCAAATCCTTCCTGTCTCCTACTTGACGCTGTGTTCTCCATGACTACAGATAGTAGCATTGTTATTTACCTCTGAAGGGACAGTTTCAGCAAAGATCAGAGCATACTGATTTTGTGGCCGTGTGGAATGCAACAATCTTTTAGGTGAAAAATGATTGATAGCAAATCCACTTCTTTGACATAAAATACTGTCAGACTGTAGAAGACAGCTCATCTGGCTGAACGCAGCATAAACTCACCAGTCTATGGCAGGAATCCTTAGCTTGCACACTAGAGTTCTGCTGATGGGTTCGGCTTGCTTGATTGACTGGGGTGCGATTTGCATGAAGGTCACTGCTAGGCTGGTTTGAAGTCAGGGGCGTTGCCCTTCCTCCCGCCCAAATTATTAGTTGGAATTAATTTTAGAGTTTTCTGTATTGGTTTTACATTTGGTTGTTGTCGGCTTATTGTGGCGGAAAGAATGGTAGTTTAAATTCTAGCAGTATTTATATTTAGCTGGTGGTTAGTGTCGAGATGTGGGCATCACCGATCCAGGTGGGCCCACATCTTGACCTTAACAATCATTTACTTCGGATAGGCAAAATTTTTGCGGACAGTTTGTAGGTCCGCAAAGGGCAGATGGCCCTTTGGGATGTCCGCATATACATTTTTCTGTGGCCAAGGACGCTGGCAGTTGCCGGTCTTAGGAAAAAGGGCAGGAGGCCCTTTGGATCCGGAGTTTATTATTTTCATTACTTTTTTATTTTACTAGCGAATGTGATTATTGCATGCCGTTCTTTGCCCGCCACCTTAGTTAGAGCAGGGACGTAAATTTCAGTTAGCTTCAAATAGGCCGCCCCTGCTCAAAATAAATAAGCCGTACCCTTTAAGCCCAATTCAGTTGTACGCATCATTATTTCATAGATAAGTGGTGTGAGTGTGGATGAATGCCTATGCCTGTGTGGAGATTATGCTCTGAAGAATACAGGCTGAAAGAACAGATTCTCTTTTATAATTCAATAGCACACCGGTTGGCATAAGAGCAGCTACTGCATGTGCTATAGAGGTGAAAGATAATCGTATAAAAAAACGTAACAAAAATAAACAATGAGCGCTCTACTGTTTAATTTTAAATAGGGTACATTTTTTCACATAATTACCTTTCACCTCTATAACACATGCAGTAAGCGGCCATTATTTAACACGCTAACACCTCACTTGCTCCACCAGTGTGAGGACTTGAAGTGTTTAGCCGGTTGGGTAGTTTTTAGACGTAAACCCATAAGACTGCTAAGGACTAACCTGATGATGCTACCTGGATGTGGTGGGTAAGTCCCCAACCCTGGTCAAGATTAAGCAAACAAAATAAATCATTTATTGAAAAATATATTAAAATTAGTAATGTTTGAATAGGGAATCTGCATTTTTTTCGGTGCTTCTTCTTTGTGCCAAGACTCACATTCAGAGAAGCATCTGATGTGTCCCCTCCACATACAGTACCTCAGTAGATACTCTACATTGCATATGTGAGCCATAACACATGCACATTTTGCTAAAGAGTGAGCAAGTTGTTAAATTGTGAACTGCGTGCAACTCCATCTCAGGACCTTTAACACCAAAAGTACTGGATTGAACAAATAGAAATAGGATCCATTTACTTCTTAAATACAATTTGATCCAATTTGCCTTAAATGCTCTTTATTATTTCTTCTTATTGACATAAACTAAACCAGGCATGTCCAACGTTGGCCCTCCAGATGTTTATAAACTACACATCCCAGCATGCTTTGCAATAGTTAGCATTCTCTAATAGCAAAACTGTGGCAAAGCATGCTGGGATGTGTAGTTTCACAACATCTGGAGGGCCAACGTTGGACATGTCTGAACTAAACAAACCTCTATTAATATATTATTCCCAAATCAATGTGTTTTGACAATGGGGTAAGTTGTTAGCAGGCAATTCAAACAATAAATTAATAGAAAATCAAGAATGAACTTTCTATAGGATTTTGATTAGAATATATAGTCAAAATAGTGAACTAAAAATCATGCCCTGTGTGTACACACCTTTAGGTGAAAGTGCAAGAAGAGTGTGGCAACAGTGAAGAGGTCACCTGCTGCTCCTCAATGTCATTGACATTCTGGGAAGTATCTATGGCTTGTGACATCACTGCAATACTCATGCCATGCAGTATAAATACTTTAATATGAGTCAAGCAGCACATTTAAACTAGAATCCAAAATAAATGTTACAATAAACGCAGCCGGCCCAGTAGAGTTTTTGTCCCGAAAAAAATGGGTTTCTATTAAGCACGCCACTGTTCTTTAATCTTAATGATACATTTATCTGTATATCACACAAGAAAAAAAGAAAAATATTCCAATACATGGATCCTCAAAATGAGTGTACCCACGCTAGATGCTCTGCTAACGTTGCACTTAGCACGCTTAATCATGCCCAATTATAGTTCCCATGGATGGTGAAATATGAAAAAGTCCATACTTATGGGTAAAACAAATTGTGAAAAACTCATGTCAACCATGACTATATTAATCTTTTGCTTGTGTTGGATTTTGATGGACCCAATTCATGTCCGGATCCTATAGAATAACAAACTACATTTGAGAAGCATGGCAGCACAAACCAAAATAGATGAAAATGGAAGCCAGAAGCTCCAGAATCTGGGCCTATGCGGTGCTCAAGGTAGCAAACTGTGCAGACTCCTGGGGTGAGAGAATTTGAAAGTTTATAGCTTTTTTGCATACATTTTATAAACCTTTGAAAATATTACAACTTCTTTCAGATGTGTTTCCTAACTTACTTATCATGTGGTCTAAAACGTCTGCCTCATAAATGGACAGAAAAGCCACATCTACCAAGGGGTTACCATGCGCTATGACATATGCATACAAATGCAGTGACCTGGTGCAACAGTACAGTAGGAGCCCATCTCATCTATCTTCCTTAGGCCATGGCTCAGCATGGCTAGCCATGGCTATCCTATTGTTCTCAGATGCAATATAATACATAGAACAATACAGTAGGGGGATTAGTAGGGTAATCCATCTACTCACTTAATCCTATTACAGGGATAGATGACAGTGGCTATTTCTGTAGCTCAGATTTACCACTGCCAGTCAACCTCACCGGTAACTCTGCAGACATTTTCCTGCATCAATATAGATTTTCTACTACTATGATAAATGGGCATTGAAAGCCTTTCATGCCAGAATGCTGCTTACTGGATGCCACTTTAAGAAAATCAGGAAAGACACCCCAACCTGCTTGGCACTCCTTTTGCAGAGTTAATGGTTTCTCACACCAGGTGCCCTTCTTAAGATAGATATGTAGAAGCAGGTATAGGCAGGCAGCATTCACAGACTTCCACATACACTATTGTACTCTATTATTGGAGCATTCAAAGTTTACATTTTTATTCAATCGACTTATGGAACAAGACGAGTGAATACAATCGACTCATGGAATACACCAATAACGGGAGTATAGTATCCTTTAATGAGAAAGTCCATGCGTGCCACCTATACATACACCTATATACACTCACACATACATTATCTACACATACATTATCTACACACTTTATCAGGCATGTGAAGCCTAAAAACAAGGTTGGCTTATAAAAAGGAACTACTACCAAATCAAAAGCACAAATATCCTAAGAAATAGTTTCGGGACATACCTGAAATGGAGAGATAACAAGGTGACTGTGCAGGCAGACATTTACCTGCACACAGTAAGCGTTATCAGTAACGCCACTGAAGAGAACTGCAGCCAGCCACTCCTTAGCCTGAAATGGCTGATAACCTATAACAATAGTGCTCACTGAGCCATAGAGCAAATGTTAATACAATGTGAAACAACTCCAGAACTGCAAAGTAATACCTTTAATTTCCATAAAGTAGCAATAAATAACATTGATATATATGATACAGTATTTTTTTTTTTTTTTTTAACATTAGTGGTCCTCTCACAGGATCTAGCAATATGTGAATTTATAGAAGTATAGGTTTTCATCAATGAAAAGGCTACAGCCAGCCAAACACATCTAAAAGAAGAGTGCAAAAACACATTCTGTTGAAAATTGCTGGTAAAACAATGGAGTGATTCATATGGTCTTACGGCTTTGGCAAGCAGACATTCTTGGCTAGCCTTCTACAGGACGAACACATTTAATTAGTACTTTGGACACAAGAAAAGGTCATGGCATCATAATTGTCCTGGATTTGGAAGCTTCGTAACTGTGCTTGACCAGTGCCCCTCTAAAGCTCTCAGAAGTTCACAAACCAAAGTTCAATGCCATCATTAGTGAAGGAAGGAGATAAGGCAGCTGGTTTGCAGAGACAAAAAAAGGCACAAAAAAGTTTAAGAATAACTGGATCTATTTAGGAGACATTGATAAATACCATTCTCCATATTTGCTGACAGACGACTCCCTTTCCAGAAGGATCATGGAGAGGGAGTTCCAGGTAGGTGATATGGGATGAGGTTTTCCCATGATTCCCAGCACTACATTGTGGCAGTGGGGGAGCTAGAACGAGATTTGTTGCAAAACATGTCAGGGAATCACTGAAACTGTTGCCCACTTTTAGAAACTTCTCCCCCATATATGGCCAGTACGGATTGTGTAATATTTAGCATTACTGCCTCACAGCACTGAGATCATGGGTTTGATTCCCATCATGGCCCTAACTGTGCGGAGTTTGTATATTCTCGCCGTACTTGTGTGGGTTTCCTCCGGGTACTCCCGTTTCCTCCCACAATCCAAAAAATATACTGGTAGGTTAAGTGGCTCCCAACAAATTAACCCTAGAATGTCTGTGTGTGCTAGGAAATGTGCTAACATGTGTTAGGGAATATAGATTGTAAGCTCCACTGGGGCAGGGACTAATGTGAATGCTCAAATATGCTCTGTAAAGCGCTGCAGAATATGTGTGTGCTATATAAGAAACTGTAAATACATACATACATACGGCAGCTTCCTGGAAAGTCCAGGAGAGTGACCACGTATGCCTTTCTGATATAATTTTGCAGGTTGGGATTGTTTAATAATATAAAAAATAAAAAAAAAGGATGGATATTTACAGTACAAGGATGACCCCAGTCACACATATACATTATATAGATATCCATCCAATAAGAGAAGGCACTTGGAGACTGTATAAATTGCAAATAGATCTTTATTGACGGCTAAGTACTTTCGGGAGCGTGCTCCCTTCCTCAGAACCTCCTACAGCGGAAGCGTGCTCCCTTCTGTGGAAGGGAGCACGCTCCCGAAAGTACTTAGCCGTCAATACAGATCTATTTGCAATTTATACAGTCTTCAAGTGCCTTCTCTTATTGGATGGATATGGCCATTTCGGTTATGGCACCGGAGCAGATGGCGATTCAGAGTGCCGGCATAATGCGATATAGAGATATATTTTAGACAAGGAGGTCCGGCAACTGTACTTAAATACCATTCCACCGGTGGGTGCCACCAAACCAGCTGATCTCAGCCAATATAATCCATGACAACATGTAGCACTCCAGCCTCTGCATATAAACCAATATTTTTTTTTAGCTCAACACAGCAACGTTTCAATACTAGACTGTATTTACTTCAGGCTAATTTAACACACCACAATGACTGACCTTATATGTGAACAACCTGCGTCTGCTGTCCACAGCGTGTACGCCCAGGACCCAGACGCTCTACAGTGACGTCATAAAGTGCAAAAGGTGCGTAGCAATACCAATATCGGTTACCATAGAAACAAATACACATAATTATTTACAAATACATACAACATATAAATACTTAGACAAGGGTCATATAACAGAGCAGCATCATGGAAAAAAATATCAATCAAGCAATCAACTGTTCATTTCAATGAACAAACGCATTTAAACCAGATGCTTCATTTAAGCCCCGAGGCACCAATGTATCAAGGCGCAATATCCAGCTGGCTTCACATCACACTAACCGCTGTCCCCTGTTACCACCACGGATCAATGCCTCAACATGATCGATCATGTGGCATTTAATACTTGCGACACTATGTCCAGCAGTACAAAATGTTGCGCAACTGGTTGTGGGCTTGACCCGGTGTCCAGCGCGGTTTTAATCGCTGAGTGGTGCGCTGTCATGCGCTCTTTGAAAGTACGCTCAGTTTTCCCTATGTAGCGGAGACCACACGGGCACAAGATTTAAAAGACTACATATTTCAAGATGCAATATAAATGTATGTCTAATCGACAAAGATTTAACAGAATGAGGATGATAAAAGACTGGTCCTGGAATCATATCTACAAAGTTACGCAAATACATCTAACACACCCTAATGCTTTCTTTCTATATTAACATTGGCAGGAGTGATGAATCATGTAAATTCTTAGATCTTTTGAAACAAGGCAATTTTGTATCCAACAATCTTAATTCTGGGTCAGTCTTAACTACTGTCCAATGTTTTTCACAATTCTGGTAATCTCCGCACTGAAGTGCGCACACATGGTAAAAATGCTTGTTCACTGGTAGTTTTATTTTGATTCTTACTATTTTTTTTTTTAGGGGTTAATCATTTTTGTCGATCCATCCCCGCTACCTGATATTTGGCCTGCAGCAGGGATGATCGCTTGTAACCTCTCTCTTCAAATTTTTCTACCATGGACATCATTTGAACTTCAGCCTGAATATTATCTGAATTAAGGAGTTTCACCCTTATTAATTGTGAATGAGGTAAACCGCAAATTGTTCCTTTGGGGTGGCAACTAATAGCATACGAAAAAAGTGTTTCTATAGGTTTCCTTAGAATATAAACTGGTATTTAAATAGCCATCTTTAACAGTAATGCAAACATCAAGAAAAAATTCACACATTTTTTTGCTACTAGCATATTTAAATTTGATGGTACTCAATCCATCTATTATGTGACTCTATGATGTTCTCAAGATCTACTGCTGGACCTTTCCAAAAAAGTAACAAGTCATCTATGTAGCGGGTAAAGAATGTAATTCTGCCCGCTACATTTGCATCCAAAAAGAATAATTCATGTTCAATACCAAACATAAAAATATTTGCCAGTGATGGTGAGACTGCCGCCCAGGGCCCTCCTACCTCTATGTCGGTGGTTTGTTATTACCCAGTTTGTTCTAGCATAGTTTCCTATTGTAAAGCGAACCAGAATTTGCTGCGCTATATAAGAAACTATAAATAAATAAATTAATGAATAATAGCAGATTGGCGATTGACAGGATGCTGTTCAGTGGGGGCAGGGACAGCCTTCATTTTCCAAAACAGGGGCACATTACAATAATTTTGGAGCCCTGAGACCAAGATCTGTCAGAGATTGTGATTGATGGCTTGCACGATTTAATGCTGCAAGGATTACTAATGCAAGTAGGAGGCATCTACCTAGAACAAGACATTACCATATTAGTGCATAGCTACTGCTTCCATGCAAGTCATATCTGAATTACAGTAGGCCCGGGAAGACTGGATAGTCTGCAGTTTGGAAAATTACCCTATTTCTAACACAGATCTTTAACTAAACATAAAAAAAAAAAAAAAAAAAAAAAAAAAAAAAAAGTGTCTCGTTAATGCACATATTGTATTTCACCGATTTAAAAGCTCAAAAAAATATTTGTACTTTGCTACTGTATGTTCCTTTCTTCATTGTGCTTTGTGTTATAGATAAGCCTTTACAAAACAGAAATCACTGGAGCATTGTCTATTTTCATTTGTTACCTATGGGATTTATAAATTTGAGGACATTTTTAATGTCAACACACAAACACTGTAGACCAGTATCTATTCAGAGAATGTTTTTACAGGACTCTGTATAGCTTTTTATGTCATGGGAACCTGGGATATTGCTGAGCGGATCATCAATCGTAATCTGCATAGCAAATGCTGTATAATCTCTGACAGGGCCTTCCTATTCACAGAGCTAATTATTAAGTTAAAGTTGAAAATCAGCCACCCTCCATAAATATATTAATACCTACCAAAATGGACTGTAAACATGAAAAAAAAAAAATAGGTACCCCATTTTTTCATACCCCTACTATGCATGGAGTTGATTTTATATAGTGTGGCGAGCGCAGCGAGCCACCGTGCCCGAAGCGTGGCGAGCGCAGCAACCCCCGCGAGGGGACGCAGTCTCATAAGAAAAAACGGGAGCCCAGATATTACATAAGTACCGAATAATAATAATAATAATAATAGAGGAACGGGTTAGTAAAAAAACAAACAAACACTGGATTGAATGTTAAAAAGTGACCCTCATTTTTTCCCCTTTGTATCTCCCCATATTTAACTAACAGTAGCAAATACCTTTATAGTAAGTGACTATGAAAAGGGGACTAGGCTAACTGCTGGTGACCGTTAAGGCTTCCTGATAGGTTCCCTAACCATCAATGATTTGTTCCATATAAAACCCAAAATGCTGATGTACCTGGAAATCTTATGGAAGAGAATCCCTAAATCTACATAGATTATAATGAAAGGTAGATGTAGTGACAAATACTATGGGCCTGATTCTGGTGGGCTCGCAAAGCAGCATTAGCTCGCTGCTTTGCGAGCTATGTTACTCCGGCCTGCGCCAGTATAAAAACCCGCTGGTAGTGGTGGATTTTCTCCGCAGCGCTGAGAATGGATATTTATGCAAAACATATATTCTCAGCCTTACATAGATGCCCGAAATCAGAAATCATTTGATGGACACCGACCATGGAAAGATTTCCGTACCGCTCACAAATCTAAATCACTCTCTGGTGACCTAGAATAGCAGCGCCCTGCTCCAAGAACAGGGCAGGCAGTTTACATCCGGGGATGTCAGCAAACCACCCCCAGAAAGCAGGTAGCTGCCCCCGTTCTCATGGGGATGCCCAGCAGTTTCATGGGCACACCCAGGGGCCTGCATCCCCCCCCCCCCGACAGATAGCGCCACTATGCAAGTCTCCAAGGGTGCCCGCAGTGTAGACATGCACACAAGCAACCAGATAAGAATCATCCCCTATGTTAGCACCAAAATTCCTAAACTCAAGCAAAAATCCCCTATAGATAGCAGAAAAAAATGAAGGCTTTAAACAGAATACAAACCCGGAGTTCAAATTAATGCAGAATACTACATTTCTTAGAAAAGAGTTGAAATGTTTTAATTAGTTTTGGCATGCCAAACCAGTAATAGTTTGGCTGAGGGAGGGCGATCCTGGGTCATTTGTTGAATTCTGGGATTCAAGGTACTGGCTTCCAAACAAACCATGCTGAAAACTTCTGTGCAGCAGTCTTTAGCAGGCAGGCACTGCTGAAGATGCGGGGGAAGTGTGTGGCTGCACATCATGACCTCTAACACCACACCTCACAGCCATGCAACCTTGTTGCCGGGCAGCATCTAAGCCAAGCTCTACTCGTGCTCAGTTCTGAATGACATTAATAAGCAAAAAGCGTATGTGCGGGTAAATCTCGAAATCCTGGCAATTTAGGCAAAAATTTCGAAATTCCGCTGATCCCAATCCCGGGATTGGCCTCCCCAGCTGGTAATCAATGGCCTGCAACCACTATATCTGTAAATACTTTGTGGTGTAAACAGAGGCCATTAGTACAGAGATCACATTTACATATAAGACCCATTCAAACTACAGCCATGGCCAACATTTTTGAGAATGACACAGTTTGCAGCTTTGGCAGTTGTCAGATATGGTATACTAAAGCTAAATTTTAAGAACAGGGTGCTGCCACTGAAAGGGAATGCATTGTTAAAGGAAGAGAGTATAAATATATTGTTAATAAGAAGTCGCACATTTAACTTGTATACTTGGCCAGTGATGTAAGGCGGAAGAGGGTGATCAAGGCCTATGCATGCTATAAGAACAGTGCCTTCACAGGGGTAAGAGAACTTATAAATCAGCAGAGAGGGTGCAAAAACAGGACTATGGAGAGAAAAAAAAAACACTTGCACTGGTGGTGGCTAATGCAATGATGGGCATACTTTCCAGATTTGCGCACTGCGCAAATCTAATTACTATACATTTTAACTCACAAATGAAATCGGCATAACTGGGCACACTCATGTAGACAAGCAAGTTCAGCAAGGACATGTCCATAGAAGCCAATCCGCTTCTTATTTTTTAGAAAGTACTTGATGTTAAGTAGCAGCGGATTGTTTTCTTTGGGTAATCTCTCCACTTCTCCACTCTTTAGAAGGTTTAATATAATTTACTCCATCATTTTAGCCACTAATTACAATAAATGTAGCAGGATTGCAATGTTTGTGGCCAGCTTAGGGGAGAATTGGTAACTTGTACTGACGTAAGGGAATGTGACTCGGCTTATGCAATATCCTCTTTACTTGTGGTTTAGAATGTGAAAAGAAGGCTACGTCTCAGGAAAAGATTAAAATTGTTG
Organism: Crinia signifera; assembly: GCF_055691185.1. Classification (NCBI taxonomy): domain Eukaryota; kingdom Metazoa; phylum Chordata; class Amphibia; order Anura; family Myobatrachidae; genus Crinia; species Crinia signifera. The sequence continues at coordinate 148,499,799 of NC_139221.1, read as the reverse complement.
TCGATCACAAAAAGACTGCAGGTGGTTATTGGCATTAGAGGCCAATTGGTAAGAGTACACATAAGAAACAAAACATTGATCAAATGAACACAATGGGGATAAAAATAAAGCCACCACATACAGTACAAGTACAAAGCAATACATTTGGTTACATTAAAACTGCACCCTTCTCTCTCAAAGTATAAATTGTAGAAGGCTGAGTGCAGGCAAATTACGCATCCAGCATAACGAAAACAAGAATGAAACATTAAATTAATTTAATTGGAAATAAAAATACACAGTTTCTACTGATTGTATGGATTTGCCACATAAACCAGTGTTAAGCCACATACACGCTAGGCGATTTTGTACACAGGGGCGAGGTGATGGACTACAGGTGCTGCTGGCTGAGCTGACAGGTGACCCAGGCAGCAGTGAGCGCTGAACCACATACACACAATAACAGTTAATGATGTGCGCAGTGGCGTAGCTACATATATGGCAGACCCTGCAGCTGCTTGGGGGAGCTGCACCAGGGTCTGTGGTGGGCTGAACTGACAGGCGACCCAGGCAGCAATGAGCGCCGAAAATGTTTTTTGCAGGGGGGGAGAAAAAGGTCTAGCTACGCCACTGGATGTGTGCTCCTGTGTGCCATTAACAATGATTAACGTCTTCCAAACATGCAGGGCTATATGCAATATAGCCAAACAACCTGCATGTTTAGCTGGCCCTGGTAACGTCACTAACGATATTGGCAGCAGATATTGTTCAGTGTGTATGGGGCTTTACATTTACTTAAACAATTCCTATCTGTCTGTAGCATGAGCTTCTTACAGACCCTTTCTTTTTCATCTTTACTGCTCTTCTCTTTCTGAAGAGTCAATGCTGATTAAGCTTTGTTGTGCCTTTATCCTTTTACTTTACAAAGTTTATCTTCTAAATCTATTCTATTAAAAGCTGCAACAGGATACACTATGCAGTGTATAGATTTATAAAATTTGAAGCCAGAGTTTGGTCAAACACTTTTTTTTTTAACTCTGTTTAGATCTGCTGTACAGAGTTCAACTGAGAAATGTCATCACATGTCCGATGAAAAAGCAAACAAATAGATTCAGAAAGTGTAAGCCTAAATAAATGAATAAATCCACAAGTACAAACAGAACCGAATAAACAATAAAAGTACTTGTGGGAACAGGGCGTGAGAATAAGATAAAAACCTCAAACCAAACAAGAGGAAAGAAGAAGCAAGTTTTCAGAAAAGAGGCAACTGAATAGGTTTTGGGTACTCAGTATCATTACTATTCTCCTCATCAGTCTCCTCAAACCAGGTTTCAAATAAAAATATTCCTGCTTATATTCCTACCTATTGCTGAGATTTTTTTATTCTGTGGGCATGTTCCTGGCTGTTCTCAAAGGCCATCAGCATTAGCAGCATGGTCAGTCATTTCGACATGGATTGCTTATCAGCTGTGGCGAGGGGATACGGTCATTTGATCTACAGCATGATTGTCGACAAGCACTGGGTTGACACCATTAGGTCGACATAGGTCTAGGTCGACAGTGTCTAGGTCAACATGGGGTTTTTGACTGATCTTTGAGCCGACAGGTGGTATTTCATGCCCTACCATCCACTAGGGTGTGGTAGGAGAATAAAATAGTGCCCGAAGCATTGCGAGCGATGCGGTGCACTTTAAACTGTGTCCATGTCAACTGTGTCAACATTCGGGGCAAAAAACAGTGAAAAACCCCATGTCGACCTTTTCCCATATCGGCCTTGTCCCATGTAGACCAACATGCTGTAGACCAAATGATCCCAACCCGTGGCGAGGTGCAGCTTACTGAACAATGCAAATATAAAGATCAAGAAAATAACAAAAAAAATAGGCACCATCCTTAAATAGCTATTTAACCAAAACATAATGTATGCATGTACAGTATGTAGATGAAATGTGACGGCATAATAGATATTTAATTTTTTTTAAACAAAGCAGAAGGAATTAGATGGATATAGAAGGAACTATACTTATGCCCACAACAATGGTTTAAACCAGGCATGTCCAACGTTGGCCCTCCAGATGTTGTGAAACTACACATCCCAGCATGCTTTGCAATAGTTTTAGCATTCCATATTGGCAAAACTGTGGCAAAGCATGCTGGGATGTGTAGTTTCACAACATCTGGAGGGCCAACGTTGAACATGCCCGGTTTAAACTATGAAGTGTCATTAGTTGGATCAGTAGAAAAAGATGAAGGAGATGAGGATTTAGGAGCAACTGTAATTTGCAGATCGTTTAGTCTAAGCGCCTATGTGATCCAAGATGGCGGCGCGAGTAGATCGCAAGGCCCAGCGTCTCCGTGCTTACGGCATATTGTTGATTTACCTCATTGTCCAGGGGCTGTTGGAGGGGGTGGATGCCGCCCGCCTGATGTATACGCCATCCGAGATGCTCCGTATCGGCGGGAGGTGGACGGAGAGCGGCGTATGCAGCCGCAGCAGCAGCACGGTGGAGGGGAGGACGGCTGATGCTTTCTGGCGTGACCCGGCGGTTGCCATGGAGCCGGAGGTCACGCATCCTGTCGGGCAGGGTAGTAGACTGAGGAGGCGGCGGGACAGAAGGCAGCGGAGGGGGAAGAGAGGGGGATTACGTGAGAGGCTGAGACAGGCACCCTCTCGGCTTCCACTACCCACTATATTTCTGGCTAACGTGAGGTCCCTGGTGAATAAGATGGAGGAACTGCAACTCAATATCAGGCACAGTATGAGATTCTCTGACTGCAATGTTACCATCTTCACAGAGTCATGGTTGAATGATGGCATACCAGATAGTGCTATTATGTTGCCTGACCGTTGTGTTATAAGGGCTGACAGAATCTCTACTGATGTTGGGAAATCTAGAGGAGGTGGGCTATGCATTTACATCAATAATGCTTGGTGCAAGGACTTTGTTATAACAGAGAGACATTGCTCAGCTGACCTCGAATTCCTCATGATAAAGTGCAGACCCTTTTATCTGCCCCGGGAGTTTACCTCTATTTTTATTACAGCAGTGTACATTCCCCCAGATGCTACGGCAAATGTGGCCATGGAGGGCTTGTATAAATCCATCAATAAACATATGACTGCCAATCCAGAGGCGGCGTTCATAGCTGCTGGTGATTTTAATCATACAAATTTAAAATCTGTTCTGCCAAAGTATTATCAGCATGTCTCTTGTAAAACAAGAGGTGACAGAACCCTGGATCATGTATACACTAATATCCGTGATGCATATAAAGTGGCCGCCCTCCCCCATTTGGGGCAATCGGACCATGTATCTTTATTTCTCTCCCCGAAGTATATTACATTACGGCAAAAGACGGAACCTACCGTTAAGAACATCAAAGTTTGGCCTGCAGGAGCTGATGCATTATTGCAGGAGAAGTTTGGACTTACTAATTGGAGTTCATTTAGACCAGGCATGTCCAACGTTGGCCCTCCAGATGTTGTGAAACTACACATCCCAGCATGCTTTGCCACAGTTTTGCTATTAGAGAATGCTAAAACTATTGCAAAGCATGCTGGGATGTGTAGTCTCAAAACATCTGGAGGGTCAACGTTGGACATGCCTGATTTAGACCATATGAATCTTGGGGGTCTGATGTAATTACTAATTTAAACCTGTATGCTTTCTCTGTGCTTGATTATATTAGCGTTACCACTGATAGTGTCACTACCTGGAAAAAGATCTCGGTATACCCGAACGAGAAGCCGTGGATGAATAGGGAGGTTCGGCTTCTGTTACGGGTACGGAATGTTGCCTTTAGGAGAGAGGATGCTGAAGCTTATGGTATAGCTAGAGCAAACTTGAAGAAAGGCATCATCCGGGCTAAACGTTGTTATAAAATAAAGCTGGAGGATAACTTGGAAAAAGCTGATACCCGCCGTTTATGGCAGGGCATCCGGGGTATTAGTAATTACAAAGCTGACAAAGCTAGTTCATCCCTTCATCTAGAGGTCTCCTCACTAAATGAGTTGAACCAATTCTACGCCCGGTTCGATAGAGACAATAGTGAAAGGGTAACTAGAATGCCTCCTTCTGGTCAATCTCTTGTGTTAACATCTGCAGAGGTTCTCGCTGGTCTCGGTCAAATCAACGCGAACAAGTCGGCAGGACCGGATGGCATACCAGGACGAGTGCTGAGAGCTTGTGCTGAACAGCTGACGGGGGTCTTTACAGACATTTTTAATATGTCCTTGTCCGCGTCGGCTGTTCCGGCTTGCTTTAAAAGTACTGCTATCATCCCGGTGCCTAAAAATCCCAGGCCGATGAGTTTGAATGATTACCGTCCAGTGGCTCTTACACCGATAGTCATGAAGTGCTTTGAGCGGTTGGTGTTAGTACATCTAAAGGCTGGTTTCCCCCGTCTTTAGATCCATTCCAGTTTGCATACCGTAGCAATAGAAGTATTGAGGACGCAGTTTCTCTGTTAATTCATACTGTGCTTTCACATCTGGAGAACAACAATACCTACGCCCGACTGTTGTTTGTCGACTTCAGTTCGGCATTTAATACGGTGTTACCAACTAGACTAGTTTCAAAACTGGTAGACCTAGGGATTAACGGTCCATTATGTAACTGGATAGGGGATTTCCTAAGCGATAGGCCTCAAGTAGTCAGGATAGGTACAGTGAGCTCTGAATCGATTAGTCTGAATACTGGAGTGCCGCAAGGCTGTGTACTGAGCCCGTTTCTTTATTCTATCTTTACATCTGACTGCAAGTCGGTTTACAATTCTAACACCATCATTAAATTTGCAGACGATACGACATTGATTGGGCTAATTGATAATAATAATGAAATAGCATATAGGAATGAGATTCAGCATCTGGTGGACTGGTGCGGAGTAAATAATCTCTTCCTTAATGCTAGCAAGACCAAAGAGATTGTGGTGGATTTTTGTAAGAAAAAATCTACCCCAATCATGCCAATACAAATTAATGGAGCATGGGTGGAACGCGTTTCCAGTTTCAAATTCTTGGGGACCCAGATTTCTGAGGACCTAACCTGGTCAACTAATATTAAATGTTTGGTGAAAAAGGCTTATCAACGCCTTTTTTTCCTTAGAATGTTGAAAAAACATCAACTGTCACATCGTATACTGTTAAATTTCTACCGATGTGCAGTTGAGAGCATATTGACCAGCTGCATTTCTGTTTGGTATGGAAATTGTACCACTGCAGAAAAGAAACTTATACAGAGAGTGATTAAATCGGCCCAACTTATAATGGGCACTACACTCCCGTCTGCTGAGGAGATTCAGAGTAAACGTTGCTTACGAAGAGCACACAACATTTTAAAAGACATAACTCATCCGGCAAACGGATTATTTGTACTACTACCGTCAGGTAGGCGGTTTAGGTGCCTACGGAATAGGACGTCTAGGTTGAAGAATAGCTTTTTTCCAAGGGCTATTGTTAAATTAAATAGGGAATGTAGCTTGGGTGGGGGGTTAATGGGTTTTTAGTATTCATTCTATAAATTGTAAACTGTATGGACTTCTGTTTTTTTATAATATGGATGTATACGGATAGATGCTAAATTGAATTTTGTTGTTCTTACTTAGGATAATGACAATAAAGTTGTATCTAATCTAATCTAAAGTTTACTCAACATAAGGGGCAATGGGGCAGATGTAATAAGCCTTAATAAGAGATACTGTAAATGCAAGGGTGATAAGGAGAGATAAACTTCCAGCCAATCAGCTCCTTACTGACTTTTTTCAAACACAGCCTGTAACATGGCAGTTAGCAGGTGATTGGCTGGACGTTTATCTCTCTTTATCACCCTTGCATTTATCTCTTGTTAAGGCTTAATACATCTGCCCCAATATGTATTAAGCCTCAACAAGAGATAAATGCAAGGGTGACAAGCCACCAACCAATCAGCTCCTACTTATATTCCAAATACAGCCTTTGACATGGCAGTTAGGAGCTGATTGGCTGGAGCTGATTGGCTGGAGATTTATCACTCCAATATAGCACTTTCACTTCAGGCTTAGTACTTATGCTGAGCATAGATGGTCCAGCCAATGACAACTGATATGTACTGAAGGTTTCTAGATTGTAAGCAGAGCAGACAGAGGGGTAGATTTAATAAGCTCAGTGAAGTGATAGTGGGCCAGATTCTCTAAGCTTCAAAAGTGATAAAATGGAGAGTGATAAACAGCCAGCCAATCAGCTCCTACCTGCCACGTCACAGACTGTGTTTGAAAAATGTCAGGCAGGAGCTGAATGGCTGGCTATTACTCTCCATTTTCTCACTTTAGAAGCTTAGAGAATCTGGCCCACAATCTGTTTTTAATCACTGTCCAATCAGGAGTTCCACTAACACTGATGGATGCAGTTGTCACAGCAACCAAGGTGCTAGACTGGGGAAAAAGGCAAGCTGCAACAGCACTTACTGTATTGGCTCACTATGGTCTATTCAGGATCTCTGGTGTTTTGGATGCCGGTTGTGAAGGATTTTGATGGTATCTGATATAGTTTAATGAAAAAAGTGTTCACAAAAAAAAAGAAAAAAAGTCACAAGACGTGTTATATGATGGGAGTGGTTGAGGGGTGTTCTTAGTGTGTATGTATGTGTCCAATTGTGAGTATAATATATATATATATCAATATCACAAGGGATAGCATTAAAAGACCAATCAGCTTTTGGAATATGATGTATCAATCCAGAAAAAACTACAAATGGATACGAATGATGGTAGCATCCTACTCAGGAACTGTGCTAGCTAACCTAATACAGGTTGAGTATCCCATATCAGAATTATTCCAAAAACCATACATTACAGAAAGTGAATAAAAAATATTTTTTTTGCTAAAAACTCACTAGGGACATTTGTAACAGCACTACTGGTGACATGATATGTAACTGGCACTATATATGTGCAAGAAAATGATTGCTTGGCATTCAAATTCAATATCTGAGATAGTACACAAATTTTGTTTCATGTTTTGAAACCTTGTTTTTTGAACAAATAAAATATATTTGTGTGTATTTTATGTGGTAATAAAATATATTTGTGTGTATTTTATGTGTTTATACAGCATACATGCAAGGTACTTCAAAATACATAATTGAAATATTAAAATATTCCGAAATACGGAATAATCCATTATCCAAAATTCTCCTGGTCCCGAGCATTTTGGATACGGGATACGCAACCTGTACTGTTTTAATAGAGTCGACTCCACAAAAATAAAAAAATTATTAAAATGAATACTGGTTTATTTTCTTGTTCTAAATATTTCTTTGATTGATATATGTGAATTGTGTCATATGTATGGTCTATAAAATGTTGTACTAATACATATATTTGTAGTTTAATTCAGCTATGGGTTCCTATGCACAGTGATTCACAGACATTCCTACCTACTTTTATGTTCCCGGAGAAGCCCAGAATGGAGATGTAGCCCATTACTTATGGATCAAAACGAGGCACTTTTTATCACTAAGCCCCGCCCCATGGCAACATAATGCAACAAATCATGGGTCTAAAGCATACCTCCCAACTTCGACCCTGCCACGTGCCCAAAATGCACTTACCCAAAAGAGGACAATGCCTCCCAACTTTTGCTTCCACGAAGCAGGGACAGCAGAGTGTGCCTGAAAACTGGGGGTGTGGCCTTAAAAAAAATAAAATAAAAATGAAGCACATCTTGTGAGGCCACGCCTCCCATTATTGCTGTTCTGGGGGGCTGACCAGCGGCTCTGTAAGCCGCTGGCTATCCCCCCAGCTTCTCTGCTCTGGGTATAGCCATTGTGCGCATGCACACAGCGTCTATTAACCGAATTGTAGGAGGGACTCCCAACTGCCCCCTCCCAGCCACGGGAGGGATGCAGGAATCTCCCCCAAAAACGCGACGAGTGGGTACACACTAAATATGTATGATACAGTTATCGGAAATTGTATAGTATGTACCCAGTTTAATGACACACAAAAGTCCTATTCTCACAAAAGACAACTCAATGCAAGAGCATTCCTTTCTAACGCCATATACAGGAAGATTTTAACAAACATCAATGCTTGTTGCATCCCAACCTATGACATGACTCTATAGCAGGGGTGGGGAACCTTTTTTGTGCCAAGGGCCATTTGTATGGGGAAAAAAAAAAAAATCCTTCGGGGGGGGGGGGCCATATGTAAAAAATAGGATTTTGGGTACCTACCGGTAAATCCTTTTCTCGTAGTCCATATGGGATACTGGGTTGTATACTATGGGGTAGAGATCCTCCGCAGGAGAGACAGGCACATTAAAGCTTTTAGTGTGGGTGCACTGGCTCCTCCTCTCTACCCTCCCTCCACTAGTCAGTTAATGAAAAACTGTGCCGAAGGAGAGCTATGTGAGGAGGTATGTGAACAATAATTGTGGTGAGATTCTCACAGCACACCCAAACCAAAATTACAAAAGTAGGTGAACCATAACAACACTTCTGGGATCACCAATAAACCTTAGAGAAGGTATATATATATACCTCCCCATAGTATACAACCCAGTATCCCATTGGACGGTAGAGAAAATAGGATTTTGGGTACCTACCGGTAAATCCTTTTCTCGTAGTCCATATGGGATACTGGGAGCCCGCCTCTGTGCGGCTTTCTGCTGTAATGGTTCTGTTCCTTACACTGTTCAGGCTTGTTGCCTTGTTAAAATATATATATATATATATATATATATATATATATATATATATATATATATATATATATATATATATATATATATATATATATATATATATATATATATATATATATATATATATATATATATATATATATATACTTGTTTCCTAGCACGGCCACAATCTTCTTGGTCGTGTGCCTTAACTTTAAGGCACACGATGCCCCCGATGGACCCGATTTTCTTTAAAATCAGGTCCATTTTACCGTCAAATGGAAAATCGGGTCCATCGCGTCGGTCGTGTGCCTTTAATAAGGCACACGACGCGACCGACGCGATGGACCCGATTTCTCCATAGGGTTCAATGTTAAAATATTTTTAACATTGAAATCGCGTCGGTCGTGTCGGTCTTGTGCCATTATAATGGCACAAGATAAGATGGACTTGATTAAGTCCATCTTAACATAGTAATCAATGGGAAATGGGCCAATATGGGCCATTTCTCATTGTATATGGCCCCGTCATGCCCCCCCATTGTAAACGCCACCCCACTATCGACGCCAACCCGAAGCGTGGCGAGCGCAGCGAGCCCGCGAGGGGCGGCGGTGCGCGTCCTCCGACCTTTTCATTCCCCTACTATCCACGTCGGCGTGGAGGTGAGAATAGAATAGTGTGGCGAGCGCAGCGAGCCACCGAGCCCGAAGCGTGGCGAGCGCAGCGAGCCCCGCGAGGGGACGCGTATAACTTCACAGGTATACGCGTCCCCTCGCGGGGCTCGCTGCGCTCGCCACGCTTCGGGCTCGGTGGCTCGCTGCGCTCGCCACACTATTCTATTCTCAACTCCACGCCGACGTGGATAGTAGGGGAATGAAAAGGTCGGAGGACGCGCACCGCCGCCCCTCGCGGGCTCGCTGCGCTCGCCACGCTTCGGGTTGGCGTCTATGGTGGGGTGCGGTGTACGCCGTTAAATTTGGGGGGGTTGGGAATATTTTACATTGAATGCAATGTAAAATCGGGTCCCAGGGACCCGATTTACATTAAAAAAAAAAAAAAAAATCGGGTCCAAAATCGGGCGGTCGCGTCGATCGCATCGCATGCGACCAAATCGTATGCGATGCGATCGACCCGATTTTTCCGACACGACCACCCCGATGTAAATCGGTGTGGCCGTGCTAGGAAACAAGTACATATATATATATATATATATATATATATATATATATATATATATATATATATATATATATATATATATATATATATATATATATATATATATATATATATATATATATATATATATATATATATATATATATATATATATATTTAACAAGGCAACAAGCCTGAACAGTGTAAGGAACAGAACCATTACAGCAGAAAGCCGCACAGAGGCGGGCTCCCAGTATCCCATATGGACTACGAGAAAAGGATTTACCGGTAGGTACCCAAAATCCTATTTTCTCTACCGTCCAATGGGATACTGGGTTGTATACTATGGGGAGGTCCCAAAGCTACCAGAACGGGCGGAAACGTGCGGAGGCTGCTGTAAAACCGCTTGTCCGAACTGGGAATCCTCCCTGGCCAGGGTGTTAAATCTGTAAAACTTGACAAAAGTGTTACTCCCCGACCAAGTTGCGGCCCTGCACAGTTGCATGGCCGAGACCCCTCGGGCAGCCGCCCAAGAGGTCCCAAGAGATCTGGTGGAATGGGCCTTTAATGCTTGGGGAAGGGCCAAACCAGCCGATGCATAGGACTGTTGTATGGTGCAACGAATCCAACGGGCTATGGTCCTGGTAGACGCAGGAGAACCCTTCTTTTGCGCATCCTACAAAACAAACAGGCTATCCGACTTGCGAAGTCTAGCCGTGCGTTTTACATACGCCTTAAGAGTATGCACCACATCCAAGGAAAGTGGAATATCAGGATGTACCGCGCTGGAAGGAACCACAATGGGTTGGTTCAAGTGGAAGGCGGACACAACCTTTGGCAGGAACTGCGGCCTGGTCCTGAGTTCAGCCTTATCCTCGTGGAACACTAGGTAAGGACTCTGACAGGACAATGCCCTAAGCTCAGACACACGCCTGGCTGAGGCAAGGGCCAAAAGGACAACAGTCTTCCAAGTAAGGTGTTTTAATTTCACCTGTTCCAAGGGAACAAACCCGGCAGACTTGAGAAAGGTGAGGACCATATCCAAGTCCCAAGGCGCGGTAGGTGGCACAAAAGGAGGCTGAATCCTCAGCACCCCCTGCAGGAAGGTGTGGACCTCCGGCAACAGCGCCAGTTTCTTCTGAAAGAATACTGACAGAGCCGAGATCTGTACTTTCAAGGATCCCAACCGAAGGCCCCAATCCAAACCTGCTTGAAAGAATCTTAACAAATTGTTAAGACGAAATACCGCTGGCGGCAAGGCATTTCTTTCACACCAGGCTATATACTTCTTCCAGATTCCATGGTAGTGAAAAGCCGTGACTGGTTTCCTGGCACGCGTCATGGTTGTGATAATAGAGGGATGCAGGCCCTTAAGGCCTAATATCTGCCACTCAACCTCCAGGCCGTCAAACGCAGCCGCGGTAAGTCCTGGAAGACAAACGGTCCCTGAAGGAGAAAATCTTCTCTTTGAGGAAGACGCCACGGGTCCTCTACCAGCATGGCCTGAATGTCCCCGTACCAGGCCCTTCGAGGCCAGTCTGGAGCCACTAGAATGGCTTCTATTTTCTGGTGCTGAACCCTTTTTAGCACCCTTGCCAGCAAGGGTAGCGGTGGGAATAGGTACACCAACTGGAAGTCCCATGTCCAAGTCAGGGCAACCACTGCTGCTGCTCCTCGGTCCCTGGTCCGGGCACCGTACCTGTCCAGCTTGTGGTTCGACCGAGAGGCCATCAGGTCGATCTGAGGGAGCCCCCAAAGATCTACGAGGTCCTGGAACACCTGAGGGTGGAGTCCCCACTCTCTGGGGTGGAGAATGTGACGACTGAGGAAGTCCGCCTCCCAGTTGTCGACTCCTGGAATAAATATTGCCGACAGGGCCTTTACATGGCGTTCTGCCCAGGAGAATATCCTGTTGGTTTCTCTCATACAGGGCATGCTCCTTGTCCCTCCTTGGCGGTTGATGTAAGCAACCGTAGTTGCATTGTCCGACTGGACCTGTACCGCCCTGCAGCATAGGCTCCGCCTGTAGGAGGGCATATTGAACAGCCCTCAGTTCCAGGTTGTTTATGTGCAACCTGGCTTCCATCGGAGACCAACGGCCTTGCAGGCGAACTCCCTGTATCACGGCTCCCCAACCCCGAGGCTGGCGTCCGTGGTGATCAGGACCCAGTCCTGTATCTGGAAGCAGCGACCCGCCAATAGGTTCTGCGAATCTAGCCACCACTGAAGGGAGATTCGGGTCTGTGCAGACAGGCAGATCCTTCTGTGCATCTGCTGAGGGGATCCCGACACTTCGTGAGAATGTCCAGCTGAAAAATCCTGGAGTGGAACCTGGCATACTGGATGGCTTCGAAGGAAGCAACCATCTTGCCCAAGAGCCTCAGGCACAGGTGCACTGAGACCCAAGGACTTGATAGAACCTCTCTTACCAAGTCCTGCAAGGCTGAAGCCTTCTCGGGCGGCAGGAACACCTTCTGCTCCTCCGTGTCCAGAGTCATTCCCAGGAATACCATCTTCCGGCTCGGGATCAACGAGGATTTTGGTATATTTAAAATCCAGCCGTGTTCCCTCAGCACCTGCATCGTCAGAGCTAACGCACTTCTCAGGGCCTCCTCCGAACCTGCCTTGATCAACAGGTCGTCCAGGTAGGGTATGACATTTACCCTCCAGAGCCTGAGAAGGAACATCATCTCTGCCATGAGCTTGGTAAAGACGCGCGGGGCAGTTGACAGCCCGAAAGGTAGCGCCTGGAACTGGTAATGGCTGTATCCCACAGAAAATCTTAGGAAGACTTGATGGGGAGGCCAAATTGGGACGTGTAGATAGGCGTCATTGACGTCCACAGCAGCCCTCTTTCCAGGGAGGCAATCACCGACCTGAGGGACTCCATTTTGAATTTGAACACCTGCAGAGAGGGGTTCAGAGACTTTAAATTCAAAATGGGCCTTACTGAACCATCTGGTTTGGGGACAAGGAACAGATTTGAGTAATAACCCTGACCTTGTTCCTGTCTTGGTACGGGTATTATTACCTCGGACAAGAGGAGCTTTTGAATGGCCCCCTGAAGGAGCGCCTGATCCTCCAATGAGGCTGGAAGGGCCGACTTGAAGTATCTTCGAGGAGGAGGACCGGCAAACTCCAGCCTGTAGCCTGCTGAAATTAGATTCCTGGCCCAGGAGTCTAGGCAGGAGGCGTCCCACTGCTTGCTGAAGTGCGACAGACGGGCCCCCACCTCGAGATAGTCTCGTGGTGGGTGTACCCGGTCATGCTGCTGGCCTGGAGGCAGCAGGGGCGGTGGAACGGTCCTGATGGCCTGAGGTGTTGTGCTTTCTGAACTTCCCTCTTGTGCCTCTGCTAGCGTTAGAGGCGCCTCTGGCCTTAGGGCGGAACTTGGACCCGCGAAAGGACTGCTGGGAGGGTCCAGTGAAAAAGGCGTTTTGCTGCCGTGGGGGCTGATGGGAGGAAGGTGGATTTCCCTGCTGTAGCCTTAGAAATCCAATCATCCAGCCCACTGCCAAAGAGCCTTTCCCCGGTGAAGGGTATGCTTTCCACACTCTTCTTGGAACCCACATCAGCCACCCACTGGCGCAACCACCGAGCCCGCCTAGCCGACACAGCCATAGCAGAATTCCGCGCATTTATAGCGCCCAATTCCTTTTGCGCTTCGCACAATATCCGTGCGGTATCCTGAATGTGGCGCAGGTTTTCCCCAATCTGAGCCACGGACATGTCCCCCAACAAACCCTCTTGGATCTGCGTGGACCAAGTATAAATGGCCTTAGCCATCCAGTAACTTGCCAGTACCGGGCGTTGTGAAGCCCCGCTGGCCGCAAACATAGAGTTTAGCATTACCTCAAGTCTCCTATCTGCACCATCCTTGAGTGTGGACACCCCAGGGACTGGTAACAGCACCTTCTTGGAAAGGCGTGAGACAGAGGAATCCACCGCTGGCGGTTCCTCCCTTTCTTCCTACCAGCAGGATCAAAAGGATATGCATTAGTGAAGCGCTTTGAAAGCTGGAATCTCTTTTCGGGGTTCTGCCAAGCACTCTTAAAAGCACTTTCTAACTCAGCCTGTTCTGGGAAGTACACCGGCTGTTTTCTCTGGGTCATGAAGAAGGAGTCTCCTTCAGAGGATTCCTCCATAGGAAGCTCTAACACCTCCCTAATGGCCTTAATCAGAGGCTCAGAGCCATGAGCCAAAGACTGCTCCTGAACAATCTCTTGTTCATTCTGCTCCTCTCCCTCATCAGGGACGTCATCATCATCATCGTCAGAATCAGGGGCCATTGCAGTAGCAGGCCGCTTAGGAGGCTGAGCAGGGGGAGGGGTGAGGGTATCAACCCTGGCAGACAACATGGCTAACTCCCTTTGTACCCTCTGCGTCTGTCTGTGTATTGGCAGAGAGCTGGGAAGCAGCAGAGTCCATCAGCGTTTTTTTATGCTGCTGGCCCAGGCAGGCTCTTGACTATCAGCCTGAGACCCATCCACAAGTTGTGGGGGCACCCCACTGACCTGAGAGGTCACTCCACTGGGTTGTGAAAGCATACACGGCTCACAGGTGACCTGTGACTGTGAAGCTGGTATAAACCTTGTGCTGCACACCATGCATGTTAGCTTTTTCACCATGATGAAGCAACAGGACACCCCCAGCAGCGTACCCACGCACACACATCAACACTCAAACTGATGTACTGTAATCTATCACAGTATAAGTGTAATGCAGCCTTGTTTAAAGACTATGTATGTGGACAAGTGGTTAACTAGCCAGTGGGGAGACTCAGAGCAATATTGAGGGGACCAGTACACCCAAAACCTTAACTCACGGATTGTAGTGAGCTGGTAGCACAAAACACACAGTGATATATATCAACACAGTGTAATAACAGAGCTAAGCAACGCTGCTGCGCTGTTAAACTTGCTGTCTCTGCTGCTGCTGCAAGGATCACATCCAACCACGCCGCTGAGGTGCTGTAATGGCGACCTCTGGAAGCGTGAAGAAGCAGGCAGCAGAGACAGAGCGCGCCCAGCAGAGCCTGGTCCCGCTCTGAGTGAAGCCCCGCCCCCTTTGCACGGAGCTGGCGCTTCCAGTATATTTATACTGGCATATGCATCGTTTTTCACATAAAATGCATCGTTTTCCACATAAAATGTTATAAAAACCTGCTGGGCATCCCTGGTGGTCCAGCGGCATTACCCTATGCCAGTCTGATGAGGGGGTTTCGCGCGGTCCCTGCGAGAGGGCCGCCGCTACTCCCGCCGCCATCTTGCCGCACGGAGCAGTTGGGGTGTCCCCTTGTGGGACCCCCAACCTGTACTCACCACAGACGTCTTCGGACCAGTCAGGGGGTGTGCGGCAGCTGGGGGGCCTGCTCGCTACAGCGCAATGCTGTGCGGTGACAGGCCCCAACTCAGGACAGATTGTCCTGCAGCAGGGTCGTCTCTGACCTTAAGAGGTCGTGGCCTGACCCTTCCCCTGACACCCTCGAAGTAGGACAGCTGCCTGGTCAAAGCAGCGCCCCAAAATAATAAACTAAATAAAACTTTGAAGAAAACTCTGGAGCATCCAGAAGCACTGCCTCTCCTGAGGCACATTTTTCTAAACTGACTAGTGGAGGGAGGGTAGAGAGGAGGAGCCAGTGCACCCACACTAAAAGCTTTAATGTGCCTGTCTCTCCTGCGGAGGATCTCTACCCCATAGTATACAACCCAGTATCCCATTGGACGATAGAGAAATTTCTATTACAAATTGTCCTGCTGCAGCCGCTGACTAGGACTGACAGTCTCTGTCTGCTGTTGATGAAGAGGAATCTCACAAGAACTACCGACCTCTTGTGAGAATTCTCCTGTACTGGACTCCCGGCTAAGCCGCTGGGCGAGCCACTCAGACCGGCTACGGGGGCCGCATACGGCCCCCGGGCCTGAGGTTCCCCACCCCTGCTCTATAGCATACATAATATTGTACCAATACAATTTACCACAGCTTTCTATCTCTCATGGCTAGCCTATCACAGTTGGCAAAGTGTAAAATGATATGTACAGGTGTACAATCATTTTACACAAACGGGATCCAGCAAAACTTTTTTTGGCACACTGATGACCTTTACTACAGTAGGAATAGCCAAAACCACCGTACAAGAGCTAGTGCTACTACTTAACTAATGAAAGCAGTCGCCAACACAGTACGGAGATAGCAAGAGGAGGAAATCTGACTTCTCTGGTGTTATGGTGCCCACACACTGCGATTATCACATGCAATTTTAACTTCTTAGTTAAAAATCGCACTGTGTCCAGTTCAAATTGCACAGTGTTTATTTTGCCTTGTAGCATGTACCCTGTAATTGACTATTGTATTGTAGTAAAACAATCAGATGTAGTTCAAATCGCACCCAGTGTACAGTCCACATTGTATGGCTCAAATTGCACCTAGCACACATCTCACCATGTGTGGGCACCACATTAAGGGTAAAATTAACTAAGATGGCTGGTTTTACTACAGAAGGGATGTTGCACATAGCAACCAATCAGATGCTACTTACTTATTTAGCACCATCTAGAAGATAGATTGGTTGCTATGGGCAACATCCTATCTTCAATAAAACTCCTGCCTTAGCAGCCCATACACGCTGCTTTGTGGGCGTGCTGTACTAGCACGGATCACATTGCATTGCATTGCATGCAATGCGATGCAATGTGATGAAACCTAAGTACAAAAAGTATGTGCAAGCACATAGGTTTCATCACATTGCATCGCATTGCATGCACAACGGATGCACATGCAATGCAATGCAATGTGATCTGTGCTAGTACAGCATGCCCACAAAGCAGCGTGTATGGGCTGCTTAAGACTCGTTTGCATTTTACTGTAGATTTAAAGGAGTATAGTTTTGCTTAATAAAGGACACCCTAATCCCTGTATATTCCACCATAAAACGCAATAAAAAGCAAACCACCTTTTTATTCCCATAACATTTACTCCGCTCATATTTTTACCTCAGACATTTTCTATAATGAAATGATACCGAAAAGGTCTAGTGCAGCGCTTTTCAGTGGGTAACAGCTTTCATAGTGATAACATTTTTGTGCCAGGAATTTAAATCAATTCTTTTTCAGAAATACAGTTAGTGGCATTTTGGGCAGAGTGTGTGCATATTTATGGACGAATTCCAAAAGTGACTGATTGGAATGAGGACTTGGCTTTGGCAAAGTAAGGGCATGGTTGTAATGGGGGTGTGGCTTTTCAGATTATGGGTGAGTGATGTCAGACTCCATAATTTAGTACCTGGGTAACACCAAACTGAAATTTTGCAAGTGCAGTTTAAAATTTACTGATTAAGACCTAAAATAAAGCAGCATAAATATTATAATATTCCCATTAGAAAAGAAATCAATTAAAGCATACTGTAACATTACCTTTCATGCGTGCAAAGGAACGAATGGTTCATCTTAGGATAGGAACACTTAATGATCTAGAGTTAAAGTCAATTTGATATTTAAGCTTTTATAGTTCAATGTAGTACATACGCAGATAAAAGGTTTTGAATCATAAAATCAAGAACAGAGGCTCCCTAAACATAGTTCCCAAGCAGGACAGCAGCTCAGCTGGCAAGCGCCACTCAGTTTGTAGCACTCAGGCCTTGTCAATTTCCATTTAGAACTCATTAAATGACTTGAACTGTGTCTGGAAATATATGCATCCAAACTATTTGGCAGCAAGTGAAATTAAATATGCCAAACTAGTTCATCTCTTCTTGTGGCAAACAATGATCGCCTCGCTGCATTTTCACAAAGCATTATCAGTAGGATTTGGCACTGTAACATTTTGTGATATTGAAAGGCTACATTTAACTGTTTGTGCGCCCTTCACACATTGCAGAGCCTACAAATCTGTACAGCACTGTGTGGTATGCAAATTACTTCTTACAAACTTGAACATTCCTAACACATTAATGAGCCATAAAGTGGCTTTAAAATGGTGACCATGTAGAAGATGTTGTGACCACATTAAAAACAGACAACAGAAGTAACTGGCGTTAGAACAGCATTAGGGTGAGATGGGATTGGGTTACTAGTAGAATAGACCCAAACTTTTGTTAAAGTTACATTAAATAAACAAAACCAATAAACCATCATTATGTCAGAAGAGGTTACATTAAAGATTACTGTAGAGAAAAGTTTGGTTATGGAGGTGGCAAGTCACCGTTATTTGTAAATTTAAGAAACAATGATAAAAGGGGTCTATGAGCCAAGCTTTGGAGATTGATAAATGACAGAGATAGCATACCAACCAACCAACCTGCTCCTGTCATTTACAGTCTGTAACATGGTAGCTCGGAACTGATCTTTCCTCAAGGCTTAGTAAATAGACCCTTGAGTTATTTAAGTTAAAATAGTTTCTGTAAATTCACAACATGTAGACACAACTAGAATATGTGCTGTATATGTGAAGATGCCGCAGCAGTGTTACAGGTTGAGTAGCCCTTATCCAAATTATTCCAAAAAAAAAATACATTCCAGAAAGTGAAAAATATATTTTTTTTTCGCTAAAAGCCACTAAGGGGGACATCTGTAACAGCACTAGTGGGGACATGATATGTAACTGGCACTACTGGGGACATCTGTAACAGCACTACTGAGGACATGATATTAACTGCCAGTACTGGGGGACATGATATGTAACTGCCACTATATATGTGCAAGGACATTATTGCTAGGCATTCAAATTCAGTATCATTAACTTTGTTTCATGTTTTGAAACCTTGTTTTATGCACAAATAAAATATATTTGTGTGTATTTCATGTGGTTGATGTGTTTATCTATATAATAAGTTGAAGAGTGTGTGTGCGTGCGTGTGTGTGCGTGTCCGTTGCATTGCAGACACACCGTGGCACTCAGAGCCACTAAATTCAGCAACAAGATACCTCTGGACCGGGTGGTGTGCACCTCGAAGCCGTTTTTGGGAAATTTCACTTAGAAATTTAAAAAACACCAAGTTTTAATTTGCCTTCATTGATAATCTGTGAAAAAGATCGACGATCTGGGAAACCGTTGACGAACAACTGATTTAATTGCTGTTATTGAGTATGAATGACACATTCTAACATTATGGTGAAGGCTTTAAACAATTAGGAATAATTGAGGATATACACAGACCACACATCACACACACACGTACACATTGTACACGCACACAGACAGTACACCACATACGCACACATATATACACATAGCGCACCTCACACACTTACACATTCGACAGATACACATAACACACCACATGCAGTACAACACAAACCTGGATACACTACAACACACACCCCAAAACAGTACAAACACACAGAACACACACACACACACACACTTAAACATTGTGAAGATACAGAAACACACAGAACACACACACTTAAAAATTGCCAGGATACGGACAGCACATTACACTCACATATATACGTAGCGCACCTCACAAACTTACACATTCGGCAGATACACACAATACAACACACACCCACATTCACTACAACTCACGCCCAAAAACAGTACAATACACAGAACACACACACTTAAACATTGCACAGATATACACACAGCACACTACACACACACATTTATATGTAGCACACCTTACGCACTTACACATTGCGCAGATACATACAACACACACATAACATACCTCTAACAGCACAACACACACCCACATTTACCACACACACCCAAAAAAAAACAGTACAACACACACAAAACACACACTTAAACATTGCACAGATACACAAAGATACAGCACACAGATACTGTATATACATAGCACACCTCACACACTTACACATTGGACAGATACATACACTACAACACACACACACAAAAAAAAAAATTGTCATTTATTTAACAGTCTGTACCGGCAAATAAAAATCGTTTTTTTCTTTTTTTCCCCCCATATCCGTCTCTCCAGTCCTCCAGCCTGTCACTGCGCTCCCCAGCCAGTTGCACTAAGAAATCTTTGTCCTGGCCAATGCACCCATTGATCAATACAAAGTGGGTACACTGCACTCACCCTGTTAGTCAGTTGGATATCAGGCACTGCTCTGCCTTAAGGGTTTCCCGGACTCTTTTGGTTAGCTAATGTTTGGTCGATGGGCATGAGCGCTGCATGTATTTGTTTGAATGTTATGAGTGTAAGAAGTTGAAAAATAAGACTGAGATGAAGATTTCACACGTTAAAGTGTACAATTTACTCAATAAATCGTGAAAAAAATATGTGCACATAGAAGTACAATCATGAAATGAAAGTAGGATTAAAAAATAAATTCTGATTCAAACTGATAATTGTTTGGATGGGGGTGGGTTGTGAAACAAATCTATAGGTGGAGGGGGGTATGGATATTGTGGGCATAATTGGTGTTTGGTACACCTACAGGGGGTCCCCAGTTGATGAGAAATTTTTACTACAGTGTCACCGCAGGGGGATTTCCGATTGGGGTTCAGGTGGTCTCTTAGGGACCCCTTTACAATCCCGTTGATCTCTTCTCCTGGAGCCTACAGTCTCCCTCAGTGATTGACTAACATTAAGGGAGACCGTAGGCTCAAGGAGAAGAGACCTACGGGATTGTAAAGGGGATTTTAAAGGGTCACTAAAAGACCACCTGGACGCCAATTGGGAATACCACTATGGTGACACTGTGACCGTGACACTGTTGTGAAAATTTCATCAATTGAGGACCCCCTGTAGGTGTACCAAACACCAATTATGCCCACAATATCCATACCCCCCACCTAAAGATTTTTTTTCGCAAACCACCCCCACCCAAAGAATTATCAGTTTGAATCAAAACTTTTTAATTCTACTTTAATTTCTTGATTGTACTTCTATGTACACTTATATTTTTTTTCATGATTTATTGAGTAAATTGTACACTTTAACATGGCAAATCTTTATCTCAGTCTTATTCTTCAACTTCTTACACTCCAAACCTTATCAATGCCACCATTGAGGATTGCGATTTGGCCCATTGCGCCCGTTCCCAGTGGTGCGGGTAGCATGCGTCGTGTCATGACATCATGTGGCCAGGCCCGTGGACCTGCTCCCACACTCAGGGGCTGCCCCACTGTTTGGTAGAGATGCCCGGTGCCTGTGCTTTACAGATCTCCAGACCTCAGAGACTGCTGCAGGAAGGATCTGTGAGGGGAGCGGCAATGGCAGGGAGCTGTGAATTTTTGATTAATTATGGCGCGGTAAGTAACGCCCACCCCGGTCTCCATGCACCCTTTCTGATTTTATACCGATTTCTGACCCTCAGATGTTGGAGAGTATGTCATAGGTGCTAAATCTCAGGAGTGGATGTGGAATTCACCAACACATGCCAGTTATCAACTCAGGAGCGTTGTGTTTCAAACAACAACACCACACCTGATTTCATTGCCGTCACTGAGTATCAATGCAAACACATTCTAACATTATGGTGGAATCTTTAACAAATTACAATCTTAGGTCTTTGGCACAGCATACTGTAAGATGACATTTTTCAGAAATTTTGGAAATAAAAAAAACCCAAGTTTTTCCCGGGCAACGCCGGGCGGGTCAGCTAGTACAACATAAATGCAAGATACCTCAAAATAAAACATTGAAATATAAAACTATTCTGAAATACAGAATAATCAGTTATCCAAAATTCTTCTGGTCCCAAGCATTTTGGATAAGGGATACTAAACCTGTATTGGAAAGTACAGAACCACCCATGATAAAAACTCTCCACATAATACGGTCTTATTTAATTGGCCCATTATGGTTATTAGCCAACATCACTTATAGCTGAAATTAAAGCCAAAACGTACTACAAATGAATACATTAGTGCACAATATATTCTGTCCAAATCCAGCCTTCTGGGTCTGTTCACTTTCCCATTGTGGATTCCCTCAGTGGACTGATAACATGTGGGGAGGTTCATTGGAGAAAAAAGCCACACGTGGCCATATTGACATTCAATGTACAAATGCATGGTCTTTATTGCACCCATCTGTCCCAAAGTTACCTTATTTAAAGTCTGAGATTGCCGTCTAATGTTCTTTCAGAGAAAAGGGGTTAAACAGTTTACAGACCATCATTAAATAAAACCCTTCAATGCAATCTGATTCTCAAAGTTTAATCTCTAGGCGTGTCCAAGCAAATGGCATAAAAACTCCCTACCTGGATTTGATAGCAACTTGTAACATGAGGACTACAGTATCAGGCAGTTGTACATTAAAATTAGCATTACCAATAGTTACCATGGCACATTTCAAAATGCATTGAGCAATACAAACACTGGTGACCCGTCCCTGCCACCTGCTACTGGCATGAATAAAGCAGCATTGCGCTACACAAACAGGATTTGAAGCATATCAGCCTTTCAAATCCTTACTGTGAATTTCCATAATTGGTGCCAAAAACTGATATCAAAAGCTGTATGATACAAATACAATTACTACTGTACTTAAAACCATTTTCCAATGGGGTAGAGTTGTTCGTAGGTAGACCAGAAAAAGAAAATGACTATTTCTGACTATAGGCTCATATTAATAGTAAGAGATGTATGATCGAAAACCAAACCTATTACAGTAATTTTTCACCAAATCATATCAATAATATATCACAG
The DNA here is from genome assembly GCF_055691185.1 of Crinia signifera. Classification (NCBI taxonomy): domain Eukaryota; kingdom Metazoa; phylum Chordata; class Amphibia; order Anura; family Myobatrachidae; genus Crinia; species Crinia signifera. The sequence continues at coordinate 148,477,376 of NC_139221.1, read as the reverse complement.
GGACATTCTATAGGAATGATTACATACATGACCATGCCTAGCCATGCGATACTTCATAAATATGCATGTAGAGAGACATTAAGATGCGTTGTGTCCAGTGTATTTAATGGATAGACTCCCAGGTGTCTTACCACAGACCGTGTTTTGGAGCATGGGTCTTCAAACTTTCGCCCTCCAGATGTTGTGAAACTACATGTTCCAACATGCATTGCCACATATTCTCCTATAAGAGCATGCCAAAACTGTCAGGGCATGCTGGAACATGTAGTTCCACAACATCTGGAGGGCCACACTTTGAAGACCCATGTTTTGGAGTAACCAACTTACATTGCTGGCTTCCAGCACACTCTACAAGAACAGCATTTTGGCCTGGGGAAACCAATCTCCTTTTTTAGCTTAACCCTGGTGTGGTACAATGGGGTCTGACCCCACTCCTTTGACCCATTGTTTCTTTGAAACTATAATGAATAGTGAGTGACCTTGCCTTTCATGTATTTTCCTTTAAGGGCTTCCTAAAATGTGGCAGTCTTTGGGTCCATTTTCTATTTACGGTTATTTGTGTTTGGGTTCAAATGGACCCCATAGCACTTTCCATGTTTAATATGTAGGTTTCCTTATTTCTAGGTTCTGTGATGTGCACAGTGGAACACAATGTTGAAAAGACAGAGACTGTCACCCAAAGCTGTTGTCACATCTTTAGGGACCTCAGTGACATTGACACTGAAGATGATTTTAGCTGGAAGCAGTAAAAAAAGTTAGGCCTACAGTGATAATGATAATCAGATGATGTAAAATAATCAGAAACTCACAAAGTGTTGTGCAACATCATTTGGACAAAAACAAATCATTGTAATAAACAGTGTTTAATCTGGTGATATATTTAGTACATTTTTTACCGTGGGGGTCACATGGACCCCATGGTACTAGCAACGGAACTATTTTCATGGTACCACACCAGGGTTAATGATTAGCACAAGAACACAGGGGCTCATTTATCAATACAAATATTTGTGGCTCATCCCTTGAAGACGCAATGCTATCAGATAATACGCAAGCATTTCCGAGCTTGGCTACAGAACACACCTCTAGAACCCTCCTTGCCAATGGCAGCCATGCATGCCTGGCCAGCAGACCATACATGCACAGGCATTGAACTAAGCAGATCACAGGGACTGGCTCCTTTTGTGCCCCACCTGCATCCTTTCTTACATATTGCCACAGATATACGCACCATAGTTTTAAGAATAGCTGTACACTGTATAATGACATATCTTCGAACTTTGTATGCAACAAGCTAGTTATACTTCAGTAGCAGCAGCCATGTCCATATTTGAAGTCATGTGTTGCCACGCCCCCTGGAGGACCCTAAAACACCATATTGGAAGATAACATACATGACATGATAAAGTAAATTAAACTCAATTGGGGGGGGGCACATATCAAATTTTAGAGCGATATAGTGTATAGAGGCAAAGTACCAATCAGCTTTGGGTTATGTTTTTCTTTTCTTTTCAACATAACCTATAAAATGACAACATGTAAGCAGATTGGTTGGTGATTTATACCTCTCCTGGATTTAATAAAAAATCTCCCTCAATCTTAGAATACATACTGTAGATAATATTGGGCAGCAAGGAGGAACCAGTTCCACGTGTTACTGTATAATGTGTGTAAATATTTAAGTTTTCGGGTTTCTGGTCACACATACTGGAAGGCTAATGGGCTACACACAATAAATGGACGTGTGTGTGTGTGTGTGTGTGTATACTGTATGTTTACAAAGCGTGCATCTTTAATGAGCTCATAATGATGTCGTTATCGTGCATTCTGTTCAGATAAATCACATAGTGTACACCCAGCTTTAGTCAGGGGATCCCAATCACAGATTTCAAGGCACACTGGTAGTCCAGGTATTAAAGTATAGGCAAACTTGAGCACAGGTGACTAAATAGTATTTAATGCCCCACACACAGCAGTCGACTAGCAGTAAACGAGGGTCCCCCCAATTGCGGACGACATTAGGAATTGGAATACTGGTCACTAGGGGAATGTGGGGGAGAGGACCTCACTAGGGTGTCAAAATGCCAGCTCCTCCGCAGTGAGCAGGAGCTCCACTGACATTTTGCAGCACCCAGCTACTGTCACCAAGGAAGAGCTAGCAGTGCAGGGAGAGGCACAGTCCAGCATCTCCTGGCAGAAATGGCATTGTGGTAAGTGGGCCATTACAACTTGCCCCCATTTACATGACCCATTTTCAAATGCATTCCCCAAAGGGGGAACTATTTGGCCCACTGGGTGCCACCAAACACAGGGATGCCACTTATAGAGAATATAGATTGTGAACTCCACTGTGCAAGAATGATGTGAATTATTGAGAATAAAATATAAAAAATAATGCATAATATTTAGTCGCTATATAAAATAGTAATTGGATGGGATGGTCTAATGTCCGTGCCCCCCCCCCCCCCAATCCGCCACCTACAGCACATAATTATGTGGCAAAGGGCAGCTTTTGTGTTAAGAGCCGTCCTTTGCGGTGAGACGGCCATATGCAGCGTGTCCTGGCGGTCCCCCCCCCCTTACTTGGCTTATGTGCTGCTGCTGCGGGTGGGCAGGCTCTCCTCCCTGCACTAGGAAGGAGGATGTCACATGTCCGGGCAGCACAGCGCTGTGCTGTGCTGCCCGGACACAGGTGAGGGGTGGCTCGGGGGGTCACAGTAGAAGCCCCGATACCAGGTTTTTACCACATTTTTAGTTTACGAATCCCACCCAATGAGTATTACAGTAGCAGATAAAGATCATACCCTCTGACTTTCACCTTATTAGGCTCAGTAAGAATTAGCCATACTACATTACTTAATATACAATACATATTTAACATTTTTGTACACTATAATAATGAAGTGTCCTATTCAGAAAAGAGACTTGGGGAGGGGATATTCAGAGCTGATCCCTGATGCGCAAATTCGCAATCCAATCGATCAACGAATGACTGCATGTACATATGGATCATTGGGTGCATGCGCAAGCCAAAATAGAAAATGGATCTAATCGCAATACACCCCCCCCCCCCCCAATTTTGGTGGACAGTAAGTCAGCATTTAAAAACGATGACCTGCTTTTTTCTGAGTGAGTGAAAAACGCAGGGCGCGTGAAGTCTGCAACAGCCTTGATCACCCTGCAGTCACAGAGTTGTGGAAGGGTCAGAATTACTCACATTTGCACAGACTGAAAAAAAAAAATCATTCTATGATTCATGAATTGCATATGGATGCGTGACAGGATAGCGCATAGCAATACTTTTGCAATTCAATCGCAGATGACTTACACAGGGCAGGTTTTCTTTGTGTCTGGGTGGTAACTAACAACTCGCAGTCATCTGCAACACTTCAGATGAGCGATCAGGTCTCAATCAGGCCCCTGTTCTTTAAAATAAGAAAATTATGCATTTTTTCCAATAAAATGCAAAGCCCACTGGGGAGAAAATGCATCAAATCTTAGAGAGGTAAAGAACAAACCATTCAGCTTCTAACTGTGCAACTTCAGAACTTGATCTCTCGTGAAGATTTGTTAAGTCTCCCCCTACATCTGTTCTTGCAAAAAAAAGAAGGAAATTACAAAAATTTGTAATCTAAACAGACGGCTATTACTTCAAATAATATAGCCGTGAAGCGAACCATTAAAATATCATTAGCTTGAGGGCACAACATAAAAATCAGCTAATTAGAAGGAGCTAGATACATATCACTGTACCAGTTCTGAACATGGGCATACTGTACACGATCTCAGCTCATCTGTATCTGTCCACCAAGCATAGCAATGAAACCCCAAAATCTAGGAGATGGGACATACAGCTCGTGTATGTATGTTGTGTGTATGGGCAATATGGAAAAAAATATTATACAAAAACAAAATTAAAAAAAGGAGTCCCGTTTGAGATTAGAAATCAATGAGTAGATCTACTGAACTGCATTTCACACCTTACAATTTAAAACTGAAATATTAGATGCCTGGTTTTGCTGTGAATGTCATTGCCATTATACATTTCATGGTCAAAACTGGAGTGAACGCTAGAAAAATGGTATGCCAATTGCCATTTCCTGGCAGGATTATAACATAGGTTAAGAGCAAAGCTAGGAGTGGAGATACAGTGAAGTGAGCGCTTAACGGTTAACCGAGTGATAAGGTTAAATAACAGATGTATAGCACCATATGTATGGTCTTCTTGCAAGATAATGACACTTACAAGTCTCATCATATCACTACCATAAGCATGAATGATGGTCTGAATAACCATCTCCTGATCTGGGTCTCTTGGATTGTTAGTTTGCTCTATATAGGTTGGAGTATCTTTGGTGGCTTGTCTGTCAAAGAAGCTTCAAAAGGAGACACCTTTTTCTTAGTAGTTGCCACAAACCTGCTTGATTTGTTGCGCTGATCAGCAGCCTTAACACAGTTTGGGTCAGAACAGACTGCACTGATCCAAACTGTGTAAAGGCTGCTGATCAGCGCAACAAAACAAGCAGGTTTCTGACAACTACTAAGAAAAATGTGTCTCCATCAGGAGAATCCCCATTTTGGAAGGGTTTCACTATAAAACTCCCAACTTGCGGAGATCTTTTCCAACGAGTTCCCTCCAGTGACCACTGGGACTTACCACGGACCCAAACTTGGTCACATCACTAGTGGGGACTCACTGACCATATTGGAACAAAACCTCCAACGGCTTCCTGGGACCTGCATTGTACCCTAATTCAGCCAAGATACATCGGGAGGATATATGTACACCAAATTATGTGGTATTAGAACTAACATGGTTTCCTTTAATCTCCCCAATAAGAAGGACTTTTATTGTAAGGGCTTTCTAGGAACAGACCCACTGCAATGCAATTTATGTCTAGTGCCAATTTAGGAGTTATCCATGTTTTTATGTTGGGTTTATTCAGTTTTTGTTCGGAATTAAAAACATTTTTTAAATGTAAAGATCATCCAATTGTTATAGATTCATTTTTTAATCAATTAGCGCTGCCATAAACCCTAAGGCTTTTTGTGGTCTCAATATCAGGAGTGATCATCCCAATTCTGAAGCTCCTGGATCAAGCACCTCATCAGCGCCTCTCACAAAGTGCTACACATTTTCTTAACCCAGGTTGTGCTGCAGTGTGAAAGCACCACTTCCAAAATCACTGTGTCGAGCAATTCGACATTTCAACCCAGGTCACAACCAGTTGAAACCTTCCAACCAGGGAATCCGTGAACACAGTCCTGTGTCTGCCCTGATGTCAGCAGCCAGAGCCTAGGAAACACACAGCACACTTCAGACCATATAAAAAAAAAAATAAAAAAAAAAAATTAGCATTCGTGCAGTAGGAAGTTTACAAATACAGTCATGTCCTCAATTTGGAGTGATAAATAGGTGATGAAATTACTCAACATGACTACTGCAATGCTGTCAGCAATGCCCACCCTTCACTTTGTTACCATTGTGACCATGTTTGGGAGCCTGAAAACAAGCCATTTTTTAATGACACCCATGTGTTACGGCCAGGATAGACCAGTACTAGGTAGGACCCAGGTTTGCGGTCTGAAGGGGGTTTAAATGGTCTCAGTTTATGCATTGTACATTTAAAAGTATAGACTTCATCTATCACAGTGTACATTTTTAAAAAATATATATGTTTAGTCTAACTACATATATTGAGATGCAAATAGGAAAGCCTAATAACGTTGGATTGTTAATGTTAGAAAGCATTAACACATGGTTAATCAAGGTTTCTAAAACACACCAAAATTTTACAGTATTCTTATAAGAAGCAGATTTTTTTCAGGGTCTTACAGCTAGCTGGTCACCAGTGTGCCCTGAAGGGAAGCTGCAGGCGTCGGAGGAGACCATGCATAACCTGGCTTTTAGCCAGCACCATGGACAGCAGCACAGGGGTTCCCAGTTAAAGCTGGCGCATGCGCTGTTTCAGCAAATCATGTGAAATTAAGGGGACAGTAAAATCAAATGGGTTGAAAATTCAGCATTCCGAAAAGCTGACTAAAGAGAAAAATAGAGTTTTAGAAAGTGGTACTTTAGCTAATGAGGCATGATGAATGCATTCGAAATGTTCATGGACCTTGCAGCTAATATAATAGCAACACAAAGAATGAAAAAAATTTATATATATATATATATATATATATATATATATATATATATATATATATATATATATATATATCTATCATTCCAAGTGCCCGGCACTCCTGTGGATGTCTTTTAGTAGTGATCCGGTGCCTTCCTTGTAGCTTTGGTAAGCTCTTGTAGATGCTGGGATGGATATAGGTGGCACTCTCGGATTTAGTGAAGCAAAAAAAATTTTTTTTGCTTCACTAAATCAGAGAGTGCCGCCTATATCCATCCCAATATATATATATATATATATATATATATATATATATATATATATATATATATATATATATATATATATATATATATATATATATATATATATATATATATTTTTTTTTTTTTTTTTCCCCATCATAATTTTTTTTTTAAATAGAATAAGAAAATTCTCTATGAAAGTGGACAATGACATCACTCCTGAAAGACTTACTTCAGCATTTTAAAGGCTACAAATTCCATCTAAGCTAACAAAGTAACAGTCTTATTTGGACATAATCACATGAGCTACTGAACAAGGCACTACCCTACACCTGACTGTCATGTGGTTCATTTGTTTAAAAGGAAAATCTACTTAAAATGTATTTAAAAAATGTACACAGTTCGATAGATACACATTGATTTTATAACTTACCTTAATAGATTCACTTTCTAGTGTCAAAACAGAATATGGAGCACACTTGTTAAATCAAAGACTAAACTAGATTTGCAGCTTGTATTAAAGGTCTGTTTAGCTCATGAGAGGAAATGACCACTTCCGTCAGACAGAACGTTAATATGCGATCATCAACTGTTACATCAGACTTCTTGTACAAATGATTTCAAAAGAGCCATGTAACATCACACTATAGAGACAGGAGTACTCTGTCTGCAGTTTACAACATCTAACAAACAGGATGTATGCAATAAGCATGCACTGCACTGAAGCAAGAAATACTGTATGCTAGTAACAGCATGTAGTTTGTTCACTGCAAGTTTTCATTAGGAGTCAATGGTAAGCCAGCTCAAATTTCTCATGAAAGATATTACCAAAATAGAATTTTTATATGTTATTTGCAAAACTGCAAATACAGTAGGCTTTTTTATTTACAAGGTGCAAAACGTTAAATTGTCCTTGAACTCAGTGGGTCTCAAACGCTTTCTAGGGTGACACTGAAGAGTGACATCCAAAAGCATATCAAACCATTTCAAATCTAACAAATTTACTGTATTTAAAAAAAAAGTTTATTTATAGATTTATATAAATGATAGGGTAAAGTACCTGCTAGTGTATTAAATTTAGACATTGCTAATATCATATCAGTTCTATAGAATAGAAGATGGCAATAAAGGCAGCACTCCTGGATTTGTAAATGTAAATAATGTGCAAAATGTATTGCTAGTACAGGGCCAACATGTTTCGGGCTTAGCCACACTGCCTCAGGGATCCATAGAATGTATATCTATATCCCAGGACAGTGGCAGATTCAGGGGGGGCACCTGGGCACGTGCCCCCCTGTCAATTAATTTGTAGCTGAGGACCAGGGCTTTCCAACGAGCCCAGCCCCGTGTCTCTAGCCCCCCGGGAACCGGAGATATCGCCTGGCAAACCTGTAACGTTTTTTCCCCATAGGATAATATGGGACCCGGCAATTCTGACCCCCACCTAGTTCCGATGGCTGCCAGTTCCCGCCCTGGCATCACAGAAGCTTGTGGTTGATATCATTCATTCGCTGGGCCTTCAATATGATACCAGGCTCGTCCAAATCGGTCAATCGGTTCCAGAGATATTGCGTGTAAACAGATTTTTTTATTTTTGAAATGTAATTTCATGGCTGTTCATGATTTTGAGGGCAGATTACTCTGGAACCAAACGTTGTCTCATGTAAATGGGTCAGTTGGTTCCGAAGATATAGCCGGTTAAGGGGCAGATGTATCATAGCAGCGCTTATCGCGCCGCTATGATACTTCCTGCTTCGCCTCAATAGCGAGGCGAAGCAGGAAGGGACATCGACAAGATGTATTAACATCTTGTCTGCCGAAGCGGGGGAGCGTTAATTCCCCCCTTCGGCGATGTCCCTTTCTGGTGATAGCGCATCAGTTAATACTGATGCGCTATCTCGTGTCCCCCGGCCGCACTGGGCATGAGCGATGCTGACCGTTCATACATTCGGCCTGCTATCATTTTGATAGCAGCGCCGATATGGACAGGGGCGCATAGCGCCCCCGCCCATTACCGCATCCCGGCCGCTTCATACATGGGGGAGAAGCGGTATCAGTGCACATAACGTGCGCTGATACCCTTCTCCCCCATAACGACACATCATACATCTGCCCCTAAATGAGATAACTGGTTAAAGGGGGGAGGGGTGGATTTCTCTCCCCCTCACACCAGAAAATGCAGGGACTAGGCTGGTGTAAAAGGGGCCAACCTGGGAATGCGTTTTCTGGTGTGAAAGGGGTATTATTTCAAATAGCCGGGACCTGCAGTGCTCTGAATAAAGCCAGGCTCTGCCACTGTCAGTGGCTATCACTTCTGCCTGGCGGTGGCTGTCCCCCATTTACCACGAGCATGTATTCCCCCTTGGCAATGAGCATGTAATCCCACATGGCAACGAGCATGGAACCTCTGGCAATGAGCATGTAGAGAAGCAGCACTTATGTAGCATAATTTTTAATAGGCATTATGGTGTTTGGCATAACACATAATGGACATAATGGCGTGTAAATTAACGTGTAATGGACATTATGGTGTAAATGTTTAATGCGCGCCTTTGGTGGACAATGTCCCTGTTTATGAAGTGTATTGTGAATTCTGGCTCAATCCATGTGGCATTATGTGAATTTTGTCTCAATCTGTGTGGCATTACTGTATGTGAATTTTGGCTCAATCCATGTGGCATTATGTGAATTTTGGCTCAATCCGTATGGCATTTTATGCATTTGGCTCAATCCGTGTGGCATTATGTGAATTTTGACACAATCCATTTGGCATTATGTGAATTTTGGCTCAATCCGTGTGTGTTATTATGTAAATTTTGGCTCAATCCGTGTGTGTTATTATGTAAATTTTGGCTCAATCCATGTGGCATTATGTGAATTTTGGCTCAATCCATGTGGCATTATGTCAATTTTGGCTCATTCCATTTGGCATCATGTGTAAGGGGCAAGTATAATGGGGTCTAGTATTTTGTTGCATAATGTGTAGAAGTTGTGTATGGTGTTGACACGCCCCCTGTTGAGTGGCCACACACCCTTTTCTGGAGCGCGCCTTCGGCACGTGCACAACTACATCCTTCCCTTTTGTCGCCATGGTGGGCCTGCATACTTTAAATGCCAGGGCCTATTTTTAATTCCATTCCCACCCTCTCCTGCCGCTCTCTTAGCATGTACACTGGCACCACTAACACCGTCCCTCCCCCACCCAAACCCTTTTTTATCATGGTGCCCCCCCCTGTCATTTTATCCTGGATCCGCCCCTGTCCCAGGGTATACCTTTGGGCTAAAAGAGTTCGTGAGAATATGAAGTCCTAGAAACAACACAACTTACCTGGTCCTCCCAGGTGTTTTTGACAAGAAGTGCAATATGCTTAAAGTGATTAATGCAGATGTCTAACCACATAGAGGTCCACACCTGTGAAGGTACCAAGTGAAGTTTGTGTTCCTGGATTACCATCCCTCTGCTCTTCATAGATACAGATTCCATCTACCCCATAATCACAGAGTTAGGCATCAGCAACAGATCACAGATAGCTGCTGCAGGTGATTTTCCTCCTCAAAGCCCCACATGACCTGTCCGTAACAAGTACAGTGTCTGAGGGGGAAATTTACGAAGCTGGGAGTTCAGTTTTACATGGGAAGTTGCTATGGTAACCTAATCAGAATCTACTTGTAACAAAGTAACGAAAACTTGTGAAAAATATAAATCAAGTGGTTACCAACCCTAATCCTCAAGTACCCCCAACAGTGCACATTTTCCAAGTCACCCAGCAGGTGCACTCATTCAGACACATTTTTAAAGATCCACAGGTGGAGCTAATTAGGTCACCTGTGATTCTGTGTGGAACCTGGAAAACGTGCCAAAATCAATGCCTAATGCAGAAAAACATTTTAATGTCACATACACTAAATGCAGCTAGAGTAACTGTGCTAGTAGGAAGAAAACAGACCCTCAGTCAACATGCCCAATCTGAGCAGTAACAATGGCACTTATTATCTAGAACGGCTTACAAGTATTCTACATAATACAATTTTTTTTTACAGGCATGTTGTCTACCAGGATCTCACAAAATAAGGTTTCACGTTAAATTAATAAAACCATCAATTAGTTACATCCCTGTGCAGGATGCGCTCACTAGATCTACAAGCACAAGGTACACAGGAGATTTAAGGTTAGTGAGTTTTTCATACTTTACTATCCACGCGGGCATAGAATGAGAACATAATGGTGTGTCAAGTCTATCAATGGATCATGCCTGAAGCATGGCGAGTGAAGCGAGCCATGCAAGGGGACACCGTACACTTATAGGGTGTCTAGGTCGACAGACCCCTCCCCCCCCCCCCAAAAAAAAAAAAAGAAAGAAAAAAAACAATGTCAATTTTCAAGTCAACCTTTTCAAAGTCAACATAATGCGAGTGTCAACCTAATGACCATGCATCGACCATATGACTCAACTTATCCTCTGCTAACATTAACCCACATCAGAGTACTCCTTGACTACAAATGGATGATCTCCACTTTAAACTTAGGGGGGAGGGGGGTACATTTCTTGGTACTCTCTCGGGACAATATGTTGCATCTTCCTGTAATCAGTAATTCCCCTTCATGGGTTCCCCCAGATTCATTGTATAATGATGGTTCATATGTATAGAGTCCCAGTCTTGCTAATCATACGCCTGAATTTAAGTGCAATTTTAAGTTTACAATTGGTCTCATGGCCGTATCCTTTTTTTCGATTACCAATTAACTAAAAAAAAATTCCATTCTGAAGCATGCATAACCTGAGAAAACCTGTTAAACTTAATTTATAACATATGGGATTAATGCAGATTTGAACATAAACCCATTTATCTGCCATCAATTCACACTGCACATGCTCTAGATACTTGCTTATGAAATGAATGCAGAACTGAACATATTTTGAGTGTAGCTACACCTATTCCCAATGAACGAAAACTGGGCTGTACCCAGGGAAAGTGTAAGTCTTTTTGGGACCCTAGGGAGAACTTCCCCCTTCCCACCCCTGACACACACACACACACACTGCCACCAATACCCAATTTCCAGACACTTCAGTTAAAATGTCGAGGTTGAGTCTTAAGGCCCATACACACACAATGTTATTCCAGGGCAATTTCTAAGGGATCTTACTAGATCACTTAGAACTTAAGCATGGGTCACGCAGTGTGTGTACTCCAGAACAATGACTGTGCACAATCCCTTTGCCATCACTGACCAGATTTGTACTGCATGCAGTATAAATCTAGTCAAAGCTCCACTGTTCTCGCTCACCAGAGAACACAGATCGCTCAGCACACATCATTGGCATGTGTGTCAGCGATGTGCTGAGTGATCTTACTCTGCACATAGGCTCCATCAATCTGTGTGTAAGGATTTTCAGACATTCAACAACTGGCCACCTGTATGAAATACAAGGATCTCTTCCTCGGACATACTTAATTTTGAAATAAGCAGACTTTGGCAGTTGGCAAAGGTCAGTGAAGGTATTTCGACACAAATACTCTCCCATGCAATGCGTGTATGTCCTGTACAAATTCAAGACTTTATTCGTGGCAAACCAGGTGTGTACACAGATGCATACAAGTTATACTGCTTTCACATTGCAGAAATGGGTAATGACACGGTATTCTTAAATGGGACTTTAAAACGGGTCTGAGCCTTGAGACATTTCACATTGCAGGTGAAAACCGTTTTCAAAATCATTTAATACCATTCAAACATTCAACCCGTTTAACCCCCAAGGGACACGTTTCAAGCCATTGAAATAGAGCCATTCACACTGCCTAAAAAACGGCTTTAAAACGTGTAGGACTCTGCTTTTTAACCGTGTTGAAATACCCAATTAACTTTAACCGGTAAATCAACTTTGGCACTTTCACATTGCAGCCTTAAACGTTTTAAAATGGGAAAAAAACGGCAATATACCGTTTTAAAAGTGCAATGTGAAAGGGGTATAATATAGGTGTGTTCGCGGCACATTATTTTTAAGTAAAATACACCAGATGTACTTCTAATTCTGCTTCAGCACCAAAGAACCTTAACCTAGTGGTCCACCAAACAGACTTTCATCGCACTGTACACGCATAAGGTATTCAGTTGCTGGGTCAACATGAGTTTTTCATTTTATTTTCTTCCACAATTGAGGATTGCAAGCACAAAGTGATCACAATTGCCATTGCAACCGCTAATAATGTGTGGTGGTGAGAAGTCTGTTGTGCCACCGTTTTTACAACCGTACAAGTCTTCTACTGCTGACAATCACGGCTATAAAAAACAATTAGATGGTGTTTGGACGTTTTCAAATTTAAAGATCCAATGTAAAAATAAAAAAAAATATATGGTCAAATCTGCAGTGTACAGGCACAGATTGTAAGATTGAGAACCTATGGAAGAAATTCCAAAATCTTGAAAGCATGGATTGCAGATTGAGGATGTACGATTCTGTTGCAAGACCCACCCTCTTAAGTTTCCGTTAACAGAACAAAACCATGCATGCCATTTGCACAACACAATTGCCTCCATAATGGAAAGTCATCCTATTCCAATGAGCAAATCGCAAACCAGTACCAAAAACGTATACCGGCACCAGGTTTTTATGTAGAAAATCACTATTTTCTTCAAACAGAACACTTTACTTAATCCAATGATGATATTATCCAGTGTAAGAGATGTCTGAAGATCCTTTGACATTACCCTAGGGATTTACTTGCGATTTCCTGGAATATATACTAATGTAACTTGTCTAGCATGATGAGCTTTCACCTATTTTTCGGTCCAATTCTCCTTTAACGGTGGCAAGGCTATATGGTGAAATCATGGCTTTGGTAGTGAAGAGCCTGGCTTATATTATCTGAATAAGCAGTGCCCTAATGGCATACTATTAACAACACTACTGTACCCTTAACTGAAAGGATAAATCACGTGTCACATCACAGTTCCACAATGAAGAAATTTAAGGTTGTATCATTTTTGAATAAATTAATGAAAAAGTATGTGTTATTATTAAAAACTTATAATTAATCTATTTTTTAGAAGCAAAATCGAATAGAAAAATTGAACAGTTTTTCTACATCTGATGCAGATTCTATCCCAATGCTCGCTCCTGTGTAATGTAAATCAAATAGAATAATAGTCTTGGCAGGCAATAGTACTGTATATAGTGTAAATCTAATAGTAGATAGAACACATCTAATGTGTTTACTGCTGCATTCGATTCAATGTCCATCTACTGTCAGAAGCCAGTGTTGATCTAATAGTAAATCGAACAGCAAATCGAATATATAAAATCAAATAGAAAATTGTGGAAATTGATGAAACTGAAAAGTAGAAAAAAAACTTCAGAGAAGGTCGAATAGTCCATATAGAATAGATATCGAATTGAAATGTGTGTAGGCACAGTTTAATTAAAATCTGAACACACTGTATTTTAGTTTACATTTATGTAGGAATTCTTAAAATTCTAAAAAAGGTTAAAAAACATTATTAGTACCATTATTAGTACCATAGTACCAAACTAAACCTTAAAAAAATCTGTTGGTTACACACACTTGTTACTGTCTTGTTTACGGTCGTAAAATGGATTCACACTTCTGGACAGCATCTCATAACAGAATATTTTGCATTTAGTAGTGATGGGCCCCTTTCAGAACCCTTTTTACCTGAAGCTTGGGCACTGACCATACCATTCATCTCACTGAAAAACTCAGGCTTCTATTTATAGTGCTACTAGCTGAGGTACAGTACCTGGCATTGCTCAGGTTTGGTAGTGCAATTAGCATTACAACTTTATCCTGCTTAACCGCTCGCCATGCCCATGGTGTAACTGGCACACACCTCTCTGTGGTAGGCTCCCGGTTTCTTAAACCACATGTCCTCTACCCCCATTATGTTACGCAGTTTCACCATATGTTGCTTCTCCGATACACTTTGTGTGGTGGCCGGACCCCTTTTTGAGCAAACAGTAGGGTTTGAACGAGAGAGTCTAAGGGGTCGTGAACTTCTGCACCCAATCAATGTCCTCCACTCCCTCTAGGTTAGGCAATTTTGCCATATCTTGCTTCCCTGACTTAATTTATGTAGTGGCCAGAGCCCTTTTTGGGCCACCAGGACCCCCATGGGGTGCTAGGGGTGTACTACACCTACAGTATTTTTTTCCACATTGTAAGTCATGTGTGTACCAAGTTTGGTGTAAATTGCTCCAGGCATACCAGTAAGGCAACCAATACACATTCCTGCCAAATAAGCTAAAATGACAGCACATTTCAAATACCTTACATCCCCATATCACCAATTCAAGTGTCAGCAAAATGACCACCCGTGGAAAGAAACAAATTTCTAGGTCTAGAAACGCTTACATTCCTTGGGCCTGATTTAGTTTCAGTTGCAGTTTTGCAGGAAGGAAAACCTCCACAAAACTGGTTACTTTAACAGGCTGGGGGCTGCCCACCACAGAGTGAGGCCATCCAGCATGCCGGGCCCCTCCGCAATACGATAACAAAATATTGCAATCGCATGTGCTGTATCCCCCACCACACTGCTCGCTCCCTGCAGGTCCCTGGAATGAGTACAGCCAGGTGAGTGCTGTCTGTTCTAAGGGAATGTGGGCTGTGGGCATTATAAAATAGTGTGTGTGTGTATGTGTATATTCGGCGTAATATGGGGATGGGGATGCTGTACATAATGCACAATGGTGTTTTGTGCAATGTACTGGGTACTGAGGGTAATATGGGAGGGAGGGGAGCTGTGTGATGTACTATGGTGTTGTGTACAATGTGCTTTGTGTACAGGCTGTAATATGTGCGGGGGCCCTGTGTATAATGTACTATGATGTGCGCAATGTGCTGCATGTACTGGGTGTAATATGGGGGGGGGCTGTGTATAATGTACTATGGTGTTGTGAGCAGCATTCTGGGTGTAATATGGGGGAGAGCTGTGTGATGTACAGTACAATGGTGTTGTGTATAATGTGCTTTGTATACAGGGTGTAATATGGGGGGCGGCATAGTATAATGAATACTATGTGCGTAATTTGCTATGTATTATGGAGAGCAGACTTGCCTACCCTCCTGCATTTTGTGAGTGGCTCCCATTGCCCTGCAAATTGAAGCGCAGCTGTGTAATGTAGCTGTGATGTCAGTATGTAGTTCTGCTGCATAATGTAGCCGTGATGTCAGTAGTGTTCATTCTAGCACCCACTATATTTGAAAACCAATGCAGTTCCTGTTCCCTGCCTGGGGTGTCACTGTCTGCTGTACTGCGTCTAGCTTAGTGTGGTCTGTGTATCAGCACTGATAGAAACACCAGTTTTTTTTTCCTCCAGCCCCCTAGCATAGCGATCGATCATGTTAAGGCAGGGCTGGGCAATTGCGGCCCTCCAGATGTTGAGGAACTACACATCCCAGGATGCTTTGCATTAGTTTTGCTATGTGGCCATGCTGAAACTGATATAAGGCATGCTTGGATGTGTAGTTGCTCAACATCTGGAGGGCCGCAATTGCCCAGCCCTGTGTTAAGGCAACAATATAATCAAGCTGGTATCTTGTCCATATAGGAGACAGCCAATAGGTCAAACCATATGGTCGACAACCAAAAATTTGACAGGAGTTTGTTTTTTATTTATTATGTCGTACCTTACCATCAACAGACTTTAAATGGTAACCGTAAAGTGTGCTGAATGCAGCAGTAGTGGAGCTAGGAATCTTGCTGCAAACATGAGGATATGGTACACATTTATTACTATAAAAGCGAATTGTTTTTTTTTTAAGTTGCAGGGCACAATTTAACTAAATGTAATCAACAAAAAAAAGAAGAAAAAAAAAAAAAGAAAAGAATTTGTACAGGTAGCTCACATACTAGATTTTAGCCTCTCTGCATCCAAGACCAGATCCCTGTATTTAATATGATCTATTTTTATAAAGGAAAAAAAAAATTGAGAGTCATGTAAAGCTACACAGAACATGTTTGAATGTCAGAGACAACAGCACCTCACTGGACCTGCCGTTTACTAGACCTATATTTCGTCCCCTAATCGTGACGTCAGAGGTGTGGGGCACTCGCCAAAACAGCAGTCCATGCAGTGTTGTAAATCAATTGGTGTTTTATTCCACAATTGATTTACAACACTGCATGGACTGTTGTTGTGGCGAGTGCCCCACACCTCTGATCTCACGATTAGGGGACGAACTGTATTGTGGGTACCCAGGGGCGAATTTAGGGGTCAGGCCGCCCCTAGGCACAACATTTTTGTGTCCCCCCCCCCCCCCCCTCCCCCTATTTTAATGTAATCATATATGTATATACATTGTTATTTATATATTTCATTACATTTTAACTGTAGCCCACCTCAAAAAAAAATTAAGCACTCTGGACTGCTCACTGTACGGAGGACCCGGAGGGAAGCACTTATTAGTACAGTGATTAGCACAGTGTCTCCGTCAGTCTCTCTCTCTGGCGCACACACTGTGACTGACTGAGCGCAGGGAGGATCTGCACGCCGCTCAGCTGCTGGATACACAGCAGCCAATAGACTGTGTGTGTGTAGAGTAGCCAATGGACGGGCGCCGGCAGCAGTGAGCCTGAGCCATTTCTGGAAGTGCAGGGGGACCGTCGGACCCAGCCACTAAGCGGTGATGTAATGTGCATAGCAGAGTGGGTGGGCAGTGGCAAGTGACGAGCGGCGCTGCCGCCTACACGTGATAATTCATGTCTGCGGCGCTTGTCACTCGCCGATGCCCACTCGCTGTGCCATGCTGCTATTTAACAGAATGTCAGCCTGCCGCCCTTAATTGGTGCCGCCCTGAGGCCGGTGCCTCACGGGCCTAGGCACAAATCCGGCCCTGTGGGTACCACACTGCTGTAATGCACATGCATTAATGGCGGTTTGGATTACAGGAAAAACTGCAACTTTATTGTCAAAGCACAGTTATATTTTTATTTAATTTCCATAATGAATGAGAAGCACTCAACAAAAAAGTGAAAGCCAACTCTACCTTGTGCCATATAAGAATAAAATACATTGAGGGGGAAATTTACAAAGATGTGTATTCTACTTCACATGTGATGTTGCTATGGGCAACCACTCAGAATCTACTTCTTATTTAGCACCCTCTAGAAGATAGTAGACCGGATCTGATTGGTTGCCCATAGCACATGTGAAGTAGAATACAAAGCTTAGTAAATTTCCCCTTGAGTTAGCTAATCTGTTTTGAACCAAAAAGCTCATATTAAGAGCAGCTTTCAAAATTCATGATTCAGAATTCATATTCGTGCTATTTTGCCCTGTTTAGTTGGATGGTGTCCCTTGGGCATCAAATTTAGATGCTAACCAAAAATTTGCAGGAATTTCAGCAATTTGTTACCACATGAATAAATAATTTGTAAGTTTTAGCTCAAAATTGACATTGTACATGTTGCAACTTGATATGCACAAAATGAGATGCATTTATTAACTTAATATAAATGACAAGCTGTAAGAAAATGCTCTATAATTAAAATGTTCCTTGGTTTCCTTTCTGGGACAGATATTAGAATTCCTTAGTGTGACCATTGTCTTGCAACTACTATGTTGCAAGACACTGGTATGAGCAATAGCACACGGTGGCTTTAGAACTCCTCTTGTAGCTCCATCTGCATTGCAAAATCCTCCTGCTCCTTCCCTCCCCTGACATAACCCTCTGGGATTGTGAGCAGAAACATGAACCCCAGCTCTTTGGCCTCTTCAGCTTTGTTATTAAATACCTCCAGACAGCTTATCCATAGGAACAGACCATGTGACTCAACTTCTTACAGCCAATTGAGCTTGCTGATCTGTCTGTGTGACTGGCACATGCACATATAGGGAAACTTAAGAAAAAATATCAGATGCATGACTAAAATGAAAAAAAAAAAAACATTAGTTCTGTGCCATACCAACAGTAAAGCATCCTGAGAGCTTTTATGTGTGGGTAGCTTCCCAGCCACGATAGTGGGCTCGCTTACAATCTTGAACACATAAATGGTACCAAAACATCCCTCAAGAGCAACGTCTCCCAACCATCCAAGAACAGTGTGGAGACATACATATACACACTATTGTATGGATATAGATAGAAAATAGTAGTATTCATACTAGCACCCTGCACCTTTCAAAACATGCCAGGGGTGACTACAGTATGTCCACTTTGTTGCTCTCAGCACAGTCTGGTCTGTTTTAAGATACAGACCAAACTGTGCTAGTAACGCCATAGCAGAAGCGAATCCCCAGGCAGGAAAGAGGAACTGCACAGGTTTTGTAAAGGTGCAGGACGCTTGAATGACCACCACTTTACAGTAAGTACATTCCAAGAAGCAGCTTTTATGAAGCCCCGCAGTGAGGAGTGCAGCGATTTTAATCCATCCACTTGGGAAGCATCCACCAAACATTTTCTGTGGTTCCAGCAAACATGATATTTGTAAACAGAAAGGACAATCCCGTTTACCCCCATTTCAAACAAACTAGAATGACAAGTGACAACTTGAAGAACTCGTCCAGATGGGCCTAATGAAACCTAATAGTAAAATGCTGCAGGCCAGGGGTCTATTTATATCCATTCTGTTCACATTGTACAGCACATTCAAATTTCCTTGCAGACATATTCTTTAGGGTCCCCTGCCAACAGTGATTTACTGGCAGTAGACCAATGAGAGTAGTTGCTAAAAAGACCAATCACTGTTCTTACTAGTATTTCCGATGAATGGTTTTGGCATAAATAGAGACTGAAAATTTTCATAACCAATAATTTATCATCACCCATACATGACCAACATTATTTATTAGCAATTCAAATGCATCAGAGACTTGGTTGACAACCCTCAACGATGGTAAAGTATATTGTACTATTGTCTTGCAGTTGGAAAAGAATGCAAATTAATTGAAAATGACATGTTCCGCATATGTCTCCTGTAATACTAAGTGTTCCTGAGGTGAAAAGGGTACATTCAGCAGTTTCAGAACTCTCTAGACTTGTATTCCTGCCTTGGTTTGCGATTTGACAAAAAAAGTTCTCTTGAGAAATGTTTGCCTTGTATTTCATTAAAAAATAAGAAACATTTATGAAAATGGATCTTACCTAGGGCAGTATTCAATGAGAAAAATTCGCTGTGATTTCTGGAGAGTTTGTGCTTTTCACGCGGTGGAGAGAGGTTTTTTTTCTCCAAAGGCGAGCCACCCTATTCAATGTGAAATATTCTCCGTCTTTCTAAGTGATTCTCGCCGTCTCTCTCCGTGTAGAAATTCTCCATCTTTTGATGGAGAGCAGGAATGTGAACTTTTAAACTAAAAGGGTGTTTTTTTTAATTTTGGTGTCAAAAAATCAGGTTTTTTTTCTGTGAAGGGCCATGTTATTTTTATTCATGTGCCTATAGCACATGAATATATATTTAATTTTAAAAAAAATATTTTTTTACATTTTTTTTTTTTTTACACAGTGCAGCTAGCAGGGGGCCGGAGCGCTCGAGCCGCTCATTAGATATTCATATATTCACTGCACCCGATGCACGTTCGGGTACAGTGAATACTGGGTCCCCCGCTGGCTATAGGGGGGGCAGCCTGTGCTGCCTGGGTCCAGGGGAGCCCTGCTCCCCTCCCCATATCCCCTGCAGCAGCCAAGAGAGACTTTAATCTCTCTTGGCTGCTACGTCCCCCGGCTCCCTGACAGCTCCCTGCCGCGGACGCTCGTCCGCTGCAGGGGTTAAGACTCGCCGCGAGTGGCGGCGAGTCTTTAACACGTTGAATAGGGGGAGCAGGAGGCTCCGGAACACGGAGAGTGCATGGCGAGAGAAAAAATCTCTTGCCATGCACGGAGAAAATTTCACATTGAATACTGCCCCTAGACAGAACATGTGGGAAGAGTTCCAAACAAGTATTTAAAACGGCAAACAGTCACGTTCTTGGTAAACTTTAGCTGCTTTATTTGGTACTTGTTTCCTAGCACGGCGCCAGCGATTTTTATCTTAAGCATCGGGACCTAAAAAATCGCGTAGATCGCATCGCATGCAACCAAATCGCATGCGATGGATGCGATGTTTACATTGGAATCAATGTAAAATGGTCCGAGACCCAATTTTACATTGGCCCAATGTAAAAAGCCCCCGAAACCCCAATTTTAATTGCATACCCCCCTCATGGGTGAAATGCCCCCCCCATTGTTAACCCCACGATGAACGCCAACCCGAAGCGTGACGAGCGCAGCGAGCCCGTGTGGGGCAGCGGTACGCATCCTCCGACCTTTTCATACCCCCGCTATCCACGTCGGCGTGGAGATAATTTTATATAGTGTGGCGAGCGTAGCGAGCCCCGCGCATAACTTCACAGGTATACGCGTGCACTCGCCACACTTTATAAAATCTACTCCACGCCGACGTGGATAGTAGGGGTATGAAAAGGTCGGAGGACGCGTACTGCTTTGCTCGCCACGCTTCAGGTTGGCGTCAATAGTGGAGTGGCATTAACAATGGGGGGGACACTTCACATACTTAAAAACACATGACGGTGCATATACAATCAAAAATTGGGCCCATTGGCCCATTTCCCATTGTTACCTATGTAAAATCGCGTTGATCGCATCGCATGCCATTATAATGGCATGCGATGGACGCGATCAACGCGATTTTCTACTTGCCGGCAATTAAAAACACTTAAATGACAGAAAATCGCGTCCATCGCATACCTTAATTTACCTTAACTTAAGGTATGCGATCTACCACGACGGGTGCCGTGCTAGGAAACAAGTACCCTTTATTTTTTCGTAAGTCACTGCATTGCAATGTTTTGACTCAACGAGGGTGCTTTGCCAATACAAAAGAAATGCATGCATGCACATGAAGTCCACTTCCGGTTTTACTGAAACTACACTTTTGTGAGTCCACACGCCCTTCTTTTTCTGGAAACGGTAGCACGCAGGTATTGTAGCGTTATGTAACAGTCACAGATAAAAATCAGTATTACATACAGTATGTAGTAGACTCATACTGATTTACTAACCTCCAAACATAATAAATGTATATGTTTGGAGAGAGATAGAGATACTGAATTTAGTAATAGTATAAAACAGTTTGTTTTCTATGCACTAACTTTGCCCAACATCAATGATGTTGTCCCGGTTGATAGATCTACAGGGTCAATAGGACTACCCCAAAATGTTGACAGGATCAAAAGATTGACATGAGTTTTTCCTAATTTTGTCCTTACTTCCCCATCCATGTTGGCATAGAGGGCCATGTCAACAGTTGTCGACCGACAAAAAAATGTGATCATGTTGACCTTTTCACGTGTCTACCTTTTTCTTGTGTATATTTTAACAAGTAAACATTTTGGGGTAGACCTATTAACTGTCTATCTAATAATCCACACCCCAGTGATGTATACAGGAGCTTTCAATACACAAGGTTTGAAAGAAGCATTATTTTATTAATATTTGCTATAGATAGCAAATAGGTGGGTATTTTTTACCTGAATATCACAGAGCAAAATGGCCATGCACACAGCAAGCTCAATGTGATCATTTTAAAGAAGATTAAATTACTACATATGAATCCCCAATCATCTTCAACATATAATCAGGATAATTCAGAAGACAAATCAATTCTGGCTTGAAGTCAGAATCCAGAAATTTCAGTGTTCACAGTCTTATCTGTACAATCTGACAATAATAGGAGAGGCCAAAGCATTTTGCTTACGCATTGGCACACTAGTTACAAGAAGATACATGAAAGGTTTAACCAAAGAACATTATATGCAGTGGCGGTTTTTACCAATGGGCTGCAGCCCCCACCAGGTAAAATCTGCCACTGTAGTGAAGCCAGATGCAGTCTGTGATACTGCACTGGCTTCACTGTGACTGGCAGTGATTTCCTATTGAAAGTCCGACCTGCCAGTCACCAAGGCAGTCCCATTGTGAGGTGTTCCCTCCCACCGGGAGGTCTTTCTGTAGGCTGCTGTGTGGAATCACTGATTGCGCATGCGCAGTACCTATATCAGTAATGCGCACCTCACTGGTCCTGGTGCCTGTCATAGTACAGGCGTCGGGACCATGATTACGTCTATGGGCTGTTGCCGAAGTAGCCCATAGAAGCTGGCCGCATGCGCAGTCGTGGCGCCTATCAGAGCACATGCGCCAGACACT
Organism: Crinia signifera; assembly: GCF_055691185.1. Classification (NCBI taxonomy): domain Eukaryota; kingdom Metazoa; phylum Chordata; class Amphibia; order Anura; family Myobatrachidae; genus Crinia; species Crinia signifera. The sequence goes on along the minus strand of NC_139221.1, from coordinate 148,454,845 downwards.
CACTGCAGGGACCAGCAGCGGCAACCTGGGGGGGAGGGGGGGGGGGGTGTCTGCTTCATGGTCAGAGGCAGCCACCCTCCCCACAAAAGTTATGGGCCGCCACTGATTATATGGCACTTATTTATAGGCCCATACACACAAAAAGATTGTCTTTCCAATCTGGTTGATTGGAATGAAAAACTGGCCATTACAATTACCCATGTTCTCCCAAAAGTTGTAAAAATGGAAAAAAGTGGTATGAACAATCAGCTTAATTGGACAGATAATCTTATAGTGTGTATGGGCTTCTAGATAATGTCAACTACTTATTCACATAAAATAAAAATATCTTGCTCACAAAAAAAAAAAAAAACGACACTAGCGAGTTTTCTGACTCACAGCTGATCACTGCAATACACAAAGTACCCTATACAAATATTTGTACAACATTTTGCTTCAATGCCATGTGAATGAAACCACATACTGTAGCTGATGTTCTTCAAGTAATCCACACAATGTCAAAGTGCTACATTAGATAACATTCTGTTCAGTACAAAAACAGTAGGAGTATTTCTATTGTACTTAGGTTTCAGCTGTGCTGAATTCGTTTATTTAAAACCGTCATTGTTAAAGAAGAAAAAAAAAAGTATTATATTGTATACACAAAGTGTTAGGGGGATATTCAATCACCGGCGAGCATCTCCCGTCGGGCTCATTCTGCCGGGAATGGTCGGTAAGTGACGAGCTGCCGGCTGCAGCTCGCCTCTTCCTGGCCGCAACTCGTGACCACGCCCCCTTCTCGCTCACCGGCAGGGGGGACATTGAATCCCGCCTGCATGTTCTCGGCCGAGCAAGCTTGACTGCCGTGACCCTCACATTGAATACCCCCCTAAGTCACAGCAAAATATATTAAAAAGTAACCAAATCTCAGGAACTGTACACAACCTTGGCAGCATTAGAGACAGTACAAGGTCTTTTGGATTTTTTCCTCATTTTCTCAGTGTTGCCCATTACACTTCGATCTGTACTGTATGGCAAATATATACAGTATAATATTAATGTGGCAGATGATGCCCGGCACAATGCTTAAAGAAAGCAACTTGAATGGTGCGCAGTCTCCTGGCAGGGATATGCAGACATTCCAACAACCGGCACTCATCACACGCAACTTGGCAGTAAGGAAAGAAAGAAACCCACTACAGTAGGTGCTTGTCAACATTTATATATCTCTGTTTCAGGTAGTTCAAATAATGAATCTAATGTGGTTAAGCTGGCCATATATATACAGATTTGCCAGATTTGGCTGGTTAGAGCAAAATCCTGGTAATATCCGATTGACAGTTTTCCAGCCTTTCAAAGCAAATGATTAACTGTCATTTGCTCTCATCCATTACCAGGTTTTTGTTACAACAGCCAGATGGGACAATACATCTGTAGATGTAGGCACTCCCACTTCTACCATCTGCCATTCCAAACTGACTTACTGGCAGTTGGTGTTTTGCCCCCGTTTGAATTTTGAACTGTGCTGTGTTCCCCCCTCTGGAACCACCACTGCATAAATGCTTTTTGCAGGGTTAGTGGAGTATTCAATCCCGGGTCAATACTATCGAGATTTCACAACAGTCGTGACCCAGGCCCGTTGTCGACCCTCTTGACTGATATTCGGCTGGTGGGATTCAATGTCCCCCCTGCTGAATGCCTAAAACGAGCCTGACTGCTTTCAAAGACGGGGGATTGAATACGGTACCCCCTTTAGAGTAAAAAAGGAGGAAGTCTGAGCACAGACAAGATCTGTCTGCATGCACACTAGTTGTTTTTGCCCAGCGTATATAGGTAACGATCATGGGGAGAATCACTGGGCTAAAAAAATGCTCAGTGTATACATACGGAGCATTTTTTTGCCCATTTTAGCAATTTTTCCTGGGGTTGAAGACTTTCCAGGATGCTATGGAAAGCAGTCCACTCAGTTATTACTAGCAAGTGAGCGGCCGGGTCAGCGATGTAGCGGGATCGTGCATCAGTGCTCATCACTGCCCAATATACACTAGGTGGCTTTCGAACCGATTTGTTCCCATCTGTAACTTTGTCGGATCATTTCCAACATCACGCCATGTGTATGCACCTTTAGTAGGACATAAAAAAAAAAAAAACTAAATCTGACTTTTTTTAATTTAAAATTTGAAAAACAAAACACAAGACACCTTTTACATCAAGGGTGGTGTAAAAAATATAGGTCCAATGTAACATTAATTAAAACGTGCAAAGGTTTTAAATGGCAAATAAGATCAAAAACTCCAGTTTTTCGCTGATATTAGCCTAATAGCGCTAATTTGACAGATAGTCATTTCAAGGTTATCCAATTATAGGCAGTTTTTATCTGTAAAATTATTTACCCGCTACCGTGAAATAACACATTGGGTCCAAGAGAAGTTCTTGGACTTGTTTTTGATAGTTCCGAAAACTGGTTATTGGACTTTATGCATTATGTGCCTGAGGCGCCCACAGCATAATCCCCGATAAATTCTGGTTATCAGGACTAACTGGATAGCCCACGGCGAACCTATTAGCAGCGGAAAATTACCGCCGCTAATAGAATACACATTGTATGTTTATGCATGTTTCTAGAAATGTGAAACGGATACAATTATACACAGGAAATATCATTATGCTCTTTATTCAGATGAAATGTGCAGAGCCAAGAAAAGCACTCATAAAACAGACTTAACATAATGCAAAGAGCTTGTAAAATAAGCAATAAAGTCCTTGTCTGCTTCTATCTTTACAGTTAAAGAAATGCATTTTTCAATTGTGTTTCTATGGCAACTGTACATTACAAACAGGTTCTTGACGTATTCTATATGTATTTATGTCGAAAGGAAAAGAGATCATTGATCAGAAAGATGGCTTCATACAGAAAGATTCCCTAATGTCCCTAGATGCTATTTGATTTAATGCTTAGTGGATGCAACTGCATTGTTAAGCTATTTCTTATGAGAGTCCATGTTGATTTTGTGCAGTTGAAACACAGTCAGCCATTTTGTCTATGAAAGAAAAAAAAACTAGGATTTTTTCCAAGAACTTGCTGAGGAGATGGGAAACATCACTCAGGCATTTCTGACACTTTAACATGTTACTGTCAGGACATGACATTTTATTTATTTATAATGCAGTACATGTCGACAGCTGGAGTTACAGAAGGGTAGATTTGACATTTCCACTTAAGTACATGCCGGCTATATGGAAGTGGGACTTCACTGTGTTTAGGGTTAACCTAAATGTTTGTCCGAGAACTTAAATCCATCCTTAAAAAGACATATTACTTAAACACTCACTGTAACTCACCTATATGAAGTTTAAATTCCAAACCAAGGTAAACATATAATTGAGATGTATAAGCAGCATTATTTTAGTATCTTTGTTTTATGTTACGCATACCTCCCAACTGTGCCGAGGGGACTGGGACTTTTGCGTAGCGCAGTAGCACCATAGTTGCCTACCCTCCTGCAGGGCCGGCCCTAGGCATAGGCAGGCTAGGCAATTGCCTAGGGCAGCAGCCTATGCCTAGGGGCAGCATTGCGTTAAGCTGGGGCTGGGAGACATACCGCAGGTCACACTCGTACTGTACGATAGTGGCTCACGCGCCGCAGCAGCCACCCCCCCCCCGCCGCCCTCGCAATGATGTCGGGCGCAGGCGCAGCTTAATGTTTTCACATCCGCCCGGCCAGCCGCGGCGCACCCCCACGTGACACACGCGGCAGGCGGCTCAGTGCTCGCCCTCACATCCCACACTCTGTCCCACCTCCTCCAGCCGCCGTGGCGCGTGCTGGGAGTAGTGGAGGAGGGACAGCGACAGTGAGCCACGCAGCAGCAAATGGAGTGTATGGTGGCAGGTGAAACGCCACCATCATCAGCGCCTGTGCCTTGCCCCTGTGATTCTTCCAGCCAGCCAGTGTAACTAAGTCTTGAGTCTGGGGACTTGATCTTGATACCTACACTAATATATATATATATATATATATATATATATATATATATATATATATATATATATATATATATATATATATATACACACATACATACATACATACATACATACACACACACACACACACATATACATATACATACGGAGCCAGCCTTACCTTTGCTGGCGATCCGCCAGCAACACGGCGCTCCATCTGACTGAGATGAGCGTGCGTCCCCCACGCACGTGCGTCTCAGTATCCGGGCGGCGAGGCAGACGCAATACTGTCCGCCTCGCCGCTCGAGGGGGGCTGGGGGGACCCGGGGAGGCTGCGGGGGGAGCGTTCGCCCGGGGCAACCGAGGGCAGCACCGTCGGAAGGGGACGCGCGCACCTTGTGCGCGTCCCCTTCCGACACACAGATGGCACGGGAGCAGGGGATGAATCCCACTACATCTGTGTATATATACACATATACACACCTATGTATGTGACATTGTGGCTTATTCGGATGTTCTTAGCCTCTTTGGACTATTATATATGATTGTCCGGTACTTATGTATTATCTGGGCTGCCGATTTAGAAATCGGGTCCATCGCATGACATCGCATACGACCATATAGCATGCGATGCGATGGACCCGATTTTTCCATAGGATTCAATGTTAAAATGGACTAAGTCCATTTTAACATGGAATTCAATGGGAAAAAGGGGTCCTTTTTCATACCCCTACTATCCAAGTGGGCAAGGAGTTGGATATAAACCTGTGGCGAGCCACCGAGCCCGAAGCGTGGCGAGCGGCCGCAGATTTCTTAAACAGTATTCTGTGTCCCCTCGCGGGGCTCGCTACGCTCGCCACGCTTTGGGCTCGGTTTATATAGGTTATAAATGACTTTGCTGCAAGAAAGTCAAGGCGGGTACGGCTGTAAAACAACACTAGATTTCATCAGCATTACTTTGCTCAAGTTTGCACTACTTTTGTTTAACTTTTTGATTGATGTTTGCACAGTTCTTATGTTTATATTGTATACTTCGTTTGGAGTTATTTATAGTGATCTGTTCGGTTCCGTTGTATAAATACTGTTATATATATATATATATATATATATATATATATATATATATATATATATCGTTTAGCACCTGTTTCTTTAACAATAAAAATGTCATAAACCAGCATGTTATTTTTTGTGTGTAAACACTAAATTTTGTGGTGGTATCATCTGCTAGGGGGCATCAAAAAAAATCTTGCCTAGGGCACCAAATTGGATAAGGCCGGCTCTGCCCTCCTGCATTTTGCAGGAGACTCCCTGAAATAGCAGCAATCTCCCTCATTTCACCTAGCCCACATTACACTTCTACATTTTGGGGGAAAAAAAAGGAATGAGAGATAGATACATTTACATTGAATCATCAGCGCCATTTCCCAGCACTTTACCAAGTATAGTAGCTCTTACTAACGGCTTTGGGGCTCATCTACATTTGTATACAAGTCATTTTACAAGATTCCTGTCAGATGTAGCAGTACGTTCACAATCTTGTCATATATGGAACTAGACACGCCCTTTGGGAGGAGCATTACACGCCCCCTCAATGAATCTAGTTTTCAAAAGTAGGCAAGTATGAATAGCACCTGCTTGAAAGTGCTGGGGCCTTGAATGAGAAGGAGCATGGTTTCTCCTGCTTTCATCATTGTGGAGGCGTGGCCAGCTCACTGCAATACACTGTTTAAATGGTGTGCACACAGCATCTTAACAGAGATCACCTGCTGCCTTGCCACCCCTCATGAGACACTGAGGCCCACCAGACAGTATCCAAATTGCAGGACTGTCCCGCTGAAACAGGGACAGTTGAGATCTAGGTTTTAAGTCTGCCACTGATTAATTAATTTTTCTTCCATTGAAATGGTATATGAAAATGTAACAGGCACAGATGTAGTGTAAATTGATGCTCTGTGAGGTCTTTCACTAACTCTTAAGGTGCCCACACACTAGAACGATTTTTGGGCCGATTGACCGATATATCGTCCGATGTTTACCGATAATTAGTCGAAAATCGGCCGATATGCGCTCCCGTGGATCTTTCGCTGAATCTTCTGATCTATAGATTGTAAGCTTGCAGCAGGGCCCTCCTACCTCCATGTCTGTCTGTTGTTACCCAGTTTGTTTTATCACTGTTTACTATTGTAAAGCGCAACGGAATCTGCTGCGCTATATAAGAAACTGCAAATAAATAAATAAATAAATCTTACGTGCTGCACGAAAGATCAGAAGATTTAACAAAAGATCCATAGGAACGCACACGGGATCTTAAAAAAAATCTTTGGTAAAGATGTGCGCTTGCCTGAAATCTTTGGTCCAGGGCGGGCAAAAGATATCAAGGCTAATTTATGCGCACATCTTACGATCGCAGATCTTTCTAGTGTGTGGGCACCTTTACACATCATTATATGGGCATGTGTCTGTACGGTACTCTTTACCTAGCACGGCACCCACGATTTTGATCGTGGGCATCGCAGGTAAAAAAATCGCGGGCATTGAATGCACTAAAAATCGCCCGCGACCGACGCGATGCCCACGATTTCCCATAGGAATCAATGTTAAATTTCTCAATTGACCCGATTTTACTGTTCAATGCCTCAATTGACACGATTTTTCCATAGGAAACAATGTTAAATGGCCCATAGAGGCCAAATAGGCACCCTAAAGTGTGAAATGGCCCCCACATTTTTTAACGCCACCCCACGATCAACGTGAACCCGAAGTGTGGCGAGCGCAGCGAGCACGCGAGGGGCGGCGGTACGCATCCTATGACCTTTTCATACCCCCACTATCCACGTCGGCGTGGAGTTGAGAATAGAATAGTGTGGCGAGCGCAGCGAGCCACCGAGCCCGAAGCGTGGCAAGCGCAGCGAGCCCCGCGAGGGGACGCGGATACCTGTGAAGCCCGCGAAGGGATGCGTTTACCTGTAAAGGTATCCGCGTCTGCTCGCCACACTATTCTATTCTCAACTCCACGCCGACGTGCATAGTGGGGGTATAAAAAGGTCGTAGGACGCGTACCGCTGCGCTCGCCACGCTTCGGGTTCACGTTGATCGTGGGGTGGCGTTAAAAATTGTGGGGGCCATTTCACACTTTAGGGTGCCTATTTGGCCTCTGTGGGCCATTTAACATTGTTTCCTATGGAAAAATCGTGTCAATTGAGGCATTGAACAGAAAAATCGGGTCAATTGAGAAATTTAACATTGGTCCCTATGGGAAATCGCGTCGGTCGCGTCGCACCCGATTTTTTAGTGCACTCAATGCCCGCGATGGGCGCCGTGCTAGGTAAAGAGTACCGTCTGTACTCCCTTCTGCTAATGTGTGGCCGCATCAGGCACCAGATTCAAAAAGACAATGGAAAGCATACTCCAGTGCATCACTGGCACACACACAGGGCGATTCAAAAGTCGCAGTACAAAAACTGTGCAGGAAATGGGAAAACTGACTTAAGGTGCCCACACACTAGAAAGATCTGCGATCTTAATATGTGTGCATAAATTAGCCTTGAGATCTTTTGTCCGTCCTGGAAAAAAAGATTTCAGACAAGCGCACATCTTTATCAAAGATTTCTATTAAGATCCCATGATGGATCTTTTGTTACATATTCTGATCTTTCATGCAACATGTAAGATCAGAAGATTTAGCAAAAGATCCGAGGGAGCACGCAGCCGATCAATATCGGGCGATTAACGGTAAACATTGTCAGTTATATCATAAAAGCAGCCCTGTTTTTGGCTTTGCAAAAACCACACGTTTAACTTGTCTTTAACTTTTGTTTTTAAATGGACAATCCAATAGGATAGCCCATTAACTCACAATGCCAAAACACGTAAAGGCAAATAAACTGCCATTTTTCACTTTCCCATGTTTTAGCGGAGTATACTGTAAGTAGGTATCCTATTACCACGCTATCTTTAGATCCACCTGACATTAGCAGCTGTCCAATGGTACAAAGTAGTAGAAGAAAATGGTGGCTTCCTTTCAATCAAAATGTGTTTATTATTAAGGGAGGTATTCAATCTAGGATCACGGCTGTTGATCCCTGCCGACAGCCGTGATCCTGGTCCTTTTGAGGTCAGCCAACAGCTGAACGACAGGCGGGATTCAATGTCCCGCCTACCTATCGGCGCAACGGGGGCATGGCCACGAAAACTGCCGTGGATTGGCGATCTGCATCCGGGATCGAGACAATCCACGGCCGTTATCAGCAAAACGGGCCCGACCACTTCTAAAGTCTGCCATGATCCTGCATCAATGCTGTCGCTAATATGAGCGGCACATTGAATACCCCCATGTCACTTATATAGCGCCAACATTCTATTGTGCTTTACAATTGGGACAAAAAAAAAAAAGAGGAGTCTCTTTGCAACCTCTATCAAATCTATACTCCTAAAAAAATGAAAGTACAGGTTGAGTATCCCGTATCCAAAATGCTCGGGACCAGGAGAATTTTGGATAACGGATTATTCCGTATTTCGGAATATTTTAATATTTCAATGATGTATTTTGAAGTATCTTGCATTTATGCTGTATAAACACATAATATACACACATATATATTTTATTACCACATAAAATACACACAAATATATTTTATTTGTTCAAAAAACAAGGTTTCAAAACGTGAAACAAAATGTGTGTACTATCTCAGCACTGAATTTGAATGCCAAGCAATCATTGTCTTGCACATATATAGTGCCAGTTACATATCATGTCCTTAGTAGTGCTGTTACAAATGTCCCCAGTGAGTTTTTAGCAAAAAAAAAAATTTTTTTCACTTTCTGGAATGTCCGTATTTCGGAATAATTCGGATAACGGATATTCGGATACGGGATACTCGACCTGTATTACAAAAATAAATCAGCTATATATGTTTGACTAAATGTAAATAATCTATTGTTGTCCAATTTGATCTACCTTCCTTGATTTCTATAATAATCCTTTTATTTAGTTTAAAATGTATTACTTTCTACTATGAGAGGGAGAGGTAAAGCTTTGGAGAGCGATAACATGGACTAGTTACCTAAAGCAACCAGTCATCTGTCATTTCAATGACTTTGGATGACAGTTAGGGGTATATTTACTAGAGGTCAACTTTCAGATAAATTAAAATCAATCTTATCGATGTTGGACTTCCAGGGCTAATCCATGCATTTAATTACAGATATTTTTTTTTTAAATATGCATATTAAAAGCTTTTTAGTGTTCATTCTTGCACCCGCTATGTTTGAAAACCCATGCAGTTCCTGTACACTGCTGTGTGCTGTGGTGTTTCTAGCACAGGTCTGGTTTGGATATCAGTGCTGATCTACAGACCACACTGAGTGAGAAGCACTACAGCAGACATCAACGTCTGATTACTTCCTTTGGGCAACATCTTTATTTTATCTCTTAAACCAGGGCACCCTAGAGTATCAGAGTTTTTCCACGGCACCCCTAGGCCCCAAAAAATATATATCAAATGAAGTAGATTGTGTTTATATGTGCTTCTTAGGTTCAGTTATGTAGTAAAGGGCAGGATTTGGTTCTGATTGTACAGATTTTATGATTGGCAGCCACCAGCACTGTTTTTTTCCAGAAATAATTGATCATAAATAATTTGAATTGGTCCTGGACGACCAACCCGAGGCACCCCTGCAAGTGTCCCGAGGCACCCCAGGGAGCCTAGGCGCACAGTTTGGGAACCACTGTCTTAAACGTTTAATCCATCTCCAAGACAGAATGGTAGAGATATGTGTGCAATAGTTGACAGGCAGATGTTTTGAATAGAAACATGCAAATTCTTCTGTAACATTACATATGCTTGGCATGCTTTCCATTTACTAGAACCATTTTACATTATACACAATGGTTTGTTCCTGCCTACTTATTTTCTTATTGCAGTGACCTAAGGCAAGCTAAATTCAGTTATGAATTTAGTACTTATTTATCTACTATATAAAATCACCTAATTACCTGCCATTAGAACTGCAATGGAAATGCATTACAATGCAAATACTGGACACTATTAACTGCAAAGTTTAAAGCATCCTTACAGTGGACTTGTAGCATACTGAATACATAATTTACCACAGCTAATTGATCAGGATGGATTTTTTTTCCTTCAACTACTCAGACAGGCAAAACAAAATTCCCTACAAGTGCTGTTTTTCACGGCCAGGAAAACAGGTGTGTCTGGGAATTTATATCAGATCTTGGGCCAGATATAATGTGGTTCTCATTTGTGTACCACGGAAATCCTATACTGTGCATTATCTTCTTTGCATTAAAGGGCACAGCTCATAAACCCAGTGAGTACATGGTGCAATAAGCTCAATACTTTCAAAATGTAACAGGTATCCTAAAGCAGTCTTTGTATGTAACCCAAGAGGTACACCGAAGGACATTGGCAGAGAAGTCCACCCTACTGTCAAGAGTTCTTCAATGGTTGTTTCAACTTCAACCCTCAAATTCACTCCTGAACAGATCAGACATTTTTGTTTATGAAGAAAAAGAAAAAAGATTAGCTTTTTTATTGTTTAAAGAATACCGGCCGGTGTTTCAAGTGTATAACTATTACTGTGTTAAATTATCTTGAATAAATTTGTATTTTGTTTTTACTATAATATTATGTGTTCATAGTGTCCTTTAGCGCTGTCTACTTCGTTCTTATTATTTTTGTTTATGTACAGATGCAGCCATGCTCATGGAGCGTCCCCTATGGTGCAGGTGCAACATGCAGCGCTCGTGTAGATCGGAGTCCCCCACCCCTCAGCTAACGGAATAGTGCATGATCGCATATCAGAGTTGTGGGAATTACTTGCTGCACCAAGTGGGGACTAGCGGCCATATTGCAGAAACTCCAGCAAGTTTCAGAATGTTATACAGCTTGAAAATGGTGGGCAATGCCTTCTTTAGATGGCATTACCATATAGAAGCCTATAGACTTCTATTTGCTTCCCCCACCCCACGAGATAAATGTATTTCATTTTCCTCAAGCATACGCCAAGGAGTGGAATAATTTCACAGTAAAAACAACATCTTCCTTCTGTTTGTGTATACCTGAGGTTCCCACACACAGTCCTCAAGGCACCCCAACGGCCCATAATCAAAGTAAATGAGTCAATTTGATTTAACCATCTGTGCTGAGCCATGGATATATGTTTGGAATCATTGGTGTATACAGAACATTGTTTTGGAGTCTTTCCTATAGCAATACTAACATTTAGATAAGAGGCCCTATCAGGTAAGCGTTGTACTGTATTCATACAGGTTGTAAATCATTTTTAAAAATGCTGTTTATGAAAAGGATGTAGGACATAGGCGAGAAAATAATAAAATAAGGGGGATTGAGTAGCAATGTGTTTTATCCACACAAACAATGTCACTCAACAAATCAACTAAAACTGGATCATGTTAAAACAACTTAAGATGCAAGTTATCAATTGTGGACATTTTCTATGTGGGCATACACAGTGCTATTTAAAGCAGATTATGCTAGGCAAACTGGAATAACCTCAAACCACATCAGGTCCATTTTCCAAGTACATCAAAAAGATCATCTATAACGGTCTCCACTTCCGGTCATAATTTGCTTTAATTTGATATTCATGACACATTCTTTTCCATGTTAGAGGTGCTATTTATAACCTGGTTTAAGAAACAAACATGTACATATCTGTTCCTCATTTATTACAATTAATAATACATAATGGCCCTTATTCAGATCTGATTGCAGTACAAATTTTTTCTCAAAATGGGCAAAACCATGTGCACTACTGGTGGGGCAGATGAAACATGTGCACAGAGAGTTAGATTTGGGTGCGGTGTGTTGAAACTGAAATCTAAATTGCAGTGCAAGAGTAAAGCAGCCAGTATTTACTCTGCACAGAAACAAAATAACTCACTCAAATCTAACTCTCTATATACATATTACATCTGCCCCACCTGTAGTGTACATGGTTCTGCCCATTTTGAGAACAAATTTGTCCTGCAATCAGATCTGAATAAGGGCCAATGTTATAGAAAACACTACATGGGAGTGCTTCATGAACCTCAGAAGTCTAGGGAATGCTGCTGATCAATGTGCTACAATACTTCTATGAAACAGAATCCAAAGCAGATCATTAACCAGTAGAACAAGGATTACAGTACCAAGGGAGATATAGGGGTCTATGCATTACTAAGACACTGCGGACATTATTGGTCATCTATATCTTGGGGATTTTTGCAGTTTTAACAAAATTTCCCCTTCTGCATACTAACTTGCAGGGAGAGCATTAGCGATAACCACTGTACTTGCGACTTACATTGCCAGCATATTAGAATAGTCTTCCACATTGTCAAAAGTCTACAAATAATCTGACACAATGCCAGATTCAGATCCCATCACTGATGTGACGATGTCACAAAGTAGCAATGTTTTGGTACTTTGTGCATATGCTGTACCTATATTGTGCATGTGCAGTAGCGGCCTACAATGTTGGTCACACTACATCAGACTGTCAGTGATCTGGCATCAGGAGTTGGTGGCAATGGCCTACAGAAATTTCCATTGCTGGATTTACCATTTACTATGGTGTAAAGAAAAAAAAAAGGTGCAGCTGAACCAGGTTACACAAAAAAGCGGCCCCCAAAATAAATAAATAATAATAAAATAAAAAAAATAGTTGTAGTAGAGGTTAAGAAGACAGAATATAGGAGGGCACAAAAATCTTTAAGCGCTTAGGGCCTCTACAGGGTCTTAATCTGGCCCTAGTCGCAACCATTGTCATGGAGAGGCGAGGCCAGGATTTCCATCAGAGCCAGCCGAATAGTGTCGCAATTAATAGGATGCAACTCAGATCAGTAAAATATGTAGGAGGTGAAACACCTTCCACTGCATTCAGTGGGGTCAGTTCATCCCAGTTGCCCGGAGACAAGATACATTTCGGTGCCCCACCCTTCCCCACAAACACATACCACCTTATAGAAGTACATTTTTGCTTGTATGTATGTATGTATGTATGTATGTATGTATGTATGTATGTATGTATGTATGTATGTATAAAATAAAGAGAATGTGATCTCTATGGTCCTGCTAGGAGGGGGAATCAGCTATAGAAGCGATATCAATGGATTTCAATTAACTGATTTAAACTAGCAGTGGAGGAGAGGTGCCCCCTTGGGAGCAGGAGCCTGGCGGCAGAGGACTCCATTGCCTCCCAGAGTTCTGCCTCTGACTAAATAAACAAATCAGAGCAATCACTGCTGCCTCCATATAAGCAGCAGCACAAATCTCCTCCAACTATATATCGGAACCAGACCCAGTGTGGGCACAATGTCAGATTCTGGAGCCAGATTGAGAGAGAGCACAAGATCCCCCTTCTGCAACAAAGCCTCCATAGGAATAAAGCGGTTTATGACACCTGAAGAGAGCGTAAATTAAGTACACAGGAGTCAGACTGTAGTCCTGACTGACTAAAACAGGGATTGCATTCTTCACTGCTAATTAGCCTTTTTTCAGGACATTTCTGTAAATACTGTTCTGAAACATACTGTAGGGGGTGTCACCAATCACTAAGCTTAATATATTTCATTGGTGGTAAGGATCAACAATGAACCCCAGCATCCAAAGGCAACAAAAGGGAAAGACGAAACATACTGTATGTTTGAAGGAAAAACAACGAATAGCCAATCAGCCAACCTCTTAAGCTGGGTATACACAGAAAAAAAAAAATGGATAGAACATCACAATGAAGGATGGATCGATCACATTAGACAACATTTCTTCAGAGCGACAAGTCATTAAATCCACCAGTGTGCACATGTTATCATGATGCCAATGTGCATTTCCATCGGTTGCTTCTTCTGATCATGCAGCAAGATTTGGGAATATTGTTAACGACAGCATGCTCCTGGATGTGTCCACTGACCAGTGTCGGACTGGGACATGAATGGGCCACTGAGGAATGTAATGATATGGGCTCTTGTTAAGGGGTGTGGCTTATCTCCAGACGGGCTGTGACCAGCTGCATTAGAGCATTGGCTAACCATCAGGGAGTGCATGGTCTCTGCTCTATAGTACATTTTGCTAGGGTATGTATGACAGTGTGCCAGATTAAGAATGGCAATGCACTGTAGAAAATATTCCATAGTCCCACGAGGAGGTGGGACCCCATGCAGGGAGGCCTACCATGAGTTTCGCCCTGTGGGCCACTCCAACTCTTGCCACTGATAATATTTTTTGCAAGATTTCCCAGTGCGAATGCACTTCGTTGTTAGTCCAGGAGTTCGAACAGGATTCTTTTGTCAATTAGGGATGTACTATTAAAAAGTTGGAATGTCTTTCCTTTGGCGCAAGTGATAATATATGGTTCAAATTAAGAAGAAGGTTAAGAAAATGAATTAATAACATGCAACAGAATATGCTAATAAGAAATATTAAGGTGATATTAAAAAATGGCAAGAGAAAGTGAACAGACAAAACATTAATCAATCAGCTGTCATTTTTCCAACACTGCCTTTACAGTGAGAAATGGAAGCTGACCGGGTGGTGGCGATTTTTATCTCCTTGCTTTGATAGACACCCACATAAGTGTCTATAGCAGGAAAAAAAATATATTATATTTTAGTGTATATACACATACACTGTATTCTTTTTTGCCCCATAAATTGTATTTCTTACACTAAACTAATAAAGAACACATCTACAGCAATGTGTATGCCATTTTCATCGGCAAGCAAACATTTTACACTCTAATGTGGAAGATGTGCCAGACATACTGTAAGCACCACCTAGTTGCCATATATTTCGAAAAGAAATGGATTCCAGCCACATAGAACTGTGTGGTAGTAATATACAGACTATGCTTGTTTGATCAGTAACATTATGCCAATTAACCAATATAGAAGGTAGCAGTGTTCAGGCAAGCTTGTAGTCACTGTATTCCTTTACAGAGGGATGCTGAGCAGTACCAGGGAGAGCTACGTGTGGGCTGGAGGCAGAAGCAGCTACTGAAAGCCTCTATCCACGCCCCATCTCTCTGCGCATGCGCCGGGCAAAGACAAAGGAATTGGTAATTACTGTGAAAAAGTCTCATTCATTTTCCACTGCAGTGTCCATCATTTAACAAGAGTCCAAGATGTATGGATTCCATGAACAATCACCATGTGTGTCAACCTATAATTTCCCTTCCTCTAGATCTTTGCATGAGTCACATACAATCAATAGCTGCACCATCAGGAAGCATGCATGCAGACTTGTTTTAATTAGCCCATTATCAGGGCGCACTCACGTGCTCCACCAGGGAAAGGCTAATCAATAATGCAGGACGAGACAATAGTGGGCTGTGCAATGGCCGCAGCAGCAGATCTCTCCCGCTGGACAGATGTCACCCAGCTGTTGCATAGGCATTAGGCACCCAGTGGCTGCAGCACGCCAGGGAGTAATCTGCCGGAGCACAAACCCCGTGTCTCGGAGAATACCATAGTAACTACTAGGGAGGAAAATGCCCTATTCGGGCAGGCACGGGTGACTAGCGGGCGATTTCCAGCCATGTACCATGAAGGGGCTGCTGCGCGTAACCCATTCCTGCACTGGCACCATCACACAGATCGATCAAGCAAGAAACGCCCAAATGTGCAGATCTCAGAACCCAGATAATCCTAGTATGCAAGACACACAGGTCAGGACAAAGAGCACATGAAAAGAACAGTATTTAGGTCATTCATCCCTCAAATGGGCAGATTCCAGATTAATATGTGCAGATCCTATAACGAGTATGCACAGCTTTATTGTACAGAGATCTGATATCTGGCTAGTGACGTCCAGCCTTCCTACAGCACCCGCTTCTCACTATTCCTCCCCATAATACTATACCTTCTGAGAGATATACAGCACGTGTGCTACATAGGTCTGCAATACAATTACACAAATATTTATAAACTCCTGTCATGTACCAGTCCCTGTGTTTGGCTATAGCTAGCTGTTATGTGAATCATATTTGCACTGTGCATTAATGGACCCCCATCTAGCATTTGGGCGATGGGACTAGTTTAAGAAAAAAAAAAATAGATCTACCCCAAGAATCATCTGGCTCCAGGCTCTCCTCACCCCAATCCCCGTTGTATAGAAACTGATTGCATTCATTTGTCATGTGTCTGCATTACATATGCTGGAATGAATCTTCTCCTCCTTACCTTATTGAATAGTCTGTGTTTGTCCTTGTGTGTTTGTGTGCCCTGGTGTCACAAGGGTTCCTGTGCCTGCACTGGTTAGTCTGGGTGCTTGTGCCTCCCTGGCTCGGTGGCTGGGACTGTGGTGATTAGAGCCCACTGCTGTAGCAATGTCTCTGCTGCCGCTGCTGCCTCTGCATTTCTCCCTCTCCCTCCTCCCCTTCTGTTCCTTTCACTCTCCACCCCCGTCTCCCCCTTTCTCTATTCTCCCACTCCCTCCCTCTCTGCTGTCCATAAGCCACTCTGGGGCTTTTCCCCCCTTAATATACATATATATAAAGATTAAAGTGCGTGTGGGCTGTTCATATTTACCCTCAAGTTTAGGAGAGCACCCTACTCAGAGCTTTAAATGCACATTGGGCACGGGAATATGTGTAACATGGAAGGCAATACTGATTTGCATACGATAATGAATTTCATACACTTCCACAGGAATGACAGGACCATATGTATTGGATTGCCTTTCTGGTTACTCTTCTTTTATCTTCTTGCGGATACAGTGTTGCTCTTTAAATATTGGTGTTTTTTTCTGGCTAAGAGTAACAGACTTGTACAGGTGTAAGTGGGAGATACCATGCCATTCTGCTCACCTACATCCATACCTTAAAGCTCTGTAATTGGAGGCTGAGAAGAAGCTAATTACTGACACTGGTCTGCACAGAAGTCCTCTCCTACTGTTTAATGAGCAGCCAGGTGAACGCGTTCCAGACAATTGTGATTGCACCTGTAATACAATGTGAATGATGGTATACTGTAGGACAGTGATTTCCAGCCTCGGTCCTAAAGGCACACTGACAGACCATAGTGATATCCAGGCTTGAGCACAGATGGTCAAATCAAAATAACTAAGGTACTAATTAACTCACATATGCTCAAGTATGGCTATCCTTATCACCTGGACTGTGTGTCTTCAGATGCATGGTTGGTAGCCCCTGGTATGGAAGGACAGCATACAGCAATTGCTCTTTCTAGGAGAGAAATTTACATTTTCATGTGTTTTTCTCTTTAAAATACACAGACATTGTTTTTCATGTGATTTATTGTAGTTTGCCACTATTGCGCAATATTTAATATTATTCAATAACCATTTTATGATTTTTTTTAATTAGACTTATAATTCACTTGTTGTTTTTTTACCATCAGTTTCTAGATCAAAAATCACATTACTGTAACATTGTGACATAATTGTATATTGCAGAGATTATTGCAAACATTCTCTCTACACAAATGTTTAGCACTTTGGCTCCCTCTGCAGAACATGCTGCACATTAGGACATGACTTAAGCAATGTTCAAATTGTGAAAATTGTCAGTGGATTTTTAAAAATGACTTCTATATGGAAAATCACATTTTAATTACGCAACACTGTTGCTTGATGTTTTATTCTATTATCATTTTTGTGCATTTACTGTGGTCTCTAACTACAGCCTGTCATGTGTGATTACAATGTGGTAAACACATGGTGGTAGTCTTGTCAGATTTCAACATTACTACAGTATTATGTCTGGTTTTTAATTAATACATAATATTTCACAATATAGGGTGTGGCAGCTGTTACTTTATTGTGCTATTTTAAAAAGATAAGATTGTAAAACAGCAGCTGTAGATCTGTAGAAATGGGTCATTACTTTTCTAGCAGAGCTGTACCAAGATAAAGTATACTGGTGTACTGTATAGGAACTGCAGTATACTGTATCTCCCTGATGAATAAACTTCAGTCACACAGTCCCAGAGTGTACAGCCTCATTGCTTAATTTGTGCGTTGATTCTCAAAGGTGAATATAGATTTCCTTGAATTATAATAGCATCTGTATTGTATATTATTGCATGTTCCAGTGGAGTATGGTTTTGAATTAATAATCTGTGCATTTAAAAATGGAGCCCAATAATCCAGCATATGGATGCAATAGAAATGGGTAATTATTATTTTTTTTTTTTTTTGAATCTCTAAATCAGGCATGTCCAACGTTGGCCCTCCAGATGTTATGAAACTATACACCCCAGCATGCTTTTCCACAGTTTTGCTATTAGAGAATGCTAAAACTATTGCAAAGCATGCTGGGATGTGTAGTTTCAAAACATCTGAATGGCCAACGTTGGACATGCCTGCTCTAAATAGTCATTAGGGAGATTTAGAAGTCTATGATGTTATATTTCTTTGAGGAAATTAACTGTGTTATTTTTATGTCTGCAATTATTTTTTTTTTTATAATTGGATCACTGCGCTCTGGCATATTTATGTGAAAGTCCATGTCACATTGACTCACTGATACCGCTTTCAGACCGCAAATGCAGGGTCGCACCTGGACTTTGAAACAGTTCTGTCACGGCGCGACCCTGCATTTGCGGTCTGTTCAGATCGCATCGCGAACTGGCAATATTGTGGGTTCGCTGATGTCATGTGGGGGCGCGGCGGAGTGTCATTGGGGGTGGGGGGAGGAGGCAGCACTTAGAGCTGGCACTGATCCACACGCTGCCTCCTCCATAGTGTGTACAGGAAACGGGTCACTTACCCGATTAACCCGTTCACACTGCACAGCAACAAACCGGTAAGAACCCTTCTATTTACCCGGCCCAAATTGCCTTGTTGCTACCGGTTAGCTGTAACCGCTAACCCCTTTCACATTGCACCAATTACCGGGTCGAACCAGCATGAGCCCGGTAATTAGATGCGATGTGGGTATTATTATTATTATAATTTTATTTATAAGGCGCCACAAGTGTTTCGCAGCGCCGTACAAAGGAACAGTACAGGGAGACAAAACTTGGCATAACATTGAATAAATAACAAAAATACAGTACAAATAAAGAGCACCACAGTTCAATACACATTACAGCTTAAATGTAAGTAGTGAGGACCCAATCAACATACAACTAGAGGCTTGAGGCCAATGATGGAGATGAGTATGCAGACGAAGATGGTCACTGAGTGTTGGTGTATAGGAGAACTGTGAGTGACATGTAAAGAGAAGAGGGCTTTGACAACAGGAGGGAAGAGGGCCCTACTCGGAGGAGTTTACAATCTAGTAGGAAGGGGAGACAGACAGATTACAAGAGGTGCAAGCGAGGGGGTGGTGGTTAGATAGCAGGATGTAAACAGGCAAGGGGTCGGAGAACCAGCTGGTTTATGCAGTGGAAGGGTATGCTTTGATGAATAGGTGAGTTTTCAGTTCCCGTTTGAAGCTTTGTAAGGTCGGGGAGAGTCTTATGGAGCGAGGGAGTGCGTTCCACTGAAGGGGTGCAGCACGGTATGAGTTTAGGGGTTTGTAAACTAAGATGGGATTTTTATTTCAGATGGGAAATTGCTATGGGCAACCAGGGCTGGATTAAGAGCCTAATGGGTCTGGAGCTGAAAATGTTTAAGGAGTTATTATGAAAAGTGGAGGAGGTGAGGCCAATGACATGAAGAATCCTAACACTATAACCACCAGTTTCTCCATAAATACTGTATATATAAAATACAAAAATTGCATAAAAATGACAAATTTTAATACTTATAATTTATGGAAAACCATTTGGCAAGCTGGAGTCTGTCTGGTAATCATCATTCTGTCATAAACATGGGCCTATTTTTATGTGGAGTTCTGAAGCTGCAGCTCCATCCTCCCCAAAAAAAAAAAAAACAGAGTATGCAGCGCTTGAGAAATAATAATAAAAACTTAGAAACTTGTTGGATTGACTTCACAATTTATAATAGTTAAAATTAAAAATGTCACAATTTAATAGGCCACACGGCCACACACATGGTACAATGAATCATTTAAAATAATGCATTATGCAGATAGGCAGAAATCGGATAAGCTCAATGAAACTGTCCGTTCCTAGGATGCCTGATGAATTAGTATTGGGACCGCCTTTGTAAACAGAATGAATTATAATTACCGTCCATCTTGCTTGATTTTAGGGAGAAATGGATCCTGATGGAATTAGGAATTTCCCTTTTGCCGTCCAAAGTCCCTTATGATGGAAAGTCCATTTGAAAAATTGGGGCTTGCCACTAGGTGTCGGTTTAGCAAACTGATAAAGTATCCGGTCCGTTCAGGCTGGTTCGGGCAGATGGAAAATAACAAGTAGTTGCTGGAGCTTGTAGTCCGGTTCTGCTGTAGGGTTAGTGTCCACCTCCCCATTGTTAATCTGGCCCTGTGGACAACCAATCAGAATCTACTTATTTATTTAGCACCGTCTGTACAGGTGGCCAGAGGCGTAGCTAGGGCGGAGCGGGCGGAGCACCAGCTCCGGGCGCAGACATGTCACCTGGCGCCGGAGCTCTGCCGCCGGCTCCCGCCCTGCTCGCCCGCTCCCCTCTGTGCCCGGCCGTAGATCCCGTTGTGCCTGTGTTGTGGGAGAAACAAGGAGCCCACATTAGGAGAGGAAGTGATAGCCCGGGGTCGGGGGTCAGCGCGACGAGGAGGAGAAGGAGAGTGAAGCTGCGTGGCGATGGGGCAGGAGGAGGAAAAGCAGCCAGCAGCGTTGCCAGCAGCGCGTGGGAGCAGAGCAGAGAGAGAGGACGGAGCCGAGATTGACAGCTCCAGTCACCGGCACCCGACAGCAGCGCCCGATACCCGGCAGCCGCATCATCGCACCAGCCCACGGCACCTGGCTGCCGGGTATCGGGCGCTGCTGTCGGGTGCCGGGGACTGGAGCTGTCAATCTCCGCTCCGTCCTCTCTCTGCTCCCACGCGCTG
Source organism: Crinia signifera (assembly GCF_055691185.1). Taxonomy (NCBI): domain Eukaryota; kingdom Metazoa; phylum Chordata; class Amphibia; order Anura; family Myobatrachidae; genus Crinia; species Crinia signifera. The sequence goes on along the minus strand of NC_139221.1, from coordinate 148,433,979 downwards.
CTGGCAACGCTGCTGGCTGCTTTTCCTCCTCCTGCCGCATCGCCACGCAGCTTCACTCTCCTTCTCCTCCTCGTTGCGCTGACCCCGACCCCGGGCTATCACTTCCTCTCCTAATGTGGGCCTCTCCGTCCTCTCTCTGCTCCCATGCGCTGCCGGGTATCGGGCGCTGCTGTCGGGTGCCGGGGACTGGAACTGTCAATCTCCGCTCCGTCCTCTCTCTGCTCTGCTCCCACGCGCTGCTGGCAACGCTGCTGGCTGCTCTTCCTCCTCTTGCCCCTCGCCATGCAGCTTCACTCTCCTCCTCCTCGTCGCACTGACCCCTGACCTCGGGCTTCCTCTCCAGGGACCAGGCACTTCTCCTCTCCATGGCCAATGTGTCATCCTTGATCCGCAAGTCCTGGTGGCCACAGGAGAGAATGAGAGCCCAGGCCTCGCACCCAGCAACTGGCCCTGGTACACAGTGTCACCTGGGCAACAGCCAGAGCGTCAGGGACCCAGCACCTACCTGGCTACAGCAACTGACCCCCCCACATCAGGCAGCGACCAGTGATGGCCCCCAGCATCCGGTGGCACTGAATAGGAAGGTCTCAGACCACCCCAGACACCAGCCCAGGGCACGTGAGTTGGCTAGTGTGGCCCTATCTCCAAAGGTACCCAGAGGTTCAACGGGCAGGACTAATCCTTAACCCCCATCTGTGCGTTTTACTAGCAGAGTAGAGGGGGGGGCGCAAAACATGCCCTTGCTCCGGGCACCGTGGTACCAAGCTACACCACTGCAGGTGGCTCATTTCCATCTGGTTGTGGAATTTACAAATGTAAATATTTATTTTCTGTTCACATTATGTAATATGCTATGTACTGTAGACAAAAGTGATTGAACACCAACAGCAGAGAAATCCGATGTCAATACGTTGAAAGTCCACCACATGCAATGACACTGCAGACACCCTTTTTAGCAAACTGTCCACAGGTTCCTGGAGAATAGCAGGCAGTATGTTCTGCCACTTCCGCCTTAAGTACAGAGACCAACTGTGACATTGAGGAAGCTCAGATCAGCCTAGAATGCACCCGTCACTTCATTTCATCCAAGAGGTTGGGGGTTAAGATCTGGGGCCAGATGCACTAAGCTTCAAAAGTGATAAAATGGAGAGTGATAAACAGCCAGCCAATCAGCTCCTACCTGCCATGTCACAGACTGTGCTTGAAAAATGTCAGGCTATAGCTGATTGGCTGGCTCTTTATCACTCCATTTTATCACTGCATAGTGCATCTGGCCCCTGGACTCTGTGCTGGCCAGTCCATCCAGCTTCCCAAGTTTTATTTAACACCAGCTGAAACAGCCTCATAGCATAATGTCATCACCTCCATGCTTTACTGTATCTGCTCTAGACTCTGGCATCAGATGTTCTCTTGGCGATCGCCATACATGAAGATATCCATCTTATCTGTAAAGTTTGTATATGTATCTGCTGCAGGAGCACACTTTCGCATGTGTGGGAGTCGCCAATCACTTTTGTCTACATAGTGTACTTCGTGTTTGCATTTCTGCTGCCCAGGGTTAGGCAACAGGCACTTACCTGAGTGGGCACCCAAAAAAATATTATTTCTTTTATAGTTCATTAAATGTCTAAGGAATGTTTCCTTTTTAAATAAAAAGTTCTAAATAACTATTGACAACATGATGTAGAGTGTACACACAATGAGATATGCACTGATTTTATGTCCAATTTTGCTTATAGAAGCATAATCAAAAAATTTAAATTAAATGCTTTTTGATCCCAATGCACATTCGTGTGTAGCGGAAATAAAAAAGAAAAATAATCTTGCCAAGCAAGACTATATATTAGGAATTGAACGGTATATCAATTTTAATGCCAGATTGAATTGAATAGCATATTGAATCAAAATCGAATGCCAGCTCTAACCATGTCGATTTTGATTAGATTTGGCCTACAACCTGTTCTGAAGTTTTTCTCCTCCTTTTCGATCTTTAGTATTTTCCATTCGGTTTTCTATTCGAGGTGCATTCGATTTGCTATTCGATTTCAATTTGATCTCATAGGGCGGTATTCAATGAGGCTGATTCGCCAGGTTTTTATGGCGATTTTGTGCTGTAAGGCAAATTTCTGACTAAAACGGTGAATCACCCTATTCAATGACCAGATGGCGAATACATTTCAAGGTTTTTTTCGCCATGATTCACCGAGTAGCAATCGCTATCTTTTTATGGTGAAGTGGAAGGTGAACTTTTAAAATAAAGTGTTTTGTTTTTTACAATTGGTGTAAAAAAATCTGGAATTTTATTCTGAGGAGGGGCATTCTATTTTTATTCATGTGCTGTAAGCATATGAATATATATTTAATTTAAAAAAAAAATATATATATATATTTTTTTTTTTTACACAGACCAGCCAGCAGGGGGCCGGGAGCCGAGCCGCTCATTAGATATTCATATATTCACTTCACCCGATCATTACATATTCATGATCGGGTGTATTGAATATACCCGGTCCCCTGCTGGCACCCCCGGGGGGGCAGCCTGTGCTGCCTGGCACCCGGGGAGCCCACCTCCCCCCACAAACGTTCTGGGGCAGGCAGGGAGACTTCCATCTCCCTGCCTGCCACCGTCCTCAGGCTCCCTGCGGCATCCGCCGCAGGAGCTCAAATTCGCCAGTCAGGGGCAGCGAGCCCCTGACTCGTTGAATACCGGAGCCGGCGAGGCTCCGGAACGCAGCGAGCAGTGGCGAATGTGCAGCGAATCCTAAACAGGATTCGCTGCACGTCGCCGGTATTCACATTGAATACCGCCCATAGTGTTACTGATCCTTCAGGCAGGAGATTGAATCTAGATTGAATCGAATGCAGCAGTGAACACTTTAGATTTGCACTATATAGTCTTGCCTGCTAAGACTTTTTTCTTTTGAATTTCCTTTATATGGGAGTGCGCATTGGGATCGAATCTGCATCTAATGCTAATAAAAGCATTTGATTTCTATTAAAAATAGAGCATATCTCACCGTGTGTACCTTCTATTAGATTATACTGTTGCTACACTTCCTGTTACTAGTTGGAAGCAAGTTTAGTAGATTTGAAAGTTGTTGGTTTAAAAACAAAACCTTAGTAAACCACAAACATTTCCTTTTTTTTGTTGAGGTATTGGTTTACAGTAGCAGCAGTTTGTGTTTAGTTTTACAATTGTAATATCTTGTAAAATCGCATAGCATGCCTGCTGCCACAGGAAGTTATCCCGCTTTCCCTGGCAGCCTCCTCACCCCCCCCCCCCCCCCCACCACCAAAAAAAGGGTACTACAATGATGCGATTCACGCTGTCGTATCATAGTAGACCGGCCCCTGCTACATAGACTGTGATGCCAATCCCCCATGACAGCCCATCTATCATGCTGCAAAGTAGGTAAGTACAGTGCCTTGCAAAAGTATTCACCCCCTTGACTGTTTACCTATTTTGTTACATTACAACCTGTAATTTAAATATTTTATTCTGAATTTTATGTGATGGATCTGCACAAAATAATCTAACTTGGTGAAGTGAAATGAGAAAAATATTTATAAAAGCTAATTTTTTAAAATTAAAATCTGAAAATTGGCATGTGCATATGTATTCACCCCCTTTGCTATGAAGCCCATTAATGGTTCTGGTGCAACCAATTACCTTCAGAAGTTACAAAATTAGTGAAATGATGTTCACCTGTATGCAATCTACAGTAAAGGTGAGTACACACGGGGCGATATATAGCCGAGTGATATATCGCTCAATGTCTCATTTTCATCGGCAACCAGAGATGGTCGCTGATGAAAAGAAACCTCTGCCGGGGGAGCCGCAGAGGTAATCAGCTGGCGAGTATAACGGGGCTGAAAACGGGAGCGCGCACCTGGCGATTTATCACCGGGGCACACTCCCATCACTGGCAATATGGTCGCCAGCGACCATATTGCCAGCAATATCAGCCTATATCGCTGCCGTGTGTACACGGCTTAAGTGTCACATGAGCTCTCAGTATAAACACACCTTTTCTGAAAGGTCCCAGAGGCAAAAAGCCACTAAGCAAGAGGCATCACACCCGGAAGATTAATGAACACTCCAAACAGGTCAGGGGCAAAGTTGTTGAGAAGTCAGGGTTGTGTTATAAAAAAAAAAAGTCCAAATCTTTAATGATCTCCTGGAGCACCATCAAATCCATCATCTTCAAATGGAAAGAACATGGTATCATGACAAACCTGCAAGAGAGGGCCACCCACGAAAACTTACAGACTGGGCAAGGAAGGCATTAATCAGAGTGGCAACGCAGAGACCAAAGGTAACCTTGAAGGAACTGCAGAGTTCCACAGTAGAGACTGGTGCATCTGCGTATGGGACCACAATAATCCATACACTCCATAGAGCTGGGCTTTATAAGGGGGGCCAGAAAAAGCCATTACTTAGTGTTAAAAATAAGAAGGCACACTTTGAGTTTCCAAAAGGCACGTGGGTGACTACCTAAATGTATGGAGGTGCTCTGGTTAGATGAGACTAAAATTTAACTTTTTGTTTTCGGCCACCAAGGAAAGCCCTATGTCTAGCGCAGACCCAACACATCACCCCAAGAACACCATCCCCACAGTGAAACATGGTGGTGGCAGCATCATGCTGTGGAGATTTTCAGCAGCAGTTACTGCAAAACTGATTCAACTCAATGGCAAGATGGATGTTGGTAAATACAGGGATATTCTTGAGCAAAACCTGTTTCAGTCTGCCTGTGATTTGAGATAGGTTCACCTTCCAGAAGGACAGTGACCCGAAGCACACTGCTAAAGCAACAATTGAGTGGTTTAAGGTGAAACATTTAAATGTGAAGAATTGAAGATGGCTGTTTAAAAGCAGAAACCATCCAAAATGAAGTAGCAGTTTTGCCTTGAGGAATGGGCAAAAATCCCATTGGCAAGCTCATAGAGACTTACTCAAAGCGACCTGCAGCTGTAATTTCCATCAAAGGTGGCTCAAAAGTACTCACTTTAGGTGGGTAAATACTTATGCACGCTGAAGTTTTCTTTTATTTTGTCCTATTTGTTGTTTGCTTCACAATAAAAAAAATAACATCTTGAAAGTTGTAAGCATGTTCTGTGAATAAAATGGATGCAAACCTTCAAACATCTATTTTAATTCCAGGATGTGAGGCAACCAAACATGAAAAATGCCAATGGGGGTGAATACTTTTGCAAGGCACTGTATGTGTCTAGGCAAGAAAAAGCCCTCTGCTTCTTTAGGAGCTCATTTCACAGAAGCAGAATTGTTAAATATCTAATCCATATTCCATTTTTCTACTGCTTTATGTCCACAATCATCTCACATTGCTTATAACTTAACATTTTTAACATTTTAACATTTTTCTACTGCTTTATGTCCACAATCATCTCACATTGCTTATAACTTAATTTTGTTCCCAAAGCACTGTCATTGATTTTCTTCATCAAATGCGATTATTTCTCAGGAGAAATTACAATTTTCCCTTCAAAACAAGATGCTTGAACATAGCAGTATGTATAGTGTTAATCCCTAATAACATAACACTTTCAGAGCCCTATTAATATTTGTAGAATCATTTCAAATATATAATTTTGACTTTAAAGCACTGCAAAGAGATAAAGTTCAACCTAACCTGTCGCCGCTTGGGGAGGATCAGGGCCACTCTGGGAGGTTCGGCCTTGCTCAGCCGTTCATCTGTTCAGGCGTTGCAACACCCAAGCACATGAACGGGCAAGCGCCGGAACATCTGAGTGCTCCCGGGTCCCCCCCCCCCTCAAGTGGCCCCAAACTTCAGCAAGTGCCCGCATACAGCCGAAGCCGGCAGCAGCAGCAGCTCCAGGGGTGCAGGGGTTGCTGAAGAAGGCAGCAGCTGCCCCTTCTGTGGTGAGTATTTCTGATGCAGGACAAACCTGCCCCAGGAAAATCCACCACACAATGGGTTAATATAGCTTACTGTGGTAATGTATCCATTTTCCTTTTATAGTATACAATACACTGTAACTTTTATTAGTGAATGCAAGGCTGAATTTTTTTGCCTCAAGTGGTGTGTAATTATCTTTTTTAACTAAAGTACTTATTTTATATGTGTCTGTGCTTTGGCCATGGCAAGTGGAATGAGTAATTAAAACCGATCATGATTTTTTATCATACATTACAATCATGATCAGTTTTAATTACTTGTAAAATACATAATACATGTCGTGTTGTAGACTCGAGAATGGAACGGTGGAACTATGTGCCTAATTCAGACCTGATTGCAGGGCAAATTTCTTCTTAAAATAGGCAAAAGTAATGTACTGTATGTGCACTGCAGGTGGGGCAAATGTAACATGCAGAGAGAGTTAGATTTGGGTGGGGAGTGATCAAACTGAAATTGCAGTACATAAATAAAGTAGCCAGCATTTACACTGCACAAAAACAAATGAACTCTCCCACTTATCTCTCTCTGTCTGTCTCTCTCATCCTACCTGCAGCATACATGATATTGCCCATTTTGAGAACAAATTTGTCCTGCGCTCACATCTGAATAAGGCCCTATGTGCTGATGTGTAAGTCGGACAGAACAATATCAGCTGGAGGATGAGCAAACATTTTAAATCCATATGTGCAACCTAAAGTAGCATTTCTATTGTACTGTAGGTATTTAGAAATATGGGGGAATGTAATACCCCTTTTACACCAAAACACTGGGTCGCACACAAGTTTTTGGACATGCCTCTAGCCCATGTGCACCCCATGGTTTGACCCCTTTTGGACTGACGCTCCACCCGGCATAATACTGTGCAGAGCGCCCCAGGCAGGGAGGGTGGGGGCGCCCCGGCACTCACTTACCCGCGACATGACGTTCCAGGGGGTGGGCTTGCCGTGCGATGCAGCGCTGGTCATCGCAACTCTCCCCACGGAGGGGAGGGGAGGTGTCCGGCGCCGCCTGAGCCAGCGCTTGGAGATGACATCATATCCGAGTGCTGGGACATGCTTCACCCAAGAATTCACATTTTTAAAGCAGCATTCAGTTACATGACAAAACAAATTGGTTTTGTTGTGAACCTGCTTGCCCCTTTAAAAACACATCCTGGTTCTCGTAGTCGTATTACATTCTACCCATTCTATTATATGGCTGTCAACAACTTTATTATATACAGGCCTGTTCTTGGCCCGCTCCCCTGTTTATCGGCACTCAATGTCCTACCTGCCGATTGGTGAAAAGGGGGTATGGCCTCGTAACCGCCCATGGATTGTAAAGATAAGGCTGTGATCTCGACAATCCATGGCTGTTCTCGGCAAAACGGGCCCGACAGCTTTTAAAGTCAAGTCCGTTCTGCCGAGATACCTCTTCAACGCTGTCGGGAAAGAAAGCATTGAATAGGTACCCGCTGCTATTTCCCCTGTTGGAAACAGTGGCAGGGATTGAATACCCCCCTTAGTCTATCATTTCACTATTGCATCCTAGAAAATGATAGACATATCATTGCTATGGGTAACATCACTTCTTCATTTGTAGAAGGTTTAGTAAATATACCCTTTTGGTTTTTACATACTACTGTATGTCCCTCACATACAGTAGACCTATAAATACAGCTTTTTGGGCTACAGCTTGGTTTACCCCCTCTAGGTCCAGTATGAATTCACAAAATTTCAAAATAACAATGGTCAAAATACCAACAAGCATTCAACATACAGACATGTTCAAAATGCTGACATTCATTATGCCGACATGGTCAAAATGCCAACTTGGTCAAAATTCAGACATTTAAATGTCAACATGTCAAAAAGTTTACCGTGACATATTGACATATGGATGGGCATCACGGACGGTGTAATGGTTAGCATTACTGCCTCACAGTGCTGAGGTCATGGGTTCGATTCTCACCATGGCCCCAACTGTTTGGAGTTTGTATATTATCCCTGTGTTTGCGTGGGTTTACTCCGGGTACTCCGGTTTCCTCCCACAATCCAAAAATATACTGGTAGGTCAATTGGCTTCCAACAAAATGAACCCTAGTCTGTCGGTGCGTGTACATGTGGTAGGGAATATAAATTGTAAGCTCCACTGGGGCAGGGACTGATGTGAATGTTCAACTGTACTCTAAAGCGCTGCGGAATATGTATGCGCTATATAAGAAACCGTTAATAAATAATAATAAATAAATAATAACTCTATGCCAACTTGGATCATGAAGTAAGAACAAGTTGGTTTCAAAAAGAAAATCATGGAAAATCCATGTTGACTTTATCACTTGTCAACAATGTTAATGTTGACATTTTAACTGTGTCGACATTTTGGCCATGTTAGTATAATGAATTTCAGCATTTTAAACTGACTGCATCCCCCTTCTTAAGAAATGGACAATAAATTAGTTTAGAAAGGAATTACTGTACATTTGGTAGACTGTCTATTATTTATCTTTATTTTGTATTTTCACAGGAAAAAAAATCACATTTTTTCCAATGCTTGTTGGTGCAGTAGTATTGTGGACATTGTGGTTTCAGACCATACATTCCGCAAAAGCGAAGTTTAAAAACATACTCAGAATGGAATCAACAGAATAGCAAAGCACAAATATCATCAGATTGTATCAGCAGACCTTTGCAGTCTGTTCTAAAATGAAATTCAATTTGCGTGAAATTTGGACTCGACTGAGCTCATCTCAAGACTAGATGAAAAAGCACAGTAGACACAACTAGATAATGGTTTATTTTAACACATAAACTTTGGGGACAATTCAATTAGCCACGGTACAGTACCGCGGCTAAATGATTCTCAGGGTTTAATTTATTTATACCGAGTAGCAGACACTCTTAGGGATTTTATTTCACTTGCCCAGAAGCAGGAGAAACAAAATCTAAGAAAAAAGCTGCGATTGAAAACACACAGGGATATGGGAACTATTCATGGATCTTGAATGTTTTTTATAAAATGGGGTTATTCAGCATGGATTGCTATTTAGAGATTTCACAATCTGGTCATTTATCAAACTACAGCAATGGGCTAAAAATTGCGCAAAATACAATTTTTTCGTGTTATTTACCACAATCAATTGAATTCCCTCAAAAGAAACAGAGAGTGACATTTAATAGGATGAGACTTTTTAAGGTTCTGAGATCGCACAAAATCACTTTTTTTTTTTACTAAAAAGTTCAAATCGAATGCGAGAATCGCACTGGGTGTGGACAACTTTACTGCAGCAGCTTCTCTCTATATCCCAGCCTGTCCTCTCTGGATAAGTCACCGGCGACTGCCTGCGGCTTCAAGAACTAAAGTTTTTTTGTTTACCTAGCCACACCTCATCCCATTGGCCACACCCCCTAATTTTACCAGGGCACGGCTGACCTGTAGGTGCCCCTGGTTAATAATATTAAACATACACAATAAACAATTTCTTTATTGCTCAGAAGGGCCAAAATGAGCGATCTTTAAAAAAAAAAAAAAAAATCATCTAATGAGTAGAACATCGTGGGAAAAGTTGGGATGTCATGCTAGTAGCCATGGATGCCGGGGATGCATGTGCCACATCTGCAGTGCACAATATTCCAGCGCACCGGTGAGATTTATGCAAACATGCTGCGATTCATTGCACTTTACTTCAAAGTGAACACAAAATGCATTTGTTGCAGTACTCTCTTGGTCACTGTCCTATAACATACACGTACACTGCAGCTATAAAAGGCAAAGGTAATTCCAGAGCATAAGAGCTTAATTTTTCCAATGATAAAGTACAATGAATAACGTTTCACTTTAGTAGCACAATCCTCTTCAACCCTCAACAGTATCTGTATGTCAATCATTGTTTAGACACACTGCGTGCGCTTCTTCTTTAGTCTTCAACATTGTTTTCATTGGTATTTGGGGCCTGATTCGAACTTGTTCGCTAGGCTGCATATGTTTGCAGCCTAGCAAACAGGTGAACGCCACCTGCCGTCTGGACGAACCCCTTGATTGCGCCCACGCAGGCCTAAAATCATTCGATGGACACTGGCCATCAAATTATTTTTGTGCAGGGGAACGTCCAGTATTATGTGTGTGCAGGGGAACGTCCAGTATTTTTATGGGCATACCCATAAAACACTGGGAGTTCCCCCATTCCACCCACTATGGAGCAAATGCCTCAGCCAGTGTGCAGTTCGCTGAGGGTGTTTGCTCTGGGGGTTTGCACATGCACATAATCACGCATGCGCAGACCCCCACCATCAGAGATGGTTCCTGAATCGGCCCCTTAGTTGCCTGGAATTTTACAACTTGCCCAGTCTCAGCTTCCAGACCTCTGTGTCAAGTGCTGTGTGAACGGGTGCCCTGTCATCCTGTGCCACTCAGAGTAGACAGACGCTAGAGGGCATTTTGACCTTTAGTATCTGATGGTGCACAGCATTACCTGGAAGTGTTGGGACTCTGGAACGCTGTCGCTTAGTGCTGACAGTAACACCACAAGAAGCTGCAGCTTTCAGCAAAGCTGCATCTTATACCCTGGCAACAAGCAGGTCATTTAAGAATAACCAGAAGCTTTACTGTGGGATTAGAAGCCTTACTGTGGGGCATAATATGTCAGGGGCAACTTGGTGTGTGGCATATTGTGTCGGGGGCATTGCTGAGTAGATCATTGCGGTGCGTGGCATATTGTGCCAGGGGTGGTGTGGGGCATATTGTGTCGGGGGGCATTGCTGTGTGGGGCATTGTGGTGTATGGCATATTGTGTCAGGGATGGTGTGGGGCATATTGTGTCAGGGGCATTGCTGTGTGTGGCATATTGTGTCAGGGGCATTGCGGTGTGGGGCATTGCGGTGTCTGGCATATTGTGCCAGCGGTGGTGTGGGGCATATTGTATCGGGGGGTATTGTGGTGTGTGGCTTATTGTGTCGTGCATTATGGTGTGGGGCATTGCAGTGTCATGGGCATTGCGGTGTGTGGCATATTTTGTCCGGGGCATTGCAGTGTGGTATAATATGTAATAAGTATTACGGTGTGTGGCATATGTGTAAGGGGAATTTTTCGGTTATTGGACAGATTTTTTCTTTTAGTTGCGCTTCAGGAGGTTAAACCTGTCTTGGGTAGCTCACGCCCGATTAATGTTGGAGACCACTGTTCAAGACCCTGTCCCAACTGCTGCTTGAAATCTATGTTCCCTATCATATGATAGACACACATAGGGGTCATTTTTTTCAGGAGCCTATTTTTCTACCAGTATATTGTTAGATTGTGGGAGGACACTGGAGCCAATCTGATACATTTTGGTGAATTATGGGAAGATGGTTCATGGTGCTGAGAAATGCCATGGGGTGTCAGAATGTGGTGCTGAGAAATGGCAGTTGATATCATAGAATATTGGTACTGAGAGATTGCTTGTGATATCAGATATTGGAGTGCTGAGAGATGATTCAGAGTTCCAAGGAGTTAGGGTCCTGATTCAGAATTGATTGCTATTGTTTGAATTCACATTCTGTTCCATTATCGAATGACTGCATATGCATATGGATTGTAGTGCGCATGCAATCGCTAAAATAGCAACAAAAATATAAAAAATATCATATTGCAATCCCCTCGCATTTGACGTACAGGAAGCTGGCTATTGGGAGTGGACACCTGATGTTTTCTGAGAGTGTCTGAAATTACGCCGATATGCCCAAGCGATTAATGGATAGCCTGTAACATCAGTGATGGCTTCGATTAGCCTGTCTCTGTCGCAGAGTTGTGGAAGGGTCAGACTTACTCTTAGTTGCACAGACCGGGAATATAATTTGATGGTGAGTATATGGATAAGCGAAAGGAACCCAGAATGCGAATTTTCACCTTCTCCAGATGGCGTGAACCTATACTAACCTCTGACCTACATTTTTGAAAATTCTTTTGGATAGTTATCCATAAAATACCTCATATTTGGTTTCTGGTGATGCATACATACAGGTATGTGTGATGCTGCACCCATTAGAGCAGGGGTCCTCAAACTATTTTGCTCTGGGACCCCATCAGACAATAAAAATTATTACAGGACCCCAACAAGTTACTGCAGAAGGTCATCACGTCACATGTGTGGTCAGCTAACAGCATGGCAGCATTGGGGAGGCACAAAATGATGGGAGGAGTCTAAAAATAACAGACAATTCAACTTCTTGGATCACTGACAAGGAGTCGCGACCCCACGCTGATAAGGTCAGGACCCACAGTTGGAGAACCGCTGCATTAGAGCAATGGTATACCCTCGCTATGGACACTCGCAATCGAGGTTTTCCATTGTGAATAAATAATTGGAATCTCATGAGCCACATGCTGTGATGCATCTCACTTAGGCGAAGCTGAATAAGGACACAGCTGTACACTACCCTATAGCCGCACATGGCTGCATTTACAGCCGGTGTTTATAAATAAAATTACAGGAACCGATTGGCTGTTACTTTATCTCTCTCCAAAGCTTAGTATATTTTCAGCCTTGCTGAAAATATACTACGCATATTGATTATGTAATGCTATCATAACGCTTCTAGATCTTCATCTGAATAGGTACTTATCAGATGAAAATATATTTGCCTTATTTAAAAAAAATATTTATTAAATCTGCATTAAAAACGCAGATGTTGATAAAGGTGCCCGACAAACTAAATAATACTACAGTATTAAAGGATAATTCCACCTAGAATGTATTTTTATATAACAGTATACCCCTCCATCCCATCTGGCAGAACTGTACCATAACAAGCACCAACACAATGCTGAAGAGAACACACCCAGCAGTGCTTCAGTGCTTTTTATCCCCTCATTTACAGTCATGAGAAGGTTCGCGTTGTACTGTAACAATGCAGCTAACTCAATAGAAACATAGCTCTGTCCAGCCAATACCTGCAGTAGTTACTGACACTGCTCAGTATGAATTTAAACTTTGCCTGGTTACAGCTTGGTAACACTTGAAGTGTCAGGTATGCATTCTCATGAACTATGGGGAACCCTGCTCTGGAACCACACAGTTCTGCTCATTGACAGGAGGTTGTATGCTAGCAAAAATACATTTTAAAATAAAAATAAAAAAATGGAGGAACAGTTTGATCAACTAGAATAGCAGTCTGTTTTAATGTCATAAACAATAAAGTCCACTTTTATTTTGAAGATGCATTACAGTCAGTAACACCGCTTTCACATCGCAAATGCGTGTCGCACCTGTGATTTGGACACAGGTCCGTCCTAGGAGTGCCCCGGCATTTGCAAGGTGAAGCTGATGTCATCGGGGGCAGGCCAGAGAGCGGCGGTGCATCATCAGGGGAGGATGCAGTGTGTGGAGCTGATGCTGCCTCCTCCGTATAGTATGAACGGGACCCAGGTCGCTCGACCTGGGTTACCCCTTTACACTGCCCAGCAACCCAGGTCCAACCCTTCTTTTAACCAGGTTGGATTGCTGGGTTGCTGGACCCTGGATATTTTAAAAGACCCTTTTAAACCGCACAGTGACCCGGGTCGACCAGCAACAACCCGGGTCGGACCTGGGTTATTTGTGCGGTGTGAAAGGGGTATAACTATAAAATGCAGATATATGAAAGGAATGCCTAGTGTTAAACATTATAATCCATTCCTCAGTTTGCATACAATTGGTTAAATCTAGTCTCAGGTGATTTGTCACTAGCCTAATAACCCTCACACTCTTCAGTCTCAAAGTTGCAATAGAGTTGCAGTTGCCAAGAGTCAGCAGCACATTTAAAAAAGCTCCTTCAGCAGCATATTAACCTGTATCCATCATACAGTACAACTGTTGCATCTATGAAAATGTGATGCGTATGTGCTGTGTGTATAAGCTGTGCTCCTCCTGTCTGATCAACAGGAATGCCAAGCACTGGGGATTGTGTGATTGGAATAATGATCTTTTAGTTGCTATAGAAACTGGAACGATTTCAGGAGCAAAAGTACAAGGGGCCCTGAAGACGTGTCTTCTGAGTGTGTTGCTTTATTTATCTACTACTCTGTTCTCATACAACGAAACACTGGCCACAGAAAAACATAATTGTCAATGTTATTTCTATTTGATTTCCCTTAATATAGTTATATGTTCAGCTATTTCAGTGACGAGATATTATGTGAATCATAAACATGCCTGAGACAGCTAATGCAGCAAATGGCACTTGTTTAGTATTTCATAAGACATTTCTTTGTGCACGTTCAGCAAGAGCTAGTTCTCCATAAGCAATCCAACTTGCACTGCAAATATGCAAAAAGAGAAGTGTAAAAGAGGAAGGTGTTTTACAGAGTAGCATAGAAAAGACAATATCTTGAAATAAAGTCATTTATCTAATCCAAAACACAGAGGGGGAAATTTACTAAAGGAAATTTGTAAAAAAAATAGGTGTATTTGTATCTAGAAATACACTTATTTTTGACATTTACTATCCCGAAAATATGGCAATTCGTAGTTGTATTGATGTGCTATTAATACGAATACGAATTGCCGTATGTTCGGGATAGTAAATGTCAAAATTAAGTGTATTTCTGGATACAAATACACCTATTTTTTTCAAATTTCCTTTAGTAAATTTCCCCCAGAGTCTAAATTTCACATAAATATAATCATTATCGTATTAAAATGTACAAGTATATGTTGTATAACAGGCACCAATGCACCTCTTGTCCATGTCCAAACGTCATCAATGTTAAGTTATATATAGCGGAATATATGCAATAAATGTGTAATACACAATAGGGGGTTTTTCCGGTTCATTCGCTCGGATGCAAATTCACATCCTTGCGAGTGAACATGATCCCACCTTGAGACTGGTGGTACGCCGACCCACCATGCGCAAGGTGCATACGTTCTCACTGGCTGCGAATGGGTGTTTTATATAAACATCCATTCGCAGTCTGCGGGGTAACACCCACATTATTCGATGGTCGCCGACCATTGAATGATGTGGAACGTGCATGCAAATCTAAGGTTAGATTTGCGTGCACATTCGGAGGAGAGTGGGCAGGCAGCTGATATTCGGTGATGCCCGTCCCTGCACCCGAATCATCGGCCCATTAGTATGAGAATGCCCAGTGTTCTCAGGGAAACACCCATAAAATACTGGACGTTCCCATATGCTAATAGGCTGCACTGCCGCCCCCCCCCCCTCCGTTAGCAAGTTTGTTTGCCATGGCTGCATTCAACCTGTGCATGGAACCTGGTAAGTAGGTTAAGCACAGTGGGGGTAGTGGTGGTTTTACACTAAGCCAGAGAGGCGCTCCCCTCCTCCGGCTATGCCCCACTGGATCCCTGTGCCTTCCAATTTAATTAAAAAAAACACAATGTACAGACAGAGACCTTGCACCACTCCAAAGATTTTATTTATTTATTATTTATTTACAGTAACGGTACTTGTGGATTATCACGGCTCCCACGATGGCCATCGTACATGAAAAATCGCATCGCATGTGATTTGATCGCATGTGATCGCATGCAATTTTTCACTGAAAAGCATCCAAATGCATTGGAATTAGTATGAAACATGTTCAATGGCCCCCAAATGGCATTTTTGAGGCTGTACCACCCCCACTATCAACGCAAACCCGAAGCGTGGCGAGCGCAGTGAGCCCGTGCGGGGCGGCGGTACGCGTCCTACGACCTTTTCATACCCCCACTATCCACGTCGGCGTGGAGTTGAGAATAGAAAGTGTGGCGAGCGCAGCGAGCCACCGAGCCCGAAGCGTGGCGAGCGGACGCGGATACCTTCACAGGTATCCGCGTCCCCTCACGGGCTTCACAGGTGTCCGCATCCCCTCACGGGCTTCACAGGTATCTGCGTCCCCTCACGGGCTTCACAGGTGTCCGCGTCCGCTCGCTGCGCTCGCCACACTTTCTATTCTCAACTCCACGCCGACGTGGATAGTGGGGGTATGAAAAGGTCGTAGGACGCGTACCGCCGCCCCTCGCGGGCTAGCTGCACTCGCCACGCTTCAGGTTCGCGTTGATAGTGAGGGTGGTACAGCCTCAAAAATGCCATTTGGTGGCCATTGAACATGTTTCATACTAATTCCAATGCATTTGGATGCTTTTCAATTAAAAATCGCATGCGATTGCATGCGATCAAATCGCATGCGATGCGATTGCATGCGATGTTGACAAAAACTGCAAAACCCGGCAAAAATTGCATCGCATCGCATGCCATCGCATGCCACTATATATGGCATGCGATGGCATGCGATAGGAGCCGTGATAATCCACAAGTACCACAGTTTCTTATATAGCGCAGCAGATGCCGTTGCACTTTACAATAGTAAACAGTGATAAAATAAACTGGGTAACAACAGACAGACTTAAGGCCCACATACTCTATGCGATTTCGGCCGAAAATTGCATGTGTTTGACATCAGAGCAGCGGCAGTGTGGTCAGTGAGGTCGCGGGGTGGGGGGTCAGCGTGTAACCGCGCATGCGCAGACCCCCCGGCTTCCGGCACCAGGCATCGCAGGGACGGGCTCCTTTCGGAGCCCTGTCCCTGCGCCCTGCAGATAATACATTGGGGCGAAATTATCACATTTTACAATGCGATCCTGGGCGGTAATATACCGCCCTGATCACATTGTAAATGCGATCAATGGTAAATGGGGGCCATACTGTGTGTGGAAGGGCATTCCATAGAATGGGAGCAGCCCCATGAAAGTCCTGTAATAGTGAATGGGAGCTAGTGATCTGTGCAGAAGAGAGACGGAGATCTTGTGAAGAGCGGAGCGAGCAAGATGGGAGATATTTTGAGATAAGTAGAGATATATGCTGGTGCAATATGGTTAATAGCGAGTAGAAGTGTTTTATATTGAATACGGTAAGATACAGGCAACCAATGGAGGGACTGGCAGAGCGGACTCCCTTGCAGACAGATGGTAGAGTTGCACCTGCACCTCTAGCATCTGACAGGGGAGCACAGAGTGCCCAGCACTAACAGGAAGTGTTGATTTTAGGAGCACTGGCATGCTGTGCGCCTACAGCCCCGGGCAAGAAGCATGTAAACCCCACTGGAAAAGAGCATATGACCCCCCAGGAAATGAGCATGTGATCCCCCCTGGGCAATGAGCATGTAATTCCGCATGGGCAATGAGCATGTAACTCCCCATGGCATCTAGCATGTAATCCCACTGGGCAACAAGCATGTAAATCCCCCAGTCAACGGCATCTAATCTCCCTTGGAAATTATCATGTAACCCCTTTTGGCAATGAGCATGAAACCCCTGGCAAGGAGCATGTAACCCTCTGATAAGGAGCATGTTACCCTCTGGCAAGTAGAATGTAACCCCTGTGGCAATGAGCCTGTAACCCCCTGGTAATGAGCATATAACCCCTGGCATTGAACAAGAAACCCTTGACAACAAGCATGTAACTCCTGGCAACAATCATTTAGGTAAGCGGCACTTATGTGGCATAATTTGTAATCAGCATTATGGTGTGTAGTATAATATGTAATAGGCATGACAGTGTGTGGCATAATATGTAATATGTATTACTGTGTGTGGCATAATGTGTAATGGGCTTTACTGTGTGCAAAATATTGGTGCAGTGTTTCTAACAGGCTGTACCTGGCACAGTGTGTCTAAGGTACCCTACTTGGCGCAGTGTGCCTAAGGCGCTCTAGCTGGCGCAATATGTATAAGTGACACTACTGTGTGGTGCAATGTGCATTGGTACTATTATGTGCCCCTTCTCCACAATGCCACGCTCTAAATTTTTGGCGCACACTGTCCCTATGTTTAGTGTGGGGGGGGGAACCAATTCATTTTCTGGTACAGAGCACCAAAACGTCTAGTTATGGCACTGCTGCTTCTGAGCACATTCTGATTCACTCGGTCCTTGGCGTGTTCGCATTGGGAACCAATGTTTTTGCACTGTGCATATTTGCATATGCGCATGTTCACCATGGCGCTGGAACATGGGGATGGGCGGGATGGAGTTGGGAAGAGGGCGTAACAACAAAAACAGTGGATGCGCCCAGGAAACCGCTGGGCATCCCCATGCAAATGCAGGAGGGCACACTGTGTGTGTGTGTGTGGGGGGGGAATGTTTATGCAAAACATCCATTCGCAAACGAGAACACTATGTGTACAATAGACACTACTACTACAGGCATTATATATAGTTTTTTTCAGCGTGCGCCTTTGGCATGCTCAGTCCCTTTGTAAAGTATTTTTACTTTGCAGGGGGGCACCAAGCACCCTAGCACCGGCCCTGACTGTATTTTCTTTTGTTACATTTACATTGTTGAAATGTACTACATTGCTTTATTTCTGTAATGTGTTTACCGCAGATGTTTTTTTTTGTTATTATTGTTTTGTTTTGCTCTGTAATTGTTTAACTTTTCAAAACAATAAAAATCACTTGATAAAAAACCTACTATTTTGTTCATAGTTTCTGATAATATAATATTAACTAGGTTGTTTAATTTAAATAAATTGTTCATAATTCATAATGGGGCAGATGTATTATGCTTTAACAAGAGATAAATCCAAGGGTGATAAGGAGAGATAAACGTCCAGCCAATCAGCTGCTTACTACCATGTTACAGCCTGTGTTTGAAAAAAGTCAGTAAGGAGCTGATTGGCTGGACGTTTATCTCTCCTTATAACCCTTGGATGTATCTCTTGTTAAGGCTTAATACATCTGCCCCATAGAGAGTATTTAATGAAACTAAGAAAAAGATAAAATTGTGATAGCCAATCAGCTTCTACCTTCATTTTACAGGATTTGTTTGACAGTTAGAAGCTAATTCATTGGTACTTGTGAGTGATAAAGATCCTCATAGTGAGTAATGTAGCAGCTGCTTAAACAAATGTATTGCTTTGTGCGAGTGCTGTAAGATATTATGTATTTTTGCTATTGGAAATCGTTTAAGATAAATTAAGTTATATGTTCACTTTGTTACATGGATTTGTTCAGCAGACAGGAACTAGAAACCTGTATCCTAAGCAGGAATCCAACAGCAGCCAAAGCCCTGCAGCAATTATTTATAGGCATGTGCACCGGGCACTTTTCGTGTTTCGTGAAACACGTTTTGGGTCTGTATCTCGGCCAGTGTTTTGGATCTAGATCTGTCCCAAAACACCACCATTTTCATGTTTCGGATCTGTATTTTTTTGCCAAAAACCATAAAAAACACTAAAATCGCTACTACGCTTTTATTAACCTCAACATCATTACTTTCCACTCAATATCATTCCATCCTGAATACCTCACACCCCACAATATTGTTTTTAGGACAAAAGGTTGCACTGAGGTAGCTGGATAACTATGATAAGCCACACAAGTGTGCCTCACAAACACGTGGCTCATCTAGAAGTGGCACTGCAGTGGCAGACAGGACGGCAGTTTGAAAAACTAGGCCCCAAAAAGCACATAATGGCAAAAAAAGAGGTGCAGGATGGAAATGTCCTTAGGCCCTCCCACTCACCCTTATGTTGCGTAAATAGGACATGTACACTTTAACAAACCAATAATTTCAGCGACAGGGTCTGCCACACGACTGTGGCTGAAATGATTGGTTTGTTTGGGCCCCCACAAAAAAAGAAGCAAGTCACCTCTTCCTGTACAAACTGGCTCTATAAAGGCAAGATGTCATCCTCATCTACCGATTCCTCACCCCCTTTAGTGTGTACTTCCTCATCCTCACAGATCATCAATTCATCCCCGCTGAACTCCGATATCACAGGTCCCTCTGTAGTCTCTGGCGGCAACTGCTGGTCTTCGACCAAGAATTAATAATTCATTTTGATGAACATTATCTTCTCCACATTTTGCAGAAGCAACCTTCTACGCCGCTCACTGACCAGTTTCCCCGCTGCACTAAAAACTCTTTCGGCGTACACATTGGAGGGGGGACAACTCAGGTAAAATATGGCCAGTTTGTACAGGGGCTTCCAAACTGCCTTTTTTTTTTCCTGTCAGTACAGGTAAGGACTGTCTGACATGTCTACTTGGATGCTGGCACCAAACTAATCCACCACCACAGTGATGTGAAGGTCCGGCATGATGGAAAGGTCCAGCATCACAACCACCAATATGCATCACAACCACCAACTATGAGACACAGGCACACAGGCAGCGGGCTGGGTGAGCAGGCGGCCAGGACGTCCTATCTCTTCACTCTCTAAGACTGGAGTGAAGATGGCAACCGCCCCTTTATAGGGTTCGGATCTCACAAGATCCGACAGCGGGATCTTGCGAGCTCCAGAAACGTGTGCCCCGAGCCTGGGCGGGAATCCCCGAACAGGCTCAGAAGCTGACTAGGACTCAGGGGTACTCAGATTCCCCCAATCCTTACCTACTCATCTCTAATTATTTATTAAACAATTTATTGTATTTTGCGGTTTTCCCAGCACGTAATAGTAAATCTAAACCATAGGTAATAACTAAGTACGGCTATACTTGGATGTACAGATCATGTGCAGCCCCTCCAGGTAAGCCCGATGCAGTCTGTGAGACTGCTCCAGCTTCACTGTAACTGGCAGTGACTTCCCATTGGAAGTCCGACATACCAGTCACCCAAGGCAGTCCCACTGGGAGGTGTTCCCTCCCTCTGGAACGCCCCCCGTCATGTCCCTCCCAGCAGGCAGAGCTAGAGTTGGTACTAGCGTATTTGTTGCACCTTCCAAACAGTAAATTTTCTCCCTACTAAGCCAATCACCACAAAGAAATAGTGAGCTTTCGGCGCGCAGCGGAAAAAAGTGGGGGCGGTATAAACAAAATTAGCTTGGCCACACAATAGTAATCCCAGTTCAAATCATGCCATAGAGTAGTACAATCCTATTCACATTACACAACACACGTAGTTACCCTTCTTCACATTAACCTTACATGGTGACCCATATTCACACTACACAACACTTAGTGGACCCTTATTCACGTTACACCTCATAGTGACCCATATTCACGCTACACAAAATGTAGTGATCCATATTCACATTCTGAAATGTTCCACATGATTAAATACACTTATACACATAATGACACACATAACACTCCTTACACACACATAACCCCCACATTATTAAATGCACTTACAGTAAACAAACCGTTCATAATTATCCTTACAAATGCCCCACTTTATTTAATGCCCCAATACATAGTGACACACATAATGCCCCTTACAAATGCCCACATTATTTAATGCCCCAATTCATAGTGACACACATAATGCCTCACATTATGAGATGCCCTTAGACACATATGCCGCCCCTATCCCCCCTTTCCCTCAGTCAGGCTGAGCAGGAGACTTGGCGAGCCGAGGATGCAGCAGCGGCAGCAGAAGTATAGGGTGTGTGAAGGGGAGTAATATCCCAGGCAGGTGCGGCTTCCGGCCTCACACTCCTGCGTCTGGATCGCCTCGCTGCTGTACCCTGCTTGGCTGCTCCTCGCTGAGCATCTCTCTAGCCGTCTCACTTTCGGCGGCTGACATGCCCCAGCTCCACGGGCCGCTAGTCTTAATGTCAGCTAGCAGTCTGCACGTTTGGTAGGGGGGTGGGGGTGCCGGCAGGGTGGGGGGGCCTCCAGATTGCAACTGGGGGAATGCAGTTCAGCCGCGTTCAGGCCCACTTTGACCCCTGGTCATTTTCAATATGGACACCTTTGCACTCACCATGCTTCAGGCACAGTGCCTCGCTGCACTCGGTACACTATTATATTCTCCCTCTACGCCCACTGGGATGGTAAAACTCACGTCGACCTAATGCATGTGGCCAATAGTGGTCGACCTTTTGACTGTCAACCTAGACACTGTTGGCCTAATGAGCGCATACAGTATAGGACGTTGATGTATGCAGTATAATTGTGATCATACTGGTTGGTATTGCTGGAATTCTACAATATATTGTACATCATTTGGAAGCTGGGATAAGAATTATGCTGTGTTTAGAAAGAAGAAATGCCACCTGCTAATCCACTGAGTGGTTGTGACTCATAATACTATGCATGGAACGGAGGGGTCCAACATAGGTGAGAAGCTAAGAAGGGTAATGTAAAGGATAATTACTTAGATGGTAAGCATAATAACGTTATTGTAATTACAGAGGTCATTTTCCTTTACACACTGAATTTTCTTGATATTGAAATGTTGCCAAGGTCGTCAATAGAAAACAGCTTGATGATTTAACTCTCCCTGAATGTAGCTGTGCACTGAATGTGGCTGCACATTTGCAGTGAGGATGTCAGATCTCATCTGATCAACAAGAGCTGCTGGCAGTCAGATTAGCTGTCATGAGGGCAGTGGGCAAGCATCGATTCCACTCCCCCTGGACTATGATTGAACGAACTGTAATATTCTCATCCCTGTCTACTGTTCTGCTCCTCCTCACTATCCTTTTCCTTCGCCTGTGCCTTACCTTTGGCTCTTATTTCTTGCTAACATTTCTTTTTACTGTATAGCACCTTCATATTGGTGCAAACATTGATTATTCTTGTTGTTATTGACACAGACATTTCTGCCTCAGAATAAAACACACAGAGTACAACTGACATGGAATCTTCAATACTGTAACTTTTGCTCTATGACAACAGAACACGAAGTGAAGTATGAGACAGTTTTTGACAAGTGTTGTACCTGTAGCACACAACTACTGCAGAATGTGAGCATAAATTGTATCTCTGGGCGCAGCCCTTGACACACACATAGGGCCTTATTCTGGTTGGAGCGGCCGGGCCTTACGCGTACGTCCCGGGGTTTTTCATGATCTGCGCATGTGCAGATACGCTAATGCGCCGGCGCGAACACTCCACAACGCTTACGGCCGGGGTCTCAACGTGTGAAAAAACCTGTACGCGAGTGTACGGGTAATGGGGCGGCATAGGGGCGTGTTGATGGGAGCGGCCGAAATAATGAGGGAAAATGGGCGTAAATATGGGCGTACACGAGGGTGTGCACCAAAAATGAGCGGTGCTACTACCGCACGATCGACTAAGGCACCGTTCATTTCGGACACCAAACAGGCGGCCGCCAACCGCCAGCTCAAACCACCCCTACAGATACCGCATGCCAGCGTGCGCCTGAGTTGGCTAATTAACGCTGATTACTACTCAAACACATACACCTGAATGTAATAAGCAATGCTGCAGTCTATTAAGTCCAAACCATGATTTCACTGCCTGCAAGCCACACACACAGCACGCAAACACATTGGAAGCTTATGTTTCTATACTTCTCCACATTTAAAGGTTTGTTTAATTTAAGGTAAGAATCTTTTTATACGCTAAGGTAGGTATTTGCTAAACAGTTAGACACATTCACTACGTGCTTTCATAGACTTTACGCAGTAGCACACTCAATCTACACAAGTCGACATGTGTCAACGTGTTCACTCTAATACTAACATAGGTTTTGTATTTAGGATACAATAACATAAACCACATCTAACACCTACAAAGGATGTTTCAGCAATGTTTTAAGCCCATGACCACTATTTATCTTTATTAAGGTAGACAATTGAGTTAATAGAAAACAATAATTGAATAACAAATAGATTAATTAATCAATTGTCAGATTAGTAGTTGAGAGGCAAGATTTGCAGGTCCATATATGTGAAGGGTATGCCAGCGTGCACGGACGTACGCTCACTCTCACGAGCGGTGACATAAGCTGAGTTTTCCATTGAAAACAATAGGGACCCGTCCGTGCAAGCTGGCGTACGCTCAGATCTCCGCAAGAAGTCGGTGGGAAGACGGACGAAAGACGTCCGTAAACGGCGCCGTACGCTCAGTTGTACGCCAGTTGTCGGAGTGCAAGGGCTGGGCCGTCCGCGTACGTTGCCGTACGCTCATTTGTACGCCACTCCCCTTCTACGGTATTTCTGCCCGTACGTAAGCGGCTGATTTGTGGGTGGACCTAACCCTAACGGCCGCGTACGGCTAACGTGCGGTAATGGCGAACGTACGCACGTTTGGCCGCTCCGATCAGAATAACCTCCATAGTATCTACTCTCTGCATGCATATCACCATCTATAACGCTATGTGCCGTTCAGTGAGGTGATACCAGCAGCGGTCAGTGTAAACATACCCTGTGTCTCTCTTTAATATAACTACTCTCACCCTGAGTCCACAACTTACCATGTGTCCCCTTTCTCACACCATACTTGCCTACTTTTGAAAAGCAGTTTGAGGGAGATTTTAGATGGTAGCAAAATGAAAGCATACATCACAATAGAGGAGGCACACTTGCGCGGTAGGGGGTGTGGCCTATAATCGTGGTGTCACGCGAGGCATCTATTTATCGCTGGCCAGCAACTAATGGGGGATCCTATACAGATCCTATACAGAAAATGTGCAGCATAAATATAAAATAGTATGAAAAAATATACAACAACCAAATATTAAAGCTATAGGTAAGTGCCCCTTGTTGGAATAATCAGTGAGGCAGGCATTCAGCTAGTAAATTACTGAGCATGACAGGAGGAGTGGAATATGTATTGGGTGCCAGTCGGGGCCCGGGGGGTGGTGGGAGAGAGGATCAATAAGGATCAGGCTTAGTGGGTGGGAGAGAGGTTAAAGAATCAGACAATGTTATATTTACTGCTGCTCCCGGCCTCCCGGCTCCCGCTGCCCGGCTCACTGCCACTGTTCAATGCTGCTGCCGCACCTCAGTTCCTCCTCTCCGCTGCCCTCCTGCTCCTGGTGCTTCCGGCTCCCGCTCACACTGCTGCTGCTCACTTCAGCGCTGCTACTGCTGCCCAGTGACGCACCATGGCTACCCACACAGCCCCGCAGTGGCCCACGGAACATGCCGTTCGCACATGCGCAGTAAAACATTTTGGGAGAGGGGACAAAAATCTGTGAGGAACCGAGGGATTTGCAAGGGAGCGGGAGGAGGATTGAAAAAAACGGGAGACTCCCGCTAAATGAGGGAGGGTAGGCAAGTATGCATTATACACAGCCCCCATATTACATTATACACAGCCCCCCTATTACAGTATACACAGCCCCCCATATTACATTATACAGTCCCCCCATATTACATTATACACAGTACCCCCATGTTACATTATACACATTATACACAGTCCCCCCACAGCCCCCATATTACATTATACACAGCCCCCCCCCATATTACATTACACAGTCCCCCCATATTACATTATACACAGTACCCCCATGTTACATTATACACAGTCCCCCCACAGTCCCCCATATTACACTATACACAGCCCCCATATTACATTATACACAGCCCCCTATATTACATTATACAGTCCCCCCATATTAACACTACACAGTCCCCCCATATTACATTATACACAGTACCCCCATGTTACATTATACACATTATACACAGTCCCCCCACATTACATTATACACAGCCCCATATTACATTATACACAGCCCCCCCATATTACATTACACAGTCTCCCCCCCCCCCACACACACACACACACAAACTACACAGAGTACCCAAAGTAATTACAGCCCCCCTCCCCCAGACTAGTACACATAGCCCCACAGTGCCACATTACACAGCACTCACCTGGCTGTGTTGTCCCTTCCTGGGAGGTGCAGCAGGGAACTGTCACTATGGTAGATGAAGCACATGGCAGCTGGTGACAGGAGCAGGAAGAGCCGAAGAGCATTGCACCGAGCTCACTTACTCTGTGAGTGGGTGGGCGGGGCCAGCAACAGGGAAGCCCTGACTGACGGCTCTCCTGCTCCTTCTGCTACACAGACTTCCCACAGCACGTCAGCCGGCTGTCATGTAGCAGCATGCAGGCAGCGCCCGGCACCCCCCGGTTCTCTCCTATCCTGAACCTCCCTCTAACGCGGGTGTCTGTCAGAGCTGCAGAGATGTTTCCTCCTCTGCGTCTGGACAAAGAATGAATTCTAGCCAATCAGGAGCCAGTAAAGTCGGCTCCTGATTGGCTAGAATTCATTCTTAGTCCAGACGCCGAGGAGGAAACATCTCTGCAGCTCTGACAGACAGGGAGTTTGCTGGAGTCGCCCGGCAGCTTAAAGAAGAAGCAAGAAGATGGAAGAAGAAGGAAGAAGCCCTGGACCAAGCCAGAAGAACTTCCATGGAGGACCTGGGTGAGTTGGATTTCCTTCCACAGGTCCACCATGGATTTCTTTGGACCCGGACCTGACGGCGACGCCGACATGAAGATCGACATGAAGAAGAATGACGACATGATCCGGAACCAGGACAAGGCACCGGATCAAGACTCTGGGACCTACCTACGGGATCAAGATAGGTAAGTATCAGTGTGTGTGTAATGTATGTATTAAACTTTTATTTTACAGGTGTCAGTGTGTTTTTATTTAACTATTTTTTTACTGTGGAACTACAAGCCATTTAATGCCCCACAGGCTGGGACTTGTGGTTCACCAAGTCCCAGCTTCCAGGGGAGGCTTGCTGAGACTCATAGTTCTACAGTTTAAAACAATAGTTTATTCTTTTATTTTTTTACACCAGAATCAGCCCGATGCCCACCACCCAGGGGCATCGGGGACAGCACCAGGCTTCAGCCTGGTCAGGTAAGTCCTGGAGGGGGGGGGGACCCCTTTATTGGGGGGGTCCCCACTCCCCCAGGACCCCTGGCCAGGCTGACTGGCCAGAGGGCTGAATGCTTTGGCCAGGGGGACTTGTATAAAAAGTCCCCCCCCCCGGCTGTGGCATTACCCTGCTGGCTGGTTTGGCCTGGGGCTGGTTCTTAAAATACGGGGGACCCATATTTGTCGGGTTCCCTGATTTATAATTACCGGCCCCAGCTCTTTCAGCCTGGTGCTGGTTATAGCTGTGGGGGGGGGCCCACGCCGGTTTTTTTTTTCTATTTATTTTTTTTTCTATTTTTTACACTGAAGCCTGCACGGATCTGACTGATCCGTGCAGGCTAAAGCCAAATACGACAGGGAAAGCAAGGTGTATTTTCCTGACGTATTTGCGTGGGTGTTTTACACCAATTAGCAGCCATATTATCAATACGGCTGCTTAGTAAATCAGGAACCACCATGCTTTTGAATGGTGATTTCTGTCGTATTCTATCGATGGTGTAGACATTCGTATTTGTAAATACAAATACGAATGTTCCATCTTTAGGAATACGAGTTGTTTTATTTTCGGGATTGTAAATCCCGGAAATACAAATGTGTAAAAAATAGGTGTATTTCTGCCTACGAATACACCTATTTTTTACGAATCCATTTTAGTAAATTTCCCCCATAATTACCATATAATGTGGAAGTCTAGGAAGGGATTTTCGAAGTCCCGGAGATTTCCCAGTGGTGGATTCCCAGATGTCACACAATGGTGAGATGGCAAATGATGCAGTCCTTAAGGTGTGGCAGATACCTGACTTGGTGGCTGCAGTTGTTTAGGGATCCAAGATGGTGATATGAAAACTGGTGCGGATGACGTCTGATATGGAATTCCAACGGTTTTTATTGAAGAAGGTGTGAGATGGATTATTCTCCAATGGTATGCTGGAACAAGAATGTGGTGGCTCAACGCGTTTCAGCGTGTTCGCACGCCTTCATCAGAGCTATATTTATTATTGATTTTTACATAATTTTTTATTCCATGAGAATTCTCATATGAAATGTATTTATGACATTATCATTTTTATTTCTTATTAAATGTGATAAGATATTGTAATAAATCATTTTCAGTAAAAACCCTAGCGCTGTATCATAAATATATTCTTTCTTGTTTCTGTAGGTACGATTTATCTCAAGTGCAGCACGACCTCCAACTCCGATCTGATGCACATGGAACCGAGCTTCGAATTGTATGTCACGTGCAATTTGGCCACTTTCACTTAATTTATTGGCCCAATCCGTCAGCATCGGGTGGAAAGTAGCAAAATCACACATTAATGTATGGGCACCTTAAGAGCTGCGCTCTGGTGCCTGTCGGGATGAGGTTAATGGGTGAGGGGGGGGGGGGGGTGACACCATGAGTTACTACACCGGATGTGGTGACACCAACTCTAGTGATGCCTCTGGGCCAAGTTACTATGCATATACTGCACTATGGATGAGTGCAATGGGCCATAATAACACTGTCTATGACTAGAAATCCTCTACAAGTGACATTAGTAGTTTTTATTATTGTAAAAATAAACACAAATAATTAATATGCACTATGCTATGTTTGTCACTCAGAGTGTAGCTTGCTTATCCCCATTGGCCTTGGTTGTAACTGGCGTAATGAGACGCACAAGTAGCATTGCATTTAAACATGGATAACCAATGCCAATGCTCTCTCCATAGATGTGGGGAGATTCAGTATGAAATACCGGAGGTCGGGTTCCCGGCGTTCAAAATCCCGACGCCTGAATTCCGACCGCCGATATCCCGACAAGGGGGGGACGTGGATCGCCCCCCCCCCCCCTTGCGGGCTCGCTGCGGTCGCCACCAGTGGGCCCGGTGCCTCGCTACGCTCTGCACACTAATTTATTCTCCCTCCAGGGGTGTCGTGGAGAAAGTGTCGGGATTTCGGCGGTCGGGATTCCAGCGTCAGGATTCTGAACGCCGGGATCCCGACCGCCGGGATTTAAACTGCATCCTCCATAGGCTTCCATGAAGTCCAGGTTCACGCTGGATAGCCATTTTGTTAACCCGTTAGGTGATTGAGTCTGGCCTGCTATGTACCGTACTGTACAGATGGAGGCGCTCTCATCAGAGCAGTTCCCAGCGTGACTATATATCCATGTAACGTCCTGCTCCGTCTGCCAGAATGGGGTCCGCACACGCAATACGCTCACGCATCCCTGCTCTCCAACTATACAGATATGGCATGCTGGCAAAAACGAAGAGAGTGGCCCCATCTGTATGCTCTCTTACTCCCATAGCCCCTATGTTTTTAAATAGTGTAATAAACTGCACGTACAGCAATGCCCATATACAGTACAATACATGCATAACCTATGCAATAGCATTTTCGGATAAAAATGTCTAACATACAGTATTGTACAGTAAAGTAGTTCTTGCACTATAGTGTATTTCAATGGAGACATCACACAAATGCAATGTTGATTCTTGCGCAATAGTATTCTATTGGACACCTCATTCCTGCGTAATGGTGATTATGAAAAGTGACATCTGGTGGACGATCGCTGGTACTGCACCCACTGATAACGCCATGTTAGGACTAGATGTGCTCAGGTATGCAGCGACTCTGTGATCGGGACTAATGCCATAGACAGCCAAGATGACTGAGGCTCCATCTGTATGTGAATAAACAATATTAATGACGCAGGCGTTATGTGTTTACACAATGTTACTGCTGTGGGAGTTATGTGTTTACTGAAGACATTGGGGGAAATGTAATAAGATTTGTATTCTACTTCACTTCTGATGTTGCTATGGGCAACCAATCAGATCCTGTGTACTATCTTCTAGAGGCTGCTAAATAAATAAGAAGTAGATTCTGATTGGTTGCCCATAGCAACATCACATGTGAAGTTCTGTAGAACACACATCTTAGTAAATTTCTCCCATTGTGTGTATAAGCTGGGCATTATGGCCCTTATTCTGATTAAGTCGGACGGCTGCGTGTGCAATCAGACGGCCGATGTTTGGTGTTTGCACATGTGCAAAGGCGTTTCTGCACAGGTGCTAACGCCTCGCACGTCTGAGCATGGCGTGAGTTCCGTGCAGAAAACGATCGGTCGGAACCATCTGAGTAGGGGGTGGAGAGGGGCGTGAAGGGCTGTTTGGGCTCATTACCATATTGGTACGCCCTGCGTTTCATGGGCATTACCATGAAAACGCTGGGCGTAAGTATGGTAATCCGGCAATGACGCACGTGTGTGTGTGGGGGGGGGGGGGCAGACATCTGACATAGCCGGATGTCAGCTGCCCGCCCATATCACTGCTTTCATACGAAAAAATGTCCGAGTGGTCTGGAGCACTCAGTGCTGCCTGACCGCTCGGTTCATCATTCGATGGTCGGCCCCCATTGGCAAATGGGGGAGGTTCCCACAGATGGAGGAGGTGTTCTCATGAAACATCCACTTGCGGTCCATTTGCTCGGTGTCTTACCGCATTCGGACGGTGTGAGCGATCCATACGGTAATCGGGGCTAAGAACACTCGGTGCCTGTCCGAAATACGCATCTGTCCGATTCAACTAGAATGAGGGCCTATATGTATAAGCAAAGTTACTACTCCAAGTGTTATGAGTATACATGTTACTACTGCGGGAGTTATGTTTATAAGCGACACTATTATCACGGGCATTATTTGTATAAGTCACGCTAACATTACAGGCGTTATTTGTATAAGCAACACTGCTGTTCTCTAAACATGTTTAGGGATGTGCATCGGCCATTTTTCGGGTTTTGGGTTCTGATTACCTTGAGGTTTGGGTTCTAATGGGTTTTGGCAAAACACCTCCTAAGTGTTTTGTGTTTGGATTTTTTGGGTTTTGGGTTCTGATTTTCTTGTTAAAAAAGCATAAAAACTGCTAAAATCGCAGAATTTTTTTTTTGCTCCTACGCGATTATTAACCTCAATAAACATTCATTTCCACTCATTTTCAGTCTATTCTGAACACCTTATTTCTTCTATTTAAAGCGCCGGGTTCTGAGGGTTTTTGGAAATCTCTTAGGAGTGTCCCCCATACCCTCAGATTCTTTTGTCTTCCCTTATTCTGAACACCTCACAATATTGTTTTTAGGGCAAAAGGTTGCACCGAGGTAGCTCGATAACTATGATAAGCCACACAAGTGTGCGGCACAAACACGTGGCTCATGGAAGAGTGGCACTGCAGCGGCAGACAGGATGGCAGTTTAAAAAACTAGGCCCCAAAACTGCCAGTGGCAACAGTGGACTGAGTAAATAATACTGGCAGCCTCTATTCAGTGCAGGCAGCACCAGTGGATTATATATAATTCAATTAATTAAGTATTAATAATAATATAGCAGCCTAGTAGGTAGAGAAACTAAACTACTAGGTACAGTAGGTAGGCAGTAGCACTGTCATTGGTCAACACAAAAGGTAGTTACACACCACCAGTAGCTTCACAGAAAATGAAATACCCGGGTGAAGCAGTTCCACCCGGGAATTTCATTAAATACACGGGTCCTTTTTCTGTGTGAAAGGGCACACCCGTGTCGTAAATCCCGTGTCTCCGACCCGGGAATTGACCAGGGTCGAGGACACAGGATTTATGACCCGTGTTGACCCTTTCACACAGAAGAAATACCCGTGTTATTCAGCAAATTACCGGGTAGAAATTTTCAACCCGGTAATTTGTTCTTCTGTGTGAAGGGGGGTCAGGCTGCTCCCGGCAAATTGACACGGCATTTGAAATGCCATGTAGTTGCCGGGATTTTTAGACTTTTCTGTCTGAAAGGGGTATTGATTATATATAGCAGCCTAGTATGTAGTTGTACTACTAGGTAGGTACACTTATGCTGTGTACACACGGGGGAGATATACAGTATTGCTCAGCCATATATTTCTGAGCAATATATGGCTGAGCAATATATTGCTCAGTTTCTACTTTACATCAGCGACCAGAGATGGTTGCTGATGAAAAAGAAACTGCCGGGGGGAGCCCGGCAGTGGTATCAGATGCTCGCAGGAGCATGTTCCTGCGACCAGCGATCACCACAGGGGCAAAAACGGGAGCGCGCACCCGGCGATATATCGCCGGTGCACACTCCCATTGCGGGCAATATAGTCGCTCAACAACCATATTTCCTGCGATTTTGCACAAAATCGCCCCTGTGTGTACGCACCTTAAGGCAGTAACACTGCCAGTGGCAACAGTGGACTGAGTAAATAATACTGGCCACCTCTATTCACAGTATTCAGTGCAGGCAGCACCAGTGGACTATATATAATTAATATTAATTAAGTATTAATAATATAGCAGCCTAGTAGGTAGAGAAACTAAAATACTAGGTTGGTAGGCAGTAGCACTCCCAGTCAGTGGTGTAGCTTGGTTCCACGGTGCCCGGAGCAAGGGCATGTTTCGCGCCCCATCGTCATGGCACCGCATCCCTGCCTCCGGCGTCCCAAACCGGCACATGCGCAGTGAGAGCGCTCGCCAGGTTTTAACTGTCCCCACAGACTTGCACGGGGTTAACACTACGCTGAAAAATAGAATAAAGCTGCTCAATAAATAACGCGATAAAAAAAGAGGGTGAAAATCCCCCCTCTACTAGTAAAAGGCACAGAAGGGGTTAAGGATTAGACCTGCCTGTGTTCCTCTGGGTACCCTTGGAGATAGGGCCACACTGGCCAACTCACGTGTCCTGGGCTGGTGTATGGGGTGGTCTGGTTCCAGACCTTCCTATTCTGTGCCACTGGGGGCCAGCACTGGTCGCTGCCTGCTGTGGGGTGCTACTGTGGGGGGTCAGTTGCTGTGGCCAGGTAGGTGCTGGCTCCCTGCCGCTCTGGCTGTTGCCCAGGTGACACTGGGTACTGCGGCCAGGTGCCTGGTACATAGGCTGGGTGTGAGGCCTGGGCTCCACCAGGACTTGCGGAAAAAGGGGGCCACATTGGTTGTGAAGAGGAGAAGTGCCTGGTCCCTGAAGAGGAAGCCCGGGCCCGGGGTCGGGGGTCAGTGCGACAAGGAGGAGAGTGAAGCTGCATGTCGAGGGGCAGGAGGAGCAAGAGCAGCCAGCAGTGTGGCCAGCAGCGCGTGGGAGCAGAGCAGAGAGAGGACAGAGCGGAGATTGACAGCTCCAGTCCCAGGCAGCCGACAGCAGCGCCCGATACCCGGCAGCCGCATCACCGCACCAGTCCCCGGCACCCGACAGCAGTACCCGATACCCGGCAGCCAGGTGCCGTGGACTGGTGCGGTGATGTGGCTGCTGGGTATCGGGCGCTGCTGTCGGCTGCCGGGGACTGGAGCTGTCAATCTCCGCTCCATCCTCTCTCTGCTCCCACGTGCTGCTGGCCACGCTGCTGCTCTTCCTCCTCCTGCTCTTCGCCACGCAGCTTCACTCTCCTCCTCCTTGACGCGCTGACCCCCGACCCCGGGCTTCCTCTTCCTCTCCAGGGACCAGGCACATCTCTCCACGGCTAATGTGGGCTACTTGTTCCGCCCCCCTACACAGGCACAATGGGGATCCACAGCACAGATTCGAGCGGGCGAGCAGGGCGGGGGAGCCGGCGGCTGAGCTCCGGCGCCAGGTGACATGTCGGCGCCCGGAGCTGGTGCTCCGCCGGCTCCACCCTAGCTACGCCTCTGCTGCCAGTGGTCACAACAAAAGGTAGTTACACACCACCAGTAGCTTTATGCAGTGCACCAGCAGAATTTATAATTAATTTTATTATTGGTACTGCTTGGCAGTGGCACTCAGTGGCACACGTCAGTGCACCAGCAGCATGGTATTATTTTTTACAGTCCCACGCAGCACAAGTATTATTTTTTCATTAAATTATATATAGCAGCCTAGTATGTACTAGGTAGGTACACTTAGGCAGTAGCAGTGCCAGTGGCACCGGGCGATGACGTTCTGACCACGCGGACGGACCCGAGTCAGGCGGGAATCTCCGAGCACTGCTCGGAACCGGGCTCGGAATGATGACGTCCGTGGGGGCTCGGATCTCTGGAATCCGAGTCTGCACATCTCAAGTTACATTTGCCCCACCTGCAGTGCACATGGTGGGTTATTCAGGCCTGATCGCACGGTTGCGGATTTGTACCACGAGCGATTATCGAGTGACTGCACATGTGATTATGTCAGCGTCATTCGCTCCCAACTGTATAAAACTTAATGTTCCCCTGTGAAACTCGATTATCTGAAAATATTTCAGGAACTTAGTGATTCTAAGAAGATGACTAACTCACCAAATTCAAATGTCGCAATTACAGCATGTTAGTTTCTACCTGATTGTTGCATATAGTAGATATGTGGTGTATAATTCAGTGCAGTTGCACAATGCCAAAGAATGATGATTTATTTTTCCTACTTGCTCCACAATATGAAGTCAACTTCACAAATTTTTCACATTTTCAGGTGGCTCAGTGTAGATGCTTACAAAAGCAGAGTCTTCCTTAAGGTCCATACACACTGGGCGATTTTGCTCAGCGTGTATGCTGACCGATGATGGGACAAATTGCTGGCCTGAAAAACGTTTATTGCCTGTTTTGGTGATATTCCCAGGGTGTACTACTGGTACTTGTTTCCTAGAATGGCGCCCATCGATGGGCATCGCATGTACATCGGAGTGTACTGCTTTCCATAGTGTTCTACTAAGCTGGTACTTGTTTCCTAGAACGGCGCCCATCGGGGGCATCGCATGTACATCGCATGCCATTATAATGGCATGCGATGCGACCGATGCGATGGCCGCGATTTTACATAGAAATGCATGGTGAAATGTAAATGTAGGGGCTGCGGTACGCGTCCTCCGACCTTTTCATACCCCTACTATCCACGTCGGCATGGAGTTGAGAATAGAAAGTGTGGCGAGCGCAGCGAGCCACCGAGCCCGAAGCGTGGCGAGCGGACGCGGAATATGAGCCTGAAGCGTGGCGAGCGCAGCCGGAATACATGTTATGTAATCCGTTTCCGCTCGCCACGCTTTGGGAGCGTGTTCCGCGTCCCCTCGCGGGGCTCGCCACACTTTCTATTCTCAACTCCACGGCGACGTGGATAGTGGGGGTATGAAAAGGTCGGAGGACGCGTACCGCTGCGCTCGCCACGCTTCGGGTTGACATTGATTGGGGGGGGGGGGCATTTCACACTTCAGGGTGGGTATTTGGGGTCTGTGGGCAATTTAACATTGTTCCCTATGTGAAATCGGGTCAATTGGGCCATTTAACATTGTTCCCTATGTAAAATCGCGGTAATCGCGTCGGTCGCATCGCATGCGATTTTTTTGCCGCATTCGATGCGACTGACATGATTTTTTTTACTTGCGATGCCTAAGATCAAAATCGTGGGCGCAGTTCTAGGAAGCAAGTACCAGCTTTTCTAATGGACTTGCAACTTGGTGGGACTGCTATGCTATTACTGGTGCCTGTCCTTGTGTTTCCCTCCTATATCCCTATAGATTGTAAGCTTGCAGCAGGGCCCTCCTACCTCCAAGTCTGTCTGTTGTTACCCAGTTTGTTTTATCACGGTCTACTATTGTAAAGCGCAATGGAATCTGCTGCACTATATAAGTGGCGATGGCGTTCCCTGCCGATGTCCGCCACACCTCCCCCGCCATCGATGGTCCCCATCACCGCCCTGACCCCCCCCCCCCCCTAACCCTGCCCGTCTCCTGGAAGCATCTGCCCAGCCGCAGAGAGACTGGGACGCACGTGCACGGGAGATGGTCTGGCGAGAGCTGAGCAAAGAAGAGAGGGGCTCCGTCTGTACACGAAAATGCCCAGATGCCCTCATGGTGCATTGGCCTAGAATGCTGCTATTATACACCCTGCTCGAATGAATAAAGATGCCAAGGAACCACCAGGATGTCTGATCATCTTGGCCAGAGTGCTCATCATATTATGAGATGTCACAATGGGGGTCATTCTGATTGACTTGATAAGCTGTGAAACTCACAGCTTGCCGAGTCCCTGTGATGCCGCCCCGCCACGCCGTCCAACCATGTGAGAGGATGTTTTAGGGAGACACATCCCCTCGCATGTGCCCACAGCAGGTGAAATCATTTGATGGTCGGCGAACATCAAATGATTTCCCCTGCCTTCACAAATATAAGTCAGTTAAGACTGACTTATACAGTATTTGCAGCTGCCAGGACAAGGACAGGGCAGGCGGCTGATGTCATGTCATGTGAGGTCAGCTGCCCACCCCCAGGAGGCATCGGCCCACCTGCATACCCATGGACGCCCATGAAATGCTGGTTGTTCCTATGGCACAGCTCTGCCACCACCCCCATCCACCCCCATCCCTCCCACCCCTCTGTGAACTGTCCAGCAAGTGAGCAACTGGCCGCGGCCGTTCGCAGTCGGGGTTTGCATATGCACAAGGTGGTTTTTAGCCTTGCAAGACTTTACATTTATGGTGGAACATAGACCCGGACCTCAACTAGCCAATGGGGATGCTTTGTCATGGGTATATTTCCCCCAGGTTTCTGACATATGTGTTTCAAAAACCCCAGGAGTGTTTCTGGTTCTGTTGTGAGCCATTGGGCTCTTCATAAGAACCGGTGTAGGGTGTACCTGTGCACCCCTAATAGTCAGTGTGCACACACCTATGCACTGCACATTATATGTGTCGGTGCTGGGTTTGATCCTGTTGACCTGTTTGCACCAAGCTGCTAGGGTTCCCTGGCAGTATCTTTGGTCAGAGGCTATGTGGGAAGAGGTATAAGTTGCAACTGAAATACTGCCTGTGTAACATATTTTTATATACTGTAATACTGTTTTAATAAAACACGTAATCTGCATTTGTTTTATGACTCCTGGATATGATTATCCAATATCTACAAAGACGGAGAATATTTTATGTAACTAGACGGCAAAACAACTAGCCATATAAAATTAAAGGCAGGCCACATAAGTAAAAGATGTATTGATTAACAGACGTAAAACTCATCAAATAAACTGCTACTCAGGTCAGTTTCTTCAAATAACCACATTTATCTAGTGTCTCAGGAGAATGTTTCTTAAGAGAGTGACATCAATTATTAAACAAATAGCAATAAATAAAAATGCATAATTGGATTACATTTTAGCCCAAGCATATATACGGATTTACTGTAAAACAGAT
The DNA here is from genome assembly GCF_055691185.1 of Crinia signifera. Taxonomy (NCBI): domain Eukaryota; kingdom Metazoa; phylum Chordata; class Amphibia; order Anura; family Myobatrachidae; genus Crinia; species Crinia signifera. The sequence goes on along the minus strand of NC_139221.1, from coordinate 148,397,375 downwards.
GTAATGCAAAGGCTGTACATGCTTTTTTTCTGGGTATGGATCATTGGATAGAAAGCAACAAGGTCGACAAGCATTAGGTCGATACCAGTAGGTTGACATGCATGAATGTTGACATGACTGAATGTCGACATGGGTTAGATCGACCGGGTCATTAGGTCGACACAAGCATAAGCTCGACATGGGACAGGTTGACAGTCAAAAAGGTCGACATGGTGGTTTATCACGGTTTTTTGTCCCGAATGTTGACACAGTCGGCATGGACACTGAAACATAGCACCGCCTCCCCTCGCATGGCTCACTGTAGTCACCAGGCTTCGGGCTCGGTGCCTCGCTACGCTTGGCACACTATTTTATTCTCCCACCACGCCCTAGTGGATGGTAGGGCATGAAATACTGCCTGTAAGCACATGTTGGTAAAGAAAAAAACGTGAAAAACCCAATGTCAACGTTTTGACTATCGACCTTCCCCATGTCGACCTAATGCTTGTGTCGACCTAATGACCCTGACGACCTAACACATGTTGACCGTCAGTCATGTTGACTTTCCTGCATGTTGATCTTCAGTTATGTCGACCTTCATGCATGTCGACCCAGTGGTGTTGACTTAATGCTTGTCGACCTAATAATTGTAGACCTAATGACCGTATACTCTTTTCTTCTGTCTATTGCAATTAAGCCAGTCAATTGTCTTTATTTCCAAGTCCTCTGTTAGTTCCTTTGAAGAGTAGAAGAATGCCTTGCCAAGGCTTATACAGGCATTAACATTGGGACAGATTCTTGTTATCAATAATTAATGTTAAATGGGGTTCCAGACCTTCATATGGGGAGCATGCTGGTCCTGTAGTGCCACAAGAACGATCTGGGGGTGACTTCTGGTAAACTGCCTCTCAATTTAGATATACATATGTGTATGTGCTATTGTCATGTAGCCTTACAGTAGACAATTATATGACCAAGAATTGGTGCTGTTATCATGCAGTCTAGGGACATTCAATACCAGAGACACCTTGAAGTGGACTGGAGGCTTGCCATATCTTTGCAAATATATCTATCTAATATCTCTGAATTACCTACTACAATGTCGTTTTTCAAATCTTATTGCTAACATGTTATGTTGGTTTTTCTAGTCTAGAACAACCCCCTCTGTTTCAGCAGGGCTGCCAAGAGAAATCCTGGGCCCCCGGTACAACAGCATCACGGGGCCCCCCCTGAAGTGGCGAGCTACAGAAAAGAGGTGCATACCTCCCAACTTTGGCAGCGGACAAAGGAATATATGTGCGTGCCGCAGGCACACGCCAAAAAATTTTGGGCGTCGTTTTGTCGCTGCGAGGGCATGGCCAGTGCTGTGTGAACTGCTGGCCATGCCCTCAGCCTCCCCGCCTTATTAGACGCATGCAGTGTTTAATTCCCGCAGGACCGTCCCCAAAAATTGGGATGTCACACAAAAATCGATACACACTGACTATGCCACACCACGTTGCTCCCACAGTAAGGCTTCTAATAAATTATAAATTACCTGCTTGTTGCCCAGGGGGTAAATGTCCGTTGCCAAGGGGGTTAATGTCCGTTGCCAAGGTGGCTAATGTCGGTTACCAAGGGGTTAATATGCATTGCCAGGGGTTATTGCTTGTTGTCAAGAGGAGTTAATGTCTGTTGCCAAGGGTTCTTGCTCGTTGCCAAGGGGGGGGGGGTAATGTCTGTTGCCAGGGGTTCTTGCTCGTTGCCAAGGGGTTAATATGCGTTGCCAGGGGTTATTGGATGTTGCCAAGGGGTTATTTTTTGCCAGGGGTAAATGCTTGTTGCCAAGGGGGGTTAATTTCCATTGCCAGTGGTTCTAGCTTGTTGCCAAGGGGTTAATCATACTTGCCTACTTTTGAAAACTAATTTCAGGGAGAATTGAGCTGCTAAAAGAACGCAATGTGTCACGTGTCAGGGTGTGTCATGCTCTGCCCAGAGGGCGTGTCTAACTACACCTATGGGCGCACCTATGGCCACTATGGGGTTTTCCTGCAGTGGCAGAAGAAAACTCAGGAACACTTTGGGCCTGATTCAGCTACGGATGTTGCTTCCTGTAACACTGCACTAAACATGTGAAAGAAAACTTCTGCCTCTTTTGCTGCCTATACATATATAAGTATGCATTACACACATCTACCCCACAACCCTCCCCTCATATTGCAGTCAGTACACACCACTATATTACATTACACACATTCCCCCACATTACACCCAGTACATACATGCTATTACATTACACCAGGGCTTGGCAAATGTTTAAAAATGTAGGAGCCAGGATGAAAATGTGGGAACTGCAATGCCTATTATACATGCTACACACCCATTACATATTATACCACTTGCTTGATGCCAGGGGTAAAACACTCTTTGCCAGGGGTTGCATACTCTTTGCAAGGGGTAACATGCTATTTGCCATAAGGGATTATATGGGCGGGATGTACTAAAGGGAAAATGCGGTAAAACCCCCGTTTTACCGCATTTTCCTATGTACTAAAACCCGTTCGCAGCCGTTTCGCAGGGCAGGGTATCGCCACCTTTGGGTGGCGATACCCTATAGAAGCCTATGGGCTTCTTTTCGCCGCCCGCCGCGTCGCCGCAACCCCGCCGCCTCGCCGACCCCCCCTTTCCCCCCTCCCTTGGGCTTACCTTCTTGCAGGTCCTCCTGGACCCCGGAAGGTAAGCCCTTCCTCCCCCTAGCAACGCAGCCGGACGTCCTTCCGGCTGCAGGGGGGAGGAGGAAGCGCCGGGGACAGCTTGCTTAGCTGTCCCCGGCGTGTAGGCAGCAGAAGCCGGCTGGGAGGTGACGGAGCCCCCCCGCAGACCACAATACAGGTATCGCGGGGGGGCTCCGTCACCGCATCGCGATGCCAGCCGCATATGTTAGTACATATGCGGCGGCATCGCGGCGGGGGGGGCGCGAAGGGCGGCGATGTATTTTAATACATCCCGCCCTACCCCTCCTCCTCTTCCCTCTCTCTCCCTCCCCTCCGCTACAATGCGCGGTAATGACAAACGCTGTGGGGGACAATCCACCTGGCTCCGGCTGTATCAGATCAGGTCCACGGCGTGGCTATTTCAAAACTCAAGGTGACTTTAGGGCCAATTGGAGCTTGTGGTCTGACAGCCAATCAGGAGCCACCACTGTTGCTCCTGCTTGGCTCCCGAAGTGCGAGCTCCGATTGGTCGCAAGCCATCTCCACACTGCGGACTTGATCTGACACAGCCGGAGCCAGGGGGATTGTCCCCCACTCTGCCCGGCTGTTGCATTGACAGAAACCACCACTCTGCCCAGTGTGATCTGATACCTGGCAAATCTGGTCACCCGCAGGTTCTGGTCCCCATGGCGACCTGGCCCCGGGGTTTGTCGAGCCCTGCATTACGCACAGCTCCCCCATACACACACTGCCACATAACACACATAATATTAAATTATACACAGTACTCCATATTACAACCAGTACACACACACACACACACACACACACACACACTGCTGTTACATTACACACACACCATTATATTAAATTATACACAGCATGCCATCTTACACACACACACACACACACACACACTGCTGTTACATTACACACACACACACACACACACACACACACACACACACACCATTATACAGTATTACATTATACACATCCCCCCCCCCCCCCCAAAAAAAAAAAATCATATTAAAGCCATTAAAACCTCTGTTTTAAATTACACCCAGCCAACTCCTGACAGGGAGAACAGCCCGGCAGCATTACCAGGAAGTGCAGAGCTGTGCTTCCTGTCAGACGCTAGAGGTGAACTATGACTTCTAGCGTCTGTCTCTCACTCTGGCCCTTATTCTGATCGGTGCGGATATTCCCGAATTGTTACGTGCGGGCCGCACGCCACGCTGTGCGGCAGCGTGCGGCCATCGTCCGTAGAAACGCCCACGTGTCCTCCGCATTCGGACGGACTCACTCTTTAAGAACAGGGCGTGTTTACGGACGACATACAAACCATGCGTGTGCGGTGGACACACTCAGATTCTGCACGGTATTACAGAGTATGCACTGTGATACCGCATCCGAATGGATGGCAAGCGGGGCGTCCGCACGGAAGCGGTGTATTTACGCAAAACTACCCACTATTATGTCTATTCTGCAATACATCACATGACCCACATTCAATTACCTATCCTCATAAAAAAATGTTTATTTGTAATTGGAATCAATTAAATGCCAATATATACTTAAACCCATGCCTAACACATCCATTGCACACATTAACCCTTACATCAATTCAAGTGCAATGGTTTGTATTTGTCCCTGTGTAAAATATTATAAACAATCTACACATATACTGTTTAATGTGAAAAGAAAACCGACAACTTCGAACTTGCATAAAACATTTATTCTGACAACTTTTAAACATTTAAATATAAAAAAATACAAAAAAATAATTTACATTAGCAAGTCGCTAAGGTCCTGCAGGTCTGCAATTAGCAGCTGTAAATGGTGGCGCATCCGCATGAGGGCCCCACGAACACCCTCATCTGCTTGTGTTGTGGCATCTGTGGGCATGTAAAAGGGGCAAAAATTAGTCATGATATTCATGCATACATTTCACATACTGCTACATAAATCAAAGAAATGCAAGGTGACATGTATGTATATATATATATATATATATATATATATATATATGTAGAGAGATAGAGACACACATAGATAAATATATATGACACATACATATATACATACATGCAAACTTATTTAATTAATACTGTGTTTTTGTCCCTCTACCCTTTACTCTGCAGAAGACCTACCAGTCATAGTGTTTCTTCTGATTCACAACCCACCCATGACTAACCAATGACAAGCATGTCATGTCCTCCGTCAATAACAACTTGTCACAATCTCCTCAGTCTAAGTTCAGTGATGGTTTGTGGCATGGGAGTTATGCAAATGTCAGGAATGCACAGTACACATCCTCAAAATCATAATTCAGTCTAAACCAACCTACAATTCTGTGAGGGGAAAAAAACAATCTGAACCACAGGGGGTGTTTAGGTAGAGGAGGCTCCAGGGACACTGACAACTTGTGACTCCATTCTAAGGCAGGCCTGGCCATACTCCATTTATAGCATACATCATATAGTTTATAAATATCATTCACCTAAAACATATATTCAGCTATATGATGGGACAGAATCTACGCTTGCAGCAGGTGAATTTAATCCAAAAATGATAAACTCATCCCTTTACTCCAGGATCCTGTTTAACTACAACGGTTATGTGGCAGTCAAAATGGAGCTCCAAGCCATCCCACAAACCTGTGTAATTAAGATGTGTCCTGGATGAAAGGGATGCCTTGGTCACCCCATCTAACCCGTACCTGTATCTGTAGCTACCCACTTTGTGTTATGTATTAATAGTATTGTAACAAAATTTTTCCTCACCAGTGCTACATAACAAATACAAGTACAAATAATTGATGAATGATGCATTATGTATACATACCGATCTGTTCTGCCTCCACCACCTCACACGCCTCCTCCCCCTCTGAATCGGCCGCCTCCTGGACATTCCTGGCCTCCTCAATAGGCCCGACCGCCTCAGCCACCTCCTCCACATCCTCCTCCGCCACCAACACCTCGTCAGCCACCTCCTCCACATCCTCCTCCGCCACCAACACCTCCTCCACATCCTCCACCACCACCTCCTCAGGCACCTCCTCCTCCTCCTCCACCACCTCCTCCACCACTTGCTCCTCCTCCTCCACAACATACTCCTCCTCCTCCACCACCTCCTCCTGCACTTGCTCCTCCTCCTCCACAACATCCTCCTCCTCCACCACCTCCTCCTGCACTTGCTCCTCCTCCTCCACAACAACATCCTCCTCCTCCACCACCTCCGGCACCTCCTCCTCCACATCATCCTGTTGCATCTCCTCAGGCACCTCCTCCTCGGCCTGGGCTGCCTCTGCCTCTTCCCGTGCCTGTCGTGCTCGGGCTCGTGCTGTGTGGGAGAAAACAAACATCATTGTCAATGTCGGGTCATTGGGGCACATGTATTAAGCCATAACAAGAGATACATGGAAGGGTGATAATGATCGAAAACGATGCTTGAAAGTTGCTCCTTACTGTTAATGGACTAAAAAATCAGAAATTTAAGTTATTATGTGATTGTTAGTAATTTGTGAAATCATTACAACCCTTGCATTTATCAATGGTTAACACATATTACATCAGGCACATTGTATGCATCAGAATCAATAATGCTATGTAATTACATATAAAAGGCACATGACTGCATGTTAACCAGGAAGAAGCACACATAACAGTCTATGGACTTTGAAACCCATGGACACCCACTTAACATTCTACAATTTTTATTGCTTATATATGCTATGATGTAAGTGCGAAATTTCATAGCGAAAATACTCACAATCAGCTATTTCCCTCCTAATCTCCTGCAGTAGCTCTGGCTGGCGCCTGCGGAGGTCTGACCAGCGCCTCTCCAATTGGGCGATGCTCCTCCGCACCCGGGTGCGGGCGTAAATACGGCGCCCTGCCGCAGCATAGGCTCGCCGTTTCTGCCCATTGGTAATAAAGGGCCCTGCACGGCCCAGCCTTGTCTCCATGATGGAGACCAGTGCCCGAAGCTCCGCAGGCGAAAATGGCTCTGCTCTGCGTGACTCCGCCATGTTAGCACTGGCATCAATCAACCAATCATGTGCTGTAATTGGTTTATCACAGTTATTTGTGTTAATAACTTTATTGTTCATCTTTACATGAACAGCGTCTCTGTGTCAACACAAATGGCGAAAAATTCGCATGCCTTAAAAACGGTAGTGCTGATGTATGGCAATGAACAAATCTGATATATATTAAACACAGTGTGTATGCACTTTGCAAATCGAATAACGCATCGCACCGCCAAGCAACGCGTGCTATAGCTTGGCAACGCATAGCTGTACTTCGCATTACTTACTCTATGCATCTATGTGTATGCGTACATTTATGTTTAAAAGACACATACACATACGTGCAGGTATCCTGAGTCCACCATTATACACCAGCGCTGCCTGGCTGCCTGCCTGGCTGCCTGTCTGCCTGCCTGCCTGCCTGCCTGGCTAAACATGTTAATAAATTCAAATATCATATATATATATATCTGAAAACAAATCATACATCAACACAGAAAAAAGTCACCAACACATAACAAACATACATGTGTTAAAAAGAGAATAAATCAATGTACTCACCAGACATCAGTGATAGTATCAACTACAATAATGAAGATATAACAAACACATAAGATCCCTTGCACAAGGTATAATTATGAGCAGCTATATTGTACTTCCACCAAAACTAAGCACATATGATAAATATCTCCTATTTCTTTGCCATTAGGAGGGCAGGCTGGCTAATTGTCGTTTTGTAAGACTGACAACTAACACACTGTACTTATTTGAAGGGGTGATTTTTACAATAATTGGTGTGTTCTGGTCAACTATATAAAATGTACCTGAAGAATCTTTGCACCACAGAGTCCCGCAGCTGGTATCCCCTCCGGCATTCTGGGGCGCGGGATGGGCGCATGGGCGGATCTTGCGGCTCAGATGGAACCTCCCACTCATCAAAGGGTATCTCACGCCGCACAGCAATGTTATGCAAAAATACACACAGGCCCACGATCCTCGACACCATTTCAGGCGCATACTGTAAGTCACCACCAGTGCGGTGGAGCACTCTAAATCGACCCTTTAAAAGGCCAATTGAGCGCTCCACCACTTGCCTGGTGGCAACATGCGCCCGATTGAATGCCTCCTGTGGGCCAGGTGCTGGGGAGCTGTACGGCGTAAGTAGCCAGGGCGTACATGGGTAACCGGAGTCACCCAGAACCCACGCATCACGGCCTTCCAGCTCTTGTAGTCTCTGCCAAATCCCGGTTTGTCGGATAACATGAGAGTCATGGGCACTTCCGGGAAACTTCGAGTTGAAGGCGAGAATTTCCATGGATGGGCCACATACCACCATCACGTTGAGTGAGTGGAACAATTTCCGGTTCCTATACATCTTCTCACTTCGTGATGGAGGCACAAATGGTACATGGGTGCCATCCACAGCCCCTATCACATTAGGGAAGCCAGCAATTTGATGGAAGGCCTGCTGGCTTCTGCGAAGGGTCTCAGTGGCAAATGTCATGGCCATGAAGTGCCCCTTGCGCCTAAACATGGCCGACGTCACACGCCTCAGGATTCGGCAGAAGGCCGGCTGAGATATTCCAGCAAGTACTGCCACTACTTGTTGGAATGATCCTGAGGCGCAGAAATGCAACACCGCCAGCAGCTGTGTGTGAGGCGGAATTGCTGTCGTGATCCCGTGAAGAGGTTCCAGATCACTCTCAATTAACGAGAGAAGATCCAGAATGACATGTGGCGGTAACCGGTACCTAGTAAGTACCTCATCATCGGGCATACCAAACAGAGTCACCCGTGTGCGATAGATTCTAGCACGTCCTGGCCTCCTTGGCCGACGAGTGGGGAGAGCCGCAAGTGCCCTTAGCCTCCTAGCCATGAAAGCCATCATTGCTTCAGCAACCTATAAATAAATGAACATAAATAATGATGCACCTATGCACATAATGGCCATAACCGACAACAAATATATTTGTAGGCTTCAATACGTACAATAGATGGCCGCCCAGTGAAGTCACGAATATCCATTTGACTCTATAATGATGTAACAATAATATGAACTCAATACACACCGTCCTAAACACACAGATGCTTACAACATCTAACTACTAAACACTACTTGAGTATCATAGGTGTCTGCATTTGTTGCCGACATCATGTACTATGAGACATTTCAACTATTGCTGGGACATGTTGTCCTGCAATAGATGGACACACACAGGTTTAACACCTGTGAGTGAAATAGTGAACATGTGACATGTTGCAATAATGGTACCAAGCCTTTGCTGGCCCAACAATCTGTAGTCAGTGAGGCAATGGTGCATACATTAATACACTTACATTGTTAATGGATATCATATCTACAAGGACCATGGAAGAGCTTACCTTAGACCCTGGACAACTACAGATCTGGAGACAAATGATTCTAGCAGCAATCCACTATTTATAGGCCTCTCACATGTGTTGTCTATAACATTAGTGATGAGTATTGCATGACTTGTGGCCTGGATTTTCTAAGGGATTGGGTTACTTTTAGATTTCAATCAAACTCAACAATACCACAGTAGTCATGAACAATCCCAAATAGCATGTATATTGTGCGATACTCACAGGTGTATCAGAAGATTCTATGCAATGTTAGAATTGGTGACCGATATTTAATGTAGAAGTGACGCCAGGTTTTACACAATGGAATTTCCGCAACTATGGGCGTGGTGTATGCGGCGCGAAAAAAAACACGCCGTTCGCAGGCGGCCGTTACGCTCGCGCACGGAACGCAGCTGCCGCTGATGTACGCCAAACAGGATACACAAACAGTATATAAAGGTGTATTAGAATGTGACAAAGTTGCTGGTAACATAGCTGGATCGCAATCTGAGGTGGACCAGGAGTTGCAGCAACTGTTTTCCAGGATGGACTCCAGCACCTCCTATGTGCCACTGCACAGGCAGGCAGTGGGAAATGATGAGGCTGCTGGCCCATCAACATCAGGGCAACCTGCAGCTGGCCCATCAACAGCAGGGCAACCTGCAGCTGGCCCATCAACAGCAGGGCAACCTGCAGCTGGCCCATCAACAGCAGGGCAACCTGCAGCTGCCTCATATGCAGCCTCAGCAGAATCATTTGGAACACAACCGGGGACTTCACAAGATAGTACCATGGGCAGCACTTCAAGTACAGCGACACGTGCCCGTGGGCGTGGGCGTGGGCAAAAGAGGGCAACAGAGGAACCAAGTTCCAGAAATATGGCATATGAAGCACAGGAGCTTGCCATCCTGGTTCCGCGAGCACGTGATTGGATTGAGTGTCCACCGGATAGGCTGACACACACACGCAGATGGAAGATTTGGGAAGACATAACTGCAGAGATTAATGAAGTGGCGCCACAAGTTCGTGAGGCGGAGCACGTCAAGAAGAGGCAAGTTGTTTTGTGTTACATGTGCCCAGTAATAGACAAGTAATGTTTGAATTCATGCTTAGATGGATTTTGCAAATGGCCGGTGAGGTTGGTACGATACACAGACATGATTGACATGTCATTTAGTTGAGAGTTATAGTAGGGTGAGTGTGAATGTGTATTGTAAGGGTTGATATCATAGTTGAATGTAATGTTATGTTTTTGACATTAAGCACATGTCGTAATATGTGGCACATAGCAATGGCTGCAACAGCAAACATCTGGAGTGACATGTATTAATATGTCAACTTACATTGCAGGTGGCACGACTTCAAAACCAACCTGAAGAGGAAGATGACCAAGCGGTGGGAACACAGCCAGAGATCTGGGGCCGGGCCCATGCCATCACGCCTACAGTTCACCCCCCTGGAGTTGATGGCCGAGTGCTGTGTTGCAGTTGAGGAGGTCAGGGGGGTGAGCACCATGGATAGCGAGGCCCCAGCTGAAGTGTTTGCGTCTTTTGTGGAAGGTAAATATTTGTCATGCCATAAGATTGTGGAAGTAATTATCTTAGAATGTGTCCTAATTGTGTTTATCATTTTCAACAGACACCCCACTGTTTGGTGAAGAGTCTTCTCAGGAGGTGGAGGAGTCCGTGCCACCTGGCCCCAGTGGTAGGCCTGTGCAGCAGCAGGCATCGGTCCAAGCCGATTATGCCAGCTTGGCCCAGATGCTTGGAGACATTAACCAGCAGGGAGAGTTGGCATCAGAACGGATGCGTAGGACAGAGGAGATCATGGCGAGCTTGGCCAGCACCCAGCAGTCCATCGCTGTGAGCATGCAGGCCATGGCTGAGGCGCATCAGGCCATGGCTGCAAGTGTTCAGGTGCTGGCCGAGCAAGCCACGTGTCAAAATGATCTCCTCCTCCACCATAATGAGCTTATGGTGGAGCTAGTTGACAGCAATAGGGTCCTAATGTCATCCGTTTCTGGTGCATTACCACCAGCAACACTCCCTGCTGGCAGGAGGGGTAGACCATCCACCCCCTCACCAGCATCTGCTCCACCTGGGCCAGCATCTGTCCGTGGCCGAAGAGCTGCTGCACAGGCCAAGGAGCCTACCAAGGGCAAACGTGGCCGCAAATGAACTTGTGGCTGCATTAATCTCCACCGTTATGTGGTCCCAACTCTTTCATTGTGCTGTGTGTGTCAGCTTCTTGTGTCCAATCACGTGCTGAGGGTAACCAGATTAGCCCTTGCTTCAAATGTCATTTTTGGTTCCCCTGTTGCCCTCTTTTGCCTGCCATTACTGTCTGCTGTACTTGAAGTGATGTTGCTAAGTCCCTTAGTGTTCCAAATGATTCTGCTGTGGTTATGAATGTGTACAATTATATTTATTTTCTATTATAATTTATTTATGTACATTCCTGCCATTCTTTTTGGTATTTTTTTTTTTTTATTTTTTATTGCTTCACAGTGTCAGTGTCTGTGAAATGTATTGAAATTACATATTGAAATTAATGTCTTTATTTCACCAAAATTGTGTGGTTTAATTAGTACATGTAGAATACACATGTGTATTGATAGTATTAATATTCAGTGATGTCCATTCTTAGCAGTTTCAAAGTGTGTGACAAGTACAGCATATGTGTGTGTTTAGTAAAGGTTCCTTGAAGCAGCAATGGTTTCAATTAAAGCACTGACAAGCGTGCCATTAGTGAGTAATGAGTAAAGGAGTCGATTGTATTGTGTTCAGCTGTTAATGCTTGTAGTCATTAGGCGTTCCGTTCGCCTACCGCAGGACCGAGTGGTTTCCGCAAAGCAATACTTGCTTATGGACACCGCACATTTCTATCGGTTTTGTTCGCGGCCATTCGGAGTGCTATCCGAATGCACGCCCCCCAACATAAGTGTACTCCCCCGTGTCCGCCCATGTTTCCACCCAGTTTTGCCCACTTTGAAACTACGCCCATGTGTCATTCTGCATGACGCCCATAATACGCCCATATTTCCAGACTGATTGCGGTGCACAGTTTTGTACGGGATTAGCACGAACAGGTACGGAGTCAATGCTTGGCACATGCGCCTTGCGTTCCCCACGCATGCGCAGACGCCGGAAACACGCTATCCGAAAGTATTCGGGAAAGTACGCATCAATCAGAATAAGGGCCTCTGTGTGGCTGTGCACTATATGCAGGGGAAGGGGAAGGCAGGGGCAGCCGCAAATGACAAGCGGGTGGCCGGACACATGGGCGGGTGGTCGGGCAGGCGGACACTAGTCCTCCCGCAGCCCCAACAATTTTTTTTTTAAAAGTGTGTGTCTGTACCCGGGCCCCCCTCTCGGCGGCTCTGCGTTTCAGCAGCTGAGGTGCATTACTAATTTGATGGAGCAGCATTCATTTTGTTTTAGATTGAGATACAGTATACAGTAGTAAGCCAAGAAAGTGGGGAAAAAGACACCTAGTTATGTAAAGGAGCAATGCCCCCTTTTTGAGTTGATCCAGAACACTTCCCTCAAAAACATACCCAGGCCCCAGTACTAAGGTGGAGAAGAAACTTTCCCTTAATGTACAATACAGCTGCCAGCAACAATAGCTTTCCTGCCTAGCTGGACCCAGCTTGCAAGGCAAAAGTAAATGGGAAACGATCATCAAACAAGATCAAATAAGGTGAGAAACATGCAACACAAAAAGTGGATTAGTGGGAGGGAAAGACAAATGAAAAATATTTTTTTCTCTGAGCTCATGCTTAGATAATACAGGAATTCTCGCCTTATCTTCCCATTGGTCAAATAAAATCACACCACCTGCCAATCATCTAACATACCCTACCTAGCCACTTGGGGGGTCAGTTCCAGGATCAGAATCATCAGGATCCTGGGAATTGGCCCTAAAATTGGGTTTCAATACCGGGATTGAAGTTTCCAATCCCAGGATTTCGGGATTAGACTGCACATGCGCAGTCTAATGCTGGGCAGCATCTGAGTACACACTCAGGCACTGCCTGACAGCGTTACGTGGTCAGAGGTCATATTTCCAATCAGGCTGGTTGGAATAAAAATCTGCCAATGTCTGGGAACAAATTACAATCAACTATTTGCTCCCAAATGTTGGAAAATGGACAAAAGCACTCATCCGCATAAATTGCCTTAACCAATTTGTCTGAATGACTATTTTTGCCTATTTTCCATGTTTGTGAGCAAATGGTTAACTGTCATTTGCTCCCAGAAATTACCAGATTTTCATTCCAACAAATTCTATTAGAAAAATAATCTTATAGGGGGTTATTCTGGTTGATTCGCTCGGATGCGCATTCATATCCTTGCGAGTCAAACAAACCCCACCTTGCGAATGGTGGTTCCGCAGCCCACTATTTCCTTTGCACTGGCTGTGAATGGATGTTTTACATAAACATCCATTTGCAGCGTGCAGGGAACACCCACAACTTTCGACAACCATCGAATGATGTGGAACGTGCACGCATATGTAAGTGTGGTCTGAGGCACTCTTACATATGTGTGCACAATCAAAAGGAAATGGGCGGGCAGCCGACATCCGGTGATCCCCCTCCGTCACGGCCTCATTAGCATGAGAACGCCCAGCGTTCACATGGGAACGCACATAAAATGCTGAGCATTCACATAAGCAAATGAGGCCATTCACCACCCCTCTCCGCCCCCCATACACTGTCCTGGGAGTGTGCACCTAGCGATCCAAGTATTCGCAGTAGGTGCAAGCACCCTGCTTATGCACATGCGCATAAATGCGCATGCGCAGTAACAAAACATCGGACACTGTGTGAATGTGCGCTAGCAGCAAATGGACCAGAAGAATAACGTAATGTCTGCAATAGGCATGGAGTGGGTTAAACATCCAAGACTGTTGTGTGACCTAGGGAAGCATGTGACTCGGTGGTCCAATAAGGACTTAGGGAAGGGCAGTGTTAGCTGGGATATCAGGGCAGGAAAGGGAGGAGTATTTCTCTCTTTCCTGAAAGTTTTCCCGTCCTCCCTCCCTTGTGTTATTATGGTTGGGTGGGTGTTAATCGCGTTGGCTGATAGGCGGGAAAGAACGGCAGGTGAATAGAATTAGTTCTTATTCAAATGATGATGCTACGTATATGTTTGCTTTTCGGGGTGCGCTCGCCTCTCATTGGCTTAGGCCTTCGCTCGATCTCCCGCTCGGGGGGCAGCGAACCCATCAGATGGGTTGGTAGTCAATGCAGTAGGTCGAGCGGATACCGCTTGTTAGGGTAGGCTTGATTACGTATGCAGATTGTGTGGGTGGAGCTTAGTTAATTAGCCGTTCTTTCTGGGCCACCATTAATTAATTAATTATTAATAAATTAATCTAGCTTAAAAGTGCTAAAATAAATCAGCTAACAATTTCTGCCAAACCTAAGTCTCCGAGTCTTTATTTCAGGTTTAGTTTGTAAGTTTTGGAATGTGATGTATATACATGCTAGAGGTCACACACATCAGATGCTAGGATGTTTATAAGGTCCATAGTGTGTGTATCCAGCTTGAAAGCCATAATCACCAGAAATTAGCAAAAAATTCAAAAAAATGTATAAGCATAACTTTTTTGCCAGTTTTGAAGGCACAATGGGTGACATTCTATGGGATGAGATGTGTGTTTTTTGGCGATTATTAGTAAAAATTTTTCCTTGAAATCGCATATTTAATAGGATGCGCAAAGGGACGGATATTGCATATTATGCGGACTGAAAGTGTGTGTAAAAATCGCATTTTTATCGCATCCAGATGTTTTCGTACAGAAAAGTATACAAATCACTTATTTAATGGGATGCGTTTGCGTAAATCGCACTTTTAAGGTGTCTAATAATCGCACTTTTTTCAGACCAGGTTCTGTTGGGCGATTTGGCCCAGAACTCACTTTGGTCAAGTGCACAAATGGTTAATTTCAACACAGGTGCCCTCAATTTCACTCAGAAACACCCCTACATATACCCCAACATCATTAAGGACACCTGTGAGGGTTTGAGACATGGAGATTTTGCAGAGTGGTTTGGAGTTGCTGATTTGTGATGTGGCCCATTTGGAGGAGCTGCGCAGGAGGGAGGAAGCTGGACACCAGATCCAGGTAGCCCCCCTGACTACTGCGTACCCCACGTATGTATCGTGCTCGGCTGTACCTGGACTCCCTCTCGGATCAACAGGTTGTGGGGATGTTTAGGCTGAACCGCAATAACCTGTTGGACTTATATGAGTAGGTGAGAGATGATTTCGACCCTTTCGGGGAGGCAACTATGCAGTGTCTGGGCTGCAGAAATTAATGTGTACCCTCTACTATTTGGCCACAGGCTCCACTCAGTCTGTGACCTCATGGTCCTTGGGGGTATCACAGCCCACTTTCTCTAAGCATTTTACTCAAGTGTTACTTGCTTTAAAGAAGTTGTGGCGCACATACATCCGATTCCCACGTTCTGAGTTGGAGTGGCAGGACCACAAGGTGGCTTTCTATAGACTCTCAGCATTCCCTTACATGCTGGGAGCTATAGACTGCACACACATTGGGATTAGGGCACCGCACGTGCGGGGATACGTCTATGTCAATCGGCGTGGGCGGCACTCTTTGAACGTTCAGGTGGTATGTGATGGTCATCTCAAAATCCTAAGTGTTGTAGCAGGCTTCCCTGGGAACTGCCATGACGCCTATATTCTGAGGCACTCAGCCCTCTGCAACCGATTCAACCAACAACAAATGCCAGAGGGCTGGCTACTTGGTAAGTACATTTTTACATATTACCCTCTCTGTCCTTATTTGTACCTGCTCAAATGTGTGTGTTTCCAGTTTCACAAGCATATTGCTCTTGCCCCAGTGACTCCTGTTTGCACAATGCACATACCTTACCATATAAGGCAATAACTTCCTATCTGTGTTTTAGGTGACTCAGGATATGGGTGTGTTTCCTGGCTCATGACACCTTTGCGCTCCCCAGAGGGCCCTGCACAGCACCGGTATAATGAATCCCATATTGCAACCCGCAATGTGGTGGAGCGTACATTTGGAGTATTGAAAAGTAGATTCCAGTGTTTGGACCAGTCATCGGGTACGCTGCTTTACCACCCAGCAACAGTAGTGATGATCGTCCAGGCTTGCTGCATGTTACACAACATAGCCCTGTCCCAACCAGCCTATGTGGAGGAGGAACATGCAGCAGTCGTGCAGGAAGCCCAACCTACCACACCTCGGGTAGTGAGGGTACGCAGAGGGGGAATCAGGCGCGTACAGAAATCATCAGGCGTTACTTTTCTGGTAAGCACATGTGCCCTGTATTCCAACATGTACCTTTGCTGTAAGTGTACTCTAAAACAAATTATTTAGCAATACCATCTGTTTCCACCCACATTTAGCCTAATACACAGAGCCCAACTGATGCAGCTGGTGGGGCTGACCTATCCCCTGCTGTAATCAACCTTGTAAGTACATTTGTAACATGTATGAATTAATTTTGCTCTAAAACATGGGTCACCTGGTGTTGTGGAACTACACGTGCCAGCATGCCCTGACACACTATAACCATTACAGTCCAAACAATGAGTGCCAGAGCTTGCTGGAATATGTAGTTCCACAACCTTTGACGGGCCAGGAGTTACCCAACACTACTTTTCAGCAATCCCATGGCCATATACCATTACACTATGTCATATTTCACACAACAATTGTTTTAAAAATAATACACACACAAAATGGTATGCGTTTAGACATTTTTAATGCAGTATAGTATGTCATAAACAACCTGCATTTTTGTCACTCAAACATTCGTACTGTCGGGGGATGTTACAAGATGTATTGCATATGACATGCAAATAAAAAATATAAAAAAAAATTAACTATTTTTTCCCACATCAGCCCACCCTAAACCACTTCTTGAAGCTGCACCCAGGCCACCCTGGGTCCTAATACTCCGACGGGGTGGGGAAGTGGGGGAGCCACTTACTGGGGTGCTAGATACACTACTCAGTGTAGATGCTGCTGCACCTATGACATTGACCTCCATCTGCTGAATTTGTGCCTGCATACCTATTAAGGCATTGATCTGCGCTGTACACGATTGGCTAAGTGCAGCTATACCTTGCGCAAGGCTTCCAATATAGCTATTCTGTTCCCTTACAGCCGAAGTAAGATCTGCAAAACGGGTGTCAATGCTATTAGTCATGCGCACATGAGTACCTACACCAACCCATACACTCCTTGAAATTTTTCTTAATTCAAGAAAAGTGTGTCGCATGTACCCCTGGATGTTACCTATTTGCAGGCTTTGGGAGGCCATAAATTCAATTTATTTCTCCTTGAAATTTACCAAGGAGTTAGCTACTTGTGCAGCGGAAGCTGCTGTATGGGGTGTGTTTGTGGGTGGGGGTGGGTTGGAAGTCACCCCACTTGGTGGAAGATCACTCTGTGATGACGTCTGTATTTCCTCCTCAGCCGCAAAGGTCTCCACGGGTTCTAGAATGATGTCCATTTCGTCCAACATCATAACATAGGATTCTGTGTCTTGTGTTTCTAGTTTTACAGTACCTGTGGATACAGATGAAGAGGTAAGTACTGATGCATATATAGGCCAGTCTCTCTTCAGTACTGTTTTTGAAAGGGCTTGAGATGCTGAACGCACATGTCTAGGGGTATTATGTACTTACAAATGTACCCCGATACTGCATGTAACATTGACATTAATAATAAGTGAGATGGCTAGGTCAGATTACATTCATTTCCGTTGCAATGTAGCAGCAGGAGATGAATGCAGTGTGAGATATTGTTGATGTGACATGGGTGTGTGTACTGTATGTGTAATGGCCTGTTTTTTGTTCCTTTACCTGCTTCCACAGATTCAGCTCCAACGGGCCTTCTTTTCTGTGATGCGTGAGCACTTCGGGACGGACAATTTGTGAAAGGAAAGATGGGCAGCCATTATCTACCTTGCAATTGATAAACATTTATGCAAAATATGCATTGAAATGACATTACTGGACAATACTTCCTTTGGTTAAGGACTACATTATTTAGTCCCCACATTATTTGACATTTTTTTTAGATTATTATTAAACTATTTGACACATTACAACTGGTGGAAAATATGTGGTATGTAGGCATGGCAGCTAAACCACCAGTACACCAATGTTTTTTGGGCCTCATACATTTTAAGCTGCTAGAAAGAATGTTAAAGTGTTGATCAATATCAGCAGTTGTGGAACTACAAGGCCCAGCATTATGACCAATTTGAAAGTAGGAATAGGCAATTTTTTTTGCCTGACCTTGCTGGGCTATGTAGTTCCACAGCAGCACTTTACTTAGCATAACAATACAAGTGAACATTACAGTTTGAAAACATTGCCATGTATGTTTAAGATTGCATGTGGTCACACTTACCAGTAGAGATGAGCGGGTCAGGATCACCGAGATCCGACAGATCCGAATATCGGGATCCGGGTCAGGATCCGAGGCAGGTCGGGAGTTCCCGCCTCAATTTCGGACCGAAAACGAGGCAAAACGTCATCATCGCGCTGTCGGATTCTCGCGGGTGCGGGATCTTATAAAAGACGCACGCGCGCCAGTGTGACATGTAACCATTGTGTGACGGCATATATCCTGTGTCCAGCGTGACATATATCCATTGTCCAGTGTGACGACATATATCCTGTGTCCAGTGTGACGACATATATCCTGTGTCCAGTGTGACATCTAACCATTGTGTGACGGCATATATCCTGTGTCCAGTGTGACATATATACATTGTCCAGTGTGACGACATATATCCTGTGTCCAGTGTGATGACATATATCCAGTGTCCAGTGTGACATATATCCTGTGTCCAGTGTGACAACATATATCTTGTGTCCAGTGTGACATGTAACCATTGTGTGACGGCATATATCCTGTGTCCAGCGAAAATATGTCCTCATGGACATCCATGGTCTTATCCATTCCTATTGTACTTCTTTTTTGGATGGGATGTCCAGGATGGATGGCTGGGTGGGAGAGCCCCAGCAAATCTTTTTCTTGCTCTTTTTTTGGCTCTTTGGAGCAATAAATATTTTTTTGGGATATGATGGATGAATGGTGGGGAGAGAAAGTCCAAACAGCTGGGGATGGTCATCCAATTAGACTGAGTGTGCGGCTTCGGGAGGGACACACGTGAAGTTGTGAAGTGGTGAGGGAGGTAAGGGAACACACGCCTAGCCAGTCATATCAACAAATTATTCTTAGCGGTAAATTGGGTGACAGATGTCGCAGACTGATAGACCTCACAACCTAGATAGGGGTCTATAAGGGTAGACTAGATAGGGATCTCCAAACCAGGGGTCTTAGAGAGGTGGAGGAACTCGGTTATTTGCCACCAATTACCCCCCCCCCTCCACCCATTAGGTGATGGATGAGGAGGCAACTGGTAATGGTTCCAGAGTTCATCAACCTGATCATGACAGATAGGGGTCTTATTAGATTTTAAACTGATCAGAACAGATAAACACTTGCCGCAGGTTAGAAGTCAGTCTCTGCACAGACCGGCGGCTGCGCAGGAAACTCATACAGGGGAAATTGGCCCAACTACAGTAAATGAAAACAATTTTCAAAGCTGTGAAGTGATCAAAATTGACAAGAAATGAGTAGAAACTAATGTTATTGAGCTCAATAACACTTTAGGGGCAAAAACAGGCCCAAATTCTGTTATTTTAGTAATTTTTAGCATTTTTCCAAAAAAAATCCAGATACAAAACCAAAACCCGCAAGGGTGGTTTTGCCAAAACCAATCCAGATCCAAAACACGAAGGGAGATCCAGATCCAAAATCAAAACCAAAACCCGAAAAAGTGCCCGCCGCTCATCTCTACTTACCTGCTCTGGGTGGCGTCGCCGGCCTATCGGTATCCGCGACGTGCATGCCAGGCAGGACCTCAGGGGGTATGATTCTTTTGAGCTTGACCTCATAGGACATGTAGCAGACAGTGGTGGGGCTTCCTCTGACAGTCTTGGTGGCCTCCTCCAACTCCATGGCCATTTTACTTTTAAGGTGTCTCTTTATATCGTTGAACCTCTTCTTGACGTTTCTGACCAGGTGCTTGTGCTGACTAACAGCGTTCACCGCCTGGGTGATATCCTTCCATATAGCCCTTTTCCGCTGTGCAGTGGTCTTGTGGTGACTTTTCCCCAGTAACCGGTCAAACACGGGTATGATAGCCCGGACAAGCGCAGCATTTTGTTAGGCATTTCTGTATCCCTGTATATCACCACTAGGGGCATCAGGCACCTGTGGACTTGTCTCTCTGTCTCCAGACTCTGAGGAATCAGGTGCCTGATGATTGGAGGCAATCTGCTCAATTGGACACCTGTGAGCGGCCTATTTAGTCCTCCTCAGACCAGCACTCAGGGCTGGTCATTGTTTCTATGTTCCTGTTGTGGAAAGGAGTGTTTCCAGCTCATGTCCTGTGCCTCAGCCTCCTTCAGCCATTTCCTCGTGTCCTGTGCCTCAGCCTCCTTCAGCCATTTCCTCGTGTCCTGTGCCTCGTGTCCTGTGCCTCAGCCTCAGCCTCCTTCAGCCATTTCCTCGTGTCCTGTGCCTCAGCCTCCTTCAGCCATTTCCTCGTGTCCTGTGCCTTGTGTCCTGTGCCTCAGCCTCCTTCAGCCATTTCCTCGTGTCCTGTGCCTCGTGTCTTGTGCCTCAGCCTCAGCCTCCTACAGCCGTTGCCTGGTGTCTTGTGCCTCGTGTCTTGTGCCTCGTGCCTCAGTCTCAGCCAACTGCCGGATCATCTGCATCTGTACTCGGTACCTCGTTGTTTATTCTGTTCCCCAGCCACTTTGTATTTTGTTTCAAGAGCATTCAAGTTTGTTCCTGTTGTCTTCCGCATAAGTTCCTGTGTTCTTTGTTATTTTTTCATTAAACACCCAGCATTCCCCTGCATCGGTTTGTTTGTTCTGTTTTTCCTGGAGCACCAAGGGTTAACCGTAACACATTTTCCTCGTAGGAGAATCTGACCTTTCTGCCACTTTTTGTGCGGCCAGCTTCTAACTCCTCCTCCTCCTCATTTTCTACTCCAGCCATGTACCCTTCCTCCTCCATGCCAGTGTCTTCCTCCTCCTCACCTCCATCTTCCTCCACCTCTGACATGTGGCCCTCCTGCAGCTGCTCTGGGGTATGGAATAGGTCCTGGGTATAGGATGGGGATGCCAGCGGATCCTCCACCTCCTCCCGCTGGGGCTGGTCCACCAGGGCCTGGTCTGGGGCTGGCCTTGCTGTGCCCATGCTGCCTGCCACACTGCTGCCACTCCCTTAATGGAGGACGACCTCAGCAGTCCTCTGCTGCCTCTCCCACTTGGCTGGCTGCTGCCACTGCCTCCTCTGCCACTGCTCCCTCTGCCACTGCTCCCTCTGCCACTCCTCACTCTGCCACTCCTCACTCTGCCACCAACACCTCTTCCTCTGCTCACACTGCCACTGCTCCTCTCCATGCTCCTTACTTCCTATCAAAGAGTGAAATGGCGCCATTGCCCCTTTATATAGGGGGTGTGATGCATAATGGAGGGGACAGAGGTGGGCCAATAGGTTAGGGGGTTCTTAGTCATGCGGAGACAGTCTTGTAAATCGCACTCCGGTTGGTCCAAAACTCGCACATGACCGGCGGAAGAAATCGCACTTTTATGTGTCATAAAATCGCACCACTTTGCCGCAACTCGCACTACATCGCACTTTTCAGCCTCCACATCGCATCCCATTAAATATGCGATTTATTAAAAAAAACTGCGCTTTAAAAAAGTGCGAAGAGTGGCGATGTGGAGCGAAATAAAAAAATGCGCTTTTATCTCATCCCATAGAATGTCACCCAATGACTCTACAAAAACCCTATCATGCAGCTTCAAATTTTAGCATTAAATGTTGATTTAGGAATGACTGCGTCAAAGTTATTTAAATTTATATCCAACTCCAATTGAGGTCCTTAGTGTTTCGTCCATATGAGGAATATAATGGATCAAAGAATACTTCTTATATGACATGTGACATGAGCTAATACTTCTTGTGCATTGTGAGCCAAAATAACTAGCTACAGTACAACACTAATCATTTAAAATGTTGCATCTCATACCACCTATACATTACTAGAATAAGCATAGTGACACTTTATAAATAAATTAGGCCTGTTCTTAGTCTCAGCCCAATGTGTATTCAGTGTAAACAGTTCCTGTCAGTACCTTAGTGTACTTTTATTAATTATCTGGCTTATCCCAAACTGCAAACACAATCGCTTTAATCAAAGAAATAGTAAACTAAACAATTTCATGCATAAGGATAGTATCATTAAAAAAACAAACAAAAAAATCTGGCTCAATGTTTCTTTAATTATACAAAGACAGAACATCATTATCTGGAAAAGCTTACATATTGTCTACTCCCTGGTGAAGACTAGAATATATAGACATTTCTTCAGAGGAAGATAGATTGCCAAATGTTTGTAAACTGAAACATTTCTAAAGTAATTTCTTAACTTTAAAAATAAAATAAAAAAGACACATATTATAACTCTTCTGGAAATAGCACAGATATGGTTTATGACTACTTAGGGAGAAACCTTAAGACCTAAAGTATTCTTTGATCCATTATATTCCTCACATGAACTAAACACTAAGGACCTCATTTGGAGTTGGACATAAATGTAAATAACTTTTTTCCCAGTAACTTGCTATTTTTTTAAAGTGTCCATATGGGACAATTCCTGATATGTCTTATTTGCCTTTGAAACTCAGCCACATTTTACACTCATGGCTGCCTGTGCGAAGTGGGACCGGAACAGGAGAATGAATGCGTCCAAAATAAAGTAAGAGCATGTTGAAAAGAAATAAAGGGGGGTATTCAAATACTAGATTATATTGCTTTTACTAGGACCATTGTTACTTGAATACACTTTCCGGCCACTTCATGTTGTGTATATGAATTTTGTACTGTGGGCCTGATTCAGGGTTGCATGCAATACTGTTATGTATGTTGCTGAGCACCACGCACATGCAGAGACTCGCTAGCAATGATGGTGGCAGAGAGGAGTTATTTGCAAAATGACTGACAGGCAGGGACTGGTGGTTGGAGGTCATGGAGAGTAGCGGCAAAATGCAGGCATGCCATGACTGTTTCGGGGCCTGTCTCTGCTGCTGACTGTGATCCTGTATGAAAAAAACATGGCTCCAGCATCTCAGATCCTTTGGCCATTCTGCACAACCATAGAGTCAAGACTGCAACTGAATGATTTGTGAATACACATGTCCTTTAACTGAAGTTACCATACATTAAATTTGCTAATATAGCCACACTACCTCAACAGGTTCCTTCTATTTTCTTTAGAAACTAAGTTTGCAGTGGACCCCTGATCTACATCTTTCTTCAATTATCAGTCTGCCTACCGATACATTTCTAATTGGTATGTAGCCTCCCAGGTCACTCACTATACACTTTCCTTTTTGTCGGATTATCATTATTCTCTGGAACCTTTTTCTCTTTCTTAGATATTATAAATCTCACCTATTAAGAACGTCCACATCAGCTTGTTCTATTTATAAGTGACCGGCCTTTTTAAGGAGATACGTTCTCTTATTATCAACTGGTATGTGACCTTAAATGCACCTTTTTTGCTAAAGAACTTTATTGCTGTTATCCTCACTAGTCCATCACTGTATGTACCTTCAGATAATTAAGAGCCTTAAAGTTCAGATAATTTTTTAAGAACTCTGTTGGCTTTATCCTCACTAATCCATCACTGTGTGGTATTAGGCTCCTCCCTCTCCTTCTCTCCATCTATGCTAAAGTAAAGAAAATAACATTACCTTATCGTCTTTCTTTTTTACCCATTTTAATTGTTCATTTTGTATATTTATTATAATTTTTATGTTATTACATTGTACTGTATATCAACCAAATAGCTCTGTACTATTAACCCTGATGAAGTCATGTTTGAAGAAACGTGTTGGTTTTATTTCCATACTGATGTACATTTGGTTGTCCATTATAAAAAGAACCTTGACGGATCACAGTCCACCTGCAAGGACATTTTCCTAATAATAAAATAATTTTTAGAAAATGATTGTCATTGTTCTATTCTATTTTTATCCTTATATGAATGTTTAATCATAGTTTGAATTGATCTGTATACAGCGCCCTCAGGGATCTCTATGTTGCTATCCATTCTCTTCTCCTGGTCCTATCTAACTGAGAACCCCTCACCCCTCTCTGAGGAGCTGCTCTGAGTGCTTATTAGCGCAATTTGGGGTTATCTATTTTATATATATATATATATATATATATATATACACACACACAAACAGTATATATATATATATATAGTATATATATATATATATATATATATATATACACACGGTATATAGTGTTAATAGCAGAAGGCTGACGTTTATGACGTTTATGAGTGACATACTGTATTTCTAGAGTGAAATCAGGTTTTAGTATGGATCAAGGCTATTATAATTTCTGTAACTGCCAAGTGATGTAAGAATGATTTTTGTGACAGAATCTGGAAACTTTATTGCATCATGCATCATGCAATTTGCATGTTCCCTAATGTAACATTATACTGTACTAAATTTTCTAGTTCCCTTTTGTACTCATACAATGTCAGGTAAAAGCAGTCCTAGTTGCTTACATTTATTGCTGTGAGATACAATGCAAAGTTGGTATCTGGTTACAATTGAAACAAGCAGAGGTGTAAATAGGGAATGGAGTGGCCAGGTGTAAAATTATACACCTTATTGAAGCTGCATTTCTGGACAAGGTAAAAAATAACAACAATTCCATTACTCCCATTGCTGCAGCCCTGTAGCTGCTTCTTGCAATCAGTTTTCCTAGATGTTTGTATTTGTCTTACAGACATGGCTGCAACCGGGGGTGAGACCCAGTGGCAAACGCAGGATTTCTTGAGAGAGGTTTTCACAATCAAACCACTCTGCAGAATAATGGAGCACGTGTGGGAGTCTGGCAGAGCCAAAACTAGGGTTTCCGGCACCCGGGGCAAGGGGAGGACGACCAAATGACTGCCTTGCCCCTGGAGCCGGAGGCTGAGCAACACCCCGAGCCCACATAACCCCCGCGCCCACATACCTATGTGTAGCGGGGTCCGTGGTCGGGCAGCGGGGTCCGGGGACAGGCAGCAGCGGCTTTCACTTGTAGCAAGCTATGCTATTTTCCTGGCAGCGGGAAGCGCTGCTGGTTTTAGAAAAGACTTGCCAGACGCCTATTGGCTGAGAGAATTCAGCCAATAAGCGTCCGGCAAGTCTTTTCGAAATCTGCTTCCCGCCTGGCAAATAGCATAGCTTGCTTCCAGCTGCCGCTACGCCCAAACCCCGATGCCCGGACATGACAGCGCCCCCCCCCATGCAGCGCCCAGGGCGTGTGACCCCCTAGCCCCCCCCCCCCCCCCCTAGTTACGGCCCTGAGTCTGGTGGAGCTGTAGAGGAACCAAGTAAGGCCCTGGACCTTAATGTAACCATTCGTCTTTTTATACACTGGATTCTGTATGGAAGTAATAATACCTAGAACTATAAACGGTCTATAGTATCAGCTGTTTCAAACATTTAAATAATATAAATAAGTGGTTAGGTAAAGGTTAACCATACCATAATAAATACACAAACATAATATAACCAGTATTGCACTTTCTAAGCACATATTCTCCCACCTCATGGTAAAGCTCCTGTCTCTTCTTACTGGTAGCTACTCTCTGGTCCATTGCACTGATAGAGGACTCAGATCCATACACATACAGCAAACTTAGTAGAAGAAGCTGCTAACACTGGTCATGTGCAGCACCTCTGCTCTGTCCCTTACACAGCATGATGTAGAGGCATCTCTAGTAATCCTATATATATATTTTCTATCATATGATATTATATACCCTTTCTATTGTCATAATTTGAGACACTTGACAAGAGGAGGGGATTTCTGGGCAACCTGAACCCCCCCCCGCATTTGCCTATGGGACCACACTGACCAAAAAAAAGAAAAACCAGAACGATTGCAGCTTTTGTTTCTTTTGGTCCTAAAGGTATCCACAAACATGGTGCAAACTTTTTAATTCCAATTGCACTGTGTTTATTTTGGCGGATAGCGGGGACTGGCGGTTGGCGATTTTATCACCAGCTGCCAGCTGAATGAGATGCGCTCCATCTGTATGTACTTTACTTATGTAAATAACATATTGTAGTCTGGTCCAAGTCAGCGGTGAAACTAACCCTGTCTGGGCCAGATAGCAACATTTTTAAAGGACTCTCCAGCACTCCACCCAAAAAAAAAAGAGGGGGGGGGGATTGGTCAGATTAGTAGATGGAGAGGGGTGTGACAGAGTAGAGGGCAGGAACAGTCAGGGTGGATACTGGTTAAGGTTATATGAAGGTGAGGATTAAGGTTATGATGGGGAGGGGGCACTGTGACTGTAGGAGGTTAGGTGGTGGGCAGTGAAATGTGGGCAGTAAGCTGATCAGGGAGGGAAGAGGGGCAGGATGACAGACACTGGGATGGTGGGAGCACTGTGCTGGGGACAGGGGATGGTTGTTTAGATGAGGGGGCACTGGGCTGTCTGGTGATGGGGGATGATTAATTAGATGGGGCACTGGACTGTGCACAGTGGATGGTAGCACTGTCCTGGGGATTGCATTTCTGGCTCACACAATCCAGCTCCTCAGCTCTGGCTGCTGCTACTGATTGAAGCTCCTCCTCTCTCATGCTGGTGTGGGTGAGGGGCGAGCCACCAAGTAGTTCCCCCCACTGGGTCTGAAGATCAGTGCTGCAGCCTGCCCTGGGCCAGCACCAGGGGAGGGGAGGTTGCTCAGCTCTGCGCATGGGTCTTCATGCCAGGGGAGTGGGGTGCCGCCATGTCCTTGTGCCTGCTGTGTCTCACGGATAGCACTGGAGGCAGAGCCGGCACCAGGGGGTCAGTAAGAGCCACAGAGGCCAGTTTCCAAGCACTGTGCAGGGTATTAGGATCAATGCCAGCGCCAGGGGTATCATTTGTGCCATTTCCTCATGATCAGTTGCTCTGGAGATGGAGAAGGGGGGTATCCCGCTCACATACGCAAGCAGTAGGCAAGGGGAGCAGTGGCGTAGCAATAGCCCCGCAGACCCCGTGGTGGTGGGGAGGTGCTGTATAGGTGTGTGCGCCGGGGGTCTGTGGGGCTATTGTAATGCCGCTGCCACTGCCGCCTGCCAGGAGCTCAACTGCCGCGTCTGTGGCCGGAGCCTGGGACCCGCAGAAGATTTGTCTGTGGTCCCGGCTTCCCTGTCCCCTCCTGGCTTCTGCTTCTAATCTAAACGGACCATCAAAAAATGTCTGCCCCCATACAGCAGAAAACTTTTTGTGATGGTCCATTTTCATTAGACGCTGGAGCCAGGTGCGGACAGGGGAGCTGGGAACACAGACAAAGTGCCTGCTACAGCGGCTTTTGGAGGGGGGTTAACTTTACTGTGCGGGGGGGGGGGGGGGTTAACTGAGGGGGGTTAACTGTGTGTGGGGGGGTGCTGCCGAAATTGAGGCGGGTACCTTTTAGTTACACCACTGAAGGGGAGGTGTCCACCACAGCCTCTGTCGAGGAGCTTTAAAAAAAAAACTTTTAGAGGGTGCCGGGAAATACAACCTCTAAAGATTCCCAATGGGTGAGATCCAAAACTCAGTGCGGCATTGGCCAAGATACAGAAATCTATTCTACAGTCTTGACAACTGCTTGGAATTTGTGAGTCTAAGTTTAGGGTGGACATGGACAAGGTTGACACTGAAAAGGTCAACACAAGGTTTTCACGATTTTCTATGTCAACATATATCAACATGGACATGTATAACTGTACTGTGTCCCCTCCCCACACATGGCTCACTATTATATTCTCACTCTATGTCCACAAGGATATTAAAGTATAAACAAAGATGTTCTAAACAACAGAAAAAAAGAAAAACTCATGTAGACCTTTTTACCTTTTGTCGACCATAAGCTTGCGTCGACATTCTGTGCCAACCTATGGTATGTTGACCATTTTTAGGTGTTGATCTAGTCACTGTCGACCATTAGTGGTCGACCAAGTGACTGTCGACCCAGGGACTGAATATCCAAAATGAGACACTGGCTGAGCCGGCTACTGTTTTGTTTATTTGACTTTACTTACCACCATATACGGGCTATTTCTGGACTACTAATGAAAGTTTCAAACAAGTAGCAAATAAATATATCCCCTTACACTAAACGCCCATACACACTGAGCAACTTTAATCTGAAAGCAGCTCAGCTCCTCCTGGTATTACCAGCAGATGAGCGACGGAGTGTACTGCTTTCCATAGTGTTCTACTATGGAAAGTAGTACGGTACTTGTTTCCTAGAACGGCGCCCACGATTTTGATCTTAGGCATCGCAAGTAAAAAAATTGCGTCGGTCGCATCGCATGCGGCCAAAAAATCGCATGCGATGTGACCGACGCGATTTTTTTACTTGCGATGCCTAAGATCAAAATCGTGGGCGCCGTTCTAGGAAACAAGTACCGAAAAGCTATATAATACATAAGTGCCTCAGAGGGTTATGGGTGTAGAATTTAACTATGATAGGCTTGCCTGAAGAGGTGAGTTTTCAGTAAACACTTGACAGTTTGGAGGCTAGCGGAGAGTCTTATTGTGCGTGGAAGGGCATTCCATAGGGTGGGAGCAGCCAGATGAAACTCCTGTAATAGTGAATGGGAGCTAGTGATACAAGCAGAACAGATACGCAGATCTTCCTCAGAGAGGTGTGGTCGAGATATTGTGCTATATAGGGAAGTGAAGGTGTGATTAAGATACAAAATATATACAATGTGATAGGAAAAAATAAGTGTTAATAAAGGGTTAGGGTGTGCCTATATAGCACTTATGTGCTTCTTATTAACCCCAACTAATTTTCATTTGTGTGCTGCCCTGGAGTACTCAGCCTGTGTCGGCATGTTGGTGGCCCACACCCCAGACCCATACCCAGTATTAGGGACCCCCAGAGTGACAGAGATGCCTTGACGTACGGCCTGGGGGCTTAGCCCTATATTTGCAGATATATGCAACCAAGATCTCTGTATTATCTGATTATTATGTAGATATCTCTCACTCAGTGTGCAATTGGGATACAAAATGTTGTTTTCCTAACCAGAATTCCCCCTCCCTTTTGGCACCTGAGTGACACACCTCTGATTGAGCAGCTTACCAACAAAAGTGTTGTGTAGTATGTTTGTTTGGCAGTGTCCAAAGCATTGCAGCAGTAGTGGTAGCTAGGCTTATATGTGAGGAAATCAGTCATATTACAAACAACAAGTAGTTGCCTTGTTGTTTTGGAGTGCCACGGTTGGCATCTAAGCCTATGTGAGGAGTAATAGGAAGCTGGAGCCACTTCATCAAGGGCTGTTTCAAGAGTCTGGTAGAGGTGGGAAACAGCAGAGTCATGAGAGGTAAATGTATAAATTAGTGAGAGCTGTTGTTGCAGGGAGGTGGAAAGTTGTGGAAAATTAATAGCATTAATATTTCTGTGGGTTAGAGTAGGCTTGCATGATTTCAGTGTCAGTGAGCTTTGGGTAATGGAGGAGATCGAGAGGGTAAGGAGATTGTGATCAGAGAGAGGGAAGGGAGTGTTAGTAAAATCAGAGACTGAGCACAGCCTGGTGGAACAAGGTCAAGGCAGTGGCCTTCCTCATGCGTAGAGGAGTCAGACCACTGGGAGAGGCAGAGAGAAGAGTTTAGAGAGAGGAGTTTAGAAGCCTGCAGAGATTGTGGACTGTCAATAGCAATATTGAAGTCACCCAGGATGATGGTGGAGATGTCAGATTATAAGAAGTGGGGGAGCCAGGCAGAGAAATCTTCCAGAAATTGAGATTTGGGAAGCCCAGGAGATGGCAGCAACATGCAGAGAGACAGGGAAAAAAATCCTAATAGAGTGGAAACCACCATGTGACAGTGCTGCAGGGGAGGCCATGTCTGATTGTGTGAGCCAGGTTTCTGTAATGGCCAGCAGGTTTCAATTGTGAGAGATGAAGCGGTCGTGGATGGACCTTAATTTGTTGCAAACAGAGCATTCATTCAATAGGGCACATTTAAGTTGTTTGGTGGGTGGTGGAAGGCATGTGATATTGATGAGGCTAGTTGAATTTCTATAAGGCTTAGGACCAGTTAAATCTGAGTGAGACAGGTGGTTGGGGCCTGGGTTTGGTGATATGTCACCAGCTAATAAGATTAGAAAGGAGAGATAGATGTAGGTGGCTGTTTGTGGTTTTTTGTATTGGTGGTGAGATGTGAATGTGAAACAGGGTTGCCTAACTGACCCTCTCCTTCAGGGAGAAAATGCTCTGTTCCTGCACTTCCCTGGTAATGTATGATTGCCAGCACCTGTGGTGAGCTAGGTAATTGTTAAGAACGGTGTTTCACCACAGTTGATGGCAATCCTACATTACCAGGAAAGCCCATTAACAGAGCATTTTCTCCCTGAAGGAGAGGGTCGGGTAGGCAACCCTGATGTGAAATGTAGAGAAGTATTTAAAGAGCTCATGAGTGTTTAGAAGAGGGGAGTGAATAATAGAAGAGGCAATGGCCTTATTCAGATCTGGTCGCAGTGCAAATTTGTTCTCAAAATGGACAAAGCCATGTGCACTGCAGGTGGGGCAGATGTAACATGTATAGAGATATACAGTACTGTATCTCTATACGCCTCCGAAGGAACTGGAGAGACGCTCAATCCACAGTATGACTGGTTATGTATAAGGAAATGGCTAGCTTGTTTAACTTTCCTTTTATGTATGTAGCAAACAGGAGAATGGACCGCTGTACTGCCCACTTCCAGGCATTTATTGCCTGCTGACAGAGAATGCAAGATCAAGTGCCTCTTATCCTT
The DNA here is from genome assembly GCF_055691185.1 of Crinia signifera. Lineage (NCBI taxonomy): Eukaryota > Metazoa > Chordata > Amphibia > Anura > Myobatrachidae > Crinia > Crinia signifera. The sequence goes on along the minus strand of NC_139221.1, from coordinate 148,366,389 downwards.
TTGAGGTAGGTAAACAGTGGTTTTGTTGTCCAGACAGAGCTGAACTGAATTATCCCGTGGGTCTGAGGGAAATATAGAGGATGTAGCCAATCTGGCAGCTCTTAGCTTTAAGAGATCGATATGAGCTTTAGAAACTCAAGCGGTCCCTCCTATTGTATTTTACTGGGCAAATACCCCCCAGCCCATGAGGGATGCATCTGATGTGATGACTATGTCTGGGGTTGGAGGTAGGGGCAGTGGTGCAAGTAGAAATAATAGTGATACAATAGATGACAATCTAGACTGCGCTCAGAGCAGCTATCAAGTAGGAATATCAAAGATAGGGGGTCGCCAAACCCTCTAGAACAAATACACAAAGAAACAATTAGATATTCTTCTCAAAACAGCACTCTTACCACCTCTATATTGATATAGGGGGATGATTTTGATAATGTTCAATGTTCTAGTGGTACTGTGCCGCACGTGGGCCAAAATGGGCGTGGTTGTGGGCATGGCCATGGGTGTGGTCATGTGACTAGTGGGAGTGGCTACGTGACAAAGGGGACACGCATAACCAAATTTACAGCACCTTTTCTTGGCAAACCAGACTGTGCAGAGAGGTATTTTATGTAGTTTGTGATTTACCATCCCTGAGGATTATGCACCACACCGAAATGCCTATTAGACAATATGCCACACACCGTAATGCCCCTTACACATTATGTCCCACTCAGTAATGTCCATTACACATTATGCCACATACCGTAATACCCATTAGACAATATGCCAGATAAGACACCATAATGTTCATTGCACATTATGCCACACATTGTAATGTCCATTAAACATTATGCCACACACTGTACTGCCCATTAGGCAATGTACAACAAACTGTAATGCCCATTACACATTATGCCCACACCATAATGTACATTGCACATTATGCCACATATATCCATTAAAGACAGAAATCAGAGGCAGGGGCTGTGAATTGCAGCAATGTGTGGCATGGCCCCTGGACATTAAAGGCAGTTCATAAAGTAAAATATTTCATTCTGTCCCCTTTCCTGCTTGCAATACTATTGCAAGCAGGTCATTTGCAGATCACTATATTCAGCTCTGTGAGAGGATTCACCGGATCTTGTTACATCCTCCAACTCCAAAATCCAAATCCACACCCTGTGAGTTAGCTGGGGACTGTGTACTGCGGTGACTAGTCCCTTTTCTGAGCACTAGTCCCTGTTATGAGCATGTTGCTGCGCATACTGCCAGTCACAGGCAGGAAAATGTGCCACCCATGGGCAAGAGAGGGTGGTCTGTTGCAGACCTCTCAGGTATTCCTACTGCAGGCAATACCTGGTAAAGAGATGTTATTGCCTGAATAGGCATCTCTTGAAGAAACATGAACTGTTTGTTTCTTTTTGCCTTTCCACAACACTGTGAGAATAGGCAGGGGGAGGAGGAGACTCTGCCTGACTGAGCTCTCCTTTTTCTACATAAATTTCCCTGCTATCTTCTGACCTGAAAGGGTTAAATATCTTTCTTCTTTTAAATAATACCTCATAATGGGCGGGATGTTGTAACATCTGCAGCCCTGTTCGCCCCCCCTTCGCCAACCACCGCATTATTAATAACGGCATACGTTGTAACATATGCGGTTGTTAACGCAAGGGACAGCTCTTGCGATAAGAGCTGTCCCTTGCGATGCAGCGCCGGCACTGGACTTCCGGGTCTGTGACCTGGGAGTCCATCTGCGCATGTGCAGAGTGACGTGCCGGCCGCAGGGCATGCTGGGAGGGATCCGTGACGGATCCCTCACACATCGCTGCGGTAAGAAGCCCATAGGCTTCTGCAGGGAATCACCAGCCTTTTCTGGCGATTCCCTCCGCAGCGCTGCCACTGCGGATGGGGGTTGGAGCATACAGAAATGCGGTAAAAACCCGATAACGGGTTTTTTACCGCATTTCTGTCTTAAAGAATCGCCCCCTCTGAGAGGATGAGGATGTATAAGCAGCCACAGCTATTAAATGTTTGACGGGCTGTCTGTTTTGCTGAAGGATGGGGATCTTATTAGTCTGTCTGTGGCAGACACAGACACATCTTCCTCCATCCTTCAGCACTGAGGTAAAATCTGACCTCAGGGGGCAGGGCTTAGCCTTATATACAACAGGTGCATGTGACTAGAGTGCACCTGCATGACCTGCCGTGCATGTGCAATGCCTGTGCACATGTCATGCACATTCAGCTAAGCTCCCTACTTCCCTGGCCATGGTAAGGTTATACCCCGTTCTCACTGCAGGCACTTACAGGTCTCACATGTCGACCCATGAATTTGCCTTTTAACACAGGTTTTTCTGTAGTGTGAACGGGTCGCATACCAGGATCTCATACACGGGTAAAACTCTTCTTTTTACCCGTGTTTGAGATCCAGGTATGCAGACACAGGTTGACCCGTTCTCACAGCATAAAAGCCCGTGTTAAAAGGCAAAGTACCGGGTAAAACTTCTTCACCCGGGAATTTGCCTTGCAGTGAGAACGGGGGTCCGTCCCTGCAGAAAAGCCGTGTATTTCTCACTGGCATTGAGAACACGGTATACAGTAAGTGAAAATTTTATTTCACTATACCATTCCAACGTATGTCAGGAGGCTTAAACCTAACCCACCAGCTGTTGCTAGGTGGCAAGCCTCCCGACGAACAAATGTTCAGTATACATCAATTGTAATAAAGCCACAGCATGACCAAGAAGCTCCACCTACAGCTGCTTGGTCATGCTGTGGTTTTATTACAATTGATCCATACTGAATATATCTCCTGATTAATTTCCCGAGAGGATGGAAACGTTGAGCAACATGCTATGTATCCTGATGTTAAGGTTTGACTAAACACCCAGCATTTTTATCTGCATAAATTAAGACTGGTGAGTGCCTCTTATTCTACTATATACTTCGGACTGCATTGGTTCTGGAGGTCACCCCAGCAGCTGGACTCAGTATGATGTGAGTGCGATCCTTTTCGAGATATATATATATAACTGATACAGAGAAGATGTCACTCCGGGTCTCTTGCTGTATAAAATTGTTTACTGGTGCCTACGGCTGTAGGCACCAGTAAACTCTTTTAAACAGCAAAAGACCCGAAATGACGTCTTCTCTGTATTATATGTGTGGGGCAACTCCGCTATTGATGGGCACCTGGGCAAGTTCCTGAGCAGAACGATTGGCAGTGCCGGACCTTACAAACAGTATATACCGGAACAGAGATACGGCATGCCTGATGAAAATAACGCTTTTGTTATTGAAACGTTTATAAATAAAATACCTGCACCTTAACTTGAGAAGTTTGGAGTGCTGTATCTCTGTTCCGGTATACTATTGATTCATACAGGCACCCTATGCGGTATTGATTAAAGTGGCAGTGCTGGACACCAGTTGGTGTGTATATATATATATATATATATATATATATATATATATATATATACACACACACACACATTTCTAGAACACTGCAAGAATATGGATTTGGACACATCCTTGTTACATCACATGCATGCACTTAACTTCAGAGCTCTTTGTTATTCAGTTACAATCCCCTTTATTAAATAGCACATTACTGCCATGCACAGTATTCAAACCCATAACCTGTTACATTCTAGATAAATACCCTACTCGTTGAGCTATTTCATCCTGCACACAAAAAAACCCTGATATTTCTAACCATGTGAAGCACTTTGTAACATCATTGCAATTGGGCAGATCTATGAAGATGCAATGGCTTCAAAGAGGAGGGAAGCTAGAAATGAAAATAATTAATAATTAAAACAGATAATTAACAAATGCTGTAAACATTGCCCCCTGCTGTGCAGCACCCTAGTTAAGGCCCTGCCACTTGATATTTGAAATATTGCATCAACCCCAATAAAATCTGAGCAAAAGAACCTTGTACAACTGCAATCTTTTTATATTTGCAGGTTAAGCAAAGCAAGAGTGAGAGAAGCATTTAATAATTGGCACCTGTCAAACCACTTGCAGACATAATTTTAATAGAAAATTCACTTGTACTCCTAAGCAACACAAAAAAGACTTGTATTGCTTCTATACACACCTGACATTTTCATCTCAAAAATATTTCCAGAATTAGACCTTTTCTCACTCAGGATGCCACTAAGACTATTATCCACTCACTGATCATATCCAGGCTGGACTACTGCAATCTCCTCCTAACTGATATACCTGATACATAGCTGTCTCCACTCCAATCCATCCCCAATGCTGCAGCCCGGCTCATCTTTCTCACCAAACGCACTACCTCCACCTCCCCTCTTCTACAAGCCCTTCACTGGCTTCCATTCCATTTCAGAATTCAATTCAAACTTCTCACTCGCTTACAAAGCCGTCACCCACTCCTCTCCCATTTACATCTCTGACCTTATATCCCTTTACACTACCACTCGTCCCCTTCGCTCGGCTAACACCCTTCGGCTCTCCTGCCAACTTATTACCTCCTCTCACTCCTACCTCCAAGATTTTTCATGTACTGCTCTGGAATTCTCTACCTCTCCCCCTCAGACTCTCCACTTCTATACAGAACTTCAAATAGGCTCTTAAAACCCACTTCTTCACCAAACCCAGCAAACTGTCCTCCTAACCCTCCGGTGTCACCCCTGTCGGTCTGTCCGCCCTCTTTAGAATGTAAGCTCTCACAAGCAGGGACCTCTTCCCTCATGTGCTTATCCTTTCTTACTTCAGCAGTCTTCGACTGCAACAAAGCATGCTGTTTGCTGCCACCTTGATACTTATGTTGCAGCAACTGGCTGATGTTCCTATAATCATTTACCCTGTATTTGTCCTGTATTGTCTTCAACTGTAAGTTACTGTTTTCGTTTGATTATGTGTACTCTGTAACTGGGCACTGCGGAACCCTTGTGTCGCCATATAAATAAAGGATAATAAATATACTGTATATTTATCCCATTCAAATCTGAGAGATTCCTCCAACACCTATATAATGCTTGTAATTCTTTAGCACTGATTGTAACATCAGCCTGCCATCCAGTCTGCTCCAGTACAATGATAACTTTATTTGGGACTGTGATATGCATATTAGGAAAGCGAGGAAACTTTATTAATCTTCTTCCCCAAAAATCATGCAGTTTGCACATGATTTTAGTAACAATGCTATTTACCGAAAGTTAAGTAATTCAGGTTCCCATTTTATTTTACTGGAAACTGCTGCTTTAATTATTTACTGATTCAAGCTCTGAAAAGCAAGATCAGGATCTTTGGATTATTCCCAAGCAGTTTAGATGTGTGCATGTGTGGCGCTATGGGCCTGATTCAGACCTGGTCGCTGGGCTGAGAATCTTTGGAGCCCAGTGATCAGTTAGCCTCCCCACAAGAGTGAGACCTGCTTCTGTGCACCGCTGCAAATGTGATCACAGCCATGCAAATAGGGGGAAATCCTTTTGCAATCACTTACCTTCTAATTGATTTCCCCAGCACTCTACCACCCCCATGTGCAGCAGCTGCATAGCAAATACTTACTTGTTCTGCGATGTTCCTAGTGAGTTTGGGCCAGGAGCTAACGTCAGAGCTCTTCATTAAAAATGCCCAGGATCTGCCTGAGAAAATGGTTAGGTGCCACCCCCAAACACCACCGAGCTGTCAATCATCTTGCATGCACATGCGCAGTCGTTCAATAATCAGCAGGGCTTGGCATTCCAATGGGTCTGAATTGGGAACCTATGACTGTACAAACCCATTAGGCAAGCTGGGTCTGAACCCAACAGTAAAGTAATAGTACTATAAGCCATTAAGGTCCCATTTGTTTATATTTGAGACACTATGCCAGTGAAAGGCTGCTGGGAGGCTCCAGGGTGCTGGAGTTAGTAAGGGCTGCTGGTAGATATAGTTTTCCAAGCAGATGGCTCCTGGAGGGGGGACTTACACTTACACATTGGAGGTCTCTCTCACACACACGCACTACATACTTACTACTGCTGCAGAAGACCCATCTACCCAGCGCTGGATGAAGAAGACCCCACTTCAGAAGGTGATCAATTACTGACTAGTTAAGCTAATTGCAACTTCCAATTTCTTAAATAGTCTTTAGGGGAGGTGCCATTAGGGTACCATAGCAAGTCCATGTTATTTCTCCTAAAAATATACATTTTAGGGAAAATAAGACTTGCACTGGATGTGCAATAAAAAGATGCAGTGATTTCTGTACCACAATTTTTAAATTTCCCAACAGAAATGTATTCTTCCTTAGGGCCTTATTCTGCTTGGTGCGGTCCATTCTGTCTTCTTTCGGAGGGCGCTTTTTAGCTATCTGCGCATGCGTAGGCAATGCAATGCGCATGTGCAACGTAGTGTTTGCGCACTTGTTCTTACCAATACCGTCTAGAAATGTGCACCGAACTCCCTCGGGAAATATGGACGTAACATGGGCGTCATGTGGGAGTACACAAGGGCGCGGTTTCCAAGTGGGCAAAACTGGGCGTAAATCTGGGCGTACACGTGGGAGTGCACGAACAGTGGTAGGCGTGCATTCGGACCGGACACCAAGTGCAAGCCAACCAACGCGGCAGAAATCTGCTGAGTCCATAAGCAAGTTTCAGTTCTCGGAGAGCACTGGTTCATGCGCTAGGCATTCGGAACGCCCAATTAGTACGGCCGCACCTTAAACACTCGCAGCTGACCACAATACAACCCACTCCTCTACTCATTAGTGATTAATTATACTCTTTTCACAGTTTCAATTGGCAGCATTGCTGCCTAAATGGCCCATTACAAAATACTAGAATATATGCTGCAAACACGACTGGATTGTTGCTATCTGACCCACATTTACACTGCAAGCAAAGGACATAAGACAATAGCAGTAAGACCGTGCAGAATCTTTGTGTTCCCACCGCACATGCACGTTTGGATGCAGTCCGAAGACACTCCCTCTTCTTAGCGAGTCCGTCCGAAGGGATGCGGACGACCTGTGGGCGTGTGTTCTTAGAATGTCCGCCGTGCGTGGCATTCCGTCATTTCCGAAAGAAGTCGGAACAGACCACAATAACCAGAATAAGGCCCTTAGTGTTGGAGCACCCACTAGCACAATGTCCTTAGGAGCATACAAAGTTACTAAACTACAAGACGTAGGAAATGAGGGATTTGTTTTTCTGGGTCGGAAATCCGAAATTATTATAAAACCCATACATTTCTGGAATTTCTCAAGTGTGCCCCCTCTACTGTCAACATTTCTGCCCTTGATTATAATAAAGCAGATTAACCTTTTTTCAGAGTTTATTTTCGCCAAGGCTTTACACACTACTGGTACAGTATGTCTGTTACGGACCACCCCTGTATATGAAAGAGGCCCCTAGAGCTTCTGCCAATAACAATAACCTGTTGTTCCCATAGAGTTTTATACACTCATTGGTAATTAAACTGCCATCTGGGATTGAGCCCAGGAAGTAGGGTCTCATTCCATACAAGGGCAATCAGAAGGTGTAAATAACCTGGACTATAGACTTCTGAGCTGGATGTGCACTAGATTCATAGCAAAATATGGTTAATTGGGAAAGTGAGGTTATTGCTGCTGGTAAACTCTGCCAAGTGAAGTTTAATGGCTGGAGGCAATCTATATATATAAAAATGTATGTGTGTATGTGTGTATGTTCCATATGGACTCCAAAACGGCATGACAGATTTTGATGAAATTTTCAGGCAATCTTCAGATGAGCCCAGCGGTTGATCCTGTGAAGTTTGGTAGTGATCGGATCAACATAATTTTTTTTTTTTGGGGGGGGGGGGGGGGGAGAGTCTGCAATTAATTGATCGCACCACGAATGAGATTTCGTTCCTGCCGAACTTCTGTCAAATGCAACTGAATATTAAAAAGCCGTTGTCAACAAGGTATTCCCAAATCTGACAACCATCTACAAAAATCCGAAGTCATCTGGCTATAGATAATTAGTGCTTCCCGTGCCAAGCCCGGGTGGGTCGCTAGTAAGAAATAAGTCGTGCACTGAGCTGTGAGCAGAATGCTGACTGCAGGGAGACTGGCTGGATAAACTGTGTGACAAGGCTGTAGTAAACAATGACCGATAGGATAACTACTGGGATGTGAAGCTCAGCCACACATGGCTTCTGGTAGGTGTTGGAGCAGGAAATAGCCAGAATATAAATAATAGGGAGCTGCAGCAGTGTCTAGCAAGTTGCTAGACAGCAGCCAGGAGCCAATCGGATATCTTCCCAGTACCCACAGCAGCCACACGTAACAATGTCCCTCCTGAAGGGATTGATGGGTCACCCATTACTGGTGACACATCCTATTCAATACAGCTTTCTTCCAGTAATACTCACTATTGCAATGTTCCCCTTTGCACAAAACAACTACTCACTGACACTTCAACGTATCTCTCCTCACCCTCAGCTGCCTCCGGATCTTGCAACATGATCCTAAAATCAGCCAGAAATTGGGATAAATCATTCTTTGGAGAAGTTATATAGCAGTATATCATTTGATGGCAGATAAGAACTTCTTGACCCATCTAGTCTGCCCTTTAAAAAAACGTCATGTTTATGTACGTTTTTGTCTCACTGCCGTAGAATTTACAGAATTGATGATCCAAATCAACCATTCTTGGATGTGTTGGATAAAAATTCTGCCAACCTCCTCTTACACCATACAACTAAGCCATAGATCTCATTCCATGTCTCTAAGATCTCTTGCTTAGAGGGAGATTATAGTTACTCTCAGCTCCAAAAGTGAAAACTATCCTACTAACACATTGCTGAAAAGTAAATGAAGGTTTCTTTTACCTTTCCAGATATCAATTAGGGGCAGGATTCTACTTTGTCTCCAAAGAGATGGAAGCTTGCACCCTTGTGCAAACAAGGTGAAGATAACACAGCTGTTGTAATTGAGACATAATAGTAACAGATTTTAAGAGTCAATTTATTTTATATGTATACAGTTTAAGTAAAGATTACTCATATCATACTACAAAGTAGGATACACTTGGAGCTTAAATAGTTTATATTCTGTTTTTTATTATATTTTACCAGTAAGAATTTATGTTAGATAATATTAAAATAAATAGATATTAAAATAGTTCATCCTCATCCTCCTTTACTTTGGTGGCTCCGATCACATAAGTGCTGATCCCTCTTCTTGGTCTCCTCAACCCTATACAAGTGTCCAAGTCTTTTACCTCTGCTCCATTACTTTAGTATCCTCAAGTTCTGCAAGTAATATATATTTATATTTTAAAACATTTACATTATATGTTTTATATGTAAATATATATATATATATATATATATATATATATTTCTAATAAGGATAAAGGAGATTATAATTTCTATATATTTTATTTATAAAATGGGCACCTAGATTTACATATTGAGCCTATTGAGGCTTATTCGCAGATCAGGGATCTGACAAATGCAACACATTTCTCCAAAATAATGAGAAGAAACGAACAGGGACAGCGGTTATCACAACCACTGTGTTTGCAAGTTAAGTTTAATATATAGCAGAGATATTTTCATTCAAAGTTATACAGTTTGTAAATAATAGCGACAGTGGCAAGAGTACTAATGCAGGCTAAGGCCAGTATTCAATGCTCCCGATTCACCCTTTTTTGGCGAATCGGCCTGTTTTCACTCCTTGCAGTGAATCTTTTTCACTGAAAATCTGATTCACCCTATTCATTGTTCACTGTTCGCCGAAAGCAAACAGTAAATGCCAGCCAGGTCTCCGTTTCATGCTCGCTGCAATTCGCTGGTGTATTTCAATGGGGTTTTCACTGGGATTCGCTGAGAGTGTAGTCAATGCTAGGATGGCGAACTGCTTTCTCCCTGATTTTTGCCATGATTCACCATTTTGCATTCGACATCTTTTTAAGGTGAACTGTAAAAGTGATCTTTTAAAATAAAGGTTGTTTTTTTTGGTGTCAAAAAATCTGATTTTATTTTCTGTGAAGGGGCATGCTTGAAGCACATTATTACATATATAAAAAAAAATTACATTTTTCTTTACATATACACCAGCAGGGGGCCGGGAGCCACTCATTAAATATTCATCTATTCACTTCGCACTGGTCCCGGCTTATTATGCGCGGGACCAGTGAAGCCTGCCGGATCTCCGGGGGGGGGGGGTAGCTTCTGCTGCCTGTGTCCCTGGGAGCCCTCCTTCTCCCCCACAAATTCTGGGGCAGGCAGGGAGACTTACATCTCCCTGCCTGCCACCGTCCTCCGGCTCAGGGGTTAAAATTCGCCTTCAGGGGCAGCGAGCCCCGGCGGCTTTAAATAGGGAGACAGGAACCCTGCGAATGTGCAGCGAATCCTAAATAGGATTCACTGCACATGGAGAAAAAACTCGTTGAATACTCCCCTAAGACTAGGGTTTAAAATTAACATTACTAAAGGTTCTAAAAATAAAATGAGGTGATGTAACCAATCAGAATATTTCTATCATTTCACTATTGCATTCTAGAAAATGATAGACAGAATGTGGTTGGTTGCTTTAGACAACATCACTTTTTTTCATTTTTAGAAGCTTTAGTAAATGTGTTCTTAAGACTTATTCCTCAGATAACAGTAAAGGTGTAAATAGCACAATTATTGTGTCCATGTACTGTACATGTTACCCGATGGCTTTGCAGTTTTCGCTGGACAGGAATAGTTAGATCTGGTTCTGGAGAAAAAGAACATCATAATAAGCATGTTTGCTTTTTTTCTTTTTAAAGCTGAGTAGATCTCAGATTTCTGAGGCACTGTGTAAAATGAGAGTTGTGGGAACTGTACAATACACAGAGGCAAAGAGTTTGGTTTAGTTTACCTAATTGTACTTATTTGTAGTCATTTATTACCATGTACAGCTGAAAAAGCGGCTAATAAAAGCATTGCGTTAGCGCTTTATTCATAGGTGGGGCAGCTATTTCACACTGTTATTCACGCTCTTGTTTAGGTTTATAGGAAATACAATAAAGTCTGCCACCAAAGGCCATAACCCTTGAGTCTATTGTTGATTGCTATTTTATTAACGCTATAGTCACCAGACACTGCTTCATAACTGCTTGCTGATGGCCAACTTTAAATGGTAGAACACTGGGCTATATACTCAGAGTTGGCATTTAAAAATCAACCAGGGGCTTCCAGACAGAAGGGCTGATTCAGTGGTGGAACCTAATTGCTCCGTCAATGCGCATTTGTATATTATATTTCAAAACTGTCCAGAAGCTGTAGGAAGCGTCTTCATTCCATTCCAGGATGAAGCATAGGATCTACTGTGTAACCAGTGGCAGCCCCCCCCCCCCCCCCCCCCAGGTAATATCTGCCACTGTAGTGAAGCCATATGCAGTCTATGTGATTGCTCTGGCTTCACTGTGACTGGAAGTGACATCATATTGAAAGTCTGAACTGCCAATGACCAAAGCAGCCCAACTGGGAGGTAATCCCTCCCTCCAGGGCTGCTTCTTTGACTTCTATGGGCCGCAGCAGCCCACCTAGGGCAGTACAGCGCAAGCACCATACCCGGTGCCTGTCATCAAGTGACGAGATTGGGATTTAACTTCTATGGCCTGCTGCTGCATTTTTGGGGGTCTGACCAGCATTTCTATGGGCAGGCCCACCGTTTTTGTGAGCACGCTCATGAAACATGGGGTGGACCCCAGCGAACACCCCCTGCCTGTCACTCAAGCTGCCAGCGCCTCGTCAAAGAGAAACTTAGCTGCGCATTGGCGACATTGTGCAGACGGAAAACATCGGGGACAGGGCAGAATCGGACCCTAAATGCATATATTCATTTACATGTAGATTTGTATGCATCTTGCTGCCAATCTGCTCCTTTCCTAGCAATCATCACTATCCGTGTTGCAAAAGATGTGTCTAAAAACACATATTCCTGAATAAGCACAACTCTGCATGGCCCCAAGTTCTATGACACAACATGGTAGGAACAATGTATTTTAAGCTGAAAGCCAGAATGGTGCAGAAACAGTGGATACTTGGATGGATGCTGGAGTCAATGAGACTGATGCGGATTACTGAGCTGGTACCAGTTATTTCTTTCTTTCTTTATTTATTAACAGTTTCTTATATAGCGCATACATATTCCGCAGCGCTTTACTGAGTATAGTTGACCATTCACATCAGTCCCTGCCACAGTGGAGCTTACCATCTACAGGGTAGGCTGGCTCTCAACTTAGATATATTGGTAAGTGCTGTTATCACGTAGCCTTACAGTAGATAATTATATGGCACAGAATGGGTGCTGTTATCATGCAGTGTAGGACTTCCGGTATCAGAGAAGCCTTGACGAGGCCCAGAAGCTTATCATATCTTTTGCAAAATATATGTAACTAAGATCTCTGAATTGCCTTCTATTATGTTGGTTATTCAAATCTTATTACTAATGCCCTTTGGTGTGATGGGGGTTAAATCTCCCTCCCTTGCAGAACCTGGGGGGCATTACTAATTTGATTGAGCAGCTCTCACATTGTTGTTTTCATCTACATTCCCTACCACATGGACACACAGACATTATAGGGTTAATTTTGTTGGAAGCCAATTAAGCTACCTGTATATTTTTGGATTGTGGGAGGAAACCAGAGTACCCAGAGGAAAACCATGCAAGTCAGGAGAATATACATACTCCGCACAGTTAGAGCCATGGTGGGAATCAAACCCATGACCTCAGTGCTGTGAGGCAGTAATGCTAACCATTACACCATCCGTTATTCTGGATGTTGCTGGGTCAGTGGCTTTTAGACTGGCCAAAATCTGGACGCTGTACTGTATCCACCCTCAGTCCCGCTGTCCCAGCAGCATCCAGTACCACTGGGACCAGCTCTGAATCTCAGCAGCCAAATACAAATCCCATAACCATTGGAAATATGAATCAGGAGATTACATCAGCTTTGTAAATTTTCTGTATTCTCCATTCATATTATGGCCAATCCTGGTCGTACACTGGATCAGTTCTAATCTGCCTTCTTAGTAAATTCCCCCCCAAATCTTCCTAATGTCTTTACCCCAGGCAAGCTTGGTGTGCAATGTTTTATTTCAAGACTGACCTTAAAGTTTACTTTTGTCCTGGGAACAAAATTGTAAGCCCAATACCCAAGCTCAATTTTTTGCTCTATGCAGCTGCAGATTGGTAATGAATTCACATTGGCAGCCCAACAGTGCCAAACTTCTAATTGCTGGGGGCTTGATCTCTGTACTACCGTGTGACACAATTGCAGATAACATACACCTCATGACTGAAACGGAAAAAGATTTCTTCCATTAAAGTGAGCAGGAATCATTAAGCGAAAGGAAAGCATGTTTTGTGGCAAGAGGAAAATAGGATGCGTAGATAAAATAATCGACCCCAGGTTTCCCATCTGCAATGGCCAAGTGAAGCAGAGTGTAATCCTGTGAGGATGAATTACAGCAGGTTAAATTCAGCTGAATTCTCCTAGCAGTCACTGGCATGCTCCTGGTCCTCAGCCTAGTGCCCCAATCAGAGCCAGATTAAGGTCTAAATGGGCCTGGAGCTGAAAATTATCAATGGCCTATTATGCACAATAATAGGGGTTGCGGCCAGCACCTAATAATGTGGGGGGCGTGACCAGTCTTCTGTTTGGGTGGTCTGCTCATGGGTGTGTCTGTATTTGTGTAAATACTTTCAACTAATTATATATGCCTGGAAAAGGCAGGGGGCTGGCATAAGAAAAATGCAGGGAGATATATTGGCGGGTGCCCTCCAAAGGTGCACATGCAGGATACCGATGTTCTAAGATACTTGCAGGGCGAGGCAGCATTCCAGTCATAAAAAAAATACTGAAAGCCGAAACTTGGTAGACAACATTTCAGCACCTTTTATGTGGCTACCTAAATTTACCACACCATATACCACTTATACAAATCATGCAACACAATAGTAACCCCCTTATACTGTACTTGCCTCTTACACATTGTGCCACATGGAATGAGCCAAAATTCACACTATGGCACACAGATTGAGTCAAAATTCACGTTATGCCACACAGATTAAGACAAAATACACATTTTGCCACATGGATTGAGCCAAAATACACAATATTATACCAAACAGATTGAGCAATAATGCACAATATGCTCCATAAATAGGGGCATTGCGCGCTGAAGGCGCGCATTAAAAATTTACACCATAATGCCCATTATATGTTAAGCCAAACACCATATTCTCCATTACGTATTATGCCAAACACCATAATGCCTATGAAAAATGATGCTACTTAAGTGTTGCTTAACAACATGTTCATTGCCAGGGGTTCCATGCTTATTGCCAGGGGTTCCATGCTCATTGCCATGTGGGATTACATGCTCATTGCCAAGGGGGAATACATGCTTGCGGTAACTGGGGGATAGCCGCCGCCGGGCTGAAATGACAGCCGTTGACAGCTGGGCAGAGAGCAAGGGGCTGCCTGGCTGTATTCAGAGCACTGCATGTCCCGGCTATTTGTAATAATACCCCTTTCACACCAGAAAATGCAGGGATTTACCCAGGATTATGGCCCCAAGATCATGCAGGGACATTCCCGGACTGGACCGTTTTACACCAGCCTAGTCCCTGCATTTTTTTGTGTGAGGGGGAGAGAAAACAACCCCCGTCTCCCTTTAAACAACCAGCTACATCTTCGGAACCAACTGACCGATTTACATGTAGGCTTCAAATGATTTTGGTCCCGTGAAACTGGGCCATTTGGTTCCAGAGAAATCTGTCAAACAACATGAACAGCCATGAAATTACATTTCAGAAATGAAAAAAAATTGGTTTACCCGCAATATCTGTAGAACCAATGAACCCATATGGACAGGGTATCAGATTGAAGGCCCAGCGATTTGGGTTTGACTGAGATCAACCTCAAGCTTCTGTGATGCCGGAGGGGGAACTGGCAGCCGTTGGAACCGGGTGGAGGTCGGAATTAGCGGGTCCCATGTTATCCTATGGGGAAAACGTTCCAGGTTTGCCTGTCGGTATCTCTGGTTCCCAGGGGGCTACCGACACGGGGCTGGGCTCGTTGGAAAGCTCTGGCCCTCAGCTACAGAATGGGCCTGGAGCTGTAGCTCCATCAGCCCCATTGTTAATCCGGCCCTGGCCCCAATGGGGGTTTGTTGTGAGAGAGTTTGTATATTCTAATCCAGGTAGACTTCTACCCTGATCCCCAATAGGTGGAAGGAGTAATGCATACATTTAAGCCATTGAGGATTGTAGATACCCCGGATATGTGAGGGGGAAGGCAAAACCATAAACGGCTACAGGACTCAGGTGCATCTATTACCTTTATTCACCTTGACTGAATCCAGAGATCTTGTTTACTCACTAATAGAAGGATTTTCATTTCTATAATTGGTGTTGATATAAAGTACATAACTTTGGCTGGAATTTGGTTGTTTTGCGGAGATATTCGGGGGCCAAATGTAAGTTATGAATGGACTTTAAAGGTTAGATTTACCAAAGCTTCTAAAACAGGCATGTAGAGATGTGGCCAATAGCAACAGATTCTAGCTATAATTTTTCTACTGAATTCTAGAAAATGAGAGACAGAATATGATTGGTTGCTACTGTATGTCACTACTTATATATGTTGCCTTCAGGCTTGCAATATATCTAGGTACAGTATGCCCATGGACTTGCTTATTGTAATATAAAAATAAACTACAGGCAGGTCACTAATCTGGGGCATAACATTAACTAAGGCACTAATGTGGTCAGAAAATAAAATAGGGCACTATGATGAAGCATAAAATTAACAACGTATGTGGAGAACTGGAAGGAAAAAACACTCCCCTTAGGGGGTGATGGTGGCGCTTCACACAGTTCACCTTACTAGCTGCTGCTTAAAAAGGGTTGTCAGACCCTAAAAGACTACACGAAAAAAACAAAAGATGGAGAGCAGCGCTTACTTTTGGTGGTGGTAGATCTAATAACCAATTGGACTGATTTTACAAATCAAAAACAATATATTATACACAAGTGTGACCAATATTAGCCAATTTTTACGTTTTGGGGTTAAACAAAATATTTATAATCATAGAAGTTATGGTTTCTTAAATTATTGCTAGTGCACTAGATTGAAATAAAAACAACATGCATGATTCCTGGTGTAAAATGATGTACTGTCCGTTCCTATTTTGCACTTCAGAATATTTAAGTAAAAAAAAAGTTTAATATTACCGTCCACCTGAGTAATTGCATTTTCCCACACTGATGTTTGCCCCCTGGACCAATGTTTTTGCTGGGGTGAGGAGGTCCAATTCACCAATGGAGGATAACTGGAGGTGGATGGAGTTGATAGACAAGACTCCAGTGCTTGGTGGGTGAAGAATGAAGCAGAAAGGGCTTGTTCGGGTCAGTCCATGGGGTTAGATATCAAAGTTGAATAAAAATCAGGAATGTGGCAGTTTTGAAGAAGCCACTGATGCGTTTCGCCGCGTCAAGCGGCTTTATCAAAGGATATTGTCTCCAGAAGGATTTATATACTGAATGGGGAAGTGGTAATTGGTCACATGGTATACAATAATCAGTCCAATTATGAAAATAATAATGGTTTGATGAGAAAAGGAGGCAGAATCTATTATGCAGATAATATACAGGCTTATAATAAACTAAAATTTTACGGGGAGATTTAAAACTTTTTCTAGATTTATTTATATTTATGATATACATTCATTGGTGGGCAGTGGTCACATGTGCCATAAGTATGGTGCATGTTAATAGGTTAAGTCCTTATTGGACTCTCTCATAGGCTCCTGGGCCGTCCTCGGCTGGAAGCCGCAGCTTTCACCTTCTGCCGTGTCACCAGAAGTGATGGTGGAGTCAGGGTATTCACTCTTGTCTGTCCCGTCGTCTAGGGGTGGAAGTGCGGTGCTACAACTTCCGCCTGGTGGAACACGGATTGCAAGCAGGTCACATGGCCGGAGGCTGTGCGTGCAGCCAGGAAGTGGGGCAATGTATCATTGGCAGATAAAGGAAGTGGGGCACCTTACATAGGATATTAGGATATCATATACTGTAGGTGCATGTAATGTACATTTTGCCGTTGCATTTATAGCAACCCTTTAATCTTGTGGGAAGCATGACCAGCATGTGGCTTCCAACAAGATTAAAGGGATATGAGAAATACAAAAGTATACCAATCCCCTATTCTTGAAAAACCCATACACAATCAATTGTAATTCTACATATATTACCTATGTTCTTATATGCAGTTGTAATTTACACTATGTGGGCTGCACAACCAGAAAATTGAGAACTAGGTTCCTGGAACATCGACCAAACATAATGAAAGGCAGCATGTCCCACAGTGTATCTAAGCATTTCACCTTATATCATAATAGGGACCCATCTGGACTCAAAATATTTGGAATAGAACACATTGTCCCAACACTAAGATGTGGAGACTAATTCAGAATTCTCAGCCGACAAGAAGTGTACTGGATGCACCAGCTGGGATCCATCCACCCTGGGGGCCTGAATGAATCTGTTGAATTAAATGTCCTTTTGTAAATACTTTGTCTCTCACCTTGTTAGAAAATTTAGAAAAACTTCAAATCATAAATGTTACACAACTTCACCCCACTCCCAGCATTTCCATAACCCAGTCCCTCCCTATCCTCACTTCACAAACCCTCTCTATGGGCACTATATAAATCTTTTTAAAGTCACTAAAATTATTTAATAAGCACCAAATAATAATTTGATACACCTCAATCGATGTGCAATCACTTACACATGACCCGTAATAATACAAGTTTATATGTAGCTCTAAAAAATTATTTCAGCCCCCAATTTAGGACCACAATTACATATATTAGGAGGAACAAATATCTGTGCAGACGGTGCAGTGCACCGGGGCCCAAGGAGTTCATGGGGCCCGTGCCGCCTGCACCGCATGCTGTCATTTCCATATTATTTTTTTTACTTACATTTCGGCAGCGTGGGTGCGGGGGCCCGCAGGGGGAAACGCGGCGGCTGGCAGATAGAATGTTGTGCGGGCAGAGGAGGTGTTGACAGAGTGGGGGATGCTCGTCTCCTAGCATAAGCAGGCGCCAGCAGCAGTCCCTTCCTCTGACATGTAACAGCGGGAATCGAGCGGCTCTCTGCACAGCAATCCGCAGCAGCTCCTGAACCTCGTGCGCACCCACATCAGCAATCCACGGAAGCAGATCCCATGCCAGGTGCACCCACAACAGCATATGAGGCTGATTGTCGCAGATGCTGATGTGGGTGTGCACGAGGATCTGGAGCTGCTGCCGCGGATTGCTGATGTGGGTGCGCACGGGGATCTGGAGCTGCTGCCGCGGATTGCTGATGTGGGTGCGCACGGGGATCTGGAGCTGCTGTCGCGGATTGCTGTGCTGAGAGCCGCCCGATCCCCACTGTTACATGTCTTCAAACTGCTGCGGGTGCCTGCTGATGCTAGGAGACGAGTCTGTCCGAGCGGGTTGGCGGGCATATGCCGGCTCTGTGGTCCCATGCTGCATCCTCCCTGCTCTTCCAGCTGCGTGGTTCAGGGTCTGTATCCTCTCACTCGCGCTGCCTGTAATCACTCTGGGTCTTGGCGCTGCTTCTGATGGTGACTGGCTGCTATGTAGTCTACGGTCAGTGAAAACACCTTGACATGGTCTGCCTGGTGCTATCTCTAAGTATGTATATATAAAGTATATAAAGGGGAGGTAGGGGGTGGCAGACATTTTAATTAGAGGACATGGGGGCTGTTAATATTAATAATACTATGGGGGAGGGGGCTGTTAATATTAATACAACTACAAGGTGGGGGCTGTTGATTATACCACAGGGAGGGGGCCAGGGCCTGATAAACCATTAGGATGACCAGGCAGGTTGCAGCCTAAAGTGCTGGGTCCTGGGGGGGAGCAGCACATAGCCACTCACTGCCCATCACCATGGCTCTGTGTGGTGTACTCTCAGCTCCTTGGCTACTGAGGGGCTCAAACCAGCACTGACAGACATTTGAAATATGGCTCCTGCCCACCAGCCTATCAGAGCTCACGGACCGGAAGCCGCAGTTAGCGGACCTCTGCCGAACCGTCAGCTCCAATTGGCTAACTACCCTGTGCCATATTTCAAATGTCCATAAACGATTTTATGAGCCAGAAAAGAAGGGGATTTGTTTGCAAGAGGCAAACGGTAAGACAAATTTGCCTTTTTGGGCGCACTCTTTATTCTATAAGTTATATGATTTGATTGTTTAGTTAAAACATAACTTTTAATAGACTTCTTGGTGTAAAATATATGGAGCATTCCTTAATTTTTGATCAGTCATTTAGCACATTATCATTAGACTGTCAATCAAACAACACATAACACAAAACAAGACAAGGACATACATACATACATAGATACACATGATTTATTGTCTTAAAGTGTGATAACCTTATTTGTAACTTTTCACACTTCTATTGGTTCACTCATGTGTCCTTTTACTATTGCCTCAGCTAATATCATTAGTTTACATTGGTCAGGTTTGCCAGTTTGCCCAGGTAATCCCACACAATTGTTTATATGTAATCTGGTTTCAATATCAGCTTGTTAGTGCTTTATAGGGGATAGTAGTGTCCCACTCTGGTAGATATTAATGGTCAGGAAAGTCCCACGTGAAAAGTGCTCCTACAACCGGTGGCTCCTGTGTATCTGCTGTTCGATCACCCTGCCTGTGCTACCATACCAGTTATTCCCCAGGGGTCTCCTCCCTCGTTGACAAACTGGCCCCATATTGGCCCTGCTGAATTCTGGCCCGAATTGGGGTATATAGGTAACGTCCGGCAATAGTGTCAAATGAGAGTACCAGGTTGGTTGTGTATGGGAACTAAGATACAAGTCACTTCTGCTTTCCAATCCAGATTAATGGGTCACCCTGATGCTTTTCAGTATTGCAGGGAGACACTGTAGGCTGTATGGATGAGAGAGTGTTAGGAAGTGTGGGTCATAGTGGCAGAATGTCAGTTTGCCCAATAGTTGGACCTCTGCTTTCAGAGATCTGGTTTACGCATCAAATCAATGTTGAGAGAGTCCTATACTAATGGTTTTGCCGCTGACACTGATTAGATGATCAGATACAAAATAGAAAAGAAATAGAAAAAGAAAGAGAAACAAGCGAGGAGTACAAGTTTCATTACATGAGTGTGTTTCTACATCAATTTGTTGTCAGATATTGGATTGATATTATTCCACTCGTGCTATTGTCTACTGGGTCACCCAGTATACATCCAATTTCTCACAGATTGCACCATGAATATTCCACAATGTCCACAATTGTAGGCTATCTTTGCCAAATTTTTGTGGCCCACCTTTATTTTGAGACGTGACTATCAGGCCAAAGCTGCACAGCACCAATTGTCTGTATAAAGATATCTTGGTCAACTGCCTGTGGATTATGGCTCACATAGAGTTGCACAGCACCAATTGTCCATATACAGATATCTTAGTCGGCTGCCTGTGGACTATACCTCACATAGCCTTTTCTGGTGTCTACATAAACTGGGCACATTGGTATTTCTGTGGAGATGGACGAGATTTTTCACTCTATTATCAGCACACAACTAGCAACAAAATATACTCTTTAGTGCTAAGTGGATACAATGTAATCACCAACAGTGTTCATGTGGTATTTGCATTACTACTCAGTTTTTTAGTGAGCCTGCTCTGCTTAGCCATACACAAGCAGAATTTTCCAATGGACATCTGCAATTAAATGGTGCAATTTGCAGAGATTCGACCTGTCATGCAGTACAGAACATATTAGAGAGAGACATTAAAGAGATCCTTACTTCTCTATTAGTGGCTAGGTCAAATGACATATATGAATAAACACATAGGGTGACATTCTATGTGTAGTGGTAAAAACCACATGAATTTTACTGCACCTAATCGCACTTTTGAAAATCGCAAGATTGGGCCGTTTTTCGCATATTTAATGAGATGCGAAAAACGGCCCAAATAGTGCGATTTGATGCGATTTCTTTAGTCCTGAAAATGTGCGATTTTCAGGTCTGAAAATCTCACATTTGCAGGAAATCGCAATTTAAAAAAAAAAAAAAAACTGCGCGGGGTCCCCCGCCAGAGCATAACCAGCCCCAGGCTCATTGAGCCGGTGCTGGTGACATAAAATCACGGTCCCCGACAAATAGGGGTCCCCTTGATTTAATGAAACCAGCACCAGGCTCAAGGTCCAGCGCTGGTTCCCAAAATACGGGGGACAAAATGACTAGGGGTCCCCCGCATTTCAAGAACCAGCACCAGACCCAACCAGCCAGCAGGGTAATGCCACAGCCGGGGGACACTTATTATATAAGGTCCCGCGGCCAAAGCATTATCCCCCTGGCTGGTCAGCATGGGCAGGGGTCCTGGGGAAGTGGGGACCCCCCCCAAAGAAGGGGTCCCCCCCCCTCCAGGACTTACCAGCCCATGCTGAAAGTCCGGGGCTGTCTCCGATGCCCCTGGGCGGTGGGCATCGGGCTGATGAAAAGTGTAAAAAAAGAATAAAAACTATTGTCTTATACTGTAGAACTATGAGTCCCAGCAAGCCTACCCCGCATGCTGGGACTTGGAGAACCACAAGTCCCAGCATGCGGGGCATTAAAGGGCCCTCTGGCACTTGTAGTTCCACAGTACAAGAAATAGTTAAATAAAACACACACTGACACCCAGAAAAATAAACGTTTAATACATCCACAGTCCACACATACTGATACTTACCTACCTTGAGCCCGTGGGTCGGTCCCTGGATCCGGGATCCTGGCTCCTGGGCTGAAAAATCCGGTTCCGGGGCCTTGGTCCTGGTTCCGGGGCTGGTCCGGGGTCCGGGGCTCCAGGGCTGAAGATTCCGGGGTCCTGGATCCGTAGTAATCCTACTCACCTGGTCCCCGGCGACGACCCCGGCATCTTCAGCTCCAGACGCGCTGCTCCCGGCTGGTACCCGCTCACGGACTGGAGAGACGCAGAGATTTTCATCTTCCGCGCCTCTCCTCAGACTGATTCTATTGGCCGCCTAGCAGCCAATCAGGAGCCGAGAATTGGGGGTTAGAGGGCCCTGCTGCAAGCTTACAATCTAATGGGCATTACAGTGTGCTGCAATGTGTAATGGGCATTACTGTGTGCAACAATGTGTAATGGGAATTACGGTGGGCAACAATGTGTAATGGGCATTATGGTGTGCGTCATAATGTGTAATAGGTAATACGGTGTGCGGCAATGTGTAAAGGACATTACAGTGTGCAACAATGTGTAATGGGCATTATGGTGTGCAGGAAAATGTGCAATGGCCACTACAGTGTGCAGCATAATGTGTAATCGGTTCTGCAGTGGGGGGGCCTGAAGCATATTTTTTTTTTTTGTATAAAATATAAAGAACCATTCTACAAACAATGACCCTAGTTACTATAGCAAATAATACAAGGCCAGTTTATTACAGTCTTTTCTATTTCTACTTGCTCTCTCATCTTTACACTTATTTTTACTTTCTAATATTTATTTATTTTTATTTTTATTTTTATATTTATTTTTATCTTTTTTCATTTTGTTGTATTGTTTATATACTATATTCATTTCTCCATGTTTTATTCATTCATTTTTTTATAAAAAATTTTTTTTTGTTTTTTGTTTATTAGATATTTTCTATTTTTATTTGTATCATTTATATTTACATATTTTTTATATATGTATATTATATATACAGTCGGGGGTGTAGTGCGGCACTCAGGACGGTGTTAAGAAAGAAAACAGGAGCCAAACTTGACGTTGACGTTTCAGCCTTGCGGCTTTTATCAAAACAGCTAACATGATAAATGCCGCAAGGCTGAAACGTCAACGTCAAGTTTGGCTCCTGTTTTCTTTCTTAACACCGTCCTGAGTGCCGCACTACACCCCCGACTGTATTCAGCGTTCAGCGTTGCTGCTCGCATTATGAAGGCACCAGGTACCTACTACTAAGAGGATTGGAGTGCCGGCATCCCTCAGCATATATATTATATATACATATATTTACAGATTTATTTAAAATTAATTTTAATTTTATTTTTATCTTATTTTATTTATCTATCTATTATTATTTATCATTTTCATATTTTATTTATTTTTATTATTATTTCATTTAAGCTGGCCATACACGGAGCCGTTCACCGGCATCCGTTCTGTACTATGCGATGCGCGGGAGCGCGCATCACATAGTACGGTACAAAAAGTATGTGCTGCACATACTTTTTGTACTAGGTACATATCGTATCGGATCGCAGTGCATGCACAATGCATGCACAAGGGATGCGATCCGATCCGATGTGTGCTGTTTAAGTCCCAAACGGATCCGTTAAACGGACCGTGTATGGTCAGCTTAACTATCATATTTTTAATTTTTTAATTTGTTTATTTTTTGACCTTTTTTCACCTTTTTCATTCTTTATTCATTATAGTATTTATATATATATTGTATCTAATTATTATTATAATTGGTACTTGTGTAGTTTCACGGCGCCACCGCGCGCACAGTGAAACTTTGAAACTTGGCAGTCTGCCAGACTCTGTGTTTACTGTGCGCGTGCCGCTCTAGCTGTTCTCAGCGCAGCACGTGGCTGCTTTCCTTATGTAAGCTACGTTATCAGCATAGCGCTGGGCAGCAGCAGTGCACCCAGCGCTGACAGGTCACTGTGGTACTTGTAGTTCCACAGTGAAATAGGCAGTCCTGCGCACCGCTGACAACCCCGCAATTTAGACTCCTCCGGCAATTTAGAAGTCTAGATTTAGACGTCTAAATCCAGACTCCCTGCAAACCGCTAAGATGGGGGCATCTAAATTTAGACGGTAAAGCGTCTAAATTTAGTAGGGTCTAGGGGCACACTATTAAACCTGTTCACAATGACACTAGCCGACGTAACAGCTGTCGACCTCGTTAATTCCACTATCCACGCCAACCCGAAGTGTGACGAGCGTAGCGAGCCTGCGAGGGGCGGCGGTACGCGTCCTACGACCTTTTCATACCCCCACTATCCACGTCGGCGTAGAGTTGATTTTATAAAGTGTGGCGAGCCCCGTGAGGGGACGCGGATACCTGTGAAGCCCGTGAGGGGACGCGGATAGCTGTGAAGGTATCCGCGTCCGCTCGCCACGCTTCGGGCTCGGTGGCTCGCTGCGCTTGCCACACTTTATAACATCAACTCCACGCCGGCGTGGATAGTGGGGGTATTAAAAGGTCGTAGGACGCGTACCGCCGCCCCTCGCAGGCTCGCTGCGCTCGCCACGCTTCGGGTTGGCGTGGATAGTGGAATTAACAAGGTCGACAGCTGTTACGTCGACTAGTGTCATTGTGAACAGGTTTAATAGTGTACCCCTAGACCCTACTAAATTTAGATGCTTTACCGTCTAAATTTAGATGCCCCCATCTTAGGGGTTTGCAGGGAGTCTGGATTTAGACGTCTAAATCTAGACTTCTAAATAGCCGGAGGAGTCTAAATTGCCGGGTTGTCAGCCGTCTAAATCTAGACTTCTAAATTGCCGGAGGAGTCTAAATTGCCGGGTTGTTAGCGGTGCGCAGGACTGCCTATTTCACTGTGGAACTACAAGCACCACAGTGACCTGTCAGCGCTGGGTGCACTGCTGCTGCCCAGCGCTATGCTGATAACGTAGCTTACATAAGGAAAGCAGCCACGCGCTGCGCTGAGAACAGCTAGAGCGGCACGCGCACAGCAAACACAGAGTCTGGCAGACTGCCAGGTTTCAAAGTTTCACTGTGCGCGCGGTGGCGCCGTGAAACTACACAAGTACCTTATAATTTTATATATACATTTCTATATACATTTTCTATTTCACTATATATACATTTTTTATTATATTCTGTAGTTTTTATTTATTACTGTATGATTATTACTCTTATATAATCTTTTTTTGTTTATTTCTAAAAATAAGAATATCCTACAGTATCCTTTTACCTTAAATTTCTATCTAAAAAAACATCACACATAATAGTACCAGTCATGTGACCAAATCTCATATGTAAGGTGCCCCACTTCCTTTATCTGAAATGTAAAATAATTGTTCTAACACGAGCTGCACACACAGCCTCCGGCCATGTGACCTGCGTGCACCTGGTGGAAGTTGTAGCACTGCACTTCCACCCCTAGACAACGGGACGGACAAGGATGAATACCCTGCCTCCACCGTCACTTCCGTTGACGCGGCAGAAGGTGAAAGCCGCTGCTTCCGGCCGAGGACGGCCCAGGAGCCTATGAGAGAGTCCAATAAGGACTTAACCTATTAACATGCGCCTTACTTATGGCGCATGTGACTACTGCCCACCAATGAATGTATATCATAAATATAAATAAATCTAGAAAAACTTTTAAATCTCCCCACTTATAATTTTAGTTTATTATAAGCCTGTATATTATCTGAATAATAGTTTCTGCCTCCTTTTCTCATCAAACCATTATTATTTTCATAATTGGACTGATTATTGTATACCATGTGACAGCATCATGTGACCAATTACCACTTCCCCATTCAGTATATAAATCCTTCTGGAGAAGCAGGACAATATCCTTTGATAAAGCCATTTGACACGGCGAAACACGTCAGTGGCTTCTTCAAAACTGCTACATTTCTGGTTTTTATTCAACTTTGATCTCTAACCCTGGACTGACCCGAACTAGCCCTTTTTGCTTTATTCTTCACCCACCAAGCACTGGAGTCTTGTTTATCAAGTCCATCCACCGCCAGTTATCCTCCATTGGTGAACTGGACCTCCTCACCCCTGCAAAAACACTGGCCCAGGAGGCAAACATCAGTGCGGGACAGTGCAATTACTCAGGTGGACGATAATATTAACCATCTTATTTTATTTGAATACTCTGAAGGGCAAAATAGTAACGCAGTACATCATTTTACACCAGGAATCATGCATGTTGTTTTTATTTCAACCTAGTGCACTAGCAATAATTTAAGAAACCATAACTTCTATGCTTATAAATACTTTGTTTAACCCCACAACGTAAAAATTGCCTAATATTGGTCACACTTGTGTATAATAAATAGTTTTTGATTTGTAAAATCAGTCCAATTGGTTATTAGATCTACCACCACCAAAAGTAAGCGCTGATCTCCATCTTTTTTTTTTAATGTGGAGAACTGTCTCTCTTGAACCATTGGGGGAAGTGGTGACTGCAGGGCTTCAGCACCATCCATATAGTGCAGGGGAAACCACGAAGCACATATAAACATATATGTTATCATGTATGTGCTGATGGATCCCTTGGGGATTGGCAGTGCTGTATATATCGGGCACCATATGATGACCAGGAATCAGTGTAATGCATCACACACACCTTCTAAAACCACCCCTGGTTCTGGTTTGTGTAGTTCAATGGGAGACTGGGGGGTGGGGGGGGGGGTTAAGAGTGTATGAAGCCCTTTTCTTAATCCCGGGGGCCACATGATGATCAATATATACAGTGCCGATCCCATGAATGTATGTTTATATGTGCTTAGCGGTACCTTCTTGCAGTACATGGTTGGCTACCATGAAAAATGACAGGTACTTGTAGGAGCTGATTGGCTGGTTGTTTATCACTCTCAGCTTTATACATTTTTGAAGGTTCATTCTGTATATCTGACCTGATATCTCATTAATTATTATTTTCACCAAGCTCACTTACTAGTGATACCAATTTTGAATCTAACAGTGTTTGGCACCAATCTGCCATGAAGATACTTTTATTAGTTCCTCCAAAAGAATCAGCTTCCTCATCAGAACTTTTTTAGGCTCATCAAAGTCCTAAATTGATACAAAACAAAAGCAGTTAAGATTAGAGGCCAAATGCAATTTGCGTCAGTCTGCACAGTTCTGGTAAGAAATTCACAAGATGCAACCTATTACATTTGGCACCAAGGTCCTGATTCCAATCTGATCGGTCCCCTGCATGTTCGCATGGGGGACTGATGATGAAGCACTGCACATGCACATATTCACTTGTGTGTTTTGTGCGGGCACCTTTGGAGACTTGCATAGCCTCCGTGGCGCTCGCAAAGGGGGGAGGTGTGATGGAGGTGGGCAAGAGGTGTTCCCATGTGATCGCTCTGCATTTCCTGGGAGTACCCATGCCACCCATGTGGACACCTGCCTGCCGGGGGCAGGAGGCTGACCTCGCAGGTAGTCAGCCGCCCCGCCCAGTTCTCAGACAGGACGTCGCAAGTCTAAGTCAGCCCAGACGGACTTAGATTTGTGAAAAGGGTAAAATGATTCGCTGGTCGTGACCATTGAATGATTTCCAGCATGCACGCTACCCTGCAAATGGATGTTTATGCAAAACATTCATTTGCAGTGCGTCGGGATACCCACTGGCCAGCAAGGGGCAGACATTCGAATGAGCCAACCAGAATGACCCTATAAATCTCATTTATATTCATGTGAGTTGAAACAAAGAAAGCAGAAGTTACCTTTCTGCACCTTTACAGAGAAAAACAATATAACATGCACATTTATAAACTAAACCAGTTATTCAAAACTAAAATAAAAAACTGCAGCAATGAAGAGGCCAACATATGTTCCAATCCACGGCCGCAGTGGAAAAAGCAGGATTTTTAGAAGGGGGGGTTTCCAAATGTAATCCCAAATCTCAGCAACGCATTGGAGTAAGTACGGGAGTCTGGGGGAGTGGTAACAGCCCTGAAAATTGGTCTTTTTATACACTGGATACTGTATGAAATAGAGTATAAATATTTAACAGTACAGATGGTCTATAGTATAGGCTGTTTCAAACATTTAAATAAGATAAGTGGTCAGGAAAAGGTTAAACATCATTATAAATAAATAAATACACAAACATAATAGAACAGAACCAGTACTGAACGTTCTAAGCTCACAATCTCCCACTTTATGGTAAGGCGCCTGTCTCTTCCTCCTGCCAGCTACTCTCTGGTCCATTGCGAGGTTTGAGGGCAGTAAATGTGGTATAAGAAGCAGGTACTGACACCCCCCCCCCCCCCCACGTTTGCCTATGCGCCTATAACATTTGTATTACATTTACATGATTTACAAGTTAGTATTCATTGAAGACAAGATGCAAGCTTATTCTAATGATTATATTTTTTTAATGTCACCACCTCAAACAAAAATTGAAATTTGAAACACAAAAAAATGTGTTGAATTTTATATAAAAATAAATGAAGTAAATATGCCATGCAGTGGGGCCACAATGTTATAGCATTGCCCACAGTAAGGGTCAGATTTGAATGACTGAAACATTCTTTAGAAAGCACTGTGTAATATAAGGCATTGTGTAATATATATGCGTCACATAAATAACCATAGAGAGCATTTAAGATAATAATAATAATAATTATTATTATTATTATTATAAGCTAAACTAAATCAAGATTTAAATGAATATATATAAAAATAGTTCTATTGTCGCAATAAAACTTTAAAGGGCAAAAAGCATTTCTTGCTGCTACAGTGTTGTTGTTGCTGTTGAGAGAAAGTATTGTTTAATAGTTTATGAATTGTATAAGAATTTCTCAGTGTGTTACTAATCCAGTAATTGTGCCAGAAGTATCTACCTACGTATACATAGCACAAATCAGAGACATTTCTTTTATGGTGAGCATAAAGAAGAACCAGCTGCTTAATGATGTTACTGTGCTGAGGAAATATTATTACAAAAGCATTAAATGTGTTTTATGCCATAATCTATCCTTGATTCAGATGTGCTGGGCATAAATCCAAGGATTTGGCGTCCCTGTGGCTTACAGTAGTTGAATGAGGCGAGGATGCTATTTTCTGTCAGATTAGCACTTATTGTATCTCACAAAGTCAGCTAAAAACATTCTTCCAAAAAAAAAAAAATAGAAACTGCTATTGTAACAATGTTCTCCCCAATTCATATATCTTTTGTAAAAGGCTGTCACAGGTTTATTTGTGGTATATTAAGTAATCTTTCATACTTAAAAGTTACAATTGAAATATTTTCTTTGAAAGACCCAAAGGATAAAAGACTAGCATGAATGAGCTGGGGACTGCTGAGAATTACAAAGTGATATTGGACAGTTCCTCTGTTGATTGAAGGTTAATGAAACACATTCATTGAGCAGCACTCTTGATCTGCATGTGGTAATGCCAATTACAGGACACAGGCTGTGGTGTACTACAGCTCAGGCTGGTTTAAAAGTCAATCTGTTATATGAATTATTTATTGGGAAAACATTAAACTTAAGCTATATAAGGCAAACATGCTGCTCAGGTGTTCTGCAAACTATCTTTAGATATAACACATTGTTAATTAGGCATATAAACATCTTCTTGTTGAGGCAGGAGGTCTGATTTGGTCAGTTGTTGGTAGAGCAAAGCATTGTAAAGGTCCATACACACTGGGCGACTATGCCCAGTAGTGTGGCCAATCCCGGGATCGGCGGGATCCCAGGATTTGGCCTAAAAAAGTCCGGGATTTCAATCCCGGGATTGGAGAATCCAATCCCGGGATTTCGGGATTAGACTGCACATGCGCAGTCTAATGCCGGGCAGCGTCTGAGCACTCGCTCAGACGCTGCCCGGCTGTTCCCGTAACCTGACCCGGATCCCGGGATTGAAAAAATGCCCCGGGATTGGCATCCCTACTGCCCAGCGTGTATGGACAGCGATGATGACTATCATCGCTGTGGGGAAAGCTGCTCAGTGCATACAGACTCGCGGCTTTCCCAGTGCCTGGCGCCGACGGAGGGGGGGGGGGGCAGCGGTATAACCAGCAGATGAATGGCTTTCCCACCAATGTTGCAGGAGTGCACAGCAGCGCTCACCGCTGGGCCATACACACTGGGCGGCTTTGAGCTGAAAGCTGCTCAAACCTGCTGTTTTGAGCGACTTTCAGTACAATGTCTCCCAGTGTGTATGACCCTTAAGAACTGTACATGCGCACAGGAACAGATCCAGAGCAAAATTATGGTGTGTGTGTGTGTGGGGGGGGGGTCACCATGAGTAGGGGAGAGGGGGGTGGGGGGCGGTGGGGAGATATTTTGAGAGTGTCGAAGGAGCTGATGCTCCTGAATAAGTGTGTGGACCCGCAACAAGGGCATGGCCACAAAAAGGAGGGTTAGGCTGTTGGGTACAGTTGGTAGGCACTAGTGGGGTGGGTTAGGGTAGTAGAAGGCTAGGGTTCTACTGAGCCTCTGTCAAATTTTATGATCCTGTCTTTTGACTACCGCATCCTAAGCACTGACATATTTTATGAACATCACACACACACACTCTTCAACTCCAATGCAATGGTGCATGGTCAGACAATAATATATGTTTACTCCAATCAGCCAGAGGTAAGGCAGTCTTCACCTTTTTTTAGAGAGGACCAGCAAATTTAATAATGCTCATGGTTCAACATCGTTATACTTATCATATCAGCAAAAGACAGCAGCTGAAGACCGTGATGGTACAGAACCATTATATTCAAAGCCCTAACAGGCCAATTTGGTGTTAATCCACCTTCATCATGCCCTTTTATGAAAGTGGATTAACATCAAAATGGCCCATCAGGGCTTTGAATTGAAATGTAAGTTCAGGAAAGCATGGGGACTCAGGTCTAGACATTGGTATACGAGAATTGTTTAGCGCACCGGTGACCATCTGTTCCCCACGGAAGCAGAAATAGTCGCGATCGGGCACAACAGTATGTATGGGGAATGAAGCATGGTGGGAATCATGTTATATCAGGGGCCAACATGACTGGGGTAGGAACAGGGTACCTGGGCATAGGTAAATGTGCACAACAGTTCAAAGCATAAAGAGTTCATGAGTTCAAAGTTCAAGTTTGATGTCTGAAGGTGCACTTTCTCAAGCCAGGTTGTGCGGGGATGCACTAGTTTAAAGTTCATAGTCAGTGTTCACAGGTGTGTGTCTATAGAAAGCAGTTGAAAGAGTTTTACTGGTTCAATCCATTCGGATGTAGTGTATTTAATCGGTATATCCAATGTGTTTGCCTATGATGTTGGGGGGCACCTGGTCAACGATTTTATATTTGAGTGTAGAGAGGATGTATCTGGCTTCATTGAAGTGCAGTGCTACTGGTTGATCTTGGGAGCAGCTGTCAAATTCTTGTCTTATTGAAGTGCGGTGCATGACAATCTGTTCTTTGAAAGAACTTCAATATACATCAGCCCGTATGAGCATCTAATGAAGTATATCACGAAATGGCTGCTGCAGTTAAAATATGTGTTTAATAGGTATCGTGACGCAGATGTGTGGATGGTTGAAAATGCTTCAAGATAACCGAAAGTGGTGCAGCCTGTACATTTATTGCACTCTATTTTTCTGGTTAAGAAATTCGTGGATAGTGAGGGTTTGGGTGAAGAAATTTAATTTTAAACCAGAAGATCTTTTATACCATAAGATTGGGGGCTGCTTTCCCCTGTTTTGGAGCCCTGCACACGTCCTAAAGCATAGAAGTGCCCCCATCAGCAATAACTCACCTTTAGATGTGTTCTGCCTCTGTTTTAACCATGCCCCCCTTAGTTGGGGCATTAGGGGACATGTGCTGTGTGTCCCATGGCCGCGAGTCCCCTTGTGCGTGGTTTCAGGACAGCCGCTGGGTTGGTGATGCTCCAGGCAGGGTGGCTCCTACGACTTCTGCATCGGCTCTCCGTCGCTCAATGCTGCGCATGAGGGAGCCACTGCTCCCTCATGCGCATTAGTGAGTGACTGAGAACCAGTGCCGCTGTAGGAGCCGCAGGTTTCAGCATGCTTCCACCTGTTCTCCCCCTGCCAGAGCATCACCAACCCGATGGATGGCCTGACACCACGCAAAAGAGGAATCATGTCCTCTGGCCATGTCCCCTAAACAAATGGGGAATAGGCATGTGCTCCCCCACCCCACCCCCTGGATTCTACACTGCATGCACATATAGCTCACCGCCTGAGGATGTGACCACATGAGTCTTGAACTTACGTAAAGACACATGATTATGTTAGCACATGCAGCACTGTATTTTAGTACTGACCTCTCAGGCTGAGAATATCTTCATCTGTTGGGGTCTACTCTATTTAAATAGATTTTTTCTGTCTGCACTACATAATAAAACAATATTGACATTTATTCATAACAGGCATTCCATCATTACCTTTATGAACTACCATATCCAGAATACGAGGGAGACATGCCCCATGGGCTTCACTCTGGGTTTGGTACAAAGGGTCTAGGTCAGTGGTAGCCGACTCCAGTCCTCGAGAGCTACCAACAGTTCACATTTTCCAGACAACCTAGCTGCTGCACAGCTGCACTCATTACTCACTGACACATTTTAAGAGATCCACAGGTGGAGCTAATTACTTCACTTGTGATTCTGTGAGGAGATCTGGAAACATTAACTGCTGGTAGCTCTCGAGGACTGGAGTTGGCTACCCCAGGACTAGGTCATCCCCAAAAGGAAAATGTCGATGTGAACACGGTCGACACATGACAGGGTTCACGTGTTTTGTTTTTTTTGGTGTGTCAATTTTTATCATGCATAGATCCTGCACAATTAGTGTGCCACGTCCCCTTACATGTCCCTCACCATGCTTCGGGCAAGGTGCCCTGCTCTTTTGCTGGGGCACTCGGCACACTTTAATTCTACGCTATGTGGATGGTAAAGGATGACAGAGTAAAAAAATTAAGAAAACAAAAAAGCAAAAAAATCCTCGACCATATGCTGCATTTACCATTATCATGGCAACCTATTGACGATGTTGACCTAATGCCTGTCACCCAATAATACTTTTGTTTCTGTGCAGGGAAAATACTGGCTGCTTTATTTTGACTCTGCAATATAGATTTCAATTTGAAGTAAAACCCCACCCAAATCTAACTCTCTCTGCACATGTTACATCTGCCCCACCTGCAGCAGTGCACATGGGCCCTTATTCGGATTGACTCAGACAGGTACACTTTCGTTCGGATTGCGTATTCCTGCTGAGTGCACGTGCGTAGCCTACGCACACTCGGACGGATCTCTACACAGAAATAATGTCCAGCGAACATTCTCGGACAATATGGGCGTAATTTGGGCGTATCTGTGGGTGTGCGGTTTCAAAGTGGGCAAAACTGGGCATTTATCGGGGCGTCAACGTGGGTGTGCTTGAGAAGCGGTAGGCATGCACTCGGACCGCTCACCAAGCGCATACCTCCCAACATGACCCTCTCCAGGAAGGACACATTGCTCAGTTTCTGGACTTTCCCCTTAATGTATGATTGCCATCACCTCTAGTAAAACACCTTTCTTATCAATTAACCTGTTTGAAACAGGTGATGGTAATTAGATATTAAGAGGGAAGTTCAAGAGCAGAGCATTCTGTCCCTCCTGGAGAGGGTCATGTTGGGATGTATGCAAGTGGTCACCTTAGGGACGCAACCCATCACTCCCAAAATGTTTGGCACAAACAAGTAACGTTCATGTTGTGGAGGGCAATGGTTCATGTGTAACGCATTCTGTCGCACAATCAGTACGCCCCGCAGCTAAAATACTCCCAGCTAAACACAATACTAATCCAGTCCTCTGGTCAATTTAGTATAATTACCCCATTCCTCTGCTGAAATTTCATGCATTAACCCATTGAGTCATTGCAGGCCGCACATGGAAGGCAAACATTTGTTTGAAAAGTTACATTGAATATAGTAATATCTATGATTCATGCCATGTGCGCTCTTTTGCCCCATTACTACATAAGTAAAACATAAGTGTGTTTATCCTGTTAACACAGTATTGGTCACATTTAACAGTAGTTGACATGTGTCAACTCTCATACTTGTATGCGAAAATGACAGATATGTAATTATGCATCTATACGATCATGTACTGATCACTGATGTGTTTACAAACATGATTGATGCCCTGGTTTGGGTTAAACTCAGTTTGGCATGTCCTGCCCATTTCTCCATTACATCCATCAATGCTGTTTAGGGGCATTGATTCAAAATTGTTAAGATGTGTCTTGTACTTCACATGTCATGTTGCTAGGTCACAACAATCACACCCTCTCTACTACCTTATACAGGGTGCTAAATCAGTAGCAAGAACACTCAGATTGGTTGCCAATAGCAACCTCACATGTGAAATATAACTCCCCTCTTAGTCAATTTCCCCCCAATGCACACAAAAACACTGTAATATGAGTTCATCACTCTCCAAACGCAACACAATATGGGTGTGGGGACACACATTGCACATAAATGTAGCTGCAAATCAGCAGATATATCAATTCACAAACAACACAAAGGTCACTTTAAATCTGTATTTAATGTTTTTCCCCTGTTCATTTTCACAGGGTAAAGTATAATGGCAAAATAAAACATAAGTGAAATGAAAACACAGGTAGGACAAAATATAGCATCAGCAGTATCATCTATCACACAACAAGTGTTTTCCCAAGTGATTCACCACACCAGCACTGGCTGCACATCAGCCAATAATCCTTGCAGCCAGGGTCAACAGGAAGAAACAAATAAATAGTATTTCAAGAGAAGTTACCTGCAATTTGGGTACCCTTTGCACGGAAATGGATAGAGATTGCCAACAAGAAGCTGGACCACACAACAAAGGACAAAAGTAGGGACAAAATAATGGAGGTGATCAATAGTGATGGCACCACATTATTTTTCTGGTGCACTTTTGGGCTTGGTAGGCCCCTTTGCTATGCCCGCAGCTCTTTGGCCCCATTGGGCTGGGGAGATTGGGGAGTCAGCTGCTGCGGAAGGGGGTGATGTTGTTCCCCTTCTCCCAGCACGGAGTGGTGCTGGAATATTAGCAGCAGAAATGGCAGAGAGTAGGGCCCTATTGGTGTTGATAAGCTCCACCACAAGCTCATTGTGGTGGCTGAGGAGGTCATTCTGCTGACTGGCAGCCATCGCCTTCATGACCTCCTGGCTCCTATCCTGCCACTCTGCCACTTCCACTACCTGCTGCAGAATGGCATTAAGCAGCTGCTCCCTGAGATTTCCCTCAGCCTGTGTGGGAGCATGCTGCACATTTGGAGGTTGAGTGGTGGGAGTTCCTTCTGGTGGTGGAGTGGCTGGGGATGGTGGAGGTCCATCTTGGCCTAAAAATATAGGGGAAATGAAAGAATTTTAGACACATGCTATAATATAATGGAAGAAAAAATGCCACGTTAAACATTTACCTATAAATTCAGCCTTAAACACCTCCACTGGGAGCTCACTGTCCATATTGCCTACTCCCCGGATCTCCTCGATTCTGACACAATCCTGTGCCAAGAGATCCAGGGAGGTGAGCTGCAGATATTTTGGCATTCTGCCAGCCCCGGTGGTCTGGCTGTGCCTCCACCGTCTTGCCAGCTTCTTCTTGAGGTTACTTTTGAAATCATGCCACCTAAAAAATAGAAGTGACCACTGAATACATAATATACCAATTGATATCATTTTGACAACATAATTTGTATTCAATGTAAACCATGCACATAGCATTTACTGCAATGTACCCATTTTATATGGTGTATTCATGGCGTTTACTTATGACATCCAATACAAATACACATAATTGTTTAAGTCTTTCACCTCTAAAAAAGCCATATGTTTCCTCCAATATTTATAATCATAGGACAGTAAGATGTGAACCAGGCCATGGCCTCTTATTTGGTAAGATGTAAAATACACTTAACAGGTCCTGTTGGTATGGGCAACCAATCACATCCTGGCTACTATCTTGTAGAGGGTGCTACATAAATAAGAAGGACACTCAGATTGGTTACCCCTAGCAACATCACATGTGAAGTGTATTTTGCATCTAAGTCTATTTCAAACCATACTTCAGACACATAAAACCATCATTGACCAACCTATTTGTGGGTGTTTAGTAAAAACAAGGGATGCTTCATTTAACCTGTATAGCTTACTATACATCCCATATCCAGAATGTTGTGATGGACACTACAATGCTCAGTACTGTAGCAGCGTGCATGTGCAACCATCACACCTCTCTTTTCTGTGTTGCACACAACTTAACATTTACCTACTCTATACCACCAGATACACATTTGTCAGGTACACCTGACATACTGCTGTTTTGCTTTTTGACATTAACAAATACATAACTACAAACACACACTTGCCTTCGCTTAACACGATCCATATCACAATGTTGTGGTGCCACCGTATTGATCTCCTCCATTATTTCCTCCCATATTTTGTCTTTCATTGTGGGCGTCAACCTCGTTTGTCAACTCTATCTACTCCCGTGCTCGGGGTCAGGGGCAAACGCAGGATTTTCAGAAGGGGGTTTCCAGAGCAAAGCACGGAGATGGAGACTTAGGTGACCCAGTATATGCCGGGTCAGTTAAAGTATTATAGATAGACCAAATGTATTTAAATAATAATAACAAAAAAATATATACATATATATATATATATAAATATATATATTGGTGCGTGGGGTGGGCGGCACTCAACGGCGACTTGAAGACAATAACCACTGCAGGTCTGCGTATCAACGTTTCAAACTTTACTGTTTTTCGTCAGGATATAAAAAAGAACATACATTTGACTTACCTATATAGTGCATATACACCCAGTGAACACGCCTTTCACCCGCTGCGGGCGCAGGGAGAATGACGTCAGAACATGTGAACTACCCCTCACCATGGTGATGAGACAAACAAACATGAAGCAGTACGGAAGTCTGTAAGGATACAGAAGCAAGTAACGCGTGTTAGAATAGGCAATAGTAATGAACAGAATAAATGTCATTTTAAAAAGTACATACATGATTGCTCTTGAGCAACGTAATTATTGGCTATATATATAGCTGAGTATGGGCATGTAGGTAGCTACTAGGGATGGGGGACACAAACGTAAGTAGGTTCAGTAGAGTATCACGTAATTAAAGGGGTATACCTCTTTTTTTTAAAAAATCGTGAAAAATGGATCTCTAACTAAAATCTATCGAAGCTGGAAAAAATATACAATTACAGAAAGCAATGAAAACTAAGTTGTTCGTTAAGCCCTTTTGGGCTACAGTGTCTAGGCGGAAGATCCAACGTGCCTCTAGTTGTAGTAATTGTCTGCCACGATTACCTCCTCTTTTAGCTTCGGGGATGTGGTCAATGATTCTATATCGGAGTGTTGACAGATTATGTCAACTCGCTGTTGAGTGCCGCCCACCCCATGCACCTATTTGCTTTCCCTGCACGCCAGCAGGGTAAATGGAGGGCACCGGGCGTAAGTAAATACAGACACAGCAAGGAGTGCCAGCATACAAGCCAGCCATATATATATATATATATATATATATATATATACATATACATACATATATATACAACCGCAGTGTAAGCCCCTTGGCATGACAATGTATTGGGGCCCCTACCGATCCTCCAGCGGTAGGGGTGGGGGAAGCTTTGATGTCCCGCGGGTGGTAGGGGGTATTATATCAACCGCTCAGCATGTAGGGCCTGGATTAGTAATTTCCACTAATTACCCCTTTACTGCACAGATGGTGGGAGGTGAGGTGGGAGAAGAGGGCATTGGGTTGAATGAAGGGGCCCTGATACATAACTTCCAGGGTGGTAGAGGATGTTTAATATGCAGAGGAGGCGTGTATAGTGGAGTGGGCTTATTATTCATAATTTTCTGGTGGGAGGACAGCTTGCTTGACTGCAGATATCTCCAGTTCCCGGAAATAGATTTCTTAGACTTTAATGGAATAAAAAACTAAAGAATCCCACCTACCAAATGGTACTGGGGACTAGGGGATCAGAGTTCAGGAGGCAGAGCAACCTGCCAATGAGAATATAAAACTACATACCAGGTGTGTGGAGCTGGAGCAGTAACTAGCTGCTGGAAGGCTGATATCTCAACAGTAGAGACAAACTACCAGTGTCCATCAAAGGAGCAGAGTCCCAGCTTTTGGAATATACCCTCATAAAAACTCTAAGTCAGACAGAACCTGAAATATCTGACTGGGAAGAGCAATTAACAGGCTTGGATGGGGACCAATGCTTTGAAGTCAGATATCTCCGGTTCCCAAGGGCTGATTTTTAAAATTCTTGTACCCATGGAAAGAGGGGACCCTCAGCTTTCAGTCAAGTGCCTTTGGACTCCTGGGGGGTTTCTGAGTACTCAGAACCCCCCCCCCCCCACAGCGTGCGCTACTGGGGGTACCAATATTGCAAGTTCCTCCTCTTGAAATGCTTTATTTTTTTTTTTGTCTTTGTTCCTGTTGAACTCTGATTGCCAGGATTAGTTTCTGATGCACTGGCAGTGCTGGCATGGCTTCTATCGTGTGAAGGCACCTGCTGTGATCCTGATGATTCTGCTGATGCCGTAGGTTGTGCTGCCTGTGAGGTGCTGCTTTGGCCCTCATTCCTCCGGTCCTGATTGGCCCTCTGCCGAACATTGGAGATGATTGAGGCCAGTTTGGCTTGGATCAGCTCAGGGTCTGATATAGCCGAGTCTGACTCTGAACCAGACATGTTAGCAGCAAAGGGACCTTACGTTTGGCCCTCTATAAATACCCCTGAAACAACCTCCACCCACCCTCCCACGCAGAGTTCCCTTCGCACATGGACACCATTCGGCGTTCATGCCACAAAACCGAAAAGCCCGGCGGGGAGTCTCACGGTAATATCGGTGAAAATAACGCACGTGTGCAATGGATTAATTACACACAGGCCAAGTTGAAATGTACTAAATGGAGTTATTTGTTGATCTTTATTCTGTGTATGTATTTGTGCGTGTTGATGCTATATTTCAGGACTATTTAAGAAATCCATCCCAGATTTTTAAACAAACCACAGCAGAGCACCTCAAATTACATGATGTCCTGAGAAACACATGTAAGGGGCCTATATATATGGGATGGCTGCAATGTAGTTGTGTTCCAGTGTCTTCAGTGTGTTCTGTAGCAAGGTAAGTTTGGATATGATGTCTGTCTCAAAGTTTCTAATTGTTACTGCATGCTTCTGTATGTGTTTAAAAGGGATTTTAAAAGGGATTTTCAGACAATTCCAACATCTTTGTAACATACAGCATATTATTTGGCTAAATAGTGCATTTTACCTTTGCACACTTTTACCTTTTGAATGGTGTCTAGGATGGTATCCCAGCCACATTTGTTTACAAATATACTGGTACTGTCACATTTTAGCAAGCACTGGTGTAACTGGTGGCAATGTTGTCCATGGTTATATATATATATATATATATATATATATATATATATATATATATATATATATATATATATATATGTTTAATAGTGGTGTGTGGCAACTAAAATGTTGTGTCCATTGTTTCAGAAAGCATTTGCCAACCCTCCAAAACAATGGAGAATACGGGCCATCCCTTGCCTGTATATATGGTTATATTCAACTATTTTTTTGTTTTGCATTGTGAACATTACAAGTATATTGTTTTAATTGTGACTATTGCCTGTTAATTTAGATAGCAGAAGCTGCAATGGTATATGCTGTGTACGGGGAGGGGCAACTTGCGTCTCCACCCACTTGGCGCCAAAGGAGGCCAGGTGGTGCTAGAGTCTTCCGCTCACGGGTGACCCTCTTTGAGAAGCCCGATGATGAGGTACTTACTAGGTACAGGTTACCCCCACATGTCTCTCTTTAATTGAGAGTGATCTGGAACCTCATCGTCGGCTCAAGACAGCAATACCGCCACTCACCCAGGTGTTGACGGTGTTGCATTCCTGCGTCTCAGGTTCGTTTCAGCAAGTAGTGGCAGTACTTGCTGGGATATCCCAGCCTGCTTTCAGCAGAATCCTGAGGCGTGTGATGTCTGCCATGTTTAGGCACAAGGGGCACTTCATGGCCCTGTCTTTTGCCCAAGATACCCTTGATAGGAGTAAGCTGGCATTTTTAACAAGTTGCTGGCTTCACTAATGTGATAGGGGCTGTGGATGGGACCCATGTACCATTTATGCCACCGGATCTACCGGAACAGGAAGATGTTCCACTAGCTCAATGTGATGATGGTATGTGGACCATCTATGGAAATTCTTGCCTTCAATTCCAACTTTCGCGGAAGTTCCCATGACTATTCATGATATCTGACAAACCGGGATCTGGCAAAGACTCCAAGAGCTGGAAGGCCGTGATGTGTGGATTCTGGGTGTCTCCGGTTACCCCTGCATGCCCCGGCTGCTTACTCCTTAAAGTTCCCCAACACCGGGCCCACAGGAGTCATACAGTGGGGTGCATGTAGCCACGAGGCAAGTGGTGGAGCACACGATTGGCCTGTTAAAGGTACATTTTTTGTCTGCTCCACCGCACTGGTGGCAACCTGCAATATTCCCCAGAAATGGTTGCAAGGATTGTGGGGGTGTGTTGATTCCTGCACAACATTACTGTGAGGCGTAATGTTCCCTTTCCCGAGTCGGAAGTAACATCTGAGCCGCAAGATGTTGCCCTGCGCCCATCCCGCACCCCTGAAAGTATCTGGGGATACCATCTGCGGGACTCTGTGGTGGCACGCTACTTCAGGTATCTGTGTGAATGGACAACATACGATATCATCTTTTAAACTACTCAATTACATTATAAATACACACACACAATGTAATAAAAAAAAACATCACAGTTTCTTTGACATTCATGAACATTGCACCTGTTGCCAAAATACTGATTTTTTGTGTAATGGGTTGGGGGCCCAGTAATGTGTGAACTTGTTTATGTTTCCACTAATTGCTAACATATTTCATTTATCATTTTTCTATATACTGTAGCTGATTATTGAGGCCATGTAAGGTGAGTTGATTTATCTGTGTATTACCCTTTAAGAGACATGTTAGTATGTGTGTTTATTGTACCTAAGTATTATATGGTACTTAAGATTATTCTAACATGCTAACGATTATTTGGGTTGATATAAAGTCAGGCAGGTATGGTCAAGTGGTACAGATAGTGGTAGATGCTAAAATGAGTTAAGTAATACCTTATGACTTATATATGTACCTGCAATTATGTGCTGCACCATTGCCAATATGACTTCTACTAGGGCTGCATCCTTTGCCCCAAGGGAGCTGCTGGCGCTGGTCGAAGTGATGGACCATAGCCTGGGGCCTATGGGCCCTTATATTAGTAATGCGGATAAGCGCCAGGCGTATAATGCTGCCTGCTGCAGAATCAGTGCCAACATTCACATTGCAGAACGCTGCATGGCAGGCATACGGGCAAGACAAGCTCGCCAGCAGGAGGAGGAGGAAGAAGAAGAGATGGCAGCTGCACCTGCTGGTACCCACTCCATCTCCCCCTCCCCTACCCTCAGCCCCTCCTCAACCCCCACCCACTCCCCTACCCCCACCCTCTCCCCTACCCCCACCCCCTCGGGATCCCGACAATCATTAGCCCGATGTCTGGATCCCGACTGGCCGGACTCAGACAGCATGGCAAGCACAACAAAGCCCCTTGTGGGTTTGCTGCGCTCGCCACGCTGCAGGCACTATTCTATTCTCCCTCTATGGGGGTCGTGGACCCCCACAAGGGAGAATAGCCTATGGCCATCGGGACCCCAAGTGTCGGGTTTTGACTGCCGGGATCCCAACGTCGGGGTAATGACTGTCGGGATCCCGACGTCGGGGTTATGACTGTGGGGATCCCGATTGTCGGGAAACAGTCCGGCACCCGTTAGTTATTGGTGTAGTAAAACATCACACATATCACTAGGGTAGCGAGACATGTAAATAAATAGAGACATAAAAATTCTAACAACATTATTATATGCATGCAGACAAACACCAAAATAAATTTAACAATAAAACATAGGGGGACACATAGATTATGAGCAAGTGAGGAAAGTGCCACATTAGGAACACAAGAAATATACATATCATGAGGGTTAAATTGTAGTTCAATCAAGGAATTCAAATTATAGCAATCAAACAAATATAAAGCAATCAAACAATAAAACACGTAAGATAATTGGGAAATTGATAGAAGATAACTTCAAAGCGAATAATTGCTGAACCATATATGTGAAGCGCACGCCACCGTGATCGGATGTACGCTTCCTCTTACGATCGGAGAAACACACTTTCTTTCTTTGGATGCGGAAAGACTGTGCGAACTTGGTGAGTTCCATCCGCACACGATGGTGTTCATGCAGAACCACGCCACTCCCTCTTATGTAGTAGTCCGTCCGAACAGATGCGGTCGCCTTGTACACGTGTCTTCGCTCACAGTATAGATGTGCGGTGCATTCGGTCCTATCCGAAAAAACGCACATCCGAACGAGTGAACCAGAATAAGGCCCATGGTTTTGTCCATCTAAGAAGGAATTTGCCAGAAGGAGGGAACCAAAATAAGACCCTATGGGTGACATTCTATGGGATGAGAGAAATGCGCATTTTATTTCCGCACTACAAATCGCCAAAATTCGCACATTTTAAAATCGCATTTTTTAGGCAAAAATCGCTTATTGAATGGTTTGCGAATTGGAGTTGAAAAAGTGCGATTTGTGGCGAAGTGTTGCGAATTTATGTCACTAAAAGGTGCGATTTTTCCGCTGGTCATGTGCGCATTTTTAACCAACCAGAGTGCGATTTTCAAGACTGTCTCCACATTACAAATAACACCCTAACCTATTGGACCACCTCT
The DNA here is from genome assembly GCF_055691185.1 of Crinia signifera. Taxonomy (NCBI): domain Eukaryota; kingdom Metazoa; phylum Chordata; class Amphibia; order Anura; family Myobatrachidae; genus Crinia; species Crinia signifera. Next base: position 148,323,799 of record NC_139221.1, on the reverse strand, counting down.
GTCCCCTCCATTAGGCATCACACCCCCTATATAAAGGGCCACTGGCGCCATTTGATTCTTTGATAGGAAGTAAGGAGCATGGAGAGCAGTGTCAGGAGCAGTGTTAGTGTGAGCAGAGGAAGAGGTGTTGGTGGCAGAGTCATGAGTGGCAGAGGGAGCAGAGGAAGAGGGAGCAGAGGAAGAGGGAGCAGTGTCAGCAGGCAGCCAAGAGGAGCCAGAGGGAGAGGCAGCAGAGGACTGGTGAGGGCGTCCTCCATTACAGGGAGTGGCAGCAGTGTGCCATACAGCATGGCCACAGCAAGGCCTGCCCCATAACAGGCCCTGGCGGACCAGCACCAGCAGGAGGAGTTGGATGATCCGCAGCCATCCACATCTGATTCCCAGGACATTTCCTATACCCCACAGCAGCTGCAGGAGGCCCACATGTCGGAGGTGGAGGAATATTTTGAGGAGGAGGAGGACACTGGCATGGATGCAGACTTTGAAATGGGAGGTGAAGATTTTGCAGAGGAGGAGGATGAGCCTGAAGATGACCGTACGCCAAGTGGCCGAAAGATCCGCTTCAGCTATGAAGAAAATGTTGCCCTTGTCAGGGCCATCATACCAGTATATGACCGCTTGCTGGGGAAAAGCCACCACCGAACCACTAACCAACGTAAAAGGTCTATGTGGTTGGAGATAACCCAGGCCGTCAACGCGGTAAGTCACCGCAAGCGGCTGGTTAAAAACGTGAAAAAAACGTTTCAATGACATAAAGCGCCAGCTGAAAAAAAAATGGTACTTGAGTTGGAGGAGGCCAACAAGACTGGTGGAGGAGTGGCAACTCCGATTTCATACACTTCGTATGAGATAAATTTGCGAAGAATTATACCCCCTGAGGTCCTACCAGGCAGCCACATTGCAGATACGGATGCGCCTCCTACGACACCCACAGCTGGTAAGTTTAATTTCTGTAATGTTATGTTGTATTGATATACTAAGTAAAGTACTGCAGCGGATAAATATGTAGCCATATTTTTAAAAATAATTTCATCATTGCAAGGTAGATAATGCTTTGCCATGTTTTCTTTATCAGAATGTCCTTCCCGAGGTGCAACAGCATCGCATACAAGAAGGCCAGTTGAACCCGACACTGTTGAAGCAGGTAAATAAAAATAAAAATCCCATTACACATAAAGCACACACACCCATGTCACATCCACTATCTCTCACATTACATTCATGTGCTGATGCAACATTACAATGTACATGATTGTAATGTGACCTACACATGACAATAAATCCTCATGTGAAGGCTACATGTAGTTTCAGGGTACATATGTTAGTAAATAGTACCCCTAGTGATGTGCAACCAGCATCTCAATCCCTTGCAAAAATAGTACTGCTGAGAGACTGCCCTATATATGCATCAGGACTTACTTCTTCATCTGTATACACAGGTAATGTTGAAGGTGGACCACAAGCCACAGAATTCGTGGATATTATGCAGGATGACATCCACATCATTCTTGAACCCGTGGACACATTTGCGGCTGAGGAGGAAACACAGGCCTCATCACCGAGAGATGCACCACCAAGTGGCGTGCCTCCCAACCCCCCACCACACAAATACACCCCCTACAGTACCTTCTTCTGCCCAGGTAGCTGCCTCCTTGGTCCATTTCAAGGACAAGCAGCTGGAATTTATGGCCTCCCAAAGCTTGGAAATGTCTAACATAAAGGGGTACATGCGTGACACCTTTCTGCAATTACGCAAAATGGCTAGACATGTGCGGGTTGGTGTAGGCACTCAGGTGCGCATAGCAAATAACCTAGACACCCGGCTGTCTGAAATTGCTGTGGCTTTAAGGGAGCAGAACAGCCATATTGGCACTCTTGCACAAAGTTTAGTAGCCCTTACCCATGCCAGTACTGTGCAGAGCAATGCGTTGATGGCCATGCAGGCCCAAATACAGCAACTGGAGGCCTCACGTGTCCTAGGTGCTCCTACTTCGACACTGAGTAGTGTGTCTAGCACACCAGCAAGTGGCTCACCCACTTCCCCACCCCGACGGAGTGTTAGGACCCGGGGTGGCCTGGAGGCAGGGTCAAAACATGGCAGTGGCCATACTGATGCTGGCCGAAAATAGTTTATTTAACTACATAATTGTTGATAGGATTTACTATGGTAGTTGTTACATTTCACCACATTGGCTTTGTTTATGTGTGGACATTATATACTGTAGTAAAAATGAGTAAACACATATCATTTTGTCTGTGTATAATTACTGTTATATTTGATGTGTAAAATAACCCATAGCATAACGGACGATGGCCATGGTATTGTTGTTAATTAGGTTTCGTGCAAATCTGGCCACACAAAAGTTGTGGAACAACAGATTGCAGCAAGCTCTGGCACTCCTGTTTACATTAAGATGTCCTTAATGCAGTTTGGGTATATATAGGGGTGGGCCAGAGACAAATGGAGGCCACCTGTGTTGAAATGAACTATTTGTGCACTTGTCCAAAGTGAGATTTGGCCCAAATCGCCCAACAGAACCTGGTCTGAAAAACATGCGAATTATAGACACCTGAAAAGTGCGAATTCACAAATCACATCTCATTAAATAAGCGAGTTGTATATTTTTCTTAAGGAAAACATGTGGATGCGAAAAAAATGCGAATTGAACTTGCGCTTTATATTCGCTATCGAAATCGCTAATAATATGCGATTTCAGCTCCTTAGCGCATTCCATACAATAGGCGATTTTGTGGAATAATGCGAATTCGCCAGCTTTAGGTCACAAAATCGCAAAAAAATGCAATTCTCATCCCATAGAATGTCACCCTATGTGTCTGTGTCTCTCTTTAACTCTGGCATTTAATGCTGTCTGCATTCTCCTATAGTGAAGGATACTATTCTGTCTTCAGACCTGTCAGGAATGTTTGTCTGTCAATGATTTACAAGTGAGATGATAAGAACAGAAATATTAGTTTGCAGGAAATCTTTGACCTACAAATGACCTTAGTTCTATGGAATGGGACTGTCACCTAGTAACAACTAGTGGGTATGAGCACGGCTTTCTTAACATATGAGCTAGAAGGGCAGTTGCCCAAGGACCACAAAATACTAGGGGCCTAAAGCCTGCCTCCCTCGTCGGCAAGGCCCAGGCCACCCCAATCACAGCCTGTACTCCCACACACCACCCATCCCTGTCATGAAGGGCCCCAGTGCACCCTCTAAACTGCTGGTGCCACCGCCAATGCAGGACGCCCGCCCTGCAGTCTGAGGGCCTCCCACAGAGCATTACTGGGAGTGTGGGAGGGGACGAGGTCATTCGGCTCCTGACTGCTCCTGACAGGATGAGGCTGTTGTTCTTTGTGCTGGGGATCTTGTGAAGCCCCATGCGCTGGAACCGATTTCCCTGCACTGCAGTACTGGGCCATGGTACAATAATTATATATTAATACTTGTCTACAGCTGCCTGTTACCCTCACACACTTCCCTTCAATACCACCAATATCACTGAACACATATTGGACCTTATTCTGGTTGACACACAGCAATGTGAAGTTAGCAGCGTGTCTATTTTAGCCTGCCCACCGCTTGCATTGCTGCCCACCCCCAATCGCAGGGCAATTTGCCTGCATGGCTGAGAATGGATGTTTTGCATAAACATCCATTGGCAGCCTATGGGGCGACACCTACATCATTCGATGCTCACCGACCATCAAATGATGTGGTGAGTACACGCAAAACTAAGACGCTAAGATGTCAGTTGCCCGCCCCCAGCACCCGGGTCATCGGGGTATTAGCATGAGAATGCCCAGCATTTTCATGGGAACGTCCATGAACTCTAGGCATTCCCATGAGCGAAACTCCCCGCACGCCACCCCACACCCCCTGCCCGCACTGTTGTGGGTGAGCGCCCAGCGAACACTCTGTTTGCCATGGCCGCTCACACACAGTCTATGCACAAGCGCAGAAATGCGCATGCATGCAACAAAAACCATTGTGCTCCCGTGCTAATTTGCATGGGAGCATGCAAATTCGCATGGGAGCATATTGATCCAGAATACATTTTTTGCATGAGCATGCAAATTCGCACATTAGCAAGAATATGTAGTATGTACCCAGATAACGAATGGACTACAGACCAAAGTATGTAGAGGCAACGGTGCTTATTAGAAATATTCATGACATTAATACTGTAACGAACCTGACTTTCACTTTTGTTTTCTCCATTTCCAAGTGTTTCCAGGCTTGCCTGTGTCCATGCTGCTGCAGCCTCACCTTCCTAGATGATTACTCTCCTGTGAGGATTCCTGTCTGCTGAAGTAATCACAAGCTACTTCAGGTTGTCTGCATTCTAGGCTCCTCCATGTTGAAGACCATCAGCTGTCATGGTTGCTCCAATAGGTTACCTGCAAACTCTGACACACCTGTGCCAGAATCAAGGTGTTCTGATTGATGCTGCAGCTTGCAGCCAATCATGGACAGGTAAAGGGGATATAAGTCAGGGTTCTGGCCCAGCCTCCCTGCCTTGAACAATTGTTCATTCTGTTCCCTGAGTTTTTTTGCTCCTATGTCAGAGTTCCTAGGCTCCAGGCTACCCAAGTGCTTCAATCATTATCACCTCCAGTGTCCTGCTGCTGCTGATCGGGCAAACCCTTTACCTGCCAGTCACTCCTGCTTATCCATTCCTGAGGTAGAGTGTGCACAGCCATCCCCAGCAGAGGTCACCACTGGCCCTGGCTAGCTATCCCTGCTAGCTCCGAGGATAGTCATCCATATTGGCTCCCAGGCCAATTGCCTGTCAGACCATCTTGGTCAGACCGTTGACAGTCACCATCGACACTCTGGTCGACTACCAGCTACTGTGCTCTCCAGATACTTGTACCACCAGTATCCTGGCTGTTGACATCACAGGTCGACCACTGGCTATTGTCCATTACCAGAGACTTTTGCCCAGTGTCCTGGTTGATGACACCCAGGCCGTCGACTATCATCACCAACTCCCAGGCCGTCAGCATCTCCTACTGCCTCCCAGGCCAACAACTGTCATCGGCTCCCAGGCCGTCTAAACTCTTCCGGCTCCCAGGCCGACAACCGTCATCGGCTCCCAGGCCACCGACACTACTCTGGCTCTCAGGACAACAACAGTCATCAGCTCTCAGGCCAACAACTGTCATCAGCTCTCAGGCCATTGACATCTCCCAATGGCTCTCAGGCCGTCGACTACTCCTAATGACTCCCAGGTCATCACCAGTCATCTCCAGTTCCCTAACCGGCGACAACTCCTAACGACTCTCAGGCTGTCAACAGTTATCTCCGGCTACCAGGCCATCAACAAGTCCTAATGGCTTCTAAGTCACCTACTGTTATCCCGGTACTTGTGGACAATCACGGCTCCCACGATGTGCATCGCATAGCAAAAAATCGCATTGCATGCGTTTTTTAACAGAAAAGCATCCAAATGCATTGAAATTAGTATCAAACATGTTCAATGGCCCCCAAATGTCATTTTTGAGGCTGTACCACCCCCACTATCAACGCGAACCAGAAGCGTGGCGAGCGCAGCGGTACGCGTCCTACGACCTTTCATACCCCCACTATCCACGTCGGCGTGGAGTTGAGAATAGAAAGTGTGGCGAGCGCAGCGAGGCGAGCGCACACGGATACCTTCACAGGTATACGCGTCCCCTCGCGGCTTCACAGGTGTCCGCGCCCCCTCGCGGGGCTCGCTGCGCTCGCCACGTTTCGGGCTCGGTGGCTCGCTGTGCTCGCCACACTTTCTATTCTCGACTCCACGCCAATGTGGATAGTGGGAGTATGAAAAGGTCGTAGGACGCGTTCCGCCGCCCCTCGCGGGCTCGCTGCGCTCGCCACGCTTCAGGTTCGCGTTGATAGTGGGGGTGGTACAGCCTCAAAAATGACATTTGGGGGCCATTGAACATGTTTGATACTAATTTCAATGCATTTGGATGCTTTTCTGTTAAAAAACACATGCGATGCGATGCGATCGCATGCGATCGCATGCGATTTAGTAAAAATTGGTTAAACCTGCAAAAATCGCATCCAATCGCATGCCATTGCATGCCACTATATATGGCATGCGATGGCATGCGATGGGAGCCGTGATACTCCACAAGTACCGTTATCCCTGGCTTTCAGGCCGACAGGTCATCTCAAGACACCTCACAATTTCCCAGTCCAGTGTTCTCGGCACTAGCAGGCTACTGCCAGAGGACCAGGGCAGGGGGCGCGACCTGCTCATCAGACGCTCGTCTGTCAGGTCCACCTGCCACCCCCGCAGCTCCCCCAGTATGCTCCAGTCTGCCCCCACTCCCTGCCCTTCTCACTTAAGTGGACACAGGCAGGAAAGCCTCTCCCCGCCACCTTGCTGGAGGGGACACGCAAGTGTGTGAGAAGCTTGCACGTCCCCATCAGATGGAGCTCCTGTCTGCCAGCCTGCACCAGCTCAGGACATCCTGCAGTCCTGCAGGCTGGCTGGCAGGTGCTCTATCTATATCCTTGCAGTAATTGATGAGGAAATACTAGATGTACACTCTAGACCAGGCTTGTCCACCCTGCGGCCCTCCAGATGTGCTAAAACTACACATCCCAGCATGCCTTGCCACAATTTGGCTATTAGGGAATGCTAGAATGATGGCAATGCATGCTGGGATGTGTAGTTTTAGCACATCTGAAGGGCCGCAGGTTGGACAAGCCTGCTCTAGACAATATATTATTAATCCACTGTATGTGCTCTTGCCAGAGTTCTTTATTTATTTTGGTGACTGCATTGTATTATATGTTTGTTTCTCTTTTATACTGATTGTTCACCGTTATGCATCACTAACTGTTTTCTATATTGGTATGAAAAGTATGAGACCATACCAACTATATATATATATATATATATATATATATATATATATATATATATATATATATATATATATATATATAGAAAGAAAGAAATTGGAGAAAAAGCGCAGATATGAGCAAAGTGTAAAACAAATTTTACTAAAAGTGCAGGCTCACATACATCATAGATAACAGCAAACAGCTTGCCACAGTAATATCCAACACGGTGCACCAACGACTTGAATAGCCGGGACCAGCCTTTTCGCCGCCGCCAGGGCCTCCGTGGTCAGGAACTCCAAAAGCACAACGTTGTCAGTTTAGGCCACGCTTCTACATGTGATTGGGACAATTAAAGCTAAGGGCCCTTATTCTGATTGATGCGGACTTTACCGCGTTCTTACGGATAGCGTCTTTACGGCGTCTGCGCATGCGTGGAGAACGCTACGCGCATGTGCCACGCCTTGACTCGGTACCAGTTCGGACAAAGCCCGTCCAAAACTGGTCCCCGCAATCAGTCGGGAAATAGGGGCGTATTATGGGCGTCATGCGGAATGACACATGGGCGTAGTTTCAAAGTGGGCAAAACGGGGCGGAAACATGGGCGGACACGGGGGAGTACACTTATGTTGGGGGGCGTACATTCGGAAACCACTCCGAATGCACGCGAGCAAAAAGGGCTGAAATGTGCGGTGTCCACAAGTGTACTATTGCTTTGCGGACACCACTCGTTCATGCGGTAGGCGAACGTACGCCTAATGACTACAACCATTAACACCTGAACCCAATACAATCTACTCCTTTACTCATTACTCACTAATAGGACGCTTGTCAGTGCTTTAATTGAAACCATTGCTGCTTCAAGGAAACCTTAGTAATCCCCCACATATGCTGTACTTGTCCCACACTTAAAAACTGCTAACAATTGACATGACAGAATATTAATACTAGCAATACACATGTGTATTCGACATGTACTCATGAAACCACACATTTTGGGTAAAGTAAACACATTTATTTATATTCATGTCACACTCAATGCCACTGTCATGCAATGACCATAAAATTAAACATCAAAACTATAAACAACATGCCAGGAATGCAGCAAAATAAATAATAATAAAACACAAATATAATAGCACACAGATGGACTCCAGCACCTCCTATGTGCCACTGCACATGTAGCCAGTGGGAAATGAGGAGGCTGCTGGCCCTTCTACAGCAGGGCAAGCTGCACCTGACCATTCTCCAGCAGGGCACCCTACACCTGGCCCTTCTGCAGCAGGCCAACCTGCAGCTGGCTCATATGCACCATCAGCAGACTCATTTGGAACACAACCGGGGACTTCACCAGATAGTACCATGGCCATCACTTCAAGTACAGCTGACAGTAATGCCAGGCACAAGAGGGCAACAGGGGAACCACAAAGGACATATGAAGCAAGGGTTCTGGTTCCCCTCAGCACGTGATTGGACACAAGAAGCTGACACACACAGCACAATGGAAGATTTGGGAACACATAACGGTAGAGATTAATGCGGCCACAAGTTCATTTCCGACCACGTTTGGCCTTGGTAGGCTCCTTGGCCTGTGCAGCAGCTCTTCGGGGACGCCCAGATGCTGGGGCAGGTGGAGCAGATGATGTGGAGGGGTTGGCTGGTCTACCCCTCCTGCCAGCAGGGAGTGTTTCCGCTGGTAATGCACCAGAAACGGATGACATTAGGACCCTGTTGCTGGTAACCAGCTCCACCATAAGCTCATTATGGTGGAGGAGGAGATCATTTTGGCGGGTGGCTTGCTCGGCCAGCACCTGAGCACTTGCAGCCATGGCCTGATGTGACTCAGCCATGGCCTGCATGCTCCCAGCGATGGACTGCTGGGTGCTGACCAAGCTCGCCAGGATCTCCTCGGTCCTACGCATCCGTTCTGATGCGAAATCTCCCTGCTGGTTGATGTCCACAAGCACCTGGGCCAAGGCGGCCAAATCGGCTTGGCCCGATGCCTGCTGCTGCACAGGCCTACCTCTGGGGCCAGGTGGCACGGACTCCTCCACCTCCTGAGCAGAGTCCTCACCAAGCGGTGGGGTGTCTGTGGGAAAAGATAAACACAATTAGGAGACATTCTACGATAATTACTTGCACAAGTTTATGGCATGACCAATATTTACCTTCCAGAAAAGACGCAAACACTTCAGCTGGGGCCTCGCTATCCATCGTGCTCACCCCCCTGATCTCCTCAACTGAGATACAGCTCTCCGCCATCTCCTCCAGGGGGGTGAGCTCTAGCCCTGATGGCATGGGGCCGGCCCCAGATGTCTGGCTGTGGTCCCACCGCTTGGTCATCTTCCTCTTCAGGTTGGTTTTGAAGTCCTGCCACCTGCAATGTAAGTTGACATATTAATACATGTCACTCCCAATGTTAGCTGTTGCAGCCATTGCTATGTGCTACATATTACAACATGTGATTAATGTCCCATATATAATATTACATGCAACTATGATATCAACCGTTACAATACACATTCACAATCACCCTACTCTGACTCTCAAGGAAATAACATGGCAATAATGTATGTGTATCGTAACAACCTCATGTGCCATTTGCAAAATGCATATAAGCATCCATTAAATCATTACTTGGCTATTACTGGGCACATGTATGACAAAACAACTTGCCTCTTCTTCACATGGTCCGTCTCACGAACTTGTGGCGCAACTGCATTAATCTCTGCCGTTATCTGTTCCCAAATCTTCCATCGGCGTGTGTGTGTCAGCTTCTCGGATGGGCACTCTATCCAATCACGTGCTCGGGGAACCAGGATGGCCAGCTCCTGTGCTTCATATGCCTTGTTTTTTTTTGGTGGTTCGGCTGTTGCACTGGCTCGCCCCTTGCTACGTCCCTGGCCACGCCCCCTGGCACCAGTCGCTGCACTTGAAGTGCTGGCCATGGTACTACCTTGTGAAGTCCCCTGTTGTGTTCCAAACAAATCTGCTGATGGTGCAGATGAGCCAGCTGCAGGTTGGGCTGCTGCAGAAGGGCCAGGTGTTGGTTGCTCTGCTGTCGAATGGTCATGTGCAGCTTGGCCTGCTGTAGAAGGGCCAGCAGCCTCCTCATTACCCACTGCCTGCATGTGCAGTGGCACATAGGTGGTGCTGGAGTCCAGCTGGGCAAAAAGTTGCTGGAGCTCTGGGTCTAACTCTGGTTGGGAGCCAGACATGTTAGCAACAACATTGTCACCCTGTAATACACCTTTTTATACTGTTTGAGTATCCTGTTTGGCGGACATCAGCGGCAGCTGCGTTCCGTGCGTGAGCGTACGTCGCTGTTCTTTCGCGCCGCATACGGTGGCGGAAATTCCATTGTGGAAAACCTGGCGAAAGTTCTAAATGAAATACTGGTCACCAATTATAACATTGCATAGAATCTTCGGATACACCTGGGACTATTGCACAATACACATGCTATTTGCTAGCATTACATGACATTTGATTCATGACTACTGGCGTATGATGGCGTTTGATTGCAAGCTAAAAGTAGCCCATTCCCTTAGAGAATCCACGCCACAAGTCAGCCAATACTCATCTCTACTGTTATAGACAACACATGTGAGAGCCCAATAAATAGTGAGTTGCTGGTAGAATCAGTTGTCTCCAGATCACGACTTGTCAGGGTCTAAGGTAAGCTCTTCCATGCTCCTTGTAGATATGATATCCATTCACTATGTAAGTGTATGAAGGTATGCACCATTGCCTCACTGCCTACAGATTGTTGGGCCAGCAAAGTGTGTGTATCATTATTGCAACATGTCACATGTTCAATATTTCACTCACAGGTCTTAAACCTGTGTGGGTTCATCTATTGCAGGACAACATGTCACAGCAATAGATGAAATGTCTCATAGTACATGAAGTTGGCAAAAAATGCTGACACCTTTATCTGTGTGTTTTGGACGGTGTGTATTGAGTTCATATTATTGTGTCATCATTAGAGAGTCAAATGGATCTGCGTGATTACACGGGGCGGCCATCAATTGTACGTATAGAAGGCTACAAATCAGTTTGTAGTGGGATATGGCCATTATGTGCATAGGTGCATCAGTATTTATGTTCATTTCTTTATAGGTTGCAGAAGCTATTCTGCGCTACATGGAGAGGAGGCTAAGGGCACTTGCGGCTCTCCCCACTCGTCGCCCAAGGAGGCCAGGACGTGCTAGAATCTATCGCACACGGGTGACTCTGTTTGCTATGCCCGATGATGAGGTACTTACTAGGTACCGGTTACCCCCAAATGTAATTCTGGATCTGCTCAACCTAATTCAGAGCGATTTGGAACCTCTACACGGGATCACGACAGCAATTCCGCCTCACACACAGCTGCTGGCGGTGTTGCATTTCTGCGCCTCAGGATCGTTCCAACAAGTAGTGGCAGTACTTGCTGGAATATCTCAGCCGGCCTTCTGCCGAATCCTGAGGCGTGTGACGTCGGCCATGTTCAGGCGCAAGGGGCACTTCATGGCCATGACATTTGCCCCCGAGACCCTGGGCAGAAGCCAGCACGCCTTCCAACAAATTGCTGGCTTCCCTAATGTGATAGGGGCTGTGGATGGCACCCATGTACCATTTGTGCCTCCATCTCGAAGTGAGAAGATATATAGGAACCGCAAATTGTTCCACTCACTGAACGTGATGGTGGTATGTGGCCCATCCATGGAAATTCTCGCCTTCAACTCGAAGTTTCCCGGAAGTGCCCATGACTCGCATGTCATCCGACAAACCGGGATATGGCAAAGACTACAAGAGCTGGAAGGCCGTGATGCGTGGGTTCTGGGTGACTCCGGTTACCCATGTACGCCCTGGCTACTTACGCCGTACAGCTACCCAGCACCGGGCCCACAGGAGGCATTCAATGTGGCGCATGTTGCCACCAGGCAAGTGGTGGAGCGCTCAATTGGCCTTTTAAAAGGTCGATTTAGAGTGCTCCACCGCACTGGTGGTGACTTGCAATATGCGCCTGAAATGGTGTCGAGGATCGTGGGCCTGTGTGTATTTTTGCATAACATTGCTGTGCGGCGTGAGATACCCTTTGAGGAGTGGGAGGTACCATCTGAGCCGCAAGATCCGCCCATGCGCCCATCCCGCGCCCCTGAATGCCGGAGGGGATACCAGCTGCGGGACTCTGTGGCGCAAAGATATTTCAGGTACATGTTATTGAGTTGACCTAACACACCCATTTTAGTCACAATCACCCCTTCAAATAAGTCCAGTGTGTTAGTTGTCAGTGTTACAAACCGACCATTAGCCAGCCTGCCCTCCTAATGCCAAAGAAATAGGAGATATTTAGCATATGTGTTTGGTTTTGGGGGAAGTTCAATATAGGTGGGAATTATTATACCTTGGACAAGGCATCTAATGTGTTTGTTATATCTTCATTATTGTAGTTGATACTATCCCTGATGACTGGTGAGTACATTGATTTATTCTATAATGTGTAGGGGATTATTTCCTGTGTTGATGTATGATTTGTTTGCATATATATATATATATATATATATATATGATGTTGGAATTTATGCACATGTTTCAACATTTCAAGGAGCATGCAGCCAGGCAGCCAGGCAGGCAGGCAGGCAGGCAGGCAGGCAGGCAGGGCTGCTGTATAATGCTGGTTTCCGGATACCTGCAAGTGTGTGTATGTGTCTTTTACACATAAATGTACGCATACACATATATGCATAGAGTAAGTAATGCTAACTACAGCTATGCGTTGCTAAGCTATAGCACGCGTTGCTTGGCGGAGCGCGGGCTCATTGGATTTGCTAAGTGCATACACACTGTGTTTTATATATATCAGATTTGTTCATTCCCATACATCAACACTACGGTTTTGAAGGCATGCGAATTTGTCACCATTTGTGTTGGCGCAGAGACGCTGTTAATGTAAAAATGAACAATAAAGTTATTAACACAAATAACTGTGATCAACCAATGCCACCACCTGATTGGTTGATATATGCCATTGTCAACATGGCGGAGACACGGAGGGCAGAACCCTTCACGCATGAGGAGCTGCGAGTTCTTGTCTCCGTCATGGAGACAAGGCTGGGCCGTGCGGGGCCCTTCATAACCAACCGCCATAAGCGGAGGGCTTACGCTGCGGCAGGGCGCCGGATTTACGCCCGCACTCGGGTGCGTAGGTCCCTCGGGCAGCTGGAGAGGCGGTGGTCCGACCTCCGCAGGCGCCAGCCCCAGCTGCTGACACAACTAAGGGGCGAAATTGCGGAATGTGAGTATTTTAGCTATGAAATTTCGCACTTACAACATAGCATATATAAGCAATAAAATGTGTCTCATGATAAGTGGGTGTCCATGGGTTTAAAAGTCCATAGACTGTTATGTGTGCTTCTTCCTGGTTAACATGCAGTCATGAGGCTTTTATATGTAATGCCATAGCATTGAGGATTCTGATGCATACAATGTGCCCGATCTAATATGTGTTACACATTGATAAATGCCTGGGTTGTAATGTGGGAACAAATTACTAACCATCACATAATAATTTGAATGACACACTTTGGAGTCCATTAACAGTAAGGAGCTACTTTCCTGCATCGTTTGCCATCATTATCACCCTTCCATGTATGTCTTGTTTTGGATTAATAAATGTGCCACAATGAGCCAACATTGACCATGATGTTTTTTTCTACCACACAGCACGAGCCCGAGCCCGACAGGCCCGTGAACAGGCGGAGGCAGGCCTGGCCCAGGACGAGGGCCAACACCCCGAGGAGGAGGTGCCGGCAAGGGTGGAGGAGGAGGAAGTTGGCCAGGAGCAAATGGTGGAGGAGGAGGTGGAGGAGGAGTTTGTGGCGGAGGAGGAGGAGTTTGTGGCGGAGGAGGAGGTGTTGGTGGCGGAGGAGGAGGAGGAGGAGGAGGAGGTGGTGGTGGTGGTGGAGGAGGAGTTGGAGGAGGAGGTGGAGGAGGAGGTGGTGGTGGTGGTGGAGGAGGAGTTGGAGGAGGAGGTGGAGGAGGAGGTGGAGGAGGAGGAGGTGGAGGAGGAGGAGTTGCAGGAGGAGGATGTTGTGCCCGAGGAGATGGCAGAGGAGGGGGCTGAGGAGGCCACAGTTGCCCCGGACACCTCCAATTCAGAGGGGGAGGAGGCGTGCCAGGCACCGGAGTCGGCGCAGATCGGTATGTTGACATAATGCATAATTCATGAAGTAGTTGTACTGGTATTTGTTTTTTAGCACTGTTGATTACAAATTTTGGGCCCATACTAATCATATAGACCCCAAAGTGGGTAGCTACAGATACAGGTACGGGTTAGATGGGGTGTCCAAGGCATACCTTTCATCCAGGACACCTCTGAATTACACAGGTTTGTGGGATGGGTTGGAGGTCCATTTTGACTGCCACATAACCGTTGTAGTTAAACTGGATCCTGGAGTAAAGGGATGAGTGGATCATTTGTGGCTTAAATTCACCTGCTGCAAGCGTGGATTATGACCCATCAAATAGTGGAATCTATATTGTTGGTGAATGTTATTTATAAACTCTAGGATGTATGCTATAAATGGAGTATGGCCCGGCCTACCTTGGAATGGAGTCAGAAGTTGCCAGTGTCCCAGGAGCCTCCTCTACCTAAACACCCCCTGTACTTCAGTTTTTTTTTTGCCCGTCACAGAATTGTAGGTTGGTTTAGACAGAATTATGAATTTGAGGATGTGTACTGTGCATTCCTTACATTTGCATAACTCCCATGCCACGAACCATCACTGAACTTATAGACTGAGCAGATTGTGACAAGTTCTTATTGACGGAGCCCATGACCTGCTTGTCATTGGTTAGTCATGGGTGGGTTGTGACTGAGAAGAAACAATATGACTGTTATGTCTTCTGCAGAGTAAAGTGTATAGGCCACAAAATACAGTATGTAGTAAATAACTTAGCATGTATGTATATATGTGTCATATCTATTTATCTATGTGTGTCTCTATCTCTCTACATCATGGGTCCTCAAAGTGCGGCCCTCCAGATGTTGTGAAACTACAAATGCCGCCATGCCTTGCCACAGTTTTAACACTTCCTTATAGCAAAACTGTGGCAAGGCATGCTGGGATTTGTAGTTTCCCAACATCTGGAGGGCCGCAGTTTGAGGACCCATGCTCTACATAGATATATATATATATATATATATATATATATATACACACATGTCACCTAGCATTTGTGCAATTTATGTCGCAGGATGTGAAATGTATGCAAGAATAACATGACTAATTGTTGCCCCTTTGACATGCCCACAGATGACACCACACCGGCAGATGAGGGTGTGCATGGGGCCCTCCGGCGACTGGAGCACCAGCTGCAGCTGGCGCAAGCACACCTGCAGGACCTGAAGGACCTGCTTCTTTAATTTCTTATTTACTTTTTTTATATTTATGTTAATTGGGTCGTTAATAAAATTCTTTATGCAAGTTCACAGTTGTTGGTTTTATTTGCACTTTAAATAGTATATGTGTAGATTGTTTATAATCTTTTACACAGGGTGTAATACAAAGCATTGCACTTACATTGCTGTAAGGGTTAATGTGTGCAATGCATGTGTTAGGCATGCTTGTAAGGATATATTGGAATCTAATTGATTCCATTTCCAAATAAGCAGTTTTTTATGAGGATAGGTAATTGAATAAGTGGGTCATGTGATGTCTTGCAGAAGATACTTCATAGTGGGTTGTTTGGCGTAAATACTCCGCTTACGTGCGGTAGCACCGCTTGGCTCCCGGTCGGATGCGGTATTCCCGAGCATACTCTGTAATACTCTGTAATACCGTGCAGAATCGGAGTGTTTCTCCCGCACACGCATGGTTTGTATGTCGTCCGTAAACACGCCCTGTTCTTAAAGAGTGAGTCCGTCCGAATGCGGAGGACACGTGGGCGTTTCTACGGACGATGGCCGCACGCGGCAAAACACCGTGGCGTGCGGACCGCTCCGTAAGAATGCGGGAATTTCCGCACAGATCAGAATAAGGGCCAAGGTCTGGCTTTATTTGGAGAGAGCTGCACTACATCCTGACCCAAGGACGCACTCCTATTTTCTGAAGCTTGTGGCTGTGCGCAGTCTGGATCTACATTTTGTCTATATATATATATATATATATATATATATTTTATAAAAACAAATACAAATTGAATTTATATATATCACCTTGTAGAAATAATGGGCGAAATGTAATAGGGTGTGATTTTTTAGACATGTGCGATTTTTGGTCAAAAACGGCCGAAATCGCACATTTTCCGAAAATCGCACATTTAATAGGTTGAAAATCGCGGTAAAAAATCGCACTTTTTACCGCGAAATCGCACTTTTCTAAGTGCGATTTTTAGTCACATTTCAATTCGCATCCAGATGTTTTCCCATTATAAAGTATACAACTCGCAAATGTAATAGGGTGCGATTTTTGGTCAATGTTACCAAAAATCGCAAAAAAAATAGACCAGGTTCTGACAGGCGATTTTGACAGAACCATGCACAGATCATTGAGATCTGTGCATGGTTCTGTTAATAAAAATGTGTAAAAGTGTTTTTATAAAAAAAAAACGGCGTGGGGTCCCCCCTCCTAAGCATAACCAGCCCCGGGCTCATTGAGCCGGACCTGGTTCCAAAAATACGGGGGGACAAAAAGCATAGGGGTCCCCCGTATTTCTGAAACCAGCCCCGGACTCTTGGACCGGTCCTGGTTCCAAAAATACGGGGGACAAAAAATCTGGGGGTCCCCCGTATTTTGAAACCAGCACCGGGCTCCAACAGCCCGCGGTGTCATGCCACAGCCGGGGGACACTTTTTATACAAGGTCCCCCGGCCAAAACATGAGCACCGTGGCTGGTCAGCCTTGGACGGGGTACCTGGAGGAGTGGGGACCCCCCCAATAAAGGGGTCCCCCCCCCCCCAGGCTTCACCCGTCCAGGGCTGAAGCCCGGGGCTGTCACCGGCGTCCGTGGCCAGTGGACGCCGGCCTGATAGGGTTAAATTCATCATACATATCATTACATTGCTTTTTACCGGCGAACTACAAGTGCCAGCAGACCTCCCCCGCATGCTGGGACTTGGAGAACCACAAGTCCCAGCATGCGGGGCATTAATGGGCCCGCTGGGACTTGTAGTCCACCTGTAAAAAGAATGTTTATAAAAAAACACACACACAGAGAAGTACAAGTTTATTACACACACACACCTCAATTTTACACCAGCGCTACTTACCATTCCTGGATCCAGCGCTGGTCTGGCTGCTTTACAGCCGGCTCCCCCCGAACTGACAGGCAGCGGGGAGAAGCGGCTGTCTCCGTCGCTTCTAACAGCCTCTGTAGCGCTGTCCGAGTGCTACAGAGGCTGAGAGCGTGATTGGCTGAGCTACAGTATGCGTCTCCATGGAGACGCATAGCTCAGCCAATCACGCTCTCAGCCTCTGTAGCACTCGGACAGCGCTACAGAGGCTGTTAGAAGCGACGGAGACAGCCGCTTCTCCCCGCTGCCTGTCAGTTCGGGGGGAGCCGGCTGTAAAGCAGCCAGACCAGCGCTGGATCCAGGAATGGTAAGTAGCGCTGGTGTAAAATTGAGGTGTGTGTGTGTAATAAACTTGTACTTCTCTGTGTGTGTGTTTTTTTATAAACATTCTTTTTACAGGTGGACTACAAGTCCCAGCGGGCCCATTAATGCCCCGCATGCTGGGACTTGTGGTTCTCCAAGTCCCAGCATGCGGGGGAGGTCTGCTGGCACTTGTAGTTCGCCGGTAAAAAGCAATGTAATGATATGTATGATGAATTTAACCCTATCAGGCCGGCGTCCACTGGCCACGGACGCCGGTGACAGCCCCGGGCTTCAGCCCTGGACGGGTGAAGCCTGGGGGGGGGGGACCCCTTTATTGGGGGGGTCCCCACTCCTCCAGGTACCCCGTCCAAGGCTGACCAGCCACGGTGCTCATGTTTTGGCCGGGGGACCTTGTATAAAAAGTGTCCCCCGGCTGTGGCATGACACCGCGGGCTGTTGGAGCCCGGTGCTGGTTTCAAAATACGGGGGACCCCCAGATTTTTTGTCCCCCGTATTTTTGGAACCAGGACCGGTCCAAGAGTCCGGGGCTGGTTTCAGAAATACGGGGGACCCCTATGCTTTTTGTCCCCCCGTATTTTTGGAACCAGGTCCGGCTCAATGAGCCCGGGGCTGGTTATGCTTAGGAGGGGGGACCCCACGCCGTTTTTTTTTTAACTTTTTTTTTTTGGAACAAAATCGCATTTATGAAAATGCGCACATTTTCATGACTGAAAATGCGCACATTTTCATGACTAAAAATCGCGGCAAATCGCGGCAAATCGCATTTTTTGCCGCTAATTCGCATCTCATTACATATGCGAATTCGCGGCAAAAAACGCGATTTTTAAAGGTGCGATTTGGTGCGATTTTTTTTTAGTCTA
This sequence comes from Crinia signifera, assembly GCF_055691185.1. Classification (NCBI taxonomy): domain Eukaryota; kingdom Metazoa; phylum Chordata; class Amphibia; order Anura; family Myobatrachidae; genus Crinia; species Crinia signifera. Next base: position 148,305,486 of record NC_139221.1, on the reverse strand, counting down.
AAAATCGCACCCTATTACATTTCGCCCAATATGTTTCTGTTGGAACAATGGGGGCTATTCAGACCTGTTTGCTGGAGTCTGAATTAGTTCCCACTGCCGATTGTGGGGGTTTACGAATGTGTAGGCAGGCGGGTGGTCCCTAGATTCTGCCCAGCATTTTATGGGCACGCCCACAAAAATGGTGGGCGCGTTCATAGGTGTCCACACTGGGTGGACACCTGCGAATGCAGGCGTATCGAAGCCTGCCTCCCCCATCTCAGCGATTTCTGTTCAGGATAAAAGTAAGTATAGACTTATTTTTATCTACGAAGGGAGGAAAAAATAACGACTATCCAATGATTTTTCCTCCGTGCTGCCGCTTGCGAGTGGATGTGTAAGCCTACACATCCGCTTGCATGCTAGTGTGGGGATTTGCACAGTGGGGGCATGCATTCCACAGGGAGGTGGGGTGGCATTTACTTGCTCGCTTGGTATCAAATACACACTGCTTAGTTAAGTATGAAGGGAGACAATTTTCAATTTTTTACTTCGATTTTTAAACAAAAAATACAATGTACAACTCTAACAATTTTTCAGAAGTGGAGATTTTAATCTGTAAATTGGTACCTTTATTTATATTTTTTCGTTAAGTATGATGGGAGAAAAGGGAATTGTCACTAAAAATCACCTTCTAGAAATAATATTTACAGTACGATTATCTAAAAAATACAAAGTTTTCTGCAAATGATTTGGTGTATGATTTGTGTGGGTAATGTACAGAGAAATATGTGTTATTAAAGTTAGAAGGTTAGGAGCTAAAAAAGTAAACCAAATAGACTAAGCACACTGCTGGGAAAACTCACAAATAGGTTTTCATAAATACTATTAAAATGCCTCTTTATCTACATAACTATAATTGAACTGTGTGTGTGGATGTTCCACGACAACTCTCAAATGCTTTAACAAATCGTATGATTTAATGCTTTAACAAATTTTCGTGGTACTTTTGTAATAGTTGGGTGCCCACTAATCAATTTGCTTACTGGGCTATTCTGCGTAAGGAAATCGCATTTTATCGCATGTCCAGTTTTAGGGCGGGATGTATTAATATACATCGCCGCCCTTCGCCGGCTGTCCGCCGCGATGCCGCCGCATATGTACTAACATATGCGACTGGCATCGCGGTGCGGTAACGGAGCTCCCCCGCGATACCTGTACTCTGGTCCGCGGGGGTCTCCGTCACCTCCCAGTCGGCTCCTGATGCCTACACGACGGGGACAGCTAAGCAGGCTGTCCCCAGCGCCTCCTCCTCCCCCCTGCAGCCGGAAGGACGTCCAACTGCGGTGATAGGGGGAGGAAGGGATTACCTTCCGGGGTCCAGGAGGACCTGCAAGAAGGTAAGCCCAAGGGAGGGGGAGAGGGGGGGTCGGCGAGGCGGCGGGGTTGTGGCGGGCGGCGAAAAGAAGCCCATAGGCTTCTATAGGGTATCGCCACCCAAAGGTGGCGATACCCTGCCCTGCGATAACGGTGTGGCCGGGTAATAGTACATAGGAAAATGCAGTAAAACAGGGGTTTTACCGCATTTTCCCTTTAGTACATCCCGCTCAAAGTGTCATACGATGCGATGCGATATTACTAAGTAATTTATTCACTGCTATTTTTCACGGGCTTATCGCATCGCATTGTACCTCACGATGCAATGCGATGCGATCTTACTAAGTCATGTATTCACTGCCGAAAATTGCATGCGATTTTGTAAGGGGTGATGGCATTAACTGTAGTGCCAATTTTAGGTATCCCCCCCACTATCCACACCACCCCATAGCGTGTAACGTAGCGTGTAAAGTAATCCACGACCCCTCACGAAGCTCGCTGCGATGCCACGCTTCGGGCTCGGTGGCTCGCTATGCTCGCCACACTATATAAAGTCATCTCCACGCCGATGTGGATAGTGGGGGTATGAAAAGGTCGGGAAGACTCATTCCACCGCCCCTCGCAGGGCTCGCTGTGCTAGCCACGCTTCGGGGTGGCGTGAATAGTCGGGTGGTTTCAGGAACACATTCACAGCAGCCATGTAACACATCTGAGACAGTAATGTGGACACCTGTTAATGTCAAAGTGTAAATTTAGTGAAAAATGATTAAGATAATGAATAAATAACAATAGAAAATATAATGATTACATATAACAAGAATCACAAATACATAAAGAATAGTAAAGATAAGAATAACAATAAAATAAGGAACAAGATAATGAAAAAAAAGACAAGCACTGCAGTGCCCTTTGGCAGGAGGCTAAGTGCATATAAAATCCTTTCAAAAGTGTTGTCTGCAGCGGGTGCCGGACGCGTTTCCGACAGTCGGGATCCCGACAGTCATTTACCCGACGTCGGGATCCTGACTGTCAAAACACCGACAGCCGGGTGCCCGACGGCCACCCGCTATTTTCCCTTGTGGGGGTCCACGACCCCCATAGAGGGAGAATAGAATAGGTGGCTCGCATAGCGAGCCACCGTGCCCGCAGCGTGGCGAGTGCAGCGTGCTCACAAGGGGCTTTTTGCTGTCTGGGTCCAGCCGGTCTGGATCCCGACGTCGGGCTAATGACTGTCGGAGCCCCATACCACACCCGTCTGCAGCCACACTTCTCCTCCACATAAACTCCTGCAGGTATGAGTTTAAGTGCTGCCGGTGCAAGCCTCCCTCATAAGTGCATTATACTGCACTGCCGTCTTAATGGACATCTGTAACTCCCTTTCGCAGTAGGTGACACTGGTAAGTTCCTGTGCCCAGGAGTACAGAAAGCGTATGAGGGTGACGAATGGCAGCCGGCATCCAGGGTACCAAAGGTCTGCTCACACAGTGACCTTTCTGCGACAGGACTTGATATGGCACCGCCACTGACCTTCTCTCACTGCGAGCCTCATGGGATGACCATTTACGCAAGTCTGCTTAACCGGCAGCAAAAAATTTTTGCTGTAAAAACACCAACGCCTCCTCCTCTGATGTCGGCAGACTGAATAATGACATCTGCTGACCTGCAGCCATGCTGCTGTCAACACTAGTCACTGAAACAGTGGAAGAGCTCTGGGTAGCATTCATCACTGACACTGTTTTACCTCAGAGTGAGGGACCAGGAGCACTTACGTAACTTCTGACTGACTACACTATTTACGTGGCTTACGTTTATTCACAAAGCATAGTTACGGTACTTTATATGCATACATCACTACTATATGCATAGAAAGTACTGGGATCGCATCGCATGGATCGTATGCCACTAAAATGGGACATGCGATGCGATTTCCTTCCGCAAGCGTACGTAGCACAATTGGGCGCCCAACTACTACATAAGTACCATTTTCGTATTTGTATTCTTAGTAAATTTCCCCCTATGACTTTCTGAATACAACCAGGCCGCTATAAAAGCACTTGTGTAGTTTCACTGTGGCAGTTACACCATCAGTGTAGTGTCCCTGTAGGAATCAGCGTGGTTCCCGCGGTTAGCGTAGTCAGTCAGAAGTAGCGTAGTGTTCCCGCAGCCAGCATAGTTAGCGTAGTCAGTCAAAAGTATCATAGTGTTCCCGCGGCCGCTTCAACGTCCCTGTCAGATCCAGCGTAGTCAGTCAGAAGTACTGAATGTACTGTAATGTGTTAAGTTGTTTTAAATCTTATTATTATTATTATTATTATTAACTAAAATCCAGTTACAAGTTAACACATGTCATCATTACTGTCTCCGATGTATGATATGGCAGGTGTGAATGTGTTCCTGAAACACCACCACTATCCACGGCAGCCCGAAAAGTGGCGAGCGCAGCACACCCCGCAAGGGGACGCGTTACGCATCCTCCTGACCTTTTCATACCCCCACTATCCATGTCGGCGTGCAGTTGGTTTTATATAGTGTGGCGAGTGCAGCAAGCCACCGAGTCCGAAGCATGTTACCGTACATGTAATCCACGTCCCCTCGAGGTGCTCGCTGCGCTTGCCACGCTTCGGGCTCGATGGCTCGCTGCGCTTGCCACACTTAAAAAATAAACTACACGCCGACGTGGATAGTGGGGGTATGAAAAGGTCAGGAGGATGCATTCCGCCGCCCCTCGCGGGGATTTCTGCGCTCGCCGCACTTCGGGCTGCCGTGGATAGTGGGGGTTTTAAAAGCCGTGGATAGTGGAGGTTTCAAATGGAGGCATTTGCCAGCCTGTAACATGGAGCACTGGCAAATGCCTCCTTCATTGTGAATGAGATGCACTTGCGTCCTCACCCCCTCTTTGGACTGGAGACGCACACGCTACATAACCCCTAACCCTGTCAGCAGTGTTGCTGTACCCTGCCGAAATAACTACTCAGACACAGGAGTGTCTCATTACTGGAGCGTCTGAGACGCTCCTGCTTCTCAAACAGATGGAGTGCCTCTCCGCCAAAGAGAGGGGATCATGCTGGCGCTGGCGGTGTGAGAGAGGCGCTGACTAGGCTTGCCAGGGACAGAGATGCAGTTCCTGGCAACAGTACGGTAGTTACTTGTGCAGTTTCACGGTGGCAGCCTACGCTGATAACGTAGCTTAGGCTGCCACCATGAAACTACACAAGTAAGGCAGCCATTGGGCTACGCTATTAGCATAGCTTCAAACGTAGCGTAAACCATGGCAGGTTTGTCCTGTCCCAGAAATACTCACCACAGGAGGGGTTGCCCTGGGGCTGCTTCTGCCAGCTTTGGCTGTTTGTGCCCTCCTGGAGAAGATCAGGGCTGCTGGGGGGCTTGGGAGCACTGATTTGGTGCTCAGCCGTTCGTCTGTTCGGGCATTTCTGTGTTTGGACACCCAAACACATGAACAGCCTGAACTTCCCTAAGTGGCTATGATCCTCTCTGAGCGGCAATGGGGAGGATCGGGCCAGTGGTTCACCCTCTCTTTACACCCACTCCTGCAGCGCAGCCCAGTCTGAGAAATTTTCCGGCATACCACCGAAGGGGTCAAAGGCCTATAAGGGTCCATTAAATTTTCACTTTCAGAATTGCAGAAGCATAAACCTTTGCCAGTCAGCTGGAGACTAGTGTAACATAATGGGTTAGTTTGAATGTATTAATAGTTATACATATTGAATACTGATAATTATAATATTAAATGATCTCTGATTATCTTTTTTTGTTTCATTCTGTTGCTCTTTACATCAATGCCATACTAATCCTTATCGTAGATTAAGATCTCAGAGCATCTGTAAATTAATTTACATTCAGTCTTTTATTGTGTGTGGACTCGAATATTGACAGCGTAAAGCACTTGCATATTTTCAGCTGACCACTAGATGGTACTATGAGACTTAAAAAAAAAACAGATGCCTAAAGAGTGTGTGATATCAAACAGATTTTTCCTCTAGAACAGGATAGACACATTTATTTATTTATTTATTTATTAACAGTTTCTTATATAGCGCACACAGATTCCGCAGCGCTTTACAGAGAATATTTGACCATTCACATCAGTCCCTGCCCCAGTGGAGCTTACAATCTATATTCCCTACCACATGTACACACACACACACAGACATTCTAGGGTTAATTTTGTTGGGAGCCAAATTAGCCTAGCAGTATATTTTTGGATTGTGGGAGGAAACCGGAGTACCCGGAGGAAACCCACGCAAGTACGGGGAGAATATACAAACTCCGCACAGTTAGGGCCATGGTGGGTATTGAACCCATGACCTCAGTGCTGTGAGGCAGTAATGCTAACCATTACACCATCCGTACTACCCATTTTACAAATGTTGCTGTGATATGGTCTTTTTCCACATCTGGCTGCAAACCATTTTGAGTTATTAAGTTGCATTGTGTGTGGTAAATATTGGTAAATATTGGTAAATATGTTAATTCTGTGGACAAAATGATCTCCATAGACAAATCCTGGTCCATATACAGTAGGCACAACCTTAGAGCAAAGTGCACACACACAAAGGGGGCATTGGGGGCACATCCCTAACACTACCATGTAGTGTAATATGAATCAAGGGCACTACATTTTTTGCAATGCGAATAAGATTGTGTTATTTTGTGGCATAATTTGAATTGGGGCTACTATCCCTTTATAAAGTATGGGAGGTAGGTCTCAAATGTATAGTTTGCAGGGGGTGCTGAAAACCATAGTTGCCTACCCTCCTGCATTCTGCAGGAGACTCCCTGAAATAGCAGCAATCTCCCTCTCTCCCTCATTAGTCTAGCAATCTCCCTCATTTCAACTAGCCCACATTACACTGTTAAATTATTGGGGAAAAAAGGAGATAGATACATTTACATTGAATAATCAGCACCATTTCCCATCACTTTATAGTATAGTAGCTCTTACTAACTGCTTTGGGGCTCATCTACATTTGGATATAAGTAATTTTACAAGATTCCTCTCGGATGTAGTAGTACACAGCCATGCTTCTAGGTGCCAGGTTCACAATCTCTTTTCACAATCTCTCCATAATGGAACTAAACACGCCCTGTGGGTGGAGCATGACATGCCCCCTCAGTGGGGCACTGTGCAAAATTCTACTGCCAACTATAATCTCCCTGAAATTAGTTTTCAAAAGTAGTCAAGTATGCTGAAAACCCTAGCACTGGCCCTAGATCTGTCTAATGGCTGGGGGGATAATGTAATCCCTCCTGGATTCAGGGGGCCCTCACACCACCCTACAACCATTAATCATACGCACCGCTCCATCAGTCTGGTGCAGGCAGTGCAGCAGCAAATATCCCTGGAGAATGGCCACCACAGCCATTTTCCAGTGATTCTAACTTGCGCAATAGAGGTGTCCTCGAGCATGCAGCACGAGCACCATATTTCCGGAGACCTGCACATATGCCATACACTCTGGCACAATGTCAGAGTCTGCTGCACAGCCGAAGAGAAGGGGGCCCATTTGGAGCCTGCACTAGGCCCCCTCCTCTCTTAAAGCAACCCTGAGCAAAATATCTGTGATATTTTTATTCATGGAGTGGAGATGTTTTCCATAGCAACCAATCCAGTTTTTAATTTATCTAGCACCTTCTATACAATCGTATCCTACAAATCTACTTAAAAAAAAAAACACAACTTAGATAAATAAAAATGCCCTAAAGAGAATTTCACTCAAATGAAATTGTGTACAGACTGCGACGTTTACAGAAATATTAGATAAATACACAGCTCTGTGTGTACAGGTGATCTGCCAAAAGCCCGTACAGGTGGCCTGGAGCCACCGGTGAATGACAGCTCAGTGGGTGGGCGCATGTATATAGGCCCACGGATATGTGATCTCAGTCCTGACGTAATATCTGTAGATATATCTGCAGATCAATTGATCTGCAGATATATCTGCTAGTGTGTACCCAGCTTTAGACATTTGTATTTTCTGTGGCTTCACCAGACAAACATTGTCCATTAAATGACATCCACCTAACTACTTGCCTGAACAGGAGAGTGAGAGTGGGCGCTCTACCTCGGTTGCCGGCTGCTAAGTCTGGTTTGTCCAAACCCAGGGTAAGTTAAATAACAAGAAGGTGACTAGCGCTCAGGCTATAACTTGATAATGGAGATGATATCTAGTGTGGTACAGCTTGCGTGTAAAGCAGGGTTATAAATAACAACAGTGTGCCAGTATAATGAAAGCAAAGGTGTTTATTGTCATTTAGTAAAAAATGACATCCAATGGTGGGGGGTGGGGGTGGTGAGGGATGGGAGCCCTATATATGAGGGGTGTGGGGGGCTGGTGGTGGCTGCAAGAGCCAGAGTCCAGGGTCTTACAGGAAAAAGTAAAAGTCACACAAGCACACTCCGTTTCACCTCCTGCGGTGAACACACTCTGTGTGCTGGGTGGAGATGGATGCTGTGGAGATATTAGTGCACAGAGAAATCGTTTGGCTGTAGATGGTAGGTCACAGTCTTATCATAGGGTCATGATAAGTGTCCAGGTGTCGCTCAGGTTAAAGAGCGTCCTCTCTGCTGGCCAAGCGGTGTACCTGACACTTACCTGATACCGCTGATGTCCTCAATCCTTCCGTCCCTCGCCGCTTCGCTGCTGAGTGGACTGTATCCTGCTGGTGTCTGCACAGCCGTGCAGATCACCAGTGAGTAACCGCTTCGCTTCAACAGAGATAGAAGCACTTCCGGGTCCCGCTGGCTTGCGTTCGCCGGGTGTTCCTGATCTCTGGAGTAACTCGGGCTGCACTCCCAGAGGGTAGGAGGCTTGTTGTAGATGGCTGTGTATGAGGTGCTGTCCAACGCCTTTCAACCCCGCTGGGGTATTTTTCAAGGATAAGTAAGCTGTTTTGCTGAAGTGTTTTTATGAGGGTTTGTTCGTGGAATACGTCCCTTGGAGGCGGGCGTCCATTGGGTGTTGTTGCTGTCCATCTGATGACAAGTGCTGATGAGCAGAGTTCATTGGTGCATATGATGAGAATTGCTGATGAGCGGAGTTCATTGGTGCATATGACTGCAGAGCATCAGGTGTGTGGATGCACCAGTAATCTGTATACAATCAGATTCATTAAGTGCTTTCAGGTGTGCTGGCTTATGGAAAAGGTCGACATATATTATGTAGACCTTGTGCTCATGTTAGTACGCTGAGAGTCAGATGCTGCATGATGTGTGGCAGTCTAGTGGCTCTACATGGAATCGCGAGTTCAGGAAGTGGTCGACATGGTGTGTGTCGACCTTATGTGTGTGTTGATGATGGAATGGGCTGGAAATGGGGGTACTGCTTGAAAGTGAACATGGGGGCTGGTGGGGAAATTATGGGTGTTTTTGTTCACTTGAGTATAATCATGTTTACTGTTTTTACCCTTGCTTATGTATTTGCCGGGAGGAGCCAATCATCTCAAATGCTGGTCACCATATGTCATATGGGGTATTTTTTTTTTTAATTTGGAGTGGCATTTATTTGGATATTGCACCTAGGTTGAAGTCTATGTTTAAGCCATTGGGTTTGAGAGTATTGAGTTGGTAGATCCAGAACATCTCTCTTTTATCCAGGGTAGCCGTGAAGTCCCCTCCCCTCCAATTTCTTTTGGGGGCCTCAATAGCTGTAAATTTCAGTCCTTTGGGGTCACAGCTGTGTCTGTCTTTGAAGTGTGAGGACACACTGTGTTGTTCATATCCCCTTTTTATGTTTCTAACATGTTCGTACATTCTGGTGCCCAGAGATCTAGTTGTTCTGCCTATGTACTCTATGTTGCAGGGGCATTTTATAAGATATATTACTCCAGTTGAGTTGCATGTCAGATGTTCCTTGTATTTAAATGTTTTATTCGCAGTGGTTGAATGCCAGGTGGTGTTGGCCTTAGTGCTCATGTCTGACATACATTTGCACCCTGCGCATCTACCACAGTGAAAAAAACCTAAGCTGTTGGTCAGGGTGCTCTGGAAGGAGTTTGAGGGTTTGATATGATTTTTCGTCAGTTTTTGTTTAAGGTCAGGGGCTTTTCTGAAAACTACCTTGGGTTGATCTTGAATGAGTGTTTTTAAATCTGTGTCGTCTTGCAAAATGTGCCAATGTTTCTTTAAAATCCTCTTGAGAGTGTGTGCTGATTGGTTGTATTGAGTGATAAATAGTATGTTATTGTTGTCCGTGCTTAATGTCTTCTCTCTTATGGTCAGTGTGTCTTTCTGGTCTGTGTTGAGTATTTCTTGTTGATCTGCCAAAAGCCCGTACAGCCACGCCTGGAGCCACCGGTGAATGACAGCTCAGTGGGTGGGCGCATGTATATAGGCCCACGGATATGTGATCTCAGTCCTGACGTAATATCTGTAGATATATCTGCAGATCAATTGATCTGCAGATATATCTGCTAGTGTGTACCCAGCTTTAGACATTTGTATTTTCTTTGGCTTCACCAGACAAACATTGTCCATTAAATGACATCCACCTAACTACTTGCCTGCATCACATTAATCTACCCATCCACATGCATAACATCCCCCTGCCTGACTGACTGTATCACATTCACCTACCTCTCTGTGGGGCAGATGTATTAAGCCTTAACAAGAGATAAATTCAAGTGTGATAAGGAGAGGTAAACGTCCAGCCAATCAGCTCCTTACTGACTTTTTTCAAACACAACCTGTAACATGGCAGTTGGCAGGTGATTGGCTGGACCTTTATCTCTCCTTATCACACTTGCATTTATCTCTTGTTAAGGCTTAATACATCTGCCCCTGTGTTACATCCACTTACATGCGTGCATTCAAATACCTGTCCATAATTTCAACTTTCCAGGGATCAGCCAGTGACCACACGGATGAGCCCTTGCTGACCCATCCCTCCTTCCCCCTCCTGTTGGCTACCTATGCAGCCAGCCCAATAGAAGGGAATCATTAAGCGGCTGTACCCTGGGGACTCCTGCAGTACGCTGACGTCTGTACCGCAGGAGGCTGCAAAGGTGACAGGGCACACATATAACATATATTTTCGCTTATTTTCTATCAAATGTGTGATTGATTTTTACTGTACTATTTGACGTAATTACCTGCATCATTTACAAAAGTACATTATCTCTATACCATACAGATGTATGTTGAATGATAAATGATAGGGATCTAACACAGCAGATTTCTGTTTTTGCACGTAATTAGTGTGATCCATTTAATGTGTCAGAGCAGAGTCGACACAGGTTACCTGTAACTGTGCAGTGTGTCGTCACTGCAGATATTCGGAGGACATAATACCTTCGGGGCCTGGATAGATAAAATATACTGCTACCTCACATCTGAGAAATTATATATTAGTGTACTGATTTTTTCTAGCGATTATTTCTGATCCCTATCAAAACCACCGATACTTGAGTCGATAAATTTGGAAGAGCACTCCATTTGGGGACTGAGACCCCCGTGGGAACTTTTGGTATTTTCCACTTTTGGGACCAACTTTTCCACGAGGAACATACCGCTATTGGCCCCACTTACCTGAGTGTTTTTTCCAATACGAGCTCAGCTATCATTTTATGTTATATGTATTTGTTTTTGGTTGTGTCACTGTTTTTGTCTATGTCTAGTGCTTATTTTTAATGAATAACCATTAAAGCAATTCTTTTAAATCTTGTCACATACAAACGCAAGTAATGTATCACTAAAAATCTTTCTAACAATTAACATTCTCTTGGGATCCCTTGTGTCTTCCTGATGTTAAACCCGTAATACTGTCTTGAACTGTTTTGAAAAAAAATTTTTTTAAAAAGAGTGCCCCGACAAAGAGAGAGTCTTTCCCCTTTTCCTCAAACATAATAAATAAATATCACAAATTTTTTTTCTTTTTTTTAATGAATTACAGTTTACAATTTATGTATGGTAGCAGTATCTTAATTTACAAGATTTGGGGTTTAGATTGACCAATCTTGATAATAACTGTGTAAATAAGTTCCATTTGTTAGCATTTAATTTCATTAATCCAGTACAAATATTTTCATTTTACATGGAGTATGTGATTGCATCAGCGTTCTCAACAATATATTGTCAGCTAAATAATAGCTGAGAGACAACCACGACTTAATAAAAACAATAAGTATTACGCTTTCATCACAATGCAATGGCCAAATGTGAAATGTTATCCACACATGGCAACTTTACAGGAAAGAAAGCATGCTTGAAATTCCATAAAAGGCTTGATACAGTATGTGCTATTAAAAAAGTGTTGCTGAGAGCACAATGGATTATGAAATAGTGCACTGAGGAACTGCACTACATGTATATGCTACGTCCAATCCATATCCTTCTTAGTTTATTTTGAATATTGCTGATTGATCTTTTAACTTTTTTTCATTGAATTATAAATATAATTTGTATAAATACTGGTGAGCAGAGCACTGTGGCAAAGCCAAAAATAGGGGTTAGCCATTCAAGTAAACACTAGCAGCTGTGAATTAATAACAGGCATTAGGTGACAATGTTAGCAGTGTGTTGTGTATTGACAGGGTGACTAATGTAACTCAGTCCAAGATGCTGACCAGTTTAACCTTCCTGCATTGTTGCAGAATGCTAAATGAAAGCATTAAATATCTTAACTCATACAGACAGGACGTATTTTTCTGTATACCACTTACCACACAGAGGGTGGGATGTAAAAAAATGCGGTAAAACACTTCTGTTTTTTACCGGACTTACAAATGCACTAAAGCCTCTTCCGTTGGGGCTTCTCTTCTGAGCAATGCTGTGTGAGGGATACTGATCCCTCCCAGCATCCCCCACGGCCTCCAGCTACTCGTTAAAAACAAGGGATTCCAGGTAGCGGCGAGGATCGCAAAGGGAAGCTCTTATTGCGAGAGCTGCCTTTTGCGTTGCTGATGAGCATCGTCTTGATGGGTGGTGGGATGCACACCTCCCAACAGTCCCGATTTTAGCGGGACAGTCCCGATTATCAGGGCCTGTCCCGCTGTCCCACCCGCGGGCGGCAGTGTAGGGGGGCTGTTGGGAGTCCCCCGTCGGCTGCTAAGCAGCGGGGAATAAACGCTGTGCGCATGCGCACAGCGTCTATTCCCGCAGCCAAGGGGCTGGGGGCATGGCTAGAGGCTCATAGAGCCTCTGGGTCATGCCCCCAGAGCGGCAAAATGGGGGCGTGGCCTCGCAGGAGAGCCGCGAGTATAGGCCATGGCCCCCGAATTAGGCCACCCCCCCCCCCCCCCCCCCCCGAAAATTTCGTCCCGCCTGCTGAGCTTGCAAAGTTGGGAGGTATGGGGATGAACCACCGCTGCTTGGTACATCCCACTCAGACACTTAGCAGGTACGTACATATTTGTTACCCATAAAAATGCTGATTGCTTGAACGAATTCCACTCTGGAGTCAAAATAGGGGTCACACACTGTTATATGACCAAATATACTTAAACTCACTAAAAGATATATATAGATATACTTCATGATTCAATTAATGATAAAAATAACGCTCCACAGATATTTCTTAGTTGTGTTTACATTATATGGTTTAAGACACTTGAATCCTCACATTAACATGACTGATGTAATTAAAAATCTCTGTACATGCACTAATCATTTAATGCTTTTATACTGTGCATAAGCAGCACATTGATTAGCACTGATGTCAAACAACAGTTACAGATGGAGCCGGCCTCTTCATTGCAGGGGCTGGCGAACGTAATGCCAGCCTCCGCCAGGGGGCGTACGCGAACGTGATGCATGCATGCCCCGTGGCAACGGAGCTTGCCCCAGGTCCCTGCGCCTCCCCCGCCGGTCCCCCTCGCCACCCCGACCCCCCTAACCCTGCCCATCTCCGTGAAACGGAGTCGGGCAGGGACCCGCAACGCCACCGCTGAGAGACTGGGACGCGCGTGCGTATGAGACGCACACGCATCCCAGTTCAGTGTAGCCCCTGCCCGCCGGCAAAGGATGACAAGGGCTACATCTGTAGGTCATGGGTTCTTTTCAAACCATGGTACTATTTGTGTGAATTTTGTTTGTTTCATGGGTACTTGTGTATTTTGGCGGCGCCCATCGCATCGCATACCATAACACATACGATGGTATGCGATGCGACGCGATATCGTACGATAGTGCACGATGGCATACAATTTTGAAATTGTATGCCATTGTACATGGCATACAATGCCATACGATGCGATGCGATGCGATTAAACATTGTATAAGCACCCTAATGGGTGCTTATACAATGTTAAGCACCCAAATGGGTGCTTACAATGTTAAATGCACCCCCACGCCACCCACCCACTACAAACGTGAACCCGAAGCGTGGCGAGCGCAGCGAGCCCGCGAGGGGCGGCAGTACGCGTCCTACGACCTTTTCATACCCCCACTATCCACGTCGGCGTGGAGTTGAGAATAGAATAGTGTGGCGAGCGCAGCGAGCCACCGAGCCCGAAGCGTGGCGAGCGCAGCGAGCCCCGCGAGGGGACGCGGATACCTGTGAAGCCCGCGAAGGGACGCGTTTACCTGTGATGGTATCCGCGTCCCCTCGCGGGGCTCGCTGTGCTCGCCACGCTTCGGGCTCGGTGGCTCGCTGCGCTCGCCACACTATTCTATTCTCAACTCCACGCCGACGTGGATAGTGGGGGTATGAAAAGGTCGTAGGACGCGTACCGCCGCCCCTCGCGGGCTCGCTGCGCTCGCCACGCTTCGGGTTCACGTTTATAGTGGGGGGGTGGCGTGGGGGTGCATTTAGCATTGTAAGCACCCATTTGGGTGCTTATACGATTTTTGGTCGTATAGGGGGTCAAAATCGCGTCGCATCGCATCGTATGCCATCGGGTGCATGGCATGCGATGCGATGCGATCTGATCGTCGTACGACGGACATCGGGGGCGCCGCCAAAATACACAAGTACCGTTTCATGAGTTCCCTCCCAAATTCCAATAACCATGGTGGTTGGTTAATTGTAAAAGATGGGTCCTAGCATCTGTGTGTGTTGTGTGATAGGGAATATATAGCAAAGTTTCCACTGTACCAGTGACTAATGTGAATGAGCACTGCATAATATGAGTATGGGTCATTAGGTCGACAGTGTTTAGATCAACAGTCAAAACGTCGACCACTATTGGTCAACAGTCAAAAGATGGACACATGAAAAAGGTCGACATGCATTAGGTCAACAATGTCAAAAGGTCGAAATGGAAAAGTTCAACATGGAAAAATAATATTTTTTAAATAAAATATTTCATTTTAGCAAATTGGATTTCATTAAATTCCCACCAAAGTGTGCCATTGTTTTAGGATGATATTGGTAGCATTGGCCTTGTCATTTAGGCAGCAATGTGGGCTAAATTGCTGTTGATTTCAAACCTAGCGAATTTAATATTTTAAGACTACAAACGGGTGGATTAGCCCTGGCAGGAAACCGGGCCATTTTCCGATCGGTTGGCCCATAACACATTAGAACACATTAGAACCAGGCTGGCCGCTGTCCACCCTGGGCTGGCTGGGCCACGGACCTCGCAACTGTGTTCACATGAATTAGCGACTTGACCAAATTCAAAATGGCCATGGGAGTGCTGCTGTGCATGTGCAACTGCACATAGATCCTCCCCTGGTAATTTCAGAGCACGTGAATGATGGCTCACGGCTCCATTCTTCTCCCCCTGATTCCCAGTGGCAGGGGCAGCGAGGGCTCCATCCCCCCTCTGCCCGGCTGCATAAGCTCTGCCCCCCTTCACCCGCAGTTTTAGCTGCGTCCCCCCTCCGCCCGGCACCTCCATTCCCCCTCCATCCAGGAGCCTTGTCCCCATGGAAACTAGGTCTCCCTTCCACCCGGCGTCTCTGTCCCTCCCTCCGCCCGCCGGATCCAGGCAGCTACTGGGGGCAGTCTGTGTGTAAAAGGCACTACTGGGGGCATTCTGTGTGTAAATGGCACAACTGGAGCATTCTGTGGGGCATTATGCATGTAGCAGTGCTGCTACTGCAGGCATTATGTGTTAAAGGCGCTGCTACTGGGGGCATTATACCTGTACAGAGCCGGTGGAACCCAGTAAGTGTGCTGTGGTGTCGCCAAGTCAGAGAGTTGCTCTCCTCTGCTGGCTATCCCCCGCTGGATCCCGGCTGCCTGGCACCTGCCATTTCAATTAAACAAATAAATAAGGAGCCGGCATAATTGGGCAGGTGGGGAGTGGCACCTAATGGGCTCAGAGTCTCTGTCCACATACAGACAGAGACCCTGCACCCCTCCATAAATGGCTGTCACCATAGAGGAGACAGATGCTAGAGGCCTTATGTGCCTATAGCATCTGTCAGGGCACCCAATGCTGGCCGGAATTGTGGATTCTGGAAGCACTGGCATGATGTGTGCCTACATCCCTGAGCAATGAGCATGTTATCCCACATAGGCATTAAGCATGTAATCCCCCGGGCAATGAGCATGTAACTACCCCAAGCAATGAGCAAGTAATGCATCTGGCAATGAGCATGTAAACCCCTCACCCCGTGGCAAGGAGCATGTAACCCCCTGGCAAGAAGCATGTAAACCCTGGCATCGAACATGTAACTCCAGGCAACGAGCATGTAACTCTTGGTAACTAGCATGTAGGTAATGTGTAATAAGTAATGTGTATATGTAATATGGTGTATTGTATAATATGTAATGGGCATTACGTGTGTGGCATAATGTGTAATGGGCTTTAAATTTGAAATAAACAAAACAAAAAGACAGCGGGTTTTTGGTGTGTGTTGGGGGGGGGTGCAAACCATATTTTTGCACCTGGGCCCACAGCTTGATTGTTCTCATGAGGGGCGTGGTCAGCCTGGAAGGTGGGGGGTATATATGCGGCAAGAGTATCCCCTCCCCCTTGGCTGAGGAGATGCCCCCTCACAATACCCCATCCCAATTAGGGCTGCTTTTAGAAATTTGGGCTGGTTTAAAATCCCAATCCGCACCTGACTACCAAACATTGGATAATATTGTTTGTAGGTAAAAATAACTGGCAATTCTTCCCCTCTATATTTATTAACATTGCTAGATGATTGATATCAAGTGAAAGTTTAATCTTAAATGCATGCTGAAAAAAAGAGTAGAGCTGGCAATAACTATAAATAACATCACCAGCTAGCACAATTAAGTTACAGATGGGATACCAGTTTTATTTTTTAGCTCAACATAAATACCAATGCTTTACCATAGTTTCCAGAATTAGGGTATAAGTAGTAATAGGATATGCCTGGAATGGAATGTCAGGCTAAATTCTCTGGCACATGGAGCCTGTCTATATATTTGTCACTGTTATTAGAAAACTCTAAACTTCTTGTGTATGGGTGCTTTGTGACATAACAGTAAATACATTCTAATTATAAAAAAAGGATGCATTTTACTTTTGACTTCACACATGGGCATCAAGTGAGCGAAGTGGTGCAAGGCTACACATTAATTTTTTACAGAGTAAATTCAAAACAAATGTTAGAATAAAATAGTGAGTTAAATCATAGCTATTTTAAATGCCATATGGAACATATTTGTAATTTGCTAATCAATGCACATGTTTATTATGACTATTTTATTGCATCATTTTCAATAGCAATCCATATATATTTTGTTTGCAGCAGTAATGCTGGCCACACATCAGACCAACTTTTTTAAAACCCTTCAAACCTCCAACCATCCAACTTGACAGTCCAACTAAAACAGTTCCCCACACATTTTCTTCCAACCAGCAACCTTTTTTTTTTTTTAGTCCAGCCAACTTCTGATGTCATAAAAGGGGGCTGGCAGTGTCTGCCTGTTTCGAAGATTTTTTTTTTTTTTTAAGTGTCTGTTTATTTCAGTGAACTGGAGCATTTCTTCCAAGCGATTGTCTTTTTTGGGGTTAACTACAGTTCCAAACTTGGTTGGCTTGCCTCTTGTTCTTGTAGATCCACAAATACAAGCTTGACATGGCACCTGTATTGATTTTTTGTTTCATTTTTTTTATTATTTTTAACATGGTAAATGACAGTGTAATGTTTTATTTTTATTTATTGGAGAACTGCAATTGCTAGTGTGGCCCAATTGTCAGGGAAATCTTCCAATTATGGTACGACAAATGTTAACACTTTTCAGTTACTTCTGAATAGTGAACCGTGCTGAGACTTGCAGTTTGCCACAGACAAAGAGGTTACATTCACGGAAATAATAAATTGTGTATTTACTACACTACAGACACTCACACACACATGTACACAAATATATACATGTAGGCTATACATTGGTGGGTTGTTGTCAGGGATGTGCTATAATGAGTACCATAATAAAATAATACAAATAAAATACTTATGACACATATTATGTGTCAAAAGTATATGCTTTATATTGGTCTAATAATTTTTCCCCATGTTTACTTTTTAAAGTGGTTTCAGAGGCACCAAGAGCGGTGCCTCCTGCTGTCAATATAAAAGGACTAGAATCAAGGGGCAGGCAGTGGGCGGTGCCAATCAGAAGGTTGTAGAAACCCATTGAAATAATTACTATGAGCGGCACCTATAGAGGTGCTAAGTGATAGGGTCATGTTTTCTGCCTATATGAAAGCACGTCCCTGTCACTGAGGCCATTTCAAATGCACCGTGGGTCGTGAGGCAATCAGAGCTCACGGCCCGACAGCAGCACTGTTTGGCGCTGATCACAAGCTGGCGCCGCATTTTAAATAGCCGAGGGCCGTCGGAGCCGTGGTACCTAAAATGCAGTAGCTCCATGGGGTCCCGGCATCAGCCGCCCACTCATGCTCTTGTCACCACCCAGCATCAGACGGCTCCCTTCCCTTATGCAGGACAGGCGGGTCGCTTCCTCAAGACCGCTAGGTGCCCGCTACTTACAGGGTATAAATCAGGTGGACACACAGCTCGCCAAGGGACCAGCAGCCCAGCAAAAACTACTCAGCTCTAAAGTCCCTGGGCATTGCAGCGCTGTTCGGACTGACCAGGCTGATACTACTCTCTGCCTACTCAACTGGAATACTAGGTCTGGGGAAAGGCTGCGCCTGCCATGTCCGGCAACTCGAGGGACTACACCCTACAACTTGTCAGCCAGGTCCTGCTCTCCCTCCCTGCACAGCCGTTACCCAGACACTGTTACATGAAGTAGTTTACTGCCAACGCCATGGCCTTTGTCAGTAATGAAACAGCGCTGGAGCTGGATGAGTTGTCTGAGGATGGGGAGATGATTGGTGTGTACCTTCCCTTCTGAGTTGTGTGGCTGATGCTGTGGTAGTGGTCAGGGATAGTGGTGATGGTTGGTGAGGCACCAAGCAAGTGCCTCACCTACCACTAACTTCAGTGCACGTCACTGGTTGTAGTTGTATGCATGCTACATTGGTGGGCAGGGGGTGCATGCTACAAACATTGGTGGCCAGTGGCATACAAAGCATGCATGCATGCTAAAACATTGGTGGGGAGAACAAACTATTAACACATTGGTGGGCAGGGGGTAAAAACCTATTAAATCATCAGTGGCCAATGGCCGGAGCTCACACTACAACTGTGTGGAGCTCCGGCGTTAGTTTGTGGCTGTGCTGCTGCTGCCGTCTCCCCCTGAACGTCATGAAAGATATTGGCTGATTGAGCTGCAGGTTCGGCCAATATCAATATCGTTAATGGTGTATGGGGGCATGCATCGTTAACGAGATTAGGCATACCCACTACAACCAAAAAAGAAATTTAAATTTAAAATTCCCCCGAGTCTGCTGCTGCCCTTAACAAGGATGTACTCCACCCCTTGAATTTGTACAAAAAAACTGAAAAAAAAAAAGAATTTAAAGACAACGCTGATTCAGGTACTTAAATAAAAAATATTTTTTAATCTTAACAATACAATGACACAAATTACACACAAATCACCGGCCAGTAATTAGACAATTAAAACTAATTACACTTTCACTGTAGCTGTTGCCTTGAAAGGTGTTACACAAGCATATTGGTTAGTATAGCTTAGCAAGAAAAAAAAAGGGGGGGGTATAGTGGCTGTAGGGGACTTGATGATGCTGCTGCAGGGGGGATCCTGGAAGGGGACTGGGGATGACGCTGCCGGGGGGGTTGCGCAGGGGGACTGATGCTGCCGGTGGGGACTGGGGTTGGATGATACTGCCTGAGGACTGGGGACTGGATCATGCAGCAATTAGGGGTGATCGCTGAGGAGGACTGGGGATGATGCTGCCGGAGGTTCTCCTTCTTTTGCTCATTACTGCCGTTTAACAATGAAGAAGTAGGCGGACACTGCTGGTCAGTGTCCAGCTGGGACAAATCAAATAGGTTTGAATTTTCCCAGCTAGTTGGAATGACTGTTTTGGCCCGTTTATCAGCGTTTTGGCCCGTGTGGGAGCAAACGGATGATAATTGTTTGCTCCCACACACTAGAAAGATTATCATTCCAACCAGCCAAAAGTTGGCTGGTTGGAACAATATCGTTCTAATGTGTGGCCGGCATAAGATCTAAATAAATCTATCGATTCCCTGAGCTGGCTGAGCGGCACTCCATCTGTATCTATACTATTTCCAGGAGAAATGGTAGATGAAAGAAAGAAAATTCAACAACATTGAATTATCCTAGAAAGGGGACAGCTACTCCTTAAATAAATATGGGTCTATTCATGAAGTTATGAAAATCCAAGTTTACCTGGAAAAAAGGACTTTTCACTGCTTCCTTCTATTAAGAAAGAGGGTTACCATGAGAAGTTCCTGACTTTGACAGAAGAGCCCCTGCTCCCCTGCTCCATGTTCGGATTGCTTCCATATACTGCTGTATGGGGATAGCCATTTATAGAGGAGCACCCCTGCTGTGTACAGATTCCCTATTGCAGGATGAAGTACTCAAAACAAAAACAGCAGGGAAGCTGAATACCTCCCTAGTTTTTAATTGTCATTGGAGCTTCCTCTAGCCCTTTTATAGACCAGGGAACATTGCAACAACTACAGTATATACTGACCTGCTAGTCACAGACTAAAGATGATTTACCAGAATTTTCCACAAGTAAATAATATAAACTATAGATACGCTCGCCACACTTTATAAAATCAACTTCATACCGACGTAGATACTGGGGGTATGACGTGGATAGTGGCGATATGACGTGGATAGTGGGGGAAATGTGTGTGTGTTGTGCGTTATACTTACCCTCCTCCGGCCCGGCCACTGCGTCCGCTGGGTCCCCGCGATCCACCGATGGGTCCCCCTCCTCCGGCAGTTACTCCCCGGCGCCAACGTTCAGTCGCCCTCCTCCGGCACTGCCAGTGTACAATGTACGCAATTAGCGTAGTGCCGCTGGGGGAGCAGGGAAACCATGTGATGCTCCCCCCAGCATCAATGTGCTGAATTACGTACATTGCTGGTGCCGGGGAGTGAACCTGGAGGAGGGGGACTGAAAGCTACTGCCCGTGACCGTTGCCCGTGGGGATCGGTGAGCATAGGTGCCGATTTTGTGGGTGCTCAAGGGCCCGAGCACCCACGGAAATTGTTGAGCACCAACGGGCCTGAGTCCCACTGCTGGGCCGCCATATTAACTTGCTAAATTGCAGTTGCAGCACCCACATTGCCGGACCCGCCACCTGGGAAACAGTATGCCGGGAAGAGTGTATTCTGTCCGTGGAGTATCTGCACTGTATGGGGCATTTATGTACCTGCACTGTGTAGACATTTATGGATGTGGAACTCTGTTGTAATTTGTATATTGGAGACAACTGTGCTCCGTAATAAAAATTGGTATTATTTTGTGGCCACACCCCTTCCCCATGAAGCCACTCCTCTATTTTTTTGGCTTGAGCACCCACCAGCAAAAACATAAATCGGCACCTATGTCGGTGAGTATAAAACTCACCCTGCTCCCTCTGCCACCCACCATCCTGTTCCCAGTGTAATTTCATGGCGGCGCTTGCTACGCTGACAACGTAGCCTAAGCTACCCTCTTTAAAGATGGAGGCCTAGTCCCCCCTCATAGGTAGTGACATTCTTGATACTCTCCCAGGGGACATGTCGGCCAACCATTATAAAGTCTCTAGATGCCACTGAGGTTCACTGCTTACCGACAATGCCTTGTTTGTAAAACCAAGGTGCGCCACCCTCCGTGACCCCCTAACTCTACTCTATAGATCCCCATATGTCCTTAATGAAAATTATCAAAGGCTTGTCCGACAGGACACCCTCCTGCCTGTAAAGCATACCCTCATTGTGCTTGAGGCTTGGGTGCTTAATCACTCTACACCCTCTTTCCAGCATGAAACCTGTGATTACTTCATTTACTTTCTGTATCACCTTTTCCAAGGCCGCACAACCTTGTGCCCCTCTCCTGGGCACTATTTCAGACCACACCCACTCCACCTCTGGCCACCTTGCCATAAGCCCCTGCAGGTCCTTTTTTATGGGCCAAATGAGCTTCATCCCTCATTATGCATACCATCAAAATAAACAGTGTTTTTCAGGGTGAACCATATGAAGTCGAAACCAGAAAACCTCTTTTGAGGAAAAACTGGAAGTACTTCATTCCCCCAATATGGCCGGCATCATAAGGTCTTGGGTTTCCCATCAAACACAACAAACATTATACTATCACTTACCATTGATGTCCTGGGGCTTTGCACCTGCCAACGTATCACCTCGGAAGTACACCTTGTACGCCACTGATTTCCACCTCCCCAACTTCTTAATGTCTTCGATGGAGGAACCTGTTGAGGCCGCACATGGGACTGCCCCTATCCTAAATGAATGTGTGCCAAAGTCGGCTTCGAATAAACCCATCTGACCCAAGCATTTTTTAAACACTCTGCGGAAAAGGGTTGAGGAATGTCAGGGGCGGGGAAGGTGTTCAGTAAACTGGATCGAAGAACAAAGAGAATGGCTTCCCATTTCCTTTTCCTTTTGTATACCCCCTGGCCTTTCTTCCCCTACTCTACCATAGGCTGCCATTGAAAGGTCAACATGAGGTTTTTTTTGTCTATGTCGACATAGGTCGGTATGGACATCATCTAAGTGAACCGTGTCCCCTCACATAGCTTGCTATGCTCGCCATGCTTTGGACACGGTGCTCGCTGCCCTCAGCACACTATTATATTCTCCCACCACTCCGTAGTGGATGGTATGGTATGGTATGAAATACCGCCTGTTGACACATGTCCTCTCAAAAAAAAACATTAAAAACTTTTGTCTACCTCTTTCATGCAGAACGTTTCCGTGGTGACCTTTTGACAATGTTGACCTTTTGAATGTCAACCTTTTGACTGTGGACCAATAGTTGTTGACCTTTTGTCTGTCGACCTAGACACTGTATATCTAATGACTGCATACCGGATTACAATAATTTGTATACATTTTCAACTCCCAAAAATAAATATTTGGGGGAATCTTAAAATATACAGTATGCTAAAGCTGACAAAATTCTACTAATGATAGAAACCCACTGGCTCTATTTAATTATCCTTTTGAGTAGATTATTAAAGGGAAAAAAATGCTCTGAAATAGAATTATATAAGGAACAGGTTAATGTTATGCCTAAAACATTTGAGCAAACTGAGTAAAAAAATTATATGTTGAAACTTCCATTAGTAGACACAATAGAAATAAATGATTTTTTTGAAACTTAAGCTAAAATTATATTGGGTCATAAGGAAATATAGATAATCACAATTAATTTTCATTAAATATTTACAATTTCAGCAATGGCTTTGAAAACCATAATGCATTAGCTCATTGCAGATGTCAACATAATTGTCAATAAAATGCAAGAAAAAATGTGGTAATATAGCGGATATGCATTGGATATTTGCGTAAAAACATTTGTTTTGGGTGGATTAAATGGAGAGTTTAAGGAGATTTTTACAATTTTTATTAAAAGTAGCTGCCTGGGTTGACTATGAAACACTGGTCCAGTAAATAGTATTTTTATTCATGTACTTTACATACAATTGTGCTAATTAATTCCAATTTTAGTTTATTACCCACCTAATTCTTATTATATAATTTGTACTTTTTTATTCTTGTATATGTATATGTATTTGTGATAATTATACTCCAATTTTAGTTTATTACCCACCTTTATTCTTAAATTTATTGTTTGTGTCTATATAAAAATGTTTTACATTTAAATACAGCGTGTCCTCCTTCATTGTGCTTGGTGTGCCATATATCCTTATTATCCTTTTGAAATATAGACCTGATTGACAGCGCAGTGTGCATTCCCCTACAAATGGAGAGTTTAAGTTTAATTTTTTTTCCTTGTGACCTTTAAAGAACATCTAGTTTTAGATTTGAATTTTTTTTTTAGCTGTGTTCTATTTTATATTTTAATTCAAATTATTTGTTGTATCTTAATTGCATTTTACATGCTTCTTTTTTGTATTTGCAGCTAATATGACTGGAAAACACAGGATGCCAATGAAAAATGTAATCTTACATTGGAGAATCCATGCTCTATCAATATTTTATTATATTGATAAAGGAGACCACATGGTGATCTGGGTATTTTTTTTTTAGGCTCCAGAATAAGCACATCACATCGTCCAGAATGCTGGAATGCATGCACTCCTGGTTTAGCTGCCATCCTACTTCCTATTTTTAGTGTTTACAGTGGTATTTAGAATTACGTAATAATGTTAATAATCAATTGGTTGGTGTCATTTAGGTTATATAATGTAGTAATGTTATACCCTGTTGTACAGGGTACATCATAATTTTTTTTGCAGTGTTATTATGTTTGGTAGATTTTAAGATTATGGGTGAAATTTAATAGAATGAGAGATTCAGAAAGTGAGAGATTTGGTAAGAAATGTTTTTTTTAAAGCAGCAATCATTATTAATGTCAGGTTAATGGATGAGGCGGGTAGAAACATAGAAACATAGAATTTGACGGCAGATAAGAACCACTTGGCCCATCTAGTTTCCCTTTTTTTTTAAACATGTTACCTCAAACCATATTTGATCCTTATTTTTTTGTAAGGATATCAATATGCTTATCCCAAGCATGTTTAACCCCTTCCTGACACAGCATGTTTTTGCCTTCCTGACAGAGCCCTTTTTTTCAAATCTGACATGTATCACTTAAGTGGGGATAACTTTTTTTTGCTTTTACTTATCCCAGTGATTTTGAGATTGTTTTTTCGTGACACATTGTACTTCAAGTTAGTGGTAAATTTTCGTCGATACAGTCTGTGTTTTTTTGTGAAAAATACCAAAATGTCGGAAATAAATGGAAAATTTAGCAATTTGCAAAATGTTAAATTTTCTGCTTGTGAGACAAATAATCATACCACTCAAAATAGTTAATAACTAACATAGACCATATGTCTACTTTATGTTTCCATCATTATTTCAACTTCCTTTTAATTTTTTTGGACACTAGGAGGCTTACAATATGAATAGCAAATTTTCAAATTTTCAAGAAAATTTCAAACACTGATTTTTTTAGGGACCAGTTCAGTTCTGATGTGACTTTGAGGGACTTGTATGTGAGACACCCCCATAAATGATGCCATTTCAAAAACTGCACCCCTCACAGTATTCAAAACAGCATTTTGGAAGTTTGTTAACCCTTTAGGTGTTTCACAGGAATTAAAAAAAGTGTAGGTGAAATTTCAAAATTTCATTTTTTTTGCAGATTTGCAATTTTAATACATTTTTCTAAGGAACACAGTACATTTTACTAGAGAAATGTGACTAAAAATTGATTCCCCCAATTCTTTTGTTTTCATAAATATCCTATATGTGGCCCTAGTGTGCACGTTGACCAAACCACAGGCTTCATAATAGAAGGAGCACCTACTTGATTTTGGAGCCTCCTTTTTATGAGATTATTTTTTAGGCACCATGTAGGTTTCTAGGCACCATAAGATGCTAAAAGTTAGGAACCCCCCCACAAGTGACCCCATTTTGCAAACTACACCCCTCAGGGAATTCATCTAGGGGTATAGTGTACATTTCAAACCCCCAGGGGTTTCACCAATTGTGGTACAACTGGGCAGTGAAAATGAAAAATTATTTTTTTTACACAAAAATGCAGTTCTGGCTCCAAATTTGTCATTTTCACAAGGAATGAAGGAGACAAAGCACCCCAAAATCTGTGCCCCAATTTCTCCCGAGTATGGCAATGCCTCATATGTGACCAAAAAATACCAGTTGGGTGTATGGCAGGACTCAGAAGGGAAGGAGTGATTTTTGGATTTTGCAGCTCAGATTCTGGTGGAATGTTGGTGGGTGCTATGTCGCATTAGCAAGACCCCCAAAGCACCAATACAGTGGAACCCCCCACAAGTGACCCCATTTTGCAAACTACACCCCTCAGGGAATTCATCTAGGGGTATAGTGTACATTTCAAACCCCCAGGGGTTTCACCAATTTTGATACAACTGGGCTGTGCAAATGAAAAATTACATTTTTTACACAAAAATGCAGTTCTGGCTCAAAATTTTTCATTTTCACAAGGAATGAAGGTGACATAGCACCCCAAAATCTGTGCCCCAATTTCTCCAGAGTATGGCAATGCCTCACATGTGACCAAAAAATACCAGTTGGGTGCATGGCAGGACTCAGAAGGGAAGGAGTGATATTTGGATTTTGCAGCACAGATTCTGGTGGAATGTTGGTGGGTGCTATGTCGCATTAGCAAGACCCCCAAAGCACCAATACAGTGGAACCCCCCCACAAGTGACCCCATTTTGCAAACTACACCCCTCAGGGAATTCATCTAGGGGTATAGTGTACATTTCAAACCCCCAGGGGTTTCACCAATTTTGATACAACTGGGCAGTGAAAATTAAAAATTACATTTTTTTACACAAAAATGCAGTTCCGGCTCAAAATTTTTCATTTTCATAAGGTATGAAGGAGAAAAAGCACCCCAAAATCTGTGCCCAAATTTCTCCCGAGTATGGCAATGCCTCATATGTGACCAAAAAATACCAGTTGGGTGCATGGCAGGACTCAGAAGGGAAGGAGTGATTTTTGGTGGTGGAATGTTGGTGGGTGCTATGTCGCATTAGCAAGACCCCCAAAGCACCAATACAGTGGAACCCCCCCACAAGTGACCCCATTTTGCAAACTACACCCCTCAGGGAATTCATCTAGGGGTATAGTGTACATTTCAAACCCCCAGGGGTTTCACCAATTTTGATACAACTGGGCAGTGAAAATGAAAAATTACATTTTTTTACACAAAAATGCAGTTCTGGCTCCAAATTTGTCATTTTACCAAGGAATGAAGGAGAAAAAGCACCCCAAAATCTGTGCCCCAATTTCTCCCGAGTACGGCAATGCCTCACATGTGATCAAAAAATACCAGTTGGGTGCATGGCAGGACTCAGAAGGGAAGGAGTGATTTTTGGATTTTGCAGCTCAGATTCTGGTGGAATGTTGGTGGGTGCTATGTCGCATTAGCAAGACCCCCGAAGCACCAATACAGTGGAACCCCCCCGCAAGTGACCCCATTTTGCAAACTACACCCCTCAGGGAATTTATCTAGGGGTATAGTGTACATTTCAAACCCCCAGGGGTTTCACCAATTTTGATACAACTGGGCTGTGCAACTGAAAAATTACATTTTTTACACAAAAATGCAGTTCTGGCTCAAAATTTTTCATTTTCACAAGGAATGAAGGAGACAAAGCACCCCAAAATCTGTGCCCCAATTTCTCCCGAGTATGGCAATGCCTCACATGTGACCAAAAAATACCAGTTGGGTGCATGGCAGGACTCAGAAGGGAAGGAGTGATTTTTGGATTTTGCAGCTCAGATTCTGGTGGAATGTTGGTGGGTGCTATGTCGCATTAGCAAGACCCCCGAAGCACCAATACAGTGGAACCCCCCCACAAGTGACCCCATTTTGCAAACTACACCCCTCAGGGAATTCATCTAGGGCTATAGTGTACATTTCAAACCCCCAGGGGTTTCACCAATTTTGATACAACTGGGCTGTGCAACTGAAAAATTACATTTTTTACACAAAAATGCAGTTCTGGCTCAAAATTTTTCATTTTCACAAGGAATGAAGGAGACAAAGCACCCCAAAATCTGTGCCCTAATTTCTCCCGAGTATGGCAATGCCTCACATGTGACCAAAAAATACCAGTTGGGTGCATGGCAGGACTCAGAAGGGAAGGAGTGATTTTTGGATTTTGCAGCTCAGATTCTGGTGGAATGTTGGTGGGTGCTATGTCGCATTAGCAAGACCCCCGAAGCACCAATACAGTGGAAACCCCCCACAAGTGACCCCATTTTGCAAACTACACCCCTCTGGGAATTCATCTAGGGGTATAATGTACATTTCAAACCCCCAGGGGTTTCACCAATTTTGATACAACTGGGCAGTGAAAATGAAAAATTAAATTTTTTACACAAAAATGCAGTTCTGGCTCAAAATTTTTCATTTTCAGAATGTATGAAGGAGAAAAAGCACCCCAAAATCTGTGCCCCAATTTCTCCCGAGTACGGCAATGCTTCATGTGTGACCAAAAAATGGCAGGACTCAGAAGGGAAGGAGTGATATTTGGATCTTACAGCTCAGATTCTGGTGGAATTTTGGTGGGTGCTATGTCGCATTAGCAAGACCCCCGAAGCACCAATACAGTGGAACCCCCCCACAAGTGACCCCATTTTGCAAACTACACCCCTCAGGGAATTCATCTAGGGGTATAGTGTACATTTCAAACCCCCAGGGGTTTCACCAATTTTGATACAACTGGGCAGTGAAAATGAAAAATTACATTTTTTTACACAAAAATGCAGTTCTGGCTCAAAATTTTTCATTTTCATAAGGTATGAAGGAGAAAAAGCACCCCAAAATCTGTGCCCCAATTTCTCCCGAGTACGGCAATGCTTCATGTGTGACCAAAAAATGGCAGGACTCAGAAGGGAAGGAGTGATATTTGGATTTTGCAGCTCAGATTCTGGTGGAATTTTGGTGGGTGCTATGTCGCATTAGCAAGACCCCCGAAGCACCAATACAGTGGAACCCCCCCACAAGTGACCCCATTTTGCAAACTACACCCCTCAGGGAATTCATCTAGGGGTATAGTGTACATTCCAAACCCCCAGGGGTTTCACCAATTTTGATACAACTGGGCAGTGAAAATGAAAAATTACATTTTTTTACACAAAAATGCAGTTCTGGCTCAAAATTTTTCATTTTCAGAAGGTATGAAGGAGAAAAAGCACCCCAAAATCTGTGCCCCATTTTCTCCCGAGTACGGCAATGCCTCACATGTGACCAAAAAATACCAGTTGGGTGCATGGCAGGACTCAGAAGGGAAGGAGTGATTTTTGGATTTTGCGGCTCAGATTCTGGTGGATTGAATGGTGGGTGCTATGTGGCATTAGCAAGACCCCCGAAGCACGGTGAAATTATGAACCTAAAAATCCATAGATGTGTGGTATATTTTAAAACACTCCTTTATACATAGGCCGGGTTTGTCGCGGCAAGTGTCACACTGGAAAATAGTTTGCTTTCTTATTCCCTTTTTATAGCAAACTTTGCACCTTTTTTGTGTCCTGCCCTTTTTTCCAGTGGAGGGGATTTCATCAGGAAAATGCTGCCCTGGTACAATACGGGGGCCAGTACTAGAAGTACTGGGGCCCTCTGCCTGCTGGTTCCCAAATATTAGGCCCTTTATGACTTCCTCTTGAAAGTGCATAAATGTCCCCCTCTGGCTGGTAGAACGGAATAGCACGTAAGCGTTATACAGTGCCATCTGGATGATATACACGGCCAGCTTCTTGTACCAGATTTTTGTTTTCCGCAGGGCACTGTACGGCTTCAGTACCTGATCTGAAAGATCCACTCCGCCCATGTACCTATTGTAATCCAGGATACAATTATGTTTTGAGGTGTGGGTACTGGTACCTCGTACAGTGACGGAGGTGGTACTGTCTCCGTGAATTGTTGTCAGTATAAGGACATCCCTCTTGTCCTTATATTTGACCAACAACATATTTTCGGTGCATATTCCCCTGCTTTCACCCCTTCTCATTACTTGGGCAATGTGCGTTTTTGGGAGGCCTCTTTGGTTCTTGCGCACAGTACCGCAAGCTGCTGTACCTCTTGAACCAAGGGCCTTAAACAGGGGGATGCTGGTGTAAAAGTTATCCACATAGAGGTGATAACCTTTATCCAGGAAGGGGTGCACTAAATCCCAGACAATTTTTCCACTAACACCTACGAGGGAGGGGGGGCATTCTGGCGGTTCAATTCTTGAATCCTTCCCTTCATATACCCTAAACCTGTGGGTGTACCCTGAGGTGCTTTCACACAGCTTATACATTTTTATGCCATACCTTGCCCTCTTACTGGGAAGGTACTGGCGGAATTTAACCCTTCCTTTAAAATGTATAAGGGACTCGTCTATGCAAATGAATTTATCTGGGATGTACATCTCTTCAAATTTGGCACTGAAGTGATCAATGACCGGCCTGACTTTGAATAGCCGGTCAAAGGTGGGATCATCTCTGGGTGGGCACTGTGCATTATCGTTGTAATGCAAAAATTTAAGGATTAACTCAAAACGATTCCGGGTCATGGCCATACGGTAAAGTGGGGTGCTGTACAGAACATCTGTACTCCAATATTGCCTAATTTCTGGCTTTTTTACTATGCCCATATGAAACACCAGACCCCAAAACGTCATCATCTCTACTGCATCTACAGGGGTCCACCTAGCAAATGATGACGTGGGGTTTTGAGCAATAAACTGCTGGGCATATAAATTAGTTTGGTCCACCATTAAATTTATAAAATCATCAGAGAAAAATAATTTGAAAAAGTCAATTTCTCTGAGACCTGTGGAATCAAATTGGATTCCTGGGATGGCCAAAAACTCAGGAACCTGGGGCTCAAAATTGTCTGGTGGTGGGGTCCATACGAGATCAATTATTGGGGGGGGGTCTCAGCTGCTCTACGGGGGCGTCTTTGAGGGGGTCCCTCATCACTAGAGGAGGAAGAGGAGCTTAAGATGAATCCTTCAAATTCCCCGCTTGCCTCACTGGCTGTGTCAGAGTCAGAGGCAAGCATGGCATATGCCTCCTCCGCTGAATACATTCTTCTGGATGACTGGGATGACATTTGGGATGACATTTGGGATGACATTTGGGATGCCATTTTTATTTTTGTGTTTCTGGTAGTGAAATGTTTCAACACGTGTATAGTGTAGGGGGGGTACAAACTTTATTTCAATGTAGTATGTAGTGTGTAGTGTGTATGTAGTGCAGAAAAAAAAAAAAAAAAAGGTCCTGCGCCAAAAATTGAGCACAGATGTTGGTCAGTAACGTCCGTCACTGAACAGCGCTCAAAGGCAACAGGAATTTGATCAAAAAAATTTGATCAAAAAAAATTAAAAAAAGACCCCACAGCACCCTCAAAAAAAAAAAAAAAAAGGTGATCAGTGATGCGACACTGATTACCAGTGAGGGGCAGCAGGTGCACAACCTTTGGTGCAACTGACAGTGCAACTGGCAGGTATATATAAAAAAAAAAAACCCTGCACCCCCAAAAAGTTGCTGATCAGCACAGATGTACTGATCAGCACAAAAGGGGGGGTAGCAGACACAAAATATAGCACTCTCTATCACTCTCTGTCACTATCTCTCTCTATCTATCTCTCTCTATCTATCTCTCTCTATCTATCTCTCTATCTCTCACTATCTATCACTCTATGACACTGCAGCAGCAGCACTGACAGTTATATATATAAAAAAAAAACCTGCAGCCCCAAAAAGGGGGGGTAGCAGACACAAAATATAGCACTCTCTATCACTATCTCTCTATCTCTCTATCTCTCACTATCTATCACTATCTATCACTCTATGACACTGCAGCAGCAGCACTGACAGTTATATATATAAAAAAAAACCTGCAGCCCCAAAAAGGGGGGGTAGCAGACACAAAATATAGCACTCTCTATCACTATCTCTCTATCTCTCTATCTCTCACTATCTATCACTATCTATCACTCTATGACACTGCAGCAGCAGCACTGACAGTTATATATATAAAAAAAAACTGCAGCCCCAAAAAGGGGGGGTAGCAGACACAAAATATAGCACTCTCTATCACTATCTCTCTATCTCTCACTATCTATCACTATCTATCACTCTCTATCTCTCTATCACACTGCAGCAGCAGCAGGAAGTCACAAGAAGTCAGATCCAGGAAGCATCCAGCACGCTACAAGCAGTGATCAGGTGATCAGGTAAGGTATTTGCAAGGATCAGGTAAGTATTTGCAAGGATCAGGTCAGTATCACGGCAGATAGGCACGGTGACCGCTCTGCACGCAATTCCAGACCGGAATGGCGTCTGCAGCGCAGTCACCGTTAGTTTAAATGTCGCGCCTTGGCTGTGATTGGTCCGTGGGTCCCACGGACCAATCACAGCCTTGGGGGCAGGTGGGGTGAGGTGTCGTCGTCACCGATGACCCCCTTATGCCCCCTGACGCCCGGCGGTGATTGACACCTGTGTTACCGAGCGTCTGATTCGCTGGTAACACAGGAAAACGCTGTGAATGGCTGTTCACACTGAACAGCCAATCACAGCGATCGCCGACGGGGGGCGGCATCGCAGCCCCCCCTGGGCATGCAGGGACATGTCTGCTGTCAGGGACAGCAGACATCGTCCCTCTGTCACTGCGTCTCTAGACGCAGTGACAGTTTAAAGCAGGGTTGGGGAACCTTCGGCCCTCCAGATGTTGTTCAACTACACATCCCAGAATTCCCTGCAACAGTTTTAGCATGGCCAAATAGCAAAACTGTACCAGGGCATGCTGGGATGTGTAGTTGAACAACAGCTGGAGGGCCGAAGGTTCCCTAACCCTGGTTTAAAGTCATGACGTACATTTATGCCATGTGTCGGGAAGTACATCCCGGCCATGACGTAAATGTACGTCAAATGTCGGGAAGGGGTTAAATTGTACTACTGTATTTGCGTCTACCACCTCTGTTGGGAGGCTATTCCACTTATCTACTACTCTTTCTGTGAAAAAATTCTTCCTCGCATTTCCCCTAAATCTTTTCTCCCTCTAGTTTCAGTGCATGTCCTCGTGTTCTGTTGCTCCTCTTCCTGTGAAGAATGTCTCCCACCTGTACCTTGTTAAAGCCCTTGATATATTTGAAAGTTTCTATCATGTCCCCCCTTTCCCTTCTCTGCTCTAAAGTATACATATTAAGATCTTTTAGTCTTTCCTGGTACGTTTTGTGATGTAGGCCATGCACCATTTTAGTTGCACTTCTTTGTACAGTCTCTAATGTATTTATATCCTTCTGGAGATATGGCCTCCAGAACTGAACACAATACTCTAGGTGAGGTCGTACCAATGACCTATACAGTGGCATTATTACTTCTTTCTTTCTACTGCTGATACCTCTCCCTATGCAACCAAGCATCTGACTTGCCTTCTTCATTGCTTTGTTACATTGCCTACCTGCTTTTAAGTCCCCTGAAATAGTGACACCTAGATCCCTCTCTTCCTCAGTAGTTTCCATTATAGTGCCATTTATACTATATTGAGTCTTTGGATTTCTGAGACCCAAGTGCATGATTTTGCATTTTTTGGCATTAAACTGTAGTTGCCATTCTCTTGACCATTTCTCTAATCTGCCTAGATCCTCAATCATTTGTTTTACCCCTCCTGGTGTGTCTACCCTGTTGCATACCTTTGTGTCATCTGCAAAAAGGCACATTTTACCCTCAATTCCATTTGCAATATCACCAATAAAGATATTAAAAAGCACCGGTCCAAGTACAGATCCCTGGGGTACTCCACTTGTAACCTTTCCCTCCTTTGACTGTACTCCGTTTACTACAACTCTCTGTTTTTCTGTCCTGCAACCACGCTCTTATCCATTCAACTATCTTAGAATCCAATCCCAAGCTTTCAAGTTTATTTAACAGTCTGCGATGTGGGACAGTGTCAAAAGCTTTACTAAAGTCTAGATAAGCTACATCTACAGCCCCCCCTTGATCTATTACTTTAGTCACCCAGTCAAAAAAGTCAATAAGATTTGTTTGACATGATCTTCCCCCAGTAAACCCATGCTGTTTTGGATCCTGTAAATTGCTGGTTTTGAGATATTCTACAACTCTTTGTTTTAAGAGTGTTTCCATCAATTTCCCTACTACTGATGTAAGTCTCACTGGTCGATAGTTGCTTACCTCTTCCTTGCTTCCACTTTTGTGCAGTGGGACTACATTCGCTGTTTTCCAGTCCTCTGGGATTACTCCAGAAGCTAGTGACTGGTTGAATAATTCTATTATTGGTTTTACCAGCTCCCCTTTAAGCTCTTTTAGTATCCTTGGATGTATCCCATCTGGCCCCATTGATTTATCCACTTTCAGTTTTGAGAGTTCTGTGAGGACTTTCTCCTCTGTAAATGTACTTGTCTCTCCCTCAGTTTTCTGACTATACTTGCAACTTAACTGTGGCCCCTTCCCCTCTCTTTCAGCAGTGAATACTGAGCAGAAATAATTATTAATATTATCTGCTATTACATTGTCCCCCACAAGAAAACTTCCACTCTCTGTCTTCAGTCTAATTATTCCACTTTTTGTTTTTCTCCTTTCACTTATATACCTAAAAAAAGTTTTCCCCCCTTTACCCACTGACTGGGCCATTTTCTCTTCAGCCTGTGCTTTTGCACATCTGATTACCTTCTTAGCCTCCTTCTGTCTAACAAGATACACCTCTTTGTCCTCATTCTTCTGCGTCTGCTTAAATTTCTTAAAGGCCAACTTTTTTGATATGGAGGACGTGGGTATGTAATGGTACGGATGAGACAGGTATGTAGTGATACGGATGAGGCAGGTATGTAGTGATACGGATGAGGCAGGTATGTAGTGATATGGATGAGGCAGGTATGTAGTGATACGGATGAGGCAGGTATGTAGTGATACGGATGAGGCAGGTATGTAGTGATATGGATGAGGCAGGTATGTAGTGATATGGATGAGGCAGGTATGTAGTGATATGGATGAGGCAGGTATGTAGTGATATGGATGAGGCAGGTATGTAGTGATAGGGATGAGGCAGGTATGTAGTGATAGGGATGAGGCAGGTATGTAGTGATATGGATGAGGCAGGTATGTAGTGCTATGGATGAGGCAGGTATGTAGTGATACGGATGATGCAGGTATGTAGTGATATGGATGAGGCAGGTATGTAGTGATATGGATGAGGCAGGTATGTAGTGATAGGGATGAGGCAGGTATGTAGTGATACGGATGAGGCAGGTATGTAGTGATATGGATGAGGCAGGTATGTAGTGCTATGGATGAGGCAGGTATGTAGTGATACGGATGAGGCAGGTATGTAGTGATATGGATGAGGCAGGTATGTAGTGATATGGATGAGGCAGGTATGTAGTGATAGGGATGAGGCAGGTATGTAGTGATACGGATGAGGCAGGTATGTTGTGATATGGATGAGGCAGGTATGTAGTGATATGGATGAGGCAGGTATGTAGTGATACGGATGAGGCAGGTATGTAGTGATACGGATGAGGCAGGTATGTAGTGATACGGATGAGGCAGGTATGTAGTGATACGGATGAGGTAGTGATATGACAATGTCTAGCACAATTAACAATGCAAAATACACACTGATTGATGGGCGCTTCTTTTAATGAAATACAGTTCTAAAAAGCTTACGCCTACTTTGCCTGCACTCATTTGCAAGGCAAAATGTGCTTGGTTGGGCGCTTGCTAATATGTAGATGCCATTTCACACATGTGCATGCGCAATGGGACAATTCTGCAGCTAATTGTGAATTTGCAAGCCCTTGAGATACCTTTAACAATATAGCTTGGGGGGAGACACAAATATTAAGTTTAGCCCTACCTGCCCAGCAATTTAAGGTGGGCTACATTTAGATGCATCAATTTCTTGTGCGGAATATAAAATGCACAATAAATCATATGAAGTTATTTATTTATTAACAGTTTCTTATATAGCGCAGCAAATTCCGCAGCGCTTTACAGAGTACAGTTGAACATTCACATCAGTCCCTGCCCCAGTGGAACTTACAATCTATATTCCCTACTACATATACATGCGAACACATTTATTCTAGTGTTAATTTAGTTCGAAACCAATTAACTTACCAGTATATTTTTGGATTGTGGGAGGAAACCGGAGTATCCGGAGGAAACCCACGCAAACACGGGGAGAATATACAAACTCCGCACAGTTAGGGCCATGGTGGGTAACGAACCCATAACCTCAGTGCTGTGAGGCAGTAATGCTAACTATTACACCATCCTGAAGGGGCGCATGCATGTAAATCAGCACCTGTTTGGTTCACAGCAGGATTCAAGTGTGACCATTGCACGTGTAGTTAATTGACTCTATAACAGAAGCCCGGCTAACATCTGGCTTCTGCCTGGTACCAGTCAGCCTGCACTGCAGCAAGTGATAGTGCTGGACCTGGAGATGATAAACACAGGTAAATGTTGACACACACCATATTTGAGGTTGGGGGGCATCAAACTCCAACTTCATACCTTCCAACATGACCCATTCCAGGAAGGACACAATACTCTGTTCCTGGACTTCCCTCCTAAGGTATGATTGCCAGCACCTGTGTTGAACTAGTTCATTGATAAGAAAGGTGTTTCATCACAGGTGATTTTAAATTAAGAGGGAAGGCCAGAAACAAAGCATTGTGTCCCACCTGGAGAGAGTCATGTTGGGAGTTATGCATCGTCCCTCCCGGCGACTGAGATGAACTTACGCCCCTGCTCCTGTAGCATTATTACTGATAATTATAGCATACTGTACATATGATCAGAGACTGAAATCCATAACCATTAACTTCATTCAACAGTGGGCAACGTTAAAATGTGTCAACAGGTATAGTGTACATTAACAGTACATAGAACAGTGTTTTCCAAACTCGGTTTTTAAAGTCTTTGCAGTCTGTGTTCAGGATATTTATTATTGGGCCCAGGTGACATAGTATATTAACCATTTGTGCTCAACCATGGATAGCCTTAAAATCTGTACAGGCTGTTATGATATCTTGAACACTTAAGGGTTAATTTACTAAGGTGGCAGTTCAACGGAAGATGGGATGTTGCCCGTAACATCCAATCAGATTCTACTTATTTATTTAGCACCTTCTAGAAAATAATAGATAGAATCTGATTGGTTGGTATGGGCAACAATCCATCTTCAATAGAACTCCCATCTTAGTAAATTAACCCCTTAGTATTTTTGCTCCCATGCTGATGTAGGCTGGTGGTTAAAGACTTGCCTCAAAGCCTTTCCTTGTCTTACAGTAATTAGTTTCACAGGGCTTTTCCTCAGTTGTATCTTTCTTTCAGTAATCCATATAATTCACTTATCACTAGCTACATACAGACTATGGGCCCGATTCTGGTTCACTTGCAAAAGCAGATTCTCTCTCTGAATGGACAAAACCATGTGCACTGCAGGTGGGTCAGATGTAACATGTGCAGAGAGAGTTAGATCTGGGTCAGGTTTGTAATTCAAACTGAGATCTATATTGCAGTGTAAAAATAAAGCAGCCAGTATTTACCCTGCACAGAATCAAAATAACACCCAAATGTAACTTTCTCTGCAAATGTTACATCTGCGCCCCCCCCCCCCCTCTTGTAGTGCACATGGTTTTGTCCATTAGTGAGAGAATTTGCTTTAGCGAGTGAACCAGAATCAGGTCCTATGTGAATGGGATATTTGTATACCTACGGTAGTTGTAAAGAAACTGCTGTACAACTACCGTAGGTATACAAATAGATGAAACTTCACACAATTGCGCAGTCAGGTAGAGAAAATTCCAAGGGCAGTCCTAATTTGCCCTTTAAATGAATACAGGGAAAGAAAAGGTCGATTAATCCCTTCACCGGCACTGTAATAGTAATAGTAATTTAGATGTTGACAGAACAGTATATATAAAAGACAACTTTCCTCTACACTGATGTTGTGAAAGATCCTCCTGCGTCCCTTCAGCCATTCAGTAGTAATTCAGTACATAAGGGGAATCAACAAGGAAGGTACAACATAGTGTAATACAGTTTTAAGGCAATACAATTTTAAATAAAGCTTAATGACATAATCCAAGGCAATATGAGAAAGAAGTGTGGGTACTTATGTAGTATCTGGGCTGCCGATTTTGTGATTGTATGCCTTACCTTAAGGCATACAATCAGATGCGATGCGATGCGATTCGATGCGATTTTGTATAGGATTCAATGTTAAGAAGGTCCTGTTCATTTCCCCACTATCCAAGTGGGCATAGAGTTGATTTTTTATAGCGTGGCGAGCGAAGCGAGCCCCGCGAGGGGACGCATATTTCTTAAAAAGTATTCTGTGTACGCTCGCCACGCTTCGGGCTCGGTGGCTCGCTACGCTCGCCACAGGTTTATATCCAACTCCATGCCCACTTGGATAGTGGGAAAAGGAAAAGGACCCCTTTTTTCTATGTTAAAATGGACTCAGACCATTTTAACATTGAATCCTATGGAAAAATCTTGACCATCGCATCGCATACGATTTGGTCGCATGCGATGCGATCCGATCCGATTTCTAAATCGGACGCCCAGATACTACATAAGTACCGAAGTGTGTGTTTACCATATATATTGGAACTGAAGGTAAAGTCAATTCAGATAAGCTTGGTGTCACTTAAGTGTTAAAATTAAAAAAATAAAAGAACCAATGTAGTTTAATAACAAAATCCAAGGCGATTTGAAAGCAAAGTATGCGTTTACCGTGGATTTTGGAACTGAAGGAAAAGTCAGTTCAAATAGGCTTAGTGTCACTGGGTAGCATCCCGGGTCAGCTCATCAGCGCACCACTCCTGTTTAGCAAAGACTTCCCTGAGGTCAGTCACCTGGATGGTAGTCAACACATTTCAACCTATGTGCTTTATCAAGGCATAGGGACGCAGGAGGATGCTTTACAACAGGGTAGTGGAAGTTGTCTCATATATATACCGTTTTGGCAACATCTAAATCTATTACAGCGCCGGTGAAGTGATTATTCTACCTTTTCTTTCACTGCTTTACAACTACCGGCTTCTTTTTTACCTTTTGCAGCACAACGTGATTACAGGGGGCCTGTACAAAAGAAAAGTTTTTAATATGTCTTTACTCAGAAGACCACCAGCAGTGAAAAGTGTGGTTAAATAGAGGGAAAACTATGGTTAATTACTGCCATAAAAAAACATTCATTACTTAAGAGGAAATTCAAAGTTCACTTGTTTTGTTTAAATAAGAAACCACTTGTACAAATAAAGTCATGGAGAAATTGTTCAACTGTTAAGCAGAGAACCCTATAGTACTATGGTTCAATTATCACATCAATTTTCCTACTGCAGACCGAAAAGTATTTCAAAATAATTGTCCATATTTTTTTCACTGTCATATTTCCATGTAATTGTAATTCAGTTAGCATGTTTTTGTATTATCAAATAGCGTAGCCAAAGTATATGAGAAATATTCTGAACTCCCATTAAAATAACATTTCAAAGTATTATTTTACATTGCGTTAGACACTTTTGAAAAATAATAATTGAAACCTATTAACGCTAGGCATGTGCCCCATGCAGTGATGTCATTACATTGAGGAATGTAACTTACTCATTTCAAAAAGAAATTGTAGATTTCAGCAGAATCAGTATGGTACATTGGAAATCAATGTTTGCCATTTAATATTTGGGTAGACATTCACTGCTGATATGTACAGTACATTATAATAATAAAACATTGTTGAATTATAGGCTACGTTTAAATAAATAGTTTTAAAGTACATTCATGCCAGCAGGGCCAAAACTAGGGTTTCCGGCGCCTGGGCCAAGGCAGTCATTTGGTGACCCCCCAGCCCCCCCTTAGTTACGGCCCTGATGCCAGATGTAACTGTGAATCTCTATCCTCTAAACCAGGCATGCCCAAAATATGGCCCTCCAGCCATTGTAAAACTACAAGTCCCGTCATGCCATGCCACCGTTTTACTATAAGGGAATGCCAAAACTATGGAAAGGCATGCTGGGATGTGAAGTCTCACAACAGCTGGAGGGCTGCAGTTTGCCTGCTCTAAACTATCAGAACAGCCGGAACCCAACAGAACAATTCCTGGTTTTGTTCCTTGGGTAAAGAGCAGCTATCTAGTCGACAACAACAGCAGTGGCGTAACTACTGTAAGGCAGCCCCAGCAGCCGCTTGGGGGAACTAGCAGCAGTGGGGTCTGTGTGGGTGCCGGCACCCGCTCGACGCACTGACATGCTGCTGCCTGCCACTGCCCACTGACTGAGCATCGGAGGCGAGCCATCTGCAGTATGGGTGCGGCCATGGCAGAGACGACAAATCCCCCCACTGATTCAATTAACTGTACACAGAGCCGGTTATTGGCTACTGTGGGCAGGTGGATGGGCGTGCTGGGGCGGCCTGGGATGTATCTGAGCAAAGGGAAGCAGCAGTGTCTGCTGGTCTCTCTTCCTCTCTCCTGCTTCAGCTTCTCCATTATGCATCATTACGTCACACGCTGGGGAAACACGCTGGAGAGGAGCCTGAAGGGGGTGGGGGGGGCGCCACAAACTTTTTGGCAGGGGGGGAGCAAAATTTTTAATTACGCCACTGAACAACAGCATACTGGTCAGTTAATGTTTTATATTTTGTTGTGCAAGAAAGCTTTGTCACACACCTAAAGTTAATTGTAAACATTGTATCCATGTACCAGGGTATCAGCTGCTATGGGGCACAGAAGATAGGGGGCCCTGTCAGGACCTTTAAGCTATAAAACCAGTGTGGTTAGAGCTGCTCAATCAAATTAGTAATACCCCTCAGGGGCTGAAAAGGATGGGGATTTAACACACGAAAGGGCATTAGTAAGAAGATTTGAAAAACCAACATAATAGAAGGTTATTCAGAAAACTTATTTTGAAAAAAATATGAAAAGCTTCCGGGCCTCGGAAAGGCTTCTCTAATACCCTATATTGCAAATAGCTGCACCCATTTTGGCCATATAACGGTCTACTGTAAGGCTACATGATAATAGCACTTACCAATATTATATATCTACATCAAAAGCCAGTCTAACAGGTCCTTAAAGCCTCCTTGTGGCACTACAGAAACCAGCATGCCCTCCAAATGCAGGTCCCATCAAATGCCTCTTGTACATAAAAACAGTGTGGTTTGATGAGCGATATATCACCGATTGAATTACACCGAATAGCTTTGGTGGAGGCCATCTGCTGATTACCATAGCTTCTAACAATTGAATTACCCAAAATGTGTTGAGAATTCTGTCATCTATAGTTTGTACAGATGTGCAGGCTCTGATTTACTCTGATTTCAAAGCAGGATTATTGGCTATCCCAAATCACATGACAATTGTTGACAGTTGATAGCCAATAAGATCCTGCTTTGAAATCAAAGCAGAGTAAATCAGAGCCTGCAGTTTGCGCAGCCGGCACTTAAAAAGCCTAATAGAGATCTTTAGATCTGTTGAAATTACTTTGTGCAGCTAAACCTGGTAAATGCCAAAAGTGCACATAATCTGAACAATTGAAGTGCGTTGCTTTAGATGGTCAGCAGAGAGTGCATAACAAAATTTAATTCTCCAGTACATTTTGAACGTGGGAATGTTCACACTGAAATGTAATTTGAAGTACTTTATGTCGATATTGTCAAAATGCTATATTGAAGCCTTCATAATCCATACATTTCTATGCACATTTCATCTTCTTTCGGCTGACATTTACATTGATATTTAGATTCAATTCAGAATACCACCATCAGTGTTGATTTTCTTTTTTATATGTTATTTAACTGTCCACTTATCGGCGAACTTTCAAAGGTGGAACAGAATCTATTGATTAAATAAAAGTTCAGGTTTTAAATTTGACCATTTGCAGAAATTTTATTCACCTAGGATCTGTTCGACCACTATTGGTCGGCAGGGTCAAAAGGTCGACAGTCAAAATGTCGACATGGTCAAACGGTCGACAGTCAAAATTTCAACAGGGTCAAACATTCAACAGTCATAAGGTCGACATGGTCAAAAGGTTGAAAATCGAAAGGTCGACGGGGTCACAAGATCGACATTCCAAAGGTTGACATTCCAAAGGTCGACGTGCGTTTTTCATGTTTTTTTGCTGTCAACATAGGTCGGTATGGACAACGTCTCAGTGTACCTCGTCCCCTCGCATGGCTCGCTATGCTCACTGCACTCAGGACACTATTATATTCTCCCACCATGCCATAGTGGATGGTAGGGTATGAAATACTGCGTATACCCATGTCAGCTCAAAAAAAATAATGCCGACCTTTTCCATGTAGACATTTTGCATGTCGACCATTTGACTATACCGACATTTTGACTGTTGACTAAATGACCATGTTGACCTGCAGTTGTCGACCTTATGACTGTCGACCTAGATACTGTAGATCTAAAGACTGCGTACCATTTGGGCACCCAGCATATGGACTTGAAAACGTATTGTTACTAGCACTTCTGGAGGCAGAGAGCAAAAAATGTGTGTCACGCTGGTATTGTGTGTCTGATATGAGCAACAAATGAATTACTCCAATAGATACCAGCTACTATAGATGGCCAGAAGGGGGCATGCTGCACAGCTGAATTCCACCAAATATGTAAATTCATTTTTCAGGAATTTATAAAAAACATGTTATGTAAATTTTTGAATATTTAAATACAATGAAACAATGGAATATAGCATTACACTGTGTAAAACTGGAAAGTCTTAAAACATTTGTAGAAATGTTATTGTGGAGGCATTTATTTTTACAATATGAATTTGAGAAATATCCTTCTTCATTGAAGTTTCATGGAAAAATTTTACTTTTCAAAAGCATTGAATTAACTGCATTGAAGAGAAGAAAACATAAAAGTTATTTTAATAAATAATTATAAATATTATATTGAAACGCTGAAAAATAAACGATTTTACCAATGATAGATCGTCAAAGTCACCCTGGTCACTTAGGTCAGATAGAATTCTTCTTCAAAGGTCAGATTCCGAATGAATAGGACCTTGTGTAAATGTTCCAGGAATTGGCTGTTGATGAATTTCTTGTAAACAGTTTTGAAGTGCTGAAATCTTTAAATGAAAATCCTAGGTTTCATTTGGATTTTAATTAATTTGAAATCATATCTAAGCTTGTCACCATGGGCATTGAGTGTTGCTGAATTTTGTTGCAGCCAATGGATTGGGATATGCCAAGGATATGGGTAGTCATAGCATTAAATTGTGCCAATATTGACTGAAGCTGGGCTTCTGAATAGCAAGATATTAATTTCTCTCATTATGATTGGTATACATTTCTCGATCAAAATTAAACTTATTTTATCTTCTGATGGTTGTTAACTAAAGGATGGAATGTCCTTGTTTTGTTGGAAAAAGTCTCAAAATTACAAAATGATATGGGGAGCCATACAATCCCATCTACACATCCTTCCTGAAGCAGAGCATTTCAAGGTCCACCCATCTCCTACAACATGGTTCAGAGTTCTATGAAATGATCTGATTTGGTTGGGTTGCAGAGTAGTAAGAATGAAGCAACAGGAGACCAAGTCCTACTTTGATTGCTACTTTAGCTGAGACAGAACCATGAATATATAGGGATTGTAATTGTGCTAAGTCTTTAGCTAGAGTTTGAAATATTGTGGAGTAGTTATAGTAGCTTGGTAGCGAAGGGAGTACAGGGACACCGTAAGACCATCGGGGGACCAGGTAAGTATGGTAAAAAAAAAAAAAAATCGTACAAACCCCTTATGCGAAATGCTTGTGGTCCCGAGCATTTCAGGTTAAGGGATACTCAACCTGTACAATTTAGTGGTGAAGAGGCCAAGATATTTGATTTCTGTAGGGCGCTATGTAAAGATGAAGGAGGTAATTAGAGAGATTATAATTGTGGGGGGATGCTAAGAGCCATGGCTTCAGACTAAAGGCCGCCATACAATATGCGATTTGGCCCCGATTTCACCCGATCCAGATGGATCGGGCAGTAAAATCGGACCAAATCTCAGGTTTTGACACCCGGTCCGACCCGATGCGCGGTCCCGTGCGCATCGGGTCAGAGTCGGGACGTCGGACCGGCTGCACATAAGATAAATCTTATGTGCAGCCGTGGGGACTCTGAAGACGCCGGCGAGGGAGGGGGGCGGGAGACGTCGGCGAGGGAGGGGGTGGCAGGGGGAGCCGGAGCAGGGAGCTGTCATGCTCCGT
This sequence comes from Crinia signifera, assembly GCF_055691185.1. Classification (NCBI taxonomy): domain Eukaryota; kingdom Metazoa; phylum Chordata; class Amphibia; order Anura; family Myobatrachidae; genus Crinia; species Crinia signifera. The sequence goes on along the minus strand of NC_139221.1, from coordinate 148,261,916 downwards.
CCGGGTAGGGGGGGGACACGCCGCTAGTAGTGCGGACGCTGCGGGGGACACAGGCGTCAGTGACATAGAGCCGGGCGGGGGGGAGCCGGGTGCTGTCAGCACTGAAAAAAAAAAAGCCCATACAATGAATGGGCAGCCTGTGATTGGCTGAGCACTCTCTCAGCCTGTCAGCAATTGGCTGAGAGAGCGCTCAGCCAATCACAGGCTGCCCATTCATTGTATGGGCTTTTTTTTTTTTCATTACTGACAGCTCCTGGCTCCCCCCGCCCGGCTCTATGTTACTGCCGCCTGTGTCCCCCGCAGCATCCGCACTACTAGCGTCCGTCCCCCCCAGCCGCCTTGCAGCATCCCCCGCCCGCCACCTCGATGTCCCCGGCCCCCCTGCTCGCTCCACATTGCAGCTCTCCGGGAGTTGCAAATGATACATCGCATGCGATGTATCATTTGCAAAACTTGGCACATCAAGTGCCAAATCGTGTGTCCCCCTCCCGGGGAGCTGCAGGGGGAAATCAGGTCCTTAGGACAAGTCGGACTAATGTATGGGGGCCTTTAAAGCTATTGATTTTGTATCCAGAGACATACTTCTGTAACTCCACCTAAAGATTAGGAAGAGATACTAAGGGGTCGGACAAAGTTAGAAAATTGTAATCTACAAAAAGATATACTTTGTACTGATTCTTTCCCATTTCGATGCCCCTGATATCTGGATTAGCTTTAATTCTAGCCACCAGTGCTTCAATACAGATAGCAAAAAGAAGAGGAGAGAGGGGGCACCCGTGTCTAATCCAAATTCCCAGAGCAAATTGTGAGGAGTGTAAACCATTTGTCAAAACTGTTGAGGACGGATGAGAATAAATAGCCTTAATGGCCTGCAGAAAACTACCACATATACCTACTGAGGATAATATAGCAAACAAAAGATTGGCCTTAGCAGTCAGTAAAATGCCTATTTTGCATTTAAGGCCAAGACAATGGAAGGAGTATTTTTAGTGTTAATATAATGGATTGAAACTTCAGCATTTCTGGTGTTGTAAGAGGCCTGGTGCTGCGGGATAAATCCCACCTGATCTGGATGAATTAAAGATGGAAGCACTCCGTTCAACCTAGTGGCTAAAATCTTAGCAAACATCTTGAGATGAGTGTTGATCAGGGAGATGAGACAATAGCTGGCACAAAGATTTAGTTCCAGGTTTAGGAAGAACAATGATTCTTAAGGAGACATAATCTGGATAGAACTTGGTTCCCTGCATTAAATAACCTAATCAACTGAGGGGGAAGTTGCTGTGTGAATGATTTATAATAGGCCATCGTGAGTAGGGCAGGCGACAGGGGGGGTCAAGGGGGACAAGTGTGATGGGCCCCAGAGATATGAAGGGCCCAAGAGCTTCCATGCCTGGGCACAGCCACTGCCTGTACTAGCTGGCCTGTCAGTGACCCTGGGCACGGCCACTGCCTGTACTAGCTGGCCTGTCAGTGAAATAACCTAATCAACTGAGGGGGAAGTTGCTGTGTGAATGATTTATAATAGGCCATCGTGAGCAGGGCAGGCGACAGGGGGGGTCAAGGGGGACAAGTGTGATGGGCCCCAGAGATATGAAGGGCCCCAGAGCTTCCATGCCTGGGCACGGCCACTGCCTGTACTAGCTGGCCTGTCAGTGACCCTGGGCACGGCCACTGCCTGTACTAGCTGGCCTGTCAGTGAAATAACCTAATCAACTGAGGGGGAAGTTGCTGTGTGAATGATTTATAATAGGCCATCGTGACTCGTGAGCCAATCGAGGCCAGGAGCCTTTCACAGTTTTTGTGCCTAAGAGCAGAGGCAAACTCCTCCTTGGTGATATCCACCCCCAAGGCATTAGCTGTAGATTCTGAAATATTAGGGAGAGCACGTGAAAACATGAATAAAGAAAACATCTTGCACGTGTTCAATGCAGATTTTAGAATGGTGATGATACAGAAGTTCCTGGATTTATCTCTGTTGGAGTCGACCAGATTTCATCCTTATAGGCAGTGCTCTGGTTAGGATTCTGATGGAGGCTATTTTTCTGTTGTTCATATGGTTCCCTTGTTTGCCAAATCTTAATATAGAGATATAAAAGACAATAGACAAAAAAACACCATACCTGTTTCATGCAATATTGGATGTGTTCTTGTGCCATCTTCTCTCTTGATTGACTATTACTTTACTAGAAGATGGTTCTATAAATAAAAAAACATAAGTATATAAATAAATTGTAAAATAAACCCCTCTCCACACTAAAATAAAAAATATGTATGTAAAAGCGAGTTCAACTCCTTCCTCTGAATACTTTTATTTTTTTACATATCTGTTGTACCTACAATTCAAATTTCCCTTCTATTTATTCTTTCATCTTGTTTACGTTTTATGGTTTTTTATTTTTATTTTTCTTTATTTAAAAAAAAAACACCCGGGACAAATCCACCCAGGAAAAAGCTGGAGTGCCGCAAAGCCGACAACTAAACCCACTGCTGGCAATCAGACACTGCCCGGGAGCAGCGGCTTTCCCCATCATCGCTGTCACTTCATGCCTGTCTCCTTCATGTACTGCTGATAACCAGACATCATCTCTCAAGAACAGTCCACCTGTGCCTTCCTCAATAGAAGTAGGGTAAGCCTAGTTTAACACCGGACTTCTTAATACATCTAAAAAGGGCTTAAACATTTAATGACATTTATTTCTCTTGGTTCGTTATAATTTAAACGTCTCCTCTCCATGGCCCTTATTCTGATCTGTGCGGCCGGAGCCGCATACGTTGCTCCGGCCGCACAAACCAATCCCCGCCTACAAGACGGATCGCCACGGCCGTCCGTACGCGGACGGCTGGCGATCCGCATGAAAATGGTGGGGCGTACGCCTCCACCATGGTGGGAGCTGCCCCCTGCATTCGATGGTCGACGACCATCGAAGGCAGGGCCGCACGCTCCCCCCGCTCACGCAAGCTTAGACCACACGGACAATCGTCCGTGTGAAAGCTTGTATGGGGGTGGAGAGCTGACATCCGGCGATGTCAGCTTTCCGCCCCCATCACTGGCGTCATAGCCTCATTACCATGCATACGCCCCGCGTTTGCATGGGAACGCCCATGAAACGCGGGGCGTATGCATAGGGAAATGAGGCTATTAAGCCCCTCACGCCCCTATACGCCCCCTTTGCGGCGTATAAAATTTGTGTGCGGCGATTTCGCCTGCACATGCGCAGAGTGACCTCTGCGCATGTGCAGAGTGAAAACATCGGCGGTACGGCCGCACGCGGGCCGTACCGCCGAGATCAGAATAAGGGCCCATGTTACCTGCCTAGGTGTTGGGCCTTGATCCCAGCCTGTGCTGCATACATGTATCTGATGCCATCTTAGATCTGACAGCCCTGCTGTGTCTTCTGCCCACCTATCTGCCTGGCCTCCACTTGGTGCATCCTTGGCAGTGTGTGGAAGTGATCATTCTCTTACTGACCCCAGGTAGTCTCCCCCTTCTCCGGTAAGAACTGTTTGCCACTGCCCTGCTGCCTTACGGATGCTGACTGACATAGTGTAATGGCTATGTCTCCTAGCCGGGCTACTCCACTATGCAAGAGCAGGTGGCATGACTGCGCTGACAGCCCCCCTTCCCCCTTCTCTGTTGCCCCTTATTGTAGCAGATTCATTGATGATGCCCCCCTTCCCCCGCCTACACCCTGCTCCTATGGGTACCAAACGCCATTTTATCGCTAAATCCCTAATGTCGTGATGGAGTCTGGCGCTACCTCTCTGCAGTCTGGAGCTCGCTGTGCTGTGGAGGTGTGAGGCAGTAGGTGACCGATTCTCTTCCCCTCCCCCCTACCCTTAACAATTATACTGATCCAGGACCTCTAACCTCCTATTAGTGATTTACAAGCCATCCCACTAGTTTATATGGATTCTCAGAATCTGTTTTATGGCCCTGTTAGATCCTGTGTACCATACCTACTGTCTAGAACCTTTAGGATAGCCCATAATTGGGGTTTGTAACTTTGTTTATTTATAACTACTGTGTGTACCTGATGGTCCGAAGGCTCGGCACCCTTGATGCAGTCCAACGTGTGAATTTTTCATGTGAGGACCATACCTGACCTCATCTGCATTATCATCTCCTGCTTACTCTGACCCCTGTCCCACAGCATGGCTGAATTCTATAAAATCACTATGTTGCAGCTTCTGCAAGAGATTATTGACTCATAAAAGTGTCTTGCTGACATGGTGCATATTGACATATCCTTTATACTTCAGAATATTTGAATATTATCATCTATTGTTCTCAGCTGCAATACAACACATAGAACAATACATCAGGGGATTAGTAGAGGATTAAGTCAGACAGCTCTGGCTCACTTAAACCCCTTTTACACCGCCTCACAACCCCAGGTCTTCGGCGGGTCAGACCCGGGTCAGAGGCTGTGTAAATGTGTCACACTGTGGAGGTTATTCTGATCGGTGCGGCCAAACGTGCGTACGTTCCATATTAACGTACGCTCTCCGTACGCGGCCGTTGGGGTTAAGTCCACCCACAAATCAGCCGCATACGTACGGCCAGAAACAACGCCTAAGGGGAGTGGCGTACAATTGAGCGTACGCCAACGTACACGGACGGATCAGCCCTTAGACTCCGACAACTGGCGTACAACAGAGCGTACGCCACCGTTTACGGACGTCTCTCGTCCGTCTTCCCGCCGACTTCTTGCGGCTATCTGAGCGTACGCCAGCTTGCACGGACGGGTCCCTATTGTTTTCAATAGAAAACTCAGCTTATGTCACCGCTCGTGAGAGTGAGCGTACGTCCGTGCACGCTGGCATACCCTTCACATATATGGACCTGCAAATCTTGCCTTTCAACTAGAATTCAGACAATTAATTAATTATTCTAATTGTTATTCAATTATTGTTTTCTATTAACTCAATTGTCTACCTTAATAAAGACCCTAATAAAACAACATTTTAACCCTCATTACATGTATATTTGTTATGTTCTAATGTGGCATTTTAATCACTATCTATGTGTCCCCACATTGCTTTTACTTTTAAATAAATTTATGTTGGTGTTTGTGTGTATGTACTAAATTATGTCCATAATTAGTTTGTCCAAAATGTGTAACATGTATACCTACCCTGATGTTATGTGTGATGTTTTAATCGAACAACATTAAACATTCATGCATTTTCACTATGTGTTATTTAACTCAAAAACACACACATTCACACAGCAATCGTTACCCCTCACATCAAAATACAAATATAACTTACATTACACATCTGTATGTACCTGCCCTTACAAACCTGCAAACATATTTTTGATTAACAACACAGGCAACTTCTCTCTGTACAGAAATTTTTATTTTTAAACTACAAACATCAAAAAATTTTGATCAAACTTAAATGCGGGCCTCCAGTTGGGCAAAAAGGATGTGCAAATACAGGAGGGTCAGGAAGATCTCCCGAATAATCGCTGCCACCTCCTCCTGGTGCTGTTCAGTGTCTGTAGTGAAGGGATAAAAAAAGGTGGTGTAGGGGGGTTGGAAATGGGGTGGGGAGGGGGTGGGGGTAGGGGAGGGGGTGGGGGTAGGGGTGGGGGTAGGGGTGGGGGTGTGGGTAGGGGAGGGGGTGGGGGTAGGGGAGTGGCTGGTGGAAGGGGATGTGGAAATGGGGTGGTCACCAGCAAGACCCAATGTCTCCTCCTCTTCCTCCTCCTCTTCCTCCTCCTCTTCCTCCTCCTCTTCCCCCTCCTCTTCCTCCTCCTCGGCTGCCTGCTCCTGGGCTGCCTGCTCCCGGGCTGCCTGCTCCCGGGCTGCCTCCTCCCGGGCTTCCATGCGTGCCCTTGCCCGTGCTGAAATGTTCATGTTGATGGCATAGAAATCGAAGGTTGGGTTTCATAAAAATGGGGGAAAGAAAAATTCACATTAGTCATGCTCATAACCTTACAAATTATCATTGCTGTTATATTTCAGACATTTATCATGCGAACTAATTGATATGCTACACCCAAAAACAGAGCGACTACTTAAACCCCCCCCTATACACCCCCTATACACCCCATATACACCCCCTATACACCCATATACACCCCCTATACACCCCATATACACCCCCTATACACCCCATATACACCCCATATACACCCATATACACCCACATACTCATGAACATATTTATAAAAAGAACAGAAAACATTGCAAAAAAACGCAGACATACTAGTAAATAAAAACTTACATCGGGCAATATGGCGGCGAATTGTTGAAAGCATCACTGGCTGCCACCGGCGCAGGTCAGACCACCGGCGCTCAACCTGTGCCAGGCTTCTGCGGACGCCAGTCCGGGCGTAGATTAGGCGGCGGGCAGCATTATATGCCCGCCGCTTGTCCATGTTGGACACATATGGGCCCCTGGGCCCCAGGCGCCGGTCCATGACCTCAACCAAGGCCACCAGCTCCTGGGTAGAAAACGCGCTAGCCCTGGTTGAAGTCATATTGGCAATGGCGCAGTTATTAATTGCAGGTACATATATCACTTTTGGTGCTTGCTGATTGGTCTAAAAAATTGTTTGTTTAGTATTAACTTTATTAATCCTTCTTACATTAACAAACTGGATGCGAATAGAAATTTACGCGGACCGTTACGATATACACACACCATAACCAACAGTATGCTTTCAATGTATAGAGAGACGAACTGTATATACAGTGTGCTGAAAATAATACACGCAACCGTCTACTAATAAATACGCTGCTAAAAGGGCACAATACACCGATTTCCATGGAGAGACGTACTGTATATACAGTGTGCTGAAAATAATACACGCAACCGTCTACTAATAAATACGCTGCTAAAAGGGCACAATACACCGATTTCCATGGAGAGACGTACTGTATATACAGTGTGCTGAAAATAATACACGCAACCGTCTACTAATAAATACGCTGCTAAAAGGGCACAATACACCGATTTCCATGGAGAGACGTACTGTATATACAGTGTGCTGAAAATAATACACGCAACCGTCTACTAATAAATACGCTGCTAAAAAAGGCACAATGCAACATGTTGGTGTATGACAATTTCATACTCATTACATATGTAAGGAAAGCATTATAACGTGATGTTTTGAAATGTGACTCAGAAAGCATACACGAACTCCAACAGATACCAGCTGACAACACTCATCATTGGAATGACAGGTGCACACATTTCACCATGTAGCACACAATGCTCCACAACCTGTGTATGTGCATACAGTATACAGGTGATTGATCAGGTGCGTTGAGACCTGCGTAATTTAAGCGGGAATTATCGGCGGGAAATATCAATATATAAATAAATTAGCAACTACATTGCGGGGAAAAATATACGCCCCCTTGTTCATGGCGGGAGATTACCATATAAATATTCAGTCAGATGCAGGCCAGAATTGCTGCAAACATGTCTAGCTCAGATGATTCCGCAGCTGAGGACGCTCTACAGAGAGCTACAGCAGAATCCCTGCTTGAAGCTTTGCAGAAGAGGGAACAGGAGCGGAGAAGGAGGGCCCAAGAGAGAAGTAGCCTGCAAGACCAAGCGGGCCCCTCACTAACAGGCCCTGTTCAAACTGCACCAGCTCCACAAGGGCCAAGCAACCAGCCAGAACAAGAGGTTGCATCTCTCCAAACAGGTGTGACCCAGCAGGTGCATGGTGAGAGAACTGGGGCCACCAGAAAATGAGCTGCAACATCTAGGGTGAGGACTGAGCAGGATACCACCACCAAAAAGAGAAACCCTGCATTTGTAGAGGCAGAATTGCGAATTTTAGTGCCCAGGGCACGCAAATGGATAGAATTGCCAACCAGGAAGCCGGGTGCCAGTGCAAGGAGAAACCTTTGGGACAAGATCACAGAGGAAGTGAACCAGGTGTCACCAGTGGTCAGAGATTGGCTAGTGGTGAAGAAAAGGCAAGTGTGTTTGTCCCCCTGATAATGTCATATGTGTGTACATATGTTACATGTATGTTTTGAGAATAATAGAAAGGTGTGTTTGTAGATAGTGCTACACTTCAATGTCACATGTGAACACAACCATGTCTAATAACCCACATTTATATATGAAACATGCACCATTGGTGTGATGTGAGGTTATGGGCACAGTTCTGCTCATGTGAAGTATGTGAAGTATGTGATGGGACAAGAGAAAGTGTGTTTTTGAAAGAGTTGTTGTAACATGTTCCATATGATGCTACTGAAACAAGAATGACCAAACTGTGCACATGTAGCTGGTGAGAAACTACACATCCCAGTATGCCATCCCATAGTTAAATTACTCCATAATAACCACACTGTCAAGCTATGGTGGAATGTGTAGTTTCACAACTGGTGGAGGTGCATAATTTGGCCATGGATGATGTCATTTCTGCATAGTGATCTATGTATGTGCATTTAGTGGCCTAATGAATGAGATGAGACACTGAAATGCCTCCTAATGGAGACATTAATGTGTGTGTGGGACACATATGGCTAAAAAACATAAGATCACCCACACTAGGAAATGTAACGTAGTCATGATGTTCACTAGCACAGTGGTGCACATATCTCATGGTGATATTTGTATTTTTAAACTTGTAGGTGGACAGACTTCAAAACGACACTGAAGAGGAAGATGACTGACCGGTACAACCACAGCATGTCCACCGGGAGGGGGCCTATGCCAGACACCTTGGAATATACCCCCCTGGAGCAGGATGCCTTGGATGTCATTGATGTGGCCGAGGTCAGGGGGATATCCAATATGGATAGTGATCTCCCGGTGGAGGTCTTTGCTGCTGCTTTTGATGGTAAGTCACAGTAATGCATTGTATTTGGAAAGATATTTTTTAGTGCGTATGTGATGGTGACATTGTTTTCAATTATTATCCTAGAAGAAGCAGAAACCCAGGATGAACCGGCAGCATCTTCCTCTGCAGAGCCACAGGTGGAGCAAGTGGTCCAGCCTCCACCAAGATGACACCCCCAGACACAGGACACATGGGATGCCAGCTTGATGGTGACGCTGGAGAGGATCGAGAAGCAAGGGGTGGATGCTGCGGTCCGTCAGCAGCAGGTTGTGGAAATTCTGGCGGATTGGAAGGCCACAAACAGGCAGCAGTGTGAGGCCTTCAACCGCATGAATGACACTCTGGCGGCTGGCATGCAAAGCATTGGCCAAATTCTTGCGGAGCTGCTGACCACCGCCAGGTCCCTAAGGGACAATCCCCCATCTGCTGGCCCACCCCAAGCTGCTCCCCAACCTTCCACCTCTGCTGACCCTCCTGTGTCCACTAGGGGAAGACGCCGCAAGCCATCTGAGCCAAAGGCCCCTGTCCCCAAGGCCCCATCTAAAAAGGGGAAAAAAGGGCCCAAATAATGAGACCTGGTTCACTTCCTCTGTGGTTGGACCCCAAATGTTTAAATTGCACTGGACATCCACTTCCTGAGTTGGCCATCGATCCATTTTCGTGCCATGGGCATTAAAGTTCTTATTTTGACCTCTACAAATGCAGGATAATTTTTTGGTGGTGTGTATCTTGCTTAGTATTCACCCTGGTTGTTGCAGTATGTATTCTGGTGTCCCCATTTCTTTCACCATTGCATTTGCAGGGTAACACATGTTTGGAGATATGCAACCTCTTGTTCTGGCTGTTTTTTTATTTTTGTGTATATTTTATTTGTTTATTTGATTTATGACATTAAAGTGTCAAATAAGCTGTGATGCTGAACAGCAAATAAATTTATTTTACCAATTAAAACACAATTGTTGTATGTGTAATTTCTTGTGTGAAAAAAATACTACATTTATGTGTACTTACTGACCAGGGTATTTTTGAGCATTTGTTGAAGTGTGGTAGAAGTTTCCCATGTGTAACCCTCTCCATGGCCATTCCCATGTTCCTATCCAACTTTTCCCTGCTAATTAGTTTGTGTCAGCACATGTGCAGAGCAACTTAATAGGTGAGAAAGCAGTTTGTGTGCAGGTGAGGTAGCTCCTACATTAGTAGGTAAAAGCAGGTCCAGAACAATGCTTTCCTCATGGAGTGGGTGAGGTAGACAAACAAGGGTCAAAAGGGACATTTGTGTAGGAATGCATATGTGTCCTCCCTAAAAAAAGATGTGTGAATCGGCCAAACATGATAAATTTGCTTGTGGACAAACATGTTTAACTTTGTACATATATATGATTTTACAGTGTCATAAGCAGATGTAGGAATCCTTTGTTAGAGAGATGTGAGTGCAATAATGTGATTGGTGGCATCTTACATCCAGAGTGTAGTAAAATCCAATTCATAGCAGATCAGATAGTGGTACAGGTCTGTATTTTGGGTACTATACAAAGATTGTGTGCAAAATAGTGGGCATGGGCTTAAAACATTGCTGAAACATCCTTTGTAGGTGTTAGATGTGGTTTATGTTATTGTATAAATACAAAACCTATGTTTGTATTAGAGTGAACACGTTGACACATGTCGACTTGTGTAGATTGAGTGTGCTACTGTGTAAAGTCTATGAAAGCACGTAGTGAATGTGTATAACTGTTTAACAAATACCTACCTTAGCATATATAAGCAGGTCTTAAAAAGATTCTTACCTTAAATTAACCCCTTCCCGACATTTGACGTATATATACGTCATGGCCGGGAAGTACTTCCCGACACATGACGTATATATACGTCATGACTTCTAACTGTCACTGCGTCTAGAGACGCAGTGACAGAGGGACGATGTCTGCTGTCCCTGACAGCAGACATGTCCCTGCATGCCCGGGGGGGCTGCGATGCCGCCCCTCCGTCGGCGATCGCTGTGATTGGCTGTTCAGTGTGAACAGCCAATTACAGCGTTTTCTGTGTCACCGGCGAATAACGTTCGCCGGTGACACGGGATCGGAGGTGATTGGTGCTGTAAAGTACAGCACCAATCACCGCGGGGTGTAAGGGTGACACTGGTGTCACCCCACCTCACCCCGCCCGCCCCCAAAGGCCTTGATTGGTCCGTCGGACCGACGGACCAATCACAGCCATGGAGGGGGGTTTAAACTAACGGTGACTGCACTGCAGACGCCATTCCGGTCTGGAATAGCGTGCAGTGCGGTCACCGTGCCCAGCTGTCGCCATTTACTGACCAGAACTTGCTAAATACTTACCTGATCACTGCCTGGATCTTGCTTCTTCTTGTGACATCCTGTGCTGTGTTGTGCTGTGTTGTGCTGCTGCGAGTTATTAGATAGAGAGATAGAGAGAGAGAGATAGAGAGAGATAGAGAGGCCTAGTGACAGAGAATGCTATATTTTGTGCTGCTGCAGTGTAATAGAGTTATAGATAGAGAGATAGAGAGAGATAGAGAGAGATAGAGAGAGAGAGCTAGAGAGAGATAGAGAGATAGTGACAGATTGTGCTATATATTTTTTATATAACTGACTGCTGCCCCCCCTTTTGTGCTGATCAGTATAAATTAACTGATCAGCAACTTTTTGGGGGCGCAGGGTATTTTTTATATATATATATATATACCTGTCAGTGCTGCTGCTGCTGCAGTGTCATAGAGTGATAGATAGTGAGAGATAGAGAGATAGAGAGATAGAGAGAGATAGTGACAGAGAGTGATAGAGACTGCTATATTTTGTGTCTGCTGCCCCCCTTTTGTGCACCCCCAGCAACTTTTTGGGGGTGCAGGGGTTATTTTTCATATATATAACTGTCAGTGCTGCTGGAGCTTGTGACTTCCTGTGTTGTGCTGTGCTGTGTTGTGCTGCTGTGCTGCTGCAGTGTGTTCCAGTTATAGATAGAGAGAGATAGAGAGAGAGAGATAGAGAGAGATAGAGAGGGCTAGTGACAGAGAGTGCTACATTTTGTGCTGCTGCAGTGTGATAGAGTTATAGATAGAGAGATAGAGAGAGATAGAGAGAGATAGAGAGATAGTGACAGATTGTGCTATATATTTTTTATATATATACAGCTGTACTGCGTGTGCAACTGACTGCTGCCCCCCCCTTTTGTGCTGATCAGTATAAATTAACTGATCAGCAACTTTTTGGGGGCACAGGGTTTTTTTATATATATATACCAGTGCTGCTGCAGTGTCATAGAGTGGTAGATAGTGAGAGATAGAGAGATAGAGAGAGATAGTGATAGAAAGTGCTATATTTTGTGTCTGCTGCCCCCTTTTTGTGCACCCCCAGCAACTTTTTGGGGGTGCAGGGGTTATTTTTTATATATATAACTGTCAGTGCTGCTGCTGCAGTGTCATAGAGTGATAGATAGTGATAGATAGTGATAGATAGTGAGAGATAGAGAGAGATAGAGAGAGATAGAGAGAGATAGAGAGAGATAGAGAGATAGTGACAGAGAGTGATAGAGAGTGCTATATTTTGTGTCTGCTGCCCCCCCCTTTTGTGCTGATCACTATATCTGAGGTGATCAGCAACTTTTTGGGGGTGCAGAGGTTTTTTTTTTTATATATATACCTGCCAGTTGCACTGTCAGTTGCACCAAAGGTTGTGCACCTGCTGCCCCTCACTGGTAATCAGTGTCGCATCACTGATCACCTTTTTTTTTGTGTGTGTGCTGTGGGGTCTTTTTTTATTTATTTTTTTACACACACTGTGATTTTGTGGGTGTCCTGTGGCCACTGTGCGCTGATCAGTGACGTACATCACTGATCATCTTTTTCGGCACAGGGTTGATCTATTTTTATTTTTTTTTGATCAAATTCCTGTTGCCTTTGAGCGCTGTTCAGTGACGGACGTTACTGACCAACATCTGTGCTCAATTTTTGGCGCAGGACCTTTTTTTTTTTTTTTTAACCCCTTAAATTTTTTTTTTTTTAACCCCTTCAATTTTTTTTTTTTTTTAACCCCTTCAATTTTTTTTTTTTTGTATAAAGTATTTTTTTTTCTGCACTACATACACACTACACACTACATACCCCCCGGGTTGAAATAAAGTTTGTACCCCCCCCCCTACACTATGCACGTGTTGAAACATTTCACTACCAGTAACACAAAAATAAAAATGGCATCCCAAATGTCATCCCAAATGTCATCCCAGTCATCCAGAAGAATGTATTCAGCGGAGGAGGCATATGCCATGCTTGCCTCTGACTCTGACACAGCCAGTGATGCAAGCGGGGAATTTGAAGGATTCGTCTTAAGCTCCTCTTCCTCCTCTGGTGATGAGGGACCCCCTCAAAGACGCCCCCGTAGAGCAGCTGAGACCCACCCCCCAATAATTGATCTCGTATGGACCCCACCACCAGACAATTTTGAGCCCCAGGTTCCTGAGTTTTTGGCCATGCCAGGAATCCAATTTGATTCCACAGGTCTCAGAGAAATTGACTTTTTCAAATTATTTTTCTCTGATGATTTTATAAATTTAATGGTGGACCAAACTAATTTATATGCCCAGCAGTTTATTGCTCAAAACCCCACGTCATCATTTGCTAGGTGGACCCCTGTAGATGCAGTAGAGATGATGACGTTTTGGGGTCTGGTGTTTCATATGGGCATAGTAAAAAAGCCAGAAATTAGGCAATATTGGAGTACAGATGTTCTGTACAGCACCCCATTTTACCGTATGGCCATGCCCCGGGCTCAATTTGAGACGATCCTTAAATTTTTGCATTACAACGATAATGCACAGTGCCCACCCAGAGATGATCCCACCTTTGACCGGCTATTCAAAGTCAGGCCGGTCATTGATCATTTCAGTGCCAAATTTGAAGACATGTACATCCCAGATAAATTCATTTGCATAGACGAGTCCCTTATATATTTTAAAGGAAGGGTTAAATTCCGCCAGTACCTTCCCAGTAAGAGGGCAAGGTATGGCATAAAAATGTATAAGCTGTGTGAAAGCACCTCAGGGTACACTCACAGGTTTAGGGTATATGAAGGGAAGGATTCAAGAATTGAACCGCCAGAATGCCCCCCCTCCCTCGTAGGTGTTAGTGGAAAAATTGTCTGGGATTTAGTGCACCCCTTCCTGGATAAAGGTTATCACCTCTATGTGGATAACTTTTACACTAGCATCCCCCTGTTTAAGGCCCTTGGTTCAAGAGGTACAGCAGCTTGCGGTACTGTGCGCAAGAACCAAAGAGGCCTCCCAAAAACGCACATTGCCCAAGTAATGAGAAGGGGTGAAAGCAGGGGAATATGCACCGAAAATATGTTGTTGGTCAAATATAAGGACAAGAGGGATGTCCTTATACTGACAACAATTCACGGAGACAGTACCACCTCCGTCCCTGTACGAGGTACCAGTACCCACACCTCAAAACCTAATTGTATCCTGGATTACAATAGGTACATGGGCGGAGTGGATCTTTCAGATCAGGTACTGAAGCCGTACAGTGCCCTGCGGAAAACAAAAATCTGGTACAAGAAGCTGGCCGTGTATATCATCCAGATGGCACTGTATAACGCTTACGTGCTATTCCGTTCTACCAGCCAGAGGGGGACATTTATGCACTTTCAAGAGGAAGTCATAAAGGGCCTAGTATTTGGGAACCAGCAGGCAGAGGGCCCCAGTACTTCTAGTACTGGCCCCCGTATTGTACCAGGGCAGCATTTTCCGAACGAAATCCCCTCCACTGCAAGAAAGGGCAGGACACAAAAAAGGTGCAAAGTTTGCTATAAAAAGGGAATAAGAAAGGAAACTATTTTCCACTGTGAAACTTGCCCCGACAAACCCGGCCTATGTATAAAGGAGTGTTTTAAAATATACCACACATCTATGGATTATTAGGTTCATCATTTCACCGTGCTTCGGGGGTCTTGCTAATGCCACATAGCACCCACCAACATTCCACCAGAATCTGAGCTGCAAAATCCAAAAATCACTCCTTCCCTTCTGAGTCCTGCCATGCACCCAACTGGTATTTTTTGGTCACATATGAGGCATTGCCATACTCGGGAGAAATTGGGGCACAGATTTTGGGGTGCTTTTTCTCCTTCATACCTTATGAAAATGAAAAATTTTGAGCCAGAACTGCATTTTTGTGTAAAAAAATGTAATTTTTCATTTTCACTGCCCAGTTGTACCACAATTGGTGAAACCCCTGGGGGTTTGAAATGTACACTATACCCCTAGATGAATTCCCTGAGGGGTGTAGTTTGCAAAATGGCGTCACTTGTGGGGGGGTTCCACTGTATTGGTGCTTTGGGGGTCTTGCTAATGCGACATAGCACCCAACAACATTCCACCAGAATTTGTGCTGCAAAATCCAAATATCACTCCTTCCCTTCTGAGTCCTGCCACTTTTTTTCACACATGAGGCATTGCCGTACTCGAGAGAAATTGGGGCACAGATTTTGGGGTGCTTTTTCTCCTTCATACCTTCTGAAAATGAAAAATTTTGAGCCAGAACTGCATTTTTGTGTAAAAAAATTTAATTTTTCATTTTCACTGCCCAGTTGTATCAAAATTGGTGAAACCCCTGGGGGTTTGAAATGTACACTATACCCCTAGATGAATTCCCTGAGGGGTGTAGTTTGCAAAATGGGGTCACTTGTGGGGTGGTTCCACTGTATTGGTGCTTTGGGGGTCTTGCTAATGCGACATAGCACCCACCAACATTCCACCAGAATTTGTGCTGCAAAATCCAAATATCACTCCTTCCCTTCTGAGTCCTGCCACTTTTTGGTCACATGTGAGGCATTGCCGTACTCGGGAGAAATTGGGGCACAGATTTTGGGGTGCTTTTTCTCCTTCATACCTTCTGAAAATGAAAAATTTTGAGCCAGAACTGCATTTTTGTGTAAAAAAATGTAATTTTTCATTTTCACTGCCCAGTTGTATCAAAATTGGTGAAACCCCTGGGGGTTTGAAATGTACACTATACCCCTAGATGAATTCCCTGAGGGGTGTAGTTTGCAAAATGGGGTCACTTGTGGGGGATTCCACTGTATTGGTGCTTTGGGGGTCTTGCTAATGCGACATAGCACCCACCAACATTCCACCACCAAAAATCACTCCTTCCCTTCTGAGTCCTGCCATGCACCCAACTGGTATTTTTTGGTCACATATGAGGCATTGCCATACTCGGGAGAAATTGGGGCACAGATTTTGGGGTGCTTTTTCTCCTTCATACCTTATGAAAATGAAAAATTTTGAGCCAGAACTGCATTTTTGTGTAAAAAAATGTAATTTTTCATTTTCACTGCCCAGTTGTATCAAAATTGGTGAAACCCCTGGGGGTTTGAAATGTACACTATACCCCTAGATGAATTCCCTGAGGGGTGTAGTTTGCAAAATGGGGTCACTTGTGGGGGGGTTCCACTGTATTGGTGCTTGGGGGGTCTTGCTAATGCAACATAGCACCCACCAACATTCCACCAGAATCTGAGCTGCAAAATCCAAAAATCACTCCTTCCTTTCTGAGTCCTGCCATGCACCCAAATGGTATTTTTTGGTCACATGTGAGGCATTGCCGTACTCGGGAGAAATTGGGGCACAGATTTTGGGGTGCTTTGTCTCCTTCATTCCTTGTGAAAATGAAAAAATTTGAGCCAGAACTGCATTTTTGTGTAAAAAATGTAATTTTGCATTTGCACAGCCCAGTTGTATCAAAATTGGTGAAACCCCTGGGGGTTTGAAATGTACACTATACCCCTAGATGAATTCCCTGAGGGGTGTAGTTTGCAAAATGGGGTCACTTGTGGGGGGGTTCCACTGTATTGGTGCTTGGGGGGTCTTGCTAATGCGACATAGCACCCACCAAAATTCCACCAGAATCTGAGCTGCAAAATCCAAAAATCACTCCTTCCCTTCTGAGTCCTGCCATGCACCCAAATGGTATTTTTTGGTCACATGTGAGGCATTGCCGTACTCGGGAGAAATTGGGGCACAGATTTTGGGGTGCTTTTTCTCCTTCATACCTTCTGAAAATGAAAAATTTTGAGCCAGAACTGCATTTTTGTGTAAAAAAATGTAATTTTTCATTTTCACTGCCCAGTTGTATCAAAATTGGTGAAACCCCTGGGGGTTTGAAATGTACACTATACCCCTAGATGAATTCCCTGAGGGATGTAGTTTGCAAAATGGGGTCACTTGTGGGGGGGTTCCACTGTATTGGTGCTTTGGGGGTCTTGCTAATGCGACATAGCACCCACCAACATTCCACCACCAAAAATCACTCCTTCCCTTCTGAGTCCTGCCATGCACCCAACTGGTATTTTTTGGTCACATATGAGGCATTGCCATACTCGGGAGAAATTGGGGCACAGATTTTGGGGTGCTTTTTCTCCTTCATACCTAATTAAAATGAAAAATTTTGAGCCAGAACTGCATTTTTGTGTAAAAAAATGTAATTTTTCATTTTCACTGCCCAGTTGTATCAAAATTGGTGAAACCCCTGGGGGTTTGAAATGTACACTATACCCCTAGATGAATTCCCTGAGGGGTGTAGTTTGCAAAATGGGGTCACTTGTGGGGGATTCCACTGTATTGGTGCTTTGGGGGTCTTGCTAATGCGACATAGCACCCACCAACATTCCACCACCAAAAATCACTCCTTCCCTTCTGAGTCCTGCCATGCACCCAACTGGTATTTTTTGGTCACATATGAGGCATTGCCATACTCGGGAGAAATTGGGGCACAGATTTTGGGGTGCTTTTTCTCCTTCATACCTTATGAAAATGAAAAATTTTGAGCCAGAACTGCATTTTTGTGTAAAAAAATGTAATTTTTCATTTTCACTGCCCAGTTGTATCAAAATTGGTGAAACCCCTGGGGGTTTGAAATGTACACTATACCCCTAGATGAATTCCCTGAGGGGTGTAGTTTGCAAAATGGGGTCACTTGTGGGGGGGTTCCACTGTATTGGTGCTTGGGGGGTCTTGCTAATGCAACATAGCACCCACCAACATTCCACCAGAATCTGAGCTGCAAAATCCAAAAATCACTCCTTCCTTTCTGAGTCCTGCCATGCACCCAAATGGTATTTTTTGGTCACATGTGAGGCATTGCCGTACTCGGGAGAAATTGGGGCACAGATTTTGGGGTGCTTTGTCTCCTTCATTCCTTGTGAAAATGAAAAAATTTGAGCCAGAACTGCATTTTTGTGTAAAAAATGTAATTTTGCATTTGCACAGCCCAGTTGTATCAAAATTGGTGAAACCCCTGGGGGTTTGAAATGTACACTATACCCCTAGATGAATTCCCTGAGGGGTGTAGTTTGCAAAATGGGGTCACTTGTGGGGGGGTTCCACTGTATTGGTGCTTGGGGGGTCTTGCTAATGCGACATAGCACCCACCAAAATTCCACCAGAATCTGAGCTGCAAAATCCAAAAATCACTCCTTCCCTTCTGAGTCCTGCCATGCACCCAAATGGTATTTTTTGGTCACATGTGAGGCATTGCCGTACTCGGGAGAAATTGGGGCACAGATTTTGGGGTGCTTTTTCTCCTTCATACCTTCTGAAAATGAAAAATTTTGAGCCAGAACTGCATTTTTGTGTAAAAAAATGTAATTTTTCATTTTCACTGCCCAGTTGTATCAAAATTGGTGAAACCCCTGGGGGTTTGAAATGTACACTATACCCCTAGATGAATTCCCTGAGGGATGTAGTTTGCAAAATGGGGTCACTTGTGGGGGGGTTCCACTGTATTGGTGCTTTGGGGGTCTTGCTAATGCGACATAGCACCCACCAACATTCCACCACCAAAAATCACTCCTTCCCTTCTGAGTCCTGCCATGCACCCAACTGGTATTTTTTGGTCACATATGAGGCATTGCCATACTCGGGAGAAATTGGGGCACAGATTTTGGGGTGCTTTTTCTCCTTCATACCTAATTAAAATGAAAAATTTTGAGCCAGAACTGCATTTTTGTGTAAAAAAATGTAATTTTTCATTTTCACTGCCCAGTTGTATCAAAATTGGTGAAACCCCTGGGGGTTTGAAATGTACACTATACCCCTAGATGAATTCCCTGAGGGGTGTAGTTTGCAAAATGGGGTCACTTGTGGGGGGGTTCCACTGTATTGGTGCTTGGGGGGTCTTGCTAATGCAACATAGCACCCACCAACATTCCACCAGAATCTGAGCTGCAAAATCCAAAAATCACTCCTTCCTTTCTGAGTCCTGCCATGCACCCAAATGGTATTTTTTGGTCACATGTGAGGCATTGCCGTACTCTGGAGAAATTGGGGCACAGATTTTGGGGTGCTTTGTCTCCTTCATTCCTTGTGAAAATGAAAAATTTTGAGCCAGAACTGCATTTTTGTGTAAAAAAATGTAATTTTTCATTTTCACTGCCCAGTTGTATCAAAATTGGTGAAACCCCTGGGGGTTTGAAATGTACACTATACCCCTAGATGAATTCCCTGAGGGGTGTAGTTTGCAAAATGGGGTCACTTGTGGGGGATTCCACTGTATTGGTGCTTTGGGGGTCTTGCTAATGCGACATAGCACCCACCAACATTCCACCACCAAAAATCACTCCTTCCCTTCTGAGTCCTGCCATGCACCCAACTGGTATTTTTTGGTCACATATGAGGCATTGCCATACTCGGGAGAAATTGGGGCACAGATTTTGGGGTGCTTTTTCTCCTTCATACCTTATGAAAATGAAAAATTTTGAGCCAGAACTGCATTTTTGTGTAAAAAAATGTAATTTTTCATTTTCACTGCCCAGTTGTATCAAAATTGGTGAAACCCCTGGGGGTTTGAAATGTACACTATACCCCTAGATGAATTCCCTGAGGGGTGTAGTTTGCAAAATGGGGTCACTTGTGGGGGGGTTCCACTGTATTGGTGCTTGGGGGGTCTTGCTAATGCAACATAGCACCCACCAACATTCCACCAGAATCTGAGCTGCAAAATCCAAAAATCACTCCTTCCTTTCTGAGTCCTGCCATGCACCCAAATGGTATTTTTTGGTCACATGTGAGGCATTGCCGTACTCGGGAGAAATTGGGGCACAGATTTTGGGGTGCTTTGTCTCCTTCATTCCTTGTGAAAATGAAAAAATTTGAGCCAGAACTGCATTTTTGTGTAAAAAATGTAATTTTGCATTTGCACAGCCCAGTTGTATCAAAATTGGTGAAACCCCTGGGGGTTTGAAATGTACACTATACCCCTAGATGAATTCCCTGAGGGGTGTAGTTTGCAAAATGGGGTCACTTGTGGGGGGGTTCCACTGTATTGGTGCTTGGGGGGTCTTGCTAATGCGACATAGCACCCACCAAAATTCCACCAGAATCTGAGCTGCAAAATCCAAAAATCACTCCTTCCCTTCTGAGTCCTGCCATGCACCCAAATGGTATTTTTTGGTCACATGTGAGGCATTGCCGTACTCGGGAGAAATTGGGGCACAGATTTTGGGGTGCTTTTTCTCCTTCATACCTTCTGAAAATGAAAAATTTTGAGCCAGAACTGCATTTTTGTGTAAAAAAATGTAATTTTTCATTTTCACTGCCCAGTTGTATCAAAATTGGTGAAACCCCTGGGGGTTTGAAATGTACACTATACCCCTAGATGAATTCCCTGAGGGATGTAGTTTGCAAAATGGGGTCACTTGTGGGGGGGTTCCACTGTATTGGTGCTTTGGGGGTCTTGCTAATGCGACATAGCACCCACCAACATTCCACCACCAAAAATCACTCCTTCCCTTCTGAGTCCTGCCATGCACCCAACTGGTATTTTTTGGTCACATATGAGGCATTGCCATACTCGGGAGAAATTGGGGCACAGATTTTGGGGTGCTTTTTCTCCTTCATACCTAATTAAAATGAAAAATTTTGAGCCAGAACTGCATTTTTGTGTAAAAAAATGTAATTTTTCATTTTCACTGCCCAGTTGTATCAAAATTGGTGAAACCCCTGGGGGTTTGAAATGTACACTATACCCCTAGATGAATTCCCTGAGGGGTGTAGTTTGCAAAATGGGGTCACTTGTGGGGGGGTTCCACTGTATTGGTGCTTGGGGGGTCTTGCTAATGCAACATAGCACCCACCAACATTCCACCAGAATCTGAGCTGCAAAATCCAAAAATCACTCCTTCCTTTCTGAGTCCTGCCATGCACCCAAATGGTATTTTTTGGTCACATGTGAGGCATTGCCGTACTCTGGAGAAATTGGGGCACAGATTTTGGGGTGCTTTGTCTCCTTCATTCCTTGTGAAAATGAAAAATTTTGAGCCAGAACTGCATTTTTGTGTAAAAAAATGTAATTTTTCATTTTCACTGCCCAGTTGTATCAAAATTGGTGAAACCCCTGGGGGTTTGAAATGTACACTATACCCCTAGATGAATTCCCTGAGGGGTGTAGTTTGCAAAATGGGGTCACTTGTGGGGGAGTTCCACTGTATTGGTGCTTGGGGGGTCTTGATAATGCGACATAGCACCCACCAAAATTCCACCAGAATCTGAGCTGCAAAATCCAAAAATCACTCCTTCCCTTCTGAGTCCTGCCATGCACCCAAATGGTATTTTTTGGTCACATGTGAGGCATTGCCGTACTCGGGAGAAATTGGGGCACAGATTTTGGGGTGCTTTTTCTCCTTCATACCTTCTGAAAATGAAAAATTTTGAGCCAGAACTGCATTTTTGTGTAAAAAAATGTAATTTTTCATTTTCACTGCCCAGTTGTATCAAAATTGGTGAAACCCCTGGGGGTTTGAAATGTACACTATACCCCTAGATGAATTCCCTGAGGGGTGTAGTTTGCAAAATGGGGTCACTTGTGGGGGGGTTCCACTGTATTGGTGCTTTGGGGGTCTTGCTAATGCGACATAGCACCCACCAACATTCGACCACCAAAAATCACTCCTTCCCTTCTGAGTCCTGCCATGCACCCAACTGGTATTTTTTGGTCACATATGAGGCATTGCCATACTCGGGAGAAATTGGGGCACAGATTTTGGGGTGCTTTTTCTCCTTCATACCTTATGAAAATGAAAAATTTTGAGCCAGAACTGCATTTTTGTGTAAAAAAATGTAATTTTTCATTTTCACTGCCCAGTTGTATCAAAATTGGTGAAACCCCTGGGGGTTTGAAATGTACACTATACCCCTAGATGAATTCCCTGAGGGGTGTAGTTTGCAAAATGGGGTCACTTGTGGGGGGGGGGTTCCACTGTATTGGTGCTTGGGGGGTCTTGCTAATGCAACATAGCACCCACCAACATTCCACCAGAATCTGAGCTGCAAAATCCAAAAATCACTCCTTCCTTTCTGAGTCCTGCCATGCACCCAAATGGTATTTTTTGGTCACATATGAGGCATTGCCGTACTCGGGAGAAATTGGGGCACAGATTTTGGGGTGCTTTTTCTCCTTCATACCTTCTGAAAATGAAAAATTTTGAGCCAGAACTGCATTTTTGTGTAAAAAATTTAATTTTTCATTTTCACTGCCCAGTTGTACCACAATTGGTGAAACCCCTGGGGGTTTGAAATGTACACTATACCCCTAGATGAATTCCCTGAGGGGTGTAGTTTGCAAAATGGGGTCACTTGTGGGGGGGTTCCTAAATTTTAGCATCTTATGGTGCCTAGAAACCTACATGGTGCCTAAAAAATAATCTCATAAAAAGGAGGCTCCAAAATCAAGTAGGTGCTCCTTCTATTATGAAGCCTGTGGTTTGGTCAACGTGCACACTAGGGCCACATATAGGATATTTATGAAAACAAAAGAATTGGGGGAATCAATTTTTAGTCACATTTCTCTAGTAAAATGTACTGTGTTCCTTAGAAAAATGTATTAAAATTGCAAATCTGCAAAAAAAAATGAAATTTTGAAATTTCACCTACACTTTGTTTTAATTCCTGTGAAACACCTAAAGGGTTAACAAACTTCCAAAATGCTGTTTTGAATACTGTGAGGGGTGCAGTTTTTGAAATGGTATCATTTATGGGGGTGTCTCACATACAAGTCCCTCAAAGTCACATCAGAACTGAACTGGTCCCTAAAAAAATCAGTGTTTGAAATTTTCTTGAAAATTTGAGAATTTGCTATTCATATTGTAAGCCTCCTAGTGTCCCAAAAAATTAAAAGGAAGTTGAAATAATGATGGAAACATAAAGTAGACATATGGTCTATGTTAGTTATTAACTATTTTGAGTGGTATGTTTATTTGTCTCTCAAGCAGAAAATGTGACATTTTGCAAATTGCTAAATTTTCCATTTTTTCACGACATTTTGGTATTTTTCACAAAAAAACACAGACTGTATCGACCCAAATTTACCACTAATTTGAAGTACAATGTGTCACGAAAAAACAATCTCAAAATCACTGGGATAAGTAAAAGCAAAAAAAAGTTATCCCCACTTAAGTGATACATGTCAGATTTGAAAAAAAGGGCTCTGTCAGGAACGCAAAAACTGGCTCTGTCAGGAAGGGGTTAAACAAACCTTTAAATGTCGAGAAGTATAGAAAGATAAGCTTCCAATGTGTTTGAGTGCTGTGTGTGGCTTGCAGGTAGTGAAATCATGGTTTGGACTTAATAGACTGCAGCATTGCTTATTACATTCAGGTGTATGTGTTTAAGTAGTAATCAGCGTAAATTAGCAAACCCAGGCGCACGCTGGCATGCGGTATCTGTAGGGGTGGTCTGAGGTGGCGGTTGGCGGCCGCCTGTTTTGTGTCCGAAATGAACGGTGCTTTAGCCGATCGTGCGGTAGTAGCACCGTTCATTTTTGGTGCACACCCCCGTGTACGCCCATATTTACGCCCATTTTCCCTCATTATTTCGGCCGCTCCCCTCATCACGCCCCTATGCCGCCCCCAATGCCCGTACTCTCGCATACAGGTTTTTTCGCACGGAGAGACCCGTCTGTAAGCGTTGTGGAGTGTTCGCGCCTGCGCATTGGAGATGGTACGCATGCGCAGATCATTAAAAAACCCGGAACGTACGCGTACGGCCCGGCCGCACCAACCAGAATAAGGCCCTGTGTTCCTTTACACAGGACTTTTACCCAGGTCCTGACCTGGGTAGAACACAGCTAGGACCTGGGTAGAGGGCGGTGTAAATGGGTACGCTGGGTCGGATGACCCGGCTTCCATTTACATCAATGGGGACGTACAACCTGCGGACCACAGCGTCCGCAGGTTGGACGGGGGGGTGGGCACACACAGCCTGCGCTGCTGTCTGCTATACTCTGCAGACAGCAGCAGCGGCAGCGGAGGAGGCCTGTGTGCGGCATCCATTCACCTCCCGGACGACGGCTGGGGGGTGCTGGGGGCAGCTTACCTTGGTGCTGGGCTGCCCCCAGCACGGCGATCGGTGTATCCAGTGGGGATCACCGCGGTGCAATCTCTTATATTTCAATAATTGTGTTTTTAATATATTCATTTCTTTTTATTGCTATAATTTGACATATTGAATATCAAATAAATAATAACCTTATATACTTATATAATTTTAATACCCAATTGATCACACCAATTGTTAGTAGCCATCCACCACATTTTCTTTTTATATATATACATATATATATAAGAAAGGCAAGGGGTACCTTACACACACACATTACTTAGGTATTGAGCTTCTTTAATCACATAAGTAGATATTTTTATATTATTTTCTATAGTAAAAAAAAAAATCAGATATTTCTGACCTCTGGTGGAATACATCAGACAACATCTGTTTTACATATTTGTCCAAGTAGTGCCGACAAACCAAGACAAGTGAGGTTCTCTACACTGGTAAAAATTAAGATGACAGGCATTTGAAATATGCTCTACATACCCAAGGGATATATTATTTTAAATCCAAACACAGGAATGGAATCAGTCCCACAAGTTGCTGGGTTTTGTTCAATCCACACCTCAGTTTTTAACAATCAATAATCACAACAAATGTTTTCCTTTCAGTGAAAAATAGTGTATAGTATTTTGAAGCTGGTTTTATGAATCAGGAACACTTCAAAAAAGTAACCTATCTGGCAAACACATAGGCCCTTATTCAGATCTGATCTCAGTACAAATTTGTTTGGAAAATGGGCAAAACCATGTGCACTGCAGGTGAGGCAGATGTAACATGTGCAGAGAGAGTAAAATTTGAGTGGGGTGTGTTGAAACTGAAATCTAAATAGCAGTGTAAAAATAATGCAGCCAGTATTTACCCTGCACAGAAACAAGAAGTTTGGCATCCACAAGCAATACATTTGGAATAAAATATCATAGTGCAGCACACTCCAATGCATCAAAAAAGCATATACTGTATGAACATTAAAATGAGGGATACATGACAAAAATCATTAGGAAACCATAGGAAATGGCAGCGGCAAGTCAATCAGAGCTCACCACACCAAACTTGGCCCAGCACGCGGCATCTGACATCAGATGCCGTAGTAGGCGAAAATGAACAGTGGGGACTGAGCACCAAAGAGATGGCAAAGTCGGCAGAAGACACTGGTGGATCCAGGAGCGACTCCAGAAGACGGCAGGAGCAACGACCAGTGCTCCGACGGCCGTGAAAGAGGCCAGAAAATGCCTGGCTCAACAAAGAAGATGCTCGGCACCGCCTAGAAGAGCAGAAGAAGTGCCACTGCTGCTAGCCAGGATGGGTCAGTGGCAGAAGAAAGAAGATGGTGGCTGGTCCCGGAGAGGCAAGCAGGGGAAAGCACTATAGCTGACGAAGCTCCCCAACACCGTGGCCTCTCCCAACAGCAGTTAGGTGGACCTGGGCCAACTACCCCCTACCCTAGACCACCAGGTGTTCAGGCATTAGGCCTGTGGGCATAGTCAGGCCTTTTCGCCTGTTTCCACTGTAATTGCGCCCCATCGGCCCATAGCCAAATAATTGGGCCCTTTTGGCGCTTGGGTATGTAGTAGGGCCCTCCAGGCCCATGTCCCCAGCATTTTGGGCATTAGGACCGTGGCCACATAAGCCTGGTCCTCCAGGCTTGAGGCATTAAGCCTGTAGGTGATTAGGGGGGCACTAAGCCCAGGTTACAGTGTCGCAATTAGGTGATCATGAGCACTAGGCTCAGGGAGTATAGAGTTTACCATGAGTGATTGGGTTTACGAGGTGGACAGGCTGTGTGGCTGTCATCTCTCTAGTCCCCAAGCAGGTTTAGCGGGAACGTTACCGGTGAGTGTGTGAGCTGGCTACCTCCAGTCGGGTGCTTAGGAAGGCACTTAAAGAGACAAGTGTTCTTGTTCTGTGACGTTAGTTTATGTTTTCCGTGCAGGGCAGAGTTTGTTTTAGAATTGCTAGACTTTGTGCCACATCTTACACACTGTCAGTTTGAGGGCTTTGTGTTGCAGTTTAGTTAGTTATGTGTCACACTAGGTAGTGTAAGGCCCTTCATGGTGGTGTTGCCTTTGTCTCTGTACAGGGACCTGTAAGTGAAGTAGTAGAGGAAATACAAGATTGAGGATGGTGAGTGTCATGTCTCTGTGTGTCTATCGATTTCTATCCCCCTTCCTTCTGTGCAGGCCATGAACCTTGCATCCCGGTGTAAGGTCGAATTTTCAACTACGGTGCGCAAGTGGCAATAAGTGTTAATTCAGGCTCTGAGGCCAAGGGTGCAGAGGCTTACCTTCATGTATGCCCAAAGAGATGCGCCCTCTATCCCATTTGTAGAGAAGTCGTGGGACGGTCTGCACTAAGGAAGGACAGAACTCACCTCCTCTCCTTCCTTCAAGGTGACCACATGGCCTGAAGGTGAGAGGGTGTGGCACTGGGTAAGTTGTTCAGCTACACTTGCACAGAAGCAGGCACCACACCGCACCCACCCCCTCACATATTGCTGGCATGGAACTATGGGTCTGAGGGCAAGATGCACTAAGCTTCAAAAGTGATAAAATGGAGAGTGAGAAACAATGAACCAATCAGCTCCTGCCTGACATTTTTCAAACAGAGTCAATGACATAGCAAGCAGGAGCTGATTGGCTGGCTGTTTATCACTCTCCATTTTATCCCTTCTGAAGCTTAGTGCATCTGGCCCTGATTCTGGTTGGTTTGAAAAGGAAAACTCCTTCTTTGATGAGCAGTAGATGGGGCTGATGTAACATGTGCAGAGAGAGTTACATTTGTGTGGGATGTGTTCAAACTGGAAATTAAATTGTAGTGTAAGAATAAAGCAGCCAGTGCAGTGCACATGGTTTTGTCCATTAAAAGAGTTCACTCTTGCAAACCAACCAGAATCACCCCCATTATGTCTGATAAATACCACAATATGCTCACAGAAAAAACAGAGTGCACGGTACTATGATATAAAGACAGTGATTGTAAGAGAAAAATACATTGTTTCCCCTAGCACACTGACTGATACCAGTAACCAGATTTAAATACTACAAAATAATAGAATTCAGAGATCTTGGTTACATTTATTTGCAAATATATGAGTAAGCCCCCAAGCCATCCTCTAGGCCTCTTATGCTATATCTAGGTGTGGGGTGCTGATTCCCCCCCCCCCCTCCCCCTACCCAAAAAATAAAAAATCAATAAGTACAGTATATGCCAGAAAGCTGAGAGTGAACTTGAGTGTTGATAAATGTAAGTATAAGAAGTATGAGCTATATACAAAAAGTGATGAAAAAGTAATGAATGTAATTAAAAATATAAAATAAATATTGATGAGACAAGTAAGTGAAAAGTGTTAAAATTTTTTTAATAGTGTGCCATTTCAGAACCATCCAGTCACACCAATCCAGGGGCACCGCACCCCATACTCTTGTGTTACTCCAATCTGAGATAGATAGATAGATAGATAGATAGATAGATAGATAGATAGATAGATAGATAGATAGATAGATAGATAGATAGATAGATAGACTAAAAGGGCCTACATATGGGGAGATCTTGCTGAGCTCAGAACACTCAGCAATATCTCTCAGGAGAGCGATGTGAGCTGAGCGATCTGTCCGGGCCAGTGTTCTCCAGTGAGAACACTGACCCTGACTGACTATGTAACTATATTTATTCAGCATGCTGGATATTAGTTAATAACGATGGATGGGGCCGCGCATTGCTTTCGCTATAGCCCCTACACACGGAGCGATGTGCCAGCGATGTCTGCTGAGCGATCTGTAAGGGCCAGTGTTCTCCAGTGAGAACACTGGCCTTCAATTAAAATAAACAAACATAGGGATGAACATAAACATGGAGTTGAGAAATAAAAATATAATAAAAAAGAAAATATAAAAATAATGATAAAATAAGATTTAGAATAAAATTCTATTGTTCTATAGCATTAAATTTTTACACCTATGGTCAAATCAATGTTACAGACTTTTATTGAGCAGTGTGAGAGGTGCCATCTGTCCAGTTGCGGTGGGCCCGCCACAGCTTTGCAGAGATGTTACGGCAGGGTGGCTTGCTGCTGGGGGAGACTATCTAACTGTTCCTACTCTTACCTAGTTTCTTGGTATTCCTGGTCACTCGCGGTTTCTCTCTGAGTAAGATGTGCATGGGGCGTTGTTTCAATTGGTATAGAGTAATCCCATTATCAACTTTTAGAATCAATTCTTAATACTCGATTGTTATCTTGGTGAAAATGTACAGAATCAATATTTAATAGGGACCATATAACCTTTTTGTTTTATATTCATTGTTCAGTGATGTGTACTTTTTTTCATAAAATGGCTGAAAATAATGTGGAATCAATGAGGGAGTTTATTGAGGACTACAGGTCCCAGGAATGACTCTGGGATATCGAATCCATGGATTATTCCAATAGGCAAAAGAAGGTTGTAGCGCTGGAGGAGAAGGTGAGGGTCAGCCTGCCATTCTACCCTGTGGCAAACACTGGATGAAAGCAAAAATTGCCAACATAAGGACTGAATTCAAGAAGGCGCTAAACAAGAGGTAAAACAATATTAGGGGCAGGAGCAGATGACGTTTACATGCCCAATTTGTGGTACTTACTGCTCCTGATTTTTACCCTTGACCAGGAGCTGCCTAGAACATTGATGAATACAATACCCATGGACTTTGATGCCACAGCTTCAACCTTTACCACCCCTGACCCAGAGGACATTCCCTCCAGTGGCAGTGTAAGTACAGAGTAATTGATAAATGAGCACTTATTTAAAAATGTATTAAAAAAAAAAACGTGATAAAATATAATGGAAAGACAACGGTAGAATGTGAAAGTTAGTATCTGACAAATTAATTTGATTATATAATGTAATCAGGCCATGACACTGCACCGAAGCCATTAAAGTACTGTAAATACTCTTCCCTGGGCAATTTAGCATGTGCAGTCTCCACGGGTGTAAAAACTATTGGTCCTCAAAAAGTCAGTGTCATCCATAGCAGAAAGTGAGGCATGTGCTGTCTGTGCTTTATGGCGTCAATGGTTGTGCAGGACACAACGAGCCATAACTGCTTTGTCTATTTTATATAAGCATAATTTAATGGCAGTATTGAAAATTCTAAATTTGTTGCACAATATCCTAAAATCATTCTCCACCACTCTCCTAGCACAGAAACATTAAAAATTCTACGTTCCAGGTTAAGTGCCCTTGTAGTTAGGATTTAACAACATTTGTTATGCAATGGAAATGCCTCATTAGCCACAAATACAAAGTTTAGGTCCATGTGTGTTCTCATTACCGTCCATGCGTGTACAAATTTTCATTGAACATAATCTTTTCCAAAGCACCACCACTACCAGTCTTTCCAATGTCCACAAAGATAAATTTGCATGTGGCATTGGCAATGGCCATTAAAACAATACTAACAAAGCCCTTAAATTATAGAGAAAAGAACCACTATGAGCTGGTACTATTATACAAATTTGTTTGCCATCTCTGCCTCCTACACAGTATGAAAAATGGCATTGTTCCTCAAATTCTTTGCCAATAACCTGCCACTCCTCAACGGTTGAGGGCAACTGTTATTAAATAAATAATTTTGTTAAAGAAATGTGCTAAATGTTATCTTTACAATTATTTTACAACCTCCTCTGTCACTGGATGAGGGAAGTTCACCAACAGAGGCAACCACCTATACAGATCTACAATCCTTACAGCAGGCAGCATGGCGAAGGTACACTTTTAGTAAATATTCTGTTTTGCAGGGATGATAAAGGTGCAGTGTTACAACATTGGAATAATCTAAGATTCTGTGTAAAATTGGTATTGGTATTAAGACTTGTAACACAGGTTGAAATTAGAGATGTGCACCGGACACTTTTTGGGTTTTGGCTTTTGGGTATGGATTACCTTCAGGTTTTGGGTTCTAATAGGTTTTGCCAAAACCAGCTTTCCGGGTTTTGAGTCATGATTTTTTTGAAAAAGCCTACGCTATTATTAAACTCAATAACATGACTATGGTAAGCGACATAAGTGGGTGGCACAAACACTGGTAATATGGCACACTTAGTAGCTCACCTGGACTGATATGGCACATTTAGTATCACCCCTGGACTGACACGACACACTTAGCATCACCCCTAGTCTGATGCGGCACACCTAGCATCACCCCTGGACTGATACGGCACCGGTAGCATCACCCCTGGACTGATATGGCACAGGTAGCATCACCCCTGGACCAGTGGCGTAACTATTAATTTTGCTCCCCCATGCCAAAAAGTTTGTGGCGCCCCCTGGGCTCCTCTCCAGCATGTTTCCCCAGCGGAGAAGCTGATGCAGGAGAGAGGTAGAGAGACCAGAAGACACTTCTGCTTCCCCTGGCTCAGACGCCCCAGCATGCCCATCCTGTACACAGTAGCCAATAGCTGGCTCTGTGTACAGCCAATTGAATCAGTTTGGGGATTTGTCGTCTCTGTCATGGTTGACTCGCCTCCGGTGCTCAGCCAGCAGGCAGCGGCATGTCAGTGCGTCGAGTGTGTGCTGGCGCCCACACAGACCCTGCTGCCGCTTGCTCCCCCAAGCAGCTGCTGGGGCTGCCTTACAGTAGTTACGCCACTGCCCTGGACTGATATTGCACATTTAGCATCACCCCTGGACGGATACGGCACAGATAGCATCACCCCTGGACTGATACGGCACCGGTAGCATGCTAGGATGCTGATGAAAATGGGACACTCGGCAATCTGCAATTTGGTCTCAATCAATCAGGCATTGCCTGGTGCCATGAAGCACTGGCAGTGGACTACTGGAGACTGGTAGGGTGAAATAAAAGAAACCTGCAATACAAGTACAACACATTTATTTTGTAGGGACCTCAGGAACAGTGTTTGAAATAACATTATTATTATTCAGACCTGATTGCTGCTCTGCTAAGGTAAGCTGCATGATTGCTTGGTACGGCTTGCAAAAAATAGCTGGATGGGCAATTCGCTGCAAATCCATTTGCAAGCCGTTCCCCATCTAATGATTTTTCTAGACTGTGCGTAGTCCAGGACATACTTAGTCGGTGCAAAAGAAGCATTCGGATCAGGGTCGTCACCCTCTTTCCCCTAAAATGGCTGGGCACGCAAGCATTTGCCCTGACACTCCCAGAAAACATCTGGTTACCACCAACAAACAATGTCTTTCTGTCAATCAACTTGCCTACAGCCAGCAATCATCACTGGATGGCCTTACGCATGTGTAGTATGAGCCGTACGCATCAATCATCATCAGATCTGTATAAAGTAAACCCTAATATTTGATTTCTATTTTAGAAAGAATCCAATGAGCATGGCCAAAACTAGGATTTTATCACTCAGGGTGAGGGGGGAATTTGGCGCCCACACAAATGTGTGTAACTGTATGTGTATATGTCTTGGTGCCAACTCTGATCCGGCACCTATGTCAAGTGCCCACATAGTCCCCGTTTGTTGTAGCCCAGCAATGAGTGGGTTCTGTGGTTATATCTGTAAATGTTAAATGATTCTATGATTTTCTTTTTAAAAAAATCTCTAATTGGGTATGGGTTCTATGCTGTCATTTCAGATTACATTGAGACATTAACCAAACTGTGTGGGAACCACTGCACAGGAAAGGCAATTTTGACTAAGCCGCTTGTCCCGGTGTATTTTGTCTAAGCCAAAATTGGCTTAGTCCAAATCTCATATGGGCTAAGCCAAAATCAGCTTTGTCAAAATTGTCCTGCCCTCGCACAACCCCTTAAGATAACCAAAGCTGATCCAGGAGGTACAGGTATTGTATCAGTTTAGTCTTAGTGTAGCCTGAACCAAAGTGTGCCTTCAATGTGCTAACAATCGGATACACATAGTATTGCTTGATCATTTTAGGGAAATGTGCAGTAGTATTTGTTTCCACACCTGTTGATAAAAGAGCAGCCTTGCCCAACAAAATTCCTTTGATGACCTGCCCAACAAAATTCCTTTGATGATTTGAAAACTGGTACACCGGTGTATAGCTTTGTACAATCAGGTCAAATACTTGAATAAATCTTTGAACTCGGAAGCTTCTTCAGTCTGATTTTGGGTAATGTACCTTTAACATTTTATTCTTGTAACATTCTATAGATGTATGACACATACTGATGTAAGAAGAGGGGTTGTTAATGTATCACATAAAAAGGTAGAGAACATGTTAATTGCCAACCGATAATTTAGTACTAAGCAGTGATTATTTATCACAGTCCACATTTTGAATGCAGATGTAAATTACTTTTCAAATAATTTTGCAACATTTTTACGCAAATTTAAACCCCATGCACACTAAACAATATCGGCAGAGCTCCCCGGCAAATGATAAAGCACAAACACACTGACGATATCGTTAACTATATCATTCATAAATGTCACCCATCTCCCGCTTAAACATACAGTTGACGATATAGTCAGTATCGACCTGCATGTACTGACGACAGTAGATATCATTAAAGTGAAACCATGTGATCAAGTTATTGATATTTTACATACACAGGACAACATGAATGATATATCGTTAACGTTATATTCATATTGAAGCAGCATGGTACCATAAAACTGCAGATTTTGTCCCCACTCATTGTGCAAACAAGTCACAGTAAATGGCTCTCGAAAGGTGCAAATAGCATACAGTGTACACATCCACTTTCATTGAAATGAATGCAATGGGCAACTACAGTAGCTGCGAAAAGCTGCATTCTGTATATTTATTGTCATGTGCGTACATGATTACATGCAGGATGAGCAGGTACACTTCTGTATCCCATTGTATTCCTGATTCAGGTCCCCAGAGAATTCTGCGCATGCATATGGCCAGTATTTGCATCACCGGGGGCTGACAGAGAGAAATACAGTGTAGTAACTCCTAGGCTATATGCTATAGCCCTGAGGGTAATATATATTAGCACCATCTGGAGATTATGCCATCTGGCGTAACCTATCAGAAGAAAGCTCTCACATTCCAGAACCTAATAAATCCGGTAGCACCGCAGCTCCAATAGAAACCTAAGGTGGCTGCATTTGCAGACCATAATAGAAACACCATGGCAGATTTTGGAGACATTTGCTGTAATCCCATTATTTTTTGTAGGTACCACAAAAAATATTTTATTTTCTGAGAATGTCCTGCATCTATTTAATAATAAGTTGGCCTCTTAGTGCAGGGGTTCCCAATCTTTTTTGAATCACAGCACCCTAGAATATCAAAAAATTTTCACGGCACCCCTAGGCCAAAAATACATTTATTAGATTGGGTTTATATGTGATTCTTTGGGTCAGGTATGTGGTAAAGGACAGGATTTGCTTCTGTTTGTACACATTTTATTAATGGCAGCCACCAGCATTGCTTTTGCTTATAAATAATTAACCATTAATAATTTGAGTTGGTCCTGGACTACCAACCCAGGGCACCCCTGCATGTGTCCCGAGGCACCCCAGGGAGCCACGGCACACAGTTTGGGAACCACTGTCTTAGTGTGTTAAAAATAATAAGGAATTGATAGTCAAAATTAGGGATGTGCACCGGACACTTTTCGGGTTTTAGGTTTTGGGTTCTGATTACCTTGAGGTTTTGTGGGTTCTAATGGGTTTTGGCAAAACACCTCCTAAGTGTTTTTTTTTTTTTTTTTTTTTTGGGTTTTGGGTTCTGATTTTTTTGTTAAAAAAGGCATAAAAACTGCTAAAATCGCAGAATTGTTGTTGTTTTTTTTTTTTTGCTCCTACGCTATATTAACCTCAATAACATTAATTTCCACTCATTTCCAGTCTATTCTGAACACCTCACACCTCACAATATTGTTTTTAGGGCAAAAGGTTGCACTGAGGTAGCTGGATAACTATGCTAAGCCACATAAGTGTGGGCACAAACACGTGGCTCATGTAAGAGTGGCACTGCAGCTGCAGATACGGCAGTACTAGGCACCAGACAGGTAGATACGGCAGTACTAGGCACCAGACAGGTAGATAAGGCAGTACTAGGCACAAGACAGGTAGATAAGTCAGTAATACTAGTGTATGTGCCCCAGCAGAATTTATAATAATTAATTTTATTATTAGGTACTGCTTGGCACTCAGTGGCACACGTCAGTGCACCAGCAGCATGGAATTATTTTTTACAGTCCCACGCAGCACAAGTATTATTTTTTTATTAAATTATATATAGCAGCCTAGTATGTACTAGGTAGGTACACTTAGGCAGTAACACTGCCAGTGGCAACAGTGGACTGAGTAAATAATACTGGTAACCTCTATTTACAGTATTCAGTGCAGGCAGCACCAGTGGACTATATATCATTCAATTAATTAAGTATTAATAATATAGCAGCCTAGTAGGTAGAGAAAATTAACTAGTAGGTAGGTAGGCAGGCAGGCAGTAGCACTGCCAGTGGTCACCACAAAAGGTAGTTATATTACACACCACCAGTAGCTTTATGCAGTGCTATATATATATATATATATATAGCAGTGATCAAGTGTCCGTTTAGGATCCTGGTGGGGACCCCGAAAGGACAGGCGGCACTCACAGCTTAAAGGAAAAATCCTGTATTTAGCAGAAATATACAAGCATCTGTCGACGTGACGTTTCTAAGCCGGAACGGCTTTGTCTTCAGGACGTGTGCTGTGTAGAAAGTGCATAAAGTGCTGTGTACAAAAAAAAAAAAAGACGTCACGTCGACAGATGCTTGTATATTTCTGCTAAATACAGGATTTTTCCTTTAAGCTGTGAGTGCCGCCTGTCCTTTCGGGGTCCCCACCAGGATCCTAAACGGACACTTGATCACTGCTATCTCTACTATGAGGAAGGCACCCCAGCATTAACCCTATTGAAGAGAGTGCCGGACAAACCTTGCGCTATATATATATATATATATATATACATATATATATATATATATATATATATATAATAATTAATTTTATTATTAGGTACTGCTTGGCAGTGGCACACGTCAGTGCACCAGCAGCATGGAATTATTTTTTACAGTCCCACGCAGCACAAGTATTATTTTATAATTAAATTAGATATAGCAGCCTAGTATGTACTAGGTTAGGTACACTAGGTAGGCAGAAGCACTGCCAGTGGCAACAGTGGACTGAGTAACTAAATAATACTGGCAGATTCAGTGCAGGCAGCACCAGTATAATATAATATAATATAATAATAATACCACTATATATAATATAAGTAATTTTTCATATAATATATATTACAGCACAGCACCAGAGGTAGGCCCCAGCACAGAGGAGACAGTAGTACTACAGGTACACAGTTAGACTGTCCTCCTTGCTAGGGAGAGCCCACCCTAAGCAGAGAGGAGAACAGAGTACACAGCAGCACTGAGACAGCCCCAGCAAATAAAATAATTACAGCACAGCACACCAGAGGTAGACCGCACAGAGGAGACAGTAGTACTACAAGCAGGGCCGCCGAGAGGGGAGGGGGGCGGGTACATATTACCTGGGCCCGGGCATGTCAGGGGGGCCCGGGTCTGAGCTCACTCACACTTTTTTTTTTATTCGGCCGGCAGGTGTACGTGTGGCTGGTGTGGCCGGGAGGAGGTTGATGAGCTGTGTATCGGCTGCTCATTCCCTACATCCGTTCCCAGCCACAGCTTCCTGCAGACTCCGCAGCGGTGAACTGACTGCCTGTCCATGACAAGTGATTCACACGCAGCCACCAGTCCTGTCCACCGCTGCGGAGTCTGCAGGAAGCTGTAGCTGGGGGAAAGGGACGGACATAGGGAGGGGCAGCTGAGGGAGGCTGTGAGGAGGGGGGGGGGAGAGGAGAATGGTGGCAGACTTAGGAAAACACCACTGCCATCTGCCAAACATACCCAGCCACAGTGACGGTAGTCATTCCCCACTGCTTCATCATTATGAGACCGCTCCTCTCCCCACACCCTCTATCAGTTCGGGTGTGCTGTGTCACATCACATGGCAGGCTGCTGCTGGAGAAGGAACTGGATTAGGCAACGAAGGAGCTGCTCAGCTAAGGGTCAGGTTGAGTGACAGGCCTCGTGGTGGGCGGAGCTTAAGGAGCAGATGTGTCTTCTAACTCAGAGGCTGTGATTGTGATGAGAGAGAAGCTGCTGAACTGACTGAGGTGTTCGCAGGGCAGCCGAGAGGAATGCCGGGCCCCGGTAAAATTTTGGGGGTGTGGCCTAAGTGTGTGTGTGGTGTGGGCACCTCCCACACTTAGGCCACACCCCCAAAATGTTTAGAGGTGGGTAAAAGAAAACTCTAAAACTGTAATCTCAGACGCAGCACACACCTACAGCATGTGCTGTGCTGACAGCAGGCTCAGCATGACCTCTCACGCTGTCAGTGAGACACTCATGCTGAGCCTGCTGTCAGAACAGCACATGCTGTAGAAGTGTGTGCTACTGGTGATACCTGGGAGGGATGGAGGGGGAAGGGAGGGGTCGAACCAGGGCCCCTGCGGGGCCCCTTCAGCAAGCCTGGGCCCGGGTAATTAGTACCTGCTCCCCCCCTCTCTCGGCTCCCCTGGGTGTTCGTCATCAGAGGAGAGGTGAGGGGACTAACATGCAGGGCATACTCACAGATAGGAAGTGCCACTGACATAAGGGGGCCAACTGATGCTTCTGCAGTTGCTGCAGCCTGAGTCTCACTCACAGTCTGCTTGTACAAGTGTGAGTGGAAAAAGTAGCTTGGGGCTGGGATCATCAGCACCACTGGGCATCTCTGTGTCAGTCTTAGAATGTGTCTTGGGGGGGTTGTGTGCCCCCTCCTGGGGAATGGAATTGCAGGAAGCTGGCTGGGCTACTCCCCCTTTTTTAATTTAGCCCCTCACCCCATGTATTCCTCTGTCCATCCCTCTCCCCCATGTGTGCCTATTCCACCTCCCATGCATGCCTCCACCTCCCCTCCCCATGTTAATCTATGCTGCATTCTCCCCATGTATGCCTCTGTCACCTCACTCTCCCCATGTGTACCTCTGACACCTCCATCTCCCCATGTGTACCTCTGTCACATCCCCTCCCCATGCATGCCTCCACCTCCCCATCCCATGCGTGTCTATGCCACATTCTCCCCATGTATGCCTTTGTCACCGCCCTCTCCCCATGTGTACCTCTACCACCTCCCTCTCCCCATGTTTATCTATGCTGCATTCTCCCCATGTATGCCTCTGTCACCGCCCTCTCCCCATGTGTACCTCTGACACCTCCATCCCCCCATGTGTGCCTCTACCACCTCCCCTACCCATGTTTATCTATGCTGCATTCTCCCCATGTATGCCTGTCACCTCCCTCTCCCCATGTGTACCTCTACCACCTCCCCTCCCCATGCATGCCTCCACCTCCCCTCCCCATGTTTATCTATGCTGCATTCTCCCCTTGTATGCCTGTCACCTCCCTCTCCCCATGTGTGCCTCTACCACCTCCCCATGCATGCCTCCACCTCCCCTCCTCGTGTGTCTATGACACATTCTCCCCATGTATGCCTCTGCCACATCCCTCTCTCCATGTAGCCCCAATTCCTTATTTATTGTTGTTCCTAGGGTTACCACCTAGTCCCTTTAATTCCAGACACATGTTAATTACACAGGTTCTGTGGCAGTTTAAAATCAGGTGAAGTGGAGTCTTGAAGTCAGCCAGCCACAGAACCTGTGTAATTAATATGTGTCCGGAATTAAAGGGACTAGGTGGTAACCCTAGTTGTTCCCCTTTAACTTATCCCCATATGCACACTTGGAGGGGGTGGGACATTGCACGCACCTGCTCTGGAAACAAGGGGTACACGCTACCCCTCTGGCTACACTTACAGGACACCGCATCTGCTTTTTTGTCTACCGAGTGTGTCAGCCCAGGACCCTGTACAGTGCACTAGGCTGTCATCCCCACAACAGCTGGAGCTGCCACTGGGCCCTTCTGCTGCTGCTGGATCCTGCTGGTTGCAAGGCTGTGTTTCCCACCACTTACAAACCCCGCTGGAGCCCACCCCATCCCCACTGCTGCTGGAGCACCACCGGACTCCATCGTTGGACCCCTGGTAGGTAGGCTTGCACATTAAATAGCCCACTATAATGCATTTCTGTCCCTGCGTCCCCGCCATTTCTGTCCCTGCGTCCCCGCAATTTCTGTCCCTGCATCCCCGCCGTCTCTGTCCCTGCATCCCCGCCGTCTCTGTCCCTGCGTCCCCACCATGTCTGTCCCTGCGTCCCCACCATGTCTGTCTCTGCGTCCATGGCGTCTCTGTCTCTGCATCCCCGCCATGTGGCATAATGTGAATTTTGGCTCAATTTATGTGGCGTAATGGGAATTTTGGCTCATGCTGTGTTTTTTGGCTTATTCTGTGAGGCATAATGTGAATTTTCGCTCATTCCTTGTAGCATAATGTGTAAGGGGGTTTACTATTGTATTGAATAAGGGGTATATGGTGTGGTACACTACACTCAAGGATATGCCCCCTTTTGAGTGGCCACACCCCTTGAACGTAGCACGTGCCTTAGGCTCACGTATTACTTCAACCTTCACTTTTCCATCCTCCTATGTGCTAAACATGCCCCCAAAATGATGTGGTCTCACCCCCACCAGCGGGGCCCTGGGAAGCTGTTGTACCGGGGCCCAGGATTTCTCTTGGCAGCCCTGACTACAAGTACACAGTTAGACTACACAGCAGCACTGAGAAACAGCACCAGCGAATAAAAAATATTGCGTTCAAGGTCAAGCTCAAACTCAAGTTTAAGCCCCAGCAGCAGCACCAACACACCCTCTCCCAACCCACTACTAGACTGGAGTGAAGATGGCGGGCGCAGCAGCCGCTATTTAAAGCCTCGCGAAATCCGGCGCCTGGAGATGACGTTCTGACCACGTGGACGGACCCGAGTCAGGCGGGAGTCTCCGAGCGCTGCTCGGAACCAGGCTCGGAATGATGACGTTCGTGGGGGCTCAGATCTCCGGAATCCGAGTCTGCACATCTCTAGTCAAAATACAATAAAAAGTGATAAGTAAAATGTGTGTTTAACACTTGCAACCTGGTCGTCCTTAAGCTTCGTCATACAGTATGTGTTTTTTGTTTTATGTCATGTGTTTTTTATTTTTATTTTTAGGTTAAAAGGACACAACACAAAATATACTGCAAATATCAGCAGATATGTACTTTGTTTAAGATAACTTGCTCTATGGTGTTTCCAATTAAACAAATTCCCTGTGACCATCAAATCCCATTACATGCTGAGCTGTATTTACATGATGTTTTTCTGCCGTCTGACCTTCATGCCTGAGGTACTATCTGCCAGACAATAACACTGGAGCCAAAGACTTATGTATTATTACTGTTTATTATAAAAACATATGACAGGCGACTTGATTTTCTAGTTTCATTGTATGCTGATGAGTACTAATTAATCTTATTGCAACATATTTTTTTATAAACTTGTCAAGCAAGTATTTGATCTGTGGGCTTTTTTGCTCAACGTAATAAAGAAAATAGAATAGTTGTGCATATACAGTCTACCTGATGACAGGCTGGAGCATTTCTGTATAAATAAGTTAATTGTAAAGGGCAATGGCAGGGCCGCCATTAAGGTGATACTACGGGTACAGCTGCAGCTCATACCGCCAGGTGACCACTGCTGCTGTCCCTCCGGCACCTGCCTGCGTCTCCGACACCTGGGCCTGGCCACCTATACAAACAAGGTATAAGTTCATTTCTAGAGAGGAGCTGCAGTAGTTTCCTGATACTGGAACCTAGCAAGCTGTTTCCTGAAGTCTCTCACTTCAACTCTCCTATCCAGTGATAAGTACAGTCCTCAGTGCTACCCACAATAGAAAAAAACTAATAAAGACTCCCAGGGAAATCCCCAGAATTCCCCACTGCCTGTGAGCCCATTTCCTCCTGTGCACTTTAATTATACATATATTACATTATATTGCGCAGGACTATGAAGTATTTCTACACCCGTGTCCACACTCCTAAGCATGGGCCCCTTCCACAGCATTTCTATGTGTCCTCCTTTATGCTCCAGTCCGTCCCTGTTGTTATCTCCCTATGGGCGGGATGTATTAATATACATCGCCGCCCTAAGTCACGCCGCGATGCCAGCGCATATGTACTAACATATGCGGCTGGCATTGCGGTGCGGTGACGGAGGCCCCCCCGCGATATCTGTACTGTGGTGTGCGATGGTCTCTGTCACCTCCCAGCTGCCTACTGCTCCCCTGCAGCCAGGACAGCTCAGCGTGGCTGTCCCCGGCGCCGCCTCCTCCTCCACCCTGCAGCTGGAAGGACGTCCGGCTCCATTGCTAGGGGGAGGAGTGGTTTACCTTCCGAGGTCCAGGAGGACCTGCAAGAAGGTAAGCTGGAGGGAGGGGGAGAGGGGGGTCGGCCAGGCGGCGGGTTGTGGTGGAGGTGGTGGGAGGCGAAAAGAAGCCCATAGGCTTCTATAGGGTATCGCCACCCAAAGGTGGCGATACCCTACTATACGGTATCGGTGCGGCCGGGTTTTAATACATAGAAAAATGTGGTAAAACGGGGGTGTTACCACATTTTCAGCTTAATACATCTCGCCCTAGCAGACAAAGAGATAGGGCGAGATGTATTAAGCTGTTTTATCGCATTTTCCTATGTATTAAAATCCGGCCGCACTGATACCGCATAGTAGGGCTGCCTACTAGTAGGGCAGTCACCTTTGGGTATCGCTGCAGCTGACCCCCCTATCCCCCTCCCTCCAGCTTACCTTCTTGCAGGTCCTCCTGGACTCCGGAAGGTAAACCACTCCTCCTCCCCCTAGCAACGCAGCCGGACATCCTTCCGGCTGCAGGGGGGAAGAGGAGGTGGCGCCGGGGACAGCCACGCTGTAGGGAAACAGTAGGTGGCTGGGAGGTGACAGAGAGTTAGTACATATGCGCTGGTATCGCGGCGGGGGCGTGGCGAAGGGCGGGGATGTATATTAATACATCCCGCCCATAGTGAGAGAGAGGCTGCCCACACATAAAACAAAAACATGCAGATAACAGCCAGTCCCATCATTACACAATAGCCTATTCTACAGTAGTTACACATCTGCCTGTGTTCCCACAACAGACCCCCAGTGTTCTTATCGCACACCAGCCTATGCCACCATTACATAATGTGCCTCATACTTATGTTTGTTTAAAAATGAAAAAAAAAGCTTATTTTGTCTTGACTTGACTTGTCAATAAAACCTTGCTGGATGTCAGCTTCCATGACCGAAGTGTGTGTGTCTAATTGATTTTAATGGCAATTTATAAATCTTTGTTATTTAAAGCATGATGTAGGTGTAGGACTTGCAGGAATTAGTGGGCACCAGAGGCGGAACTACCATTGGTGCAGCAGGTGCATTGCACCGGGGCCCCTGAAGACTAAGGGGCCCACTTCTGCCACCCACTGCTATGTGGCATATTGTGAACTTGGTTTGGAGTGGAAGAGGAGGGCCCAAAAATGTAGTTTTGCACCTGGGCCAACCACTCGTAAGTTCCGACACTGGTGGGCACAAAATAAAGGCTGCAAACTTTGTTTTTGTCTTGATTAGATTTAGACATGAGTGGTTCAGTTGTAGTGAAAATCGAACAAACCCAAACTTTGGTGTTCAGAGTTAATCTCACGTCATCCTACCAACATTTAACTTCTAAATCTAAAATATGAATCCCATGTGATTTAGATGGCATGTAAGTCTGTCTCTCCAGCAGCGCCACTTGGAGTGATGAAAACAGGGAGCAGGCTTGTGAGACCACGCCCCATTGCACAAGGCCAAGCCCCCTTCCAATTAGACAACACCTCCTTCCCATGAGGCTCAGCTGGACTGTAAAGTGTACTGGGTGTCGCAGGGCATAGGAATGCCCCTTATGATTTCA
The DNA here is from genome assembly GCF_055691185.1 of Crinia signifera. NCBI lineage: Eukaryota > Metazoa > Chordata > Amphibia > Anura > Myobatrachidae > Crinia > Crinia signifera. The sequence continues at coordinate 148,219,822 of NC_139221.1, read as the reverse complement.
GTTCCCATTTCCCATTGGAAATGACTGGCAATTGGTGAGTGCTGTTAATAATACTAAATGAGTCCAAATCACATGAATGTATCTGTTTTTGTTAATATTTTTAAATGAATCCAGATCCAAAAACAAAAATGATTTGGAAACAAATATTTAAAAAAAATCCAGATTTAAAATAAAAAAACAAAAATTATTTAGAACCAAAACACAAGGCTCTGTCTGTGCACATCTTTAATAAGATTATGGACTTCCTCAATACTTTCATTTAGCTAGGTACAGTACATACATATTTGCAAAAGTGAAGACAGGTGATTACAGCTGCCATTTTGTTTTGTATAAATACAGGGCATTCATATTGCAGTGTGCCATACATATGTCATACATGCCATATATAATATGTGATTTACCAAGTGCAGGTTTACTTGTTTTCTTGCTTATATCAGTTAAAGATTCCCATGACAATACTAACAGTAACACTATTGATCCCACGGATGTTATACAGAAGAGGATAGATTGCAAGGTGTAGAAGATGGGGATTAAATAGGGCGTAGTAGCTATTGTGGATGAAAGTGGACCGACAGTTCCCATAGGTACCATTCCTACTGGTTGAGTTACTAGCTGGTGATTATTGTCCAAGAGAAGATGCAAGTATGGTGATGTCAGTGGACAGTGGAGGTCTCTGTGCTCAGCTAGATGCAGATACTAGTGCGGTGAAAGGACACCTGATATTCCACAATGGATGTGTGGCTTCCATTTCTTCTCCACTGTCTTTCTATTGAAATTGGAATATTGTGGGTACATAATTGTAAAATGTCTTGTTTAAGATATGATTTTTTCTACTTGCACCTATGGTGAGGAGTACCCAATTCAGATGATGGTTGCCAAATATTTACTTAACTAAAGGACAATATCTAATCCATTTTGGTGGACAGAAGATGTGAGGAATAACTCTGAATATAAGTACTAAAGCCCCGTACACACGATGGGAGATATATTGCTCAGCAATATATTGCTAGCAATATATTGCTGAGCAATATATTGCCCAGTGTCTCCTTTGCATCAGCGACCAGAGATGGTCGCTGATGAAAAGGAACCTCTGCCGGGGGAGCCGCAGAGGTAATTAGCTGGTCGCAGGATCAAGCTCCTGCGACCAGCGATTACAATGGGGCAGAAAACGGGAGCGCGCACCCGGCGATTTATCGCTGGTGCGCACTCCAATCACTGACAATATGGTCGCCTGCGACCATAATCCCAGCGATTATAGCCCCTATCGCCCCCGTGTGTACACAGCATAAGAGGCACATAGTGCATTATCGCTGGACCTGATCACAAGAGGCGCACAGTTTAGGACTGAGTTGTTATGTACAGCTGGGATTCATTGTTTACTTCTTTATTTGAAAGTCAAATCATCCACTCAGGAAGTAACAGCCTATTCATCAACCACTCTGTAGTACTGCAGCCTGTTATAAGACACAGTGCTATGTGCTGTGGTCAAACAAAGTATGCTAGCAGTGGTTAGAAAAAAAGTCTTTAGTATTTGGAACCATGAACTCCACCGGACTATTTTAAGAAGGATAACGTGTTTACAATATGTTGATTATCCATAAATAACTTGAATTCTGGCCATTACATAGTTGCCTACTGCAGGAAACTCCCTGAAATAGCAGCAGTCTCCCTCATTTCACCTAACCCACATTACGCTGTTACATTTTTTGGGGAAAAAATGAATGAGAGCCAGATACATTTACATTGAATCACCAGGGTAATTTCCCAGCACTTTACCAAGTATAGTCACTCTTACTAACTGCATTGGGGCAGCAGCAGCGCCAGAGGAGTCAGGGGGAGAGGCAGCAGAGGCACACTAAGAGCCAGCAGTGTGAGAGGTAGAGGCAGCAGTGTGCCAGGCAGCATGGCCACAACAAGTGTGCCAGGCAGCTGGGCCAGGGCGGACCCCGGAGGAGCAGGCACAGCAGGAGGAGGTGGAGGACCCTCTTGCATCCCCATCTCATTCACTGACACAGGACCGGTTCAGCACACAGTCCGAGGAGGAGCAGCAGGGGTGCCACATGTCTGATGTTGACTGGCCTGAGGTGGAGAAAGATGGAGGTGAGGAGGAGGGTGAGGCTGCCCTGGATGAGGAGGGGGACATGGAGGAGGAGGTGGAGGAGGAGGCAGAAAGTGGCCGCACCCAAAGTGGCCGTAAGGTGTGGTTTTCCTATGAGGAAAATGCGGCCCTTGTCCGGCTACACTACAATCCACTCCTGCACCCTAGTGTCAACCAAATATAGGTTCAATGTCAACTTCATTGTTTAAAAAACTTTATGCAGCATGTTTAAATATTATTACATGCTCATTGAACCAATGTCATATTGTCTAATGCCAAACAAAATAGCACATTAAAGTGCTGCCAGATATGCTGGCCATGACATGGACTCATTGAGACCCACTACATACCAACGGATATTAATTTAATGTCAAACAACCATCACACTTAGTAAAAATCTAACCATTAAATTTATTCCAGGGGTAAATGTGTTACAGAACAGTACCCATTGTTATGTGGCATAACCCACAAGACACCTTAAAAACAAAAGGACACATACTGCACTATTATGATGGAATACTTATCCATTTCTCTTTTTGAACAGGATCATCACAAGAAGTGCAGCAACCGACAGAATCAGCTGAAATGATGGACGCAGATATAGAAATCATTCTACAGCCCGTCGTAGCGTTCTCACCTGAGGAAGAAAACAGCGCAACAACAGTGACTGAAAGGGCAACAACTGTGGTGACTCCCCACCAACCCACACCCACCCAATCATCCCACACACCATCAACACAATAACAGGTAGCACGGTCATTGCACACATTTAAAAACAAACAAATTGAATTCATGGCAATGCAAAGCCATCAAATGGGCAATATGCAAGGCTACCTGTACCTCAGCCAACAGCACCCTGGATAACCAGTCCAGAAACCTGCAGCATCCACCTTTGCACCGATGTAAACAAGCATCCACGGCTTGGAAATATACTGAACCAATCTGACGTCACCGTGCTCAGTTGTATCCAGTGAGGCCCTAGAGAACCCCGGTGAGAGAGCGAACATGCAGCAGTGCAAGTGAGAGAGGCGCTAGCTGCTGCTTTCCAACATCGCCTCTGGTAGGGAGGGTGAGAGACGGGCAAGCCAGACCATCCACGGGGCTGCTCCCCACCTGCCTACCACCAGAGGGACAATCTAGCACACATCATCGGCTGACCGTGCACACATAACATCACCCCTATGCTAAATCTGTCCAACCGGTGAAACAGTATAATAATCAAAAGACTCTCCCTGGTGGGGATTGCAACTTGATGCTACTGTGTTTGTGGCTGAGTAAAATAAATGGTCCATTTGGAAATATATATCCACAGTTGTGACAGCAAATTTAAACTACAACTAAAACTCAGTGGTTTCTGAACACTGGACCGGGTGCTATTTATTCTTAAAGGAAACACGTAATGCTGTATTCTATGGCTCATTTTTAATTTTATATGTTTATATTATATTGATTCATTTTAGCACTGTATTGTTGTTGTATATTATTTATATATTTTTTAGGTGGTCACCTAAAGTATTTTTATAAGAATCTCTATACTACTTATAAATAAATATATAGTATATTATTGATTATTATTAAAAGTGTCCATACTAGTGTATACTACTGGGGTACTGCTATTATCAGTGCTGGATTTCCCACTAGGCATGTTGGGTTCCAGTTCTCACTAGGGGCCCGATGTACTTAGCTTGAAAAGTTATAAAATGGAGAGTGATAAACCACCAGCCAATCAGCTTTTATCTACCATGCTACAGGCTGTGGTTTAAAAATGACAGGTAGGAGATTATTGGTTGGTGGTTTATCACTCTCCGTTTTATCACTTTTCAATGCTTAGTACATCTCGCCCTAAAGGAGAAATAGGCTTATTACATTCTATACCATGGGAAGAGGGAGGCACATTGTACTCTATAATATAAGGAAGGGGAGGCACATTATATTCTATACTATAAGGAGGTACATTCTATTATATTGGGCATGGCACAAAGACAAAAAACAAACAAATTATTTTTAATGGTGGTGGTGGTGAGGGGGGGGGGGGTTATAATGTTACTCCTAGGTTGTCCAGACTACAAAATCTGCCCGTGGCTATTATTTGAATAAATATCTGTGCTCTTTGCCTTCAGTATGTTATTCCATGGAAAAACACAAAGTTTTAAAGGTGGGAATTAAAACTGCATATTTTATTAAAGAAGGAGGGGAAAATTCCAGCTACATGTTCCATAAATATAAAACACAAGCAAACATGCCAAATGGAACATGTCTTGTAATGGTGAATGGCTATCAATACCATTCGCCATACTACGGTAATTATTATTTACGTTATTTTTCTAAATGAACTACTGTATTGAGATAATATAAGACTAAATCATTTATAGTTTTGGTGAAAGTGTGTTTTGGATCACTCTCTACAGTTGTGGGGAGCAGGGACTACAGACCAAACATAAAATAGCAAAATAGTAGAAAGTAAGTTTAATTTATATAGCAAACTTTCTCCAACAGGACTCAATACACTACATTGATTTTACAATGAGAAAATTTCTATCTAGAAAAAATTACTATTATAGAGATAATTAAAAGAATAGCATTATATTGGTATATATATATCGGGAGGGAAGGGAGGATCGGCACTCCAGCAAAGAAACAGTCAATGTATTTATCAAGTGCCCGGGTGCCTATGAGGGGCATAGACTGCCCGATTACAGCAAGGTGAGGACAGAGGCACTCCAGGGTCTTAGTAATAAATGAGGCAGACACGGACCCCTGTGTCTGCCTCATTTATTAGTAAGACCCTGGAGTGCCTCTGTCCTCACCTTGCGGTATATATATCTACAGAATATTAAGAAAATGGTGCTATGTGGAAAATTAATTATAACAGTATTGAATGGGTTAAACTGGCAGTAAAGAGCAGACCAGGTCCTCTAACAATTCTTGTGGCCCATTTACTACAGGATCACATATGCAATGCATTCTGGGAGGGATATAATCAAACCAGTGTCAGACTGGGGTGTGAAGGGCCCACCGGGGAATGCAGTGATTGGGGCCCGTGTGGAGGGGTGTGGCAAGTCTTCAGAGGAGGTGTGGCCAGGTTTTTGGCTAACCATTCAAGAGTAAGTATGGTAGATTTTAGTAAATACTGAGAGTGCGTGCACAATAATGTACCGGAATAATATAAGGTAACATATATAATGTGTAATTCAGGTGCATAGTCTGATCCCTAGAGGAAGAGGTAGGCCCCCAGACAGTGGGGCCCACCTGGGAATTTCCCTATTCCCCTGTGGGCCAGTCCAACACTGAATCCAACCGAGATCACATTGCAATATGCAATCCTTTCGACAGTGTGTCCCTGCAGGTGCAGGTAAAGATGCTCCAAAAGTCCCTGTGCTTTTCTTCACCGGGTGCCGGGAGGTCTGCTCATGGGCGGTCAGTACAAACCCCTGCTGCCCCCACTGCCTGGCTGGCAGTATGGTCTTCAGCCCATAGGCTACAATGGGCTAACACCATCTCAGAATGGCAATAGCCCAGGGACCTACTGCAATGGTGCCCGATGTTGATCAGGCAGCATTGCATCCCCATAGAAACCGATGGTGGAAGCAGGGCCGTTTCGAGACAATTTAGCTCCCAGGGCAAAGAAATAAAAATGCGCCCACACAGTGACCTAGTACGCCTCACAGTTCAAGGCCAAACAATGACAGGCTACTTAAATCATTATACACTATTTATCCGTGATGCCAATGACACATTACGCCGCACACTGTGATGACAATTACACATTATGTCACACATAATGATGACAATTACACATTATGTCGCACACCGTGATGACAATTACACATTATGTCGCACACCATGATGCCCATTAGACCCCACACTGTAATGCCCGTTACACCCCACACTGTGATGGCAATTACACAATACTCCCCACACCGTAATGCCTATTACACATTCTGCCCCACGCACCGCTGCCGCACAACTGATGCCGTTTATTAATATGCCCCCACAGTGCCAGCTATGCCCTCACAGTGCCATACATATATGCCCCCACAGTGGCAGATATGCCCCCACAGTGCCACACATATACAGTTGTGTTCAAAATTATTCAACCCCCAATGCTGTAAAGGGGTTTAGGGACTATAGTGTACATTTGGAATTGTATTCAGAATGAAATACTACAAGGACGTTTTAAAGAACCAAATGCAACTAAAATGACATCAATTGTTTATATAACACAGTAGTAAATGTGTATTTTGTGGTTTCTTCATTGCCACAATTATTCAACCCCTTAAAGACTACCACTCTGAAGAAGAGAGGTTAATTCTGGTGTTTTCAATCAGGTATTGAAAACACCTGTGGATGTCACCGAGCACCAATCAAGCATAATAAGCACCAATTAGGCAGCTTTAAAATGACTGTGATACTCAGCTCCTTCTAGACATTTACTGGTGTGGTTACAAACATGGTGAAGTCAAGAGAATGGTCCAGGAAGACAAGAGAAGAGGTGATTTGTCTTCACAGGAAGGGCAATGGCTATAAGAAGATTGCAAAGAAGTTAAACATACCAAGAGACAACATAGGAAGCATCATTCGCAAATTCAAGGCAAAGGGCACTATTGAAATGCTACCTGATCGTGGAAGAAAGAAGATCCTGACTTCGACTGCTGTGCGCTACCTGAAGCGTAGAGTGGATAAAAGTCCCTGTGTGACTGCTGAGGAACTGAAAAAAGATTTGTCAGATGTGGGTATAGAAGTTTCAGCTCAGACAATAAGGCGCACACTGCGTAATGAAGGTCTCCATGCCAGAACCCCCAGGCGCACCCCCTTACTGTCTCCCAAGAATAAGAAGAGTCGACTGCAGTATGCCAAAAGTCATGTGGGCAAACCACAAAAGTTGTGGGATAGTGTTCTGTGGACTGATGAAACAAAATTAGAACTGTTTGGGCCCATGGATCAACGCTATGTTTGGAGGAGGAAGAACAAGGCATATGACGAAAAGAACACCTTGCCTACTGTGAAGTATGGCGGAGGGTCAATTATGCTTTGGGGCTGTTTTGCTTCTGCAGGTACAGGGAAGCTTCAGCGTGTACAAGGTACCATGAATTCTCTTCAGTACCAGGAGATATTGGATGAAAATGTGATGCAGTCCGTCACACACCTGAGGCTTGGGAGACGTTGGACCTTTCAACAGGACAATGATCCCAAGCATACAGTACCTCCAAGTCCACTAGAGCATGGTTGCAGAGGAAAGGCTGGAACATTTTAAATCCGATTGAGAACCTCTGGTGGGACTTAAAGAAAGCAGTTGCAGTGCGCAAGCCTAAGAATTTGACTGAACTGGAGGCTTTTGCCCATGAAGAATGGGCGAAGATACCCGTAGATCGCTGCAAGACACTTGTGTCAAGCTATGCTTCACGTTTAAAAGCTGTTATAACTGTAAAAGGATGTTGTACTAAGTACTAAGATTGAATGTCACTTGGGGGTTGAATAAAAACTAATAATGATGTGAGCACAGAAAAGACATTTGTGGTTATTTCATTATAAACTTAAGTTTATATTTCTCTGACCTACAAGTGCCTCTTTCATGTAAATGTAAGCAAGATGACTGAATGATCAAAATCAATGTCAAACTGGCCAAAACATTCAATTTCAGTGGGGGTTGAATAATTTTGAAGACAACTGTATGCCCCCACAGTGACAGCTATGCCCCCACAGTGCCACACATATGCCCCTACAGTGCCAAATATGCCCCCACAGTGCCACACATATATGGCCCCACAGTGCCAGCTATGCCCCCACAGTGCCACACATATATGCCCCCACAGTGCCACACATATGCTGCCACAGTGCCACAGATATGCCCCCACAGTGCCACAGATATGCCCCCACAGTGGCACAGATATGCCCCTACAGTGCCACATATGCCCCCACAGTGCCAAATATGCCCCAACAGTGCCAGATATGCCCCCACAATGCCACAGATATGCCCCCACAATGCCACACATATGCCCCCACAGTGCCACACATATGCCCCCACACTGCCAAATACGCCCCCCACAGTTCCACATATACGCCGCCACAGTGCCACACATACGCCCCTACAGTGCCACACATGGCCCCCACAGTGCCACATATGCCCCCAAAGTACCAGAAGCAGCACAACTCACTGTCTGGGTCTCCATCGTTGCTGCTGCTTCCTGGGGAGGGGAGAGGAGGGGAGCGGAGCGCATCGCGCGCCTCTCCTTCACTGCGTGTACCTGAGCCGACAACCATTCATAGCTCGCGGGCTGGCTCCTGATTTGCTGCCAGCCCGCGAGATCTGATTGGCTGACAGCCCAGTGAGCGAGGGGAAGGAGAGACGCGCAATGCGCTCCCCTCCCCTCCCCTGGGAAATTAATCAGCTGTGGCGCCGCGGACGGGGAGAGGGGGAGGAAGGGAGGTGGCGGCGCTGGGAGGAACTGCCGGGCGCCCGGCTGCTTAACAGAGGCGGACAAGCCGTGCGGCGCCCTGGGCTGCTGCACAGCTTGTCCGCCTCTAGAAACGGCCCTGGGTGGAAGCACCTGGCAGCAAGGCAGGAGTCATCATAGCAGGAATCTGATGGATATACAGGGATGAGTGGGTAGTAGCTAAAAATAAAGTGAGGGAGCATTGTTGATATAGAGCAGTGGTTCCCAACCTTTTTTCTCTCCCGTACCCCTTGATTAGGCTTTTTATTGATAAGTACCCCCTCCTCTCATTTTGAAATATGCACAGTACTTAGCGGTATGCAGATCCTTATGCATGTCCTTATATTAAGGAGGAGCGGAGGAGTAGTATACAGCAAAGAATCATGCCCTTCTGTGTCTAGACTTGTGGTTGTGTATTATCTCCAGGATTCCCACTAATACCGGTAGGTTTAATGACGCTGCTTCCTCCACCTTTGTCAGTGATGGGCAGATGATTGCTTATGTTTGAGGGTAGCATGGGAAGCTCCCAGTGGATTGCTGGTCAGGCATATGACACAACATGGTTTGTCTCCATGGCAATGGGTCTTCTTCAGCCATCAAAAGATCTTTTCATCGTCCGCCATTAACAATATTATTTTCAAGTACCCCCAACTGGTCTGCAGTGTACCCCCAGGGGTACTAGTACCCCAGGTTGGGAACCATTGATATAGAGTGTTGGCAAAGAGGTAGCACAGAAAGAAAAAATAGAGAGAAGTGGGGGCACAAAGAGAAAGGGAGAACAAAAATAACTAAATAAGGATTAGTATGATAATTAAAGATTAGTGAAAGTATAAATGGGCAGATGATCTAAGCTTTGGAGAGAAATAAACTGTAGAGAGAGAAACTACCAACCAATCATCTCCTAAATCAAAATTTCAACCACAAACTGTGAGTTAGCAGCTGATTGGCTGTTACTTTATCTCTCAGCACTTTATAGATCTCCAAGGCTCAGTACCATACAAAGGAAATACAGAAACATTTTATATTCATCAAAATGGCCTGTAATGTTTACCTTAGAGTCAGTGGCGTAACAATAGCCCCGCAGTCCCAGCAGTGGCGGGGAGGCGCTGAGAAAATGTGGGTGCCGGGGGGTCTGTGGGGTTATTGTTACCCGCTGCCGTCTACTGGGACCTGCCAGCGCATCTGTCTCTGTTCACGGAGGACCTCCTCTAGCATCCTTAAAAATGGTCTGCTGTATGGGGGCAGCCATTTTGTGAGTGTCACTTTTCAATAACAGCAGGAGCCGGGAGAGCCGTGACCGCAGACAGATGCTGCAGGTCCCGGCATGATGCAGAAGGGTAAGGCAGAGTGTTGGGAAGGGGGGGGTGTTAACTCTACTTGGGGAGGGTGTTAACTCTATTTGGGGGGGGGGGGGCACTGCCAAAATTTTTTGGGTGAGTTGGTGCATATTTATTAGTTACGCCACTGCTTACAGTATATAGGAAATATCATATTTATTTCCAAAACATTTTGTATTTGAATTTATATAACAAATGTGAGTAATGCTGACATTTTTAGTGGATGTTTCACAGAGATGTTGGCACTCAAAGAGTCTTTACCATCAGCAGCAGCCATCACTTGAGGAGGATACTATGGATTATTTTACTATGATAAAGAAGGGGAGACATCTGCTGCGGTATTTGATCTGGTCCTGCCCACGTGAGACCAGGGGCACTTTTATTTCCCAATCTGCCGCTAACCATGCCCCCCATTGTCGGAATATAACTATTTTCAAAAAGTACCTGAGATATACAGGTTTGTCCTGAAATAATTCAAAAACCCTTAAGCAAACAGTGAAAGAACAAGGATGTTGCAGCAACTGCCTTTGTTTACACATCCCAGGGAATATTGAAAGCACCAATCTTTAACATTCATACTATTTTAATGAATTCATTTACAACAGCATGACAATAGGAGTTGCTATTGGAAACACTAGAAAAATATGAAAAGATGTAAGGTGAATGCCCTGCTAACATGTGGCATCCCTGTACCCTATTATTACTGAGAGCACTGGCAGGCTGCGTCTGTAACTTATTATATAGGAATGTGCACGTGCAGAAAAGAAGTGAAAGGGCAAGTAATGGCGACAAATTCTGTGTTTCATTAGCAAACACAGCAACTAGCGACTTGCCTTTGTCTGCTCTCATATAACTGCTCCTAACTTTGTTGCTTTCAACCTAATTCATATTCAACGTATTACTGAAATAAAAGCTATAGATGTACTCTACTCGTAAGCAACCATCAAGGACACATGAAGCACAAGCATAAAGCGCACAATAGCACAAACAGAGACTCACAGTATTTACAGTATTTCACATAGAGACGTCGTTTTGCAATCAGTCTAAACTAAGTTTTGTTGGTTTTTTTTCTTGAGGGCAAGGTCAGTGCAGTTATTCATTTAGGAAATATGAAGTTGTGAAGTCCACCTTTTAGTAAACCTTTTCCCCCACTAAAATACAAATAGAGTTAAGAAGCCGGTCTGTGTGTGTTACTATCAGCTAGGAACGTGGATAGCGACAGTAACAGTAACAATGATCTCAGTTAAATTTAGATAGTTTTCTATTTTATAAAGGTAAAATGCTGATTATTAACTTTTATTTAGTGTCAGCATATGATACAGTGTATACCACAGAATGCTTAATTATTTCCTAATAGTAAGCCCGCTCAAAGCAAAAGCTTCGAAAGCTAGTCTGCTACCTTCTGTGTTTGTGTATGTGTGAGAAAGAGATGTAGTTTCACTCTCTGCCAGCAGATGGCAGTGTTTCTGACTCACAGACACTAGACATATATATAGATTATCACTCCTTATGTCCTTATGTACAGTCTTTAGTAGCACAGAACACATTAATTGTATTAATAAGTATAATAATAATTATAATAATACATTATGTAACATGCAGAATAAGTTTTTTTGGGTTGGGTATGGGATACTGGCAGTTAAGATGCTGGTAGTCTGAGTTTGAACTAAATTAACCCTAACCCTCCCCATAATGCTTGCACCCAGAAGCCTTACCCTATCCCCCTCCACCTGCAGCCTAATCCTAAGAAACCCCCCCTCCCCCCACACACACACGGTATAACCATACACCCACACACACATACAGACTAACCCTAACCCTCCTCCCATATCTTAACCCTAGCCTTTCCTCTGCAGCTTAACTGTAACTCTCCACGGCATACTTCCATTCAGTATTCTGGCTGTCAGGATACCTGCGTCAGCATTCTGACAGGTGTTGGGATTCACCGGTATACCAACACCAACTACATCCCTTTTTTATTATTGTAAAATTCAATTCTACCTGCATATAAGAAGAACTAGTAAACCCACTCAAGGCTAATGCTTCCAAAGCTAGTAGATGTAGTTTCACTCTCTGCCAACAGATGGCATTGTTTTGTAGTCACACAGACACCAATTACCAGAGAATGCACAAAGACCTTAGTCAAAGTTGATCATTGATCAGTGAATTTGCAAGCCCAAATAGCGACATCAAATGCATGTGGGACCTTATTCTATTCCACACGCATATCCACTCATCCGGTGATGTCAGCTGCCCGCCCCCAGCAGCCACATCACTGCCTATTTTGCATGGGAATGCCCAGTATTTTAACTGGAACACCCATGAAACGCTGGGCATTCCCATGGACGCATCCCCTTGCCGCCACCAAATCCAACACTTTTGGGTGCTAACGGGACAGCGATCTGGCATTTTGCCATGCCCGCCCACACCCATCATATGCACAGGCGCAGAAAACATCGATCTCCTGTGCGAACACGCTGAGGACCATATGAACCAAGATCAGGACCATTATTCCTAAACACAATGTGGCCAGGGGTTGGCTGACAGGAAGCCCCAGTACCTCAACCTCAATTCTGATACTGTGATCTGATCTGCCATAGTCAGAGACCGCAGCATTCAGATAGATGGTTAGTAGTTTAGTTTAATTTAAATGTAACCATGTAGAATGGTGTGTACAGAACAGGTGGTCGTGGTTGCACCTATTGATGTAGTCCCCTCCAACCTTTACGATGTCTGCCAAACAGTAATAGTCAGATGCCGGATGAGAGTGTAGAAGGGTGTATGATGGCCTGATGTGGTAGGGTTTGGTTTGTGCCACCACCCCCTTCCCTGCTTGATCACACCTCTTTCTCTACAATACCCACAATTCACTAGCCGCATAATGCACCTGGCAAGAAATATTTTTGGGAAGAACACTGGTTACCTTACAAACCTATTCTGCAATGTGATTTTACAGAACCATCCTAAATTTGGTTGGTTTATTTAGGTAAAAAATATATTGGTTCAGTATTGACAAGACTCGTTTTTTAGTCATCTGACACATGTTGAATTAGATGATGAGGCTGCCATGCTAACATAAAGTGTTTGATCTTTGTGATTATTTATGTATTTGAAGTCTTTAGTAGTTGTGTTGGAATTAAATTATGACTAGCACAGCAAAATCAAATGTTGGTGTCTACTGAAGGATTATATGTAATTATTATAAATAGCTGTTCTTAGCAGCAACAGCTATTAGAATTATTAAAATGTTTCTATAGCAGATTAAAGTTATTCATGAGTGTACAGTATCTTATTATCTTCAGTTTACAGGTAAAAATAGATTTCTAAAAAATACGTTATTATATCTGCTGCTTGTTCTACTGTAGAACAGAGAGTGGCACTTTTTTTGAAATGCCATAATAAGTACGATGACAAAAAGGAGGGTCACAAATGATTTTCTCATTTAGCCTCCCAGCAATGAGGTAATGGATGTTTGCGGAGTAAATGCTATTCTTCAAAACATTTAACCTAATAAGAAATATACTAAAAATAATAAAGTTTTTTTTAATGATTTTAGATTATAGATTATTTCCTCACTGTTATGAGATGCTGTATTAATGGAAAGTGTGATGTTGGGACTTATGTCAGTCAGAGAAAAGCAAAATAAAGGCCCATACACACTAGTAGACTTTCATTTCAAAAGACTTTGCCAAAATCTTTGATAGATAAATCTTTTACCAAAGTAGTGCGTACACACTGGACTATTTTCCTCAAAGAGCAAGAGATTTTCAGGAGGCGAAAGACTTTGCTGAAAATCTTTCATATACAAGGCTATTTAAATAATGGGCTGGGTTTGAATTCCAAGGGGCCATTTTAATCAGTGCATTCCTGTTCTTGGTGCCTGATTCAGAACTGATTGCTGGGCTGCGTATATTCAGAGCCCAGCAATCAGGTAAACTCCACCCCGCGCCGCTCGGGTGATAGTGACAAATTGTGGGTGACGGCAGCGTAAGGGTGGCCGGTGATGGTGACGTATAGTGGGTAACAGCAGCGTGAGGGTGATGGGCAGTGGGTGATAGTGACAGATTGTGGGTGACGGCAGCGTAAGGGTGGCCGGTGATGGTGACGTATAGTGGGTGACAGCAGCGTGAGGGTGATGGGAAGTGAGTGAGGGTTACGGGTAGTAGGTGAAAGCTGTTTATGTACGGAGTGTCACCTGGCGGTCCCGCAGTTGTAGTTGTACTGGCTCGGGGGGCACATGCCATCCTGCTACCTGACACAGTCTGCCACTGGAACTTGGGCCCCTAGAATTATGGGGCCCTAGGGCAACCACCCATCAAGCCCTTGCATTAAGACGGCCCAGAATATATGCATTGCTGGCCTGTGCCAGCAATGTATATATTACTAGCTAATATGTAATCATTGGTGCCCAGTGGTACCAATAATATATACATTGCTGGTCTGTGCCAGCAATGTATATATTACTGGCTTATTAATAACATTGGTGCCCAGTGGTGCCAGTAATATATACATTGCTGGCATGTGCCAGCAATGTATATATTACTGCATTATAAACATTATTGGTGGACAGTGGTGCCAGGAATATATACATTGCCGGCCTGTGCCAGCAATGTATATACTGTATTAATGGCTTGTTAATAACATTGGTGCCCAGTGGTGACAGTAATATATACATTGCTGGCATGTGCCAGTAATGTATATATTACTGCATTATAAACATTATTGGTGGCCAGTGGTGCCATCAATATATACATTGCTGGCATGTGCCAGCAATGTATATTAATGGCTTGTTAATAACATTGGTGCCCAGTGGTGCCAGTAATATATACATTGCTGGCCTGTGCCAGCAATGTATATATTACTGCATTATAAATATCATTGGTGGCCAGTGGTGCCAGGAATATATACATTGCTGGCATGTGCCAGCAATGTATATATTACTGCATTATAAATATCATTGGTGGCCAGTGGTACCAGGAATATATACATTGCTGGCATGTGCCAGCAATGTATATATTACTGCCTTTAAACATTGGTGGTCAGCGGCTGCGTGTGCATACATACACTCACTGTGGAGCAGGGGGAAGATGCGCCCAATAAGCCGGGGGCGGGGCGTTCGGACAGGGGCGGGGCGCTCCGGCGTGCCGTGTAGCCGGGAGGGGGAGAGGAGTCTGCTGCGTGCAGCAGGTCTGCAGCGTGTGCCGTGTGAGCCGGGCAGCGTGGGAGCGAGGAGGGGTGAGTATAAGCAGGGGGAGGGAGCGGGCGGTCAGCTGGGCTGAAAGTCTGTGATCTTTCAGCCCGGCTTCCGTACACATTTAGCGATGATGGCTAAAAAAACAGCCATCATCGCTAGATGTGCTGGTAAAACCAGCAGACTGCCCACCTCGGTAGCGATGATGCGGGAGCGCGCATCATCGCTAGTCGGGGATCTCTGGCCCATACACACTAGGCGATTTTGAGCTGAAAATCGGTCAAAACACCCGTTTTGACCGATTTTCAGCTCAAAATCGTCAAGTGTGTATGGGCCTTAATAGAGATTTTGGTATTGGGAGAGAAGACTGTGCTCCTTCGTGCTGAAGGGTAACTCCTAATCAGAAAGAGAATGCACTCATAGCTGTCAATAATGTGACAAACCTGCACAATAAGTATAAGCAACACAAAAAGCATCTATTTTTCTATTGTGTAGAAAATAATGACTGTGAGGGAGTAGCACCAATAAGAAATTGTTATGATCAGTCCACTAATTAATAATTGGTCCTGTAAAGAAAAACATAACTTGATTTCTCAAGACACCCTTCAATATCCCAATATCACAAAGATGCATTCCTAACGGAAACAGCAACATTACATCATGCACAGTTCTCCTGTAAAACATGACCCCTGCAGGGTCCTGAGGACCGAGTTTGAGAGCCACTCGTATATAAGGTACAGTTGTTTCAGTAAATGTTTATGATTGCAAATGTCGGGTCTGTGTCTGGTTGGGTCTGTGTCTGGTTGGGTCTGTGTCTGGTTGGGTCTGTGTCTGGTTGGTGTGTAAACTCATGGAGACGTCATATCCATGTTTGCTCAACAGCATTATCTTACTACTGTGTCAGGACAAACATAAATGAATTATAGTCTGCAGGTCAAAGTAGCGTGGTAAGAAACACAGCACAGTAACTTTGTTTGATAAATACCACTGAGAACTTTGAAGGAATTTATTTTAGTTATTCAAAAGTGAAAGAAGTATGGAATTAATTAATTAAAATCCTCAAGATAATCTCATTAAAATTAATTAAATCACTTCAGTAGCAGTTATGGTCGCTAGGGTTTATAAAGTCATTAAAAGACTGGTAACCTCGTTTATTTTTTTATGTAAAAGCTCTTTGTACATATAAAAGCAAGATAGGAAACGATGTATACAACTACAGGTGCATCCTCTGCTTTAAACAGAATACATTAATAAGGCATCCATTCATTCCATAGTAACGGACAGCGGTTCACAAACCTTTTAAAAATCACAGTTCCAAGAGTATCAGAATTGTTCCGAAGGCACACTCCTTACACTTCTTGTTGAGAAATTTTGTAAAAAAAATCTGAAATGAAGTAAATTGTGTATATACAGGTTAAGTATCCCGTATACACAATGCTCGGGACGGGAAGAGTTTTGGATTATTACGTATTTCTGAATATTTTTATATTTCAATGATGTATCTTGCATTTATGTTGTATATCAAACACATGAAATACACATACATATATTTTATTTGTACATGAAACAAAGTTTATGTACGATGAATTTGAATGCTAAGCATATTTAGTACCAGTTACATATTGGGGGTTATTCTGGTTGACTTGCAAGGCTGTGAATTTGCAGCCTTGCAAGTCCACCAAACGCCTCCAGCAAATGCCGGGGCGCCCACCCCCCTCACAGCGTGGGTTTCGCCGCACTGGCTGCGAATGGATGTTTAACACTGGGCAGGGATGTGCGGAGGCGGGCCAGGTGATTTCCCCATGCAAATCACCCGGAGACGTGTGCGGGAGGGGCTGACATTACCAGATGTCCCACAATGCTTCTTCTTTACTTAGATGACACAATAGTGTATTCCAAAACCTACTCTAAGCATCTTGAACATCTGGAAGAGGTTTTTGTTCAACTTGCCGATTATGGGTTTAAGCTAAAACCATCCAAGTGTCAAAAGTGTGTATGATTATCCACTGCTTCTGCAATCATCATCATCTGGGGGTGCATGGCCTTGATGCCTTTCTCAGCCTATTGTTTCCTCAGAAGGAATAGACTGAGAAATGTGTCAAGGCCACAATCCCTGGATGAGGATTGCAGAAGCAGTGAATACCCATACACTTTGAGTCTCTGTAAGCCATATATTTTGGTGCAATGTTCACCAGGTATATTTCCATCGCCACAAGTCCTAAGGAACAATATTTGGACTATTGCCCTGAACAAAAGAAATCCTGCCTTTGGACATCTTAAGGGGGGGAGGGGTATTCATTAAGGCATCGCTTCTTACATACTGTAGGAGCAGTGTTTTGCTCTGCATAGGTTGTGGGGTGTGTATACTATGAAATTGTGCTGATAAGCATAAACATGTAGTGGTATCATTATAACAGGATCATGTCTGTGGATAAATTATAATAAGCTGTGCCAGTGCATACAATATTAGTAGAACATGTACACAACACATACTTACCTATACTCCCGGAATGGCTGGGAAAATCGGGCCCCTCTCCTGGCCCACCAGAAGGGTGAGCAAGCCTCAGACATTTAGCGGGGCCCTCGCATCAGCCCCTGCACCCTCTCTCTCTGACGGTCAACTTTGGGGAGAGGGCAGGACTAAAATTATACAATTGTGCTATTTAGTGCCACCCCCTCCCCAAAGAGCAACAAATAAAGGCATTTACAGGATTGGGCGGGGCTTAATTGCGGCAAGCTGCAGAGAGAAGACAAAAAAGGTAGGCAAGTATGACACAACATTTAGAGTGCATGCATAGTTATGCACACACACTAAATTATAACACATGGCCTGAATGATGTAGATAATGTGAGTGTCACTTCCTTAATTCACATATAATAATCTCTTTAACAAATCTGTAATACAGTATATGTTGATAAAAATATAATTGAATGCTATGATGTAGCAAACTACATAAAGACTATTTCAGCCAGTAGAGGTGGGAGATGATAGAAAGATAATGGTGCCCACACACTAGAACGATTTTTGGGCCGATTGGCCGATTTCCGATAAATCGTCCGATATATTGTCCGATGTTTATCGATAATCCGTCGAAAATCGGCCGATTTTTGTCCGATGCGCACTCCTGTGGATCTTTAGCTGAATCTTCTGATCTTACGTGCTGCACAAAAGATCAGAAGATTTAACCAAAGATCCATAGGAACGCACACGGGATCTTAAGAAAAATCTTTGGTAAAGATGTGCGCTTGCCTGAAATCTTTTGACCAGGACAGAAAAAAGATTTTAAGGCTAATTTATGTGCACATCTTAAGGCCCCCATACATTAGGCCGACTTGTACTTAAGACAAGTCGGACCCAATTCTCCTGTGAGCCGCCCGGGAGCTCCCTGGGAGGCTCACACACAATTTGGCACTTGATGAGCCAAATTTGACAAGTGATAAATCGCTTGAGATTTATCACATGTCGGGGCGCAGGGGGCGGGCGGTTAGGGGCAGGGGGCGGTGGTGCTCTCATCAGGGGGAGCAGTGGGGCGGGCAGCGGGTCCCTGAGCGCAGGGAAGTGCTGACCTGGCCGGGCGGTGATGTTCATATATATCAGCAGCGCTGCGGGAGTCGGGAGGGGACGTGGTGCCGGGTGCGGCAAGTGCTGCTGGCTGACCTGGCCGGGCATGTGATAACAAATAGCAGCAGCGGGGATGGGACGCGCAGTGGCGGCTATTAGATTTTTAAAATACCTGTCAAATGACCGGCCGTTCTCTGATTGGCTGATAGCTCTGGTGTGTGGGCACCTTATCAAATCTGTTGAATTGTCTGTTGTTTTAGACTCCACAGTGCTGCCATGTATGTGCTGTCTGCTGACTTCACATGTGATGTGCTGACCTTCTGCAGTAACTTTCTGGGGTTCCATAATTATTTTTATTGTTTGATGGGGTCCCAGAGCAAAATAGTTTGATGACCCCTGTCCTAGATGCACAGCAAAAATTCTCATTCCACACATTGTACTATTGCTATGTACTAGTGTATCAGTGTAAAGGGGCATACACAAGTAGAGATCTGTGCTAAGCAATTTTGCTAAGCTATTTTGCTAAGCAATTTTGCTGGTGTCAAGATCTCCCATGGGGAGCACATACACATGCAGAGATTTGTGCTAAGTGATTTTGCTAAGCGATTTTGCTAAGCAATTATGCTTAAGCAAAAAAGTCAGGGTAATGGTTCAGAATGAGAGATTGTGATCAGTATCTCTCATTCTGTACACACAGAGAGATTTGCAGTAATTTGCTAAACAATCTGACTAGATTGTGACTGCATGCACTGACTTAGTTAGCAAGAGATATTTAATCTCTCGGAGCATACACATGGAGAGATCTGTGCTTACTTTCTAAGCAATCTAGTCAGATTGCTTAGAAAATAGCACAAATTTGCTCCGTGTGTACACCCCTTAAGTTTTATTCTTTATGAAGATTTGCCTCATGAGTTTTTACAGTATGTTATGATCAATTTTTTGCTCTTTATTGCTGTGTCCCTGATTTATATTTCTTTCTTTTATTTGTATTGTCTCCCTATACACAAATCGATTGTCTTCCTATACACCACATCCTAATAACAATACAGAGGCTGCCACCCCCACCAAATACGAAGTTTGAGCGGCTTTCAGCTCAAAATTACCCAGTGTGTATGGGCCTTTAGACAGTGGGTGATATGATTTTAATTGTGAAAAGTCAGATAATAACATTTTAATATGTGTCACTTTTTGTTTTAAATTTATTATTTATGCAGACATATTTAAAATACTCTAACTTTACCACAAAATAACACATAATGCCGAACTTTTGTGGCACTCAGTATAATGGCATGTTGTGAACACAGATATGTTCATTTGTACAAGTAACAACTGCAGGAAACAACAATCAAACTATTTAGTCTTGTAAGAGTAATTTTTGAATGCTGTTGGATCTTGAGGAAGGAAATCATGTTTCCTCTACAGTATGTCATGAAATAATGATTGAAGCTCAGGAAGAAAGATCTTATCATGGTGTATTAAAAATGCTAAACTACAATATTTGTATCCTCTTTTACACTGGTTATTAATAGTAAATGATTTCAATTCACATAGAAACTGAATCAGATTTTCTTTTTAGCACGAATATTACAAATGTCATAAATGAAAATGAATATCACTAAATAAAACAAATGATTTGGCGGTCTATTGATTTAAAAAATAATAATATAATGTAATTTAAGGATCTAAAATTACCAAAGCTATTCTGTATTGCTCTGTAGTAGTGGCAGTTGTTTGGGGGATTCCTATTACTGCTGACTGTGCAGCCAATTGGTAGCTACAGAATTGTACACTGCTGAGCTTTACCCGACAGTGGCCCTTATTCTGATTGATGCGTACTTTCCCGAATACTTTCGGATAGCGTGTTTCCGGCGTCTGCGCATGCGTGGGGAACGCAAGGCGCATGTGCCAAGCATTGACTCCGTACCTGTTCGTGCTAATCCCGTACAAAACTGTGCACCGCAATCACTCGGGAAATATGGGCGTATTATGGGCGTCATGCGGAATGACACATGGGCGTAGTTTCAAAGTGGGCAAAACTGGGTGGAAACATGGGCGGACACGGGGGAGTACACTTATGTTGGGGGGCGTGCATTCGGATAGCACTCCGAATGCACGCGAACAAGACCGATAGAAATGTGCGGTGTCCATAAGCAAGTATTGCTTTGCGGAAACCACTCGGTCCTGCGGTAGGCGAACGGAACGCCTAATGACTACAAGCATTAACAGCTGAACACAATACAATCGACTCCTTTACTCATTACTCACTAATGGCACGCTTGTCAGTGCTTTAATTGAAACCATTGCTGCTTCAAGGAACCTTTACTAAACACACACATATGCTGTACTTGTCACACACTTTGAAACTGCTAAGAATGGACATCACTGAATATTAATACTATCAATACACATGTGTATTCTACATGTACTAATTAAACCACACACTTTTGGTGAAATAAAGACATTTATTTCAATACATTTCACAGACACTGACACTGTGAAGCAATAAAAAATAATAAAAAAAAATACCAAAAAGCATGGCAGGAATGTACATAAATAAATTATAATAGAAAATAAATATAATTGTACACAATCATAACCACAGCAGAATCATTTGGAACACAAAGGGACTTAGCAACATCACTTCAAGTACAGCAGACAGTAATGGCAGGCAAAAGAGGGCAACAGGGGAACCAAAAATGACATTTGAAGCAAGGGCTAATCTGGTTACCCTCAGCACGTGATTGGACACAAGAAGCTGACACACACAGCACAATGAAAGAGTTGGGACCACATAACGGTGGAGATTAATGCAGCCACAAGTTCATTTGCGGCCATTGCCCTTGGTAGGCTCCTTGGCCTGTGCAGCAGCTCTTCGGCCACGGACAGATGCTGGCCCAGGTGGAGCAGATGCTGGTGAGGGGGTGGATGGTCTACCCCTCCTGCCAGCAGGGAGTGTTGCTGGTGGTAATGCACCAGAAACGGATGACATTAGGACCCTATTGCTGTCAACTAGCTCCACCATAAGCTCATTATGGTGGAGGAGGAGATCATTTTGACGCGTGGCTTGCTCGGCCAGCACCTGAACACTTGCAGCCATGGCCTGATGCGCCTCAGCCATGGCCTGCATGCTCACAGCGATGGACTGCTGGGTGCTGGCCAAGCTCGCCATGATCTCCTCTGTCCTACGCATCCGTTCTGATGCCAACTCTCCCTGCTGGTTAATGTCTCCAAGCATCTGGGCCAAGCTGGCATAATCGGCTTGGACCGATGCCTGCTGCTGCACAGGCCTACCACTGGGGCCAGGTGGCACGGACTCCTCCACCTCCTGAGAAGACTCTTCACCAAACAGTGGGGTGTCTGTTGAAAATGATAAACACAATTAGGACACATTCTAAGATAATTACTTCCACAATCTTATGGCATGACAAATATTTACCTTCCACAAAAGACGCAAACACTTCAGCTGGGGCCTCGCTATCCATGGTGCTCACCCCCCTGACCTCCTCAACTGCAACACAGCACTCGGCCATCAACTCCAGGGGGGTGAACTGTAGGCGTGATGGCATGGGCCCGGCCCCAGATCTCTGGCTGTGTTCCCACCGCTTGGTCATCTTCCTCTTCAGGTTGGTTTTGAAGTCCTGCCACCTGCAATGTAAGTTGACATATTAATACATGTCACTCCAGATGTTTGCTGTTGCAGCCATTGCTATGTGCCACATATTACGACATGTGCTTAATGTCAAAAACATAACATTACATTCAACTATGATATCAACCCTTACAATACACATTCACACTCACCCTACTATAACTCTCAACTAAATGACATGTCAATCATGTCTGTGTATCGTACCAACCTCACCGGCCATTTGCAAAATCCATCTAAGCATGAATTCAAACATTACTTGTCTATTACTGGGCACATGTAACACAAAACAACTTGCCTCTTCTTGACGTGCTCCGCCTCACGAACTTGTGGCGCCACTTCATTAATCTCTGCAGTTATGTCTTCCCAAATCTTCCATCTGCGTGTGTGTGTCAGCCTATCCGGTGGACACTCAATCCAATCACGTGCTCGCGGAACCAGGATGGCAAGCTCCTGTGCTTCATATGCCATATTTCTGGAACTTGGTTCCTCTGTTGCCCTCTTTTGCCCACGCCCACGCCCACGGGCACGTGTCGCTGTACTTGAAGTGCTGCCCATGGTACTATCTTGTGAAGTCCCCGGTTGTGTTCCAAATGATTCTGCTGAGGCTGCATATGAGGCAGCTGCAGGTTGCCCTGCTGTTGATGGGCCAGCTGCAGGTTGCCCTGCTGTTGATGGGCCAGCTGCAGGTTGCCCTGCTGTTGATGGGCCAGCTGCAGGTTGCCCTGCTGTTGATGGGCCAGCAGCCTCATCATTTCCCACTGCCTGCCTGTGCAGTGGCACATAGGAGGTGCTGGAGTCCATCCTGGAAAACAGTTGCTGCAACTCCTGGTCCACCTCAGATTGCGATCCAGCCATGTTACCAGCAACTTTGTCACATTCTAATACACCTTTATATACTGTTTGTGTATCCTGTTTGGCGTACATCAGCGGCAGCTGCGTTCCGTGCGCGAGCGTAACGGCCGCCTGCGTACGGCGTGTTTTTTCGCGCCGCATACGCCACGCCCATAGTTGCGGAAATTCCATTGTGTAAAACCTGGCGTCACTTCTACATTAAATATCGGTCACCAATTCTAACATTGCATAGAATCTTCTGATACACCTGTGAGTATCACACAATATACATGCTATTTGGGATTGTTCATGACTACTGTGGTATTGTTGAGTTTGATTGAAATCTAAAAGTAACCCAATCCCTTAGAAAATCCAGGCCACAAGTCATGCAATACTCATCACTAATGTTATAGACAACACATGTGAGAGGCCTATAAATAGTGGATTGCTGCTAGAATCATTTGTCTCCAGATCTGTAGTTGTCCAGGGTCTAAGGTAAGCTCTTCCATGGTCCTTGTAGATATGATATCCATTAACAATGTAAGTGTATTAATGTATGCACCATTGCCTCACTGACTACAGATTGTTGGGCCAGCAAAGGCTTGGTACCATTATTGCAACATGTCACATGTTCACTATTTCACTCACAGGTGTTAAACCTGTGTGTGTCCATCTATTGCAGGACAACATGTCCCAGCAATAGTTGAAATGTCTCATAGTACATGATGTCGGCAACAAATGCAGACACCTATGATACTCAAGTAGTGTTTAGTAGTTTGATGTTGTAAGCATCTGTGTGTTTAGGACGGTGTGTATTGAGTTCATATTATTGTTACATCATTATAGAGTCAAATGGATATTCGTGACTTCACTGGGCGGCCATCTATTGTACGTATTGAAGCCTACAAATATATTTGTTGTCGGTTATGGCCATTATGTGCATAGGTGCATCATTATTTATGTTCATTTATTTATAGGTTGCTGAAGCAATGATGGCTTTCATGGCTAGGAGGCTAAGGGCACTTGCGGCTCTCCCCACTCGTCGGCCAAGGAGGCCAGGACGTGCTAGAATCTATCGCACACGGGTGACTCTGTTTGGTATGCCCGATGATGAGGTACTTACTAGGTACCGGTTACCGCCACATGTCATTCTGGATCTTCTCTCGTTAATTGAGAGTGATCTGGAACCTCTTCACGGGATCACGACAGCAATTCCGCCTCACACACAGCTGCTGGCGGTGTTGCATTTCTGCGCCTCAGGATCATTCCAACAAGTAGTGGCAGTACTTGCTGGAATATCTCAGCCGGCCTTCTGCCGAATCCTGAGGCGTGTGACGTCGGCCATGTTTAGGCGCAAGGGGCACTTCATGGCCATGACATTTGCCACTGAGACCCTTCGCAGAAGCCAGCAGGCCTTCCATCAAATTGCTGGCTTCCCTAATGTGATAGGGGCTGTGGATGGCACCCATGTACCATTTGTGCCTCCATCACGAAGTGAGAAGATCTATAGGAACCGGAAATTGTTCCACTCACTCAACGTGATGGTGGTATGTGGCCCATCCATGGAAATTCTCGCCTTCAACTCGAAGTTTCCCGGAAGTGCCCATGACTCTCATGTTATCCGACAAACCGGGATTTGGCAGAGACTACAAGAGCTGGAAGGCCGTGATGCGTGGGTTCTGGGTGACTCCGGTTACCCATGTACGCCCTGGCTACTTACGCCGTACAGCTCCCCAGCACCTGGCCCACAGGAGGCATTCAATCGGGCGCATGTTGCCACCAGGCAAGTGGTGGAGCGCTCAATTGGCCTTTTAAAGGGTCGATTTAGAGTGCTCCACCGCACTGGTGGTGACTTACAGTATGCGCCTGAAATGGTGTCGAGGATCGTGGGCCTGTGTGTATTTTTGCATAACATTGCTGTACGGCGTGAGATACCCTTTGATGAGTGGGAGGTTCCATCTGAGCCGCAAGATCCGCCCATGCGCCCATCCCGCGCCCCAGAATGCCGGAGGGGATACCAGCTGTGGGACTCTGTGGTGCAAAGATTCTTCAGGTACATTTTATATAGTTGACCAGAACACACCAATTATATTAAAAATCACCCCTTCAAATAAGTACAGTGTGTTAGTTAGTCTTACAAAACGACAATTAGCCAGCCTGCCCTCCTAATGGCAAAGAAATAGGAGATATTTATCATATGTGCTTAGTTTTGGTGGAAGTACAATATAGCTGCTCATAATTATACCTTGTGCAAGGGATCTTATGTGTTTGTTATATCTTCATTATTGTAGTTGATACTATCACTGATGTCTGGTGAGTACATTGATTTATTCTCTTTTTAACACATGTATGTTTGTTATGTGTTGGTGACTTTTTTCTGTGTTGATGTATGATTTGTTTGCAGATATATATATATATGATATTTGAATTTATTAACATGTTTAGGCAGGCAGCCAGGCAGGCAGGCAGGCAGGCATACAGGCAGCCAGCCAGGCAGCCAGCCAGGCAGGCAGCCAGGCAGCGCTGGTGTATAATGGTGGACTCAGGATACCTGCACGTATGTGTATGTGTCTTTTAAACATAAATGTACGCATACACATAGATGCATAGAGTAAGTAATGCGAAGTACAGCTATGCGTTGCCAAGCTATAGCACGCGTTGCTTGGCGGTGCGATGCGTTATTCGATTTGCAAAGTGCATACACACTGTGTTTAATATATATCAGATTTGTTCATTGCCATACATCAGCACTACCGTTTTTAAGGCATGCGAATTTTTCGCCATTTGTGTTGGCGCAGAGACGCTGTTCATGTAAAGATGAACAATAAAGTTATTAACACAAATAACTGTGATAAACCAATTACAGCACATGATTGGTTGATTGATGCCAGTGCTAACATGGCGGAGGCACGCAGAGCAGAGCCATTTTCGCCTGCGGAGCTTCGGGCACTGGTCTCCGTCATGGAGACAAGGCTGGGCCGAGCAGGGCCCTTTATTACCAATGCCCAGAAACAGAGAGCCTATTCTGCGGCAGGGCGCCGTATTTACGCCCGCACCCGGGTGCGGAGGAGCATTGCCCAATTGGAGAGGCGCTGGTCAGACCTCTGCAGGCGCCAGCCAGAGCTACTGCAGGAGATTAGGAGGGAAATAGCTGATTGTGAGTATTTTCGCTATGAAATTTCGCACTTACATCATAGCATATATAAGCAATAAAAATTGTAGAATGTTAAGTGGGTGTCCATGGGTTTCAAAGTCCATAGACTGTTATGTGTGCTTCTTCCTGGTTAACATGCAGTCATGTGCCTTTTATATGTAATTACATAGCATTATTGATTCTGATGCATACAATGTGCCTGATGTAATATGTGTTAACCATTGATAAATGCAAGGGTTGTAATGATTTCACAAATTACTAACAATCACATAATAACTTAAATTTCAGATTTTTTAGTCCATTAACAGTAAGGAGCAACTTTCAAGCATCGTTTTCGATCATTATCACCCTTCCATGTATCTCTTGTTATGGCTTAATACATGTGCCCCAATGACCCGACATTGACAATGATGTTTGTTTTCTCCCACACAGCACGAGCCCGAGCACGACAGGCACAGGAAGAGGCAGAGGCAGCCCAGGCCGAGGAGGAGGTGCCTGAGGAGATGCAACAGGATGATGTGGAGGAGGAGGTGCGGGAGGTGGTGGAGGAGGAGGATGTTGTTGTGGAGGAGGAGGAGCAAGTGCAGGAGGAGGTGGTGGAGGAGGAGGATGTTGTGGAGGAGGAGGAGCAAGTGCAGGAGGAGGTGGTGGAGGAGGAGGAGTATGTTGTGGAGGAGGAGGAGCAAGTGGTGGAGGAGGTGGTGGAGGAGGAGGAGGAGGTGCCTGAGGAGGTGGTGGTGGAGGATGTGGAGGAGGTGTTGGTGGCGGAGGAGGATGTGGAGGAGGTGGCTGAGGCGGTCGGGCCTATTGAGGAGGCCAGGAATGTCCAGGAGGCGGCCGATTCAGAGGGGGAGGAGGCGTGTGAGGTGGTGGAGGCAGAACAGATCGGTATGTATACATAATGCATCATTCATTAATTATTTGTACTTGGATTTGTTATGTAGCACTGGTGAGCAAAAATTTTGTTACAATACTATTAATACATAACACAAAGTGGGTAGCTACAGATACAGGTACAGGTTAGATGGGGTGACCAAGGCATCCCTTTCATCCAGGACACATCTTAATTACACAGGTTTGTGGGATGGCTTGGAGCTCCATTTTGACTGCCACATAACCGTTGTAGTTAAACAGGATCCTGGAGTAAAGGGATGAGTTTATCATTTTTGGATTAAATTCACCTGCTGCAAGCGTAGATTCTGTCCCATCATATAGCTGAATATATGTTTTAGGTGAATGATATTTATAAACTATATGATGTATGCTATAAATGGAGTATGGCCATGCCTGCCTTAGAATGGAGTCACAAGTTGTCAGTGTCCCTGGAGCCTCCTCTACCTAAACACCCCCTGTGGTTCAGATTGTTTTTTTCCCCTCACAGAATTGTAGGTTGGTTTAGACTGAATTATGATTTTGAGGATGTGTACTGTGCATTCCTGACATTTGCATAACTCCCATGCCACAAACCATCACTGAACTTAGACTGAGGAGATTGTGACAAGTTGTTATTGACGGAGGACATGACATGCTTGTCATTGGTTAGTCATGGGTGGGTTGTGAATCAGAAGAAACACTATGACTGGTAGGTCTTCTGCAGAGTAAAGGGTAGAGAGACAAAAACACAGTATTAATTAAATAAGTTTGCATGTATGTATATATGTATGTGTCATATATATTTATCTATGTGTGTCTCTATCTCTCTACATATATATATATATATATATATATATATATATATATACATACATGTCACCTTGCATTTCTTTGATTTATGTAGAAGTATGTGAAATGTATGCATGAATATCATGACTCATTTTTGCCCCTTTTACATGCCCACAGATGCCACAACACAAGCAGATGAGGGTGTTCGTGGGGCCCTCATGCGGATGCGCCACCATTTACAGCTGCTAATTGCAGACCTGCAGGACCTTAGCGACTTGCTAATGTAAATTATTTTTTTGTATTTTTTTCTATTTAAATGTTTACAAGTTGTCAGAATAAATGTTTTATGCAAGTTCGAAGTTGTCGGTTTTCTTTTCACATTAAACAGTATATGTGTAGATTGTTTATAATATTTTACACAGGGACAAATACAAACCATTGCACTTGAATTGATGTAAGGGTTAATGTGTGCAATGGATGTGTTAGGCATGGGTTTAAG
Source organism: Crinia signifera (assembly GCF_055691185.1). Classification (NCBI taxonomy): domain Eukaryota; kingdom Metazoa; phylum Chordata; class Amphibia; order Anura; family Myobatrachidae; genus Crinia; species Crinia signifera. The sequence goes on along the minus strand of NC_139221.1, from coordinate 148,191,405 downwards.
TATATATTGGCATTTAATTGATTCCAATTACAAATAAACATTTTTTTATGAGGATAGGTAATTGAATAAGTGGGTCATGTGATGTATTGCAGAATAGACATAATAGTGGGTAGTTTTGCGTAAATACACCGCTTCCGTGCGGACGCCCCGCTTGCCATCCATTCGGATGCGGTATCACAGTGCATACTCTGTAATACCGTGCAGAATCTGAGTGTGTCCACCGCACATGCATGGTTTGTATGTCGTCCGTAAACACGCCCTGTTCTTAAAGAGTGAGTCCGTCCGAATGCGGAGGACACGTGGGCGTTTCTACGGACGATGGCCGCACGCTGCCGCACAGCGTGGCGTGCGGACCGCACCGTAACAATTCGGGAATATCCGCACCGATCAGAATAAGGGACAGTGTTACATGCATTTAAAGGAATTTTGGTCCCCTTCCAAGTGTATAAAGACTGCATGGATGCTGCAAGATGAGCAGGTGATATCCATGATAACCCTTGCATTACTTTTAAAATAAATGACTAGAATGCTGCAACAGTATTGCAGACAACATAGATGGTAGTGCCCCCCCCCCCCAACACACACACACACACACACACATGCACACACACACACACACACACACATGTGCACACACACACACACACACTCAGCATTGGTGACCCCCATATAATACAGACAGCATTGTGACCAACAGATAATACAGACAGCATTGGTGACCCTCAGATACCTCAGATACTACAAACAGCACATGTGTGTAATAAGTATATCTCTCTCTCTCTCTCTCTATATATATATATATATATATATATATATATATATATATACACAGGGTTGCTTACCCTCCCAGAATGGCCGGGAGGGTCCCGGAAATCGGGTCCACCTCCTGCCCCCCCCCCCCTTGGACAGGGTGGCAATCCTCCCACATATCCCCCCATCTCCCGCGATGTGTCCCTCGGCGGGGGGTCCGTGGGTAAAATGCCGCATTTGCAGCATGTTAGCCCCGCCCCCGCAGTGCAATGCCAGAAATACCGGCATTGCACGGCGGGGGCGGGGCTAAAATGATGCGATGCTGTAGGCACGCCCCCCAACAGGACAGCATATATGTGGCCCCACCCCCAAACTGCCTCTTTTTCACTCCTGGGTATAGCCCCGCCCCCCTGCCTAACAGAGCTGGCTGCCCTCTCCCGAAGATACTACCTATCTTGAGCCCGTCGGTGGGTACCAGGGTCCGGTTCCAGTGCCTTGGTTCCGGTTCCTTGGTTCCGGGATGGTCCGGGGCTCCAGGGCTGAAGAGTCCGGGGTCCTGGATCCGAAGAAATCCATGGGGGACCTGTGGAAGGAAATCCTACTCACCCGGTCCTCTGGCGAAGATCCCGTCATCTTCTCCGTCTCCGTCGTAGTCCACCGCATCAGCCGCCGGTACCCGATTGGAATGAGAGGCAGAAAGATGTTTCATCTTCCGCGCCTCTCATCTGAATGAATAAATTGGCCGCCTAGCGGCCAATCAGGAGCAGCGAAAGTCTCCCCCCCCGGCTGTGGCATTACCCTGCTGGCTGGTTGGGCCCGATGCTGGTTCTTGAAATACGGGGGACCCCTAGTCATTTTGTCCCCCGTATTTTGGGAACCTGGACCGGCCCTTGAGCCTGGTGCTGGTTTTATAAAATCCACGGAACCCCGACTTGTTTGTTCCTGTGATTTTATGAAACCAGGACCGTCTCTTTCAGCCCGGGGCTGGTTATACTCAGGAGGAGGGACCCCACGCAGTTTTTTTTCCCGTTTTTTTTTTTTTTACACAAAATCACATGTTTTAAAATGTGCACATTTTCATGACTGAAAATCGCACGAAATCACACCATGTTGCACTTTTTTGCCGCGAATTCGCATCTCATTACATATGCATATTTGCGGCAAAAAATTTGATTTTTAAAGCTGCGGTTTGGTGCGATTTATTTGCTTACAAAAAAATCGCACCCTATTACATTTCACCCATGATGTATATTTAACAAAAATTTTAATGATCTCTAGCAGACTTTACTCTGTGTTTATGTGACAGCTGCACATTTCTTATACTGTATATAATGTATATCGGTGTCACATGTTTAACCAGCAGTCTGTCTCTCTTCAGATTCGTCTCTGGTTATTCATAAGCGCCTGCAGTGAAGCAGAACTGTTCATATATATTGCTTTATATTGTCTGTCCTCCTTTGAAATCAGTAACTATCTTCCACAGACAAGGATTGTTATATGTCACCACCTGCAGAATTTCACTTTGTAAACAGTACCAGGTGTTTTAAAACAAGAAAAACCCCTCTTTGCACCTGCACAGGTTTTGTTACTTTTATTTTGCATAACTTGTTGCCAATAGGACAGCTGATACTACATTAACTATTTGTATTCACTTTAACACACAGGTTCTCAAAGTCGGTCCTCAGGACACCACACAGTGCATGTGTTGCAGGTCTCCTCGCAGAATCAAGTGAAGTAATAACAGCTCCCCGGGCCCCTCCAGAGGCTGGGGGCACAGGACAGCTGTACCCAGGGCACCCCCCTGCCAGTGTGCATGCCCCAGCGATGAACGGTGAGCGCTGCTGCGCCCTCCCGCATCATCGCTGGGAAAGCCGCTTATCTGCTGGTATTACTATAGCAGATGAGCTGCTTTGAGGACGGCTTTGCATAACTCTGCGCTATGCAAAGCCGTCTTTTCCCCACCATAGGTGCCAGGCAGGGGGAAAGCCGCTCAGTGTATACACACTTTCCCCCAGCGATGAACACGATCATCGCTGTCCATACACGCTGGGCATAGTCGCCCAGTGTGTATGAACCTTAACAGTATCAATAATAACTTCACTTTACAGTACAACATATTGATATATACAATATTTTTTGTTTAAGTGAGCTAATGTAACACCCCAATAAGGGTTAATGTTTATACATAAACTAAAATGTTATATGGTTGTGATACAGTAAATCTAGCAGATATCAAAAGTAATATTAGTAGTTAATTAATTATTTAGGAAAAGTATTAATGTGTTAATACCCCTTATTAATAGAATATTGTGAACTGAACACTGTTTACCCCTTTCCTGAACTGACAATGGACTTGTCCTCCTAGCCCATTAGGGTGGACTATACCATATACCCTGCTTTAAAGGGGAGAACTGTGAGGAATATTCCAGAAAGGAAAATATACTCTGACAGTTGGCAGAGCCCCTGCTCCTCAGGAAACCCCAGAGCAGGGACTATAGAGGTGCTCAGGGGAAAGAGCGGTAGGTGTGTTGTGGATAGGGGTTGAGGAAAGCTGAAGTGCAGCAGAAAAGCCACTGTGTAGCAGTTGTGGAGAGAAAGTTAAAAGTCAGCAGCATTATTACGCAAGACTTACCTTATGTATTCTCTTGACTTTGGATTACAAATACACAGAGAGTTGACCTTGCAGCGTGGGACCTAAAAAGAAAGAATCTTTGTTATAAATAAGCGCTTAAAGAACAGGTGACTGCAGTCATAATAGGGTTAACCCAAGACTATTGTAGACATAAACAATTATTGCGCAATGATAATCTAGTTCTGGTAAAACGCTATAACCTGTTTTGATATTGTAACGGTTTGTTATACATTGCAGGTGAATGGATAGTTGCTTATTTGTTTGTTGCAGAATAGTACAACTTATGCTCTAAGTAATATTGTTATACATCAATATCTCACCAATGTTACATGGGAAGAATCTCTGATGTTTGTATTTATATATTGATATTGTGTGCATAATAGTATCCTTGATTTCCATCAGTTCCTTTAAGAAAAACGGAGTTCCAGCTTAATAAAATTACTCTATTATTTTTCCTCGTGAGTTATTGTGGTGAGCTGTGGATAATTGCTGTTGCAAGATAACCTGTAAGGATAAAGATACTTATCTGTGAGAGTATCACATTTGGCGTCCGCGAACAGGATAGGAACAAGATGTTGGATATCCAGACTCCTGTGTTAACTTTGAGACGGAGATTGTTACCCATGTCACCCAGGCAAAGAACAATGGCATCACCAATCACAATGCCTTACTACCCTGGAGCCCCATGGCTGCCAACTTATTCTGGGAAAGCATGTACTCCAGGTAACAGTATATTTAAGGACTTCAAGTCAAAACTGCTGTCACTATTTTGCATAGGTTCCCTTAATGAGCCACACAAGGTGGAAATATTGATCGGACAGTTAAGAGGCCTAGCCCTTCGGGAAGTAAACTCTTGGTCTACTGAACAGAAGAAGAACGTAGAAGACATATTTAAAAAATTGTCCACTATTTTTGATTTGCAAACTTTATCTAAACTTAAAATTAATTTCTATGGAAGAAAGCAACAGCCCCATGAATCCTTAAGAGAATTTGCTCTCAGTTTGCAGGAATCACTCAAAGAACTACAGAACTTTGACCCCCGTGAAAAACAACAAGAGGATGAAACATTGACCAGTCAATTTATAGAAGGAGCTCTCGGGGATGCAGTGCGTACTACATTATGCATGGTGAGATCACAGAATCCAACTTGCCCTTTCCCTGAATTTAAGGAGACTGTTATCAAAATTCTGGGACTGAATACATCTTCTGAAACGACCTCCTCCTTATCAGTGGAAAATTCTGAGGCCAGAAGTCCCTCTAAAATCAGCTATAATGAAAGAAAAAAAACCATGGCACCCAAAGAGGCAGTCATACAGCATGCTCAGTTATCCTCCTGCCCTGACCAAAGTGAAGTATTAAAAAGCAAGATTGAAGAATCTATCCAGGGTTTTACAGAACTGTGCAGGGAGGTGGAAAACCCAACGAAAGAGCAATTGCTTCCTCAAGAACAACAGAAAGGTTATATCGAAAAGAGAGCCAGGAATTCGAGAATTAAACGGACCTACCAGTTTGACGCACAGGGATTGCCAGTATGTCAATGCCATAGACAAAAGGAACATGTTCAGTTCAACTGCAGGCAACATGAGAATTTAAACTCAAACCCTGAGGCAGAGGATCAGTGCTTAGGAAGCACAGCAAGAATTGATCAACCTGTGGATGACAGACAAGATATAGGTCCAGAAACAGTATTGCAAAACCAGGCTAAAAATGTTGGTGTACCTAATGCAGGCAGTGTTCTGCCAGCCAGCACAAGGAACATTTTGGGTCGAGTATTATGGTTTAATGTCCAACGGGGTTATGGCTTTATAAACCGTATTGACACCAAGGAAGATGTATTTGTGCACTATACTGCCATTAAGAAGAACAACCCCAGGAACTTCTTCTGCAGTTTGGAAGAAGGAGAGTTGGTGGAGTTCAATGTGGTGATTGGAAAGAAGGGCACCAAAGCTACTAATGTAACTGGTCCTAATGGTGTTTCAGTGCAAGGCAGCAAATATGCAGCAGGTCGCAGTCCATATGCCAATGTCCCAGTGCAGAGAAAATCAGTTGGGAGGACAGTTGAACAAAATGTAGAGCAACAGAGTGAAGTGGTGCAGCAGAACCTACAGGATACTAACAAACCACAATCACTTCCAGAGCCAGAATACCAGATTAAACCTAGAATGGATGACACACATGCCGGTAAAGTTCACTACAACCAGCCAGATTTAAAAATTGTTGAATATAAGAAAGACATTGAAAGAGTTGCCCACTCAACCACAGCAGAGAGGTTGGGTTCCCATGAACTTAATTGCCTTGGTTCTTTTATGCTAAAGTCTGAATCTATTTTATGTGAAGAACCATATATTTCAGTTAAAGAGCCCTTAACTTCTGTTCCATCAGAGTACAAACTTCCAAATAGTAAATATATTGAGATAAGTTCCAGTGAAACAGCATTAATTATGCACCAGATTTTGAGAAAATATGGAATGAGAAACAGAAGTGCCCCATTTATACAGTATAGGCATTAGATTGAACATAAATGTCAGAATAAGTACTGCTTTTGTCAATATTAATTGTAAAAAGTGTGGTTTTTTTGAGTGCGTGTGTGTGTGTCCACAAATATTAGACTGTTCTTTATTGGATGTTGTCTGTTGTGTGAGGACACACAACGTTCCAGCGGGGAAGTAATGTAACACCCCAATAAGGGTTAATGTTTATACATAAACTAAAATGTTATATGGTTGTGATACAGTAAATCTAGCAGATATCAAAAGTAATATTAGTAGTTAATTAATTATTTAGGAAAAGTATTAATGTGTTAATACCCCTTATTAATAGAATATTGTGAACTGAACACTGTTTACCCCTTTCCTGAACTGACAATGGACTTGTCCTCCTAGCCCATTAGGGTGGACTATACCATATACCCTGCTTTAAAGGGGAGAACTGTGAGGAATATTCCAGAAAGGAAAATATACTCTGACAGTTGGCAGAGCCCCTGCTCCTCAGGAAACCCCAGAGCAGGGACTATAGAGGTGCTCAGGGGAAAGAGCGGTAGGTGTGTTGTGGATAGGGGTTGAGGAAAGCTGAAGTGCAGCAGAAAAGCCACTGTGTAGCAGTTGTGGAGAGAAAGTTAAGGCAGCAGAGCTGCGCAGCTGGAAAGTGTGTGATGCGTTGCTGTAATTAGGAGAATACTTACCAAAAGGGCTCCGGTGATTTCCCGAGGTCCCCTTGAGCAGCGGTGACAGAGGCGGTGACTGATCCAAGCTGTGATCGATAAAGAAGAGGGTGTGGTGAGTGATTGTCCAGCCCCAAGGCAGCACAGTACAGCCTCCTGCATATCCCACAGATCAGCCCAGAGATAGTCCAGCCGGAGACAGCCTACAGGATGGCCCACAGATAGCTGTAACGCCCCTGCAATAACCTCATAGCCAGCCTAACACCTCTCCCGGCTAAAGAAAGCATTGTGTGTGACATTCACCTCATCCAGGCAGCAATAAGCAGTACCTACACTGGCATTTGGGGAGAGACTCTAGTAGTTAATACTGCACACAATACCCAAGGCGTCCTTAGCTACAAGTTAGGAGGAAGGGAGTAGTGGCTGCTGAATCAGCCCCAAAGCTGCATATTACAGAAGTGGACTGACACTTATAGAGACACTTGTGGCAATTATACTGCTAAGGGAAAATTGCTTATATCATTCTACTCAGGATATTCCAAAAAGATTGCTAGCTTCTGTCATCTATTATCAGATTATTTGACGTTCAAGTTAAAAGTCAGCAGCATTATTACGCAAGACTTACCTTATGTATTCTCTTGACTTTGGATTACAAATACACAGAGAGTTGACCTTGCAGCGTGGGACCTAAAAAGAAAGAATCTTTGTTATAAATAAGCGCTTAAAGAACAGGTGACTGCAGTCATAATAGGGTTAACCCAAGACTATTGTAGACATAAACAATTATTGCGCAATGATAATCTAGTTCTGGTAAAACGCTATAACCTGTTTTGATATTGTAACGGTTTGTTATACATTGCAGGTGAATGGATAGTTGCTTATTTGTTTGTTGCAGAATAGTACAACTTATGCTCTAAGTAATATTGTTATACATCAATATCTCACCAATGTTACATGGGAAGAATCTCTGATGTTTGTATTTATATATTGATATTGTGTGCATAATAGTATCCTTGATTTCCATCAGTTCCTTTAAGAAAAACGGAGTTCCAGCTTAATAAAATTACTCTATTATTTTTCCTCGTGAGTTATTGTGGTGAGCTGTGGATAATTGCTGTTGCAAGATAACCTGTAAGGATAAAGATACTTATCTGTGAGAGTATCACACTAACCCCTATTCATTCACACATCAGAGATTCTTTACAGCCAGTGCAAATATGAGAAGGTCTGAGGCTTCCATTAATCTGCAACTAAGATAGGCTGGAAGTGGTCAGCGCTGACGTCATAGACCCTCCTTAAAAACTCCTGGGCACACAATTGTTGTTTCAGACACACCCAAAAAAACCAGCAGGTTTTCACCCCCAAACATCAGCTCCCTGTCAGTCAAACTGCGGCTCGGCAAAAGGTCAACTTGCATTAGGTCAACATGTTCAAAATGTCAAAACATGCAAAAGGTCGGCATGGGAAAAGGTCAACATGATTTTTCACTTTCTGTTTCTAAGTCAACATGGACATTGTATCAGTGTACCGCTCACCATGCTTTAGGCATGGTGCCTCGCTGTGCTTGCCACACTATTATATTCTCCCTCTATGCCTACTGAGATGGTGAAGTATGAACAAGTCAGTTAAAAAAAACAATGAAAAACTCATGTCTACCTTTTCCCATGTTGACCATTTGCTTGCGTCTACCTTATGCATATCGAACTTTTTTGCTGTGGCGACCTTTTGCTTGCTGACCAATAGTGGTTTAGTGACCATATACCATTAGTCCCCAAGCCAGCCATTATTGTTTCTAACTAGGCTCACCTATTGTCAGACGCGTGTCCTGGCCATCACCTGGTAACTGGGATGCTGCATCTCCTGGTCCCAGCCCAGCGCCTGGTGTCCGCAAGACGCCAGGCACACGGGCTGCTGGTCTCCGCCCGGCGCCTAGCAATAGGCTGACATTGGGCGCTCAGTGCCGCTGGTTGCCTGGCAACGGGAACACCAGGTGCAAGCGGCATCTCCCATTGTCCAGGAAAGATTAGGATTGCTGCAGCTGCACTGCAGTTGTAATCAGTTGCTCATTAGTTGCACAGCCTTTTTAGTCTCTGGCTGACACAACCCAAAATGCTTGTGATAACCTTGTAATTTATTATCTTTCCATTTTATGCATTTTTGTATTATTCACATTGCAGAGTGTTTACATAAGTTGCTTATAACATCCTATGAATTGTTGCATCTGTCTATACAGTCTCTTGCTTTATTGCTAATAACACCTTATGCATTGTTGCATCTGTCTCTACAAACAGACCCTTGTTTAGTTGCTGAAAACACCCTACGCATTGTTGCATTTGTCTGTACAAACAGTCTCTTGTCTAGATGCTTGTAACACCCATTGCATTGTTGCACTCAGCCCTGTTATTGTCTTTATTAACACCCCATGTGTACAGCTGCGTTTCCAGACTTTGGGTTTCTGAGTACATCTCACTGTGTACATTTTCTCCTGCCCAGCCTCCAATAGCCACTTTGTCTTTCGGAAAGACTTGGGGGCATCTGAGTATGGGGCAGACCTAATTTTCCCTGGAGAGGTGGCTACTATAGATGAAGTCTTTGGCTGAAGGAGGCGGGAGGATACAAATTGCGTGAACGCGCTCAGAGGCTGCTCAGTCGTATCAGCTCAGTGTACCGTGTGAAACCTATAACCTGGGTTGCTCATGGATTACACAGGTGCTGTGGGTGATTAAAACCAGGTAAAATGCAGGCTTTATGTCAGCCAGACATGGAACCTATGTTAAGCACGTATGCCAGTCTAAAGGGATAGAATAATGATAATCCTATTTATACACATAGAGGCTGAGTATTATGGGGCTGATTCAGATGCAATCCAACCATCAGTTTCCTGAATGTTTGTTCAATGCTACAATTGCAGGGCCCAGTCTGCACATGCGCTGAACAGGTCCTGTGACTGCAGGGCAGAATACAAAACGCCTCTGCATGTTCAACACAGGTGTTTAGTGGCAGAGACGGGGTGGCCAGTGTTTCCATAAATGGGGGCGTCTAACCCCTGTTTTCTGGAAGTGGCCAGGGAAAGGACTGTGGCACTAGGCACCGTTTCCTTGGCCTCTTAAGCCGCCTTGCAACAGGCATCCTGAGTAAGGTTAGACCTTCTCAGGCTGCAGTCGCAGCGCATTGTGACCAATGTTCCCTCTAATTTTACGAAGGCTGTGTGCGGCTAAAGATTTTGGCTGTGCAACTTTGGAAGGAAATTTACATTTTTGTGCGTCACTTATATATAACTGGAAAATGACGTTCAGCATTTGTGTTAAATTTACTTTAAAATGATATTAAACATTTAAACATTCAAATCACAGCACAGAATGTAGTTAATGGGTGAAACACACATTAATTAAGTCCACAACTGCAAAAAGGGACCACTGCTGCTTTGTGCGCTCAGTTGTTATGTCTGTGCGCACGATCAACAAGGTGTGTGCGCGCGCACATGCGCACAGCTTAGAGGGAACACTGATTGTGACCAATGGTCATGTTGTGCCTCTTGCATAGCGATTACATCAGTGGCGTAACTATACCTCCGCAGCCCTCGCGGTGGCGGGGGGCGCAGAGAAATTGGGGGCGCCGCCGGGGGGCTGCGGAGGTATAGTTACCTGTGGTCTTCGTCTCGCCCGGCTCTCTGCCGGGACCTGCCTGACGTCACGGTCCCGGCCGGCTCCTGCTGCTGCAATGAAAACTGACTATTATAAAATGGCTGCCCCCATACTGCAGACAGTTTTCTGTCTGCGGTATGGGGGCAGCCATTTTCTAAGAGTCAGTTTTCATTGCAGCAGCAGGAGCCGGCCGGGACCGTGACGTCAGGCAGGTCCCGGCAGAGAGCCGGGCGAGATGCAGACTGCGGGGACAGGTAAGTGTAAGAAGGGGGGGTCAGGTTAGGTGGCGGGCGGCGGCGGGGGGGGGGTGTTCGAGGGGGGCGCCGAAAAACCATCCGGCGGGGGGGCGCTAAAAACTTAGTTACGCCCCTGGATTACATAGCAGGTTAATGCAATCGCAAATGCGGACAGGGGGTGATATGCACCTTCTCCTGCATTTGCATTGTTGAGGATCACATATGTGCTCCTTACTGAATCATACCCATGTTAGTTTGTGTGGCAAACCTTGCATTAGTTAATTTGTGCATGCACAGAAACTAATCATACAGCAAGTGCCTATGCAGACTCACATGCATTTTCCACATTTCAACTACCAAGTCTGCTTATCAAAAAATTATTGTTGCGGGTGGCTGCTATGGAACTTCTAAGACCTTACCTCCATACTTTTACTTGAGGCTTACAGCCCTACTTTGCTGCCCCCTCCTCCTTGTACTCGATTGTGGATGGCAAAGGGAAAGCAGGGGACTTGCCCACCTTCCTGGGGGGCTGGGAGGACCACCACATTTGTGGGAGCCTCTCTGCCATTCCAGAATGTTAGGCAAGTGTGTCTTAAGGGAATGGAAAGTGGGTAGTGGTGGCATTATGGGGAGGTGGGGGGGAGGGTTTCAGTAGGTTGAAGCTTTGCCTAGGGTGCTGAGAAGCCTTACACCGGCCCTTAGTGTAAAACACTAAATGATAGCATAGAAATCTGACTTGTTAGTTTTAGTAGTAAATGCTAACGTCCCACAACATACTTCTTATTTACATACAATACCCTAATGTAAAAAAGTGTCATATAAAGATGGAGCTTGCGGGGGCTGGAGTTCGTGCACCCCAATTTGACGGAGTTCCACTTTGGTCCTCGCCGCCTGTCCCTGTCAGTTGCCACTGACCCCCCGCACCCCCCCCCCCTTAACCTTGTCCAACAGGGTCCCGCCACCCAGCCGCAGAGTGACTGGGACGCACGTGCGTGTGAGACGCTCGCGTGTCCCAGTCTAATGGAGTCTCTCTCAGCCAGCACTCGCCAGCAGGGACATTCTGCCGAGCACGGCATTGAATAAGAGGGGCTCCATCTGTAGAAGAGAGAATCTGGGATGGATCGCTCTACCCGATTAACCCTTTTCCACCGCAAAGCAACACGACAACGAACCGAGGAAGAACCCTTCTTTTTTACCATTTCGTATTGCCAATTTGCTACTATTTTGTGGGACCCAGTAACCCCTTTCACATCGCACCAATTACCAGGTCGAACCGGCAAGAATCCGGCATGAACCCAGTAATTAGGTGTGATGTGAAAGGGGTAATAGATACTGTAGACCTTTCCATTAACATCCTGCTGCTTAGCGGTGTCATCTGCTACCCAAAGTAACCAAGTTAAATGTTATTACGCCACATGCATTGTTTCTAAACAAAAATTCAAGTACCATTTGTCAATTATATGCACTTCGATTAATAATATTGAAATGTATGTTTTCCCTCTTAGTTGGGGAATTTAAAATACAATTGAGTTTAACCCTTTGAGTGCCAAGTAAATTAGTCAAAATTTGTGTGAAAATTGCCAAGCAAACATTTTTATTCATCCTAATGACCTGTAATGTTTACCTTTTATATAGGAAATATAATCATTTTTTACACAATATTTTTTATTTGAATCTATACAACAAATGTGAGCAATGCTGGCATTTTTAGCCAATATTGTGCGCGTCTTTCACAGAGCTGTTGGCACTCATATTTTGCATATCTCTCACAGATGTTGGCATTGTTAGCTGATATTTTTGTGCATCTCTCACAGAGCTGTTGGCACTCAAAGGGTTAAACACTTTTTAGAATCAAAATTCTAAAGGCTGACATTAACAAGAATAATCAAAGCTGTCAAATTCTTGTTTGTTTTTTCTGTTACTGAATACAATCAACCCAATTCAGACCTACTCGCTGAGCTGCGAGTTTTTTCGGGAGCCAAGTGAGCAGGTATAAGCCTCCCATGCTGCCCCGCTCGAGTGAAATCCTGCCCATGTGCATGGGGATAATCTATTCGGAATTACTCACCATTGAATGGACTCCCCCTTGTTCACAAGCACTGAGTAAGTCTAGATTTACTCAGTGCTGTTAAATCCATGGGGAGAAGGATGCCGCTGACAGAAAATGCTGCGTTACTGTCCCCAAAGGGTCACAGGGTGTCAATCACCTACGTTCAGACTGCAAAGGCTACCCTTCGCTAGATCCGTTCATACAGATAGATCGCACATGCACATATCGTACAGTGCGCATGTGTGGTCATCTGATAATTGTCAGGACTGTGCACTGTCTGAATAGGGCCCTGCGTTTTATCGTTTTAGTGTCTTTTTAATGATTTTGAATGTATGCATTTTAGTATAAATCCACTATAACAGGGACGGGGAACCTTTGGCTTGCAGCTGTTGTTGAACTACACATCACAGCATGCCCTAAACTGATTTAGCATGTTCAAATAGCAAAACTGTAGCAGGGCATGCTGGGATGTGTAGTTCAACAAAGATGGGAGCCAAAGGTTCCCTATCCCTTTACTATAACATGAAAGATTAAAGGAGCATACACCTTCATTGTACGGTATTGAAACCAACAAAAGATTTTCCACTTCACTGGTTTGAAAGCTGCTACCCATTAAAATTATGTCATCCAACTTCTGTATATTTATGAACCAACATTATTAAAGTTAGTCTGAACTTTGTTTAAATATTTAACTAGCCCCTTGGAAATGTTAATCTGTTACATCCTTAATCCCTCTTCTGCCTACAATTACCTGACACTTTCAGGGAGACTCCAACATAACACCATATAACCTTTGTAGAACGCCTTGATCAAGTCACACTTTGCGATGCAAGCTATTTTTCAAAGCCCGCTCATAGCAATATTGGAACATCAAATGGTTTACATAAATCCACCTTTTGTGTCTATGATGAAAAGTAGAAATGCCTTGGCCACAGTCTCTCTAAAGTTCTCAGTTTATACAGGAAGTGGTCTAGGATCAATATACATCATTAGTATGGTGTAACACTAGATCACCACTCGTATGGTATATTATTCTTAAATTGCAGTGAATAACATTGCTAAGATTATGGACATTTTCATAATCATATTAAAACAGACCATTCAATGCAGTGCTTGATTATGCTGATTAGGCTGCAGCCTAGTGCGCCTGGTCTGGGGTGGGGGGAGAGGGGGGGGCCTTGCAGGTGACAGCCATGGTTGGTAAAGTTCTGAAGGTGACTGCTGGATGGCTGTGCCAATAGAACTTACTGATGGAACCATTACTTTATGTACACTGTGTAAAGCCAAAGTCTCCTTCACACACCACAAGCATTAGAGCCTACATGCCAGTTGTATAATCTTTGTTACATGCACATGGGCAGTATGACTGGCGAGTCGATGTGTGCCCACACACGTGTGTTTAGCGGAATTACAAAGGGAGCTACAGGGGAATAAAGCATGGCGAGCGAAGCGTGCCCGCGAGGGTCCATTTGGGACACTTTTTCTGACCTTGCTCCTCCTCTCACCACCCCCTCTCCTCCCTGAGGTCCTTTAGCCCACTACAATTTAGACCTAACCATTAGCCTAGGTCACCTGGAAGCTTCAATCAGGCCCAGTATAAACAATTAACCTAAATATGCGACAAAAATGTGTGAGGGGAAAATTACAGTTTTTCTGTATTTATTTTGAATTGAACGGATCTTAAAATAACTGAAATTTGAATTGATGATGCTGAATAGGTTTTTAATAAACACCAGTGGACCTTTCTTTACTTTTAAACCAACGCCCATTACACAGAGTTGTTGTGCATTGTTGATAATGGATATAACTAACACCATTATAACTACCAAAACGTTGCCATTGCATTTTAATACTATAACCCTGGAGGTTCTGTCTAAGCTGGGGAGAGATCCAGAGCTCCCAGGTTTCAACAGATCATTTACATTATTAAACCTCAATTATAAGATTTTAATAAAACTTAAGGCCAACTGTTTAAACCAATTCTTTCATCAATGGTACATATGGATCAAACCGGATTTGTATGGGATAGACAATGGGTAGATAACCTCTGTAAAGTGTTTACTATGCCGCAATGGTTGGAGGCATCTTCTTGAATTGCTTGTCCACTATGGGTTTCTGGATTGGTTCACAGGTTTTACTTGCTACTCTTATACTAATCATATGACACAAGTGGCATGTAAAAACTATCTCTTGACCCCGTTTAAAATACAACGTGGAACTTGACAGTATTTCCCCCATCCTCGCATCTATGTTCATGGAACCTCTATCACTTTAGAAACAGAACCTCCTTTACAGCGATCCTATTGGACAGCCACTAATCTAAATTGGCTTTATGTGCAGATGACCAGAGCCAGATTTAGATCTCATGTTGCCCTAGGGAGCCAGAGACTGAACTTGCAGATAGAAGGGACAATTAAATATTAGGTACATCTGTACTTGAAACTCCTCAAATGGCAGTTGTGAGGAGGGTTTATTTACCTTACAATGTCCAGCTGTATTATCTCACGGTGGGTGCGTGGGGTTCGGAGGCAGGCCCAGAAGGAAATGTGCTTGCATCCCAGTCTGCTCATGGTACTAGCAGTGGAAGCTTCTTCTGCTGGTTTTGGCAGTGGGCTCTCCGATGCACAGCAGAGAGTGGATGCATGGTAGTGCTCACATGGCCACACAGTAAATTAAATGATATTAAATGCACATGCGCAGTGTTAGGAAAATGACAGGAAATAACGGCTCTCGTTAACGGCTACAGGGGGGTTAATACATGTGGCTTTTACAGGTACCCGCTAATCCTCATAATGGAGTATAAGTGGGACCCATTATTTTATAAACATTAAAGCCATAATCATACATCTGCCACAATGTCACTAAACTGGGGTAGATGTACTGTATGAAGTGCTTTTTCTGCACTAACCCTAGTAAAAGGGTGTTATATAATGGCTTGTGCAATGTTCCATTAACTTCCACTGGAGGCAGCCCTGAACTTAGCATTTGTCCTCCTAGTTTTGCTTATTGCTTTTTATGTCTCAGGCAATGGAGCAGATGTATCAACTAGCGTTAATTGCATATCTGGGGGATTACATTTTTTAAAATGTATTAACAGCGCACCTAATTTGCGATAGGGACAGCGTTACTCGTGGGGCTGTCCCCTGCAATCCTCCCTCCAGCAATTAGCGGCCGGGTGATCTATTAACAGCCACCTAGGCTAGCCTTGTCCTATCTCCAGTGCAGGGGCAAGGCTCACCCTGCTGCTGGCTCTGGGCTGCCCTGGAGATCTCGCGATAATAGCAAGATCTCAAGCATGCGGCTGGGGGAAACAGAGGGGTCTGTTTTAATGTGAATGCGCCGATAAGGAGAGCAATAGATGCTGGACGTAAGGGCTCTCCTTATCAGTGGGGGAGGGGGTTAATACATCAGGCTGTAACGGGTGCCCACTTCTCATTATGCAGGTGAAGGAGGACCTGTTGTTTCTAAAACATTATGGGGGTAATTGGTAATAATAAATGTATTATTGCCTTCCCAGATGTAAAGCCAGCTCTGGTGTGTTGCGGTGGTTTTGACCATTTTTTTTACAATTAAAGATAAAGATTTAGCCAGGCTGGGATGGAAGGGGAATCATCTACAGCTGCCAGGGTGATAGGGGGCAGCTGCCACGGGCAAGAGTGGGGGAGTGGGAAGAAGCAGACAAAAATGCTGTGGCCAGGGGTACAGGTAGAAAATGCCACGGGCAGTGGAATAGAAAACAGCTGCCGCAGCCAGGAGGGAAGGGGAAGCAGGAAGCGTGGCAGGGGAGCTACAGCAGGATACAGCTAACAGCTTCTGCAGCCAGAGGGGACAGAAAGTAGCTGCCGAGGCCAGGAGGGCTGGGAAGCTGCAGCCGGACAGGGAAAAACTGTCTTGGTCAGAGGTACAGGGAGCAGCTGCCGCAGGGATGGGGAACAGGGAGCTATTTTGATGTGCATGGGGGGCAGCAAGCAGCAGATGTGAAGCTGCAACTGGAGATAGGATGTAGGTAGGTGCTGACGTGGACAGGAGTATTGAATGTGGCTGACGCAGGCAGCAGGAGGCAGAGGGGAAAGCTGTGGCGGCCGGGAGAGAAGAGAAAGCAGCTACAGAGGACAGGAGGGATGGGGAACAGCCGGGGCGGAGGGGTAGTGGCTACAGCGTGTCCCGTTGATGTAGCTGCCACCACTGGTCTTCCTGATGGAGCCGGCTCCATCAAGGGGACCCGCGGCAGTGGCTTCATAAGGGGGACCCACAGTGACAGCTACATAAGGGGGACTACATCAGGGGATGTAAGAAAAAATTGCAAGAGTAACAGAGGTTACTTAACGATTACCGTTAAGCACTAACTAGATGTTGATACATTAGAGGAAAAGGGTGCCCACTTCTCCACGTTATGGCAGGAGAAGTGGGAAATGCCACATACAAATACTGTTACTATATACAGTCATAGATTGACTAAACCATGGACATATTTTGAGTGTATGGTGCACATGGACAGTTGGATCCAGTGGCACTGACACTGCACTTCCTGCACCCATGGACTATACTTAATGGCACTTAATGGCACTGCAGAAAATTCCAGTAAAATGGCCTATCGATGCAGTGCCAGAGTCCACACAGGTTATGCTCCAGTGAGAGAGAGGACCCACATGAGCCCATCCTCTGACTAAATCCTGCATATTAAACATATCATGGTATGGTGGTACCACTTATGCATATAACACTTGCTCATTTTTTTCTTAGATTGAAATATATATATATATATACACACACACATAGCATAATTTTTATAGTTGATGAATAAAATGTTTACAAATCTGTGACTATTCTATCCCCAGTGTCTGCAGTTTGAGAGGCTAGCACCTAAAGTGGGGATCAATATCTTACATTAGTATATACTGAGACCAATGGTATCGCTAACTATTGAGGTGCTGGCTTACTAGCACAAAGATCAATAGCATTATCAAATTAAACTGTTACCCACTTTTGCTTTACTTAAAGTTAGGAGAGTCCCAACATCAATATATTCACTGTGGTCTGAGTCACGTGACATACCATTGTTAGTAGAGGTTGGGACTGGAGGTGTAATATGCTGTCATTCTGTTTCAGTGTCACAGTGTTTAGAATGTAGCTGCTCTGATGATTCCAGGTTTCAAATTGTGTATGTTTGTCATCTAACAGGATACAAATATCCTCAGGGTGACAGTAGCTCCCAGGTTGTATCTGTCAGAGATACAGTTATGTACTCAGCCCTTCATTAAGGGATTTCAGAATGATTATGCTTACACAGTTGGTATTTGTATACACCGATACTGTCAGACAGAGTGAAATGCTTTTTCACTGAGGTGGATTCTTTGTTTGTCATAGGATCATCATTATTAAGAGCTCCATGTATCTGTCTGTAGATGGTGAGATATTACGTTACGTTATTAAAGACACATAGGCATAGCATGATAAAATCCTTCTTCAATGTGCTGTGGAATTAAATATGTGGCATCCAAATTCTGTGTGAGAGAATGTTGAGCTCGGGCCTTCATTAGATGCCCCTAAGCCACAAGATACTATATAGAAGAAGGCTCTGCGCTTTACATTCTCTTCTTGAAATTTGGACCACCCAGAGGTGATACTAGTATGCAGGGGCCTAACTTCCAGAGACAATGGAGGCTCCAGACTCCTGGCTCTAAGCCCTGAAAGGGCACCTGCCAGTAAAGGAGCACCTGGTTCACAGTGGGAACCAAGTGTGACCACTGCTCTTGCAATGTACCTCTGCGACACACCTGTAGGTAATTGGCTCTATACCAGGAGCCCTGCTACCATTTGGCTATCACATTAATGTTTGATTTCAGGCATGCTATCTGGTCTGAAGTGAAGGGGGCTGCAGGCTTAAATGCATCGATCAATTCATGAACTAAATTTCCACTATTTATTAATATCAGTTAATTTAGTGTGTGCAGAGCCCCGAAAATGTATGTATGTATATATATCAGGGGCGGAGATACCGTAAGGCAGCCCCCGCTGCTGCTTGGGGGAGCGGGGGCTGCGTGGGCGCCGGGGGACATGTGAGTGTGACAGACAATCAGTGAGTCTGTCACACTACACTAGCGAGAGATGCCGCGCGGCTGCCTGCCGCTGCCCGTGCGCTCGTCGGCGCGGGCGCGGCCATGACAGTGTATGATCTGTCAATAAAAAAAAAAAAATTATCGACGGGCGGGTTGGTTGTCCAATGGGAGGTAGGGAGTGCGGGTGGGGGCGTGGCCTTGGATGAAGCGTCAGAGGCAGGGGAAGCAGCAGTGTCTGCTGGTCCCTGCCTCAGCTTCAGCTTCTCCTATCACGTCACACGCTGGAGAGGCCGCCAGACAGCGGAGCCGGGAAATCAGCAGAAGGGACTGGGAGCAGAAGTGAAAAAGTGTCCCAGTACCACTCCACCTTACTTGCCAAAAACAGAGGTGCGATTTTTTTACACCCTCACTATTTAAAATAAGTATTTATATATATATATATATATATATATATTATATACATACATACACACACATATACAGTATATATATATATATATATATATACACTGTATGTGTGTGTGTATATATATATATATATATATATATCTCACAGTGAGTCTACATATATATATATATATATATATATACACACACACAGCAGATTCCATTACAGTGTCTTATATAGTGCAGCAGATTCCGTTACAGCATCTTATATAAAGCGCAGCAGATTCCGTTACAGTGTCTTATATGGTGCAGCAGATTCCGTTACAGCGTCTTATATAGCGCAGCAGATTCCGTTACAGTTTCTTATATAGCGCAGCAGATACCATTACAGTGTCTTATATAGCGAGGCAGATTACGTTACAGTGTCTTATATAGCGCAGCAGATTCCGTTACAGCGTCTTATATAGCGCAGCAGATTCCGTTACAGTGTCTTATATAGCGTAGCAGATTCCGTTACAGGGTCTTATATAGCGCAGCAGATTCCGTTACAGTGTCTTATATAGCGCAGCAGATTCTGTTACAGCGTCTTATATAGCGCAGCAGATTCCGTTACAGTGCCTTATATAGCGCAGCAGATTCCGTTACAGTGTCTTATATAGCAGCAGATTCCGTTACAGTGTATTATATAGCGCAGAAGATTCCGTTACAGCGTCTTATATAGTGCAGCAGATTCCGTTACAGTGTCTTATATAGCGCAGCAGATTCCGTTACAGCGTCTTATATAGCACAGCAGATTCCGTTACAGTGTCTTATATAGCGCAGCAGATTCCGTTACAGTGTATTATATAGCGCAGCAGATTCCGTTACAAGTTCTTATATAGCGCAGCAGATTCCGTTACAGGTTCTTATATAGCGCAGCAGATTCCTTTACAGGTTCTTATATAGCGCAGCAGATACCGTTACAGTGTCTTATATAGCGCAGCAGATTCCGTTACAGGTTCTTGTATAGCGCAGCAGATTCTCTTACAGGTTCTTATATAGCGCAGCAGATTCCGTTACAGAGTCTTATATAGCGCAGCAGATTCCGTTAGTGTCTTATATAGCGCAGCAGATTCCGTTACAGAGTCTTATATAGCACAGCAGATTCCGTTAGTGTCTTATATAGCGCAGGAGATTCCGTTACAGTGTCTTATATAGCGCAGCAGATTCCGCTACAGTGTCTAACATAGCACAGCAGATTCCGTTGCACTTGGGGGGGGGGCGCAATAGATTTTTTGGCAGGGGGGAGCAAAATTTATAGTTACGCCACTGATATATATATATATATATATATATAGATAGATAGATAGATAGATAGATAGATAGATAGATAGATAGATAGATAGATAGATACAGAAGTACCAACACACTCACCATTCCTAAGAATGAGGTGCAAACAGCACACACTTCCTAGGATGGGGTGCATTGGCCTGTGACCACACACTCTAGTAAATACAAACACAGGGGGCCCAGCACTCACTACAACAAGCTAACTCACCTTAACATTCAAATAATCAATTAAATAAATAATGGGGTTTTAGTTCATGAATTGATCAATGCATTTAAGCTTGCAGCCCATCACCAAGGGACTCCATTTCACTGCAAGTCCTACACTAACAACTGGTTTTCATGGGAACCTGGCCACTGCTTACACATCATAGCTAAAATGAACATGTTTTTTTTTTATGTGTAAGCAGTGGCCAGGTTCCCATGAAAACCAGTTGTTAGTGTAGGACTTGCAGTGAAATGGGGTCCCTTGGCGATGGGCTGCAAGCTTAAATGCATTGATCAATTCATGAACTAAAACCCCATTATTTATTTAATTGATTATTTGAATGTTAAGGTGAGTTAGTTTGTTGTAGTGAGTGCTGGGCCTATATATATATATATATATATATATATATATATATATATATATATATATATATATATATATATATATGTGTGTATATATATATATATATATAATATATATATATATATATATATACACACACAATTCCAATACTGCCGGCACTCGAATGGTTAATTAACATGCTCCCGGTGCCAGAGAAGTGATCATGTAACTGTCCAAGGGTCCCATGGGTATGGGAATAAATGGCACTCGGAAGACTGGGTAAAGCAGAAAAAATGTATTGCGGTTTTGCAAAGGGGAACGTTTCGGGGGTTCAACCCCGTCCCCAGCCCCAACCTACAGCACTTTTCTCCACCCCCTGCTCGGACGGTTCCGTAAGAACGATTTCTGGCCTGACCTCACTCCTTGTTCGGACGTGCGATGCATTCGCACATGTGCAGATACACCTCTGCACATGCGCAAATACCAATCATCGGCCATCCGACCGCACACGGAACAGTCCGACTCAATCAGAATATGGGCCCCTTTGCAATACGCTGCATAGTGGGAGATTTTAGATTACATTTGGAATCCCCCCTCTAAAAATCCTGTGTTTGCCACTGAAGAGGTGGATAGGCTATACGGATGTCACCTTTCCGATCCCCAATTTGATAAATATAAGACATCACATTCACATTTTTTATTTTTAACCAATTAAATTTTATTTTAGTAACCATAAGGACCTATTATCCCACCCACATACTCGAATAATCATCTCGTCCTCATTCGATTGAGATAGAAGTTTAAATAGTCACCATGAGATTTTCAATAAAATTATAATAATATATATTAAACAATATATACATGTAGACACTTATACTAACACAATTCCACATAAGCACCAATTCACATAAATATAGATATATTGGAAATATACATCTATGCATGCATATATTTCTGTATATGTGCATGTATGTGTGTATGTTCACATATGCATACAGCTAGAAAATATATTGAGGACACACTTAGTCACTGATCAATAAGATGAGTTATATCAACCTGCCCCTATTAGGAATTAAATTAAAAGGATGGGCTAATATGATATAAAAGGTCACTATAATTTATCATCTTTCACTATTTAGAATTAGCAACCAAAAGTACCATAGTTTATCTATGATAAGTATCACCACGTATCTTCACATCTCCTAAAGTTAATTAAATATTCACATAGGTAGCAGTAGCACATTAGAAATGGCACAGATCTATTCAGTAGTTAAAATCTGGCTAGGAACCTGAAGAAAGGTTCCTAGCTACTTCATAGTTAGTCAGGGAAGAATGGTAGCGATAAAGGCACTTCCGGCCAATGGAACGCACTTCCGGGTGCGCTGGAAGGCAACACGGAAGTGCGGCACACTACGGCGGCAGCAAGTTCTGCCGCCGATCGTGAACAAAGGAGGGGGGATCAAGTGAAGGAACATGGATCCCCCCACTCCTCCACAACACCACCATTGTAGTGGGAACATTATAAATATCCAAGAAAGCCCTGAAATAGTTAGAGAACCGGACTAACAGCCGCAAAGCAGGCTGGGTAGTCAGGCCCCTCCAGTCAAACTCCTCTTAGTACAAATAATTTCTGTAATCAAGTGGGACCATACATTAGTAGCCCTGGTATTAATAGAGAAAAGGTGTAGACTAATAAGTTTTGAATGGTAGAATAACCAGAGCTAATTATATAAAGATAGGAAGTGACATAGCCCTATTTATACAGGAGCCAGGGGAAAAAGGCAATCTCATTCCCTCTGAACCTCACACTGTCTCACACCTCTAAAAGGGTAAGGCAATCTGCTATACAATACTTGATGTATATTCTTAATGGGCTGAAACTTTGCTTTTGTCAGAAAAATGCTCTTAAGGGACAAATTACTTGGAAATTGTATACATTGTTTCTTTTATTGAAAAAAAAAATATATATATATTTTTGGCCAATATTAAGTGGTTTAAGAATGTATGTTTTTCCTTTTTGATAGTGAAAACCAAATTGTTTGATCTAACCACAACTCTGTACTGGTTGCTCCTGTCCTAGAATTTGTATCGGTATGTATGCCATTTTTTGACCTTTAATATTAGAAAGTAGCTTTTATGTGAGACAATCCCTTGGCGGGCCATTTATAATAAAGAGCGGAAAAATTCCCAATCAGAAAAAGTGACCTCATAATCGGGACTAACTCAACATCGGGTAGGCCAATAAGTCCATAAAAAACACTTATTACAACCTCCGAACCTTGTTAATAAATCATTTACATATGTTCAAATTAAGATAATATTGCATCAAACGTGATATTACTAGCCATTTTTTGCATATTTTGTTTGTGATGTTTAGGTTGGCCTTAAAATGAGATGGACCTAACAGACAGGGAGAACCACAATCTGAATAGCACATGGTATTGTGAGGGGTATCCTCTGCCCTTAAATATACACGGGAAGGTATGCAACCATGATAGTAGCTAAGACTATATAGTGTTAGGAATTCAAACTCTAACCTGGTATTTATTTACACAGAGTGGTGATATTTAATTAAAACATCCCCACCATCGGGATAGACCTAACACAGGATCTTTCTTTGGAGTAATCCTCAAACCCCACAAGTCCAGAGGTAAACACCCTATTATAGACTCAAAAGAAGCCCTGGGAGAGGGCATATGTCCTCAATAAACTTAAACCTGTATACTTGTTTGCAGTTATCCGTTTCACTGCATGCGGTCATAACTTCTAAAACAAAAATCCCAGATTTTGATCTGAATATCTGACAGAGAAGGTCCCAGAACCACAACGTAAGTTTCGTAACATACGAAATAGAGTGACCTTATCTATAAAGAATGTATTCTCCTTTTTTTCGAATATAAAGTCAAACCTATATACAACAGTGTCCTAAAAAATAATACATTATCTCCACCAGGCACCTCAAGATATATAAAAGATCATATTGTGTCACAATACCTGGTTGGGGATATATCCCGTTTTCGAAAGTCATGGAAATTGGTCAACACTATTTGGTACGTCACCTTGAAGGCTATAATAGTCCACAAACCTATATATTTTTTTGGAAGTGTTTTTTCTTCCTTTCACCTGTTCTTTCTTTCACCTGTTCTCATGGGATGCGGTCATTTGGTCGAATGCATTATGGTCGAATGTCATTACATCGAATCCATTAGGTCGAATTGCTAAAAGGTCGACATGATTCTAGGTCGACATGGGAAAAGGTCGAAATGATTCTAGGTCGAAAGGTCATTAGTTCGACAGGTCATTAGGTCGACAAGGTCATTAGTTCGACATTGTCTAGGTCGACATTCACAAAGTCGACATGGGGTTTTTCACTGTTTTTTGAGCCGACATGTGCTGACAGGTGGTATTTCATGCCCTACCATCCACTAGGGCGTGGTGGGAGAATAAAATAGTGTGCCGAGCGTAGCGAGGCACCGTGCCCGACGCATAGCGAGCGCAGCGAGCGAAGCGAGGGGATGCAGTGCACTTTAAACTGTGTCCATGTCGACTGTGTGGACATTCAGGTAAAAAAACAGTGAAAAACACCATGTTGACTTTGTGAATGTCGACCTAGACAATGTCGAACTAATGACCTTGTCGACCTAATGACCTGTCGAACTAATGACCTTTCGACCTAGAATCATTTCGACCTTTTCCCATGTCGACCTAGAATCATGTCGACCTTTTAGCAATTCGACCTAATGGATTCGATGTAATGACATTCGACCATAATGCATTCGACCAAACGATCCCAACCCGTTCTCATGTACCCATATAATCTCTGTTTCTAACCATCAATTGATGTATTAAGAAAACTTGGATTATCCAACTGTGACTGTCATCGCCTAAAAGTGAAGTCCATTGATTTTAATACCAATTCTTTTGTTTTTATTATTATTATTGACAAAATGTATGTTTAAATTGTAATTAAATATTTGTAAAATACAAATTTTTATGTTTATAGCGAACCCCCAATGAAGTCTCTTTAGGGACGAAACGCGTTGGTACATCAGTTTGCTAACTTGAAATATTTGAAATGCACCACTGAACTTTTTATGGTCTGGAATATCCACCACTGTCTTGTGGAAAAAGAGACTTTTAAATAAATGTTTATAAATTTTGGACTTTACCTTTATTCGAATTTGTTTTGAATCTTGTCGAAGGCCCACAGAGACCCAATAACTAAAGGTCTATACAGGGGCGTCAACTTACAACTGCTATCCATATATATATATATATATATATATATATATATATATATATATGTAGATATGTATCTATATATATACAGGTCTATTTTTCAGCAGGCTCCAGCAGGAACTGAGGCCCTTATTCTAGTTCACTCTTTCTGACAAAATATTTCTTAGATGGACAAAACCATGTGTACTGCAGGTGAGGCAGGTGTAAAACCCAACCCAAATCTAATTATCCCTGCACAAGTAACACCTGCCTCACCTGCACACATAATTCCTATTTTGAGGGCAAAAATACTTAAATGTAGCATTTCTGTTGTTTAGCAACCTGAGGCTATTGCCCGGTGTTTTATAAGGTATTTTCCCGGGCACTAATTAAATTTATATATGGTGAATGAGTAAATGGAGAAGATAAAGGGATAGAAAGATTAGCGGAGGAAAGAAAAGCACACTGAGATATACCACGTATTAGGGCAATTAAGTCTGTTGTTAGATTAATTAGTCACTTATAGAAAGATCGCATAGCTGAACTTGTCATTAAGTCAATGAGGTTTAACGCTGTTCAGTCTGTGGATCCAGATTGCCTCTCTTTTCAGCAGGAGTCCTTCTCTGTCTCCTCGACGTAAGGATTCTGGGATGTGGTCCACGATCATATGTTTGAGGCTGTGACCCATCTGGGCAAAATGTTTGGCCACTGGCTGCTCATTCTCTTTGCCACTAAGGGCTTTGTTGATAGAGGACCTGTGGAGGGCCATCCTGGTACGTAGAGACCTGATTGTTTTGCCCACGTACAGCAATTTGCACGGACACTGGATGACGTATACCAGATGGGTGGTGGTACAGGTAACGATATGCCTGATGGGAAAAGTTCTGCCATCTACTGGGTGGATAAATTTAGAGCCTGTCAGCATGTGTTGGCAGGTAGTACAATGTAGACATTTATAACACCCATTTGGGCGCTGTAGGAATCCACTGTTGAGTTAACACTGTTTTCTAATTATCATGTGTACATCACTTATCATGTTTACACTACAGGGTGAACCAGTCACGCCAGGCAATGCTGGCATCTACGTATGCCGGACGCTGATACAGAGCTCTTAACAGGTCACCTAGGAGACCAGTAGCTTGCGCTCCAACCTGCGTTCCAGCGGCAGGATATCCGCCGCCCAACACTTCCTCTCAGCGACCACTTCCGGTTTTGATGCCAGCACGCCGGAGTAGCGTGATTTGCTCACCCTCCTCACGTTTTATGATAAAGGTAAGCACACTACTTTGTTTATTACTGTACATTAACCTTGACAAAGGGGTGTCATATACCCCGAAACGTTGGAAGCTATTTTTTGCTGAAATATGTTTTTTCAAAAAAATTCCCAGAGTGCCGCTGTTGTCTCTTCACCCACCTGCATTTACCTGTTCCGGAAGGCACCTGGGTTACCTGCGTTGCTGGAGGAGTGCCAGGCCTACACCTCTATCTTTATATATATATATATATATATATATATATATATATGCAGGAGGGGATCGCGGCACTCGGGACTGACGTACAAAGAATCGACTGGAGCCAATTAATATGGTTGACGTTTCAGCCTTTTTAATCAAGGCTTTTTTCAAAACAGCTTACATGCATTTCAAGCTCCTCTTTGTCCACCAAAATTTTTCTAAGGTGGTGTTTTCAAATATATATTTTTTTAAATAAATGCATTCCACGCCATCATTTCGTTCATCCCTCCCGGCGTTAAGGTGTTCATATTAAAAATCCATTCAGCCTCTCGCTGAGTTAACTGCCGGTGCAAAACAGAAGAAGAATGGATGTGCTTTCTTACCTATATGTAGCCTCCGTGAACCGTGTAGTCCACACATTTATGTTATTGTATAATACAAAATATATATAGAAATTATGCTATACATCAAGAGGTGCTTTGAAGTCCATACAGTGCCATCATTAATTTTTCAAACTGTTACATTTTTATTTTTATGTACATAGCAGGTTTTCCATGCTTTTACTACTACCTTCATCTTTATTTCATTTTACTCACCACTTTTAATATAAGCCTTCTATTTTTAATATGTTTTTAACAATAGTTTTGCACAGGCATCCAACAGATTGTATGGTTGGTCCGATTGTACACACACTCCCCCGCTGCCAAGGACAACCAGGGAGCCGAGCGTCTAGGGTTGCCTAGTGACTGCCGCAAGTCACAGTGGGCGGACACCTGGCTCCCGGAAGCAGGCCCCGGGAACGCCACGGCAGTGAGGACTACACGGTTCACGGAGGCTACATATAGGTAAGAAAGCACATCCATTCTTCTTCTGTTTTGCACCGGCACTTTATGCACAACATTGCACGTCCTGATGAAAAAGCCGACATGGCCTTGAAACGTTGACGACTATGTATCGACACCAACTACATTAAAAACTTTTTGATTTCTACTAAAACCCGTGGAGTGCCGCCTCATTACCAAGGGCTCTGCCATAAGCCCCTGGTCCTTTACCTGTATCCCCCTGTGGAGGAAGGCACCGCGGTACTTGCTATTTTCGTCCGGAGTGCCGAACTTCTCCTGCTGCTATATATATATATATATATATATATATATATATATATTTATTTATATATAAAGATGGTATTAGCGCTGATTCCCTAGAGTTAACCGTTAAATGTAAAACGTTAACGTCTATAATATAACGTCCAAATTGGGAATCTGTTATGCCCAGGAATGTTTTGTAAACACAATCCCTCTTTTGAAGGGCGGCTGCTTCTCTCCAATGTGTTAATGTCCAGGAACACTTACAAATGGATCTACGAAAAAGAGTGAGAGATAGCGCCTCCTAGTGTAGTAAGTTTTTATCAATTCGATATCCTCCACCACATGGGAAATCGACACCCCTAAAAGTGAAGGCGTACCGTAATTAGTAGTATCTCTCCACTATAAAGCAAGCCCGTATTCAATATCCCAGATGCAGCTGATGTAATCAGATTTCCTCAGACTTCTATATTATCCACCTAGAGTGCTTCAGTGGTATCCCACATTTAGTTCATATAGATATTTTTTTAGAAATGGAGAGCAAAAAGGAGATAATAGTGTGAAACAATCCTACAATTTTATTACGCATCAAAATGACAACTCAGTTGCCCTTACACTATTAAGTTATGATAAAAAGCTTAGCTGGTTTGTGCCATGCCAGCACCCAAGAGGTGAGTCACTGTCCACCAAATGTCCCTCAATGTGTTTCTTCCTCTGCAAAATTATTGCTGGACTTCTTCTGGACCTCTTTCATACTATACTGTACTTGGGTTATTAAGTTTTCCATTATTTTAAGACATATTTATACTGAATTTTAAAAAGCATATGTATCTTACATTAAGCATTTTCATTCTCGTGTAAAATAGTCAGATCAGTATAGGAAAATGTGAAAAGTCGTTGGGAAATCTTGCATCCAAATCAAGTCAGGTGTATGGATATTGCCTTGAGATAGTTTCTAAAATTTTCTAAAAATAGATATCAGATCACTGTTTTGCTTGTTTTACTATATATTTTTATAATGTGTAAAATTAAATATACATGAAATTATTATTATTTGTTTAGAATAGCTTACTTTGGTTTAATTTTATAAGGTAATTATAGATCTCTTTAAATATTATATCAACAGAAATAAGTTATGTTATTTTAGTTCTCTTTAACATAAGCTAGCCAAATTTTAAAAAGCCCCCTCCAGGAGAGTCCTTGAGGAAGCTCCAGAGGAGAGGTTGCAGCACAGTTCAAAATTCAAATAGGGGAGGCACAGCAGCTGCCACCAACTGCCTTTCCAAACTGACTCACTGGCATTTGGTGTTGTTTCCCTATTTGAATTTTGGACTATGCTGCAGCCCCACCTCTGGTGCCGCCACTGGAGGTAATGTCTGAGCTGCGGGAGAAATAGCTCCGTGATTAGGTTATGTGGCTCTGTCCTCCACCGTTCAAGGTCATAATTGGCTGTATTTGATCTGCTTCTTTTCCCTTATATGTTGCATTGTGGTATACGGTATCCGCCTGTTGGGAATACATACCGAACGGGAGGACACTTATTCCTGTCAACAGCAGAAAGAGACAGCGCATCTGTGTTCACTATACAATAGTTGTATGTGCGTTTTCTAGGAGTGATAACCCTATGTGCTATGTTGAAGCAGTCTCAGGGTGCCGTATAAATTCTGTTTTCTATATATTTCTGTAGTTTATTTTATTCCTTTTTCACTGTGCCACTTACTAGGGTCTGTAATCATAGAAATAAGGAACTACAAAAGGATTTTTGGGGAACAATCGGGCCCCATTCGGACCGTGAGATGAAGCCCTGGAAGGAGGTTCTGTAGGATAAAATTCCTTAGATGCTGAAGCTTACTGCAGAATAGCCAACATAGATTTCACAATGAATTCTTCAAAACACAATGTCAATTAACTTGTGCAAAATGTTGAAATTTGTAAATTATAGAATTTCCATACACCTGGAATTTAATTACAAAAGTTAGACATCCAAATGTGTGGGTGTCCTCTGTTTTGTGAGAATACCATTCTACTAGCATGTCACAAGTCTAGGGCAGATTGATGGATCAATCTAGTGCTTAGTTGCTAATGAATGTAACTAATTTGTCTTTCTAGGTTTTTATGACAGTCACCAGTGGGCTGCCAGACTAGGGGTCCAGTCAGAAATCGGTGGTAAGTTGTGACGTTTGAACAAATTTTAATTGAGTGTGTAACGATAACTCTGTGTGCATTTTCAATGCTGTGTCATTTCCGATTATATCATCATCCGCAGGCTTTCTATGAAAATAACCAGCTTCTGTGATCTGCTGGCTGCATCAGACCCTGTGTCTGTAAACATTAAAGTAGCCATCAATGAGTAACCCTCGTTGCCGGGGCAGTGAAATTATACTCGAGGATACAGTCACTAGCATAATAAGAAAAAATGGGCCTAAACACCCCTCCTCTAATTTCTCTAGCATATCAATCATGATGTGGCTTGCAGGGCACTGAAAGTGAGATCAGTGTTCAGTGACCTCACTGGGACCCGCTGAACTTGCAGGTCATTGGCTATATAGCCAAATTGACCTGAATGTTCAGCAGACAAGAGGGGTCATGTCCCT
The DNA here is from genome assembly GCF_055691185.1 of Crinia signifera. Lineage (NCBI taxonomy): Eukaryota > Metazoa > Chordata > Amphibia > Anura > Myobatrachidae > Crinia > Crinia signifera. Next base: position 148,161,263 of record NC_139221.1, on the reverse strand, counting down.
GATGCCCCTGTGCGATGGGCACCGGGCTGATGTTTGTGTAAAAAATTGAAAAAACTATTGTGTATTGTTGTGGAACGATGTGTCACAGCAAGCCTGCAATGCATGCAGGGACGTATTCGTATACGAATGTGCTATGAATACGAATTGATGTATTTTCGGCATAGTAAATGCTGAAAATACGTATAGTCAGTCGTATTTGCATATAACTGCCTACTAATATACATATTTCAGGTGTATTCGCCTTATTAAATTTCCCCCATTGAGTTTAATACTGGGGAGGACCCCACCAGATATTCATTGGGGAGGTCTCCACTTCCCCAGGATCCTTGCCCAGCTGACCAGTTAGGGGGTTAATGCTTTGGCTGGGGGGGACTTGTATAAAAAGTCTCTCCCCAGCTGTGTCATTACTCAGCTGGCTGGTTGGGCCCGGTGCTGGTTCTTGAAATATGGGGGACCTATACTCATTTTGCCATCCGTATTTTGGGAACTAGGACCGGCCCTTGAGCCTGGTGCTGGTTTATTTTTTGTTACACTGCAGCCTGCACAGATCTGACTGATCTGTGCAGGCTGCTGACTCGTATTTGTATGGCTGCTAAATATGAATACGAATACGTCAGTATACGCCCACCTACGCCATCGGCCAAATACAAATCAGTAAATAGGGCAGATTAGTAAATCTTATATTCTTCTCATATTTCAGGACAAATATGACTGATGGTGGTCATATTCATTCCTATTAAGAATACGACTGAGTTGTATTCGTATTATTAGTATATTGCCCCCAATAACATTAATTTCCAGTTCAGTTTTGACTGTCTCACAGTTCACAATATTGATAACCAATATTGGCCAAAGGCTGGCTAAACTAACCACCAACACATTGGCACACAGCAGTTTAAAAGACACATCTATAAAACATTGTGACACAGCAGTGGCAGACAGGATGGCAACTTAACAAACTATATGACCCATGAATGACTTTTAGAAGTACATACAATCTCCTGAAATTCATCTCCTTTGTAGCCACTTAATACTGGCGGAGATTTATAGACGACATTTTGTTTTTTTGGTCTGGTGACGAGAAATCGTTTTTTGCAGCAGTTTAAATTAAAACAATTGTTCCATTAAATTCACCTTCAATTGTAGTAAGATTGGAGTATCATTCCTTGATCTATAGGTGTATATAGAGAATGACCAATTAAAAACAAAAGGTTATAGGAAATCAACCGATTCCAACAGTCTGTTAGAAAGATCCAGTGAACATCATAGCAATTGGTTGGAGAGTATACCTTATGGCCAATATATTAGGATAAAACGTAACTGCTCAGAGGAGCAGGTATGTGATGAGCAGATAAAAGATCTAAGTGAACGTTTAACATCAAAGGGATATAGCCATCAAACGTTACAAAAAGCAAAATTAAGAATTGACAAAGTTAACAGTGTTTATTTGTTAAAGGAAAAAAGAGATCAAACTATTGATAACTCCTACCAATGGTCGTTTGTATCAAGATATAGTTCTTGTCATTAAGACATTGAAACAATATTTAGGAACAACTGGAAAATTCTAACTCAGGATCAAATATTAGGGATACCAAAAAACCCCAACTTTATTTATAAAAGAGCACCCACTCTAATAGGGCCTACACACATCCCGATTTTGGCCAGAGATATAGCATGCCAGATTTAGCATAGCAGATTTCCTTTGAGCACAAAATCATCTATATTGCTTAGAACGTGCAAAATGTGTCAACGATATGCCTCAGCGATTCTGCTTAGCGATTTAAGCATGCCAGATTGACACCACACAAAAGGCGCCCGATATGCAGGGTCTTGCTAAACGATTTTGCTAGATTGATGGGACATGCTCATTCTTCATCTTAATGCGATTTAGACGCGCGGGGCCGCGCATCTATATCGGTTTAGCCCCCACACACACACCGATGTATGCTTAGTTTCTAAGAGACCTTGCTAAATCGCTTAGAAAATGGCACAAAATCGGCATGTGTGTAGGCCCCATAAGGGACACCTTAGTACATAGTTCAGTGGAGCCACTTAGGAGACAAAGTATACGCTCTAAGGGTTTTTACAGGTGTGGCACATGTTTAATGTGTAAAACTGTAAAGGGTACCTATGGGAAGATGCAAGAGTTCAAAGTCAATGATAAAACTTACAAAATTAATGAATTTATAACATGCAATTCGAAGAATTGTATATGCCATTGAATGCTCTTGCAAGTTTTTATACATAGGCAAGACAACAAGAAATTTAAAAACTCACCTAGCAGAGCACATATACAACATCAGAAAAGGCTTAACAAACCATGCCTTATCTGCCCACTTCATTAAGAATCATAATTGTAGGGGGCGTGGCTTGGCCGTGCGAGTGAGTGTTAGCCTGGGGACTGAGCTCCTGCACATATCCGCAAATATATCCTGTCCCCAGGCAGGGAGCAGCTCAACATACCGTTTTGCCCTCTTCTACCGGCCGGACGGAACACCCTGACTGGCAGGAGCTGTTAATTGGCGGTGGTCTGCCTGTCGGTGGGGTGCGCGGCCTGTTTCTCCTGAGTCCCAGCCTCTGCCGACACCATCTTGCTGTGCTTCTGTACAGCCGGCACTAAATCTATAGAGTCCGCACCGCGCCCCTGCTCAGCCAGTGTACATCTGCCTTTACCTTTCTTCTGTATTGGGGGACACTCAGTGCTCCTTGCTGTTTGGCGGGTACGCTGGTCTCCATCCCTCTATAGCGGGGACGCCATCTTTGAGACCTCCTGGAGTGCAGCACCACCTGGAACTTTGGCGTCTGTCCAGCTGTACCCTCCGTCCTTCGCAGCTGAGGTGAGCCCTCTGGATAGCTCCTGCCTGGGCGTGCTGGTGTCCGGGAACCGGCCGCTCTTCCTTAGGTACAGCTATTAGGGGACTGCCCTGCTGTGCCCTCCGGCTATCTCCTGCTGCATTGCCGGGTACCCTCCCTGGGGACGGAGTTGCTTGATTGCCTATTCACCGTCTAGCTGCCTCTCCTTCTATTCGAACACTGTACCCTAAAGGTGGTCTCTGTGCCTGTGAGACCTCCGGGCAAGTGAGTGGGGACAGTACCATTTAACTCTCTACAGGCTGCATATCTCCTGACGAGCCCCTACTAGTGAATCATTTCTCCTGCATCATGGAAATCCTGAGAGCCATTGCAGCTTTCACACAGAGGCTCCTCAATGTATTGGATGCTACATCTATGGATACTATTTCTTCCTGTGGCTCCTATGGGAGATGTAGCTCAGGGGTGGAGCACACTATTTCTCCAACTTCTGTAGTGACTCTTGCAGTTTCCATGCCAGAATATCCACTTGTTTCAGGGTTTCAGGTGGCTGCTGAATCCTTTAATTTCTCAGTCTATGAATACCCAGATGTTATTACAGCCCATTCGAGACTCTCTGTTATACTTCTCCCTGATGTGCCAGGATTATATAATTTGCTCACTGTGTACATCAGTGGCCCTTGTGTGTTTCCATATGCAAACCGGAATAATATTTTGTTTACTTTCTCCTTTCCTCTGTTAAATTCTGGCCAGATTAAGGGGTGACATTGTGCTCTGATTTGCTATTTTGGATGCCGTTTTCTATAGTCATGCTCATTGACACTTCTCATGTTATACTGTATATGTCATTATAGTTTATGATGCCTATTCTGACTTTTCCTTGTGTTATTTTCATTTCTGTTGTACTCTCTACTGCATTTAATCTTTACATTGTATTATTGTAGATATATCCTGGCTATATGTGTGTAGTATTCACTGGGCTATTGTCCTACTTCTAATACTACAGTTCACTTGGTATGTGACCTGACGAATGTGATGGTGGGACTGCTAATTACTTGGTTTTGCTGTGCGGGAGGGCCTGGTCGGTCTGGCGTTTTGGCTTCTTATTTTACAGTTATTCCTATGCTAGTTATTAAAATACCCTATTATCGGCAGGAGGGACAGCTTCCTCACAGATGATTATAATTTATAACTATTACCGAGCCATTGCCCCAGTCAATCCATTTGCTTATTATCCGTCCATTATATGGGGGGGGGGGGGGGGGTGAGATGAATACTGTAGTGTAGGGGGTAGGAGATCGGGGTGAATTAGGTATTTAGGCTAGTTTAGCTATTATAGCTGAAAGCCACTAATTTATCTCCTCTTAGTGATGGTTAGTATAGTTAGTTGGGGGGGGGGGGGCTGTTTGGGATCCAGGTATACCTAGGTTGGGGTTAGGTCATACAGGGTGGGGGGGTTTTGGGGAGGTTTGTTTTGGGTCCTTTTGGGTTTTTTTTTTGGGTAGAATAGGTAGTGTTTTAGATAGTAGGTTAATTTAGTTTGGACAGTGGTGTTTTTGACTGATGATTGTTTAGTATTATAATCTGATGGTGCTCAATGGTTATTCAAGAGATATGTTGTTACACTTGTACCTCCTTTCAAATTGCTAGTCGCGAAGACCCGGATGGCGCCTCCAGGTATTGGTGTCCCTATCCTTGTTCTGGAGGGGCAATACCTGACATATATCCTTACACCTATATGTGTGATTCTATATGAATACTCCTATGGTTCTCCTTTATGTATATGCTTATAGATACACCATAGTTGATGTAAGCACCATATGTTGCACCACTGTCTGTAATGTTTTGTTTGCCTTTTTCAGCAAAACTAATAAAAATTACTTAATTTAAAAAAAAGAATCATAATTGTAAAGAATGTTATATTACTAAATTTTGGGGGATCCAAATGATTTTACCAAAAACGAGAAGCCGTGATGTGGAAAACGACTATCTCAACAGGAAATGAGGTGGATTTTTAATTTAAAAACATTATCTCCATCTGGCTTAAACAGTGACTTTGAGCTTAAATGCTTTCTCGATTAGGTACCACTAGGAAAACACATTTTTCAAATAATGTAAACTGTTTTTAATTTATTGTACATTTTATTGATTTTATTATGTTTTATTCATAGATTATTAAACGTACTGTATTTTTGTACTGGACGTTTTATTGGACGGTAATCCATGCCCCCCTTTTTAGTCACAAGCTGTGGCAGTGACTATTTCCGGATATACGGACGTGTGAACCGCAATCTGGAACGCAAACAGAGGAATGAGTCCGGCGGCCATACAGTTTCCGGCAAAAGATACATCACATCCGGTGCGACCCGCGTCAGCGTGAAGCGCTGACGGCGGGATGAAGATCAATTAGGAGGGGTATATATGGATGCCGCAGTTAGTTCAACGATACACTTCTGACGAAGGGCTTTGGCTCGAAACGCGTTAAGTGTATCTTCTATCCCTATCTGATGTGCACCTGTTTCCGAGGACCTGCTTACCATCATCTGCCGACCGGTCGACCTGCAGGAGTTCCGAGGGAGATTGGTCCAGGAGAGTAGGAGCTTGCCAGTGGGACTATTCTTTTATGCGATTATACTTGTCACTAAATTGTAAGTGCAAGATTGTATTAAAACCTTTATATTTTACTAAAGGTGCTGCACAATTATTGAGTTTTGTGGTCTGTTATCCCTGTGGAGGGACAAAGACCTATTCTTGTCATTTCAGACACCACAGTTGCTCTCTAACAGGAGTATCCTGACTACCAGGTCTATGTACTTTGTTCATCATATTATTACACTTGGTGTTAAATATGTATTGAGAGAACAGGGGGGGCGCGCCAATTGATTTTCACCAACCACTTTTGTCTGCATGTCATTTTCTCTGTAGTGGTGGCACTTACACTACAGGTGTTCATCAGGCAGCATACCCCTGACAGCGCTATTTCTAAGGAATATCACCCTTCATCATAGAGCCACTTAATACAAAAGGCCCATAAAGAGTACACTGTTAACAGCAAAGGATCCCTTATAAGGGTTGAAAGGACGGATTGATTGATTGATTGATTGATTGATTAGTTGATTGATTGATTAATTGATTGACTTGATTACATTATTCATGTATTGTTTCATTTAGAATGGAAAAATTCCTTCTATGTTATCACTAAAATAAAAATCCATAAAAGAAGAGTACAACATTTATAGGAAAGGATTAATGACAAGGGCTGAAATCTATTGATTACTTTACAATAGAAAAGAAAGCAAGAATCTGTTTTGCAGCCACTAAAAAAAAGGCCATAAAACAAAAGTAAGATATTTATAGCCAAGCAGTACTGACAAGGGTTGAAAGAACGTATTAATTGATTAATTATTAGTTTACATTAAGAAAAATTCTGGTACTTATATGTTAGTTGGGCGCCCACTATAGTGAGTAAGCTCATACCCCCACTATCCATGTCGGCATGGAGTTGATTTTATATAGAGCGTAGCGTGCCCCGCGAGGGGACGCGTAAAACTAAGCGAATAGCTTAGTGGGCGCCCAACTAACATAAAAGTACAAAAATTCCATTAACAATAATCACACTAATAATTATTAAAACGCTGATCTGCTGGCCACACTAACCCCCTTCCTAATTAATTAACACACCCCTGTAGTACATGTATGAGGTGCACTATAAAGTCGAGTATGAGGGATAAATTAATACCATTTATTTCTCGTAAATCTAGGAACGAACTGCAGGAACTGATTTGTCTGTTTTAAAGGTGTTGACTTCTGAGGTTACAGAAGAAAATGCCTGACCGTGTTTGGCCCTGGCTTCTTCAAATTGGCATTATAGAGCATGAAACAGCAGTAGCACTAGCAAGACCATAACTCACAAATAAGGCTATAGCCTGAGCAATTCCTTACAACTGCATGTGATGTATGGCATTTTGCCAATTTTACTTATTTCTGGGGAGAAAACTTTCCCTGTACAAGTGATGTTTTTTCTTTAAGTTTGAGAAATATTGTTTAGATTTCAGATGATTTTTTTATTAATATTTCTGCCCCTTGGTCCACCTTTAGTAGATCTTAAATGCTATCATCATCACTAGCAGCAGCCATGGCACTAGTACTGGGTTGCTGCTCCTGTTTTTTTCAATAGACTGATCCATATTAACCAGTGAGTTGTGATGAGGTCAATGGCTGGGGAGGCACTAGCCAATATAAGAGCCAGATTATCACACACATATACGATTTGGTGGTGAGGTAAGGGTGTCACCATATCCCACCTCCCTTATTCATCAGACTCACAACAGTTCTTTATTAGCAGTCACAGAAGTCCACAGTAGCTCTTAATAATACTGCAGCCACACCCTCTCCCTCCATCATTCTATGTGAAATGGCGGCCAAACCACAAGGTAATGAATTTATTGAATTCAAAACATATGAGCTCTGATGCTGTGAGAATTTTATTTTGCCTCATTTTCAGATCCAAACTTGGAGAGAGACACCAAGCTGGAATGTGAAAATACTCGGATACTGGTAGTTTGGGTGGTTCGGTTTCCAAGGAAACCAAACCACACAGCTCTAATTTTATTAATTTCATTGTTACAAGCTTAAAATTGTAAATATATGGGGTACTTTATTCATGTGTAATTTGTGATGGGACTTATGCTATAAAAGTACTTTAGTTATTCATTTTACGATTGAACAGAGACAAAAAATATTCTTACATTTATAAAGACACTGCCGTAAAGTATTTTGGGAACAAATCTGCATAAATAGTTAAATGTTTAACTTACCTACTTTCATCCTGTCTGCAAAATTTTCCAAAAATTTTTTGTTTTTTTAAATGTACTACCGAAACATAAATCTCCATTGGAGTAGCACCATGAATAAGAATTGTTATGTCATTTCTTCAGTAATATTATTAAGTCATGCTTACACATGCAATATTTGTAATTTTAGTTTCCATAAAAAAAAATGTGCTCAGCCTGTTTAAAAAGCGCTCCTAAATATTTTAAACAATATTCTCTTTGTATTGTTTTTCCCAAAGTGAGAGTCATCTTGTTTGACCATTTCCTGCCACTATAGTCTTTGAAACTGAAATGTCTCTTTGTGAAGTTTAGGAATCAGGCATGCAGCATAGATCCAATCTTTGAATAAAGCCAATGTGGTTTGGACAAAAGACGATTTGAAATACTTTTTGGGTGGAGAAGAGGAAATGGAGTTTAAAGAAAAAATCCTTTAAACTCAATTGTAATATTAAACATTTCAGTAATTGATGTAAATTAAATGCAATAATAATAGACAAAGCACATGCACTCTATAGAATATACAGTATGCAGAGCAATAACAAACAGGACATACTTTGTAATACTTATTCATGTTTATTTTACATGCCTTGGTAGCAAATATTTGACATATAGCACATCATTGTCACATCAACATTGCTAAAATAAACATACAGACTGACTTATCATCTATGTTATATTTGCACCAACTACATGGTCTGAGGTTCTAAAGCTGGGTACACATCTATACAATCCCTGTTTTCTTCCAACCGTTCAAACGACCATAGAAGCGTCAGACTGTCCACAAACAACACCTGTACAATTTTACTTGCGACGTCCGATGTACTCCCGTCCAAACAGTCGCAAGAAAAAGATTGTACAACTGTACACACTCTCTCAATTTGGGCTATTGACACATCATATATGAACAAAATTATCATAATGGGCTGGGTTAAGGGCATACTTATAGCAAACCACTATATAGACGGGTTACGCGAAATGAGTCAGCCGGCAGGGTGACTGAACTTCTATATAGACGGGTTGTGCGTCTAAATTTTAGTCAGCCGGCATCATAACCAATTTTCTAATGATAAACTTTATCATCATTTCTACTGATAAACTTCATCAAGTGCCAACCATCTTCTCAATATATTATGCAAAAGTCCGATATTTAATTATATAAACATGAATGTGTTTACTATCCAATATTAGTAATTCTTATTCCAATTTTTTTATTATCATTTTTTTCTATAAAAATCTTTCAAAAATCTTTACTTTTATATTATACTCCAACATTATTTTTTGTATGTCAGCTTCAAGACTAATTAGCCGCATTATATGTGGCATTCTAAGCGAATACCACCATTCCAATATAACAATAACCAATATACGTCCAGTTATCTAATAGGATAAACAAGCTCACATATCACAGGAATAGGGGAGGTAACGTATTCTAATTAAGGAAAGCATTCATTGGTGGAGCTCAAATCCCAGCGGGCAGTCAGTCGGGTTGCCTTGAAAAAGCGGCTATGCGGAGCGTGCGCCGGCCTTCTTAACGACGTGTGGCGCATGATGTGCTTTGTTACACTTCATAATATATATGTATTATGCCTCTAACTGCTCTCATCAGATCATTATTAATTTGCATTACTATTGATACCACCGAACCTTAACATTAATAACAGCATGGGACACAGAACTGGTACTGCGGGCAGTCTGGAGCACACAGCGTTGTGCTCAGCGCCGACAGGCAGCAGTATATGTGTACCATCACTGACCTACAAGCAAGCTAGATACATGTGATAAACACTCTCATGATATCTACTTCTTAAATTGTTCAACTCACGTATAAGTTCAGGGCCATACTCTTCCTTTACCCGTCTATGATATTAAATTTATAAACCAGTGAAAAACGCTGGGAACTACTAATAACGTGTATTGTGTGACGGTATATATTTACATGCATTAAACAAGTATCAATGTTCATCAACATCTTGATAGAATAAGGCACATTAGCGCACAAGGCTGTTCTGATACAGCACTCTGTGCACTCATATACTTGAGATATCTGTTGTGTGTTTTTTTTATACTTCGCATTTTTAATAAAATACCATAATAAAGGTTATATTTTATGTGTACATTTTTCTGCAGGTGCATCACATAGCGACAATTCTTTCTTTTCTTACATATATATGACTAAAGTTCTATATAGACAGGTTATGCGTCTAAATTTTAGTCAGCCGGCCGGCTGACTAAAATTTAGACGCATAACCTGTCTATATAGAAGTTTAGTCACCCTGCTGGCTGACTAAAATTTAGACGCAGCAGAGAGATTGATCCGCAGTCTAGTTTCCCAAGGGAGTTGTATATTATTTTCCCTTCCCAGCTCTTGTATAGAGCACTTCTATGTCTGCAACATTTGTCTACTCTTGAGACAATGTTTCTATGTAGCAATACTTTGTTGCTAAACTCTATTCATTAGAGTCTGGCAATAATATGCAGACCGCTTATTTGATGGGAATTATTTGTTGGAGGTAACAGTAATAAATATTCTCACAAAATAATTGTTCCTGAGCTGATTTATTGAAAAAGATTATGTGGCAGCAGATGTACACCCTCAGTCGTGGATTTCTCCGGCTGTTAGTACAGTCTATTTTGTATACTGTATATGTTGTTTAATCCCTCATATATATGATCTGTTCTTCACACATGATAGAGTTGCTGTTACTCATATACTGATTTTGCAGTAATTATATTGATAGAGACATATATCTGCGGCTATTGCAATTGCAGCTGCAGCTTCCTCAGTCTCTAACAGGCTGTTAGGGAATTGGCTGATTTATTAGAATTTTTTACGTGGACTGATATCCAGATTTTTGTATATCTATCTGAGCCCACAATTGATTCTATTTGTATAGGCGTATATTGTCAGCGCAATTGACCCATTCGGCGGTATTATGAGCGGCTGCTGTTTAATCTCTCATATGAGGGCTGTTTTTAAGATATAGTATAATAGCTGCTGACCACATATATTTCACAATGATGTTATAAATAGAGATCTAGAGAGAATGGAGGAAATTTACTAAAGGAAAGACCCACACGTTCCAGCTTTGGCAGCATAATCGCAAGAACGGCCATCATATCGATCGAACGTGCGTACACACTGCACTTTTGTTCTGATATGGGCCCGTCCTGTCGGATGAATATTAAACCGCACTGAACCTTCCACCGACCGAGCATGGATGGACAAGACCATTTTTGCCCATTTATTGATCGTACAGAGGGAATCGGGACAACGTACACACCTATACAATTGAATGGCTGTTCGACCCAGAATGGAAGAACGGCCCGACGATTGTATATATATTATATGTACCCAGCTTAATATAGAGATGTAAGTTAATTATATATTAATGCACATTTCCCATGTTTTTGAATCTGTACTGCTCATGTGCAGATCTAAGACACCATGTACCCAGCAAGCTCAGGAAAATATATATCTCCCTGACAATAAGAAAACACTTGGTACTTGTTTCCTAGCAGGGCGCCCAGATTTGTTACGTACGCAAACATAGTGAAATCGCATCTCATCACATGGAGTTGATTTTAGATAGAGTGGCGAGCGCAGCTAACCACCAAGCCTGAAGCGTGGCAAGTACAGCGAGCCCCGCGAAGGGTTGCGGATTATTTTACTCTACATGTATCCCGCGTCCCCTCGCTGCGCTCGCCACGCTTTGGGCTCGGTGGCCACACTATCTAAGATCAACTCCACGCCAACGTGGATAGTGGGGGTATGAAAAGCTTGGAGGACTCGCCACGCTTTGGGGTGGCGTGGATACTGGGGTTGATGCTAAACAATGGCATAGGTGCAGGTGCTTACAATTGTAAGCACCCATCTCAGCACATACTACAGTATGCACACATCACATAGCATCACATCTCATTGTAAGCACCCATCACATCTCATTGTATGCACCCATCACATCTCATGGCATGGGTGCTCAGTGGCGCACGCAGGGGGGGTTTCTGAGTACCCAGAAACGTAGGAACTGGGAGTAGGGGATATTATTTTTCCAGGGATTTGAGTGGCAGCTTTCGTACTCAAGATAGCTATTGCTATCAACACTTCTTTCTTCACATAGTATTCCCGGTCTAATATCACCACCCCTACCCCCCCTTTATCTGCACTTTTAATGACGATTTCAGTGTCAGCAGACAAATTTTTCAGAGCATCGAATTTCTTTCTGGTGAGATTTTTTTTGGGGGGGTTTTTTGGTCATTTTCATATTTTCTATGTCCTTTTTTACTAAATCCGAAAACAATTCAAGGTGCGGTCCCCTGGATTCCACCGGGAAATACACCGATTTAGGAATTCGATGCTCTGAAAAATTTGTCTGCTGACACTGAAATCGTCATTAAAAGTGCAGATAAAGGGGGGGGGGTCGTGATATTAGAACGGGAATACTATGTGAAGGAAGCGCATAGACTTTTAGGGGACAGTACCTCATATCGTAAATTAAAGGCCGACCCTACCTCTGAATTTGTACTTGACCTTGAAAATCTGCTTAAAAAAGGTCCACCTCCCCAAGATTCATAAGGGGCTGGAGCAGCCTCCAGGATGCCCGATGGTGGCCGGGGTGGGGTCACTCACTTCAAGGGTTTCTGAATTTGTCGATTCTGTCATTAAACACTATGTACCAGCACTCAATACATATGCAAGAGACTAAACCCATATGTTACAACTTGGACACGTTTGATGCCCAAGCTTTACATCTACACACAGAGCTTTAGGGAAAGGGGTTATCCCTTGAAAGTGGTAGAATCAGCACTTGTGAGAGCAAGAACATCTTCACGAGAGGATGTCCTCCAGTATAAAACTAGGGATGAGGACAAAAAAGTAGAATGCTTGTTCATCACCAAATATAACAGTGGTGATAGAGTAATTTCTAATATGCTTAAAAAACATTGGCATGTCCTTAAATCTGATTCAATCCTGGGTGCCCATCTGGATGATGCCCCGAAAATAGTATTTACAAGGGCGAAAACAATAAGTGCTTGGATTTCAAAAAGCCAATTGGAAGTTACAGCACCCCCAATCACTACTAATTTCTCATCTTCTTTTTTGTCCTTGAAGGGCTGTTTTGCATGTGGCAGATGCAAAGTCTGTCCTTATATACAGAAAGGTTTGTCTTTTGTTTCACCTGATGGAACATCATTCAAAATTAATCAGTATATTAACTGTAATTCTGTTCATGTTGTATATTTGTTGATTTGTCCTTGTGGTTTTAATCACATAGGAAATACTAAAAGACCGCTTAAAGTGCGAGCCTTGGAACATCTTAGAAATATCAAGCATGGTGTTCTGAACCATAGTGTACCACGACACTATTAGACATGCCATAACTGCGATCCCTCTGGTACCAAGATTAAAGCTTTAGAAATAGTCCCTGTGAACAAAGAGGTGGTGATAGGGACCGAGCGCTACTTAGGCGCGAAACCTATTGGATTTTGACTCTAAACAGTCTTACACCAACAGTCTTAAACGAAGGGTACGAGATCACCCCCTTCCTCAATCGATAAGTATGGTCCAGTCCCCACTTTTTATGCAGTTCTTTATTTATGGTATTTCACCAAACTACCAATTTTTTTCTATGTCACTGTCACACCAGAGGCTTAGTCGACGAGACTGAGACCTCTGGTGGGGACCTGGACCGGTACCTGAACCGGGAAGGTTGGAGAGGACCCTTGCGCATGGAGTGCGCGACAGTGCACCCAGAGCCAATAAGCAGTCAGAGGTAAAATACAACCGGAGTTTATTTGCAGATGGTTGTAATATAAACAGACAGTAAAGTATGCAGGAGAAATGACAGTTCATGCAGATTGCAATACTTTACAGATGTGATGGAATGTGGAATCGATGGTGGAACATCGGATGTGGAAACTGTGGGTCCGGAATGACGGACGGAAGACTTGAGCTTGACTGTGGGTCCGGAATGACGGACGGAAGCTTGACTGTGGGTCCGGAATATCGGACTATCGATGGTGGAACATCGGAGGCGGATGATGCTGGAGCATCGGAAGGACCAGAGTCCCGGAGCTAGGCTTGGTCGCTGGGCTGACGAGGCAGGATCACAGGCGATGGAATAACCTGGACTTCACAGGAGATGGAAAAACCTGGAACACACTGCAGCATGGAAGACAACACCAGCAGAGAAATACACTTGCACGGAGACAAGGACAGCTGACCATACACTGGAGACAACTGAAGCACTAGCAATGGTTCTGAGAGCTCCCTGCATACTTATACCCACTGGGTGGCCAGGATTGGCCGGGCAGGTATGACAGGGAGATCAGAACCAACGGGATTGGACAGTACAGACATGTGACTGGGAAGAACATGGCAGCCCCCATGTCTGCTATGGCGGGAAAGTGTGTTTGTGCACGCCATGCTGGATACTGGGAGCAATGGCGGCGGACAGGTGGATTGCCGTGCACTGGGTACTGTCACTGGGAGACAGGAGAGCGGTGCGCCGCGCAGCCGCGGACTCAGCAGCGCTGAGAGGACTGGAGGATGGCAGCGGTGATGGCGCACGGCAGACAGGACGCCGGCAGAGATGACGTCTGGACCGCAAGCTGAACCTGCGGAGGCACTTAGCCGGTAAGAAAGTCTGTCTGACAGCTCGGATCGTGACAGCACCCCCCCTTTAAGGGTGGCCCCAGGACACCTTTTAGGCTTGCGGGGAAACTTGGAGTGGAACGCCCGGATGAGTCTGGGAGCATGGACATCGATGGCATTGGTCCATGATCGTTCTTCGGGGCCGTAGCCCTTCCAATCGATCAGATATTGCAGACGACCATATCGGAAGCGAGAGTCCAAGATTTTACTGACCTCATACTCTGTTCCACGCTGGGTGCAAACCTTAGGAGCCTTGGGGAGCTTGGAATGAAAGTGGTTCAGAACCAGCGGCTTGAGCAGCGAAATGTGGAATGTAGCTGGCACTTTCAAATAGGGCGGCAACTTGAGCTTGTAAGCTACTGGATTGACGACTCGCTCAACTGGGAAAGGACCAATATATCGGGGAGCGAACTTCATCGATGGCACTCTCAATCGAAGATTCTTGGTTGACAACCAGACACGATCTCCTGGATGGAGGGCTGGCACAGCTCTGCGTTTCCTGTCGGCAAATTTGTTGTACCTGCTTGAAGCTTTCAGGAGTGAAGAACGAATGAGCTTCCAGGATTTGACGAATTGCCGGATGGTCGTGTCGACCGCTGGAACAGAGGACACAGGTTGCAGAGTGAAGTCAGGAACTCGAGGATGAAACCCATAGTTGGCAAGGAATGGAGTGACATTTGATGAAGAATGATATTGGTTATTATGGCAGAACTCTGCCCATGGAAGGAGATGAGCCCAGTCATCTTGGGAAGAAGAGACATATGTGCGGAGAAATGCTTCAAGGTCCTGATTCACCCTCTCCGTTTGCCCATTGGTTTGAGGGTGGTAGGCTGTGGAAAACTTTAACTTGATTTGAAGCAGGGAGCACAGGCTTCGCCAGAATTTGGCTACGAATTGGACTCCTCTATCGGAGATGATTTCAAGAGGCAGTCCATGAAGCTTGAATATCTCTTTGATGAAGAGCTGGGACAGCTTGGAAGCTGACGGAAGACCGGTGAGGGGAACGAAGTGAGCCATCTTGGTGAACCGGTCAACAATCACCCAGATGGTGGTGAATTTGTCAGACTCTGGAAGATCAGTTACAAAGTCCATAGAAATATGCGTCCAAGGACGATGTGGCACTGACAGTGGCATCAATTGCCCAGGAGGAGACTGACGACTGGTCTTGTGCTGAGCACATTTAGCACAAGAGGAAACAAAGTCCTGTACATCCTGTTTGAGGGATGGCCACCAGTAGGACCGGGTGATAAACTCGTAAGTTTTCTGAATGCCTGCATGGCCAGCGAATTTTGAAGCATGCGCCCAACAGAGCAACTTCTTTCTTAGAGCTGGCTTTACATATCTTTTCCCTGTAGGGGGCATGAGATTTGAAACTCTCGTTGCGGAGAAGGCCACTGGATCAATAATGAAATGTTGATGTGTGGACTTAGACTCACTTTCTTGCTCCCATGAGCGGGAAAGGGCATCAGCTTTTCGGTTTTGTGTCCCTGGACAGAACGACAGCTTGAAACGGAACCTGGAAAAGAAAAGTGTCCATCTGGCTTGACGGGGATTTAAACATTGAGCAGACTTGAGATACAGAAGATTCTTATGGTCTGTGATAATGGTGATCTCATGAACAGCGCCCTCTAGAAGATATCTCCATTCTTCTAATGCCAACTTGATGGCGAGGAGCTCTTGGTCACCGATGGCATAGTTACGCTCTGCAGGCAGGAACTTACGAGAATAGAACCCACAGGGATGAAGACGACCATCGGGCGCTTTCTGCGAGAGGACTGCCCCAACACCCACGGAGGAGGCATCAACCTCGAGAATAAAGGGCAAGGTGGTATCAGGTTGTCTTAAAACAGGAGCGGAAGTGAACCTCTGTTTCAACAGATGGAAGGCTTCGATGGCTTCTGCCGGCCACTTCGCTGGATTAGACCCCTTTTTCGTTAAGGCAGTGATGGGAGCCACAATAGACGAGAAATTCCGAATGAATTTTCTGTAATAATTGGCAAAACCCAGGAAACGTTGAATACCTTTCAGCAAAGAGGGAATTGGCCAATCTTGGATGGCCTGCAGTTTTCCTGGATCCATTTGAAGACCGGAACCGGAGACAATGTACCCTAGGAAGGGTATAGACTTCACCTCGAAGACACACTTCTCCAGTTTACAGTAGAGATGATTAGCTCGCAGCCGGGACAGAACCTCTTTGACCCAATAACGATGTTCTGTGATGTTATTGGCGTAGATTAAAATGTCATCGAGATATACAACTACATGACGATACAGAATGTCCCAAAAAATCTCATTGACATAGTGCTGGAACACGGCTGGGGCATTGCTGAGCCCAAAGGGCATGACGAGGTACTCATAGTGGCCGTCTCTGGTATTAAACGCCGTCTTCCACTCGTCGCCCTCTCGTATGCGGATGAGATTGTATGCACCCCTCAGATCGAGTTTCGTAAAGATGGTTGCACCGCTGACACGGTCAAACAGCTCGGTGATGAGGGGCAACGGATATCGGTTCTTTACTGTAATGTCATTGAGGCCGCGATAATCAATGCAGGGACGTAGGCCTCCATCCTTCTTCTTGACGAAGAAGAATCCTGCGCCAGCAGGAGAAGTCGAAGGACGGATGAATCCCTTTGCCAGATTTTCCTTGATGTAATTGGTCATGGCTTGAGTCTCTGGAAGAGAGAGAGGATAGGTTCTACCTCTGGGTGGTTCTTTGCCTAGGATAAGTTCGATAGGGCAATCCCACGGTCTGTGAGGAGGTAGGACATCAGCGCCAGACTTGCTGAATACATCTGAGTACTCTTGGTAGGGAAGAGGCGGAAGGTCTGCTGCATCGGCTGAAGAATGACGAGCTGGGAGTATCTTTTGGAGACAGGTACCGGAGCAGGAAGGATCCCAGGAAAGGATTTCCGATGTCTTCCAATCAAGACGAGGATTGTGAAGACGGAGCCAGGGTAAACCCAGAACCAGAGCATGAGTGGCTCGGGGTAAAACCAGGAAGGACAAAAGTTCAGTGTGCAGGACTCCCACTTTTACTGTAAGTGGCAAAGTTCTGCGGGAGACTGTCGCATCAGGAATCCTACTGCCATCCACAGCAGTAAGGAAGACAGTCTTGGAAAGACTTTCAGTGGGTAACCCCCACTTGCGGACCAGTTCTGCAGTAACGAAGTTGCCAGCGGCACCGGAATCAAGAAGTGCGGAGACAGTCTTGAAATGCTGACCAACTTGTAGGGAAACTGGAAGGACACAATCAGTTGCTGATGGAGAGGACTTAATTACTCCTAGCCTACCCTCTCCTTGATGGGCTAGGAGGAGGAGTTCGCCTTGACGCTTCGGGCATGCAGAAATTTGATGTGCAGGATCGGCACAATACAGGCAGAGCTGTGCCAACCGTCGACGTTCTCCTGGAGACAAACGGAAACGGTTTATCTCCATCGGTTCTTCTTTGGAATGGACCGCAGGAGCAGTGGGTAAAGAAGGCGGAGGAGTTGGCACTTTAACTGGAGCGCTCTTGTGACGTTCTACAGCCCTTTCTCGGAAGCGTAGGTCTACTTTGATACACAATGAAATAAGGTCACTTAGACCTGAGGGTAAGTCTCTGGTAGCGAGTTCATCCTTAATATGATCGGATAGGCCATGCCAGAAAGCTGCGTATAAGGCCCCATCACACCAGGAGAGTTCAGACGCCAGAATCTGGAACTGGACCAGATATTGCCCGACGGAGCGGGATCCCTGTCTGAGACGGAGGAGTTCAGTGGAGGCAGATGCTGATCGCCCAGGCTCATCGAAGATACGCCGGAATGTTGACACGAAGTCCTTGTAGTTGGACAGGATGGCATCAGATCTTTCCCATAAGGGAGACGCCCATTCTAACGCTGCTCCACACAGGAGGGAGATGATGTAGGCGATCTTGACCCTTTCAGTAGGGAAGTTGCTGGGTTGCAGCTCAAATTGAATCTCACACTGATTGAGAAAACCTCGACAGTTCTTGGAGTTCCCATCATACTTGGTGGGGACAGACAGATGAAGGCACGGTGCAGCAGCCATTACAGGAGGATGAACTGGACTTGGAAGTTCTCTGACAGGCTCAGGGCCACTGAGAGTGGTCTGTAGCTTATCCAGCCGGGAAGACAGATCTTGCAGACAATGAATCACTTGGCTCTGCGCAGCCTCTTGCTGATCCAAGCGAACAGCCAGTTGCTGTACAGGGCTGGGTGGAGATGCTTGGTTTGCGGCTGGATCCATTTGGCTAGTGCTTACTGTCACACCAGAGGCTTAGTCGACGAGACTGAGACCTCTGGTGGGGACCTGGACCGGTACCTGAACCGGGAAGGTTGGAGAGGACCCTTGCGCATGGAGTGCGCGACAGTGCACCCAGAGCCAATAAGCAGTCAGAGGTAAAATACAACCGGAGTTTATTTGCAGATGGTTGTAATATAAACAGACAGTAAAGTATGCAGGAGAAATGACAGTTCATGCAGATTGCAATACTTTACAGATGTGATGGAATGTGGAATCGATGGTGGAACATCGGATGTGGAAACTGTGGGTCCGGAATGACGGACGGAAGACTTGAGCTTGACTGTGGGTCCGGAATGACGGACGGAAGCTTGACTGTGGGTCCGGAATATCGGACTATCGATGGTGGAACATCGGAGGCGGATGATGCTGGAGCATCGGAAGGACCAGAGTCCCGGAGCTAGGCTTGGTCGCTGGGCTGACGAGGCAGGATCACAGGCGATGGAATAACCTGGACTTCACAGGAGATGGAACAACCTGGAACACACTGCAGCATGGAAGACAACACCAGCAGAGAAATACACTTGCACGGAGACAAGGACAGCTGACCATACACTGGAGACAACTGAAGCACTAGCAATGGTTCTGAGAGCTCCCTGCATACTTATACCCACTGGGTGGCCAGGATTGGTCGGGCAGGTATGACAGGGAGATCAGAACCAACGGGATTGGACAGTACAGACATGTGACTGGGAAGAACATGGCAGCCCCCATGTCTGCTATGGCGGGAAAGTGTGTTTGTGCACGCCATGCTGGATACTGGGAGCAATGGCGGCGGACAGGTGGATTGCCGTGCACTGGGTACTGTCACTGGGAGACAGGAGAGCGGTGCGCCGTGCAGCCGCGGACTCAGCAGCGCTGAGAGGACTGGAGGATGGCAGCGGTGATGGCGCACGGCAGACAGGACGCCGGCAGAGATGACGTCTGGACCGCAAGCTGAACCTGCAGAGGCACTTAGCCGGTAAGAAAGTCTGTCTGACAGCTCGGATCGTGACAGTCACTTATTCTTCTTTCTGTATGTTTTTTTTTTTTTCTTCAGCTATATCCTCATTCTGGTAGCTATTTGTATATATATGCCTCTAATTACCTTTATAATATCATGAAATATTGTATATTTGTATACTAGATCAGCCTTGCCTCACCAACCGTAGTGCGGTATATACTGTAATCCACTTACTGGTGTTTTCATTATTACAAGTACTTTGTCTGGGTTTTAGAGAAAATTTCCGGGTACTTGTGTATTATCACAGCGCCCGATTTCATATAAATCGCATACGATATCGCATCCAATTTATCGGCCAATTTTTTTGTCCGATTCGATCTGCGATGCGATTTTGCGTCCATTTGCGTCCGATTTTTGGCCGATTCTTTTAGATTTTCAGCCATTTCCTGCCGATTTGCATGTTATTCCATCCTTGCACACCCCCAGGTACTATGCGATGGTATGCGATGTGATTTTCGGGAAAATGCCCCTGATTGTACAATTAAATATCGCATAGCATTGCATGCCAGCAAGTGGCATGCGATGCGATGTGATTTGCAATGTTAAATGCACCCCCATTGTTTAGGCAAGCATGGCGAGTGCAGCGAGCCCGCGAGGGGCGGAGGTATGCTGCTTTTCATACCCCCACTATCCACGTCGGCGCGGAGCTGATGTTATATAGTGTGGCAAGCGCAGCGAGCCACCGAGCCCGAAGCGTGGCGAGCGGACGCGGATTACTTTACATGTATTCGGGCTCGGTGGCTTGCTGCGCTCGCCACACTATCTAGAATCAACTACACGCCGATGTTGATAGTGGGGGTATGAAAAGGTCGAAAGGACGCATACCGCCGCCCCTCGCGGGCTCGCTGCACTCGCCACGCTTCGGGTTGGCATTGATAGTGGGGGTGGTGTTGACAATGGGGGTGCATTTAACATTGTAAGCACCCATCAGGGTGATTGTACAATTACAAATCGAATCGCTTCACATGCATCACATGCCACTATATTGCATGCGATGCACTACGATGGAAATCGGGGGTGTGCAAGGTGTGCAATGATGGAACAGCATGCAAATCGGCCGGAAAAGTGAAAAATCGGTCGAAAATCGCCCGCAAAATCGCATCCGATTTTTGCATGCGATTTGCGGCCGATTTCGTGGGCGCCGTGATAATACACAAGTACCAATTTCCGTATATCAACTTTGGAGAAAGGTCGACACTTCTATATAAGCATGATTTAAAAACTTAGCGTGCATTGTACCTAAATGTATATTTCTGTAAATGGTCTTGTTTTATGAATGATACATTCGATATATAGCAGCAAATCCTGCTGCCGCATCTGTAAAACATTTGATTGGTCAGTGTTCTGTTTAAATCTTGAGCTGTCCGTCTCCAACCACGCCCTCTGACGAAGTTGTGATACGAAACGTGTTAGGGCGGGGTTGGTGACGTCAGCTCTACCTGTGCCTGGCCTCCCCCTGTCGCATCCATCTACGCTTGTAGTTTCCCGACGAGCCATTCCCTGTTACCTACAGCCGGTTGGTTCCTGTGGACTCACGGTCACTGGAAGGTAGGAGCTTGCCTGGGTTTATGCAATATTGAATCTTGTGGTAACCAGCCCACAGCGGTTACCCGCTCGGTACGGGTCTTTATTGATTCATTGTACTTTTACACAGTTTGTGTTTTATAAATAAAACTGTTTTACACTATGGAGCACAACTCTACCTTTTCTTAAACAGATTGCTTTAAACTCTTGGAGTCCGGAGTTTCATTCGGAGGTTGCAGCGGTCTGTAAATGGACTTGGTGTTTTAACAATCAGTGGATTCCCTGATTTTCAACAGCTGGTTGGAGGCTACTTGACAGCGCAGGTTCACCTAATTTTTGTGTGCATATATATATATATATATATATATATACAGGGGCGGATCCAGGATAAAATGACAGGGGGGGGGGCACCATCATAAAAGAAGGTTTAGGTGGGGAAGGGACGGTGTTAGTGGTGCCAGTGTAGCGGCAGAGAGAGGGTGGGAATGGGATTAAAAATAGGCCCTGGCATTTAATGTACGCAGGCCCACCATGGCGACAAAAGTGAAGGATGTAGTTGTGCCCGCGCTGCAGGCGTGCTCCAGAAAAGGGGTTGTGGCCACTCAACAGGGGGCGTGTCCTGGAGTGTAGTGTACAACACCATATACAACTTCTACACATTATGCAACAAAATACTAGACCCCATTATACTTGCCCCTTACACATGATGCCAAATGGAATGAGCCAAAATTCACATAATGCCAAATGGATTGAGCCAAAATTCACATAATGCCACACGGATTGAGACAAAATTCACATAATGCCACATGGATTAAGACAAAATTCACATAATGCCCCACGGATTGAGCCAAAATTCACATAATGCCACATGGATTGAGCCAAAATTCACATAATGCCACACGGATTGAGCCAGAATTCACATAATGCCACACAGGTTAAGCCAAAATTCACAATACGCTTCATAAACAGGGACATTGTCCACCAAAGGCGCGCATTAAACATTTACACCATAATGTCCATTACACGTTAAGTTAAACGTCATTATGTCCATTATGTATTATGCCAAACACCATAATGCCTATTAAAAATTTTGCTACATAAGTGCTGCTTATCTACACACTCATTGCCAAGGGTTCCATGCTCATTGCCAGAGGTTCCATGCTCGTTGCCAAGAGGGAATACATGCTCGCGGTAAATGGGGGACAGCCGCCTCCAGGCAGAAGTGATAGCCACTGACAGTGGCAGAGCCTGGCTGTATTCAGAGCATTGCAGGTCCCGGCTATTTGAAATAATACCCCTTTCACACCAGAAAATGCATTCCCAGGCTGGCCCCTTTTACACCAGCCTAGTCCCTGCATTCCTGGCTATATCTTCGGAACCAACTGACCCATTTACATGAGACAAGTGTCATATTAAAGAACTTTTGAGTGGGCTTTGAATGATTTTGGTCCAGTGAAACTGGAACGTTTAGTTCCAGAGTTATCTTCCCTCAAAGAACATGAACAGCCATGAAATTACATTTCAAAAATTAAAAAAAATTGGTTTACACGCAATGGGCGGGATGTATCAACATACATCTCCGCCCTTCGCACGGCAGCCGCCGCGATGCTACCGCATATGTACTAACATATGCGTCCAGCATCGGGCTGCGGTAACGGAGACCCCCGCGATACCTGTGATGTGGGCTGCGGGGGTCTCCGTCACCTCCCGGCGGCTGCCAGCGTCCCCCTGTGTCTCCTCCTCCCCCCTGAAGCCGGATGTCCTGCCGGCTGTGACACCAGGGGGAGGAGGAGATCAAAGGAGGACGGGAGGGGGTGGGCGCGCGGACGTCGGACGGAAGCCCATAGGCTTCTGTAGGGTATCGCCACCCAGAGGGTGGCGATACCCTCCCTTGCGAAAACGGGGCGGACGGGTATTGATACATAGGAAAATGCGGTAAAACGGGTGTTTTACCGCATTTTCCCGTTAGGACATCCCGCCCAATATCTCTGGAACCGATTGACCGATATGGACCAGCCTGGTATCATATAGAAGGCCCAGCGATTTGGAATTGAATGGCTTCCATGATGCCAGGGGGGACTAGCAGCCATCGGAACCGGGTGGGGGTCCGAATTGACGGGTCCCATATTATCCTATGGGGAAAAAACGTTTGCCAGGCGATATCTCCGGTTCCCGTGGGGCTAGAGACACGGGGCTGGGCTCGTTGGAAAGCCATGGTCCTCAGCTACAAAATGAAATGACAGGGGGCATGTGCCCAGGTGCCCCCCTGAATCTGCCACTGTATATATATGTGTATATATATATATATATATATATATATATATGTGTGTGTGTGTATATATATATCTTTATAAATGTATATATATATATTTTTTTTTATTATTATTATTATTGTTATTTATAAACATTTGTTCTATCTATAATACTTTAATTGACCTGGCATATACTGGGTCACCTAAGTGTCCATCTCCGTGCTTTGCTACGCCCCCTGGAAAGTGGAAACCCCCTTCTGAAAATCTTGCATTTGCCCCTGGTGCTTGTACAATGAAATATCGCATCACATCGCATTTGGTGCCATGCGATCCTATGTGATATTTCATTGTATAAACACTCCTGTGCAGTTAACATGGACATCACATCGCATAGCACTATAGATGGTACGCAATGCGATTTTCCTACGCAGAATAGCACACTAAGCTATATGCTTAGTGGGCGCCCTGCTAGGAAACAAGTACCAAACACTTCAATAATGGTCTTGTTCTTATCTTAGCCTGTCCCCCACTATTTATAATGCACTCACAGAAATGTTAATCTTTGGCAGACCCTCACACCTTCCTGCTTTCCATGTGCCACAACAACATAGTGAGAATCATAATGATGCAGAAATAGTTGTCCATTGTATTGAATGTGCCATCTGCACTGCTAGTGTAAAATACATGGCTGCCCAAACTTCCTCTGCTTTATACTTGCCTAATCTCCTGGAACTTGCAGGAGACTCTCCTTGTTTTAGGTGGTCTCCTGAGCCTTGGAAGAGGCCAGCATTATCCTGTTATGTCTGCAGCAGAGTTCCTACAATAGAACCAAGTGCATGAATCAGTAGCCAACACATTGACCATCAGCCAGCGCACGCTGAAGGCATATAATATTAGACATCCTTATGGCATCCAAAAAATACACATATACAAAATAAGGCTGACATTTATTTAGTCGTCATTGATACCAGCTTAGTCCAGATGACAATTTCAGTTCTACATTAATTTTTGCAGTAAGCAAACTGTTCTCAAATATAGCCTCAACCACTATGCAGTAGCAACATACACTGGTGTTTTATTTATCTGGCTGATCTATTTCCAAAGAGACAAATAAAAATAGCTAACCAGCTATAGATGCTCCAACACATCTACATAGGTTTAAGTAGTGGAAGATCGCTCATTATTGGTTTGTATTACACAGGACATGCTAGTAAGCCAAAAGAGGGCACTATTTTGGCATATATGATAACCATTTCAGAGCCATAAATAGACATTTTGGTGTCCTGTACCAGGAAGAGAATGTGTGCCCCTTCATACACATTTAAAATAGGGACAGTGGCCTTGGTCTCATGGAGAAGGGGCATGGCAACACAATACTGTACACAGAGTAGTATTACACCATAGGAATATTGCACCTTGTACATTATGCCATATGGAAGTAGCGCCCCATACACATTATGCACACACACTGTCACACACAGTCAATGTAGTGCCTCTTACAACACAATAGTTAAAACCCTGATGACTACTTCAATAATACAATAAATAAAAGAAAGAACTTGGAGCATATACAGTACACTGTGCAGGGCAAATGGAAGAAACATGGAGAATCAGAAGCACCCTACAACAGGTACACTGTATATAGGGTGACCAACTTTCCAATGGGCCAACCCGGGACGGGGTCTGGGTCATTATGGTGTAGGTATCAAGTCCCAGACACAGACATACCCCTGAATCATATAAAACATAATAGACAGTGAGTGTTTATTATCTTCGAAACTCACACTGGCTGGCTGGCTGGAATCACACAATGGAGCTACTCCCAGCACGCGCCGCGGCGGCTGGCGGAGGTGGGACAGAGTGGGTCACGTGGGGGTGCGCCGTGGCTGGCCGGGCGGACATGACTTAAGTAGCTGCCACTGCTGACATCATTGCCAGGGCAGCGGGGGGCAGCCGCGGCGACTCATGGAGCTATGTATGCGGCGAATTCAGGCGAAAAGTATGTAAAGACTGTCTGTCGTTCAGAATTCAAATTGTTGGTGGATTGAAGGGCAGCCAGGGCTGGCCCTAGGCATAGGCATGGTAGGAAATTGCCTAGGGCAGCAGCCTATGCCTAGGGCCAGCCCTGGCTACCCTTCAATCCACCAACAATTTTAGTTAGTTAAAACCGTGACTTTCCACGTCCCGGGATGGGTTTGGCCGAGACGCGGGATTTTAGGAGTCAAAACCGTGACAGTCCTGGGCAAACCGGGACGGTTGGTCACCCTAACTGTATATATATGCTTATACAGAGCTGCTATGTTGTGCATAGAGAGACACACTACACATACATACAGAAAAATTACCCCCTGCTATTACAAGCACAGTATCCACTACAGGGATAGAGTGTCAGCTCATCAGTGCTAAAACAGGAAAACACTACTGATTCTAGCTGACAGAAAGAGACTGTGGGAATAAAGATGCCTGTACAGCGCTGTAGCAGCAGCAGCAGCTGGGTGAAGTCTTTCTGACTGGCCACCTCCGTTTTCCACATCAAGCATGGACATTGAGACTACATCTTGGGGGCCTAACATTCAGGGTATCATGCGCACACTTTTTGAACCAGCCACACCTCACTCAACCAAATGTCCTGCAAGCCCCTACTAGAAACTTTGCTCCATATATACTGAGTCCACCGTCTCAAGCTGGATCTTCTGGCACGGCCCAGCTCTAAGTGAGAAAGCGAAGAGACCTCTTCCTCTTGGCAGGACATATAGCAGTTCACGGTACAACTCAGTTGCCTCCTCAGTCCTGGAACTCACCTCACCAAGGTGGAAGTCTGGGGATTGCATGGAAGAAGCTAGATGTGCTCGGCAAGTGGAGATGGTCCCCAGCTCTGCCCCCAGGTTATCTACGCTGTGTACAGTGCAATGCATGTTTAACACTAGTAAAGGCCCTGACAAGTGTCAACATAAAACATTTCCAACAATTAAATACATTTCTCTTAAGTTCAAAAATGATAGCGACAATATGGTTGGTTACTTCAGGCAACACCTTCATTGGTTCTCTCTATTAGGTTGTATAATCATCTCTATTTCTGTATAACATACCAGAGAGATATGCAATGAGATTACTAGATATAATTGCTAATAAATGCTAATTGCACGTTGCTTTATCAATTTATTGGCTTACACAAGGTGTTTGCAATAAGGGGTTTATTTAGACAAAAAAGGATACAAACATGTTTTCCCTCATCACCCTGTAATAAGCCAGTAAAAGAGCTGGCAATCTACATGTACACAAAATGCAGCAGGCTCAGCTACATACGTTAGCACATATACAGCATCAGCCACCTGCCAAGTCTTTACTTGTCTAGATAAACCCCTCCCTTGCAAGCACCTGTGTAAGCCAATAATTAGATTGAATAACTTGCATTTTGTATATCACTAGATATAAATGCTGCCAGATGATGTTCAACTAAGTGCTGGCCGATGGCAATGAATACTGTGCTTGTCAAATTATGAGATTTTAGTTTTCAAAATGGATCAGTTTATCTTTTATTTTGAGTTTACTCTGCAATGATGATATGACTAATATCTGGGCAGTCAATGTCAGCTAAATGTGTCAGACCAGCGTTTTATCTGATAGGCCACCAGAAATCGTCGCCATACAAGTGATATCCCACGGTGCATGGCCAATTGATATCTGGGGTGACATTTAATGGGGTACGATTTTTTGTAGGATTCTTAAATCGCACATTATTGCATTTTCCATCTGTGAAAATTTGTCAGATTTAGCTTACCTTAAAAAGAAGTTAACCAGCACTGTTTATTAGTAACAGCAGTATATATTATATCAATGGAATGGGGTGAAGTTTAAGGGGTTATTCAGGTTGATTCGCAAGGCTCCGAATTTGCAGCCTTGCGAGTCCACCAAACTCCGCCCGGCGAACGCACCCCCCCCCCCCCCCCCCGCCGCCCCAGCAATGTGCGGCTTCGCCCGCACAGCAGCGAATGGATGTTTTGCATAAACATCCATTCGCTTTGCTGGGGTGTCCGCCCACATCATTCCATGGTCACCGACCATCAAATGATATTTAGCGTGCACGCATATATAAGTGACTTTTGAGTTACTTACATTTGCGTGCACGCTGGCGTGATATGGGCGGGCAGCTGACATCCGGTGATGTCAGCTACCCGGCCCACACACCCACGTTACTGCCTCATTACCATGAGAATGCCCAGCGTTCTCATGGGAACGCCCATGGAACGCTGGGCGTTCCCATATGGTAATGGGCAAGCCCGGCCCCCCCGCCCATCTCCGCCCCCCCCCTCGCTGCCATGGGTGCGTGCCCCCGGCGACCCGAAAGGTCGCCGTGGGTGCACGCACCATATACCTGCACATGCGCAGATGGCCAACTGAATAAGGCCCACAGTGTGTTATGTGTGAAGAATGTACTTATCCTATTGTATTTCGTTCGTCCACCCACCTATTTTTAGTATGTTAACTCTTATGAGCAGGGCCCTCCTTCCTCACGTACTCACCATACCTCATTACCTCACCTGTGCTCCTGTCCTGTTCTTCCCTTCCTCTACTTCATCTTCAGTCTCCTTGACAATTTTGACACCTACTTCTGAACTGATGCTGATTTTAGTTCTACCAGCTATACCCCTATTTATACTGTATCTTTCTACACACCCTGTACGTTACCTTGTAATTTGTTTTTTTTGTTTGCTATGTATGGCGCTGCGGACACTTTGCGGCGCCTTATAAATAAACGTACTACTACTACTAGTGTTTTGTATTATATATGAATCAGGAATCATTAGTCTAGTGAACGTTATGGAGGGGAGTCAACAAAACACTCTAAATTGGCCAAAATAGTTATTTATTTAATATATCACTATCTCCCCATGGGTGTGGATTATTAGATAGACAGTGTCTAGAGCAGGCATTCCCAGCCACGGTCCTCAAGGCACACCAACAGTGCATGTTTTGTAGATATCCAGGCTTGAGCACAGGTGACTTAATTAGCATCTGAGGGATTCTGATTAAACCATCTGTGCTGAAGCCTGGTACTGTTGGTGTGCCTTGAGGACCGTGGTTGGGAATGCCTGGTCTAGATAGACAGTCAATAGGTTTACCCCCAAAAGATTGACATGCAATAGGTCCACAGGGTCAACAGATTGACAGAGTTAGACCCCCAATTAGTGTAACGAATAACCTCGCTGCGCTTGCCCTGCTTTCGATTTGGTGCCTCGCTGCGCTCAGCACACTATTATATTCTCCCTCTATGCCAACATGGACGGTGAAGTAAGGTCAAGCTGGTTGAAAAAAAAATCATGAAAAATCATGTCGCCCCTGGCACATATTTTTTTCATGTTGACATTTTGACCCTGTCGACATATTGCAGTGGGTGAGTGACTATGATGATGCCATCATTCATGTGTTCCATAGCATGAACAGCCTCCTAACACTTGCAGTGGTGTAGCTACTGTAGGTGCCACAGTGCCCGGAGCAAGGACATGCCCCCCCCCCCCCCATTTGTAGTAGGCGGGGCACTTGCGCTGCAAAAAGGGGTGGGGCCTATCATTATACCACACTGTAATGCCCATTGCACATTTTAGAGAACTTTGTAATACCCATTACACATAAAGCAACATGCCGTAATGCCAATTACACATAAGGCCACACATGATGCCCATTACATACTATATAACAAACCGTAATTCCCATTACACATTTGACACATAAGTGCCACTTGCCTACATGCTCATTGCTAGGAACTTGCCTGATGCCAGGGGCTTCATGCTCGATGCCAAGGGGGACTGAAATAGGTCGTTGCCAAGGGGGACTGAAATTAGCTCGTTGTCAAGGCAGCAGCAGTCAGCCTCCTCCTCCAGCAGGCTACAGGCAGCCAGCGCTTGGGATGGAGACTAGTGATGACGCTGCTGCACGGAGGAGGGAGTGTAGCTGGGGCAGGGGAGTGTGCTCCTGATTTCTTCTGCGCTGCCCAGCCGGCTCGTCATCACAACCGACTGAGCCGAGCAGCAGCAGCTTCAGGGAGGACATGGGGAAGACTATCCGTGACATGACATCATTGGGTTGCAGGTGGCAGCAGCCGAGCGGGTGGGTGGGCAGGCAGGCAATGGGCAGGGCAGCCGCAGCACCTAGACGCAGGCTGAGGGCGGCTGAGGAAAATTAAGCAAGTCCAGACTCCTGACTCATGGCCCGCGGTTAATTTGTGGAGGGGGGGTGGATGCGCTGCCGCCGCCCTGCACCCCTTCAGCGGCCAAAGCGTGTGCTCTACTGGCTCCGTCCTCCCCACACCCCTGGGCACTTGAGCCCCACAGTAACAAAAATGGGAGTTTGCCTCAATTCATGATACCACACCCCCTCTTCCAGATGTATTGCTTTGCCGTGCAGACTACAGTTACTCCACACCCAGTGGCGCACGCAGGGGGTATCTGAGTACCCAGAAACTCTGCAGCAGTCTAAGGGCCCTAGGCTGAATGCTGAGGGTCCCCTCTTTCCATGGGTACAAGAATTTTAAAAATCGGTCCTGGGGAACTGGAGATATCTGACTTCAAAGCAGTGGTCCCCATCCAAGCCTGTTAATTGCTCTTCACAGTCAGATATTTCGAGTTTTTCTGAGGGTATATTCCAAAAGCTGGGACTCTCCCATTTTGATGAACTCTAGTAGCTTGTCTCTACTGTGCCCAGATGTCTCTAATGTGACCATTTCTTGTTGTACCTATTGCCTTTGGGGGATGGTGTATCCCCTTCCATGGTAAAGTGGGCTGCACCCTTTTAATTTATTGCGCTCAGAAATCCACAATATCCTGTTGCCAAAAGTTCCATTTCTACTGTGCCCAGAACCAGAGATATCAGCCTTCAAGCAGCTGGTTCCTGCTCCAGCTCCACACACCTGGTATGTAGTTTTATATGCTCGTTGGCAGATTGCTCTGCCTCCTGAACTCTGATCCCCTAGTCCCCAGTACCATTTGGTAGGTGGGATTCTCTAGTTTTTAATTCCATTAAAAGCTAAGAAATCTAGTTCCCAGAACTGGAGATATCTGCAGTCAAGTAAGCTGTCCTCCCACCAGAAAATTATGAATAATAAGCCCACTCCACTATACACCCCTCCTCTGTGTATTAAACATCCCCTACCACCATGGAAGTTATGTATCAGGACCCCTTCATTCAGCCCAATGCCCCCTTCTCATACCTCATCTCCCACCATCTATGCAGTAAAGAGATAATTAGTGGAAATTACTGATCCAGTCCCTACATGCTGAGCGGTTGATATAATACCCCCTCGGGACATCAAAGCATCCCCCAACCCTACCGCTGGAGGATCGGTAGGGGCCCCAATACATTGCTATGCCCAGGGGTCTATACTGCTGTTATGTATGTGTGTGTGTGTGTGTATATATATATATATATATATATATATATATACAGTGTGTTTGCATATATATGTTTACATATATATATATATATATATACATATCTTTTTTATTATTATTAATATTATTATTATTAATTTACATTTGGTCTATCTATAATACTTTAACTGACCCGGCATATACTGGGTCACCTAAGTGCCCATCTCCGTGCTTTGCTCCGCCCCTCTCTGGAAACCCCCTTCTGAAAATCCTGTGTTTGCCCCTGACACCGGGTGTCCAAACAGGTAAGGACGCTGCTACACACATGCACATTGCATGGAAAGGCTGCCATGATTAAAAATATAATTTTTTAAATAGATAAATGTATTATAAAAAATATAGTATTACCACCGAAAAATCGCCCCTTAAAAATAAATTCTCACTTCAGTAACAATAATATATCGTGATGTTAATAATAATGAGCAGCAGTCCTCAAAATTGCACTAGTGTTAGTGCAAAAAGATGGTCAAGTCCAGAGTCTGGATAATATCCTGGACTCAGAACTCACACAGCGAAATACAAAGTACCCAGAGGGAAATGTGAAGGCTGCACTGATTAATGAAAAATATATACAATATCCAATACACCATGGAGGGAGCACATGTATAGCAAAAGGATGGAGACTGTTTCAAAAAGAGTTAATCAAACACAATTTCTTGTACATAAAATAAATATATATATAATAATTAAAATACTTGTTAATTAAAGTGGCCACCTATAAGATCAAATATATATTATTAGCACATAGTATACTGCTAATTAACATGTACACATTTTTAAGAACAAATGACAGAATAAATAACTTTGAATTCACGGGTCGTATATAGCTTTAAATTTGGGTATATAAACTGCAGACTTTGCCCTCCAAAAGGGCTTTTTCAAAGCCCTTTTTCTTTGAAAAAGCCCTTTTGGAGGGCGAAAAGCGTTAGAAGCCACCAGCTACCCAGCTAACCAGCTTACCACTTGCATGCAAGCAAAATTTTGGATACCAGCTGCCGACTGCCACATCTGCCATCCTCACCTTGTGCAAAGTATTCCATCTGCCAGCCCCCAATCCACCGCCCATTGTGACTTGTGGAGAATGCCAACAGGAGCAGGTACAAGCACCCGTGGGTGAGAGACATGGTACCGCTTTACAGGACCCAGCATCACCGGCAGCGTGAGTGAAAGACACGCGTACCGGCAACAACTCCGAGGCTCCTCCGTCAGTCTCCTTCAGACGGGACACTCCACATTCACACATTGCACAGGACTCCACCGCACAGCAGCACAGGTGATGCACGTGCATACCATGATCTGACATATTTATTGTCTAAAAGACTGTACTACAAAGTAACAACTATCATTGCACAAAAAAACTGTTTATTGTGGCCCGGCAACATCTTAAATATCTAAAGCGGCAAACTGTCCATATATGCAAGTCTGCAGTTTATATACCCAAATTTAAAGCTATATACGACCCGTGAATTCAAAGTTATTTATTCTGTAATTTGTTCTTTAAAATGTGTACATGTTAATTAACAGTATACTATGTGCTAATAATATATATTTGATCTTATAGGTGGCCACCTTAATTAACAAGTATTTTATTTATTATATATATATATATATATATATATATATATATATATATATATAGTAATGGTTGTTGGAAGCAGCACCACCGCCAAACGTGTAACTGTAAGGGTGCCGGTCTAGAGACTCCACTGTGCAGAATCCCAATAATAGACGCAGGTGGCCGCACTCCCAATAAGTAGTCAGGATACAGGTATCTTGTGAATAACGTTTCGAGGTCTTTATTACCTCTTCATCAGACTCAAATAAACAGTGTAATACAAGTGATATTTATACTCACAATACCCCACAGCACGACCCACCGGGCGCGGGAGCGGCAGCCGGCGTCTTCCGCATCCGTCATCACTGAGCGTCGTATGACGTCACTACGCTCAGGCGTAGAGGCGGTCCGACGGACCGGCGGCTCCGTTACCACGGTGGATGGCCATTCGTTCCTTGATGGTACGGTCCGTCTTACCGACGTAACCGTACCCACACGGGCAGGTTAACAGGTAGACCACGAATTTAGTGGTGCATGTCAACCTGTGTTTAATAAAATATTTTTTGCCCGAAAAAGGATGGCAAAAAAATTGGGAGGCAGTCATGGATCTACAGGTGAGGCACCCTAAACACCTGTAACAACCATTCTTAAGGGACAAAAAATTCCCTGAGTGGACCTGGCTGCTAGTCACCCCCGATATGTCGGTGTGGACCACCCAATCAAAAATATTTCTGCCCCTCTGATAACATGGCATCTTTGTTCAGTAAGGCCTATTTTGGGGTCAGAGGTGACAATGGGCCACCATTTCTTAGATTTTTTACTAATTTCATTACTTTGAGCATTGTAATGGTTGACCCAAGGCATACGGTCACCAGTGGTCTTGCGGGGGTGTACTATGAGCAAATCACCTCTACTTTTGGACATGGCTTTTTCTCTAGCAGAGAGTATCAAAGATTTATCATAGCCACGTTCCTCAGATTTTTGTGACATTTTGTCCATTTGACTTATGGTAGCCTGGTCAGAGTTGCATATCCTCCTGACTCGCAAAAATTGCGAGTAGGGCAACCTATACTTCAGCGGTTTAGGGTGGAAGCTATTTGCATGAAGTATGGTGTTGCGATCTGTGGTCTTAGTAAACAGATCGGTGGAAATGTGACCATCATGTACAGACACCTGTACATCCAAGAAATTAACAATAGATGGGTGTATACAGTGTGTAAGCTTGACCGGACTGCCAGACATATTGTGCTCATTCAGGTGTTTCTCAAGTAGCGGCACAGGCCCCGACCAGATGAAAAACAGGTCATCGATGTACCTGGCGTACGCCATGATGTTTTCACGCATGCCAGGGACATCCAGGAAAATTTCACGTTCCGCCTGCAGCATGTAGGAGTTAGCGTACGATGGGGCCACATTGGACCCCATCGCACACCCCGACAGCTGCAGGTAGAACCCTCCATCGTAAATGAAGTAGTTGTGTGTAAGTAACAAGTTTAACAACTCCAAGACAAGCTCTATAGGGGGACCACAGTATAAGGGATTACCCCTAAGTAATTTATCCATTGCATGTAAACCATCGGCATTAGGAATAATGGTGTACAAGCTTGTAATATCTAAGCTCACGAGTACACTGCCTGTAGGTACACAATCAATAGAGGCAAGCAAGTTGAGGAATGCAGTGGTGTCCCTGATATGTCCAGGAGAGGCAGTAATGCACGGTTGAATCAATGCATCCAAGTATACTGACAAGGCCTGAAAGAGCGACCCCCTGGCTGAGATTATAGGCCTGCCAGGGGGGTCTATCAGGCTCTTGTGCACCTTAGGAAGGGTATATAAAATAGCCACCACAGGGTTTTTTGGGAGCAATGCCTCCGCCAATTTCTGGTCAATACTGCCCGATACTACAGCCGTAGTCAGAATGGCCTGAAGCTTCATACTGAACTGATCAGTCGGGTCCCTTGATAGTTTACAGTAGACCTTTGTATCCGATAACTGGCGTACGATTTCACTCTTATACTGGTCAATGTCCTGAATAACTATCGCCCCGCCTTTGTCTGCGGGGCGTATGACAACATTGTTGTATGATGATAAATCACGCAGAGCTTGAAATTCTGCAGTGCTCAGGTTGCCAGACGAGTGTTGCATTGGTTGAGGCTGGATGTCATTGTCAAGCATGTTACTGAAAGTCTTAATAGACGTGTTATACGACACTGGGTCGAATGTCGACCGTGGTATGACTTTTTTCAATTGAGTGGGCAAAGGATTGGTCTCAGGAGGTTGGGGATTGTTGTAGAAATGTTCCTTTAATTTAAGTTGTCGTTGTAAACGATATTTCTCAACTTCCCACTTGAGCTCGTTGAGTCCTGTGGAAGGAACAAACGACAGACCCCTGTTGAGGACCTTGGACTCTGCTTCTGATAAAATATGTGATGATAAATTTATCACCGTGGACTTCTGTTGCGATTCAGAGGTGGGCGTCCCACCTTGCCCCGACCTCTGCCTTTGCCTGTAGCCGCCACGGCGGGTATACCTGCGCCTGCGGTGTCTCCCGACTGGGAGGTCTGAACCCCTAAAGGGGACTGACCGCGGATGTTCTAGTCATAGAGGAATCTGGACGGGAGCTGGCGGTAGTCCGGAGTAAAATTGCAGAATTTGAACTGCAGCATAAACAATCATTTGAAACGGACACCAATCCCAATTGGATTGAAAAGCTATCCCAACAGATGTCTGCATATAAAAGGGATTTAATTGCATTCAAAAAGCAGAAACTACAAAAAGTAAACAATGATTATGAGAATAATCAGGATCACAACTGGGTACATGGTGGACGCCCTGATATCTCGTTCAGGAATCGTGAGAGGGGCCCGAACAGGAGACGGTGGAAACCCCCCCAGGAGCATGGTTCATCCTATGAGGCCATAACCTCAAGTGACTCTGATGCCGCACCAATGTCACATAACATCCGCGGTCAGTCCCCTTTAGGGGTTCAGACCTCCCAGTCGGGAGACACCGCAGGCGCAGGTATACCCGCCGTGGCGGCTACAGGCAAAGGCAGAGGTCGGGGCAAGGTGGGACGCCCACCTCTGAATCGCAACAGACGTCCACGGTGATAAATTTATCATCACATATTTTATCAGAAGCAGAGTCCAAGGTCCTCAACAGGGGTCTGTCGTTTGTTCCTTCCACAGGACTCAACGAGCTCAAGTGGGAAGTTGAGAAATATCGTTTACAACGACAACTTAAATTAAAGGAACATTTCTACAACAATCCCCAACCTCCTGAGATCAATCCTTTGCCCACTCAATTGAAAAAAGTCATACCACGGTCGACATTCGACCCAGTGTCGTATAACACGTCTATTAAGACTTTCAGTAACATGCTTGACAATGACATCCAGCCTCAACCAATGCAACACTCGTCTGGCAACCTGAGCACTGCAGAATTTCAAGCTCTGCGTGATTTATCATCATACAACAATGTTGTCATACGCCCCGCAGACAAAGGCGGGGCGATAGTTATTCAGGACATTGACCAGTATAAGAGTGAAATCGTACGCCAGTTATCGGATACAAAGGTCTACTGTAAACTATCAAGGGACCCGACTGATCAGTTCAGTAGGAAGCTTCAGGCCATTCTGACTACGGCTGTAGTATCGGGCAGTATTGACCAGAAATTGGCGGAGGCATTGCTCCCAAAAAACCCTGTGGTGGCTATTTTATATACCCTTCCTAAGGTGCACAAGAGCCTGATAGACCCCCCTGGCAGGCCTATAATCTCAGCCAGGGGGTCGCTCTTTCAGGCCTTGTCAGTATACTTGGATGCATTGATTCAACCGTGCATTACTGCCTCTCCTGGACATATCAGGGACACCACTGCATTCCTCAACTTGCTTGCCTCTATTGATTGTGTACCTACAGGCAGTGTACTCGTGAGCTTAGATATTACAAGCTTGTACACCATTATTCCTAATGCCGATGGTTTACATGCAATGGATAAATTACTTAGGGGTAATCCCTTATACTGTGGTCCCCCTATAGAGCTTGTCTTGGAGTTGTTAAACTTGTTACTTACACACAACTACTTCATTTACGATGGAGAGTTCTACCTGCAGCTGTCGGGGTGTGTGATGGGGTCCAATGTGGCCCCATCATACGCTAACTCCTACATGCTGCAGGCGGAATGTGAAATTTTCCTGGATGTCCCTGGCGTGCGTGAAAACATCATGGCGTACGCCAGGTACATCGATGACCTGTTTTTCATCTGGTCGGGGCCTGTGCCGCTACTTGAGAAACACCTGAATGAGCACAATATGTCTGGCAGTCCGGTCAAGCTTACACACTGTATACACCCATCTATTGTTAATTTCTTGGATGTACAGGTGTCTGTACATGATGGTCACATTTCCACCGATCTGTTTACTAAGACCACAGATCGCAACACCATACTTCATGCAAATAGCTTCCACCCTAAATCGCTGAAGTATGGGTTGCCCTACTCGCAATTTTTGCGAGTCAGGAGGATATACAGCTCTGACCAGGCTACCATAAGTCAAATGGACAAAATGTCACAAACATTTGAGGAACGTGGCTATGATAAATCTTTGATACTCTCTGCTAGAGAAAAAGCCATGTCCAAAAGTAGAGGTGATTTGCTCATAGTACACCCCCGCAAGACCACTGGTGACCGTATGCCTTGGGTCAACCATTACAATGCTCAAAGTAATGAAATTAGTAAAAAATCTAAGAAATGGTGGCCCATTGTCACCTCTGACCCCAAAATAGGCCTTACTGAACAAAGACTGATGCCATGTTATCAGAGGGGCAGAAATATTTTTGATTGGGTGGTCCACACCGACATATCGGGGGTGACTAGCAGCCAGGTCCACTCAGGGAATTTTTTGTCCCGTAAGAATGGTTGTTACAGGTGTTTAGGGTGCCTCACCTGTAGATCCATGACTGCCTCCCAATTTTTTTGCCATCCTTTTTCGGGCAAAAAATATTTTATTAAACACAGGTTGACATGCACCACTAAATTCGTGGTCTACCTGTTAACCTGCCCGTGTGGGTACGGTTACGTCGGTAAGACGGACCGTACCATCAAGGAACGAATGGCCAACCACCGGCACTCGATCAAGAATGCGATCGACAGTATGGTCAGTGACCAGCCGGTGGCTCGCCACTTCATGCAGGCCTCTCATGGGGTATCTGCACTCCGTTTCATTCTGATTGACCATATCCCAGCAACCATCAGGCGGGGCGACAGGTCCCTTAAATTAATGAGGTGCGAAACAGCCTGGAACCACCGTTTGGGCACGTTATCCCCACGGGGGCTTAATAAACATCTTGGTCTTCGCTGCTTTCTTTGATATTGATCATATCTGTAAATTGAGCTACTTAGCGTGATTATTATATTTCGCTTAAGCTAAATTACTGAATGTTTTTTGCTGACTCCCGCTTTGTTTAGCTCTATTCTTGGCATGCCAGCTGTTTTTAAATCTTTTTGTACCTTTTTCCATTCACTTTGGTGACTGTATATCTGTCTGTGTTTTGTTTACAGATCTCCGTGGTAACGGAGCCGCCGGTCCGTCGGACCGCCTCTACGCCTGAGCGTAGTGATGTCATACGACGCTCAGTGATGACGGATGCGGAAGACGCCGGCTGCCGCTCCCGCGCCCGGTGGGTCGTGCTGTGGGGTATTGTGATTATAAATATCACTTGTATTACACTGTTTATTTGAGTCTGATGAAGAGGTAATAAAGACCTCGAAACGTTATTTACAAGATACCTGTATCCTGACTACTTATTGGGAGTGCGGCCACCTGCGTCTATATATATATATATATATATATATATATATATATATATATATATATATATATATATATTTATTTTATGTAAAATAAATTGTATTTGATTAACTCTTTTTGAAAAAGTCTCCATCCTTTTGCTACAGTATACATGTGCTCCCCTCCATGGTGTATTGGATATTGTATATATTTTTCATTAATCAGCGCAGCCTTCACATTTCCCTCTGGGTTCTTTGCAAAAAATATAGTGCCCCTGTCGATATCAGCACTACTATCTAAAAGATAGAATGTCGATATGCAGGGCAAATGCATGGCTGTTCCGACATCGACAGCCCTATCCCCACAGCAGGACAAGAGCTGTCCATGCCCGTGGCGACCGCCAGCTCTGGGATGTATAGGGGATATTGCGAAAATAGCAAGATCTCGCACATGCTCAGTGAGTCGGAGGGTGGCGGGAGACAAATACAACAGCAGGAGCCGATAAAACAGCTGAAGAGGGATGACACTGATCACATTGATCACCAGTCAGGTGAGAAAACACACTCCCTTATCAGCACTACAATGCTTAATACAATAAGCCATTACGAGTACCTGCGTCACCACGATAATTCCACTAAATATACTTTCAAGCATTTTCACTTATGTAACACTTTTTAACCCCTAGCTATTGCTTCTTTCTTATTAATCCACTAATACTTTAGCAATTCACTTGTGCGCTGCCCCGAGGTGACTGGCTTTGGCTGGCTTTTTGGGGTGCTGCGCCCCAGGTTCAAACTTAGTATTAGGGACCCACCAGAACATTTATGAAGTTACCTTGACGTGGTTGGTGGGCTAGTATTTTTTGACCAATAAATATTCCACAAACCATTGTAAGCTTGCAGCAGGGCCCTCCTACCTCCATTCCTGCCTGTTTTTTACTCAATTTGATCTATCGCTGTCTACAATTGTAACAGTGGCGTAACAATAGCACTGCAGCCCCCGCGGTCTCGGGGAGGCGCAGTGTAAGTGCGGGCGCCGGGTGGCTGCGGTGCTATTGTAATGCCCCCCCCATATGCACCGCAGCTTTACCTGTCAGCGCTGTGGTGGTCCCGGCTCCCGTCCTGACTTCATTCTGAGCCTATGGAGACGGACCATTATAAAATGTCCGCCCCCATATAGCAGACAAAACTGTCTGCTGTATGGGGGCAGACATTTTGTGATGGTCCGTTCTTCATATCAGAATGAAGCCAGGACGGGAGCCGGGACCACCGCAGCGCTGACAGGCATCCCAGCTCCCACCCGCACCGATGACAGCCCGGCCCCCACCCGCTGCCCGCATCGCCGGACTCCTGAGTATGTAAGTATGGCTGATGGGCGAGCGGGCGGGGGGGGAACCAGAAACTTTTGGCGGGGGTGCTCAATATTTGAAGTTGCGCCACTGAATTGTAAAGTGCAAAATAATTTGCTGTGCTATATAAGAAACTATAATCAAGTAAAGAAACCCCCCTCCAACCATCTCCTGTCATCATACTCAGCCGGTAGCATGGCAGTTGGGAACTGATTGGCTGGTACATAGGGCCGGATTAAGGGAGGGGGGATGGCTCTCCTCTGCATTGCCTGCTGCTTTCCTCCTCTGTGGCTGCTGGCTGCCATGCCTGTCACACTGTAGAACAGGAAGCGGCGCCGGCTCTCAACCCCCTGTGACAGCATTATCAGTGGCAGGAACTGAAAAGGGGAGGAGCTACACGAGATGGAGGTGATGGAGCTACATGGGAGCAAGGTGAATAGGAAGAGAGGATGAGCTGCTAGCCAGCATTAGGTAAATACAGCGTGGAGAGAGTTTTGTCAACGGCAGCTGTGGGCATTATGTATAAGCAGTGCTTCTACTGTCAGAAGATGTGGGCGTTATGTATAAGAAGTACTTCTACTTTCGGCAACTATGGGCATTACCTGTCAGCAGCACTACTACTGTTGGCAGCTGTGGGCATTATGTATAAGCAGCGCTTCTACTGTAGGCAGCTGTGGACGTTATGTATAGGCAGCGCTACTATTGTCAGCAGCTGTGAGCGTTATGTATAAGCAGTGCTACTACTGTCGGCAGCTGTGGGAATCATGTATAAGCAGTGCTACTACTGTTGGCAGCTGTGGGCGTTATGTATAAGCAATGCTACTACTGTTGGTAGCTGTGGGCGTTACGTATAATCAGTACTACTACTGTCGGCAGCTGTGGATGTTAGGGGCGCAACTCCCAGAGGCAACGGAGGCTCTAGACTCCATGCTCCAAGCCGTGAAGGGGCACCTGCATGTAAAGCAGCACCTGTGTGGCACACTTGTAATTAATTGGCTCTATACCAGGAGCCCTGCTAACATCTGCAATTGGGGATAGGGCGGCTACTCCGGGCGACTGAGATGAACTTACACCCCTGTGTGGGCGTTATGTATAAGCAGTGCTACTACTGTCGGCAGCTGTGGGCGTTATGTATAAGCATACTACTGTCGGCAGCTGTGGGCATTATGTATAAGTAGCGCTACTACGGTCAGCAACTGTGGACATAGGCCCTTATTCAGATCTGATCGGAGTACAAATTTGTTTCTCAAAGTGGTCAAAACAATGTGCACTGCAGGTGGGGCAGATGTAACATCTATAGAGAGAGTTACATTTGTGTGAGTTATTTTGTTTCTGTGCAGGGTACATACTGGCTGCATTATTTTTACACTGCAATTTAGATTTCAGTTTCAACACACCCCACCCAAATTTAACTCTCCCTGCGTATGTTATATCTGCCCCACCTGCAGTGCACATGGTTTTCCCATTTTGAAAACAAATTTGTACTGCGATCAGAACTGAATAAGGGCCATAATGCAAAGCTTCCACTGTCAGCAACCGTAGATGTAATGCAGCGTTTCTGCTGTCGACAACCTTGGTATTATGTATAAACAGAACTACTACTGTTGGCAACTGTGGGTGTAATGTATAAGCAGCGCTAACACTGTCGGCAACCGTGTGCGTAATGGAGCCCTTCTACTGTAGGCAACCAAAGACATTATGTATAATCAATGGTACTACTGTCAGCAACCATGAGCATTATGTATAAGAAGCACTTATAGTATCGGCGAACTTAGGCATTATGTATAAGCAGCACTTCTAATGACGGCATTATGGGCATCGTGTGTAAGCGGCGTTACTAATGTCAGTATTTTGTGTATAAGCGGCTCTACTTCTATGGGCATTATGCATGTCACTATGGTGGGCATTTTGTGTGTAAGTGGCACTACTACTGTGGGCATTATGTGTATATGGGGTGCAAATACTGTGGACATTCTGGAGGTCATTCTGGTCGCTAAGCAGCGGTAGTTCGTTACGAG
The DNA here is from genome assembly GCF_055691185.1 of Crinia signifera. Classification (NCBI taxonomy): domain Eukaryota; kingdom Metazoa; phylum Chordata; class Amphibia; order Anura; family Myobatrachidae; genus Crinia; species Crinia signifera. Next base: position 148,119,757 of record NC_139221.1, on the reverse strand, counting down.
CCTTATAGTGCCACTCAGCGATTATGCGCACAGCACTGTGAATGGATGTATATGCTAATCATCCATTCACAGGCCAGCGTGCGGGCCCGAAATCATTTAATGGTCATCGACCATCAAATGATTTCTACAGTGCTCGCAAATCTAAGTCAGTCTCTGCTGACTTAGACTTGCGGCGTCCTACTTTGAGAGCTGGGTGGGCAGCTGACATCCGGTTACATCAGCTGCCCACCCCCGGAAGCCAGGTACCCATGTGCATTCGCATGGGGACACACCTAGCATTTTCATGGATGTGCGCAGGAATGCCCCTTGCCCGCCTCCAATACGCCCCCCCCCCCCCCTTGTGAGTGCCACGGAGACTATGAAAGGCTCTGAAGGCATCCACACTGCAGGCCTGCACATGCGCAGTGCTAAAACATTGGTCCCCAGTGCGAACAAGCCAAGGATTAAGCAAACCAGAATGGTCGCCTATTACTGTGGGCATTATGGGGCCAATTCAGGATTGCTTGCAGCAATACAAATTTGGCCCCCGCCCCGATGGTTGGGTTTGCACATTTCTGCGCATCTGCAAACCTCGACAGTGAACGGCTTTGACGAATTACACACTCGCCGGCCCGTTCGCAGCTGGGCAGGAAGGCTGGGGGTGGACGGGGGTGAAAATGGGGAACGGGTACGCGGGCAGGCTGATGTCTGTCGGGGGGCGGGCAACTGACATCACATCATCAGCCTCTTGCCCTCTCTTCATCCTAGTGCTCATAATAAAATATAGTTGAGACTGAGGGAGGGATGCAATAACATCCCCCCGGCTATCGCATAGATAATTATCGCATATGCACTAACATATGTGATAATTATCGCAAAGGACAGCTCTTGCATTAAGAGCTGCACGGGACATGGGACTTTGCACCCAATTCTACTTGTGTGGGCCGCCACAAGTCATTGCCCCAGACCCCCACCATCCTTAATGTGGCCCTACTGGTACTATCATAGGTGCCAATTTATGTTATTGCTAGTGGGTACTCAAGCCAAAAATATAGGGGAGTGGCCTCATGGGGAAGGGGTGTGGTCACAATATAAGAGGGAGGTGTATGGTTAGAGTTATGCTGCAGTTGAGATGGACATATGGCTATGATGATGGGGGGATATTGTTAGAGTTAGGCTGCAAGAGTGTGGGGTATGGGATGGGTTAGGGGGGTATTGTTAGGAGAGCACCAGATGCAGTAAAGGAAAAAGTAGAAGCACGCAGCAGCAATGACGCAGTGTATGTACGTGTTCCCTTACCTCTGTCTGTCAGAGCCAATCCGCTGCCGCTACCATTGTAACAGGTCACTGATTGTCTGAGAGGCAGCAATTGTCTGGCAGTGTCTGGTTGTCTGGTTTCTGATTTGTTCGGACAGAGAGAACTCATTTTTGTACTCTGAGAGCCTCTCTGGCTGTCCTTTGCCGCTCCTAGAGTTACCACCCGTCCGGGATTACTCTGGACAGTCCGGTATTTACGCCTGGTGTCTGGACGGGTGGCATTCCCAGACTATATAATGTCCGGGAAAAGCAGGACGAGCAGGACATGGTGCAGAGTAAAGAGGAACTGTCACTCTGACCAATCAGCTGTCAAGGCGCTGGCCCGCCACAGCCAATAAAAAGCCCCTCTGCATTCCAACAGACGCACATTGGTCACATATGGTGAACTGACCCAGATCTGTGCCAGCCAATCATCGCAGAGCCCAGCCGCAGCAGGTAACACTGCCCCAGGTGGCAGCAGCAGCAGTAACGAGTGAGTGCTGGATGCGGGACTGTGACGTAACAAGTGAGTGAAAAGGGAAAAACCAGAGCAGATAGACCACTTGCTGCTTCATCACAGTCCTGCCGTACAAGGACTATACAGTATACATATAGCAGCACCATCTCCCAGCCTGGTAGGCACCACACCTGACTAGGAACACTCCTCCTTTATAGTCTAATTCTAATGTAGCACATCTTATTATGCACACATATTACTGTATATTGCGTTATGTGCAACAAGTACTGAACATGTGGCAGCACAGAACTCCGGGTGTGTGACGTATAATAGGCATTCTGGTGTTGTCCTTATTTAAAAAAAAAAAAACAATTGTTGAGCCCTGGCATAACGCGTAATGAACATTATGGCATGTGGTATAATATGGGTGTAATAGGCATTAGGGTGTAAATTTTTTGTGCGCGTCCAGTCATGGCATGACGTGTAATGGGCATCACGGTGTGTGGCATAATGTATAATGGGCATCAGTGTGTGGCATAACGTGTAATGGGCATTACAGTGTGTAAGAATATATTTTGTAAGAATAGATTTGAAGCAAATGTAAAAAAAAATACATAAGTCAGGTCAAGGGGCAGGCTGGGGGTGGGTCAATGGGTGGGGTGGGTCACTGTCCGGGAATCTCTCAATACAAAGGTGGTAACCCTAGCCGCTCCACGCGCTGCCACCTCCTGTACAGCCTGTGCCCATCCAGTGACTGAGCCACAGGCTGCCTTACACGACTGGTCAGCTCGGGTGCCCTGTACTCAGTGGCGGATTCAGGGGGGGGGGCACCTGGGCACGTGCCCCCCCTGTCATTCATTTTGTAGAGGAGGACCAGAGCTTTCCAACGAGCCCAGCCCCATGTCTCTAGCCCCCCGGGAACCGGAGATATCGCCTGGTAAAGCTGTAACATTTTTTCCCCATAGGATAATATGGGACCCGTCAATTCCGACCCCCACCCGGTTCCGACGGCTGCCAGTTCCCCCCCCTGGCATCACAGGAGCTTGTGGTTGATGTCATTAAATTCCAAATCTCTGGGCCTTAAATATGATATCAGGCTGGTCTATATCGGTCAATCGGTTCCAGAGATATAGCGTGTAAATTTTTTTTTTATGTTTGAAATATTAATTTCATGGCTGTTCATGTTCTTTGAGGGCAGATTACCCTGGAACCAAACGTTCCAGTTTCACTGGACCAAAATCATTCAAAGCCCACACAACAGTTCTTCAATATGATACTTGTCTCATGTAAATGGGTCAGTTGGTTCCGAAGATATAGCCAGTTAAATGAGATAACTGGTTAAAGGGGGGGGGGGGGTGGTTTTCTCTCCCCCTCACACCAGAAAATGCAGGGACTAGGCTGTTGTAAAAGAGGCCAACCTGGGAATGCATTTTCTGGTGTGAAATGGGTATTATTTCAAATAGCTGAGACCTGCAGTGCTCGGAATACAGCCAGGCTCTGCCACTGTCAGTGGCTATCACTTCTGCCTGGCGGCGGCTGTCCCCCATTTACCACGAGCATGTATTCCCCGTTGGCAATGAGCATGTAATCCCACATGGCAACGAGCATTGAACCTCTGGCAATGAGCATGGAACCCTTGGCAATGAGCATGTAGATAAGCAGCACTTACTGTATGTAGCATAATTTTTAATAGGCATTATGGTGTTTGGCATAATACATAATGGACATCATGCCGTGTAACTTAACGTGCAATGGACATTATGGTGTAAATGTTTAATGCGCGCCTTTGGTGGACAATGTCCCTGTTTATGAAGCGTATTGTGAATTTTGTCTTAATCTGTGTGGCATTATGTGAATTCTGGCTCAATCCATGTGGTATTATGTGAATTTTGGCTCAATCCATGTGGCATTATGTGAATTTTGGCTCAATCCATATGGCATTTTATGAATTTGGCTCAATCCATGTGGCATTATGTGAATTTTGACACAATCCATGTAGCATTATGTGAATTTTGGCTCAATCCATGTTGCATTATGTGAATTTTGGCTCAATCCATATGGCATTATGTGAATTTTGACACAATCCATTTGGCATCATGTGTAAGGGGCAAGTATGATGGGGTCTAGTATTTTGTTGCATAATGGGTAAAAGTTGTATATGGTGTTGTACACTACACTCAAGGACACGCCCCCTGTTGAGTGTCCACACCCCCTTTTTCCAAGAGCGCGCCTTCAGCGCGCGCACAACTACATCCTTCCCTTTTGTTGCCATGGTGGGCCTGCGTACTTTAAATGCCAGGGCCTATTTTTAATCCCATTGCCACCCTTTCTCTGCCGCTCTCTTAGCATGTACACTGGCACCACTAACACCGCCCCTCCCCCACCTAAACCTTCTTTTTTCATGGTGCCCCCCCTGTCATTTTATCCTGGATCCGCCCCTGCCTGTACTGCTACAGGCCACTGGCTGCTCAGCTGTCAATCAACGGGACCTGGTGGGTGCTTAACATTTTCCGGGAGCACCCAGGGAATCGGCGCCTATGGGTACTACTATATCTACATTTTAGAATAGGACAGTAATACAAGTGGCAGTAGCCCTATAGTCCTAATTCCAGTGACAGCAGCTGAGAGATGTTTTTTTTTTTTTTAATACATAGCTCCAGCTGAGACAGCTGAAATAAAACATGAGGAAAGCAAAGGTACAGTTACCTCCCTCAGCAACATAACAAAGCGTTCTGTATGTACAGTAACCCACAAATACAGGACCAGCATCTAGAACCCTGCAGAGCGTTCCTGCAACAAGCACGCTCACTGCAGCGCGTTTCTAGGAGTCTCTGGCTGTCACGATGGAACTTCTCCAGCTGTTCCCGTCTCTCTGTCCCGCACACACTGTTCTATTCAGTCACCACCGCATCCTGTCTGTCCCCCGCTATCCAGTTGTTAATCCAGTCCAGTGCGCGGGGTCATGTGCCCCACAGTCACAAAATACATAAACGCACCTTTTGACAGGAACGTATGCTAATGTATGTGTGTACATATGCTAATGTGTGTGTATATATATGCTAATGTGTGTATGTATGGTTAGAGGGGACAGAGGGAGCTGATAGGGGAGGCGGGATCTCCCAGTGTGGGACTGGGGAGGGCCAGGCTCCCAGCGCAGTCACTCACTGTAGTGGTAGTCAGTGTACTCTGCTGCTGCCGCCGGGGAAGCACAGACTCAGCAACTGGGACAGGATCTCGGGGATAATATCTGCTCCGTCTGGGACACCAAGAACCTGCCTCCCTCCAGCAGCCACTCTGCAGATAGATCGCGTCACTCCAGAAGTGGGACATGTGCGATCTGCTGTCCCACTACAGCTAACCTCTGCGCAGGGAGCAGGTAACACAAAGACTCCGGACCTAGGTGCCTTCCCAGCGGATCTGGGGAAGGTGTGGAATGGAATAACTCTAACTACACATACACTTACGTATAGCACATGGTGTACCAGGATCTTACTGTAGGCTAGGCTTCCTGAGGCTGGAACACAACAATGGACAATTTCTTTACCGAGGTGAGTTCACATCTGGTTACAACTAATAATTGTTATTTATTATCAGACGTGATCTTCACATTTACAACGCTCAGTGTGACTGTGAGAATATTGCTGGAGCAGTGGTTGTGTGTGATATTACCAGTACAAACTTCTGAATGAAGTTGTCCTGTGTGTCCATGTGTCCTTTCCCTTGTAGGTAGTGTGGGAGGACTGTGATGCTGTGCCCCCTGCCTAGGTGTATTTGGGAGAGAGGGGGGGGGGGGGGGCATTCTGTTTTATGACATTAAGCACATGGGACCTTAAACCTATTGTACACAAATATTCTCAACTTTTCCTGAATTCTAGGAAGTCTTCTGAAAATTGTAGACTAATCCGGTCGCCTTAGACTTTCCTGTTTTTCCCTCATGTAACAGGAAAATGACAGAAAACATTCCCAGATGCTGTACAAAGGACAGAGTTCTGCTGTACAAAGGAAAGAGTAACTGGGTTATTTGTGCTTTACTTTTATACTGCACGTTACAGTTTGGAAGTATCTTATGTTGTAATGACTATTGTATTTCATCTGTGTAAGGATTCAGGTGTGATGACTGCTTAGTGGCCAGTTCTGTAGATAATAAAAGGAATCTGCTGTGCCTGACACAAGACAGTGGCACAGCGCCTGAGTTCCCACAGAGGTCTGGTATTTCCTTCTAGCAAAATGTGGGTTTCCTGTGAGGGGTACCTTGATATCTGAAGCCTGAGCATGCAGACCTTGGAGACAGACTTGTCTGCAAAGAATATGAGGAAAGATTGGAAAGCTACTATATCTTATCATCCTCACAAAACATATCACTAGCTTGTTATTAAACAGTATAACCGCTCTAGTTATCTGTCAGCAATTAAATCAGATTATTTAGTCTTATATACTTTCTATCCTGCATTTCTATCTGCTTCCAGTCTGCAGTCTAAATGTAAGAATCTACCTTCATGTCATGCCAATACATTTTATGGGGAACACATTAATTAAAACTAAATATCTATTTTTAATTCAAATATAACTGGCACAGAAATTCCCCTAGGAGTAATTCAAGGTGAGGGTAACACCTTCATGGAAATGTGTTTATACAAGTCCATCTGCATCATCCATATAACTGGTGTGATTTGTTATCTAGAACTGTGTTCATGGTCTTTCTCATAGCTAGTAATGGCTACAGTCAAGAAAAAAAGTATTCTGCCCTCAATTACAATGAAAGCGGCAATTGTCAGGAGTTCACATCATGTCACACATGTCTCTGGTATGCCAGTGCAGTGTGCCCACCCCTTGTACAAGAGGGCATGATGTGGCAGCCAACTTTCTGATGGATAGCACCACATAATAACAGATAGTATTAAAAAGCATAGATGAAAAGAAAAACACAATTGGCCAAATGTACTAGCCTCTGAGTTTGGTGGCAGTACAGGATGCCAACTGAACTCAAGGTTTTTTTTTCTTTTTTAAAGGGGCAGTCACTTAGAGGGCATGGTTTTGCCTTGTAATTGATTGCCTTTTAAAAAAAAAAAAAAGTAAAGTTCATCCGGCATCCTGTACGGCTTCCGAAATTGGAGGATATTCATTAGGCCCAATGTTTCCTCTCAGTTTCTAGTCCTAATGCCCTGGTTCTGATTTGTATTTTACTTTATTTTGCTCATTAATATCAAGGTTAATTGATTCTGTAGTCGAAATCCAACCCATAGTCATGAAACAAAAACTGAGGCTACAGTTCAAACCAATTAGGAGCTTTTCCTGTTGGAATTCATAGATTATGTAAGAAGAAACTAGCAGGACAGTTTGGCTGTATTTACAAGCACTTACTTTGTTTCCAAAACATTTTGTTCTTGATTTTGTTTAAAAGCAGACAGCCATTCAGTATTAAGATACAACTCAATGATATAGTTTTGGAGAACAAAGCTTACAGAATACTTGTCTGTAAAACATAACTTTTTGAGTGAATATACAAATGTTGCATTTCTTGTAATATTGCTAGTAGTAGTAGTAGTAAGTTTATTTATAAGGCGCCGCAAAGTGTCCGCAGCGCCGTACATAGCAAACAAAATTGCTAATAAGAATAATTTGTATGAAGTTTCACAGTAATTGCCAAAGTTATATTTCCAGGTGTTGCAGGATATTAAGTGTCATTGGTGTCTATTACTTAAGAGAAAAGCCCTAGGAGCCTACACACGGGGAGATTTGCTGAGCGCTCTAAGCAAGATCGCTCAACACACATCAATGTGTCAGCGCTGTACTGAGCGATCTGTCAGGGCTAGTGTACTCACCAGAGAAGATCGCCTGCCCGGCGATTAACTAGATTTATCCAGCCTGCTGGATATTAATTACCGCGTGTTAGCGACGCTTGGGGCCATGCATCGGTGTCGCTCCTAAACACAGAGCTATGTTGGGGCATTTTCTAAGCGATATAACTAGATTGGCTGGAAAACACCCTGAAATCACCCCCTGTGTAGGCCCCATCATTTTGAGGAAAAGAGGGGCTTTTTTCTGTTCATGAATCGTTAGGTCTGCTCTCCCTTTCACAGATGAGTACAGATTCGCTATCTCAGGATAGCATAATCTGCACCACTAAACAAAGTCAGCAGGGATGCTCAATGCTATCTGTCAGGCACCTTGATCTTACAGCAGCCAACCCGGACCTCTGTCACAGGCGTATGCGCAGAACAGGACCTATATACCACTCCAGACTTTGTAGAGGACCCTATGGAGAAGACATTACCGCTGGAGCCATGGATTTCGGATTGCGATAGCAATGCGCGGCCTGCATGTCGCTATTGCCCAGCAATTAATATCCAGCATGCTGGAAATTAATCGGTCAGAACCAGTGTTCTCACCGATCTAGCATCGCTCAGAATGCTCAGCACATTTCCACGTGTGTAGGCCCCTTAACTCATAGCTCCATATTTAGCCTAAATGGCAAGCTTCAAATAAAACACACCTGTTTGTCCAGGCCCTCTTAGTTCTCCTCAACCAACTAAATGCTCATCTGCTCTACTTCCTTTCCAAGTAGACATTCCAGTTATACTCGGTCTCTCTTAGGGACATGCATATTAATGAATCATCATGAACTGCTTTTTGATTATTAACACTGTATCACAGCAGATATTTTCACTTATAATAAATATTCCCCCGCTATGTACAAAAGCAAGCTAAAGGGACATGCGAGTTAAGGACTGTACACATGGTGAGATATTGGCTAATGGACAATTGTGCCTTAGCAATTTTCACTAATACCCCATTCTCACTGCAGGCAAATTCCCGGGTCTAGCATGTCGACCCGGAAATTTGCCTTTTTAACACAGTTTTTTTTGCAGTGTGAACGGGTCGCATACTCGGATCTCATACACGGGTAAAACCCTTCTTTTTACCCGTGTTTGAGATCCGGGTATGCAGACACGGGTTGACCCGTTCTCACTGCATAAAAACCTGTGTTAAAAGCAAATTACCTGGTAGAACTTCTTCACCCGGGAATTTGCCTTGCAGTGAGAACGTGGGTCCGTCCCTGCAGTCCCCGGCATTTTAATGCCGGGTAAAAGCCGTGTATTTCTCACTCGCAGTGAGAACACGGTATAAGTCATTTTGACTACATGCACTGGATATATTGACTTAGCGATTTTGTCTAAGTAATGATAATCCATGATCTAGTCAAAATTGCCTTGCCTGCACAGTCAGTCTGTGCTAAGCAATCTCTGCTAGACAATATTGACTAAAAGCCCATACACACTGGGCAACTTTAAGCTGAAAGTCGCTCAAAACAACAGGTTTGAGCGGCTTTCAGCTCAAAGCCGCCCAGTGTGTATGGCCCGGCGATGAGTGGTGAGCGCTGCTGCGCTCTCCCGCAACATCGCCGGGAAAGCCGTTCATCTGCTGGAAGGCTTTGCAAGGCCGTCCTTCCCCCCTTTGTCGGTGCCAGGCAGAGGTAAAGCTGCTCAGTGTGTATACACTGAGCGGCTTTCCCCGCAGCGATGATAGTGGTCATCGCTATCCATACACACTGGGCATAGTCACCTTAAGCAGGAGAAAAATAGGGAGACTTTGGCTAACCTAGGAGATTTTGACCATCTAGTCAAAATCTCCTGTTAAAATCTCTCCATGTATACACCCCTTAACTTCCCCAGCATTTTGGAGAGTTTTTTTTTCATTTGTGAAAAACTCCTTTTGAATTTAACAATGCAGATGCGCAAAGTGTCAGTTTCTGGAATTGGTAAATTTGCTGAATCTAACATGTTTGGTTTGATTTTCTTTTAGTGATTATGGGAATATTTGAATATCAAAGTACTTTAAAAATTGGAATATTCCAGAATTTATATTGATTCAACAGGGATAACATTTGCTTAACATCTTTGCTGACACAGATAATATAAAGTGCCTAGTAAACACATTTTATTTTAATTAGTATAATTGGTCTTCTATTTAACTGCACCTTTGTAAGCGGCAGTGTTCTAAATGATTTACACAGTAAGGTTTTAGCGGTGTGAATCAATATGATGAGTAGTCAGCACTGATGTGTAAATGCTTTAGAGACCTGCAAGCCAGTACTTGGAGCTGGAGCTTCACATTACTATCCTCAAGTGTTTTTGCAAGCTGCTGAAGTGTTTAGGATTTTTTATGTTGTTTTTGCTTTGCGTTATAGAAATTAGTAGGACTTGAGGATTTGTTTATGGTATAGATGATTGACAATGTCTACGTCGACAGTCAAAATGTCAACATGAGGTTTCATACATTTTGGTGTCTATGTAATCGTACTTAGACATGGACACTATATATATAACTTATTTTGTTTTTTACCTAACTCAATATGCAAGAGCCCTACAAGATATTCAGTACTTACTCATCTTTTGCGGCCACTCTTACTCTACGGAACTTACGTAGCGTAATCGTCCCCTCCCGACGCTCACCACAAATTTACTAAAGGTAATAGATGGTGGTATGGACACAGGAGGGTGGCATGGACACAGGGAGGTGGTGTGAAGGTTTTGGAATAGCAGCTAATGTAAATGGCGTAAGCGGTGACAGCAATGATGAGGAAGTACCAGATATTCTGTTAAATGCTCAAATGTAGCTATAGTAATAGTCATATTCTAAAGCAGGCCATACACTATACGGTGTACATGCAATTTGCAGCAATCAATTGTATGAAAAGTGTCCAAATCGCTGCAGGTGCGATGCGATGTGTGATTCTGTGCGCATCGCACTGGAGCCTGTGAGTTACAAAGTCAGGAAGGCTTGGCTGGAATCGCATGTGATATATTGCATGCAATCCTGTCACCTGAGAAGGTTCCTGGTGGCTTAATGGGGGATTGCATGCTACTTCTCTGAAGGGAGATGTCGCACTAGTGTACAGGGCCCATAAGTTTGACTTTTTGTAAGTGTACTTTCCCTCATACCTTAACATAAATGAACCATGTTTTCTGTTATTGTATAGCATCACATACAATGCACATGTTGCTTTATGTAACAAGTCTCTTGCTTATCACCTTCATGTTGTTTGCTCAGTATCCAGGCAGGCAGGTGTGAGCTTTACATGCTGCTTTTGCATGCACTGTACATGAAGCTTTGTACTTGGTAGAACATTTTAAATAGGACTACCTTACTTATTGTATAATTAGTACGCTCTGTTGTATATGAGCTTTTAAGATCAAAAGCACTTTTATTATAGATGAAACATTACTTGAAAAAGAAGCATTTGATTTGAGTTAATAAGTTAACTTGAAAGCCATGCTAATGATTAACCCGCCATATAGTAGGCTAGCAGTAAAGATCCGGCTGCAGAGTTCCAACTTGCTTCACTTGTTAGCACTTGTTTATTTTTAAATTCAGTTGTGACTTTACTAACTGACACTGCAAACCTGCAGACTACCAGTGACTCACCTTACCTAGTAACCAGGAAGTCCTGGAAGCTCACGCTTTGGTTGATTACGTACTATCTGGCTGATATAATGAATAACCACTTATTTTGTAAATACATGTTTCTTATGACAATTGTTTCAGAGTTAAGAGTACAGTCATGTTGTTAGTTATATTGTTCTTTTGTGATATTTTCATAAGACTTTGTGACCCTCTACCATAAATTAATTTGAATTCACATTGATTTTTTTTTTGTAAAGTTAATAGGCGTTTGTGTGTGTGTGTGTGTGTGTGGTGGGATATGAGAAGGAGGGGAGGTTATTCCCATCATACAATGTATAGTAATGGGGCCTACAGTTTGGGAAATGTGCTGATGAGCGATGCTAGTTCTCTCAGCATCGCTCAGCACACAGCTTTGCATAGCGATGTGCCACTGAGCAATCTGTTATACACTTGCCCTTACACCAGCGATTATAGAGCCAGCATGCGGGGCCACGCATCGCTAGCGCTATGCCCCTACACAAGGAGCGATGTACTGTAGGGGCATTTTCTAAGCAATCTAGTGAGATCGCTTAGATAATGCCCCTCATACCGTTTTCAGACCGCAAATGCCGGGTCGCAACCAGGATTAGGACACGGGTCCCAACACAGCATTTGCGGTCTGAAAGCTCCATGTCCAACCCGGCTTATTTGCGGCAGAGCTGAGCATCGGCGCATCACTGGGAGCTTGGGAGGAGGCAGCACTTAGAGCTGAAAGTGCTTCCTCCTACATACTGTGAACAAGACCCGGGTCGCTCAACCAAGGCACCCGTTCACACTGCACTTGACACATTCAACCTTGGTCATTACTTGGAGTTGAACTCCCGTGTTGCCCGATCCGAGGTTATCCTTTCAGACTGCACCTCGACCCATGTTGCCGCCGCAAGGACACAGCAATAACCTGGGTCTAGAGTGCAGTCTGAAATCGGTATCAATCGGTACATGTGTAGGCCTCATAAGATGGTTGTGAAGAGTCAGCTACCTAACCCCAATCTCGCCCAATTGGGTTCAGTATTTACATATTGATTAAGTTGTTGTTTTTTCTGCCCCAGGGGGGGTGCACATAATGCAGATTTTTCTTTGAAACCTCAGGAGCTATTAATAAAAACTACATTAAGTGCTCCCTCTAGGGTTTACCACATGGGGTAATTCCATAGCACCTGGGAGCTATGCTTTAACGTGTGTTAGCCACAGGCTTACCACATGTGGGAGTTGCAAAGCAATGCCCTGGCATAGGGGTAATTTAAAAGAAAAAACTATTTGCACAAATATATAATAACACAGACTGGAAAACAACTTACATATACACATACCTACAGTGCTTACATTACATAATTAGCAAGGATAATACAGAAGGGAGAAGTTCCTGCTTACAATTTAGACTTTGTACATAATTAAATAGAGGGCAATACGAAAACACAGGTTTGGCAGTTACCAGTTTAATGGCATATTTAAAGGCACACTTATGCAATGGTCGGCCCAGTCTTCCGATATCTGGTTAACGGTCATTTAAGTATAAGTGTGTATGCCGTGCAAAGAAGGAGTGTTAGCCAATAAATTGCTTATTACACTCCTGCAGATGCTGGGTCCATGTGGTCGCATTTAGGACCTTATTCTGGTTGACTCGCAAAGCTGCAAATTTTTCAGCTTTGCGAGTCCAAACTCCACCCGCATGGCCATCCGCCCCCACCATGCATGCGGCGATCCCCCGCAGGCATATGAATGGATGTTTTGCATAAATATGTGTGCGCTATATAAGAAACTGTTAATAAATAAAAAATAAATAATAACTTTAGTTTAAAAAAAAAATAGGACAGACTTACATTAATTTGCCTCATATGAAAAAAACTACTTGACCACCACTTGACTCTATTTTACCTGATATCTTATGATCTCACCTGAATTGATGGACATTTTTCTAAATTCAAACCTGAGTGGAATATAATTAAATTTCTTGCTATTTTGTTACCAAATAGTGATTGTTTAGCTTCATTATGTTTTCATTCAATTGAGTCTTGTTGTCATACAAGACATCTCAGTATTGATTGCCTAAGTTGAGTTTTAATATCCTTTTCTTTAACATTGTAATAGAATTCTCCCTGGCTTTAGCTATATTCAAAAACAGACAAACTTCATAAAAAAAAAAGTCTGTTTACCTTTTCCGTCACCCCCTGCCCCTCACCCACCCTGTGTCTGTAATATAAGCCATACATAGCCTTAACCAAAGATAAGCATCTGCTGCAGAAGAGCTTTTCAATTACTTCCAATTACCTCTGAAGAATTAAGTCAATTAGACGGTCACAGGAGTGATTGGCCACAAGATGTTTAGGTTTAAACGCTCATTTTGGACCTATTCAAAATAAATATGTATGTACTTTGTGATAAAAACATATGGTACTGATCTAATATTGCACACGCTCTGTAAAAGGCAATGGTATGTTTTAGTGGTGGTATACATTAGGTTGGAGAAACTCATTTTTATCCTCAAAGAGATAAATAAATACGTACTGAATGTTTATGTACCATCCAATGTGAACTATTTATTGTGACAATTATTATTCTACATTTTATATTGCATTTCAGAATTGGAAAGAAAATGTTGCAGAAAGCACATCCTGTAACGCATATCATTAACAAATTCAATATATCTTGAATTTCTCTGATTACTTTATATTGTCAAAAGTTTTAATCTGATTTGATAGATGACAACAAATGATTGCTTTACCCCATACCCTTAGTAACATGACATACATATCCAGAGAAGGCAAAATTACAAACATTTGAATCCACAGGTCATAGGTATGCTAGTAAGTACGTAAGTGATGCTTTTGCTAATGCTCAGCATTAATAGCAAGCTAGTGTCATAGAGTATTCTTTGATATGACACTAATGTATAACGGGCGAGATGTACGAAGCTTCACAAAGTGATAACTTGGAGAGTGACAAACAACTAAATGTCATTTTTCAAATTCAGTCAGTAACATGGCAGTTAGGAGCTGATTAGCTGGTAGAATAACCCTCTCCACTTTTGAAACTTAGTACATATGGCCCAATGTCTTGTATTTTGATATGGTTTAAATTCTATTTCAAGAAAACATGAAACAGGTTATACAGTACATACATCTCGCAAACAAAATGATGATAAATATACCCTCTTTGTACCTATAAAACCCCTCTTCCTCCCCACTTCACTCCAGGGTACAATTTACTAAAGGTTTATTTGCAGGTTTTGGTTGTTTTGGCAGAAAAGATGTTATTTAGTGAATTGACAATTTATACTGCTTTCACATTGCAGAAATGGGTAATGACACGGTATTCTTAAATGGGACTTTAAAACGGGTCAGAGCCTTGAGACCTTTCACATTGCAGGTGAAAACCGTTTTAAAAATCATTTAATACCATTCAAACATTCAACCCGTTTAACCCCCAAGGGACATGTTTAAAGCCATTGAAATAGAGCTGTTCAAACTGCCAAAAAAACGGCTTTAAAACGTGTAGGACTCTGCTTTTTAACCGTGTTGAAATACCGGTTAACTTTAACCGGTAAATCAACTCTGGCACTTTCACATTGCAGCCTTAAACGTTTTAAAATGGAAAAAAAACGGCAATATACCGTTTTAAAAGTGCAATGTGAAAGGGGTATTACTTAGCAATAATTCGAATTGTAGTCACAGGTCAAATGTGGCATTGGTTTTCAGATCATGGCAATTCACCATCAGAGCAATCATCAGCCAAATAACATTTGTATAATTGGAGCTTACTAATTTAAGATTCGTTTGTGCTAAAGTACTCCACTTCACACCAAACAAACATGCATCAAAGGCACACCTCAATGCACTAAATCAATGCACTGGTTTTATTTTTATTTTTCAGTGTTCACATGGAGCAACCATTTTCTTGCTTAAAGTCCCCAAAAATACACTACCGCGATTTGGGCCAATTATACCCATTCCTGATGGAACGGTCCAAGAAATTGTGTGCGTGTGATGTCCCCTCAGGTCTGATGCGCGTTTCCGTGCACATCGGATCTGAGTCAGGACAGCTCACAGGGGGATCGGCTGGCCATACACTGCTGCAAGAGATCGCAGTAGGGTTTGATCAACTTTAGACCCAACAAAAGGAATAACAAAATTGCTCAAAAAGCCTGACAAGGTCACACCTCAGTGCTTTTCTTCAATAAGAGCAACATTTAAAATCCATTGTAATAACAGCAAATAAATTAGACTGGAAGAGCCCCAAAACAATGCTTTGGATTCTCACTTCTAAAAATGAATACAGGTGATGTTGCCCATAGCAACAAATCAGATTCTGTCTATCATTTTCTAGGATGTAACCTCACCTCTTTTCAGCTGTGAGTCCATCATTTGCAGAGTGAGAACTGAACACACTGTAACATAATTATAGTTGGCTCTCTCATAGCTATGGTAAAGTATGTCCTCCTGATACAGAAATCAAATAATCATTATTGCATCTTGTTTGTGTCAGAATTATCTGGTGAAAAGAGTTTCAGATATCATTGTTTATTATTTACCATGTAGGTAACTAAAGAAAGCAATTTTATAACTTAAAATACCTAATTTGGGGTAGATTTATTAAGCTCGGTGAAGTGTCTGGTTTTTATCGCCGGCCAATCAGCTCCTAACTGTAATTTTTCAAACCAAGCCTGTAACTTCACAGTTAGGAGCTGATTGGCCGGTGATAAAAACCAGACACTTTATCACTTCAACAAACTTAATAAATCTGCCCCTTAGATAGTGACTGCAGGACAGTCAGGGACAGATTTGTGTACGGCATGGCGATGAGCGGTGATGCACGCTCCCGCATCTTCGCCCGGAAAGCCACTCATCTGCTGGTTACTTCTATAGCGCCAACATATTATGCCATTCCTGTTTACAGATGTGAACAATCAGTAATATAATAGGACTGGGTAAAAAAAGACAGACATTGGGCCGTATTCAATGGGGCAGGCGAGGGGGTTAAACGGCGAGGATCGCCGAAAACAAGCGGCCTTCGCTGTTTAACCCCCACACTGGCCGCTCACCCTATTCAACCTTCTGGGGGAATCCCTGCTGTCAGAGGACGGTGAGGATTCCCCCAAAAGGTGAGTTCCATGGCTAATGTAGGGAGCCCACTGCCTTAAGCCTCGAGCCTTGCTGTTTTGGCTGCTGCACACGCTGTTTCCACGTTGCTGTAAAAACCCAACAAGGTGGAAACAGCATGTACAGGGGGCTCAGTTGACCTGCGAGCTGTGACAGTGAGCAGTCAGGACTGCTCACTGTCACAGCTCGCAAAAAGGCATTGAATACTGCCCATAGAGGTAAGAGGGCCCTGCTCACAGGCTTTCAATTCTGTACCACATATCTAAATTTGTTCTGAAACTGTATGAACACAGTCAGGAGACAAATGTTGTGCTACATCGATGCACTGGACAGGCACTGCTCCAACTCAAAATTAGGCCCATTAAGGAGAATGATTCTAGGTGTATACAATGGATAGATAGATCTGATTTACATATAATTTCCCTTTTAATAATGTTTCCAGGTTGACCTTGTGCATGTCAGCCCTTTATACCAGGCATGTCCAAACTGTGGCCCTCCAGCTCTTGTGAAACTACACATTCCAGCATGCCTTGCCATAGTTTTAGCATTCCCTAATAGCAAAACTATGGCAAGGCATGATGGGGCTTGTAATTTCACAAGAGCTGGAGGGCCATAGTTTAGAAATGCCTGCTTTTATACATAACTGCTCAAACATGGATATGTTATGGGCTGTACAGATGCAGTGAGTCTACTGAGCCATCTGAGTGATGCTAGATCCCTCAGAACGCTAATGGTGCCCACACACGCACCGATCCCGGCGATGCTATGCGATGGGGTACGCGCTCCCGCTGCACCTCATCGCACAGTACAAAAAGTATGTGCTGCACATACTTTTTGTACTAGCTTTTTATCGCATAGCATCGCATCGCATGCACATCTCATGCACAAGGCATACGATGCGATGCTATGTGTGCTAGTTAAGCACAGAACGCACGCCGGGATTGATGCGTCTGTGGGCACCTTAAGCAAGATCGCTCAGCGCACAGTGCCAGTGCAGTGTGCTGAGCAATCTGTCAGGGCCTGTGTTCTGTGCTGAGAACACTGGCCCTGACCCTGGCAACCCAGGCAATTACATTGCTTTATCCAGCAAGCTGGATATTAATCACCAGGGCAATAGCGACACGCGGGGCCGCACATCGCTGCCGCTATGTCCCTATACATGGATCGATGTAGGGGCAATTTCTGAGCGATGTAGTTACATTGCTCAGAAAATGGCCTGACATCGCTACATGTGTAGGCGCCATTATTGTATCTTGAGGACTGAGTTTTGGAAGCACTGTATCAGAGCATGCTCTGCTGAACATTTAGGTCTACCTCAGTGGTTCCCAAACTGTGTGCCGTGGCCCCCTGGGTTACCCTGGCTTGGTGGCCCAGGACCAATTCAGAATTGTTTATATTTAATGTAATGGGTGTGCATTAAATATGTGGACAAACAGAAGTGAATCTTATTTCTCACCATACAATTGAACCTAAGGATGACCCATAAACACAATTTACTTCATTGAATATTTTACTAATTTTCTCAGTAAGAAACTTTTGGCCTAGGGATGCCATGAAACAAACACTGATACTAGGGTGTCGTGACTGGAAAAAGTTTGGGAACCACTGGTCTAACTTCTATGGCACCTACTATAATAATGTATTATTTTATTTGCATTGTGCACTGTTTTTAAATGAATGTCAGGTCAGCTGGTCTGGTGTTCACTGACCCGATAATACAATTTTGTTTGTTTTCACAATTGCCCTGTAATTTATGATCTGAGTTTATAGCTTGATTAAGGGTCATACTTGACATAACTATAGGCAGCTACTTTATGGATCAAATTAAGGGAAGGCATTAAAATAGAAAACACTGTGTATGAAGACTCAGCACTTAAGCCTTTTTATGTTTTGACTGTTCCTGCTCGTTCTCATAAACCTGTTCAGAATAAAGGCCTCATTATGCGCCTGTAGTTGTTGTGACACACCCGCTCCTGAAACACAGTTTGCTGACCATGTGACAAATTAAATTCCCATTCATCTTACCCTCTGCCCACCCAGACTTCCTAATGAGTAAGAGTTATATTTTTAACTACTAACAGTTACTGTTTCCAGACAGACAGAAACCTTTTTCCTTCATTATGAGCCAGCTCGCTTATATTACACTTCTGCCTTCAGCACTTTCGTGTTTTTTTTTTTTTAAATATATATATATATATATATATATATATATATATATATATATATATATATATATATATATATATATATATATATATAATTATTTACGTTTCAGGGTATATTTCGGTGTTGTTTCTTTCATACACCCCTCTCCCCCAGTATGTTTAAAATGTGATGCTCACTAACTCACTGTGAAGGCAACCATTTTTGGATAAACCCATTGATGAAAAATTGTACACTGTCAAATTATTAGGATCTGTTGACAACACATAGTTCTCACTCACTGTACAATGGCTCCATCCAATGTGTCCTGTGCCCATTGTGGCTTCCTTCACTGTGTTGGCAGAAGGAACTCTATGGGGTGTACGTACTAAGGGCGGGATGTATTAATATACATCGCCGCCCTTCGCCTAACAGCCGCCGTGGTGCTGCCGCATATGTACTAACATATGCGGCTAGCATCGGGTTGTGGTGACAGAGACCCCCGCGATATCTGTGATGTGGTCTGCGGGGGTCTCCGTCAACTTCCGGCGGCTGCCAGCGTCCCCCTGCATCTCCTCCTCCCCCCTGAAGCCGGATGTCCTCCCGGCTGTGACACCTGGGGGAGGAGGAGATCAAAGGAGGGTGGGAGGGGAGGGGGGGGGGGGGGGGGCGCGGACAGCGGACGGCATGCGGCGAAAGAAGCCCATAGGCTTCTATAGGGTATCGCCACCCAGAGGGTGGCGATACCCTACAATGCGTTGACGGGGCGGCAGGGTTTTAATACATAGGGAAATGCGGTAAAACGGGTGCCTTTTCCCGTTAGTACATCCTGCCCTAAAGGTGCTTACACACTATGCAATATTTTTTAGAAAACAATGTGCATAACTATATCACCTAGTGTGTATGTATTATATCGTTCACTATGCGCGGGTTATTATTGCCCATCCGTCTGAACATGCAGGCAACTACTGCATGTTCAGGGTGGAGGCCAGGTGACGTCGCTGGACTATATTGTTAATGATATTGTTCAATGTATATGCCCTTTATCATTCGTTCGGGAGCTCTGACAATATTGTTAATGATATCATTATTATTAACCTTTTTTTTTATATGGTGCTAGAAGGGAACAGCAGTGACCAATTACAGAGTACATAAACAAATAAGCAAAACAGTGACTTACAGTTAAATTCACTAGAGGACAGGGTACATAAATATAGATGCATCAGCAGACAACACTGACATAAATATCAGGGTGGCAGAAAACTGCAAGATGTGGTGCAATTAAAGATAGTTTAAGTAAGAGAAGAAAAAGCACATGAGGGAAGAGGGCCCTTTTTGTGGGAGCATACATTGCAAAGGGAAGTTAACAATATTGTATAGTATGTACCTAGTCTTGGAGAGACCTAAAGTGGATATCGGTAAAGTACCAACCAAACGGCTCCCCACTGCCATTTTTCCAATTGAGGGCCAGATTTATTAAGTTTGGTGAAGTGATAAAGTGACTGGTAATTTATCACCGACCAGTCATGTCCACTGTCAAGTTAAGCTGGCCATACATCTACAGATTGATTGTTAGATCTGGCTGGTTGGAACAAAAACCTGGTAGTATCCGAATTACAGTTTTTGGCAGTTTTTCAGCATTTCAAAGCAAATAGTCAACTATCATTTGCTCCAATCCATTAGCAGGTTTTTGTTCCAACAAGCAAGATCGGACAAAAATACCACATTCACAACAACCTAATTTCCTGGGTTAGGAGTGGAAGGTTCCCGAGCCATGATGGCCATGGAGCAGGTTTGTTCCCGGGGACCTGGCCGGTGTGAAAACGGTAGGGGGTACTTACCCGGGCACAGGCCAGGGATCCACACAGGCGGCGGGCGCAAATGACAGGATAGTCGGCGGATGAAGATAACGCAGCTCTCCAGCGCCCTCACTGCCGCTGAAGAGCTGTGTCATCTGCACCCCCCATCTGACCTGTCATCTGCGCCCGCCGCCTGTGTGGATCACCGGCCTGCACCGAGGACCAGCAACCGGGGTGAGCACTCGTCGCCATCAAGCTGCCTGCCCGCCACCTGCAGGGACTTTTCTGGTGTGAAAGGGACCAACCTGGGAATGGCCCGGCAAGATCCCTGTGCCATATTCCCGGGTTTGTCCCTGCATTTTCTGGTGTGAAAGGGATATCACTCTGTAGATGTATGGCCAGCTTTAGTCTGGCAATTGTGAGCTTATTGGCTGGTGATAAAGTACCAGCCACATTATCACCTCACCAAGCTTAATAAATCTGCCCCACAGACTGTAATGTGACAGTTAGGAGCTGATTGGTTGCTACTTTCTCATTCCATGGCTTAGCTTAGTGCAGGGAATCCATCTATTTCAAATCACGGCACCTGGGAGAAATTTACTAAGATGTGCATTCTACTACACATGTGATGTTGCTATGGATATTATTAGTTAAAGGTACAATATTTATTTTATAGTTCTTGTAACATATCCAATTCTAAGAATATTAATGTTCTCTTGCTGACATACAGTATGTTGCTGGTTACTGGCACTGTTAGAGCACTCGCCTCATATGATTTACTGCAAACCTTATTACACAAGAATCACAACCTATTTCTTCATGTATCTTCTCTATAAATTCATGTGCTCATCTCCTTCATTGACTAGTTGTGTCATGTATCTGTGTAATATTCACAACGCTGCATTCTTTCAGTAATTACAGTTGTGGTCATTATGCTTTCTGCCTCTGTACAAGTCAACTGATGCATGTTATCACAAGGGGATCACCGACTTGGTGACACAACAATTAGTAATGAGTGACTTATAGGTACGTGTAAACCAAATTAGCTTCAGGGGGCAGGTGTTTCTGTTTCCAAAATAAAATACAAGGGTGTGGCGTGGATTTGTCTTTATATACAGGTTTGCACAATCCAAAGGAAAAGGACATAAAACATACTAGTTTGTGAAAAGTTACTGTTTCACAAGCAAAATCTAATGATATAGAAGTGTTGAAAATAATCACAGTTCTAACTGTGTTTTGCTTCACCGTGCAATGCTGCAAAAGTTCACTTAAAATCCACCTGTTCATCAAAGTATACCCTTCTGCATAACCTAGTAAGGCCTCTCTCCCTGGGCCTTATTTTGGTTCATTCTTTCTGACAAAATCCTTCTTAGATGGACAAAACCATGTGCACTGCAGGTGGGGCTGATGTAACATGTGCAGAGAGAATTAGATTTGGGTGAGTAATTTTGTTTCTGTGCAGGTAAAATACTGACTGCTTTATTTTTACACTGCAATATAGATCTCACTTTGAAGTAAAACCCCACCCAAATCTAATTCTCTCTGCACAAGTAACACCTGCCCCACCTGCAGTGCACATGGTTTTGCCCATCTAAGAAGGATTTTGTCAGAAAGAATGAACCAAAATAAGGCCCCCTATCTGCTGCCACATGTCCTGGCCATCCCTGCCATGCTCAGTTCTTGCCTTCAGTCCTCCTTGCCTGCACCGTCTTGTCTCCTGTCTGTCTCCCCCTCCCTCTAGACCAGGCATGTCCAACCTGCGGCCCTCCAGCTGTTGTGAAACTACACATCCCAGAAGGCCTTGCCACAGTTTTGATATTAAGGAATGCTAAAACTATGGCAAGGCATGCACAACAGCTGAAGGGCCGCAGGTTGGACATGCCTGCTCTAGACTGTAAGCTCCTTGGAGCAAGGCCCTCTTCCCTCCTGTTCTCACAGGCCTTTTCTTGCATTTCAATTGGGTGTGGGTTGTTAGGTCTACACACCAACTAGGTCGACAAGCATTGGGTCGACACCACTAGGTCGACAGACAGCAAGATCTAAATGGGTCAAGGTCGACGTGTGTCTAGGTCGACAGGACATTAGGTCGACACAAGCATTAGGTCAACATGGGCAAGGTCGACAGTCAAAAGGTCAACATGAGGTTTTTCACAGTTTTTTTAACCCATGTCGACCTTGCTGCCTGTCGACCCAATGCTTGTCAACCTAGTTGGTGTAGCTCTTACTTACCTACAAAGGCACTTTAAGGGCCTTATTTTGGTTCATTCTTTCTGACAAAATCCTTCTTAGATGGGCAAAACCATGTGCACTGCAGGTGGGACAGGTGTTACTTGTGCAGAGAGAATTAGATTTGGGTGGGGTTTTACTTCAAAGTGAGTTCTATATTGCAGTGTAAAAATAAAGCAGTCAGTATTTTCCCTGCACAGAAACAAAATTACTCACCCAAATCTAATTCTCTCTGCACATGTTACATCTGCCCCCCCTGCAGTGCACATGGTTTTGTCCATCTAAGAAGGATTTTGTCAGAAAGAATGAACTAAAATAAGGCCCTAAGAGAGGAGGAGGCCCATGTGTAGTTTTATACTTTAAAGCTTGCCACACTTTAAAAGATTATGAGGGAGATGTATTGGGATATGGTCACTAGGTCGACCACAGGATTTTTCACGTTTTTATGGGCAGACATGTGCCGACAGGCGGTATTTCATGTTCTACCATCCACTAGAGCGTAGAGGGAGAATAAAATAGTGTGCCGAGCGCAGCGAGGCACCGTGCCCGAAGTATGGCGAGCACAGCACCGATACTGTGTTGACATTCAGGATGAAAAAACGTGCAAAACCCATGTCGACCTTTTGACTGTCATCCTAGACCCATGTCAGACTTTTCAGGTTGTCGACCTAAGTCCTTCAGTGGTTAACATTATGAACCATACCTGACGTTTTAATGGCAGCACTACTCCTGGTATTTGTATGGACCTTTTTCGGCCAGTTAGTTTTACAAAGCAGGATACATTGGCAGCACTGACCTTTCATATACTGTCCAGCATATCGGTGCGCTATCTAAAAATATAGATGATATTTTAGCCAAATGATCTACACCTAAGGATCTTATATAATTGAGATCATAGTACCTTATTAAATGCATTGTGGGTATTAAGGGTAAGTCATATGTTTGAAGAGTCTTCTTTCTTTGTTTCTGCAGCGAGTGGCCATTGTAGCAATGTATTACAGTATACCAGACCCTCCTCAGGTGGCAGGAGTGGCTAGGGTGCACCGGCCTAGTGGCAAGGTGTGTGAATGTAGACTTATACCCCTTTTACACCAAGGAATAACCCAGGTTGGACCCAGGTCGGACCCAGGTCAGTGTTGGTGTAAAAGGGGCCAACCCAGGTCCATTAACACTGGTCTTCTACCCAGGTCCTGACCAGGGTTGAACACTGGTTGGACCTGGGTCGTGGGCGGTGTAAATGGTCCCAACCCAGGTTGGGACATCCGGGTAGTGCTGAAAGGATACCAGTGCGCTGCAGTGGCAAAAGACAGCAGGAAGGATACAGGCAGTGCACACAGAAATCATCTTTGGATGCAGTATCATTTATATGATTATAAAAAATATTGTGGGGGGGGGGGGCTGGGGGGAGCACGTGGGAGATTCGGTCTGCTGCTGCAGGGGAAGGGGCTGGTGGGTGATGCTGCACATTTATACTGCTATGTATGCTTGAGCACTGAATAAAACTTTTTGAAAAATATTTTACAAAATAAACAAACCAACATTTTTCAATGCTAACTTGTCATGTCTTAATTTTTATTTTAAATCATTGAGGGAAGGTTGGATGGCAGTTTTCAGTCCTAAAATGGACATTTTTAATGTCATCCATAGGGAAAAGCAGTGCTGACCCAGGTTCAGTGTAAACGGCGCAGACCTGGGTCCGACCTGGGTCACAGTGCTGTGTAAATGGGTTATGAAGCTGGGTCCAACCCTTGAAACTCCTGTGTTCAAAGACCAGGGTCCGACCAGGGATTTGGGTGTAAAAGGGGTATAATCTGCTAACATCTTTTGTTTAGTGAAACTCCCTAATCCCCTTTCAGATCGCAATCTCGTGTCTGACCCGGCGCATTCACAATAAGGGCCTGATTCAGCAAGGCTCACTAATAGCATACATTCGCTGCCTAGCGAGCCCATAAATGCCACTCAGCTGAATGTATCCCTTGTCCGAGGTGCGGTGTGAAAGAGGCCTTAGATACTTTGAAAAGGCAGAGCAGCTCCAACTGTACAGGTGCCCCAACTTACGGGCTCTTCACTGGCCAGAAGTTTCAACACTTCTCTGGGGCCCAGCCCCAGATTTATCAAACCTTGATCATTAATGATGAAAGCTACTAAGCTTTGGCGTTCAGTGTTAAGCTGGATACACATTGGAACAATATTTGTTTGATATGTCGTTTCCGGCTAAATCAGGCATCTCTCTCAGTGTGTATGATCAATATGCAGACTCCCATAGTCTCTAGCGACGTCCTTAGGTTTGATGTGTTGCACATGTAACCTAATGATATCACTACATACTTGCCTACCTGACCCTCTCCGTGCGGGAGAAAATGCTCTGTTCCTGGACTTCCCTGGTAATGTAGGATTGCCAGCACCTGTGGTGAAACACCTTTACCTGGCTCCCCGCAGGTGATGACAATCATACATTACCAGGGAAGCCCAGGAGCAGAGCATTTTCTCCCGCATGGAGAGGGTCGGGTAGGCAAGTATGCATCACTAGTGACCTGTAGTAAGCTAATGAATACAGGACATGATTGTTCCATTCTTTATTAACATCGTTCCAGTGTGTACACACAATCTGTGCTGAGCGCATTGGTTTCCGATGTGAGAATGAATGTCCATCATTCCAGTGTGCACCCAGCTTAACCCTACATATGGTTGGCCTCAAACATCATTCTTCAGCAAGACGAAGATACGCTATCTATTTCTCTGAAGTCTTTATGGAAACCAGCTTTTTGCTCTATGTATAGAATAAATAAGGAATTTCCATGTGGCTATGGGATTTGGGTAACATAATATAGGTACAAAATCACTAGCAGCTGTTGCAAATAATAATAACATCACTATAAAGTGAGTTTAAGCAACTGCTATTATCTGCACTTCTTGTTGTGCAAGTTCTCTATCCAAGTACTCTCCTCACCAAAGAGGTTTAGTATAGCAATAAATAAATTATAAGCTTTTACTAGGGAATGGCAGTTTGACCTGAGGCCTTCCTTCTTTATAGACAACACTTGTCAGCAACTGGAGGATCATAGACTGCTATTTCAGTACTTTCAGTCAGTAGCATACAGTACTTCTCATCTCTACTGTATATACTGTAATGATAGTTGTGTTGTTGTTTAACGATGTTTTGTTCTTATTGAATGTCCTCATACACTGAAGAATCGGTTAAAGGCTGGTGTAGCCTCTTATACTACTACATTGTTTTATAATAGGTAGTCACACACCGTTGAACTATGCCTAGAGAACATTCGCCTGTGAAAGATTTGCTTTGTTCAAATGTTATTGCTTGGTGAAGGGTAAACATTGTATTCGTAAGGAACCCGGTAGGTAATATTTATCAAATTACATTTTTGTAAAATTTTCCAAATAACTATTGATTTTTGTGGGATACCCACAAAACGTCAGTATCATTGGTATTTAACCCTTTTGAGTGTCAACGTTGCTCTGGGAGACTCTTACAAAATCTGCTGCAGCAAAGGATAACTACAAGAGCACCATTTGATGTATAAAAGCAGCCCCAGTAGGTTTTTTATCAAATACTCCAGAGCATATTCAGGTAGCTGTGTGATTTACCTTGCAGCTAATAATAGGTTCAGTTATCTGTGGGAACCCCACACGGTAATTACAAAAGGCTGGATTTTTCCTCAGCCTCAACGGTGTGAGGATACTATATCCCTTTTACTTCACTGTCCGTGTCTTACAGTATGTATCTTAAATTTTGCAACATTATTTTAATAAAGTGTTTCAATAAAAGTTACATTTTAATCCAATATTTTGGTGCACCACACAGTGACATTCTTTTTCTCTGCCTAATCTGTTTCAAGCGTGTCCTGTGGTAGCACACCCCTAATGTGTATAGATGTCCATGACTAATACTTCAATATAAGGGGTCCTCCAAACCTATACATTGAAAAAAGACAATTTCTGTGTGACTGGCCAAAAAAAACCTTTTTTCTATTCCCAGAATACACCAGACGCACATAGTGCTGCATATCGAGCACCCCATATGCAAGCAAATAACTGTATTTAATATATGTGACATATATCAGATGCATAATTATTTTCATGTTTGTTTTAAAAGTGTAATAAAAATAATTTTAGGCGTACTGCACTGCAAGGAAATGAAACAGAAGGGTTGAAGTCACTGTATTTGCCCAGCGGGCCTCAAATTACTTGTTGAACTTTGTGCCCATAGCACAGACTGCCACCAGTAACTATGGAACATGACTTAACCAGATATTTACTTTTACACAGCAAATACCTCAGTTTAGATCTGCAGACATTTTTGTTACTAGATTTTTATATAAATAACAACTGTCAATGTCAGTTGCATTGAATTCCCCCCCAAAATATTTTGTAGTCATCTTGTATCCTTCCTATAATTGATGTCACTCCTATTCCTGCTTAATATTTCTCAGTGCCTTCTTTTGGTCTTATTTATTTATGATTTATTTAAGGTCATATATATATATATATATATATATATATATATATATATGCGGATAGATCGCTCGGCACTCAGGTACTCCAATGTAGGGTATTACGTTGCCGGGTGCCTTCCCCAAGGGATTGATACATGTAGGGTGGCGGGCGGCACTCTCGGACCTTCAGGTACCTGAAGACGATTAAATATCGAAACGTTGTATCTACACTTGGCTGTGAGATCTTTTGTTCTGACATCTCACACTTCTGAAGGTCCGAGCGTGCCGCCCGCCACCCTACATATATATATATATATATTTCACACATATTCCTCAGCGCTTCACAGAGAATATATGGTTATTCACATTGGTCCTTGCCAGTGGCAGGTGCAGAGGTGTGGCTGCGCAGTCCAGAATTCAGGTAGGGGTGCCATACGAACTGCAGAGTCACAGACGGTGAGGTTTGGTAGTACTTCAAGTGTTAGCTAGTGTGTTTCCCCTATTTGAATTTGAACTGGGCTGCAGCTTCACCTCTGGAATTACCACTGGTCCTTGCCCAGGAGGACACTCACAAGAATCCTGACAGAACATACAAACTACACACAACTTTTGCGGGAACCTAAGAGCTTAATTCTGTCAGTCCCTATGTCAGTGTGCTATGGCCTTCTAATGTTATTAAAGATACTGTAGTGTTGCCTATTTGACAATTTACTCTCATTATTAATGTCCATACCACAATGCCTCAATGTAGCAACTATTGAGAAGGGTCTCCTGTTTTTTCTTCCTAAAGGCCCCCATACACTAGCCGATTTTGGTCAGATTTCAGCCAGATCAGTCGGATCTGGCCGAAATCGGACCAAAATCGGCTATTTTTGATGTCCCCTCAGATCCGATGCGCGGTCCCGTGCGCATCGGATCTGCGTCGGGTGGTCGGACCTGCTGCACGTCCGACCACCCGACTTGGGACCTAGTGGGGCGGCGAGGCGGTAGAGGGAGCAGGGGGGGCTGGCCATTCATTGTATAGGCTTTTTTTTTCTAGCACTGACAGCTCCCGCCGGCTCCCCCTGCCCGGCTCTATGGCGCCTGTGTCCCCCGCAGCGACCCCAGCCCCCCCTGCTCCCTCTACCGCATCACCACACAGACGCTGTCCCCCGCAGCGGGGGACACAGACGTGTCCCCTGCAGCGTCCCCAGCCCCCCTGCTCCCACCTCTGTAGCCCCCCCCCCCCTGCTCCCCGGGTTTTTTACATGTGATAAATCGAGACGATTTATCACATGTAAAAAATGGCACATCAAGTGCCAATCTAATCAAGCTCCCCCGGGGAGCAGCCGGGGAAGCTCAGGGGGAAGTCGGGGGCGACTTGTCCTAAGGACAAGTCGCCCTAGTGTATGGGGGCCTTAAAACTATCAAGGCAGTGAGACTATATAGGTTATCCCAAGGTTAAGGCCCCCATACATTAGGCCGACTTGTCCTTAAGACAAGTCGGACCCAATTCTCCTGTGAGCCGCCCGGGAGCTCCCCGGGAGGCTCACACACAATTTGGCACTTGATGAGCCAAATTTGACATGTGATAAATCGCTTGCTCAGCCAATCAGAGAACGGCCGGTCATTTGACAGGTATTTTAAAAATCTAATAGCCGCCACTGCGCGTCCCGTCCCCGCCGCTGCTATTTGTTATCACATGCCCGGCCAGGTCAGCCAGCAGCACTCGCCGCACCCAGCACCACGTCCCCTCCCGACTCCTGCAGCGCTGCTGATATATATGAACATCACCGCCCGGCCAGGTCAGCACTCCCCGGCGCTCAGGGACCCGCTGCCCGCCCCACTGCTCCCCCGGTGTCTGCATGCATATGCCTGTCAGGTGGGCAGGCATATGCATACAGGGAGGTCGGACGTGATCGTATGTACTGACCGTCCGACCTCCCTGATCCGGTCCGATGCGCACGGGACCACGCATCGGATCGGATCAGATATCACACACCTGCGATTTTGGGCCGATTTCACCCGATTATTGGCACAAAGTGCCGTAATCGGATGAAATCGTCCCAAAATCGGATAGTGTATGGGGGCCTTTAGTCTGCTGGTATTGGGTTGCTCGTCTGCTCTGTCAAGCCTTTTGGTCAATTGTGTAATATAATCAGCTAGAACTGTTGAGTATTGTTTATATGTTGATGCAGCAAGATGTAGTAATTAGCCTGAGGAGAGACTGATGTCTTGTACTGAACTCAATGGATAATGTTTAGCCACACCTCTCACAGTTTGCTATAGCTAGCCTAATTATACCTTAAAATGATGCATTCTTTCTATCTCTGTTTTAGACAACATATATTACACAGTAATGAAGTGCATTTAGATATACAATTCTGGGGAGCCAATATCAGTATACAGTACTTTTTATGAATTTTCAGTACCGGGAGATTTTCATTTATGAAATACAAGTCAGATTTCACTTCCTACCTTGACATAACTGATAGAGTAATGCTAACCATTACACAGTCCATTCATCCACAAGAGCGCTAGTTAAGATATTTTTTCAGTACAAAACAAAAATCATCCATATACCGTAGTTGCTTTTTTATTCAAACCTGCTGTTGCCATGATATGCCATTAAGCTTAACCTGGACAGTTTAAGTTGACCAATGACACTGTAAGGCATGCCAATGTAGAAAAAAAGTCCATACGGCTTCAGAAAATATACTGAAATACGTGGATGTGTTTGTTGGTAAGTATACTATGTATAATGGGTCATATTTTATCTCTCACAATTCTATCTCTCCCCAAGCTTTGATAAATATTCGTTTAGTGTTGCACTTAATATACTTTACAGCCACAAGCTAGCCAACATCGGATTTGTTTAGCTTTATCCTTGGCTTTCAGTCTATAACCTGCAACCATGCATACTAATATGTTGCTTTATGACTATTCACAAGTGCATTTCTCTTATGTTTTCATTCAAATCCAAACTGTGCAATAGAAAGTTACCCTCTTATCAGCCGTCACCTGCTGCTCTCTCATTAACAAACTTATCAGCACTTTTCACACCTGGCTCCCAGGTTACCGAGTGGAACAGCTTGTATGCCTGCAGTCTGCTTTATCATTGCTATGGATCAGATTACTGAGTAATAAAACAAAACGTACTACAAAGGGCATCCTCCATAGTCAGTCTGAGAACAAATAATACCATAGTCATCTGCTGTGACAGAGTCATATGTGCACAAGGTCACTCTCCCTGAGCATAGGTGAAAAATAATTAAACCAGTGTTTGATTCACAGGTATGTGCTCATCATTATACTCAAAACAATGTCAACAGAATCATGTTAAATAATACTTTGAAGTTCCTTTTGGCTAAGATCAAGTGTAGTATCTGTTCTTATCAGTGGGTACAGACTGGCCTCTGACAGAGAATAGAGAAAGGCTGGACTGAGTAGCTGCTCTGATGGGCGGAGGGTGTGGGACCCCTCTTTTTTGCCTGGGAGTGGTGAAAAGTCTGGCTGAGTACCTTCACCTCTGCCAGTGGTAGGAGGTGTTGTTTCCGTAAACCCACTGGTGAGAGGGGGGGAGAAACACTGGGCCTAGTAGTTTGGCTCACTTGACGGGGTTCGTAGCCCCCGAAGGATGAGACAGCTAAAGGCTCAGTCTAGTATCCATTCCCAAGGAGCGTAGAAAGACTGGGACTGAGTAGATGGCTCCTGTTCCAGAGGTTCGTAGCCTCTAATGGGGAGACCGCGAAAGGCCCAGCTTAGTACCATAACCTTGGGATCGGAAACACTGAGACTGAGTAGATTGCTCTTCCGAGGGGGCCGCAACCCCTAAGGAGTCTTTCGAAAAGCCCAATGGAGTACCCATTCCCATGCCAGGGGCTGGAAAGTGCCCTATGATGGGAGCAGAGAAACACTTGGTCGGGCGCTGATCAGTCGGCTGCTTGGAGTCCGAGGCTGCACTGTGCCCCCGGGGAAACTCGGGGGGTGCCGAACATGCACGGGTGATCCCAAAATCACCATGCACTAGTAAGCACTAGCACTGCACACTTCCCTCTAGGTTAGCGCTTCACGTCCTTACCTCGTCCTTTTGGACGGGGTAGGACAATTTTTCACACCCCCACCCGGCCTTCTGGCTGAGGTCTTTATTAGTTATTTCTCTTCACCTCTCACGTTCGTCACTTTTCACGTTCCTTGTTTTTTGTAGTTTTGTCACTTTTTTTGGGTAGTGTGGTCGACCCTTTCGGGCCTTCCATTTCCCCAATGTGCCGAAGCTCTCACCTTTTGGGGAGAGCTTCGGTCCCCCCGAACACGACCCCGAGCCGCACGGCGGAGGGAAGTCTACTTAGGGTCTCTCCAAACCCACCGTCCTAACCCTTCCGGGGGTTGAGGAATGAGGGTCTCTCTAAGCTTCGGCGAAGAGGACCCACCGTTCCCTATTTTCCCCTTTTCGGCCTTATGGTTGAGAGGGGTTAGGGGAAAAACGGGGCCCTTTGCACGTGTTTAGGCACAGCACTGGTGGTAGGGAGCACACCTCGGGCTCCTGAGTTTTTTCAAACTCAATACTTTGAAGTTTCAGTTCTAGACCACATTGATTAATAATTATTATGCGTAAATTCTTGTTGGACCACAATGTGAGCAGAAGGTTCTGAAGATACAGGCTTGTATTGGGGCCATAGAACCTGGTTCCTACACTTGTGTGTGTGTGTGTGGTTCACACTAGCTACAGGTTACACGTATGCACCCGAAGCATAATCCACGACAAATAGCTCTCGGAGCCATGATAATACATGGGATTGGAAGTTTAGTTCGGATCCCATGTGTTATCACATGATAACAGAACATTTTTCTGTCCAAAAAAACGGAGGAATATTTAAATGGCTGGATAATGACCATGGGTTATAAATCATATTTTTATTTTCCCCTGGGAGCAAATTTAACAGTGCTAATTAGATACTGAACTATATAGACATGTTATATATGAACATATAAGCCACAGTAACATGGTACAATTTGATATTTACACACAAAAAAAATAGAAAATGCAGGTGCACAGTTAAAGTACTAAAGAATGCTAATCAGAATACTTATGGTAAATTCTGCAATATAATAGATTAAATTTGAGGTGCTTTGCATACATTGGCTAGCCCATATTTATACCTTGATTGCTGTGGCAACAGATTATATAGTGTTTTTAACATATACCCCTTTCACATTGACAAAAACCTGGGTCGGACCTGGGTTAATGACGTAACGACCCAGATTAAGGTGCAGTGTGAAAGCACCAAACTTTATAACCTGGTCGAGTAACCTGGCATTTCAACCTGGGTTATAACTAAGCAGGGCCAGATTAAGGGCCTCATAGGCCTGGAGCTGAACATGTTCAAGAGTATATTATGAGACATGGAGGAGGTGAGGCCAATGCCATATACTATGATAAGCCCCAGTGTCTCCATAAATATATAAAAGTACACATATTGCATAATTGTGTGGAAAATAGGAATGGAATCGTAATGCTTATGATTTATGGCCAACCCTGTGGCCAGCTGGTATCTGTAAGGAGATCTTCATCCTGTCATGATGGTGGGCCTATTTTTATGTGGAGGCTCGGAGCTGCAGCTCCATCCACACCATTGTTAATCTGGCTCAGGTTATAAGAAGGGTTAAACCTGGTTTGCTCTCTGTATAATGGTATTAGTGTGAAAGCACTGGAAGGGTCCAACGGGGCTTTTGCGATTTGAAAGGGGTAATAAATACAGAGATTAATTTTGTTTATTGAAAATTTTAACTCATGTAAGTTTGACTTTGAGTTAATAGGGGTTCAATGAAAAAATGTATATGTAATATAAGAAACCCTTAAATTGGAAATGTCATATGAATTTACCAATGGTTCTTGTTTGTAGGTGTGAACTGCCTTTATGTGGGTTATACATTTCAATTACTATTACAAATGATTTTAAACAATCATAACTGTGCATGCTTTTATATTTATTTTGTGTTCACCAAATGTTATAACTGATATTGAGAATAATCCTGTCATTTTTATTGTGAGATAATAACTGGTATGGCCAAATGTCTACTCCTAGGGCCTTATTTTGGTTCATTCTTTCTGACAAAATCCTTCTTAGATGGGCAAAACCATGTGCACTGCAGGTGGGGCAGGTGTTACTTATGCAGAGAGAATTAGATTTGGGTGGGGTTTTACTTCAAAGTGAGATCTATATTGCAGTGTAAAAATAAAGCAGTCAGTATTTTCCCTGCACAGAAACAAAATTACTCACCCAAATCTAATTCTCTCTGCACATGTTACATCTGCCCCCCCTGCAGTGCACATGGTTTTGTCCATCTAAGAAGGATTTTTTCAGAAAGAATTAACCAAAATAAGGCCCCTAGAGATCATATATTGTGGCCCCCACTATTTCTTATGTTTTAATAAATTGTCTACCAGGTGATATTATTAAAATAATCTGACAAAATAAATATATAATTTTTCTCTGTTGTAATCATTGGCATCCAGTAACATTAAATCTGTAAAACGGTAACTTTGTTGTCTGATTTAATATTTGACACTAAAGTAACTCCTGTTGGAATAGCTGGCAGACTGGTTAGGGAGATTGACCAGATTTTCTAGGACTGCAGCTGTCCACTAATAGCTAACTTGGCCATGTCGAAAAGGCAGCTGCAATTGTCAATTGTACAATTCTCTTCCTTTTCATGTTTTATATGAAGAAGAAAGAGAACTAAGATTTCAAGGATCTTAATTAAACAAGTGTGAGCTTTACTACAGTATTGATGTTGTGTTTGCTGAACTGTTCTACAGTATGTTGGCTACTGTACCTATTGTGACATGCACAGTATTGTATGATGGACCCGGTTAATACTTAGCTAAGTGCCAATATAAAAAAATATGTCTCAAATTACAAACAGTATGGGATATCACCCGACACTACTATTTCTAAAGGGACATACACACGGGGCGATAATAGCCTCTTTTATAAGCGATCTGCCTCGATCAATTAGAAATTTAGCACACATCACTCTTTGTATACGCCCCATAGTAAGGGCGATGCGTGGACTCCAATTGAGAACGGTAAAGTGCAGCGGTAGCTGAGAGCACCTAGCCCAAAGCATGGCAGGCAAATCATACACTAATTGTGGGTTCATGTCAACATTGACATTAAAAAAGTGAAACCTCATGTCAACTTTTTCATATGTCAACCTTTTGTCAGTGTTGACCTTGGGCATGTCGATTTTCTGCTGTCGACATAATCCTGTTGGCTATACCACACCCCTGCCAAAAATGACCCACTTCATGGGAGGCTATTTCTGCTTGAGAGACAACTTGTATGAAGCTCCTTGCCCATGTGAACACATGTTCTGCTTTCTGTGCTATTTGAGTATATACTAGTGAATAGTGTGAAACACTCACTAATCTTGGGCTTGAAATACCAGCAATTTTGGGCCTAAATCCTTGGATCCTGCAATCCCGATCCTACATTTAGCTCAATTATAACAAGGTAGGGGAATTATATATAATATCATTAAGAAATGGCATTATGTTTCTTAGAAAAAAAATGTCTGACAAATGTCTGAATGTAGCTGTCATTACAACCTATGGTGGGTGCATGATCTACCGGGATGACAGAAGAGTCTGAGAAATCAGTGATTTGTAAAGACTATTCTTTCTACTAAAACATGGATATAATAACAATATTTCCAGCCAACACGCTAGGCAAATATAATTATTTGGCTTACTAAATAGACCCCTAAACCCCAGTTAGCATTGTTTAAACTACCTATGGAAACAGTCACACATAGCAAAAGCTAACTGCGTAATCCGGTTATTGTCTGGGAGAACTGAAGTATCGGGTAACTTTTCCCATTCACATGATTTGTTGACATTTAATACATCATTTCTACTTAATACAATTGCTTCTCTAATATGTGTCAATATGTTAACTGTTAGAATACACATTGTAACTTTGTCTTCATTTAACCTGGTATGTTTGTCCAAGGTGCTAAATACAATCTGATTAGCAAAATGGAATCTTGTCATTATGGGCCTGATTCTGATTTGAAAGTAAAGAAAAATAAAGAAACTTTTTATCAGGGACAAACCATGCTGCTGTGCAAGGGGAGCAAATACAATTATATATTTTTCTATGCAGGGTTAATACTGTCTGCGTTTGCATGTAGCCCACAAATGTTATACATCTTTATTCTTACATAGCAATTTAGAATTCAGTTTGGAAACACCCCACTTATATCTTAATCTCTCTGCACATGTTACACCCCACCCCCATCATTCATTGCAGCATGGGTTTTGGTCTGATGCGCACTTAATTTTTGTTGCTTTTGTTTTTGCTTTATTTCCATTACACAATTAGTCCCTATGTCTCCTCTTCAACATTGGCACTGCCCCCAGCATGAATAAAAGTCTTTCTTATTTATGTCTTCTGGCATCGTACAAAGAGGAGAAGAAAGTGAAGAAGTATAACACAAAAAAGACAAATAGAAAGAGATACCATCAGATGCAGGCTTATAATCAGTGGCGGATTTTACCTGTGGGCTGCAGCCCCCCCAGGTAAAATCTGTGACACTGCACTGGATTCACTGTGACTGGCAGTGACTTCCTATCACCAAGGCAGTCAAATTGGGAGGTGTTCCGTCCCTCCGGGACGCCTTGCTGCGGGCTGCCATGCAAAATCGGCATTTGCGCATGCGCAGTACCTATATCGGTACTGCGCACGTGCTGGTCCTGGTGCCTGTCATTTATATTATACAGGAACCCAGACCAAGATTCCTTCTATGGGCTGTTGCCGAAGTAGCCCATAGCAGCTGGCCACATGCACAGTACATATGTTTGGAAGGAGAGTGGTGGTGGCAGGGGGCAGGGGGATGCCTGCATCGCGGTACCCCCACGGCGGCTACGGCCAGAGGCAGCCCCCTCCCCCAAAAAGGAAGGAGCCGCGACTGCTTATAATATATGGATATTGTACCCCCTGTACTACAAATAATAAAAATATTAAGTCATTGATAAGTTTTATCACTATTGAAGGCCCAATAATGCTTTATTACAAGCCAGAGATCTTCAATTTGACTTGAAATTTAGTTGAAGATTAATTGTAGGGTGTCATAAGGGGCCTACACATGGGGAGATGTTGCTGCACAATGATGCGTCAACGCTGTGTGCTGAGTGATCTCTCAGGGCCGGTGTTCTCCAGTGAGCCTGACTGGCGATGTACAGTAATTAGATTTATCCAGCATGCTGGATCTTAATCACTGGACGATAGCAACGCGAGGAGCCGCGGATCGCTATTGATATGGCTCCAAAACCCAAAGTTTTTCCCTGATCCAAAAACCTGGGTAGGTCATGGCAAAAAACGCTTAACACCTTTCACACAGTACATTTAACCTGGGAATTACCCAGGTCGATCCCTTTCACACAGAACCCTGGTCAGTCCTGCAATATACTACAGATGGAGCCACTCTGATCACCATCCGCCATCCCCTACCAGCTTGCACCACCCCCGCCCTGTCTGCCATGTACTTTTATTTTAAGAGATATTCTCCTAATACAGATGGAGCCGCTCTCATCGGAGCGGCTCCTGGCGATGCCATCGCTGTCCGGCAGGAAGGGCTCGCATGCATGAGACACGCGGGTGTCCCATTCTCCCCGAAGCCCTGCAGCCCATCTCCTCACTTTCTGCCCGTCTTCTTGCTCTGTCCACTCCCTGCCCATCTCCCTGAAATGGATACGGCAGGGAAGCTCCTGCCGCTAAGCTGAGTTGGACGCACGAGCAAGTGAGAACGTGCGTCCCCGCGGTCCACCAATTAACACTATATGATAAATAATTATTTAGTAGAAAGAGAAAGCATATTATAGCTGATGTATAAATATAAACTAATGCTAATATACTGAATATACAGTGCCTCTATAGCGGTCTGTTAATACACAGGTTTTTTATCACTGTTGTCGCCAATTGTAAGACGCAACAGAATATGCTGCACTATGTAAGAAACTAAATAAAATAAATAATATATGTATAAACACCTGTAAATAATCGTATTCAAATCTAAAGTCATTAATTCGATTTAATTAAGAAATTGTATTATAATACTGTATATCACTTCCAGCAGTAAATTATGTATATTATTTAAAACTGGGGATTCAGGCATTTATATAATCAGGTAACTCCTTGATGATTTTAAGGCCCCCATACACTACGCGATTTGGGCCCGATTTCACCCGATTCTGGAGTATTGGGCAGAGAAATCAGGATGAAATTGCCCAAATCGCGTAGGATATGACATTCCGATCTGATCCGATGCGCGCATCGGATCAGATCATGATGTCGGACGGTCTGCACATAAGATTAAACTTATGTGCACAAAAACAAAGTTTCAAACTAATATATCATGCGCTGGAAAGTAGCTGAGGGACAATTCAACAGATTATTGAAGGACCACTTCAATCCCAAACATACAATACAACAAACGTTTCTGGGATTTCTCAGAAACCTTTGTGGTATTGTATAATCTTATGTGCAGCCGGCAGGGAGCAGGTCCGGGGGAGTGGGACCAGTGAACAGAGAGCAGGGTCCGGTCCGTGGGAGCTGCGCTAGTGGGGTAGTGAGCTAGCGGCAGTAGAGGTGGCAGAGAGCGGGGTCCGGTCCAGCTGCAGGGGTAGTGGGCTAGCGGCAGGACTGGAGAGGTAGCGGCAGGCGGGGAGCGGGGACCGCATAACAAACAGAGTCGGTCCTGGTAGCGACAGGAGAATAGGAAACATCCTATTCAAAAGACTGGACGGGCAGGGCAGCTGCTGATTGGCTGAGCTCTTGGCCAATCAGTGGCCACCCAGTGTTTTAAATAGGATGTTTCCTATTCTCCCGCCGCTACCCGGACTCTGTTATGCGGTCTCCGCTCCCCGCCTGCCACTACCTCTCCAGTCCTGCCGCTAGCCCACTACCCCTGCAGATGGACCGACCCCGCTCCCTGCCACCTGACGCCACCCTGCCTGTAAGCTCCCCAGACCCTGCTGTCCGTCAGCTCCCCCGGATTTACATGTGATAAATCGATCCGATTTATCACATGTAAAAAATGGCACATCAAGTGCCAAATCATATCAGGATCTGCCGGGGGAGCTCAGTGGAAATCTGGGCCAACATTAGGCCAACTTGTCCTTGACAAGTTGACAAGTTGGCGTAATGTATGGGGGCCTTAAGGGCTCATTCAGATTGTATTGTATAAGGGGGCACGCCCCTGTAGTGACATCACTGTATATATCTTGTGGCCAGCTTTAGGCCCCCATGTCATTTAGTTGTTCACTAATGATGGTTTCTTTGCAGTTTGGCTACCAATGTGTGTGGACATATTGGATATAAATCCTATTTTTCTATTTTGCCTTGTCAGTGGCAAACTCAAGAGACACATATTTTGCATGTGCTAAACATGAATGTTTTAATCAGATATTTTCTCCCCTAACTCTGAATACATAAGATTTTAGAGATTTCAATTTTCTGTTTGTTTTTTCTTTTACAGGGAACACAAGTTTGGCTACGAGAAAATGGCCAGCATTATCCAAGTTATGTTCAGTCCTGTGCTGGAGGTGTTGTTGTATTTAAAACACAATATAATCAGGTAAAACATGTTATTTAATGTATAGTAATTCTACTGTCTCAAATTCTTCATAAAGGCAAAAAGCCTGTACCCATGTTGTTGAATGAGCGATCGCATGTGCTTAAAAGCACACACGACCCACGGGAGTGTAATTGTGTGCACACAATCTGTCGCACAACCAGTCGAGATTGGATGTTGAGTCCAATCTCATTCTGGTGTATGGGGGGCCTTAAGCCTTTCCCGCCCACAAATGTCTGCAGTATGTCTGTGACAAGCGCAGTAAAGAGATAAGCGCAAACAATTAGGTCTGTGTAGAAGTTTGATATTGGCCCCTAGACACTTAAGGGTAAATTTACTAAAGCTTCTAAAAATAAAAAGAGGTGATGTTGCTCAATTGGATGGAGATTCTCCACATAGCATGGGACTGGTGCAAGTGCCACTGGTGCTTCTGATGGTTGCATCTGTACACCCCTGAACTATGCTTCACTAGCCCTTATATATGCAGACGCATGACTGTATGCCAGTCGGGGGCCAATACAATCATCAGCATAAAGTTGCAGGTACAACTACAGTAAAAGATGCTGGTGTGTAACACTCAGCCCCAAAGAGAGTTGCGAGATGTGCCTACTTGTTATTGTTACCAGTAACATTGCCAGTAACAGTAAGTTTTGCCTCTGTTTAAGGAGAGATTAGGGCTTCATTTTAACTATTGTTGGGAAAACAGAATTGATAGATGCTAAGATTTGACAAGCAGGGCCCTCTATCTTTGGTGTAATATATGCATCTTTTCTGTCAGCCTGGTATATGCTTGTTCTGTGCTTATATATGATATTTTTTATCTTTATGTATGATTTGTTATACCCAGTCTATAGCATTGTAAGGTTTTAGGGCCAGATTCTCTAAGCTTCAAAAGTGATAAAATGGAGAGTGATAAACAGCCAGCCAATCAGCTCCTGCCTGACATTTTTCAAACATAGCCTGTGACATGGCAGGTAGGAACTGATTGGCTGGCTGTTTATCACTCTCCATTTTATCACTTTTGAAGCTTAGAGAATCTGGCCCACAGTGCCTTCAAAAATAGATTTTAATTTAGCATTTCTCAAGGAGGGTTGGCAGGACTCGGAATGGTTCTCTTTCTACCAGGAGTCTGTCGTAGGCAAGTTTGACACTGAGCCCATTATTGCTGATGTAGATATATCTTTTTGCCAATTGTAGCTAGTTTTCATAGACAGTCACAGGATTTAACAAATTGTCTCTAGAATGGTTCCTCTTATTCTATTATTAAGACTGCACAGGACAGATTCTCTGATTTGGTATATAAAATAACATCCATACTGTGGAGGAGATGTATCAAACTATATAGAGATCAAGTGAAGAAGACACCCATAGCATCCAATCAGCTTTTAGCTCCCATTTATCTGTCATAGGGCCAGATGCACTTAGCTTTAAAAGTGATAAAATGGAGAGTGATGAACAACCAACCAATCAGCTCCAGCCTGACATTTTTTCAAACACAGTCTCAGACATGGCAGGTAGGAGCTGATTTGTTGGTTGTTTATCACTCTCCAGTCTATCACTTTTTGAAGCTTAGTGCATGTGGCTCATAGTATGTAAAATGATAGCAGCTGCTTGGTTGCTATAGGCAACCTCTCCACTTTCTAGCTTTCTAGTTTTTTATACATTTTACCCTTTCTGTTACTACTTTCTTGTGTCCATAAGTTAATTTTCATTGAAAAGGAATATTGCATAGGGAAAAATATTTACATTATAAGAAAGTTTACTGAGCATGTGAACTACAGTATAGTGTACCGTGGGGGAGTAAATTACTTAAGGATGCAGCAGTCTGAAATGTGCATATTTCCCATCAGAAGTATTGTAGCTCTCACATTTCTATGCATATTAAGCTTTTATTGATCAGGTACTGCAGGATATAGAAATGTCACTCGATCTAGGACCTTTTCTCCAACTTGAGTGAGTGCTGCCATATTATGCTGTACATGTCACACATACGAAATTATATACTATTTACAAACCTTGATCCAATGACTACATTTTGATGTACAGGATTTATATAAAAAGTAATGAGACCAAATTTGGTAAAAAATATTTATTGAAGATATGCTACAAACAATTAAAATTCTTCAAAATAAGACCCATGTGCGTTGACACACTTCTGTCAACAAGTTGTCCACACTTGGAAGGCGCCCTGGAAGTCCTTTTCCGGAACGTCCTTCAATCAGCGCGTCAAAGCCGATTTGACCTCAGCTATGGTCCTGTGACGGTGTCCTTTGAGGGCTGTGTTCACTCGGGGGGAACAGTAAATGTCCACCGGGACAGATCGGGACTGTAGGGGCCTAGGGAAGCGTTGAGATGTCATTCTGGGCCAGGTTGTCATTGACTACAAAGCTGGTGTGGCTTGGTGAATTGTCATTATGCAGCTTCCAATTTGCTGCAATGCACTTTCTGGATCATGGCCAACGTCGCCATAGCCGATTTTCTGAGCCCCACACAGAATTTAATGGTGTAGTGCTGTTCCATAGAACATTGCATTTTTAAGCTTCAACTGATCCTAGAGACAAGGGTCCACTAAACCACGATACGAACCACACAGAAACTCGTAGGCGACTGACGCTCAGTGCGCGTTGAAGCTGACTTCCCCGTCCTTTGAACCTGGCTGGTGTATGCACACTGCGACGTACAGTTGTACCAGAAAAAAATAGGTCTCATTAAGGGCCCCATACATCAGCAATTAATTGTGACAATTTTCAGATATGGAGATGATTGCCACAATTAATTTTAGATGTGTGGGCTCCCCCTTTTGGCAATCCCAATCACAATCGCCAATCGATTGCTTAATCAGGTTTTTAAACATGTTTAATGGGCCCCATACATCAGCAATCACAATTTATGGATTTCCAGATAAAGGGATTTTTTGGCCAGATAAATGGATTTTACAATCTATCTGACTTTGCCCACACATTACAGATTTATTTCAGTGATCGGCAGATTTTTCC
Organism: Crinia signifera; assembly: GCF_055691185.1. NCBI lineage: Eukaryota > Metazoa > Chordata > Amphibia > Anura > Myobatrachidae > Crinia > Crinia signifera. The sequence continues at coordinate 148,078,252 of NC_139221.1, read as the reverse complement.
ATCTAAAGATTGCATCTTCATATCTGGAAATTGCCCCAATCGATTGCTGTTCATAATGTAAATAGATGAAGAAGACGAATTGGGAATGCCCACACATATAAAAAAGATCTGAAGATAATACCAGATTATTAAACATGTTTAAAAACCTGATTAAGCAATCGATTGGCGATTTTGATTGGGATTGCCAAAAGGGGGAGCCCACACATCTAAAATTAATTGTGGCAATCATCTCCATATCTGAAAATTGTCACAATTAATTGCTGATGTATGGGGCCCTAAGACACTGGCCTCATGCTCATGTCTGAGGCATAGCTAGCAGAACCTGAATGTATTATATGTCTGTAAATTGGTGTCTGATAAAGTTTTGTCCTGACTACCCATATGTTAGTACTATTAGCAGTAACCATGTGATGTAAACCCACCCAAATGTTTTCTGAGTCCTGCCCCTTGACCTTAAAGGCAGGATCACTTTCTATTGTGGCCACTCACTCTGGGTAACATCCAGAGTCAGTCACTGGGTGTTCCTTACCTCCCTTCATTTCACACACTGACCTTAAATTCAAATGCTAATTATTGTAGTAAATTGTAGATGAGTATAATTAGAGTAGCCTGGAAATATTTGTCAGACCCATTGCTTTCGAAACCCTTTGTACTACAAGAATTCACGTAAACTAGTATTTTTTTAAGTAAAGCTCAACAAATAGTAATAGCTTCAGCACAGCTGTTATATATCAAGCAGAATTACAGCATCTGCCAAACTCATTTTACCTTGTTCTTAATTACAATGAACCCTTTCATTCGGAAATGTCAGCAGAGATGTTTGCATTCTATCCATAGTGTGTATGTAAGTCTTCTAAACCTAGATTTCCCTCAGTAGACAGACAGTGTTACACAAACCGATCCTTCTAACCCATGTCTGGCTGTCAGTGCCAGGACTAACTATAGACTCTGGGGGTTATTCAGACCTGATCGCTGGGCTGCTAATTTGCAGAGCCCTGCGATCAGGTATTCACCACCCAGCCAGAGTGAAATCCCACCCTGTGCAAGCCTGCGAAAATATTGTATTAGCTGCACATCTATTTGCAAATGCTCCCCATCAAATGTTTTTTTCCAGTGAGTGCAATCTGTGTGCAACCCAGCATCTACTCAGCCGGTGCAATAGAAAAAGGCTGACGGGGCCAGAGCTCACGTCACACACCCTCCCGGAAAATGCTTGTGCACACCTGCTTTTTCCCTGACACTCCCAGTAAACATCTGGTTGACACCCACAAACTCCAGCTTCCTGCCAACCATATTGCGTATGGCCAATGATTTAAAAATACGCTGATTTTTGTCACAGGATGGCCTTGCGCATGCGTACTGTGAGTGATCGATAATCGACCAAACTCAAATTTATAACCATGCGATCAGTTCTGAATAACCCACTCTGTTCCTGCGGGATACGGTCACTAGGTCTACAAGCGTCAGGTGGACACCACTAGGTCAACATGCATGAATGTTAACATAACTGAACATGGGTTAGGTCGACAGGGTCATTAGGTCGACACAAGCATTAGGTCGCAATGGAGAAGGTTGACCTTCCCGATGTCGACCTAATGCTTGTGTTGACCTTCAGTCATGTTGACCTTCCTGCACGTCGACCTTCATGCATGTTGACCTAGTGGTGTCGACCTAATGCTTGTCGACCTAGTTCATGTCTATCCAATGAGCCACACCCGTTCCTGCATGTACACTGGGTTATTTTAATAGAACATTATTTGATAATATATCAGATGTAAGTTTATTTAATTCCCTAACATTGAACTTTTCCTCATTTAAAGTTTAGTACACAGTCCAATAGCTGCTCCAGAGGAGGGGCTGCAACACAGTTCAAAATTCAACGCCCACTGCCAGTAAGTCAGTTTGGAATGGCAGTTGGTGGCTGTGGGTGTGGCTCCTCTATTTTAATTTTTAACTGTGTTGCAACCCCTCTTCTGGAGCCTCCCCTGGTACACACTATGAGGGCATTTTACTAAAAATGGGAGTTCTACTTCAAATGGGATTTTGCTATGGGCAACCAATCAGAATCTACTTATTTATTAGGACCTTCTAGAACATATCATCTGATTGGTTGCCCATAGCAACATCCCATCTGAAATAGAACTCCTATCTTAGTAAATTTCTCCCTATATGATCTATCATCCATTATATCATCCCATAGGTGGATTGGAACAGCCATATTATAGTGTGTACAACTAGTCCGTCTTTTTTAGCTATTGTTCCGTGCATCGTCCCATCTCATGTACAGTACTGCACTTCAGATGGGACAATGTGATTGACATCATGGTGCACATTGTGTTATATGTGCACAAGGCGAAGCAATGCACAATATAGAATCGCCTGTGAGGTGTAGTCTTTCAGGAATTTCTGCGAATCTGCATGTATTTTTTTCACAGCAGTAATCATTTAGAAGCAAAACAGCCATATGTACTCCCGTGTCTCCGCTGTCTCATACACTGCATAGCAATCTATATCTGTACTGTCTCTGCTCATAATGGGGCAGATGTATTAAGCCTTAACAAGAGATAAATGCAAGGGTGATAAGGAGAGATAAACGTCCAGCCAATCACCTGCTAACTGACTTTTTTCAAACACAGCCTGTAACATGGCAGTTAGCAGGTGATTGGCTGGACGTTTATCTCTCCTTATCACCCTTGCATTTATCTCTTGTTAAAGCTTAATACATCTGCCCCAATGTGGCAGATGTATTAAGCCTTAACAAGAGATAAATGCAAGGGTGATAAAGAGAGATAAACGTCCAGCCAATCAGCTCTTTACTGACTTTTTTCAAACACAGCCTGTAACATGGCAGTTATGGCAGCCTATAACATGCATTTATCTCTTGTTAAGGCTTAATACATCTGCCCCATTGTTACCTACCTGGCTGTTGCGGCGACCAGTGGCATCGCTGATGGCTGCCTAGGTGCTGTGCAGCTCGGCAGGTATGTGTTCCCTGTGTGTGATAACTGTACTGTCTCTGCTTGTATTGTTACTTACCTGGCTGCTACAATGACTAGTGGCTCCGCTGATGGCTGCCTAGTCACTTTGCTGCCCAGCAAATATATGTTCCCTGTGTCTATAATTCCCAGGGTAAATCTAGCCTATACCTGTATGTGTTATGTATACCTGTACTGTCACTGTTTTAATTGTCACCTAACCGGCTTTTGCACAGCAATCCATATCCAATTCCTAGTATACGCAAGTATACCTGGCCAATAAAGCTGATTATAAATCTGACGATAGGCCACATAAACTGTAATGCCCTTTGCACTTTATGCCACATAAACCGTAATACCCATTACATGTTAGGCCACACAAACCATAATGCCCATTACACATGATGCCACACTCTGTTATTCCTATTACATATTATATCCCACACAATTATGCCACTAACACCATTTTAATGCACACTCACAAAAATGGCCCTTACAAATGATGCCCCACAGTAAGGCTTCTGCCCCATACAATAATTACAGAATTTTGTTTCCTACATGCTCTTTGCCAGGGGTTACATGTACCTTGCCGGGGATTACTTGCTCATTGATGGGGATTACTTGTTCATTGCCAGAGAATACATGCTCATTGCCAGGGAGGTTACATGTTCATTGCAAAGGGGGGTTTACATGCTCATTGCCTGGTTGGAGTTACATGCTTATTGCCAAGGGAAGTTACATTCTCATTGCCATGGGGGTTACATGCTCATTACCAGGGGGGAAGTTACATGCTTATTGCTAGGGGCAAATTTTACATGCTCATTGCTAGAGAGAAAGTTACATGCTCCAGGATGGAATTATATACTAATTGCCGGCGAGGTTACATGCTTGTTGCCAGGGGAAGTTATGTGCTTGTTGCCATGGGGAAAGTTACATGCTAATAGCTATGGGGAAGTTATATGCTTGTTGCCAGGGTGGGAGGGGGGGTGACATGCTTGTTACCAGGGTGGAGTAATATGCTTGTTACCATGGGGAAGTTATGTGCTTGTTGGCAGGGGAAGTAATATGCTCCTTGCCAGGGGGGATTGCATGCTTGTTTCCAGGAAGTCTGCACTTTCCAGTTGCACTGCGCTCCTCTGACAGACACTAGAGTTCTTTTTTCACTGATGCAATTTAACTTTTTTGGGAGTCGAAACTGCATCTGCAAAAAAAAAACCTGACTAATTTAATTGAAAACACGTGGACTGCATTTAAAAATTTGCACCTAGGGCTAGACTGTAAATTGTCTCTTTAACTGGATAGGTCCAATCTAAATTTGACCTAAAAACTTTACAAGTACCTGGGAGAAATATTCGGCACCAATTGAATACTCGCCTGTTTCTCTTTCAAAAAAATTAAAAATAATGTTTGTTTTTGATACATTATAGTACAAATAGTAAACTTACAGTATGCTGGGTACACACTATGCTCGGTACCCAGCAATATTGCGCCTGGGGGGATGGGGGCACCTGACAGGGACACTTACATCAGCAAGTGCCAACAGTGCTTGTTGAGGCTTCCGCAGCCCTCCATCGTATTGTATGTACAGAATATTGCTGACGTGGAGTGACAGGATGCATCATTGGTGACATAATCTGTTCACATTTCATGATATAAAGATTTTAATGTTCTGACTCCTCAAAATTGGAGACATTTTAAATTTGAGTGTCATCCGTGGCACCAAGAAAGCTTGTTCCTGATCAACTGCTGGCTGCTACTTCTCTTTGTTAGTGATACCCTGGGAGTGTGGCAAATACCCAATCTGGCAATGGAGCAGAAGACTCATCTTCAGCACCCAGATATGTTCACTCTAGGCGTCTTTAACTTAGGAACTAAGTAAGATGCTATGTTGATTTTTTCACAATTAACTGAATTTCAGCAGACTGTGCATGTACCGTGATCGCACTGTGCTGGTGTAAAGGTGCCTTCAAAGATAGGGTATAATCGCAGCTTGATCGACAGGAAGTGACTTTTGTCTGAGGTAATGTAGTGTGGTAGCAAATACTCAAGCGTATCATGGCCATTTTCTGTCCGTGTATCTAACATCAGCTGCGAACGTGTCGCTACTGCCATGTGTCCATATGAGTAGTAGTCAATATTCCCTGTTGTTACATATAGGCTGCCAATATGTATGTATATTCAAAATGAGTTGTGATATTTCCGGTGGGCATCTCTTTTCATTCCTAGACAGCAGCTTCACTTTCTAACATTAGAAGTTTCTTAGCCTTAACAATCACAATTGTATTAGTTTACAACTCTGAATCAGGCCCTTTGTTTAATTTAAATGATTAAAGCCCTAGGTGGCCAACAAGCCTGACTGGAGGAGATGTGAGCTGTGAAGCCACATGGTCTTCATAATTCATCGTTCAGCTTTTATTTGCTATTATTTGATAGGTAAAACACACAAAGCTATCCAGAAAACTTCAGCGATTCACAAAATGTAAAATCTAATTGATAAAAAACATCATATGTTTTCCTGCCTCTGACGATTACTGAATCTGGCCATTATTTAACATTCAAGATATTTTTGAACATAGGCCCTCATTCAGGTTGGATTGCATCAGCGATCCATCTCACAGTTTCCGGAAACTGCGCGCTTGTGGGACACTTTCTGCACACTTTGGCTGTGTTGAGAATGCCTCCTCCTGCCTTTGCTTTGCTAAGGATCGCATATGCTAAGCTTCCAATGAGGGGCATGATTTGTATTTGTCTCTGGATCTGCAAATGAGAGAGATACAAACCTTTGCAGGGCTATATGAGTGAATCTTGCTTAAAAAAAAAATCTATTAATTTTACTGAACTTCCTTCTTTTCCCAAACACTTCGGCACATACCATATATACTCAAGTATAAGCCTACTTTTTCAGAACATTTTTTATGCTGAAAAAGCCCCCCTCGGCTTATACTCGAGTGAGGGTCCCACTTGAGTCAATAAGTTTTTTCCCAGTTTTTTTGTTATAAAATTAGGTGCCTCGGCTTATATTCGGGTCGACTTATACTCGAGTATATACGGTAACTCAATAGCCAACAATAAAAATAAGTGTTAAGGTCCATACACACTGGGCGATTTTGCCGAGCGTGTATGGACAGCGATGACTACTGTCATTGCTGGGGGGAAAGCCGCTCAGCGCATACACACTGAGCGGCTTTCCCCCTGCCTGGCACTGTCAGCAGGGGGCGGATGGCTTTGCATAGCGCAGCGCTATGCAAAGCCATCCAGAAAAGTCGCTCATCTGCTGGTTATACCAGCAAATGAGGGGCATTCCCGGTGATGATGCGGGAGCGCGCATCACCGCTCATTACTGGGCTATACGGCTTTCAGGTCAAAATCGCCCAGTGTGTATGAGCCTTTACTCTTATTGAAAAGTTACCAAAACACATTGCAATCACAGGAGAGCTCTGATATTACCTTACATTAGAATAAAATAAAAATTCTGAGATAAGCTGCTTGATAATATCTTAATATCTCTGTCTCTGAGTCCACCTTACCTGAATGGCAAGCATCTTGTTGAAATCCATTGTAAACAGAGCCACTGGCAGATGTTGAATGGTTAAGAAATCTATACTGTAGGCTGATAACAATACTTTACGCAGCATATGTTACTCATGGCTGATCATTCATTAAAAACCGTTTTGTTTTCTCAGACAATATAACCTTAGAGCCTTGAGAGAAAGGCAATATAGTGTTTCAGCAATAAGCTTTTCATCTGCCCTGAGCCTCATTTCACAAGAATGGTTCTTATTTTCATATTCTGTGGCACAGCCGAAAAATGTAGACTAAAAGCATATGTACTATTTCTACTACTTACTTTTACCATCAAAATAAAAAAAGTTTTGGACACATTTTTCACATGAATCTGTGCTGTGTCACTCAGTATTATGGAGTAATGAAAATGTCATGACTATTTTTTCTGCAAAGCATCTGTGTAACATTAAGATGAAGCACAAACTGGAGAGAAATGCTAACTGTTTTGTTCTAGTCCAATTTGTATGGTGAATTTTCAGGGAAGAGTGGTGTAGGAGTTCTTAGAAACTGTCTGGTGTTGCAGATTTTGTTTGTTTGTGTTTATAATAAAGTGTAATACATTTACTATAAAGTAACTAAAAATATTCTACACAAAAATACATATTAAAAAAAATTACATTTCAGATTCTTTCCCCCAACCAAGCATGACAAGATGCCTTATGTTATCCATGCATGTTATGCTCTGTGACACAGATCCCACAACTCACTTCAGCATTTGTTTACAAGCCAAACACTTATTTTATTCCAAGCTTAGGGGTCTAATTCAGCCTGGGATGCAGATACAGATGCAGGCTCCGCGCAGTGACTGTGCTAGAAGCCGCAGAAGGGTTCTTTAGTAAAAAGACAACCACTGCTGGCTTCTGTGATCCGGTTGCTGCATCCAAAGGTACAGCATTCGATTCTCTGCATGAACATCAGACATTTAAGTAGCCTTGAGGATAATCAAGATGTCTACGAAAACCACGCAGTTGGAACCTGGAAACAGCATCCAAGGATGCAGTCAATGGCACTTCCAACACGCCCCCATGTTATGGAACAGTACACCTCCACGAGACGTGCAGCTGACTCGGATGCAAGTGACCAATGATTTTAAGGACTATGCATGCGCTGTAGCCACAGTATACTTCTTGCAGTGGTGCTGCAGTTAGCTCAGCAAATATATGTTCCCCGTGTCTCCCAATGTCTGTGTCCATCACCCTCCCCAGGGCACATATCTGTAAGTGTTGTAGATATCTGTACTGTCACTGTTTACTGGTTACCTACCTGGCTGTTGCACAGCAATCCAAAACTAATTCCTAGTATATGCTAGTATACTGTACCTGGCCAAATAAAGTTGATTCTGAATCTGAGAAGCCAGCAGTGGCTGCCTTTTTACACAAGGATTGCCCTGCAGATTTTGCATATTTTTGCACTGTTGCTTCATACAAAGGCACTATTTATGGTACATCCTCCTTTGAATAAGACTAGGGAAGCCAATCCCGGGACATTTTTTCAATCCCGGGATTCGGGATTGAAAAATGCTCAATCCCGGGATTCCCGGGATCCCGGGATTGGCTTTCCTAATAAAAAAACACCCTGGCCGCCCCGCATTTACTTACATTTGCAGGGGCGGCCGGCGGCCGGGTTGATGGGTGGGAGCCGGGATGCCGGGTGGGCAGCTTCATCCGGCCGGCGGCAGGGTGGGAGCCGGGATACCGGGTGGGCAGCTTCCTACTTCGGGAGCCGGGTTGCTGGGTTGGCTGGCTGGCTGGCTAGGTGGGCGGGCGGGCGACTTCATAATGCGGAGTTGCTTGCTTGCTGGGTGGGCTGGCTAGGTGGACGGGCGGCTTCATCTCTGCCTGCCTGCGCAGCGTGACCTCTCGTCACGCTGAGAGGTCACGCTGCGCAGGGTTGCTCTGCTGGGTATGGGAGTATCCGGGCAGCGGCTGAGCGAGTGCTCAGCCGCTGCCCGGCATTAGACTGCGCATGCGCAGTCTAATCCCGAAAATCCCGGGATTGGAAACTCCAATCCCGGGATTGAAATCCCGGCGTTTTGGGGGCCAAATCCCGGGATCCCGCCGATCCCGGGATTGGCCACCCTAAATAAGACCCTTAGAATGTATGCATAGTGGTGCAGTATGTTGAACCCATATTGGAATACTACTTATAGTGTGGACTAAATGGGCCCGATTCAGAGTTAATTGCTATTGCAAATTCACAATCAACAAACAAACTGCACATGCGTACGGATCATAGCGCGCATGCGCAAGACAAAATAGCAAAAATAGTGAAATATCTAGTAGCGATGGCGAACAGGAAGCTGGCGTATGACACTAGTAGCCGTCCATTTTCTAGGAGTGTCAGGAAAAACGCAGGCATGCCTTGGCGTTTTCAGGGAGGGTATGGTACGTCCGCTCAGGCCTCGATCAGCCCGATTGTGTCATTGAGTTGTGTAAGGATCAGAATTTGATGGTGAGTGTATTGCGTATAGATTTGCGGATAATAGCAAACAGCAATCCATTTACAATTCTCTCGTAGATTTGCACAGGGCAGGTTTTCATTTTGCATATTTGTAGATGAAAGATCAGGTCTGAATTACGTCAGACCTATTCATTATTGTTATACTTGGATAAATTAGGCTACTACATTTTGGTGTAGATATTTAGGGATGTAATAAATACGTGCATGTAATTGGAGCAAATCATGGGAATTTTTTCCCAATAATAATAATTATTATTATATATCCAAAGAATGCTGTCTATGTCATGTAATGTTTTTAGTTTATTAGCCGCCTGCCCAAATGTAAAAAGCAGCCTATTCATAAAGGGATGGAAACCCTCCAGATATTAGGGTAATAATGATATATGTCGATTTTTAGTTTTGTGGTTTTATTTGATTTTATATTTAATCTTAAATTTATGTAAGTAGATCTTTTATGTAGCTACCTTAATTAGACATATGAAGGGTCCTACTTTTTATGTTATTTTATTTTTGGAGCAAAGTGACGAATTGCTATGAATGGTAATTGGATAGCCCAGTAAACAGTACAAAGCCCTCGTGGAATGCAGATTCATTTTAGACCATGAAGAACAAACCCAGGTCTCATTACACAGGTCAGGGCAGTGCAGAGAAGTCATTTAACCTTTGAACCTTTGAGCCCCGGAAACAGTAAAGCACATTCAGGGTACCAGCCTAAGCAGGCATCTTTGACCATACAGAATCTTTACTGATAAGTTACAAAGCAGCATTTGATGAGCACGGGGCAGACATGTGTATTTGTGTAGGAACATTTTAAAAGACATAGGAATACTGTTCTACTTTGTCAGCTTGCTGACTGTGAATAAGGCAACCACAACCCCAGCAAGCTACAGATGTCAAATGTAGTCAAGATTCCAGAAGAGAAAACTTGGAGGCCAGAGAAGACTGCATCTTTTGTCCATCTACTTTTTGTTCTGCTGCTGCTGCGGGCTGTATTCTGACTTCTGACATTGTGAAGCTCCTTAATAAATTTAAACATTTAATTTGTTGCTTCTTTACTGAAAGCAACAAAAATATATACAGGAGTTATATGGATATGGAAGCACATCTTTCTAAAGGCCCATACACACTGGGCGACTTTGAGCTGAAATCCACTCAAAACAGCCTGTTTGAGTGTCTTTCAGCTCAAAGCCGCCCAGTGTTTATGCCCCAGCGGTGAGCGCCTCTGCGCGTTCACGCATCATCGCCGGGAAAGCCGTTCATCTGCTGGTATTACCAGCAGATGAGCGGTGCTGAGGACGGCTTTGCATAGCTCTGCGCTATGCAAAGCCGTCCTCCCCCCTCCGTCGGCGTCAGGCAGGGCGAAAGCCGCTCAGTGTGTATGCACTGAGCGGCTTTACCCGCAGCGGTGATTGTCATCATCGCTGTCAATACACGCTGGGCATAGTCGCCAAGTGTGTATGGACCTTAACTAACAGTGTTCAGAGACTCTTCCAAGTAATATAATACATATTACAAGAATGTAGAACTGACCTCGGGGCTGTGGTATAAGTAGAACTCTTACACACGATGGTCAGGGTGTATTTGAAGTTAGATCCATGTATGCTAACAGTGAACTATAAAAAAATGTTTTGCATAAAGGCTTTAAAGTGACTAGGGCTAGTCCAAAGGTACAAAGTGTACAAATGTTGGTGGTTGCCCAACTGTGCACACTAATATTTTGTGTGCACTACCTCATTGTAATCTCTTTGCATACCAGCTTGACTCATTGGGGTATATTCAATACCTTTGGGTGTGCTATGAAGGTGAGCAGTGGTCGATAGCTCGCAAGTCAGTATTCAACTGACCCCCCTTCACTCGCCGTTTCCACCTCGCTGGTTCTTTTCGGTGAAGTGCGGCCATCAAAACTGTGAGGCTTGCTGCATTAGCGGCAAACCTTGCCGTTCTGGGGAAATACCTAGAACATAGAATAGGGCAAGTGGCCGGCGAGGGGGTTAGACAGTGAGGATGGCTTGTTTTCGGCGATCCTTGCCTCAAAATCTAGCATTGAATATCGCCCATTTTCATGTAGTTAAAAAAAAACAGATTCAGTTTCCAATTCCACTTAGTACACCTGTGAGTAATAGTCAGGTGCTCAGATAGGGAATATACAATGAAAATATATTTGAAAGTAATCAATATGCAGTATTTGTATTTATTTTTTTAAGCAAAATATTATTAGCTACTATGTTACGTTATTTTTATCTTGTAACAAATTCTAACTTGGGCTAGCTCTATATAGGATTAATTTCACCATTCATTCAAAATTATGGATTCTTTGCATTTATAATATTCTTATAGACTGGTTACAGAGTGAAGGTGCCCACACACTGCAATTCTCGCATGCGATTTTAACTTGTTAGTTCAGATCACATTACGTCCAGTTCAAATCGCACTGTTGTGTTTATTACGCCTTGCGATGCCATACACACTCCCGTGTAGTCCTTATCGCAAGACAACATAGTGTGGGCAGACCGGTATCTTTGTACTATATCATATCGTGTCTAGTTCAAATTGCACCCTGTGTAGGGAATCGCATGCAATATGTACATATTTACATTACATATTGTAGTCTAGTCCAAAGCTTATGTAGTTCAAATCTTGCATGCGCACCATTTGTTTTGGACTAGATTGCATTGTATCTAGTTCAAACGCATTTTGATATGTTAAAGCAGCATGCGTTTTGAACTAGATGCGATTTGAGATAGTCCAAAAAGTACATGCAGCACATACTCTTTGTACCTTGCAATATGATGCACGCGGGAGAGGGTACTCTCAGCCTCCCTTCTGAGCGACCGCTGATTGGCAGAGAGAGCTCTCAGCCAATCAGTTAGTCATTTCACAGGCTATTTTAAAATTCTTATACCTGTCGCTGCCCATTCTGCTGAACACCCGCTAGCGCTCAGCTCCTGCTGCCCGCCCCGCTACTCCTCACTGGCCACTGCAGCACCAGCACCCATGGTCGGACATGATCTTATGTGCAGCCTGTCCAACCTCCTGATCCGGTTAGATGCGCTCGGGACTGCGCATTGTATCGGATGTCACACACATGCGATTTTGGGCCGATTTTACCCGATTTATCACCCAAAGTGCTGTACTCGGGTGAAATCAGCCCAAAATCACATAGTGTATGGGCACCTTTACAGTTTCATGTGAAGACAATCTGGTTATACGTTCAATTATAGTTATACCTAAAATCCCATTGTGTTACTTACTGTACATAGTTTTTTAACAAGTGCCACAATCCAGCAAAATGGTTTAAAGGCTCAAGGGTCTTACTTGGAAAACACTAGGATTAATATATATTCTATACATTTCATAAGGTTTTAAAAAGCTGCCATGATCTGCACTATTTCAACTATCACCGCCCCGTCACAGCCAGTGATTGACTTGTTTTTAAAAATAAAACCTATCCTGTCCTTAGCGGTGTTCTCTTTTGTTGAAGTCATTAGCAGTGAAGCTTTTCTGTTACGGAGAGATGTAAATGACTGTTGTTGGGTGAACAAGATGTACCTATTGTTATGGACATCTGTTACTGACAGGATTTGTCTGCTTCTGTCACATTGCCTGAAACGACTCAAGTGTCACAGTGTATCTGCTCAGTAATAATACCCCTAACAACAGCTGATTACTTTTTTATTTATCTTCAGACCTTAAGAAACAAAGACTATATTATTAGGTTTATTTTATTATACAGTCTTTGGAAATCTAGTGCAAAGCAATCAGCAAATAATTTGTCATTAAAAAAAAAAAAATTAGTTAGAATTTGCTTTATATTTTCTTGCTATCACACTTACCCCAAACCCGCTGTATTCCTGCTATTAAATCACGCTGTCTTTGCATGTTCTACCATCCCCAAGCCTATGTCTGCATACTGTCTCTGCATTGCCCTTCTCTTTAATCTGTACCATTGTCTCAGATGTGCACCTTCTTCCCCACCCTTGTCTATATTGTATTAAGCCGTGTCTCTTAATGCCTTTCTGCTGTTTCATCCTGGATGTCATCTCGCCACCTCAAACTTAATATATCAAAAACAGAATTAATTATATTTCCACCAATAAATAGTAGTTACCAACCTGATATCTCTATTGCTGTTGGGAAGATGACAATCACTCCTACCTCTCAAGCTCGCTGCCTAGGTGTTATACTTGACTCAGAACTTTCCTTTTGTACCCCACATTCAATCTGTCTCAAAATCATGCCACATGCACATTATGATGTTATGTATAATAAAGCTAAAAAAAAACCATTCTGCAATATTTCAGATTCAGATGCAACATTTAAAATTCACCCTTACCTTACACAAGACATCATCATCTCACGCATTGATTATTGCAATAGTCTCCTTATTGGCCTTCCCCAATACAGACTCTCACCACTACAGTCCATCATGAATGCAGCTGTGAGGCTAATCTTCCTAGCCAGACGTTCATCGTCTGCAAAGCTACTCTGTCAGTTACTTCACTGGTTACCTGTATTCTACCGTATTCAATATTTTACTTACACACAAAGCCATAAACCAAACTACACCAACATACATATCTTCTCTTATCTCAAAATATCTTCCAACACGACCTCTACGCTCCTCCCAAGATCTGTGTCTCTCATCCACACTCATTACTCGCTCCCATTCCCAACTGCATGACTTTCTTCTGGCTGCACCCACTCTGTGGAATGCCCTCCCAAGCGCAATAAGACTCTCCTCCAGTCTCCAAACCTATAAGCTTTCCCTAAAAACTCATCTCTTCTGACAAGCTTATCAAATTCCAGAACCAGTCACATAACCTTGCATTCTGGTGGAATCGATGCAATAAAGAATACGGTATCTATCCTTATGTATCAATGCCTATTTCCCTATAGATTGGAGGCTTGCAAGCAGGGCCCTCCTACCTTTTGACTGTCTGTAAATACCCTGTTTTGTTGTATCACTGTCTCCTTTGTAAAGCGCAATGTAATATGCTGCGCTATATAAGAAACTGTTAATAATAATAATAATAATATCAGTTAGCATAGGCTAAATATTGGGGGAAAGTATAAGCTGTAATTGGCTGGTGCAAACTCCACCTTTTATATTAAGGATAAAGCAAAAATGAACAACAGTAGCTGTGACTATCTACTAAATACAGATCGGCCAATTTGTTGCATTAAATATTTAGGGGCCTCTGTAGTAAGCCTCGGAATATGACAATGAGGAAAGAGATAAAATACCGGACAATCAGCTCTTGTCATTTTTCAAACACAACTTATAACATGGCAGAAATTGATTGGCAGGTAATTTAATATCTCTCAACATTCTCTCTATTCAAGGATTAGCACATAAGCACCAAAGTGTTTATTTTTAGCTTTTTGCTTTACTATTGTGTGTCCTCAAAGGGTATTTACTTGTTACTTTGTTGCACTGCTGATATGATAGTTGGGTGGTTTATTATAGGCCATACATTCTATGACCTGGCCTAACCTGTATACCCATGAAATATAAATGCCCTAGAAAAAGTTATTTTACACTCTGAAATATTGCAGAATGTTTTTTTTTTAGCTTTATTATACATAACATCATAATATCTCATTTTTATTTAATGATTTAAGAATACTTGGCTACTTGCTTCAGGATATTTGTCACAATAGTGTGATATTTTGGCCGGTATAGATTATTCAAGAATATTTCTTCAAAATCTTATTTTATCATACTTTTTCATCTGGCAAAAGCTGGTTACATAGAAGCTTTTTATGCTGTTTTGTCCAATAACTTGGAAACAGAAGGTTAAGCAAATTATTTAGGGGTGGCAAATGGGCAAACGCACAAGCTGGCCTCTGTCATGTGTCAGCCACACAGGCAACAACATTACAGGCCATCGACATGATCGACCAGCATAACAGTAATGTCAGCGCCAGCATCTCTGCACGTTCTAGAGGAGCAACACTTGAATTGCTCTGTTGGGCGCAATCTATTGCAACATTTGTGAATTCCCCCCATAGTGGTGAGGAGCATTTTTAGCCTTTTATTAAAAAGGATGTGATTCTGCTTTGGTTTATTTCCCAACATAAAAATGTGCTAAATTATAGAACAAAACTTCTGATTCCAATGACACAGGTTTCGGCAGGACTTTAAAGTGCAGTACAAATGGCCTCATAACAGATTCCTCCATAGGATTCTGCACTCAAAACAGAAACCATCTGTGTCTCATTTTTCTTGTACAGAACAGTACAAAAATAGGCGCACTTCTAGAGTTGGATTCGGATTCAAGCAGATTCCGTACACAGAGCGACATTCTCATTCCACTGTTCTATAGTTATAATTCATTTCAGCTGTCCGGGTGGATAGTTGAGAAGCTGTGTAGACAGCTCTCTCTTTATTGTGCGCAGAATGAATTGTTGCTGATAAAAGGTTAACAGCACAAGGCATAGTCATGAGAATGTTTATTAGCTACAAGCAAGAGGATGAGTTCTAAGAGGTTGGTTCTCAGAAAGATGGTCACATGTGCGGTGAATAAAAGATGGAATAAATAACAGAATTGCTAAAATAATGAAACAATGTGACCTTTATTTTGAAGGGTCAGTTTGTTTCCAGTGAGAGCTATACACATAGGACCTTCACAGCACTGTAGCTTTGGGCTTGATTCGAACTAGGGCCATCTTTCTCTGTGGTGCTTGTATGTTCTCTCTGTGTTTGTAGGTTTTCTTCAGGTACCCCAATATCATCACAAATTGACAAAATGGACCCATGTATTTGTGGCTAGTATTCCTTCTAGTATTTTGGGGGACAGTGCATCAGTGAAAAGCTCACATTTTAATTTTCAAGGGCAAAATATTGAATGAGATCCCATAGTATTATACTGATTCCCCATACATGAACACCAGACCACCCACAAATACAGCCATAGAAAGTGCCATAGTTTTCTTTGTTTTTCTATTTTCTGCGAATGCATCACAGCTGGATTCCTCTTGGTGAAATATGAAAAGAAGCCCATAGGCTTTAATTGGGTAACTCCACAACCTGGCCTTTTTCAGTATGGATCGCTAGAGCTCTGGGGCAGATTTATTAAGCTTGGAGAAGAGATAAACTGGAGATAAAGCGGAGAAAAGGTAAAAGGAGATAAAGCACCAGCCAATCAACTCCCAACTGTCTTTTTCAAACACAGCTGATTGGCTGGTGCTTTATCTCCTTTTACCTTTTCTCCGCTTTATCTCCAGTTTATCTCTTCTCCAAGCTTAATAAATCTGCCCCTCTAGTTCCTGTGGAGCCGGAGAAGCACAGGAGACAGTGTGTGAGTAGGATTTCTTTCTACAGGAACCCAAATGGATTCTGCATGGAGGAGTGGTTAGGCCATCATGGACCCATAGGTAATGTATTAGGGGATGATTGAAGTATGTAATAAAGTTTTACTGGTCATATGTGTCTGTGGTTTTTTCACTATTTGTACTATTGTGGAACTACAAGTCCTAGTGAGCCCTTTAATGCCTTGCATGCTGGAACTTGTAAATCTTCAATTCCCTGCATGCGGTGGGGGATCTCACACTGCTTTTTAAAAAAAAAAATTGTACTTTTACACATTTTTGGGGGGACAGAACAATGCACAGATCGCACTGGTCTGTGCATGGTTCTATCCAAATCGATTGTCAGAACCTGGTCTGTTTGTGTTGTGATTTTTGGTAATGTTTTTCCAAAATCGCATCCTAAAGCTTTCAGGCAAGCTCACATCTTTACCAAAGATTTATCTTAAGATATGATGTACGTTCCTAGGATCATTTGCTAAATCTTCTGATCATTCATGCAGCATGTAAGATCAGAAGATTTAGCAAAAAGATCCACAGGAGCATGCATCTAATCGAAATCAGCCGAGTTTGCGGTACAAATTGGCCGAGCGGTTGGAAATCGGGCTATCGGTAAAAAAATTGTTTCGTTTTTCGACAAATTTGTGCATTTCTGTGTTCCCCAATTCCTAATCATTCTGGTTAGTAATTATAATTAGTAATTATAATTCATGGATTACATTCTACTTACCAGAATATTTTTCATATAAAGAGAAAATAGTTTCATCGTTTCATGCAAACACAACTTCATGAAGGCCATAAAATATATTTGAAAATATTTTGAGCTCAAGCACACAGTTATTATGACAGATATTTATGTATTGATATTGTCCACTTGTGCTAATTTTAAAAAGAACATATTTTTGTCAGCAATTAAAGCCCTTTTTCTGTAGCTATTTTCAGACACCTAGAATCATGTAAAGTTTTCAAAAATCACACTATACGATCATTAAAATGAACTTGTACTTGCATTTAAGACAACAGTGTAAAATCAAAACTTTTTTTGGCAGAGTTTGTTTAAAGAGAAAACAAAATGGGCTAAATTCCTGCTAACCAACCAGCATTTACATTCTTCTATAAATAAAATTCAAATTGATGCCATATTTCAACTACAGAAATGTAAGACCACAGTAATTAGTTCAGAGACTGCTATTAAATGTTCTGTAAATTTAGTCAGTTCTCTACAGTCTGCTCTGCAGCATATATAGAAATACACTTTATGGGAGGTTTATGAAAAGCAAATTTTTCCCATTGCATGGAATATTTAAACTCTGCAACATTTGCAGGAAAACTGAGTTGAGTCGCACCAGGTTTTGGTACCATTAATTTCAATGTACTGACCAGTATCTTGAGAAGTATAAAGGAATGTATTTATGACATTTTTATATAAAATTGGTTGTTCTTGTATGAGCCAGAGATCCCATAATTGGAACAAAATATCACAAATTTATTTTCTTTAACAAACATTAGAAGGACCACAGCAGATATTTCAGCCCCAATACTATAAAACATGGCTGTCCTCAGAAAACCATTGTTTTTGGAAAATTGGCTATATTTTTTCTCTTATTGAGTAGGCCTCCAAATTCTGTTATTACCCTTAATTTAATAAACAGTGTTAGCTGCACCTTCACAGTACAGCTTGTGTTTTATTTTGACCTACCTGCTAATCAGCAAAATGCCACATAATATTAACTGCAAATATATGTAAAAATACTTTGCTATATTATTTAATTTTCGGTTTACTTTCCCTTTAACATTTCCCTTCGATAAAATACAATGGGGCAGATGTATGAACCAGCGTTAAGTGCAGAAATGCACTTAACGCTGGTTAACTGGGGGGGGGGATTATGTTTTCCCCAATGTATTGCTAGTGCACCTTACGTGTGCTAGTGACAGCCCGCCGAGTTATGCTCGGCGGGGCTGTCCCCTGCAATCCCCTCAGTGTTTTGCCCCGGCCGCTTCGCCAGCTCAGGGCTAGCGCTGTCCTACCCCCCACTGCAGGGACAACGCTAGCCATGCTTCTGGCTTGGGCTTCCCAGACAGCTGGCCAGGGGAGGAAAGCGCATCGCACATGCTGGGGGAGCCGATAAGGAGAGCCATTCACGCTGGGCATCACGGCTCTCCTTATTGACTGTGGGGGTTAACACATCTGCACATAACGGGTGCCTGCTTCTCCACGTTATGCTGGAGAAGCGGGATCCGTTATGTGCAAAACGTTATCAGCAGTTTCATACATCTGCCCCAATGAGAGCATATATGTAACTACTTTAAATGTCAGAAAAACGTAAAGGCTGCATGAACTGCATGTTGATTTGATGGTATAAACTTTATGTACTAGCTACCTCTTAAGGTCCATACACACTGGGTGACTATGCCCAGCATGTATGGACAGCGATGATCGCGTTCATCGCTGGGGGGAAAGCCGCTTAGTGCAGAGCTGTCCTCAAAGCCGTTCATCTGCTGGTAAAACCAGCAGATAAACGGCTTTCCCGGCAATGATGCGGGAGCGCACAGCAGCGATCACTGCTCATCGCTGGGGCATACACACTGGGTGGCTTTGATCTGAAAGCCGCTCAAACCTGCTGTTTTGAGCGACTTTCAACTCAAAGTAGCCCAGTGTGTATGGGCCTTTAGAAATAATCGGTGTGATTCTATTTGAGCCGTAAACTATGAAATTCACAGCTTTGTGGGTCTTCTAAAAGCCACCTGCACTAACTCCCCCCTAGCAATTTCCCTGCACGCATGCGAATCAATGTTTAACATAAACATCCATTCACAGCCTTGCGTATGGGGGCAAAATCATTCCATGGTTGCCAACGATGGAATGATTTTGCATGTGCTCGCAGATGTAAGACACTTCTCTGGTGTCTTACATCTGGAAGTGCCCTGTGTGGGAGGTGGGCAGGCAGCTGACTACACGTTCCAGGGATGCTGGGTGTTCCTGTGGACACAACGATGGCCCATCGCCCCATGCCCTACCCACCCCCACTGCTGTGTGCAAGTGGCCGGTAAATAAGCAATTTACTGTGCCCACTCACGCACAGACACTGCACATGTGCATAAATAATTATGCGCATGCACAGTCTGGAAAAATTGCTCCCCTGTGCGAATGTGTAGGGGAGTGATTTAAGAAACACCCCCAATATGTAGTGATTTAATAGCCTTACTACATTGTGTATGTACTGTAAGAGCAGAATGACCGGGTGCTCTGTTACACAGGGGCACAATATTAAGCTTTGGAAAGCCTTCCACTTGGCTGGTGATACCAGCAGATGAACGGCAGTGACCAGCGATGATGTGGGTTTTATTGGTTGTATGTGTCTGTCTTTTTCCACTATTTGTACTGTTGTGGAATTACAAACCTAGCGGGCCCCTTAATGCCCCGTATGCTGGTTCTCCAAGTCCCTGCATGTGGTGCAGGCTTACTGTGACTTGTAGCTCCACAACAATACACAATAGTTTGTCCTACTTTTTACACAAACATCAGCCGGAGCCCATGAAAACACTGGAGAACATAAAAATTCCACACAGATAGAGCCTTGGTGGGAATTAAGATCTCGGTGCTTTGAGGCAGTGAGGCTAACCACTACACCAACAATGTTGCTTTTGAACGCTACTGTACACAAACGATACTATGTTGACAAACAATTCAGAATACTCCTGTTTAGTGCTCTTTTAAAAATGTTTTTTTTTTTTTTTTTTCATATGGAGCCTTTATTGACCCCCACTTTGATGTGGCATTCGGGCCTCTAGCCAGTGGGAGTTGTGTGGTTTGGTGGGGCATGGTATGAGGATGTTTGAAGAAGGCAAAATATAAATAGCAGTTAGAAAAATGAGAAGGTATTTGAAATGATTTATTTAGCTTCACTTTCTCCATGTATTACGTGTATTTGCCAACATTTTATATAATCCCTAGGAACACTTCAGCTGTGTTGGTTCAAATAACCCCATAAGGAAAGATACAATATAGATGGACATTGCACGCTACTGTTTTTATTGGGACGTATTTACTGAACTACTGTAGGATATAATGTTTTTCTAGATATTTTTTGTTGTTAGATATAATATCTATAAATATTAACTTTTAAAGCTAGCCATTATGTTATTATGTAATATATACATTAGCTAGCACGAGGAAATGTAGAGTGCAGTTTGGCAATACTGGAATATCAGGATTTTCCAAAAATCTCTTGGGATACATTTTTAAAACCTAGGACTATACTTGGCGATAGTGGAAAATAACCGAATAGCTAAATTACTTCTGTTATAAATGTCCTGGTTGAAATGTTAAGCGTTTAGTCTGCAATATACTTAATTGTCACTGGTAGGAAGAGACAAGTCAAATGTGGCCGAAATTCCACTGAATTACATGTGTTTATGACATGCTCCCTGCTCACAGCTGGCAAATCTCAGTACATACAGTACAGCAATTATTTCACAACATGACTTGTTGAAAAGCAAATACAGAAGGTTAATCTGCACATTCACACTGTTTTTTAGTAACCTAATCATGAGAAAAAATATGTCTTAGAATGTTACAGGGAACAGTTTGGAAACATCATTGAGGAGGAATTGTTCAAACTAGTCCTTTTTGGCCCAATATTCTCTGTAAAGCTCTGAGTCTATGGAATATTTGTGATCTGTATAAATAACTGTCAATAAATACATAAATAATGTGTGTAAAAATAGGCGATTGGTGAATGAATAAACCCATTGTTTTATTTGTGGAGTCATTGGCGAACCACCCTACATTATAGACACCCATTGTGTGTGTGTGATATCATTGACCAGTGTTTGGGGTCATAAGAACTGGATTCATTGCAGCAGAATTGTGTTTTGATTTGACCTTGTGAAAAAAATAATGTGATGCAGTTGAATTCCTACCTATACTTTTTCTTATAGATTTCAAGAAATTTTCTGAATATATACTTAGCTTATCTTTAAGGAGGAACAAGGACACATAATAAGTACTGTATATATCTCCTGTGCCTATGTCTGTAAAACCAAATCAAGACAGAACAAAGACAAAGCCATAACATGTTAGATGAAATGGGAAACCGCTATCCTTCTATGTCAGTACTCCTGTAATTGGCCCCTAGCAATACATTAAACTGAGCATTGTAACGGCTAACATTGTTTACCCATATTTATGATATGGAGCATTGCAGTTATGTTACGCCATCTGCATTTTTCCTGAGAGGAACAATCAAATAAGAGCATTAGAAATGAATGAAAAGCTCTCACCTCACACCAGTTTGTGTTATACTGCATTATGCTTTTATCAATCTGCTCTTTTACTAGTGTGCCCCAGCACATTGCTCTGGCCAGGCACACATGCATATATTTGTTCAGAAAACCAGTGAATAATGAAGTGTTAATGTAGATGTAGCATGACACAGGCTTCCTAATTATGTGCTGAGTCTGCTCTTTGCTCTTTCATGCCGTGGCCTTCTTCAGAAGTCATAGCTGCCAAACTCCCTTGAATATACAGGAGCAAATATGCATGATATAAAATGAATGAAAGCATGTATGTATTAGTAGTAGTAGTAGTAGTAGTAGTAGTAGTAATAGTTTCTTATATAGTGCAGCATATTCCTTCTGCTGTTTAAAAGAACTTTGTGAATGTAAGGTAAAAAGAAGACATTGGGCCTGAATCTGGTTCACTTGCAATAAAACATTCTCTTTCTTTCTTTCTTTCTTTCTTTCTTTCTTTCTTTCTTTCTTTCTTTCTTTCTTTCTTTCTTCAGTTGCTTATATAATGTGCACATATTCCGCAGCGCTTTACAGAGAGAATATTTGAACATTCACATCATATTTAATGAACAAAGCCATGTGCACTGCAGGGGGCAGATGTAACTTGTGCAGAGAGAGTTAGATTTCCGTGGGATTTTTACTTCAAACTGATATCTAAATTGCAGTGTAAGAATAGATACAGCTAGTATTTTCCCTGCACAAAAACAAAATAACTCCTACAAATCTAACTCTCTCTCTGCACATGTTATATCTGCCCCACTGCAGTGCACATGGTTTTGTCCCTTAGAGAGAGAATTTGCTTTTGCAAGTGAACCAGAATCAGGCCCATAGTGCAATGGTGAACAGAGTTTTAGGTTATGGAAAATTCTGAACTCATTTTGGTTAAAGATTTATAGAAATGAATGGGTAGGGATAAAATGGATGTTAAATAGACAGTAAAGATGAAGAAGTAGAAATGGGAAATAGTGGCCTAACCATCCACAATGCCAAAATTGGAAGGGTGACCCTTTCATTTTAGATATAAGGTAATATTACAGAGGCTAGTGTAAATATTGGGTTTCTAACCATGCATGGATCTAGGGATAGAAGTGTAGACAATAGATATACTCTCATTGGGCAGCCATGCAATCCACACTTCAGTAAACATGGCAAATATAATTTAATTCATGGCTACTACCGAGCTTTTGGAAAGATGCTGGAGCCCTAGCAAGTACACCCATGGGCCTTTTGCCAATGGGACATCAAAGAAGTTGTTCAGGTGTCTGTTTACTCAAAAGGTAGTGCTTTTACAACAATACCATCATATATAAACTATCCTGCATTTAGGATAAACAGACATAAACTTTTTGTTGAGTATTGTATGAGTATAGGGCCATAGATAGTACAATGGGGGCGTAAACCATGATATTTCTTTATGACTTTCAGCTTTGACAGATCCCATTCAGCACAAAGCACTTCCACTACAACATTCTAGAATTGAAAATCGTAACAATGTAGGCAATGCTTCATATATCCCATGCCACCATAAACCCCTCCCAGATTAAACACCAAATATGTCAGCCAAGCCCACTTTTTCACCAGACACCTAAGTTTCTCAGAAAAGATGACACTGTTCCGGTAATGGCAAAGTAGGTGATTTGAGATGGACTATATAATATATCTATCTATCTATCTATCTATCTATCTATCTATCTATCTATCTATCTATCTATCTATCTGTCTGTCTGTCTGTCTGTCTGTCTGTCTGTCTGTCTGTCTGTCTGTCTGTCTATCTATCCTACATTAATATAACCACAAGGTAAAATTGGTTAATATTTACAAATGTATTTTGATTTTGAGTAACTGTAATAAACCTTACAAACAGTATTTATTCTTTCCCATTTCTGCCCAAAACATGAACTACAGAGAGCAATGACCTAAGAAAAAACAACACTTAGGGGGTGATTCTTGTTGACTCGCAATATAGAGAGTTCAGCCCCATCCCGATGTTTTGGGGACTGCCCATGTGTATGATCTCTTTTGTGCATGTGCTGAACATTTTGCACGCATCGGGGCGAGCCCGGTGCATGGGGACACCCAGCGTTTCCTGGGCATGTCCACAACAACTATGCAAACATAGGCAGGCCAACTGACATCACAGGACGTTAGTCGCCCACCCCGTCTTCGGCCAGGCGCACACAAATAACAGTCGGTTTACACTGACTTCAATTTGCGAAGGCAGGAGAAACCATTTGATCATCGACCATCGATTGATTTCTCCTGCAGCAGGTGCATGCGAGGGGATGTGTTCTTGTTACACATCCCCCGCATGTTACCGAGGGGAATCAGCGGTAGCAATGGGCGGGCATTCAGACAGGTGGCAGACGGTGTCTCGGGCGCTCTGTAAGCTGCGATGTTATTGTTATATGCTTATATCCTGCACTCGCATTTTGCAGAAGCACATTTCATTAGTGATACTACATGTATGTAAAACCTGTAGCTTTTCAGCAGGTCCACACAGAAGTACAGTACCATAGCATGCTACTGTATGGCATCATAGACCTGTTATTTGCATTTTTACAGTAGATAAGTACTATAAGCTGTAGTCAAGAATACACTGCTCTTTCATTTTGCCTCTCTGTTAAAGAGCTTAGCTATAAATCGTGCAGATTGTTTGGGTTTAACCATTATCTAGCTTTGCAAGCAATCTGTACACTACAAGGTCATTACAAAGAGCAAATGGTAACTTTTTTGTAGGTTAATAGTGGGAGCTTGGTCCTACAGCAGTGCTGTAAACTAATAGACAGCAGAGGACAAAGCAATTTACAAAATGTCAACTTGAAAAAGGTCATCATTAACAAGACGTCGACTTAGAAAAGGTCGCCACAAGCAAGACGTTGACATGAAAAGGCAGACATGATTTGTTAAAGACCTTTTGTGAAAATGTCGATTTGGGCCCCGAACTAGTGTAGCTCACTGCGCTCGCCATGTTTTGGGGCATGGTGCCTCGCTGGGCTTGGCACACTTTACCATTCCCAGAGTCCACGTGGATGTTAAACTATGAAAAAGTAAAAAAGTGAAAATTGCATATCGACCTTCTCTGTGTTAACCGTTATCATGTTGAGCTGATGCTTGTGTCGACACTTTGTCAATGTTGACCTTTTGCATGCTGATCTTTTGCATGTTGACTTTGTGATGGTACCCTATTGACAGACACTGCAGGTCCTACAGAAAACACAAAAACACAAAAAAGGGTTATACAAAATTAAAGAGGAAGTTTACCCTCTTTTATGAGTTTGCGTGTACAGTTAGGTATCAGGAATAACCTAATTGCTATTTATACACATTTAAGATGCTGTACTTTTTGCTTCGACAATTAAACAATGAATAAAAGATAAAATATGGCACATATATGTATATACAAAATATCACATGGGGTGCTATAAGAAACTGTTAAAATGGTGCAGACATTTAGTTATTATTTATTATCTCATTAGAACCAGTATTAGCTAATGCAGTAGTGTTGTGTATTGACCCATAAGGACACCATTTTAATAAAAAAACAATCTATGCAATCAGAATCAATCAGATGTAAGGAAAATATAAAAGGCTGATGGAACATTTTCATACATATATGGCCACATCCACAAACCTTGTACAATTTTTGTCCAAAGCGCCACATATTTGCCTTTTTATTGAATGAGCTATAAGACAAGAGCTCACTGTGCAGATCTCACCCACCATATTGAGCCCCTAGAGGCCAAATTTGTAAAAATATATATTTAAGCTTACATAGCAGCAATTTGTGAAAAAAAAAAAGGGTAGTGGTGGAACTCATTTCACCTGTTCACCTTTTCGGGTCCACCCAAACACTGCTGATCTTCTCACTGCCATGAACAAAACCCATTTCTAATTGAGCTTGTTCCTCAAGGACAACTATTTTTAAAAACTGAATTGTAGGTATTGGTCTCCATCTTTTATTACTATTAGGCTTTTGGTACTTGTGTACAATCACGGCTCCCATCGCATGCCATATATAGTGGCATGCGATGGCATGCGATGCGATTTTACCATGTTTTTATGCAGTTTTGTTAAAAAATCGCATGCGATCGCATCGCATGCGATTGCATGAGATCGCATGCGATGTGATGCGATGCGATGTCATTTTTCACGGAACTTATGGACATGAGTTGAAATCATGTAAAATGCACCCCAAATGTCATTTTTCAAACTGTACCACCCCCACTATCAACGCCAACCCGAAGCGTGGCGAGCGGCGGCGGTACGCGTCCTACGACCTTTTCATACCCCCACTATCCACGTCGGCGTGGAGTTGAGAATAGAAAGTGATGCGAGCCACCGAGCCCGAAGCGTGGCAAGCGGACGCGGATACCGTCACAGGTATCCGTGTGTCCCCTCGCGGGCTTCACAGGTATCCGCTTCCCCTCGCGGGTTGCGCTGCGCTCGCCACGCTTCGGGCTCGGTGGCACGCTGCGCTCGCCACACTTTCTATTCTCTACTCCACGCCGACGTGGATAGTGGGGGTATGAAAAGGTCGTAGGATGCGTACCGCCACCCCTCGCTCGCCACGCTTCGGGTTGGCGTTGATAGTGGGGGTGGTACAGTGTGAAAAATGACATTTGGGGTGCATTTTACATGATTTCAACTCATGTCCATAATTTCAGTGAAAAATGACATTGCATCGTATCAGATCGCATGCGATGCAATGCGATTTTTCCGTATACGATGCCCATCGTGGGAGCCGTGATTCTACATAAGTACCAGGCTTTTTCCTTAATTGTTGTCATAAAACCCAGAATGTCTAGTCCTCTATTGCAAAGGAGAGATGATGTAACCTGTGCCTTTAACCAGCATAGTTTGTAATCCACAGGGGGAAAAAACTCTAACTTAGATCTTAATCAAAGTACAACTATTCTTGTACAATTCTTGTTTAGTAATGCTTAAAATCAGTTATCTTTTTTGCATACTAAGAAACGCTATTATTATTTAGTTAACCAAATATTGTCAACTTTTTTTTCCAAAATGTGAAATGTAAGATAATGGTGGCGGTCATACATTTTTGCCTGGACTCATTAATGGTAATCTGTCTCTCCATCTCAGTAAAGCTCCGCACTGATATTATTCATCCCCTACAATCCTGTATCACACACACAGACACAGCTCAGCTAATCAGCACTCACTGGCAGAGAATAGCCTTTGCGAAGCTGGTGGCGGGAATAGAGCTACAAAATTAGGAATGCTCAGAATGTGCCTGAATTAGGATCTCCACTCAAAAGGGAATGTCCTGCATTAGGAATTATTACCTTCAGATAGGAGTTGGTTGGTCCCTACCCCCTGTGTGTCAAAATGTATATTGGCAGCACTACATGTGGCATATTGTTAAATGGGGTGAGTCAATGCGGCATTATATAAACTGGTGGCATTGTGTAGTATTATGTGAACTAGGGCACTTTTAGAGGTCAGAAATTGACCCAGCTCACTACTATGGGTTATACAATTACTAATACTGTATATTACATAAAATTAACTACAGCAATATTATGGGGCATACAATGGACAATCATTGTGGACAGAGGTGTTTCTCTAGGGGCACTGGGGAGTAGCACCTTCAAAATGTTGCTAAGGGGCCCACAATATTCTGGTTAGGCCCCTGCCTGGATATCCTATATAATTAAAGGCTCACACTGCTACTCACCATTATGGGAGGAAATCAGGGGTTAGGGTTAGGCACTAATGGGGAGGGTTCTGGTTCCGGTCTCGGGGGGTTGGAGGTTTAGGCACAGGTAGGGGCACTAAAGGGAACAGGGTAAGTATACTCTCTGAGCCCCTGTTGGTCTTCTGACCACTGTCCATCTGCATCTATTCCAGTGTGCAATATCAGGAAGTAGGAAGAAATCAATGAGAAATGTCAGAATTGAATAAAACCAATGACATTTGTGCAGAGTATTGAAACTTCTATAAATGTTGTATCTACTTCTAACCATAGGTGAGCACTGGCACCTTGTTTCTGAGTTCCGAACCAGCACTGTTTTCATAGGGGAAAAATGCACTGCTGTTGGATATCTCCAAATGGTTACATTACATTTTCCATTCTGTACCAATCTATGTTATGCTCCCTGACTAACCTGAACGACAATGAACATATAACACGACTTCCAGTCCAGAGCAGCATAACTCAGACATCCACTAAATGATTAAACAGGAGCCCTAATGTTCTTTGAGCGTCTGTTTTTCATCAGTGAGTCTCCTCAGGAGGTTACTGTATAGACATATAAGGTACCAAACTACCACAAATTTCAAAGAGCCAAAAAGAATGTTACGTATGCCATAGGTTATGTTTATATATCTGGGGAATGTGTTGCAATATAGACATAAGCTGATTCCTGAAAAACTAAATTTATCAATTTTGAATCACCACTCTTAGCAGCCCACAGTGATTCTCATATTCACATTATTTTATCGTATTAATAGCTGCTTTTAATAATCTATTGTAACAATGTCCCTGGACTGCTTAAATAATTTGAAATCTCAGCCCTTGCGCCACAGGATGTCACATTCCACAAGTTGTAATGTGAACCATGGGCCTCATCCCCCCCCCTCACATAGGGGCAAGATGTGAGAGCTTTAGCAAGTTTAGGGTCCATGTTACTGAGTCACTGCTAAATAAATAGGAATAAGAATGTGCTGCTGCCAGACAGATTTCTGTGTTATTTCTGGTACTCTAGCTGTTGTCTAATGAAATGTACAAGTGCACCACATGTACAATAGTTTTACGATATAATGGAGAACAATAGGGTGGATATATGTTTTTAGTACAAACTACATGCATATTGTTATCGGGCCTACACACAGGGAGATGTGCAGAGCATTCTGAGCGATGCTAAATCGCTCAGAAAGCTCAGCAAGAACACTCTGCACACAGCGATGTGTGCTGAGTGATTTGACAGGGCCAGTGTTCTCCCGAAAATCGGCTCGCCCCCCCCCCCCCCCCCATTTTACTAAAATTAGTAAAATACTCAGTTTTCGCGGGTCCGCGGCATGGGGCGGGGCTAAAATGATGAGAATCTCATAATTTTGCATCATTTTAGCCCCTCCCTCAATTCACGGACCCACAAATTGCTTTCTTTGACTGTCATGGGGGTGGGGCTTGTGACCAATGTTCCCTCTAATTTTACGAAGGCAGTGTGCGGCAAAAGATTTTGGCTGTGCAACTTTGGAAGGAAATTTTTATTTTTGTGCGTCTTATATATAACTGGAAAATGACGATCAGCATTTGTGTTAACTTTACTTCAAAATGATGTTAAACATTTAAACATTCAAAACACAGCACACAATGTAGTTAATGGGTGAAACACACACTAATTGAGTCCACAACTGCAAAAAGGGACCACTGCTGCTTTGTGCGCTCTGTTGTAATGTCTGTGCGCACGCTCGTCGAGTTGTGTGCGCGCGCACGTGCGCACAGCTTAGAGGGAACACTGCTTGTGACATCAGCCTCTCCCCACCCCCCTGACATA
The DNA here is from genome assembly GCF_055691185.1 of Crinia signifera. Lineage (NCBI taxonomy): Eukaryota > Metazoa > Chordata > Amphibia > Anura > Myobatrachidae > Crinia > Crinia signifera. The sequence goes on along the minus strand of NC_139221.1, from coordinate 148,049,136 downwards.
CATTATCGGGTCTCCTCTCCGGGCTTCTTCCGGAGAGGACAACAGAAAAGTCGTCAAGTATGTGTAGGGCTATAATGTGATACGTTACAATCGGCAGTGATAAAGTCTTGGCTTACTCAGGTGCTAAAGTAAGATGGCTTTTTGGGTAACAAACAATAATAGCTTTCTACATATATAATTTCCCTGGCCTAAGCTCTCCTCCTACACACATCTCCCTGTGTTCCTCATTACAGTGTAAGTCAAAGACTATTAATGTGTGTCTGTTTCTTTGTTTTTCAGGTATTTACATATAAGCAAAGCACAATTACTCGTCAGAAGGTTACCACTATGCATCCAACTAGCACAAATGGCGTGGAAGACATGGCATTACTGGGAGATCTCCATGAAGGATCAATAATGTACAATGTTTACCAGCGATACAAGGAGAACAACATTTATGTAAGTTTCACTTACAGTATAACTAGTGTGGTTGGAATTAAAGGGATGTAACCTTTCTAGGAATGTAATCTCATGCTCAGCCCAGACAGCAAACTAAGTGATGCTCCTTAACTCTGTATAGTCAACGGACCCCCAAACCTTGTGTCCTAAGGACATCAGTGCCTGATGAACCTGCAAGAGGTTTGTTTGTTTTATTGTGCCTGCAGCAACTGACAGTTGATCATCTCATAAAGCAATTTGTTCAAATATATTTATACTTTGTTGGTACATATTTGCCTTTTTCCTGTGCTATATACTGTAATGCTATGTTTTTAAATAAATCTAGCTCAATAAATTCTTCTTCAGGTCATAACCAAAATCCGATGTAATAACATATTCTTATTGCTATACCTTAAGCTGCCTGTTTAGCAAATATCAAATATTGTTTGCAAGCTAAAACACCTGTTTACATGTGGTACCCACAAATATTGGGGGAAATTTACTAAAGGAAATTTGTAAAAATAGGTGTATTTGTATCGAGAAAAACACTTTTTTTTTTTACATTTACTATCCCGAAAATTCGGCAATTCATATTCGTATTGATAGCACATCAATACGAATACGAATTGCCGTATTTTCGGGATAGTAAATGTCAAAAATGAGTGTATTTCTGGATACAAATACACATATTTTTTTACATATTTCCTTTAGTAAATTTCCCCCATTATGTTTCCTCCATTGCACCATGGAGGGACTGCAGCAGTTCCTCCTTTTCAGCTTCAGCTCCATAGCTGTCACCCTATGGGCAGTATTCAATGAGAAAAATTTGCCGTGTTTTATGGCGAGTTTGTGCTTTTCTCGCGTTGGATGGAGAATTTTGGTCTCAAAAAGCGAGCAACCCTATTCAACGTGCACTTCTCGCCGTCTTTCTAAGTGATTTTCGCCGTGTCTCTCCGTGTAGCAATTCTCCATCTTTTAATGGAGAAGTGGAATGTGAACTTTTAAAATAAAAGTTTTTTTGTTTTAATTTTGGTGTAAAAAAATCAGGAATTTTATTCTGTGAAAAAGCATGCTATTTTTATTCATGTGCTTAGCGCATAGCACATGAATATATATTTAATTAAAAAAAAATTTTTTTTTTACACAGAGCAGCCAGCAGGGGGCCGGGAGCCGAGAGCCGCTCATTAGATATTCATATATTCACTGCACCCGATCATTACATATGCACGATCGGGTGTAGTGAATACCCGGTCCCCTGTTGGCTCTCCCGGGGGGCAGCCTGTGCTGCCTGGCTCCCGGGGAGCCCACCTCCCCCCCACATACGTTCTGGGGCAGGCAGGGAGAATTCCATCTCCCTGCCTGCCACCGTCCCACGGCTCCCTGCAGCGGACGCTCGTAAGATTCGCCACAAGGGGCAACGAGCCCCTCCGACATTGAATACTGGGAGAGCGAGTGGCATCCAGCCCTCCGGAACACAGCGAGTGTGCAGCGAATCCTAAACAGGATTCGCTGCACACGGCGATATTTTACATTGAATACTGCCCTATGTCTTGGGAGGGCTCAGATCACTTAAGCTACTTTAACATTATGGGGGCTATTCAATTGTTGTGTGTAGTAGCTCCCATCTAAAGGGTCAGGGAGCTATTTAATTATCCAGAGGTGCGAGCAGAAATCTGCTTAAAGTAGGGATTTGACAGGTGTGTGCTGTAACTACAGTGGAAGGAAAGCAGCCACTGCGGGAATTAAGTGGGACATTCAGTTGGTCAAACGAAACAATTCAAGAGCTCCCAGTAATGTTTTGTGAATGTAGTTAGATAAATGATCTACAGTATATAATAAGAATGTCTATCCCATCTCCAAAATGGATACATGAGGCATTGTGACAAAGGGGGTTATTCTAGTCCATTCTTTCTGACAAAATCCTTCTTAGATGGACAAAACCATGTGCACTGCGGGTGGGGCAGATGTAACTTGTGCAGAGAGAATTAGATTTGGGTGGGGTTTTTCTTCAAAGTGAGATCTATATTGAAGTGTAAAATCATGCAGTCAGTATTTTCCCTGCACAGAAACAAAATAACTCACCCAAATCTAATTCTCTCTGCACATGTTACATCTGCCCCTCCTGCAGTGCACATGGTTTTGTCCATCTAAGAAGGATTTTGTCAGAAAGAATTAACTAGAATAAACCCCAAATATACAAGCTTGTAAATGATCAACTTCTATGTGGTTCTTGGAGATAAAAAATGTAGACAGTGGATTGTTTATATCTATGTAGCGTTGCTGAGTCGACACCATTATATCGACATGCAGAAATGTCAACATGGGCCTAGGTCAACATGGGTGTAGATGAACATGTCATTAGGTCGACACAAGCATTAGGTCGACATGGGCAAGGTTTTTTGAGCCGACATGTGCGACAGGCGGTATTTCATGCCCTACCATCCACTAGGGCGTGGTGGGAGAATAAAATATTGTGCCAAGCGTAGCGAGGCACCATACCCGAAGCATGGCAAGCACAGCGAGCCATGCGAGGGGACGCGGTGCTACGTTTCGGTGTCCATATCGACTGTGTCGACATTCGGGTCAAAAACCAGTGAAAAACACCATGTCGACTTTTTAACTGTCAACCTTGCCCATGTTGACCTAATGCTTGTGTCGACCTAATGACATGTCAATTTACACCCATGTAATCTTTTCTGCATGTCGACCTAATGGTGTCGACCCAATGCATGTCGACCTAACTGCTAACCTTATGATCCATACCCAAAAATAGTGTAATGGAGAAATGTAGCTAAGTATAAATAATCCATTTATTTCATGTATATAAATCAATGTCTTTCCGGTATGGTAATGCCTCATAGTGCTTTTACTTGTACTTTATTATGGAGTAAGCTTAATGTGAAGTACTTGCTTCCAGTTTGGCAGGGTTGAAATAGTTTATTTTATCTTTTGGACACTGCTGAGCATGGCGTTTTAGCTCTGTTTGCCTGAGGAGGACTTAGATCATCTGGTTAATTATCTTCATCGGCCAATCACCACTCCTGCAATCACTGCTATAGTAACGGATGTGTCAGTTCAGTTATTTCTGTCTCAGAGTAGCTACATGTATTTTTGATCATTTATAATATAAAAAGCCTGAATATCCACATATGCATAATTAAACATCATCCATAATAATTTTAAGAACAGTTATGAAGTATTGAGGAATATTTACTAACATCATGGGTGAAATTTAATAGGATGAGAGATTCAGAAAGTGAGAGATTTTGTAAGAAATCTCCAGGTTTTTTAAAGTGGCAATCATTTACACTGCAAACAGGGGCGTAGGGAGGGCAGAGCCACTGGAGCACACGCTGGAGGGCCCCCCCCCCCACACACCCCCGCAAATGAACCCCGGGCTGGGAGTCGGAACTCGCTTAATGTGCCTCAGCTGCCCTCAGGCTCATCTGTGTGCTGTGGCTGCCCTACCCGGCGCCTGCCTGCCCACCCGCCAGACTGGATAGGCGCTATCCCTGCTCCATGGCTCTGCTGATCTCCACAATGATGTATGGTGCAGTGTGCTGCCGCTGCGCTTGTTGCAGTATATGACTGGCAATGGCGCCGGCAGCGAAGGGCTGCATGTAGTGGCCTCCTCCCCCAAAACATGACAGATCGGCACCGCTGCACGAGTGATGTGCGGTCAGGTGAAAGACCACACATCACATCCTCCGCCTTCTCCCCTCTGTGCTCCCGGTGGGGCTCCCAGCTTGCTGGGTAGCTAGGGTATCCTAGGCTTCCTCTGCCCCCATCCTACTAAGGCTGTCCCTGGGACTCCCGGCCTCCTCCTCCAATGGTGCTGCCTCATCCTTGCATTAGTACCGACACTGACTCCGCCCCCAAACCTGCTTGTGAACTCCACAAGGCAGGGATCCAGCTGGGGTAGTAGGTACAGAACAGAGCCAAATTTTGACCCAGCAACAGGCAAGTTGGAAGGGGAGGGGTTAAATAGAAATATAAGGGGGAAAGTTATAGAAGAGGGAAAGTTATAGAAGGGGAGGGGCTCATTATGGGGGTGAAGGGATAATTGCTTTTGTGGGAGTTAATGTTTTTATTATATTGAGGGAGGTAATGATTGATTAAATGATGTTAATTAAATGACTTGTTATGTGAGAGGAAGAGGAGGGAATACTGACAGGTTCTGTAAGTATACTTACCAAACCTATCAGGATTCCCTCCTGTGGGATCGCCATGCTGTGGGATTCTGACCACCGACATCCCTGCCGTCGGTTATGCTACACAGCATCAGCCATGTTTAGGTCTAAATAAATCAACTATAACATGCCACCACGCCTCAAATTCATTACAGGGGGGCGCAAAACATGCCCTTGCTCCGGGCACCATCGCACCTAGCTACACTGCTGACTGCAAAGTCAAACTGGTTTTGCAGTGTAAATGATTGCCGCTTTAAAATGACTAGAGATTTCTTACCAAATCTCTCACTTTCTGAATCTCTCATCCTATTAGATTTTCACCCCATATTTGAATTTGCACTAAACTAGATCAATGAAGCAGACATTTGCATCCATAGAGCATGGAGCTTGTGTTCACTGGGCCAGAGTTTCCTGAGCATGCACATAGCTTCAGGAAAATGGTGCAGACACCATTTACCCTGTGATTTCTGCATCATTGGTGAAAAAATATAAGAATAGTCTATGTCACAGGTCTTCAACCTGTGGCCCTCCAGATGTAGTAGAACTACATTTCCCAGCATGTCCTGACAGTTTTGGCATGCTCTTATAGGAAAAAATGTGGCAATGCATGCTGGAACATGTAGTTTCACAACATCTGGAGGGCCATAGGTTGAAGACACATGGTCTATGTGAACCATGGGCACCACACATCCTGCATGCATTTTAGATACACATCTGTATCTGTTTTTTTGTCTTGTTTTTAGATTTGCATTAAGTTCCGGGCACATAATGTAAATCAACCTGTTATTGTCTATTACTTGGAATATAGTTGTATGTATGATATTACTTAATTTTCTGTGGCAGGTGCTGGTCTGGCCCTCCAGCCAAGCTCCCCACATTTGCATGTAAAGACAGAGAGAATTATAACACACAATCCCGGGTCAGGACGTCCTGACAGCCGTGATCCTGGCCCGTTTTGCCCGCCTGCATATCGACAGGCGGGATGCAATATCCCACCTGCCGATCACCAAAAGGGGGCGTGTCCGTGTAAACGGCCGTGGATTGTCGAGATACGGCCTTGATCGCTACAATCTGCCTGCATGGTGCCCTAAGGTTGTCTATGTGCTATAACACTGCATGACAGTATAAACCTTTGACACTGGAATTAGTACCAAAAGTAATTGAATTAAGGAACTATTAATATGCATCGGAATAGCAGCATTGCACAGATGACTGTATTTTTTACAAAACAGATCACAGGTAAACATAGATAGAAAAGTACAAGTAACAATAATAATACATAGGCTATAAAAATGTTATATAACATACAGTACTAAAGCAAATATTCTCAAGTAATGCCTTTATTAGGGGCAAGTGTATTAATTACATTAATTACAAATATCAACATTTAGAAATAACTTTTTTAGCAAATGTATCAAAAAGAATAAAATTCAAAATGGAAGCATCTGATGTGTACTGTGAACTGAGGGAGTAGGGGACGAAAGCTGGGGATAGTCATTGAAAGAATTTGAAAAGAAAAGGTGGACAATCGGAGCTCTAGATGGCGTTATCTAACACACCTAAATGACAGGAAAATTTTTTGGTACTTGTTTCCTAGCACGGCGCCACCGATTTTAAATGTATAAAATCGGGTCGATCGACCAAATCGCATGCGATGCGATCGACCCGACCGACCTGATTTTTACATTGGAACCAATGTTAAATGGTCCCTGAGACCCGATTTTACATTGGCCCCAATGTTAAATGCACCCCATTTTTCACTGTATGCCCCCCATTGTTAACGCCACAATCAACGTCAACCTGAAGCGCGGCGAGCGGCGGCGGTACGCGTCCTCTGACCTTTTCACTATCCACGTCGGCGTGGAGTTGATTTTATATAGTGTGGCGAGCGGACGCGCATTACTTCAGACGTATTACGCGTCTCCTCGCGGGGCACGCTACGCTCGCCACGCTTCGGGCTCGCCACACTATGTAAAATCAACTCCACGCCGAAGTAGATAGTGGGGGTATGAAAAGGTTGGAGGACGCGTACCGCCGCCCCTCACGGGCTCGCTGCGCTCGCCACCCTTCGGGTTCACGTTGATCGTGGCGTGCCGTTAACAATGGGGGGCATTTGACATAATTCACCATCAGGGTGGGTTTACAATAAAAAATCGGGTCTGGGGGCCATTTAACATTGGTTCCAATGTAAAATCGGGTCTCAGGGACCCTTTTTACGTTGGTTCCAATGTAAAAATCGGGTCGGTTGTGTCGTTCGCATCGCATGCCATTATAATGGCATGCGATGCGACCGATTTTCAAAGTGCGTTCAAAACGTGTTTAAAGCCCGAAAATCGGGTCGGTCGGGTCCCATCGCATATCTTAAGTTAAGGTATGCGATGGGACCCGACGGGCGCCGTGCTAGGAAACAAGTACCGTTTTTTTTTCATGTGAGGTACATATTAATATCTGTGTGTTTTTACATGATATCAGGGAAATAAGCAGACTTCTCAAATTCAAGATTTATCTTTCATAAAACTCTTGACTTTATATTATATAGTATATTTATATTACTGTAGATGTAGTCAATTATTGCAGTTTATAGTTTTTGTTTAGTTATTTTTCCATATTTCATTACTGGTGCTTTGTGTTTGTGTCATGGGTGCTGCAGGTAATGAACATCAATATAAATTCACTAAATTGGTGATTGGGCCAATACACCAGAACAAGATTGTACCCAAGCATACAATCTCGATGGGTTGTATGACGGATTGCATGCAGATTGTGTGCACACAATCGTGCAGTGCGCGGTACTGCAGTTTATTTATTATTTATTTATTTATTTACAGTTTCTTATATATCGCATCAGATTCCGTTGCGCTTTACAATAGTAGACAGTGATAAAACAAACTGGGTAACAACAGACAGGCTTCGAGGTAGGAGAGCCCTGCTGCAAGTTTACAATCTAAAGGAGTTAGATTGTAGTTCAAATGGTTGTTGCTCTGATCAGATGTGCTGCATGTCTGATCAGTCGTGATTGGGATCAGATTGCATGTGTTTTTAAGCACATGCAATAGATCATTGCCGCCGCCTTCCCCTGCACTCCTCCACCCGCCGCCATCCCACTGTACTCCACCTGCCGCCTCTGTCTTCTCCAGTACACTTCCGCCCGCCACCGCTGCCTCCCGCTCACTTCTTCACCTAGGGGGAGACAGACGCTAGAGATCATATTTGACTTCTAGCATCTGACAGGGAGAACAGCGCTATGTGTCTGACAGAATCGCAAAGGGCCGTGTACACATTTGATTTAGACTACATAGTACAGATCTGTAAGATATAGTCTTGTCTGCACAGTCTATCTTTCTATTCGAGTTTGATGCTGTGGGGCCGCGCATCGGGATCGAATCAAAATCAAATGCGCTAGATTTCCATTCATATTTGATTTGATTTTGATTTGATTTTGCTTATATAAGCAAAACAAATAGAAAATAGACAAAATTGAACCATGTGTATGCCCCAGTAAAGTTCACCTGTATAGAAGAGCTACTCAGCCTTATTGGTTTCCTTGACCCCTAAATGTGTTGTTTGGAAAAGTAAAAGGAGGTTTGTGTGGCCTATGTACATTTATTGATGGGCATTGAAGGCACTTCCTATAAAATAACGTTTGATATTAAATGAATTTACAATATAGGTGTGAGGTCCCTCGAGGGTAAAAGTGACGTAAGTTGTATGTGATAAGAATGCTTTGAAGAGGTCTTTAAGCTGATCTGTACCAGCATCGAACAAGTTATTGTAATGTATACTTCTGCCTTCCCACACTTTATAGAATATGCATGGAATGCAAGGCTTTATTAACAGGAAACCTCAGTCTTGATATGAAATAAAAGCCAGCCTTAATCCACTTCTATGTTTGGAGCAGCATTCTTTTCAGTTGTGCAAAAATCAGCCTCCAGCTGCAGAGTATCATATGTGGTGTCAGAGAATGAAACAAAACCCTGCAGAAGACAACAACTACATAAAACTAATTAGTTAAGAATTTATATTTTGCATGCAAAAAGGAAAAATTAAGTTTTAAAAGAAAGTCAGAATATATTTTTTAAATTCATTGTGTAGATAAATGATACATTGGGGCAGATGTATTAAGCCTTAACAAAAGATAAATGTAAGGGTGATAAGGAGAGATAAACATCCAGCCAATCAGCTCCTTACTGACTTTTTTCAATCACAGGCTGTAACATGGCAGTTAGCAGGTGATTGACTGGACGTTTATCTCTCCTTATCACCCTTGGATTTATCTCTTGTTAAAGCTTAATACATCTGCCCGATTGTTCTATGTCTTATACCCCGTTTACACAGCCGGAAAAAAACGAGTCAGCTGCGGGTCAGACCCGGATCATCGGCGGTGTAAATGGGGTATATCCGTGTCCATTTACACGGGTCCTCTACCCAGGTCTTGACCTGGGTAGAACCCGGATAAGACCCATGTAAATGGCGGTGTAAATGGTCCCGCTGCGGGTGCCTGCACTGCTGCTATATTATTTAAGGCAGGGCTGACCCAGGTTCAGTGTAAATGGTGCAGACCCAGGTCCGACCCAGGTCAAAGTGCTGTGTAAATGGGGTATAAAGCAGGGTCAGACCCTGGATACTCCAGCATTCAAAGACCAGGGTCCGACCAGGGTTTTTGGTGTAAAAGGGGTATTAGAAACTGGTTGCAGCTATCACAGTCCTGGTATGAGACCCTACCTTTCCAGACGCTGGTGGTTCCATGGAGTGGCTTCCTGGGCTTGCGGAGGCTTTCGGTCAAAGTGGCATCTTCCGTGCCTGGGGCTGTGCTTCCCAGAATGTTATTTCTGTTTATGGTATCTGCACCACAACAGGCATGTCCAGCCAGGCTCAGCCTATCTGGTCCAGCAACACCAGCCAGTTCTAGACAGGCGCAGCCTATTTGGGTCCAGACAGTTCCCAGACTAATGAATCCCACTTCAATCCCAAGCCAACGTATCCTGTTCCAGTTCCAAACTGGTGCACTGCTTCCTTAGTCCAATGCAGCTCTCTCTATATTTCCAGTTGCCCACATGGCCTTTATATATGCACACAAACTACATTGAACCTCGTAGTTTCCAGCCCTCTAGCATCTGATGTCCACAAAGACCTAAAACTAGCTCAAAAACACAAATAAGCCAAACCCAGTTCGTAACAGTAACATAATTCTCAGATACATCTGAAGTCACCTTTTACAAGTAAAAGGGACAATGAAATAAAAGTGATATATAAATAAGCTATAGCAGAAATTTAAAGGCATGATTATGTGTTGATCAAATATAATTATTTCATGCCAATGACAGTCTCTTGGTGTTACTATAACAGTTAATGTAGCCATTTATTATACAGCAGACCCGTGTAACTTTATTTATTATGTATTAACAGGTTCTTATATAATGCAGCAATTTCTGCTGCGCTTTACTTTCTTGACTTAATAGCAAAAGCTGGAGAAAAGTGTCATGATCTTTAAATGCAATATCAATTAAATTATTCCACCCTCTATCAAATGCTGTTGGAGCTTGCCACACCTTGGGTGTATACAGCTCCTTTATCCTTGATTCATATAAATCCAAATGTCACACTTATATGCACTACAGCTATGTTTTCTGGGTGTAGACATGTAGAATTGTGCAATCACATTGCCATAACTTTAAAGGTACATAACACTGTTTCCGGTGTCTTCTGCCAGACATAACTAAATTGATGTCTAGCTCAATTATCTTTCTTATGAATGAACATTGTGTGGAATATATATAAACATTTTCTATTCCACACCCTTATTTTTCTGTGCAAATATCTATCGATCTATCTATCTATCTATCTATCTATCTATCTATCTATCTATCTATCTATCTATCTTCATACAGTATATACATTCCTATACCATAGAGCAGGGGTGGCCACAGCTGTCCTCAAGATCTACGAAAAGTTAATGTGTTTCAGGCAACCCATGGATCTATGGGGCAGATGTATTAAGCTTTAACTAGAGATAAATCCAAGGGTGATAAGGAGAGATAAACGTCCAGCCAATCACCTGCTAACTGCCATGTTACAGGCTGTGTTTGAAAAAAGTCAGTTAGCAGGTGATTGGCTGGACGTTTATCTCTCCTTATCACCCTTGCATTTATCTCTTGTTAAGGCTTAATACATCTGCCCCTATAATAGGAATGAATGCAGCATGTTTGAAAATGTGACAGTTAGAGACTACAGCTGTGCTCCAGATAATCGATTTGGAAAACATGGACCGTTGGTAGATCTAGAGGACCGGTTTGGCCACCTCTGCCTTGGGGTGAAGGATATTGCCCTATACATCAATAGGATAATCTTCACTAATGATACAATTAGATGGTCTAGCCCAGCGGTTATCAAACTGTGGATCCTGACCCCAAAAGGGTCCCAACCATCTCAGCATGGGGTTGTCACTCCATGTTGCTGACCAACCGGCTAATAACTTCTCTGATCTCTCAGTCAGTGATTCAAGGAGTTTGAAAAATCTGTTTAATTGGCTGTTACCTTAGATGCTCCCATCATTTTGTGCCCCCACATAGTTGCCATGCATGTGCGGTTTGACCACGCATTTTGCGACCATTCTACAGTAACTTGCTGGGGTCCTGTAATAATTTTTATTGTCTGATGGGGTCCCAGCGCAAAATAGTTTGAGTACCCCTGATCTAGCCTATACATCAAGCATGCTTGTCCTGCTGTTGCCATCTCAGGATACCAATAACAAAGCAATATTATATAGAGAAGAAAATGTGTTATTAATTCCAAGGTGAGTATTTGGTACTTGTGTAATATCTGGGCGCCCGATTTTTTCATTGTATTGCATCGCATCGCATTGCACTACTTAAGGCATGCAATGCAATGCAATGTGATTTTTCATTGTAAAGACCAGATTTTTAATTGTATAGTCACCCATGGGTGATTTCATACCCCCACTATCCAACTACGCATGGAGTTGATTTTATATAGTGTGGTGAGCGCAGCGAGCCACCGAGCCCGAAGCGTGGCGAGCCCCGCGAGGGGACGCAGAAAACATGTAAAGTAATCTGTGCCACGCTTCGCATTGCATGCCTTAAGTAGTGGCATGCAATGAAAAAATCGGGCGCCCTGATAATACACAAATACAGAGTATTTTTTACTCCTTGCATTTTGTTACACAAATTTATCCAAAAAGTAGAACTAAAGACAGGGTCTAAGCATAAAGTTCCATTGTAAATGAGGGAAATGGCTATCTGGATAGCATGTCATATTATTTCTTCACTTGTTGAATCAGTTACAGAAAACCCAGCCTTCCTGACAAAAATTTTCAGCAATACAGGTTGAGTATCCCTTATCCAAAATGCTCGGAACCAGAAGAATTTTGGATAACGGATTATTCCGTATTCCGAATATTTTAATATTTTAATATTTCAATGATGTATTTTGAAGTATCTTGCATTTATGCTGTATAGACACATCAACCACATGAAATACACTCAAATATATTTTATTTGTTCCAAAAACAAGGTTTCAAAACATGAGACAAAGTTTGTGTACTATCTCAGGCACTGATTTTGAATACCAAGCAATAATTGTCTTGCACATATATAGTGCCAGTTACATATCATGCCCCCAGTTGTCCCAGTTACATACCATGTCCTGAGTAGTGCTGTTACAGCTGTACTCATTAAGTTTTTATCGACAATTTTTTTTTTTTTTCACTTTATGGAATGTATGGTTTTCAGAATAATTTGGATAACGGATAATCGGATAAGGGATCCTCAACCTGTACTTTTTTTTTCTTACTGCAATTTAAAAAAAAAGCCTCAATAGAAATAAAGCATTTAAAATATTTACACATTTTACAAAGGTTAAGGCATGTTTTCAAATATGCAGATAAGATGCCATCATGTAATACTGCTTTCACATTGTAGAAATGGGTAATGACACGGTATTCTTAAATGGGACTTTAAAACGGGTCTGAGCCTTGAGACCTTTCACATTGCAGGTGAAAACCGTTTTAAAAATAATTTAATACCATTCAAACATTCAACCCGTTTAACCCCCAAGGGACACGTTTCAAGCCAATGAAATAGAGCTGTTCAAACTGCCAAAAAAACGGCTTTAAAACGTGTAGGACTCTGCTTTTTAACCGTGTTGAAATACCGGTTAACTTTAACCGGTAAATCAACTTTGGCACTTTCACATTGCAGCCTTAAACGTTTTAAAATGGAAAAAAAACGGCAATATACCGTTTTAAAAGTGCGATGTGAAAGGGGTATAAATGTACTGTATTTCTCATATGCTGGTACATAACTTGAAATAGTAAGGCTTTGCTTTTTATAAATAGAACTTTAAATTCACTTGCCAGAAACTACCTTTTACTGATGTTTTTTTTATTCAGAAAACCTGGATTCTTAATCCATGTCTTCCTGTTCTGCAGGATGTGATTCAGTCCACTGTGTTTCCTGCATTTCACTGCTAGTTTCACAGTCACTTTTATCGTGTTTATAAAAAAGGTTCACAAATAATAAGGTACAGCTGTTATCTGTATCCAAAACACTATTTCATACAATGGGACATGTAACTGCTCATTAAACAATTTGCACTTTTAGCAGTTCATTGTGAGGTGGTCATTTCTGAGAGTAGACCAAAGCTTGACATAATTACTGTAATTCAAAGAGTGCCTGTGTTTTCTATGTGTAATAAACCACTGTGTCATATATCTTTTGTAACTTTCTCTTGTTAACATAAAACATGACTAGGAAGTGAGATGTGCATTAACCTGATTTTGTTCCTTTTGTTCACATTTATCCATGCAAATTTGGATCAAAATATGCAGTGTTCCAGCTAATCACCAAAACACATTTATAATCCGTATAGACCAACTAAATTTGCCGATTTAAAAACAACATACGCACTCCGTTGTAAATTGCCATACACTCCCACACAAATGAGACCTTTATTGGGACTGTCCCTCTGATATCGGTGCAGATGTAAGGTATCTATTAAGACATATCCAACACTATTTTAAGAAAATGAAAATCAGTTTAAACATGAATGGCCATTATATTAAACCAGGGGAAGCCGAACCTTTCCTCAAGGTCTACCAACAGTTCATGTTTTACAGCAACGAGTGGATGTATAGTAGGAACGAATGCAGCATGTTTGAAAATGTGACAGTTAGTAATGAATACAGCTAGGTGATTTGGAAAACATAGACTGTTGGTAGATCTTGAGGACTGGTTGTGGCCATCCATGTATTCATTGATGATTAACCATCATGCTATGACGGCTTTATGTTTTTCTGGCAATGGCTCCTCTCTGCAGCCATGGGGTGGGGGCGTGATGCTGGGCTGCCCAATCAGCAGCTGTTGGAGGGAACTAGGAACTAGAGGAGCCTGGTCCTTCTGAGATTTGCGGCTGCTGGAAGATTAACTTCCAACAGCTGCACAGTGGGCATTTCTGACTGGTAATATGGGATGCAACCATGTCAGGGAAAACCCAATCTGGTGTGGTTGCATTTTTATAAGTAGTTCTTCAAATATCTGACATTTATAATAATTATAAAAAAATTGGTCTATTTTTGCCACTTTAGTTTCTTTCATCATGAAGTCATAATGTATTATTGTGGAATTCTTCCAACTGAGCAACATTAAATAGTTTATTTCTTGACAGATTTTTGTTTCTAAATGTATTTGATAGAATTTAGAGCTTTTTAAACATGATTTAAATTCCATGAGATTTGATAGGGTATGTGGGTGAACAGCACTTGTGATGAGATCGATCTCTTGGCTTGGCCACCCCAGCACAGTAATGGTTTTGTAGTACAATGCACTCCAATTAGGATTCTATTGTATGCCATTGTCCTAATAGATTACATACAATACATTGAAGGTATATTGAGTCTACAGCAGATGTTTAACTAAAATTTGTCAGTATTTTGTTTCACCTATTTTGCTTGTCACTTTTCCATATTTTCCATTCCCTGAAGTGAAGAAGCTTTTCTAAAGCATTAATCTTCCACCACTATGCCTCATGCATGGGGAGTGTTATCTGGATGATGCAGAATGTTAGAATGCATCAAGTATATTATTTACCATTGAGAACAGAAAGTTTTCCCTAGTCCTCAGCAGACCCTAGCTACCTGCTCCCACCTCCCACATGGTTTCTGGCAAACTCTGGGTAGGATTTTATTTGAGCTTACTTCCACAGTGATCTAGTCTGTGACTCCTTTCAAGATGCGGATTGCGGAGGGTAATGAAGGACTTTCATGTCCTGTGGACAGTTTCTTTGGGGAGTATTCAATGATATATTTTTCCATGTGCAGCTAATCCTGTTTAGGATTGGCTGCACATTCGCAGGGTTCAGGAGGGCTGCAGCATTCGCTGCCAGCCCTCCCTGTCACCCTATTCAATGCAGCAGGGGCTCGCCAAATTTGTAAGCCTCCCTGCCTGCCCCAGAATTTGTGGGGGAGGGTTCCCGGGGCGCAGCCAGCAGCGGCTGCCCCCCCGGGAGGGGCAGGGGTTGGGAGCCAGGGCAGGGGTAGTAAGCCGCTCCTCTGGTCCCGCACGTAACAAGCCGGGACCAGAGTGAAGTGAATAAATTAATATTAATGAGCAGCTCCCGGCTCCCTGCCCCCTGCTGGCAAATGTGTTAAAAAATATATATAGATATTTAAAAAAAAAAAAAATTAAATATATTCATGTGCTGCAAGCACATGAATAAAAATAGCATGCCCCTTCACAGAAAAAAAAAATCAGATTTTTTGACACAAAAACCCCCCGAAAAAAACCACCTTTTTTTTTCTTATAAAAGATCACATTCCAGTTCACCTAAAAAAGATGACGAATGTAAAACGGAGAATCATGGCGAAAATCAATGGAGAAAGCAGTTCTCCATTTGAGCATTGAATACACTCTCGGCGAATCCCAGTGAAAACCCCATTAAAATACACCAGTGAATTGCAGCGAGTATGAAACGGAGAACTGGTCGCTTTCGGCGGACAGTGAACATTGAATAGGGTGAATCATATTTTCAGTGAAAAAAATTCACTGCAAGGAGTGAAAACAGACCGATTCGTCGAAAAAACAGTGAATCGGGAGCATTAAATACTGGCCTTTATCTCTAGGTCTCCGTACCCTCTGAACAAATCAAATATCAATCTTATCAATTAAATGTTCAGTTTTGAATGCTTTAATAATTATGTGATATCTCAGACAACTTATTGGAACAAGGTTTATTTTATTGTAATTATGCAATAATTATGCCTTATCTATTTTTTTATTTATATTTGTAACTCATACAGAAAAGCCCTTTCCAATGAACACATATATTGTATAGATATTATTTTGTGAGTACAGTGAACTTAATTGTTCTTTGTTCCAACTTTGACTAATCCGATAACAATAATAAACATAAAGTCATCATTTCTAAATCACATTCTAATGCAAAATACTTTTCTTTTTAATCATGTGTTTCTTTGACAAGTCAATCTGTCTGTCTGTCTGTCTGGCTGGCCCATGGCATTACCTTGAACTGTCGGTTTATTGATTAATTTATTTATTTACTGTAAATGTTCCTTCTTGTAAAGAAAATCCTAAGAAAAAACGAGTTAAGCAAAGTTCTGATGTATTGGGGGCAATTCCCTGATTCACCAAAGTCTGGGCCAAGGAGTCGGGAAAATTCAACATGTTGAATGTCTTTGATTTGCCGGTCTTGACCAAAGATTGGTAATTATAATTGACCAAAGCTTAGTGTTTTTGATTGGTGGATCTGCAATTAAAATTGTGTAAAGTTGATGTAGATGTATGGGGCCATCTATCAGTGGTTCCCAAACTTTTTTGAATCACGGGACCATAGAGTATCAGAATTTTCTTCACGCACCCGTAGTCCCAATGTTTCTTATTGAGAAATTAATTAACAAAAAATATATAAAATTAAGTAAGTTGTCTTTATATGTTATCTTTATGTTCATTATGTGGTGAGGGACAGGATTTTATTTTGTTTGTCCACATATGTAATGATTGACAACCATCAGCATTGGTTTTGCCGATTTACATTGACCATTAATCATTTGGATTGGACCACCATTCCAATGCACCTCTGCAAGTGTCCCGAGGAGCCATAGCACACAGTTTAGGAACCACTGGACTACAGATAGATAGATAGATAGATAGATAGATAGATAGATAGATCCTTTGGCTGGTTGTTGGTTACTCACTGCTTTATAATTTTTTGAAGCTTGGTGTATATGGCCCTATTTGGCTGTTTTCAATACAATTAAAGCTGTATTTATAGTTCAGTCATTTATACATTTCCAATGTCCTGACAGTGTCA
This sequence comes from Crinia signifera, assembly GCF_055691185.1. Taxonomy (NCBI): domain Eukaryota; kingdom Metazoa; phylum Chordata; class Amphibia; order Anura; family Myobatrachidae; genus Crinia; species Crinia signifera. The sequence continues at coordinate 148,032,187 of NC_139221.1, read as the reverse complement.
GATTACCACTGCATAAAAGTGCTGATTTTATAGAGCCCATCCCTCATGTAGGGGCTAATTCAGTAAGCCCTGTAGATTACTGAAAATAGGTAATTGCGATCTTCAGCTATCTTCGCATGTGTACCAAATTTTGTGAATGCATCGCAGGGAGGGACCCAAAGTGCGGGGCGACCTTGCACTGTGCTGGTGGCCCCCCGCACGCTGCTGAGAAGAGTCGCAGCTTGCGAATCCTTGCAAAAATACAGATCAAGCTGAATCAGGCCCCTGGTCTGAAATTTTACAAGTGATTTCTTAGATAATATTTATTTTAGCCCTGTAACACTCATGTTTATTTGACACCACCTACACTGTGTACATTTATAGTGTTAACAGAATAGCGAAGTATAAAGAGCTAAATCCATGCACATGAGGATGACATACATACTTTGTTATATATGATGCCAGAGAACAGTGTGTGTAAAGGAAATCAATATGAATAAAACCATTCAATTTAATATATGACCTGAGCTGCATTTTTCAAGGACAGAGTTCTGGGGTGATTCTGCAGCATGTGTGCCAGTCATGCAAGCTAATGCAGCCTTCGGCACTTTCAGCTTGTCTCATTTGTGTTCACGTACGTGGGTCTCACTTTCCTTTAGACTGGCATTAAAGAAACAGCTGCTTAAAAGTGAAATGATAGCTTGTTATATTTAAAAAAATACAAAAAAAAAATTAGTTCTTTCAATTGAAGTAACTAGGGAATGATCTAATGAGATAATTTAACTAAGGCATTTGAAAGTCACATGCTTTAGTTTTGTGTATGCCCTTATTGTACTGCACTTGCACATAAATGCCACTGATCTCTCTAAGTGTTACATATGTGTCTACAAAAATTTAGCCTCCATGCTCTACAGGTCACGCTATACATAACACGTGAGTGCCACATGACTCGGTAGCGCCAAGTGTCTTTTTGTGCAACTTTTCTCTTCAAATGTGTATTATTCACAAAGTGGCTAGATCGGCATACAAGTGGTGTGTTACACTGTTTTCCAGTAAAACACTAGTTTTTCCATGTTCAGATACAGCTGCAGTCGCACACAGAATATAGATATATCACATATCATTTTTATCAGAGGGCAAATGACCAATTGGTCATGAAGTATGAGTATGAATAAAAATATAATCACCAAAAGGTTTGCAAGTGAACGTGACCGTCAAATAGATATAATTGTTGAGCAAATTAGAATGCTCCACTGGGGCAGGGACTGATGTGAATGTTCAAATATTCTCTGTAAAGCGCTGCGGAATATGTGTGCGCTATATAAGAACTGTTAATAAATAAATAAATATGTAGTCCACAATATAGAAAACCTGTGCTAATTCAATTTTAATTTCATATTTAAATTTCATTAGCACACACTATTATATTCCCACTTTATGCCCACTTGGATAGTAAAGAATGAAAAACCACCTTTAAAAAAAAAAATCATGAAAAATTCATAGTGACTTTTTGACTGTCGACCTTACCTATGTCAACCATAAGCTTGTGTTGACCTTTTGTCAGTGTCGACCAGTAGCGGTCAACCTAATGACTGTCGAAGTAGACATTGTCTATCCACTGACTGCATACCGTAATTAAGGAGCAGCTACATTGTGACATTCACTGAAGTCAGATATCTTTATATATTTAGATTTTATCTTAATGCTCCCTTACTATTTATATTGAGCTCCATCTATATAGCTGGCAGGCCAGTTTTTAATTAGTCCCAGTTCTGTCATTAAATCACTTCCTGTCACAGGCATTGTGCATGGTGAGACAAGTCATAGTCAATTTTGATGTTCTATGTTGTGCTCTTCATTTCAATTGGTGTATACTCCGCCACTGAAGTACCTGCCCTGGGTATGTATGGAGAGGGGCTTTACACTCTTTCCATGTTTATACAAAAACATCTCACAGGAGACTGAATACACTGCTTTTCATGTATTTCTCTTTCCTCCCCGTGTACTGAGTATTGTTAGATGAATCAAACACAGCATGGGTTACATCATAAAGATCAAAACTTTATATGAGTACGCAAGTAAGCCAGCTTGAAGCAAATGCTTCAAAATCTGGTCTGCTACCTTGTGATTGCCTCTATGTTTGTACTTGTGTGAGAGAGAAAGAGATGTAGATTCAGTTGCTGCCAACAGATACAGGTTGAGTATCCCTTATCCAAAATGCCCGGGACCAGGAGAATCTTGTAAAACGGATTATTCTGTATTTCGGAATATTTAAATATTTCAATGATGTATCTTGAGGTATCTTGCATTTATGTTGTACATGTACCAGTCTATTGTGGTTGGCACTCACATACATAGTGTGGATTGCCGTGGTGCACTAAAAAATCAGTTATGCATACATGGACCTTGGTCAGGCAATCGGCGGACTTCTCTTCATGCAAAATACCACACCAGGTAGCTCATAAACTCGAAACGTTGTTATCCTTCCTGGTGTGGTATTTTGCATGAAGAGAAGTCCGCCGATTGCCTGACCAATGTCCATGTATGCATAACTGATTTGTGTGTATACCCATATACCCGCTCAGGAGTAGGTATCTATCTGTCTGTTTGGTAGCTCATGTTGTGAACTTTGTGACTCAGGTCATCCAACCTGGGTCATGCTAAATGCATAGGGATCACCAGCGCTCACCAATGATGTAATCTCAAAGTGCTGATAGAGGGATTTCCAGAAATAGCCCAGGTCAAGTTGTAGTGTGCATGGGGTTTCAAGCCACTGTGACACATCTTGAAACTGTTCTGGACCTGTATTTGTTTTATGGTGTGAAAGGAATATAAGTGGTTAAGGAACAGTGGGGCAGATGTATTAAGCCTTAATGGTACTTGTGAGTTATCCGGGCTGCCGATTTTTTCATCGCGCCCGAAAAATCGCGGGCATCGCGTCGGTCGCGGCCATTATAAGGGGACGCGATGCCCGCGATTTCCCATAGACAGTAATGTTAAAAGACGCGATGGACCCGATTTCCCATAGACAGCAATGTTAAAATTATTACAGTAATGTTAAATGATGTGCAAAATAAAATGACAATGTGAAATGGGCCAATATGTCCATTTCACATTGGATATGTTTTAAAAAAAAATGTTTCATGGCCCCGTTAACGCCACCCCGCTATTGACGCCAACCCGAAGCGTGGCGAGCGCAGCGAGCCCGCAAGGGGCGGCGGTACGCGTCCTCCGACCTTTTCATACCCCTACTATCCACGTCGGCGTGGAGTTGAGAATAGAAAGTGTGGCGAGCGCAGCGAGCCACCGAGCCCGAAGCGTGGCGAGCGCAGCGAGCCCCGCGAGGGGACGCGGACACCTGTGAAGCCCACGAGGGGTCGCGTATACCTGTGAAGGTATCCGCGTCCCCTCGCGGGGCTTGCTGCGCTCGCCGCACTTCGGGTTCGGTGCCTCGCTGCGCTCGCCACACTTTCTATTCTCAACTCCACGCCGACATGGATAGTAGGGGTATGAAAAGGTCGGAGGACGCGTACCGCCGCCCCTCGCGGGCTCGCTGCGCTCACCACGCTTCGGGTTGGCGTCAATAGCGGGGTGGCGTTAACGGTGGTGGGGGGCCATGAATCATTTTTTAAAACATATCCAATGTGAAATGGCCATATTGGCCCATTTCACATTGTCATTTTATTTTGCACATCATTTAACATTACTGTCATACATTTAACATGGGAAATCGGGTCCAGTAATTTTAACATTACTGTCTATGGGAAATCGCGGGCATCGCGTCGGTCGCGTCGCGGCCCCTTATAACGGCCGCGACCGACGCGATGCCCGCGATTTGGGGGTAAATCGCGGGCATCGCGTTGGTCGGGTGTCCTTAAGTTAACTAAACTTAAGGACAAAATCGGCAGCCCGGATAATTCACATGTACCGCCTTAACAAGAGATAAATGCAAGGGTGATAAGAGAGATAAAGGTCCAGCCAATCCGTTCCTTACTGACTTTTTTCAAACACAGCCTGTAACATGACAGTATGGAGCTGATTGGCTGGACGTTTACCTCTCTTTGGGGTTTATTCTAGTTCATTCTTTCTGACAAAATCCTTCTTAGATGGACAAAACCATGTGCACTGCAGGGGGGCAGATGTAACATGTGCAGAGAGAATTAGATTTGGGTGAGTTATTTTTTATCTGTGCAGGGAAAATACTGACTGCATGATTTTACACTTCAATATAGATCTCACTTTGAAGTAAAACCCCACCCAAATCTAATTCTCTCTGCACAAGTTACATCTGCCCCACCCGCAGTGCACATGGTTTTGTCCATCTAAGAAGGATTTTGTCAGAAAGAATGGACTAGAATAACCCCCTTTATCGCCCTTGCATTTATCTCTTGTTAAGGCTTAATACATATGCCCCAGTGTTCCTAGTAAAAAATAGTGCTGCGGGTATGTGTGTGTATGTGTGTGTGTGTGTGTGTGTGTGTGCGCGCGTGTATATATATATATATATTATATATACACACAAACACACACACACACAGCACTATTTTGTGTACAGGTATTTTTTACTATGAAAAAATGGACACATCATTTATACCCCTTTCCCACTGCACCTATGATCTGGATCTTTGCTGGGTTGGTCAATCCGGGTTATAAGAAGGGTTAAACCTGTGTCGCCCTGTATAGGGAGATCCAGGTTCAATGTGAAAAGGGTGGACCTGGGTCGAAGCTAGCTTGTACCCGGGATGAAGATCTAAGGTCCGACCCAGCTTTAGCAATGTGAAATCTGTGGCCAGGTAAGTGAGTGATATGATTCTCAGGGTGGAACTCACTGGCATGGGTTCTCCTACTCTGAAGTCAGTGACATAATTTATACTACAGTCTGGACATATCTCATTAGTACCTGTCACCTTTTTTTTTTTTTAGGTAAACATCCAAGAAGAGAAATATTGATATATTTACTTAATCTTTTTATTCCATCAACTCTAGCACATGTAATTTTACTAAACTAAGCTAAAAATATGTTCTGCGCATTTGCTGCTTATGATTGTAAGTATTAAGAATGTGTTATAACAGCCAAAACCACAATCCCAATTGGCTGTTACCCCAGAATATTTTTTGGAACTTGCCTTAAAATAGTTTTCAGGTACCACTGTCTCTCTGCCTGAATAGCAGCATTGATCAGCATGTTTTTTTCTTTCACTGTAAAAATAGCCTTACTTTAGTCACTCTGGAACATCTGTGTCAGTAAATGTTACCCACAGTAAGCGTGTTTTTCCAGCTTAAGCAGCAAAGTTTACAATAATGACCCAAGTTTTCCTAAAACAAATAAACAAAAAAATCTGGCCTTGCTTCAGTTGCAGTGAGCACAAAGACACACTCTTCAGACAGCAGGAGCAACCTGTGGCCTTGTGTGTTGAATTAATGGGTCACCAGACCACTGCGCAAGTATTGTAAGAAGCTTCCAGAAATGCAGCCTACCTCAGCATGCGCTGCTTGCTCTGCTCATCAAAGAAAAGAACTGAGCAAGGATTAAACCAGTTGCTGTTGAGTAGACAGAATACAAGTTCTGACCTCTAGTAAGGGGCTTCACCTTTTGTACCTCATGCTGGACGTGGCATGGTGGCTGCAATTAGCCCTTATTACAGGTTGGCATTGTTGACTGGTAATTGTTACAAACATAATGTTAGAGAGGAAGATAAATTCCTCATTTAAATTTAATTGAGTCTATTTATTAAGTGGGGAAGACCATAAAGGCAGTTTTTCTTCATCAGAATAAAGCTCTTTCACTGTGGTGTGTTCAGTGGCAGTTCTAGGGGCGGGCAAGCAGGACAATTGCTCAGGGTGCTGTAATCTGGGAGCATGGCCACAATCACCCTGCCGGCACCTGTTACTGTAGCTGTCACCTGCCCACACTGTTGCCAACAGTGTCGGCACTGTGACACTGTTGCCAACAGCCAACTCTAGAGGTAGAGGACCAGGCCATATGTAGACCACATACCAACCTACGAGACATGAACAGAAAGCAGTGGCATTTAACATTTTGGGGAAAATTTATGAAGCAGTGTAAAGAATGGAGTGAGCCACCGGAGAAGTTGTCCATGGCAACTTATCATCTACATATATAAAAAAAAAATGCACTTGATAAATGTTACCTCAGTACTGATAGGATGTCATGAACAACTTCTCTCTACTGGTTCACCTCTCTGCTCTTGTTACTGCTTCATACAGCTCCATCTTGCTTCCGGCAATGAGCCAATCACATCTTGCAGTGGCTGAGGCAGAGATGTATTAAGCTTGGGGAAATGATAAAGTGAATGGTGTTAACGCAGCAGCCAATCAGCTCCTAACTATAAGCAGAGAACATTCAATTAACAGCTGTTCAAATGGAGGGAGTGTTCGTCCCCCAATTGATATAAGTAGACAAAAAGGAATGGAGAACAGCGCTTGTGTTTCACCGAGGCATAAAAAAGTAGAATATGGCTAGATAAAGAAACATTTTTTAATAATATGATAACCCATATATAACAATTAATAACAGGCATGGAAAAATGGCAAATAAATTACAAATAAAGCCTTGATTACTGATAAAAGCTCTGGTACTCTTTACCTAGAAGGGCGCCCACGATTAGAATCGCGGGCGTCGGGAGTAAAAAATCGCGGTCATCGCGGGTAAATCGCGGGTACATAAAAACGGGTGCCCGCGATGACCGCGATTTTCCCATAGGGAACAATGTTAAAAAGGATGATTGACCGCGATTTTACATTCAATGCTTCAATGGCCGCGATTTGGCCATAGGAATCAATGTTAAATGGGCTACAGAGCCCAAATAGGCACAATTAACACTTAAATGTACCCCCAAATTTTTAACGCCACCCCACAATCCACGCCAACCCAAAGCGTGGCGAGCGCAGCGAGCCCGCGAGGGGCGGCGGTACGCGTCCTCCGACCTTTTCATGCCCTACTATCCACGTCGGCGTGGAGTTGAGAATAGAATAGTGTGGCGAGCGCAGCGAGCCACCGAGCCCGAAGCGTGGCGAGCGCAGCGTGCCCTGTGTCCCTTCGCGGGCTTCACAGGTGTCCGTGGCGACGCGGACACCTGTGAAGCCCGCGAAGGGACGCGTTTACCTGTGAAGGTATCCGCGTCCCCTCGCGGGGCACGCTGCGCTCGCCACGCTTCGGGCTCGGTGGCTCGCTGCGCTCGCCACACTATTCTATTCTCAACTCCACGCCGACGTGGATAGTAGGGCATGAAAAGGTCGGAGGACGCGTACCGCCACCCCTCGCGGGCTCGCTGCGCTCGCCACGCTTCGGGTTGTCGTGGATCGTGGGGTGGCGTTAAAAATTTGGGGGGACATTTAAGTGTTAATTGTGCCTATTTGGGCTCTGTAGCCCATTTCACATTGATTCCTATGGCCAAATCGCGGCCATTGAAGCATTGAATGTAAAATCGCGGCCAGCACTAAATTTAACATTAAACCCTATGGGAAATCGCAGTGATCGCGGGCATCGCGTCGCGGCCGTTAATGTACTGCCCGCGATGCCCGCGATCACCGCGATGGGCGCCCTTCTAGGTAAAGAGTACCAAAGCTCTAATTAAGAATATACCACTCCCCAATAGAACTTGGTCAAGGCATGGGAAAAATTTGTGTCCCGGTCAAATATCAAGCTTGGCGGGTGTCCAGGAAAAATTGTATCCATATATGTGCTCTGCTTTAGAATTAGGCAAGGTGTCCACATTATTAGTGGAGAAAAGCAGTTCCCTCACTGAGTTAAGGTAATGGTACCTGGATAAGTCCCCTGTAGTATGTTGGTCCAGTTGGAAATTGGATAAAAGTCCTGGGTGCGCAGTCAGGGTCCTGGGTGTGTATTCAAAGGGGAATGGAGGGCTCAATCAAGGCAAAAGAAACAAGGAAGAAGACATGGGAACTTCCACGTTGAAATGTGTTGAGCCTATTACTCCTGCCTTGATTGAGCCCACCATTCCACACTGGAGATATTATGAACAATATCATTCATATCGGTCATTGTGTATGCAAAGAACAATATGCCATCCAAGGGGTCATTGACAAGGGTTTCTGTCTGTACATAAAGCTCAAAAATCTGCAAGTTACTAAACTCTAGCTAGTTCATTGTTTGTCATTCATCATACCGTGCAGTGTGTATGTACAATATCTTTTGTCCAGGACCCTGGAAAGTTAAGTGGAAATTGTTTCTGGACACATTGTCAAGTGTCTATGGGCCTTTACCTGTGCCATTCAAGGAAAGAAACATTGGTTTCTTTGTACGAGGAAATCTGCTCTTGAAAGCGTTTAATATTTAATATATAACTTTGGACTAAGAATTCAGACAACAAACAAAGGAATTTCATCATCTTTACAGAGTGTACCAATAAATAGCCTTCAGCTGAACTGTACACTACACTTTTTGGGACATGAAGGTTAATGTAATTGTATATTTAACTGTATTGCAGCCTATAAGTTGTTATAAAAAAATATACGGAATTCCATTTGAACTTGATTACAGTGAATACAGTGAATATCAGCTTGTGTAAACAATTGGATGTAAATGAAAAATTAGTGAAAATATAAAATTGTGTAAGTTGTTATGGCTTTGAAAAACTTAATACCTTAACTAACTAAGAATTCTTTCAGCTAGAAGTTTCCAGCTTACCCCCTTCCCTGGCATTCCCGAGAAATGCTTCAGTGCCCAGACTGGCAAACCCGGAAAATTCTCGGTGTTGCCGCCGGCTCTGGCTGCTCAGCTGCGTCTCCTTCCCCCCTTGTAACGTGACCATGTAGCGTTATGCCACACACAGCCTGGGGCAGGGCCGGGTTGCCTGAGGCAGGGCTTGGCAGCGGCTGATATAGTGCTCTGCGGTGCTGCCTGGCCCCGGGGGAGACAGTCGTGTTTTTGATTTTTAGGGAGCGCAGTGGGGAGTGCTACTTAAAAAAAAAAAAACCACTGACGGGGTTAATGTACTTTAGTCAATATTATTTTTGTGTAAGTTATTAGAAATTGTAATAATTTCTGTGTGCACTTTCACCATACTTAGCTGAAACACGTGCTCTCAGTCATCTTATTTGTGTTACATTTTCAAAGGACATTCTGTTTCACCAGGCTAGTAAGAGGCATCCTCTCACCAACCATCTATATTATAATAGTAGTAACTGTCACTTGGCAGAGAGGTGATTTACATGGAAAAGCTGAGTGAGCACTCCTAAGAAGTTGTGGATATGAGTGTCTTCAGGTTTGAACTAAATAAATGCAGCTAGTGTACTTTAGCCTCTTTGTACCTATGCAGATGAAGGTTTTGTACAGTGTGTGTTCATGTTGCTTTTGGCTCTTTGAGATAGAAGTGCAGCATGCAGTCTTACAACAGCAACATCAGCATTTTATATGACTTGCTAGAGTTTCTTCCAAGTTCCCCTTATTATGTGAGGGTTAGATGATGAAATTGTTCAACCCTCATGCAATAAGGGACCACAGTAAACAAGAGACTGTCTTGTTTTTTTTTCTGCACACTGACCTTGGTTATGAATAATGACAAAGGGGGCATTAACCCCTTCAGTGGTGTTTTTTTTTTTTGGGGGGGGGGGGGGGGGAGTGCGTCCTAAAAAAAAACCACCACTGTGTCCCCAGGTCTGGGCAGCGCCGCTGAACTGTGTATCAGCCGCTGCCCGGCCCTGCCCCTCGGCTCTGCCAGGGAGTCTTGGAGGGGAAGGGGACGCGCCACCGAGCACCCGGAGCTGGGCAGTGCTAAAGCTGATTTCAACCATCACCTTAGCAGCACTGCCCAGCTCTAACCAGCTCTAATTCCAGATGGGCTTGCCAGTCTGGGCAGTGAGGCATGGCCTGGAAAATCCTCGGGATTTACCAGCGAAGTGGTTAAATTCCACAGAACAAGGCCGGTAAATAACTTTTAAGCTGAGTAAACATTAGACGATCTTTTTAATATATGCATGATAATGATATCTTTAATGATATTTTTATGAATATCTTTTAGTGTGTACGCACTATGGGGGTTATTCTGGTTGATTCACAAGGCTGTGAATTCGCAGCCTTGTGAGTCCACCAAACCCCGTCCCGCAAATGCCGAGCCTCGTGCCCCCCCCCCCCCCTCACGGCATGTGTTCACACTCATTGGCAGCAGATGGATGTTTAAAATAAACATCCATTCACAGGCTGCGGGGAAACACCCATATCATTAGCCGACCATCGAAGGGTGTGGAAGGCGGCAGGCAGCTGACATCAGGTGAGGTCGCCAACATCACCAGGCGATTTCCATGGGAACGCCCAGTGTTTTCATGGGAACACCCATGAGATGCTGGGCGTTTCCATGGGTGAGTCCCCTGGCCGCCGCCCTACACCCCTCCCCACCTACAATGTTGGGTGCATGCACCTGGCGAATAGTTTGTTCGCCATGGCTGCACACACCCTGCGTCTGTACTTGCGCAGAAATGCGTCTGTGCAGACACAAAACATTGGCTCGCGCGAACGAAGGGCCTGATGCGATCGGACCAGAATTAGGTCCTATATCATTGTGTGTTCCCCCGCACGTCGTTATCACCCCCCTCATCTGTACATGTAGTTAAACCCTGACTATATCGGCAACAACAGCATAATTGTGGATGTGGCCACTGAACATTATCAAAGACAAGAAAAAGGGGGGGAGAACCCGCGCTTCCTATTGGGATCTTAAATTAGGAAATGATGTTTCCTGATATGAATGTCCTTTTCTTCAAAATATTCAGTCCACAACGTAACATCTCAAAGATAAAACAGACAAAAATATTTCATGGTATAGATTTCCCAATGCAGTTCGAATTATTAAATCAGTCTTTCTAGAAGGATGTGCCCGCACCAGGCCAAGGATTAGCGCATAGAATGGGGGTCACTTCCAACAATTCAAGGATGCACGCCTTAAGTGGTTTGGAGGTACCTGGAACCCCTATCTGGAACCGAGCATCAGGACTACTATTGAAGTGTCTATGCGGAGGTCCACCCGGGTTATATCATCTGACCCCACATTATGCTTCTTGAATAGCCTTTTGTATAAGGCCAGATACGGTATTGGGCTTTTTTATTTATATGTTCCTTGTTGAAATGTTTGTGTGTGAATAAAATTTACCTTTTACGCTATGAGCCTTGTTCCCCACACATTTGTATCTTTGAGGGACAAGCAGGAGGAGTCTTAAGGCGTGCATCCTTGAATTCTATGCGCTAATCCTTGGCCTGGTGATAGGCCAGAATACGGTACGGGCACATCCTTTAATAATTCGAACTGTATTGGGAAATCTACACCATGAAATATTTTTGTCTGTTTTGTCTTTGAGGTGTTACGTTGTGGACTGAATATTTTGAAGAAAAGGACACTCATATCAGGAAACATCATTTCCTAATTTAAGATCCCAATAGGAAGCGCGGGTTCTCCCCCCCCCCCCCCCCCCTTTTTCTTGTCTTTCTATTGTTATTGTAGTAGGTGATACTACGGGGTTAACCTGCTGCATCCGAGTGGTAGCGCAAATTTTCAAACCTTTGCCTTCGTTAAACTGAATATTATCGTTTGCAATATTGTTTAATGTGAAGGCTTTATATTGTTTGTTAGGAACACCAGACAATTGTAGAGAAAACATTGATGACACTATATCGTTTGCAGTGTCATCTAATGTGTAAGAGTATCAATGAACAAATATTTTGTTTGTGTTTATATTCTGTATTTGTATGAACCTGTCCAACGTTTCCATTAGTATTCATGTGATCAGGCCACAAATGTATCTCATGTTCTTATTTACATATCTATATTTAGTGGCCTTTTACATTCTGTATATGTATTTAAGATAACAGGCCAATCCAGCACATAAAGAAAGACAGCTTTTCTGGTATTACAGGTGGACATATAAGTGCATGTCAATACCGCACCAAGAGCAGTGACAAATGTACCATTACAGGAATCTCCTAACATACTGTGGTGGAGAGTATACCGAGGGCCTGATTTTTCTTTGCATGTAGGGTAAATACTATCTGTTTTTGCATGTAGCCCACAAATGCTCAACAGCTTTATTTTTACACTGCAATTTAGATTTCAGTTTGGAAATGTCTGTCCCTAAACTAAATCTCAATGCATATTTTAAATCTGCCCCACCTGCAGTGCAAAACTGTTTTTCCAAGGTGCACAGTTACTTGCTTTACTCCCACCTCAGAATCAGTTTCAGAATTGTAAAGAAACAGCTTAGGAAAAACATGTTTACTGAGAAGACACATATACTGTTGCTCTGACTTTATGGGATATAGGTGTTTTTACAGAGAAATGGGGTAAGGATTAAGCTCTTTACATTTATAATCATATAAAGTCATATATTTGGCCATACATCCCAAGGGTCTCGGTTTTCACAGCACAGTATTGTTTTGGGGGGACTTTCCCACTTGTCCACCCATGGGCTGCAGTGTCTCCTGGTGGGGGGGAAGTTGGGAGGCTACCTGTCACTTGCTGTTCTGCACCTTCGGCATGTAGGAGTCCCGGCTTGGTCCTACACAGTTTTGGGAGGTATCATTTAGCATATATTCAATAGAAAAACAAGAACATTGAAGTCATGTGTCTTCTGTCACATGCAACTTTCTGAGAGTATTTTATGCTGCAAAGCTCAGTTACATGGTGTTTTACTGTGCTTCAAAAAATCAGCATAAACAAAAGCACAATGTGGGGAATGTGACCTTGCTAGCATTTCTAATTTAGGGAGAAAGTTGGATGAAACCCAGTGCAAATTAGTGAGAGACAGGGAACATCACTCATTACATTTACCACAGGCCTTAAACTAAGTTTAAGAGCTAAAAGGAGCCTATGAATTATCATGTCTCTGTTTATGATGGATCAGCAGATATATTCTCTAAGTAATGTTGTCTCTACTGCTTGCTCATCCTTAAAGACGTGTTTTGTTCTGTGACAGAGAACAGTGACTACATCCAGCTGTATCTCCTGCTTGTGACATGCTAGATATATGTTTTATTTGGAGTTTCGGTTGAATATTTGAAAGTAATGAACATGTCACAACCAGCATTGTTGTTAGCATAAGAGAATTGTTTTAATATTGCTTGACAGCTGAGAATTTCCTGAATGATGCCATATAATATATGTACTGCAAATATCTTAGAATATTTTATGTAAATTTCTGTGATATATTTGTGTTTAAATGTGTATTTGATTTGTATGCACTACTCATAACACTGCACTGAAGATTTTGCAGCATTAGAGGGTTTCAACCAGGATCTCGGCAGTGGGGATCCCAACAGTCAAAATCCTGGAAACCGATTCCCGGCGCTGAGAATGCAGATGGATCGCCAGGATGAGAAAACGGGTTGGATTTAGGCTTGGGTATTAGAGGGAGAGTTAGGAGGGTTAGACTGAGGGGGGTGAGACAAATTAAGGTTAGATTGGTTTGGGGGTGGTGGGCGTTTAGGTTAAGGCGTAAAATACTTAGGGGTATTAAGTGATGGATTTTTCAAACAAACTCACTTTTTGCAGTTAAGTGGAATTTATATTTGCCCTATTCAAATACAGTGACAATTTTTGGTTCGCCGAAAAACACAGCACAGTTGAAAAACACATGGTTCGGTGAATTACTGGACTTTTGCATTTTCAGCAACAGGATCCTGACTGCTAAGATTTCTAATTCAACTCACATCAAAATCTTAAATTTAGCACAGTTGTATGCATTAGCTTCTACCCACTGCTTTGTGTTTTGTATTTAATGCAGTCCGCAAAGTTACTGTAGAGCCTCCCCATATACAATATTTGTTTCTTGGGCTGTATTCCTTTAAGTGCAAATATAAAGATCTCTGCTTCTGCTTGTACTGACTCAAGATTAGGCTACATAATGCCGACCATGAGAACATTTTCATAGCAACATTTATACCCCTTTTACACCAAAAACCCTGGTCGGACCCTGGTCTTTGAATTCTGGTGTTTCCAGGATCTGACCCTGCTTTATACCCCATTTACACAGCACTTCGACCTGGGTCTGCACCATTTACACTGAACCTGGGTCAACCCTGCATTTTCATGTGGATGTCATTAAAAATGCCTGCTCGTTGCCAAGGGGGGTGGGGGGGGGGGGTTTGCTCGTTATAATTGCCTGTTGCCAGGGGGGGGGGGGGTTGCTAGTTACAAGGCGGGTGAAATTGGCCGTTGCCAATTCTTCACATACACGAACACACACACACATACACTGCCCGCCGTGGACCCGCTGCAGGTTTTACCCAGGTCAGGACCTGGGTAGAGGACCCGTGTAAACGGACAAGGTTTGACCCCATTTACACCGCCGCAGATCCGGGTCTAACCCGCCGCTGACCCGGATTTTTCGGCGGTGTAAAAGGGGTAGTACTGAGAATTGAAGTCTCCTAAACTGGAAGTAAAAGTTATAAGGAATTACAAAATTTGAGAAACAAATACATTTTCACCTTTACTGCCATGTTTTTCAGAGTACATAATGGCAGTCGACTCTAGCTACATGCCCCCAAAATGTCCATTGCACACTTTTTAAGGTTTTGAGCATGTGCAATATGCTGATGACTGCTCAGGTTTTTTTTCCTTTTCTTTACTTGGAGCCCGAGGTGGTGCTCCAAGCATCCAGTGCAGTGACCTAAATTGTGCAAAGAGGGCAGTATGAACTTGTGGACCCTCTCCCAAAGGAGAAGGGCCCTGTTACTCTCCTAACCCCTCTCAGCCAAAAGGCCCAAGAGGGGAAAATAGGTATCGGTGGGTCGCATTGGCATAGCGTACAACTCTGAATAAGGCCCATAGTGCACAGCATCTGCTACATTCCTGACACTGTTTATAGAATCTCTCTGGGAGACATCTCCAATATATAATTGTTAATAGAGTAAACTTGTTTGTTCTAGGGTACAAAGATCACATGTTCACATAACCATGTGTCTGTCTCTTCATTGATTGTTTTTTTGTTATTGCTTCTAGTTTCCGCTACAAAATGATGCAAATTTCATGAAAATTAGTTTAGTTGTGAACTAAGGACCACGTTTTGGAACGCTTTCAAACTGCCCCTTTATACAATTTTCAATGATTCCCTAATTCTCTTCTTCAGATAGTATTTCACCTTCCCTCCTTCTACCCCTGGTACCATACTGCTCTCATACCCCCGCAATAGACTGTCCAACTATTCTCCCGCCTGCTCCCTTGCAGTATGTTTCATCCACACCTGTACCATAGCTTGTTACTTCTTACCTATAATTACCAGACCTCTTCTCCAGGCAGTGAGCTGACACCTGCCCACTGAGGGCCTAATTCAGACTTGATCGCAGGGCAAATTTGTTTTTAAAATGGGCAAAACCATGTTGGGGCAGGGAACATAAAGCTCTGGACACACAGGGCCTTATTCTAGTTCACTCTTTCTGACAAAATCCTTCTTAGATGGACAAAACCATGTGCACTGCAGGGGGGCAGATGTAACTTGTGCAGAGAGAATTAGATTTGGGTGGGGTTTTTCTTCAAAGTGAGATCTATATTGCAGTGAAAATCATGCAGTCAGTATTTTCCCTGCACAGAAACAAAAAAACTCACCCAAATCTAATTCTCTCTGCACATGTTACATCTGCCCCCCTGCAGTGCACATGGTTTTGTCCATCTAAGAAGGATTTTGTCAGAAAGAATGAACTAGAATAAACCCCCATGTGCACTGCAGGGGGGCAGATGTAAAATGTGCCAAAAGAGTTAGATTTGGGTGAGTTATTTTGTTTTTGTGCAGGGTAAATACTGGCTGCTTTATTTTTACACTGCAATATAGATCTCACTTTGAAGTAAAACCCCACCCAAATCTAATTCTCTCTGCACAAGTTATATCTGCCCCCCTGCAGTGCACATGGTTTTGTCCATCTAAGAAGGATTTTGTCAAAAAGAGTGAACTAGAATAAGGCCCATAGTGCGAATCTTGCTCATTTCCAATTTTGTCTAACTTCACTTTAGATTTAGGGGGGTATTCAATCTTTGTCGACCTCCCGCAGCCATCTCCCGATTGGGGAGATGGCTGCGGGGCCCTATTCAATGCTGTCTTCCCCGACAGCATTGAAGAGGGTTTCTCCGCAGAACGAGCCCGACATCACAAGCTGTCGGGCTCGTTCTGCCGAGAAAAGCCGGAAATAGGCGAGCTCCCGGCCGGAGCACGTCTATTTCCGTCAACAACTCACGGCCACGCCCCCTTCTTGCCGCTCGGCGGCCGGGACATTGAATCCCGACTGCCGAGCTCCAGGCGAGCTGACCGAGAACGGGACAGGGGCACGGCTGTCGCGCTGACATTGAATACCCCCCTTAGACTGTTGCTATTTGGCCCTAGGCCAAATGCATTGTACAGACGAGATAGTCAAGATAGACTTGCCTGCACAGTCTATTTTTCTATGTGATACTGACTAAATGGGGACACGCATCCAATCTGCACTTCTGGCGGCTGAACACTGTGCATTTCAGACTAACTTTCTGTTAAATTTTAACTGTATAGTCAAAATCGATAGCCAGAATCGTACCGTGTGTCCACAGCTGTAGATTTGGGTGATGTGCATTCCGATTGAAATCTAAATTACAGTGTCAAAATAAAACAAACAGTCTTTACCCTGCACTGAAACAAAATAACTCACCCAAATCTTCCTCTCTTCACATGTTACATCTGCCCCACCTGCAGTGCTGCATGGTTTTGCTCATTTTGAGAACAAATTTTGTCATGTGATCAGATCTGATTTAGGCCCTGAGTGTAGTAAACAAGGCCATCCCAATCTTCTTTTTCTTCTTCTTCTTCTTCTTTCTTCTATCTTCTTCTCCCCAAAAAGAACACTAACACGTGTAAAGTAATCCTATCCATTTATGTCAATATTTGTCTTTGGGCATATTCTTTTGTATTCTTATTGGTGCTCTCTCACCTTCTATGAAGTATGTATAAACCTTCCCTTTGATGATATCCTTTAAAGTTACATTCCCGAGCCTGGTGGACCACACATCAACTTTGGCAGAGTGGATATCTGTATAAATATTTATAGAAACCAATTTAAAACTAGAGTATATTATTTTAAAGTGTATTTGTGACTGTTAATGAAATTCATTCATGGCTAATCTCTGTGTACTAATATTCATGGTAATAAAATTAAACACTGCAGTTTTATTTAGATAAACATTTTGTTTATGTACAGGTATGTTTCAATCTAAAAACTATTGAGCTAGTACATCACCAAATAAAATATTTACAGTCTGGTACATCATGTTTAAATGATGCAACTGCTAGCATTATGGTACTCATGTTTGAGCATCAAATAATTGCAATCTGTAATTTGCTGGCTGACCCACGAGATTAACTGTAACTAAACGCAGTGGTAGTTCTCAGCAGCCAGTTTGAAATATGAAAGTTTGGAAAATTCTGTTTGTGGCTTGAGCTGGACAGAAAACGGTTTCGGAAATAGAAAGACATTTGTTGCTGCTCTCAAGTTTTCACATCAAAGGAAATAACAGCTAGCAGCCAGATGAGGGAATGAGAACACCAAGAAGAAATCTGAGTGATTAAGTCCTCATTTGAAAATGGGGGTGGCACAAAATAAACACAATATCTATTGAAATGTAGCTGTTCACTTGTCTTGGATATTGGATTGTTCTTTTCCCTCTTCAGAACACATATTGATGTGGAGATGTCAGTTTGACGCAAATTCAAATCCAGTTACTGGTCAGGAAATATGTTTAATATTATCTGGGTATCTCCAGTACATAATGCTGGACAAGCTTCTTTTGTGGCCTAATATTAAACACTATTCCCTGCAATACTAAAGTAATATCTTCTTGTTATTCTCCAGTGAGTTACATATTGGAAAGCCCACTAGGCATTATCATTATAACAGTGTTAGAATGATAAAATATATAATAAAAATGCTTTTTTAAAAAAAAAAAAAATATTTTGGAAACTTTTTTGCCCAGCGTGTATGGATAACGAAGATGTGGGAAAATCTCTGGGCTGAAAAACGCTCAGTGGTGACAATGGTGTGACAATGGTGATCATGTTTCAGATCTGCACACATCTTGGAGCCAATTCTTACATTGCTTTCAAGATGGGCCAATAATCTTAGAAAATAAAACTTTCTTGGCTCTATTGTAAACACTTACACAGGAGCTGCCTTTTGATAACAACTTGTGGGAATGTGTCAGTGTTCATTCTCAATAGTGATATGAAAGCAGCTCTAAATAAAATAATTCGGCTTTTAGCATGCTGTACACGTGTAATTAATGGAAACACTACTGCATGCTCAGAATTCAGTTCCCCTTTCCCCAGGCCACTTTTGCCATGTCTACTATTAATTTAAATGATCATGAGTTTTTCATGCTGGCAGGCTCTCGTTCCAATGTACCATTTCCCTACAACTAAAATAAGTACAATTATATTCAAGCTATGTAAAATATAAAGAGACACTGAATAACAGGTACTTAAAAACCTACCCAATCTGACACAAATATACAATTTTGGATATTACCAAAGATAAAATCCCCCACTGGTCCAAAACATATATGTATGTTTATATTATATGTATATATATATATATATATATATATATATATATATATATATATATATTATATATATGTTTGTGCCTGTGTGTCTCTGAAACACTGCCATCTGTTGGCAGCGAGTAAGTGTCCCTTTTGTGACGCATGCACACAGCATCTATTCCTGGAGACAGAGAGGCTAGGGCATGGCCAGCAGCTACTGCAAGCATAGGCAATGGCCCTTTGCCAACAAGTCATGCCCCCAAATTATACTCAGGGTCCCGAATTCCACATCTGACAATTTGGGAGGTATGGTTAAAGAGTCTGACCCAGGTCAGCTATCCTATAACAAGCTGATTAGCTGTTGGGGGATGCCAGGGGGGTGTGGTTTCTCACCTAGAGTAGGGAGACATGGAGAGAGGGAGAGAAAAAGTACAGCCCGGTATCAGTATCAGCAGTACATTTTAGTTGCAAGAAAAAGTATGTGAACCCTTTGGAATTACCTGGATTTCTGCATAAATTGGTAATAAAATGAATGTGTTCTGATCTTCATCTGAGTAACAACAACCGACAAACACATTCTGCTAATACCACACAAACAATTATATGTTATGTTTGTATTGAACACACCATGTAAACAATCACAGTGCCGGGTGGACAAAGTATGTGAACCCCTAGGCTTATGACTTCTCCAAATGCTAATTGGAGTCAGAAGTCAGCCAACCTGGAGTCCAATTAATGAGATGAAAAAAGACACACACCATTTTTTAGTTTGCTATTCTCAAGAAGCATTGCCTGATGTGAACCATGCCTTGCACAAAAGAGTACAAGTATTGGTTTTTACAAAGTATAAAGAGGAATGGTCCAAAATTCCTCCTGACCGTTGTGCAGGTCTGATATGCAACTATAGGATATGGTTGTGTGAGGTTATTTCTGCCAATGGAGGGTCAACCAGTTATTAAATCCAAGGATTCACATACTTTTTCCACCCTGCACTGTGAATGTTTACATGGTGTGTTCAATAAAAACATGAGAACATACTATTGTTTGTGTGGTATTATTTTAAGCAGACTGTGTTTGTCTGGTATCCAGCTTGATCATCGACCTTTTGACCCTGTCGACCTTGTGACTGTCAACCATTAGCGGTCGGCCATATGACGGTCTATGATGAGTCAGTCTATGATGCATACCATAACCGTTTGTCTATAGTAGTAGTAGTAGTACGTTTATTTATTTATAATAAAACGTACTACTATAGTATAGTGACTTAGATGAAGATCAGAACACATTCTATAACCAATTTATGCAGAAATCCAGATAATTCCAAAGGGTTCACATACTTTTTCTTGCAACTGTATATTAATTAATTATTATATAAAATAATTATATATAGCCTAATGTAGAATTGATTTTATACCTTATTTACATAGTGCCTAGATATTATGTGAAATAATTTTATCTATAATGTGCTCCATAAAGCTGGGCAATCCTCCCTTGAGCTGCCCGGGTCCTTCCTGGGCGGCAGAGTCGCATGCTATATATCGCATATACAAGCTAAGCCTGCCAGACTTGGAAGCGATCCAAAAAGATTGCTTCTGCAGCTAATATGTCTCTCAGACTCTGGTGCAAATTTAATCGGATGGACCTGCTGCCAATCATATGCAATTTGCATGTGATTGATCACCGCAATGGCATGAAAAAAGCGTAAATTGCATGTGAATCGCCCTAGTGTATGGGGGCCTTAATTCCCTGCCACAGTAGATCTTACCAATCACATTCTCTACCACACACCCTAGAGTTAATTATGTCAATAGACAATCAACCTTCCAGGTTACAAGTTTGGAGGACATGCAATTGCCACACAGATAGGGCCCTGGAACCCATGACTCAGTTTGTGCAGCAGCGAAGCTAACCAATGTAACACTGTGTCCATTTTCTTATGATTTACTTTCCCTATCATGATTTGGGTTTATCATTATCAGTTATGTCTAATTTAAAGCCATCTTTGTTTTCCATATTACTGAGTCCCAAGCCAAAACCAAGAAGAAAACACATGCCATCTCAGTGTTAGTCATGTTGTCATTTTGTACTTTGTTTCAGACATATATTGGCTCCATCCTTGCTTCTGTCAACCCATACAAGCTCATTCCTGGTCTGTATGACCATAACACAGTGGAGCTGTACAGCAGGCACCACATGGGGGAAATACCTCCGCACATATTCGCTGTGGCCAATGAGTGTTATCGCTGCCTATGGAAGCGCCATGACAGCCAGTGTGTTCTCATCAGGTAAGTAACATCCCACCTCTTACCAATATCCACTTGTTGCCATATTTGTTTGGTGACAGAGTAACATTATTCTTCATTACAGACACATGAAAGAAAATCTAAGATCTGAGTGTTTATTTCTGGTGTTATGTTTTTCCACATGATTAATTATGATGTGTTGTAAAACAGCCAACAGTAATTTCTAGTGTTAGACCTGTTTACATATGTTCTACAAATATTCCAAAGTTGAGTAAAATGCATATAATGCTAGTGGCTGTTAAATATAGTTAAATTGATAAATTATACATTCACCATACGGATAGAAAAGTTTGCTTTTTTTTTTTTTTTTTTTTTTAAGTCCAAAAAGCAATTTATGTGACAGGTGACACTGCACACAGAACACATACAAGAGACATGCTGCATTTACACAGACCCGCCAGAGGCGGCTCATAACACTTATGGTCAATCCTCAAGAGGTGGGTGCCCACGAAAGCCTACAAATTCTGACAAACTCCAAACATTGATTAGGCAAGAATGGGCATCTATCAGTCAATATATGGGCAGAAGCTGATTGGCAGCATATCAGGACTTAATTCAGAGATCTTAAAATAAAAGAGTCAACACTGCAAATATTAACTGTTTTCATAAACTTTATGTAAAGGTGCCCTTACACGTTACAATTATTGTATACAATATTGTATACAATGTCGCATCCCATCGCATCTTTTTTTGTTTTGTGGTTTTGCGATGAGATCTAGAACAAAAAGTATGTAATATATTGAATGATTATATGTTTAGAGTGGTACCTGTAAATAATGTATTTACAGGTACCACTCTAAACACATAATCATTCAATATATTTTTTAGCGCTTTTTATCAATCCCCAAATCAATTTATTACAAAGAAGCTGCTTAAACAACATAGCACAGAAGCCACCAAACAAAACCACAAAAAGTATGTGCTGCACATACTTTTTTGTACTAGATCTCATCTCGTCGCAAAACCGAGATGCGATGAGATGCGATATTGTATACAATAATTGTAGCGTGTATGGGCACCTTTATTGTCAATAAAAAGCCTTTGACACTTATGTTATTTTTCTTCAGTATACATAGTAACATCTGTCAAAATGGTCTAAACACACTGAAGCAGCAGACTTTGTGAAAACCAATACTTCTGTCATCTTCAAAACGTTTGTCCATGACTGTACCAGATTACACCCCCTCTACACAATTCACTTGAGCTTTCATTTATTCCCTTCCTATTATTTAACAACCTACTATCCACCAAACCAACATTACTTTGTAACTGGATAACATAGCCAAAGTCCATGCTTATAAATGCAAATATTCAACCAAAATTCTAAGTCAGTTTTTGACAAATTAAATTTTTTGTAATAGTGCTAACGTGTATACCGGGGTTGGTGCCTACGGAATGTGAATCCTTTCCTATGTACAAAATAGTTTTCAAGTTAAAACTTTTAGGTTCATCAAAATTCTGATTTGCCAGCTTCCAGGGATGGGTTTGCCCTAAAATAACTCTTCGGATATGATTTCGGGTGATATCCTACCATGACACACAATCCTAAAATAAAACGGCAAAGCTAATGCGTTAGCTTTTTACTCTTTCCTTTTATCCAGCGGTGTAGAGATCTTAAGCTTATATTGCCCCCTTGTGGTCGTAAATAGGTTTCAAGGTGTTTATAGATTGATAAAAATATTACAGAATTATTGTTTTTTGTTTTACCTATAGCAGAGAAAGTGTTTAAATAAGTATAAAATGATTTCGAGTATTGCATCATTGTTTATCGTGTAAGTATTCTAAAGTACTGTATATTGCAAAATAGCTGTTACAATAAAAGCATTTAATATGAACATACATACATTCCGTAGCATATTGAGTAGAACGATTTCTTCTTTTTTTTTTTTTTTTTTTTTTAAATATCTTTATTAAAGTTTTATACCTTTTTTACACATTATACAAAAAAAACATACACATTCCTTGTACATATAAAGCCATACACCTTCCTTTTACATACAAAAACATTCATCCCTCCTCCCTTTCCCCCCCCCCTCATCCATTCTTCCATACTGTATAGTACTATGCAGTTTTTTCCTAATCATCGCCTTGTCTCCTTCCCTTTATTTTAAACTAGCTACCCCTGTTTCTTGCGTGTTACCTAGTCTCCTCTATCTCTATATGGTCTTAAAGCATTAGGATAGTTTAACTTCTCCTGTTTTTTACTTGTTCAAGTTTTTACTCTTCCAGGAGTGCCCTTATCTGTTGTTGTAGTTGTTGGTCCAGCGTTTCTATATAGTGAATCCATTTTTTATAGAATCTCCTACTTCCCCCCTCGCTATCCAATATCGCAGTTTGTTTTTCGAAATGAAGCGTCTTCATCAAAGACAGGTTCACTTTTTCCACTCTTGGGGCCCTCCCCTCTGTCCAATTCCTCAGTATCTCTTTTTTTGCTATCGTAATTAAGATGGTTAGTATCGGGATTAATCCATATCTCTTGGTATCGAGATTCCATACCGAGAAATCTGCAAAAAGTAATGCCCTTATGTTTATGGTTACTTTAACCTTGAACCTGTCATTGATGAAAGCGACCATCTTATGCCAAAAACGCTGGATTTTCGGGCAGTCCCAGAAGTTATGTTTAAAGAGTGCATTTTGCTTCTTGCATTTCGGGCATATGCCCAGTTCTTCTTGTATCATATGTTTGCGTTGGCCCTGTGCTATATAGAACGATTTCTTCTAACCAAATGGTATTAAACCAAATGCTGTGACTTCAGCTTTGTAAGCACACTGCAGTCACATAGACAGTAATCTATAGAAACTAATCAGCAGTTAGCAACAAACAATCTTAATAAGCCTAATCTCAGAAGTAATGCAAGACAGCCATAGATTATTGCCAGCAAAGCCAAGATGTTCAAAATCTTTACACCTGGTGTCTGGAAACAAGAAGCATTGTGAGTGTAATCCAAAAGCCTACACATAATGGGCATAATTCATGCTAGAATAAAAGCATATGGAAAATTGTGAATACCTGCCAAGTGCAAATATAAGATATTTAGTGATCTCCACCTCTGCTTTGGAAGCATATGGGGGTCAATCCCATATGTGGTCACTCAGGAGCGAGTTGGCTTGTACAAGCAGTTTTCATGGCAAATTTGCACAGCAAATTACATCTGCAATCCAGTTGCATACTTGCATTGCTTCTTCCAGAATAAATGTACTTTTTTCAAGTGCACTCTGAGTGTGTGAAAAGGTAGGTCAAATCTGTGTTTTAATATAGAAATGTAAGGGCTTACTTCAGAACCCCCTGCCAACCCCCATTGACTAATTAGGCATTTGAAAGTTTTCAATTAGCTAATTGGGCCAAAAGTTCCATATGATTATTGGGGGTTACAAAACGTGACTAATTACCCCTAACTATTTCATCTTTCTGCACATGTGTGTGTGCATGTGTCTATTTATATATGTGGTCAGGATGCCGGTGTTCAATATACTGACACTGGCATCCCGACTACTACCCACTGGGAGACCGGCGTCAGAATCTCAATCAGTTTGGATGTCAGCGCCAATATCCTGACTGTCAGGATGTCGAATGGTAAGTATGCCGACCAAGAAAAGGAGTGGAGGGGTTAGGTTTAGGCACTGGTGGGGGAGGGACATAGGGTTAGGCTACAGGTAGGGGGTAATAGTGCTGTGGGGAGGGGATGCAGTCAATTTACCTTCAATCTTAATCCCGAAGGTCAAAATACCGACAACCATTGACTGACGGTCAAAATACAGACAAGGTCAAATACCGACATTTAAAATGTCGACACGGTCAAAATACCAACATTTAGACAGGTCCAAAAGTCAATATGAGTTTTTCATGATGTTTTTTCATTGAAACCAACTTGTACATACGTTATCATCCCAGTGGATATGGAGGGGGAATATAATAGTGTGCCAAACACAGTGAGGCACCGTGCCCGAAGCACTGGGTTCATGTCGACCTATGTCAACATACAGACCCCAAAAATATGAAAAATGTGTCTAATTTTTGACCTGTCTATATTTTAAATGTAGTTATTTTGACCATGTCAGTATTTTGACCATGTCAGTATTTTGACCGTCGGTCAATTGCTGTCGGTATTTTGACCATCTGGATTTTGATTGTAGGTAAATCATAACGAACCCTTGGGGAGGGGGAATAGGGCTGCAGGGAGGGAGCTAGGGTTTGGCTGTGGGGGATTAGGTTTAGGTGGCAGGGTACGGGGGTTAGCTTAAGGTACTAGTGTGGAAGCTTAGGGTCAGGCTGCGGGGGGTTGTGGAAGTTAGGCTGCTGGAAGGTAGGGTTGGTGTTTTGGGTTTGGCAGTGGGAGTATGCTCACCTCTATTGAAGCGCCCCCGACAGGAAAATTTACACTTAAGCTAATATAATTCTATTTTGGTCTGAAAGTGGTATATTATTGTTATTCATCATTGATGAGCATGTGCCCTGTAGCGTGTATAACTTATATCTCCATAAGGGCGAGATGTATCAAATGGAAAATGCGGTAAACCCCCGGTTTTACAGCATTTTCCAATGTATCAAAAATGATACCGCAGTGTAGGGTATCGCCACCTTTGGGTGGCGATACCCTATAGAAGCCTATGGGCTTCTTTTCGCTGCTCGCCGCCCGCCAACACCGACGCAAACCCGCCGCCTCGCCGAGCTCCCCTCTCGCTTACCTTCCTGAAGGGTCCTCCTGGACCCTGGAAGGTAAACCCCTCCTCCCCCTAGTGACGCAGCCGGACGTCCTTCCGGCTGCAGGGGGGAGGAGGAGGTGCCGGGGACAGCCTGCTTAGCTGTCCCCGGCGTGAGGGATGCAGGAGCCGGCTGGGAGGTGATGCCAGCCGCATATGTTAGTACATATGCGGCGGCATTGCGGCGGGGGGGGCACGAAGGGCTGCAATGTATTTTAATACATCCCGCCCTAAGACATATATGTGCTGGTGTGCAATTGCCGCATTGGTGTTAACAGAACTTTGCTGTATACAATAAATCACTATTCTGTTCCACCTCTCCAGTCATAAGAAGGGCTCACCCCAGGTTTACTAGCATCCTGTACAACAGTCCATCTGTCCATAATTAATCATTTTATTAACATGAGAATGTTTCAGTATACAATACCAGCCAATACGCTTATTTAGATCACTCAATGCTAATTACTGATTGATTGCTCCATCTTACTGTTCTTTTTGTGGCACTTTGTTAGTAAATATGCCCAATAATATTTAGTTGCTCCAATATGAAGGCTCATTGCTGTTTAGTCTTAAACTTTGTGTAATATCAGTGGTGCTTTGCTCACATCTTTTGATTACATATTTGCATTCCTCATCACAGCATTGCATTGGTTACAAATAAAGCAACAGCAATGTTTTTCTGTGCAGTTTTCCTTCTGGCGCCAAGCTATAAGACACTGATCTTTTAATAAGAGATTATTTATTACCTCAGTGCATCTCTTGTCGATTGGCTAAAGCTGTCCCAATGAGTTTACAGTAACATATTGCTTTTTATTTGGCCTCAGCATTATCATCAAAGTTTATTCAGTTGAACAGTCCCATCTCTGTCTTTATGGAATCCTTATGGATTGTTACTGAACTGAGACTTATTTTTTCAATCCAATAAATTTGGTACACTACATAAATTGCTTAAGGGATGCTATATTCTCTTTGTAGCTAAACCTAGACATTCTGTTATGGCTAGTGTGATTGTGGGCGTGTGTTTAGAATAGATGCCCGCTCTGCCATTGGTTTTTTCTCCCCACTTTCTTTTTAAATAAAGCAGTAATTTCTGCAGTACTTGGCAGAGGGGGTGAGTGCAAGTGACGTGTTCTGAAATATTTAGTAAGATTCCAGCCTTTATCATTTGTGATTTTCATTTCCTTTATTAGTATTATCACATTCTGTAATATTAGTATCACATTTATAAGTGATTTTAGGTACAATTTTCCATCACACTCCGGGATTTGAAATAACAGCACATAGCTGCACGTGTTTAGCATTCTGTATATAACAATTTTCTTTGTACTGCATATTGAGGATGTGGACTGATAGCAGTGGTTCCCAAAGTGTGTGCCTAGGCACTCTGGGGGTGCCGTAAAGCTCTTGTTGTACCTCGGATTGGTGACCCAGGACCAAATCAAATTATGCCCCTTTCAGACCGCACAAATTAAACGGTATATTGCCGTTTCTTTACCGTTTCAAGACGGTAATATGTGCGGTCTGAAAGGTCCAGAGTGAATTTATAATTTTAAAATAACCGGTATTTTAAAACGGTAAAAAAGCAGGGTCCTACACGTTTCAGACCCGTTTTTTTTGCGGTCTGAACGGGTCTGAAACGGTACCCAGGCAGCAGTGAGCACTATTGGCTCACTAGTGCCTGCATATTTAATGAGCCGGCCGCAAATTCCATATGCGCATATGTAATTAGCCGCTCATTACATATGCGCATATGTAATGCTCGGCCGGCTCGTTAAATATGCACTGCTCTGGCTCAGAGGGACCAGCGCAGAGGGGACCCCCCCTCCCCCAATGTGTTTAAGAAAACCCCCATGCGCCGGTAGCTCGTGCCTTATGATCCCGGCTGTCGGCTCCTGCTGCTTATAAAAAAAAGTGACTTTCGGAAAATGGCTGCCCCATAGGAAAGACTGTTTGAAAAAACTCTCTTTGGTATGGGGGCAGCCATTTTCCGAAAGTCACTTTTTTTATAAGCAGCCGGAGCCTGCACAGCCGGGATCCGCAAGGCATGAGGTACCGGCTGTACGGGGGGCTTTCTTAAACACATTGTGGGGGGGGTTTGCTGAAGACCGCACTGGCTTTGATCCTGTATTTGGAAAGTTTCCAAAAACGGGTCTGCCAGTGTCAAAAAACGGCACTTAAACGGTAATATCCCGTTTAAGAGATGCGGTGTGAAAGGGGTTTTACCTGGCAGACCCGTTTTTAAAAACGTTTCAAAATACCTGGTCAAAGCCAGTTTTGCTGTCTGAAAGCAGCATTATTCATAGTCAAAGTGATAGGCAAAACCAGCACTAGTGACTGCCAATTATGTGGACAATCAGAAGCATAACTGTACACCACCACATAACTGACATAAGCGTGACAGATGAGCACAAACTTCATTTAATATTTTCTTCAAAATGTATCAATACGAAATGTTTGTCCTAGGGCTTCCATGGGAAAAATGCTGATACTCTAGGGTGCTGTGATTCAAGAAAGTTTGGGAACCACTGACCTATAGTAATACAGTCTGACTCCATTATCCATTGCCTTAGTTACAATCTTCGAGGATTTACACCGTTAAGGTCCATACTCACTGGTCGACTATGCCCAGCGTGTATGGACAGCGATGATCGCGTTAATCGCTGCGGGGAAAGCCGCTCAGTGCATAACCAGCAGAAGAATGGCTTTCCCGGTGATGTTGCGGGAGCACGCAGCAGCGCTCATTGCCGGGCCATACACACTGAGCGGCTTTCAGCTGAAACCCGCTCAAAACTCCGGTTTTGAGCGACTTTCAGCTCAAAGTCGCCCAGTGTGTATGGGCCTTTTTTTTTTGCATTTCTGTAATTTTCTAATAAATTATTTTGGGCCAGTTTATACAATATATACCATACAAAGGCAAGATTTAGTAAAGCAAAAAAAGCAAGTAAATTTGTGTCTGGAACCCACCATATTTAAATGCAAGGGAACTAATGCATTTATGCTATTTATGTGCAGGGTAACTACAGTACTGTCTGCTTCCACATGTAGCCCACAGATGTTGGACAGATTTATTTTTACACTGTTCATTTTGAACACCCACCACCAATCTGTAACTCTCTGCACATGTTACATCTGCCCCACCTGCAGAGCAGCATTGTTTTACAAAAATCTGAATCATGCCCAACGTTTCTTAACATTTTAATAGATTTCATTTACACTTTACTGCTGAGTCCAGGAGCAATTTATTAATCCCCAAGACATTTGACAATTACTACATACTGTAGTTAGGATTGATTATGTTAGCTCAAATGACTTACTATTCTAGTTTTTGTCAGTTGAGATTATTTTAATCTGATGTGATTTTTTGCAGAACAGACTAACATAAAGCAGTGTATTTCCTTACAAATTGTCTCACGTTTCATTATTCTGCTTAAAGTTTGCACTGTTTGTAGACTTTATTTGTACATATTTTCATAATTTTAGTTTTTCTGATTTTAAATGATGTTTCTTTAGTTGTTGATTGATGGGGTCTGTTTAGAATTGGTGCAGTGTTAGCACTATGTATTGCTGTATATAAAAGTGATACATATTGCAGTTGTGTCAATAGTTATTAATTTGCGCCAGTGAATTTCACACTCCTATGCCGAGGTTTTTCGCTCCTCACCAGAAATGTAGTGCCAGTGGCTAAATTGAAAGTACAGTGAAAGTAAACTGAAAGTACAATGCACATGTGTGGCCAGGAGAAGCACATGTGCATAGGCATTTGTCTCAGGAGGGTCCAACAAAGCCTTTCCATCATTGCATGTGCCCTCCACAGCTCTGTGGTAAAACTTTCATTATTCATTCTTTCCGTATAGCACTTTTTCTCTGTAGTAAAACATGTTATCGTCCCCTCTATAGCACAATTACTCTACATCCCTCACTGTAACATATACTATAGCTTACCAGTATAGTATTACACTCCCTTCTCCCCAGTCACCAAGGCTGTAATAATAATACATCCTGGAGTTTAAGGCAACATACCAGTTTGGACCCCATCTCCTAACCACAAGTTAGCTGAATCTGGGTTCCTCACTACCCAAGGGTCCTAGGTGGGAGCCTAGGTTGTGTGATGCTCAAACTTTTCCCTGCCCCATGGCCGCTGTTGTTAGTCATTTCTTCTACATCCCTGTACACGTTTTCCACCGAAACTCCATTTAAGTAATTTCCCAATCACCAAAAAATGCTAAATATTCAGCCCACCCCATAACACATATAACCGCTGCATATTACTTATCTCTGCTGACTACCAAGTAGCAAATTTGAGCCCCCACAGTATAGAAAAAGTGATGCAGGGAGTGTAGATAATTTATAAAGATTCACTGCCAAACTTTCCTCACTGACTGGGTGTCACTTGGGAGGTGGGGAAATTCACAGTTAGGGCCCTACAGCTCCTGAGTATAGGTTCCAGGTGCCCTAGGCTAATATACATGTACAGATGGGGCAGGTCCCATCTTTGCAGGGGATGGCGACGCCAGCCGCCATCCCCCGCCAGCGCCATCTCTATAGCACGAGAGGCGCGCTCATCCCCTTCCGACGGCGCTTCCAGCGACTCGCCATTCCTACTTATCATGCATGTAACAAAGTTTTATACACGGCATGTATGATCTAATGCTAAGGGCTGAACTTGAAGCACAATGTATATAAAGTAAATCGAGATGGGTGATAGCTAACCAGCATTAAAAGAATTAGGCCTTCATCTTATTCCTCAGCTGGCACCCCCCCCCCCCCCCAGTCCTGGCGCCCTAGGCTGCATCCTAATCAGCGTATTGGTTAATCAGGCACTGGCCCTGGGACAGAAACCTCTATCCTGGCACTCTGGCTTCTTTTCTTCAGTAAGCCACAAAGAATGCTTGAGTTACTTCTCACACAGGGGGAGATTCTCTAAGAATCTCCGCCCCCCTTCGCCGCCCATCGCATATTTATTATCGCATATGCTGTAACATATGCGATAATTAAGGCAAAGGACAGCTCTTGCGTTAAGAGCTGTCCTTTGCAGTGAGAGTCGCCGGGTCCCAGCAGGTCCCGGTGGCTCTCCCCTCCCTCCCACACCCGGCGGGGGCTGCTGCTGCTGCGCCGGGCTCTCCTCCTCCCTGCACCCGGAAGAGGATCAATGCAGGGAGGAGGTCACAGGTCCGGGCAGCACTGCGCTGTGCTGCCCGGACACAGGTGAGGGGGGAGGGGGGGATGCGGGGCGGCGGAGGGTCGGCGCGGGGCGGCGGAGGGTTGCGATAGAAGCCCATTGGCTTCTATGGGGCATCGCCAGATTTTTCTGGCGATGCCCCCCGCCGCGGTAACCCGGCGGGGGATGCTTACAGCATCCCAAAATGCGGTAAAAACCCCGATAACGGGGTTTTTACCGCATTTTTAGCTTAGAGAATCTCCCCCACAGTCTATGATCTGTACAAATGGTGTTCATAAAAAAATAACACATTTAGCTTTATTGGACAATCCTCAATGACTCAAGTTTGTTTTCAACTATGTTCTAGATACAGACAATTTTACAGTAAATTTTAATCTATAATGTTTTTTCAGTGGTGAAAGTGGGGCAGGAAAGACAGAAAGCACAAAGCTTATTTTAAAGTACCTATCCGCAATGAGCCAACATTCTCTGGAAATTTCCTCAAAAGAAAAGACAGCCAGTGTGGAACAAGCAATATTGGAAAGCAGGTAATAATAACATCATATTGTATAAGTATATAGTACAAGCAGGTACTAAGGATGTCATACACATCCCTTTTACCTGCGCAAACTACCACTGGCCAGTCTCCAGCTGGGCCTGCCCTAGGGCCGGCTCAGATGCAGGGAAGCAGCAGCCAAGCCAATCACTAATGCTGGGTACACACCAGGACGATTTTCACTCAATCCCGTCAATCTAGATACAATACCGACCGCCGGGATCGCATATGTATCTCACAAAATCGACCTGGTTTTGCAATGTGAAAATCGTCACTTTAAAAATACCCAGAGAACTCTCTAATTTTCTAATTCTCACACCTTATTATATCCCCCCCCCCCCCATTAAATACACAAGGCTGAATGGCTCTTTGCCCACTCTTTGGGACGTGGCTCCCCTTGGGTTGGTGTGGCTAGGTTGCCTTGGGGTGGCACACCATAACATTTAGCAATATTTTTCCACTAATTATACTTTCTAGTATTTTCACTTATGTAACACTTTTTAACCCCTAGCTATTGCTTCTTATTAACTCACTAATACCTTATCAATTCACTTGTGTGCTGTCCTGAGGTGATTTTTGGGGTGCTGCGCCCCAGGTTCAAACTTAGTATTAGGGACCCACCAGGAAATTTGAGGTTACCTTGACGCGGTTGGTGGGCTAGTATTTCTTGGCCAATAAATATTCCACGAACCTCAATTTATTGCTCTATATGAGAAAGCAGAGCTTACTATTATAGTAAGTATGTCTTTCTATGTAGAACTACAGGTCCCCCCCCCATTCACTTTAAAAATACCCAGAGAAAACTCTCTCTAACTTTCTAATTCTAACACCTTACTACAGGGGTGGCCAAACCTGTCCTCAAGATCTACCAACGGTGCATGTTTTCCAGGCAACCTGTGGATCTACAGTAGGAATGAATGCCGCATGTTTTAAAATGAGACAGTAATGACTACAGCTGTGCACCAGCTAGGTAACCTGGAAAACGTGGACCGTTGATAGATCTCGAGGACCGGTTTGGCCACCCCTGCCTTACTATATCCCCCCCCCCCCATGGAATACACAAGGCTGATTGGCTCTTTGCCTAAATATTGACTCCCATGGCCACTGCCTGTCCTATCTGTGATGCACTGTTAACCTTGAAGAAGCTGGAATGCAGGAAACTACTGTCAGAAATAATTTACAGTCAATAAAGAATGTTATCATGTAGATATTATAATATGTGATGCAGACACACAATGTTGTATAAATGCCATGTCACAGTAGATTTATCTTTTGTAAGCAGTAAGCTGATTTCTCTATCCTGCATGCAATGTGATATTCATTTGTTTTTATATTTATTTTCACAGCCCAATCATGGAAGCCTTTGGGAATGCAAAGACTGTTTACAATAATAACTCGAGTCGCTTTGGGAAGTTCATTCAACTGAATATATGTCAAAAAGGGCACATTCAGGGGGGACGGATTGTAGATTGTATCCTTATTCAGTAGTCAGATTTCAGTTTGTGTATACATTTAGTAATGTATTACCAATATTCAAGGCTTAATTCTACTTCTTACCCTGTCAAGTATGATTTTCACAGTCTCATCTAGATAAATGTCATAGGCACTTCTCAGTTTTCCAAAAGAAATCATTACCTTTGTCCAGGAGATTACGAGATTACCTCCAAATTTGAAGTCCAAATTGTAAAATAAATAATTATTTAGCAGGTATATACCACTGTTTCCTAATTTTACAGTCATAGGGAAGCAGCTGTGCAATTCCGTAAATATAAATGCAAATGCAGCAGGAGACGTCTGTAGGAGATGGACACCTCAAGTGCGGAATCTGAGGATGCAGCATCAGATCCCATTGGTATCATTGGTTGCGATTTGTGATGTTAGTAGAGTGCAGTTAGTCAGAGCAAGCTGAAGCTTACTCAGACTGGCCACAGTATCGGGTCGGTTATGGTGTATTAGATCTACAATGTCTAGGTCTACAGTCATTGTTGCTATTATTGATCATCAGTCAAAAGGTTGAAAGGGTCAAAAGTTTGACAGTCATAAGGTCGACATGGTCAAAAAGATGACATGAGAAAGATTGACTTGAGAAACATGATTTTCATGTTTATTTGATGTCCATGTGAACATTGGTCGGTATGGACGCCGTTTCAGTGTACCGCATCCCCTCGCTTGGCTTGCTGCACTCGCCATGCTTCTGGCGCAGTGCCTTGCTGCGCTCGGCACACCATTATGTTCTCCCACCACGCAGTATTGGATGGTAGGGTATAAAATACTACCTGTCGACACATGTCAGCTCAATTTTGTTGATGGTTGACCTTTCAACAATGTCGACCTTTTTACTGTCGACTTTTTTGACCGTCGCCTTTTTAGCAATGTCACCATTTTGACTGTTGACCTTTTGACCATGTCGACCTTTTGACTGTCGACCAATAGTGGTTGAACTTTTGATATTCGGCCTAGACACTGTGGGGGAAATTTACCCCCACAGTGTATGTATTTATGTGTATTCTACTCCACATGTGATGTTATGGGCAACCAATCAGATCCTGTCTACTATCTTCTAGA
Source organism: Crinia signifera (assembly GCF_055691185.1). NCBI lineage: Eukaryota > Metazoa > Chordata > Amphibia > Anura > Myobatrachidae > Crinia > Crinia signifera. The sequence continues at coordinate 147,998,401 of NC_139221.1, read as the reverse complement.
GGGTGCTAAATAAATAAGAAGTAGATTATGATTGGTTACCCATAGCAACATCACATGTGAAATAGAATGCACATCTTAGTAAATTTCCCCCTGTAGATCTAATGACAGCATACTGTGTCGGTCACATCCAGGGAGTCTACATATGATAACGCAGAACCATGTACTTAGCACATCCACACATGGAGGAGGCATGAAGAAAGGTGCCTGTTGCCACGCCTGCACCATCCCCAAACTCCACAGCAAGTCAGCAATGCTGCCACTAAGGGGTATCTTTGAGTGGTATTACAAGACCCATTCTGCATGTATGCAGATCCACAGTCCTCGGCCCATAAACCATCAGGTTTTTATAAAATATACAGAACCTACAGATGTGTACCCGTACATCTCGCCTCCTTTCACGTTATACAGCCCAGAGTAGACTTGATAAATGCTTCCTTTAAAATGTTAATAAGGGCAACTTTCCTATTGGTCCACCTTTCCACTCTTTTCACTGCTTGATACATTAGCCTGTATTGTCCAAGTGTGTGCACCATGTTTGCATAGAAATGTGAACAATAAAGTGGTACAGCTGTAAGAAGCTACAGTAGATGGAACAAGAAAGTTTCCATCATGGACGCAGCCATCATTTTGTGAAAGTCTGTGTCTATTTTGGATACACAATTACATTATTTACATGCTATATCCATAACAGAACAGTTCATATAGCAATGCAAAGCTGCATAGTAAATGTCCCATTATCCGGGGACTATTTGAAAACATGGACACTAGCTACAATCATCATCGGGATCATAGAAGCCGTTCTAGTGTGCCCCATGTTACTTTAATCTTTCATTTCATGGTAAAAGATTGTATTTATAGCAAGCAAGGTCTGTTTTTGTTGAGCTCTGGAATGCAGATAGAATGGGGGAATGTACCATGTGAATTCCTTTGGTGTATTTATCATTTACTCGCAGTACTGAAAAAGGGTTCTTTTTGCAGCTGCTGCTACTTGATGTTTGAACACATTTAGCACATCTAATTAGTAACATGTACGGGAAGTGGAGCACTGCAGTAAATGTCCTGTTTAAATCACTCTAAATGTAAGCATCTTTATGTTCTTTTCTTTTTTGGATCATGAGTTATGAATCTTTAACTTCAGTGATCTCATAATAAAGATTTATTAGAAAAGGTTAGTAAGCAGTTTTCTTTCTTCATATATTTCATCCACCCCCTTTTGGCTGACACTGTAGCATGTAACTAAGGCCTGTTTTTCCTCTTTATAGAATCGTGTAGTACGACAGAATCCTCAGGAAAGAAACTACCACATATTCTATGCACTGCTGGAAGGAGCAGCAAAGGCGGAAAGAGGTATTATTAGCACACATCGCCTGCAATATAATGTAGCTTCAATAACCTTGGATATGCACCCTTTATCAGTCTTGAATATAATTTAATGTCATGTTCTGTGTACTCAGAGACAGGGCCTGATTGGTCAACAGGGGGAAATCCCCCGCAGGCCCAAATATCTGAGGCCCACCCCCTCCTGGGTGCCATGTACCAAATGTGCACTTGAATAACTCTATTAGTGGGTCAGTAACCTAATGAAGCAGGGACACTAATGAACATGGGTGTTTGGTTCACTTCTATGGAACCCATTTCCCTTCCTCTTGTTAGCTGTGATAATTACGTCATCCATAAAATGGAGTATAATTACTACCTTTACTAGACCTAATGTAGTTTTGATTGAGTTTTACACAATGGGCAGTCTGTACCATGTGCTTACATATATACTATAAAATGCATATGTTACATCACATTCATGTTATCAGTGTGGTACATTATAATGCCTTATAATAGTTGACCATGCCTATGTGGTGACTGGCCACACCCCTTCTGGTGGCTGACCACGCTCTGTAAGCATGGACAAATTGGCTCTTTATTCTTCAGTCCCATATTGCTTTAAGATATTTATCTGAACTATTATTTGTAGTAAATTGGGTGTACCCATTGATTTACTGACAATAGTAATTATTTTTAATAAAAAATCCTAATAAATTAGAAAAAGGCATTGCATAAAGCCTGTAAGAATAATCATGTAAAAATACTTAAATATTTGTATTTCTTCATTAAAGAGAATGTAAACCATAAAGTAAAATAATTGTTTATATTATACTTAGCGAGGATTGTCCAATCACCACAGCTAAAGCTGGGTACACATATGTACAATTTCATTTTTCTTGCGACCGTTCGATCGACCGTATACACGTTCGGCCGTCCGAAACATACGACCGATCTGCGCGTACACATATGTACAATTTTACTGGCGACGTCCGATGTACTCCCGTCCAAACAATCGCAAGAAAAAGATTGTACCACCGTACACACTCTCCCGTTCTGGCTATTCGAACGATAAAAATGTACACAACATTATCATAATGGGCTGGATTAAAAGAGCATAGCAAAACGAGGCGTGATCACGGAACAAAGAATCGTTCGTGTAGTACAGTGAATAGAGCCGTGACTATTCAGATCATTGCTAGCTGTACTGGATATACGTACGTACGTTCGTTCGTCTATCGGTGCATTTGGGCCTTTTTAATCATGAGCTTGAGGAGAAGGAAGGCTCGTGCGTGCATTTTGGCTGCTATGGCCATCAGATTGCGGGCTATTAAAAAAAGAAAAAGGACCAAGAATCGGAGCTGCTGGACCAGAGACTGGCTTCTGAGGAGAGACACCTTCTCCCACATGCCATTGCTACAGGAGATACGGGAGAACAATCCTGATGATTTCAGGAATTATCTCCGTATGGATGACGCTACCTTCATGGAGCTGCTGACACTGGTTACCCCTTTAATAGAGAGAGAGGACACCTATTTCAGGAGGCCTATTTCTGCAGAGCAGAGACTGGTGGCAACGCTGCGTTATCTGGCAACAGGCAGGACCCTTGCCGACCTGAGATTCACAACCGCAATATCATCTCAAGCGCTGGGGTTGATAATACCAGACACCTGTGATGCCATCGTCCAAGTTCTACAGGAGAAATACATGAAGGTAAATATAGAAATTACATACATGTCCCCCATATGTATAGCTGTGCACATACCTGTACCCTATATGTATATCATTACAATGCCTGTTAATGTAATCTTTTACACCAGTGGGTGGGGGGTCATTTTGATAAGGCGGGTAATAGCTTTGAGGCTGCAATGGGGGAGGGCTGATGTGTCTAAAATCAACCCAACAGATTAATAATACGCATATACTTTTATATTGCAGTTTCCATCGACCAAGGAGGAGTGGCAAAATATTGCACGTGATTTCCGTGATCTTTGGAATTTCCCTAATTGTGGTGGAGCTATCGATGGCAAACACGTCAGAATCATGCCCCCTGCAAAGAGTGGCTCTTTTTATTATAACTATAAGGGGTTCTTCAGCATTGTTCTAATGGCCATCGCTAATGCTCGATACGAGTTTTTATTTGTGGACATTGGGAAAAATGGTAGAGTTTCAGATGGAGGAGCCCTGGAGTATACCTTTTTCCACGACCAACTGAAAAAAAATCTACTGAATCTGCCAGAGCGGACTGAAAATGAGCACGGTTTGAACTTTGTTTTTGTGGCGGATGAGGCCTTTGCATTGCACCCTAATGTCCTTAAACCCTACCCACAAAGGGCACTGAACAGGGAACGGCGCATTTTTAACTATCGCCTGTCACGTGCCAGGCGAGTGGTTGAAAATGCGTTTGGGATTCTGAGTAATAAATTCAGAATTTTTCACAGTGCCATCAATCTGCGCCTAGATAAGATTGACAAAGTGGTGCAGGCCTGCTGTGTGCTGCACAACTACATGCGCAGAAAAGCGGTGCACACACAACAACTGGGGGCTACAGTGGACGACAGCCAAGTTGTTGACGAGCCTATTGGTCTGACAGCTTTGGCAAATAATTTAAACACCAGAAATGCATCAACGCAAGCAAAGTTGTCAAGAGACGAGTACTTGGATTATTTCAATGGTGTTGGGGCTGTGGAGTGGCAGAATGACATGATTGCTTAAAAATGTACGTTTTTGTCATTGTAAATATATTGTTTTTTGGTGTGTACTAATCAATATTTTGCCAATAAAATTTGTATACTCACAGTTCCGCACAAGTTGTCCTCTGCGTCTTATTGCAGCAAGGAGGGGGAGGTGGAGGCCGAATCACGGCAAGTGAGTGGTAGTACTCAGGTGCCAGGCATTCCTGGAGGGCACAATGCCACGGCACCTGGAGTGCAGACTGTACCCAGTACTGGTGTTTATGTACTAGCAAGTAGTTGCTCCACCACACCTATTTCTATGCCAATTTCTCCTGGTACTTTTGTACAGTCTCCAGGAGCAATACATGAAGGTAAATATTGAAACAACATGCATGTACCCCATATGTATATCTGTGCCCTATAGTCACCCTGCATGGTAAATGATATTTTCACACGGACACCAAGTAGATTACAGAATTTTTAATTTTTGTATAAATTATTAACTTATAAACTTATAAAAAATATAACATAAATAACAAGGAAATAAATAATAAAGAAATACTTAAACATAAAAATATTTAAACTATATTATTAAAACAAAAATGCAATTAAATCAACTATATAAAATATTTACATCTGGTGGTAAACTTGGCCCACCCCATAATCCCCTGTATCCATCGGTGGTTGGGAGGGAGATGGAGTTTGGAAGGGGCCACCAGGTGGACCTGGTGGGAGCGTATTAGCCGCCGTTGCCGGTTGGTGCTGCCTTTGCCCAGTTGGTGGCTGTAAATGGTGATACTGGGGATATTGCACCGGGTGAAATACAGCTTGTTGGGGTATAGGAGCTGGGCTGATGGGTTGAAATTCAACCCTAGGCAGAGGGGTCTCATCGGTGAGACGTGTGTGCCGGGTCAGAGTCCCCACACGGGCCCGGTACAGCGTCTCATAAAATATGCGCTCTACCTCCACCCTTGTAGCCGGGTCCAACTTTCGCAAATTGTCCGCTAATACGCTCCCCACCCGGTCCGCATCATCCTCATCCATGCTCATCAATCTGTTGGCAGACTCCAGGATCTTGGTGGTTGCCACGTCCGCAGCATCTGGAGTCTGCCTCGGCCTTTTGCGCCCTCTTCTTGATGGTGCTTCTGCTGCACTTTGAGCGCTTGATGGAGGTTCACCGCTGGTCGTGGCGGTTGGTGTGGGGGTGGAGCAGAGGGTCGGTGAAGGCAGCTGTGATGCCACCTCCAGCGATGCCGAAGACTCCTCCTCAAATAGCGATGGCTGTAACAAAACAAGATGATGTATCACTATAGATTTTTAAGACTTCCATATATTTTTATATCTACGCAGAAGAACGCAGCCCACACACCACCATGTTGCTGCCATGGATGAAAGTGAGCTAGTTGAAGAGGCGTTATGATTGGCATCTCTGGAAACTAATTATTTAGATACCAGACATAACAAATACTAATTTAAACACCAGAAATGCATCTATGCGTGCTAAATTAACCAGGTATGAATACATGCAGTATTTTATTGGTGTTGGCGCTGTGGATTGGCAGAATGATATTATTTCGTTAATTTTACACCACAAAAAAATATTACAATAATCCGCGCCAGAAAGACTACAACAGTGTAGATACCAGGGATTACCAATGGCAACCAAAACTTCCAAATACAAAAAATGTGGGAAATGCACTTGCGATGTCTGAATATTGATCACTGTCTTCCCAGGCGGATAAGAGTATAGCTCCACCACTGAGAAGAACCAGAATTAGGGCCACAGAGAAGGTCAAATTGACGATGTAGAACCAAAAGGGTGGGGTATCGCCCCCTGCAACTGACCTCTCTGTTGTGCCCAACAGAGAGGTCAGTTGCAGGGGGCGATACCCCCCCCTTTTAATTTTACATGTTCACAATTTTTATACTGTACTTGCTGTTATATTTATCTTGTGTGCAAAAAAATTTTCAAAAAAAATCCGTCTACTTACTGTGCCGCAAATGGTGTCATCTGAAACCTCTTGGGTGCACGCGGAGGTGGAGGGTGCAGGCTGGTTCCTTGAAGTGTTGCCGACCGAATCCCTGGGCAGCTCCTGGTCCACCGTGAAGGCCAGCAGGTCATAGTACCACAGCCTGGGCACATACACTTGGTCTGCCCCTGCCCCAGACCGCTTTGAGGACTCAACCTTATTTAATTCCTTTTTAAATACGGTCCTCATATTAGCAATGCGAGTCCGGACCCACTCCACATTTGCTATGGGGTAGTATGTCTGGCTCACCCTCACCAGCTCCTCCAGAGCAGATAGCCTCTTCTGCCTATTCGAATGGTCTCTGGATTTGGTGTTCCATAAACAATTCTGATCCCTGTAGGCCTCAATGAAATCCTTCATAAATTCGACATTTTTTTCTGCCATGGTTGAATTTCTGTGCCAAAAAATAAAATAAAAAGGCATATTATTTTCTTGATACAAAAAGCACACCATAAACCATTTAATGTACAGGTGTTCAGTCTGTGGGCCACTAGATATACTGTAGCTATAGTACAGGAGTTGAAAGTCTGTGGAACATAGGATACACGGTCACTACAAGCCCCAGCATACCCCTGGCCCACAGATTGAAGTCCCTGTCATAGAAAACTACACATTTTGTTTTAATACTCACCGAAATAAATGTCGATACAGTCCGGAAAATTCGCTGCGCTGCTCCGATCAATCCAACAGCAACGACGGAATATTCTTTCGTGCAGAACGTGGCTTGAAACACAGTGATTGGATGAGCACAGGAATCTCCGCCCCACTCACGTGCTTCGCGTCACACAGACACGGGACATCGAGGAGCCATGTCGGAGGGTCTGGCGCCACCGCATATGGGGGAGGCCAGTACAGAACCTTTGATTTCCAAATCAGTGATAACCACAGATAAAGAAATCGCTGACAGACAGGACAACAAGGAGAAAAAAGTGACGCGCGCATCCGCCATGTCATCTGCAGAGGTGGAACTGATGGTCAAAATGCTGGATAGAAGGGACTACGATTGTTCGAGAAAAACATACCCCAAGACAAATTACAGAAAAGAAATTATTATGCAGCGTGTATGCAAGGAGATAAAGGAGAAGTTTGGGAAAAGAAGGTCCAAATACCAGCTCCAAAAACGGTGGTCGGACCTGAAGCACAAGGAGCAGGCCAAGCTGAAGAAAATTCGTGGAATTATTAAAAGAAGTGAGTCCAATGCCCTAGGTGGCTTTATTAATATACTGTCATGATCCATTACATTTTGAGTGTTTTGCTGACATGTTGCTTGTTTTTATTTACTCAGAGGAAATCCAATCCAGGAGAAGGCATGAGGAAGGCAGAGACAGGGCCTCCAACCTAAAAATAAAGAAGGAGAGTACAACAGGTAAGGTTTTGTACCAGCACACCAACAGAACAACACATGTTTTATACACACAACAAGGGGTAGTAATATGTCACTTTACCTTGTCACTATAGATGATATCCAGGCTGCGCAGCCGATGGAAGGGACCACAGAGGGCCACCAAGTGATTGCGATCACCAGCAGTGTAGATGGTGAGTGTATACTGCAAATCATCTTTATGGGATAGTGACGTATCATTTGTGGAAAGGTAAACATTTCTTTATCTGTACTTATTATAGATATCATCGAGATTTCAGATGTCAGTGCAGAGGGGGAGAAGAACACACCATCACCTGACACGTCCAGCGACGAAAGCACAATGCAAGAAAACATGACACAAGTCCATAAATGTCTACAAGAACTAAGCGGGAAAGTCCATACCGTAGCCCAAAAAATTACAAAAATCCAAAAAGGCGTAGCAGTAGTACACTCTTTATACGAAAAAATTTATAACGGTTTGCATTATAAAGTCAAAAAATAGTTTGTGTACTTTATTTTACTTGGTTCTCCTTCTTGTTTATTTGGAGGCCAGCAGCATGCACCTTAAAATGGTGCATGTCATGGCAAGCAGTCCCACGGCAGCAATGCATCACATGTGAGCAGGCCGGGATGTTCCCATGTGATGCGTTGCTGCCGTGGGACCGCTTGCCACTACATACACCACCATGTTCAAATGTGTTTTCATGTTTTTTTGGGTGGGTGGGCTTTCCTGCTAAACCTTCACACGTGGCACTTATGTCATGGCAAGCAGTCCCACGGCAGCAATGCATCACATGTGAGCAGGCCGGGATGTTCCCATGTGATGCGTTGCTGCCGTGGGACCGCTTGCCACTACATACACCACCATGTTCAAATGTGTTTTCATGTTTTTTTGGGTGGGTGGGCTTTCCTGCTAAACCTTCACACGTGGCACTTATGTCATGGCAAGCAGTCCCACGGCAGCAATGCATCACATGTGAGCAGGCGGGGATGTTCCCATGTGATGCGTTGCTGCCGTGGGACCGCTTGCCACTACATACACCACCATGTTCAAATGTGTTTTCATGTTTTTTGGGTGGGTGGGCTTTCCTGCTAAACCTTCACACGTGGCACTTATGTCATGGCAAGCAGTCCCACGGCAGCAATGCATCACATGTGAGCAGGCCGGGATGTTCCCATGTGATGCGTTGCTGCCGTGGGACCGCTTGCCACTACATACACCACCATGTTCAAATGTGTTTTCATGTTTTTTGGGTGGGTGGGCTTTCCTGCTAAACCTTCACACGTGGCACTTATGTCATGGCAAGCAGTCCCACGGCAGCAATGCATCACATGTGAGCAGGCCGGGATGTTCCCATGTGATGCGTTGCTGCCGTGGGACCGCTTCCCACTACATACACCACCATGTTCAAATGTGGTTTTATGTTTTTTGGGTGGGTGGGTGTCCGTTCCTGCTACACCTTCACGCAAGCACCTGTATGTGATACTCTGTTCAGGTCCGACCACCCAAATAAACAATGTGTTCACAGTAATTTTTGTCAGTATTTCTTAATAAATGTTAAGTGTTTATGCAGAACAATGAACATCACATATCTATCTATCTATCTATCTATCTATCTATCTCTATCTATCTATCTTCTATAACTTCAGGAATGCACACACAACGATTATTTATTTCAAAACAAATGCACACACAACGAATATTCTTTAACAGCATGGGGCGGAAAGTACGGGGGAGAAGACTTCCTGTTGTTTACTTGCTGCGCTGATGGAGGGATGACGCAGCTAGTCAACACCCACATGGGCGTGCTGCGTTTGGGAGGAATGATCGCAGGAACGGGCTGCATATCGATCGAACGTGCGTACACATGTCACTTTTCTTTCGATATGGAGCCGTCCTGTCGGAAGAATATTAAGCAGCAAAGAACCTGCGACCGACCGACCGTGGACGGCCAAAAGCGTTTTTGGCCGTTTATCGATCGCAACGAAGGGATCGGGACAGCGTACACATATATACAATCGAACGGCCGTTCGTCCGCAGATCGGAAGAACGGCCCGACGATTGTACATATGTGTACCCAGCTTAACTGCTAATGCTTTGAACGGAGAATACAGATAACATACCTTGCCTCTGGAATGGGAAGTGACAGGGGCGGGATGCATTCTTCAACTGATTTATTGGAAAAGTCAGTAGTGGCTTAAAGTAAAGGCACTAGTATAACGTCACTGTAGATTTATGTAATATAAGTCAGTAGTTTATTCTGGAATAATTCAGTGACTACCATGCAGCACGGTCAAAATGTTGATGCCTCAACAGTGTTACATGTGTTCTACCCACTGATACAATTCATGTTGAATGAAGACTCTGCATGATCTCCAAAAAACTAGAGACCAGAAGAAAAAAAGATTAATGAGTGAATATTATTCGCAAAATGATCAAATTCAAAATGGTTTACCTCTGCTATCCTATAACTAAAACTTATTGTTTACACAATATAATTGTCCAATTATGTAAAAATCATTTTTGGAGAATTCAATTACCCGTGATAAATTACTGCAGATGTAAAAGGGTGGCAGGCTCACCTGGGCTAATTAAATTCCAGAACTTTTTCACCTGAACCCCTTGTTAGCCCCTGTTCTAATGGGCATTAATACGCATAACTCATGCAAATTGAATTGAATTGTGTGTTGATCGGTTTGCAGCATTCATTAACCTCCTCGTTATCAGGGAGTTTTTTTTTTTGCATTTGTTCGGATGTGTAAAGAAAATCCCCGATAAGTGCTGCTGGTGGGCTCACTTCTGGGCTAATTTAATTGCTTCATGGGAATAATTAGCCCATGATAAATTACTGTGACTATTTAACTTCCCCCTTCAACTAGTAAGCAGCTCACAAAGTAAATTTCCAGCATATGGATTTAGTTATTTGATTTTTGTTAAAAATGAGCGCCTTAGAACTAGTATTTCAACCAATAATACAGCTATACTATATGACTACATAAAAAATACTGGCAAAAAAGATGTATTCAAAATTGTCTTCTCTGTACAGTGCAATAGTGATAAGGGCAATCATTGTGCATACATTGCCAAGTACTCATATGAGCGGTTGGTTACAGGATTTTATGAAATACTGTACCTGCCATTGCTCCTACAAGGATACTTGGGCAAATCACTCCGACCCATGGTACCCCACTCAAGTAGACACAAGCACACCAGCAACAACCTTTTTTTTTTATAACCGTTTTATTAAAATCCTTTCCTTTTATGTCCCATATTTTAGAACTGTCCCACTAATATATGGGATGTTGCTATGTGTTCATTATTACTGTCATCTGTTTGCAACATGCTCTACAGCGTACTATTGAGGGAAAGCGGAACATACATAAATCAGGGTCAAAAGAAGTGCAGGGACGAAAGCAGAGGACAGGGAGGGTGCTGATCGTGAGAACTTCCAACCTAGCGGGAAAAGGCATGTTTGCAAACAGCTTATGGTATATGGTCAAAAGTGTGTTGGTAGACCACTAATGGTCGACAAACAGAAGGTTGACACACGAAGAAGGTCAACATGGTCAAATGGTTGACATAGCAAAGGGTCAACATGTTTTCATGTTTTTTTGGTTTAAAAGTTGATATACACACCATCTTAGGGTACCACTTCACTCGCCATGCTATGGGCACGGTTCCTCCCTGTGCTTTTAACACTATGCCCACTGGGATGGTAATGTATAAAAAAGTAATTAAAAAAAATCCTGAAAAACTCATGGCAACATTTTTCATGTTAACATTTTGATTGTGTCGACCTTTTGACCTCGTCGAACCAATGCTTATCAAACTTTTTCATGCGTCTTCTTTCTGTCTGTCGACCAATAGTGGTCGTAATAGCAACTGATAACCTAGACATTGTCATCCTAATGACCGGATAGCGGGCAAACAAATTCATCTGATTTACATTATGGAAATTGTGCTTTAACACCCTATATGCAATGTGCATGTATTCTGTTTCCCATAGTCCTTTATGCCTAAATAATATGGGGTTATTCAGACTGACTGCACTGCTTCAAATTCATAGGCCGAGAGATTATCGATCGACTGCCTGTGCATATGGCTCACAGCACGCATGCGCAAAACCGTCCTGCAATAAAGTTCATTGTCAGAATGGCAGCGTTTAGTTGTGGTAATTAGCCGTTTACTAGAAGTGTCAGGGAAAACACAGGCATGCCCAGGTATTTTCGGGAGGGTGCGTGCCATCAGCACAGGCCCCGATCAGTCTGTTTTTATCGCACTGGCTGAGTAGGTCCTGGGCTACGCACAGATTGCACACATCGGAAAAATCATTAGATAGTGAGTGATTGCGAATGTATTGGCAGCTGATCGCAGGCCTGCAGTATTTTTCTAAGCTTTTGCAGCCTTGCACACGGCAGGATTTCACTCTGGCTTGTAGGCGATTACCTGATCACAGGGCTCCGCAAATTAGCAGCCCAGAAATCAGGCCTGAATAACTCCTTATGTTTTGCAAATTTGTCTCTGGTGTGTATGATCTTATAATTTTAGAAGTTTATTGGTGCACTGACCACACGTTTCCACCTGCTAATTACCATGTTGTCTGTACCTATTCCACAGATGCCTTTTATTTATTGAATCCAGAGAAATACCACTACTTGAATCAGTCTGGATGTATCACAGATGAGACTATCAGTGACAAGGAGACATTTCAAGAAGTAAAAGTAAGGCACTGCTCATCCTTTCCTTGTGCTCCTCATAAATGATCCTAACTATAATCTGTGTGTCTTTTAGGATAGAGGGCCAGATGTACCAAGCTAGAAACGTGATAAAATAGAGAGTGATAAACCACCAGCCAATTAGCTCCTACCTGTCATTTTTTTCAAACACAGAGCGAAATGCACTAAACAATAAATGCGGTAAAAATCCAGTTTTCATTGTTTTTACCACATTTTCATAAGCAGTAACGCCCCATAGCTGGTGTAACCCCATAGAAGCTTATGGGCTTCCCTTCGCATCCCCCACCAATCCGAGCCGCCTCTGTCCAGGCTGCCTCCTACTGTGCTGCCCGGACCATTGACCTCCTCCTCCCTGCACCTCTTCCGGGAGCAGGGAGGAGGAGGTGGAGCCCGGCAGCACCTGCAGCTGTCTGAGCAGGGAGCTGCCGGGCAGGAGAAAGGGGGAGAGCCCTCGGGACCGCTCACACATCGCCGGGCGCATCGCAAAGGGCGGCTCTTAACGCAAGAACTGTACTTTGCAATAATTATCTCATATGTTAGTGCATATGCGATAATTATCTTTGCGGTAGCCGGCAATGTGTGGTGGAGAGGGGCCATGGATGTTACTCCCGCCCACAGCCTGTGACATTGCATTTAGTAGCTGGTTGGCTGATGGGCTATCACTCTCCATTGTATCACTTTTCAAGCTTAGCACAGTACATATGGCCCTTATCCAAGTAGTAGCTGGGTGCTTTGGTAATGTACCTTACCCTTCCCTGTGCTTTCTGCATCTCCTTATTGGAACAAAAATTAAAAATAAATCTCAATATGCCTAACTAAACCATAACTATCATTTAAAAGTATATCATCCACCTGGATATGCTAAGAAATACTGGTTTAACTAAGTCAAAGTAAGCAGTTAGAGAAGAATTCAATTACAGGCATACCCCTTTCCAAATCAGAATTGCATTGTGGTAGCAGCCGCTCTTTATGGCAGCCAAAACTGTTTGCTACTGAGAGGGAATCAAGCACATTTGGGTATATTAAGGATTTGGCCAGGAGGGTGTAGGATGTCAGACGTAGTGCTGTTGCTGGGGTATAAATGTTGTGACAATGGTAATTCGCACCTTTTGCCCTGAATTGAATTTTCCTCTATGTGTGCGTGTATCTGGTCGCAAAGTTACAAAGTGCCTGAATAATCATGATTGCGTCTCAATGATTGTTGATTGTTACTAATGAAGAGTAAGCCACAATTGTTTATTTGGAAAGATTACATAAGTTGTTGCATGTGCCTCAGTTTCCCACAAAACCTTGGCACTAATCATGTGTGGTCTCACATAGGAGGAGATGTGCAGTGCTTTTCAACTCTTTACAGTACACTTTAGCACATGTAATATTGAACCAAATGTAAAAGGGTTTGAGAATCCGAAAGTGAGGTTTTGGGAGAGATTTCCCATTTTTTTGCCATGTAAATGATTGTTGCTTTAAAAAATTGGGAAAACTCTACCAAAATCTCACTTTCTGATTCTCACACGCTATTACCTTTGGCTAATGATATGTAATAATTTATCAAAATAAACAATTGGTAGCTTACTTTCAGTACCTTTAGTAAACACTAAAAGGCCCTATGAGATTTTATCAGATTTGACCCAATGCAGACGGATTGGACCAATTTATCTGACAAAATCTGATGTTCCTGATGCTGTAGGACCCGATGCACAATCCCGTGCGCAAGAGATTGATCCTCCTGCACATAGGATAAATCTCAAGTCAATCAGGTCCAACTTGTCCCTCAGACAAGTTGGACAAGTGTATGGGGGTCTTAAAGGCTGTGATCTTCCCCAGCAGCTTCCCTGGAGTGCTACATGAGATTTGTTACTTGATGTGCCATTTTTTTACATGCAATTTGGTCCAATAAATTGCATGAGACTTGAAAAGCCGGGTAAGTGCCGGGCGGCCGGTGTGAAAGGGTATTAGTGGTGTGCATATCAGTAGATAGATTGTAAGCTGTTACAAAATTAATTAAACAAATCTTAAAAATATATCCATATAAACTAACAGTGTTTTTTGGGCAAATCTATAACTTAGAGATTTTCTGTCAGAAGCCAAATTATTACAGAAAGTAGATGCTACTGCTATTGCACGTTAATAATGGTTGGCTTTTTAGTGAGTGAACAGAATTTACGTGACCTGGTTGTCCCAGAGACACAAAGTTTTGCATATTTATGTGTCCATGCGTGTAGAGTCTGTTGTAGGTGTCCCAACATGGAAATACCACCATCATCATATTCAAGAAATATATTCTACTGTTGGTAATGGGTGTATAAGTCCTATCCCGGAGTCAATTCTAGCCACATCCTGCTGCAGTCATTACCCTGGCTGGGAATGTTTTTTTGCATGCATGTGTTTCCTATTACATTATTATATGTATAGCCTTTTGTGCTAATATTGTGCTTCATTTTTTTGCTTGCAATTTAAAACAAAATCATTAAACATCAGTGCATATTCTCATGTATTGCATATTTTAGAATGGTCTAAAATTATTCCTAACCATTTATACAGTTGAAAGAGTGGTTTTATCTCATTGTTCCATATTTTTTATATCAGCTACCCTTCAAACATAATTAGATCTTTGACCCCTGCATTTTTATTTGCATGCATTATTACAGATTGTTTTGCAATAGTTCCCTAACTTGTTCAGAGAGCTATTGCTTAGGGTTGCAGTACAGTGTGTTCTGTGCATATTCCACTCATTGTATTGGAATGTAAAATATTTGAGAAATAAATCTGAGGGAAAAGAAGATTTAGTATAAAAACAGAAGTAAGTAGGGAATCCACACTTTAGATGTCTAATGTGGTCAACTGATGAAATCCAGCAGAAATGTGGTAATACACAATGGCCTTTATTCTGATCTGATTGCAGTACAACTTTGTTTGGAAAATGGGCAAAACCATGTGCACTGCAGCGTGGGGCAGATGTAACATGTGCAGAGAGAGTTAAATTTGTGTGAGTTATTTTGTTTCTGTGCAGGGTAAATACTGGCTGCATTATTTTTACACTGCAATTTAGATTTCAGTTTCAACACACCCCACCCAAATTTAACTCTCTCTGCACATGTTACATCTGCCCCACCTGCAGTGCACATGGTTTTGCCAATTTTCCAAACAAATTTGTACTGCGATCAGATCTGAATAAGGGCCAATGTACAGAGATTGGTTTTCAGAAGTGCAAAGCCTATAAGAAGAAAATATCTGGGCGATTGTCCATTGTTCTCTAAATTGCCACATGACACAGACATATACTGCATAAACAGAAATATATATTTTTTTAAATCAGATATTATTTTTAACATTTTATTATTAAACTGCACATAACGGAGAATATATTTTCATTATGGATAACTTATGTTGCCTAGTCTTAACAAATTTGTGCTTTTCAGGATAGATTATCCTAGTGTGTTTTTTTATACCCAGAACGAGGCCTTAGATTGCTTAAATTATTGCCCTGTGAAAAAAAAAAAAAACTTAAACCTGACAAATATTTTTTTTTTAAATGTTTTTGATTTCTATATGAACAGTGTGTAATCCCAATGTTATAACTTTCCTGCAGACTGCCATGGAAGTCATGCAGTTTAATTCTGAGGATCTACGTGAAATTCTTAGATTGCTTGCTGGAATTTTGCAATTGGGAAATATTAATTTTATAACTGCTGGTGGGGCGCAAATCTGCACAAAAACAGGTAAGAATCAGCACTAAAATTCAATATTGCATTTATGAAATACTATCATGAAAAAGGAATAACTGGCATAAAATAATAATAGACAACTTATAACTTAACACTGAATAAATAGGGTATAAACAACTTTGATATGTATTCCTAATTTTACTTTCAAAATAATCATCATATCAAGATATCTGGTGCATGATGCCTCACCATTCAACAATTTTATTTTATAAATTAATTCTGAAGTACTAATTTCAAATTGATACAGTACTGCCTTCATCAAGTAGATGGCAGTAGTACTCTAAGTACAAACTGTGACACCTATTTGCCTTTAAAACTGCTGTCATGACAGTACTACAGCTAAAGGCCCCATCCACTAGTGCGATTTGGGCCCTTTGCATCTGATTTAGATGCAAAGGGCTCAAATCGCATGTATTTAACTTCCGATCTGATTGCCGATCCTGCGCATCATTCTCATCCTCAAATCATCCTCAAGTATTCATATTCAATTTTTGCTTCAGTTTAAAATAAACATGATAATCAGTGATAAAAATAAATAAAAAAAGGTAAAATCATGTAACTTTTGCAATCCAAAACCCGTAAATTCAGATTTAAAGAACCGAAGATCCGAGCCGGGACCATGCTTGGATTGGATCTCCTCGTGAGATCTAAACCGGGTTTTGGATCTATAAAAATTTGAGGGGATTCAGATTT
Source organism: Crinia signifera (assembly GCF_055691185.1). NCBI lineage: Eukaryota > Metazoa > Chordata > Amphibia > Anura > Myobatrachidae > Crinia > Crinia signifera. The sequence continues at coordinate 147,981,861 of NC_139221.1, read as the reverse complement.
CTGGAGAACCAAAAAGCACGTTTCTACTTCTAAGTGATCTTAATATCATCTTTGCCTAAATATATTTTATGTCTTGTAAAACAGACATAAACTTAATATTACTTTTGAGTTTCATTATTAATTTAATATAACTCTTATCAAAAAATTTACTCCTCTCCTGACGACTGTAGTATGTATTATTTGGAATGTTTGTGCTTTCTTATATGTATTTTTTGGGGATGCGGTCATTTGGTCTACTGCATTATGGTCGACAGTCATTAGGTCGAATCCATTAGGTCGACATGCTAAAAGGTCGACATGACTCTAGGTCGACATGGGAAAAGGTCGACATGATTCTAGTTCGAAAGGTCATTAGTTCGACAGGTCATTAGTTCGACAAGGTCATTAGTTCGACATTGTCTATGTCGACATTCACAAGGTCGACATGGAGTTTTTCACTGTTTTTTGAGCCAACATGTGCCGACAGGCGGTATTTCATGCCCTACCATCCACTAGGGCGTGGTGGGAGAATAAAATAGTGTGCCGAGCGTAGCGAGGCACCGTGCCCGACGCATCGCGAGCGCAGCGAGCGATGCGAGGGGATGCAGTGCACTTTAAACTGTGTCCATGTCGACTGTGTTGACATTCAGGTAAAAAAACAGTGAAAAACCCCATGTCGACCTTGTGAATGTCGACATAGACAATGTCGAACTAATGACCTTGTCGAACTAATGACCTGTCGAACTAATGACCTTTCGACCTAGAATCATGTCGACCTTTTCCCATGTCGACCTAGAGTCATGTCGACCTTTTAGCATGTCGACCTAATGGATTCGACCTAATGACTTTCGACCATAATGCAATAGACCAAATGATCCCAACCCATTTTTTGTGTAATTGGATCATGATTTGTAAAATACCGTATATACTCGAGTATAAGTCGACCCGAATATAAGCCGAGGCACCTAATTTTACAACAAAAAAACTGGGAAAACTTATTAACTCAAGTGGGACCCTCACTCGAGTCTAAGCCGAAAACACCATAAAAACTGTTCTGAAAAAGTAGGCTTATACTCGAGTATATATGGTATACTAAATTGCATTTTAAAATCCCCTCAGTCTTTGCAAATATTATACCTGGCATTTTCTTACATTGTATTTGGCAGTGCTCCTCACAGTCACATGGAGATCATATTTCTGTTTTTGTATGTAATCATATCACAAAGATCACCAAGATTTGTCCTTTGCTTCTTTTGTGTTAAAATGTATGTACAACCGGAAAATCCCATACATGTGCATGAGGTACTTTAGGTAAAGTTCCATGATTTAACATAAATGAAAAAATAACACACTTAATTATTTTTTTCTGAAATGGTTACAAGGATTATACAAATGAATGTTACATGGATTACACTGTTTTACCTTTGGTATCAGCACTAGGAAGGACTGCCGAGTTGCTGGGGCTGGACTCAGAGCAACTGACAGAAGCACTAACTCACAGATCCATGATCCTAAGGGGAGAAGAGATCTCTACTCCACTCAGCATAGAGCAGGTAAGTGGTCAGAATATCGACGTGTCAAGTGTAGAAGTTGAATAGAGTGGAAATGTACATATTTGAATAGAATTACATACACTTAACATCTTTCTGTATATGTGTGCCAGATCACCTCTAATTTGTATAACAGTGACCTCTAAAAATAGATAAGAGCTTTTGGCACACTGGAGGTGCGGTTTATGAGTCAGAGAAGAATGTATATGTATTCTATATGATACTTTCTGTAGAGCACTGCACTGGCGGAGAGGAGGGGGCCCGGTCAGAGCCTGCACATTGCCCTCTCCTCTCTTAAAGCACCACGGATTATACGGTTACACTACATCATTAAATGCATCCTTTTACCGCTTTCAGATCGCAATGTCGAGTCAGACCCGGGATCTTAATCCCAGGTCTGACCCGGATACGATTCAAGTCTAGCATTTTCACACTAAACTTGGGTCATCCATTATACAGAGGGTGATCCGGGTTTAAACCCTTCTTATAACCTGGGTCGAATTGCCAGGTTGGTCGACCCAGGTTATTAGCTGTGGTGCTTTTCTACCACACCTCGACCCAGCAGCAAACTGGCAATTCCCCGGTTTATTTTTGAGATCTAAAAGGGGTATTTTTAGGGCAGAAAAACGATTTGTGTTGTATTTATATACTTTTTGTCTTATGTAATACCACAGGCTATAGACAGTAGAGACTCAGTAGCCATGGCTCTCTACTCACAATGCTTTACATGGGTAATCAGGAAGATTAATAGCCGAATAAAAGGAAAAGATGACTTCAAATCTATTGGCATTTTGGATATTTTTGGTTTCGAAAACTTTGAGGTAATGTACCCTTGCATGTCACTACTATACATATAATAATTCATATGTGCCTTAGTGATGTCACTGATTCCTATTTCTGGGTATTGAGGCAATGGATTCCATTTGTACTGTATTTTACAAGGAAAACAATAATAGTTATGGTGGTTTCTATGACAGGTCGTCTATTCCTACTGATGAGTCACTGTTTCATTTTGCTTTCTGCTGTCATTTGTGTAACATTACTTTTTACTGGGATCGCAGGTTGCCATCTGTGGGACTAATTCAACCATACTGATCTTTTGGCAACCTTAAAGTCATGCATTTCTGACTTCCCCTCTCCTAAGATCCTTAATCAGAGATCCAGTGGACACTTACGGTCAGATGTATCAAGCTTCACAAAGTGATAAAATGGAGAGTGATAAACAGCCAGCATATTAGCTCCTACTTGTCATGCTACAGGCTAAGTTTGAAAAATGACAGGTAGGAGCTGATTGGCTGGCTGTTTATCACTCTCCATTTTATCACTTTGTGAAGCTTGATACATCTGGCCCTTAGGGGGGAATTTAATAGGATGAGATAATCAGAAAGTGATAGATTTGGTAAGAAATCTCCATTTTTTTTAAAGCGCCAATCTTTTACACTGCAAAACTTGTTTGATATTGAAGTGTGAATGATTGCCGCTTTAAAAAAAACTGGATATCTCTTACCCAGTCTTTCACTTTCTGAATCTCTTATCCTATTAAATTTCACCCTTAGAGTTTTGCGATTTGCCATATAATGGCTCTGCCCCTTTTTGCACAGTACTTATAGTTATAGGTGGCATCCTGCAGCTGGTGGGCCTTGATGTTGCAATTCATTTTGTGTCAGGGTTGTTTTTGTTGGGTGCCGGATGGGGTCCGGACAGTTGGGATCCAGACAGGCATTTACCCGACGTCGGGATCCCGACTATCAAGACACCGCAACGTGGCGAGCGCAGCGAGCCCGCAAGGTGCTTTGTTGCGCTCACCATGCTGTCTGAGTCCAGCCAGTCGGATCCCGATGTCCGGCTAATGACTGTCGGACCCCTATACCACACCTGTTTTTGTTGTCATGGTCAACTAGTAACAAGTCGGTTGCAAATAGAGAGTAAAAGTGCCCATACACTGCTGCATATTTTTTATACGTGTATTTCTTTGCTACTACAGGTTAATCGATTTGAACAGTTCAGTATAAACTATGCAAATGAAAAGCTGCAGCAATATTTCAATAAGCACATTTTTTCCTTGGAGCAGCTAGAATATAGCAGGTGAGAGTAAGATGTGTGTGTAGAAGCCATTTTTTTTTTTACAAACCACTTTCTTTTGTAATATACTGTATATATAGATTCATCTTTCTGTGTCCAAATATATTTATCTCCATGTCCATCTAACTGGAAACTGAGCACAATCTACTAAACATAACTTGCTTTGCTAAACTGATACTTACAGCTTTGTCAGACAGGTAACCATGCATTTGTAAAAGCAAAACTTTGTTTAGTAAGCCTTACTTTCTTGTTACTTAATACATTTTCTACTGTGATTTTCTTAGAGAAGGACTTGTGTGGGCAAGCATTGATTGGACAGATAATGGAGAATGTCTAGACTTAATAGAAAAGGTAAGGATCTGTAGATCTGCCATAATAAAACATCATACAGTATTTGTTTTATCAGATGGGATATATAAAAGTTTAATATGGGCTGACTGCATTAGCCACACAGTTCCATAGGTAACTAAATGCAGAGTTCTAATAACTATGCTCCTGAATGTATAAGCAGCAGAAGGTAAGGCAAGGAAGAGTATTAATTAGCTGGAAATATGTTGTCATTCTCCTGTGTCTTCTAGTGCAAAGGGGGTTATTCTGGTTTAATTTTTCACTGGCTCGTAAATGCCGCCGCCCACCTTCGCAGGCCAAATTCGGCTGCATGGATGCGAATGGGTATTTTACATTAATATCCATTAATGGGAAACACCCATATAATTTGATGGTCGCCGAATGATGAGGAGGGTACATGCAAAACTAAGACACTCTAAGGTGTTTTAGTTTTGAGTGTATTCCTAAAGGGAAAATGGTGGGCAGCTGACATCCGTTACCAGGCACACACTTCACAGGGTGATTTCCATGGGAACGCCCAGTACCCACCCCCGCCCCACTGCAATGGTGAGAACACTCCATTCGCCGTGGCCGCACACACCCTGCACAAACCAGAATATCCCCCCAAAGTGTACTACAGAGCAGTAGACATAACATACAGATGACAAAATGTAGTATCCCTAACCTAAACCATTGACTTACAGTACCAAGTACTTTTTATCTTATAAAAAGATATCTGTAGTACACAGTCTTGAGACGCTTATTTAATTCAATTGTGAAATAATACTGTACATTTTATTAATCCTGTTTACAGAACTAGTCATAAGAATGAAATACTGTATTATACAGAAAAAAAGCCAGTACTGTCTGATTGTGATATCATTATAAAATAACTGCTGGTAATACCGATATGTTTAAGCCAATTATAGAGAAACCTGGTAGTTGTATTTTAGGTAGTTGTATTGTGATGCCTCCCCAAAGCAGTCTGCAGTACTTTGCTGGAACTGCTATTGTAAGTAATAGTAGTAAGCAGATGTTTTAGGAATATGGGTCAGATGTACTGTATCAAGCTTCAAAAAGTGATAATGGAGACTAATAAACAGTCAGCCAATCAGCTCCTACCTGCCGTGTCAAAGGCTGAGTTAGAAAAATTACAGGTAGAAGCTGATTGGCTGGTTGTTTATCACTCTCCACTTTATCACTATTTGAAGCTTGATACATCTGGCCCTATGTATGAAAAATGTAATGCTTACTTTACAAAAACTTGTTGTAAACAAACATTGTTACATGTTTGACATTTACATTCATTCTGTGATTTCACATTTGATTAGAAACTTGGCTTGTTAGCACTGATCAACGAAGAAAGCTACTTTCCACGCGCTACTGACAGCACCTTATTGGAGAAGTTACATAATCAGCATGCAGTAAGTTATCATCATTTTGTCCTTATGTTGTAGATAACACTTTCGCTATTGTTTTCATGCCAGTCCTGCAAATAAATCAGAGATTACTAAACAATAATGTATGTCCTTAATCAGTCTTTTCTGACAAGGTCATACATTATTGTTTACAGCTTTCTCTGATTTGAGCACCAAAAGAAGGCCAAAGGCCAATTATAGTGTAGTCATTTTGTATGTTTTAAAAATACACAATTAAAAAATGTGACATAAAATCAATAAATCAATCAAATGTAACAAGAACTCTCATAGGGGTTAAAAGGGAACACATGAGTCCAACCTCGCCCTATCCATAGTGCAAGCTACAGTTGGGTACAGCGTCCTTCACAAGTGTCCTTTGAAGCCAATTATCCTACGACTTCATTGTCTGCACAACTGCCCCAGGAATGAGACGACAGTACTTCTTTACTCCATGATATTTACAATGGAAAACTATCAAGTTACACTAATCACATTACGTGCCAGAGACGTAAACAATTTCTTCTTGAATTCTACAAAAAACATGACTGCTACTATGCAATAAAAAATTTTTTTTTATTGTTTCGTCAATTCCAAGTAACAATATTCATAAAATATTAAAACTTTTTTTTTGTAATCACTTACGTATTTTGCAGATGATTTTGCGTCAGAATAAAAATGATACACTATATTTGTGATGAAAACTAGTAAAGTAAAAGAAACATCAATATCATATAAACTATTATTGCCTAAATTGTGAATAGATCTAATAATAATGCCCCCCGTACACGGTCCGTTAATCGGATCCGTTGTGTGCTTAAACAGCACACATAGGATCGGATCGCATGCCTGGTGCATGCAGTGTGCATGCACTGCGATCCGATCCGATGTATAGCTAGTACAAAAAGTATGTGCAGCACATACTTTTTGTACCGTACTATGTGATGCGCGGGAGCGCGCATCGCATAGTACAGAACGGAGCCATACACAACGGACCGTGTATGGGCTCCTTAAGGTTAATACAGATGGAGCCAGCCTCCCTCTTGCTGGCGAATCGCCAGATTGTCTCCTCTGGCGATCCGCGAGCGGCGAGGTGCTCCATCTGACTGAGACGTGCGTGCGTCTCACACGCACGCGCGTCTCAGTTTCCGGGCGACGGGAACCCTGTCCGTCTCCGCTTCAGGGAGACGGACAGGGTTAGGTGGGAGAGCGGGGAGGAGGTGGGGGCCCTGGGTGACCGCCGGCGGGGACCCGGGGAAGTGCCATCGGAAGGGGACGCGCGCGCATCTCGTGCGCGCATGTCCCCTTTCGCAGATAAGATGGCGGCTGGCGGAGGATGGCGGATGGCGAATCTTCTGCCATCCCCTGCAAGAGCGAGGCCTGCTCCATCTGTACTTTGAATCATATAGTCATAACTATTTTATATTGTGTATTTGAATAAACAGATATTATGGGTCTAATAAACAGATATTATGGGACTTTTTGACATGCCAACATTTTAACCGCTTCAACGTTTTGACCGTGGCACCATAATGGTATGTCTGCCTCTGCCATTGCATGTCAGTATTTGGACTGTCTGTTAATTGCCTGCATCCTGTATTGTGATATTGTGGTATGGCATATGTAGGAATTAGGAAATAGACAACATGAAAATATGACATCGCAACTTCTGCACCATAAACTTCAGTGGTGAAATCTATTATATTATTTATTAACAGTTATTTATATAGCGCACACATATTCCGCAGCGCTTTACAGAGAGCTTACATTCTATATTCCCTACTACATGCATACACACACACACACACACACACTCATTCTTGGGTTAATTTTGTTGGGAAACATTTAAATTACCAGTATATTTTTGGATTGTGGGAGGAAACCGGAGTACCCGGAGGGAACCCACGCAAGTATGGGGAGAATATATAAACTCTGCACAGTTAGGGCCATGGTGGGAATCGAACCCATGAACTCAGCGCTGTGAGGCAGTAATGCTAACCATTACACGGTCTGTGATGCCCATCATAGTGAAACAGTGGGTAATATGAGCTGATGTTTACTTATCTTCTCTTCTAGGCAAGGAAAATAATTATAGTACAAAAACATTTATTGTTTTCTTGGGATGTCTCCTGTTAGTCGAAAAAAAATAATGCATCTATGGCTGGGAAAATATGACTTTTCACAATTGGTTTTGTGGCTCAACTTGCCCCACATTAGGCATCAATTGATCCGAGTCAATGGGTAAATTGAGCCACCTGGGAGTAAATTGACCAATTTACATTTTCAAGTTTAATGAGGAAAATTTAAATAAAATACTAATGCTTTAATCCTTTTCCAGATAGTCTTATTTATATTCTTAAACATATCTTTAAACAATATAAAACCAACCAAATAGCAGATCTGATTGGTTGCCCATAGCAGCATCATATGTGCAGTAGAATTCACATCTTACTAAATTTCCCCCTAACTTAGTATTTTACTAGCTGGTGAGTTATGACCTTCCACTTTACCACTTGTCCAAGCTTAATCTGGCCATACATCTACAGATTTACTGTCCGATCTGGCTGGTTGGAACAAAAACCTGGTAATGGATGACAACAAGTGACACTTGACCATTTGCTTTGAAATGCTGTAAACCTGACAAAAACTATCATTCAGATATTACCAGGTTTTGATTCCAACCAGCCAGATCTGACAATAAATCTGTAGGTTTTCATAATTCTAGTCTTTAGCTAAATGAGTCACATGGTTTTATACACCAGCAAATCACCAACATTCGTGATATACTGTACAGTATATTTGTAGACCTAGAAAAACGGCTTTAACATAGCAGCAATTATACCTTTTATACTGTATTTGCTATTTACCCCAAAAAAATTGACAAGTAAAATAAAAATGACATTTCTAAATGTATGTACGTACAGTTGCCTAAATCCATGGGATGGGTTAGCTTACCCACTGACTGATCATACTCAACTTTTCCCTTCATAGTTTGCCTCTGTAACTGTGTTTTCTAGTTCAATGCTTATTATATTTCATATTTTATTTCCAGAACAACTCCTTCTATGTCAAGCCAAGAGTTGCAGTCCACAATTTTGGTGTAAAACACTATGCTGGAGAGGTAACCTTCCCTTATGTCATCTATCTGAAACCCAAAAATGACTATGATTTTGGTGGGCAATGATTAAAGTGCTGATGTACATATGATTTTACATTGGCTATGCTGTATGTTTCACAGTAATCTGGCATTTAGAGTGGTTATGTAGCTTTACAATGGTGGCTTCTGTTCACTTTACAAGGTCCTTTACGATGTCAGAGGTACCCTGGAGAAGAACCGAGACACTTTTAGAGATGACCTTCTTAATCTATTGCGTGAAAGCAGGTAAGAAGGACTGTTCCGCATACCCGTACATGTATCTACAGAAATCCTCATCAGACAAATTTTATATTTTGAAAACGAATAGATCCGCAGTTAAAAGCAGTATATAAACCTGATAAGTAATGATGTAACAGTTAAACACTTTAAGCATACCTCCCAAGTGTCACGATTTCAGCGGGACAGTCCCGATTTTCGGATCCTGTCTCGCTGTCCCACCCGCGGCCGGCATTGTCCTGCTGTGGGGGTGGCAGTTGGGACCCCCCCTCAAGCTGATTGAATAGACGCTGCGCGCATGCGCACAGCATCTATTCGCAGCCGAAAATGGGGTTGCGGCTAATTTGCATAAGCCACACCCTCATTTGCATAGACCCCTCCCCCTATTCCAGCAGCCAAGACGTTGGGAGGTATGCTTTTAGGGGTATTCAATGCCACTGATGGCGAACTATTGACAGCGAGAAGTGCCGATAGCTCCTCGTCAGTAGTCAACTCCATCCCCTTCACTCGCTGTTTCCACCTCGTCTGTTCCTTGAGGCGGACTTGCTGCATTTGTGGTGAACCTCACTGTTTAAGGGGATCCTCACCGTCCTCTCACAACAAGGATTTGGGCCGTACATTGAATACAGCGAGAGAGTTTGAAGGTGAGGATGGCTTGTTTTCAGTGAGGAAAAGTCGTCTTCACAGTACAAACCCCCTCACCGTGCACATTGAATACCGCCCTTTGCATATTAGTTTACCAACAATGGCATTTTAAGAGAAGAGCGGGCACATGAGCAGTCTTTGCCCAGGCCCCCCTCCTCTCCACCCAGCAGCTTTGATCTGTATGAGCGCTAGTAGACTCTGGTGATGTACCAGAGACTAAAGTGCAATTTTCCCGTTGATTTTGCAGCACTGCCAATACAAGACTCAGGAGATGTAAATTGGTACAGCATGTGCTGACTAAAAGCGCTGGCTCATCGGTGTGACCCACTCCCAGTGGCCAAGAGTACCACATGATTTTAGGAGTTCCCTGGCCATTTCGGGAGATTAACCTATAACTACATTATGGAAAAGTCAAACCCATGAGCTAGTACTATTAGACTGCAATGCAATTATGCAAATATATCTGACTAGTAAGCCCGCTTGAAGCAAAAGCTTTGAAGGCTAGTCTACTACCTTCTGTGTTTGTGCATGTGTGAGAAAGAGATATAGTTTCGCTCTATGCCAGCAGATGGAAATGTTTTGGAGACTCACATATATCATATAGATAATAAACTGTCCATGTCAATATTTTATTAGTTGGTTTCATATGTTTTCTTACATCTTAATACTGTTTCCTTTCATTTGCATTATCAGGCTGGATTTCATATATGATCTGTTTGAACATGTTACAAGTCGAAATAATCAAGACACATTGAAGCCTGGAAGCAAGCATCGGAAACCCTCTGTTAGCTTGCAGTTCAAGGTGTGTAGGGTATATGCACGGAATAGAATATTTTAATAAATGCAACAGTATATTTATGCCATATAGCTATATTTGATCTTGAAACACATCTGTTTTTGTGTGTATCGTGTAAACAAAAAATTATATAAACTTACTACCACTAGAGGGCGCAGTTAGAAAACTTAAAAACCTATTAACATTCTTAACATCCCATGTGGTGACTTTGTTTAGTTTTAGATTAAGCATAAAACTATTCTTTATTCTAGGATTCCCTGCATTCCTTAATGGCAACACTGAGCACATCAAATCCATTTTTTGTCCGCTGCATTAAGCCTAATATATACAAGGTAAGCTGTAGTTCTGCACAATTAAAATACAACATCATATCATTTTTTACCTTTTGAATGTATTTTTATGTATGTGTATGTTGTTTTGCAAATGTATACTTTGTGAATCAGATGTGGATTTCATTGTACTGAATTGAGAAAATATAAATGATTTATGAGGAGTACTAGTTAAAAGTGGGCAATGTCTAATGTGCTGTAGTTTTGGAAATTGGTTGATAATAAAAAAAATAGTGTTCCAGATTTATATAGTGATCTATTGTCTGTATTACAGGGTAGACTTTATAGGGGTATTTACTTTTACTTGCAAATGTCGGTGGCAGAACCAGCAACAGAAATCTGGTACAATCATGTTATTATCTGCACTGACAACATAGGGTTACTGCACTTGGTTTTAAGCCGTGTCACAGCTGCGGAAACCATGTGCACACTGCAGGCTGGACCTGGGAAATTGCCGGATATCATCTCAGTTCAGCTGATCTGCCTGTCTGGTCCTTTTAACATGACTCGGTTCAGATAAGCTGGGTTTCACCGTTACACTGCAGCCTAGCGGGTATGGTGCCCAATCTAAATAAAGAAAATGGACCTCTTGCAATCTGTTCTTTCACATGTTGGCTGAAATCTTATATGGGCAATCAAAACACATTGGAAACAAAACTTAAGGATGCATGAGATCAAGACAAAACATTAATATGACAGGTATAAAAAATACATGCACACTTCCTGTGACTAGAACATTCAAAGTGAATGGCCAGTGGCCAAGGGGCTGTCTTGGCCCCCCAGAAGCTTTAGTGCTTTCATAGTAGGAAATACATTTTAGATACTGTACATGAACTTAACTGGCTAATATTTTTTTTACCAGAAACCATTTTAGAAATTATAATTATTTTATGATTGAACTAGCTATTCAAAAAAACATATCTCACACAATTCTATTTTGTAGTAAAATAAAAGTATTTTTTTTTATCATCTGCTAAAAATTGATGACCAAAATAGCAGACCATTGATGGCCGGGTGTATGCACTGATAACTTGCAATTATTAGAATAAGATCAGACTGACCTGTAGATGAGCCTTTGGCAGATAGGAGCAGGCATGGAATCTGGATGCAGGTCAGCAATTATGATTGGTGCAGGAGCTGGGAGGGTGCAGTCAAGCCCTTTGGATATTCCTGTAGCTGTTCTTGAAGGAGATGGGAGAATGCAGGCCAACTCTAAGGATAAATCCTTTAATGGTATGGCAGTAGCTGGAAGAAAGTAGGCCAGCTGTAGGAAGAGGTTGAGTCAGGAGCTAGAAGAATGCATGCCAGCTCTTAGGGTGTTACCTGAAGAGGTTGTAGCAGAGTGCAGACTACAGACAAAGATACTAAGGTTCAGAGAGACAGCAGGATAATTCTAGAGAAACCAACTGAAACTGACCAACTTGCAATATGATCTGCAAACAAACCATCACAGGAAGGAAAGGGCAAGGAGCAGTTTAAACACAGTCCTTCCAATAACAGGCTGTAGCCAGGTAATTAGTGATGATAAAGGACAGGTGTCCCACAGCAGCCTCAGTAGATTAGGTAACTAGGCAAACAAAGATGCACAAGTGACCCGACATACTGGTTACCTAAAGACAGAGGAACCACTGCACACGCGGGCTATCAGTGGCATAGCATCTCGATTACTGGACAACTGCTGCGCACGCCGGAAACCAGCAGAACTGCCAGCAGAAGACCCCAAGCACTGCTGGTAGGGAGAGCTAGCACCGGGTTCTTGTGTAAGACTGCAGAATATTCGTCATGTATCAGGGAACTTAAATGTTAAAAATGCCTAATTTTCTGATTCCAGCTGTTTAATGGTCTTGACCAAAGGTCCTCAAACTCAGTCCTCAGAATCCCAAACAGATCATGTTATTCTGGTCTCCTTACAGTATCACACGTGACATAATTTGCTCTTATCTGTGCACCTGCTAGGTGAAATGAAAAATGTGAACTGTTTGGGTCCTGAGGAGCAAGTTTCGGAGCCACTGGTCTAGACATTATACTAGAAAGTAGAGTTCTTTTCAAGTTTAGCCTATCATTGACCGTGATCTGCAGGGCCGTAACGAGGTGGCACACACCTAGTCTACTGAGTAGGGAAGCACTGGGGCAGGAGAGGCGTTCTTCCCGTTCTGCATCCTGCTGCTGCGGGGGCTTCACTGGGACTCAACGAGGGGGAGGGGGGAACTACCTGGGACACATAGGGGAAGAGCCAAGTTGGACTCAAGCTATAGCTGCTAAAGGAGATGAGAGAGGCTACTGCGGTTTCAGGGCCCACCCAGGCAGTGAGACTGCACTCTGAGGTTGTATGTAAGATACGTGGTGTGTGTGTGTGTGTGTGTGTGTGTGTGTGTGTGTATTTTGTGTGTGTGTGTGTGCCTGTCAAGAGCCCTGAAGGGCAGGTTAGGGTTAGGCTGTGGGGAGGGTGGGTTAGGGTTAGTTAACAGGGTACAGGGGTTAAGGTTAGACTGTGGGGAGGATTAGGATTCAGGGTGAGGGAGCGCATCAGTGTGGTAGAACACAGGGTGAGGGAGCACATCAGTGTGATAGAGCACATGGTGAGCGAGCGCATCAATGTGATAAAGCACAGGCCGTAGGGTGAGGGAGTGCGTAAGTGTGATAGAGCACAGGATGAGGGAGTGAGTTAGTGAGCTAGAGCACATGCCACAGGGTGAGGGAGCGTGTCAGTATGATAGAGCGCAGGCCGCAGGGTGACATATTGCGTCAGTGTGATAGAGCCCATGGCTTGCTGTGGGGTGTGGGAGTGTGTCAGTGTAATAGAATGCAGGCCACAGGGGGAGGGTGTTTGTCTGTGGAATAGAGCACAAGTCACAGGACAAGGGCAGGTGTGAGTGTGATAGAGGACAAGTAGCAAAAGGAGAGAATGTGTCATTGTGATCGAATGCAGGCCTGCAAGGGATGATCGCAGGCCACCAGGGGAGAGAGTGTGTCAGTGTGATAAAGCATAGGCCTTGTGTGCATAAGCAGTGCTACTCTTTTGGGCATTATGTTTATAAGCGGTGCCAGTCCTGTGGGCATTATGTGCCCACAGGAGTTCCTGGTGCAGTGTGTTTACCTATTTCTGGGGTAGTGTGTCTTAGGGGCTCTACCTGGTGCAGTATGTCTAAGGGGCGCTACCTGGCGCAGTGTGCCTAAGGGGCTCTACCTGGTGCAATGTTTATAAGGAGCTCTACCTGAACAGTGTGGGGCTCTATCTTGCACAAAGTGCCTAAGGGGCTTTACCTGGTACAATGTGTACAAGTGGCTCTACATGGCACTGTGTTGTATATAGTGAATAATGTACACTACTGTGTGGTGTAATGTGAATTAGTACTAGTATGTGACAATTCCCCTTTCCCATGAAGCTGCACACCCTTGGTGTGCACTGTCCCTATTTTAAGTATGTAGGAAGGGACAACAATTCCCTTTCTGGCATAAGGCACCAAAATGTCTGGTGATCTGTTTTGTATAGCTACCAGACCCAGAGGCTTATAGGGACCCAGGACCCAAATCATATAGCTGTCTTTCAAGTTCTTCAAATTGCCTGCTAAGAAATTGGTTCTAGCTCATTGTCTGGGCCTAAAGAGGAGGACTTGTCTCGGCTTTAAAAAAAAAATCTATACAGATATGAAATAGCTCCCACAGTCACGCTCACAGACAGAGCTTAGCAAATCAGTAAGCCCAGCACTGTTGGGAGAGTAATTCAGGATGTGAGCTCTGATATTAACAAAGTATGCCTAAATTAAGAAGATCTCCACTTAAAATGCAATGTCTTGCTGCATGGCCAGTCTGCGCTGCCCGCCCGCCCGCCCAGCCCATCATCACCATGACACGGCGATAGCTGCTTCTGAGCCCGCACCGCTGCCTCCAGTCCTGGCCATCACAGTCTGCGCCGCCCCAGCCGTCATTACCATTTAATCGTCATGACGCTGCACCTGACCCGCAGTGCCACCACATCCACAGTGACAGTCCAGAGGAGGGGGGAGCTGAGGGGCAGGACAGACTCATGAAACATAATTTCCAGCGGCGGGAGATTCTGCAGCAGGGTGCCATGGCGACGGGGTTCTTTTTAAGCAGAGTGTCGGGCAGAGCCAGTCACTATCCGTCCTGCAATGCCAGTGCCACAGTACAAGCCAAGACTAGTAAGTGTCCTGCTCTTGTTTTTTGTCTACAGGGCATAACTGTGTGCAGCATATTGTGTAATTGGCATCACGGTGTGTAGAATTTTGTGTAATGGGCATTACGGTGTGCACTTAATGTGTAATGGGCATATTATGGTGTGCGGCATTATGTGGAATGGGCATAACGGTGTGTGGCATTATGTGATATGGGCCTAACGGTGTGTTCCATAATGTGTAATGGGCATAACGGTGTGTTCCATAATGTGTATTGGGCAGTGTAATGCCTCCTTTTTGTGATGCCACGCCTCCGTTCATTGAGGCCACACCCCCTTTTTGACACGCAGCTTCGCCGCAAAAGGGTCCCGCCTACTAAAGGTGGGCCTGTGTGCTCTAAAAATGCCAGGGCCGATTTTTGGTCCCAGTCCGGCCCTACCCTTCCCGATGTCTAAAATTGTGAACTGAAGGCATTGTGTGTAGGGATGCCAATCCCGGGGCATTTTTTCAATCCCGGGAATCGGGATTGAAAAATGCTCAATCCCGGGATCCCGGGATTGGCATGCCTAAAAAAAAATGCCCCTGTGCCCCCCACACTAACTGACTCTTGGGGAAGGGGGCAGGTGGCAGCGGTGCGTGATGCGGGTGGCCTGGCGGCAAGCAGGTGCCGGGGCCACACACTTACTTTTGGTGAGTGCCAAGCGGGGGAAGCAGGCGGCAGGCAGCTTCGGTGAAGAGGCAGGCAACTGGGGGAGGCCCGGCGGCTAGCAGATCCGACGGTGGGGGTGTAGTGCTACTGCCAGCGCAGCGTGACCTGTGACCTAATCACGCTGCGCAGGCCGCACCCCGGGACGGGGACAGCCGGGCAGCGTCTGAGCGAGTGCTCAGACGCTGCCCGGCATTAGACTGCGCATGCGCAGTCTAATCCCGAAATCCCGGGATTGGATACTCCAATCCCGGGATTGAAATCCCGTTCATTTTGGGGCCAAATCCCAGGATCCCGCCGATCCCGATCCCGGGATTGGCCACCCTAATTGTGTGGCATGATGTGTTCTGCTGCATCTGTTTAACTTTGGCACTGGTCACTAGATTGGAGCAGCTCATGAATTGGCAGCCAATCAGGGGTGGTCAACCTCATTCTGAATTTGGTGCCACCTGCAAGCTAGCCAAAATTTGTAGACTGGCAGCTAATCAGGAGTGGCAGCCCTTAATTGGTTACTGGACTGTGATTGGCTTGGGGCTGGCGCCAAATTTGAAGTGCCATCAAGGAGGTGTGCTGTGAGGGTAAGTGTGCATGGTGCTGTGCTGTTTCATTAACCAACTTAAGACAATATTGTGTAGTTGGTAATTTTTTACCAAGCCAAGTTCTGGCAAAGCAAACCTTGAGAGGTCTTCTTTTTCCTCTCTCTGCTCCTCTCACATCATACTCAAGTTTCCCCCCCTACCCATGACAGCACTCCTCTCCCATCACAGTACAGCACCCCTCTTTCCTTACAGAACGGCCCCTCTCACCCATTACAGTACAGCACGTGTACATCTCATGTATATCCTCTAATGCCGGGGTCCTCAAACTATTTTGCTCTGGGACCCCATCAGACAATAAAAATAATTACAGGACCCCAGCAAGTTACTGCAGCAGGTTATCACATCACACGTGTAGTCAGCAGACAGCACATACATGGCAGCATTTAGGAGGCACAAAATTATGTGAGGAGTCTAAAATAACAGATAATTCAACAGATTTTTCAGACTCCTTGAATCACTGATTGAGATTAGAAAAGTCATCAGCCTGATGGTCAGCAACATGGAGTCGCGACCCCATGCTGAGAAGGTTGGGACCCACTTTGGGGTCAGGGCCCACAGTTTGAGAACCGCTACTCTAATGTATTCATCACAACACACTGGCCTAGTTTTTATTATAGGCCTAATTTTTCCCACCATTTATATGACATTCATGTACCCATCTATAGTACCATTACTTGTGAAAGGTGTGTAAGCAACCCCTCTTCATTATCTTTTCATTTTCCCTATTTACCAAAAAGCTACAGTTGTTAAATACATGTTCTAATAACCGGATTACACTTTGCATTCAGTTCTCCGTCCACCTCTGTGTCTTTCCTTTATTCTAAAAATGCTAAGTACTCACAGTAACAAACTCTAACAAAGACATTCCTGACATATTTTTATTCAGACTACATATTTGCGTGTTCTTGGTTTGTCTCTTAACTTTATTGGAAACGTCACCTCTCTGTTGCAAAGCTTAATAGCACGGTTCTCCACTTATATAAACCGAAGAATTCTAACATAATATTCTGTCATGAAAGGCTTTTGGATACATTAGTATTATATGTAGTTGTTCTTACATCACAATTATCAGCACAGCAAACATTTCAGGGTACTTGTTGCCTAGCACGGCGCCTGCGATTTTGATTGTATCCATCGGGTCCAAAATAAAAGCGTTGATCACTTCGCATGCAACCAAATCGCATGCGATGCGATCGATGCGATTTTTGGCACCAATGTAAAATGGTCCCTGAGACCCAATTTTACATTGGGCCCAATGTTAAATGCCCCCCATACCCCAATTTTCATTGTATACCCACCCTGATGGGTGAAATGCCCCCCCATTGTTAACGCCACCCCACGATGAACGCCAACCCGAAGCGTGGCGAGCCCGTGAGGGGCAACGGTCCTCCTCCTCCGACCTTTTCATACCCCCACTATCCACATGGAGTGGAGTTGATCTTATATAGTGTGGAGAGCGAGGTGAGTCCCGCGA
Organism: Crinia signifera; assembly: GCF_055691185.1. Taxonomy (NCBI): domain Eukaryota; kingdom Metazoa; phylum Chordata; class Amphibia; order Anura; family Myobatrachidae; genus Crinia; species Crinia signifera. Next base: position 147,964,450 of record NC_139221.1, on the reverse strand, counting down.
GGGGACGCACATTACTTCATAGGTATTACGCGTCCCCTCGCCACGCTTCAGGCTGGGTGGCTCGCTGCGCTCGCCACACTATATAAAGTCAACTCCACGCCGACGTGGATAGTGGGGGTATGAAAAGGTCGGAGGACGCGTACCGCCGCCCCTCGCGGGTTCGCCACGCTTCGGGTTGGTATACAATGAGAAATCGGGTCCATTGGCCCATTTAACAGGGTTCCCTATGTAAAATCGCGTCCATCGCATCGGTCGCATCGCATGCCTTAACTTAAGGCATGTGATGGAACGCGATTTTTTTAATTGTCGGGGAAAAGGCTAAAAATAGCCCTGAAATCGCGTCGGTCGGGTCCATCACATACCTTAAGTTAAGGTATGCGATCACCTGCGACGGGCGCCGTGCTAGGAAACAAGTACCCATTTCAGTAGTGCATACAGTTATACTGTATGTCTACCTGTAAAAGTGTGATCAGCCCAGACTGGCCTTACCTAGTTTTAGCTACTTCTTTTGCAGGGGACACCATGCTACTGCCTCACTGCTTTAGAAGTAACCAGCCAAGGGTAGAGCTCTGGTGCTTGTGACTTATTTTAGAGCTGGCATATATTTTTTCATATTTAGATTTTTTATGGAATGCGATAAAATTAGATACAAACCAGTAAATACATCAAGTTGAGAGCTAGCATATATTTTTGAATGTAGTGTGGCGTAGACAGCATACCTCCACATTACGGTAATGTGGAGGAACTGGTCCAGGGTATAGAGCAGTAGCAGCAGGATAACTGATGTGATCTGGGTTGGGTGTATTAGCAGCACATGTGCTTTCCTGATATAAGTATTTCCAGGGCAGATAGTCAATGGGTGGAATAGCCGCCCAAGTGATAGGCTGGGTGTGGGCTAAGATATGGACCACTGTACATGCTGAGGAGTTTGTACTATGCTTTGACATCTGTAGGCTGCAATGCAGTAACTGTCATTGCCTATGCTGTTTACCTGGTATGCTATTTGCCGGCTACAAAATAAAGACCAAGACTTCATCTTATCTAGTGTACAGTATGTGATTCCTTGTCACAGCTATATTTAGCTAGGAATCTTACATACTGATCATCATCAGCAGCACATAGCTTTATTCCATGGGGGAAGTATTGTCAATTTTCAACAGTTTTGGCAAGGGGCATGACCAAGTACACTATGACAACGTCACGTCGCCAGTGGGCCACAGCTGTACTCCACACTGATTGTGGACCCAGATATTTGGGAGGTATTTAAACCTAGTGACTAATATTTCATGAAACCTGTGAAATACTTGTTTATCTTTACCAAGCAATATTGATGAGCATTATCCCATCTATCAACTACTGTATGTAAACACCTATGTTTTATTTAAAAAAGTTTTCTGTAAAATGATCACATTTTGAGGAAGAAAAACATGTAGAACAGAATAGGAGAAGCTTTAATTCCTGCCTTTAAAATACAGGTTTTCTCTTTTGAGTTGGTTATTTTGTTGGAAGGAGTGGCAAAACTATTTGGCAGAAAAGTGTATCACTTGGGAAATGCGGTGAAACAAGAGCGTTGGGTAGCGTTGTTCTGTTTAAATCTAGCCAATTGTAATTCTTTAGCTACACACCCATGAGACACGTAACCAAGCACCAAAGTCCCTGGCAATGGCATGATTAGTCTTTTTTTTATACTTTCTAGCAAAGAAACTCATTTAAAAGTACTTGATACTCACAGCTTGCAAGAGTAGAGTAGGTGAGTGTATTATTGTCATAGTCACAAGCAAAAACTATAGTTAAAGCTTACTTTTAGCCAACTTTGAATTTTATATCTGCATTTGACAAAAATACTAAATAAAATGTATAAAATACTTTAGAAATTGTTAAAATAATATGTTTCTAAATATGGAAGGAGAGTAGTGATTTATTGCAAATACTACATAGTGTAGTAAACACGATTAACTAATTTGCTGTAGATTATATTGATTTTCCTTTCCTGAATATATTAAAACAATATTTAAACCCTGCTAATATAAAACTACACACAGTGGGCCTAGTTCACACCTTATTGCAGGGCACACTTTGTTAGCAAATAGACAAACGCATGTACACTATACAATGCAGGTAGGGCAAATTTGACAGTGGTTTTTGGCAGAGATACCCAAAGACCAACTATAAAATGTAAAGAAGAGCCATGCTAAATAGTCTATGACTAAGAGTAACAAATACCAAAACATAAACAAAACAATCATGATTTTATGCCAAACTTAGCTCATTTTACCACATTCCCACATATTGGGCCTTATTCTGGTTGGAGCGGCCGGGCCGTACGCGTACGTCCCGGGTATTTTTATGATCTGCGCATGCGTACATTCGCTAATGCGCAGGCGCGACCACTCACCAACGCTTACGGACGGGTCTCTACGTGCGAAAAAACCTGTACGCGAGTGTACGGGTATTGGGGGCGGCATAGGGGCGTGAAGAGGGGAGCGGCCGAAATAATGAGGGAAAATGGGCGTAAATATGGGCGTACACGGGGGTGTGCACCAAAAATGAGCGGTGCTACTACCGCACGATCGACTAAGGCACCGTTCATTTCGGACACAAAACAGGCGGCCGCCAACCGCCAACTCAAACCACCCCTACAGATACCGCATGCCAGCGTGCGCCTGAGTTTGCTAATTAACGCTGATTCCTACTCAAACACATACACCTGAATGTAATAAGCAATGCTGCAGTCTATTAAGTCCAAACCATGATTTCACTACCTGCAAGCCACACACAGCACTCAAACACATTGGAAGCTTATCTTTCTATACTTCTCGACATTTAAAGGTTTGTTTAATTTAAGGTAAGAATCTTTTTAAGACCTGCTTATATATGCTAAGGTAGCTATTTGCTAAACAGTTAGACACATTCACTACGTGCTTTCATAGACTTTACACAGTAGCACACTCAATCTACACAAGTCGACATGTGTCAACGTGTTCACTCTAATACAAACATAGGTTTTGTATTTATGATACAATAACATAAACCACATCTAACACCTACAAAGGATGTTTCAGCAATGTTTTAAGACCATGACCACTATTTTGCACATTAATTAATTCAATCAATTAATTAATTTTCATAATTATAGTTGAAAGGCAAGATTTGCAGGTCCATATATATGAAGGGTATGTCAGCGTACACGGACGTACGCTCACTCTCACGAGCGGTGACATAAGCTGACTTTTCTATTGTAAACAATAGGGACCCGTCCGTGCAAGCTGGCGTACGCTCAGATCTCCGCAAGAAGTCGGTGGGAAGACGGATGAGAGACGTCCGTAAACGGCGGCGTACGCTCAGTTGTACGCCAGTTGTCGGGTGTAAGGGCTGGCCCGTCCGTGTACGTTGGCGTACGCTCATTTGTACGCCACTCCCCTTCTACGTTGTTTCTGGCCGTACGTATGCGGCTGAGTTGTGGGTGGACTTAACCCCAACGGCCGCGTGCGGCTAGCGTACGTTAATAGCGAACGTACGCACGTTTGGCCGCTCCAACCAGAATAAGGCCCACTATCAAGAAATGTGACATTTGGGACAATGGCCCAATTCCTCTGCAACCGTATGACTGCTCTAACCCTATAAATGTAACATTAAATGGAGAGATATCAGAGGGTGGTGTTGAATTGAACTGGGTATACTGGAGCTTCTACACCATACAGTATTTACCAACACTTTCGCTTAGCTGAACACCTCCTTGCCAGATGAAAATGTTTACTTATCTGCAAACTCTCCCATCTTATTCCATAAACTGATAGTATTTGATGACCATTTAGGGGATGATTCTTATTGACTCGGTAAGCTGCGAAGATCGCAATTTACTGTTCTCCAGAGAGGCTTCCCTGCCGAATGCCCACCGCTGATTCCCCTCACATGGGGCCTTATTCTAGTTCACTCTTAGAGGCAAATTCCTTCTCAGATGGACAAAACCATGTGCACTGCAGGGGTGCAGATGTAGCAGGTGCAGATAGAATTAGAGTTAGGTGAGTTATTTTGTTTCTGTGCAGGGATACTAACTGGCTGATTTATTTCTACACTGCAATATAGATCTCACTTTGAAGAAAAACCCCACCCAAATCTAATTCTCTCTGCACATGTTACATCTGCCCCCCTGCAGTGCACATGGTTTTGTCGATTTGAGAAGGAATTTGCCTCTAAAAGTATAGAAAGGGGGGGATTTTGGAGTAAATTGCGCTGCTGTTTTTAAACAGATAAATAAAACAATAGACACACTATTGGGTGGTACAAGATGAATGAAGGATGGACACACTGTTTAAATTCAAATTATTTTATATGAAAAATAGAAAAAAGATATATATATAAAAAAATAGCATGACATTTACAAACATAAATTTAATAAAACAATTTCATAATTGGATGTAGTAATATATATAAACAATACACCAATTTGTGATATCCGATTGAATAGAAATTATCAAGGATCGTTGGCAGCAGACACTTAGTAGTTCACTGGGCTATAATAAATTTATGAAATATTCACTTTTTGTAAATGAGAGAGTCCAGGACTGAAAGTCTTAATTATGGACAATAGCAGCAGTGATAATAAGAAAAAAGGTATTTCACATATGCTCACCCTTGGATATAGAGGATTAAACTTGGAATTTCTCCAGCGCTCAGTTGTCAAGTTGCGTTATGGCACTGATGTCTTTGCTGATAAAAAAGCTTTAGATGCTCCTCTCGGCTTATGCCGGTGTAGCCAGCCAGTGGTTAGGTATAGATTGTACCTTCGCTTGCCACGGCGGAGAAGGAGATATTGTGTGGTGTGGATGTCCAAGTTTCTCTGCTGCAGAGTAAACGTACTCGGTGGAACAGCTGATGGCCGGCAGCGTGTGGGGGATCCGCTGCACTTCAGCTGGGGGATGAGGCTGAGAAGCGATGGTATGGCGACAGGTAACTACCTGTGTTAATAACGAAGCGGCTTGTCAGCGCCGCGTACCTGCGGCTGGGAATGAAGCCGGCGTATAGCTGCAGATAGCCTGTGGCGTGTGCAGGCTGTGCGGGTGTTGTTGTAGCAGCTGGCACGGTCCAGAGGTGAGCGGGGACGCCGCACTGATGCCGGCAAGGTGATAGAGGTGCACGGCAGTGGCGGGCTCCAGAGGGATGTTCAAATCAACGTGTAGCAGTAATGGAGCGGCAGCGTGTAGAGAGCTGCGCTTCTGTTGTAGAATGACAAGTGTCTGCTTGCGTGGATCAGGTAAGTATGACGTCAACGCGTTTCGTCCCCTTCAGTCAAGTGGGAACTTTTTCAAGACGGATCCCCCCCTTTTTATTCTTCTATTTGTGTGAGTCGTGACAGACTCACAGGAGTATATGCTGCAGCTGTATTAACCCAGTTTTATAAAATACATTTTCTCTATATTGCCTAGCGCCGGGAAGTGTGTTTTTAGGGTGTTCCCAGCTTTGGGTCTCCCTGCTACATACCCACCCCCCAGTTGCCTCTAAAAGTGAACTAGAATAAGGCCCATGGTAACTAGGACACATTCCCTCGCATGTCTCCGCAGCAGAAGAAATCATTCAGTGGTTGCCGATGGTCTGAACTGACTTTTATTTGCGTGTGCCTGCCCGAAGATGGGGTAGCCCCCTGCAGGCATCGTCCGAATTCGCAGTAATGCGAACAGATCAGAATGAACCCCTAAGGCTGCCTAGGGGCAGTCTATCAAATACTCAAGGTTGACTCTGGGAGAGTCATCCTTATTGAAATTAAATTTATGAAAAGATTTTTTGAAATTAATGCAAACGGCAGATGTTGAACCTGTATTATGCAACCTCCAGACTTTCATATGAGGATCTGGGGTTGGTGGAAGCAGTGAGATAAAGTTTTGCGTAGAGTGCTGTAAAACCTTCCTCAGGCCTCGGGTGCTTGTCGTCTGCATAGATAGATTAGTACTGGACCTTTCTAATCTGGCGCTTTAGTAACAAGGCTTACGTACTTTTCATTGCAAGTAGTACACAAATGTCACGTTTAACGTATAAGGTAGGTATTGTTCTGTCTCTTCACTTCTCTGTGCCAGCCACACCACCAGTCTGTACTGTTCAATATAAGACAGATATCCCCAGCAGTTGAATAGTGGACTTTTTAAGTTTTGTGTTTCCATTTAAATATAGAACTAAGATAAAGAAAGAACCTTTTCTTTTATGTTTTTTTAATTATCGGGATTTCATTTAACAGTTTTTTCAATGTCCGATTACGTAAAACAACATCTAACAAAGAAGAAAAGATGGCATTTTTCTGTTTGTTAAATGTAGGTTAACACATTGAAGTTCAGTTTTAGAGATCACATGTTTCTTTGTTCTTCCAATGTACCCAGTGTTTTTTTAGTGTCTTGCCAATTATCTGTACAATGTGCAGCCTGGCTTCTCTCTCTATGGAACAGTTTCTTTTATAACTGTGCTTGTTCCATCACTTGACTCTTTTTAAAGTAGGGCAGCCATTAGTGTTACATCTGTTTCTATCTGTGCAAAAGTCACATTAGCATGCCTTCCTTTATTTTTGTCTCTGCAAAGTTGGTATTATCTCCATAGAATGTGAGAAACTTCTATTATATATATATATATATATATATATATATATATATATATATATATATATATATATATATATATATATATATATACATTTTTCTCTTGTTTCCTATTTTATAGAGCAACACCCTTGTACTTTTACTTCTCTATCTATAGGATGAACACTTCTTCTCCAGTTAAACTTATTCTCTTACTGAAGGAGAGAGGTTAATTGTACTCTTATTTTCACTTAATGATGCATTCATTTTTGTCTGTATGTAGTAGCTTCTTGTTCTCTCCTATGTCCAAAACTATACACTGCGCTTGTTCTCTCAAATATCTCTGTCTACATTGGTGCTCTTGTTCTCTCATTTCTTTTTATATTGGTGCTCTTGTTCTCTCATTTCTCTTTATTTACAGTGGTGCTCTTGTTCTCTCATTTCTCTTTGTCTACAGTGGTGCTCTTGTTCTCTCATTCCTCTCTGTCTACAATGGTGCTCTTGTTCTCTCATTTATCTTTGTCTATAGTGGTGCTCTTGTTCTCTTATTTCTCATTGTCTATAGTGGTGCTCTTGTGCTTTAATTCCCCTTTGTCTACAGTGGTGTTCTTGTTCTCTCATTTCTCATTGTCTATAGTGGTGCTTTTGTGCTCTCATTTCTCTTTGTCTATAGTGGTGCTCTTGTGCTTTAATTGCCCTTTGTCTATAGCAGGCATTCCCAACCACGGTCCTCAAGGCACAATAACAGTGCAGGTTTTAGTGATATCCAGGCTTCAGCACAGATGGTTTAATCAGAATCACTCAAGTATTAATTAGGTCACCTGTGCTCAAGTCTGGATATCACTAAAACCTGCACTGTTGTTGTGCCTTGAGGACCATGGATGGGAAAGCCTGGTCTATAGTGATGCTCTTGTTCTCCTATTTATCTTTGTCTATAGTAGTTATCTTGTGCTTTAATTGCCCCTTTTCTATAGTGGTGCTTTTGTTCTCTCATTTCTCTTTGTCTATAGTGGTGCTCTTGAGCTCTCATTTCTCTTTGTCTATAGTGGTGCTCTTTTTTATAATTTCTCTCTGTCTATAGTGGTACTCTTGTTCTTTCATTTCTCTTTGTCTATAGTGGTGTTCTTGTTCTTTCATTTCTCTCTGTCTACAGTGGTGCTCTTGTTCTCTCATTTATCATTGTCTATAGTGGTGCTCTTGTGCTCTCATTTCTCTTTGTCTATAGTGGTGCTCTTTTTTATAATTTATCTCTGTCTATAGTGGTACTCTTGTTCTTTCATTTCTCTTTGTCTATAGTGGTGTTCTTGTTCTTTCATTTCTCTATGTCTACAGTGGTGCTCTTGTTCTCTCATTTATCATTGTCTATAGTGGTGCTCCTGTGCTTTAATTCCCCTTTGTCTATAGTGGTGCTCTTGTTTTCTCATTTCTCTCTGTCTACAGTGGTGCTCTTGTTCTCTCATTTCTCATTGTCTATAGTGGTGCTTTTGTTCTCTCATTTCTCTTTGTCTACAGTGGTGCTCTTGTTCTCTCATTTCTCATTGTCTATAGTGGTGCTTTTGTTCTCTCATTTCTCTTTGTCTATAGTGATGCTCTTGTTCTCTCATTTCTCATTGTCTATAGTGGTGCTTTTGTTCTCTCATTTCTCTTTGTCTACAGTGGTGCTCTTGTTCTCTCATTTCTCATTGTCTATAGTGGTGCTTTTGTTCTCTCATTTCTCTTTTTCTATAGTGGTGCTTTTGTTCTCTCATTTCTCTCTGTCTATAGTGGTGCTCTTTTTTTTCTAATTTCTCTCTGTCTATAGTGGTGCTCTTGTTCTCTCATTTCTCTTTGTCTATATTGGTGCTTTTGTTCTCTCATTTCACTTTGTATATAGTGGTGCTCTTGTTCTCTCATTTATCATTGTCTATAGTGGTGCTCCTGTGCTTTAATTCCCCTTTGTCTATAGTGGTGCTCTTGTGCTTTAATTCCTCTTTTACTATAGTGGTGCTTTTGTTCTCTCATTTCTCTTTGTCTATAGTGTTGCTCTTGTTCTCTTGTTTCTCTTTGTCTATAGTGGTGCTCTTGTTCTTTCATTTCTCTTTGTCTGTAGTAGTTCTCTTGTGCTTTAATTCCTCTTTGACTATAGTGGTGCTTTTGTTCTCTCATTTCTCTTTGTCTATAGTGATGCTCTTTTTTTCTAATTTCCATCTGTCTATATTGGTGCTCTTGTTCTCTCGTTTCTCTTTGTCTATAGTGGTGCTCTTGTTCTCTCATTTCTCTTTGTCTATAGTTGTGCTCTTGCTCTCTCATTTCTCTTTTTCTCTAGTAATACTCTTGTTCTCTCATTTCTCTTTGTCTATAGTGGTGCTTGTGTTCTCTCATTTCTCTTTGTCTATATTGGTGCTCTTGTGCTTTAATTGCCCTTTGTCTATAGTGATGCTCTTGTTCTCTCACTTCTCTTTGTCTATAGTAGTTATCTTGTGCTTTAATTGCCCTTTTTCTATAGAGGTGCTTTTGTTCTCTAATTTCTCTTTGTCTAAAGTGGTGCTTTTGTTCTCTCATTTCTCTTCGTCTATAGTGGTGCTCTTGTTCTCTCATTTCCCTTTGTCTATAGTGGTGCTCGTGTTCTCTAATTTCCCTTTGTCTATAGTGATGCTCTTGTTCTCTCATTTCTCTATGTCTATAGTGGTGCTTTTTTTCTCTCATTTCTTTCTGTCTATAGTGGTGCTCTTGTTCTCTCATTTCTCAATGTCTGTAGTGGTGCACTTGTTTTCTCATTTCTTTCTGTCTATAGTAATGCTCCTGTTCTCTCATTTATCTCTGTCTATAGTGGTGCTCTTTTTTTTTTAGCCTTTCTCTTTGACTATAGTTGTGCTCCTGTCCTCTCAGTCTATAGAAAGGTGCAATCTGTGTATATAGGAGCCGATACCGTATAGGTTGCATAAGTGCAAAAAATTGCATTCATCTGATTTTTGCTCTCCTGTGCGCGTCTGAATCAGGTCATTATTGTAGAGTTAAATTTGCACTTGGCTCCTCTCTCTTTTGATGATTACAGTCCTAATTTGCGGTGTAAATGCATATACAAGAAAATACAATACAAAATATGAAAATAGGTTTTGCACCTTTTCACTCATTACATCTATGAGCATTGTAAAGTTCTAGGTTACTTATTTTTTTATTCAGGAAGGAAGTGCAAAGCAAATAGTTTTAGTGGCATGTTCGGGATTCCCCATGGCTCAGCTTTCGCTACAGCAGTACAGTGAACTATTCCTGTATATCTTCAAAGCATCATGCTGTTCCTGTTCTTAGCTTCACTCTCTTGGCCCCTAATACCCACCCATGTGCAATGTTTCTGTTCTGTTGGCTTTTGGAGGTTACGTCTCCATGTAACAGGCCCTGGGCTGGATTACCAGGTATCTTATCCAGAGTTCTTTTTGGACCCTTTTTCATTGAGCCTCTACCGGGGTTGTCCTGGTAATAACCTGGGTTATAGCGACAATGGAAAAGGGGTATGCACCTCTGTACATCCTTTGTTTCTTTTCCTCGATATCAGTAAACTATAATTTCTACAATGATCACATATGTTTAATAATGACCACAATCCGTTAAGTGTACTTGCTCAGTGGCTCCAATTCAAACCTGATCACACAGTTGCAAATCCAAAGTGGGCAGTTTTGTTTAGGTAGAAGCCACCCCGTAGAGGTGGCTTTACAGAATAATGTGATCACTGTACGAATGGATGTATATGGCTGCAATTAAGCCACTCAACATCGAATGATTTTTACACAGGGCGCCACTTATTGCAGGCTCAGAGTTAGACTCACTAAAGATAGCGGGGATCGAATGAGTGTTCCGTTAAAAGATCTGGTTCTGTTGGGTGACTTGTTGGCTCGCTTTGGGGGAAAATTGCTTATTTACGGCTTGAGTGTACTAAGTGTAGTATCTCTTCGTGGTTATTTTCACTTATTCTTCTATTTATCCTGCTGAACACAGATAAGATCCCATATGCCGCCGGACCCACTTGTCTGAAAAAGCTGCTAAAATTATTATATCCACATCATCAGGCCTCAATGTGTTCAACACCACACACACGTGTGTAAATGAAGCCAGACTGGGGGGACCATGTGATACCAGACAATGATGTAGCACATGGCTGTTGGTGGTCCATTGATGTAATGGAGGTGTGATACACCAGGAAGTAAAGGAAGTTGGAGACATAGACAGATGGAGCCCAGCTCACTAAGCTTTAAAAGTGATACAATGGAGAGTGATAAACCACCCGCCTATCAACTCATACCTGACATGTCACAGACTGTGTTTGAAAAATATCAGACAGGAGCTGATTGGCTGGTGGTTTTTCACTCTCCATTTTATCACGTTTGAAGCTTAGTGCATCTGGCCCATAATCTTTACTTCATGAATCTGGTGCTGTAAAATGAAAGTTGAAAGTACTACACAGCCCACCAAACACAGATCTAATAAAAAAAACATGTGCACTGCCTGGTCTGTGTGTCTGTGAGTGAGAATGTGTGGTCATGCTACACACCTTTCTGTTATACTATGCTGCTTCTGGTACTGGGTAAACTCCTGTGAGCAGCATCGAATCCTCTGCTGGGACCTGTGGTGCTTCCAGATTGTTCTGCAGCAGCCCAGTTTCAGCAGCAACACTCAGCAGCTCCAATGCAATACTCTCCGGAGTTAGTACATCTCAGCTGCCACAGGTGGCAGTGCTGAGCTCAGACATGGTGTGGATTGCACTCTGCAGAGCTGGATTAACTACTGCCCTGAGTCAGTCAATACAGTTAAGGTGGCCATACACCTACAGATTTATCTTCAGATCTGGCTGGTTGGAACAAAATCCTGGTAATATCTGAATGACAGTTTGACAGTTTTCCAGCATTTCCAAGCAAATGGTCAACTGTCATTTGTTCTCATCCATAACCATGTTTTTGTTCCAACCAGCCAGATCTGAAGATTAATTGGTAGGTGTATGGCCACCTAAGCTGCCATGTGTGGCATTGAAAATGAAACTGAAACTAAAAGAATGACTAATCACCTACTAGGGAGCAATGGCTCACTGTCTCTTTTAAATGAGCCATTCAAAAAAGACGCCTCACAGACGACCGACCCATCTCTACTCAGAGTAGCCAGAGACCTTCACGCCTAGTGTTATTTCTTTGCACTCCCATGAAATGGCCGGTTACCACCCCTAGAAGCCTACTTCCTGTCAGTCACCTTGCGTATGGCCAGCAATAAAAAAGTCGCAGTGTTCCATCGCAGGACCGCCTCGCGCATGCACACTACGGGATGTACACATGCGCAGTCTATCAATAATTGACCATTGTGCGAATTTTCAGCCGTGCGATCAGGTCTAGATCACCAGTGCACAGATAATATTTGTCATCTATGTATAGATGATGTATATACGCTGGTTAATACAGAATATTATAAAACTTAAGCTATAGTTACTTAAAAATGAATTCAGTTTCATTAGTAGCATCCTAATAAAAACTAATTAATTGTTAGACTATTGAAAATCTTTATTTTCATGGAGTTGCCTGTGGATTGTGGACAGCCAACTTTGTGTAAAAGGAGAACAATCCTTCAGAAAACCACTTAAGTTAACATCCAAGTGACTGGGTTACCTTGGAGATGGTTTGGAGAAGACTCACAATGTTAAAAAAACAAATAGACATAGTTTAGGCCCCATTAATGTCTATGCCAAGAGGGTAGACCTGCAGCAGGTTGTCTGTTTTTCTTGGAATTGGTTGTTCTAAGAATGATATTTGTTGTAAAGCCTCAAGTCCTTTCCTGGCTGTACAAGTTATTTAACACAGCTATAGTGACTCTGGTTATACTATTCGCTGTTAGTTCTCGGTGTGTGCAGATATACTGAAACAGCAAGGCTGTCTTCCAAGTGTGACTTCCTTTGAGCACTAGAAGGAATTAATTAAACAAGCTCAGCCAAACATATCACATGGGAGACTTGAAATACCAGCCTGCAGAAGAAAGCCTTGTTTTGTGTGCGTGCACGGTGCCTGATTTCAGTTGGAGCAGTTACTCTTAGCATGCAGACTTTTTAGGGGAAAGCAAACTGCGCGAGGAGAGGGGGATAAAGGAAAGGTAGGTGTGCTGGCTTCATTATTTTTCTTGGGGATAAGGTGGGACTGCTGTAACCTGAAGACATTCTAGTAACAGGGAAGGGCAAAACTGCCTGCCACACATCAGTTCTGGGTTTCAGACTCCGTAGGTAAATTGTGCTGTATATTTCATAATTGGATATGAAGTCTCTTTATGCTGTATATTGGTATTGGAATGAAAGACCAAGTAAATAAGGTTTATGTTGTCAACAGTAGTAGTAATAAGAAATGTGTATGCATGCCAGATTTAAGAGTGTAATTATTCTAGAATTGGTTTAGTATGGGAGTTTCTACATGTATATCCTACGGAACATAGCAGGTTCATGTAACGTGAATATTTATTGTTGAAAAGCCTTTTTTGTTATGAAGCAATTTGTATGCTTTTAACAACTTGCACAATGTCAGCAGATTACTAGTGGCATGCATAACAAACAAGAACACGGATGCAATGCACACTTACAGTATGTATATTGTATTGTATACATTATGTCTGAATCGGGAGTACTAGGAGTGTTTTTTTTTTGCAACTTTTTCCATTAAAATGCTTATTATTAACAAAACAGTGAATATGATGCACAAGCAGCTTCTGATTAAAATAATATGCAGCATTCCTATATTTCAGTATATGACTGTGGCTACATCTGCATAAAAAATAGAATCTTACAGTGTTTTCCTGGAAAACCTTGTAACATAGCATTTTGTATGCAGCTATGACGAAATGTAACGGAAAAAGTCACAGGAGGCTAGATGTACATGGGCACATCTGTACGTATAAAATATATGAATATAGAGTAAAAAGGAAAATACATTAAAAAAATATCATACGTACCAGAGAGAATACATTCAATTATCATTAGACTATAAAAAATATTTAATTAAAAAAGTTTAATAGTATTTATGTACAGTTTCTTATATAGCGCAGCAGATTCTGTTACGCAATAGTATGCAGACAATCGTCACCTGACACTAGAGCGAGCGCCTTCTGCTACAGCATACATTAGGGATCTCAAACAATTACATTATCAAAATGGCACCATCTTAACAAAAATGTTGTGTAATACTGAGCAATCTTAATGCTTTATTTATTTATTTATGTATTTATGTATTTCTTTATGTATATTATCTGGAAATATTCATGACAAAGATGATCTCCAGATGACAACTATGTCTCAACGCCTTTCTTTTATTGTTATTAAATTAATAAAACACCACACATTCTTCTTTCGTAACACAGTGAAATAAGGTAAATGCACAACATTGCTTTGAAGATTGTTGCATGTTTTAAAAAGTAAAATTCGATGAAAACAGCTTTCTGTAGTATCTACTTTGTATTAGTTTGTATTTCTGTTTCTCAGCTGGTATTAAAGCTGTGGTGTGTCTGTGCTGGTCATGACAGATTCTAATGTATCTGATATCCAGACTGTGTCTAGATAAACAACATATAGTCGTTATGGTCAATAGGTCGACATGAGTAATATGTCAATATGGCAATGGTTGACACATGAAAAGGTTGACATACATCTTTCATGATTTATTTCCTCTTTTGGACTCTTTCATACTTTACCATCCATGTACACCCGAGCAATTTGAGGGCATGTGGTACACTAAGTGGGTGTCCATGTGCTCAAGTGTCGACACTGAGAAAAAAAGTGAAAACCTCATGCCGACCTTTTCCATTTCAAACTATACCCAGTGTCAACCTTGTGCATGTTGACCTTTTGGGGTCGACTTGCTATACCACATGTATCATGGGTTACAGGGAATGTCCAATATTTGCTTATTGTCCTTATTTATCTTCACTTTTAATCTGAATCTGATATAAGACAATAAAATCTATATTTATTAAAGGCAGATTAGCCCTAAATCCTATGTGGACGTTTTTGGCCCATATAGGGCTTCTCTGCTGGTGATAGCTATCGCTGTGTGTTGTCAGCTATAGCATACACCAGTTAGCTCCAAGGATAGTTTTCCCACAAAAAGAATAGGAAAGCATATTCATCAACACTCATGGCAGTATCTGTACTTTGGTAAATTTATACCCATTCGATGTAAAATATGGCTGGTAAATTATATGGCAAGCTCAGCCGAATTCTGGTGTACAAATGAATATGCCATCAATAGAACGCGACTGCATATGGCCTGGCCATGATTTCTATGGTGGTGTGCTCATAGGTGTGCGCACATTGGGCGGTATTCAATGAGCCTGATTCGCCATGTTTTTATGGCGAATTTGTGCTGTTTGGCGAATTTCTGACTAAAACGGTGAATCACCCTATTCAATGACCACATGGCGAATACATTTCAAGGTTTTTTTCACCATGATTCACCGAGTAGCAATCGCTATCTTTTTATGGTGAAGTGGAATGTGAACTTTTAAAATAAAGTGTTTTATTTTTTACAATTGGTGTAAAAAAATCAGGAATTTTATTCTGAGGAGGGGCATGCTATTTTTATTCATGTGCTGTAAGCACATGAATATATATTTAATTTTAAAAAAAATATTTTTTTTTTTTTTTTTTTTTTACACAGCAGTCAGCAGGGGGCGCAGGAGCCGAGCCGCTCATTACATATTCATATATTCACTGCACCCGATCGTTACGATCGTGTGTAGTGAATATACGCTCCCCTGCTAGCACCCCCGGGGGGCAGCCTGTGCTGCCTGGCACCCGTGGAGCCCACCTACCCCCCACAAAGTTCTGGGGCAGGCAGAGAGACTACCATCTCTCTGCCTTGCACCATCCTCAGGCTCCCTGCGACAATCGCCGCAGGAGCTCATATTCGCCAGTCAGGGGCAGCGAGCCGCTGGCTCCGGAACGTGGCGAATGTGCAGCGAATCCTAAAAAGGATTCGCTGCACCTCGCAGGTATTCTCATTGAATACCGCCCATAGAGTGTTAGGGGTGCACAGGCACCCCCTAATGCTGTACCCCACTCTTATGAACACCTCCCTGCCGCTACCTTTTACCAAAGACTTTTGCTTTTTAGAAATGTATTCCATTAAAAGAAGCGCCCATCAATCAATTATGTGAGTTTTGCATTGTAAATTGTATTAGACTATGGTCATATCACTACATACTGTACCTGCGTCATCCATATATGTTTTGACTTTATTTGCATGTACTGTTACACAGAGTAATGAGAAGATTTTGGGAACCAGAGAAGGTGGGGGACCCCACATTTTTTTTATTATTATTATTTTAATTTTCTATTTTTTACACAGAGAAGCCTGCATGGATCTGACTGATCCATGCAGACTTCATGCTTGTCCGTATTTGGCTGCCAGGGAAACTCGGCAGCCAAATATGAATGACTTCACCATTGTAACATACAATTCCTGAGCATACGGCAGTTTATGAAATTAGTCAAATTCTCAGTTTGTATTTTCGGCCCGATTACTGACAATCCTGGTCGTACACAGGATTAGCTGTAATCGGGTGTTAGTAAATTGTCCCACCTTTTATGTAATCTTCATCTCAGGATGGCTATAGTGAGGGCAGCCAGCAGGCAAAATTATTTATTTATTTATTTTAATCAAAGATTTGGTTTATTTAAATTTACTTACCAAAAATGGACGTGGAACCCCAGGACAGGCTTCCAGTTTGCTGTACAAGTGTAAACTAGCAAAGGCAGGTAAAGCATGTGCATCAGGCTCCAGACTGCCAGGAGCAGTGGTAAGTTCAGCCACACCGCTGCCAGCAAGGATTGCCTAGGAGCTTTTCTAGGAATTCATCCTTATAGCATCCTTTTTAATAAATAAACTCCCAAATAAATAAGTAGATTTCATAATAGGCTAGTGAGAGGGCTTTTTATTGATACTGATACATGCAGCAAGGGTACACTGCTGCCTTCTCTTTCATTAAAGTGATTGTTGACTGCATGCTAGACTAGGGACAGACTGCAAATATTCTGTAGAAGTTACTAATGCTTTCTATGCAGATAAAATGGGAGTTTTATATTTGCTCAGTTTAAGTAAGGTTTATATTTCTAATTCAATTATTAACTTTATGTTTTGTAAAAATTATGAATATATATACTGGGAGAGATAACTAGGCCACCCTAGTTATAATGTTCTTCAGGGAAACACTGAATAGTGGGTCTGGTTTAGAGATGTACACAATTCCAATGTTTATGGAGTTTGTGTGATTCGCATCCATCACACAAACTCGCGCTGCCCATGCACCAAAGTACTTCAGCAATATTGTGCAGGCAGAAACACAGGTGTGTTGTTTTGTAATGTGTCTCAGCCTACATCAGCAATACTGTATGCACAAAACATGCTGGTTGCCAGAGTTTAAGTTCATACAGACATTCTGCCTAACCATAAGGTTACTCGGTGAGTCAGTTATTGAAGGATCTGTGATTACCAGTACGGATGGTGTAATGGTTAGCTACTGCTTCACAGCGCTGAGGTCATGGGTTCAATTCCTACCATGGCCCCAACTGTGCGGAGTTTGTATATTCTCCCTGTACTTGCGTGGGTTTCCTCCGGGTACTGCGTGGGTTTCCTCCCACAATCCAAAAATATACTGGTAGGCTAATTGGCTCCCAACTAAAATTAACCGTAGACTGTCTGTGTGTGCATGTACATGTGGTAGGGAATATAGATTGTAAGCTCCACTGGGGCAGGGACTGATGAGAATGCTCAACCATTCTCTGTAAAGCGCTGCGGAATATGTATGCGCTATATAAGAAACTGTTAATAAATAAATTACTGCATTCTTATTTGTACACCGTTACTTAGTTACTTACTGCCACCAGGGGGCGTCCTATTAGAATTCCGCATGTCTGTGTCACTTGCATATTTTTGCACATCCGCTGCTTATGGGATCCCATCTGCGAATTAGATGTCTACAAAGGGTTTAATAAGTAATACAAAGCTGTGTCTGTGCTGCTTTTTTTTGCTTAAAAAAAAATAGCATTATGGAACACTTATATCGCTAGCTATCATTTTACCACTATTACGTTACTGTTTTTTTTTTGTTTAAGCATGTTTATGGATTAAGTTCATATAAAAAGTGGTTCTAGTGGACTGAGATGATTATTGAAAACCCACCAATACTTTATGGGCTATGGGGGTTATTTTGGTTATTATGTGCACTGCAGGTGGGGTAGATGGGGTTGGGATCATTTGGTCTACAGCATGATGGTCGACATGGGAAAAGGTCGACATGGTTCTAGGTCGAAAGTTCATTAGTTCGACAATGTCTAGGTCGACATGGGGTTTTTCACTGTTTTTGTACCTGAATGTACACAGTTGACATAGACACAGTGTAAAGTGCACTGCATCCGCTTGCTATGCGTCGGGCACGGTGCCTCGCTATGCTTGGCACACTATTTTATTCTCCCACCGCGCCCTAGTGGATGGTAGGGCATGAAATACTGCCTGTCGTCACATGTCGGCTCAAAAAACAGTGAAAACTCCATGTCGACCTTTTGACTGTCAACCTAGACACTGTCGAACTAATGACCTGTCGAACTAATGACCTGTCGACCCAGAACCATGGTGACCTTTTCCCATGACGACCTTTTTCCCATGTTGACCTAATGGTGTCGACCTAATGACTGTCTACCATAATGCTGTAGACCAGTGGTTTCCAACCCTGGTCCTCAAGTACCCCCAACAGTGCACGTTTTCCAGGTCACCCAGCAGGTGTTCTCATTATTCAGGCACATTTGAAAAGATCCACAGGTGGAGCTAATTATAGCACTTGTGATTCTTTGTGGAGACCTGCAAAACATGCACTGTTGGGGGTACTTGAGGACCAGGGTTGGGAACCACTGCTGTTACATCTTCCCCACCTGCAGTGCACATGGTTTTGCCCATTTTCCAAACAAATGTGTACTGAGCTCAGATCTGAATAAGGCCCATGGTTTTGTCCATCTAAGAAGGAATTTGTCAGAAGGAGTGAACCAGAATAACGCCCTATATCTGAGAAAAATGTTTACATAACAACCAGAGCAGTACAAAATAAGCAGAGTTATGCTTAGTAAAAAACCTATTTGTTTCTTAAAGGCTAGGTGGATGGATCTTTCAGCCTTCCATACACTGTCCTAGATATTTTACTGAATGGTTAAACACAAAATGACACCTTTGTGATTTCCATGGGTTTGTGTTTGTCTTTCAGTAAATGGCCTTAGCAAAGAGATAAGAATAGGATACCCTGTTCATTTAATAGTAGCAGACAAAGAATATTCAGTACGCTTCCTTCCCTTGAGACAGAATTTACTGTAATAACAATTGTAGCAAGGCGAGGATTAGAAAAATCAGGTTACGTAGACATCGTCTGGGCAGGAGAAGTCACTATTCAACATTGTTGTATTAAGTAGGACAAAAATGTCACGTCAGTCACCCATCATGACTTTTATGAAGCACTTGGGGAAAAATCTCAATTAAAAAAAATTTTCCACTGGTATAGACTGGACTTTTTTAACAACTTGCCTGTTTCTGATGATAATTTATCCCCTACCTGATTGATCTTTATGGAAGAGAAAACCATTAACAATGGATGTATTGAGTGACGGCTTCGCAGCCATACAGTGATTACATTAATAATTTAGAAAGTTTCATTGGCTTGATATTAGGCCATATTAATAATTTTATGCAAAAATAGATAAGTGTGTATATATATATATATATATATATATATTCTCCAACTTGATCAAAGAAAGATTCTTCATAAGATGTAGGTCAGGGGTGTCCAAACTTTTTGCGACGAGGGCCAGATTTGGTAAAGTGTAAATGTGTGGGGGCCGACCATTCTGCCTGACATTCTTTGAATCATTAGTCACATCAGAATAGTCCCCCAGTCTGCCCCATTCACTCTATGTCCCCCAGCCTGCCCCTTCACTGTATTTCCCCCAGCCTGCCCCCATTCACTGTATGTCCCCCAGCCTGCTCCTCTTTCACTTTATGTCCCCCATTCACTGTATTCCCCACTCTGTCCCCCAGCCTGCCCCCCTTCTCTTAATGTCCATCAGTGCCTCCATTCATTGTATGTCCCCAAGCCTGACCCTCCTTCACTGTATGACTCCCATTCACTGTATGACCCCCATTCACTATGTACCCCACTCTGCCCCCCATTCACTGTATGTCCCCCAGCCTGCCCCTGCTCCCCCTTTTCTGAATGGCCATCACTGCCTCCATTCACTGTATGTCCCCCAGCCGGACCCTCCTTCACTGTATGTCCCCCACTCTGCCCCCTCCCTTCTCTGTATGTTTCCCAGCCCCTTGTGTGAGCCAGAGGAAGGAGAGGCAAAGCAGGCACTGCAAGGACAGGAGATGCTTGGGCTCCCGCTGCTGCCCTCCTCTGCTCTGCATGTTACGGGAGCAAGCTTCCCCCTTGCTGCCCCCCTCCCCAAACACTGCTGTCATGGTGATTGTGGAGTAGGGTGTTATAAGATTGCAGCAGCAGGGGTAGAACGCCAAACTTATCTGACTGTGGTGGCCGGCACCTCCTCATTGCAGCAGACAGCAAGGTAAAGGAGCATTCGCCGGGCCCCACCTTTAGTGTCCTGGGCTGTACTTCCCTCAACTGATGCTCTGCCCGCTTCCAGCTGGAGGCTGCGGGCCGCTTGAAATGACAGCACGGGCCGCATTTGGCCCCCGGGCCTGACTTTGGACATGCCTGATGTAGGTAATACTATGGTATTACTAGACTGCTGGGCATACACATTTTTCAGCCTTCTTATACTGTGTATGTGCACATAGAAAGCAATGTGATAACTTCTTTTTATGTTGCCAAAACTAAATATTTTTGTCTACATTTTTCAGCAGTACCTTGCAAGCAGTAGAGTTAACACAATGTTCTCTGTCAGATACATTGTTAAGAAATAGGAATAACTGAAGCAGTCAAGGGTAGAGATGGACAAAACGGATCATTAAGCTGAGCCGGTATCCGCCGGATCCTGCAGTGAGGAAAAAGATACGGATCTTTTAGACGGATCCTCGTCTCACTGTAAAAAAAAGAGGGGGGGAATACACATGACCGAGTAAAAACACTGATCGATGGCTGGGTGCAGAATCGCCATCGATGGCAACCATCGATGGTGTCTGCACCGATGGCCATCCCTGGCAGCAGCAGCTAATCTTTCTATCACTTGTAGTCACAGCACTGTACTCAGTCTACAGAGGTAGTACATGTGGCAGCACTGAGATCAGGAAAATGCATTGTAAACTGAAACGGATCACCTTTTTGGGATCGGCGGCTCATTCGTTCTTCAATGGGATCCATTCAAAAGATCTGATTTGTTCGCGAACGACCCATCTCTAGTCAAGGGTGGAACATAAAGACTACTGTAGAAAACATTTTTACTTGAACTGCCTGGAGGCTGGACAGAAGAACTACAAGACAAAGAAAAAAAAAAGAAGGCCATAAGCAGATTAGCAGGTCCTCTACTGCATTATGTACAACCATGATCTGTATGGGAGAATAAGCAGCAGGAATATATATATATCCCCTACCACTCAGTGGCGTCACTAAGTTTTGGGCGCCCCCCCCGCCGTTAGGAGGGGGGCGCCGCCGCCGCCCCGCCAAGCACCCCCAATCCCCCGCCGCCCATGCAACCCCCCCAATCCCCCGCCGCCCATGCAAACCCCCCCCCCCCCCCAATCCCCTGCAGCCTTACCTATAGCGCTGGTCCCGGCGGCTCCGTTCTTCTTCTGCTGAGGACCACCATAAAATGGCCACCCCCATACAGCAGACAGTTTCAGAGAACTGTGTGCTATATGGGGGCGACCATTTTGTGGTGGTCCTCAGCAGAAGAACGGAGCCGCCGGGACCAGCGAGATAGGTAAGTCTGCGGGGGATTGGGGGGGGGGTGTAACTATAGCACCGCAGCCCCCGGCGCCCCCACATATATTATATTTAGCAGCTAAGAGAGAGCCCATTTGCCCTACAGGTTTTGGACACTGGTATGATAATGCATGTATGTCCCCTCCACATGGTACAAGGCAGCAGCCATTTGTAGGATGAATCAATATTCGGAGTATTAAATCACTTGGACATACTGACATCACAGAAGCATGAGCACTCTGATGGAAATTCAATTACATACCTCCCAACTTTGGACCAGTTGGAAGCGGGACGCAGTTCCTGTGCGCCGAAAATTTTGGGGGCCGTGGCCTAATTCGGGGGCGTGGCCTATACTCGCGGCTCTCCCGCGAGGTCACGCCCCCATTTTGCCGCTATGGGGGCCAGTGGCGAATTTAGGGGTCAGGCCGCCCCTAGGCACAACATTTTTGTGCCCCCCCAATTTTAAGGTAATCATATAAGTATATACATTGTTATTTATACATTTCATAAAAATGTAACTGTAGCCCATCTTAATATTTTTTTAAGCACTATGGACTGCTCACTGTACGGAGGACCCGGAGGGAGGCACTTATTAGTACAGTAATTAGCACAGTGTCTCCATCAGTCTCTCTCCGGCTCACACACTGTGACTGACTGAGCGCAGGGAGGATCTGCGCGCCGCTCAGCTCAGCTGCTGGATACACAGCAGCCAATGTGTGTGTGTAGAGTAGCCAATGGGCGGGAGCCAGCAGCAGTGAGCCTGAGCCATTTCCGGATGCGCAGGGGGACCGTCGGACCCAGCCACTAACTGGTGATGTAATGTGCATGTGGGTGGGCAGTGGCGGGTGACGAGCGGCGCTGCCGCCGACATGATAATTCATGTCTGGGGCGGCGGCTCTCGTCACTCACCGCTGCCCACCCGCTCTGCCATGCTGCTATTTAACAGAATGTCAGTCTGCCTGCCGCCCTTAATTGGTGCCGCCCTGAGGCCGGTGCCTCACGGGCCTAGGCACAAATCCGGCCCTGCAGGGGGCATGACCCAGAGGCTCTGTGAGCCTCTTGCCATGCCCCCAGCCCCCTGGCTACGGGAATAGACGCTCTGCTTAGCAGCCTACAGGGGGGACTCCCAACAGCCCCCCTCACCGCGGGACACTACCGGCCGTGGGAGAGACAGCGGGACAGGCCCTGATAATCGGGACTGTCCCGCTGTAATCGGGACTGTTGATAGGTATGCAATTAAGAAAAGTACACTAGTATTTGTCATTTAATTTTTTTAGCATTGTCCTTCACTGCGCAACACATTATACCACTATTTTTCTTCCATTTCCGTGTACGTGTGTATATGCGTGTGTTTGTATATGTTTAAAAAATCTGAGATTCATTGATGATGAGACACTTTGAGCTGAGCCTCGTGTCAGTTTTTCTTCAGCCTCCTGCGCTGGCACGCTACATGTCTGTAGCAGATGTCGCTGAAGGACTCCTGTGTGTTTTCATCTAACCCCAATTTGTCCTCATGAAATGACCTGTCCGCTGCACTGCTAAGCAACTCTAAGATATAAGCCGAGTTTATAACAAAATAAATAACAGATGTTTTCAGTTACAAAGAAGATGAACTATATTAATAGGTATACTTGAAGTTACATGTTTTATTTGCACATGCTCTTTGGTGACCTGAGGTAACTTCAGCAGACATAAATAGGAGCACAGCCACATGTTATGCAAAACGTCAAACAAATTATTTCTATAGTAGTCTTCCTTTGTACATATCAATTTTGTGTGTATAGCCTCCGTAATCTGACAAGTCCTGTCTATGATGAGGAAAAACGAATGGGATCTGAAGTCACCACTATTTCTCATCTTTAGTAATGGTCAGCTGTAACAGTTCCCATCTGCCCCTATGCTATAAAGTCAGATCTGCTTTTATTAGTACTACACAGATTTTCTGATTGCCACATACCAATATGGAACTGTGGTCAATTATCTGATACATTGAACAAGCTAAATGTGTACTCTTCTATATACTGAATGCAACTATTACTACATCTATTTTACATTTTGTAAAATTGTGATATTTAATAAAACATGGTGTTCCTTGAGCAGCAACAATAGAGGAATGTTCTTATTTATCTGCGTTCATCAGCTGTCCTGTCCTGTTCTTTCTGCAGATGCCTGACCAGTTTGATCAGACGCTGGTACTCAACCAGTTGAGGTATTCCGGAATGCTAGAGACAGTCAGAATCCGCAGGGCTGGTTTTCCTGTCAGAAGACCGTTTCTGGATTTTTATTTTAGGTGAACATATAATGTTTTTCTTCTTAAACCTTAATTTGTATGGCTAGTTATGCCTATAATATGCAAACAAACAAAGCAGATTTATTACATGGTAGAAATATGTATATGTGATCTGCAATGCAGATAAAATGTTTCTAGTTTATTGACTGTAGGCCAACAGTCATGTCCTTTCTTTCGCTGTTATGTTTCCACTTTTACAGTATGATCATTGTTATTTAAGCTTGACTTTTACTATTATTTTCATTCTAACTTATTAATTACATTTTTAATAGTGATAGTAATAATTAAAGTAATAATAATAATAATTGTTTATTGATTTTAAAAAAAGAGTGGACTGGTAGATATGGGGGAAATTTACTAAAGGAAATTTGTAAAAAAAAATAGGTGTATTTGTATCCAGAAATACACTTATTTTTGACATTTACTATCCCGAAAATACGACAATTCGTAGTCATAGTGATGTGCTATCAATACCAATACGAATTGCCGTATTTTCGGGATAGTAAATGTCAAAAATAAGTGTATTTCTGGATACAAATACACCTATTTTTTTTTACAAATTTCCTTTAGTAAATTTCCCCCTAAATGACTTCCTTGTCCCCTTCAGAACCTAATTCAAACTCACACTTAACTATAATGCCCCCACCCAATTCTCTTCCCCCTGTGTTTCCAAACTCATTTCCCTCCACGCTCTGGCCCAACCACTTTTCTCCACCAAGGAGTACCACCTCTCCTCCCAACTGATTACCTCCTCACAGACTTTGCCAGTGCTGCTCCCCACTCTCTCCCTGTCAGACCTTCCAATTATCCCCAAAGCTTCAAAAGGGATCTGAAAGCCCACTTCTTTATTAAAGACTTCTAGCTCTCATCTTAAACCACTGCTCTCAAGACTGCCCCGCCTCATTTAGTGTGTAAGCCCTTATAAGCAGGGTCCTCTCATGTGTTTTTCTATCCCTTATTTATAAATCTATATATCTTCCCCATTGCCAACAGCGGCACATTTTGTTACAGTATGTGCACTTTTAATTAGTGTATTCACTAATAACATAGTAAGTGTTTGTATATCCACATCAACAAGATGCACTTCTATATTATATTATACAATTAGTATATATTTACTTAATTACTTACTTATTTTCAAATTATTATTAATTTTAGCTAAAGAGGAGATTTAAGTTAGCTGTGGTAATTTGTGGTGGGTTAACTAAAGCAGTGGGGCTATTCAATTAGTTCTATAGGCAGCCTACAGACTGCAATTAATGGGGATTGAGCATGCTCAAAACAAAATCCCTGATAAGTAGCCTGTTTTCTGGTGCTGTGACCATTTTGACCTATAGGTTTGGGAACTTATCCTGAGTTCTGTGTGTTAACTCCCATTAACAGGGTAATTAAATAGCCCTGGGCATTAAAACCTGATGTTACCACCCTTTTTCCTACTACTGCATCTAACTGAATTCTCCCTTTAGTCTCCTTTACTTAAATTCATGTTGATCTGAAGGTCTAAATATGTGATGTTTGATTCCTTTTGCCAGATATAAAGTTCTAATGAGAAATCTGAGTCTTCCCGAAGATGTTAAAGGCAAATGTGAGACTTTGCTTCATCTCCATGATACAACGGACACTGAGTGGCAGATTGGAAAAACCAAGGTATCTTCCTTGTCATTGTATTCAATAGAACAAAGAAGTAGCTGAGTATCTATGAGTGGGGTGTGGTATGTGGGCCCGACAGTTGGGATCGTTAAACCAACATCGGAATCCCGACCTCTGATGCTCCAACAGGGGGGGGGGTCACTGACCTGCCACACTGCGGGCTCATGTTCCTTTCTACCTCTATGGGGGTTGTGGACCCCCACAAAGGAGAATAGCCCCTGTCAGTCAGGATCCCGACTGTCTGTTATTTAAACAGTCGGATTCCCGATGTTGGTATACTGACGGTCGGAATCCCGACTGCCAGGACATTATCTGGCACTCCTGTAAGTGCTCATGCTTTTGGGATAGCATTGGCAATCATAGTTCGTATATTACTATACACCACAAACCCTACCTCATACATACAGTACATGGCTATGTATACAATTACACATTGTGATGATCATGGTTATGTTTGCCTAGAGGCAATAACTTACTGTGTGCTTACCAGATAAATGCGTCACTTACTGTAAACAGGGAATTGATGTTTATTCTGTGTGACAACGCTACATAGACCCAAAAGTGGTTTAAACTGCAGATACAGTGTATATATTTATGTAGAGAATGAAGCTACGTAGTTTTATGTATGTTTAGCTCCAGTTTCTGTTTGTTTTTTTTCTACTTAATTTTGTCAAATAAAACACTCACTATCTCTGCCATAATATTAAGTGCATTATGGGGCCATATGCTTTGAAGCATCAGCCTACAAACAAAGAATGAGGCCACAGAAACAGTTAATAAATCACCCAAGATTACAGAATAAATGACTGTGTACTGTGTGTTGACCCCAGGTTTTCCTTCGAGAGTCCCTGGAGCACAGATTGGAGAAGCAACGTGAGGTTGAAGTCTACAAGGCAGCCTTGATAATACAGTCACACATTATGGGCTTTGTGGCAAGGTGGGTGAGACTCATTCTTCCATCACACTGAAGGCATTAGTGTTGTTTATTGCCTGCAGTGCCAAGATTGCTTGTAGATGTACAGATAATGTATAGGGTGCTTCCCATTTACAGATTATGGACATCTTTCAAAATATTTGAACATTGGGGGGTGATTCAGGTTGGATTGCAAAGCACATTTGGTTTGCTAATGGACAAAACCATGTGCACTGCAGGTGGAACAGATGTAACGTGCAGAGAGAGTTAGATTTGGGTGAGTTATATTGTTTATGTGCAGGGTAAATAATGGCTGCTTTATTTTTTACACTGCAGTATAGATATCATTTTGAAGTACAAACTCCACCCAAATCTAATTCTCTCTGCACATGTTACATCAGCCCCACCTGCAGTGCACATGGTTTTGACCATTAGTAAATGAAATGTGCTTTGTCAGCCAACCTGAATCACCCCCATAGTTTCTTGGGCAAAGCAATCAGGGTGCTAGCCTGGGTATTGCTGGCCATTGGTTACTGAAAAATTCAGCATGACACTGCTTGATGACTGTGGGAATCATAATCACTGTCTCGTATCACATATATTTAGAAAACGTGATACTAGTGTGATTTTTAGTTTTTACTGGAAGCAGCATGGGCAATTATTTAATGTCTAATGTAAAGATTTGCTTTTGGAATGTTAGTTACATATGTAGGCTGTATAGTTATTATGATGCAACACTAGTTTATTTATATTCTTTATATTATATCTTTGTAAGCCGGAGAGCTGGGTACACGCTAGACCAAGGGTGGCCAAACCTGTCCTCAAGATCTACCAACGGTGCATGTTTTTCAGGCAACCTGTGGATCTATAGTAGGAATGAATGCAGCATGTTTGAATATGTGACAATTAGTAATGACTACAGCTGTGCACCAGCTAGGTTATATGGAAAACGTGGACCGTTGGTAGATCTCGAGATCAAACCGGCATATTGTTCACATCGCTCAGTGTGTATACACTATTGTGCACTCTAGTGCCTCTTTCCTCGCATCTTCTGATCTGCCTGAAGTGTGAGAAGATCCAAAGACATAGGCCCTTATTCTTTTTTACTCGCAAAGGCAAATTCCTTCTTAAATGGACAAAACCATGTGCACTGCAGGTGGGGAAGATGTAACATGTGCAGAGAGAATTAGGGTGGTGTTTTACTTAAAAGTAAGATCTATATCGTAGTCTAAACATAAAACAGTCAGTATTTTCCCTGCACAGAAACATAATAACTCACCCAAATCTAACTCTTTCCGGACATGTTACATCTGCCCCACCTGCAGTGCACATGGTTTTGTCCATTTGAGAAGGAATTGTCCTTTGTGAGTGAACCAGAATAAGGATCATAGTGAGAGACACCCTGGATCTGGTTACTGAACGATATATAGCACTCAATCGTTCATTGTGTACGGCCAACTGACATATTCCTTCAGTCATGATGTCCTTCACAATCCAGGATCATCTAGTGCAGTGGTTCCCAAACTTTTTGTCATTTTTTTTTTTATCAAACCCCTATGCCAAAAGTTTGTTATTGAGAAGTTTAGAAAACAAAATATTAAATTAACTAAATTGTGTTTATATATCACTCTAAAGCCCTGTACACATGGCGTGACCCGACACTTTTGCTGAGCGACGTGCTTAACCCTTTGCAGTCCAAATTTTTTTTTGTTTTTGCAATTCAGTCTGGTTTAAATGTTTAAATTAATTTTATTTATTTTTAATAAAAAAATGGTCTACATTGAATGTTGAATGTTAATGTTCTTATTTTAAAGTGGTTCACCATTGGATCTGCTACTAGTGCTAGGGCTGTTGAGCCTGACTAGACGTTGGACCTGAAAGGGTTAAGCACGATCACTCAGCACACCCAAAATGCTTTGTGGTGAGCGATTGTGGTGAGCAATTGTGTTGAGCAGAGCTTTGCCTATTTTTAAGAGGCAAAGAAAGCCCCACGATCTAGGGAAAGCCAGTGCAAGCACTGTTTTTCCCTGCGGGTGAAGCAGAGGACCGCACATCGCCATTGCCGCAAGACATAGAAATGGAGCGTTCCGTGCTCCATTCTGGTCAGATTGCTTAGAAAAGGGGCTGAAATCCCCCCATGTGCATGCCCCTTTAGACTAATGGGCCCTACACACAGAGCGATATTCAGTCATTTTCTGAGCGATTTTACAATATTTCACTAATTCGCTCCGAAGATGGCTGAAAATCACTGTGTGTGTGTGTGTAGACCACACAGACATTTAAATTGCGTGGCTCTGCGGGTCTGTGTCTTCTGACGATTAATAACATGCAAGCAGGTTATTAACAGAGAACACTGCCCCTGACACCACTCTCAGCACACATCGCTGTGCGTTCCTAAGCGTTCTAAGCGAAGCAGCATAGCTCAGAACACTCTCCCTTCACAGGTCGGTATGTGTGTAGAGCACAATAGTTATGTGGGGAGGGACCACATTTGCTTCTGGTTGTCCACTTATGTTATGACAGGAAGCCAACATCACTTGTTTTGCCTATTTACACTGAACATAAGTAATTTAAAATTGTACTGCACCATCAACACAGGGAACACCTGGCACTCCCTGGGTGCCACAGCACAGTTTGGGAACCAGTGGTCTAGTGTGTACCCAGCTTAAATGTTTTGTTAAATTGAAAGATTGTCAGTTATTTTTTTGTTTATGTAATATTCATATACCAGAGACAATTGACACAAGAAAGCATTTGCCTTTAATCTATAGTTCCGTGGTTGTATGCACATATATTATAACGTTTGATTTTGTTCCCCACACTAATTTATTATATATATTTAATAAATACTTTCTTTGTAAGAAACAAAGAGCGTTGCTGTAATTATCAGTCAGTAAAAATGTCTTCCATTCGAAAAAATTAAGGGTGGGGCCCTGTGAAAATAAGACGCTAATCTATTGCACATGTTGGACACAGCAGCAGAGAGCCTGAGACAGTGAAAGTTGATGAAAACCTTAGTTCTAATCCCTGAGTCTCATTATGCAGAAGGACTGGCATCGGTGATGAGGATATTTTTGGCAATAGTTATTTGCAGTTCGTATTAAATTACTGTAGTTTGGGAAATCTTCCATTGGACAGGATCAGTGTTACCCTTTAGCTGCCAACCTCACAACGATTTGTAGCATACCAGCTTACTTTACCAGGGTTATTTCTACATATTCAGCCTCAATATCCTCACATAACTGTGTTTTATCATCTTTCAGTTCAGAACAGAAATTGTGTAGGATTACTATCCTGGTCCTGTGCTTCATAAAATCATGGTTAGCAAAGTGTCATACATTATGTATTAAATCCAGACCAATGCTACGCATCTGTTTACCTTTGTATGTCTTTAGAAAGTCAATAGTCGCCTTTTCAATAGCTGTTTGCATAATGAGGTAATCCCTTTTCATGTGCATATGAGCCCTAGCAGCACATATAGGACAATATGTCACCCAGGAAGGCATCCTGCTGTGTGTAATTACTTTCTCTGGAAGCAAGGCATATATCAGAGCTCATTCTCTCTTCCAAAACACCGTCATGTCAGGAGAAATAAAGATAGGTCTATGTTAACATTAGCTTAGACCAGATTTAGACACAGCTAGGACCTTGCTTGGTTTTCAGAGGTTGTGATTCATTTGGTAGCAGTGGCAGTGGCACCTTGACACCTGCCGTAACTGAGATGCATAAATAGGATGGATTATGTCTTATCGATCGCAGTTTGCAGAACAAGCTTCTCCTTTGTTTTCTCAGAAAGCAGTACAGAAAGGTTCTCCGCTGCGTTGTTGTGATACAAAAGAACTATCGCGCTTTCCTGTGGAGGACAAAGTTTTTACGTCTTAAAAAAGCAGCTGTGACCTTCCAGAGGCAGTTGCGTGGGCAGTTAGCCCGTCGTATATACAAGCAGCTCCAGGAGCAGAAGCGCAAAGAAGAGGAAGAGAGGAGAAAGAGAGAGGAAGAAGCAAGACGAAGGAAAGAAGAGGAAGAGCGGCTGAGAAAAGAAGAGGAAAGGAAAAAGAAGGAAGAAGAAGAGAGACTAAGGAAGGAGGCAGAAGAAAGGTACGTGGCTACCCAGACAGTCATCATTTCTGTGTCTGTATAATGGAACCAGAGATTTAATTACATTTTAACATAACTAATTACTGTAATTATAAAAGTACATCAACTTTCACACCTGCTAATTATATTTTTCCTGTTACAGGGAAAGGCAAAGGATAGAGACAGAATTACTAGCCAAGCAGGTAGCTGAACGACCGATTACTTTCTATTGTAAATGTACTAAAATGTTCCTCTTATTTGTTTCTGAACTCTATATTCTATATACTTCTATATGCTGTGCTGGGAAATATGTGTAAATGACCGTACAAACTCTATATTTGGGAGACTGTGCTGGGATAAACACACATATATACAGTATGTGATGATGTCATTTACTATACAGTAGCAAACCTTACACCACACTGAGCTGAAAGTAATCCAGACCTGACCTTTAAGGGTAAGGGTCATAATCAACAGTCGACATACTTTAGGTTGACACATGAAATAGGTCGACACAAGCATTAGTTTGACAATGGAAAGGTCAACAGTCAGAAGGTCAACATAGTTTTTCCTATTTTTTGGTGTATGTTAACGTAAGTTGACATGGACACAGTATCAGTGTACCGCGTCCCTACATATCCCTATTTGGTAAATAGCCCTGTCATATAATCTTTTCATTTGATTGGTATGTCTGTGATATATGGAAAGTGTCATTAAAATATTAATTAACATGTCCCCTAGGAATGATGTTGATACCCAGCAGCAGACAGACAGTCTCCATACTCTACATGAAGGAAACTAGTATGTAGTTTGTATTAAAAGACTGTAGTTCAAAATAACAGAAGACGTTGAATGACGTCCTGTACATTCCAGGCTCTCAGGCAGTGTTTGGTTGCACTGGATTTGTTAGGGCTAGTATGCAGGGAAGCCCCGGTGCCTACATTCAGACATTTATAATTGTTTTGTTTTGGGTCTGCTTGGGACAGCCACTACTTAAGTACAATCCACTGGCTGCTATGTCAATCTAACAGTTCGGGTCAAAAGTGTAGAAAGATCTCAAGATGTTGACATTGACATTAAGCTATTTGAAACTATTACATTGTTTATAAAATGCTATAGAATCCACCACATTTTCAAATACCATTGTTGGCGTGAGGACTTCTAGCTGACTTGCTGCCTGTCTGCTCTTGTTATCTAGCTGACTTCTGTTCTGTTCACAGCTAGCTCTACTCTTTTGTGACTCAGCTGTATAACAAATACATTTACGGCTAGTACTATTTTCATATACCATGTGGTCTTAAAATGATATTCCCTCTGGGGTTAGAAACATAAGTCAAGTAGAATATTTATTTATAATTCAGTCCGATGTACTCAGTGAGTCGTCACGCTGATATCTGTGTGTGCTATTGATACATCATGGGCTGTAGAGCTGCTCTGCACTGCAGGCTTGTCTACGTGTATGAGAGAGCTTTGTGCTAGTGCCTTCTAGTCGTGTCTTGTTATCAGTGTGCCTTATTTACTTTTTAGCAGTTATTTGCTCTCCAGTTGATATTTCTCATGTTCAATCTTGTAGTTTTGTTAATATTTACCATTAAATTGTACTGGTACATCTGATCTGCTAACTCGTATAACAAGGTTACTCTGAAAGAAAAACATTAGAGCACAATCTGCCTTTAGATTCGTTTTTGCTAATTGAATAACCAGGCACACATTGCAAATGTTTACATGGATACGTTTTGATTAGAATATAATTTGTTCTATGTGTATAATTGTAGGCTGAAGAGGCAAGAAAACAGCAGGAACTTGCTGCCATGTTGGAAGCCCAAAAGGTGGCTGGCGAGAAGCGAGCGCTAGAGAAACAGAAGGAAAACAGGCAGGTTGAAGAAATCCTCAGACTAGAGAAAGAAATTGACGATTTACAGCGCATTAAGGAAAAACAAGAACTGTCCTTAACAGATGCATCATTACTACGGCTGCAGCAGCTCCGCGATGAAGAGCTGAAACGCCTGGAAGAAGAAGCCTGCAGAGCAGCCCAGGAGTTTCTCGAATCCCTAAACTTTGATGAGATTGATGAATGTGTTAAGAATATTGAGATGTCCCTTTCTGTAAGTGATGTGTTTTCAGATAAACCCAATGGCATTGCTGGCTGTGAAAAGCCAACCTTTAATTTTAGCCAACCATATCCTGAAGAAGAAGTCGATGAGGGCTTTGAAGCAGATGATGATGCATTTAAAGATTCACCTAATCCAAGTGAGCATGGTCACTCAGACCAAAGAACAAGTGGTATTAGGACCAGTGATGATTCTTCAGAAGAAGATCCTTATATGAATTATACTCTTGGGCCAGCAGCTGAAGCCATGCCAAGTAATGTATTACTTGCTCCTGAGTCCGACCCAGTAACCTTAAAAAAAACACCGGGGGGAGAGTCGGCATACTGTGTGCCCGAAACTTTGCCTGATGCTCCACAGGGTCTAGAAAGCCTCATCATACCAGAAGGAGATTATGATTACGACCATGATGATTATCAAGATGGAGCAATAACCTCTGGGAGCAGCGTGACATTCTCTAACTCGCACAGCAGCCAGTGGTCACCTGACTATCACTGCTCCATAGGAACTTACAACAGTTCATCGGCATACAGGTTTAGTTCAGAAGGAGCTCAATCTTCAGTAAGTTTTTCCATGCATGTATTTTAATTTTTAACTCTAGTAATAATTATGCATTCTGAGTTTATATGATTGGTTGGAAATACTACCATGGCCAAATCAACAGGCTCTTCTAAAAAACACGCATACAGTATCTTCTATGTGTTTTTGGACTGTTTTTAGCTTCTATGCAACCCATACATTTTAAAATGATGTGCTTGAATGCAATTCACCTTTAATCAAATGAAGGGCCTGAATCAGAGTTAATTGCTAATTAGAGATTTCACAATTTGAGCAATTATTGAATGACAGCGCATGCGTACTGATTGAGGGGAATTAGCGACATATAATACGTATAGATCATACTTGTAATCCTTTGACAGTTTGATTTACAGTAAGCCGGCATTTGGGGGTGGCAACCTGTCATTTTCTCAGTGTGTCAGAAAAAATGCAGGAGTGCCCAGGCATTTTTGAGGAAGGTCTGTGCTGGCCACTTCCAGCCTGTCTCAGTTGCAGATTAGTGGAACAGACAGTAAAATCCTTTCCTTGGTCCGTGAAGTGCTTACGGATTTACGAGTGGATGCTGATTAGTGATCCATTTGAAATTCTCTTGCAGTTCTGCAAAGGGTGGTTACTCTCTCTCTGTCTGGGCGGCAGCTTTTTCCTTGCAGTCCACTGCAAATTCTCACATTAGCCATAAACTCTGAATCATTAGCCCGACGTCGGGATCCCGATTGGCCGGACCAAGACAGCATGGTGAGCACAACTAAGCCCCTTGCGGGCTCACTGCGTTTGCCACGCTGCGGGCACGGTGGCTCGCTACGTGAGCCACCTATTCTATTCTCCCTCTATGGGGGTCGTGGACCCCCACAAGGGAAAATAGCAGCTGGCTGTCGGGAACCCTGCTGTCTGTGTTTTAACAGTCGGGATCCCGAAGTCGGGTAAATGCCTGTCGGGACCCCGTCCGGCACCCCTTTTCAATGTACACATTGCTTTTAGTAAGAAAGGTTAATAGTATTTAGAAGCTTATTATCATGGACTTGGGCTTTAAATGTTAATATATGCATATTTAAAAACATAAATATTCTTATCTGGGAAAAAAGGTAAACACCATTTAAAAGATTACAATGTTCCCTTCATTGTTAGTATGCAAACAACTTAAGCTTCACCAAACAGTAAAATGGAAAGAAAAAATATATGCTCCACTTATTTTGTGTATTACTGTTTGCAAGCCAGACTCTAAAGCAACTTTTAAACAGTAGTACTAATAGCTTAATAAATAGGGGCCCAGATTCTGAGATGACGCCTCCTGCATGCAGTGCAAATCTGAGTGCTCTGTACAAAGTGCTGAGTAAGCATCAGCTTACTCAGACTGTACTCTGGAAATCCTCTACTGGAGCCAGGACGTCTGCATCCAAACACAGCACTCCTAAAAGATGGGGGCGATAAGTATCTGTTTTGTAGAATGGTCCCCATCACCACCCCTGCTCCACCTTCCTAATGCATGCCAATTATGCTGCTGCTAAGGGGGGACTCTCTGGGCCTAATTCAGTCCTGATGGCAGGGCAAATTTGTCCTCAGAATTGGCTAAACATGTACACTACAGGTGGGGCAAATGTAGTATGTGCAGAGAGAGTTACATTTGGGTGAGTTATTTTGTTTCTGTGCAGGGTAAATACTGGCTGCTTTATTTTTATACGGCAATTTAGATTTCAGTTTGAACACATCTCACCCTGAATCGAACTTTCTCTACATATGCACCACCAGCAGTGCACATGGTTTTGCCCATTTGCACCACCAGCAGTGCACATGGTTTTGTCCCAATATTTATGGACCTGACTGTAATTCTAGGGAGAAGAGGTTGCTCGGACTTCACCTTAATGATTGACATTTTTACTAACCATAAGCACCTGTGGATATTAAATATGCATGATACAGTAAATGTGTTTTCTTTTTTAACCAAGACTTTTTGAATTTCATACTGAGTTCAGACACAAATTGTTATATAAGGACATTATCCAGCCATTTTACAACCATAGTACTGTTCTGCATTGATGGCTGCATATATAATGTGATGGTTACTTGTGTAATTACAGTTTGAGGACAGTGAAGAAGACTTTGATTCAAGGTTCGACACAGACGATGAGCTTTCCTACAGAAGGGACTCTGTATACAGCTGTGTGACACTGCCATATTTCCATAGCTTTTTGCATATGAAAGGTAACTTATGGACAGAAAATGGTTTAAACTTTATCAATACATTTTAAGTTAGATTTTTTATTTACTTTTTTAATTTAAATATTCATTGTATTTTTCAAGATGATGATTTAGCTGTCATGGATTTAGCACTTCTATAACAAACCAAAATCTGAGCTTGATCCTGTGGCTCGTGGTCCATTGCGTTTTTACGGTGGTACTCATTACATTTCATACACAGGTTGAGTATCCCTTGTCCAAAATGCTCGGCAATCATTTACACTGCAAAACCAGTTTGACTTTGAAGTGTAAATGAAAAAAAACCTGGAGATTTCTTAACAAATCTCTCACTTTCTGAAACTCTCATCCTATTTAATTTCACTCGCTGACTTTAAATGGCAAGCAATCATTTTCTTGCACATGTTTAGCAGTTACATATTTGACAAATTGTGTCCCCAGTAGTGCCAGTTACAGATGTCCCCAGTAGGTTTTTAGCAACAAAAAAAAGTATGGTTATCGAGACTATGGTTTTTGACTATGGTTTTTGGAATAATTTGGATAACAGATATTTGGATAAGGGATACTCAACCTGTTTTCTAAAAAATTTTTTTATATTTGCAAAGTTTTGCAGCATTTTTGAATAGCATTAATACATGCACACATGCAGTGTGTGTGTGTGTGTGTGTGTGTGTGTGTGTGTGTGTGTGTGTGTAAATATATATATATATATATATATATATACAGTGCTCGAAGTGGAAATTTTTAAGTGGGGGTATGGAAAAACAAAGGATTTATTTATGCGCGCTTCAGAAAAGAGGGCGTGGTCACCTATAAAGGGGCGTGGTCACATTGTCAGATACACATGCCCCTACATTGCGAGATACACATTGGCTCCCAGTGCCAGATACACACCACCCTACAATGCGAGATACACATTGCCCCCCCCCCTGTGCCAGATACACATTGCCCCCCAGTGCCAGATACACATTGCCCCCCCAGTGCCAGATACACATGCCCCTACATTGCGAGATACACATTGCCCCCCAGTGCCAGATGCACATGCCCCTACAGTGCGAGATACACATTGCCCCCCCCAGTGCCAGATACACATTGCCCCCCCAGTGCCAGATACACATTGCCCCCCCCCCCAGTGCCAGATACACATTGCCCCCCCCAGTGCCAGATACACATCGCCCCCCAGTGCCAGATACACACTGCCCCCCAGTGCCAGATACACATTGCCCCCCCAGTGCCAGATACACATTGCCCCCCAGTGCCAGATACACATTGCCCCCAGCTCTTCCCTTCTTGGCTGCGTGCCCAGCGTGGCTGCTTCTCCTTTCTTGCTTACATTGACACACATGTGCTGAGATACAGACTGACACTGACACACTGATGTCAACAGACAGCTGCTGACACACGGACGCTCACACAGACACGGATGCTGATACACACGCATGGACACTAGTACACTAACGCCGACACTGGCTAACACACTGATGCCGACACATAGATGTTGACACCAACACATGGATGATAACACAGACACACGGACACTAACCCCAACACGCTGACTGATGGTGACACAGAGACAGAACAGATGCTAACACACTGATGCAGACAAACAGACTGACATACTAACCCCAACACACACTGACAAATGGACACTGAAACAGCCATATAGATGCTGACACAGAGACTTACCATGTTGCCTCCGCTCACAGGTTATCCACAGCAGACAGACATAGGGGGTTATTCTAGTTCATTCTTTCTGACAAAATCCTTCTTAGATGGACAAAACCATGTGCACTGCGGGTGGGGCAGATGTAACTTGTGCAGAGAGAATTAGATTTGGGTGGGGTTTTTCTTCAAAGTGAGGTCTATATTGCAGTGTAAAATAAAGCAGTCAGTATTTTCCCTGCACAGAAACAAAATAACTCACCCAAATTTAATTCTATCTGCACATGTTACATCTGCCCCCCTGCAGTGCACATGGTTTTGTCCATCTAAGAAGGATTTTGTCAGAAAGAATGAACTAGAATAAACCCCATAGTCGGGATGTGGGGTCCAAACACAGCTATCTGGTGCTTGGCCTGGTTGCCGGAGACAGGATTGCTTGGCGGGTGGCTACTGTACCCAGCTGCTGAGTAGGGGCTGCCAAGAAGAGAGCCCAGCCGTGTGTGTAAGCAGGGGGGTGGTGGGCTCCTGTGCCGCAGAGCCAGCGGGTGTGTAAGTGGGGGGGGGGGGCTCCTTACCACAGAGACCCACTGGGTGTGTGGGGGTGCAGCCTCTGTGCCTTACAGAGCCACAGGGAACTTCCAAGGGGTGCCGGCTCCTCTGCCTGGCAGAGCCGCTAGGTGTGCAGCATGCCTGACAGAGCCGCTGGGTGTGCGTCATTCCTGACAGAGCAGCCGAGGCGTGCAGGGGGGGGGTGGCTCCTGTGCGGAAGACCCGGCGTGTGCGAAAGTAAGGGGGCTGCTTTGCCACACAGAGCTGCTGGTTGTGCGGCTCCTGTGCCTGACAGAGCCGCCTAGGGAGGAGGGGGGGTCCTGTGCCGCCGGGTGTGTAAAAGGGGGGACTCCTTAGCTGCACAGAGCCGCCGGGTATGTAAAGGGGGGGGGGACGACTCCTTTGCTGCACAGAGCCGCCGGGTGGGGGAAGGTGGCGGCTCCTGTCGGTTATTTGAGCGGGGTGGTGGTGGAGACAGCTGCCGGGAGTTAGAACATATTGCCGCTGAAAAAAACATCAGTGCTTTAAGAAGTGCTGGTATGACATACTGTCGTATACCGGCCCACTTCGAGCACTGTGTATATATATATATATATATATATATATATATATATATATATATATATATATATAATAGCACTTACCCAACCTTGCAGCAAGGAAAGAGACAGACCAGCACTCGTTTAAGTTGAAAGGTTCCTTTCAACTTAAACGAGTGCTGGTCTGTCTCTTTCCTTGCTGCAAGGTTGGTTAAGTGCCATTATCAATTTCTTTCTGGACCCTGCACCACTGTTGCGATTTAATTATACCTAGAGTGCCGTTTTGGAAACCTATTTTTCCATATATATATATATATATATATATATATATATATATATATATATATATATATATATATATATATATATATTTCATCTATATATCTATATATATGTCTAGTGTCCATGTGTCTCCGAAACACTGCCCTCTGTTGGCAGAAAGTGAAACTAAATCTCTTTCTCTCCCACACATGCACAAACATAGAGGCAATCACAAGGTAGCAGACTAGCTTTCAGAGCATTTGCTTCGAGCGAGCTTACTATTGTGTATATAAATATATATATATATATGGAGTACAATTGTGACAATTGTGAGTTGGCGCCCCTGATGTTGATCGCTGCAATTAGATCAACCAAGCCTTGGCTTAATTTACTCTAGCATACAAAAAAGTCCATATAATTTCAAATGTTTATTAAAAAGTCTCTTCTTTCCACACAGTGATAGTAGTTATTCCAGATCTTTATAAATTTCATTGAGACATCTCTGATACATGGAAACAGCAGAAGAAGAATTCTGCTTCTGCTGTTTCCATGTATCAGAGACGTCTCAATTAAATACTGAATACCCTGTATTTGTCTTGAAAACGGCCCTCCGGGGTTGAGTATAAGGTTATAAGTATGTATGACATGCAAGATAAAAGGTTAACATATAATGTCTTAAAAGAAGTTAAGTTAAGACATCACAGTGACAAGTCATTAACCCCTCCAGTGGTTTGGCCAGAAATTTCTCAGGCTGAGCTGCGCTGCAGGAGCGGGCTCTCCCGAGAAATTTCTGGGCATGCCACTGTAAAGAAAGGGTGCACCAGTGGTACCTCTAGCGGTAAAACAGAGGCGCACCACTATCCCTCCCCCATCACTGCTCGGGGCGGATCAGTACTGCGCTTGCCTGTTCATGTGTTAGGGCATCCAAAGACAGGAATGCCAGATGAGATGAACGGCTGAGCACCCGTGCACTCCCAAGCCCCCCCCAAGTGGCACCAAACTTCTACAAGCGGCCGCTAACAGCCACAGCCGGCAGCAGTCCGAGGGTAGGAGGGGTTGCTGCAAAAGAAAGCAGCTGCCTCTTCTATGGTGAGTATTTCTGGGATAGGACAAATCTGCCCTGGAAGGTTTGTCCTGCCCCAGGAAAACTCACTCAAGGGGTTAATAGATAACAGGGTTCGACACTCAAAAAAAACCCAAATGATTTTTGTATCAGTAAATAAAGCAAGCATTGTAATGCGGATATAGAATTAGAAGTGCAAATATAGTATATAGTCCCTGACGTTACTGTAACTGTTTCTGCCTTTAGGGCAATCCCTGTAGAAAGGTTGTCAAACTTGTTTTCTTAGTAACTGGAATGACATGTGCTTAAATCTCTATAAAAATAATTTGCCAAATTTGCTGTCTACCTTCTGGAGTGCTAGGCATGTTTCACTGACAGACATTGTCTAATATAGCTCATGTCACACACGCAATGGCATGATCTTCAGGAGGATTTAAACTGATTACACTCTTTGTCTTGTCAAACACTGCTACCTTACATTCTTCTTTACATTCTGATGTGCGGTGGCTGTGTCCAGAGAGGCACAACCACTCCCCAGCCCCCCCACTGGCCTCCGCTGATACCCTCCCCGCTGCATACACCCCCTGCGGTTGGGGTTAGCTGGAGGTCATGCAGAGAGGGGAGAGCTGGTAAAAAGCAGAGCCTCTAGCTTTATTGACAGGGTCTGGATCTGCTGTCCAATCACAGCAGCCCCTGTCAATGAAGCACTTATAGAAGTGCTGCAATTACCATTTATTGTGATGGACTTTTTTGTAGCCCATGACTTTGCCCCACCACCCAACGCTTCATCCCCCTTATTCCTTTATACACTTGTTTTTGAGGCACTATCGGTGCCTCCCAAACTATTTTACAGGTTACAAATTTATAAAATAATACAAATAAAATACTTTCATAGGTATATTATTTGGGTACTTGTTTCCTAGCACGGCCACACCGATTCAGATCGGGGTGGTCGTGTCGGAAAAATCGGGTCGATCGCATCGCATGCGATTTGGTCGCATGCGATGCGATCGACGCGACCGACCGATTTTTGACCCGATTTTTTTCATTGAATCCAATGTAAATTGGGTCCCTGGGACCCAATTTTACATTGGATTCAATGAAAAAAATTCCCAACCCCCCCCAAATTTAAGCGCGTTAACCCCAGCCCACGATAGACGCCAACCCGAAGCGTGGCGAGCGCAGCGAGCCCGCGAGGGGCGGCGGTACGCGTCCTCCGACCTTTTCATGCCCTACTATCCACGTCGGCGTGGAGTGAGAATAGAATAGTGTGGCGAGCGCAGCGAGCCACCGAGCCCGAAGCGTGGCGAGCGCAGCGAGCCCCGCGAGGGGACGCGGATACCTTCACAGGTAAACGCGTCCCTTCGCGGGCTTCACAGGTGTCCGCGTCGCCACGGACACCTGTGAAGCCCGCAAGGGGACGCGTATAACTGTGAAGGTATCCGCGTCCCCTCGCGGGGCTCGCTGCGCTCGCCACGCTTCGGGCTCGGTGGCTCGCTGCGCTCGCCACACTATTCTATTCTCACTCCACGCCGACGTGGATAGTAGGGCATGAAAAGGTCGGAGGACGCGTACCGCCGCCCCTCGCGGGCTCGCTGCGCTCGCCACGCTTCGGGTTTGCATCTATCGTGGGGTGACAACGGGGACATCTATAATGTGAAATGGGTCATATTGGCCCATTTCACATTTTTTCACATTTTTACAGCATTTCAATGTTAAAAAATATTTTAACATTGAAGCCTATGCAAAAATCGGGTGCATCGCGTCGCATCGCGTCGGGACCAATGTTAATGGTCCCGACCGACGCGATGCCCCCGATATTTTACCTTTCCCGACAAGATTTCAATGTTAAAATATTTTTTAACATTGAAGCCTATGGAAATATCGGGGGCATCGCGTCGGTCGCGTCGGGACCAATGTTAATGGTCCCGACCGACGCGATGCCCCCGATATTGTCTCCTAGCCGGCAAAATGGACCTGATTTCAAAAGAAATCGGGTCCATCGGGGGTAATCGTGTCCCTTAAGTAAGGGACACGATTACTTAAGATTGTGGCCGTGCTAGGAAACAAGTACCATTATTTGTATTATTTTAAACAAAATGACAGGAAGCACTGCCTCCCCTGAATGCACGTCCCTGCTAGTCACCACAGACTGCATTGCAAGCGCAGAATCCAGTGCTCTGCCGCTCTGTTAGGCTGCGGTATGTGGGGTTCAGC
This sequence comes from Crinia signifera, assembly GCF_055691185.1. Taxonomy (NCBI): domain Eukaryota; kingdom Metazoa; phylum Chordata; class Amphibia; order Anura; family Myobatrachidae; genus Crinia; species Crinia signifera. The sequence goes on along the minus strand of NC_139221.1, from coordinate 147,922,900 downwards.
TGTGCGATACTTATTTTTTCGGCCGTCCACAAACACAGCCAGCATTGTTTTGCAAATAAGTCACATTTTTATGGAAAAAAGCCACGTGAAAAGACATACAAACATATAGTTAAATAATATGGAAACCTCTACCTACAAAATCTGCATTTGCCCCAGAGTCCATTTGTTTCTACCATGACATAGAAGATTCATAAAATAGTTGTGTGCATGGATGTACTCTTGGCGTATTATCATTTTCCATACAAAGTGAATTTAATATTAATACTTTCCACTGTACTTCTGGTAGGTGGGATGATGAACACATGGAAGAGACGTTGGTGTGTCTTAAAAGATGAGACGTTCCTGTGGTTCAGATCCAAACAAGAGGCTTTGAAGCAAGGTTGGCTTTATAAAAAAGGTGGTGGCTCATCTACTCTTTCTAGAAGAAACTGGAAGAAACGTTGGTTTGTTCTCCGCCAGTTCAAGCTCATGTACTTTGAAAATGACAGTGAAGAAAAACTGAAAGGGTCCATAGAACTGAGAGATGCTAAGTAAGTATCAAAACATGTAACACTTCATTTCACTACTCTTGATTATGGATGGGTTGATCTTATATTTATATTGTAGTAAATAGGTGTATTACTAGCCATTTTCTTATACGTTGTGGAAGGACGTGAGATGAAAGGCATGAGGAGAGACATTAAAGACATCAAGGGAGAAATTTAGTAAATGAGAGTTTTAGAAAGTGAGAGATTTGGGAAGAAATCTCCAGGTTTTTTTAAAGCGGCAATCATTTGCACTGCAAAACCAGTTTGAATTTGCAGAGTCATTTGCAGATTGCCGCTGTAAAAAAACTGGAGATTTTTACCAAATCTCTCATTTTCTGAATCTCTTATCCTATTACATATCACCCCAGGTGTGTGTGTGTGTGTGTGTGTGTGTGTTTGTGTGGGTATGTGTGTGTTGGGGGGGGGAGAGCTGTGGTGGATTAGGATCTGCTCAGAAGTATATTGGAAGGAAGGAAAAGCACAAAAAATCAGAAATATATGTGAGTTTTCAAAGAGCAGTGACATTGAGAAGAGCTACATTAAGTGCAATTTGTAAAGAGGCAACAGTGTGCCAAGCGAGTTCTCTTTCCAGCATTAAGGTCTAATTCTGATAAAGCCATGTCCGGATGCGTTCATTGGTGATTGTTGATCAGCATGTAGAATACATTTAGTGCCGTCAGAGGCTAGGGGTAGGCCAGCAGCTGCTGGAATACTGGGCTCACCCCAGGATGATTAGAGACAGAGACATGACATGTGGCCAAGCTACCAATATCTCATGCAATATCTCATGCATGGGCTGAAAAGCACCCCCCTTGAGGGTGCACATTCCTTGCAAACCAGAAGTCCCAGGACACTATGTTAGAATTTTGTGAGATATGAATTATTTATTTTTTGTATGTAGGGTAAATACTGTCTGTTTTTTTATGTATGCACATGGGCATCCTGTAGATGTATGCTGTAATGTGAATCCTGAACGTTACCTTAGTGCTATCTACGTTGTTTAGGAAGTTCCCTTGCCAGTATCATAGTATCCAACTTTAAACTCCTGGGGATCAGGGCGCTTATGCAGCAGAGCCCCGCTCGAGCCCATAAAGGGGGTGTGGTATCTACTAAAGGGGACAAGGCCTCGCGGGGATGATACAGCACCAAGCCACGCCCCATTTTCCTAGGGGGCATGGCCAGTGCTGTGTATGCTCACAGCATCTATTTCAGCAGCAGGCAGAAGAGACTCCCATTGGATCATTGGATTGACCACAGGAAGGTTGACCTTCCCCATGTTGACCACTGAAGGTCGACAGGCTTTAGATCTACACCCTCAAAAGGTCAACATGGGTTTAGGCCGACAGGGTCATTAGGTCTACACAAGCATTAGGCTGATATGTGGAAGGTTGACCATCAACGGGTCGACATCGGGTTATCACGTTTTTGTCCCGAATGTCGACACAGTTGATATGGTCACCATATAGGTGCATCGTGTCTCCTCGCACATTGTGGGCATGGTGCCTTGCTACACTCGGCTCGCTATTTTATTCTCTCTCTATGCCCTAGTCCGTAGGGCAGGAAATACCGACCTAATGCTTGTGTCGACCTAATGACTCTGTCGTCGTTAAACCATTTTGACCATTTGAGGGTGTTAACCTAAGGACTGTCGACCTTAAGTGGTCGACCTAATGAATGTTGACCTTCCCACACAGCACAGTCTACTATGGAGACCAGAAGGTCTTAAGCTGGGTTTACACTATGCGATGTACGAACCCTAGGATATTGGCAGTGCCGTGGAACCAATGCGGTAAGGGAGCGATGGTGGGAGGAGTGATGCCATGCTGCATTTTGCGAAATAGCCCTTGTTAACAATGCGCTTCATCGGCTGTTCAGGCAAAGCAATGGAGTGCATTATGGAAGAACTTCGGGAGTGCGCATGTATGCCGATAGTCAACATACACACTAAGCAATATTTTAAACAATATTGCTCAGAAGGAGGTAAATGAGCGATATTGTTTAAAATATTGCTTAGTGTGTATGGGGCTTTAAGCCTCTATAGAAGCCAGGGAGGTACAGTAACTGTACATGGCACTGATGGAGCAAACAAGCATGTACAAGAGATGGGAAATATTTGTGCACAGGGAACAGAAAATGGTGCTTGCTGAACACCTTAAAGCAGGGCTTCCAGTTGTTGCAGAACCATACATCCCAGCATGCCCAGAGACAGATTTAGTAGGCTGCATTTAGCATCCTGGCGGTGAGGATGGTGGCCTTCCTAATGAGAATGCCGGCTCTGTAATCCCGACTGTTAGGATGCCAACCGGTGAGCAGTAGTGTCAGGAGGATTATGTCCTTAGTGTAGTGCATGGATGTAATGTGACTATCACTGTATGGTGGTTTATTTTAAACCTGGTCATTTCATTTTAGCCACAGTAGTTATGATATTGGTTTGGGAGTCAGGAGGCACCAGAAAACCTTGACAATTACAGACAGTGTAAATATGTTCCCTCTTTGGGCTGCTGTGTCTCTCATGAGGAGTGTGAAGTTATGTAGACCTTGAAACATGTGCAACATATTCACCATCCTATAGATATAGCAGGCATAAAAATCACAGCCAAAGAGATCAAGGTTACTGAAGGAATATGTTAACATATTAATATGTTGAATGTCTGCACAGAGACAGAAATAAGTAGGCCTCTTATTTCCAAACTACACTAGTTACTTTAGTATATTTAGCTACATAAAATACCATTAAACATGAGGGTATTACAGCCACTGATGTATTAACTGGCTTGTAATTTGTATCCAGTGCCTGTGTGGCAACATGATGTTTGTCATTGCATGGCAGAAACGCAGTAGTTGTACTCTGGCATTGATTTTAGTGTTTTTGTTGATTTGTGTATTTTCCTGGAAGGTCATATTACAAAGCTATTAGTGGTAATGTGATTTTCTATAAAAAAATTAAAATAAAACTTTGTGTTATTGTAATAAAATGTTGACCCAATATAAATGGTAGCTTGATATTGCCACACTGTTTTATTTCTGTGTGTTATTAGAACAAACCTGGATACTGAGCCACTAATGTTACATCTGTTACAAGTGCTGCAGTTTTAAATGTTACGTCCATTAGCATCAGCACTGCGGATGACATACTGTAGCTGACTTCTCAGCAGTGACAACGTATTACAGGCAACAGGACAGTAGGATGCGTCAGCATTCACTGCAGTCTGTGTAAATTACATATAAATGGTAAGGCAAGGTAATCAAAGAATTGGTTTATCAATGTCGAGCCGCCATGACTTGCTCCTAGTAATCTAGTCATACAGTAGTTCTGTCCATGTAGTTATTGTTGGAATCAGTAGCCTTAAACATATATTTAAAATTAACCTTTTATATCCTGCACCAACATAATGTGTCTTTGTATAATTATTTTAGAGAAATCATCGATAACACAGGCAAAGAAAATGGCATTGACATAATTATGGATAATCGAACATTCCACTTAATTGCTGAGTCCCCAGAAGATGCAAGGTAAGAAGATGTGAAAACACCTAGAGTACAGCTCTTTATAATACGTCTTCTCATCATCTTATGCAACACTCCCTCACATTGCATATCGCTCTGCCATACTACTACTCCGCCATATACAGCCTTCTGCCATACTACAGTCTATTCCTCCTCATGCTACTTTATATATACAGCCTTCTGCCACACTAGTCTACCCTCCCCATCCTACTCTATATATACAGCATTCTGCTATACTACTGTCTTCTCCTCCTCCTCCTCCCATACAGCCTTCTGCCATACTACATTCTACTCCTTCTCATCCTATACAGCCTTCTGCCACACTACATTCTACTTCTCCTCATCCTATACAGCCTTCTGCCACACTACATTCTACTCCTCCTCATCCTATACAGCCTTCTGCCACACTACATTCTACTCCTCCTCCTCTTCCCATACAGCCTTCTGCCACACTACATTCTACTCCTCCTCTTCCCATACAGCCTTCTGCCACACTACATTCTACTCCTTCTCATCATATACAGCCTTCTGCCACACTACATTCTACTCCTTCTCATCCTATACAGCCTTCTGCCACACTACATTCTACTCCTTCTCATCCTATACAGCCTTCTGCCACACTACATTCTACTTCTCCTCATCCTATACAGCCTTCTCCCACACTACATTCTACTCCTCCTCATCCTATACAGCCTTCTGCCACACTACATTCTACTCCTCCTCTTCCCATACAGCCTTCTGCCACACTACATTCTACTCCTCCTCTTCCCATACAGCCTTCTGCCACACTACATTCTACTCCTCCTCCTCCTCCCATACAGCCTTCTGCCATACTACAGTCTACACCTCCTCATCCCATACAGCCGTCTGCCACACTACAGTCTACTTCTCCTCATCCTATAAAGCCTTCTGCCACACTACATTCTCCTCCTCCTCCCATACAGCCTTCTGCCACACTACATTCTACTCCTCCTCCTCCCATACAGCCTTTTGCCATACTACAGTCTACACCTCCTCATCCCATACAACCGTCTGCCACACTACAGTCTACTCCTTCTCATGCCAAACAGCTTTCTGCCACACTACATTCTACTTCTCCTCATCCTATGCAGCCTTCTGCCACACTACATTCTACTCCTCCTCATCTCATACAGCCTTCTGCACTAGTACAGGGAGGAGGATTACACTACATTGTACTCCTCCTTTTCATATGCAGCCTTTTGCAAAACCGAATTCTCAGTTGCAGCACTTGGATCTGACTTAAAGTTAATGGTTACTATTGTTATTTTGCTTATACAATTTAATGTATTGCACAATCCCATTCTTATCTACAGTATGCGGCCCATTTGGCAAGTCTACACTAGTGTCGATTTGTAAAAACTCTCTCTCTCTCTCTATATATAAATAAATATATATATATATATATATATTCTAAAACAAAATAATGTGTGCGCTCCGATGGTGCATTACCACTTTAAAAGATGCTTTTTATTAAATAAAACATAGAACATAGGATTAGGTCATGTACCACATACATCGTCTCTCAATTGTTGCAAGTTTAACAGCGTAGAATGGTACACAGTACCTAGCAAGTGTCGGAGCGGTTACACTCTCTGCTGAGGGCTCTGACAAAGTCCAGTGTGACGAAATGCGTAGGGTGGTGGGCTAGCATCAGCGTGACTGTGGAGCTGGAGAGAGTGTAACCGCTCCGACACTTGCTAGGTAATGTGTACCGTTCTACGCTTTTAAACTTGCGGCAATTGAGAGCCGATGTCTGTGGTACATTACCTCATCCTTTGTTCTATGTTTTATTTAATAATAATCATCTTTTAAAGTGGTAATGCACCATTGGAGTGCCCACATTCTTGTGTTTTAGAATCAATTGACCCGCTGGATCCGGGAGAACCTTTGGGTTCACAAGTCCTAGGGACAAGTCGGACCTGATTTCCCCCTGCAGCTCCCTGGGAGGGGGACACACGATTAAGCACTTGATGTGCCAAGGTTTGCATATGATAAATCGCATGGATTTATCATATGCAGTCCCTGGGGAGCTGCAGGAGGAGGGAGCCGTGCGGGGGGTGGCAGCGGGCGGGGAATGCCGGCTAATAGAGAGCCAGGCAGGGGGGCAGGCTGCATAGGGAGCCGGGCAGGACGAACTTGAAACTGTTCCGGTGACAGCGCAGGAGCAGGGCGCCGGGCAGGGAGAAGATGCTGGCTGCCGGGCAGCGGCGGGAGAAGCCGATAACTTGGAAAAAAAATGCACAACAGATGACTAGGAAGCCATTGATTGGCTGAGACCTCTCTGATTGGAAATGCTTCAATACCATTTACTGTTTTACAATGCAGCTCTGCAACCCTTTATTAGAATAGTCCATCCTGTTTTTCTCTGTAACTTTGTTTTATAGAGAATATTTATTCTCATACCCCAGTAAAGAAGTTATAATAGTGTTACCAACTGCATTATCATATGACAAGCTCATCTTATGCTTTTTGGTGTCATTTACAATTCCCAGACGTTAATTACATTGTATTTTTTTGTTTAAAAGAAAACGTTCATATGTTTTATGTTTATAATTTCACTTGCAAGATCTGTGCCACACAAAGAGCATCAAAGTGAACATTTTCATATGCAATTGACTGATGATTGTAATAACTTTGCCTCCTCTAGCCAGTGGTTCAGTGTGATGAGCCAGGTCCAATCATCCACAGAGCAGGAAATTCGGGAGATGCACGATGAGCAAGCAAATCCACAGAATGCTGTGGTAAGGGAAAATGCTTTTATTACCGAACAGTCTATTGTTCAATGAGTATTTAAATCCCGCTAAGCTTTTTTGTGTCGCACAACATACATCTGTCAGCTAACTCATTACTTGTCACAGCAAAATAAAGCATTGTAGACCTTTGTTACTGACACCAGCAGGGTGCAGTGTGGTAGGTATTGTCCACAGGCCTGTTGCCTGGCATGACCACAGCATTTAAGTGAAGCGAGCCTGGAGAATTAAAACCTATGATTAAATAATGTCAGCTTTTTAAGTATAAGTGGGAACTTTTAAATAGTGTTGTTGGGTGGTAGTAGCGGGAAAGGTGACCTTTAACATCTAAGATTGCATTTAATATATTTAAGGAGCTAGAATTACAGTAGCTACATAGAGGATAGTCTAGGTTAGGGATCAGTAGCACTTAGGGGTTTATTTATTAATTAGCCATAAAAATATTTATAATTAATATTAGCCATAAAAATTATGGGGACGAGATGTAATAGAGTGCGGATTTTAGAGTTTTGCACATGTCTCGCAAGAAAATGTCCGAATTCAAAAGTTTTTCAAAAAACGCACATTAATAGGATGCAAATTGAAATGTGAGACAGGTCAAAATGTGCGATTTTTACCGCAATTAGCATCCTATTAAATGTGTAATTTTTGGAAAACGTGCAAATTCGTCCGTTTTCTTGCGCAAAATGTGCAAAAAGTCTAAAATCCGCACTCTATTACATCTCGCCCAGATATTTTCCCATTAGAAAGTATAAAAAATGTAATAGGGTGCGATTTTTGGTAAACGTTACCAAAAATCGCCCCAAAAATAGACCAAGTTTAGGCTGGTGAGTTTGAAAGAACCATGCACAGATCAGTGAAATATGTGCATGGTTATGTCCCCAAAAATGTGTTAAAGTAAAATATATATTTTTTTATTAATCAGCGTGGGGTCCCCCCCCCCCAGCATGACCAGCCCCGGGCTCAAAGTACCAGTCCTGGTTTTAGAAATTCAGGGGACAAAAACCCTAGGGGATCCCCAGGATTTCTAAAAGGGCCGGTCCTGGTTCCCAAAATACGAGGGACAAAATGAGTAGGGGCTCCCCGTATTTTGAGAATCAGCATCGGGCTCAACCAGCCAGCAGGGTAATGCCACAGCCGGGAGGACACTTATTATGTAATGTCCCCTGGCCAAAGCATTATACTCCCCCAGGGACCTGGGGGAGTCGGGACCCCCCTCAATGAATGGGTCCCTTCCTCCAGGATTAACCCTGCCCGGACTGAAGCCCAGGGCTGTCCCCGATGCCCCTAGGTGGTGATAAATGGTTAATAATAGATGGAACTATTGTGTAATGTTGTGGAACTTCAAGTCCCAGCAAGCCTGCACTGCATGCAGGGACTTAAGAGAACCACAAGTCCCAGCATGTGGGGCACTGAAGAGCCCGCTGGGGTTTGTAGTTCCATAACATGACAAATAGTGAAATAAATCACACACAGGAACAGTTTAACTTTATTACACAATACATTCATTCACACATACATTATTTATGGATTCCCGCAAAGGCCTGTCCTCTTCTCCAAGTAGAGTCCAAATGGTTGAGGGAAATTATACTCACCACATGTCTCCCGGATAGATCACTGCCCTCTTCAACTGCCTGTACCCCTGCAAGGGGGTTAGTCCCACCCACCAGCCAAAGGCTGCTCCTTATTGGCTGGTGGGCGGGACTACCCCCCCCCCCCCCCGCCACATGGGAGGAGCCAAGAATGTAAAAAAACATTCTGGCTTCACTCTCGGGTACAGGCAGGCAGAGAAGTCAGCAATCTCTCCGGGAGGCGTGTGGTGATTATAATTTCCCTCAACAGCTACCCCTTTGGACTCTACTTGGAGAAGAGGACAGGCCTTTGAGGGAATCCATAGGTTTCGTACAGTATGTGTGAAGGAATGTAGTATGTAATAAAGTTATACTGTTCGTGTGTTTGTGTTTTATTTCAATATTTGTCATGGTGTGGAATATTCAACAAACAATGTTTGTTAAATATGAATCTAATGAGCTAGCATGTGACAATCGGATTAGAATCTAAATAGAATTTTTAAACTGGCTTTTGAAATTGCCCTGATTATATCTAGGTTTAGATTTTTTTTTTTGTGTCAAATGATGTTTGTAAACATAGTGAAACACATGGTATGCACAGCTTAAATGAATATCACATGCATATCTACAGCTTTGCACTGCCTATAGAGGAATTCTCTGTGGCAGCTGGCCACACCCCCTCTGGAGACTGGTCTAATCCTTAAACATGAGCCCTACCAATTAATTCTCCCCAACAGACCCTTCATGCCCCAGTCCTGCAATGCATGTCTATTTGACACTTAAACTTGACATATCTTTATGTGATTCTTTAATTTAAAATCTATCTTTTCTGGATGCATATTTCTCATTGTGACCTGTCACTCATGTGCACATTTCTCTGCATAGGGCACCTTGGATGTTGGATTGATTGATTCTGTCTGTGCTTCTGACAACCCTGATAGGTGAGTCTCCAAATTACACGCTTGGTATGCTAAGATCTTCACTTTCTGTTCAAATAGTGCAGGCCAACATAAAACAGAATGAATCATCTTCATAAAGTATTATTGTTGTTAATATTAATAGTGATAAATTGTACTCAACAATTCAGTGCAATCTCCAATGCTGCCATAAGCATAAACAATTATTACTACCATTATACCAGTATACAGTAAATAATAAATGGTACTTTGTAGTGTAGTATAGCTTTGCCAGGGGCTATCCAACTAGTCTCGCTGCTTATCAGGGACTAGCTGCGATACCCGCCATTGCTCGGGCTCAGAACGCGCTCCCTGGATTAAAGGTCTGCCCAGCGTACAGGGATTAGGCTCTGGGTGCCTCGGGCATGCAAAGCATAATCTGCGAAAAGCTGACCCTCAGAGCCACTCTAACCCATGGGATAATGAGCTTATCCCAGGTTTCAGGTGTTATCGCACAATCAGGGGTCCTTTTCAGCCAATAAAAATTGCCTTTAATTGGATATTGCGATAATAACCATCAGCCATAAATCGTGATATCCTTCCACTGTTATTGAAAACGCATTGCCTGTAATTAGTCTTAAGGCCCATACACACTGGACGTGAAAGCAGATGAGTTTTGTTGTTTGAGCTGCTTTCAGCTGAAAAGCCAACCAGAGTGTATGGTCAGGGCTGTCGAGAGGGGGGAGCGGGTACTTTTTAACCCTGGCCCGGGTCCTGCGCCCCCCTCTGCCGCTGCAGAGACTGGGCAGTGGAAGTAGAGAGCACAGGCTGCCGCAGCAGCACGGCCTCTCTCCTCCGCTCAGAACATGCTGCTCAGTGCCGTATGCTGAGCAGGGGAGAAAGGCAGCTGCAGCAGCAGCCTGTCCTCCGGCACACAGCCAGCAACCCCTGCAAATGTAGTTTTTATTTTTTCTACAGGGGCATGCCCTTGTTCCTACCACTGGCCACACCCCTTACCACTGGCCATGCTCCTTTTTACCTGGGCCTGGTGCCGCTTTCAGCAGCCCTGTGTACGGGCCAGTGGTGAGCGCCGATGCGAGCCCCCTGCATAATCTGCCTGTATTAACAGATGAGCGACTAGGTGGATGGCTTTCCAAAGCCATACAGTGGCAAAAATCGATGTGCATGGGTAAAATCGCTCAGTTTGTACGCACAGAGCGATTATTAGCCCTGTGATTTAACGATCATCACTCTGCACACATGCTGGCCAAAAACGCCCAGTGTGTTTACACCTTACGTTTTGAACTTGACTCCATCTAATATGATCATCAGTGATGTTTACATTTATTATTCAAGGGCCCTGCAACAGTTTCTGCAAAGTTGTTCCACAACCTCTGTGCGCCTTTACAATAAACACATTTGCTTCCACTTGTTTGAAATGTAAAGGACAATTGGCCAAAGTAAATAATGCATGGGTCACTGCTTGTGACAAACATTGTCAGTGTTTCCAGATCATACCATTTTCCCACCTTTTTTCTACAGACCAAATTCGTTTGTAATTATCACTGCAAATCGTGTCCTTCACTGCAACTCGGATACACCTGAGGAAATGCATCACTGGATAACATTACTGCAGAGATCCAAGGGTGACACGCGGGTGGAGGGACAGGAATTCATTGTCAGAGGTGAAAGGCAAATCTGGGTTTCACAAGCATTTTTTTATTGATTTTATTTTTATTGATTTGTTACCATCATCAAAGCATAGAAATAATTTAGTTAAACAAATAAACATAGTAAAGATCGAAATATTAGGCATACTAATGTCAAGTAAAGGTATGATTACATTATGTGATGGGGCTGAGGGGGTTAGGGGTAGTTTTTGGAGAGGGGTATAAGTATAGATCAGTTCTGAAATATCTATAAATATATATATAATATTATCCCTAAATTTGAATGAGCACCTGATATTACTGTGTAAGTTTCAGGAAGTACGTTTTATTCTTTGTTATTCTACTGATAAGAACCATATCTATATTGTGAAATATATGGATTACAGTTTAGTAAAAATTCTTCATAATGTCAGTGAATTTGTTTCCCATATAACCTAATACCTACATTGGCTGGTGCTGATTGACTATGCTATCTGCAGCCATGCACCCATACAGATGTTGGCCCTTATTCTGGTTCACTCACAAAGGCAAATTCCTTCTCAAATGGACAAAACCATGTGCACTGCAAGTGGGGCGTATGTATTTATTTTATTTTATTGACAGTCTCTTATATAGCGCAGCAGATTCCGTTGTGTTTTACAATTGTAAACAGAGATAAAACAAACTGGGTAACAACAGATAGACTTGGAGGTAAGAGGGCCCTGCTGCAAGCTTACAATCTATAGGATGTACCTTGTACAGAGAGAATTAGATTTGGGTGGGGTTTTACTTCAAACTGATATCTATATTGCAGTGTAAATATAAAGTAGTCAGTATTTACCCTGCACAGAAGCAAAATAATTCACCCAAATCTAAATCTCTCTGCACATGTTACATCTGCCCCACCTGTAGTACGCATGGTTTTGCCCATTTGAGAAGGAATTTGCCTTTGCAAGTCATGTATTAAGCTGGGTGCCAGGTTCTGCCTCGGGGCACACTGTATTCCACTGTAAGTCCACTTGTATTCTGAGCAGTTGCACTGCAATCTTTCATCACTAGTAATTGCACATCAGTATGGGTCATAGGGTTGACAAGAGGAAAGTCTACATGCATTGGGTCAACCACTGAAGGTCGACATGCAGTTAGGTCAATGCAAGCATTAGGTCGACAGTCAAAAGGTCGACATGGGGTTTTTCACGTTTTTTGTCCAGAATGGTAGGGTATGAAATACCGCCTGTCAACACATGTCGGCTAAGAAAAAAGTGAAAACCCCATGTCAACCTTTTGACTGTTGACCTAGGCCATGTTGATCTAATGCCTGTATCAACCTAATGACCCTGTCGACCTAACCCCATGTCAACCTTGTGAGGTGTCGACCTTGGCCGATGTCGACATTCAGTGGTCGACCCAATGCTTGTCGACCTTCCTCTTGTCAACCTAACGACCATATACAATTGCACATACACCTACCCCATTCAGCAGAAGATGCGACTGAAAATGGCATGCATGCTGCATTCCCTTATATCGGAATAGGTTACAACTCTGACTAGACACAGGATGCTTCTACTACTGTACGTAAGTTCAGATGTAGGCTGTGACACATGCATGGTTTGGTAACATTTGCCAAATGTATTGTGAAGTGCGTGCAACTCAGGCCAAGGTCTCTGAGAAGCAAAGCATAAGAACTGTGGGTTATAGAATACAAGATATTTTATAGGAGCTAAAGGTGCCCACAAACGCACCGATCCCGGCGTGCGTTGTGGGCTTAACTAGCACACATAGCATCGCATCGTATGCCTTGTGCATACGATGTGCATGCGATGCGATGCTATGCTATAAAAAGCTAGTACAAAAAGTATGTGCAGCACATACTTTTTGTACTGTGCGATGAGGTGCCGCGGGAGCGCGCACCCCATCGTACAGCATCGCACCGCCGGGATCGGTGCATGTGTGGGCACCTTAAGAAGATGTATTTAGCCACAGATAATGATAAAGTGGAGGGTGATAAAGTTCCATCCAATCAGCTCCCAACTGTCATGTTACAGACTGGTTTGAAAACTGATTGTTAGGAGCATACCGACTGCTACTTTATCACCCTCCACTTTATAACTTGTAAGGCTTTATTACATTTGTCCCACTGTGTCCAAAATAATGAAACAATCGGACATTTCCAACATATGTCAGTTTAGTCCAATCTCATTGCCACCACATAAACAGCACACTGTACATGAATCGCAAAGGTAATGTAACAAATTATACAATTCTTAAAACTGTAACAACTATGTAAACATTAACATGAAAAGTTTGGAAAGAATATTATTAATTTGGTTAATGCTTTTTATATTTGCATATAAAGTATAATATACAGTGAACTACTTATATCCAAGCTGTAATGTGTATTGAACTGTGGTGCTCTTTATTTGTACTGTATTTTTGTTATTTATTCAATGTTATGCCAAATTTTGTCTCCCTGTATTGTTCCTTTGTACGGCGCTGCGAAACACTTGTGGCACCTTATAAATAAAATTATAATAATAATAATAATAATAATACAGTAAATTAGTGCTATATATATATTTTTAATCTCCTTAAGGCTGGCTGCACAAAGAAGTGAAAAATAGCCCAAAGATGTCTTCACTGAAGCTGAAGAAGCGCTGGTTTGTGCTTACCCACAATTCTCTGGACTATTACAAGAACTCAGAGAAGAATGCTATGAAATTAGGCACCTTGGTCCTTAACAGCCTGTGCTCCGTGGTGCAGCCTGAGGAGAAAATCTTTAAGGAAACTGGTAATACACTTTTTTATTCACCTGAAACTTTGAAGACATTTAAAAGGAACATAAAGAAGTTCAATGCTACTGTTCTCTATTTTTATTACATTTATGTTAAGTAGATTTTTTTATTCAACAGGATACTGGAATGTGATTGTATATGGACGTAAGCATTGCTACCGTCTTTATACTAAACTTTTAAATGAAGCTGCAAGGTGGGCCAGCGCTATTCAGAATGTCATAGACACTAAAGCGCCTATAGACACCCCAACACAGCAGCTAATACAGGACATAAAGGTAAGCATACTGGACAACAAACCGGGATATTAGGTAAACAGTAAAAAGGTTGACAGTGTCTACGTCGACTCCCAAAGGTCAACTTGCACATGGTCAACATTAGAAAAAGGCCAACATCAAAATGGTTGCTGCATTAAAGGTTGACATGAGTTTTTTAAGGTACTTGGGGTGTCAGTTTTTAACTTTTAGCATATGGACCCCCAATTAATGTCCTGTGTCCTCTCTTATGGCGCAGCTTGCTTGGCACAGGGTACCATTCCCAATCATAGTCCAAATGGATGGTAAAGTATGATAAAGTTGTAAAATTTTAAAAACAACTTGTTAAAAATTCACATTGAGTATATGCTTTGCTGACAACGGTCTTGACCTTTTGAACATGTTGACTGATAGCTATCAACCCAGCAAACCTGTAATCGTACATCCTGTTGTGTGGTGGTAGCCGAGGAGATCAGAACAACCTGAGTTGTATTAGGAAGGTAATGTTATTTACATGGCGTCTCAATGCCAATTTTGTACTGTTTCTATGGTGCGTTCTGGTCCCCACAATTAAAATAAATCACCTTAATGAGAAGCTGGCACAATAACCATTGCATAAGTCAGAATGCATGAAATGATGTGTTGCATGACAATTTAGTTCTGATTATTGGCTGCTTTCATTTCAGGAGAACTGTCTGAATGCTGAAGTTGTGGAGCAGATTTACAAAAGAAATCCAATTCTACGTTATACTAATCATCCATTACACTCCTCTTTACTGCCACTTCCCTACGGAGACATCAACTTGAACTGTATGTGTTTCTTTTATCAAAGAGATTTCTGTACATGAACACTTTTTAATGCAACACCTGAACACTTACCAAGCAGACAAGTGAATTACCTTTAATTGTGCACACAGGAGTAAAGAAAGGAGGGTACTTGTTTCCTAGCACGGCCACAACGATCATGATCGCGGTCATCGGGGGCATCGCGGGCATCGCATGCACTAAAAAATCGGGTGCGATGGGCCAGACGCGATGCCCGCGATTTCCCCATAGAGAACAATGTGAAATGCCTCAATTTACCCGCGATGACCCCGATTTCCCATAGGAAACAATGTGAAATGGCTCAATTTACCCAAATTATCATAGGGAACAATGGTTAATGGGCCAAAAACACCCCTGAACATTGAAATGTCCCCCCAAAAGTAGTATACGCCACCCCGCGATCAACGTGAACCCGAAGCGTGGCGAGCACGCGAGGGGCGGCGGTACGCGTCCTCCGACCTTTTCATACCCCCACTATCCACGTCGGCGTGGAGTTGAGAATAGAATAGTGTGGCGAGCGCAGTGAGCCACCGAGCCCGAAGCTTTTTTTCTTTACTCCTTTCGGTACTTGTTTCCTAGCACGGCCACAATCGCGGCCATCGGGTGTAATTTTTAGTGGCCTGCGACGCGACCGACGCGATGCCCCCGATTTTGCCATTGAAAACAGTGAAAATCGCGCCGGTCGCGTCGTGTGCGGCTAAAAATGCTTAAATGGTCCACACGCGATGGCCGCGATTTCCCCATAGGGAACAATGTTAAATGGGTAACTTTACCCGCGATGACCGCGATTTCCCATAGGAAACAATGTTAAATGGGTCAATTTACCCAAATCATAGAGAACAATGGTAAATGGGCCAGAAACCCCAAAAAACGCCCCTGACCAGTGAAATGTTAGAATAAATACACAGTGACACCCCGAAATTTTAAATTGTATACACATACTGTACGTGCACACACTTTTCATATAACCTACATACATACATACATACTATATTCACCACTTCAGGTTCCCACGCAGGTCTGTCCTCTTCTATAGTAGCAGTCCATGGGTTAAAAAACAAAAAACGCTACACCCGAACAGGTTACCCTACAAATAAGGAACAATAATAATGTAGCTCTTGATCAGAATAATGTCACATTTGTGTGAATAGCCAGCTCAGCTAAAGACGTTGAGAACACTTTGTTGACAATTTAATAAATTAATACCCAATTTAAAAAAAAAACATCACATTTTCCATTAACACATGATCACTTTCCCTTC
Organism: Crinia signifera; assembly: GCF_055691185.1. Classification (NCBI taxonomy): domain Eukaryota; kingdom Metazoa; phylum Chordata; class Amphibia; order Anura; family Myobatrachidae; genus Crinia; species Crinia signifera. The sequence continues at coordinate 147,906,850 of NC_139221.1, read as the reverse complement.
ATTTAAACGATTTAGAAAAAAAATGACTAATAGTGGGAAAAGTGGAAAGTTATTATATTTTGTTGAACTGTGAAATCCATTAGAACAGTTTGCTATTTTGCAATCTAGATTGTTAATTAACAGTGTCTGTGTTCCGCAGATTATCAGCCATACAATAGAATTAACAAGCTTGGGATTTTTGTGTTACAGTGCTGAAAGATAAAGGCTATACCACACTCCAGGATGAAGCCATCAAGATTTTTAATTCTTTGCAACAGCTTGAGTCTCTTTCTGATCCCGTCCCAATAATCCAGGGCGTTCTACAGACAGGTCATGATTTACGGCCACTAAGAGACGAACTCTACTGCCAGCTCATCAAACAGACCAATACTGCACTGAACCCAGGCAACACGGGGAACATGTATCATTGGCAGATACTCACTTGTCTTAGTTGCACCTTCCCACCTAGTCGCAGCATACTCAGATATCTTAAATTTCATCTGAAGAGGTGAGATGTCATTTAGTAAAGAAACATGTTTTTAGATTTAATTGTTACATTTTAGCATTTCAAGATTTAGCATTTAAGGGCATATTTATTAAATATTGTTGCTGTTCCAAAATACTCCAACTGTGTACATAGGGAAACCTGCAGGGAGAGCGTTGGTGATGTCCCTGCGAGTCATCTCCCCAGCATTTTGGAGGAGCTGTTTGTGTTTGTGAAAGACTCTTTCAGAGGAATCTGACACTGCACATGCGCAAAGTGTTAGTTTCTGGAATAGGGGCCAGCACTAAATGGAGAATGCGGGAGAAGATCCCTCTCCTGCTAGCATGCCTCCATAGGCTTAAAGATGTTTACATCTTTAAATGATGTAAACTAACGTTGTTAAACTCTGACAAGCTTTGTTTCTCATGATTTTGTACATAGGGGTCTCAACGTAACCCTAATGGCATCACTAAGGAGGGTTGTGGGCTCTTCGGTGACAGGTTATAGGTGCTGCACTGTAACATGACACTGTGTAGGATCCAGCATTGGCACCAGAGGGGGGAGGGCAAGTACCTAAGAGCACGATTGACATGAATCCCTGGACTGACGTGAAGTTTTAAATGTGACACGACTGTAGAGACTGTACTGAGAGAATAGTATGATGTAACCAATCATGCATATTTATACTGCTTTAGAATCCCATTGCTACAAGTCATATGGTGTCTGAAGTGTGGGAATAGTCATTGGTTTTACTGTACAGGCTCTAATAAATGTGCAACATCCTTCTGAAAGTAAAGCCAAGCTCACAGAAACTTTTCCAAAAGCAGATAGGGATGACTAATCCAAAAACCTTGACAATTATTTTTTGCATTTTAGAGAACATGAAAGGTATGAAACGCCCAAATTCCCTTCTTCAAAAAAACAAAGGCAATAAAACTGCAGTTTTACAGAAATGTATTAATGAGATAATAATATGAGAAATGTATTAATGAGATAATTAATACAGAAATGTAATAATGAGATAATTAATACAGAAATGTATTAATGAGATAATAATATAATATAGGAATGAGATTGACAAGATTCAGCTATACTGTACTTTCTGCATTTTAATTCAAACTTAACAGGAAATTGAATGTCTTGGGGCTCTGCAGCCATCTTGGATCATTTGGAAAGTTGTCCAAAACCCCAAAGGTGCTGCCGGGCCCCCTAGCTCCACCAACTAAAAAGCCAGTTTGCCTGGGCATTTCATAGTTTATAGTCTCATGAGACATCGGATCAGATCCGGAGATCATACATGCTGCACATATGATAACTGTTATGTGCAGCCTTAAGCAGCACATCGTGGCTGCTTTTCAGTAACAATAATGTGCCAGTATTTATTTGAAGGTTTGGTTTTCCTATGTAACTGCAGCACATATTTACATATTAAACCAACTAATGTTCTATATGCACTTTGTGATGTTTCTTTTTTTACCTTTTGTAGAATACGAGAACACTTTCAAGGCTCAGAAATGGAGAAGTATGCTGTATTTATCTACGAGTCACTGAAGAAAGCCAAATGTAGGGAGTTTGTGCCATCTCGAGAAGAAATTGAAGCCTTGATTAACAGGGAAGAAATTACCACCACTGTATACTGCCACGGCGGGGGGGCCTGCAAGATAACAATCAACTCTCACACCACAGCTGGCGAGGTGAGAGCCAGCACTTACCAGACGTGTCCTGCTCTCTGGTGCCAGCAAGATGTACACATTAGTGCTTCTGATTATTGTGTTCAGTAGAGCTGTTGACAGGAACTTGACTAATTACATACTGTATACCATATCTGAACTTCTGCAGTTAATTAGCAATTTCTCAGCTATGGTATGTTAAGGCAGCATATTATTTTGCGCTTTTCTGCCAAACAAAACTTAGAAACTAGTACATTAGGTTGAATATTTAAAGATCAGCATCAATCATTTTCTATATTATACAGTGAAAGGCCCGGGGGTGGTGGTGGCAATTATGGGGGAGTGGGGGCCATGCTGCATTCTGCAGCATAACCCTTGTTAATGATGCGCTCCCTCATTTGTACATGCAAAGATAACGGGGCACCAGCATGCATCATTTGTCAGGCATAGCGTACACACTGGGCGATATAATGAACAATAACGCTCGGAAGGGCCAAAGTGAGCGATATTGCTCATTATGGGCCTTATTTTGGTTCATTCTTTCTGACAAAATCCTTCTTAGATGGACAAAACCATGTGCACTGCAGGGGGGGGGGGCAGATGTTACTTGTGCAGAGAGAATTAGATTTGGGTGAGTAATTTTGTTTCTGTGCAGGGAAAAAACTTACTGCTTTATTTTTACACTGCAATATAGATCTCACTTTGAAGTAAAACCCCACCCAAATCTAATTCTCTCTGCACATGTTACATCTGCCCCACCTGCAGTGCACATGGTTTTGCCCATCTAAGAAGGATTTTGTCAGAAAGAATGAACCAAAATAAGGCCCTATATCTCCCAATGTGTACAGGGCTAAAGCTGGTTACACACTATGTGATATGCTCAGTCAACAATATCGTTAACTATTCCCCTTGAACTCCGCGGAGCTTTAGAATGAATGATATAGTGCACAAACATTGAACACTTTGATATACAATAACGATAAACATATATTGTTTGCTTTACCAGTGACCATCTTGTTTTATGAAAAATATATCTTTATCGTTCATACACACTGAAAGATATGCAGCTAGTCATAAACAACAACAGGGTGGGTTAATAACTTCTTGTAAGAGTGCGCACCATTATAATATAGTTATAGTGCATATCTTTAGGAAATATCATACACTTTAGATGGCACATGTGTCTGCTAAATGCAGCCGGCATTCACATATTGTTTTTGTAAATTCAGTTACTTCCATACTTCTTGTAAAAAGCGTGATGATAGGAAATGTCAGTGCTCTGCTATTACTCACAGATAGATTGTAGGCAGTTTAATTTACAGGCAAATGTGATTGTTAAGGGGCATACACACTGCCGTTTTTGCCTAGTGTGTATGCACAGCAATGATGGTAAAAATCGTTGGGCTCAAAACCCTTGGTCTCTTTCTCGCCCCAACTCCAGCAGCATCAGAAAGCCCCTTCCATCCCAGTGTAATCTATTGTGCTGGAATTGTGCACCCTCACTCCACCCCCTTGTATTTATGTTGTCTTGCTGGTAGGGCTTAAAGTGGTCCTGGAGAGGTGGTCGAACTAATTTCTATCTGCCACCTAATTCTTCCCCCTCCCCTGTTAGGGGCCAGTGGTAGGGTTTTGGCACCCCCCTGCAAACTATAATGCTTTTCTTTTAGAATTACTGTCCAGGGCCAAGTTGGAGGTTGAACTAGTTCTAACTCACCATTAAAGGTGGTGGAACTCTGTTCCACCCCGTTCCCCCCCTCTTTAACCCTTGCTTGCTGGTAATCCATCCCCACCTCTGGGATGTAATTCTCATTATTTCACTTTTCAATTATGTTTACATGAACAGATTTGACAGAAACAATATTATGAATGGTGCATGCTTAAAATGTTGTTACCTGCAACCAGTCATCAGAATAAACAATTTGTCTGTTATTAGGTTGTAGAGAAATTGATCCGGGGCCTTGCCATGGAAGACAGCAGAAATATGTTTGCCCTTTTCGAATACAATGGGCTCACAGAGAAAGCCATTGAAAGCAGAACTGTTGTGGCAGATGTATTAGCTAAATTTGAAAAGTAAGTGTTATTGTTTATGCAGAGCATTGTATTATACTGTATACAGCCAAATAATTCTAGCTTGGTTAGATAGCATGATCATTCTATTTGGATAATAAAAATACTAATAATACATTTCATTTATATAGTATTCATTCTCCAGTCGGACCCAAGGTGCTTAACGGGTAGAATGAACATAGAATCATAAAATTTGACGACAGCTAAGAACTATTTGGTCCATCTAGTCTGCCCCTTTTTTAACCATATTGTTATTCTTAAACCCTATGTGATCCTTATTTCTTTGTAAGGATATTCATATGTCTATCCCAAGCATGTTCAAATTATTCTACTGTCTTAGCCTCTATCACCTTTGATGGGAGATTAATCCACTTGTCCACTATCCTACCTGCAAAGTAATTTTTCCGTAGATTTCCCCAGAACCTCCCTCCCTCCCTCCCTCCAGTTTCAGTGCATGTCCTCGTGTTCTTATACTTCCCTTCATTTAAAGAATGTTTCCCTCCTTGACCTTTTGAAAACCCTTTATATATTTCACAGTTTCTATCCTTTCCCTTCTCTGCTCCAAACTATACATACAGTATTAATATTTTTTAATCTTTCCAGGTAAGTTTTGTGATGTAGGCCATGTGCCATTTTAGTTGCCCTTCTTTGTACCATCTCTAGTGTATTTATATCCTTTTGAAGATATGGCTTGCAGAACTGAACACAGTACTCTAGATGAGGTCATACCAATCTGCCTTTTAAGTCACCTGAAATATTGACTCCTAGATCCCTCTCCTCAGTAGTTTCTAATATAGTGCCATTAATACTATATTTAGCGTTTGGATTTTGGAGACCCAAGTGCATGATTTTACATTTTTTTGGGCATTAAACTGTAATTGCCATGCTCTTGACCATTCTTCTAGTCTAGCCTACCCATATCATTAACCAATTGTTTTACCCCTGGTGTGTCTATCCTGTCGCATCCCCTTTTGTCATCTGCAAAAAGGCACATTTGCCTTTAATACCATTTTCAATGTTAGCAATAAAGATATTAAAAAAGCACTGGTCCAAGTACAGATCCCCAGGGTACTCCACTCGTAACATTACCCTCCTGTGACTGCACTTCATTTACTACAACTGGTACTTGTTTCCTAGCACGGCGCCCAGATTTTCTACGTACGGCACTGTAGGGAAATCGCATCGCATGCATCATTATAGCGGCATGCGATGCGATTTTTTCATGTCATTTTTTTTTGTACACCACAATATCGCATCTCATTGCATAGCTTGTCCCGCAAAATCGCATGCGATTTTATAGGGTGTGCGATGCCATGACATTAGGTATACAATAATATGATTGTATGTCCCAAAAATAGATGTAACCCACCCCCCCCCTCCCCAATATCCACGCCACCCCGAAGCGTGGCGAGCGCCACGGAACGCGTCCTCCAATTTTTTCATTACCCCACTATCCACGTCGGCGTGGCGTTGACCTTATATAGTGTGGCGAGCCACCAAGGCCCGAAGCGTGGCGAGGGGACACAGATTACTTTACATGTATTCCGCGTCCCCTCGCAGGGCTCGCTGCACTCGCCATGCTTTGGGCTTGGTGGCTCGCTGCGCTCGCCACACTGTGTAAAATCAACTCCACGCCGACATGGATAATGCGGTAATGAAAAAGTCGGAGGATGCGTTCCGCCGCCGCTCACTTCCGGTTGGCGTGGATAGTGTGTGGGGGGGGGGGGGGGTGCGTTAAACCTATTTTTGGGGACATACAATCATATGATTGTATACCTAATGTAATGGCATCAAACACCCTATAAAATGACATGCGATTTTGCGGCAGATGCGATGCCCCGGGGCTGAGAGAGCAGTGAATAAATTACATAGGAAAATCGCATCACACATCGCATGGCCCTAAAATGGCCCATGCAATGTGATACGATTTAACTACGCAGAATAGCCCACTAAGCAAATTGCTTAGTGGGCGCCGTGCTAGGAAACAAGTACCCTACAACTTTCTGTTTTCTATCCTGCAACCAAGATCTTATCTATTCAACCATCTTAGGCGAAATTTACTATGATGGGAATTCTATTTCCCATGGGATTTTGCTTAGGGCAACCAATCAGATATTTTCTATTATCTTCTAGAAGGTGCTAAATTAATAATAAGTAGCAACATCCCATGTGAAATAGAACCCCTCCCATCTTAGTAAATTCCCCCTTAGTTTCTATTATTTCAGGTTTACTTGCAATGTGTCAAAAGCCTTACTAAAGTCTAGATAAGCTACATCTGTGGCGCCTCCTTTATCTATTATTTATTACTTTAGTCACCCTGTAAAAAAAGTCAGTAAGGATTGTTTGACATGATCTTCCCTGAGTAAATCCATGCTGTTTGGGATCCTGTAAATGGCTGGATTTAATATAATCTACCCTCTCTGCGCATGTTACATTTTCCCCACCTGCAGTGCAAATGTTTTTGACCATTTACTCACAAAATATGCCCTGTGATCAGATCTGAATAATGCGCACAATGCGTACACACTGGACAATAAACACAAAAATGTCGTTATTACTGGTCGTTATCGTGTATTAAGACATCATGGTTTGGTTCAAATATTGTCAAGTACTCTGATACTGTGCCACTGAAATAGTGCCAACTTCTATATGGTGCACACTAGCTGAGCCTCAAATGCATTCATTTTATCTTTATTATTTGTATTTTTGTCTAAAATTTTATAATTATGTTTCTTAACTCTGAATACCTTGGTTAAGTGGTGAAGCCAGTATTCCAGCTCCAGTGCACATCCTAATTGGATCCTCTAACCATATCGTTGTAAAAGAAATGTAAAAGCTAATAACTTTATTCCATGTTTGTCTTTTGATAGACTGGCTGTGGACGCTGAAGTAGGAGACAGACCATGGAAGTTCTACTTTAAACTGTATTGCTTCTTGGATACAGAACATGTTCCAAAAGACAGTGTTGAATATGTATTCATGTTTGAGCAGGTGAGCATAATAAAACACAAGAACAGTGATCGCGCTCTGCACAAAAAAATGTGGGCCCTAAGGACCCCACACTTTAAGAAATTGGGGTCCTACTCCACTGTTTCTGGGTCCAATGATATATTAAGCTTTTTTGAGGTCCCCATATAGCAACAGAAGCGTGTGTTTCACTTTTAAATTCTGGATTTCTTGGTCAATAACTTTCTGCAAAACACAAAAAATGAAAGGGAAGAAACAATCTGTGTAATTTCCTGCAATTAACCTAGAGTGACACAACTGCTGCATGAACCGTCCATCATCTTGTGGTTCATATGTAAGTGCACAGTGCAGTCCACTCATGAGAACCACCAAATCATTTTTGGAGCCTCCATCGCTCCTCTTGGGCAAACTAAGTGCAATGGTCATGATGATATTTGTATCATTACTAGAGCACACTAATCTTGCTCTTACTAAAAAGAAAGAATGTAGTATATAAATATGTGAATCATACAATTTGCTGACCCAATGTCCATCTTGTCTCAGGCACACCAAGCAGTTATTCGTGGCCACTATCCAGCACCCAAAGAGACTCTGCAAGTCCTAGCAGCTTTAAGATTACAGTATTCACATGGAGACTACAGCCTTCATACGAACGTGCCAGAAATGGATGACTTTTATCCAGTGCAGAAACTGAAGTCTCGCATTGCCCAATCTGCCAAAGTGGCCACACCATTAGAGCGGTCTGAGAGAAAGAGGTCTAGTTTCTTAGAAGGAACCTTAAGGAGAAGCTTCCGAAGTGGCTCTGTGAGTAAACAGAAGGTAGAAGAGGAACAAATGATGGATATGTGGGTTAAAGAAGAGGTCATGTCAGCAAGAACCAACGTTATTGACAAGTGGAAGAAGTTACAGGGTTTGCATCCAGACCAGTGTGTGGCCAAATACATGGCTCTGGTAAAAGAATGGCCTGGATATGGATCAACACTTTTTGATGTTGAGGTGAGAATATTAGTTTATTAAGAATGGCATATGATAACATTTATTATGGTCAATTTTGTCAAGTAAAAAGATGCTTCTAAAGGCTGGAAAAGACTTGTTAGTAACAGTATCACACTGACAGATGTTGTTATGGTCCCGCAGTCAGGGGCTAATTCAGTAAACCTTGCAGATTACCGAAAATTGCTAATTGCAATATTTGCAATGTTTAAAAAGCATGTGTGGCCGCCTAAAGTGCAGTCACATTGCAAAATATCCCGGCAATGAAGTGTTGCGGGAGCGCAGTCTGGACAATGAAGGAGTGTCCAGACTGTTAATGAGGGGGGAGGAGCGCGTGTGATGTCTCACACAGCCACTGCAACCTACATATGTAGTGAAGCATTCACATAATAGGAATGCATTCACTACATTTTGTGAATGTATCACGCGGAGGGACGCGGTGCGTCGGGCGGCCTTTCCCTGTGCTGGGAAGCTGCCCGCAGGCCAAAGTGTTGTATTATTGGAAAATCCTCACAAAACTACAACTTCAGAGGATTCATAGGGCCTTATCCAGACCTGATCATTGGACTGCGAGCTTTCAGAGCCCAGTGATCAGGTAACTGCTGCCCGCACAATCATATTCCTGACCATATGCACGGCTTCAAATTCGTTCGCAGCCGTGCACACGAGGGGGGAGGACATTTGCAATCACTTAGCCAAGACTTACTCAGCACTGCCATGGATGTGGGAAAAAGGAGGCCGCTGCTGAGGCCAGCAGCTCTTCCTCCTACAGGCCTGCATTTGCTGGGGCACTCCCAGTAAACTTAGGGTTACCGCCCTCAAATGGCCTCAGGGTGTCATTCACCCTTCCAGCAGCCATTGCTGGCTGCCTTCGCACGGACTGCTCGCACATGCACACAGTGTACCTTGCGCATGCATGGTCGTCTGATAATCGACATGGCTGTGTTTACGCAGCCCTGCGTTCAGGTCTGAATAGGGACCATAGTTCTGATTGTCTGAATCATTTCCTGAAATAGCCCTCCATTTTCTCACATATTCTCCTCTTCTACTTGTTCCTTAGTGCAAAGAAGGTGGATTTCCGCAAGAGCTTTGGCTGGGTGTGAGCGTTGAGGCCGTTTCTGTCTACAAAAGGGGAGAGGGCAGACCGTTGGAGGTGTTTCACTATGAGCATATCCTTTCCTTTGGTGCTCCACTTGCCAATACCTACAAGATAGTGGTCGATGAGCGGGAACTTCTCTTTGAAACCAGTGCGGTAAGTAATAATATATATGTGCAGAATTATTTTGTCCATCTGCAAAAATTGCCGCCTTGCTTACAGGTCTGAATCAGGCATGCAGGCACACACAATATGCTAGTGTCATATATATAAAATTAATAAACACATTCTTCTTGTGCGTCCTAGTCACATTGCTCTGCAACTAATGCTAGCTGAACACACAGATTTATCTGTCCAATCTGTCTGGTGGGAACAAAAATCCGTCAATGTATTGGAGAACATGCCAATCGATCATTTGCTTTCAAACACTGGCAAACATACAATGGTCACTCAGACAGATTTATTTACAGTAATCCATTTGATCTAACGGATTTGTCCAAATAATATTTTTCTCCCATTTTCCAGAGTTTGTGAACAAATGATTTAATATCATATGCTTTCAGTCATTACCAGATTTTTGTTCTCACCAATAGATTGGACAGAGATGTATTTTCAACACAAAAAATGGCAGACATTATCAGAGTCACATGGGTCCTGGCTATTTACTCACATCAGGCATCTTGTGCTGCGTAATGTATTGAGCATAGTTGTATGAGGATGCTCCTGTATATTGCATATATAAAGGGTTCCCAACCATGGACCTCAAGGCACACTTAAGAATTTTAGGATAACCATACTTGAGCACAGGTACCTCAGTTATTTGGACTTAACGGTATGTGCTAAAGCATGAATATCGCTAAATCCTGGACTGTTATGGGCCTACACACATAGGCCCTTATTCTGCTTGGTGCGGCCGGAGCCGCATATGCGGCTCCGACCGTGCAGGCGAATCCCCGCCTTCCATACGGATCGCCACGGCCGTCCGTACGCGGACATGTGGCGGTCCGCATGAAAATGGCGGGGGATACGCCTCCACCATCTTGGAGCAGCCCCCTGCATTCGATGGTCGCCGACCATCGAAGGCAGGGCCGCACGCTCCACCAGCTCCCGCAACCATAGACCTCACGGACACTTGTCCGTGTGAAAGCATGTATGGGGGCGGGCAGCTGACATCCGGCGATGTCAGATGGCCGCCCCCAACACATGCGTCACAGCCTCATTACCATGCGTACGCCCCGCGTTTGCATGGGAACGCCCATGAAACGCGGGGCGTATGCATAGGGAAATGAGGCTAAGTAGCCCCTCACGCCCCTATCCACCCCCTTTGCGGCGGTAAAAAAAATTGTGCGGCAATTTCGCCTGCACATGCGCAGAGTGCCCTCTGCACATGCGCAGAGCGAAAACATCGGCGGAACGCCCGCAAGCGGCCGTTACCGCTTAGATCGGAATAAGGGCCATAGCGATCCCCGGGCATTTTTTTAACCGATTTCAATAGATCTCTTAGAAAATGCCCCTGCATTGCTCCATGTGTTGGGGCATAGCGATAGCGATGTGCGGCCTCACACATTTCTATCACCCCAGCGATTAATATCCGGCATGCTTGATAAATCTATAATCGCCAATATCAGGGCACGGCTCTGACAGATCGCTCAGTGGGATATCACTGTGCAACGCTTTGTGCTGAGCAATCTGAGCATTGTGAGTGACCTAGTATTGCTCATCTCCCCATGTGTAGGCCCCATTAGGGCCCCTTAAGGACAGAAGCAGGGAAACACTGGCATTTATGAATAAAAATATAAGTCTTATTTACAGTACATACTGTACATAATGGCTATTATTCTGGTTCAATCGCAAAGACAAATTTCTTCTCAAATGGACAAAACCATGGGCCTTATTCTGGTTAGTTCGGATGGATGCGTATTTGCGGACTGGAACCGAGTGTTCTTAGCCCCGCCTTCCGTACGGATCGCTCACACCGTCCAAATGTGGTAAGACGCCGACCGAACGGACCGCAAGTGGATTTTCCATGTGAACACCTCCTCCATCTGTAAGAACCTCCCCCATCATTCGATGGTCGCCTACCATCGAATGCTGGACCGAGTGCTCAGGCAGCACTGAGTGCTCCAGTCCACTCTGGCATTTCTCCGTGCAAACGCAGGGAAATGGGTGGGTAGCTGGCATCCGGCTATGTCATATGTCCGCCCCTCACACATGCGTCATTACCATACGTACGCCCAGCGTTTTCATGGAAATGCCCATGAAACGCAGGGTGTACGCATATGGTAATGAGCCCAAACAACCCTTCACGCCCGTCTCCACCCCCCTGTTCGGATTGTACAGAATTCACGCCGTATTCGAACGTGCGCGGCGTTCGCACATGCGCAGATATGCCTCTGCACATGCGCAAACACCAACCATTGGCCGTCCGTCCGCATTCAGAGCCATCCGACTCAACCAGAATAAGGCCTCATGTGCACTGTAGGTGGGGCAGATATAACATTTGCAGAGAGAGTTAGATTTGGGTGGGGTTTTGCTTTAAAGTGAGATCTATATTGCAATGTAAAAATAAAGCAGCCAGTATTTTCCCTGCACAGAAACAAAATAACTCACCCAAATCTAAATCTCTCTGCCCCCCCCCCCCCCTTCCTCCTGCAGTGCACATGATTTTGTCCATTTGAGGAGTTTGCCTTTGTGAGTGAACCAGAATAAGGGCCAATGTAAATAAACACCACAATATTACTGAGTCGATCACTGTGCATGTTTGCATAGCACAATTTACTTGCTAATTTTACTGCTAAAATCATATTTCTGTTTGCAAAAGTGATCAAATAATGTTTAAAGCCTCAGAAATGTAAAACTAAACAATCCCATACTGTATCACAAATGTCATGGCAACACAGAACAATAAATGTTACTTTTGTCTCTGATAAAGGTGGTGGATATCGCGAAGCTGATGAAGGCATACATTAGCATGATAGTAAAGAAGAGGTACAGCAGCACGCGATCAGAGAGCAGTCATGGGAGTCAAGGAAGTTCTAGGTGAAAACCGTGCCTCGCACATATTGCCTTCCACCAGTGTCACTTACACGCAAAAAAGATGCTTCATTGATAAATGCCTGGGCATTTCTCATCTCCTGACAAGGATGATTCAGTGCCTGGATAATGTAACTGCCAGCAAGATGCCCAAAGTTTTTTTACTTCACATTGACTTTGGCCTTAGAATCTAACACCTTTCCATAAGTAACGTGCCTTTACCATGGATTCACTTACCATGAAAATTCCTCCCACCTGGTTCCCTTAATGAAAAGAAATGATTGGAGAGCTGCAGGCAGCCTTCCCTGTCCGCCTGTTTGTGAGGCAACATGTCTTTTACTTGTACTTTAGTATTTTGCTTTTTTGTGTGTGAATATATTGAGTCATGTAAATTCTATTTTTATTCTGAGTATGAAGAAGGGAATGATGCTGTGCAATCGTGCATGTATATTTTCATTGGTCAGCTATATGTGATGTTTAAAGTATGTTGTATGCGGTTTAAGAATGTTCAAATGTCATAAATGTTACAATTCCAGTTCTACCATCTTGTATTACATTTTCCCTGTAGCCAGTATACATCCTTTATCTGCTGTATTTTAAATTAAGAACGACATAATTACTATAACAATGAACAGTATTTATAAACTGCCTTATTAAAATATTTCGTAGCACCCGGTCTACAAATGTTTTCTTACTTGATGCATTTTGCCATAATAACACTTGTAAATATAGTAAAGGTGAATGCTTTATTTTTGTATGGAACATTTTAATATGAAGTAAAATATTACACCACCTAGTGGTAAATGTCAAATAAGAAAGTATTTACACAGCGACGGAAATGGTAGATGTTGAAAGATTTGCTTCACTGTAATATAAACATTTGTCAATAAAGTTATTGTATGTGTTGTGGCTTGGTGTAACATGTGTGAGTAGAATTTTTTGGCGGAGAGTGTGGGTTAAATGGACCAAACTGCAGTTTTAATAAATGCACACTGATCAGCTATAACATTAGAACTATTTGCCTAATATTGTGTAGGTCCCCCTTATGTCGATTAACTCAACATTGCATGATCTCTGAAGGTGTCCTGGGGTATTTGGTGCCAAGACATTAGCAGCAGGTCCTTTAAGTCCTGCAGGTTGTGAGGTGGTGCCTCTATGGCTTGGATTTGTTTTTCTAGCACATCCCACAGTTGAGTGCTTAAACTTTGATATTTGTGAGACTTGGCTATCTTCTTCCATTGCTTCAGTCCTGAAGCTCACATGACCACTGTAGACATTTTCAGCTGTGAACAGCATGGGCGACCAGTTTGTTGCTACACAACCCCATACACAGCATGCTATGATGCACTGTGCTTTGTGACACCTTTCTATTAAAGTGAGCATGAATTTTTCAGCAGTTAGGTTAGGGATACAGTGGTTTGTCTGAAGGCTAACCTTTGGCCCCATGTGCATCAATGAGCCTTGGCATCCATGACCCTGTTGTCAGCTCACTGGTTGTCGTTCCTTGGACTTCCACTGCACACCTGAAATAGCCCATAAGACCTGAGATTTAATGATGCTCTGACCCAGGCATGTAGCCATTACAAATTTTCCCTTGTCAAAGTTGTGCAGATCTTACCACTTGCCCATTTTTCCTGCATCCAACACAAAGGTCCTAAGTGTATTTTGTGGTATCTTTGTGGCGCTATAAATTTTAGCATGTCTTCTGGCACAAGGACAATTAGAATGTGAGGGCAGGGCTCCAGAGGTGTCGGAAGCGGAGCTATGCTCAGTGTCCTGGCACCTTGGGGGGGGGGGGGGGGATATTCGGTTCTACTGTGCCATCGATGGAGGGAAACCATCTGGTTCTCCCCCATTCAAGCAAAAATATTCTACATCTGCCATGAACCATTGATGATTTTGAATCATTGATGGACAGTGTGCTACAAAGTATAAACATAATCTAAACAAAATGAGAGATGCAGCAACATGGAAGTTTGTATTAGGCCTGGAAATTCTCCCAGACCTGTTGACAAAAAAAATGGGCTAGTGGTGTAGCCAAATCTGTCTCAGACCAACCAGAATATGAATCCACTAACATAATCTGCTCTATACTACTAAAAGTGATCTACATCAACCTCATTACGAGTGAGGGGTTCCTTGGCATGATGGGCACATAAAGCATTGCAGGGGCCATAACCCACTCAATGTCAGCAGCCATGGAAGGTGTGAGGACCCCAGGTTCATATGTGCTTTATTTCTACTGCTCATCACCACCTTGAGAAAGGCAGCATTTACAGTACAGCATTGAGCTTGGTGTCTCTATGGGCTGGACAATCACAGAGCAAGGTACAACTGCACCTTTATACACAGTAATAATGCATGCAAACCGTAACCACACAGCATTAATATCAAGGTACATGTAAGACTAATATATATAAGAAGAACCACACAAAGCAAGACTCCCTGCCCCATGACCATCAATAATCACCTCAGGGAATACGTGTGTTGGGAGACTCCTGTGGGATGCATGTTGCTGAACAGAGGGGCTGGGGTTCAGTGTTGCTGGTCCCGGCCTGCGTGGCTCGTGAGTACACTACCTACAGGGGTACGGCGCTCTGGTAAGTCACCCAGACTTGGCCAGCACACTATCAAAGGCACCTCGGATAGCTCCTGAGAGAGCAATATGCTTAGCTGCATTATATCCTACTGGGCCCCCTCGCCAGAGTCAGGTGTTGGTGCCAGTCAGGGGACAACTCTGCCTCTCTGATTGGTTGGATTCCACTTCTGTTTTTGGGGGTGTGTCTCAGGGCAGCCTAGGACTCGCTGTGGCTTGGGAGTCACTAAGTTTAGAAAGCCCTTTTAGAAGAGAGGCCAGGTAATTATGCTGATAAGGGGTTGACCATATTGGTCACTTTCCTTTGAAACACATCAGGCTCAGGGGTATATTACCTTATAGACATAACACTTATATAAACTAAGGGACTATTTCCCACCGCAGGCCCATATCTGGTACCTAATGAAGTCACGTTTTATTAATATCCACCACACATATTATGGTCTCACTCTTAGGGTGCCACTGGTGGGCCTGCTGAGTTTAGAATATTTGAAGGGGATATCTGTCCTTAAAGTTACTAAAACTGAAATGTCGGATGCACCTGTGACACACATATAAACCCTCTGAGTGCTGCCTATATCTCTGTTGTAGTGCATTACCCTGGGGATCTATTTGTAGATCTACCCTGGGGATCTACATCATTACCAAGGAGTCTACATCATTTGTATTTGCATGAGTGCCAGACTTCTCTGAGATTATATAATATTATATATTTTCCATAATTAGAGGTAAGCACAACCAATATGCAAGTAAAAGAGTTATTATATAAGAATCAGCAAAAATAGGCAAATACAAAGTTCATTTGCAGTGGAGACAAAAAAAATCCAACAAAGTTTATATACTTTATATATCGATAAAGTACAGATAAAGGGTGCCACTGCAAGTAAGCCATGCCCTACAGCCATAGGCAAATCTAGAATTATGGTAATGGGTGGTCCCAGATCTAGATATAATAGCAGGGGGACCTTTGCGCGGCATAGCCGTGTGGCAAAAAGGGGGTGTGGCCTCATGGGAAGGAGGCGTGGCATAACAAAAAGGGATGTGGTATTACACTTAACCATACACAGTAATGTCCATTACACATTTTAGCAAACTCCGTAATACCCATTACACAAAGCCACACGCCGTAATGCCAATTACACATAAGGCCACACACCATAATGCCCATTACACATTGTGCCACACATCATGATGCCCATTATATACTATATAACAAACCGTAATGCCCATTACATATTTGCCACATAAGTGCTGCTTACCTACGTGCTCATTGCTAGGGGGTTCTTGCTTGATGGCACCATAGTACCCATTACACATGATGCGGCACACCATAGTACCCATTACACATGATGCGGCACACCATAGTACCAATTACACATGATGCTGCACACCATAGTACCCATTACACATGATGCCGCACACCATAGCACCCATTACACATGATGCCGCACACCATAGCACCCATTACACATGATGCTGCACACATAATGTCCCTTACACATGATGCTGCACACATAATGCCGCTTACACATGATGCTGCACACCGTAATGCCTCTTACACATTAAGCCACACATTATGCGTAATGCCCCCACATACCGCCACTTGTAGCGTCCCTTAAGCAATGCCCCCAAAAGTGCCACTTACTGTAAATGTGGTACTTTTGTAGTTTCACGGCGCCACCGCGCGCACAGTGAAACTTTAAAACTTGGCAGTCTGCCAGACTCTGTGTTTGCGTGGCTGTGTGTGCGTGGCTGCTTTCCTTATGTAAGCTACGTTATCAGCGTAGCGCTGGACAGCAGCAGCGCACGCTGCCCAGCGCTGACAGGTCACTTGTAGTTCCACAGTGAAATAGGCAGTCCTGCGCACCGCTGACAACCCGGCAATTTAGACGCTAAAGCGTCTAAATCCAGACTCCTGCGCACCGCTGACAACCCGGCAATTTAGACACTATAGCATCTAAATCCAGACTCCCTGAACTGGACACCCCGGCAATTTAGACGTCTAAATCCAGACTCCCTGCAAACCGCTAAGATGGGGACTAGTAGGGTCTAGGGGTACACTATTAAACCTGTTCACAATGACACTAGTCGACGTAACAGCTGTCAACCTTGTTAATTCCACTATCCACGCCAACCCGAAGTGTGGCGAGCGCAGCGAACCTGCTAAGGGCGGCGGTACGCGTCCTACGACCTTTTCATACCCCACTATCCACGTCGGCGTGGAGTTGATTTTATAAAGTGTGGCGAGCCACCGAGCCCGAAGCGTGGCGAGCGCAGCGAGCCCAGTTCAGGGAGTCTGGATTTAGACGCTTTAGCGTCTAAATTGCCGGGTTGTCAGCGGTGCGCAGGAGTCTGGATTTAGACGCTTTAGCGTCTAAATTGCCGGGTTGTCAGTGGAGCGCAGGACTGCCTATTTCACTGTGGAACTACAAGTACCACAGTGACCTGTCAGCGCTGGGCAGCGTGCGCTGCTGCTGCCCAGCGCTTAAGGGCAGCGCTGAGAACAGCTAGAGCGGCACGCGCACAGTTAAACAGAGCGTCTGGCAAGCTGCCAAGTTTCAGACACAGACTTTGCGCGCGGTGGCGCCGTGAAACTACACAAGTACCGTAAATTTTTATATGAGCCTTCGCTGCTGCTGCAGGGAGAGATGGAGAGCGGTGCAGCTGCTTCTATGGGGAGAGGAGCAGAGCGCAGCGCAGAGTACGCTCCCACTCCCCTCCTGGTGTCCCGAGTGGACATTTGAAATATTGTGCGTGATGTCGGGGGAGCACGCCGGGCGCCGGCACCACATGATTAAAGGGGGGGGGGGGCGGGCTGAGGTGAAAGCGGGGAGAAGAATTGGAGTGGAAGCTGCAGGGGTGACAGTCATTGACAGCTGGGCAGAGAGCAGGGGGCTGCCCGGCTGTATTCAGAGCACTGCAGGTCACGGCTGTTTGAAATAATACCCCTTTCACAACAGAAAATGCAGAGATTTACCCGGGAATATGGTCCTAGGATCATGCAGGGACATTCCCAGGCTGACCCTTTATACACCAGCCAAGTCCCTGCATTTTCTGGTGTGAGGGGGAGAGACAACCACTCCCCTCTCCCTACCCCCCTTTAACCAACCAGCTATATCTTCGGAACCAAGTGACCCATTTACATGAGACCAGTATCATATTGAAGAACTTTTGAGTTGGCTTCGAATGATTTTGGTCCCGTGAAACTGGGCTCTTTTGGTTCCAGAGAAATCTGCCCTCAAAGAACATAAACATGAAAATTACATTTAAGAAATGAAAAAAAAACGGTTTAACCTCAATATCCCTGGAACCAATTAACCCATATGGATCCAGCCTGATATCAGATTGAAGGCCCAGCGATTTGGGTTCGACTGAGATCAGCCTCGAGCTTCAGTGATGCCGAAGGGGGAACTGGCAGCCGTTGAACTGGGTGGGGGTCGGAATTAGCGGGTTCCATGTTATCCTATAGGGAAAACGTTCCAGCTTTGCCTGGCCGTATCTCCGGTTCCCAGGGGACTATAGACACAGCGCTGGGCTCGTTGGAAAGCCCCCCCCCCCCCGCTGTGCACCCCCAGACCACCCCCTAGATTCGCCTATGCCTATGGGTGCATCACCATTTCCATATATACGAATAAGCCTGCTTGAAGCTTTGAAAGCTACTCTGCTGCCTTCTGTGTTGTGCGTGTGTGCTGGGCCGGAAACAGAATTCTTGGGGCCCTGTATTGGATGGAGTCAAAATCCCGGCGGTCAGAATCCTGGCAGTCGAAATACTGACGCCAGGATCCCGACGGCGATCCACGCCCCCCCCCCCCCCCCCCCCTTGTCGTTATTTCGGCGGTCGGGATTCTGGCATCGGTATTTCGTACCTATCTCCCCTGTACAATGATATTTCTGGCGCCCCGCACCTAATCCCAAAGTCAAACAACCTTCTTCTGCATAATCCTCATTTAACTTTTCGCTGCTCCAGACCTTGCTTTTAGGTGCGGACTTCTCTTGTTCTCAGGGGTGTGGATCAGTTGGTCACCAGCAAGTTGTTAGTCATTAAGTCGACACCATTAGGTCGACATGTGTCTAGGTTGACATGCAGGAAGGTCAACTTTAGTCTAGGTCAACAGGGGTAAGGTCAACAGGGTCATTAGGTCGACATGGATAAGGTCAACAGGGTCATTAGGTCGACATGGGTAAGGTCGACAGTGGAAAAGTCAACATGGTTTTCTTTTTTTCTTTACATTTTTTTTACCCTCATGTCGACATATATTTGACTGTCTGTAAATACCCTGTTTTGTTGTATCACTGTCCCCTTTGTAAAGCTCAATGGAATATGCTGTGCTATATAAGAAACTGTTAATAAATAAAAATAAATAAGTAACTTTCCTTCATGGGGGCGGGGCTTAAGGATGTCACATGCTTCTCCCGGAGAGGAGCTTTTAAAAGTCGGCAACCCTGATATATACATACAGGGGTGTCAACAGCAGTGTAGACCCCTGGGCATAGCAATGTATTGGGGCCCCTACCGATCCTCCAGCGGTAGGGGTGGGGGAAGCTTTAATGTCCTGCAGGTGGTAGGGTAGGGTATTATATCAACCGCTCAGCATGTAGGGCCTGGATGAGTAATTTCCACTAATTAACCCTTTACTGCATAGATGGTGGGAGATGAGGTGGGATAAGGGGGGCATTGGGCTGAATGAAGGGGCCCTGATACATAACTTCCAGGGTGGTAGAGGATGTTTAATATGCAGAGGAGGGGTGTATAGTGGAGTGGGCTTATTATTAATAATTTTCTGGTGGGAGGACAGCTTGCTTGACTGCAGATATCTCCAGTTCCCAGAAATAGATTTCTTAGGTTTAAGTGGAATTAAAAACTAGAGAATCCCACCTACCAAATGGTATTGGGAACTAGGGGATCAATGTTCAGGAGGCAGAGCAATCTGCCAATGAGAATATAAAACTACATACCAGGTGTGTGGAGCTGGAGCAGTAACCAGCTGCTGGAAGGCTGATATCTCTGGTTCTGGGAACAGTAGAGACAAGCTACTAGTATGCATCAAAGAGGGAGACTCCCTGATTTTTGAATCTACCCTCAGATAAACTCTAAGTCAGACAGAACCTGAAATATCTGACTGAAAAGAGCTATTAACAGGCTTGGATGGGGACCACTGCAGTCAGATATATCTGGTTCCCAAGGGCCGATTTTTAAAATTATTGTACGCATGGAAATAGGGGACCCTCAGCTTACAGCCTAGGGCCTTTAAACTCCTGGGTGGGGGGGGGGGGGGGAGGGTTCTGGGTACTCAGAACCCCCCCCTGCTTGCGCCACTGCAGGAGCCTGCGGCTCCGGGCTGTGCGCATACACAGAGTAGATGACTGAGCACCTAGCGACAGGGCGCAGACACAGTAGGTGGCAGTGGTACACAGTGTGACTCAGCAACACACAGATGGTGCAGAGATCAGAATAGCTGTGCTTGAGGGGTTACTATGTTCCCCTCCTAGCACTTTTAGGGCCTGATTCTGGTTCACTTGCAAAAAGCAAATCTCTCTCTAATGGACAAAACCATGTGCACTGCAGGTGGGGCAGATGTAATATGTGCAGAGTGAGTAAGATGTGGGGGGGGGAGTTATTTTGTTTCTGTGCATCGTAAATAGTGGCATCTTTATTTTTGCACTGCAATATACTGTAGATATCAGTTTGAAGTACAAACCCCACCCAAATCTAACTCTCTCTGCACATGTTACATCTGCCCCACCTGCAGTGCCGCATGGTTTTGTCCATTAGAGAGATAATTAACTTTTGCAAGTGAACAGAATCAGGCCCTTAGTTCAAAAGGCAGTCTGGATTTTGTGAAGGTATTCGGTTGTCACAGACCAAAACATCATTCCTAGATGGCTGCAGTAGGAGGAGGTGCAGAACAGACTGCCATATAGCAGTCCAGGGCCGTTGATAGGTATGCTGGGCCCCAGTAAACTTTTGGGGACGTGGGCTAATCGTGGGAGGCATGGCCACCTCCCGCAATTAGGCCATATCCCCAAAACTTTAAGGGGGGTTGTTATTGACGCCGCCCCCCCCCCCCCAGCAGCAGTACACACCTACATGTGCTGTGCTGACAGCAGCTCAGCATGAGCTCGCGCGCTGTCAATGAGACACTCATGCTGTCAGTGAAACACTCATGCTGAGCCTGCTGTCAGCACAGCACAGGACCAGGGCCCCCGCCACGCCCCTACAGCAAGCCCAGGCCCCTGTAATTACTACCTGCTCCCCCCCCCCTATCCTTCTTGGCGGCCCTGGGGGTGCCACTGACAATCTGGTAATGTAATACACCCTTGGCTGCATTTGTATCCAGTGGCGGCTCCTACTTTATGGAAGGAGGGAGTCTGCCGCTGGCTGCAATGCTGGAAAAGAGAAAATAACTGAACCACCTACAGAAAATCATAATGTGCTGTAACAGTAATCAGCAGATGCTGTACCGATTAACAATATCTCTAACGTTAGCTGCTGAAAGTGCTAAACGTGATGTACACAAAATATATCTTGATATTAAAACCCATAAATGGATCAGGAAGCCTAAACAAAGTATTTTACAAAGCTTATTTTATGTAAAATTATTTATATATAAGAAACTCCAACTTAGTATTCAGCACACACAAATAGTGTGCATGCAATGAAAACAATACTGCACATGTAGACAAAAGGTCAGAAATAAGATCTTCAGTAAACCACTAGATGGCAGCAAACTCTTCTAGAATTGTTGCATTTGTGCTCATTAGTAAAGGACAAAACAGATTTAAATAAACACATGTATTTGTTTTTGTGCCACAGTCTTCTGTAGATATGCAGGACTCCTTCCTCTAATTCTGGTTCTCCACCTCGGTCCTCAAGTACCCCAACAGTTCACGTTTTCAAGGTCACTTGGCAGGTGCACTCATTAATCACTGACACATTTTAAAAGATCACAGGTGAAGCTAATTATTTCACTTGCGATTCCGGGTGGAGACCTGGAAAATAGGAACTGTTAGGGATACCTGACGACTGATGTTGAGAACCACTGCTCTAATGCACACTTCACTGGGAAAATGGCAGCTCATGCAACAATCGGAGAGATAAGTGTTAAACATGGGTATAGTGTTCGCACACACGGATCTAGATGCACCAATGCTACTTTCCAGACCTGCAAATTCACCTTCGCTACTATTGGAAGAAGGGCTTTATGTGCAATAGCCATTACAATGTAAATAGCAGTGAGAATCCATACTATATTCATATATTGGTCACGGATCCATACTGTTCTAATCATCAGCTTTTGTGGGTATAAAATCATGTGATTCACAATGATCCTCAAATTGTAAAGCAGTTTTCCGCAATGGGGACAGGGCCTCATGACATGAGAACCTGACTCGCCCGAGATGGGCCGCTGCAGCTCCTTTACTGGCTTCTATCAAATAGGAAAAATCCACTGTTAGCAGGTATGCTGTACACCCAGCTACACCCTTTATAGAAATGCACTTGCCAGTGTATTTCCTTAAATTATCTGATGGAGGCCTTGAAATTGTAAATTAATGCAGTAATAGAGGTCAGTAATAGTAGTGCCAAATTTTTCACATTTCAAAATTTGGATCCCAAGGGGCATGCAATTTGACCTCCTTTGCTTGTTGTCTAGGCGACTTTTATCACTTTTTTTAAATCACATTTTGGGCCAGATGCACTAAGCCAGTGGTTCCCAAACTTTTTGAATCACGGCAGCCTAAAGTATCAGAATATTTTTCACGGTACCCCTAGGCCAAAAGTTGGATACTAATTTCAGGAAAAAATATAAAATGAGTTGTGATTTAAATGTTTTCCTTAGGTCCAGTTATGATGAGAAACATGATTCACTTCTGTTTACCCACATATTCTTTGAAGCCTCAAGCACTGAATTTGCCTATTTCATTGGCCATAAATAATTTGAATTATTTCTTTACCACCAACCCTGCAAGTGTCCCAAGCAGTGGCGGAACTCCCGGAGGCAATGGAGTCATGTGCCGCCGGGCGCCAGCCTCAAAGGGGGCACTGGCTCCATTGCCTCCGAGTCCCAATGTTCCGCTGATCAGCCCTTGATTAGTGGTGCTGGTGGGGATGCCCCCCACCCCTTGCAGTCAGTGGCCGCGAAGCGGCACCGCGCAGCGCCCCCCTCCCCTGATCCACCCTGTCACCTGTGATGTCGCTGGCTGCTCACTGCTCCGTGGAAGGGCCTGACATCCGCCTGAGCTAGTGAGAGCCAGCGAAAGCGACGATGAGCCAGGAGGGAGGCAGGCCACAGCCAGCGCGGGTGAGCGAGCCACTGATGCAGGAGTAAGCCAGGACCTGGGAGACGGGTAAGAGACCCCCCCCCCCTCGCCGGGCGTCTTCATGTACTGCGCCCGGCTCTTGCCTGCTACCACCGACTTTCCCCTTCCCTTCTGCTGCACTGGATACTCTCGCAGGGCGTCCGCAGGCAAGATGAATGCTAGCGCCCCTCCAAGCCCCATACGTGTATGTATATGTATACAAATATGTTGGGAGTTTTGGGGGGGGGGGGGGGGCACCGGCATTCATCTTGCCTCCGGGCCCCTGGGATGAACTTACGCCACTGGTCCCAAGGCACCCCAGGGAGCCTAGGTGCACAGTTTGGGAACCACTGCACTAAGCATCAAAAGTGATAAAATGGAGAGTAATAAACAACCAGCCAATCAGCTCCTACCTGCCATGTCACAGACTGTGTTTGAAAAATGTCAGTCAGGAGCTGATTGGCTGGCTGTTTAGCACTCTCCATTTTATCACCTTTGAAGCTTAGTGCATCTGGCCCTTTATCACTTTTCAAGGTTTAGTACATCTGACCCTTGGACAAAATTTTTTGATAAATATACAAAAAGGGGGTCATGATGCTGATGAGAGGCAGGTGATGGTGCTGGATAGAAGCAGGAGGGATACTGCTGTAACGATGAAGAGTGTATGGCTCCGAAGAGATGCAAGGTGAGACTGGAGGCACATTTGTTTTCCTCAGGTTCAAGCAGCTTCCTTTTAAGGTACAGTACATGTGATATCATTCTGTCACCACCGTTGAAGTGAAGAAGGGCAACGAATAGGAGCAGGATCTGTGCATGTTGGAGACAAGGTTAGAGGGCACTGAAGTCATACCTTTGACTGTCTGTAAATACCCAGTTTGTTTTATCATTGTCTCCTATTGTAAAGCGCAACGGAATGTGCTGCACTATATAAGAAACTGTTAATAAATAAGTGCACAGAGAGGCAAATCAGCTGCTGGAGTGACATGACTGCTGGGGTGACAGACACAGAGATGTGTGTAAGGGGCACTACTGTGGGCATTATGTGAGTAAGAGGCACTACTTCTGTGGGCATTGTGTGTATAAAGGGCACTACTGTATGGGATAACATGAATAAGGGGCACTACTGTGTGACATCTATATAATAAGTTGAAGAGTCTGTGTGCGTGTGTGTGTGTGTGCGTGTCCGTCGCATTGCGGACACACCGTGGCACTCAGAGACACCAAATTCAGCAACAAGATACCTCTGGACCCGGTGGTGTGCACCTCGAAGCCCTTTTTGGGAAATTTCACTTAGAAATTTAAAAAACACCAAGTTTTAATTTTCCTTCATTGATGTTCTGGGGAAAAGATCGATGATCTGGGAAAACGTTTGCGAAGGAACAACTCCACACCTGATTTCATTGCTGTCATTGAGTATGAAAGACACATTCTAACATTATGGTGAAGGCTTTAAACAATTAGGAAATAATTGAGGATATACATAGACCACACATAACACACACACATACCGGTGTACACGCACACACAGTACACCCCATACGCACACATAGCACACAACACACACATTTACACGTAGAGCACCTCACACACTTACACATTGGACAGATACACACACACACAACACACCACATGCAGTACAATACAAATCCATGCACACTAAAACACACACCCAAAAACAGTACAACAAACACACACTTAAACATTGCCAGGATACGCAAAGCACACTACACACACATATATACGTAGCACACCTCACAAACTTACACATTCGGCAGATACACACAACACAACACTCACAGTACAACACACACCCACATTCACTACAACACACACCCAAAAACAGTACAATACACAGAACACACACACTTAAACATTGCACAGATACACACAGCATACTACACACACACAGATTTATACATAGCACACCTTACGCACTTACACATAGGGCAGATACACACAACACACACATAACATACCTCTAACAGCACAACACACACCCACATTCACCACACACACCCAAAAAACAGTACAACACACACAAAACACACACTTAAACATTGCACATATACACAAAGACACAACACACACATACTGTATGTACGTAGCATATCTCACACACTTACGCATTGGACAGATACATACAACACACACAACCACATACACTACAACACACACACAAAAACAGCACAACACACACAAACACACAGAACACATAAAAAATAATTTGCCGTTTATTTAACAGTCTGTACCGGCAAATAAAAACTGTACCTAATGTAGCGTTTCTACTTTGTTCCCCATATCCGTCTCTCCAGTCCTCCAGCCTGTCACTGCGCTCCCTGGCCAGTTGCACAGAGAAATCTTTATCCTGGCCAATGCACCTATTGATCAATACAAAGTGGGTACACTGCACTCACCCTGTTAGTCAGTTGGATATCAGGCACTGCTCTGCCTTAAGGGTTTCTCAGACTCTTTTGGTTGATAAATAATGTTTGGTCGATGGGCATGAGCGCTGCATGCATTTGTTTGAATGTTATGAGTGTAAGAAGTTGAAGAATAAGACTGAGATGAAGATTTGTCACGTTATAGTGTAAGATTTACTCAATAAATCGTGAAAAAAATATGTGTACATAGAAGTACAATCAAGAAATGAATGTAGGGTTAAAAAATAAATTCTGATTCAAACTGATAATTGTTTGGATGGCGGTGGGTTGCGAAACAAATCTATAGGTGGAGGGGGTATGGATATTGTGGGCATAATTGGTGTTTGGTACACCTACAGGGGGTCCCCAGTTGATGAGAAATTTTCGCTACAGTGTCACCGTAGGGGGATTTCCAATTGGTGTTCAGGTGGTCTTTTAGGGACCCCTTTACAATCCCGTTGGTCTCTTCGGTACTCTTTACCTAGAACGGCGCCCGTCGCGGGCATCGCGGGTACATTTATGGCTGCCCGCGACGCGACCGACGCGATGCCCGCGATTTTCCCATTGAAAACCATGTTAAACCTGAAAAATCGCGTCGGTCGCGTCGCGGCCGGCCATAAATGTACCCGCGATGCCCGCGACGCGATGCTCCCGATTTCCCATAGGAAGCAATGTTAAAAGCCGCGATGGACCCGATTTTAGTGTTAAATGCCTCAATCCACCCGATTTGGCCATAGAAATCAATGTTAAATGGGCCACAGAGCCCATTAACCCTTAAATGTCCCCCAAAATTTTTTACGCCACCACACCATCCACGCCAACCCGAAGCGTGGCGAGCGCAGCGAGCCCGCGAGGGGCGGCGGTACGCGTCCTCCGACCTTTTCATGCCCTACTATCCACGTCGGCGTGGAGTTGAGAATAGAATAGTGTGGCGAGCGCAGCGAGCCACCGAGCCCGAAGCGTGGCGAGCGCAGCGAGCCCCGCGAGGGGACGCGGATACCTTCACAGGTAAACGCGTCCCCTCGCGGGCTTCACAGGTGTCCGTGGCCACGCGGACACCTGTGAAGCCCGCGAGGGGACGCGTATAACTGTGAAGGTATCCGCGTCCCCTCGCGGGGCTCGCTGCGCTCGCCACGCTTCGGGCTCGGTGGCTCGCTGCGCTCGCCACACTATTCTATTCTCAACTCCACGCCGACATGGATAGTAGGGCATGAAAAGGTCGTAGGACGCGTACCGCCGCCCCTCGCGGGCTCGCTGCGCTCGCCACGCTTCGGGTTCGCGTTGATCGTGGGGTGGCGTTAAAAATTTTGGGGGCCATTTAAGACTTCAGGGGGACTATTAGGGCTCTGTGGCCCATTTAACATTGTTTCCTATGTAAAAATCGCGGGCATTGAGGCATTTAACGCTAAAATCGCGGTCAATCTGCCTTTTTAACATTGTTCCCTATGGGAAAATCGCGGTAATCGCGGGTACCCGATTTTGATGTACCCGCGATTTACCCGCGATGCCCGCGATTACCGCGATTTTACCCGCGATGCCCGCGATTTCAATCGTGGGCGCCGTTCTAGGTAAAGAGTACCGTCTCTTCTCCTGGAGCCTACGGTCTCCCTCAGTGATTGACTATCATTAAGGGAGACCGTAAACTCAAGGAGAAGAGACGTACAAGATTGTAAAGGGTCCCTAAAAGACCACCTGGACCCCAATTGGGAATCCCCCTATGGTGACACTGTGACCATGACACTGTAGTGAAAATCTCATGAATTGAGGGCCCCCTGTAGGTGTAACAAACACCAATTATGCCCACAATATCCATACCCCCACCTAAAGATTTGTTCCACCCCATCCAAACAATTATCAGTTTGAATCAGAACTTATTTTTTAATCCTACTTTCATTTCTTGATTGTACTTCTACTGTATGTACACTTACATTTTTTTTCACGATTTATTGAGTAAATTGTACACTTTATAACATGCCAATTCTTTTTCTCAGTCTTATTCTTCAACTTCTTACACTCCAAACCTTATCAATGCATCCATTGATGATTGTGATGGCTGGATCAGTGAATTGGCCCGGCGGGTGAAGGGAAGAATTTGGCCCATTGCACCCATTCCCAGTGGTACATTACATTACATTTTTAATTAATTATGGCACGGTAAGTAACGCCCACCCCAGTCCCCACGCACTCAGCGCCTGTAATTACACCCCCTACAAACTGTACCATTGAAAGTATAGAAATGGAGGTGTGGCCACGTCCCTTTCTGATTTTGTACCGATTTCTGACCCTCAGATGTTGGAGGATATGTCATACAGTAGGTGCTAAATCTCAGGAGTGGATGTGGAATTCATCAACACATACAAGTTATCAACTCAGGAGCATTTTGTTTCAAACAACTACACCACACCTCATTGCCGTCATTGAGTATCAATGCAAACACATTCTAACATTATGGTAAAATCGATAACAAATTACAATCTTAGGTCTTTGGCACAGCATACTGTAAGATGACATTTTTCAGCAATTTTGGAAATAAAGAAACCCCAAGGTTTTCCCGGGCAACGCCGGGCGGGTCAGCTAGTACATAATATGTATAATGGACACTATGTGGTGAATCAGGGGCACTATGTGCAGTGTAATGTGAAAAAAATGTGCTACTGGTGCATAATCTCACTTGGGGGTACTACTGTGTTGCCATGCCTCTTGTTTGTGAAATCACATCCCTTTTTGCAGCAGTTTGTTCATAAAAAAAATAGTTATCAGCCTGTCGAAAATAACAGAGGTGTTGGGAGCTGGGGCTCCGTTATGCTGAGATGGGTGTGGGTGACGCAGTGTTGCTGGTGTTTCATAGAGGAGAGGAGGAGCATAACTATTTTCTTATATATGTAGTGCAGTCATGCAGCACTGGGGCCACTGCTGCGCTGTATGCATACATATACAGCCAGGAGGTGGCGCAATAATGGTCCCGAAGTTCCAGGATGCTGCTGCCGGTCAACACTTTGCCTGTCACAGTCATAATTATGGCAAAGGACATCTCTTGCGTTAAGAGCTGTCCTTTGCGGTGAGAGACAGCGGGTCCCTTCGGGACCCGGCAGCTCCCCCCTCCCTCCCTTCCCCGGCGCTGCTGCTGCGCCGGGCTCTCCTCCTCCCTGCACCCGGAAGAGAATCATAGTGCTGGGAGGAGGAGGTAACAGGTCCGGGCAGCACAGCACTGTGCTGCCCGGACACAGGTGAGGGGGGGTCGATGCGGGGCAGAGGGGGTCTATGCTGAGCGGCGGCAGGGCCGGATTTGTGCCTAGGCCCGTGAGGCACCGGCCTCAGGGCGGCACCAATTAAGGGCGGCAGGCAGGCTGACATTCTGTTAAATAGCAGCATGGCACAGCGGGTGGGCAGCGGCGAGTGACGAGCGCCACAGACATGAATTATCATATGTCGGAGGCAGCACCACTCGTCACCCGCCACTGCCCACCCAATCTCCCAAGCACATTACATCACCGCTTAGTGGCCGGGTCCGACGGTCCCCCTGCGCGTCCAAAAATTGCTCAGGCTCACTGCTGCCGGCTCCCGCCCATTGGCTACTCTACACACACACACACACACACACAGTCTATTGGCTGCTGTGTATCCAGCAGCTGAGCTGAGCGGCACGCAGATCCTCCCTGCACTCAGTCAGTCACAGTGTGTGAGCCAGGAAGAGACTGACGGATACACTGTCCTAATCACTGTACTAATAAGTTCCTCCCTCCGGGTCCTCTGTGCAGTGAGCAGTCCAGAGTGCTTAAAAAAATATTAAGGTGGGCTACAGTTACATTTTTATGAAATATATAAATATCAATGTATATACATATATGATAACATTAAAATAGGGGGGGGGGGGACAAAAATATTGTGCCTAGGGGCGGCCTGACCCCTAAATTCGCCCCTGGGCGGCGGGGGTCGGTGTGGCGGTGGGTCGCGTTAGAAGCCCATAGGCATAACCCGGCGGGGATGCTTAGAGCATCCTAAAATGCAGTAAAAACCCAGATATCAGGGTTTTTACCGCATTTTTAGTTTAGAGAATCTCTCCCAAAATATGTAAGTGGCATCACGGCGTGTGTGGTATAATGTGTAATCGTCGTTATTTTGTGTGACCTATTTTGCAGGGGACATTAAGTTGTGGCATAATGTGTAATGGACAGTATGATGTGTGGCAAAATGTATAATGGGCAGTAACGGCGCTGCGCATATTGTTTAATGGGCATTACAGGGTGTGGCATAAAATGTAAGGGCCATTATAATGTGTAACATAACGTCCAAAGAGCATTACTACAAGAAAAATAATGAGAAAAAAGGGCCATGAATTACTTTTTTTTTTTTTTCTGTGGGGGCCAAAATCTCAGTGTGCAGAACATCTAACCATTTTGCGATCATCATACTATTGTATTATACAAAATGGTGAGTGCACTTTTGCGGCTTATCATTTTTGACATACTCCATGGGGTGGATATGTGTGCTGCTGGCAGAGAAGCCAGGGCCACTTGCTCATGTTTTCCCCCCAGGGTGAATATTGCCAGCCAGCCCCTGGCAGGGTGGCAAGCCTTGTTGCAGCTAATGAGAGGGGGGGACATGGATTCCACCACCTCTACAGGACCACGTTAAGGCCTGATCATCATCATCATCATCAATGGTTGTTACCATAGATAGCAAAAACTCTGATGGCCAGACAGACCTCATCGATATTTGACATGTGACTTTCAGCTGCTGTAAAACGGCACATGCCAGCATGTTCTGCCACAGATGTCTTATAAGGGCATGCTAAAACTGTGGCAGGGTATACTGGGATGTGTAGTTCCACAGTGGCTGGAACTGGATGGACACATGTTGAATGTCAATTTCTCCCACCTCTGGAGATTATTTTACTAAAATGGGCGTTCTATTGAAGATGGGAAGTTACTATGGGATTCTATCTATTATCTTGAAGCTGCTAAATTAATAAGTAGAATCTGATTGGTTGTCCCATACAACATCCCATCTTCAATAGATCTCCCATCAGTAAATAAACCCGCTCCCATCTGTGGGAGTCAGTAATAGCAGCTGCAGCAGTGACATGTATGGGGGTTACAGCAGGATATGGCATTAATATTTCCCTTTATCTGGAAATGACTTTGCTCCTGCAGGAAGAAGAGGAGAGCTCCCAGGGCTGTGACTCCCAGCAGCAGCAGCAGCACACACATCGCTGGGAGCGTGTGTGCCCGGAGTGACGTGTGAGGGGGCAGCACCGCTCCAACCAGCAGCACCCGGAAAGCCTCCTCCTCCAGATCCCACCTGCGGGTCCTACATGGGGGACCGGGAATCCTCTCCGGATCAGGCTGGGTGAGGGGAGGGAGACTGCGGGAGCGGTCAGTGCTGCTGGGCATTGCACACCGATAGTCACCGCTATGGCAGCGGCCAGTGGCACGGAGGAGAGCCGGGCAGTGTGGCAGGATAAGCCCTGGCAGCCCTCCTGGGGTGACATGATGCTGCAGCGAGTGAGAGACATCCTGAGCTGGCAGAGGCCCCTGCTCAGCCTGGCCAACTTCCTCTGCAGCCACCTTCTTCTCTGGTAGGTACTGCCATGCATCAGCACTCGGGGGAGTGGGCTGTGTGGTGGGAGAGGTGGGCAGGTGATGGCTACAGATGACAGAACAATGCACTTGCTCTGGCGATGTTTATCACACCGACGGGTGGATCTGTTTGTGTTGTTGCTGTGCTTTCATATGGCATCAGGAAGAATGCTGTGGCTGGGATCTTGTCATGCACCATGTCACCTGCACTGCATTGTCATGCAACAAGCCTATGTGGGATGGGATGTGTGCCTCTGCCTCTGATGAGCACATACTGATGATAATATACATTATTAGTGACTATTCATTTCTGCCATGTAATTCCTGCAGAGGTGTCAGCTCATCTCCCACAGCTCTAGAAATAGTGTCATATTGCAAATGTATTCAAACAAACCCATTACTTGTGCAATACAGGCAAAAATGCCTTCTTCTGCACTGAAAACCCACACTGTAGCCAAGCTCTTGCTAATTACACGGTGAGATTCCCTTGCTACTCGACTTAAGATTCGACTGCTATACAATCTTTGCTATCTCTGTACTATTTGCATACAATTCATGCTATCTACATTCGATTTGCACTATATAGTCATTGCTGCCCTGTCTATCTGGGTTTTGAATTCTCTGATATCCTGATTTTGTTGTGATGACCATTATTTTGCTTTACCTCTGATGAAGTCGCTAGATAAAACGCATTGGGTATTTTTATGAATAAATCGATTTACTGCAAAATGGATCCTGCGTCTTGTTTAAATAGATGCTGATATCGGACATATGAAGAAACACTGATTGTGACATTTTATTGTGACATATTAGTGTCATTATCTTACTGTGATATTACTGCTGGCTTGTACTCTTAGTTATATACTGTGTACATATATATATATATATATATATATAGTATTCCCTCCAGCATCGCAGGAGGGCGGGTGCTGGAGGACAAGGGGCACTTTGAATGCAGCGGGGAAGGCCCACCAACGTCACAAATGTGGACGGGCCGCCCACGTTACCAGTGTGGCGGCCCTGTCCACCCACACCACCAATGTGGGTCGGCTTGCCTGCCAAAGTCTATGTTGGGGGTGTGCCCAGCATCTACGTGGGCGCTGGGTATCTCCCTAGAGCTCTGGAAGCCCACAGCTGGGACAAACAGGCTGGTTTGTTTTAGCAGGGTGCTGCAAAACTGGCAGGGCACGTTTTGCCCTTTAAAAATCGTGCAGGGCGTGGCTCCCTTCTAAAACAGCCTAACGTGAACACTATCTATATATGTGTTTATATATATATATATATATATATATATATATATAGATACAGAAGTACCTATATATATAGATACAGAAGTACCAACACACTCGCCATTCCTAAGAATGGGGTGCAAACAGCACCCACTTCCCAGGATGGGGTGCATTGGCCTGTGACCACACACTCTAGTAA
The DNA here is from genome assembly GCF_055691185.1 of Crinia signifera. Taxonomy (NCBI): domain Eukaryota; kingdom Metazoa; phylum Chordata; class Amphibia; order Anura; family Myobatrachidae; genus Crinia; species Crinia signifera. The sequence continues at coordinate 147,874,240 of NC_139221.1, read as the reverse complement.
ATACGAACACAGGGGGCCCAGCACTCACTACAACAAACTAACTCACCTTAACATTCAAATAATCAATAAATAAATAATGGGGTTTTAGTTCATGAATTGATCAATGCATTTAAGCTTGCAGCCCATCGCCAAGGGACCCCATTTCATTGCAAGTCCTACACTAGCAACTGGTTTTCTTAGGAACCTGGCACCTGCTTACACATCATAGCTAAAATGAACATGTGTTTTTTTTCCTGGGTTAATGCTCAACTGCCAAGTAACATGGCTTTTATAAGGTGAGACAATCCCAAACACAGCACCTGAATTAGTATTAAAGGGGCAGCTGTCACAGGTTTCAGGTAAATGAGCTTATCAAGGGTATATATGTATATATATATATGTATATATATATATATATATATATATATATATAAACACATATAGATCAGTAGAGCAGGTTGCTGATGAGGCTGGGGGCTGGACACATGTCTTTAGTCCCTGTTCCCTCACAACAATCTGCTGTGGGGCCAGAATGGAATATTTCAAACAGAATATCATCATATTGGCTACACCTCTTTCTCAGACAGTTATGGTGCAAAGGGAGGGGACTCCACCGTGGGCTACAGGCCTACAGACTCTGTTTGACATTGGTCTCTATGCATAGACAGGGGCTGATCCAGAAGAAAATGACCGGGGGGGGGGGGGGCACCATGATAGGGGAGGGGGGTGTTAGTGGTGCCAGTGTGCCTGCTCAGATTACAAAGGACTGGTCCAAAGACAGTCAAAATGTAATAAATACATTTTAACTAAAAAAAAAGTTTACTAAAAACAAAAATATTATACAAGGAAAGGGAAATCGAGGGCAGCACTAGAGCTAAACTGAATTCGAGCATGTAATTCCACTTTCTCTGAGGAGTAAAAGTACTCTGGAAAGGGGAGACATGGGAGAATAATCTTTTGTACACATTGACCCTCATTCTGAATGACCCGCAAAGCTGCTAATTCGCTGTTTTGTGGGTCATCTAAACGATGCCCACCGGCCGCACGAAGGTCCGCCCACTGCCCGCCCACATGCAGATTTCACCTGCACGCATGCAAATGGATGTTTTTAATAAACATCCATTTGCAGCTTATGTGCGGGGCAGAAATCATTCGATGGTCGCCGAGATCTAAGACACTCTCTGGGGTTTTAGATCTGCGGCACCCCTCTACAGGAAGAAGGCGGGCAGCTGACAACTGGTGATGTCAACTACCTGCCTCCGGCACCTGTGTCACCGATGCATTTCCATGGGAACGCCCAGCATTTTCATGGGAACGCCCATGAAACGCTGGGCATTCCCATAGGCGCTACCCTAGGCTGCCGCTGCCGCCCCTCGCCCACACTGCTATATGCAAACGGGCCAGCGAATAATCAATTTGCCGCCCCTCTCGCACAAAGCGGCTGCACAAGAGCATAAAAGTTTATGCGCATGCGCAGTAGCTAAACATCGCTCCCCTGTGCGAACGCACAAGGGAGACAACAGACTAGAATCAGGGCCATTGTTTCATATATGTTCCTATGATTTAGGCAATTACAGTGCTAGCTGTTTTAAATTGATTTCTATTCATTTTTAACTAGTTACTGCTGTAATAATTGAGAGTGTCACTATGGGCCTTATTTTGGTTCATTCTTTCTGACAAAATCCTTCTTAGATGGGCAAAACCATGTGCACTGCAGGTGGGGCAGATGTAACATGTGCAGAGAGAATTAGATTTGGTGGGGTTTTACTTCAAAGTGAGATCTATATTGCAGTGTAAAAATAAAGCAGCCAGTATTTACCCTGCACAGAAACAAAATTACTCACCCAAATCTAATTCTCTCTGCACATGTTACATCTGCCCCCCCTGCAGTGCACATGGTTTTGTCCATCTTATGCTAGGTACACACCAGGACGACTAGGGCACGATTCTGTCAATTTAGATCCGATTCCGACCGGTTGTATGCAGATTGTGTGTATTATCGTGTGTTTTTGCCATTTATTTGATCCGATTCCGATCCAATGCGCGTTCACGCCGCTCGTTTGGTCGCATCTTTGGTCCTACGTGCTGCAGGTAGGATCCGTCAATCCCAGGCCGACCGACCGTCAATCGTATGCAGATCGTGAGTGTTTTTTGCCGCCTCCGTCGTCCGTCCGTCGGTGCGTCCGTCGTTTGATCCAGCCTATTTGAGTGGCATTTCCTAAACACTCCCCCGGCGCCATGTTTTTCCACATAGCAAACAGCGCTGGCGCAGCAGTTGGACTCTCCTTCTTGTCTCATCTCCCAGAACAACAACCTGGTATGTTTGCACTCCCAATGCTCTTCTATGCATGCCCACTGTTGCCACCAATGTATATAGTGTGTATAAAGCACTGGTTTGGCAACCGTGCACCCGACCATGTCACTGTTTTTTTTGGGTGGGCCCCATGTGTGTGTGTATACATATAACCAGTGTCCACCATTGCAGTATTCCAAGCACTCCTCTCTGCTAGGCCCCATTCACCTGTGTGTGTGTGTGTGTTTGTGTATATATAGATATATATACATAAACCATTGTCCACCATTGCAGTATTCCATGCACTCCTCTCTGCTAGGCCCCATTCACCTGTGTGTGTGTGTGTGTGTTTGTGTATATATAGATATATATACATAAACCATTGTCCACCATTGCAGTATTCCATGCACTCCTCTCTGCTAGGCCCCATTCACCTGTGTGTGTGTGTGTGTTTGTGTATATATAGATATATATACATAAACCATTGTCCACCATTGCAGTATTCCATGCACTCCTCTCTGCTAGGCCCCATTCACCTGTGTGTGTGTGTGTGTGTTTGTGTATATATAGATATATATACATAAACCATTGTCCACCATTGCAGTATTCCATGCACTCCTCTCTGCTAGGCCCCATTCACCTGTGTGTGTGTGTTTGTGTATATATAGATATATATACATAAACCATTGTCCACCATTGCAGTATTCCATGCACTCCTCTCTGCTAGGCCCCATTCACCTGTGTGTGTGAATAGCAATCTGCACAATAAAATGTATAGTGGTTTTCATAAAAGTTTATTAACATTTTAAATACTTAAAACATAAGAACTAGGTAACTGGTGTAACTATAAAAATTTTAATATGAAACAAAACATGGGTATAACTATAACTATAAAAATTTAAATATGAAACAAAACAAACAACTAAAATGGTTTTATCTTTTTACAGTCCCAATGTCCAACGCAAAGGAACAAGAGTTTTTGGAAGGGTTTATTGAAAAATATCGTACACACGAATGCCTGTGGAGAACCAAATCCAAGGAGTATTCAAACAAAATGAAAAGAAACCAAGCCTTGGAGGAGTTGGCACGCTACAGTCTTCCATTTCATCCAGAGGCCAATGTTGAATGGGTGAGGAAACGCATCCAGAATATGCGCACGGTGTTCTTAAAGGAACACAAGAAGATGGAGGCTGCAAAGAAGTCTGGTGCTGGAGTCGACGAGATGTATCAAACATCGCTCTGGTACTATGACCGGTTGACATTCACCCTCAGCCAGGAGTCGATGAGGACAGGAGTAGTCCTTATGGTAGAACATGAAAACCAAGAAGTCACGGCGCAGGAGGAGGAGGAGAATTCGCAGTCTGCATCGGTGAGTCTATTTTTTTGGCTATCTAATTGATTCCTCCTGCCAATCCACAGCGCCCTCCCCATTAAAGTAGGCCATGTACTCTTCCCTCACCTGTTTGGCTCGTGCACTCCCTGTGTAGCGTTGTGTTGGGGTTTGCAAGGAGGATATCTGCACTACCTCCTCTGGCAGTTCTTGGTCTTCTTGGAGTGCTGTGCCTGTAGCCCTTTGCTGTGTGGCTTTTCTGCGGAGCAAATTGTGCAGGACACAGCACGCCGTGACAACCCAGTCAATTTTGTCCACCCTCAGGTTAATGGCAGTGTGGAAAATGCGAAACCGGCTTGCCAGGATGCCAAAAGCATTTTCCACAACACGCCGTGCCCTGGATAGCCTGTAGTTAAAGATCCTTTTGTCATGGTTCAACCCCCTTTGCGCATATGGCTTCATGACATGCTCGTGCAGGCCAAAAGCCTCGTCAGCCACAAAAACAAAGTTAAGCCCCTGTTTAGTTTCCTGGACAGACGGCAAGTGAAGGGTGTTCGCTATGAGCCTTTCGTAGAACTTTGTGTCCTTGAAAGTGCCACCATCCGATGCACGGCCATTCCTTCCTACATCCAGGAAGATAAACTCATAGTTCGCATTAACAACAGCCATTAGTACAATGCTAAAATAGCCCTTGTAATTAAAATAGTAGGAACCACTATTGATAGGCTGGGCTATGCGGACATGTTTGCCATCAATGGCTCCACCGCAATTTGGGAAGTTCCATCGCTGTTCAAACTCCTCTGCGATGACTTTCCATTCATTCACGCTGGTAGGGAACTGAAATTAGAAGTAAATAGAATTGATTAGTAAACATGTTCAATTTTTTTACAGCTTGGTGACTACCCACCTGCAACCCCAGACCTATCTGTCCTATCTGAGAATGCATGCACATCGAACGAAGTTCCTACTCCGGCACGCACTCCGCCACCCACCCTGGAACCCACTCCACCACTCCCCCGTGCCAAAAAAATGCGTGGCAAAGGAAAAAAAGGAGAAGCAGCGGCACATGAAGAATTTATGATGCGGGCACATCAAGTCCTGCAAAGAAACCCGGACAAACATGACAACTACTTCACTTATGTGGCAGAGTGTGTTCGCAACATGGCTCCTGACCAGCAACTTACTTTTGAAAAGTTATGCATGGAGTTGGTGTATAATGGCAGTTTAGGGTATCTCAACAGTGGCACTAAAATAGTTGGCATTGGTAGTGCACCAGACACACCACTGTCATTAGAATCACCAGTGCCTACTCCGCCTGCCACCGTAGCAGGCCAGTCGAGCACAATTCCAACACATACCCAGTCAACACCTACACAGCCTTCTCAACCCCCCAAGTACCGTCAATTCTACAGTTCTTTACTGATAGAAGATCCAGAGTGTCCTGTTTTTGAGGATCTGTCTTAAAAAATAGGCTACTTTATCATTTACCATCGACATGGTCTCAGCTGCAGGTATGTGATGGCCACTGCTCACATGGCGTATGGCGCACATCAATGGGGCCGGGACCATTGCATCTGCGCCATGCGCCATGTGGGCCGCAGCCTTTACATATCTGCAGCAGACATCCTCTGCCACACAAGGGCCACAGTGTGTATTTTTGTTTATTTATATGCTGCTACCTGTACCTGCATTACCAGAGGGAGAACAGGATTCTCCTCAATCTGGATAGCAAACTCCATTTATTGTCCTTTTGTCTTTGCCAATAGTATGGGGTACTGTGCGGCAGACATGGTCTCAGCTGCAGGTATGTGATGGCCACTGCTCACATGGCGTATGGCGCACATCAATGGGGCCGGGACCATTGCATCTGCGCCATGCGGGCCGCAGCCTTTACATATCTGCAGCAGACATCCTCTGCCGCACAGTACCTATCCCTACTGTTGTAAGGGCATGTTCCAGAAGTTACCAGAGTGTGTTTTTTTTGTTTATTTATATGCTGCTACCTGTACCTGCATTACCAGTGGGAGAACAGAATTCTCCTCAATCTGGATAGCAAACTCCATTTATTGCCCTTTTGTCTTTGCCAATAGTATGGGGTACTGTGCGGCAGACATGGTCTCAGCTGCAGGTATGTGATGGCCACTGCTCACATGGCGTATGGCGCACATCAATGGGGCCGGGACCATTGCATCTGCGCCATGCGCCATGTGGGCCGCAGCCTTTACATATCTGCAGCAGACATCCTCTGCCACACAGTACCTTATCCCTACTGTTGTAAGGGCCTGTTTCAGAAGTTACCAGAGTGTCTTTTTTTTCTTTTTATATGCTGCTACCTGTACCTGCATTACCAGAGGGAGAACAGGATTCTCCTCAATCTGGAGAGCAAACTCCATTTATTACCCTTTTGTCTTTGCCAATAGTATGGGGTACTGTGCGGCAGACATGGTCTCAGCTGCAGGTATGTGATGGCCACTGCTCACATGGCGTATGGCGCACATCAATGGGGCCGGGACCATTGCATCTGCGCCATGCGCTATGTGGGCCGCAGCCTTTACTTATCTGCGGCAGACATCCTCTGCCACACAGTAGCCCGTACTTAGTGGGAAAGTTTAAACTGGGTCATACATACTTAAATCTTTATATATAGTGTGTGTTTTTGTACAATATCTTTTATATATGGTATTATAATATATTTGTGTTGACACAATCTATTTACTATTTTACATGTTTTAACCATGAAAGGCCTAAAAAACCTGTTTCTGTCCTAGGCCTAAATTATAAATAAAAATATTTTGTTTGCACAATAAAGTGTACAGTGTATATTTCATCTTACCTTGCAATACTGGTACTGCAGCACCTTCACAATGGCTTTGCAGGTCTCCGGGATGATGAGGCCCAAAGCTTGCGGGGAGATGAGGGATCCAAACTTTAGGTCAGCAAGAGACCGTCCTGTCGCCAGAAACCTCAGGGTCACCACCAGCCGTTCCTCAGCAGGGATAGCCATGCGATACTTGGTATCCTGCTTCTCGATGTGGGGAGTCACCAGACGCAGCAATTCCTGGAATGTGGCATCATCCATCCTCAAGAAGTTACGAAAATCGTCTGGGTTATTCTCCCTGATGTCCCTGAGCAGTGGCATGTGCGAACGAGTCTGACGCTGAAGTAGCCACTGCTTTGTCCAGCATGATCTTTCTCTCCTGCGCTGGGCTCTCTGACGCCTGAGCTTCAAAACTGCATAATAGAGCAGGTACTGTTGCTGGTGACTACCCATCACTGCATTCTCCATAGTGCAGGGTTAAAAGACACTTTGTAATGGCAGGCAAAACAAAGTAATGTGTAAATAGCTATGTCCAGCGTTCAGCAGGTATAAACCAAGCCTCACTAGTAACAAAGCAGAAATACACTGGTTTAAAATGGCTGCTGCTATTCCTATCCCCCTCTGCTAGTCCTCCCCCCTCTGCTAGTCCAGCCCCGTCATTCAAATTTCAAAGGCCCATCTGACGACGGTCGCATGTGTTCTTGCAAAAAAAACAAAAACCAGCGATCCGACCGTCTTAACGACCATCGCGGGCGCATCGGGATCGGATCTAGATCGTTCCGCAAAAAAACACAATTTTTGCTAATCGTTTGCTGGGGACTGCCTGGGAGCTCCCGGGAAGTCCAAGGGAAATCGTTCCATGGTCGTCTATCGGTCGTGAACGACGGTGGTCGTCCTGGTGTGTACCCTACATAAGAAGGATTTTGTCAGAAAGAATGAACCAAAATAAGGCCCTTTGTGACTGTACCTCCCACACAGCCTATGTATGCATTTCCACAATTCAGGTATGTTTCCACAATTCATGTATGTGTTTTCACAGTTCATGTATGCTTTTAAAAGACTACTTGTGAGAAGGACAAAAAACCCAGAATATATTGTACCAATGTTTACACATGTATGGAGTCCTGGTTAAAGTTTTACTCACAAGAAATGTTTTAGCTCACGTGTTTCACAAATGAGTTGGAACACTGGTGCTGCCTGAAATCCTCTGAGCCTCTTTTCTATGCAAACCAGACAAAAAGAGACATAAATACACTTTCACAGAAATAAAACAATCCCAGGTAAATCCTTTGAAATTGAATCTGTTTACTTACCTGAGTGTAATGCTAAAAATAAATAAAAGTCTAGGTTGAAAAGTTTTTTTGGTGGTATATGATGTTCTGTGACTGCACATGCGAAGTGGGTATCACGGTCTTATGGTAATATAGGTGTAGAAGAGAGGCACTGTAATATTTGTATTCATATATTTTATTTGAATTCACTTTTTTTTTTCTCTAGAATTACTGCACCTCAGAGTTGTTATCTGTATTAGTGATCACATGCTAGGCTACTAGAAGGTCTGTCCAGTCTCAATATGTCTGCAGTGGAAGCCTAAAACGAGCCCCAATGGTTCAAACTCAGTCATAGGAGAAGAAGTCCGGCTGACTGGGTAAGTATGGGAGCAAGGGTCAGGACAGAGCAGAGTGTCGGGACATGAAGAAGCGTCAGAAAGGGGGTACGGGCAGGTCAGGGTCAGCACAGCACACATAGCCCTCAAGTAAGGACTGTCCTACTAAAAACAAGACAGTTGGCATATCTATGTATATTTATCAGTATGCCCCAAACTCCACTCAGTTTGCCCGTGTCCCCCTCTGTCCAAAATATATACCATAGCAGTGGAAAGAGGGGGGTATGGGAAAACTGAGTGGAATTTGGGGCTGAGATCGATCTGCAAATATATATAGATATATCAACTGTCCAGTTTTCAGCAGGACTATCCCTACTTGAGGGCTATTTGTGCTGTCCTGACCTTGTGTGCTGCTGCATAACCAAGGTGTGTACTCACATCTTCAGCCCTGTCCTCCATGCTGCAAGGACGTGCCCATGGAGTGTCTCCAGTATACTCCAGATAGAGGCAGAATCTGCTGGTATAAGCTGCATTGACTCTGTGCCAGCCTTTAAAATTGTCCTGCCTGGTTAATAAATCTAAGATTTGGTAAAGTTAGCTGTTGTGTGGATTTACCTCCATCACACACACCGCTGCCACCTATGTCAACTAACGGCTCCTCCAACAGGCCTACCACTCACTTTGGGGTTGGGTTTAACCTAGGGGGTCCTATTGGATGTTGATTAACATTAAATTAGTTGTTACTGTTTTATGTTATAATTTACTTAATGGAATGATTGGTTTAATTGGAATCAAGGGGGGCAAAGCAGTGGCACATAAATATTAGGGTGGTTACACTTGAGTGATATAACATGTGTACACTCAATATATTTTTGAACTATGTCTTTCACAGACATTTCCTATTTGGCCCTTTTGCACAGCCGATGCTGATCTATCTTCCAAATATACTGGCATTTCTAGCTGTGTGTGGGTTACCCACCGACCCCCTGTACACTGGCTGCAAAGATGGGCGACACTGATATCTAGGCTGAGCAGGAAAATTCAGATATCTAGAACATCAGATTGAGTGACTGATTGGTAAATGTGTATAGCTTGGTCATTGTGATGGCCCGTTGGCCCTTTTTACCAATGCACTGTGTACCCAGCCTTAGGGATCTAGCAATGTGGATCTACTATAGGAATACGTTAATGGGTCAATATAATTTAAAACATGTTTATATATGCCGTATATAAGAACATGTTTACATTTTATGTTTTACAGTATGCAAATTGTCACATGAAATGCTTCTTTAATGATCATGTTTCTGCTTAACCTGTTTTCACGAGGGCAAACAGAGCAGTGTCACTGTTTACAGTGGTCACATGGAGAATTTTGTGGTTTGTTGTAGTATCCTGGATGTGTTTTCACCACATCAAACAGTGGAAATGAAGTACTCCACCTGTGCTATACATGGATTTTATATCATTCTCTTTTACATCAAGCAGGGCTGGCAACAGAAATCTTGGGGCCCGGGACACTGAATCTCTGGGGCCCTGCCTCCCTTGAGTAGCGGATTTTAATTACTGTACATTGCATATTTAATGTTGTTTTTTTTATTATTCCAAAGAAACAGATAATTAGTACTCACTATGCATTGTAATAAAAATTTGCTCTACTACTGCTGAGCACAATATGACCTGCGCTTTCATATTATATTTAAATTGCATAGTGAATATTTAATTATCTGGGGGGGTTATAAATAATAGATGCGTAGGCATAAATGAGACCGAGTTAATGACAGCATTCTTAAGGTGCCCATACACTAGTAAGATTTATCTTCAGATCTGGCTGGTTGGAACAAAAACATGGTTATGGATGAATGACAGTTTGTCAGTTTTCCAGCATTTCCAAGAAAATGGTCAACTGTCATTGCTCTCATCCATAACCATGTTTTTGTTCCAACCAGCCAGATCTGCAGATAAATCTGCGTGTGTATGGCCACCTTTACTCTTGTCACTTTTACCAATGCATCTCCCTGGTACCAGAGGCTCCAGGTTCCATTCCATGCTGCCTGTGTTCTCCTGTGGTCCTGCTCCGCCAAGGCGGATAGACTGTTGCCACAGCAGGGACAGAACAGGGTAGAACAAGGAAAAAAAGGTAGCAGCGCTAGGAAAATTAAAAAACAATGAATTGGATGATCTTTACATATGATAATATTTTACTTGAAAAATGTAACACAACATACAATTAAAACAGCACATCTAGGTGTGCATATATATAAAACACAATTGCAAGGCGTAGGGAACCCCAATACCACAATAAGGGGAATAGTGTGAAGAGTCCGGTCCTAGTATACCGCTCCAGTCAGAAATTGCGATGGATCAATTGGTAGGTGGAGAATGTCCAAATGTCCTTGTATCCTGGTGGTCGGCCCAAGTTGGCACAAATAACCGATACCACTGGAGATGGTTGGAGGACAATTATATGGTCACCTTTTATTTGAAGAAATGAGGCAATGATCCTGGAGTGGATAAACGTCTCGGTGGTGTAGTAGTTGGGAAGAGAGCTGAATCTTCCACTGGGCTGGTTCGGACTCCAATTCACAGATCAAGGTGGCAAATGGGGTTAGGAGCACTTTCTGACGCGTTTCGCCGGTCCTGCCAGCTTTATCAAAGGAATAGTGCTCATGATATCAAACTGGGTATATATACCTTCCATATTGTGGTCACATGACCAATCAATTAGACCTAGATCATCCAATTATAAGATCAATATATAATAACAGTGTATTGAAATAGGAGGCAGACCTTAAAAGCATACAATATTTAACTGGTTAAGAAAAAAGTAAAATCTTATTTATTTTGAACATAGATAAATAACACTGTGCATCAAAGTAATGGGATTGCTTCCGGTTTGCGAGGATTCGCCGCCAATCACTAATAGCAGCGGCATGGAGGGTTTCCCAGTTCACATAAGAGCGGGTCACGTGACCGCGATTCCTGTTTAAAAAACTACATTACCCATGTAGCCAGGGTCGCGCGTCACGTGACCGCGTCTCAGTGGACGGCATTAGAGAGACTGCCGTAGTGTACAGGTTTACAGCCGAGCACATAGCCAATCAGGTTAGCGGCTAAGGAAACTTCCTTATTTGCATGAGGGCAGGCCACGTGACCGCGACTCCTGTTGGGAGACTACATTACCCATGTAGCCAGGATCGTGCGTCACGTGACCTACACCTCAGGAGGCGGTGTTATACGGGCTGCTACAACGGACGTAGCCCTATTCGATGACGCAATAGTCACGTGATATAAAGCATACTCGTAGTCGGGAAAGTAAACAGGCTGTAGTAAAGGGCTAGAGATGCTAGATAAAGCCCCATTCGATGATACAGAGGTCACGTGACACAGTGGGCAGATCGCCCAGCACTGGGAACTACAAACCCCATGATTCCTATTATACCTATCACATAACTGATAACTAATAAACAAGGGGTAATAAGGAGTTTAAATATTGACTAAAATATAAGCAATTTACAACGGGGGGTTTATTATAAAAATAAAAAAAAAATATCACAATCTGTATCTCAATAAAAATGTGCATGGCATAGGCTTATGAGCTTCTTGTATATGATTCCCAAGCAAATGTCACATCAATATTACATGGAATATAATTTGGAATTATAAATAACAATAATGACAGATGATAAGTGAATGTGTATTGTGGTATAGTAACCCCTCCAATAACCATACAGCAGTTTGGGGCTTTCTTAAAAGCATTGAAAAACTACAGTGCCTATAGGCAGAATAGTTGGGCTGTCCTGTATATAGATATTGGAAAGATAGGTTCAATCATAAATATAATAACATAACTAAACTAATAGTCGTAACGACACATTAACCTAATAAAGTTGGCAAAAAAAAAAAAAAAGGAAGCAGAGTGGGGGTGGACGGATTGGTCTACGAACTTCTAGTTAATTTGGATGCATTGAGGTATCAGATGACCATATTTAATTCCACCATTTCATTAAGGCCGTCTGGATGGATGTAGCCCATCAAATGCATCCAAAAAACTTCTTGCTTACATAATTTTCTAAACCGGTCTCCACCCCTAGATGTGGTAGCAATATGTTCAACCCCCCATAGTTTCAAACTAGCTGGATCTCCATGAAGGGCTTCTGCAAAGTGGCGGGGTACACTGTGGGATAGTGAATGGTTAAGAATATTACGACGATGTTCTAAGAACCGTATTTTTAGTTTTCTAGTGGTTCTTCCCACATAATGGAGTCCACACCCACAAGTTAAGACATACACTACATAAGTAGTGTTACAGTTGATGAAACTGTTAATATTCCAGTTTTTATCTCCTATTGGTACGGACAGGGTTTTACTCTTTTCAATGTGTGAGCAAGTAATACATCTTGTGCCACAGCATTTAAAAAAAACTTTTGGTTTTGAGGGGAGCCAGGAGGAATCTTTAGTTGAGGAGGTTGAGCATGGTTTTTTTAAGTGACTGGGGGCCAACATGTTTTTAAGTGATTTGTTTTTCTTAAAAATAAAACGTGGTTTATCAGGGATATAGTTTATTAGGAGAGGATCCTGTCTAAGGATGTTATAATTTTTTTGGATAATGGCTTTGATTTCCGGACAGTATTTGGAGTATGTGGAGATGTATACAACTCGCACATCCTGTTTGCATCTTTTTTCAGTTGTACATTTTGGTTTTAGAAGAGACGGTTTATTCATAGCTGACACCTCCAAGAGAGCATTGTCAACCAGGGGAGGGGGATATCCTCTTTGTTTGAATGCAAGTGCCATTGAGGAGGCTTGTCGGTTGAAATCGGATGTTGAAGAGCAATTCCGCCGAAGGCGAATGAATTGACCCTTGGGGATGTTCCTTTTCCAAGGGGGGTAATGCTCGCTCTGGAAGTGTAGGTAAGCCTGCATACCTACTTCTTTTATGTAGTTTTGTGTGACAATCTTGTTATCAATTACTTCAAGGGCCACATCCAGGAAGGAAATTTGTGATGGGTGAATGGTATAAGAAAAATTTAAATTATAAGGGTTGTGATTCAGTGTGTCAACAAATTGTTGTGCCAAAGAAACTTCCCCATCCCAAATAATAAACAGGTCATCGATGTACCGTCCATAGAGTGCCAGGTTCGCGCCAAAGCCGTCCCTCCAAATGAGGAGTTCTTCTACCTCACCCATATAGAGATTGGCATAGCTTGGCGTGAACCTGGTTCCCATGGCGGTACCCATGACCTGGAGAAAAAAGGTGTCCTGAAACAAAAAATAATTGTGCTGAAGTATAAAGGTGATACAATCCAAGAGAAAGTTTTTGAGGTCCACTCTTAGGTCATCATCTTGGTTGAGTCTGTTCTCAATTACTTGACGTCCCAGAGAATGCGGGATATTAGAGTAAAGACTGGTAACGTCTAATGTCATGAATTGGTATGACTCCTTACACTCAAACTCCTGTATCATTTCGAGGAAGGAGGTGGTATCCTTAATATGTGACCTAAGAGTGGATACTCGTAGTTGGAGAAACGAATCAACAAAAAATGATAAATTGGAGGTGAGGGAACCAATACCGGAAATATACAGAATTGGTTTTTAAAGAAAGCAGGTCTCGGTGTGGTGCACTTTCAAGAAGATAATGTTTAAAAATTAACTTTTAATTTATTTAGTTTAAGATGCGAAAATATTTAAAACCATACACACAACATGTAACAATTGAAGACAATTTAAAAAGGATATAATTATCCTGACGTGGCAGAGAGGAATGTCTTATATTTTGTTTCCAGTTACTTAATAATATACTAGCTTAGATAGGGACCGTGCCACTCAGCTATAATTAGTATGTAAATTCAGTGGTTTACAATTTTTATTGGTTTATAATTGAAGTAGCTGAAGTGTTTTCAAGGAGCAGACACAGGTCGGCGTCCCGGCCGTTCTGATCCTGCACAGGTCGTCTGTATGGATAAGTGTGCCTTAGTGTTTACCGGGGTACTGATGATTTCACTTATAGTATAATCACACTATCACACACAAGAGATAAGATAAGTAGAGATAGCGCCGGCCGTAGCCTGTGTGAGCGCTTCTTATCAGATGGTGCACGGATGATCTGGTAGCGCTGCGGACACGGACAGAGATAGATACTCTCTTCCGTGCAGTCAGCGCTTAGTCGGGCAGTAGTCTGCCCTGTGGTACCGGCTTGTAACCGTCCACTCTGTGCGGACTCACTGATGTGAGTTCCTAGCAGCGTCTGCTATAAGCAGATAGACGCGCCTCAGGTCAGACCGTGCAACACCCTACAAATTATCTAAGCATTCAAAATTAGATACATTTCAATTAATAACAAGTAACATTCGCCTCTGCCCACGTGAAACGCCGACGTACGTTTCGCATAGAGCTTTTTCAAGGCCAACCGGATGGCCGTCAGGGGAGCCTTCATATACTACGTTTCTCATGAATATTCATGGGATGCGGGGGTGTGTGTCTCTAGACATTTCTGTCATTGGTCGGTCTTATATTCCTGCCACTGAATCATTGTAAGCTGGTACGTTATACTTATATTCCCATCTCCCAATGGTATGTCATCTTTATTTAATATATATATACTCAATATACATATCTAACTCAGATTTTATTATTTTAGAACGAGGAGAAGTAAATTGTGAAAATAACGTGCTTAGACTACAAATGAAAAAGGTGACAAACAAACTGTGATGACAAGCGGTGTCCTGCCTCATCCCTGATATTCTATATATTTATCCTCTAACTGAGAATCAATATTTTGTGACCGTTGTGATAAAATTGGATTGGTTATTGTGAAATATAATAATAAAAGATATGAGTAAAAATAAAAATAAAAAATATGAATTATATGTATTGAATGAAATATTTAAATATCGAGGTGAAAGATATATAATAAGATGAAATGAATAGAAAACATTTTAAGCTATAGTGTCTAATAATTTTTAAAGAGTTACACCAGTACGTGTGGTGCCAATATAATGCACCGATAATTAGTGTTGTGAAGATAATTCACAAAATAGGAAAAGAGGAAAAAGATAAAAATAGGTGAATCATCTTTTTCCTTGTGACAATCAAATCGTCACTGTGTTTATAAATTGGTGTGCTCAAGGAAGATCTGAGTTATAATTTTTGATTTACGTACGATCCTTTTATATACATTTTTAATATTCACATCTATTACAATTTTAATTTTAATTTCATTCCCTCTTGTGATTTTGTGTTACCATATATGAGGGGAAAAGGAAAAAGAGAAAAGGAAAGAAAGGGAGATTGGTAGGAATTATATTTGTATGGAATTTCTGTCCAGTATGTCAGTGGACTGCCCTTTGTGGCAATGTGGCATATTCATTTTACACTTGTCCGATCCGTGAGTTATTCAGTCTGGAGATTTTCTTCAAGGAAAATGCATTTAGGGTTCAGGTATTTTTATCTTTATTGGTTGGAACATTCCTATATTGTATTTGGATGATGTTTTAGTTCCAATAACAGGTCAAGATTTTTATAAGTGTACCCTATGACATCTCTTAATAGGGGGAGTGTCTGCCTGAGATAACAATTCCCTATTCATGTATCCCTTATTTCTAGATAGGTTTCAGAACTATCCTTTAAAGTCTAGGGGAATAGTGTATTGCCAACATCATATCTTAATGAGGGGATCTCCTGGAATGGAGAAAGGGGAATGACTGGTATGAAGAAGAAGGAGGAATAGCGTCTGCTGATGATGGGCTGGATCTAGAGAAAAACTGTATAATTATTTTCCTCATTCAGGCCATGGGGTACCATGGTTCCCATGAGAAAGATCAGTCGAGTTTCTTGTTTGAATAACTCTCTGTCCCAGTCACCTCTTCTTATGCCCATCTCAACTTTGAGCATGCCATATGCTTTCAGGCCCACTGAATTTCCTTGATGAAATCTGAGGAAATGTCTGGCCACTGGTGTGAGAGTTTTCATATTCTCTCGGTCCCTCTGGGCATTTTTGATGCTCGTAAGGTGCTCTGATAGTCTCTTTTTGAAGGGCCTCCGGGTCTTCCCTATATAATGCTTGCCACACGGACATTCCAAATTGTAGATAATTCCTGCCGTGTCGCAAGTGATGTAATGGCCAATTTTCCAGGTTTTATTAAACCTGTCCACATATGAGTCCTTGCGTATTGTTAAGGAACAAAATTTGCAGGTACCACATTTGAAAAAGCCCTTTTTGGTTACAGTGGGTCTCGTGCTTCTTTCAAAATGACTGTGGACCAGTGTGTCTCTCAAATTTTGGCTCCGCCTCCAGCTGATGTCTATCCTAGTACCCAAGATTTTGTTAAGGTCTGTATCAGTTTTTAGGATATCCAGATGTTTATTCAGAGTGTGCTGTATTTCTTTCCACTCTTGGCAGAATGTTCCTATGAACCTCACTTTCTCCTGTCCTGTTTCATTCTTAATTTTAGGGATCAGGAGTGTTTCCCTATCAGTTTTTTTCACTGCTTTTCTGGCCTTGCGTATGGACCGGTTGCTGTAACCTCTGTTTTTCAGTCTCATACTTAGCTCATCTGCCCTTTGCTCATATGTTTCTTCTCTAGAGCAATTTCTTTTAATGCGAAGGAATTCCCCTTTGGGGAGCCCTTTCTTGACAGGTGGAAAGTGGGAGCTATTCATGTGTAGCAGAGAATTTGTTGCCGTATCCTTCCGAAATAGGTCTGTAGTTATGACCCCATTTTCCTCAATCTTAATCCGTAAGTCAAGGTATTCCACCTCAGTTTGACTCATGTTATATGTTAGTCGGAGATTAAGATTGTTTTTATTGAGGATATTGATGAAATGTATATATAGATCTTTATCACCTTCCCAAATGAGGAACAGGTCATCTATATAGCGGAGCCAAAGAAGGATATGGCTAGTATAGATCTCATTGGCCTCGGTAAAAACGTGCTCACGTTCCCACCACCCCAGGTACAGGTTTGCATACGTGGGGGCACATGTGCTCCCCATCGCAGTCCCCCGTACCTGGAGGTGGAACTTGTCCTCACAGACGAAATAATTCCGAGTTAAAACGAAACGTAGGAGTTGTAAGATAAAAGCATGTATGGGGGTCTCACGATCCATACTGAGGAAGTATCTGGTGGCTTCGATACCGTACTCGTGTATGATACTTGTGTAGAGACTCTCCACATCACAAGTGATAAGCCAAGTCTCTTTATTAAGGATGATGTCTTGAATTTTGTTGAGAACGTCCATCGTATCGCGTACATACGATGGCAGAGTTGTTACATATTTTCTCAGATGTACATCAATGAATTGGCTAGCTTTCTCACTTAAACTCCCTATTCCCGACACAATGGGTCTACCCGGTGGGTTCTCCTCATTTTTGTGAATCTTGGGAAGTAAATATAAAGTCGGAATTTTCACATGTTTTACCTCTAAAAATTCAAATTGTGTTTTTGTGATAACACCATTTTTGTATGCTTCATTTAACATTTGTTGGTATATTCTGAGGTAATCGTCTGTGGGGTTAAAGTACAGGGTTTTGTAGCACGCTTTATCTCCCAGTTGTAATCTGAGTTCTTTGACATATTTCTCACGGGCCCATAAGACTATATTGCCCCCTTTATCCGAGGGCTTGATTATGGTATCCTCCCATTTTCGGATTTCATTCAGGGCATAGCGTTCTTGTGGGTTTAAATTGTCATTGGAAATTCTCAGAGATTTATTAGTTTGAATTTTGTTCAAATCTCTACTAACCATTTCCAGGTAAGTTTTGACCTGAGGGCAGATGGATATATCTGGTAGAAAAGTGGATTTCTTTTTTAGGACTTGTGGTTTAGGGTCTATGGCCTCGCTCTCCTCTGAAAGTTCTTCAAGGATGCGTAATATTTCTGTGTCTTGTTCATCCAGAGACATTGTTTGATCAGACCGAGGAGGATTCTCACTTTGTTTTGCATAGAATTTTTTCAGTAGCAATTTCCTGGTAAAAAGGTTAAGATCCTTCTCGTACTCAAATCTGTCAAAGGACTTTGCTGGGGAGAAAGAGAGGCCTTTATTTAGGACGGACATTTGAAATTCTGTGAGGGTGTGATCTGTTAAATTGATTATTTTCAGATTATCAGGAGGAATTATCTCCTGTACCTCCTTGTATCTTTCCTGTCCTCTCTCCAGTCCCTTGGACCTCTTTTTCCCTTTCTTTCCCCTCCTTGTCCTAAATCTTTTACCAGGGTTTCTCTTATGTCCCTGGGACTGACCCCTAAAAAATCACGCCTTGTTCTATTAGGATTCTCCAGTAAGGATTCACTCTCTGATGAATCTATTTCAGAGGTGGTATAGCCAGTGGCATTGTTGGGTGTTCTCTTCCTATTGCTCAGATTCCATCTGTATACTTTCTTTAACTGAAAATCATTTTGGTCTCTGGCAAGTTTATTTTTCTTCCGGCTTATAACCTCTTTTTCTATCTCATCTAAATCTAGTTTGATTTTACTGTAAGTTCTCTGGAATTTCTCTAAGCCTTCAAAGTTTTTTAGTTTTTCACCCAGGGCTGAGATTTCCTGTGCTAGATTATTGAGAGTAATCTCATCATGTTGGATGAGGATGTTAATGAGGTTTAGGGAGCATGTAGTTAGTGTTTTCTCCCATTCATTCCGGAGTGATTCGGTGGCCAGTTCGAAAGAAGGGAACACTCGGGGTCTTAGCCCCCTAGGAGTGATATGTTGCTTGGCATATGTCTCAAATGTCGCCTTGTTCCAAAATGTTCTAGTCTGTTTCACTAGTACAGATTTGAGCATAAAAAGATCGTTCATCCAATCTTCTGAGGTGGTATTTATTTGTGTAATATCCCGTTCCAGAATATTCTCCAAATTGCGTTGTAAACTCGTTTGTCTATTGTGCAATTCCTGACTTAAACTGAAACCAGGGGCTGGGCCCGCACCCGAGTTGACATTTGACATTTCAGATGGTCACCTGCCGGTTCACCCGGTTTGGTCAGATAAAGTTAGAATTTTTATAGTTTTGAATTTTCACTTCACTAATGTGCCGTGCTTACTGACTGAATGTGAATCAAATCACTTTTGTAATACTTGAACAAAGATGGAGGGAATGGGGAGGTGGAAATGTCAGTCGCACTGGTGAATGTGAGAAAAAGAAAGGATCCTTTTCCTTATTTCATACATGAAGCCTCATTTGTCATTTTAAGTAATTACACAATTTTGGACTGAGGCGTGCTACCACTGGACAGGGAAAATATACAGAATTGGTTTTTAAAGAAAGCAGGTCTCGGTGTGGTGCACTTTCAAGAAGATAATGTTTAAAAATTAACTTTTAATTTATTTAGTTTAAGATGCGAAAATATTTAAAACCATACACACAACATGTAACAATTGAAGACAATTTAAAAAGGATATAATTATCCTGACGTGGCAGAGAGGAATGTCTTATATTTTGTTTCCAGTTACTTAATAATATACTAGCTTAGATAGGGACCGTGCCACTCAGCTATAATTAGTATGTAAATTCAGTGGTTTACAATTTTTATTGGTTTATAATTGAAGTAGCTGAAGTGTTTTCAAGGAGCAGACACAGGTCGGCGTCCCGGCCGTTCTGATCCTGCACAGGTCGTCTGTATGGATAAGTGTGCCTTAGTGTTTACCGGGGTACTGATGATTTCACTTATAGTATAATCACACTATCACACACAAGAGATAAGATAAGTAGAGATAGCGCCGGCCGTAGCCTGTGTGAGCGCTTCTTATCAGATGGTGCACGGATGATCTGGTAGCGCTGCGGACACGGACAGAGATAGATACTCTCTTCCGTGCAGTCAGCGCTTAGTCGGGCAGTAGTCTGCCCTGTGGTACCGGCTTGTAACCGTCCACTCTGTGCGGACTCACTGATGTGAGTTCCTAGCAGCGTCTGCTATAAGCAGATAGACGCGCCTCAGGTCAGACCGTGCAACACCCTACAAATTATCTAAGCATTCAAAATTAGATACATTTCAATTAATAACAAGTAACATTCGCCTCTGCCCACGTGAAACGCCGACGTACGTTTCGCATAGAGCTTTTTCAAGGCCAACCGGATGGCCGTCAGGGGAGCCTTCATATACTACGTTTCTCATGAATATTCATGGGATGCGGGGGTGTGTGTCTCTAGACATTTCTGTCATTGGTCGGTCTTATATTCCTGCCACTGAATCATTGTAAGCTGGTACGTTATACTTATATTCCCATCTCCCAATGGTATGTCATCTTTATTTAATATATATATACTCAATATACATATCTAACTCAGATTTTATTATTTTAGAACGAGGAGAAGTAAATTGTGAAAATAACGTGCTTAGACTACAAATGAAAAAGGTGACAAACAAACTGTGATGACAAGCGGTGTCCTGCCTCATCCCTGATATTCTATATATTTATCCTCTAACTGAGAATCAATATTTTGTGACCGTTGTGATAAAATTGGATTGGTTATTGTGAAATATAATAATAAAAGATATGAGTAAAAATAAAAATAAAAAATATGAATTATATGTATTGAATGAAATATTTAAATATCGAGGTGAAAGATATATAATAAGATGAAATGAATAGAAAACATTTTAAGCTATAGTGTCTAATAATTTTTAAAGAGTTACACCAGTACGTGTGGTGCCAATATAATGCACCGATAATTAGTGTTGTGAAGATAATTCACAAAATAGGAAAAGAGGAAAAAGATAAAAATAGGTGAATCATCTTTTTCCTTGTGACAATCAAATCGTCACTGTGTTTATAAATTGGTGTGCTCAAGGAAGATCTGAGTTATAATTTTTGATTTACGTACGATCCTTTTATATACATTTTTAATATTCACATCTATTACAATTTTAATTTTAATTTCATTCCCTCTTGTGATTTTGTGTTACCATATATGAGGGGAAAAGGAAAAAGAGAAAAGGAAAGAAAGGGAGATTGGTAGGAATTATAT
Organism: Crinia signifera; assembly: GCF_055691185.1. NCBI lineage: Eukaryota > Metazoa > Chordata > Amphibia > Anura > Myobatrachidae > Crinia > Crinia signifera. The sequence continues at coordinate 147,853,257 of NC_139221.1, read as the reverse complement.
TTGTATGGAATTTCTGTCCAGTATGTCAGTGGACTGCCCTTTGTGGCAATGTGGCATATTCATTTTACACTTGTCCGATCCGTGAGTTATTCAGTCTGGAGATTTTCTTCAAGGAAAATGCATTTAGGGTTCAGGTATTTTTATCTTTATTGGTTGGAACATTCCTATATTGTATTTGGATGATGTTTTAGTTCCAATAACAGGTCAAGATTTTTATAAGTGTACCCTATGACATCTCTTAATAGGGGGAGTGTCTGCCTGAGATAACAATTCCCTATTCATGTATCCCTTATTTCTAGATAGGTTTCAGAACTATCCTTTAAAGTCTAGGGGAATAGTGTATTGCCAACATCATATCTTAATGAGGGGATCTCCTGGAATGGAGAAAGGGGAATGACTGGTATGAAGAAGAAGGAGGAATAGCGTCTGCTGATGATGGGCTGGATCTAGAGAAAAACTGTATAATTATTTTCCTCATTCAGGCCATGGGGTACCATGGTTCCCATGAGAAAGATCAGTCGAGTTTCTTGTTTGAATAACTCTCTGTCCCAGTCACCTCTTCTTATGCCCATCTCAACTTTGAGCATGCCATATGCTTTCAGGCCCACTGAATTTCCTTGATGAAATCTGAGGAAATGTCTGGCCACTGGTGTGAGAGTTTTCATATTCTCTCGGTCCCTCTGGGCATTTTTGATGCTCGTAAGGTGCTCTGATAGTCTCTTTTTGAAGGGCCTCCGGGTCTTCCCTATATAATGCTTGCCACACGGACATTCCAAATTGTAGATAATTCCTGCCGTGTCGCAAGTGATGTAATGGCCAATTTTCCAGGTTTTATTAAACCTGTCCACATATGAGTCCTTGCGTATTGTTAAGGAACAAAATTTGCAGGTACCACATTTGAAAAAGCCCTTTTTGGTTACAGTGGGTCTCGTGCTTCTTTCAAAATGACTGTGGACCAGTGTGTCTCTCAAATTTTGGCTCCGCCTCCAGCTGATGTCTATCCTAGTACCCAAGATTTTGTTAAGGTCTGTATCAGTTTTTAGGATATCCAGATGTTTATTCAGAGTGTGCTGTATTTCTTTCCACTCTTGGCAGAATGTTCCTATGAACCTCACTTTCTCCTGTCCTGTTTCATTCTTAATTTTAGGGATCAGGAGTGTTTCCCTATCAGTTTTTTTCACTGCTTTTCTGGCCTTGCGTATGGACCGGTTGCTGTAACCTCTGTTTTTCAGTCTCATACTTAGCTCATCTGCCCTTTGCTCATATGTTTCTTCTCTAGAGCAATTTCTTTTAATGCGAAGGAATTCCCCTTTGGGGAGCCCTTTCTTGACAGGTGGAAAGTGGGAGCTATTCATGTGTAGCAGAGAATTTGTTGCCGTATCCTTCCGAAATAGGTCTGTAGTTATGACCCCATTTTCCTCAATCTTAATCCGTAAGTCAAGGTATTCCACCTCAGTTTGACTCATGTTATATGTTAGTCGGAGATTAAGATTGTTTTTATTGAGGATATTGATGAAATGTATATATAGATCTTTATCACCTTCCCAAATGAGGAACAGGTCATCTATATAGCGGAGCCAAAGAAGGATATGGCTAGTATAGATCTCATTGGCCTCGGTAAAAACGTGCTCACGTTCCCACCACCCCAGGTACAGGTTTGCATACGTGGGGGCACATGTGCTCCCCATCGCAGTCCCCCGTACCTGGAGGTGGAACTTGTCCTCACAGACGAAATAATTCCGAGTTAAAACGAAACGTAGGAGTTGTAAGATAAAAGCATGTATGGGGGTCTCACGATCCATACTGAGGAAGTATCTGGTGGCTTCGATACCGTACTCGTGTATGATACTTGTGTAGAGACTCTCCACATCACAAGTGATAAGCCAAGTCTCTTTATTAAGGATGATGTCTTGAATTTTGTTGAGAACGTCCATCGTATCGCGTACATACGATGGCAGAGTTGTTACATATTTTCTCAGATGTACATCAATGAATTGGCTAGCTTTCTCACTTAAACTCCCTATTCCCGACACAATGGGTCTACCCGGTGGGTTCTCCTCATTTTTGTGAATCTTGGGAAGTAAATATAAAGTCGGAATTTTCACATGTTTTACCTCTAAAAATTCAAATTGTGTTTTTGTGATAACACCATTTTTGTATGCTTCATTTAACATTTGTTGGTATATTCTGAGGTAATCGTCTGTGGGGTTAAAGTACAGGGTTTTGTAGCACGCTTTATCTCCCAGTTGTAATCTGAGTTCTTTGACATATTTCTCACGGGCCCATAAGACTATATTGCCCCCTTTATCCGAGGGCTTGATTATGGTATCCTCCCATTTTCGGATTTCATTCAGGGCATAGCGTTCTTGTGGGTTTAAATTGTCATTGGAAATTCTCAGAGATTTATTAGTTTGAATTTTGTTCAAATCTCTACTAACCATTTCCAGGTAAGTTTTGACCTGAGGGCAGATGGATATATCTGGTAGAAAAGTGGATTTCTTTTTTAGGACTTGTGGTTTAGGGTCTATGGCCTCGCTCTCCTCTGAAAGTTCTTCAAGGATGCGTAATATTTCTGTGTCTTGTTCATCCAGAGACATTGTTTGATCAGACCGAGGAGGATTCTCACTTTGTTTTGCATAGAATTTTTTCAGTAGCAATTTCCTGGTAAAAAGGTTAAGATCCTTCTCGTACTCAAATCTGTCAAAGGACTTTGCTGGGGAGAAAGAGAGGCCTTTATTTAGGACGGACATTTGAAATTCTGTGAGGGTGTGATCTGTTAAATTGATTATTTTCAGATTATCAGGAGGAATTATCTCCTGTACCTCCTTGTATCTTTCCTGTCCTCTCTCCAGTCCCTTGGACCTCTTTTTCCCTTTCTTTCCCCTCCTTGTCCTAAATCTTTTACCAGGGTTTCTCTTATGTCCCTGGGACTGACCCCTAAAAAATCACGCCTTGTTCTATTAGGATTCTCCAGTAAGGATTCACTCTCTGATGAATCTATTTCAGAGGTGGTATAGCCAGTGGCATTGTTGGGTGTTCTCTTCCTATTGCTCAGATTCCATCTGTATACTTTCTTTAACTGAAAATCATTTTGGTCTCTGGCAAGTTTATTTTTCTTCCGGCTTATAACCTCTTTTTCTATCTCATCTAAATCTAGTTTGATTTTACTGTAAGTTCTCTGGAATTTCTCTAAGCCTTCAAAGTTTTTTAGTTTTTCACCCAGGGCTGAGATTTCCTGTGCTAGATTATTGAGAGTAATCTCATCATGTTGGATGAGGATGTTAATGAGGTTTAGGGAGCATGTAGTTAGTGTTTTCTCCCATTCATTCCGGAGTGATTCGGTGGCCAGTTCGAAAGAAGGGAACACTCGGGGTCTTAGCCCCCTAGGAGTGATATGTTGCTTGGCATATGTCTCAAATGTCGCCTTGTTCCAAAATGTTCTAGTCTGTTTCACTAGTACAGATTTGAGCATAAAAAGATCGTTCATCCAATCTTCTGAGGTGGTATTTATTTGTGTAATATCCCGTTCCAGAATATTCTCCAAATTGCGTTGTAAACTCGTTTGTCTATTGTGCAATTCCTGACTTAAACTGAAACCAGGGGCTGGGCCCGCACCCGAGTTGACATTTGACATTTCAGATGGTCACCTGCCGGTTCACCCGGTTTGGTCAGATAAAGTTAGAATTTTTATAGTTTTGAATTTTCACTTCACTAATGTGCCGTGCTTACTGACTGAATGTGAATCAAATCACTTTTGTAATACTTGAACAAAGATGGAGGGAATGGGGAGGTGGAAATGTCAGTCGCACTGGTGAATGTGAGAAAAAGAAAGGATCCTTTTCCTTATTTCATACATGAAGCCTCATTTGTCATTTTAAGTAATTACACAATTTTGGACTGAGGCGTGCTACCACTGGACAGGGAAAATATACAGAATTGGTTTTTAAAGAAAGCAGGTCTCGGTGTGGTGCACTTTCAAGAAGATAATGTTTAAAAATTAACTTTTAATTTATTTAGTTTAAGATGCGAAAATATTTAAAACCATACACACAACATGTAACAATTGAAGACAATTTAAAAAGGATATAATTATCCTGACGTGGCAGAGAGGAATGTCTTATATTTTGTTTCCAGTTACTTAATAATATACTAGCTTAGATAGGGACCGTGCCACTCAGCTATAATTAGTATGTAAATTCAGTGGTTTACAATTTTTATTGGTTTATAATTGAAGTAGCTGAAGTGTTTTCAAGGAGCAGACACAGGTCGGCGTCCCGGCCGTTCTGATCCTGCACAGGTCGTCTGTATGGATAAGTGTGCCTTAGTGTTTACCGGGGTACTGATGATTTCACTTATAGTATAATCACACTATCACACACAAGAGATAAGATAAGTAGAGATAGCGCCGGCCGTAGCCTGTGTGAGCGCTTCTTATCAGATGGTGCACGGATGATCTGGTAGCGCTGCGGACACGGACAGAGATAGATACTCTCTTCCGTGCAGTCAGCGCTTAGTCGGGCAGTAGTCTGCCCTGTGGTACCGGCTTGTAACCGTCCACTCTGTGCGGACTCACTGATGTGAGTTCCTAGCAGCGTCTGCTATAAGCAGATAGACGCGCCTCAGGTCAGACCGTGCAACACCCTACAAATTATCTAAGCATTCAAAATTAGATACATTTCAATTAATAACAAGTAACATTCGCCTCTGCCCACGTGAAACGCCGACGTACGTTTCGCATAGAGCTTTTTCAAGGCCAACCGGATGGCCGTCAGGGGAGCCTTCATATACTACGTTTCTCATGAATATTCATGGGATGCGGGGGTGTGTGTCTCTAGACATTTCTGTCATTGGTCGGTCTTATATTCCTGCCACTGAATCATTGTAAGCTGGTACGTTATACTTATATTCCCATCTCCCAATGGTATGTCATCTTTATTTAATATATATATACTCAATATACATATCTAACTCAGATTTTATTATTTTAGAACGAGGAGAAGTAAATTGTGAAAATAACGTGCTTAGACTACAAATGAAAAAGGTGACAAACAAACTGTGATGACAAGCGGTGTCCTGCCTCATCCCTGATATTCTATATATTTATCCTCTAACTGAGAATCAATATTTTGTGACCGTTGTGATAAAATTGGATTGGTTATTGTGAAATATAATAATAAAAGATATGAGTAAAAATAAAAATAAAAAATATGAATTATATGTATTGAATGAAATATTTAAATATCGAGGTGAAAGATATATAATAAGATGAAATGAATAGAAAACATTTTAAGCTATAGTGTCTAATAATTTTTAAAGAGTTACACCAGTACGTGTGGTGCCAATATAATGCACCGATAATTAGTGTTGTGAAGATAATTCACAAAATAGGAAAAGAGGAAAAAGATAAAAATAGGTGAATCATCTTTTTCCTTGTGACATCTTTTTCCTTGTTCCTTCCTTTCCGACTAAGCGCTGACTGCACGGAAGAGAGTATCTATCTCTGTCCGTGTCCGCAGCGCTACCAGATCATCCGTGCACCATCTGATAAGAAGCGCTCACACAGGCTACGGCCGGCGCTATCTCTACTTATCTTATCTCTTGTGTGTGATAGTGTGATTATACTATAAGTGAAATCATCAGTACCCCGGTAAACACTAAGGCACACTTATCCATACAGACGACCTGTGCAGGATCAGAACGGCCGGGACGCCGACCTGTGTCTGCTCCTTGAAAACACTTCAGCTACTTCAATTATAAACCAATAAAAATTGTAAACCACTGAATTTACATACTAATTATAGCTGAGTGGCACGGTCCCTATCTAAGCTAGTATATTATTAAGTAACTGGAAACAAAATATAAGACATTCCTCTCTGCCACGTCAGGATAATTATATCCTTTTTAAATTGTCTTCAATTGTTACATGTTGTGTGTATGGTTTTAAATATTTTCGCATCTTAAACTAAATAAATTAAAAGTTAATTTTTAAACATTATCTTCTTGAAAGTGCACCACACCGAGACCTGCTTTCTTTAAAAACCAATTCTGTATATTTTCCCTGTCCAGTGGTAGCACGCCTCAGTCCAAAATTGTGTAATTACTTAAAATGACAAATGAGGCTTCATGTATGAAATAAGGAAAAGGATCCTTTCTTTTTCTCACATTCACCAGTGCGACTGACATTTCCACCTCCCCATTCCCTCCATCTTTGTTCAAGTATTACAAAAGTGATTTGATTCACATTCAGTCAGTAAGCACGGCACATTAGTGAAGTGAAAATTCAAAACTATAAAAATTCTAACTTTATCTGACCAAACCGGGTGAACCGGCAGGTGACCATCTGAAATGTCAAATGTCAACTCGGGTGCGGGCCCAGCCCCTGGTTTCAGTTTAAGTCAGGAATTGCACAATAGACAAACGAGTTTACAACGCAATTTGGAGAATATTCTGGAACGGGATATTACACAAATAAATACCACCTCAGAAGATTGGATGAACGATCTTTTTATGCTCAAATCTGTACTAGTGAAACAGACTAGAACATTTTGGAACAAGGCGACATTTGAGACATATGCCAAGCAACATATCACTCCTAGGGGGCTAAGACCCCGAGTGTTCCCTTCTTTCGAACTGGCCACCGAATCACTCCGGAATGAATGGGAGAAAACACTAACTACATGCTCCCTAAACCTCATTAACATCCTCATCCAACATGATGAGATTACTCTCAATAATCTAGCACAGGAAATCTCAGCCCTGGGTGAAAAACTAAAAAACTTTGAAGGCTTAGAGAAATTCCAGAGAACTTACAGTAAAATCAAACTAGATTTAGATGAGATAGAAAAAGAGGTTATAAGCCGGAAGAAAAATAAACTTGCCAGAGACCAAAATGATTTTCAGTTAAAGAAAGTATACAGATGGAATCTGAGCAATAGGAAGAGAACACCCAACAATGCCACTGGCTATACCACCTCTGAAATAGATTCATCAGAGAGTGAATCCTTACTGGAGAATCCTAATAGAACAAGGCGTGATTTTTTAGGGGTCAGTCCCAGGGACATAAGAGAAACCCTGGTAAAAGATTTAGGACAAGGAGGGGAAAGAAAGGGAAAAAGAGGTCCAAGGGACTGGAGAGAGGACAGGAAAGATACAAGGAGGTACAGGAGATAATTCCTCCTGATAATCTGAAAATAATCAATTTAACAGATCACACCCTCACAGAATTTCAAATGTCCGTCCTAAATAAAGGCCTCTCTTTCTCCCCAGCAAAGTCCTTTGACAGATTTGAGTACGAGAAGGATCTTAACCTTTTTACCAGGAAATTGCTACTGAAAAAATTCTATGCAAAACAAAGTGAGAATCCTCCTCGGTCTGATCAAACAATGTCTCTGGATGAACAAGACACAGAAATATTACGCATCCTTGAAGAACTTTCAGAGGAGAGCGAGGCCATAGACCCTAAACCACAAGTCCTAAAAAAGAAATCCACTTTTCTACCAGATATATCCATCTGCCCTCAGGTCAAAACTTACCTGGAAATGGTTAGTAGAGATTTGAACAAAATTCAAACTAATAAATCTCTGAGAATTTCCAATGACAATTTAAACCCACAAGAACGCTATGCCCTGAATGAAATCCGAAAATGGGAGGATACCATAATCAAGCCCTCGGATAAAGGGGGCAATATAGTCTTATGGGCCCGTGAGAAATATGTCAAAGAACTCAGATTACAACTGGGAGATAAAGCGTGCTACAAAACCCTGTACTTTAACCCCACAGACGATTACCTCAGAATATACCAACAAATGTTAAATGAAGCATACAAAAATGGTGTTATCACAAAAACACAATTTGAATTTTTAGAGGTAAAACATGTGAAAATTCCGACTTTATATTTACTTCCCAAGATTCACAAAATGAGGAGAACCCACCGGGTAGACCCATTGTGTCGGGAATAGGGAGTTTAAGTGAGAAAGCTAGCCAATTCATTGATGTACATCTGAGAAAATATGTAACAACTCTGCCATCGTATGTACGCGATACGATGGACGTTCTCAACAAAATTCAAGACATCATCCTTAATAAAGAGACTTGGCTTATCACTTGTGATGTGGAGAGTCTCTACACAAGTATCATACACGAGTACGGTATCGAAGCCACCAGATACTTCCTCAGTATGGATCGTGAGACCCCCATACATGCTTTTATCTTACAACTCCTACGTTTCGTTTTAACTCGGAATTATTTCGTCTGTGAGGACAAGTTCCACCTCCCAGGTACGGGGGACTGCGATGGGGAGCACATGTGCCCCCACGTATGCAAACCTGTACCTGGGGTGGTGGGAACGTGAGCACGTTTTTACCGAGGCCAATGAGATCTATACTAGCCATATCCTTCTTTGGCTCCGCTATATAGATGACCTGTTCCTCATTTGGGAAGGTGATAAAGATCTATATATACATTTCATCAATATCCTCAATAAAACAATCTTAATCTCCGACTAACATATAACATGAGTCAAACTGAGGTGGAATACCTTGACTTACGGATTAAGATTGAGGAAAATGGGGTCATAACTACAGGACCTATTTCGGAAGGATACGGCAACAAATTCTCTGCTACACATGAATAGCTCCCACTTTCCACCTGTCAAGAAAGGGCTCCCCAAAGGGAATTCCTTCGCATTAAAAGAAATTGCTCTAGAGAAGAAACATATGAGCAAAGGGCAGATGAGCTAAGTATGAGACTGAAAAACAGAGGTTACAGCAACCGGTCCATACGCAAGGCCAGAAAAGCAGTGAAAAAAACTGATAGGGAAACACTCCTGATCCCTAAAATTAAGAATGAAACAGGACAGGAGAAAGTGAGGTTCATAGGAACATTCTGCCAAGAGTGGAAAGAAATACAGCACACTCTGAATAAACATCTGGATATCCTAAAAACTGATACAGACCTTAACAAAATCTTGGGTACTAGGATAGACATCAGCTGGAGGCGGAGCCAAAATTTGAGAGACACACTGGTCCACAGTCATTTTGAAAGAAGCACGAGACCCACTGTAACCAAAAAGGGCTTTTTCAAATGTGGTACCTGCAAATTTTGTTCCTTAACAATACGCAAGGACTCATATGTGGACAGGTTTAATAAAACCTGGAAAATTGGCCATTACATCACTTGCGACACGGCAGGAATTATCTACAATTTGGAATGTCCGTGTGGCAAGCATTATATAGGGAAGACCCGGAGGCCCTTCAAAAAGAGACTATCAGAGCACCTTACGAGCATCAAAAATGCCCAGAGGGACCGAGAGA